>NC_047084.1:311667962-314167962 GCF_902459505.1 Geotrypetes seraphini | reverse complement strand
GAGGGGGGATGTGAGGCTGAGGGGGCAATCTGCTGGCCATTCGTTGGCGTCGGGTGTCTGGTGGCAGGAGGGAGTGGGCATCCCTCCTGCCATATTTAATAGTTTAGCATCTGCAGGCAGGGGTGGTGTATTGTGGCAAGAGGGTGTGGACATTCCTCCTGCCATTCCTTAGCATCAGCAGCGGGTGTCTAGTAGCAGAAGGGAGTGGGCATTCCTCCTGCCATTTTGGGGGGGTTCATGGGTGGGACAGTCAGTGGATCGGGGAGGGCTTTTTAATGGGACAGATGGTGTGCGTTTAAGTCACGCAGAACATCTGTCCCATTAAAAAAAAAAAAAAAAAAGCAGAAACCCTGATAGCAGTGACAGGAGACTGCTTCTCCTGTCACTACTATCTGGGCTCTGCACCAACTCAATCGCTCACTAAGCAATTGAGTTGGTGAGTTTGCTTGCCCCGATTCACTTGATAGTGAATCAATCGCTGTTTTGCAAATTGGCCAACAGCAATTAAGTTGCTATCTTTAGTGAATCTGGGCCTATATCGGTTATATCTCAGTCTACCCCACTCCTTTCCCATCTCAAACCCCACAGGCAAAGAAAGGCTCTCGGGTGCTAAGTACAAAACTAATAATGTTAACAGTGGAAGAGTCTTATATGGTGTCCGTGTCTCCCCTTCCCCTCCACCCAAAAAAAAATCCTTTTAACTTAAATCTTTGGTTTTCCAAGTTAAGTAATTATCCCAGACCTTATGATGGTTATATAAAGTGTGGCACCTAATGGATGTCAACTTAGACATAAGATGCAGAAAGTCTAATTTAACAGCTTCCACTTTTCACTGTTGCATGCCCTGTGTGACTATGGCAAACTGTTAAAGTGCAAATAACTGGACCACAGACGTGTACAGTAGCTGCCTCCATGGTTGTGTAAGACTGCCTGTTCCTTCTCAGGAATAAGATTATGTACATAGCAACCTTTTCTATATAGAAGCCAGGTGGTGGGGGAAGTGAATTGTGAGCATGCTGTATTGTATTTGTGGTATATGTTTGAATTTTATGGAAAAAATGTGTGACTGAATAATCCTCAAAGTATTTTGAAAGTTTTCTGTTAAAAGATGTAATGTTGAAAGCTATGATGGTATGTAAGACTTTTTTGGAAACAGGCAGTCATAAAATGCCAGGTATTTTGTAGTGAAGTTATTGGGTTTGTTTGGGTTGTGGGTTTTGTATTTTGTTTTTTTAACTGTCCAGTTCTGAACCTCCCTAAAAACTAAAATATTTTTCAGATCTTCATATGATCTGTTAATGGCAGACAGATATGGACATGACAAAATGATTGGCACTTAAATATTTGTAACACCTGGAGGGTCAGGTACAATATTATGTTGTGGGCATGGAGAACAGTAATGACCTATTAAGTGATAAAACACCTGTCACCTTCAGTTACATTGTTCTTGCATGAATGCATACACACTTCACATAAAAAGCAGCCAGGCTCTGTAATAAGTATTCTGGGACAAGGCTTCCATGAGTCATAGCACAATTGTACTCCTGCTCCATGAAACTAAACATGGTACCATGGACTTTCTGTTGTCCTAATCCAGTGTCATCCCCATCCTTTAACATAAAATCTGATTTCAATGAACTAAACATACAAAAGTGTACAGTAGAAAAACAGAGAAATAGAATGATTACAGAATAAGCCCAAAATTCAAAAATACATGAAAAGGAAGAATCCCTATGAATAATATTTCTTGCCTCTTAAAATGTTTGTACTTTATTAGCGTGTTAACCTGTTGCACTAGCTCAGCATCCAAAAAGATATAACTGCCATACTGGATAAATAGTAGGTCTATCAAGCCCAATATCCTGTTTCCAACAATGGCCAACTCAGGTCACAAGTACCTGGCAAGATCCCAAAGAGTAAAACAGATTTTATGTTGCTCATCTTAGGAGTAAGTAGTGGATCCCACACATTCATCTTAATAATGGCTTATGGACTTCTTTTAGGAAATTATCCAAACTTGTTTTAGCCCAGGGGTGTCAAAATCTCTCCTCAAGGGCCGCAATCCAGTCGGGTTTTCAGGATTTCCCCAATGAATATGCATGAGGTCTGTTTGCATGCACTGCTTTCATTGTATGCTAATAGAGCTCAAGCATATTCATTGGGGAAATCCTGAAAACCCAACTGGATTGCAGCCCTCGAGGAGGCACTTTGACACCCCTGTTTTAGACCCTGCTAAGCTAACTGCTTTCACCACATTTTCTGGCAACGAATTCCAGATTTCAATTACACATTGAGTGAAAAAATATTTTCTCCTGTTTGCTTTAAATTTATTACTTAGTTTCATTACATGTCCTCTAGCCCTAGTATTTTTGGACAGAATAAAAGGTGCGGAGAGACTGAATGAAATCTTGAAGATTATGTAAGAAATCTATCTGAACTGGAAATGGTTTTCAAGGGTGATGAGGCGGAGGAATTGAAAAATCTTGGTGAACCTGGAATTACATACTAAGCCAAATTGACAAGTTAGAGTGATAAATCACCTGGACCGGATGGTATACATCCCAGGATACTGAAAGAACTTAAACATGAAATTGATCTGCTGTTAGTGATCTGAAACCTCTTTTTTTTTTTTTAATCATAATTTTGAATATTTACAATATCCAATAAGACAAAGGAAAAAAAGGAATCTCATAAACAATTCATAATCAATCATACATACATAATTCCTTTTCAAACCCACATAATGGGGAGACATGATACAATTCCAACAACAAATTGTACACTGCAGTTCTACAGCTTTTTCAATGGAATCCTACCTCTTCTGTTTTGGGATTCTATTTTCTCAATATTTTCACTGCTACTCTGTTTGCATGTTCTAGTATGGCTCTCTCCATGAATTTCCTTTGTCGTATTAGCAACAGTTTCTTTGGTTGCTTTTTGGTTTGGCTACAACGTGATCTACTCATCAGCTTCAAGACTGGCATCTTGCCTCTACATCCTGCGGAGTTTCTAGGAAGACACATATTTAGTGCTTGCACATAATGCACCTATGCAACAGAGAGCTATTTGGGTCACAAGTGCCATCCTAACATGTGGCTTCATGTTCTTCTATCATATTGTGAGAATTGGAAAAGTCTCAGTTTCACAGTTCTACAAGAAAAAACTCTTATGTTGAATATAGTAGAAAAGCACATCAGATGTAAGGAAAAAAAAAAACCCACTTGTATATATGTGTTTGATATTGTTTATGTCTTAGTTATGTCTCCCAATAGATTTTAATATTTAATATTCTAGTTTTGTACACTGCTTAGACAACTTTTTAAGTGGTATATCAAATTTTTAAAGAAACTTGATCATATTTGTTGAAGACTAGGCACACTCTGCTCTCTTTTTGGACTAGTGATTAGCCGTGCAAAGGTGATAGTCTCCTCCACTGTTCCTTCTAAGCTGTGCGCTTGTGCGTGCGCACACAACTTGCCGAACCCGCGCACACAAATTAAAATAGAGCGCACAAAAATATAAATTTTTGCCTAAAATGATTTTCACTGCTAAAATGAAATGTTGCAGAAGACCAGCTGTTCCGATTTCCCATTTATCACATTTTATTGAAGCGCTATAATATAAATTTTAAGTCATTCACGTGATTCCATTATCTTTGGCAGTTGAACTTGACACGTCACGTGGCCCATAGGATATGAAACACTTCCAATTTTTTGACTTCCTGTAGTTCCGACATATTTATTTCGTAGAATCGTAGTGTGCAGCGTGGTACTGCGGTTGTATAACTGTATTCGTTTATTAAATTGCAACCAGATATAACTCTTAAAATGTCTAAACCGCGAATGGTGAAAAGTGTAAAATGCAAGAGAGTTGCAACAGCTTTTAGGTCTGAATGGCTTGAAGAAATTGTTGAAACGGAAACACCGGAATCTCGAAATACAATGCGTGTTTGACTGCGTGAAATATTTACCTATGACGAAGACGATGGAGTTGTGTGTTGTTATTGTCAAGATGCCAAAGCAACTGGAAAATTCTCTACTGGAAAAATATGGGATGTTGTTTGGAAACTGGACGTTCTGAAATGCCCTCTATCAGGTAAATCTCATACCGACAATATTAGGAAACTCAGAAGTAAAAATCCGAATTTAAGAGGGGGACTGGTTAACATGTTGCTTGAAAACCCAACCAAAAAAGAAAACAGGCAAATTAGTAATGAACGGAAGCGTTCAAGTCCTGATGAAATTAAGGTTCTTGTCGACAGTGTTGTGCTGGCCATTAAGATGAATATCTCAATGCTCTCTGTTCAAGATATCAATGAGCACATGGCGAAGTATGTTAGTATACCTGATAGCTGGAGAAACAAAAACTATGCATAAGAACATAAGAAGCTGCCACCGCTGAGTCAGACCAGAGGTCCATCTTGCTCAGCGGTCCGCTCCCGCAGCGGCCCATCAGGCCTAGTGCCTGAACAGTGATCCCTGATTAATTTTATAACTTACCTCTAATCCCATCCCTATAATCTACCTCTACTCTTATCTGTACCCCTCAATCCCTTTGTCTTCCAAGTACCTATCCAAAGCTTCTTTGAACCCCTGTAGTGTGCTCCTGTTTATCACATCCTCCAGTAGCGTGTTCCATGTATCCACCACCCTCTGTGTGAAAAAGAACTTTCTAGCATTTGTTCTAAACTTCTCCCCTTTCATTTTCTCTGAGTGCCCCCTTGTACTTGTTGATCCCCTTAATTTGAAAAATCTGTCCCTGTCTATTTTTTCTATGCCCTTCATGATCTTGAAGGTTTCTATCATGTCTCCTCTAAGTCTCCGCTTTTCCAGGGAGAAAAGCTCTAGCCTTTTCAGTCTGTCAGTATATGAGAGGTCCTCCATACCCTTTATTAGCTTAGTTGCTCTTTTTTGAATTCTCTCAAGTACCTCCATGTCCTTCTTGAAGTATGGCGACCAGAATTGAACATAGTACTCCAGGTGCAGGCGCACCATAGCACGATACAGTGGCAGGATGACTTCCTTCTTTCTGGTCGTGATACCCTTCTTAATGATACCCAACATTTTGTTTGCTTTCCTTGAGGCTGTTGCACACTGCGCCAATGCCTTCAATGTTGTGTCTACCATCACTCCCAGGTCTCTTTCAAGGTCGCTCACCCCTAGCGCTGATCCCCCCCATTTTGTAAGTGAACATCGGGTTCTATTTCCCTATATGTACGACTTTGCACTTCCCTATGTTGAAACTCATTTGCCATTTTTTGGCCCATTCTTCCAGTGTTGTCAGATCTTTTTGGAGATCTTCTCCATGTTATTTACCTTGCGATATAGTTTGGTGTCATCTGCAAATTTAATAATCTCACATTTTGTTCCTGCCTCCAGGTCGTTAATGAATATGTTGAAAAGTAGCGGTCCCAGCACCGACCCCTGTGGAACTCCGCTTGTGACCCATTGCCAGTCTGAGTAATGGTCCTTTACTCCAACCCTCTGTTTCCTGTCCGCCAACCAGTTTTTGATCCATCGGTGGACCTCCCCTTGCACCCCGTGGTTCCATAGCTTCCTTAGTAGTCTTTCATGTGGCACCTTGTCGAAGGCTTTTTGGAAGTCAAGGTAAATGATATCTATGAATTCCCCTTTATCCACCTGGCTGGTTACCCCCTCTTTCTTGGAATTATCAATGGCATCGTGCAAGATGATCGTATGGCAGACATTTAAATTAGCAACGTATCATATGTTAACTGTTGATGAAAGCACAGACATTTCTGCCAACAAGTACTTAATAATCTACTTTAAGTATCGGCCAGTCAATTCAAATGAGTTATAGGACATCATTTGGTGGGATGCTACAGTTGGAAGCATGTGAAGCTACATCAATAGTAACAGCAATTAGGGAATTCTATAGGAAACATGAATTTGACCTGAATAAAATGGTTATGTTAACCTCTGATGGTGCCTCTGTTATGTTGGGCAAAATAGATGGTGTTGCAGCACAGCTGAGAAAAGACATTCCACATTTAGTGCTGTAACATTGTGTTGCACATCGGGAAGATTTGGGACTTTCTGATTCATGGAAAGAAGTAAAATTGATGAAAGAAGTAGAAACTGTAATGAGAACTGTGTACACGGTGTTCTGTCGGTCTTCTACTAAACGATGCAAATTTCAAGAAATAGCAGATGCATCTGAATGTGAATCAATTGCTTTCAGACCTTGAATGAAGTGCGCTGGTTATCTAGACACTTTGCACTTAAAAGCAATTATTCAAAATTATGATCCCGTTAAATATTTTGAAGAAGACAAAGATAATGATCCTATTGAAAAGTACTTCTTTAAGAAGCTGAACAGTGAACAATTTCATATTACACTTGAAGTTTTGAATGATGTCTTATCAGAACTGGCTTCCTTAACCATGGCATTTCAAAAACATGGTTTGACACCATTGGAAGCTTATCATCTTGCAAGGGTAAATTGAACAAACTTCGAATGCAATACTTAGGCGACAAGGTTAAGTGGAGTGATAAAGTCAACAGTCTTCTTGACAACAGGATGAGGTCTGGAGAAAAAGTTTCAGTGGATACTAATTCCATATTAACCTTCATCAACATCCTATGTTTGCATCTGGGTGAAAGATTTCCTGAAATTGAAGTTGAGGAATGGTCTGCTTTTGACTGTACAGCAATATCACAATGCGACTTCGACTTCGGAAATGGACATATCAGATTTCTTTGTTTAAAGTATAAACAATTTCTTCCAGAGGAAAGTGTTATTATTAAATTCCTTGTTGCAGAAAAAATCAAAAGCAATCTAGTAAACTGCTTTCCAGATATGACAAAATTTGCATTTCAGAATGATCAATTTGCAGATTTAGCAAAATTGATGGACATTGGTGCCACATTCTTAGCATCTAGTTCAGATTGTGAGCGTGGTTTTAGTCTAATGAACAATTTGAAGACTAAACAAAGGAATAGTTTACATTTAGAGCATTTGGAAATGCTGATGCGTGTTAAAAGTTACCTTCAAGATGGAGGCTCAACAGATCTTGACAATTTATTCGGACTGGATAAATATGAAAGATCGCAGGGAAAAACTTTGAAAACTAAATTGCTGTTATTTTCTAAATTTTAAGTAGAAAGGACAATGATACCTTATTTGTAGGTAGCGCTCAATGAAACATTTCAATGAAACATAATTTATGTTTATTGAAATGAGACTTTATGTTACATAAAGTGTAACTAAAATTACATTGTGCTTTTGTTAATTCAGACTAAACTCAAAGACCTGCCCATAACTGAACTCTGGGCCCTCTGGCAATCATTTTTATAGAGCACACAAATGTAGATTTTCTTTAAAATGCGCACAGATGAAATTTTTTGCGCACATGAAAAATTAGAGGGAACATTGGTCTACTCCTTTGATTACATTTTCTTTAGTCATGCCAGATGAATCCAGAAGCCCTCCATCTCTGGTTTTCCTAAAGAGTTTTCTTCATACAGGTTATATAGCTTCTGCTTTTCATGTCCTTCACTTGGATACCTCACATCTGACTGAGTGAAATACCTGTATGTCTAATAACACTATAGCATTATAGGCATAATGAACTTTATTTTTTTCCATTTATCAACTATACATCTTATGAGCACCATTATTTGGCTATTTTGAAATACTTGAATATTTCAGACTGCATGATACCCTTAACTGGCGAAGCTCTTTGGACTATTTTTCTTTGTCTCCATATGCTGGTAGATGGACATAACCCATTTGTTCTGGGAAGGAAAGAAAATTATCAGGTAAGAAACATTTTTTTCCCTTTGAATAGTCCTATTTATTTTTATGAATTTGCAGCTTAAATATTTATTACCTTGGTCAAATTCTTTTAAGGATAGAAACAATATTTCCAACATGAGTCTTTTGAGGCTTCTCTGTGTTAGTAACTACTGGTATTTTCTTGTTTTTTGCAGAATTTTTTAAAGAACACTCTAAAAAGTTTTTCACTTAGAGCCAATCAGCTTGAAACCAATGTATTCTTATTGCTATATAAAAAAAAAATCTGTATTACAATGGCTTTTATCAGCATTTTGAATCTCAACTTGTCCCTTTTGTAATAAAAACATGAGTGGTCATATGATTATTTACCTGCTACTATCATCTGAGCAGTGGTTAAAACACCAATTACTTACTTGAAATGTATGCAGAATTACAGGTGAAAATCATTTTATTGATCTGAAATTAGGCATAATTTTTTGTAGGGTAGAGTTGAACTTTGAGAAACAAGCAAATTTGTATCTAAAAAATCGTAGCCAAATATGGCTCTTGGTGTGTGACTGAGTGCACACAGTTTTGCATTACTAGCACTGTAAGCCATCTTGTCCAGATTGCTGCCATGGGGTGTGTTTTTGTTTGAATGAGCTGGCAGGTGAAGCCACAAGACTTGCTAAAAATGCTGGTGGCTTCAGGGCTTCCCCTGCTGCACAACAGTTACCAGCAGCTCCAGAGCTGCCGGAAAATTTCCTTGGAGATGGGGAGGAGGTTCCCTTTTGTGCATCACAAGGAAAGCTCGTTATAGGAAATGCATTTGAATAGGGTTCTCGGTGGCTGCTACGAGGATTGGTAGCAGCCTTGGAGAACCCTTTTGAACATCAGGAGGAGGAGTTTCCATGCCGAGTAAAACAGCTTTAATGAGTCTTACTGGCACGGAAACCTTTTGAGCATCAGGGTCTGACTCTGACCTGGACAGTCCTACGAGTATGGAGTTGTCCTTTTGAAGGAGGCGGCAGTTATTGACACTCCCTCTGTTCTGTCTTCTTCCCTCCTTTAGGCATACAATATTTGCTAGCAACACGTCATCTTTGCCCATCACGCAGATTGCAAACCGTACCAGCAGACAGGATCGATTTGGTGGTCTTCATTTTTTTAACCCTGTGCCTATGATGAAACTTGTGGAGGTAGGTTTGGTTTTGGTTTTTTTTTTTTTTTTATGGACTACATTTAACTGAGAGAGTTGCTCTTACAAAACTAACCATATTTTGCCCTTGCCAAGGAATAAGCTGTAGCTCAGAGCATGTTCCCAATAGTTCTCATCAAGGAGCTGTTGACATTCTGTGAAATTTTTTGGTGAGATTCTCTGAAAAAATTCAGAAGCCTTTTTGGCCTTCATGCTTCAGGTTTTTTGAATTAGACTGAAGGCAAGAATACCCTGTTGCATGCAGTATGACCTGCCCTTTTTTTTAATTTGAGCTGCACATGTTTGCTCTCCTGAGAGAAGGAGACAATTTTTTATAATGTGGTGGATACAAAAACACTAATTTATAGGATCCTCTGAAGTATTAAACAAAATTTCTGTTATAAAGAAACACCCAGGTTGACATTCAACCAACCAGTCCCTATATGTGTTGCAAGCTGAATGTGCATTAATATAATAGCAAGAAAGAGAATTACTAATTCATTCAATCTTGGAACAATGTGAAATGCGCTTCAGATTACTCCTTTTCTTTATATAATTTCTATATTCAATTTTAATTGAACATATAGCACATACATGCATTAGGAAACAGAAATCGTATAGTAATATCAATAATTTCACAAAGGCAAAAAGGATTTTCACAGAATACACTGTTGGTAAATAGCAATTATTCCCCTATAAGCCCACAATGTTAAGGAGAGATGTTAATTAACCTAAACAAATGTTAATTAAGTTAAATAAACCACAGCCAACAGAGGCTGAGATTCACTAAAGATGGTGATTCAACTCGCTGTTGGCCGATTCTCTGGCCAATTTGGAAACAATGATTGATTAACTATCTTTTTTGCATGCTAATGATTTGCACAGAGTTGCAAATGATTTGCATGCAAACTCACCGACTCAATCGCTCAGTGAGCGATTGAGTCGGGGCAGAGCCTCCTGTCACTTGCTGTCATGGCTTCTGCTGGTTTTCTTTTTTTTTATGGCACAGATTTTGTGTGTATTGCACGTGCAAAATACCTTGCCAATAAAAAAAAAAATGGAAAAAAGCTTCCCCCCCCACCCGACAGTGCCCCTTTCATGTACGGCGACCAGTGCTGGACGCAATATTCCAGGTGGAGGTGTACCATGGCCCAGTACAGTGGCAAGATAACCTTCTCCGATCTGTTTGTGATCCCCTTCTTAATCATTCCTAGTATTCTGTTCGCCCTTTTCGCTGCCGCCGCTGCTTACTCTGCGGACAGCTTCATTTACTTGTCGACCAGTACTCCCAATTCTCTTTCCTGGGGGGTCTCTCCAAGTACTGCACCAGACATCCTGTATTTGTGTTTAAGATTTTTGTTACCAACATGCATCACCTTACACTTATCCACGTTAAACCTCATTTGCCATGTCGTGGCCCATTTCTCGAGCGTGTTTGTCACGTCGTAGGTCTTCGCAATCCTTCTTTTTCTTCACTACTCTGAATAATTTCATATTGTCTTGCAAATTTAATCACCTCGCTCGTTGTACCAATTTCCAGGTCATTTATAAATATACTAACTGATGCCCCGGCGTTGCACGGGTATTTAATAATAGCAATAACACAGTAAATGGATTGAAATAAAGATACTTTATAGTGGTGAATGAAATTATTGTTTTACAGCTTAATAAAAAGTACAATATTCAAATTATAATGTGAAATATTTGACAAAATGAATACAATACAACTAACGCAAAACGTGATTATAAACAACAATTTTAGTTTCACCTCCTGGAGCAAGAACAAATAAATTCTTGGGTGAACCCACCCTTGAGCAAGCAACATAGAGTTGTGGGCCGTGAGACCCCCAGAATATATCACCCCAGGTAGTGAGGGATCTGCATACCAAGTTTCGTCCAAATTGGTCACAGTGAGAATGGCAGCTTTTTACATTTTTTCCATTGACATGAATGGGTGAAATCTGATTTTCTGTTTGTAGCTCCGCCCACGTGTGCAGGAGGGCCGCGAGACCCCCAGAACATATCACCCCAGGTAGTGAGGGATCTTCATACCAAGTTTCGTTCAAATCGGTCAAGCCGTTTGTGAATTACTGTGAGAATGGCAGCTTTTTACATTTTTTCCATTGACATGAATGGGTGAAATCTAATTTTCTGTTTGTAGCTCCGCCCACATGTGCAGGTGGGCCGCGAGACCCCCAGAACATATCATCCCAGGTAGTGAGGGATCTGCATACCAAGTTTCGTTCAAATCGGTCAAGCCGTTTGTGAATTACTGTGAGAATGGCAGCTTTTTACATTTTTTCCATTGACATGAATGGGTGAAATCTGATTTTCTGTTTGTAGCTCCGCCCACGTGTGCAGGTGGGCCGCGAGACCGCCAGAACATATCACCCCAGGTAGTGAGGGATCTGCATACCAAGTTTCGTCCAAATTGGTCACAGTGAGAATGGCAGCTTTTTACATTTTTTCCATTGACATGAATGGGTGAAATCTGATGTTCTGTTTGTAGCTCCGCCCACGTGTGCAGGTGGGCCGCGAGACCCCCAGAACATATCACCCCAGGTAGTTGGAATTACTGTGAGAATGGCAGTTTTTTTACATTTTTTCCATTGACATGAATGGGTGAAATCTGATTTTCTGTTTGTAGCTCCGCCCATGTGTGCAGGTGGGCTGCGAGACCCCCAGAACATATCACCCCAGGTAGTGAGGGATCAGCATACCAAGTTTCGTTCAAATCGGGCAAGCCGGTTTTGCGGAGGCAGTTTTTACATTTTTTCCATTGACATGAATGGGTGAAATCTGATTTTCTGTTTGTAGCTCCGCCCAGGTGTGCAGGTTGGCCGCGATACCCCCAGAACATATCACCCCAGGTAGTGAGGGATCTGCATACCAAGTTTCGTTCAAATCGGGCAAGCCGTTTTTGCGTTGGCAGCTGTTTTACATTTTTTCCATTGACATGAATGGGTGAAATCTGATTTTATGTTTGTAGCTCCGCCCACGTGTGCAGGTGGGCCGTGAGACCCCCAGAACATATCACCCCAGGTAGTGAGGGATCGGCATACCAAGTTTCGTTCAAATCGGGCAAGCCGTTTTTGCGTTGGCAGCTCTTTACATTTTTTCCATTGACATGAATGGGTGAAATCCGATTATCTGTTAGTAGCTCCGCCCATGTGTGCAGGTGGGCCGCGAGACCACCAGAACATATCATCCCGGGTAGTGAGGGATCTGCATACCAAGTTTCGTTCAAATCGGTCAAGCCGTTTTTGCGTGATCGCGGCACATACATACATCCATCCGATTTTATATATATAGATTGAAGAGCACGGGTCCAAGCACTGAACCCTATGGCACTCCATTCGTGATGCTTTTCCAGTCCGAGTATTGTCCATTTACCCCCCATTTTCTGTTTCCTGTCCACCAACCAGTTTTTAATCCACGTGAGTATTTCACCCTCAATTCCATGGCTTGCAATTTTTCGAAGTAGTCGTTCATGTGGAACCTTGTCAAATGCCTTCTGAAAATCGAGCTATATAATGTCGACCAGGTCACCCTTGTCTATCTGCCTGTTTACTCCCTCGAAGAAGTGCAGCAAGTTCGTCAAGCAAGATCTTCTTTTGCTGAAGCCATGCTGGCTGGTCCTCATCAGATTGAGTCCATCAAGGTGATCAATGATGCGGTCCTTTATCAGAGCTTCTACCATCTTTCCTGGTACTGAGGTCAGACTCATCGGTCTGTAGTTTCCCGAATCTCCCCTCAAGTCTTTCTTGAAGATTGGCGTAACATTCACCACTTTCCAGTCTTCAGGAATCTTTCCTGATTTGATCGACAGATTGGCTATTAGTTGGAGCAGCTCAGCTATAGCCCTTTTCAGTTCCTTGATTATCCTCAGTTGGATGCCATCCGGTCCCAGGGATTTATTGTTTTTAAGCCTATCAATCTGCCTGCATATCTCTTCTAGACTGACGGTCAACCCTGTCAGTTTCCCGTCTTCGTTTCCTGCGTATAGCCAGAAAGTATCCAGTATGTGCCAGCCTCCAACACATCACTGCATACCAGATGATGCGTCTTCTAGGCCACATGGCATCCATTGTTCATGTAACTCCATTTGCTAGTCGCATCTCGGAGTAGTTCAGTGGACTCTTTCAATGCAATGGTCTCAGTCTACTGGAACACTATCCCAAAAGATACAAGTAACCTCCAACCTTTGTCATTCTCTTAAGTTGTGGCTCTTATCAACCAAGCTCTCCAGAAGCCTTCTGTTCCATGCACCACCACATCAAAATATATTAACCAAAGATGCTTCCATGCTCAGCTGGGGAACTCACCTAGACAGCCTTAATATGCAAGGCAGTTGAAAACTCTCCACATCAATTTCCTCAAGCTCCAAGCAATCTGAAATGCTCCACATATATTCCAGGATTGCCTCCTCAATCAAGTGGTATTCATTCGAACAGACAATTAGGTAGCCATGTACTATCGACAAAAGCAGCATGGGGTCTTGCCCACTTTGCCAAGAAGCGATCCAAATCTGGTCCTGGCTAATTCCTCACAACATATTTCTCAAGGTGATGTCTCGCAGGAAAACAGAATGCATTAGCAGACAAGTTGAGCAGACTCCTGCAACCTCATGAGTAGTCATTCAGTTCAACAGTTTTACAGCAGATATTTGAGGATTGAGGAATTTCACAAGTGGATCTCTTTGCATCCCAACCACAATCACAAACTTCCAATCATCTGATCTTAGACGCTTTTCTTCTTGACTGGCATGGCAAATTCCTTTATGCTTTCCCTCCAGTTCTCTACGTGGGGAAATTTTACAGAAAGGGTGGTAGATGCATGGAACAGTCTCCCAGAAGAGGTGGAGACAGAGACTGTGTCTGAATTCATAAGGGCCTGGGATAGGCACGTGGGATCTCTTGCAGAGAGAAAGAAATAATGGTTACTGCAGATGGGCAGACTAGATGGGCCATTTGGCCTTTATCTGCCATCATGTTTCTATGTAACTTCACCAAGGACAAGCTACTATGATATTCATAGCACCTCACTGGCCTTGACAAAACCATTGTCCCCTCCTCCATTACCCTTCAGATTTGTAGAACTTTGCTGACACAGAACAAAGGATCTCTACTCCATCCCATTCTATATTCATTAGCCTTAACAGTATGGTATCTATCTCCCAATCAATAGATGCTTTCACGTTCTCTACATCACTATCAGCCATCATTGAAGCTTCTAAAATCCTTCCACATAGTGCTGTTATCGCTTTGAGTGGACTCACTTCACAGTCTGGATCTAATGAGTTGAGATTACACCAATCTCTTGTTCTCTCCCATCAGTTCTGGACTCTCTTCTACACCTTTCCAACTGTAGTATCAAAACTACTTAAGTCAGAGTTCATCTTGGTGATATTACAGCTTTTCATTCACTTCTAGATAAAAGCCATTATCTGTACTAGAGAATGACACGGGGACAAATTTGTCCCCGTCCCCGCAGGAACTCAATTTCTCCGTCCCGCTCCCACAAGTTTTGTCATTATCCTTGCCCCTGCCCCATTCATGTAAACTCTGTTTTAACTGCACAACCCTCGAACACTTACGGTTTTAAAGTGTTTGAGGCTTGTGCAGATGAGGGCAGAGCATTCAGGAATGGGGCAGGGACAGGAAAAAAAACTCGTGGGGCGGGATGGGAAAATGAGTTCCTGCGGGGACGGGGAAAAATTATCTAATCTATACATCACTTTAGTTTCCAGATTCATGAAAGGCCTTTTTCATACAAAACCACCAATCAAGCCTCCTCCAGTTGCTTGGGATCTTAATGTTATTCTTTCCTTTCTGATAAAACCACCGTTTGAACTACTATAGACATCATCGCTCAAGTTTATAACTTGGAAAGTGGTATTTCTCCTCTATCACATTGGCTCTTGTGTCAGATCTACCTTATAGAACATTCTACTATGAAAGGCTGGTTTCTCCCAAAAATCATCTTGGAATTTCATCTAAATCAATTCATAGTTCTTCCTGTCTTCTTTCCAAGACCACATTCTTACCCTGGTCCATACAGTCTGTACACTGGACTGTAAACATACTCTTACATATTTGGATCGCACCAAACCTCGTAGAACATCCACTCAACTGTTCCTTTCATTCGATTAAACCCTCGGAGTTTCTGTCACCAAGAGAACCATCTAACTTTGGCTGGCAAACTGTATTTCCTTTTGCTATGCTCGGGCTGGGCTGACACTAGATAGTGGTGTTGCTGCGCATAAAATTTGAGCAATGGCAATTTCAGTAGCTCACCCATGTTCCGCTTCCTTTGAGAGGACATCTATAAAGCAGCCACCTAGTCCTCAGTTTATACATTCCATTCCACTACTGTTTTGGATAATCATTCCAGGCAGGATAGTCAGTTTGGCCAAGCAGTTCTGTAGAATCTATTCTCTATTTAAATGACAACTTCTCTCTAAACCTTTTGTTTTCTCTATGATCCTAAGTATGACCCTGGTAGCTAGGGAGTTCCACATGTGAGAATATATTGCCTGCTTGTCCTAGGTTATCTGAGAACAGCAGGGTTCTCGCAATCCTCCGACCTCTCCTAGTTGCTTCTTAGCTTTTTTTTTTGTTTTTTAATTGAACTGATAATTCTGCGAGCTGACATCAGGCAGGAAGGTACTGGTACAGGCAGTCTCGAGACTTGCAAAAAGTTTAGTGATGTTACACTTTTGCACTCTCCACACTGGGTTCTGTGGATGTCATCCACATGTGAGAATATCTGCCTGCTGTCCTCGGAGAGCTGTTTTGAGGGTGTGCAAGTCCCTTTAGGCATAAGTGCTGATATCCAGACAGCTTCTTTTCTTGTCTCCTTTGTCCTTTTAATAAATCTTGGGCTTTTGAATGCTTCACTTATTTTTGGTACAGCTCTAGACAGTGTGTGCTATAGTATAGCTTTAACACAAAATCAATTAAGAAAGAAACTAGGAAATATTTTAGAGAATGGATTGGTGGGTATTATGATAGCATATCACTAAATTTTTTTAACTACTCCTTGAAAAGTTAACTAATTGCACTGTGCATTCTGTATGAAATATAAACTGCACTCCTCACTCTGTATTTGTGGTTTCGATTATTCATGATATTTTGCTTGCTGGCATCTCTCCCCAAATTACACCAGAGAAATTGCTGATTCCCATCTTGCACAGATAAAATTGCTGATTCCCAGCACTTTCTTCACCATCTCCCACTATGGCTACAAAGTGCAAGACTTAGGTGCTACCGAAAGTGCGTATGTTATTTGCAGTTTCATATATTCATGAGGGTTTTTAATAGAAAACCGCAAATAACGTAATGCAAAAGTTATTTGCGGTTTTTCTGTATTCGTGGGTCTGTTAATCCCCTATTGCTTCGAATATGGAGGGAGAAGTGTACTCGTTCATACATACAAGCATTATACCAGGGGTGCACAAAAAGTTGATCGCGGAGCCCATTCGCTGCCTGGCTGGCCAGGAACTTCTTCTCTGACTTTAGGATTGACGTTGGGTGGAAAAGGTTGGTCGGTCTGGCGCTTCAGTATCCTCTTTGTGTTTGCGTTGGCGGTGGCTTGGGGGAGGGTAGGGAGACAGAAAGAAAGAAAGGGGGCATGGAGAGAGAAAGATAGACATACAGAAAAAAAGGGGGGCAGGGAGACAGAAAGAAAGACGGAAAGAAAGAAAGGGGAGGAGGACAGGGAGAGAGGAAGAAAAAGTTGGGGGAAGGGAATGAGGTCTGGAGGCTGAAAGAAGGGAAGAAATATTGGATGCACAGTCAAGAAGAAAGTGCAACCAGAGACTCATGAAATCACCAGGCAACAAAGGTAGGAAAAATGATTTTGATTTTATTTTCAGTTTAGTGATCAAAATGTGTCCATTTTGAGAATTTTATCTGCTGTCTATATTTTGCCCTATGGCCCTCTTTTACTAAACCGCAATAGCGTTTTTTAGCGCAGGGAGCCTATGAGCATCGAGAGCAGCGCAGGGTATTCAGCGCAGCTCCATGCAGAATATAAATGATAATTAACATTTTCTCTGTGTACAGTGTGCTTTGTGCTTTTTAAAAATTTTATTGTTGGTAGATCATTTTGACTTGGTCATTTTAAAAGTAGCTCGCGAGCCCAAAATTTGTGGGCACTCCTGCATTACACTATGGTAGTGCTGCCTGATTCAGGAAAAAATTTGATTTGATTCAGCCTGCCCAATTGGGTGTGTTTTTCAAACATCCTGGTGGGTTTATTTTATAACTTCTTCACCCCTTTTATAATCTCTTCACCCCCTTTGTCCTCTCCTACCCACACTGGCACTGTGGTGTAAACAAAATAAACAAAAAAGACTTTTCCACTCTCTGTTAAATCCTAGCTCACATTCGCGGTCTAACACCAGCTCTGGCAGGATACACATTTCAAAAATGACATATTGTAATCACAAAACAGAAAATAAAATTATTTTTTTGACCTTTTGTTGTCTGGTCATTGTTCAAATCATGTTGGTCCCACGCTCTGGTTGTCTTCTGATAACTCACTTGCCATGGTCTCCTCCTTCTTTCTTCTTTTTCCATGCTAACCATCCATCTTCCATCTCTGTCCTCCCCTTCCGTTTCCCTTCCCTCCCCGGAGGTCTGGTATCTTTCCTTTTTTTTTTTGTCTCCATCCCTGCAGCTGCAGCAATGGACCCTATGATCCCCAGATCCACCATCTCTCCTTTTCTCAACCACCCTTTCATCCTGCATCTCTCCCTCCTTCCCCACCTCCCTCTCCCATTCTCTTCCCAACTACCCTCCTATCCAGTATCTCTACCCCCATCTACACCATCCCTTGTGTCCAACTTATCTTCATTTCTGTTCCTTCCCTCCCTAAATCCCTTTGTCCACCATCTCGCTCCCTCTTCTCTGTTTTTAGACACATTATTTCAACACCCCCCCCAGTCCGGCATATGCATGTCTCTTTGAACCCCCCCCTTCGCTCCCTCCCTCCGTGTACTTTTACACCAGGACTCCCTCCCCTGAAGACCTGAATCTCCCACTGAAGGGCTGTTCCCCCCCTGAAGGCCTGGGCTGTTCTCCCCACCCAAAGGCATGGGCTGTTCTCCCTCCTGAAGGCCTGCACCACCCTTCAAAGGCCTGCATGTTCCCCCAGCTTCCCCCCTGGCCTCCCACTGTAGCGGAGCAGCCTACAGAGAGGATCGCCAGTGCTTTAGTGATCCTTGCAGGTTGCCATCGGCCTCCGCAGCTGTCCTTCCGTCTGCTGTGGCCCCACCCCTTCTCTGACGTCAGGGACAGGATTGCGACAGAGGGAAGGACAGCTGTGGAGGCCGATGGCAGCCTGCAAGGATCACTAAAGCACCGGCAATCCTCTCTGCAGGCTGCCAGTAATTTAGGTAAGAGCGGGATGCCAGGGGGAAGACGCTCCTGCTTTAGGGGGTGAGGGGAGGGTCAGTCACCGAATTGGGAGGCTGATTTTTTTTTTAAAAGTAAATCTATTCGAATCGTTTCACCAATTTGAATCAGATGATTCGATTCAAATTAGAAATCGGGCAGCACTACAATATGGTAAACCTCAGTGTCTGGCTAACCTACTTATTCCTTACCATCCGCTTAAGTCACAAAGCCAAAACAGACTTGTTCTTGAATTTCCCAGAACATGCCTAGATGTTGAGAGAATCTGCCTTTTACTTTTGAGCACCAGCTTTATGGAATTCCCTCCACTTGATTGAAAAATCAACTAGAATCTTTTAAACAAAACCTTAAAACTTTATTTTCTCCAGACAAGCCTTTGGGGGAACAGAAGGGATAGATAGCTCACAATAACTCAAAATCCCATTTTTGTCTCATTTTGTCTGCCCTGTGTTATGTTGGAGTTGTGAACCTGTGGCTGTTATGTGTTGAGTTTGCTATTTCATGCGACAGATTTGTGGTCTATTTTAACTTGACCTAATTTTGCTATAATTTAAGGTTTATTAATGTTTAAGATAATTGTACTTTATCATTATGCTCTGACATATTGTAAACCACTGTGACTGGCCCCAAACACTATATATTTTGGGCAGTGTATCAAATGATGTGACTAAGGGCCCTCTTTGTAAAGCCATGGTAGCAATTCCCATGTGGCAAATGCAATGCAGCCCATTCAGTTCCTGTGGGCTGCATTGCACTTGCCGCAATGGTATTCGCTACCGCAGCGTTGTCATATGGGGCCCTAAATGAGTGCTAATCTAGAACATTGAGCTGGCTGATTTTTGGACGCAAAATACTGTATAATTTTAGACTTTTGGAAAGCCCAAAACAGCTAAAATTAGAATGTTAATTCTTTATTTGAATCTAAATGTCAGGTAATCAAGACGCCGATGACCAGTCAGAAGACATTTGATTCTCTGATGGATTTCAGCAAGGCTTTAGGAAAGATTCCTGTGGTCTGTCAGGTGAGTGGAACAGAAGGGCTGAGTTCATATCTGCTGATTTCTGTTACTCTGGAAGAGCATTTCATGTGTTTTGACCTTGTTTTGCTCTAGGCAGGAGGGCTTCATTCTTTGCTAAAGGGTCCAAAACATATCTAGCACATGAATAATTCTAAGAATAGGTCATGTTCTATAGTAGTGATTCTTAAACCTGTCCTAGGGGCCCCCCAACCAGTCATGTTTTCAAGATATCTCTAATGAATATGCATGAAATTACGCCCCCCCTCCCCATACACACACACACGAATCCAGCTTCAGATTATTCAAATGAAAAAATATTTTAAGTGATATGATGTACTCAGGCCCATAACCAAAATGCCACAGGTTAGGCAAGGGTTATCACAGGGCCATCATAGCTGCACCAATGTCCCTGAACCGCCCTCTCTTGTCACACAGCTGCTCTATATTGGATCCCATTCAAAGTATAAATTCATAAAATTTACTTTTGTACTTATCTACGTATCTTGCGTGACTGGCAGTCCACTTCTTCAGTGGTCTGCCTTGTCTCCTGTGCATTATCACCCAAAACCATTTACACTTCTCCCTCATTATTCTCAGGGGATACGGGCAGAGCCAGACCACGAATGGCGAAAAACCGCGATTATCCGGCTCTGACCCACCCCCACCTCCCTGCCGCCTTCCCGGCCTTACCTGGTGGTCTAGAGGGCTTTCGGGGCAGGAGCGATCTTCCTACGCTCCTGCCCCATGCAGATTGCCATGAGGCGAGACTACGACGGGAACTCCCTACACCCATTTCCTCATGGCGATCTGCACGGGGCAGGAGCGTAGGAAGTTTGCTCCTGCCCCGAAAGTCCGTTAGACCATCAGGTAAGGCCGGGAAGGCGGCAGGGAGGTAAAAAATATGGGTTTTTAAATTTTCCCCCTCCCCAGAAAAAAATCGCAATTATGTGAAATCGCGAGTGCAGAAACCGCGAATGGGGAGGGGGAAGTGTATACTATAAAGGACTCCCTCCGACTCGTTTTGCTGTTTTGGGCTTTATGAGGAGGGGTCACCTACTACAATACAACCCCCCCCCAAATCATTAACCCCCCTTTCTTTTTTTGACCACATAAATACATTAACTACATTCTGATTACACACACACAAACCATTATTGAGTACTAATTTGCATATTCTCAGCACAGCTAACACCTTAGGCAGGAAGTTCAAATCCTCTTCAATCACCACGTTATTGGCGGTATATTAAAACTGCTGCCTAACACTCATTTAAACATTCTCAGTGAAAGCTATAGGTAAAATCTTTGCTCCTCCCAAATTTCAACTCAGAGCCTCTTCAAAATGGTGGGCCTTTCCCTACCCGGTGCATCCTGGGATGCACCAGGGAGGGGCCTAAGACTCTGATTGGCCCAGTTGCTTAAGGCCCCTCTCGTAGAATTGGCCTTAAGCAACCTGGGCCAATCAGAGCCTTAGGCCCTTCCCTAGTGCATCTAGGGAGGGGCATAAGGCTTTGATTGGCCCATATATCTTAGGATGGGCCTTAAGCAACCTGGGCCAATCAGAGCCTGAGGCCCCTTCCTGGCGTATCCCAGGAACACATCTTACCAGCTGTCGGGATTGTCTGGCACAGGAAATATGGTGTAGGTGGAAGAAAAAAATGGATTCAACTGAATATCGATGTCGTAGAAGGGATCTCAAGATGGTAAACAATTAACATTGACTACCGAGTGAGATCCTAGGATGTACTGGGGAGGGGAAGGTCTGCCATTTTGAAGAGATGGGCCTGCTGGTCGGAGGGAGTAGGCATCCTTCTGGCTGGCATTCGTGAACAAGGTAGGGAGGTAGGGGTGTTGCTTGGCGGCGGGAGGGAGTGGGCATTTCTCCTGTTGCCTTGGTGGGAGGGATGCTTGACGGCAGCAGGAGGGAGTGGGCATCCATCTCTCTGCTGAGGGGAGGGGGGGTTTGCTTAACGGCAGCGGGAGGAAGTGGGCATCTCTCCTGCCAATCTTCAATTTGGGGCATTTTTTATTTTTTAATTTGTGGGTTTATTCTGCACATGTGCTGATTGCTATCACCATCGATAGGCACGTGCAAATTTAGCAGCCCTCAGCAAACCTCATTTGCATGCGCAGTTTTTTAAGAATGGTTCGCCTTTTTGAAATCGCCACAGTAGCGGCCACAACAGTGGCCTGTTGAATTTTTCCGTCAATATTTGAGAATTTTCCCCTAGGTTCTTACCTTGTTAATCTCCTTTCTAGTAGATGTGTCTACTGGTCCTGAAGCCCCCTCCCTTTTAGTGGGCTTCACCTCCCTGATGTCTTAAGATCAATCAGAATTTGGAGAATTCTCTGTGTTTCAGATGCTCTGAGATGGTTTAAAAAAGAAAAAGGAAAACTCAGGAACGTGAAGTTTTGTTTGTCTGCTTGATAGCAGGACACGCGAGTTTCAAGTTTATTGAAATTTTGATTTGAATGCAATATCAAGTATTTTCAATGCGTATAACGATGATAATTTGGGGGGACAAATAAAACCATTTAAAAACAATAAACATACAGTCATATCCATAGTGAATTGGAGATACATAAGGAAGGCAGGGATAAATTACAATTGTTAAAAAAAAAAAAAAAAAGAAAAACATTGAGGGAAGAACAGCATCAGGAAGGGTATTAAAAATAATTTTTTTTTAGGTAAGATTTGATCTAAAAGTAAATGTATAAATAGGACTTGGTCTAAAAGTGAATAGGAAGCTCTATATAAGATTATTGCTGGTTGCACACAGTTTCTGTATCTGTTTTGATCAGTTGCTTGAATGTTATAATGTTAATAAATGTTTGTTACAGAGTAGAATAAAATTGTAATGTTGGAGATTTTTCCACATTTTCCTTCCTTCTGGGTTATGTCTTTCATTACATTGCTATTGCATGCTTTTCCACAAACTGAGGAAGGGGGGGGGGTAGGAACAGGTCCCTGGGAAGGAGGTGGAGTTGAAAAGATAATTGACAATATTCTGCAAGCAACTTGTGGTTTCAGATGCAAAACCCTAGCATTCAGGACCATGAGACATATCTACAAGAAAGAAGATTATCGAGGTAAGAACCTAATCGTAAGTCTTTCTTGCAGCGTATTGCATCTAATTATCTATAGAGCTTGACCCTTGGTCCTTACGGTAGTTTTTGAATAAAATTATTAGAGTAATCCCTTGTTAATATATTTTGGGCACAGCCAAGCAAGATGGAAGCTGCTGGGATGCCACACTGCTGCTACACTAATAGCAGGGTCTAGCCCTAGAAGCTGGCCATGTCATTAGAGATGCACTTCATTCTGCCCTTAAACTGGCCATAATATTGGAAATTTCTGCTTCTTCCTCTTCTGTAACTGCTCAGGGCACCGTTTTAGTCTGTTTGGAAAACCATTGAATTCTATAACATCCATTGGTAATACACACTATTTTGTGCTTACAGGATACTCCTGGATTTGTTGTAAATCGTCTTCTTGTGCCATATATGTTAGAAGCTATTCGGCTCCATGAGAAAGGTATGTGTGAATTGAAGAGACATTTTGTGAATGCTTAACCTGAAGTTTTGATCTGTTGGAAATCTCTTCACTAATTGCTGAACATTCTTACTGCAATAGTGTCAATTTCCCCTTCTGCAACAATATCATGCAACCTGTATGTACTGTAGCGTTACTTATAATAATGTGAAAAAAGATTTAAAGGGGGAAGCATTTGAAGAACACATCTTACCCTATATCTGTCTGAAGGTTTTGCAAACAAAAATGACATTTTTTATCTTGAATTCACAATATGCCCTCTGAAGTTCATATGACATTATTGTTCTAATTAAAAACTGATATCACAAAGTATGGTGCCTTAAGTTTGACTTTAGATGAGAATTAGGGCTGCACACTTAATGCGTTAAATGTTTAATGTTCATTCAAAATTTTAATGCATAAAAAATGTTAATGCACACTAATGCAGATCCCCTTACCACCTCATCTCTGCCTTGCTGCCACCACATCTCCTCCCTCCTGACCTTTCATAGCTGCCAGCAGTGCTAGTGATTTACGGCAGAACACCGCCTGCAGGCTAGCCAGATCCACAGTCTCTGTATACTCTTGAGTCCCTGCTATACTGGAACAGGAAGTTACATCATTTTATGCTACAGTACCTCCTGTTCCAGTGTAGCGGAGACTCAAGAGACCATGAGTCTGTGGAGCCGGCAGTGCTCTGCTTTAATCACTAGCATTGCTGGCAGGCTAAAAAAGGTCAGAGGGAGAGAAGGAGGAGGGAGAGATCCAACCATGGGAGGAGGAGGGAATTAAATTGGAATGTCAGTTTTGAGAATTTGTCTGCTATCTATATATTACACTATACAGGAGGAAATGAGGGGGCACTTTCTGTGATCTTATGATTAAACATTTTATTCAGTGTACATACAGCCCTAGTACTGATAGAAATTATGTCTTATGTTTAAAGCTAATTGCATGATTTTATTCTTCAAAACAGCAATTATGGAGGAGGTGTGTTCTGTTGATAATATGACAGGAACCACAACAGGCCAAAATATTATAGCCCGGGTTATCGGTCTGTAAAATGATGAAGGAGGCAACAATGATATTAAAAACTTGTGCATAAATTTTAATTAAATACTCCCAATACTATTGTTTGTGACACAACTTGTAAATGCAATCGCAGCCTACTCGTCATTGACCCACAGGTGCTTTAAAATTTTACTAGAAGAAATAAAAGTCACTTAAGTGCAATCTTGTTATGCACTGTAATGTTCAGTGGGTGAGCAGAGGCAAAGTTCTTGCCAAATTTATTGAGTGTTGTGATGTCAAATTTTTTGTTAAGGAACTTGGTCAGGACTATTTGCAACTGGAGGCCAAAATGGCTTTTAAGGTGAGATTTGAGTCATCAACACATAATAAATGAAGCTCAAGTAACATGAACAACCTTGGAAATGAATATAGCCAATAGAATATCCTCCTTCTCCCCCCTCCCCTGGAACATCTTATATTCTCAAAAATCCTATGAAAGAGGTGGTGTCAACTACTTTTAGGAAGCATAATAGCAACACACTATCTCACCCCTTAGTACCAGCAACAGTCAAGTCTCCCAAGTTATTCAGTAAGGCAGATCAAATTCTCATTGGTGTAGTTACAAAAAGATACCAGATCTTAAGGAATCCAAAAATGGCTTTTAAATCAGGTTCTTAACCAAATTTCAACACATTTAAATGTCAAATGTCAGCTTGCAAGATAAGACACAGCATGAAGAAATGGTGGTCATTTTGCAGGAAATGGAAACTTTTTCAGGAAGATCTTTCCAAATGGAATAATAAGATCTGCTGTGTTACACTGTACTGCTACAAGAGGAATTTGGGAGAAAAATTTAGAGTTAACAAGCCTTCTCTGGGCACAAAATACTGTATGCTTAAACATGGATCCATGGCAGTGGAAAATAATTTGGAACTATAGTGCTTTGAGTTTCTTGGAAGTGGTTAGTTTTCAAAGCTCAGAATTATGGCTCATCTCGTAGATGCCGAAACTGTACATCTCATCCTCCAAGCCCAAATACGTAGCCATTGAGATGCAGTAATTTGATGTACAGTGTTGGCATCTATGAGACAAACTTGTTTTTTTCTGTTACATAGAGCATTTTGGACCCCGGTTCGTTTACAGAAGTTGGATAGCTCTAAATCTAATAGATGCTGGCACTGTCATCTTGAAGCTGGGACATTGTACTGCTACAAGAGGAATTTGGGAGAAAAATTTGTTATTCTATTGTCCATTCATTCTTGCTTTTTGAAAATCAATATGGGGTCAAATAAATAATTTGTTAGATAATCCAGTGGCATTATCCTATGACACTGTATTGTTTGGCATGTCAATGGGGGCTAAAAGCCAAATATCCTCTAATAACAATAAGCTTCTACTCATTATGACGGGGGTTGCCATACAACAGATTACAAATAATTGGAAAAAATTGGGATAGGCTGAATTATAGCTTTTGGTGGAACTCTTTGTTCAAAATGGAAAGGATAATTGTTATGCAGCAAGGAAATTTTAAGAAATTTCAGGTTATTTGGGAGCCATTAACAAGATACTGTAAAGATTGAAATTATTGCATAGAATAGATATTCATTCCCTTTTGTTCATAAACGTCTAGGGTGGGAATATTTTATGATTTCTTCTGCTTATGATTAATTGTTGGATATAAGGGAAGGGGGATATTTGTTGAAAGCTATAATTTGATGATATAATAAGTAATGTTAAAATATAAAATGATTGTATTTGTGTTAGACTTATTGTGAGCTTAAAAACTGAATTAAGATTTATTAAAAAAAAAAAAATTATGGCTCATCAAGTTTAACGAGATGAGAGAGGTATTGATGGAAAATGATACCAATTTTTTACATATCGGTACTGATTGGTCTCAATGCTAGCAAAATTCTCTGCAATGAAGGTTGCAGTTCCTCTTCTGTCAGCTTTTGGTACAAGTTATTACTGTAAGCATATATATTTTTTTTAATCAGCAACACATTAAATTCCATTCATAATCAACTGACAGCCGAAATCTCTGAAGCATGTCCTAGAATCCAGATGACAGTGTCTGGTTGGTGAAAACTAAACTCTGTGGAGCAATGATGATCCTAAAATGGACTTTAATAAAGACACAAAGTTCCAAATGCGCATCAAAACATTCCACAGAAAGATGAAATAATCCACATAAAAACCTATAGGACCTAGTCCGCTGATTGCACAGGACCCAACATGGTCCGCGTTTCGACAAAATGTCTTCCTCAGGTGTCCCTAAGTGTCCTATGGTAATAAATATGTGGAAAAACTGAACTGTGAAAAAAGATGCTGCTAAATCCAAAGCTTTGTCGAAATGCAGACCGTGTTGGGTCCTGTGCAGTCGGAGGACTAGGTCCTATAGGTTTCAGGATCATTGTTGCTCCACAGAGTTTTTTTTAGTTTTCTCTTGGATTTTTGGGGTCAATTTATTTTGGCTTGTTAGTGTCTGGTTGGTAACTTATCTTCCAAAATAGGTGTACAAGGAAACCACCGAGACTAAGCATTGTTAAAATGTAATAACTCGCATATATTGTACATTTGTATTGGCAAATTGAATCTTAATAAATCTTACGGTTTGTGCATTTGTATTGTGGTGGCATGAGTTAATTTGTTAAAAAATTTTGGAAAAAAAGTGGCATGCAGTTTACTTTTACATGGCTGATCCCCGATCCAACGCATATCAAAATTGACCATGAAGCATGTAAAGATGGTTTTGGATGGTCTTTACAGTTCCCAATAAATCTTT
Source organism: Geotrypetes seraphini (assembly GCF_902459505.1). Lineage (NCBI taxonomy): Eukaryota > Metazoa > Chordata > Amphibia > Gymnophiona > Dermophiidae > Geotrypetes > Geotrypetes seraphini. The sequence goes on along the minus strand of NC_047084.1, from coordinate 314,141,264 downwards.
TGGGGGAGATAGAAAACATGCAGTTCATACAAGGAGAAGTTCAGAAAACAAGAACATTGCTAGCTGACTACAGGAAATATTTTCAATGTTGTTTCTGCCTACCTGAAAGGGACAAACTCTCTTTTTTTTTTATGGCACCTTCCTTTTTCATTTTTCTTCAGTCTGTTGAAAATAATAGTTAGGCCTTAATTTTCTGAAATGTTGGGTGTCCATTTGTTAGTGTGAATTTTGATTCATTAGCATGCCTTAAATTTTGTGCACACTAAATTTCATTTAAATTAACCTTTGATTTGATTAGTGCATCTACAAACAATTTTGGACATGGCAAGTACTAACGTGGATTACATTTTTATTAGAATAGGTAATTTTGTAGCAGTGCATCTAAGTTGATGGAAAGATGCCTGTTTCTTGCTAATTTTTGGTGGAAAGATGCCTGTTTCTTGCCAATTTTATAAAGAAAACACCTAAATGTCTTAAAGCACTAGCACAAATCTGCTTGGTACTTATCAAACTTGCCATTGAGGCAAGAATGATCCCTGTGTCTGTATCCTCCACACAGAGGAAACCTTAGAAACATAGAAATAGACGGCAGATAAAGGGCACGGCCCATCTAGTCTGCCCATCCCAATGACCCTCCCTACCTGACTCTGCGAATAGATCCCACATGTCTATCCCATTTGGCCTTAAAATCTGGCACGCTGCTGGCCTCAATGACCTGAAGTGGAAGACTGTTCCAGCGATCAATCACCCTTTCAGTGAAGAAGAACTTCCTAGTGTCACCGTGCAGTTTCCCGCCCCTGATTTTCCACGGATGCCCCCTTGTTGCTGCGGGACCCTTGAAAAAGAAGATATCTTCTTCCACCTCGATGTGGCCCGTGAGATACTTGAATGTCTCGATCATATCTCCCCTCTCTCTACGTTCCTCGAGTGAGTAGAGCTGTAACATCCCTAGCCACTCCTCATATGGGAGATTCTTGAGTCCCGAGACCATCCGGGTGGCCATTCTCTGGACCGATTCCAGTCTCAGTACATCCTTACGGTAATGCGGCCTCCAGAATTGCACACAGTAATCCAGGTGCGGTCTCACCATGGATCTATACAACGGCATAATGACTTCAGGTTTACGGCTGACGAAACTCCTGCATATGCAACCTATGATTTGCCTTGCTTTGGAGGAAGCTTGCTTCACTTGATTTTCAGTCTTCATGTCTTCACTGACGATCACCTCTAAGTCTCGTTCTGCTTCAGTTCTTGTTAGGATCTCGCCATTAAGGGTCTAAGTCAGGGGTGTCCAATGTCGGTCCTCGAGGGCCGCAATCCAGTCGGGTTTTCAGGATTTCCCCAATGAATATGTATGAGATCTATTAGCATACAATGAAAGCAGTGCATGCAAATAGATCTCATGTATATTCATTGGGGAAATCCTGAAAACCCGACTGGATTGTGGCCCTCGAAGACCGACATTGGACACTCCTGGTGTAAGTCTTGCATGGATTTTGGCTGCCCAGGTGCATGACTTTGCATTTTTTGGCATTAAAACTGAGTTGCCAGGACCTAGACCAGCGCTCCACTAGAAATAGGTCGTGCATCATGTCGTCTGGCATTGAATTGTCTGTTTTGCTTTTGCTCACTACATTGCTCAGTTTGGCGTCATCGGCAAATAATGTTATTTTACCTCGGAGCCCTTCTGCCAAGTCTCTTATATAGATGTTGAACAAGATCGGGCTCTCTAATGCTGCATAACACTTACTGCAAAAACCCTTATCTGCCGTAGAGTTTAAAATGAATGGCACAACAACCTAGGCACAACTTAGCCTTGAGAGCACCAACGTCAGACTCGCTGGTCTATAATTTCCTGGATCACCTCTGGCATCCTTTTAAAAAATTGGCATCACATTGGCCACCCTCCAGTCTAACAGTACTGGATTTTAAAGATAAATTACTAAAAATAGCTCTGCAAGTTCATTTTTCAATTCTGTCGGCACTTTGTGATATATACCATCTGGTCCAGGTGATTTGCTACTGTTCAGTTTGTCAGATTGACCCGTTAAGTCTTTCAGTGTTAACAGAGATTTGTTTTTCTCTGGTTCATTAGCAATGAATACTATTTCTAGCACCAGTATCTCTCCCACATCTTCTTTGGTGGAGACCGAAGCAAAGAATTCATTTAATCTCTGTTATGATCTTGTCTTCCCTGAAAGCCCCTTTTATCCCTTAGTTGTCTAGCAGTCTAACTGATTCTTTTCCCAGGTTCTTACTTTTAATATGCCTAAAAAAGATTTTGCTTCCAGCTCAGTCTTCTTTCAGGGTCTCTTTGCCTTCCTTATTAGCACCTTGCATTTGACTTGTCATTCCTTATCTGTTTACAATTATTTTCTGTTGGATCCTCCTTCCACTTTCTAATGGATTCTCTTTTAGCTCTAATAGTTTCCTTCACCTCACTTCTTAGCCACACTGGCTGATGTTTGGTCTTCCTTCCTCCTTTTTTAGTACATAGAATATATGTAGTCTGGGCTTCCAGGATGGTATTTTTGAATAACATCCATTCCTGATATAAATTTTTAAAATATGTCAATTCTAGTAACTATCTCTGAGATAAGATGGTGTAGCATGATCACATTTGCATGCCTTATGAAGTAGTTGAATAGGCTGCAGTCACTTCAAAGCAAATGGAAGACCTGTGACGAGGGAATTACAGTAATACTAAATGCGATAGAATTGACATTCTTTTTTTACATGTGAATTGCATTAGTTCTGTATCTGTTTGTATATCGGTATTTTGCATCAAATTTTATTGAAAGAAAACAAGCACCGTATTTTCACGCATATAACGCGCACCCGTGTAAAACGCGCACATGGGTATAGCGCGCGGGAAACCGAAATATATGTAAAAAAAATTTTATATAGCGCACACACGTGTATACCGCGCATGCTGCTTGCCGCCCCGACTCTCCTTTCCAGCCCTGCCCCGAGTCTCCTCTGGTCCCGACTCTCACTTTCCAGCCCTGCCCCGAGTCTCCTCTGGCCCCAAAGGACCGCTCACACCCCCCCAGCTTTCCCCCCCCCAAATGGAGAAGCTGCCTATCGTTGTTTCCCGATGCCAGTGAGCCCTGCTGCTTTCTCTGCCGGCAGTCCCGCCCCTTCTCTGAGCCCTGCGCTGCGCTGCTTCCTCTGCCGCGGTCCCGCCCCTGACGTCAGAGAAAGGGCGGGACCGTCTGAAGAGGAAGCAGCGCAGCGCAGGGCTCAGAGAAGGGGCAGGACCGCCGGCAGAGGAAGCAGCAGGGCTCACTGGCATCGGGAAACAACAGTAGGCAGCTTCTCCATGCGGAAGGGGGGGGAAGGCTGGGGGATGCGAGCGGTCCTTCGGTGTGATGAATTGGACGTCGGGGGGGAACTATGTAAAAAAAATTTGTACAACGTGCTCACGCAAGGTTATTCTCAGTTTGTAAAATCGTGTATAACGCACGCGTTATATGCATGAAAATACGGTAACAGTAATACAAATATAGAGATCAAACATATATAACTTGTTGCAACAGTAAGGAATGAAAGCACTCACTCCAAAAAAGATTTCCCCTTCCTGTCCCTCAGCATCACAGGGTATACCATGGTTTTCTTCTGTATACCCACAAAACCCTTGTGTCCCTCTCCTAAGCCTGCATTACTTTAACTAATAGAAATATCTTTGAATACTGTATATCATTTTTAATAATAAATGGTGTTGGAACCTACTTAGAAGTACTGTATAACAGGCAGGCTATAAATTTATTAAATGAATTGAATGCTTTTTCTAGGGCATGCTTCAAAGGAGGACATAGACGTTGCCATGAAACTGGGTGCTGGTTATCCCATGGGTCCATTTGAATTGCTGGATTATGTTGGCTTGGATACTTGTAAATTCATCATTGAAGGTAGGTGCTGCATGCCTTCAACTTGCAGTAAAATGTAATTGCATAAAGACACGGCAGCCAAATCCTGAAGCTGAAACAGTTTTCCACTTGTAAAAAATAATGTCAAGCAGTTAGGAGCTGGCCTACTTTCCCAGACCAAGAACTTTGTGGTCAGTAAGATAAGACTTCTATAATCTTTGTGGATCATTGGTTTATTCCAAAGCTATCGCACATAGAGCTATCTCGATATACTATGCAAGTAAGTTTATTTTTGGAATGAGGTGTATTTTTTGTGTATCTTGTAGCTCAGTGTTTCTAAACACGCAGTACGCTTACCCTTGGGGGTACATGACCTGTCCGCTGCCAGGGATCCCTCTCTGCCTGACCACCCGCTGCTGAAGCTGCTGCCTCCCTGTTTGCCGGCCCGCTACACCCCACCAAACCCCCGAAGCCGACCCTTTTACTTCATTGGAGCAGGACTGGCTCCCTCCTCCCCCGTAGCACTCTGTGTAGGTACACAGGCAGCGATTCACACTGCGTAGCTGGCCCAGAACCTTCTCTCTGATGTCAGAATTGACGTCGGAGGGAAGGCTTGTGAAATGTGTGAATTGCTGCACACGCCGTCCCTGCACAGAGTTGCTGCTGGAGGAGGATGGAGCGAGCCTGGCTCCAACGAAGTACCAGTGTAGGGGTGGGGGGTGGTGCAGCTGGCTGGCAGACATTGAGGGAGGGAGGGATCCCCAGCAGCTGCTTCAGCAGGGGGTGGGCGGGCAGGGATCCCTTTTTGTGGATGGGTCTGCTTCAGGGGAGGAGGGGAGTGCGGGTGGGCAGGGAAGGCAGGGATCCACAGCGTGTAACTTAATTTTGGGACAAAGCTGGGTGGGGGTACAAACTTGACACAGAAGGAAGGGAAGGGTCATGAACATTGGACACAGAAGGGAGGGAATAGAAAGGGAGAATTGATGGGCATGAGTGTGAGTGAGAGATGGTGCACATGGAGAAAGGAAGAAAGGAAAATTGGGCATAAAGAGAGGAATGAGGTAGAGATGCATGGGGAATAGAAGGATGAGAGGGAGAAATGTTGGATATGGTAGTGGAGAGGGCAGATTGAAGGGGATGCAAGGTGGAGGAATGTTGAACATAGTGATAGAGAGAAATGTGGCATTTTTCTGGAGAGGCGTGATAGGAGAAATGGGCATGGGACTGGTGGGCAGTGGTGAAAAATGCACATTATCCTGGGCATAAGAACATAAGAAATTGCCTCCGCTGAGGCAGACCAGAGGTCCATCTCGCCCAGCGGTCCGCTCCCGCGGCGTCCCATCAGGCCTATTGCCTGAGCAGTGGTCCCTGACTATCCCTATGACCTACCTCTACTCCTATCTGTACCCCTCAATTCCTTTATCCTCTAGGAACCTATCCAAACCTTCTTTGAAGCCCTGTAACGTGCTCCAGCCTATCACAGCCTCTGGAAGTGCGTTCCATGTATCCACCACCCTCTGGGTGAAAAAGAACTTCCTGGCGTTTGTTCTAAACCTGTCCCCTTTTAATTTCTCTGAGTGCCCCCTTGTACTTGTGGTTCCCCATAATCTGAAAAATCTGTCCCTGTCTACCTTTTCTATACCCTTCAGGATCTTGAAGGACATAAGAGGGAGAAATGTTGGATGTGGCAGTAGAGGGGGCAGGAAAGAGGCCTGGATCTCTCAAGACAGGGGGACAGTGAGAGAGAGAGAGGGAGACATATTGCCAATAGGGGTGGAGGAGAAAGGAAGAAAAGTTGGACTCGTGGAGGGACAGAGAGAGAGAGAGATGTTGGTTGGGGAAAGGAATGAAGTCCAGAGGAGAGGAAGCTTGCAGGAGGCAGAAAGAAAGAAATATGGTATGCACAGTTAGAAGGAAATGCAACCAGAGACTCATGAAATCACCAGACAACAAAGGTAGGAAAAATAATTTTATTTTATTTTCAGTTTAGTCATCAAACTGTGTCAGTTTTGTGAATTTATATCTGCTGTCTATATTTTGCTCTTTATTTGTCTATTTTTCTATAGTTGTTACTGATTGCATATTTTAAAGTCATCTGCCTTGACCTCTTTGAAATACCTCCTCGAATATAGATGATGATTAACATTTTCTCTGCGTACAGTGTGCTTTGTGGGGGTTTTATTTTGTGGTTACCATTATGCATTAATAAGATAATATTGTGTGTGTATGAAAAATGGATGGAAGAAATTGCATTACAGTTAGTATTATTATGGGGGTAGGTCTGGGGCAGAGCTTAGGCTTAGGGGGTATTTGGCTTGAAGAAGTTGAGAAACGCTGTTGTAGCTGATCGGCAGGAAAATAGACTGCATGTCAAATGAATCTTGTGGAGGGGGCAAGTAATGTTCCAGAAAGCCTGCTTAGCACACTCTGCTTTTCTCTTCAGAAAGCTGGAAATTCAACTATAGCAAAAGTTAAGCCAAGATGTTGCACACTCTTGTTCTTCACTCTTTTCGTAAACAATTGCTTTTAATTGACAAGCAAATTGCCATATTTTTCAGACCTTAAGATGCACCCACCTGTAGAGGAGGAAAATCCAAGAAGAAAAAAAATTTTGAACCAAATTTTTATTTTCTTCTTGGATTTTCCTCCTCTACACGTAGGTGTGTCAGGTGGTCTGGTGTTTCTGGTGCTGGGAAGCCAGCAGCCCAAAGCCCCCCAGGTACCTTTTTTAGTGGCGGTGGTCCAGCATGGTCTCCAGGATTGCTGCTTTTGTCTTAGAGTGACGCACAATGCAGGAGCGCGACCTTTGCGCTGACTGTAGCCAATTACAGTGTCTCGCGATCAGGCAGGAAGCGCAAAGGTTGCGCATCGATCTTATAAGACAAAGTCAGCCGTCAAGGAGACCGCACTGGACCACCGCCACTAAAAAAAGGTACTGGGGGGGAGGGCGCAGTATATTCGGTCCATAAGACACACACCCTTTTTGGGATGCGTCTTATGGTCAGAAAAATACGATAGTAGTTGTATGTCCTATTTGTGTGGAGTTCTGTTTTTTTAATTATTGCATTTTTACTATATGGCACTAAGCTGCAGGGTCTTAGGCCTGGATTCACTAACCTGCCTGATGAATTCAGGAACGAAAAATATGCACTTAGGGGTGATCGGAGGAACGCCCCCATCTGCCTGCACAGATCGCTCTATAGCGATCCCCGCGCATGCGCAGACCATCTGTAGATGGTCTGCGCATGCCCGTCTGAGATGCGACCCTTTTTTTTTTGTTTGTTTGAGACAGTCCTGCCAGACAAGAAGAGCCCGTGGTTTTCTCTGCATATTTTCTCTGCATGCCTTTCAAATGGCAAGGGAGTGTACTCTTTAGACTGAAAACCTTGTAAAGAATTTTAGGCAAGCTGCCCAGTTTCGTGAAGAGTAGCTTAAAGTTACGCTGAAACGTTCCCTTGTCTCTACAGGAATCTCTCCAGCCATCAGTACTGTTTCTATGGGAATTATAAATGGAACCTCTGAGGAAACTCCTTATTCAAACAATGGGACTTCATAAAAATTACAATAACAAAACTAGGAAGCCCTGCAAGCCCGTGGTTTTAACCCACTTTAAACCCACGGGTTAAACCCACGGGTTTGCTGGGCGGGGAAGGGCAGGAGAACGGCGATGCAACAGGAGAGATTCGGGGAAGATTGAGGAAGAGCAGGGCAGCATTCGGGGCGAGCAGGCAGGTAGAGATTGCAGGGCAGAGACAGGGTTTCCAGTCGGAAAGACGTTTTCGACTGGTCCCCAGCAGTCGCTTCTTCAGGTGATTGGCCAGCCCAGTCGGATCAGAAATTTGGTGTTGTGAGTCGCGTCCCAGCCTACTTTGCATGTGTTTCACCTCATTTGCATGCACGGATTCGAAGTGGATCGCAGGAGAGGTAAGTGAATCAGGCCGGATGGAAATTTGATAGTAAAGGGGTCGCAAACCGATCAGTACACGATTGGTTTGCGCTTTGAATCTAGCCCTTAGAAAGCAGTTTGCCCAGGAGGAGGCATTCCAGGTTTGGTTCCTAAAGAATTGTGATATACATGAAGTTGGCGCATATATAGTAATTAAATTGTCTCTTTTGCATACAATGGGTACTAAGAGCTTGTAGTGACTTTTGTTCATTTCTATTGTACTGTACACACATGTAAAAAAAACTCCCTTCTTGCCAGCTTAGTCTGCTGGTGTACATCATAATTAGTAAAGCACCTGGCTGAACACAGATGAGCTTGCATGGGGACAGATAACAGAGTTGTTGCCCCATTAAAGATACAATTTTGTTTCTTTTTTTGCTTCTATCTTTCATTACCAGGCACTTCCTCTGTTCTCCTTAAGATTAGAAGCTTTATATGTGATGTGGTGGGGTTGCCTTGCCAGCTTAAACTGTTGGTGTATACAGCTTTAACTGTAAGAGGAGCAAGGCAAACCAGGTCTCATGTTAATATGCTTAGAACGGAGATGGCAGGAGGAGGATGTGGTGGGATGTGTGGAGTGCAAGGACCTGTATGAAGCGGAGCAAGCATCCTCCTACCCAACCTGCACCAGACTGGAAGGGAAAAATGGTGGGCTCGACTTCCACACCACGGTGGAAGGGAAGGCACTTGGTGCAGCTTGAAAATGGAAAAATGAAAAACTTGAGTTCACTGCTCCTGTCAAGAGAGGGGTCTGAGATGTCTCTGGAAGCCTGAGGAATGTGGGGAGATGTGAGAAGAATGGAGTAGGTGGAAGGGGCGAGGACTCTCCTCACAGACTCAAAATTATTTGTCTGAAATGAGAATGACACGGTATCCCCATCCAGTCCCTGTGAGCTCTGTCCCTGTCCCATTCCTGCAAGCTCTGCCTTAACTGTACAAGCCTTGAACACTTAAGATTTTAAAAGTGTTAAAGACTTGTGCAGATCAAGACAGCTTGCAGGAATGGGATGGGGAAAAATTTTCCCTTTGTCATTTTCTAGAACCGCTTTGCCTGAATGCCAGACAAACCAGTTTGCAAGGAACTGATATGCCAAATTGATTGGAGAGCAGAAGAAGGGAAGGAATCCTGGTCCTCTCTGGAGGGTACATGGGCAGAATTTTACTCTGAGTCAGAGGAGATGAGTAGGAAGAGGTACTTCTGCCATGTATGAATGAAAGTGGCACAAATCCGTTTCCTTAGAAAAAACCAGGGATACCTTAATGAATTCAAATATATGAAGACAAGAAATAGTTTTTTTAAAAAAAATATTTTTGAACCAATTGAATCAGATACATTGTTCCATCAAGTCTCGGAGAATGATCATGCACAAAAGGGAGAAAGAAAATCCAATGTAATCTGCAGTAAACAACACTTGACTTACTTGACCCCATTTGATCGTGATTGGCGTGTGTTTGTTATCTTTTATGCAGTTTGCTTAACCACCATGGACCCCTGAGGAAGGCGTGTTATCCGAAACACGGACCGTGTCGGGTCCCTTGGTTGGCTATAAGGGTGTATATGTTACTGCATTTATTAATAAACAACGCCTGCATCTTGTACATTATCTGCAGTCTGTTCGTTGTTTTCAGAGAATGATCAGACATATATGAGGTCACAATGACTGGAAGGTGAACTCTTATCGCAAAGGTGGCCTTTTAAGCCTTCCTTTTTGGAGTTTCATATCTCTGAGCGTACTACACATGCACTGATCACTCTCTGTAGATAGTTTTTTCATTGAAGTCAGTCTTTTTGATATACATGTATGAATGAAAAGCAGGAACATCCCCACAGAGGGGAACCTCCTGGGGTTTCAGTTCAACCTCCTGATAACTCTTGGGTCAGTGCTGGAAACAAATCTGACCTCATTTAGACTTCCCGACACTCTCCAGTGGACTGACTTAAGAGTTCAGGGTGGGGCCCTAGGACCAGTCCAGGAGAGAGTCTGCCCCAGGGAAGGCTCTCTGAGAATGGATAGGGTTTGGGACCTTCTCCGCTGGTGTCTGGGTGGGGCCCTAGGACCGATCCAGCGGAAGGTCTTCCTTGGGGGAGCCCAGGGAATGCTTACTGAGATGGACAAGTTTCTGGACTTTTTCCCTGTCAGCCAGGCTCCAGAGACATGAAAAAAGAAGGGCCTCGCCACCTTATTTGAATGAAAAGCAGGGTGCCCCCTCAGAAGGGGAAATATAGGGTCTATTTATAGGAAACAGTATTGCAACAATACTTCCCAACAGTGTGTTTCCCATCAGAAACACAGTCATATTCTTGGGTGAGAAGTAGTTAGGTAATGACCGCAAACAGTGGCAGTATGGTAGTAATGTCTTCAGATGGAACCTGCTTACTAGATGTGAAAATAGCCTGATGGGCATCATTTGGCTTGTGCTTGCTTCAGGGATATTTGGTGTTACCTTAAGATGACAAACAACATCACATGTTCCGACATCTAGTAGTGACTTAAAAAAAAATATTCTCATTGGTGATCCCTGATACTATCAGATCAATAGGTCCTACGAGTTGCTATGCCCTTCGTTTCCAGAAAACACCTCCAACCCATCCATCAAGAGAGTCCTCTTTCAACTCCCACCAGAAGACCCTCCTTTGCCAAGAGCTCTCTGCCCTCTTCCAGCTCAATTCCATAGAAAAAGTACCTCTGCAGGAGAGGGGCCGAGAGTTCTACTCAAAGTATTTCCTCATACCAAAAATGACCGGAGGTCTCCATCCTATTATGGACCTTTGTGCTTTCAAATACTTGATGAAGGAGAAATTTTACATGGTCTCTCTGGGAGCCCTATTACCACTGTTAAAGAAAAACAACTGGCTCTGCTCTCCAGATTTTAAAGAAGCCTATACACACATTCCCATCCTTCCAGCCCACAGGAAATATCTTCGTTTTCAAATGGCTCATCTGGCCATGAATGCAATATCGAGAATCACACAGGAGCAAAATTGTCCCCATCTCTGCAGGAACTCAATTTCCCCGTCCCATCCCCATGAGTTTTGTCACTGTTGCTGTCCCTGCCTCAGTCCTGTAATCTCTGCCTTAACCGAACAAACCTTGAACACTTATCATTTTAAAGTGTTTTGAGGCTTGTGCAGATGAGGATGGAGCTTGCAGGAATGGGGCAGAGATAGGAGAAGAACTCGTGGGGATGGGGGAAAAATTTGTCCCTGTGTCATTCTCTTGCCGTACAGTGAGAGATTAGAGAAACTGGGCCTCTTCTCGCTTGAAAAGAGGAGACTGAGAAGGGGACATGATCAAAACATTCAAGATAATGAAGGGAATAGACTTAGTAGATAAAGACAGGTTGTTCACTCTCTCCAAGGTAGAGAGAACGAGAGGGCGCTAAAGGGGATAGATTCCGTACAAACGTAAGGAAGTTCTCCTTCACAAAGAGAGTGGTGGAAGGCTTTAACGCTCTTCCCGGATGCTGTTATAGGAGAAAACACCCTCCAGGGATTCAAGATAAGGTTAGACAAGTTCCTGCTGAGCCAGAACGTATGCAGGTAGGGCTGGTCTCAGTTAAGGCACTGGTCTTTGGCCTAAGGGCTGCCGCATGAGCGGACTGCTGGGCACGATGGACCACTGATCTGACCCAGCAGCAGTAATTCTGGAAGGTGGCGAATGTTACAGCGATCTTCAAGAAAGGTTTGAGGGGTGATATGGGAAACTACAGACCGGTGAGTCTGACCTCGGTACCAGGAAAGATGGTAGAAGTGCTGATAAAGGACCGCATCATTGAGCACCTTGATGGACACGACTTGATGAGGACCAGCCAGCATGGCTTCAGCAGAGGAAGATCTTGCTTGAGGAACTTGCTGCACTTCTTCGAGGGAGTAAACAGACGGATAGACAAGGGTGACCCAGTTGACATTATATATCTAGATTTTCAGAAGGCTTTCGACAAGGTTCCGCATGAACGACTACTTCGAAAAATTGCGAGTCATGGAATCGAGGGTGAAATACTCACGTGGATTAAAAATTGGCTGGCGGATAGGAAACAGAGTGGGAGTAAATGGACAATACTCGGACTGGAAAAGCGTCACCAGTGGAGTGCCCTACGGTTCAGTGCTTAGGCCCGTGCTCTTCAACATATTTATAAACGATCTGGAAATTGGTACGACGAGTGAGGTGATTAAATTTGCAGACGATACGAAGTTATTCAGAGTAGTGAAGACGCAGGAGGATTGCGAACATCTGCAATGTGACATAAACATGCTTGAGAAATGGGCTGCGACATGGTAGATGAGGTTCAACGTGGATAAGTGTAAGGTGATGCATGTCAGTAACAAAAATCTTATGCACGAATACAGGATGTCGGGGGCGGTACTTGGAGAGACCCCCCCCCAGGAAAGAGACTTGGGAGTACTGATTGACAAGACGAAGCTATCCACGCAATGTGCAGTGGCAGCGAAAAGGGCAAACTGAATGCTGGGAACGATTAAGAAGGGGGTCACGAACAGATCAGAGAGAGTTGTCATGCCATTGTACCGGGCAATGGTGCGCCCTCACCTGGAGTACTGCATCCAGCACTGGTCGCCGTACATGAAGAAGGACATGGTACTACTTGAAAGGGTCCAGAGAAGAGCGACTAAAATGGTAAAGGGGCTGGAGGAGTTGCCGTACAGTGAGAGATTAGAGAAACTGGGCCTCTTCTCCCTTGAAAAGAGGAGACAGAGGGGACATGATAGAAACATTCAAGATACTGAAGGGAATAGACTTGGTGGATAAAGACAGGTTGTTCATCCTCTCCAAGATAGGGAGAACGAGAGGGCACTCTCTAAAGTTAAAAGGGGATAGATTCCGTACAAACGTAAGGAAGTTCTTCACCCAGAGAGTGGTGGAAAACTCCATGGATTTAAGACAAAGTTGGATGGGTTCTTATTGAAACAGTACGTAAGCAGGTAGGGCTTATCTTAGGGCACTTGTCTTTGACCTAGGGGCCACTGCGGGAGCGGACTGTTGGGCACGATGGACCACTGGTCTGACCCAGCAGTGGCAAATTCTTATATTCTTACATACTGGAACTCCTAGGATTTACCTTTTTCTTTTCTTTCATGCTTTACTTTTGCGCAATCCAGATTCTTCCTCCTATGGCGCAGTCAGCATTATTCATGCTTTCTTAAACAAAGAATTGTTTTTAAAAAGGGGGATTCATTGAGCTAGAGAGCATCACCACGTGTCACTGCATTCCCCCATTATCTACACAGAACCTCTGATATGATATCAGTGTAGCAATGTGGGCTACATCCCAGAGACTGAAATAATAGAATTAAAGGGGATGGGTTGTGGCCATGGCTTTTAAATTGCTCACGTTCTGTATATTCAGCATTACTTAATGGGTAAATGCCCTACCCTATCAGCATAGTGCTGAAACTTGATGCCTCGGCACTATCAAGATGGTGATGGGGGCAGAACAAAGGTGGCTGAATATTGCTGACTATCCAAAGTTTTATGTTGAATACTATCTATAGTATTGGAAATATTTAGCCACTATCTGGATACCTAGATAAGATTAGGGCAACACAAAGGCTGCCTATCTGAAGAAGTGGTTTTGGATATCTGGCTGAAATGTTTTTCATGTTTTGTCTCTTTGCACTTAATCTGAGAAACTGTGCCTTCTCTTCCCTTCCCCTCATTCTTTTTTTCCCCCTCCAGGTTGGCACAAGGGAGACCCTGGCAATCCTCTGTTTGCTCCTAGCCCGCTGTTGGACAAGCTTGTACGGGAGAAGAAGTTTGGCAGGAAGACTGGAGAAGGATTCTACAAACACCGTTAATTGTGTCAGCAGTCCCGCTCTCTCAGTATTTGTATCTACAGGCTGCTAAGGATCAAGCAATTTTGTACCAGTGCTGTCTCTCCTGTTGGGACCCTGCTGAATGTAATCTAGTTGAACTAATAGCTTGTGCTGAATGATAGCTGTGTCTCTATTGGGAAATGTTTCGGGATGTGCAAGCCTTGGGTCCTGAAAGGGTTTTCCACATTTAGTGCCTTGGAGCAGATAACTGATATTTCATGCTTGAGTCCATTTTCCTACAGATTATATACAACAAAAAAAATTCATATGTGTTTGTAAACAAGATGAGGACATTTTGTGAAAATAAAACAGAATTTAAGGCTGTCTTTGGATTTCATGTGTGAATGTGCTACTAATTTGTACCCACTAGATGGCAGTGGCTATCTGTAATGTTTTCCTTGATGGTTCTGTACGGGAGGGAGTGTTACATAAACAAAGCATGTATTGCTCAGTTTGTGTGCAGCATAACCTAATCCCAATAATGTTGTATAACTGGACTATTTTCCATGGAGGGAAGAGTTTTCTTTTCATTATGACCTTTACAATGAATTCATTGGGAATACCCAAGGCGAATCAAGCTGTTATTTCTGCCAAGCCTTTTTTTTTTTTTTTTGTTACAGTAATGCTTCCTTTTCTACGTACCCAAACAAATTAGGGTTAATCGGAAATATAAATATTCATTCATCTAAATATAATATTTAGCTCACAGAGAGCCTTTAAAATTTTTCTTTATTTGATTAAATCAAATTTATCATTTTTCTTCTATTGCATAACGACTTTTTTAATGGGCATATTTTTTTCCTTAAATCTTTGTTCCAATATAATTGTTGCTGGTGGTAAACATTTTGATATGTTTCTATTTTGCTGATTGCAGACCTGACATCCAGAATCCTCAAGGATTTCCTCTTGGGAGCAATAATGAACACATTTTAGCCTTAGTGGGTCCCATTTTATTAACATTTCTTATACTTTAATCTCTGTGGAACGTGCGCTGAATTCACTGGAGAGATTTAAACAAATCTGTACAGTCTGTGTATTGGTCAGTATTTAAAGGGCAGTTTTCAAGCCATTTACTCTGCTTTATAACAATTTAATGAGAGTTTTTGAGTGATTGGACCAGAGCTGTGGAACAAATTCCCTTAGTCTGATATCTAGGAGAAAGTTAAATATTTTTGTTCCATTATTTTGTCTTTTTTTTTTTAATAGCAGTTATGAAGGAAAATGTAGGTTTTATTTTACCTTTTTTATTCTCACTGTTTGATTTATTATTTTTGTGACATGTAAACCATTTTGCATGGTATTTGATGAGGAAATGATATATAAATGCAAATAAAATTAAATAAAGGAAATGGAGAAAGAAAGTGGAAACAAGACAATAGCACCTACTACACAGAGAGCGGAAGACAGGAAAGCAAAAGAGAGAAACTGGAACTACCATGCTTGGAAAAATAAAATGCCCAAAGGTAGAAAAGTGTGCTTTTGAATTTAAGTGGAATATATTAACTTTAGCAAATGTGTATTGCAGTGGTCTTTGTATTTTGTCAGTACAAGAGGAAATGCATTTGTTGTATTTTTTCCATATTGCAGGTTGACTAATTTCAATTCTTGTGGTTTCCAGTTCAATTTTTGCCTTCATATTTGTTTCTAATTTGTGATCCCTTATTCTGCATTTGGTGAGGGTTTGCATCTGACCGAGGTATTGTGTTCCGTTTGCATAGTTTCTGTGTATAACTCTTTAGTAGTCCCTATTTGTTCTGTTTTACCAGTAGAAACAGAGAAACATGATGGCAGATAAAGGCCAAATGGCCCATCCAGACTGCCCATCTTGCAGTATCCTATCTCCTCTCGTGTCTGTCCCACGCTTTCTTGAATTCACAGGTAAATTTAGTAGAAGTATTGGTGTTCTCTGAGGACAAGCAGATATAATATTCTCACATATGGGTGATGTCATCTACGGAACATGGTATGGACATACCAAGTGCACTGTCACTTTAAATTTTAAGCAATGCCCATACCACACACATGTTGCTGTCTTCCCATCGAGTGTCAATTTGTTGGATCTGCAGTTCTTCGTTTTCTTTTTTTTTCTTTTTTTTATTTATAATCTTTTAAATTTAATCAAGCATACATAACTTGAAAAAGATCGGAAACAATCAAGCAAGCAAACAAAAAGAAATCACCTAATTATACAATCAGATGTAATGGAAACATTAACTAATATTTAGTCCACAATTCCACAATTATAGGGATCAAGAAAGGAAATTTTCACAATTAGAAATATAACTCTTACTAAAGTAACGGCCTAGGTAACCCTAACTACAGCCGGATGGTAGGTCATTTATCATTGGACTAAGATTCCAACCTTTCTTTTGGTCCAATAAAATCTAAAAGCTGTTTGGGCTCAAAAAAAAGAAAATTCTTACTCTGATAGGTAATATAACATTTTGCTGGAAATTTAACCAAAAAAGTAGCCCCAAGAGCTAGGACTCTTGGCCTTAGGGCCAAGAATTCCTTCCTTCGCTTCTGGGTTTTCTGAGCCAAATCTGGAAAAATTCTCACATTAGAGCCCAAAAACTTATCATTAATATGTCGGAAATACAAACGAAGAATATATTCCCTATCACTTTCCAAAGCCAATGTCAGCAACAAAGTAGTCCTGTCGGTTACCACCTCAAGGGAACTTTCTAGAAATGAAGACAAGTTTATGTCCAAATTTTCTTTCGGATCTTCAACAGCTGTAGATTCCCCTTGAGGTTTCTTTAAGGTCAGATAATAAGCCCTCACAATTGGAGGTAAATTTTCTAATGGAATGGAAAGAACCTCTTGAAAATATTTTCTCGCCATCTCAACAGGTGAAATGACGGGACATTTAGGAAAATTGAAAAGTCTTAAATTGTTCTTCCTCAAAGAATTTTCAAAGTTCTCCAACTTACGGGAAATAAATGATCTTTCTTTAACCATTTCCATTTGTACAGTTTTAATTTCCTTTAAATTTTTTTCTTGTTTCTCCAATTTTTTAGTTAAGTCAGACAGACACACTCCTTGCTGTTCTACTTTGGAGTAAATAGTCCCATAGTCAGAGACTCAACTTAAGGTTGGCGTCCATGATAGATATGGCCTGCCAGAGCGCCTCCATATCTATTTTCTGCGGTCTTTTTAATTCCCCAAAACAGATGGCATTCTCTCCCGGAGCACCTCTCACCTCTCCTTCCATGGTGCTAGGAGATAGCTGACATATTCCACCTGCACCTTCCTCCTGAGTCTCCCGTGCTGGTGTCCCACCTTCACTGGAGCACAGCCCTTCCTCTTCGGGCAGCTGAACTCCTGTGTCTCCCTGCATCTGAGTACTTCCGGGTTGGGGAGGGACCGACCTCTGCTCCGGGCTCAGTATCGCCCGTGCAGCTCCTGCGCCGAGTTCCCCCGATGAATCCGGGCTCACCCCCGAGGTAGGAAGGGTTCCTTCAGATGGACGGGAAAAGGCAGTCGTTATCGTAGTTTGAACCAGACGCTGTGGGGTCCCAAGCGCCGGAGGGTTAGGGCAAGAGATCCCTTTTCTTTTCCCCATTTCGTTAGGGGAAAGAAAATATGCAGCGCTGTTCACTATCGATTCGGAGCGCTACTCCCGTTCAGGCGTCCGTCTTCGCCGCCATCTTGATCCCATGAAAACAGGCAGTTCTTCGTTTTCCATGGAGCTTAGAAACAGTGTCTTCAGTGTTCTCAGCACATCAAACTTTTTTTTTGGTGCCTTCCTGTCATTTCTCTTTTGTTTTTTTCATTTTCTCAAAGTTCCTTCATTTTTACCACATTTTATTCATTTATATCAACTTTGGGCCATTTTGCACCCCTTTCCTTTTCCGGGAGTATGAATAGTTTTTGGCTTCTGTTCTTGAGCTCCCTGGGCCATTGAGCCCTTCAACTGTACGTCAGCTGGTTTCCCCTCCTATCCAAGTTGATACTGCCTCCATATTCAAATTGGTACCGAGCGGCTTCAAGAAATGCTGTTGATGCAATATGACCATATCAGGCTCTGAGCCATACAATTGGTGGTATCAGTGCCTCGGTCCTGAGCATTGGGACATTGACTGTGTCCTCTGTTCTTATATGTAAAAGAGCTCACAAAGCCCACAAACTTCAAGTTCAAAACCTTTTTGGTACCGCATGGCTAGGGATTCAGAGCCCAACGTTCAACTTTCTTTGACTCCAGCATCAACTTCTGCACCACCCAGCTTAGAAACATAGAGTATGACGGCAGAAAAGGGCCGACAGCCCAACAAGTCTGCCCACTCAAGAACCCTCCCTCCCTCGAGATTCCATCTATTAAGTGTTCCTCTTGAGCAGCCCCACCTGTCTGTCCCATCGTCCCTTAAAGTCTAGCGTGTTACTGGCCTTGACTACCTGACATGGAACACTATTCCATCGATCAATTACCCTTTCGGTGAAGAAGTATTTCCTGGTGTCCCCATAAAACCTCTTGACATCACAGGGTATCATGCATGGGGATTGAATCAACACAGAAACTTTACTTCATCATAGTTGATGCTCCTAAAAGCAGGAGACTTAACATGTAAAAAAGCTAAGAAGCATTAGCACTCCTCCTAGCCATACCACTATGTTCTCCCAGGTATCATCTTTGACACAGGCAAAGTGTGGATGTGCTGATGACTATTCACCATCTATATACAGTTGGTTTCTCTGTGCAGTATACCTTGGCATCGAGGTCTCCCATGCCTCACCAACTAGTATTGAACACTGCTTAACTACTGTCTCTATCCTTACCAGCACTGACACTACAAGAGGCGATCTGGGCCCTGTTCAGACAAGAGCCCTTGGGGCTAATGCAGATGCAGGCCGCAAAGGCTCCTATGCCTCCCTCATCCCAGCCCAAGGATACATTGACATGTCCATCCAGGACATGTTCAAGGCTATGACACAGAGCAGTAACATCAACCAGAACTTACATCATCTTTTGTGGAGAAAGTTTCACCTTGACACACTCTTGTGTTGGCCTCAACCTATACTTCCAGCTATGCCAAGAAACAAGTATTTAAAGGAAACTGACTATTTCTCTCTCCACTGTAGTGTGAACCTAGCAGACTTCTCTGCAGCGGAATCTTACAGTATACCTTCTCCACCAAACATCCCCACCTGAAAGCATATCTTTAACTGGCTTCATTTTCCAGATGGGGCAGGTGTTAACCTATAAAAATGGAAACTGGCATGTATTTTACAGTCTCAATTAAAAAATGATATGGGTACAAATTTTTCCCCATCCCTGTGGGAACTCATTTTCCCATCCTGGTGTGTTCTTTTCCTGCTCCTGCCCCATTCCTGCAAGCTCTGTCCTCATCTTAAAAATCATAAGTGTTTGAGGCTTGGTTAAGGCAGAGCTTACAGGAATGGGGCAGGGCTAGGAACAGCAACAAAACTCACAGGGACAGGATGGGAAAATTGAGTTCTTATGGGGATGGGGCCAAATCTGTCCCCGTGTCATGCTCTAGTATCAATTAATGATGAAATTGCACATGGAAACAGTGCCTGGGCCATGCCACATGAAACATGCAAATCTATCATACTAGTCTAATATGTGAATAGTGATTTTTTTGGTATCTTCAGATGGCCAATAGGGTGTATGAATCCTGTATATTGCAGTCTTCATCCTCATCAAGCCATTCAATTTTTCTTTATCTTCATATTCATGCAAAATTGGTGAGGGCAGCATGCATAAAGCTCTGACACCATGGTAAAAAATACCATGGTGGGAACGATATGGGGCTCATAATAAAAAAAAAAAAGTCTAAAAAGTGTCCTAAGTGGCTACTTGGACGATCAAAAAGCCTGATTGTCCAAGTACCCATAACCAAAGCTGGTTTTTAGACGTATCTAAAACCAACTTAGGCCTTTCCCCTGCCTCTAAACGCACAGAGAGAAAAGAGGTGTGTTTAGAGGAGGGGAATGGGCGGGAGGTGGGCCGACCTACACCTAGGCGTACAACAGGAATAACCAATACAGTTTAGTCGGCACTTAGACCTTTTTCACTTAGACGAAATAAAACCAGTGCCGAAATAAAATAAGTGCCGAAAAACGGGCCGCTGAGCTGATGGCCGCTGGCGTCATCAGTTCAGCGGCCCGGCAACCTAACCATCGCGGCAGGAGAGATGCCTCATCTCCCCTACCGCGATGCCATCACTCTTCTGCCCGAACTGCCGTGACCTGCGGCAGTTTGGGTAGAGGAGTGATGGCATCGCGGTAGGGGAGATGAGGCATCTCTCCTGCCGCGATGCAGCACTCCCCCCCCCCCCACACACACACACAACATCGGGGCAAGAGGGAGTCCAAGCCCTCTTGCCCCAGGCACCCGCGGCACCCCTGACACGATCGGGGCAAGAGGGAGCTTGGGGGGGGGGCGGTCGTTGGGGGGAGGAGGGTTTGCATCGAGGGAAGAAGGGCCTGGGATCCCTCCTCCCCGTAATGTAGTGCGGGGTGGGGGTAGGGGGGTTGACTGGACCAGGAGGGCTTGGGCTCCCTCCTGGCCCGAACAGTAACGGGGGGAGGGGGAGGTCGCCTGGGCCAGGAGAGCTTGGGCTCTCTCCTGGCCCAAATGAGTTGTGGGGGTGGGGGGGTCGCCGGGGCCAGGAGAGCTTGGGCTCTCTCCTGGCCCGAACGAGTCGGAGGGGCAAGAGGGCTTGAGCTCCCTCTTGCCCCAATCGTGTTGGGGGTGCCGCAGGTGCCTGGGGCAAGAGGGCTTGAACTCCCTCTTGCCCCGATGTTATCGGGGGGGGGGGGTCGCGGCTTCAACGGGGCAAGAGGGCTTGGGCACCCTCCTGCCTGGATCGTTGTTGGGGGGGGGGGAGGATTCTGTAACCGGTGTTGTTTTTGACAGACACCGGTTACAGAATCCAGCTTTTAGGCGAAGGACTGGCTTTTCCTTCGCCTAAAAGCCCTTCTTTGTGGCCTAGGCGTGTTTTTGTTTCATTATGGTTAAAAAGTGTAGACGTGCTGTGGGGGTACTTTTAGACGTAGTGGAGATTGGGCGTTTAGGCAGAGGAAGGCCATAATCAAAACATGGATGTATGTTTTGGTTATGGACACTTTCCTTGCTTCTGGGTTGAATGTTTAGGGACTTAGGCCAAAAGGGGACTTAGACGTTTTTTTTTATTTTGCCCCTCCACATATCTATATCTATATATATTATTAGCAATGCTCAGCACAATAATGAACTACCCCCCCCCCCCCCCGGTACTTGTAAATTGAAAATCAGCAGGAGGAATACCATGCCCACTTTTTCAAAATGGTAGGCATCTGGGGGTGTACTGGGAGGGGCCTTCCCTATACATCCTGCTGATTTCCAAACTATAGGTAGGAGGAGAGTTTTTTTTGGGGGGGAATCACAGTATCCCTTCTGTTAATCTTCAGTTTAAAGGTGGGGGGGGGGGGTTGGGTTTGTAGGTGAGGCCCTTGCAGCAGGAGGGAGTGGGCATCTCTTCTGCCGATCTTCAATTTAAAGGTGGGGCTACCTTAGAGGGCTTGGCAAGAGGGTGGTCCATGGATGGAGGGGGTATTTTTCTTTTTTTTTTATTTTTTTAGGCACTGGGGCCTTTACAGGCAGCATTGGCTGTTATCTTAACTTTCCTGTTAGTGCCTGAGCCAATCGACGCTCAGGTACTGACAGGAAAGTAAGACTACAATAGACCCTGCATGAGAAACAATGTTCCCCTGCTGTGCATTATAAGGAGTCCTCATTAGAATACTAATGAGCTCCTTGTAACGCATTAGCATAGGATTCTTGGTGGCTGCTACCGCAATGGTGGCAGTCACGGAGAACCTTTATGCATTGCCTTGCAGTCTTACTTGCAAGGAAACCTTTCTGCATCGGGGCCTCTGGGCATGCAGTGGTTTCTCTGTCTCTGTTTCAATAGCAGATTATGGACTTTTGCTCCAGGAACTTGTACAAACTTTTTTTAACCCCAGATATGCTACCTGCTGTTATCATGAGTGCCAGAGCTTAACTATTTGTTGAGTGAAAAAAAAAAAATTTCCTCCTATTTGTTTTAAAATATTTCCAAGTAACTTCATCGAGGGCCAGATTCTACAAACAGCACCGGTATTGGCAGCTGCCTTAAAAAAAAAAAGCCACCGATTGCATGTCAGTCATGTACCAGTGCCATTTGTAGAATCGCGACTTCATGAAAGGCAGCATCTGGAAATGTAGGCCAGGATTTTCAAGACCTACCTTTCACATGAATCATGGTTATCCAGGCACTTTATAATGACTAACGCGGGGGTCGGCAACCCACGGCTCCAGAGCCGCATGCGGCTCTTTTTCACCTTTGCCGCGGCTCCGGTAGTGTGTCACGCGGGCCGGAGTCTTTCAGTGGCTGTGGCGTGCTCCTGAAGAATGGGAGGCGCGGAGGATGACGTGCCGCCGGACCAATCAGCAAGCAAGGCTTTCATCTGTGTACGTGCTGAGCTCACTGCTCAGCATGGCTATTTTCCGCCGCGACGCCGGACTTGTAAGCTGCATGCCTGCATTGCCAGAATTTAGGTAGGCTGTGGGAGTCTCTCTCGTGCAGCAGCAGCGATCGACACAAGCTTCTGACGTCGGGGCCTACCCTCTGCGAGTCCCGCTTGTTTCAACTTCTTTTTCCACAAAGGCGAGACTCGTAGAGGGAAGGCCTCAATGTCGGCAGCTTGTCTTGATCACCGCTGCCGACGAGTTGCTGAAGAGAGCCGCGGAGCAGGGGGGTGTTGCCAGGTGCAGGTAGAAGGGAGAGGGCCAGATGCAGGACTCGTGGGTGAGGGAGGAGAAGAGAGAGAGAAAGAGAGAGGGGAGGGAAACAAAAGGAAATATTTCATACTGGGCTGGGCCGGAGTGGAGGGAGGGTGGAAAGATTCTAGCTACAGGGTGCAGTAACAAAGGAAAAGGGGGGAAAGCTGAAAATGGAGATAGTGACACAAAGAAGAGAAAGGGTAAGCAGGACCTACTGAATAAGGATAGAGATACAGAGGGGACATGAAGAGGAGGTGAAATAGAGACATAGAAGTAATGCTGAAAAAGTGTGGGGGGGGGGAAGATAAAGACATTGAAAGGGCAAATGGTGAACATGGGGTAAAGACAAGGACAGAGACAAATGAAGATTCTGAAAAAGTGGTGAGATAGGGATATAGTGAGATGGACACAAAGAAGGGTGATGCTGGAAAATAGGTGGAATGGTAATTCTGACAAACACAGAAGGGAAATGCTGGATCAAGGAGAGATGGGGCTCAGGCTGGATGGAATGAGGAGAAATGCCTTGTTGGCCCGGAACTTCCTCTCCTACGTCAGAATTGATGTCAGGGAGCGGAATGCTGGTCAGCGTGACGCTTCTGCAGGGAAAGCTTGGGACGGCGGTGGCTTGGGGGCTATTCCCCGATGGCGGTGGCAGCAAACCGAGTGGCTTGGGGGAGGGCACGGAGAAAGAAAGAAAGGGGGCAGACAGAGACAGAAAGAAGGGGGAACAGGGAGACAGAAAGAAAAAGTTGGGGGAGAGAATGAGGTCTGGAGGAGAGGAAACATACAGGAGGCTGAAAGAAAGGAAGAAAGATTGGATGCACAGTCAGAAGAAGAAAGTGCAACCAGAGACTCATGAAATCACCAAACAGTAAAGGTAGGAAAAATGATTTTATTTTCAATTTAGTGATCAAAATGTGTCTGTTTTGAGAATTTATATCTGCTGTCTATATTTTGCACTATGGCTCCCTTTTACTAAACCGCAATATCGTTTTTTAGCGCAGGGAGCCTATGAGCATTGAGAGCAGCGCGAGGCATTCAGCGTAACTCCCTATGCTAAAACCTACTATTGTGGCTAATTATATGGGGGTATAATATAATTATATGGGGGGCCTGGACTCTGGCACATTATATGGGGGGCCTGGACTCTGGCACATTATAGGGGGGACTATGACTCCTAGCACAATGTAGGGGGGAGCTATGGCTACTAGCATATTGTGGGGGCTCCTATTGGCTACTGACATATTGTGGGGGCTCCTATTGGCTACTGGCATATTATAGGTGGGCCTGTGGCTACTGGCACATTATATGGGAGGCTTATTGGCCCAGTAATGGTGGTGATCTGTGATTTTTAGCTATTAATGTGCAAAAATATATTTTACATTGTTAAGTGAAAAAGTCCTTTTTTTCTTCAGATTGACAGCTAACTGCATGATCCTGTATATAGCATTAAGATAAGAAACAATATATGCAGTGTTAGATTTGTTTTATAATGGTTTTGCGGCTCCAAGTTTTTTTTCTTTTCGAAAACGGGTCCAAGTGGCTCTTTATGTCTTAAAGGTTGCAGACCCCTGGCCTAACGCCACTTCCGGCATTAGCCACACCTACAGTAGTGTTAGGGGGGGTTATAAAATGCCTCCGTAGTCATGATGCAGGTGCCTATGTTTTGTGTGTGTGTGTGTGTTTTTTTTTAAAAACACTTTTTATTTAAATAGCATTTTGCACTTGTTATGTGCTGGTAGGACACCTACTGGTGTCTAACCTAAGGTGCCTGAGTGTCCTTTGTTTTTTTGTAATTTTTGAAAGAGTAAAAAATGAATTCATGTTTCCCTGTTCTTCACCACTCAGGAAATTGTAGATTTCAACCATTTTTCCAAGCTGAAGAACCCTAACCTTTTTAGCCTTTTCTCATGAGAGAGGAGTTCATTCATCCCCTTTATTTTGGTCACTCTTTAAAACTTTTTCTAATTCTGTGCTATCGTTTTTTGGGGGGGGGTTTTGAGTTACGGTGACCAGAATGGAATGCAGTACTCAAGGTGAGATTACACCATGGAACAAGAGAGAGGCATTATATTCTTGGCCTTATCATTCCTTTCCTAATAATTCCCAGCATCCTGTTTCCTTTTTGGGCCACCACTGCATACTAGCCAGAACATTGCAGTGTGTTGTTCTTAGCTCAGGATTCACCCTCCTTTTCCCACATCTAAACTCCTCTTAATGGGGAAGATTCTCAAAACTTTAACGTGGTCACTAAACTGTTTCCAGCCGGTTTAGTGTTCATGTATTTTAGCAGCAGATTATCAAAACGGCTTACTGTGGTCTTTTCTGAGCTTCCAGCAGTCTCCAACTGCTATACAAATGTATTACAATGAGGTCATTAATATTTAAATGAGCATTCCGGGTGATTCCCTAATGTTGCTCTCCTACATTTGTGAGCAAATTTTTCCCACAGGTCTGAGCTGTCCTAGTCATACTTTCTGGTCAGTGCCCGAGTGCTGATTGGCTCGCACATCAACAGGAAAGCTAGGCTTGACAGGTCAGCTGTGCCAGAAATTTTGCCACCGTCAAGCAACCCCTAGCAGCAGGAGCGATACCCGCTCCCTCCTCCTGCTGCTGTTGTGCCCCCAATGACACCCCCCCCCCCGCCTCCCTTACCTTGTTTATGAAGGCTGGCTGAAGGAGTGACTACTCCCTCCTGCCAAAAGGCCGCCTCTTCAAAATGGTAGGCTTGGATGTTCTGGGGAGGGGCCTAAGGCTGTAGCCCAGGTTGCTTAAGGACCTTCCTATGGGCACTCCTCCTGCTGGGGGGGGGGAGGGCATTGTTGGATGTTGCTTAGTGGCAGGAAATGGGCATCCCGCCTGCCAATCTTTGATTTGGGGTCTTTTTATTGTTTGTGGGCTTATTCTGTGCATGTGCCAATCGCTTTCAGCAGCGATTGGCACTTGAAAATTTAGCAACCCTCTGTGAAACTCATTTGCAGGTGTGGGTTTGTTTTTTTTAAGAAAGACTCCTTTTTGAAATTGTTATAGGAAAGGCTGTGACAACGGCTTGTTGGATTTTACTGCAAACTTTTAAGAATCTTCCCCTATGTTCAGAATTGTTGATAATATTTTGGTCTGACTACTGGAAATCTTTCATATATTCTCCCTTTACTGCTGAGTCTACCTCCCACCCCACCTTTATGCCCCGACTGTGGAATTTCATTTTTCTTGAAACAGGCTTGTATATATTTAATGCAAGTGACATATCATCTCATTACAAAATCCTTGGGAGATGCTTCATTTTGAATCAGTCAATTATTATAACCAACCAATCAGCCAACACTGAAAAAAAAAAATCCCCACATTTATTATAAAGCTTTTAAAAAAACAATAGCTTAGCACATTTACTGGAATGACATAAAGAAAAAGTCATTTAATGGGATATGTAGCACAGTGTGCCTCTATTAATAACACAAAAAAACAACAGAATGGTTATTTTGAGAACAAGAAAAGAAAAAATCCCACTAAATGGCTAGCAAAAAAAGGAGACAAGGGGAGAACAATTTACATTGTTAACAATGACTGCAAGTGCTGGACTTTGTACAAGGTGGTGAGCAGGGCTGAACTTTGAACTCTGCACTGTGGGCCTTGCTTGGGCTATCACATTGGGTTATAAGAGATCAAAGTAACAAAGGGCAGACACGTGTACCTTGCTGTTCTATTGTGATGCTTAATTTAGCTCTATGGGTCATATCTTGACAGATTCAGAGAGGCCACTCTCTGTTACAAATACTTAACAGAGATGCCATATGGGTTTTTTTTCTACCAGACTGTTTCCCATGGAAGAAAAATAGAGAGCTTCCTTTTATTTAGAAAAGGAAAACAAAAAAAAAACAACAACCCAACTTTGAAGCCTCTTCAAAAGCTCATCACCAGAAAATATACACCACAAAAATAAAAGTATTAGATGTCGGGAGGAGGAAATACATATAAAACCCCCCAGGCTTAATCCTTTTACACTTATTAAATAAAAGATGGCTGAAGAGAGGAACTGTTGGGCAGAGTGTTGCCCAACCTTCACAACAGGCATGTGTGTACTTGTTGATCCACTGGCCGCATTAGATGGGTTGAGGAGTGGGGCTCAGGATGGTTCTTGCTGCTACACCGCTGCTGCAGGAGGTGAAGAGTTCCAGGAATGTGAAAAGGAAGTGCCATGGAGGGCTGGGATGCTGCTCTGTGAACACGAGGGCCTGCTAAAAGTCTGCTTTTGGATAAGTTGGTCATGAAGGGAATTTCAGACAGCAATTGTCTCTTACAAGGACAGAGTCTGTAGCAATGGCAACAGTTTGGGCTTCATGCCCCCCCCTCCCCCCATTCAGACTCCACCGACTGCAGAAAGGGAAGGTGATGGCAGGGCTCTCAGCACGCTTCCATCTCCAGGAGGACTCCTGCTGCTGTCTTTGCTTTGCATGTTGAGAATGAATTTTGTTTTTCTCCTAGAAATGAAAACAAAATACTTAAATCGGCTACTGCTTTGCTTCAGCCACTCTTTTGCTGTAAGTGTCTTAATTTTCACTAGCTGTGCCTTCTACCCTGAAAATAAAAATCTATATTTTGAAAGGCAGCTAGGACAAGAAATATGGTTCCTGCCTGTACTTGTACCTGTATTTCTTGCACTGTAACTACATTAAGTAGCATGTTTGCTGTATTAGTCCATTTTAAAGACAACACATAGAAATAAAAGCAAACATAGTAACATAACAACATGGTACATGACGGCAAATAAAGACCTGAATGATCCACCCAGTCTGTCCATTAGCTATTCTCATTAAAAATACATGATTAACTTGTCTCTTTGCTATTTCTGGGAAATAAGGAAACAAAGGAAATAAGATGATATCTTTTTATTTAGACTAACTTAACGTATTTTTTTTACCACATTTTGAAGACCAAAATGATACAGGGCTTGATGGACTTTTGGCAACTCTTATGATCTTCAGGTCAGAACGATACTGTGCAGTAATAATTCCCCTACTCTCTCTTGCTCTAGCTAGGGAGCATATTGGCAGGGCCAGATTGAGACTTTTTTTGGGACCCTAAGCACCTTATGCTTATACTGCAGAATCATATACCAGCACGAACCAAATTAGAAATATTCCACTAGATGATTCTTTAGTCACCAATCATTAATTCAAAACATTAAATTCTTAATATTCAATTCCCACACCGAAGTTCCTCAGTATGCCACACTGGAGCTAAAGAGTAGAGAAGCTAGTGTGGTAGCCGTCCTCATCGGAACTTTAAAATTGGTGCTATTTCATTTCATATAAATCTTTTAAACTTTTTAGTTTTTCATTATTTAAAGTGCCAGTGCTTATTCATAAAATTTATTACTTTAGTAAACGTAAAGTGAGACTTCGCTTAAAAACATTACTGCCTCATTCCCCAGTAATGTTTTTAAGCTAAGTCTCACTCTACGTTTACTAAAGTATTAAATTTTATGAATAAGCACTGGCACTTTAAATAATGAAAAACTAAAAAGTTTAAAAGATTTATATGAAATGAAACAGCACCGATTTTAAAGTTCCGATGAGGACGGCTACCCCACTAGCTTCTCTACTCTTTAGCTACAATGTGGCATACTGAGGAACTTCAGTGTGGTAATTGAATGTTAAGAATTTAATGTTATGAATTAAGGATTGGTGACTAAAGAATCATCTAGTGGTGAACTGCAGAATAGCACTACATCATGAATCGAATCATAAACAATAGCGATACTGCATTACTGCAGTGCTGACAGCCAGCTGCAACATCAGGCCATTCACAACAAAATGTGATATTATAAGTTATACATAAGTGTATGCTGAAACATTATTTGTTTAGTCAAATGAAATATGGGTGTTAAGAGAGAAGACAGTATCATTTATACATTCAAGTTATAAAACTATATTAAGAGAGGGGTGGGTATTGTGTGTGCGGATAGAGTGGATTGTTTTTGATGTTTTTATATAGGACAAGGCTGTTAAGGCAAGTCTGTGCTTGTATGTACATGTTTTGTAATGTGTGGTTTAAAAAAAATAAAAAATATGTATGTGTTTTAGGAACCCGCTTTGTATAAAGTGGGCTGTAAATAAAAACCATAAACACCCACACCATATGATGGTATTAGGACCAGAATAAATGAAGTGTTTCAGTCACCATGCTCCTACTCCTTGTGGACTGTAGGCCCCAGCTGAATATTGACCAGCATCTGCATAACTCTCACTATGGTCCTTCAGCCCCTCTGATCCTCTCTTTACACCTCCCCCCCCAAAAAAAAAACAAAACAGCACCTTTCTTTCTGAGCTGTCTCCATTCAGCTCATGACATCAAGACCCTGCTTCCAACCACCCCGAACTGTGATGGGATCCATGGTGGCAAAATACAGAAAAGACATGCAGGCCATTACTTCTGTGTACAGTACATCATTGTTGACTTTACCAGTCCCACTCTTCTAGGTCAGAGGAACCGGTAAAATCCAACAGTGGTATGCACAGAGGCAACAGGCCCCACCTGTATTTTCTGTTTGTTTTTAAGGGGGGGGGGGGTTGCTAATGCAGACCACAAATGGAGCTAGCTTGGCCTCCACAAACCCAAGCCTATTTCTGTCAGCTAGACAGTTCCCTATAACTAGGATTACCATATTTAAGGACGGGAATACCTGGACACATGGCCATGCTCTGTTCTGTCCCCAGCCCTGCCTTGTTCCGCTTCCAACCCACCCCTCTAGCCCTACTCCAAAAAAGCCTCGTCTCTTTTTTGCCGACCTTCAGGCTGTGTCTGGAGGGTCTCCATGGATGCGTATGACATCCGTGCATGCTTGTTGAAGGCTCTCCAGAGGCGGCCAGAGTTCAGGGCTTTTCAAAAATCAGACAAACTGCCTGGTTTTGGAAAGCCTATCCGGGAACCCGGACAGTCCTCTAAAAAGAGGACATGTCCAGGTTTTCCCATACTTCTGGTAACCCTATCTAGAACAAGTTTGGGAGCCATTGCCTTAGTTACATTTGTTCAGAAGAAAGCACAAATGGATTATTTGAAGGAATCGGAACCCCAGATTTCTCTCAATAAACATGGCCATAGCATGGGCAATTAGCTGCCTCCCAAGGCAATGGAGTGAATTCTCATAAAGGACCTCCAAGTCACAGCTTTAGCAAGGGGGCCTCAGGATGCTGTGAGTTCACTGTCTTATTGAGAGGTTCTGAGAGCAGCTGCAAGTAAGAATTGCCACAGCATCCTGTTTCCAACAACGGCCAACCCAGGTCCCAAGTACCTAGCTAGATCCCAAGTAGTAAAACAGATTTTATGCTGCTTATCCTAGGAATAAGCATTGGATTTCCCCTAGCCATCTCAATAATGGCCTGTGGACTTCTCTTTTAGAAAATTATCCAAACCTTTTGTAAACCCTGCTAAGCTAATGATTTCACCACGTTCTCCAGCAATGAATTCCAGTGGGGCCCCTTCATTCCTGGGCCCCCTGCACTACTTGGTCAGAATTTATGCTAGCGTGCTAAGGCCTAGGAAACTGATTTTTTTTTTCCTTTCATTTTATCTTCTCCTGCAAAGCTCCTCTCTATTTTAAATTCAGCTCTTATTACAGAACCATCCTCTGTGGTTCCACAATACTATTTTTACCCTTTTCCTCCACATTTCTGCCCATTCTATTAATCCTTGCTAAGCTCTGTCTGCCTTCTAGCAAACATCTCTTTCATCTTGTCTGATTTCAATGATTCATACATCATTGGAAAGCCTTCCAATCCCGTAGCTACGAAATGTGGCAAGGTTTTCCTGGATAAATATAAAGGAGGTGTCATGGATTAGAAATAAAGAAATTGTCTGTTGGCCTAGCAGTTTCTTCCTGCTGCTTTGTACTTTCTGCTCGGTCTGAACCAGAGATAGGATCTCACATCAGGAGCCTACATTCACCATTACCCAGGGTTTCTTCCCTTTTCTATATGTACCCCCAACACTCAAACATAGTCATTACAGCAGTGTCTTGCAAACTTTCCGGCCGGTGGCACATTAAATTCAGTGCCCCAGCCGGAAGGCACCCGGAAGTGCATGGAGGCCCATCTGATTGCGACTCGTTTCGGTGGAGGGATCCAGGAGGTGCAGGGAAGAATCATTGTATTATACTGTAATTTTATAGATGATAGTCTTTAAAAAATATACAGGCACCCTTTTCTAAAATTATCATATATATAAAAAATTAAAATTATATTCAGACTGCAATGGATGGATAGTATCTCTCTTTTTTGAGTCCAAGTGTTTCTATGTACATTGATTCCCAGTGCCGTGTTCTCAATCTTTCCTCACCACATCTTAGCAGGCAGGAAGAGGGCAATGGTTCACCTAATGAGCCTAGCCTGAAGGCTGGCTGATTTCTGTTTCACAGACCCTTGTT
This sequence comes from Geotrypetes seraphini, assembly GCF_902459505.1. Lineage (NCBI taxonomy): Eukaryota > Metazoa > Chordata > Amphibia > Gymnophiona > Dermophiidae > Geotrypetes > Geotrypetes seraphini. Next base: position 314,110,430 of record NC_047084.1, on the reverse strand, counting down.
TGAACTTCACAAAGCTTTATAGTCTTTCAGAACCCGCTAGCAGTGTATAGTTCTAATCATGAAAATAAAACTACCTGGCAGAAGAGAAAGACAGATATGAAAAGCACCACTCTCTTCTTGTTGAACTGGGGTGAGGAAAAACTGAAGATCTGCCCGAGGAAGAAATGAGGAGGATCGGAGGAAAGAGGACTTAGAAGCTGGAGGAAGAGGAAACTAGAAAAGTAGATTGAGGACATGCATTGGATGTGGTCTACTTAGATTTAGGGTTGTGTTTCCAAAGTAGATTGTGAAAACTGTAAGGCTGTTTATAGCTAATACTTTAAAGCAATGGTATTCAACCTAGTCCTCAGGGACCACCTGATTAGTCGGGTTTTCAGGATATCCACAATGAATATGAATGAGGATATCCTGAAAACCCGAACTGGCTAGGTGGTACCTGAGGACTGGGTTGAATACCACTGCTTTAAAGGATCAACCAAGCTTGCCTATTATATGTTATACTGTGGGGGTTCAAGGTCATGAAGCTTTAAGCTGGTATAAGTTCCTATGCTCATACCTACTTAGGAAACCTTTCTGGACTTCAATCTATTTGGTCTAGAGCAGGGGTGTCAAAGTCCCTCCACAACGGCCGCAATCCAGTCGGGTTTTCAGGATTTCCCCAATGAATATGCATGAGATCTATTTGCATGCACAGCTTTCATTGTATGCTAATAGATCTCATGTATATTCATTGGGGAAATCCTGAAAACCCAACTGGATTGCGGCCCTCGAGGAGGGACTTTGACACCCCTGGTCTAGAGAGTTGCAATGTTTGGTCCCATCTGAGAAGTGGAAGAGGGTGGGGACTCAAAGGATACGATGCATGGCCTCTGCTTCGTTAAGACAAACTTTTTACTTTGTGCTTCATAGAATATTGTAGACTCCAAGTTAAGTTACAAAAATTGGACACTAATAAGTCTAATGCATGTTGGAGCTACAAAAAAAGAGGTGGTTACACTTGACCATCTTTTGTTTTACTGCCCACTGGTTCAAATGTTCTGGCAAGAAGTGTGGAATAAAATACAAAGTATATTGGAAGTTGCATATGGCATGGATATGTGGAGCATGTGCTACTTCAGCAACATTATTGACAGTAAATAAAAAATTCTTGATTCTGTGTAGCAATACAGTCAATAGTTAAGCACTGGAAGGATTTCACACTGTTGAATTTTCATTTTTGGTGGGAAACTGCATATCTCTTCTATAGGTATGAAGCTAACTTAGCTGAAAGATCGGGGAATATGGCCTCATTTAAGGATGTTTGGAGTCCCTTAGAGCAGGGGTGTCAAACTCAATCACATAAGGGGCCGAAATCTAAAAAAAAGGCTAAGTTGTGTGCTGAATTTTTTTTTTTTTAATGTACTTAGGGGTCCTTTTATTAAGGTATGTTAACCGATTTAGCGGGCACTAAATGTACACCTTTTTTTAAAAAAGAATCTTTATTCATTTTAAAACCAGCACAAAGTGCAACATATTATCAATCAATTAACACAATAGACAGCACTCAATTCCTTCAAATGATACAATAAACACATCCCCCTCCCCATCCCCACCCACCCTTCCTAAAAATGTAAAAACACTTAATATAATGGAAATGATCAAGATAAACAACCCTGCAATCAAATAATAAATTAATTACATACTCCCCCCTCTTTCACCCACCCATCCTGGATGTGCAGAATCAAAGGGCAAAACTAATAATCAATTCTTACAAAACTTTGTTAATGGGTCCCAAATTTCCTAGAACTTTTTATAATGTCCTAAATGCATTGAACTTACACTAAATGCACACCTTAATAAAAAGACCCCTTAGTCATAGCAGAAGTATAGGGTTACAACCTCTCCAACCCCACGCCGGCTTTGTGATGTAAACAAAATAAATAAAAAAAGACTTTCCTCTCTCATTTAGATCCTAGACAGGCATGGGGGTCAAATTTTGGATTAGTCAGTCTGTTCTGATTTTGTGTGTACAGTATGTGTGTGCTCTTATTGAGGTGAGGGTGTTGTGCATTATTATTCCGTAATATAACTGCAGGGGCCTGGTAGCAAGGGAGTACAGGTGGGGATGGGGGCAGAGAAGGTTGAGAAGCATGCAGGCAGGTAGAAACATAGAAACATAGAAAAAAAGCGGCAGAAAAGGGCTATAGCCCACCAAGTCTGCCCATTCTAAGTATCCCCCCCCCCTGAATTTACTCCCTTAAAGATCCCACGTGAGTATCCCATTTTTTCTTAAAATCCGTCACGCTGCTGGCCTTTATCACCTGGAGTGGGAGTCTGTTCCAATGATCCACCACTCTTTTGGTGAAGAAGTACTTCCTGGAGTCGCCATGAAACTTCCCTCCCCTGATTTTCAGCGGATGCCCTCTGGTGGTCGAGGGTCCCATGAGCCAGAAGATATCATCTTCTGACTCGATGCGTCCCGTGATGTACTTATTTCAATCATGCGTCCCGTGATGTACTTGTTTCAATCATATCTCCCCGTTCTCTTCTTTCCTCAAGTGAGTACAGCCGCAATTTCTTTAGTCTTTCTTCATACGTGAGATCCTTGAGCCCCATGACCATCCTGGTGGCCGTCCGCTGAACCGACTCGATCCTCAGCAAGTCCTTTCGGTAGTGTGGTCTCCAAAACTGAACACAGTACTCCAAGTGAGGCCTCACCATGGCTCTGTACAACGGCATCATAACTTCCGGTCTCCTGCTGACGAAACTTCTGCGGATACACCCCATCATTTGTCTTGTCCTGGAGGAAGCCTTATTGAAATTTATTGAAATAATAAAAACTGTTCCCTGGAATGCATGAGGCCTCCTGGACACACATCATTGTAATAAATGAATAGAAAATGGAATGTGGGCCTCCTTGATCTCTCTCCTTCCCTTTAGGAAACCCCCAAAATACCTTTCCTCAGCTGCAAGTCTGCTTGGGACCTGACTCTGCAGGTTCACGCCATTTCTCTCCAAATTGTGCATGGCCCCAGTCGGCAGCATTTATGTGGGTAGCAGGTGCTTTGACAGGTGCCTTTGAATATCAGGCTTCAGTTACAAAGAAAGAGTAGAGTGGAAAGTAATTAGCAAGGAATAAAAACGAACAGAAACCAAGGAACATTAGAAACAGAAATTGGAATGGGAGTAGAATTTGAATTACACAGTGGAAAAAGTTAAAATACCTCACAGCGTGCTCATCAGTAATGAGGGTGACATTATGATTTTGATTTTAATTTTAAGGGCTATACTTGTAGATTAATTCTGATATGAATGCTTGTGCCACTTATTTCTGTGAAGGTGAGTGATCTGGTAGGTAGATGAAGAACAGTGTCTTGTAGTGAGCCTGGCTGAGTTGCCCTGTAGCAGGTGAATGGGGACAAAATAGTATGCATTTATTACCTGCCAGTGATTAGGAAGAACAAAGTCAGGATGACCAGAAGAGTGAATCCACGGCGGTGGATCTGTAGGTTCACGCAGCCTGCAGAGGATCGCTGGTTGGCAGTAACGATCCTAGCAGGCCGCTGTAGCCTCAGCTGCACGTTCCCTCTGGCGCGGTCCCGCCCACGGTCCCGTATGTCAGAGGAGGGGGCAGGACTGCGCTAGAAGGAACGTGCAGCTGAGGCTAAGGCGGCCTGCAAGGATCGCTACTGCTGACCAGCGATCCTCTGCAGGCCGCGTGAACCTACAAATGATGCAGTGCTTGCACCGGCGGTCCAACTCTGGGGGAAATTAGCTGGCGGGCCAAATTTCAGTACTCTGCAGGCCAGATTTGGTTCGCGGGCCAGAGTTTGACATGTTTGCCTTAGAGGGTTTCGCTAGGCAGTATGAGTGATGGAATGACTGACCTGCCAGACAAATAGGAGGGAGGTAGGGTGGGGTGGTTGGGATAGGGAGGGAGAGTTGGGTAGATAATGACATGTTTTTGTTATGAATTTCTTAGTGCATGTATTCATATATTTCTATTTGTGTATTGCATTTCTCTGTAAGATGTTAAAATTTAATAAAGATTGAACTAAAAAAAAAATTTGAATTTTGTATTTCTTATATTTCTGTTACTTTTTATACTTTATTATTTTTAGGACTGCATTTCAATTAAAAATTTGTAATTGTGATCAAAAGTTTGTTATCTAACCCCCCCCCCCCCCCCCCGGCAGCTCCTTGTGACTCTAGGCAATGGAGGGTTAAAATGACTTGTCTAGAATCACTTACAAGGAGCTTTTAATATTTTTAATTGGAATGGAGCCCTATTTAGATTTCAGCAAAGCCTTTGATATTGTTTCTCATAGGAGACTCATTAATAAACTGAGAAGCTTGGCAATGGGCCCCAAGATGGCCAACTGGAGCAGAAATTAGATAACTGACAGATGACAGAGGATGGAAGTAAATGGAATTCACTCCAAAGAAAGCTGGATTAGTGGAATACCTCAGGAATTGGTCCTGCCATCGATTCTGCTCAGTGTCTTTGAGAGTTATATTGAGGTGTTTTGAGGCTGATAGAGGCTTTTAAATCAAATCAGGAAATCCAAGATTAGGGTTACCATTTTTTGGGCTGCAAAAAAATCCAGACACATGGCCCCGCCTGTTCTACCTCTGGCCCTGCCCCATTCTGCCTCAGCCCCTCCCCCACAAAACTCCTCTCTTCTTCCCCGACAAACTCCAGCTGCGCCTGTATGGCCTGGACCATGCGCGGATGTGTGTGACATCATCCGCGCATGCTCATATGCCCTCCAGATGCGGTCGGAGCTCGTCAGGGCTTTCCAAAACCCAAACTGCCGGGTTTTGGAAAGTCCACCTGGGACCCTGGAGAGCCCTCTAAAAAGAGGACTTGTCCGGGTTTTCCCAGACATCTGGTAACCCTACCTTTTGAAATGTTCACTTTAGAGAACCTACTGCTGCCTGTTCCTCCTTCCCCTGCCCTGAACTGCGCCCAGGAGTTCCCTGTTGTTTTTCTGTGAGCTAAAAAATGCAGCACACACATTCTAAGAAGACCACAGGAAAGGTAACCTAATATAAAAACAAGCATGCCCACAGAGGAGAGCTCTTCACTGTAGTTAGACACCTACTGCAAAGCCGTCACAAACTCAGCTGAAAACCCCCCCAGTAAAACAAAACAAAGCAAAGTCAGCTTTCTGCAATCCTTGTGCTTTCCACCCTGCACTATAAATGCACAGGCAGAGAGGGGCTGGGGAGGATCAAAGAGCAGCTGAGGTCTACCTATCCAAGGAGCCAGGCAAATAACTGAGGAAGGACAGAGAGCACCCCTCAGATATTATTTACGCTCAGGCCTTTTCATCCCATATGTTCAAAGGCTTGCTCCAGGTTCCTCTTCCTGGGAAGGTTTTCCTCTCCCTCTTACATGAAAACATTCAGCTTCCTGTTACAGAACGGCCTGGAGGCGCCAAGCCAGCAGTTCACAGCCATCAGACACAAGCGCCCAGATTCAGACCTACTTCCCCATCGAGCAGCCAGGAATATCTACTAGGCCTAAGGAAATCAAATGGTCTTCTGTGTAGACTGTTTTTCTCTCCTCCGCAAACCTCCCCCCCCCCCTTTTCCTCTTACTGGCATGTTGCTTTTGAAGTCAGAGTTTTATGATAACTTAGTAGAGCCCAAACTCAAACCTCCAGAGGTTTTCAGCTCAGGTCCTGGCTTCTGACAGAATGTGAATGTGGTAGAGGAAATGTCTGACTCACCCAAATCTTTTTCTAGTCCAGAAACAAAACATGCCTCTGCATATTTTAAGTAGTGTACAGGGCTGATAAATATGATGCCGAAATAAGACGACAAACACCAGCCCTTCCAAGAAAATACAGAAACAAATTTAAATTAACATGAACACACAAGTGTTTAAAGTCTTCCAGCGGCTTCTGCTTTTCTTATGACTTAAGATAAAAATTAAGAACTGTTCTCACTTTTCGCTTGCACACGGAATCAGTCCATTACTTACAGACATGCTAGATGCCCCTGATAAAGACTACCTGGGATTTAAATATAAATATTGGCATAGGTAACTGGATTTATTCCAATGGGCAAGATAGACTAGGCCTTTGCAAGGATCTTCTAATGAGATAGGCAAAATGTGTTTATGAACATACTCCAGCAGTGTATGGCCAACTCCTTTTTCTCAGCATCTTCATGTCCACTTGAGAAACTCAAAGGGCTACGATATGTGGGGAAACAGTGACCTTATTTCTCTATATCCCTGCAGCTCAAAACAATATATATGTATGGATTAGACTGTGGGCTTATTCAAGCAGGGACTATCTCCTTCATGACTATGTACAGCGTTGTGCACGTCTAGTAGAGCTCTAGAAATAATTAATAGTAGTAGTAAAATCTACATCTACACGCTTTACAGGTTTTCTCCAAGTAAAAGCTCTGTAGAATATTTTATGTAAAATTCCTTTAGTAAAGTGGTACATCAAGATGCAAATGGGCGGTAATATACTTCCTATAAATGCACATAATGGTTTTGATTTTATAACAAGTGGCTTAGGTGAGAAGTCTAAAAACGCATCTATTTTTTTGTCCCTTTATAAAATAGGCCCGATGATCCACCCCTAATAGCACACACACACTAATGTGTAAATGTGCGCCTGCTTCAAAAAGGGTGAAAATATGTATGTGAACTCTACGCATACACATGTATTTTATAAAATATTTGCTTATCTAGGACCCCCAACTCCACTAAGCCCAATGTCCAGATCACATAAAAAGCAGGCTCAGATGTCCTTTGAGTATACTTTTCATATGTTATACAGTCGCACAGTTTTATAAAAACCCATTTGTGTGTGCAAAACAGGCTTTACGTGTGGAAAAGTTTTATAAAATTATCTTGAATAAGCATATTACTACATAAACATATTTCGATATAACCACCTTTATAGAGAGATTCACCCAAGGCAGTGTACAAAAGATATATCTTGATATAAATAGCTAACGTGGCCCGCAGCTGACCCGGAAGCTTTCCCTCTGACATCAGAGGGAAAGCTTCTGGGCTAGTCATGGACCATGTGCAGGAGCCTCTGATAAGAAGTGCGGCTGGGAGGAGGGAACCAGCCAGAGGAGGTAAAGACCAGTGGGAGGGAGGCACGAATTTGGGACATGGAACAGAGGGCGGGAAGGATGACGAGGGGCGCATTGGGAAATGGAAGGAAGAAGGTGGGTTGCATTGGCACAGGAAGAGAGAAACAGGACATTGGTTCATAAGTACGACTCCAGTGTAAGTCAGACACACACACACACACACACACAAGGTCTGACAATTAAATTTGCAAACTTGCCTCCATGCACTTATGTTGACAGCACTGTACAAACTATTCTGTAAGGTTTCATAACCTTGGTATATCAGTGTCTCATAGCTGTGTTAGTGTCAACGTGTGGCGGTGTCTTTCTGAGTGACATTCATTATCTGGCAGCCAATCAGGATGCACATTTTTTTTTTTTTTTAACTCAGGCAAGGAAGCATACTCACATTGTAAGCATCAGTTCGCAGGTCTAGGGAGACGCAAAGGTCACTTAAGCACGCTCAAGGTGAGGCATAGGTGTGGTTTTGTCCAGATGCAGCCTTGGGTGTGTTTATAAAAGTAGAATCCCAGCTGGCTGAGCTGATCACGGCACAGGAATTTCCGATCAGCTGAGCCAGCAGGACTCCCTGAAACCACAGCTTCAGGGAGTCCTGCCGGCTGGGCTGATCGGGGATTCCTGTGCCGCAATCAGCTGATGGCAAGGGATCCCTTGGCAAAGATAAGAAGCTGAGCCACCTATCTTTGCAATCAGGCAGATGTGATTCTCTAACCGGCGCTGGTTGACATGGGCACCGGTTAGGGAATTAGGGGGGGGGGGGGTAAGGCATCTGTGCCTTAAAGTATACGCGATTCTGTATAGGACACTGGTGCATGATTGACACATGATTCTCAACCACCGAGACTGGCGTCCTATACAGAATCAGGCCCAGAGTGTATGTGTACAGTATATTCTACATACACAGACACTTTACAAGCCTCAGGAGTTTGAGCTGTGATTGCTATATTCTACTAGCAATTATATCTATGGCTGCTTAAATATACGTTCCCAATCATACATATGTGTCCAATATGCACATCTATTCTTCCATATAAGTTTTTAATGACATGTTATTTCAAAGATGCGAATAGGAAGCTTCCTCTCCTGCTGACAGATGGGACCTTGCCTTACAAAGGAGCAACTATGATGTTGCTGTGGGGATTTAAATAAAAGCAGGTCAGCTTTGGATTCTTTTTAAGAAACCACAACTATGTGCTAAGGAGACTGAAGCCTACCCACATCTGAGCTTTGGCAGGATCTGGGGAGGAGTGAGGGGCTGCAGCTGAAGTACAGCCAAGCCAAGCTTGCTGCAGCAAGCTCAAGCTTCAAGTGGAGTCTAAAAATCAAAGGCAATTACTGCTCCCTGACTTGTGCCTAGGCTTCAAAGGAAGGACTGCAAGTTACATTTTACATATGCTACAGCCAGCATAAATGTGTGTGAATGTGTTTGTGTGTGTATGTGCAAATGTAACAGCACTGAGAGCCCCTTAAGTCAATAAAATGTTCAAGGCAAAGATAATCAGACTCCTCTCCACAGCCACTACAGGTGATCCTGCTCACACATAAATGAAGACATACACAGTTCTTGTAAAGTAAGCTATGAAAGCTCATAAGTACTGGGTATGTACTAGATGTGGATTTGGGAGGACAAGGAATTTTACTTGTTTATTTAAAAATACATATAAAAAAGTTTATTTTAAAAAGCCATCTAAAAAAGGTTAGGGGGGATCTGGGGAGGGGCTGGGGGGTCCGGGTGGGCTACCTTTGGGGGGTGTCCGGCAGGAGGGATTGGGATCCCTCCTGCCAGCAATCATTTGGGGTTCAGAGGGGGTGTTCGGTGATCATTTGGGGGTTGGGGGGTGTCCGGCAGGAGAGATTGGGCATCTCTCCTGCCGGCAATCATTGCAGACAGCTTCGGGGGTGTCCGGCAGGAGGGATTGGGCATCTCTCCTGCTGTAGTCATTGCGGAGGGGGGGGGAAATGTGTTCCCCGATTCTCTAACTGGCACTTATGACAGACGCTGGTTAGAGAATCATGCTGTTAGGCGAAGGACTGGCCCCTCCTATGCCTTAAAGGTCTTGGTTTGAGCATTTGGGACTTGGGCAAATTTTTGATCAGAAATATGTTTTAAAGATAGACGTAGTGGCGGTCTGGATGACTAAACACCTGAATGTACAGGTAGGCTATTCTCGAAAAATAAAACAACTGGACATTTTGGACTTTTTTTTCAAGAATGGACATTTCCCTGCTGCCGGCTTTGGGCACCTAATGCCTTAGGCCAAAAAGGGACATAGATCTATTTTTGAGCTTTAGAAAACAGGTTAAAGCCTTATAGGGGCATAATAAAAAAAAAAAAAAGTATTTCTCTGACATTACTTGGGTAAAGAATTCCAAAACACTGAGATTTGATAGATACAGGGAAGAATGTTTAAGATCGCAAGACAAAAAAGAGGAAGTTTTTGTCTTGACCTGTTTCAGTCATATCCAGAGTTCAAAAAGATCCCCTGATTGAGCAGCTGGCCATTGGAGGGATGAACGCATGGCCCCTCCTTCATCTCCCAATGGTTACGGACACCCTTCCAGTCCCCTAAGAAGTGAAAGTGACCGTGGATACCAAGCTCTATCATAGCTTCGGGTACTATGTCCATTCCTAAAAAAAGCAGCAAGCAAGTATAAGGAGTAGCCTAGTGATCAATGCAGTGAACTTTGATCAGCAGGACCCAGCTGTAGCTCCCCGTTTAATACCTGCAGTCATTAGGGGCTATTATTGTGGTATACCAGCTGGGTATATTAGGTTTTTGAGGGCTCACCAAACAATGGAAGGAGGTAATGGTGAAATATTTACCTGGGACCCTCCTGCTCTTCTTTGCCCTTTAAAGGGCCAAGACCAGCTACCTCACACAGCACCAGTACGGTGTGGGGGAAGCAAGACTGACCATATCATCCCCTCACACCACATCGGATCTTCTCTTCAGCGGGAAGCCCTGCCCATCTGCTTCGCAGCAAACCTCCTGCTCTTTTCAATCCTTTAAAAGGCCAGGACTAGCCACCTGATAGGACCAGCACGGTGTGGGGGAAGATCGACCATATCGTCCCCCCCCCCACACTGCACTTCTCTTCTGAGAGAAGCCCTGCCCACCTGCTTCGCTGACAAACTCTCCTGCTCTTCTCTTCCCTCTGAAGGGCTGCCGAGCCGGCAGGCCACACCAAAGGGACCTTTGAAGGGACCTTCAAACAAACTAAGCAGGACTGAGCGGACCACTATACCCGAACCACACCAGAGCTGACAAGGGTATGACTCTTCTCTTTTGCCTGCCATTCTCCTAACATAGTATTAAGAAATATTGATAATCTGACTTAAAAAAATATTTTCTCTGGTTTGTTTTAAATCTACTACTTAGTCAGTGGGTGTGACATGGTAAAAACAAACAAACCATGCTATACGTATATCACAGAAATGTACCATATAAAGTGCCTAGAAACTACCCAGCCATATTATTACAAGTATAGCCAGTAGAGTCCTAGTCATTTCACACACGCCTCCCATACCTTATGAAAATACAAATGATTTCCAATCTCCTATTTTTCAATAACAACTCTCCTTATCAACATGTACTCCCCTATCCCAGTCATCACAGGCCAGGGTAGATATGGAGACCTCCCCCACAACCAATTCTTAGCGCACAGAGCCTGCTACTTTAGGCCTATCCCCACCACCCCTCCGCTCTCTTGCACCCAAAAGCCTCAAAATTGCCTTTTCAAATGCAAGATCCGTAAACAACAAAGATGTCATTCTTTTTTTAAAATTATTATTACTATTTTATTTATCAATCTTCAAATAAAGACAAACAAACAATACTGGAATATAGATTTGGAAATTAGAATCCCCTCATAATTATGTGGTGCCAATATTTACCAACTATAAGAAATAATATTAATTATTTAGCCTATAACTTTTGGGACCCAAGAAAATGAAATTTACAAGAATAAATTATTATAAAATAACCAAGAGGACAGCATTGGAGAACAAAGTCGACAGCCGGTTCATTTTAAATTGTGGGTAAGGCTACTGTTGCTATCATTACTCCCCTCCCCCCACCTTCTTTAGCCACTATAAAATAAAGGATGCACCCAAAGATTGAATCCTTGGTCTATATGCCAAAAAGTCCTTTTTTCTTTTCTGAGATATGTCAGGAAACAAACGTACTGATGAACCAAGAAATTGATCATTCATGTGTCTGAATTAAATCCCTATCAAAGCAAATGTCAGTATGAGAAGTTCTTTCAGTAATTACTTCCAGTGAATTTCTAGAAAATTAGTTAAATTCATTTCACACCTTCCACTCCCACTACTTCAGTGGGGGTAGAATTAGCTTGTTTACTCCTAAAAGAGATATACTAAGCTCTTAATATTGGTGGTAAATTCTCAGCTGGAATTAACAAAATCTCTTTCAAAGATCGTACCATTTCAACTGCTGACACAATTGGAGATTTAGGGAAATTTAACAGTCAAGTTATTTTTCTCTGTTTATTTTCCATAAATTCCAACTTTTTCTAAATATAAGATCTTTCTTTAATAAGTTCCACTTCTAAAGTCTTAATTTGATAAATCTGTTTTTCATGTCTTTTTAAACTCTCACCTTGTTCTCGTAGCATTTCACTTGAGGGGATATTTGACAGCAATTAACCAAGCAGTGCCACTGAATATGCCCCTCTAACTACTGTGGCACTCTCTGGAATATGCCAAGGTGGTCCAGGGTGGAGTCTAGGTGGAGCTGGGAGTTACGTGGGTACTGGTGATGGAACGACCTCACCACCCCGCTGCGGAACCTGAGCTCCCTTCAGTTATTCCGCAAACAACTGAAAACCTGGCTTTTCAGCAAATTGTAGCTCTATCCTTCCCCCCTTTCTCTCCCCCCTTCTACACATAAGTTCATGTAATCCTTTTTCTTCTTCTCTACCCACTATTTTAAGTTCTTGTAAACCGTGTCGAGCTCCATTCTCATGGAGATGATGCGGTATATAAACTTAAGGTTTAGATTAGATTAATGCTGGGTCTGGCATAATTAACTGGCAAACAGGACCACTTAAATTGCAGTTCTATCTTTGCCCAGTTATCTAAGTGGGTATAGCACTGAATACTGGCCACATCTGTATAACTTACCAGTATCGTTGCTGACCTGACTATTTAGTACCAGCGTCTGGATATGACCTGGCACTGAATACCCAGGTCTAAATTAGCTGGCAATGGTCAGCATTTAAAAAACATATACCTTCATCAATTGAATATTGACCTATAAGTAATTATGTGGAAATGTGCTCCAATACATTAGATAGATTATGAGCCCACTGGGACAGACAGGGAAAAATGCTTGAGTACCTGAATAAATTAATGTAAACCGTTCTGAGCTCCCCTGGGAGAATGGTATAGAAAATTGAATATATAAGAAATTTATACTATGGGGTGGGTAGGTGTGTTTGTGGGGGTGGGGGAGAGGAATTAGAATTAGCAGATTTAACAACCAGCAACTTTTTCCTATCCCATCCCAGAAGATACATTTTCAAGTCCTTTGTCATTATGTACATAAGGAACAAAATGTGAAGCCACAGATTTCTGTGCACCAAGGTCAAGAAGAGGCTAGGGATCTGAAGCCCAGGAATCGATTAATTGTACTCTTGGGATGAGACACAAAGTCCAGCCGCTGAAGCTTTAATCATCAGCCTACAGTATTTTGTGGCCACAGATATTTACACCAAGATGCTGTTCTGTAAAATGAGCATCTTAGCCACACAGGAAGAGAGGGGTAGACTAACAATGTCAAACAATGTGTGTGTTCTGAACTGCGATGGAGAGATCCTGGGCTACATCTACACCTAACCGTTGTTTCTTTGCCTCTGCAAACTGTCAAGGTGCTCCTTCTGCCTCTGAAAGAGCCAGGTCTATAATTAGCAACCAAACGGCACTAGAGGGCAGAGTAAATGACAAGAGAAGCTCTTTAGGAGACCTCATCCAACGTGCCCCAGCCCTGGAATGGGAGGGAGGGATGGATGGATGGATTTAGTCTTGGCCAGGCAGCTCTGCATATTTGCACCAAGATTTTGTTTTGCATGTAAAAGGATTTAGTATCAGGCACTATTTTGATATTAGTAAGTCTTCCCTCTTGTTTTAAATGAACATCTTTAATTTGTTAATATCACTTGGTCTTCTGATAAGGACATTTTCCTTTCTAGTGAATCACATGTTGAGGAATAAGCAGTTTTGCTATTAAACAATAGGCTTTCATCCGACTCTATGTAACATGGCATCAGTTGTGAAAAAGGAAAATGCAAAATCTATTTATAACATAAGAATTGCCACTGCTGGGTCAGACCAGTGGTCCATCGTGCCCAGAAGTCTGCTCCCGCGGCGGCCCTTAGATCAAAGACCAGTGCCCTAACTGATACTAGCCTTACCTGCGTATGTTCTGGTTCAGCAGGAACTTGTCTAACTTTGTCTTGAATCCCTGGAGGGTGTTTTCCCCTATAACAGTCTCCGGAAGAGCGTTCCAGTTTTCTACCACTCTCTGGGTGAAGAAGAACTTCCTTACGTTTGTACGGAATCTATCCCCTTTTAACTTTAGAGAGTGCCCTCTTGTTCTCTCTACCTTGTAGAGGGTGACCAACCTGTATTTATCTACTAAGTCTTCTCTTTTCAAGGGAGAAGAGGCCCAGTTTCTCTAATCTCTCACTGTACGGCAACTCCTCCAGCCACTTAACCATTTTAGTCGCTCTTCTCTAGACCCTTTCGAGTAGTACCGTGTCCTTCTTCATGTACGGCAACCAGTGCTGGACGCAGTATTCCAGGTGGGGGCATACTATGGCCTGATACAGCGGCATGATAACCTTCTCCGATCTGTTCATGATCCCCTTCTTAAACATTCCTAGCATTCTGTTCACCCTTTTTGCTGCCGCCGCTGTACATTGCGCGGACAGCTTGCTTGACTTGTCGACCAGTACTCCCAATTCTCTTTCCTGGGGGGTCTGTCTGAGTACTGCATTGGACATCCTGTATTCGTGAATAAGATTTTTGTAACCGACATGCATCACCTTACACTTCCACGTTGAACCTCATTTGCCATGTCGCGGCCCATTTCTCGAGTGTGTGTATGTCACGTTGCAGGTCTTCACAATCCTTTTGTGTCTTCACTACTCTGAATAACTTTGTATCATCTGCAAATTTAATCACTTCGCTCATCGTACCAATTTCCAGGTCATTTATAAATATGTTGAAGCACTGAACCCTGCTGCACTCCATTCGTGACGCTTTTCCAGGCCGAGTATTATCCATTTACCCCTCACTCTCTGTTTCCTATCCACCAGCCAGTTTTTAATCCACGTGAGTATTTCACCCTCGATTCCATGGCTCGCAATTTTTCAAAGTAGTCGTTCATGTGGGACCTTGTCGACCGCCTTCTGAAAATCCAGATATACAATGTTGACCGGGTTACCCTTGTCTATCTGCCTGTTTACTCCCTCGAAGAAGTACATAAGTACATAAGTAGTCGCCTCCGCCGGGGCAGACCAGAGGTCCATCCAGCCCAGCGGTCCGCTCACGCGGCGGCCCATCAGGCATATTGCCTGGTCAGCGGTCCCTGACTAATTTTATTGCCTACCTCTACAGTTATCTCTAAACCTTCCACTGCTCTTATCTGTACCCCTCAATCCCTTTGTCTTCCAGGAACCTATCCAGGTCTTCCTTGAAACCCTGTACTGTGCTATTTCCTATCACGGCCTCCGGAAGGGTGTTCCATGTGTCCACCACCCTCTGTGTGAAAAAGTACTTCCTTGCGTTTGTTTTAAACCTGTCCCCCTTCAATTTCATCGAGTGACCCCTTGTTCTTGTGGTTTCTTTCAAATTGAAAAATCTGTCTTTGTCAACCTTTTCGATGCCCCTCAGGATCTTGAAGGTCTCTATCATATCTCCTCTGAGTCTCCGCTTTTCCAGGGAGAACAACCCCAGCTTCTTCAGTCTGTCAGTGTATGTAAGGTTTTCCATACCCTTAATCAGTTTAGTTGCTCTTCTCTGGACTCCCTCAAGCATTGCCATGTCCTTTTTGAGGTACGGTGACCAGTACTGTACACAGTATTCCAGATGCGGGCGCACCATAGCCCGGTACAGTGGCAGGATGACTTCCTTCGTTCTGGTCGAGATACCCTTCTTAATGATACCTAACATTTGGTTTGCTTTCCTCGAGGCTGTGGCGCATTGTGCCGACGCCTTCAATGTCGTGTCTACCATCACTCCCAAGTCTCTTTCCAGATTACTGACCCCTAGCATTGATCCCCCCATTTTGTAAGTGAACATCGGGTTCCTTCTCCCTATATGCATGACCTTGCATTTCCCAACATTGAAGCTCATTTGCCACTTTTTCGCCCATTCTTCCAATGTCGTAAGATCCCTTTGGAGATTCTCGCAGTCAACCGTGGTTTCAACCTTGCTGAATAGTTTGGTGTCATCTGCAAATTTGATGACCTCGCATTTTGTTCCCTCCTCCAGGTCGTCAATGAATATGTTAAACAGGAGCGGTCCCAGCACCGATCCTTGAGGAACCCCGCTCGTGACCCCTTGCCAGTCCGAGTAATGGCCCTTTACACCAACCCTCTGCTTCCTGTCTGCCAGCCAGTTTTTGATCCATCGGTGGACCTCCCCGTGCACCCCATGGTTCCATAGCTTCCTGAGCAACCGCTCATGTGGTACCTTATCGAAGGCTTTTTGGAAGATCGTCAAGCAAGATCTTCAGATTGAGTCCGTCAAGGTGATCAATGATGCAATACTTTATCAGCGCCTCTACCGTCTTTCCCGGTACTGAGGTCAGACTCACCAGTCTGTAGTTTCCCGAATCTCCTCTCGAACCTTTCTTGAAGATCGGCGTAACATTCGCCACTTTCCATTCTTCCGGAATCCTTCCTGATTTGATCGACAGATTGGCTATAAGTTGAAGCAGTTCAGCTGTAGCCCGTTTCAGTTCCTTGATTACCCTCGGATGGATGCCATCCGGTTCTGGGGATTTATCGTTTTTAAGCCTATCAATCTGCCTGCATATCTCTTCTAGGCTGACCATCAACCCTGTCAGTTTCCCGTCTTCGTTTCCTGCGTATAGCCTGTTGGCTTCTGTTATGTTGTGTATATCCTCTTCGGTAAATACAGACACAAAAAATGTATTCAGTTTGTCGGCAATGGCTTTGTCCTCCTTTAGCACTCCATTTATTCCATGGTCATCCAACAGCCCCACCGCTTCCTTCGAGGGTCATTTCCCCTTAATATATTGAAAGAACAGCTTGAAGTTTTTTGCCTCCTTGGCTATTTTTTCCTCGCATTCTCTTTTGGCCCCTCTTACCGCCTTATGTTGTTTGTGTTTTTTCCAGTTTTCATCCCTTTTTGACCTTTTCCATTCCTTAAACGAAGTCTTCTTGTCTCTGATTGCTTCCTTCATTGCTACAGTGAGCCACGCCAGTTCCTTGTTCTTTTTCCTCTTGGATCCCTTGTTGATACGCGGTATATATAGATTTGCGCCTCGGTCACTGTGTTCTTAAAAAGGGACCATGTTTGCTCTAGTGTTTTTACAGTACTTATCCTCTTCTTAATCTTTTTCCCCACCATGAATATCATCCCTTCGTAATTCCCTTTTTGGGAAGTTCAGTGCCGTGGCCGTCATTCTGGATCGATGTTTTGTCCCTGTGTCCAGGTTGAAGCGGATCATATTGTGATCACTGCTTCCCAGCGTCCCTTCTATTTCTACACCTCGTAGTCCATTTAGAATTAAGTCCAGAATTACATTTCTTCTCGTATTTTCCTTGACAAGTTGTTCCAGCATCCAGGAACTTGGACTCCTTACTGCAGCCGGAGGTGCCTAGGTTCCAGTCTATCCCTGGATAATTGAAGTCACCCATGATAACTGCGTTGCCTCCCTTGCAGTTGCGTTTAATCTCGTCTATCATTTCTCCATCAATTTCTTCGGACTGCCCTGGGGGTCAGTAGCACTGTTGATTAGTCACCACCATTCAATTATGGCACAAATGAATGCCAAAATTCTGCCTAATTTATTTATTTATTCATTCAATTTTCTATACCATTCTCCCAGGGGAGCTCTAAATGGTTTACATGAATTTATTCAGGTACTCAAACATTTTTCCCTGTCTGAACTGGTGGGCTCACAATCTATCTAATGCACTGTTCTTCAACCACCGCTCCGCAGACCGGTGCCGGTCCGCAGGAAATTTCTGCTGGTCCACACAGGGCCAATAGAACAAAATAAAGTCACTGCTGAATCATTAAATAATATACTTTGTGCATTCAAAAACTTATTTTGATACTTAGAACTCTGCTCAGAGACATGAAGGCTGATTACTCCGCCTCACCTACCAATCATTGCAGTGTTCAAAAAATAGTTTTTTTGTAAGGTTTTCAATGAATAAAGTGCTAGCCTTGACAGCTATGCTAACACTACAAACACTTCCATAATTTTTATATTTGTAAAGTGTAACTATTCAAAGTTAAGTTACACTTTACAAATATAAAAATTATGGAAGTGTTTGTAGTGTTAGCATAGCTGTCAAGGCTAGCACTTTATTCATTGAAAACCTTACAAAAAAACTATTTTTTGAACACTGCAATGATTGGTAGGTGAGGCGGAGTAATCAGCCTTCATGTCTCTGAGCAGAGTTATAAGTATCAAAATAAGTTTTTGAATGCACAAAGTATATTATTTAATGATTCAGCAGTGACTTTATTTTGTTCTATTGACCACTTTAGTCACTCAATCACACCATAGGTTTGAATTGGTCACCCCTGTATATTTTTTATGACTTGGTCCACACAGGGCCGGCAAGATTAAGGTGACCCTAGGTCCCATTTTCAGACCTCCTGTCCCGTTGTCCCCACACACAGCTTTGGGATGACGAAATGTCCCGTTTTCAGGGACAGCGTCCCGAAGCTGTGCTCGGGGACAACGGGACAGGCGATCCTCCTTCCTTTCACCTGGTCCGCTGCTATCTTACCGCCCTGCTGCTGCTGCTGCTAAAGCCGACAGGAAGTCTTCTTTCCAACGTCAATTCTGACATTGGAGAGGATGTTCTGGGCCAGCCAATTGCTGCCTGACTGGCCCAGAACATCCTCTCCGACGTCAGAATTGATGTCAGAAAGAAGACTTCGTGTCGGCTTTAGCAGTAGCAGCAGCAGGGCAGTAAGATAGCAGCGGAAGGAGGGAGGCTTTTTTTTTTTGTGCGGCAGGGAGGGAAGGAGGTATGCAGGCAAGCAGGCTGGCTTTGGCCAGGGAGGTAGACAGGCAGGCAGGCTTCGGAAGTGGGGGTGGAACAAAGTCTGGAAGGCAATGAGAGGGACATAGGAAGGAGACACTGGGGGCACTAAAGACAGGAAGGGGCACTAAGGACATGAGAAGGAGGCACCGGGGGCACTAAGGACATAGGAAGGAAAGAGGGAGGGAATAGAAAGGGACAATTCTTGGGCCTGAGTGCAGAAAGAAAGAAATGAAAGAAAGGATACACAGACAGAAGGAAACGCAACCAGAGACTCATGAAATCACCAGACAGCAAAGGTAGGAAAAATGATTTTATTTTCAATTTAGTGATCAAAACATGTCAGTTTTGAGAATTTATATCTGCTGTCTATATTTTGCACTATATTTGTCTATTTTTCTATAGTTACTGAGGTGACCGAGCTTGCGGAGATGGGGCGGAAACGGGGTTTTAAAATTTTAGTCCTAGTAGTTTGCCGGTCCACAAAATAATTATTTTATTTCTGCCGGTGCACGGGTATAAAAAGGTTGAAAAACACTGATCTAATGTACCTGGGGCAATGGGAAATCTGGCAACCTGCCAGATAGGGTCCTGTGGAAAGTTTATAATTAATTTGTAATAACAGATGTGCCAACACATTCCTTTGTTCCTTTTTTTAATATAAATTTAAATCTTGTAATATGTACAGTACATATTTACTATATACATTTTTATACATACTGTATACTACTATTATAATGTAATAGCACATGAAAACAAATCAAGTCTACATCATTGGGGAGAAAAAAAATAGCATTAATAAAGGTAGTAACACTTGTTCCTCTTTTTAATATATTGTGCTATTTAGTATTCAGCCAATATGTGCTAAGAGCTATTCTATCATACATTTGCCAAATGGGCAGAGCACGGATAGAATTCTCACACGTAGCTTATTGAATACCATAAGTTACACACAGATCTTTGCCATTTAGGTACTGTATTAAGCTGTATTAATAAAATGCCTTCAAAGTAGCATTTTAATTATGTAACCTGGAAATCTAATATAAAAAATACTGACCCCTGTACCGGACATCTTGCTGTTAATTTAAACATACATGGTTTTTTGCTTTTTTTTTTTTTTTTTAAAGGCAAAACAAATTGAAATGGATGCAAAGCAGAAAAAGGGCATTTCCCCAGGAACTCGTCATACAAAAACATAGACCCTCTCCTGTACCAAGCATATTGTGAGGTACCTGTAATACAAAACTTACAAAACAAAAAATGGAAGCACTCAGGACACATTAGGGCTAATCTAATATACCAAAACACCATTACCTTACAGAAGTAACACAATAAGGATCCTACTTAGGAATATGTATTCAGTCGTGTCTGACCCTTGGATACTATGTAGGCCAGTCCGCGCCGTGCTTCCCTGTTTTCCACAGCTTCTTTCAATTGCTTGATGTTCATTCCCATGTCATTCTTGATGGTATTCAGCCAACGGGCCTTTGGTCTCCCCTGCTTTACCACTGACCATGTAGCACCTCCTTTTCTAGTGAATTCGCCCTCATCACATGTCCAAAATAGGTCCATTTCTGCCTAGTAATCTTGCCTTCCAGGGACAACTCTGTGTTTATATGATCAAGAACATATTTGTTGGTGATCTTAGCTGTCCATGGGATTCGTAGAAGTCTTCCCCAGCACCACAGCTCAAAGACATCCATTTTTCTTCTATCTGCTTTCATGAGTGTCCAGCCATATGTCACAATTGGGAACACAATGGCAGTGATCAGTCTTTGTTTGATGGTGACTGAGACATCCTTGTACTTCCATAATTGGTCCATGCTCATCATGGCTGTACGTCCTAGTGCTAATCGATGCTTTTTTTAAATATTCTTTATTAATTTTCAAAACTACAACAGTGCAATACAACCAATGCAATCTCATAGTAATACAATAAAAGCACATTCATCTTTCTCATGTTCATAATCATCCATTCCCCCCCCCACCCATCCACCCAAACAATTATCATTCCATTTGCACATACATATATTATCATAAATATCCTATCTATTCTGAATAATGATATCTTCACACCCATCCCAATTATAAATATTCAAAAATCAATTTATGACATAAAAAATCCCTCTCCCCTCCTGCCCTGGATATGTACCATAATAAAGAACAAACTGATTCACAGTCAACAAACAATTACAATGAGGTAACATAAGATGCCAATGGGCCCCATATTAATTTAAATATAATAATAATAATAATAATAACTTTATTTTGCATACCGCAATACCAGAGCAGTTCAGAGCGGTTTACAGAGGAAGAAAACTGTACACAGACAGCAATGTTACAGAAAAAGACTTTCAGATTACATTAGCAAGTTAAGAGTAGTCAAGTATATCCGGAGGCATTTCAGAGATACAAGGCAGGAAGGGAGTCAGAGAGATTTGTCAAAGAGATAGGTTTTAATTGATTTCCTGAAGGTTTGGTAGGATGGTGCATTTGAAATGAGGGTGGTTAGACATTTATTCCATTTGCTTGCTTTGAAAGACAGAGTTCTATCAAGGAATCTCTTGTAGATACAGCCCTTCAAGGATGGAAAAGCAAACAGGTAGGCATTATGGCCCTGATTCTCCAAAAGTGCATCCCGATTTTAGGCAGCTGTAGACGTCCTACAGCTGTCTAATCAGCCAATCGGGATGCACGTTTTTTAAAAAAAAATGCTCCCCAGGCAGGCCGCCCGGGAGAGGTGTCCTATACTAAACGCCGATTCTGTAACCGGCGTCTTTAGAGAATCGGGTTAAATTAGATGCGGCCGCTATACTTATGGCAGCAAGGGATCTCCCTGCTGCAATATGTATAGCGGCTGCGGTTGTTGCGGCCGCCTGTCCCATCACCGACAGGAGAATGCCTAACTCCTCCTGTCGGAACCCAGAGCCCCTTCCCCCCCAAACTCGTAATCGCCGACAGGAGGATGCCCAACTCCTCCTATCGGAACCCCGGACCCCCCTCCCCCCAAACTCGTACTCGTCGACAGGAGGATGCCCAACTCCTCCTGTTGGAACCCCGGAACCCCCTCCCCCCCAAACTCGTAATCACCGACAGGAGGATGCCCAACTCCTCCTGCCGGAAAGCCCAATGACCCCCCGCCCCAACTAATCTCCCTCCCACAACTAACCTTTCAATGTTGGTCAGCTGGACGGGTCTTGCTGCCGTCCAGCCGACGGGTCTGCCTCGTGGAAATGAGACGGCACGCCCTTTCCCGGCCCATCCCCGCTAAATCTAAGGCCTGATTGGCCCAGGCTAGGCACCTTGGCCAATCAGGCCTTAGGATTAGTGGGGATGGGCGGACCCGCTATGCCTAAGGCCTGATTGGTCCAGGCTTCTACAGCCTGGGCCAATCAGGCCTTAGATTTAGCGGGGATGGGCCGGGAAGGGGCGTGCCGTCTCATTTCCACGAGGCAGACCCGTCAGCTGGACGGCAGCAAGACCCGTCCAGCTGACCAACATTGAAAGGTTAGTTGGGGGAGGGAGATTAGTTGGGGCGGGGGGTCGCTGGGCTTTCCGGCAGGAGGAGTTGGGCATCCTCCTGTCGGCGATTACGAGTTTGGGGGGGAGGGGATTCCGGGGTTCCGACAGGAGGAGTTGGGCATCCTCCTGTCGGCGATTACGAGTTTGGGGGGGGAGGGGGTTCCGGGGTTCCGACAGGAGGAGTTGGGCATCCTCCTGTTGGCGATTACGAGTTTGGGGGGGAGGGGGTTCTGGGGTTCGGGGTTCCGACAGGAGGAGTTAGGCATCCTCCTGTCGGTGATGGGACAGGCGGCCGCGGCCGCTATATTTTATTGCAGCAGGGAGATCCCTTGCCGCGATCAGTATAGCAGCCGCGTCTACTTACAATGTAGACCAGCATTTTGCTGGTCTACATTTTAAGCGTCTCTTCCTCTACTAGGGAGACGCGTAGGGCCGCCTAAGTTCGCCTAAGGCCTGTAGGCGAGCTTAGGCATCTTGCGGGTCTCCCTAGGCTCCCGGAGGCGCCTTCAGGCCTGCCTGGGGAGCATTTTTTTTTAAAAAACGTGCATCCCGATTGGCTGATTAGACAGCTGTAGGACGTCTACAGCTGCCTAAAATTGGGACGCACTTTTGGAGAATCAGGGCCTATGTGTGCAGGTGGTGCCTGGAAATTCAAAATGGTGCGACAGATAGATTGGGGATGAACCTGTTAAGGTCTTGAAGCAGAGGCAGGCAAACTTGAAGATGATCCTTGCCTCCATCGGTAGCCAGTGTAGTTTTCTGTAATACGGGCTTAAATGATTTTGACTTTTTGAGACCAAAAATGAGACGGATGGCAGCATTCTGAATGACTCTCAATCGTTTGATGGTTTTCTTGAAGGATCCATGTCCTAAAATTTCAGTATTTATTCTTTCAAATCTATAACTAGAGCAAAGACTTGCCCACCAGAACAAAAAATTTAAACGATCACATTTCTTCCAATTTCGGGTGATCATCTGGATGGCTATCCCAGTAATTGTAAGGAAAAGACGACTTTTATATTGATCTATAAGTGGTTTAACATGTAATCGATGCTTGATCTCTGCTGTTGAACCGCAACTGTGATCAATGAGGGACCCAAGGAAAACAAAGCTGTCAACCACTTCTATTTCTTTTCTATTTTGTGGACTTTTTTGTTGGCAATAGTCATGATTTTGGTCTTCTTGATGTTCAGGTAAATTCCCATCTTCTCGCTTTCTTCTTTCAGCTTCAGGATCAACTTCTTGAGGTCCTTCTCACTCTCTGCCAGCAGGGTAGTATCATCTGCGTATCTCAGATTGCTGATGGTTCTTTCACCTATTTTCACCCCAAGGTGAAAGAAAATGCAATACATTTTCAAAAAATATCGCAGTAAGATCTACTGTAGAACATCAATATACCTACTGGGAAACTGAATAAGCTGAATTATTACAGATTCTTAAACAGAAATTCCATGCAGACTACCTGGCCTCAGTCACAAACACTGAACACAAATAGACCTTTGCCAGGTAAAAAATATATGGCCACAAACGTAAAATATGAATATGTAGACAAATATTAAACCCAAGAAGCCACACTCTACATGTAGTGCAACATTAATGAAATACCCTGCTCTCTGCAAAATATAAATAAAGCACTGTAAATTTATTGTACAACTAATTTTCCATTGGTTGAATTACAAATAAAATTCTTCTAACTTTGCTGTCTTCTTGTTTTGTTTTTTTTCTGGTCATGTATGTCCCAGTCTCCAGTTTCTGCTTTCCTGTGACTTTTCTTCTTTCTTTCCATCTCTCTTCCTGTCTTCATCACGTCCTTTCCTACATCCATCTCTGACTGATTTTTTCTTTTCAGTTTTCCTCCATGTAATTTTCTTCTTCTCTATCAGCTCAGACTTCATTTTTACTATTCATTCTTCAAATTTTCTTTCTGCATTTACCTACAGCTTTCCATCTCCCTAATCCCAGTCCTCTCATTCCTTATTCCATTTCTCCCTTTTTTTTGCAAACTCACTCCTTTCTTTTGTACCTTTTGTCTCTCCTTCTCTCTGTACAGCACCCTCTATTTTCACTCCACTGACCAATATCTTTTCTCTATCTCTTGCCTACTTCATCCAGCATAACCATTTTCCCCTCACCTCAATCCAGCATCTCTCCCTGTCCCTTACTCTCCCCTTGTATTCAAGCATCCTTCTGTGACCCTTTCCCCTTCCATGTTAGCATCTTCCTAGAAGAGCACAACAGAAGAAAAGTTGTTAGAGAAAGGGTTTGAAGAAAAGCACTAGAGGAAATGCTGATTCACAGGGAACTAGAAAGAAGTACAAGTAGAAGGGCTGATGCATAAAAAATTAAGAAGGGATCCAAAGAGGAACATCAGAGCAAAAGTTGATGGAAAGAAAGGAGGAGGAAACTTACAATAAAGTACTAGAAGGATGGCTGAAGTAGTAATAAAGAGATAAGAACATAAAAGCATAAGCATTGCCATAATGGGACAGACTGAAGGTCCATCAAACTCGAGGCTCCTTTTACTAAGCTGCGATAGCGTTTTTAGCGCGCACAGAATTTTAGCGCACGCTAAACCCACACTACGCAGCTAGAACTAATGCCAGCTCAATGCTGGCGTTAGCGTCTAGTGCATACAGCAATTCTGCGCATGCTAAGCGTGCGCTAAAACCACTATCACAGCTTAGTAAAAGGAGCCCTCTGTATCCTGTTTCTATCAGTGGCCAATCCAGGTCACAAATATCCGGCAATATAAAATTGATATTATGTTGCTTATCCTAGAAAAAAAAGCAGTGGATTTTCCCAAGTCATTCTTCTTAATGGCTTTTAGGAAATTATTCAAACCTTTTATAAACCCCGTTAAACTAACTGCTTTTACTACATTCTCTGACAACAAATTCCAGAGTTGAATTACATGTTGAGTGAAGAAATATCTTCTCCAATTTGTTCTAAATTTACTACTTAGTAACTTCATTGTGTGCCCTCTAGAATTTGTATTTTTGGAAAGAGTAAACAAGCAAATCACGTCTACCTGTTCTACTCCACTTGTGATTTTATAGACCTCCATCATATTTATTTTATTTATTTATTTTAAAAATTTCTATACCATTTTATTCCAAAACGGTTTACAATAAAATTACATACATAAAATATTGAAACAGATCAGAACAGATAAAAACAAAAGCAGAAAGATTCAGGGCTCCTTTTATCAAGCCACGCTAGCGGTTTAACACACATAATAGCGCGCGTTAAACCACCAGCCTCGCTAGCCATTACCGCCTTCTCTTGAGAGGTGGTAGTTTTTAGGCCAGCGCTGGGGTTAGCGCGTGATGAAACGTCACACACGTTAACCCCGCTAGCGTGGCTTGATAAAAGGAGCCCTCAATCTTTGAAATAGGTCAAATGCTAGAAGAAATGCATCAACGAATAATTGCGTTTTCAGCAATTTCATGAATAATAATAACAGTTTATATACTGCAATACCGTTAAGTTCTATGTGGTTTACAGAAGATTAGTGGAATACAAGTTGAGTTGACGTACAAGTTGAGTTAACTTAAGAGATGTGGGAACAATGGGGAGAAAGGGCAAGAGAGGGGAAGGAGGGAAGTGGGTCAGCTGTCTAGGTATTTCCAAATTTGACCAAAAAGACCATTCCATAGTTTTACTCCTGCACATGAAAAGGTCATGGCATTCATTTCTACATATCTCCCCTCAGTTGTCTCTTCTCCAAACTGAAGAGCCCTAGCCTCATAGGGAAGTTGTGTCATCCTCTTTACCGTTTTCATTGCCCTTCTCTGTACCTTTTCTATTTCTGTTAGAAGGAAGGAGCAAGGGGCAGAGAAGAGGGTGGAGGAGGGGAGCCTCACACCCTTGCTATCCCACTGGATGCAGTGACCAAAACTGTAGACAATACTGGACTTAGAGCTTATCAATGGAGAAAGTGTTTCTGATGTTATAGAAGGTGATCATCAGTGATCACCACAGAGGGGGGATTATGTCAAGGTATTGTATTTGGAAGGAAACATCTTGAAAAAGTAGGAAAGCAATGGGCAAAACTGAAAAGAGCTATTGTAAGGGCAACAAACCATTTTGTAAGAACAGCAAGTAAAAGAAAGAGGAAAAGAAAGCCGATTTGGTTCTCAAAAGTAGTAGCTGAGAAGGAAAAAAGAGTTTAGCTTTCATAAACTAGAAAAGATTGCAGAAAGAAGACAGTCTGGAAATATTAAGAGAGGCTGGTCAAGCAGTCAGGAAAGCAAAGCAAAGATAAAAACGGAAGAAAGAAAATAGCCAACATGGTAAAACGAGGGGACAAAACATTTTTTAGATATACGAGGGTGAATAAAAAATTAAAGGCAATTGTTAAATTACGCAATAACTAGAATAGAGCTATTGAAAAGCAACAAATGTACTCATACGTTGCCTGTTGGATAGTTTATCCATGCACAGTGCAGCACTCAGCCTTTAGTAGTGTAGCAGCTATGAGGTCAGAAACATGGACACGCCATTGCAAGATTGCACCATCGAAGAACAACATGCAGTAGTGTGCTTTCTTTGGGCAGAGGGAGTGAAACCTGTAGAAATTCACCATTGGATATTGACTTAGTATGGACATAGCAAAAGGTTTGCTGGCAGGAAGAACAGGTGTAAATGGCAATGGTTATTCTGGTCGCCCATCAACTTTGCGCACACAACAGCACATTGACAGAGCAGATGCCTTGATTAGAGAAGACTGATGGATAACAGAGTCTCAATTGGCTGCAGATTTGGATATCAGCTATTGATCTGCATTTGCCATAATGCATGATGATTTGGGATACAGAAAAGTCTGTGTACGATGAGTTCACAAACAGCTTACTGATCTGCCCAAGGAACAGCATGTGGAGGTTGTAACCCAGTTCCTTGGATGGTATGAAGAAGATCCGAGTATCCTGGAGAGAACTGTCATTGACGATGAGACATGGGTGCATCACTGTGACCCGGAGAGCAAAAGACAAAGCATGACGAAGTAAAGGAAGTGGTGCTCACCTGGCTTTGAGAGCAGCGAAAAAACTTTTTCTCTGCAGGAAAGCAGAAGCTATTTGAATGATAGAACAAATGTGTCGTCTTGTATGTAGAAAAGTCAGTGAGATGGTCAATTGCTCACAGTTACTTCTATTAAAGCCATTAAATGTATTTTTGCCTTTCCTTTTTGATGTACCCTTGTATTAGTGATAGCAGGAAGTGCAAAAGTGACATTGCGATACTTAAAAGTGAAGGGGAGAAATATGTAGAAGTTGATAAAGCTGACTTGCTTAACAAATATTTATGTTATGTGTTCACAGCTGAAGTGCCGGAAGAAGGACCGCAGAACACAAATGCAAATAGGAATGGAGGTGTGGTAGACCCTGAATGATTTTAAGAGGATTGTGTTCGTGAGGAGCTAGCTAAACTAAAGTTGGACAAGGCGATGGGGACAGATGGTGTACTTCCAAGGGTACTGAAGGAACTTAGGGAACTTCCGGTGGCTCAACTGGTTGACATTTTCAATGCTTCTATAGAGTTGGGAATGGTACCGGAGGATTTGAGAAGGGTGGATGAGGTCATCTCCACAAAAGTGGAAGTACGGAAGAGGTACAAGCCTGTAAGTCTGATTTCTGTAGTAATTAAATTAATGGAAACGCTTTTAAAATAGAGAATAGTTAAGTTTCTGGAATCCAGAGGCAACATGGATTCAACTAGAAGAAGGTCTTGTCAGACGAATCTTATCAATTTCTTTGACTGGGTGACCAGAGAATTGGATAGAGGGAGAGCACTAGATGTGGTGTATTTAGATTTTAGCAAAGCCTTTGATAGTGTTTCATACAGGTGTCTAATAAAACTGAGTGCCATCTTTATGGGCCCCAAAGTGACAGACTGGGTCAGGAACTGGTTGAGTGGAAGGCAACATAGTGTGGTAGTCAGTGGAGATCACTCAGAGGAAAAGAATGTTAACATTGGTGTGCCTCAAGATTTGATTCTTGGGAGGGGGCGGGGTTGTCAGGATGGCTGGCACTGCTGCTTCGAGGGATGGAGGGAGGGAGATTTGTGGCTGCCTGGGGGGGGGGGGTGTTTGGAGGTTGTCTGAGGAGCGCGGGACACTTTTTTTTAGGGGGGGCTGGTAATTTTTTTTACCAGTTGGTTGAGAATGCCAGTTAATTCAGTGCCAGTTAGCTGAGATTCTACTGTACATGCTAGTTTTCTAAACACTTATGCACACAAAGGACACATAAATTTAAGTGTCTACATTATGGAATTACCTTTCACATAGTTACATATATTATCATGCTTGGTTTCTCTTTATTATTCTTTCCAAACCAAGGGAATATTTAGATACTGATCTACTGAAACCACTTTCCCTGTCTCCTTTCCAAGCCAGAGACTACCCAAGCATACACAATGCCATGAGACTTTTCTCCGCATTCTTTCCCTTTGGTATACTTTGGAGAGTTCTGTAGTATGGACAGGAAAAGTAAGGACATAGGTTCACTTCCAACAGGACTTTTAAAAGCTAAAAACCACACCATTTGCTGGCTGGAAGGCGCTTATGGCTCATCAGTTCATACATCGAGCAGATATGTGCCTGATTCAAACCTTCTAAATACTGTAGTCACAAATCTCCAGACAAAATGCATTTATTGGAAGGAGAAAAAAATCAAGGGCCATTACAACTTAACTCTACCCTCCCCCCCTCAAGAATGAAATCTCCTTTATACACGGCATTATACACAGGTTTCTGTGATCTATAGGAAGTTTTGCAGCTGGTCAGAGAGGGATGGTTAGTGAAATACAAGATCACAAATATACAATTTGATATAAAAACCACAAAATAAATTCTTTCCTACTCCCAAAAAATGAATTCCCTCATTTACTTTTTCTTTGCAATTAAATAAGAAATTTTTACTGCATCAGTGTGCTTCTCTTTTATTCTCTATGGCATTCGCAGTTAATGATAGCAATATGGCTTTGGCGAGGTCTCTTACCATGCTTCAGATGTACGCAGCTGTCATTCTTGGGGGGCCTGTACCTGAAAAAATTGTCTTTTTTAAAATAATAAAATTGCCAGTGAAATGGTTTCCCCTCCCCCATTCCCCAATTATTCCTCTTTCATAGTATATTTTCCACAGACTTAATTGCCAAACATGTACTTGTTGCTGGAGTGCTTAGTTGGTTTCGTCAACTATTTCTAAGCATGCTGGGAATTTCAGCCCTCTAGCCCATTGTCCAGTACACATGAAGAAAAGGGTCTGGGCCAGCTTGAAGTGACTTTGAAGATTTGGGGTTAATGGACAGATCTAACACCATGTGGATTTTATTTCTTAGCAAACCTTTGACTGTTAGAAGAATTTTCATGGTTTTACACCGACTCACTTTGATTCAGAAGATTAAAATTAAAAAAGTATAGTAACCTTACTGATGCCTTTGAGTCAACTCAGGCGTAAAGAAAGAGTGGTTCAAAAAAAGATGATTCCACTTCTGGTTATGATGTCCAACAGGTCTAGTTTATTATACCATTTTATATAGCTGGACCTGCTGGACATTGTACCTGGAAGTTATCTTTTTTGCCCTATTTTTTTCTTTATGCTTGAGTGGAAATACATGGGGATTGTTTTGTTCTTTACCTTTGCACTTTGAGTGCACTCAACCAGGCAAGTATTAGCAAATGAAGATTACATCTACATAGAAAGTGTTCTTGTTTACCTGTAACAGGCATTCTCTGAAGACTGGAGCATTATCAGTGACACACAGGAGTGATATCGCTGTTCAATTCTAATCAGACGACTTTCAGAACTGTCTACAGTACACAATACTTAGAAACATCTCCATGCTCCTGTCCACTCTCATTGTGCTCCTCATTTCAAATCTAGAGCTAACAAGCTAAGACTGCTTAACTCCAGGAGGGGAGAAAAGAGAGAGGAAGTGTGTGACTGAGGATTCACTCCATTACAGAGAACATCAGTGATTAGTAAGTAAAGATAAGCACAGTCACCTGTCATTCAGGTAGGATAACCTAGCTAAAGGTTGTTGTCAACATAACAAAAGGGAAAACAAGACCAAGGGTGATGAAGTTAAGAGGTGACAGGCTCATCAGGAGTAATATAAGAAAATACTTCTTTATAGAAAGGGTGGTAGATGCATGGAATAGTCTCCCGATGAAGACTATATTTGAATTCAAGATAGCATGGGGCATGCCATTTGGCCTTTATCTGCCGCCATGTTTCTATGTAACTTTGTCAATAGGGTGATATCTGTTTCGGCTTATCAGAACTTCCCTTTTTTTTAGGGGGGGGGGGGAAATAAAGGCAATCCTGAATGATAAAATGGAACCTGGGGAACTGAAGCTGGTATCTAAGCCTCAAACAAACCTTGGATAGATTGACAAAACTTGCTGCTGCACCAGGAGTCTGTCCCATGATGCACTGAGAAAGAGGCCTAAGGCCCAGATAGGCTCACATGCTTAAAGACTATCCTCTGGGAGGGGGCCTTAGGCAACTGAGCCAATCAAGGCCTTAGGCCCTTCCCCATGCATCCCAGGATGCACCGGGAAGGGGAAGGCCCACCATTTTGGAGTGGCAGGCCTGCAAGCAGGAGAGACTGGGCATCCCTCCTGCTGTCTGCGTCACGAAGAGGTATGGAATAGTTCAGGGGGGTGTGGGGTAGAGAATGACATGGTGACAAAATTCATCACTGTTCCCGTCCCCGCGGATAACCGCGGGAAATAATCCCATGTCATTTTCTAGTGTCTATTTCAACCTCGGTCCTTCTACACCAGCATTCTTCAAAGCAAAGCTTTTAGGTCAGTGGTTGTGCCCAATTATACTCTGATTCTTCCCTCTCTCCTTAAAGAATGACATGAAGATGTTTTCCCGCGGTTATCCGTGGGGACGGGAACGGTGATTAATTTTGTCACCGTGTCATTCTCTAGTGTGGGGGCATCTGGTGGCAGGAGGGAGTGAATATCCCTCCTGTTGATATTTTTTGTAAAGTATGGGGAGTTGGGAATGGGAGGGTCCTGGTAGAGGGGGGAGGGGTTTCAGCTTAGTGGAAGGAGGGGGATTGCAGTGGCATTGAAAAAAATGAAAAAACATGTCAGACCTGTCGTTTTTTAGGGGTCAGTATTAGCGATCCGCCTATGGCCTTACAATGTTAGGCCATCAATCTGATGGCCTGATTTAATATTAATGACCTCCTTTTAATAGTAATGAGGTCGTTTGCATGCCAGAATCGAAGAATGTATGAACGAACGAACGAAACTATATGGTGAGCTGTTTTGAACATCGGGTCCGCAAATTCGGTTGGTCACTAATCCAGTCAAACTAGTTACATGATAGTTACATCTAGTTCCATGATTGGAGCATTTAGTGCATCTAGGCCTCTGTGGACTGAAATGACTGCTACTGACTTTCCTCAGCAATATTAAAATCACTGTGCAGGTCCAAGAAACTGTTTGAGTTGATAGGAAGCTTCGAATGAAGTAAGTTCCACATACATGGCTTACAATTAAGTGCTGTATGGATAAAGATAGTCTTCCTTTGTGATGATAGTAAGTGTCAGTTGCACTTAAATGTTTTCTGAATTGATTTTGGGTATTTCCTCTAAGTTATGTATAATGCATTCTAGCAAATTTTGTGTGAAACAGGAAAAAGGATGTGGCGACCAATACAGCAAAGTGTTTCCACTTACAATTATATGACATTTAATAGATTCTTGCTGAAAACCAAAAGTACTTAAAACATTTAACGGCAGAGACCACAGGACCTTGGTACTTCCTGTTCAACATCTAAATCATGAGAACATGAAATTAGATATTGAAGTGAAATAATGTTTCTTGGTTCTGCAGTATCAGGTTGGAAAAATGTCCAACCCACTTGGTTCCACAACTGACAAATTCTGAAAGACTGGGAAGATGAATGTCTCAGCTACGAGGGGCATTCAATAATTTATATACCAGAGAATAAAAGAAAGTAGCAAGCATGTTGAAACAAGTCTATGCATGTTCTGACATGTCGCAAGGTTACTCATGCACAGTTGCAGCTCAGTGCGAGTCTAACATTCCAAGAGACAGAATTTCAAGAGAGTCCTCGTGTGAATCAAGTAAGAAACGTCTAGATTTGGAGCATTATTCAGTAATAAAATTTTTCACAAAAGAAGGGATAAAGCCAAAGGAGATCCATGAACGCATGACTGCAGTTTTTGGTGAGTCTGTCCCATTATCCTACAAAGTAATATTTTGGAGTAAACGGTTTGTGGGGTAGAGAGTCTATTGAAGTTAACCCTCACACTGGACGACCTATAAAGCAACTTCCACAGAAATGTGCAAGAAAGCTGAGAATTTAATTTTGTCAGACAAATAAATAAGATTTCCCGAATAGCTGAAGAAATGGGCATTTCGGCAGATACAGTTTGGAAAATAATTCTTGAAAAGTTGAGCATATCCAAGGTTAGTACAAGATGGGTTTCAAAAATGCTGATATCATGTCAGAAGGCCATGAGACTCTAGTGCTATCAGGAGGACTTGGAGATGTTCTGTGAAGACCAAGTGAATTCTATTCATCATTTGGTGACTGGAGATGAGACTTGGGTCTATCACAGAGATCCTGAGTCCAAAATGGAGTCAATGCAGTGAAAGCACCACCCCAAAAATGTTCAAGACATAAAAATCTACAGGCAAAATCATGACAATTGTCTTCTGAGATGATGAAAGACTTTTGCTTCTGGAGTTCATGCCACAAAAGACAACCATAACCAGGGAGAGTTACGCCAACACAATGATTGCTTTGCGAGAGTCAATCAAGGAGAAAAGACTAGGAAAACTCACAGCAGGCGTGCTGCTTCTTCATGACAATGCACCAGTGCACATGTCACGACAATCACAGGCTGCCATTTATTTATTTATTCCATTTGTGCGTCGCACATACCTATACAAGCTCTAGGCGACATTACAGAGGAAGGGGTTAGAAGAGGGTAGTGAAGACTATGGAGGTAAGGAAGGAGTGGAGAGAAGAGAAGCATGTAAAATATTTCATAGAAATTCCTAACTTTACAGATCGGAGCACCATCTATGTAAATGATATCTAAATGAATTAAAGTAATATGTAAAAATTAGAATGTGAAGAGAGGAAAACTAAGGAATTACAGGACAGCCCAGAGTGAGGGGAGGGAGAGCAGGAAAATGTAAATGACACATTTTACACCAGATCTCGAAGTACACAACCCACAAATTCAAGACTGATGTTCTTATTGAATTTGAAGTTAAAAGTTAACAAATTATTTGTGTATTTTCAGAAGCCCAAATTTAATCTGAATATATGATTAGCCTAATTCAGTTATCTTTAATCAGTTTTGCAATACCTGAACAATAACCTCTTATTAAAAACAATGATAAGCAGTTGCCAAGAGCAATAACGCTAGCCACACCTCCGGAACAAGAAGACCAATCTCCCTGGAATAGAATTCCCTCTCACTACACACAAATTAACAACTCCCTCCATCCCCCTCTAGTCCAGTATGATGAACTCCAAGGTCTCTCAGATAGGCATGATCAGATTGTTTCTGCCCTAGGAGCTACAATTTTCAAAATGACTCTAACCCTCTCCTTTGTTCTACATAGGTGCTTGGGTCAATTGGCACCATTTTGAAAATAAGAATAAGGTTTATTCCTACCCAGATGATCTTGGACCTCATCACATTGGGATTAGTGTGGGGGGCGGGAGAGAAGGGTGGAAGCCGCTGACTGGCCTTCATTATTGGGGGGAGGGAAGCAGGGTAAAAAGGGTAGAGGGCCAGGAGGAAGTTGAAACATCAGTGATATGTTACATTGCTGATGCTCTTCCAAATGTTAACTACACGTATTGAAATGTAGTTAACATTTTGGACTACTATACATTGTGTAACCTAACGTGATTTGCAGCATGAGATAATATAAATGAGCTGTTTTGCATGAAATGCAGGTCATTAATATTTTACTCTCACAAAGTCTTTTCTCTTGTTACCTGTAAGAATTATGGGGGGAAATTACTAACCTGTGGTAAAATATGGCATTTTACCACCGCTTTGTATACTAAAGGAGTATTTAACTAGCAGTAATTCAGCTATGTGAATGTAACACTCCCTGAACTACACCTGAAGAAAAGCTTGAGCCAAATCTTAAAACACAATCAAAAAATTCTATAATGTAAATCTGTGCTCAATCTTGCAAGCTGTGACATTCTGCTTCCCATAGCAGAAGGCTGCTAATAAGTGGCTCAATGTTTCTGGGTCTCCTTTCTTAATGGGGCCAGAGCTCAAAAAATAGAAATGTGATCCTCCCTCCCCCTGTGCAGACCTCCCATCTCTTTAGCTCCTTCTCCTGGAAACAGTATACTGGGCTTGATGGACCTTCGGTCTGTCCCAGTATGGCAAGTCTTATGTTATTAATCAAGGAAACTATTCTATATGGGAGGCAAAGCTAATTCCAAGCACAACTGCTCTGGGAAGTGGAGTACATTCTAAGATCTCCTAGGTCTCAGAGACATGCAAAGGGGATTCACACAGATGTTTCCACTCCTGAATGATACTTTGCCCTCTTGCTCTGTGCTGAAGCACTCAGATTTGATGAAAGCTGAGGGAACAAAACCATCTCTGTCCTGCGTTAGTTTTAGAAGTAAAGAAAGGTATGAGATCTGCTCTAAACATTTTCAGACCCCAAACATTACATAAAACAAACACATACACTGTAACGTAGCATACTATGCTGTACTTTATATTGTTATTGGAAAGTATTTGGAATATTGTCTGTTGCTTATGTTTGACTTATTTTTGCTGTGCACCACCTCAAGTAAATTCCTTCAAAAATGTAGTAAATAAATTTAGAAAGTGACTTCAGAGGGAGAGCAATAGATGCTGCTTGCTGTCGGCTAAGATTTGAAGATGTGGGAGGGGCACTCATTGTGGAGTGCGAGGGGGATGCACACAGCATGTTGATGCCCCAGCGCCTCCTTCTCTCACTTTGCATCTGTGTGTATCTGCTGTGCACTACATAAATCTCACTGGGACTCTTTTACTAAGGGTTCATAGACAACCCCGTTAAAGACAAAGGTGCACGCCGACAACTGAGCGCAAGATGGAGGCGCGTGCCGAAGAAAATTACAGTTTTTAGGGGCTCCGACGGGGGGTTTTGTTGGGGAGCCCCCCCAGTTTACTTAATAGAGATCGCGTCGGCGTTGTGGAGGGTTTGGGGGGGTTGTAACCCTCCACATTTTACTGTAAACTTAACTTTTTCCCTAAAAACAGGGAAAAAGTGAAGTTTTCAGTAAAATGTGGGGGGTTACAACCCCCCACAACACCCCCACAACGCGGCGCGATCCTAAGTAAAGTGGGGGGTTCGTAAAAACTGTAATTTTCGGCGGCGCGCACCTCCGCGCTGCGCTCAATTGTCTGCACGCGCCTTTGTCCCGGCGCGCTTTTGACCTGACACCTTTACTAAGCTAGTTAGGTGCTAGCACACACAGCACACCTAACACGTGCTTTAATATCAGGACTTTTAGGAACCCCTGAGGAGAAACACGGACCGTGTTGGGTCCACAACTCTCTATGGTTTAGGTCCTAGATATATTTTATGTGAATTATCCAATTGTACATTTTTTGAATAAAGCCTGCATCTTGAACAGCACCATCTCCACAAATCTTTTTGTTTTTGCTGTACCGCAGAATATACTCAGGTGCCCTGGGGTAACTGCCAAATGTACATGTACTAACGACCTGCTAAAATTCTTCAACAATTTTTTTTAAAGGGATGCGTTGGGGGATGGGGGAGTGGAGAGAGTGACTGTTCCTGCGCTGATCAGTTAGTGCAACCTCATTACTGCACACTAACTGGTTAGCACAAGAACACCATGTGACACCTTACTGCCTATAAAATGGGCAGTGGCAAGCACTCATGCAGTAATTTTTTAAAATGGCCTTATGCTAATGGCAACATTATTGCATGAACCAAATTACTGTTGGTAATGGAGAGCTGTAGCGTGAGTGTATAATAGCCATTACTGCAAACAATAAAGGATGGAGAAAAAAGCCTCAGAATAAAGTGGCAGTTAAATTCACAAGAATTGTAATACTGCCATAAAATCAGTCATAGGCATAAAAAAAACTCCAACCACTCAAGAACAAAAGAATAGCCTTACTGGGTCAGACCAATGGTCCATCAAGCCCATTAGCCCGTTCTCGCGGTGGCCAATCCAGGTCCCTTGTACCTGGCCAAAACCCAAGGTGTAGCAACATTCCATGCTACCAATTCAGGGCAAGAAGTGGCTTCCCCCTTGTCTTTCTCAATAACAGACTATGAACTTTTCCTCCAGGAACTTGTCCAAACCTTTCTTAAAACCAGCTACGCTATCCGCTCTTACCACAACCTCTGGCAATGCATTCCAGAGCTTAACTATTCTCTGAATGAAAAGATATTTCCTCCTATTGATTTTAAAAGTATTTCCCTGTAACTTCATCGAGTGTCCTTTAGTCTTGTCATTTTTGACGGAGTGGAAATCGATCCACTTGTACTGATTCTACTCCCCTCAGCTGTCTCTTTTCCAAGCTGAATTTAAACACAAACGTTGTAGTATAGCAGACACACTCGCTGCTAGGTTAAAGGAGCACATAAGGAGACTTATCTGGCATGGTTCTGTAAATTCGGGCTCTTCGTCGATGATAATCCTTCCAATAGTGCCCAAGGATCAGCCACCTTTCAGATGAAACCCAGCAAGAATCCCATTTCACCGCTACGGTTCTCCATTGCCAACAGTAATTTGGTTTATGTTATATTTTGTACCTGTTGGGACCCTTACTGTTTGTGATTAACATTAATGCATGGCCATTATAATAATATAAAAAATACAAAAAGGCTATTTTTACGGCTGCAGTAAAATGTCCTTAGCACACTCTTCTTTAGGCCACTTTTTATTCCACCTTAGTAAATGGACCCTAATTATGATAATGATGGCAGTAATAATCGTAATCAGAGTCTATTAGACTATTAGGGGCAAATTCTGTAAAGGACACCTAAGGTGTCCATAATGTGGGCATCCAGCAACTTAGATGTCCATATAAATTAGATAAGCAGCTCAATTAACGACTTTAACAAGCAATAATTGAAAGTTAGATATCCAAGGGCTGTGCGCGATTCACAAAATGGGCGTCCAGAATTTTGTAGATGCCCATTCAAAAAAGCAGCGCCTAACGGGATAGGCATGGCTTTCATATGGATATCTATTTACAGAATCGCATGTCGCTGAGCATCCTAACATGTCTACATTCTCATCTTAAATGTCGGCGTTGCAAAACCAGGTCTACTTTTAGGCGTTAGTTGGGCACGAGTTAGGTGGACGTGACTTAGGCATCACTTAGGCATGCTGGAGTCATCCACATATAGGTGAATAGCGGTTCTATTTTTGGGGGTAAAGAGTCCTCCTCTTTAATAATAATGGAAAAAGATGTTTAATAATGCATTACTTAAGCAAAGCACATGAAAAAATATATATATTGCATAGTAAACCTTCTATTTTTTTGTGTAAAGAGGATTCCTCTTTGATAATAATAAAAAAAGATGTTTAATAGTGCCTTACTCAAGCAAAGCACATGATAAAATGTATTGCATACTAAACCTCATCCCCCAAAGTTTAAGAAAATAAGAAGAGAAACCCTACTCATAATGGCTGTGGCTCAGAGCAATAGATAGACATGTCTGATGCACAATCTTAACAAGAAAACAAGTGGAGAAGGGACTGTACACATCAGCCTAAGAAACATTAACCTCATTATCCTAAAGCTAATGCTCATTATTCTAATCCTAATGTTATACCATGCCCAGACTCATTATCCTAATGCTCGGTATAACATGATCTAATACCGAGCATTAGGATAATGAGTCTGGGCAAGGAGTAATAACCCCTCGACCCTGAAGAAAGAATTTACTGAAACATGCATGTCAGGAGAAGTGGTGATTTTTGTTTGAACACCAGATAGGAAGGTTTCTACAACAGTTAAGTTTTGTGGAATATTTTTTGAAAAAGAATAGTTTTTTAAAAAGAATATATTTATAAAAATAAGTCAAGTATTATTATGATAAATATGAAAATGGATCAATGAGGATTGCTGCTGGCAGGAACTATAGACCCTGACAGCTTTCGTTTTCAATTTGGTGCGATCAGCAGCATATGCTGTCATTACATGCAGTGGTGTTTCCAAGACCTAAAGCATTACTATATGGAGAATATGAGCATGTGAACTTGTTAATCATGTTTCAACAAGACTCCTGAGGCTGGCCCTTCTTGGGCCGAAACATGATCCTGTCGAGTTTAATATAATAAAGAGGATTGAGCACCAATTGATCACCTTTGTTGTTGTTTCTTGCTCTTCACCTATGTGAAGGCGGTTTCTCCTGTTTGTTCTTTCGATCCACAAAAAAAAACCACATTTTAAAACCCGTTTAAAAATATATATATTTCCTCGAATGCGTGTTGCAATAATTTTGAATTAGCACTAAGTGACATTGGATTTTTTGAATGTGCTAATTAGAGTAGCCAGTTATTTTGTTGTAGTAACTATAAAGGCCGCTTACGTTTGTGCTTTCCGTCTGTGAAAGGTTTGAGGCTGAGTTTAGGTTCCTTTATCAAAGTGGAATTTATTGCCAGCTGGAATTAATTTTACTGTGTGTCTTTTCAGAAATGACTAAAAGCATATTTTTTTAAGAAAATTGTTATTATCTGAGGATATTGTATAAAATGATGTGGTTTTTGACATGTAATGTTGTACTGTCCTATTGGACGTGGAATCCGTTTTCTTGATTGTTAACCTGCTTTGAACATTTTGGGAGAAAGAATGGGTTATAAAAGCCTAAAATAAACAAGAGTAACAGGTGTGTGAGTGGATGGACCTTTTGTGTATTAAACAGGGAGGGAGGAGGTGGTAGTACAGGCCTCCTCTAACTTATCTGTTCCGTCAGCTTTTTTCACACAGCACTCGCATATCTTTTTAAATATTATTTGTACAAAGTTTTAATAACATCTCAAGCATAACTTGAAAGGAAAAAATACAACTTGCCATACGCAAAACCCAAAACCCTAATCCAGTATCATGAACCAGAAAACATGACAAGGACAGTGGTGTAGCGAGGGTAAGTGACGCCAGGGGTGGTGGCGTCCCTTTCCTGCCCTTTTTTCTGCCCCCCCTTCCTGACCCTCCTGCTGCACACGCGTACCTTTTTAATTTTCTAGTCGTGAGCAGAAGGGAAGGGGTGCATTTGTGTGGCGTGGGGGGGAGGGGTCGGGAGGGAGCAGGGGATGACGAGGAGGATGAGTGCCAGTGCCCCCTCCTTACTATGCTACTGGACAAGGAACACACACTCATATCTTAAAACAGTTCTGAGCACTGGGGGGGGGGGGAAGAACCTTCACAACTGAGAAACCAAGCAAGAGCCAAGGTGTTAGGAACTACCTGCAGGATTTCCAGTGAAGAGGGGGAACTTTTACATGTACCTAACTGACCTCAGAGCCCAAAGCAGCAGGAGGAAATCCATCGTTTCAAAACAACCAAATAAATAAATACAGATAAGTAGGAGACCAGCGACAGTAACATACCTGATGTAGCTTCCTGCAGCTTTTCTCTCTTCCTCTTCTTTTTCTTACCCTGGAAAACAGATCTCATTAGCAAAGACAGACATGCCTTTATTACATGCTTTCACAGCAATTCAGTAGCAGGGGCATCTGCAGTGCTCAGAAAATTGGCCCCTCTCCCCCAGAGACTAAAATTGCACACGCATATCTGTGCATGTTCCGATTTATGCACGCAATTTAGTTAACAAGCCAATCGGTGCCGAGAATTGCCAAATAAAGAGCAGCTATTGACACTAATTAGAATTTACACACACAACTGTCTAAGCCAGTGGTTCTTAAAGCTGTCCTGGGGTGATCCCCCAGTCAGCATTTCAAAATGTGACCGTGACTGTCCCTCACGGTGCTGGGACTCGACTACTATAACTGCGAAAGACCAAGTACGCAGCTTAGGAATACTTCTTGATTGCAACCTGTCACTTTCCGACCATATTTCTCATGTGGTATCTTCCTCATTTTACTACCTGCGACAACTCTGAAAAATAAGGAACTACTTTTCAGAGTCTGACTTTGCCCAACTACTCTATGCCCTAGTACTCTCCCACATGGATTACTGCAATGCGCTATTCAACGGTCTCACAGTGAAGAACGTACAATGTCTCCAACACAGCGACCAGGCTTCTGAAAAACCTCCGTGCCCGCAACTCTGTCTCCCAAGCGCTAGCATCAACTCACTGGCTGCCTGTAGTCAAACGTTGTGTCTTCAAGGGCCTGATGCTAGCGTTCAAATCCTTGCATGACATGGCACCAGCCTATGTGATGACTAAGCTTCCTCTGTATGTGCCAAACTGGTCCCTCTGCTCCCAGGACAAATACGCCTCAAAACGCCCCCTGGCCGTGCCCTTCAACTGCAAACTGCAAAGCGACGGTCCTACTCCCACTTCATACCGAGTCACTGGAATCGACTGCCCATGAAGGACTTGTCAGTTTTAGGAAAGCAATAAAAACATACCTCTTCACCTAAACCCCTACCCTTGACCGATAAGACTACAAAGAGATGTATATTGGTACCAGAA
The DNA here is from genome assembly GCF_902459505.1 of Geotrypetes seraphini. Classification (NCBI taxonomy): domain Eukaryota; kingdom Metazoa; phylum Chordata; class Amphibia; order Gymnophiona; family Dermophiidae; genus Geotrypetes; species Geotrypetes seraphini. Next base: position 314,069,857 of record NC_047084.1, on the reverse strand, counting down.
CTAGTATGTGTCAAATTAGGTATAACTGTAAATTGTCAAATTAGGTATAAGTTGTACTGGAAACCTTGCATTGTAAGGACAACCATTGCAAACTGTAACCTGTAAACTGTATATTATCATTAGCCCCTAGCATATATCAAGTTAGGATTAAATCTTGTATCATATGTATGTTAAACCTGTAACCCGTTCTGAGCTCTTTGGGGACAATGGGCTAGAAAACAAAATAAATAAATTAAATATCCCTAATGAATATGCATCCAATATTAATTAACCCACTGGGACTTATACGACTTTTTTAAATAGCTCTACTTAATACATAAACAAAATACCCCAATAAGAGCTATGTTTCACACTGCTTCTTAAGCTTATAAATAATTCATCATTTATTATAATAATATAGCACCATCAAAACCTTTAAAACATATTATCACATTGTTTCATACTAAACATACACACAATTGTTCTCCCAAACAGTGAAGCCCCCCTCCAATCTATCCAACACATAGAAAAAGTTAAAATTCATGAAAAATTCATCTTTTCAATAAAACATAAGAACATAAGATTTGCTGCTGCTGGGTCACGCCGTTGTCTACTGGATTTGCCTCCAATTTCATTCAATCAAACTGGAGTTGCGATGTACAGTTTGATTGAATGAAAGTGGAGGCAAATCCAGTCGACAATGGCATGCAGAAGATAATTGAGAACTGATACAGAGAAGAAGATTAGGCACTGAATACAGTGGAATGCTGAGCACGATAGACCACTGGTCTGACTCAGCAGCGGCAAATCTTATGTTCTTATGTTTTATTGAAAGGATGAACTTTTCATGAATTTTAACATTTTCTATGTATTGGATAGATTGGAGGGGGGCTTCACTGTTTGGGAGAACAATTGTGTGTATGTTTAGTATGAAACAATGTGATAATATGTTTTAAAGGTTTTGATGGTGCTATATTATTATAATAAACTAGTATTTAAGCCCGTTACATTAATGGGTGCTAGAATATATGTCTGTCTTTCTTTCCTTCTGTCTCTCTCCCTGCCCCTGTCTCTCTTTCTGTCTCTCTCCCTCCTGCTGTCTGTCTTTCTTTCTGTCTGTCTCTCTTCCTGGCCCCCTTTGTTTGTCTGTCTTTCTGTCTCTCTCCTTGCCCCTGTGTCTTTCTTCCTTTCTTTCTGTCTCCCTCCCGCTGTCTATCTTTCTTTCTTTCTCCCTCCCTCCTGCTGTCTGTCTGACTTTCTATCTGTCTGTCTCCCTGTCCCCTATGTAGCAGCAGCAATTTCCCTCCCCCCACTTCCCTGTGCAGCAGCCGCAGCAGCATTCCCTCCCCCTCCATTTCCCTGTGCAGCAGCATTTATCTCCCCCAACCCCACTTCCCTGTGCAGCAGTAGCATTTCCCTCCCCCTACTTCCCTGTGCAGCAGCAGTATTTCCCTCCCCCTCCACTTCTCTGTGCAACAGCGGTATTTCCTTCTCCCTCCATGTCCCTGTGCAGCAGCAGCATTCCCCCTCCCCCATCCCTTCCCTTCCCAGCAGCTGGTTTTTTATGCCGGCTCCCTTAGTCCCTTGCCGGAATTATTTTTAAGTTTAAAGCTGCCTCAGCGGCTCCTCTCATGATCCCCGCCTGCGTCGGAAGCCTTCTCTGATGCAGGTGTGGCTCGAGAGAGGAGCCGCCACCATAGCTTTGAACTTAAAAATAACTTCAGCCAGGGAGTGTAAGGGAGCCGGCCAGACCGTGGGCTGCACCTGGGGGCCACGAGTGTGGGGCCGTTGTCTAGTTAGACGGAGTGAGGTCGGAAGGGGGGAGTCACGTCCATGCGTCCCTGCTTAAAGTGTCTCGCATGCGTAGAAGAAACCACCGCTGAGTCCTTCTACTGCGCATGTGGGGCCACAGATCTATGGATCACGGAACACACAGGTAGGAGTGCGCATGCTCGCTTAGGGTATTATTATTAGTGATGATGAATTTTTTATAAACTTAAGAAGTAGTGTGAAACATAGCTCTTATTGGGGTATTTTGTTAATGAATATGCATGAGAGAAATTTGAATGCCTACTACCTACTTTATAGGCAAATCTCGCCCATGCATATTCATTAGGCATATCTTGAAAACCTGACTGGCTGGGATCCCCCAGGACAGCTTTAAGAACCGCTGGTCTAAGCATGTGTATAAATTCTAGTGCATGGATCTCAAAAAGAGGGGAGGGGAATGGGCGGGTTGTGGGTTCTCCTAAAAGTTAGGCACACAGTTATAGAATACACCCGATCCTTGCACAATTTAGGCCCAGACATTTATGCCAAGTTTTCATTTGTATATATGGCCGTACCTAAATTTTAGTCGCATGGATGGAGCTATGCATAGTCTATAAACTGCACCTAACTCCGGATGTGGTCTGAAACGAACAGAATCTGGGTCTGTGTACTGTATATCTTTGCATTTCGCATTACTCTATAAGGTAGCGCGCAAGTGCCTTAGCACACAACTACAAGGGTGAGGCGTGGGAGGGGTAGCGGGCCTCCAACTTATGAGCATAATTTAAAGAATGCTATGTTATTCACATTGCATGGTGCACTTAGGTGTCAGTCACCTGGCATAAATGGTCGTGCTTAAAACGCAAGGGTTCTAATTTGGGTTTATGCCAGTGTTCTATATTGATATCTTGGTACACAGATGCCATGACAGAACTGGCACTCAGTGTGCAGCATTGGTGTGCTTAACTGCCCCCCGTGGGAGCAATTCTAAAGAACTTTTCCCCGTGCATCGCATGTTTTAACACAGTGTCCCGCAAACGTTTTGACGCCACGGCACATTAAACTCGGTGCCATGGCTGGAAGGCATCCAGAAGTATGCTTTTGGCGATGGCATCGTGTGCATGCGTTAACATCACCATGTTGATGTCCGTGCATGTGCAGAGGCCCTCCAGCTGTGGCCCTGAGCCTATTTCTACGCCGGTAGGAGTTACTGACGGAGGAGAGGAGGAGAGACGCCACCTGACAGCCTCCAGGATGTGCCTCTTGCTACAAGAGGCACGTCCTGTAAGCAATCAGTCAGCACTGGCACCTCTCCTCCTTGCTGGCGTCTTGCGGCACACCTGGAATCTGCTGTGGCACACAGTTTGCGATACACAGTTTTAAGAGATAGAAAAAAATTCTTATGAAACTGTATGTTCAAAGGAAATACATGAAAAAACTGTCTCCATTCTTGTGATCTATGCATAGACATATCTGGGGGCACAAGTTGGGCAGAGCAGGACTGGCGTTGCAATGTACAGTACACGCACCTATGTATTTTATAAACACATAGGTAAACACAGACACCAGAAACAAATTAACATCTTCTTCAGAGCAAATGCAAATTTACACATAATGACTTGTGAGCTACTGGAGGTGGAAGCCTGTTTTAAAAAGGCACATAACATGCCTGTGTTGTCTTTTAAACAAGGCTAATAACAAAGGTGTTCATTTTCAAAAGAGAAAAAAATGACTCAAAAAGCGGCACAAAGCGTCAGATGGACGTTTTTCCATAGGGAAACATCCAAAGTCGCAATTTTTAAAACTCAGATTTGAGATGGGTTTCTCAGCAGTTTGTCTAAATTGCAAAGGGGCGTTTAGGCGGTGGGATTTGTGAGACCCAAAATTTGAACATTTTTCAGGAATAATCGAAGAAGCTAAAACATATAGGGCAAAAATTAGGATATTTTTAAACAAACCTATTTTAATCATGACTACGTCACAAAAAGGTGCCCTAACGGAGCAGCTGACCATTGGGAGGATTAAGGCATGCCCCCCTAATCCTCTAGTTGTCACTGACCTCTTCCCCCCCCCAAAAAAAAGTGTGACAGCGACAGTACATACCTGTGACAGCTTCAGATATTATGACCACTCCTTTTAGGGCAGCAAACTGATCCCAGGAGTAGGCTAGTGGTCAGTGTAATGAAAAAGAGACCCAGGCCCATATCCCACTCTAACTAGTACACTTGCAGTAGAAATTGTGAGCCTTTCAAAACCCACAAAATACCAACTGTACCTATAGTTAGGAGACACCTGCAGGCCTGAGGGATTTGCACTGCTTTTAGGTGTTCCTGGAGGGCTCACAAAGATGGTAAGGTAGGATTTGTACCTAAGTCTCATTATGTGAAGTTCACTGCACTGACCACTAGGCTGCCCTAGTTCTGGCCATAGGCATGGGACACATGCACAAAACAGACGAACGAACAGCTACCGGTAGCTCCAGACCTCCCAGAAAATTTTGCTTGGTAAGAGGTGGACGTTCCCTTTTGTGTATCACAAGAGCTCATTTAAATACTAATGTGCTCCTTGTAATGCATTTGCATAGGGTTCTTAGCGTCTGCCATGGCAATCAGAAAAAGCCCCTGAAAACCCTTTTGAGCTGACTTGCATGTAAGACTGCCTACATGTAGTTTTATGTACATGGTAGACTTTTGTTCCTGGGGCCTAAATGAATAAAGTCAGGACAGCAAAAAGGCTACTATAACTCTATCTGCCGAGTTAACCGGCATCAATCTGAATATCGGCTGGTGTCCAGTTATCTTCTAGGTGACCACAGATACCCAGATAGCCAATGTCAGAGCCCAGACATGGCTAGCATTGAGTATCTTGGGTTAATTAAACTCACAGCCATCAGTGGCTTAAAAACTCCTGACTGCTGTGAGCTGAAAATCTACCCCATGTTACCCATACACTCCAAAGCTGGCCTGGTGGACCAAGTGCTGTGCAGTGCTATGAGAAAAGTCCCCAGTTCAATCCTCAGGTCAGACCTTCAGGTCTGGGTTGACCAGAGGTGTGGAGGTTGTGGAAGCAGTGTTTATATCCCAAGGCAGGGAGTCGTTGCCTCTGTGTAGGGGAGACACCTAGATGTCGGATTTATGCCTTATAAATGCAGAGCTGTGGTAGATAGTCTCTGGCTGAGGGCCTCTGCTTACTATAAATCAAAAGGAAAAAAGAAACCTAACCAGAGTTCAAGTAAGTAACTTACATAGTTGTCTCTTGCAGACCAGCCTGGGTAGAGCTGCATGTGTAACTGCCGCTCCTTGCGGGCCAGTTCATAATATTTTGCCTGTTCTTCACGGGACAAAGCATGCCACTGCAAGAAAAAAAAAGCAGCATTACAGTACACGATAAAACACATCATACAAGCAAACGCACACATTGGATACACATTGTCCCATTCATGAGCAATTTTAAGACCCTGAACTTTATGATGGGTTTGGAGGACGGCTCTCCTCCTCTGCCACCATTTCATTGTCAATGAGCAGAGAATTAGCCTCCCCCTCCAAATTTCAGTTTTCCTAAAACACTGCGGGTCTAAAATTGCCTGGAAGGATTGGATGCAAGTAGGCATAAGAACATTAGAGGATGTTGTTTCAAATGGAAAACTGCTGGATTTTTCACGGTTGCAACAATCTTTTGGAATTTCAAAATTTCAATTTTATAAATGGTTGCAACTGAAGCAGGCTATTCAGAAAGGGTTCCCTGAGTGGCGTAATTTGAGAAATTTTTATAGCTTGCAATTCCTCTGCTTTCAGACAGACATGCTAGGACATCAAGCTGCCAAGTGGTATAAATTAATATCTGAACTATGAATAAGAAACCTAAAAACGCTCTAAGAGCCATTTGGAGCATTGAGATTAAGCAGTATATTTCTGCATCTCGATGGCCATGTATTTGGTCTTGGAGGATGAAGTGTACAGCGTCAGCATCTATGAAACAAACTTGGTTCTTTTTGTTACATCATTCTTTTTGGACCCCAGTTAGTTTGAATAAATTAGATAATTCTAGATCTAATAGATGCTGGCACTGTCACCTAGACATAGAAACATTAGATCATTTACTGTTTTATTTTTTTTATTTTATTCATTTTTCATATAACAACAAGTGCATCATAAAAATTCATACAATTGCATTAAGTATATACTTGATATTTCCATAACTTACTGTAAATACAACATATCATTATATATACTGTTTTATTGCCCTACAATAATGATTTTTGGGGAGATCGATTTGGGGACATATTAATAATATTTTAGATTCTGAGATTCCTTTAACTTATGAAATAGTAATTTGTGGTACCATTTTGCATATCAAAACATAAAAGATAAACATAGATAAACATAAAAGATGTCTTTTTTTAATTCTGACAAGTACAGCTATACAAGTGATTACACGAAATCGGAAAAACTGGAATCATCTCAACTTTACATTTTGGTGGGCAAGTTTATATCTAATCTATAAATATGAGAAAATGAATGCTGTTCTGTTAGGGAATAATAAAATTTTAAATTAATTTGGGGCCCACTGACGTCCTTTGTAGAATCACTATAGTTATATTTGTGTTGTTAGATTAAATGCACATCCAGAGAGGGGGGGAGGAGATGGAAGGTATACAAGGTTTTTATTGATTATTTTATGGATGAAATAGGGGGAAGGGTGGTAAATTTTTGTGGTTTGATAAATAAGTCTGAATGGTGATATATGTATAATTTCTGTTTAAAATATATATAGTATATTTCTGAAGCTATGGGAAAAATTTTATAGTTATTTTAATGATAAAGACTAGGTTGGGTGGGGAGAGGGTATTAAGGTGTATGAATCTTGTAAAACTTAAGTGATGTCTAAAGTGTAAATGTTTAATTTTATTCTGTTTTCACTTATTGAATGTGTTGAAAATGAATAAAGAATATTTTTTTAAAAAACCCCAAAACCCCAAAAAACCACTGTGCACAAAAGCAACATTTCCCTTCTCAGGCCAACTTTTCTGACTCATCATCAGATTTCACGCTCTGGGTCTGGATCCACTAGCAGGTACTGGAGGGCCTGCAAATGGCTACAGATGAAGGTTCAATTAAATACATTTTGGGTAATCCCCTGGCCAAAGAGCCAAACAAAACACCAGATCTTTCACACACGGTTGTCCAGCAAGGGACAGAAAACTCTGCTGAGTCTTTCAGTAACTCCAAACTGCTCGGATTCACTACATAACTCAGGACACAGTGGTTGTGGTTCCAACCACAGATTATTTAAACTTGGTCAAAACATAGGCAACAATAAGCTGTGTACAAATATTCAGCAGGCACATGAAATCACTGTCTCCATTTCATAACTACTTCGACAGTATCTAGGAAGCAAACTTATTTGAACAACCAAATATTTCACAGAGTGTAAGGTAAGGCTAAGGGTACTACTGAGGGCCAGAAGAGTGTTAACCCGTGCCGGTACCTCCTGGACTGAAGCAGGACAGATCCTCCTAACTTGTTGTGGATGAGTGGTTAGAACCCCTGCCTTAGCACCCTGAGGTTGTGGGTTCAATTCCTGTGCTGCTCCTTCAGACCCTGGGTGAGTCACTTAATTTTCTGTTGTTCCAGGTACCTTCATTTCGCCGGGACAGATATGGAGAACTTCTTAAAGTATCTGAATGTAAACTGCTTCAAGTAGAAGCGATATATAAAAAATATAAATAAATAAATCTCCCCTCTTCCTCCTCATTTTGTCTCAGAGACTGTCTCTCTAAATTCTAACATCATATTTCTCCTTCTATAAATATCCCTGCCACCTAGTGGCAGAGACAGGAATTTATATTTCTCAATTATCCTTACATAAACTCTGCAGCCAAAGAATCCCTTTACCATATGGCTCCAGAAAAAGGAGGACAGATTGAGATATCCAGATTTTACTTCCATTGAAAGTCATGTTTTAATCCATCCTCCTTTTTCTGGAGCCATATGGTAATCCTACCCATAAAAGGGGATGGGACTTGATGTACCACTTTTTCTGTGTGGTTGCAATCAAAATGGTTTACATATTTTAGACAGGTACTTATTTTGTACCTTGGGCAATGAAGTGTTAAGTGACTTACCCAGAGTCCCAAGGAGCTACAGTGGAAACTGAACTCACACAACCCTCAGGGTGCTGAGGCAGCTACTCTAACCACTAGGCCACTCCTCCACTCCACTCACCTTCAAACAATTTCTCATGTGTATTCTTGTACAAGACGATCTCCTAAAGTCACTCAGCCTTTACCTTGGTTAAAAAGTACACATGGGAATCTATAATGCATTTTTTCCTGTGGGATTAGATCATGCATCATTTGGAAAGGAAAACCTATCCACACAAAAAAACACACGTTGATTTCAACGGGCCTTTTTCCTTGGGCAATTTTCAAAGGCAAAACATGCTTGTTCTTTCCTTCTCAGAACTGCTGCAAATTATATTGGTTAAATACCTGCAGATTTTGGAACTTCTTCCAGGCACGTGAAAATTGCCCCAGCAATTTGGAAACTAATGCCAACAGGAAAACATACCTCTTTTAATCCTCCCTCGTCCTATGCCCCCTTCTCTAGTGTTAGAACACATAGGGCTAGATTCACAAAGCAAACCGATCGTTTACCGATCGGTTTGCGACCCCTTTGCAACCAGATTTCCCTCCTATACTATTCACTAACCTCTCCTGCGATCCGCTTTGAATCCGTGCATGCAAATGAGGTGAAACACATGAAAAGTAGGCAGGGACGCGATTCACAACACAAATTTCACGATCCGACTGGGCTGGCAGATCAACTCAAGAAGCGACTGCTGGGGACCAGTCGAAAACATCATTCCGACTCTGGAAGCCCGGCTCTCTGCCCTGCTCGCCGCCCTGCAATCTCTCCTGCCTGCTGTGCCCCGAATCACCGCCCTGCTCTGCCCAGATCTCTCCTGCCTGCTTGCCCTAATCGCCGCATCACCGCCCTGGTTTTCTCCTGCCCTTCCCCGCCCTGCAAGCCCATGGTTTTAACCCACGGGTTAAAATCATGGGCTCGCAGGGCTAAAAACTCCGGATCGCTGGTAAGTGAAGTGGCCCTGCAAAGGCACTGGGTTACGGGAGCTTCGGCGCTGGCAGCAGCCCTGTGGGCCGCTGCAGCATGCTTCTGGCTGACCCACACTGGCCAGCACCACGTACACGACCTACCTGCTGGAGAAGGACGTCAGCATGTACCCAGGCTCCGTGCATCCCCACCCGTCCCTGCAGAGCTACCCCGGTGCTGCCCAGTACCCCGACTACAGAGGCTACCACAGCCTGGGCTTGGACCCCACCACCCCTGGCTTGGCTCTCCCCCTATAGCGCTCCCCGGTGCCAGTGAAAAAAACGTATAAGATTTTAAAAATGGTTGCAGCTCGGATGGACATGCACAGACCATCTACAGATGGTCTTTGCATGTGTGGGGATCGCACAATAGCGATCTGAATGCCCCCATCTGCCTATTTTTGTTTGTAGAATTCGTCAGACCTGCCCAGATCGGGCACAATTGAACAGGTTCGTAAATCTAGGCCATATTGCTATAAATGTGCACCCCTTCCCTTGTATCTCTTCAATTTTCCCTGCATAAGCAGCATTGTGAACTTGCTGCCCGCATTAATGTCACCTCTCTCTGAAGCCACTTCCGGGTCCTGCATCTAGGAAGTGTCAACAGAGTGATAGCCGACAAGACACAGGCAGCAAGTTGCTCATGCCTGGAAAATTGAAAAGGTACAGGGGAAGGGAAGGGGGACATGTGCATGGCAGGGGGTTTCGGGAAGGAGCAAGGGGGGGGCAAAGGAGGGGTGCCACCACCCTGGGCGACTCTCACCCTAGCTACGCCACCGATGTGGGCACTTGTAATTAAGAAGCCTAGAAAGAACAGGATTTAGAACATAATTCAGGATCCCTTTGACATAAGTCTATATATGAGGGCTGATTGAAAAGTAATGAGACTGCATCTTTTTTTTTTCTTTCCAAGAAGTACATGGGGCGACGCTGGGCTGGTTCTTGTGAAGCTCATTTTGTGTTATGCTTGCCGTAACATTTCAAGAGTGTCATCACTGCTCTTTCCAAGTTTAACGTAAAATTCAATCACACACCTCAGACTCATCTTCCTCATCTGCCGTGACGTACGAAGCTCTTCCTCTCGCTGTGACCCAACAACGAAGACTATGGCAGTTCAACTGTGGGTTCAGAAACGTCGATGTATGAGCTTCACAAGAACCAGCACCGTGTTGTCGTAAGTCATGATAAAGTTATTGCAGAACCCTAAGCCAAAAGCGAGGAGACTTTCTGAGCCTTAGTCATGTGCATTTCTGAAGTTGGTGCCCTCTTCAACTAATAACAATATCCTTAAGCATCTGTTGGCAATAATCAAAAGTTACTACAGTGGTAAATGTGGGTTAATATTGACCCTCCTCCCCCATGGTTGTGGAATCAGAGTTGAAAGCAATTTTGGTAAAAATGTACTGACTCCGGCTTCAAAATAAAAACTTACATCATTATAATAAATGGTAAGTTTTTCATTTTATAGTTACAATTTTTGGTCAGGTTCTTTGCTAAGGCTTCAAATAGAAATATTTTGTGACCTATTAGTCCTAATTTTGTACATACAACAATATCCTTTGTTTCTTTAATTACCAAGTTTCCAAGTTTATTAAAAATGTGTTATACCGCCAAATCAAACTTCTACGCGGTTTACAATACATTAAAAGGGCATAACATAGAATATTAATAGTACAGGATAATAAAAACAAATAAAATAACCAACATATTTATTTATTTATTTAAAAAATTTCTATACAGAGGAGAATCCATTTTGCATCATCTCATTTTGCCTGTGCCAGATCTTCCGTAAAACACTTTTTACAACCTTCCAGCCATGGTGACCAACGCTGTTGGAGTAACTGTCTTGAAAGTTGCAATGCCTCCATTCTGCAGTCTTGGCCAAACCAGAAGAAGTGCAATGGTCTCATCTTTTTTCTCCCTTGTCGATTGCTTGTTGCAAATTAGTAGTTGAGCGGTGAGCTGCCAAGAATTGTGTGCAAGCAACCACATACTTTTTACATAGATGGCAAACACTAGAGTAGTGTATCGCAAACTGTGAGATTTCAGGTGTGCTGCCAGATGATGGGGAGGAGGAGAGGCACCAGCGCTGGCTGACTGCCTACAGGACGTGCCTCTCGCTGCAAAAGGTACATCTTGTAGGCAGCCGGCTGCTGCCAGCACCTCTCCTCCTCCCTGGTGTCTCTTCTCCTCTCCACGCCTCTTTTTTCTGCATCCCCCATCTGGAGGGCCTATGCGCATGCGTGGACATCGACACATGACATAATTGCGTTGATAGAAAGATGACGGCAGAAAAGGGCCAAGGCCCATCAAGTCTGCCCACTCTATAGACCCTCCCCTTAATATTAGCCAATGTTCTACCCTGATCCACTTAGGGATCCCACATGGGCGTCCCATTTATTCTTAAAATCTGGCACGCTGCTGGCCTCGATTACCTGTACTGGAAGCTTGTTCCATTGATCAATCACTCGCTCCGTGAAGAAATACTTCCTGGTGTCGCCGTGAAATTTTCCGCCCTTGAGTTTGAGCGGGTGCCCCCTTGTGGTTGAGGGGACTCTGAGAAGGAAAATGTTATCTTCCACTTCTATACGTCCGGTGATGTATTTAAACGTCTCAATCATGTCTCCCCTCTCCCTGCGTTCCTCGAGAGTGTAGAGCTGCAAACTGTTTAGTCTTGCTTCGTACGAGAGACCTTTAAGCCCTGAGACCATTCTGGTGGCCATCCTTTGGACCGACTCGACCCTCTGCATGTCCTTGCGATAATGTGGATTCCAGAATTGCACGCAGTATTCCAGATGAGGTCTCACCATGGTCCTGTATAATGGCATTATGACTGCAGGCTTTCTGCTGACGAAACTTCTACGGATGCAACCCAGCATCTGTCTTGCCCTTGATGAAGCCTTCTCCACCTGATTGGCAGATTTCATGTCTGCGCTGATGATTACTCCTAAATCTCGTTCTGCTGAAGTCCTGGTCAAGGTCTCCCCGTTCAAGGTATAAGTTCTGCACGGGTTTCTGCTACCCAGGTGCATGACCTTACACTTTCCAGCATTGAAGCCCAGCTGCCAGGTTGAGGACCAGCTTTCCAATGTATGTAGGTCCTGCGCCATACTATCTTGTAGCTTGCCCTCGCTTACCATATTACATAGTTTGGCGTCGTCGGCGAATAATGTTACTTTACCATGTAGCCCTTGAGTCAGATCTCCTATGAATATGTTGATGTCCGCGAATGTCTGGGTGCCCTCGAGCCACAGCTGCCGGTTTAGTGTGCTACGGTTTGCAAAGTTTGCGAGACACTGCATTAGAGTTTAGTGAATGGGTTGATTCTCCAACTCATATATTAAGGGTGGGATTCTGGATATACTTTTTAACAGTTAGACCGTTATATGTAATTTTAACAGCTAAGGTACTTGATAACATTAGAGCCATTTATTACAATTTGCATTGGCTATCAGTCCTTCAGAGGACTGGATTTAGGGTACTTTTCTTTATGCATAAGATTATCTAGAACAGGGGTGTCCAACCTGCGGCCCCATGAAGTATTTTGTGCAGCCCCGGTCAAGGGTGATGCAGTGTTTTCCTCTGCTGCCCCCAGGTGTTTACCGTCTTGCCAGCTCCCTCCTCTGTCTTGCTGCAGCGTTTGCACGTTTGTGCGGCCCTACAAAAAATTTTTTCGGCCAATGCGGCCCAGGGAAGCCAAAAAGTTGGACACCCAAGATCTAGAAGAAGGCATTTATTCATTTGTGATCACGGATTCTTTGAACAATTGTATGATGCCTATTATGAATTTTACATTTTCTTTCTTCTGAATCACTTTGTAGCTTTCAAGGACAAGAGGCATACAATAATGACTAATGACTAGTTTTTATGACCTATGATTGATATTTTGGCCCAAAGATAACTTGATGGCCAGTTGGGCTAAAATCGCAATCATGGGTAGAGTTGTCGCTAGTATGAACCAACAAGGTTAGCAAGGCTAAAGAGGCGATATAAGATTTTCTCCTGAAGAAGCTCCTAGATGGAGTGAAACGGGGACGCTCCGTTGAGCAGAGCAACTAACGATATCACCAATAGCTTTCTTCAGCCTAGGGCTCCTTTTACTAAGGTGCGTTAGGGCCTTAATGCGTGGAATAGCGTGCGCTAAATTGCTGCGTGCGCTAGACCTTAATGCCAGCATTGAGCTAGCGTTATTCTAGAAGCGTAGCGTGCGGTTTAGCGCACGGTAATTTTGTGCATGTGCTAAAAACGCTAGCGCACCTTAGTAAAAGGAGCCCCTAGTTGCTATGAGCAATACTTATCAACAGCCTGCCACAGTTAAAAGCTAAGTACCAGGCAAATAAACTGTTCTTTTACTGCTATTAATTTGCACACTCACGCACTTTAGGATAAGGAAATAAGTTATAAGAAATAAAAATAATTAATTAGAATTTTTTTTATTAATTTAAAAAGATTAATAATGAAATTAAAAATTGATGGGACTCTATATGGGACAAATGATAGCTCATGAATTGGTTGTGTTGACGACAAGTTCTACAGTCAAACAACTATGAGCACTTGAGGTCACCATTCCTATATATAAAAATATATATAAACATAAAAAGGATAGTTTACTCCCTATTAGAAACACACAAGAAGGGTGTTGTGTCTTTGACAGAAATTTATTATATCATTACATATTTAATAAAAACTTCCCACATTAAATCGGAGGAAATATTTTTTTCACTCAACGAATAGTTAAGCTCTGGAACTCATTGTCAAAGGATGTGAATGTTTCTTGTACTCTACCTTGAACTGTAAGTGATGAGGTGAGTAATAAGTGCTTAATTAATTTTAAAAAATGATTTTTCAAATAATAGCTTTATTTCATATAAAACAAAAACATAACCTGAAGTACAGACAAAAGCACAATCAAATGCCAAATAGCCACAATTGAGAGAGCAACCATGGTTCCTTTGGTCCACCCTCCTTGTTATACATTCAAAAACCATAACCCAAATAGAACTCCCTTTGAACCCACCCACCCCCACTCCTTTCCATCCTCTTCCCCACAGTGAAGCCAAGCTATACAGCAGTTGTACGCTGCCAAATAAGAAATTGGCGCCAAAAATACACAAAAGTCCCCTTTCTATGTTTCATCAAAGCAGTTACTGTACAACACATGCCAATCCTTCAACTTTTGCACCACCCAATCCCGAGAAAGAACCGTCGGGGATCTCCAAGCAGTCGCTAACACCTTAATAAATGATTTTTAATTAGGATTTTCCATAGATTTGTCTCATGTTTATAGCAAATCTAATTTTGTACCACATAGAGGTTATATCAGTTTCAAATGCACATCAAGGACTGTGAGCAACTCAAGAAGACTTCCTAGATGTACAGACAAACAAATGCTAGTGGCCTGAACTGAACTTGTAAATTTTAGAGGAAGTCCTTGTACCTTGACAAAGTGATAGGGCCGGATGGTGTACATCTGAGGGCACTGAAGGAACTTAGGGAAGTTCTGGTGAATCTGCTGGCTAACTTTTTCAATGCTTCTCTAGCGTTGGGAGTGGTACCAGAGGACTGCAGAAGGGTGGGCATGGTCCCTCACCACAAAAGTAGAAGTAAGAAAGAAGTAGGGAACTACAGGCCCATAAGTCTGAATTTTGTGGTAAGTAAATTAATGGAAACTCTTTTAAAAGGGAATAGTGAAGATTCTAGAATGGATTACAGGACCCAAGGCAACATTGATTCACTAGAGGCAAGTCTAGCAAAACAAATATCTTTAATTTCTTTGACTAAAGAATTGGATAGAGGGAGTGTTCTAGATGTGGTGTCTTATAAATAAATTGAGTGCCCTCAGGATGGGCTCCAAAGTGAGTGGAAGGCGACAAAGGGTAGTGGTAAATGAAGATTACTCTGAGGAAAGGGATGTTACCAGTGGTATGCCTCAAGGTTCAGTTCTTAGGCCTGTTCTTTTTAACATTTTAGTAAACGATATTGTTGAAGGGCCATCTGATGAAACCAAAATCTGCAATAGACGCTCCTGATGGTGTGGATAACATGAGGAAGGACCTAGTGAAGCTTGAGGAATGGTCTGAAATTTGGCAGCTAAGATTTAATGCTAAGAAAGTCACGGTCATGCATTTGGGCTGCAAACACCCAAGGGAACAGTAAGGTTTAGGGGGTGATGAACTTTTGTGCACGAAAGAGGAGCTGGACTTGGGTGTGATAGTATGTGATGATCTTAAGGTAGCCAAACAGATTGAAAAGGTTATGGCAAAAGCTAGAAGGATGTTTGGAAGCATATGGAGAAGAATGGCCAGTAGAAAAAAGGAAGTATTGATGCCCCATTTAAGACTCTTATGAGACATCATTTAGAATATTGTGTACAATTCTGAGACTACACCATCAAAAAGATATAAACATGATGGAATCGGTCCAGAGGAAGGCCTACATAATAAGGCCTTCATAATAAGGCCTACATAATAATGCCTACATAATAATGGCCTACATACTAAGGCGTTGGTTGGTGGCCTACATCATAAGGTATACAGACACAGACTCAAAGATCTCAATATGTTTACTTTGGAGGAAATGCAGGAGGGGGAGATATGAGAGACACGTTTAAATACCTATGTGACATAAATATGCATGAGACAAAATCTCTTTCAATTGAAAGGAAACTCCAAAGTGAGAAGGCATGGGATGAAGTTAAGAGGTGGTAGGCTCAAGAGTAATCTAAGGAAATACTTTTTTTATAGAAAGGTTGGTAGATGCGTGGAATAGTCTCCCAGTAGAGGTGATGGAGACAAAGAAGGCATTTGAATTCAAGAAAGCATGGGTCAAGCAATGAGATCTCTTAGGGAAAGGAGGAGATAGTAGATGCTGTGGATGGGCAAACTGGATGGGCCATTTGGCCTTTATCTGCCATCATGTCTCTATCATTTAACTGGGCTGTCTTAGGCCCTGGTGGTAGACTGCTTGTTGCCAAACAGGACCTGGTGGTTTCCAGCTTTTTGTACAGACCTTTCATTTCACCAAGACTCTACAATGCTTACTAACAGTTATACCAAGTAGCAGACAAGAACCCCCTCATTTCACATGCTGCCCTGAAGCTCCACTTACCCTTCTCCCCAGTATCTGATTGATGGCCGCACTTTCCTTTAGAGTACACTCAGCTACCACATTCGCTCTCATTTCCTTCATGTATAACATGAAAGCATTCAGAGGCTTCTTAATGTGAGGTCTTTTTGGCTCTTGTTCTTTCCGCTGTTCATGTTGAGGCTTCCTAAAGATGAAAGAGATACAACAGCACTAGCTGAGCCTCAGACACATATTTAGGGATACAACATGCCAACCTTCTGCCTCTTTATGACAAGATAAAGCATAGGTAAAAACATCCGGAATCCCAGATTGATATAAGGCAGCCAATGTTATTCGCTGATATGTTTCAGTACAATTTCTGAGATGGAGTGGAAGAGTGGTCTAATGTTTATTGCATTGGGCTGAAAAGCAGAGAAACCTGAATTCAAATCCTACATCTTCTACTGATTCGTCACTTCATCGTCTATTATCTCAAGGTCAAGCTTAGAGCTGGATTTACTAACAAAATTTATGCACGGAGGACCTGATTCTGTATAGTGCAACCAAAGTTGTGCTCGCAAATCCATGCACATTGCAGATTTGCACAGCCAACTTAATTGTCTAACAAGCCTATCAGTGCTGATAATTACCAATTAACAATAATTGGCACTAATTAGAATTTACCTGCACAACTTTCTACCAAATGCTCCAGACAACTTACCTAGTTATGTTTAGGTGGATTTTCAGTCAACTTATCCACTTATGTCAGACTGCTGCATACGTCATCCTAAACTTAAATGGATACTTTATCTGGTTATATTAGGACAGCTATTTAAGTGCTCCTACTTAAGCTGATTTACTAAGCCCACCTATCGTGTTTGCGATTGTGTACCGCCCCGATTTTCCTCCGTCCTGATTCATTAACCTCGTGGCCGATCAACCGCCGATCCGATCCGCACATGCAAATGAGGTGAAACAGCATGCAAAGTAGGAAGGGCCTCGATTCACTAAACAAAATTCAGGAACATCGACTGGGCTGGCCGATCAAGAAGACGCGACTGCTGAGGACCAGTCGCTTGTGCAAAAACCCTGCTTTCTGCCCCGACTCTCCTGCTCTTGCCGCCCCGACTCCGTGGTTTTAACCCGTGGGTTTAAAGCGGGGCTGCACTACGGCATGTTCTGTTAAGTTCCGGAACATGCCTCAATGCAGCCCCGCTTTAAACCCATGGGTTAAAATCATGGGCTCGCGGAGTTTCCGGCTTTTTCTTGTGCGGAGAGCATGCGCAGACCATCTAAAGGCAAAGAAGATGGTCTGCGGATTTATCAGGATCGCTCTCCAGTGATCCATGCGGTCGGTGGGGGGGGGGGGGGGGGCGTGCCTATGATCGCTCCCATTTGCATGAGAACGCATTGTAGATCAGTTGGCATGCCAAGGATTGGACAGGATCGGGAAGGTTAGTGAATCTAGGCCAAAGTAAACTGGATAGCTGTGAATATAAGCCCTGTATGGTTAACTTTCAGTCCAACCCTGAAAAACATCTGATTCCTTCAGATGATGGCTGGTCCAAAATTATGCAGTTGGTGGACCCCAAAGTTAAAAGCTAACAATATATACCGTATGTGGTTAACTTCATATAGGGCTTCATATATTTTAACTTCATATATTTTGCACACAAAAGAAATAAAAATCTAGGAGAATATTTCAATGGTAATTCCATCGATCAAGATGATAATATTCCAAGAGGTCACACAAGTTGTGGCAGGTGCAAATATTGTTGTTATTCTTTAACTATTGACCAAATAGTGGTTGCTAATATGGATAAACCATATTATTTACGAGGTTATTCTGATTGTAATACTGCTCAAGTGGTCTATGGAATTTTTTGTCCATGCAACAAGATAGATATTGGTCAAACTAAGAGGGCCATTAAATTAAGAATAGCAGAACATTTGAGCAGTATTCGTACCAACAAATCAGAAGCCCCTTTAACTGATCATTGGCAATCTGTGGGTCATTCATTAAATGATCTAAAGTTTTGTGTAATCAGGCAATTCAAGTTTAACAGACATGGTGATATCTCTCATACCCTAATATATCATGAACAACGTTTAATTTATTCTTGGAAAACAGTAACACCTAATGGTCTTAACAAAGAAATAGAATGGACCAATAGATAATTATCCAGTTTTTGTTCTCTTTTACATATATTGATTTACCAATTTCACGTCGTTCATCACGTGATTATTTGACGTTCTTATAAACGTCTTTACGTTTTACGTTGTTTCAGTCATCTCTGCTGAGATTCTCTGGCGATGTGCTTCCTCCATTAGGAGGTCTGAGGGTAATTTTTATTTTTGAGTTTACACGTTCTTTTTGATATATGTTATTTGTTTGTTAACTGCATTTTTTCATACGTTTTGTTTAGTTTACATTGTTTCCTCCTGATGAAGCAATTCATAGTGAAACACGATCGGTGTTGAGGAGATTTTGGATATTTCAATTTTTCACGTTGTGGAGTTTTGGAGTTTTTGGATATATGGTGATCTTTGTAGAAGCAGTTAAAACAACTTTTTTGTTTTGGGGACTCACTTTTATAATATTTTTTTCAAAGCCAGCGTTACCAATATGGATTAGTTCGTTGCATGATTGTTAGCACCTGCAACAACTTACAAGTACACATACTTATATTTCCATCTTGTGAAGATGAGTGTAACAACATTGGACTTTGTATTTATCATCTGATCTCATCTTCTTCAGGATCCAGCTAAGTACTTTTTACACTGCTTGATATCTTTTGAGTCAGATTTGATTTAACCAGTATTGAAGGGCAGGTAGGCAGGTGAGTGCAATGATGTAGTTACAATACATCTTTATTCCTTAAACCTGTTGGTTTTGAATAAGATTTCACACTGAGCACTCTAATACATATTTTATTATATATATTTTCTATTTTTTGATGAATAATTTATAATTACATTCACTTTATTTTGATATAACTTCATATAGGGACATTTCTGTCCCTATTTGTAGGATCAGAGCCAGGGTTCTGGCACTCCCCTGCAAACAGAAATCAGTACTCTTCTAGCTGCTGCTGCTTCTGTCTCTCTCCCATCCCTGAGCTCTAGCCACAACCGACACCAAAACCACCACGCAGCACAGGAAGTCTGAGTTTCTTCCTGCACTGTGCAGTTGAAAATTAAAGAACCAACTTTGTGGTTCAGAAATAAGAGAATGACAAGGTGACAGAATTTGTCACTGTCCCCATCCCTGTGGATAACTGCAGGAAACTATCCCGTGTCATTCTTT
Organism: Geotrypetes seraphini; assembly: GCF_902459505.1. NCBI lineage: Eukaryota > Metazoa > Chordata > Amphibia > Gymnophiona > Dermophiidae > Geotrypetes > Geotrypetes seraphini. Next base: position 314,050,625 of record NC_047084.1, on the reverse strand, counting down.
AGTGTCTATCTCAACTTCAGTCTTTCTACACCAGCATTCTTCAATGCAAGGCTTGAGGATTAGTGGTTGTGCCCATTCATACTCTGATTCTTCCCTCTCTCCTTAAAGAATAATCCAGGGCTGGTTTCTCGCAGTTAACCAAAGGGATGGGACCAAGTGTCCCTGTGCCATTCTCTACGCCAAATCTTATGTCTTATGTAAGTCATGCATAGAACAATCAAGCCATTGTGACATCACTGATGAGGTTGGCTCTTAGGCATTGGTGGAATGAGGCATTATGACATCACAATATCAGCTCTGGAATGTTGCTACTATTTGGGTTTCTGCCAGGTACTTGTGACCTGGGTTGGCCACTGTTGAAAACAGGATGCTGGGCTTGATGAAAGGATAAAGACAGAGAGAGTATACCGAGACTAGGAAACGACCCTAGGAAGGAACTTGAAAGAACACTCACTGACAAGTTGAAGTGGGAAAAGAGGAGAGACTAGGAACAACCTATCTAAACAAAAAAAAATACGCAGACAAAAGTACAACAAGGGAATTTTGAATTTTAAATGATTTTGAGAATTTAATGAACTTTGACAACCCCCATTTCTTATAGCTTTGCATTTTGATCAGTTCAGGAGGAAATGCATCTCAGTTTCTTTCTTCAGTGTTTCTTTCTTCAGTGGTTTCCATTACTGTTTGTCTGTATGTTTCTGTTTCTAATTTGAAGTCCCTTATTCCATATTAGGTAAGGGTCAGTCTGTGTTCTGTGTAGGGTTCTATAGCAGTCTGACTTGTTCTGTTTTCATAGTGGATTCTCCATCTGATGTAATATTTGCAGTGCTGTCTTTTCATAGGTAAGGATTCTGCTGTTTGAATCCATGGAGCTAGGGTTACCAGACGTCTGGATTTCTCTGTATAAACTAAGTCTGCTTACTTTCAAATATTTGCTATACAAAACTCCGGCTTTTATTCATAAATTACTGATTCCCTATACCTCAACTAGATTACTGAGGTCTAATGATCAACATTTATTAGTTATTCCCTCACTTAAAATTATTAACACACGGCGGCAAGTCATCTTTTCTGTCACAGCCCCTCAAACATGGAATTCCCTCCCTATTTATTTAAGGGAAGAACTCAATTTGGATAAAATTAAGAGCAAATTAAAAAGCTTTCTTTTTAAGGATGCATTTGATAATTAGAAAGCTTGACTAGGAGTCTCATTCCAATTCCATTCTACAACTTCCCTGAAGTACATTGCTCTCTCCTTTCCTATTGTTTTTTCCCATAACTGTCTTATCTACTATCAACAATTTGTATTTCTTTTCTCATTCTTTCCTCTTGTTTTAATATGTTTGTAAGGTTAGTCTTTAATATGTTTTGCAAGGTTTAGTTCTTCGTTTGTTTTGTTGCCCCCCTAAAATTTTTGTAATTTTATTGGTGTACATCGCTTAGAATTTTGAATAAGCAATCAATCAAATTTATAATAAAACTTGAAACTTGAACTTGACATGTCCTCCTTTAAAGGACATGTCTGGGGGTCCAGACGGCTTTTCAAAACCCGGCCCTTTGTCCGGGTTTTGAACAGAAATTGCATTGGGAGGGGGCATCCCCGCATGCGCGGATCCAAAACGGTAATGTCACGTGCCCATGTGCATGCGCATGACATCATCGTGTCGCACGAGGATGCCTTTCTGCCTGACGAACAGGCAGTGGGGGGGAGGCGGGACTGGGGTGGTACTGAGGGCGGATAGATGGAACTGGGCAGACCCGGGGGTGGGTCTAGGGATCCAGATTTTACTGAGGTAAAATCTGGTAACCCTACATGGAGCTAGTGCTGCTATAATATGGTGTGGTTCTGCAAACATAAAATCTGTGCTTGCTGCAGGGAGACCAGCTGGTCCCAATAGAAATGCGCATTCTTTAGCATGTCTTAAAACGTTTTAATGCACACAGATGAATTGTACATGCATTAATTCAATTTTGCAGCTAGTAAATGTTTTAATACACATTTTTAAAATGTTATTAAAATAGATGTCTGAGAAAAACAACACAAAAAAAATCACTTGAAAATCAGTAAAAAGCCCCAAAAAACTGAAGGCAAATTGATAAGGTTTTTTGACTGTGTGTTTCTCCAGCCCCCAGTTAGGAACCAGGTCAGAGAAAGAGGCAGAATGACAGGTCTCCTTAAATGCAAGCCCAGCTCCTAAGGAAAGAACTGGAGTCATTTTGTTAGACATCTCACGGTGCATATTAAAGCTGCTGAAAAGTAAATCATACTGGAATCCCAGGAATAAGCAGTGGATTGTTCCCAAGTCCATCGTAATAATGGTTCATGAACTTTTCTTCCAGGAACTTGTGCAAACTTTTTTTTAAATCCTGCTATGCTCACCGCTTTAACTATATCCTCTAACAGTTGAATTCTAGAACTTATCATACAGTGAGTGAAGAAATATCTTCTTTAATTTGTTCTAAATGTACTACATAGTACCTTCATTGCGTGGGCTTCCCTATTAGCTTTTCACTCAGAATGGCTACTCTCAGAGAAGGAATGCTGGGCTTGATGGATCATTGCTCTGAGCTACCTTGGCTCTTATTTATTTATTTCATTCATTCATTTTCTATCACATTCTCTCTCAGGTTCTTATGATTATTGCTGTTTTGTTGCAGTTAAATTCTCTAGCTTGGGAATTCTAGAATTTGGTGCCATAATGGGGAGCACTTGGAGAACAGTCTATAAAAGCACTTAGGTGGGATTACTGACCTCAGCATCAGGAAATGCTTCGCGGTACTCTGGAAACTCCGCACCATAAAAAAATACTTCAATGACTCCTCGTTCCGCCTTCTAGTGCAATCTGCCATTCTCAGCATTCTAGACTACTGTAATATTATCTACCTGAACGCCACGAAGAAAACTACCAGGAAACTAAAAGTGATCCAAAACACCGCCGTTCGCCTCATCTATGGCCTAAAGAAATGGGAACATATCACCCCTTTCTACCACCAACTTCACTGGCTGCCTTTCGAATCCAGAGTGCTCTTCAAATTCGCATGCTTCTGCTACAAATCGGTAAACGGCCTCTCGCCAAGATACATCAATCCCCTCTTTAACCTTTACTGCACCAACAAGAAATCCCGCAGAATCCAACTGTTCGCCTACCCCTCGCTAAAGCTCTGTCATCTTAAAAGATTCCTAGACAAAACCTTCGCCTTCCAAGCAGCCAAGATGAACCCATGGATCGCCCAAATGATCCTCGAGGCTCCCACTTACCTCGACTTCAGAAAAACACTCAAAACTTATCTATTCAACAAACAAGCCCCGTAACGCCCACTCTCCGGAATTACCTGGCCACACACTCGACCCTTTCCTCCCCTTTATTGATCGCTGTCTTCCTGCTCCCCTCCTTCTTCATCAGCCAAGTTCGGCTAAAGTTGTTATAAATCCAATAAATTGTGGTAAATCGGCCCGCCCAGCCCTGCCCCCCTCTATTGACCGCTTTCCTCCTTCTCTCCTTCCCACTTCCGCTTCTTCAGTCTTGTTCGGCTGAAGATGTTGTAAATCCAATACATTGTTTGTAAATCGGCAGGTCAATGCGGATCCTAATGTAATTGTTGTGAACCGCCTAGAACTCGAGGGGCATGGCGGTATATAAGAATAAAATTATTATTATTATTATTACTTTGGCACACCAATTGTTGATCACTTTTGCCAGGCCAATGGCTGGTGTAGGCATGCAACTGACAGCATTCTATAAGTTGTGTGCTTTATTTGGTGACATACTCGTGGCATACTCATGCTCCACCAGGTGTACCTCACAGAATAGCACCTACTGCTTATATGCATGCTGCCAGTGGGGTAGTAAGGATCAGAGGTGCCTGGGTTAGTGGCACCCCTCCTCCACCTTATTCTCCACCCAACCTACAGTGTGCACACCCCCCTTCCCTTTCTCCATATCTTTTTAACGTCTTCAGTGCGAGCAGCATGCCCACGTCGGTAGCAGCTCACCATTTGACGTCACTTCCTAGGTATGTGTCCTGGAAGTGACATCGGGGAGAGTGCCGACGCCGACAGCAATCTAATGCCGAGGAAGTAAAAAAAAAAAGGCATGGGGAAGGCAAGAGGTACGTGTGCGTGGCAAGAAGAGGAGGAGGGGGTGCCTTGCCCTCAGAAGAGACCGCCGATGCTAACATGGACAGTAACCTTGCGCTGGGAAAGTAAAAAAGGGTATGGGGGATGGCAAGGGGTGAGGGAACATGGCAAGGAGAGGAGGGGGGGAGGGGGCAGAGAAGAGGAGGCATGCTGCACCCTCAGTAAAAACCCCACGCACACCCCCCCCCATTACTACGCCACTGCATGTTGCTGCCAATTATCAGCGCAAATGATGTGTGAGTTGGCTCGTACTTATAGGCACCTATTTATGGGATAGCCACGACTGACATGTCTTTCATTATGTGACTGGATCTGTTTCATGCGCTCTTGCTTTTGACACGATGTTCTTCTTGCAAATTTATAAACTAATAAATTTATGGGCCAATATTCAAAAGCATTTATATGTTTAGCGGTAGCCACTAAAAGTGCTTTATTCATGAATTTGCAGAGCATGGGCATTCTGCCCAACTATACAGATAACCAGTGATATTCAGTGACTGTCCCTATAGCATAACCCTATTCCCCACTGCCCACCAACCCAGCCAGCAGATTAACCGTTCCCCTTAAATGTATTCATGACATCCTGTTTGTCTGTCTTGTCTGTATAGATTGTAAGCTCTTTCGAGCAGGGACTGTCTTCTTTGTGACTATGTACAGCGCTGCGTGCGTTTGGTGGCACTATAGAAATAATTCATAGTAGTAGTAGTAGTGTGAAGAGTTTCAGTCTTTGGGAAGCAGAGCTGAGATTGTGATGTCATAATGCCTCATTCCACCAATGCCTAAGAGTCAACCTCATCAGTGATGGCACAATGGCTTGATTGTCCTGTACTCCCCATTGCCCACCAACCCAGCCAGCAGATTAACCGTTCCCCTTAACTGTATTCATGACATCCTTTTTGTCTGTCTTGTCTGTTTAGACTGTAAGCTCTTTGAGCAGGGACTGTCTTCTATGTGACTGTGTACAGCAATGCGTACGTCTGATAGCGCTATAGAAATAATTAATAGTAGTAATAGTAGTAGTAGAATCAGAGTGGTTTAATTTAGGCCAGCAAAAAGGCTCAGATAAGAGGCAGAGCATCAGGGGGCGCTTGATTAAGGATTTATATTGCAAGCAAGCTGAATTGTTTCAAGAGTCCAGAGCAGGGGTGCCCAAAAGGTCGATCGCGAAGGCAACGCGAGTCAATCATGGAGCCCATCCCAGGCTCCGTGATAGACTCGCATTGCCTTCGCATTCTTCCTGCTTCCCAATGCCGTAAACAGGACAACAGAAGCACCAGGCCCAGCAGCCTCCCCCTCCCCCCCAACGTCAATTCTGACGTCAGAGAGGAAGTTATGGGCCAACCAATCGCTGCCTGGCGGCCTGGAACTTCCTCTCCGATGTCAGAATTGACGTCGGGGGGGGGGGGGGGGGAGAGGGAGGGAAGGCTGGTGGACCCGGCGCTTCTGCTATCCTGTTTATGGCGTCGGGAAGCAGGGAGAGCTCAGAACTCGGCGATGGTGGCTTGGGGGCCTGATCCCCGATGGCGGAGGCTGGGGCGGTGGCTTGGGGGGCAGGGAGAAAGGGTGGGGTGGGGGCAGGGAGAAAGAAAGACAAAAAAAGAAAGGGGGCAGGGAGACAGAAAGAAAGAAGGGGGCAGGGAGAGAGGAAAAAAAAAGTTGGGGGAGGGAATGAGGTCTGGAGGAGAGGAAGCATCCAGGAGGCTAAAAGAAGGGAAGAAATGTTGGATGCACAGTCAGAAGAAGAAAGTGCAACCAGAGACTCATGAAATCACCAGACAACAAAGGAAGAAAAATGATTTTATTTTCAATTTAGTGATGAAAATGTGTCCGTTTTGAGACTTTATATCTGCTGTCTATATTTTGCACTATGGCCCCCTTTTACTAAACCGCAATAGCAGTTTTTAGTGCAGGGAGCCTATGAGTGTCGAGAGCAGCGTGGGACATTCAGTACAGCTCCCTGCGCTAAAAACCGCTATCACGGTTTAGTAAAAAAGGGAGGGGGTATATTTGTCTATTTTTGTATAGTTGCTACTGAGGTGACATTACATAAAGTCATCTGCCTTGACCTCTTTGAAAACCCCCCCGGAATATAAATGATAATTTCTCTGCGTACAGTGTGCTTTGTGTTTTTTAAAATTTTATTGTTGGTAGATCTTTTTGACTTGGTCATTTTAAAAGTAACTCGCAAGCCCAAAAAGTGTGGGCACCCCGGGTCCAGAGCATCACGTATTATTGACAAGATAAAAGTACATTTCATTTTTGAATTGTTGTTTTGATGCACTATTGAACTGGAAGGTATAGCACAAAACTGTGAGATAAGTAGCGCTTTCGGATATTGCCCGATGAAAGATACACTAAATCACACTCCAGTAAGGACAACAAATGAGTATGGACATGGTGGATAAGTTCTGCATCTGAGGGCTTCTCCATTTATCACTTTATGGTTAGAGATTGAATATTCCTTGTTTATTTCATATTTATTGTTAGATAAGAGGCAGGCATTTTGATGATGTAAATCAAGTGACTCACCCAGGTAGCTACTAAGCTCTTGTCTCCTCTACCTAGCCAGAACATTTTTTCTCATCGCTATAATTCTGGATCTGCTGTTGAACGAGAGGTGGTATGCGATACTCACATATGTATTAGGTCACTGTCACTATGCGGATGCTCCTGTTTTATCTGAGGCGTAACAATAGCGGGGTGAGGGATTCCAGTTGCGTGAGGTCCTGATGGACCAGGAACCATGTGATGCGAAAACCTAAAAAAAAAGTTTAAAAGGACAAACAAAACCTCTTTAGTCATAATAGCAGAAACAAACAAAAAAGCAATGTGGATTGATGTATTGCAGAGGATTATAAGGTTTATTACCAGTCAATAAAGAGATAATGAGCCACAAAAAATGTGCAGGATTGCTCTGCCACCACCTTTATACGTGTCTTGAGAAAAGTCTGAATTCCACTCCCACCATATCAAGGGAAATTGATTTTTGCTACTATTGTTTAGATATGAGGTACACGCAAACTAATTTGAATGCGTGTCTATGCAGAACGCAGGGGGTTTTAGTCAAAGTCTGTTTTTCTTGGACTCTGAATAAAACGGGATTTTGCTAATAAATGAACAAATCTCAGGAGCTTAAGAGAAGAGGAGAGAGACGCACAACAGCTGCAGAGCAGAAGATCTAGAGTTCAGTTTCAGAATTAATCCAAAAGACACACACGGACTGGAAAAAGCCAAGAAGTGGCCACCTTTAGCATTTTCCAGATATAGCCTTTTCCAGAGCCCAAAGCTATCCCACAGCAGCTTCAAAGTGCATCCCAGCCCCAAGACAGCAGCCACCATCACCAAGTTCTGACAACCACAGCACCTCAGTCACACACAGTGGGACCTTGGCACCAGAGAACATTTCATAATGTAAACCCCGGAGTTTCCAAGAGCACACCCTATTCTACCTTTTAATGTCACCAGTGGCCAAGCATAAATACCTCAAACAAGGTTTGTTCTGCAAGGGAACTAGGAAGTTCACACAAAAACAGATCTCGTCTCAACTTCTCAAAGAAGATGAGAGGTAAATATATTTTTAGAGTTAATTAAATCTCATTAACCCCCCCTTTTACAAAACCGTAGTGCAGTTTTTAGTGGCGGCCGTGGTGGTAACAGCTCTGATGCTCATAGGAATTCTATGTACATCGGAGTTGTTGCTACCACGGCCATCGCTACAAACCGCACTATGGTTTTGTAAAAGGGGGGTACAAGAGATTGACGTTAAAATTTGTGTATATATGATGTTGAAGATTTTATTATTAAATTGCTAATAAATCAAGGAGAGATGACCACTGAAAGTGGTAAATTATGGTATTTTATTCTAATTCAAAATGTGGCTTAAAAACATTTAAAAGATTAATTTAAAATGTGCACATACGGTAAGTTAAAGTATGTATTACAATTCAATAAATAATTTAAAAAATGTGACAGTAATTTTCTTTTATCCTTAACTATGAACCTTTCTAATTTAAAACTTTATTTCCTTGAACTAACTAAAATCTTCAGTGGTGTTTCAGTTTCAGGGCTGCCACACTCGGGAGCTCACTCTTACCATTCACTCACACACAGACTGTAGAGTTGTTCAGAGAAAGTTATGTTTTCCAAAAATATTTTGAGTCCTTTTTCTCAAGCTGTGCTAGAAGTATTTAGAGTGAGCCGGTGAGGCAAATACTCTGACGGTTACAGAATTCCTATGAGCGTTGGAGCACTTACTTCACCGGCCCATGCTAGAAACCTCTATAGCAGCTTGATAAAGATGTGTGCATGTGGGAGGGGTGTATTTTTAAATGGAGCCCATTTTGGCCACTTAGGGCTCCTTTTACAAAGCTGCGCTAGTGGTTTTATCGCACACACTGGATTAGCACGTGCTATAGCGCGCGCGCTAGCTGGAAATCTACCGCCTGCTCAAAAGGAGGCAGTAGCGGCTAGCGCGTGCGGCAAGTTAACGCGCTCTATTCCGTGCGTTAAGGCCCTACACGGCTTTGTAACAGGAGCCCTTAAACTTTAAAGTTTAAATTCTAGTCCTCCTAAAGAAAGAAAACCCTAAATGTTCTCTTTTTCTCAAAATCTTTAGTAACTTTAGAAAATTTCTTTCTTTCTTTAAAAATATTCTTTTCTCTGGACCATCTGAATTCTTCTTCACAACCTTTAATAGAAATATTATTCACCAGAGATCTTTTAAAATAAAGAAATTCCTTTTCACCAAACTCCCTTCATAATTTAAAATTACTGAATTTAACTTTAATTAATGTTTTACAGCACCCTACTTGCTTTTTTTATTTCCTCACTAAGAATTAACCTTCCCAAAATGATCAATTTTTCCTTAAATTTCTTGCCACAGTTAAGGAACAGTGTACTCAAAACTTGTTCCCATAAAACTCTATAGGAATTATTTCTTTTACTTCAAGTTCCATCATTCACACACACACACAACCTCATCAAAAGCTTCTTCACAGCCCAACAACCTCTCTTCTCCAACCATCACTTCCAGCACACAGTTGAAACAGGCCCCTCAGACTTGTGCAGCCAATCAGATTTTATTTATTTAATTTGTTTTATATCCCGCCCTCCCCAGAGAGCTCAGAGCAGGTTCCATTCATGCACTGAGATTCTATGGAAATCTCATGACTGCACATTTACAGTAGAAAACTCAAACTCACAGAAACATATACAATTAAACCTCGTTTACATTAGGGATTTCTATTCCGCCATTACCTTGCGGTTCAAGGCGGATTACAAAAGAGTTAAAGAGGGTGTTTTACAAAAAGATTTCTGGTCCTTTTTGGGGAAAAAAAGAGTAGAGCAGGTTGATTTGGTGGTTCGGGGGGTTAGAGGGATGAAAGAAGGAAGCTTGAGAGGTTAAGACTTTTTCAGGGATTTTTTTTGAAAAGTATAGTCTTTATTTCTTTTCTGAAAGTTTTGTAATCTGGGGTCGTTGTCAGAAGGTTGGCGATTTGGTTGTTTATTTTTGCTGCTTGAGTGGCTAGGAGGCCATCATATAGTTTTTTCCGTTTAACTTCTTTTATTGGCAGGTGTGTGAATGGGGTGTGAGTTTTCCTATGTCTGGTTGAGGTGGTTTGGATGAGGCGGTTGTTCAAGTAGGTTGGGCTATCTCCGTTTAAAGTTTTAAATAGTAGACAGTAGAATTTGAATAGTATTCTTGCTGGAATTGGAAGCCAGTGAGAGTTGAGGTATGCCTCTGTGATGTGGTTGTGTTACCTCAATGAGTAGATGAGTCTTAAAGCTGTGTTTTGAATTGTTTGTAGTTGTTTTGTTATTGTAGCAGGGCATGGGAGATAGAGGATGTTGCAATAGTCTAGTAGTCCTAGTATTAGTGATTATACTATGAGCTGAAATTGTGTTTTCTCAAAGAATATTCTGACTTGTCTTAAGATTCTCATAACTGCAAATGATTTCTGTATTGTTTTATTGATTTGCGGTTGCATGGTGCAGCATCTGTCTATTGTTATTCCTAGTAGTTTTAGGGTGGGTTGTATGGGGTGGTTAATTGCGTTGATTTCTATGTTGGTTATGGTTGGGGTTTTGTTATTTTCGAGGAGGATAAATTTTGTTTTGTCTGGGTTCAGTTTCAGTTTGTGATCTTTCATCCAAGTCACTACTGTTTCAAGTGTTTGGTGTAGTGCGTCTGTCATGGAGGGCTTTGGTTGATCAAAAGGTATGAGAATGGTGATGTCATCTGCATAACTGTAGGAAGATAGGCCTAGTTTGTTCAGGTGGGCACTGAGGGAGGCAGTGTAGAGGTTGAAAAGAACAGGAGATACTGGCGATCCTTGGGGAATGCTGCAGGGGTTTGACCAAGTTTCTGATTTTTCTTTATCTGATTTTTTTCTGTAGGTTCTGGATTTTAGGAATCTTTCGAACCATGAGTATACTTTATCTGTGATACCTATTGTGTCCAAAATTTGTAGTAGGGTGTTATGGTCCACCAGGTCGAATGCAGCGGTCAGGTCCAGTTGCATGAGCACCATTTTTTTCCCTGTACTGAGGTGTTGTCTAGCAGTGTCCATGAGGGATCCTAGTAGCGTCTCTGTGCTGAAGTTGGTTCTGAAACCGGATTGCGTGGGGTGGAGTATGTTGTGGTCTTCTAGATAATTGGAGAGGAGTTTGGCTACTAGCCCTTCTATTATTTTGCCCTATAGCGGTATGGAGGCAATGGGTCTGTAGTTGGATGGTTGGTCCGTTGGTCCTTTAGGGTCTTTTAGGATCAGGGTGATAATGATTTCGCTGAGTTCATGTCACAGCATTGCATTAACCTGAATCATGTGAAAATTAATATTTGTAAATCCCAAGGTAACCCAGAATGGGTATCTGATATTTTATACTGTTTTTAACATTAAGGGCTCCTTTTACGAAGGCATGTTAGGGCCTTAATTCGCGGAATAGTGCGCGCTAAAATGCCGCACGTGCTAGCCGCTACTGCCTCCTCTTGAGCAGGCGGTAGTTTTTCAGCTAGTGCATGCTATAGCACGCGCTAATCCGGTGCATGCGTTAAAAATGCTAGCGCACCTTCGTAAAAGGAGCCCTAAATGACTCAAACTGAGATCACAGTCCCCACAAAGCACCTCTAAACACCTGAATGATTTCATTAGTTTTACTTCCCAAGTTTTTTTAAACACTGTTGTTCAAGAGACAAGTGTATAATATACCGTTTCATTCAGATTTTTTAGGGGTGGGAGGGGGGTCAGTGACCACTTGGGAGAATGTAAGGGGGTCATAACTTAATCCTTTAAGTAGACATCTGGTCAGTATGGGTAACCTTTTGGTACTTAGATGCTTTTAAAACAAGTCTAGCTCAGAACGTCAAAGTTCCATCTTGAGAAAGATTATTACTGCAAGACGTTCAAGTCTAAGCCCGCCCAAAGTCCGACCACAACACGCCTCCAACACACACCCTTTTAGTTTTGGACACACAGCAGAATCAGCATTTGGATGTTTTGGTGAGAAAATGTCCAAGTGCCGATTTATGCCATTTTTTGGGGATGTTTTAGTGTTTTGAAAATGCCCCTAAAGCATGCTTAATTTCTCTTGACTTTAAAGCAGGAATTACACCGATTATAAAATACAAAAAAATATGTGATATGGGCAATCTAAAGGTGAAAAAAGGAATGTTATAAAGTAGCAGGCAATTCTATACTGACTGAAATGCAAGCAGATATAGGCTAAGATGTAAGCAGCATAGCAGCCTCTCCCCTACTGCCAGTAGGGCTCTCTTACTTCCAGTTCCTACCTTATATAGATAGATAGATCATAGATAAAAATAAATAGAATTTATGTTACACAGAGGCAAAACATCATGCTGACACTTATGGAATAAGTGCTTTGTTTTCAAAAATGATTTTTTCTCCTTCTGTGCCTCTGGCTAAACTCAAGTTTGAAAACAGAGCCCTAGGCATTCGAGCTTGCTGTCCCTGATGTGTCCCTAGAAATATGCTCACATTCACACACACATTCAGCTCTTTCGGTCGTGATTCAAATTGTGGGATGAACACAGAGGATCTAGAATCAGAAAATAATAGTAAATATTGAACTGGGTAAGCTTGCATGGTCTGTGTCTGTATATGGCCGTTTGGGGGAGGATGGGCTGGGGAGGGCTTCAATGGCTAGGAGGGTGTAGATGGGTTGGAGTAGGTTTTGACAGAGATTTCGGCAGTTGGAACCCAAGCACAGTCCCGGATAGAGCTTTGGATTCTTGCCCAGAAATAGCTAAGAAGAAAAAATTTAAAAAATTTAAATTGAATCAGGTTGGGCAGACTGAATGGACCATTTGGGTCTTTATCTGCCGTCATCTACTATATAACTATATGTTACTATGTATTTTTTAATGTTTTCGAAAATAAATTAGAAAATTTACCGTAAATACCTTTCTGCTTTCTTCTTCCCTCCCTCCCAGATTCATGATGACCAGTCGAACATATCTCTTGCGTGAGGTTATGCATAAAGATTCCTGGGTGCCCCAGTGAATGCCAGGGGTCATGTAGGACACCATCAGTGAAGATATTTTGAAATAATATACCGAGATCTGATGTGCATCTACCCACTATCTCCCTCATTCTATAACTTGGCATCTACATTTGCTATAAGATAATGTCAAAAGGAAGAGAAAAAAAAAAACCTTCCAAAAAATATATAATATCGCTCAAAAAAGAGAGAAAAGGTCAATGTATCATTAAAGTGATTTCAAGGAATAAAGATCCTTGGCAAACCTCGGCAGCGTTTTTGTTTCTTTTCTCTCACTAAGCATGGGGAAAGTTCCGTTGGACTGGAAAACAGCCAACGTCATTCCTCTGCATAAAAAGGGTTGCAAGGCTGAGGCTGCGAACTATAGACCGGTGAGTCTCACTTCAATAGTGAGTAAACTCATGGAAACACTAATTAAGCATAAATTAGATACGGTCTTGAATGAGGGGAATCTCCGGGACCCCAGTCAACATGGATTCACCAAGGGTAGGTCCTGCCAGTCCAATCTTATCAGCTTCTTTGACTGGGTAACAAGAAGGCTGGACTTGGGAGAGTCCTTAAACGTCGTATACCTTGACTTCAGCAAGGCTTTTGACAGCGTCCCACACCGCAGACTGCTGAACAAGATGGAATCGATGGGGTTAGGAGTAACACTAACTGCATGGGTTAAAGATTGGCTAAGTGGCAGACTTCAGAGGGTGATGGTTAACGGTACCCTCTCCAAAACGTCGGAAGTGACCAGCGGAGTGCCGCAGGGCTCAGTCCTGGGTCCACTCCTCTTCAACATATTCATTAGGGATTTGACTCAAGGGCTTCAAGGTAAGGTAACCTTATTCGCTGATGACGCCAAACTATGCAATATTGTAAATGCCTTCAGGGGACTGGTAATAAGGCTGAAAGCTAAGTATTTACCAAACAGCTCCAGCAGTTACAATATGTTGTAGAAAAATGAGAAAAAGATAATAACATAAAAAGATAATAACATAAAAAGTAAAATAAAGAAATCATTGAAAAAAATATTAATACGGAGGAGGAGGAATCGTGGGTATATGAGGAATGGTTTTCCCTTCAAGCTGTATCAGCTTGTAGGGCGGTCGGATACCCTTGCGAACCTCTAATATAAACTCATGATCTTGGGGTTTATTACTCTGTGAACTCTGTGACATTCTGTTGTAAGATCTTAACGAGCAAATAGGAGGAATTTGTGTAGATGGCCATTATACAGAGCCATGGTGAAACCTCATCTAGAATACTGTGTGCAATTTTGGAGGCCACATTACCGTAAAGATGTGCTCAGAATTGAGTCGGTTCAGCGGATGGCCACCAGGATGGTCTCGGGGCTAAAGGGTCTCTCGTACGAAGAAAGACTGAACAAATTGCAGCTCTATACTCTCGAGGAGCGTAGGGAGAGGGGAGACATGATTGAGACATTTAAGTACATCACGGGATGGGTCGAGGTGGAAGATGATATCTTTCTTCTCAAAGGACCCTCGAACACAAGAGGACATCCGCTCAAACTCAGGGGAGGGAAGACATCAGGAAGTACTTCTTCACGGAACGAGTGATAGAGCATTGGAACAAGCTTCCAGTACAGGTGATCGAGGCCCGCAATATCCCAGACTTCAAGAATAAATGGGATACCTATGTGGGATCACTGCGAGGGTCATACCAATGAATAGGGTCGCTAGGATATAGACTTAATAGAGCAGGTCAGTAGAGTTAAGGGTCCAGTTGACTTAAAAGGGGGGGTCAATGGTATGGGCAGACTTGATGGGCTGTAGCCCTTATCTGCCGTCATCTTTCTATGTTTCTATGATCTTTTTTAGAAAACCTGATTCTTTATTTTTTACATAATATTTTATAATATATTACCAATTCAATTGTGTGCAAAAGTGTCCAGTGAAAACATCACTAAAATTTTAAAACATACATCCACATACTCATAATACTCCAAAAGGCACTTATCTTTATGTTGGAATAGGGCAAATAAACCCCCAAAGAAGTCCGTATAAAGATCAGCTGTATAAATCCAAGATGAACTGGATTTAAAACATTTGACTAAAAAGATTGGACCAATCAATTCACCAAAGGACTAGATTGGCCCAAAAGGATTGGACTTACAGAATGATTAAAGGACTATTCAGCTGATCTTTATAAGGACTTCTTTCTGGATTTATTCGCCTATTCCAACATAAAGATAAGTGCCTTTTGGAGTATTATGAGTATGTGGATGTATGTTTTAAAATTTTAGTGATGTTTTCACTGGACACTTTTGTACAGAATTAATTAAATTGGTAATATATTATAATATACTAGCTGATGCCCCGGCGTTGCACGGGTATTTAATTATAGCAATAACACTGTAAATGGATTCAAATAAAGATACTTTATAGTGGTGAATGAAATTTTTTTTTACAGCTTTATAAAAAGTACAATATTCAAATTATAATGTGAAATATTTGACAAAATGAATACAATACAACTAACGCAAAACTTGATTATAAACAACATTTTTAGTTTCACCTCCAGGAGCAAGAACATATAAATTCTTGGGTGAACCCACCCTTGAGCAAGCAACATGGGAAAAACAGGGGGATCTTAAATCCACTCCACAGTATGTAATAGTCTGTCCCTGTGATTTGTTGATTGTGATACAGAATGCAAGTCACACTGGAATTTGCAATCTCTTAAACTGAAAAGGAAGATCTGTTGGAATAAGTGGCATCCAAAAGTTTCAGTATTGATTTAAACAACTCAATATGTGGAAACTCAGGTTGAAAAGAAACTCCATGCAGTTTTTTCCTGGTTCAGAATGGAATCTGTGTTCCTAGTTCAGCATATGTGAGTACTCATGTAATTATGAACTGGGGTGCATGAAGGAAACAGTTACAAACACAGTTAGAACATACAAACTCTATATGTATGGTGTCCGTGGTAGAATAGAAACGATGTCCCTAGTGGTTATAGTGTCATAGAAAGTGTTTTATAGTTGGAATTACTGTGAGAATGGCAGCTTTTTACATTTTTACCATTGACATGAATGGGTGAAATCTGATTTTCTGTTTGTAGCTCCGCCCACGTGTGCAGGTGGGCCACGAGACCCCCGGAACATATCACCCCAGGTAGTGAGGGATCTGCATACCAAGTTTCGTTCAAATCGGTCAAGTCGTTTTTGAATTACTGTGAGAATGGCAGCTTTTTACATTTTTTCCATTGACATGAATGGGTGAAATCTGATTTTCTGTTTGTAGCTCCGCCCACGTGTGCAGGTGGGCCGCGAGACCCCCAGAACATATCACCCCAGGTAGTGAGGGATATGCATACCAAGTTTTGTTCAAATCGGTCAAGCCGTTTTTGCGTGATCGCGGCACATACACACACACACACACACACACACACATACATACACACATACATACCTCCGATTTTATATATATAGATTTAAATCATGCAAAAAATAAACAAAGAATCAGGTTTTCTAAAATAGATCAAGGGTCTTTATTCCTTGAAATCACTTTAATGTTACATTGACCTTTTCTTTCTTTTTTGAGTGATATCTACATTTACAAGCCAAATGCGCAGATAAGTTATAGAATACTAGCACTTTTGCGTGCCATTGTTAACATGTGCAAGTACTAGTTGGGTGTTAAGCAGTATCTTAGAAATTTAACGTGCAACTTACTTAGCGCATACAGGGAGGCAGATGGACGGGCACGGGGTCTTCCAACATTTACACACATTGCTTACAGAATACTGCTTTTAGGTGTGCATTTATACTCGCTATTGACAAGGCATAAGTGGGTGAATCTAACTGTTGGCTCATGACGACTTATACCAGCATTACTATTAGTCACTTATATAGTGGTGAAAGGCGTACGCAGCGCTATATGTTTTGACATTTATAGACGGTCCCTGCTCAGAAGAGCTTACAATCTAACTTGGACAGACAGCATTCTGTAATGGGATGGGATATACCACTTTCTGTGTAGTTACAATCCAAGCAGTTTACATATTTTAGACAAGTACTTATTTTGTACCTGGGGCAATGAAGTGTTTTGTGACTTGCCCAGTGTCACCAGGAGCTGCAGTGGGAATCAAACTCGCCATCTCAGGGTGCTGAGGCAGCAGTTCTAACCTCTAGGCCACTCAGAGCTCTCAAACGCTGATACAGGATTAACGCTTAGCACGTTCCATCTTGGTGCCTAACCTTTGGCGTCCTTTACAGAATTGTCCCCTATGTGCCTGACACTTTAACAGAGTCCTCCTAAGACATGCGACATATATTCGTGCTCACAGATTCTTCCAATCACCATCAGACAGAGGAATCTCTTTGAACTATTTAGTACACAGCGTCTTCACCTCTCTGACTGGAAATGATGCCACTTGGAACAGGATTAAGGCACTTAGGCAACAAAGTTCAGACGGAATAATTGATTCAGCCCTGAAAGACTTTGGCTCAATCAATTTTGTTCAAACAGATATTGATTGGCAGAATTCAAAAGTGGCATTTTCCAAAGCCACTGGTTTCTTGCGCATTCATCCCAGCGGTCTCCATACTTGAGAAAACAGCTATGTGGGAGTACTGGACTTTTGATAAAATAACTTATCAGCTGCTCCTGCTAGTGATTAACTGACAGCATAAAATTAAAGTAGCGTCCAGGTCTTTAGAGTTCAGAGTAATTTCACTGCAGGTTATGAGTTTCAGAAAGCTGTACTGTCACACAAGATATATATATTTCAAGGAAGCCCTTCTCTAATCAGTTAGATCAGTGGTTCTCAACCCTGTCCTGGGGACCCCCCAGCCAGTTGGGTTTTCAAGATATCCCTAATGAATATGCATGAGAGAGATTTGCATACCTGTCACTTCCATTATATGCATATCTTTCTCATGCATATTCATTAGGGATATCTTGAAAACCCAACTGGCTGGGGGGTCCCCAGGACAGGCTTGAGAACTACTGAGTTAGAAAGATCATGGAGGGTTCTTTCAGATTTCTTTCATGAACTGCATTGCCAGCATCAAGTCAATGCTGGGGGCACAGAGAGAAGCAGCTTTGACAACTGCTGCTTCCGCCTCTCCCCTCCAACCTTAACATTTATGACCCTCCACAAACTTGACACGAAACAAATCACCTTGGTCATTCTTAGATTCATATGTTCGTTCTGCTCTATAGACACTTCTGCCTCTCTCTCTCTCTCTATCTCTCTCTATTTCTCTTTCTCTCTCTCCTCCTTTATCTTTCTCTCTCTTTCTCTTATCCCTCCTGTTTCTCTGTCTTTTTCTGTTCCTTTTCTAAGCAGTTCCAGATACTCTGGATCCTTTTCATTAATCTAGTTCTATTCAAACGATTGTAGATACAAATATTTGATACATGATTTTTATTATGATTCTATGTGTTTGAGCTGCTTTCTGTTTATATTTCTTATAATATTCAATAAAATTATTGAACTAAAAAAAAAAAAAAACCATTTATGAGGCCAACTTCTGGTGCCTCTATATGACCACATGTCAATCACGCTTAGGCACCATTTACAGAAATGCGGCTAACAGTGTCTGCAAACAGGCAAACAGGTATTCAAAAATATGCTCCCCCCCAAAAGGCCAGAGCACAAGTTTCCTCCACTAGCTGGCCCAGTTTTTAAGAATCCCATTCTTTTTCCTGGCTTCACCCGTAAGGCAAAAAGATTATCTCCACTACCCATATCCCCTTATCTCATATAAACATCCTTGGGGGTCTAGCCGTGGAGGGGGGGTGGGGCAAGAGCGATCCCCAGATGATGTACTGCTAAGGCTCAGGAGGTGCCCCTGTAGTCCAGCTCTCTGCCAGATCCCCCCAGTAATACTTAAGTAAGTTTGGGCGTGGTACATGGAAACCTTTTTTGCAATGGCGGCATAGCTAGAAAAAAAAGGAGGCTTTGAAAATCAAGCTATTTTTTTCTACAATTACAGTTCAGGTAGGGTAGGGTGGAGTGGGGGTGAGGGGTAAGGCAAGGGAACCTTTATTATGACCACTAGACTGTGCATGCAGCAGAAGGGGGTCAGAAAGGGGGGGGGGGGAGGGCAGAGGAGAGCCGCTACCGCTCCGGCCTCCACTCACCCTTGCTACATCACTGAGTCTCTTTAAGTTAGAAAACTGGCCTGTGCACAGCAGCACAGACAGAAAACACATTTATTTAAGCACTGCCCTCTCATTCTATAAATTCAGACACCAAACTAAGCGCCTTTTGTGTACTTGTATAATGGAATATTAGAGTTTACTTAGGTAACTGTACATTTGCATGTGTACAGATCAAACACTCTTCTTTGCAACAGATCAAATCCTTAAATCTCCCCTCCCCCCCAACACTTCCCACCTTCCTTTACTTTTTCCCCCTCCTCCCCCCCCTTCCAAGATCCCTGCTTCCCCCCTCTCATATAATATGCTTTGTTCCCCCTTCTCATAAATTCAATTGTATTCTCTTACAGGACATACCGAATGTGCTCTGTATTAGCCCTTCCTTCACTTAAATTGTCAATTAGAGAATGACACGGGGAAAAAATCTGTCCCCGTCACCGCCCCGTCACCGGCCCACCATCCTCTGCACCGCCCCGTCACCACCGATCCCTTCACCGCCCCGTCACCGCCATCCCTTTCACCGCCCCGTCACCGCCACTGCTATCCCATTCACCGCCCCGTCACCGTCCCCGCTGCATCCATATAAGCCTTTTTCCTTTCACTCCCTCCTTCCAATTTGAGCCGGGAACACTAGCGATCGCACGGTCCCCGCGGCCACTACCTGCCTGCCCGGTCGATCCTGGTGTTTGGCCGGCTCTCTCCCTTCTCCTCACCTTGGTTTGTGGGTTTTCTTTTTCGGCAACCTGCGCGCTTTCCCAGGGAGCCGCACACGCGCGGCTGCTCAGTGTTCGATCTTCTGCTCTGCTGCAACTTCCTGTTTCCGGTTGCGTCAGAGCAGAAGATCGAGGCTGAGCAGCGGCGGGTGTGCGCGGCTCTCTGGTAGCGTGCGGGTCGCCGAGGAGGAGGATCTGCGGACTGGGGTGAGGAGAGGGGAGAGAGCTGGCTGGACACTGGAATCGAATGGGCGGGCGGGTGTGAGCTGCGGGGACCGCGCGATCCTTCATGCCTCACTGCGGGGGACAAGACCATTCACCGCCCCGTGGGCGGTGAATGGCCTTGTCCCCGTCGCCGCAGCGACTGCTAGTTTTCTTCCCCGTTTTCAGCGGGTGACCCGCGGCTAAAATGCGGTGGCCACGGGTAAACCGCCACCGTGTCATTCTCTATTGTCAATGTAAACTAGTTTGACCCTTCGATTGCCTTGTTATGTTCTTCTTTTTTCAATCGCACTGTATGTAATTCATCTATTTGTTGTGAACCGCCTAGAACTCCCTGGGTATGGCGGTATACAAAAATAAATTATTATTATTATTAAAATTATTATTACATGCTAGGTGCGTGTTCAGCGCTATTCTATAAATAACATACTCAACTTGCTTAGTGCATAAATGCAAGGAGGGACATTTACAGGGGGAAAGCATGGGCGAGACCAACATTTACATGCATAGCTTACAGTATTCTTTATGTGCCTCATTTAGGTGTGAACAATTATGCCAGCTATTGACATAGTGTAAGTGGGCATGTCTAAATGTAAGCATGTAGATGCCAACTTACACAAGTATTCTATAATGGAATCTTGGCACCCAGAAGCTGTTATGGAATTAGTTCTCAGCAAGCTGCATCTACAGGTGAGGCAAAAAAAAAAAAAAAGTAACCCCCCTAGAGTTTTTTTGCAATTTTCAATTTAAATGTGAAATTTCACAGCTTTATTTGCTGTTCATCTCATTCCACTCAACACAAACATAGATAGTAGCTTTAAACACGGCAAAGTTACAGACTTTTTAGTGTGACCACCCAGCGATTTTTGCACATTCAAATGTTTGCACTGTAAAACTAATTATTTGGAAAAAAAAAAAATGGGGTACATAATATAATTACATAAGAGTTGCCAATCTAGGACAAACCAAACGTCCATCAAGCCCAGTATCCTGTTTCCAACAGTGGCCAAACCAGGTCACACCTGGTAAGATCTCAAAGAGAAAACCAGATTTTATGCTGCTTATCCTAAGAATAAGCAGTGGATTTTACCAAGCCATCTTAATAAAGACTTATGGACTTCTGTTTTAGGAAATTATCAAAACATTTTTTAAACTCTGCTAAGCTAATTACTATCTCTACATTCTCTGGCAATGAATTCCAGAGTTTAATTACCTATTGAGTGAAAAAATGTTTAAAATCTACTACTTAGGGCTAGATTCACAAAGCAAACCGATCGTGTACCGATCGGTTTACAACCCCTTAGCAACCAAATTCACCTCCGGCCCGATTCACTTACCTCTCTGCTGAACATCCTCTGATCTGTGCTTGCAAACGAGGGGAGGGACATTCAAAAGTAGGGAAGGCAGCGATTTACTACACAAAATTCTCAATCCGACTAGGCTAGCCGATCAACTCCTAAAGCGAATGATGGGGACCAGTTGCACACCTCTCTGCCAACTCTCCTGCTCCATTGCCACCCTGCCCTGCTCTCTGCTGCCTCGATCTTGCTGCCTGTTTCAGGAGCTGCAGAAGCCCTGGGGCAGGAGGGAGAGCAGTGCCCGTTGGCTTTCCTTTTTGTAAGGAGAAAAAGGTTGAAGACTTGGCAGGGTTTCAAACTCATTTTTGGTACTGGCACCAAACCCTTTGTATCACTCTTGGGAGCTTCTACTTCATTTCTACCGTAAACGCTTATTTGGAGCTGAACTTTTGGCGAGTGAGATCTCCGGTGCCAATCATGGATGGGACACACGCTGAAGCTAGAACTGGACGTGATGTTCCTCAGCCAGTAGCAGCCCCCTGCGATTTGATCGCTGGTGCTAATTACCCCAGCGAGCTGACTTTAGGGAACTGGCAGGTGAAGATTTGACTTTAATACACTCTGGATATGCAACCAGAGAAGCTGGATCTAATTTTTCAAGATCAGCAGTCAAGTACCTCATTACGGCCCAGAGCTCCTACTCCCTGCCACCTTCCCTGCAGTGCGAGCCCGCGGGTTTAAAGTGGGCTGCACGGCGCAGTGCAACCCCACTTTAAACCCATGGGCTCACACTGCAGGGAAGGAGGGAAGAGGCTGCTGCCACTGGCGGAGAACAGGAGCAGGAGAGTCAGGGCCTGGAAAAAAAACAGTTAAAAAAAAAAAAAGACACAAAATGCATGCGCAGACCATCTGCAGAGAAAGCAGATGGTCTGCGCATGCACAGAGATCGCACACCAGTGATCCTGGAAGGCAGATGGGGACTTTTCTCCGATCATCCCCATCTGCATATTTAAGTTTCAAGAATTTGTTGGACCTGCCCGGATCGGGCCTGATCGGGCAGATTAGTGAATCTGGGCCTTAGTAATTTCATGCATGTCCCCTAACTCCTAGTGTTTTTGGAAAGAGTAAAAAAACGATTCACATCTACTCATCCACTCCATTCTTTTATATACCTCTATCATATCTCCCCTGAGCCATCTCTTCTTCAGGCTGAAGAGCCCTAGCTGCTCTAGCCTTTCCTCATAGGGAAGTCATCTCATCTCATTATCATATTTGTTGCCCTTCTCTGTACCTTTTCTAATTCAACTATATCTTTTTTGAGATGTGGTGACCAGAACTGAACACAGTATTCAAAGTGTGGCCGTACCACAGAGCGATAAAAATACATGATAACTTTTTCCTCTTTCTGTTAATGACATCACAGTGACGTAGCAGACTTTTGTCCACGGAGCAACACTGGAGGCCTATCACAAGCTCCACCTAAAGCCACAGACCATCACCAAACTCAAGGAAGTGCTTTAGATAATTTGGGACAGCCTGCCACAGGGACCGATCGACAAGGCTGTTAGAACTTCCCAAAGGCCTGTGTTAAAGCTGGGGGGTAGACACTTTGAGCATTCACAGTGACTGTGAAAGCAAGAGTTATTTTTAAGTTTGCTTGACTTTGCTTCAAAACCATAACAGGCTCATCCTCAATCTATCTCATCATTTCAATTTTCCAGGCACAACTTATATAAGTAGTGCCTACTTGTTCGTTTTCCCATCCTTGAAGGGTTGTATCTATAAGAGATTCCTCGATAGAACACTATCATTCCAAGCAGGCAAGTGGAATAAATGTTTAACCAACTTTATCTCAAACGCTCTTTCTTACCAAACGTTTAGGAAGTCAATCAAAACAGCTCTTTGACAAATTTCTCTGACTCCATTTCTACCATGACGTACTTCTAAAACACTTCCAGGAAAAATTTGATTAATCTTACCACGCTAATGTAATTTTGAGAGTTTTCTGTAATATTGCTGTCTGTATACAGTTTCTTCCTCTGTAAACCACTCTGAACTGTTTGTGGTATACCAAAATATGTTACAGTATACAATTATAAAAAACTTAGGCAGCTGCAATGTAGGCCAGAAACATTTACATGTATAGCAGTATACAAAAATAAAGTTATTATTATTAACTAGTCTTATAGCCCGTTACATTAATGGGTGCTAGAATATATGTGTGTGTCTCTCTTTATTTATTTTTCTCTCTCTCTCTCCTTAGCCGCTTTCTTTCTTTCTGTCTTTCTTTTTCCTTGGCTGTCCATCACCACCCCTTGTCTGCTCCCCGTCCATTCTCCCTTCCTTTTACCTCCCCTGTGTCCACCACCACCCCTTCACAGCTCTCCTTATGCAGCAGCAGCCCTTTTCCCTTTTTAGCTCCCCCCTGTCCACCTTCCTTCTCCCCCTGTCCAACATTAGACCTCCGTTCCTTTTTCTTCACCCACCCCCTGTCCATCAGCACCTCTTTCCTTCTCCCCCTGTCCAGCAGTAGGCGTCCCTTCCTTTTTCTCCCCCCCTCCTCCTTCTTATCCCTATGATACAGTTACCTTGCTCTGCCCCTGATCAGAGGTTCCCGACAGCCGCCCAGTTGCACCCATTGGAAAAGTTCCCTCTGCGGCATCCCGCACCCTTCCTGACGCGACTCCCGCTGTCTTTCTTTCTGTCTGTCTCTGTCCCTGGCCCCCTTTGTCTGTTTGTCTTTCTGTATATCTCCCTGCACCTGTGTCTTTCTTCTTGTCTTTCTGTCTCCCTTCCTTCCTCTGTCTGTCTGTCCAAAGCAGCATTCCCTCCCCCTCCATTTCCCTCCCCCCATACCAGTTCCCTGTGCACCTGCCCCTGTGTCTTTCTTCTTGTCTTTCTGTCTCCCTTCCTCCCTTTGTCTGTGTGTCCAAAGCAGCATTCCCTCCCCCTCTATTTCCCTCCCCCCACACCAGTTCCCTGTGCACCTGCCCCTGTGTCTTTCTTCTTGTCTTTCTGTCTCCCTTCCTCCCTTTGTCTGTGTGTCCAAAGCAGCATTCCCTCCCCCTCTATTTCCCTCCCCCCACACCAGTTCCCTGTGCACCTGCCCCTGTGTCTTTCTTCTTGTCTTTCTGTCTCCCTTCCTCCCTTTGTCTGTGTGTCCAAAGCAGCATTCCCTCCCCCCACACCAGTTCCCTGTGCAGCAGCATTATTGTTTCCTCTACCCCCTTTCCCTTCCCACAGTCACGACTACAAACGGGTGCCCGAGTCCTTTGCCGGCGGCCCCCCCTTCCCTTCCCTTCCCGCGGGTCCGAGTACACATGGCGATTCAAGCAGCGTGTCCACCAGTCTTCACACGCTGCTTCAGGTCCTTCTACTGGCCTGATTTACTCTGGCACGTCCGGAACAAATCAGGGTAGTAGAAGGGCCCGAAGCAGCGTGTGAAGACTGCAGGACACGCTGCTTAAATCGCCAGTCGGGGCCGCGGTAAGGGAAGGGGGGGGCGGCGTAAATCTTCTTCTATCTTGCCTCTCCTCCGCCGTCGGGAGTCAGCGCCAGGAGCTTTAACGGCTTGTTGTTGGCCCGCGCTGAAACAATCCCGCGCCTCTTTGAAAACTGTGACGCCGCTGGAGCCAGGAGACGACGGAGAGGGCAGGGGGTGAGCCGCGCATGCGCACTTCCTAGCTACAGCTCACAGAAAACGGACCCACGCTTAGTAAGTGCGCATGCGCGGCTTACCATTTTATTATATTAGATTGTATCATTTGAATGATATTATTTTATTTTAGCTTAAACATTTTTAATGTGCAAAAATCTCTAGGTAGTAATGCTACAAAGTCAGTAACATCAATATAACTTAAGATAATTAAATGCTGTTTAATAGTAATACATAAGTATGATGACTAAATAAGTACATAAAATCTCTCAATAAAATTCAAAGTGGTCGCTGAGAAAATGGCAAAAAAGTCTAGGAAGTTACTTTTATTTTTGCCTCGCCCTGTAGATGTCTAACTTATAGCACCCGGTAATAGCACTGCAGCCTGTAAAATTAGGGAGTGGGATATTAGGGGGTGGGCTCATCCGGCGATGAGCCATAAGTGGATGTGAGCTCTGGGGAGCGAGCGTTAGGGAATGGTATGTTAAGGGGCATGGAGGTCATGCCACCCCCAGGTCCTAGCTGAGGATGGTAGGGAATTGGAGAATTTAAAGGAAAAGACTGTTTTATGGTAGCTCGGATGATGGCTGCGGCCTATATTTTCCACTAATTTTGTGTCCAGTATTTTGTAAAGGTGGGAAGGGAGGAAGGATGGGGTGGGGGAGGGGGGTTGGATGTGGGCAGGCAAATGGGTCCTTCCAGCTCCAGATGTTATTGCATATTCCCAGCGGCTAGGATTTTTTTCCATAACATCAGCATGCTGAGGTTCACACATAAACAAGATATCTAAACAGTTATAGGAGGATTCTTACCAGCCAAGAGGAGGGGTGATCTGTCCCACCCCACCCGGAGAAAGAGGGTAAAAAGTTGGCATGTCTGGTGCAGAGGGATGTCTGGACATACCTGCCACAAAACCCCAAAACAATCAAACAAAATAATTAGACTATTTTTCATTGCACAGATAATGTCTAAAGCATAATTTTAAACGCATCAGTTATCCATTTAAAGTTATGTAAATATGCAGTGGAGCTGTGTGTTCAGGCACAAATGTAGACGATGCCACCATAACTTTAAATGAATATCTAATCTAATCTGGCATTTGTATTCCGCTTTTTGGCAACGCAAAGGACCATCCAATGCGGTTTACAATGAAGCAAAATGTATAAATTTTTTAACAAATATATGCTAATAATACATAATGCATAACCAAAATACATAACCGTACATACATTTTTAAAACAATAATCAAACTTAATACAGTGATCTGCCTAAGACTATAAAGAGCTTTCATGGAAGAAGCAGGATGAGGGGCTCAGACGAGTGAAAAACTGAAAAGAAAATCCCCAGAGAAAACAACTTGCTATCTAACAGGATCATTCACTAACAATTAATGCAAACTTACACTGTTAATATGCGCCATTGACCACTGGGCCCATATTATGCCATAGGCCCTGGAGTAAATAATGCACATTAACCATGTTAATGAGTGCTGTTAGTAAACAACCCCCCAAATGAAAGGAAAAGGAAGAGAGACTAGAAATACTTAGGGCTCCTTTTACTAAGGTGCGCTAGCGTTTTTAGCGCACGCAGGAAATTACTGCGCATTACGCAGAAAAACTAACCCCAGCTCAATGCTGGTGTCAAGGTCTAGCACGCGCACTATTCCGTGTGTTAAAGCCCCAATACAGCTTAGTAAAAGGAGCTCTTACTTTTTAGCCTACTTTCCCAAGGGAGAAATGTATGCGATCACTGTGTGCATCTCTGTCAAGTTTCTTTATTTTTGACATACCGTTTATTAAACAAGTGTCTAAACGGTGTACAATGAAATGAGATTACAAAAAAATAAAATGAAAAAGTCAAATTAAAAGAAATATCTTATCAGATGTTAAAAATACTGGACAAGTTCACAATAATATGAAACAAAAGGGAAGAGGGGGAAGGTAAGTTTATAAATACAGCGAAGTGAAATTAAAAAAAAAAAAAGGAGTTAAATGGACAGTGGAGATACACCCCTCAATAACTGTGTGTTTGGTGTCCTATCCATACCAATTTTTCAGTCCTTCTCTGGGGATTCAGATTTGGTATAAAAAAATAAAATAAATAAAACAGACTCAATGGGGCCCATTTTCAAAACAGAAAGACATCCAAAAAATGGCATAAACATTCATGTGTCATTTTTTTGAAACAGTCATTTTACAGGAAAGGAGAGACAGGGGAGATATGATTCAGACGTTCAAATACTTAAAGGGTATTAACGTAGAACAAAATCTTTTCCAGAGAAAGGAAAATGGTAAAACCAGAGGACATAATTTGAGGTTGAGGGGTGGTAGATTCAGGGGCAATGTTAGGAAATTCTACTTTACGGAGAGGGTGGTGGATGCCTGGTATGCGCTCCCGAGAGAGGTGGTGGAGAGTAAAACTGTGACTGAGTTCAAAGAAGCGTGGGATGAACACAGAAGATTTAGAATCAGAAAATAATATTAAAGATTGAACTAGGCCAGTTACTGGGCAGACTTGTACGGTCTGTGTCTGTGCATGGCCGTTTGGAGGAGGATGGGCAGGGGAGGACTTCAATGGCTGGGAGGGTGTAGATGGGCTGGAGTAAGTCTTAACAGAGATTTCGGCAGTTGGAACCCAAGCACAGTACCGGGTAAAGCTTTGGATTCTCGCCCAGAAATAGCTAAGAAGAAAAAAAAAAAAAATTTAAATTGAATCAGGTTGGGCAGACTGGATGGACCATTCGGGTCTTTATCTGCCGTCATCTACTATGTTACTATGTTACATGTTTTTTCCCTCCAGTACATTTAAATCTTAAGGGGGGGGGGGAGTAGGCTGGATTAGGGCAGCCATAGGACTTCTTGCAGTGATAATGAAACCTTTTTGAAGACATTCAGGGCATCATTTAGACTAGTGTTTCTCAACACATGGTACGCGAACCACTTGTAGGGGGTACGTGGTGCTGGTACTGTATGTCTCTCAACTTCCTTCTTCCATTGCATCTATGCAGCGCCGGCGCTGTATGACTCCCTTCCTCCTGCCGTCGCATATCTCCCGCCTTCCTTGTATTCTCTCCACAGCCTCCCTCCCTCCCCGAACAGCAGCAGCAGCTCACTATGTGACCTTTGCTAGGCCAGCCTGCCTTCTACGAAAGAGGAAGTTGCATCAATGGAGGTGAGCCAGACTATCAAAGGCCCCGAGGCTGCCTGATGGAATTGCCGGCTCAGCAGTACCTTTCCTCTACCTAGTGGCAGCTCACTGCGTGCTTTTAACTTCCCCACGCAGCTGCCACTAGCAATAGTTTAGCCATGGTCCCATTAGGCAGCCTCGGGGCCTTTGCTAGGTCAGACCGCCTCCAACGAAAGAGGAAGTTGCATTATCAGAGGCGGGCCGGTCTAGCAAAGGCCCTGAGGCTGCCTGATCGTACCGCGGCTAAACTAATGCTAGTGGCAGCTGCATGGAGAAGTTAAAAGCATGCAGTGAGCTGCCACTAGGGAATTAAGAGGTACTGCTTGACAGGGAGAAGGGGTACTGCTGGACATGGGGAGAAGGAGAGGTGCTGCTGGACAAGGGGGAGGGAAAGAAGAAGGGCGAAGAGGTGCTACTGGACTTGAAGAAGGGGAGGGAAAGGAAAGGTGCTGTACCCAGGAGGGGAGGGTGAGATGGTGCATGGGGAGAGAGCATATTAGTTGTGAGTGGGAATGGGGGGAGGGAAGGAAGGAAGGAAGGAAGGAACAAACATTGTTACAGGATGAGTGAATGTGACGAGAGAGGGAAAAATGGACATGGTGTGAAGGAGAGTGAGAAATGGGGCATGGGAAGAGAACATGTGCGTGAGGTTGGGGAGAGAAGGACTGGGGGATGGGAAGGAGGGATGTCATACTTGAGGGAAGGGGCGAGGATAAAAAGAAAGAGAAAGCGTGCAGGAGGCAGAGAGTGTTGGACTCATGGAGAGAGGGAGAAATGGATGGGGCAGGCAGAAAGAAGGGAAAAAGAAATGTCACACTCAGGGGAAGGGGGAGAGGGCAGACAGTAAACAGTTGGACTCATGGAGGGGGAATGAAGACTGGAGGAGAGGAAGGGTGCAGTAGGCATAAATAAATGTTGGATGCACAGTCAGAAGGAAGTGCCACCAGAGACTCATGAAATCACCAGACAACAAAGGTAGGAAAAATTATTCTATTTTTAGTTTAGTGATCAAAATGTGTCCGTTTTGAGAATTTATATCTGCTGTCTATATTTTGCACTATATTTGTCTATTTTTCTATAGTTGTTACTGAGGTGACATTGCATATTTTAAAGTCATCTGCCTTGACCTCTTTAAAAAAAAAAAAAAAAAGAATATAAATGATAATTAAGATTTTCTCTGCATACAATGTAATTTGTATCTTTTTAAAAAATTTTGTAGTTACCATTATGCATTAATAAGATTATATTGTGTGTATATGAAAAAATGGATAGAAGAAATTGCATTACAATTAGTACTATTATTATGGGGGTGGGAGTCAGGGGCGGAGCTTGGGCGGGGGTATTCGAGTGATATTTGTTAGACTTAGGGGGTACTGCTTGTCCACTCTCATCTCTCTTGCCCCAACTTATCAATCCTTCAGGAAATCTCTCAAATCATACCTCTTTGATTAATTCCTCTAAACCCCGCCCTCCCTACCAAACTAATAATCCCAACCTCGCCCCCCTCCCTACCCTTCCTCCCCTTCATCCCCGGATGGCACCCCCATGCAACAGTTACTGGATCATTTTGTAATTGTCACTGGTTTACACCATACAATTGTTAACTAATTCTCTGCACCTGCATTGCATAAATTGCTCTGAACTGTTTTCTGATATGCTGTAACTTCGCTGTAAATGTACAGTCTCTTAACCTGTAAACCGCTCTGAACTGTTTTGTGGTATTGCGGTATACAAAAATAAAGTTATTATTATTATTACTTAGCTTGAAGAAGTTGAGAAACACTATTCTAAGGAAATACTTTTTGACAGAAAGGGTGGTAGATGCATGAAGCAGTCTCCCGGAAGAGGTGGTGGAGACAGACACTTGTGTCTGAATTCAAGAAAGTGCGAGATAGGCATGTGGGATCTCTTAGGGATCCTTTTACAAAGGTGCGTTAGGGCTAAAATGCCCCGTGCACAAGCCGCTACCGGCTCCTCTTGAACAGGCGGTAGTTTTTTGGGTAGCGCGCGCTAATCCGGTGTGTGCGCTAAAAATGCTAGCACACCTTTGTAAAAGGAGCCCTTAGTGAGAAGAAGAGATAATGGTTACTGTGGATGGGCAGACTGGATGGGCCATTTGGCCTTTATCTGCCATCATGTTCTCTGTTTCTATGGTGCACAGTGCATATGGGTACGTTAAATCTAACTGCTGTGTGCCCTCACCCATTGCCTCTTAGTTATCTTAGATACTACGGCCTTCCTGCTAGAACTTCTCCACTGCCTGCTGCTCTCAACACTCAGGGGCCGATACAGAAAACGTTTTGTGTGACTACATGCAACACTGATTGGTTTCAATAAAATATAGCGTCAGGCAAGTGTGCATCTTGTCACCTTATCTGTTCAACCTGTATGGTGAAATCATCTTCAGAACAGAAAATTTGGAAGAAGAGTGTTGATTTCAAAGTTGGTGGCCAAAATATAAACAACCTGCGTTATATGCAGATGATAGAACGCTCATCACTAGCAACCAAGAAGACATCTACTAAGAAAAGTCAATGCTGAACGTCATAACATGGGATTAGAACGGAACATAAGATGAAGATCATGAATATGGAAAATGATAAAGATTTTGAGTTTGAAGGTGATAGAATAAAAGTTGTAAAGGATTTCAATCTCCTGGGCTCTTTTGTAAACAAAGAAGCAACTAGGAGGGAGGAAATACTCCGCAAAATAGGACTTGGTCACTCTTCAATGAAGACTCTCGACAAATATTCAAAGGCAAGGAGATAACACTCCAAATGATCAGACTTGTTCTCTCAGGATTTCTGCAGATGGCATTGTGCTCGTTGCAGGTTTCCGGGTCTCGCTGCATCTTTGAAAGGTAGAAACCGACGTAACAGCCACCATGCTGTAGCTTTCTTCAGGGTATGCCCTGAAGAAGATCAGACTTGTCCAAGCACTCATTTTCTCAGTGGTCAGTTATGGATGCGAAAGCTGGACACTATGGGGCTCATAATCATAAGTTTAAAACATCCAAAAACCAGCCTAAGTCGGCACATGGACGTCCTAATAGCAGGTACGTCTAAGTGCCGATAATCAAAACCAACTTTCTGAATGTGCAGCAGCATTTATAAGCTGCTGTGCATCCAGAGAGCAAAGGGGCATTTTGGGAGGTGTGTTCTGGGCAGGCTTCAATATGGACGTACCCCAGCCATAATCAAAACTTTCCTAAAGAAAACTTAGATGCCAGCAGTTAGACCTGCTTGAATTGCATCTAAGTTCCACAAAGGTGCCCAAACTGACAAGACCATTGGAGGATTTAAGGCATGACCCCCCACTTACTCCCCCAATGGTTATGACCCCCCCCTCCAAAACCCATCATCCGATCATGCAATTGTGGCAGAGGAATCCCCCTCAGTTGAGCTGGTTTTGGGGATTCGTCGTGGCTCAGCTGATGGGGATTCCCCCTGCCAGGATCAGCTGAGCCACAGAGTCCTTCACCCCTCCACCAGACATCCCCCTGAAATCCTGTACCTCCCCCCTCACATCCTGACATCTCCCTGATATCCCTGCCTCCTCCCACATCCCCCAACATTCCTGGGCCCCCCTTCCTTATACCCGGAACCCCCCTAGCTTCAGAAGAGCAAATCAGGAGGGAAGCTCACGCCCTCCTACCTACAGGGCTGCATGCTGCAATGATGTGGCTTCCCCCTCCTAAAGCATCTTCGGATGCAGTGGGAAGGGCCAAAGGCCCTGATTGGTGAAAAATTGCCTTTTGTAGCCAGTCAGGGCCTTTGGCCCTTCCTAATACAAACCATTTTTTCATTTTGTACTTATGTGCATGACGGAAGAGCAGGACTTGGGTGTGATTGTATGTGATGATCTTAAGGTGGCCAAACAGGTTGAAAAGGTGATGGTGAAAGCTAGAAGGATATTAGGTTGCATAGGGAGAGGTATGGCCAGTAGGAAAAAGGAGGTATTGATGGCTCTGTATAAGACTCTGGTGAGATCGCATTTAGAATATTGTGTACAAATATTAAAAAGATGGAGTCGGTCCAGAGGAAGGCTACTAAAATGGTGTGTGGTCTTTGTGATAAGGCGTATGGGGACAGACTTAAAGATCTTAATCTTTGTACTTTGGAGGAAAGGCGGGAGAGGGAAGATATGATAGTCATTTAAATACCTACGTAATATAAATGTGCATGAGTCGAGTCTCTTTCATTTGAAAAGAAACTCTGCAATGAGAGGGCATAGGATGAAGTTAAGAGGTGATAGGCTACGCAGTAATCTGAGGAAATACTTTTTTAAGGAAAGGGTAGTGATGCGTGGAACAGTCTCCCGGAAGAGGTGGTGGAAACAGAGACTGTCTGAATTCAAGAGGGCCTGGGATAGGCACGTGGAATCTCTCAGAAACATAATGGCAGATAAAAGTCAAATGGCCCATCTAGTCTGCCCATCCACAGTAACCATTATCTCTTCCTCTCTCTCTATGTTTCTAATGCCAGCAGAAAGTAGTGCTCATGCTCCCGAGGAAGGAGAGACCTCTGAAATGGAGCTCTGTTGAGCCATTTCAATTTGGCATGCTACTGGGATGGCGGATTAACAATCATACATAGAAGATAAGTAGACAGTTGTTCAATCGTTGATTGTATCGATGGTAAAGCATTTGGACTGTCACAATGATTTTTTAACTGGATATCATGAGAGAAAATCATCGATATATTAACTTGTTCACTCATTAGGACAGTATTTTGATTTTTTCACTATTTGTGCACCAGAGAAGTTCTGGGATGTTTCGCAGCAAATAACCCACATATGGGTTAATGAGAAAGAACAACTCTTATGTGCAGGGTATGACCCCTTGAGAGTTCTGAAAACTGAGGACTCTCTATTCACGTTAAAATATACATTCTTATTGTTATTTTGGGGTCCTTATATCAAGGCGCGCTACAGGGGTTAGCGCTTCGGACATTTCATCACGCGCTAACCCCCGCGGCAAGCTAAAAAAACTAACGCCTCGTCAATGGAGGCGTTAGTGACTAGCGCGGCAGGCGGTTTAACGTGCGGTATTCCGCGCGTTAAACCCCTTATCGCGCCTTGATAAAAGGACCCCTTTGTCTTTTTAGGGTGTTTTTTGAATGTATCTTGTCTACCCGTTATATATCTGTTCAGCTAGTCTATGTTGAAAGAATTTCTAATAGTTACTATTTCCCCATTCTTTCATTTTGGGTTTCTTAGTGTAAAATCCAAACTTAGGGAATTAGTTCCCATTCCTATGCAGATGACTTTCTGCTCATTCACTATGCTAACAAAGAAGCTATCGATCTGTTCCCATTATAGGCGTCTTCAGGAAGTGGTAAACTGGCTACGAGATCATCATTTAGTACAAAATCCGGAGAAAACAGATGCATCTTGGATTACGGGTTCACAATCTGTCCCTGACATCAGTCTTTTTTTTTTTAACCAAATGATTACTCTGGTAACTTCATTGAAATATTTAAGCCTCATCCTGGATTCCGTACTCTCCTTTTCTTCACAGATTTCTTCTTACAAAAGATAAGAGCAATTTGAGACTATTAAATGCAAGTTCCCTTCAGACTTTTATCTAAGCTTACATTAGTTCACTTTACGGTTATTGTGCTGTATTGGCATTATTAGTAATTATTAGATACAATTTAAAAGGAGTACAAACTCTTCAAAACATTATGGCGAGGCTGCTGTCAGGCTCGGGACAATGTAACACCTCTAATTAGAAAACAACACTGGCTTCCAATTGAGTTTAAAATTAAATTTAAAATCTTAATCCTGACACACAAAATGCATTGTAATAATAATTTTATAAATATGAGAAAATGAATGCTGACATACTGGGGCATAATAAGATATTCAAATTAGTTTGGGATTCATTGACGTCTTTTGTAGATTTGCTATAGTTGTCCTTTATCTTTATCTTTATTTTCTGTTGTTTTTCACCCACACATCCAGGGGGGTGGGAGCGGGAGGGGGGTATATCTTTTGTTTTGGTATTATTCCTGATGGTAATGATGGATGGGGAATGGAATTTTTATCTTTTGTATAGATACTGATTGATTATAAGTGCTTGATTGATTATCATTATTTGTATATAAATTGTTTTGTACTTTTTGTTGGCATTAAAAACTAAATAAAGTTAAAAAAAAAAACCCAAAACAAAATCCTGCATATCTCTAAACTAAACTAAAATTTGGATTTATAAACTGGGTCATTAAAACAGGAGCTCGACTTGGTTAGCAGTAATTAAGAATAAAAATACATAAAAAGGGATAAGATGAAAAAGGCTATAAGAAGAAAAAGTCCTAAGAAACTCAATAAGAATGATTTGCAAATAGAGATTTTTTCAGAGTTTTGCAAATTGGTTAGAAAGAGCCTAGACCCCTTATAGTAAATGGCAATCCATTCCAAATTTCAGTCAATTTAAAGGAGAAAGATTGGCTCAGTTTACCGACAGCTTTAATTCTCATCTTTAATATTACCCTATACCCCTCTTCATATTTTTTTTCAAGTTTCAAGTTTCAAGTTTATTAGGTTTTAATATACCGACCATCAAATAAATATCTGGCCGGTGTACATTACAATAAAAATATAAAAAAAGGAAGAGGAGTTAATATATTCAATATTTAGAGGTACAGACAGTGTATATTAATACATAGACTAGACAAACTTGATTGTGAGGGAAGAGGTTTATGGTAGGGTAAAGTTACAATGTTGAGAGAAAAGGGAGAAAGAGGGGATGGGAAAAAAACATTTGGGTGGGGAAAAGTCTTTGAAATAATTTTTTGAAGTGAATAATTAAAAATAGCTGAGAAATAGATACTAAACTGAAATAAATGCATCACGGAATAGAAAAGTCTTTAGGCCTATCTTAAATTTATCCAGTTGTTGTTCGTCACGAAGAGGTTGTGGTAAAGAATTCCATAGTGTTGGAGCAGTAACAGAGAAATTTATTTTCCGTGTGTAATAAAAATTTTTAATAGAGGGAATCAGAAGAAGATTTTGATTTGTGGATCTCAGAGTACGAGATGAACATTGGGGGATGAGAAGTTTATGTAGAAATGAAGGCAAATGAGAGGATTTTATTTTAAAGGTCAAGAGAATAATTTTATATGTGATTCGGTGGGCCACAGGAAGCCAGTGGGCATCTTTCAGAATTGGAGTTGACGTGATCATATTTCCCTAGTTTGTAAATGAGTTTCCTTACATAGGTTAATTTTACCACCTCCGTCCAAAGCTTGTTGGGAGTCAACGAGGACTGGTGCATTTTGTTTTCTGGTTCCTGAACTTTGGAACTCCCTTAAATCATTTAAGACCTCATTGAAAACATTTATTTGAATTAGCATTGCAAAATTTTTACTGCTGTGGCAACCTGCAGTTGAAGTGGGAATCAGAGGTTTCGGCATGGGTATGTGTTGTTCTCTATGTGTGAAAGCCTCTACTTTCCTGTTTAGGACTATGGTGTTCCATTTCTAAGATTTTTAATTGTATTTTTTGGTAAACCGCTTTGTCTCATATGCAAAAAAAAAAAAAAAAAAAGTGGCATAGCAAATTAATAAACAATAAGCTAGCCTGCACTATACAAAACAAATTTAAAAAAAAGTTTTGAAAGTGAGGCTAATGCGGGAAAGTTTTGCCAGGGTAGCATAGAAAAGGGTTGGTTGAGAGGAGCCTCTCTCACAAACCCAACCACCCTGCCCCAGATGCTTAGCATCAGCCTCCCTCCCTCCTTCTCTGAACAAAGAACTTGCCCGTGGTGGTCTAGTAGCCCTCCTCCCTCCCCTCCATGATGACCTGATCCCCCTATAGTATGCCATAGTAGTTTTGCTGCAAATTTGGCAGAGCCATGGGTCTTTCAGGCATGTACTCTGCACAGAAGGCAGTGCCAATGCAGACACAATCTGTCATCTGAAAGGTGAACCCTTACCTTGCTTTGTGCACATATCGGATGGGATATGAGAGGGGTGCGACCCTGGTGCAAAGTGTTCATCACTATACGTGATGAGTGGCGTAAGGGGGTGAATTGCGTGTGACGGCTGCACCACTGGCACTCTGTTTGACTAGAAAAAAAAGAGAGAGAATTAGAAAAACAGAAATTTACAATCTCAGCTCAACTTTCACTTTCTTTCTTTCTTTAGACCAAACAGCCATATAAGTTGTAAAGTGTTGCTGTATTACATGCAAAATGACAGCAACAAGCATCTGGTTCTGGGAAGTGGCCCTAAGTGAGGGTTGCATGCCCTCTAAGGGGAGGTGAGCAGCATACTAAAAAAAACAAAAAGGGTCCCAAAATCAAAACTGGTCGCATGTGTCTGTCCTATCCTTGCACAAAAATGAAGCAGTTTAATTTTCATGGAAGGTAATTTTATAGCAGGACTTCTATAAAGAATTCCCAGCAGAATTCCCTCCTCTGCCCCCAAGTCCAGCAGCATCTCTCTCACCCCCCCCCCCCCCACCCAAGTGCAGCAGCACCTCTGCCCACCAACTAGTAGCAGCAACACCCTCTCCCTTAAGAACCTAGGAATTACCATACTGGAATAGACCGAAGGTCCATCAAGCCCAGTATCCTGTTTCCAACAGTGGCCAACCTAGGTCCCAAGTATCTAGCTAGATCTTAAGTAGTAAAACAGATTTTATGCTGATTATCCTGGGAATAAGCAGTGGATTTCCCCAAGCCATCTCAATAATGGCTTATGGACTTCTCTTTCAGGAAATTATACAAACCTTTTTTAAACCCTGCTAAGCTAACTGATTTCAAAATATTTTCCAGCAATAAATTGCAGAGTTTAATTACATGTTGTGTAAAGAAATATTTTCTCTGGTTTGTTTTAAATCTACTACTTAGTAGCTTCATCGCGTCCCCTAATCCTA
Source organism: Geotrypetes seraphini (assembly GCF_902459505.1). Taxonomy (NCBI): domain Eukaryota; kingdom Metazoa; phylum Chordata; class Amphibia; order Gymnophiona; family Dermophiidae; genus Geotrypetes; species Geotrypetes seraphini. The sequence goes on along the minus strand of NC_047084.1, from coordinate 314,013,897 downwards.
GTATTTTTGGAAAGAGTGAACAAGTGATTCACATCTACCCATTCCATCCCACTCATTATTTTTATAGACCTCTATCATGTTACCCCTGAGCCAACCCTTCTCCCACCTGACTAGCAAACAGCACCTCCTCCTCTCCCTTCCCCCACCTGTTAACTAGAGTAGACTCTCTGTTAACAGGAACTCAATGAATCAAAACTCTCAAGCAACCAGAAAAAAAAAATCTAAATACTGTAATACTTTAAATAAAAATGAAAATAAAATCAATTTCTGGCAGAAATATAAGTGTAAACTTGGCATGCCACACCTAACTAAGTATGTCCATGCTTTGCCTACCATGTGTCCGATAGTTTGTCTGGAACAGTTTATGGTATGGTATAGTATTAGTTCGGCTTATTATTATTAATAGTAACTCACAAGCAACCAGAAACTATATTTATCTGTCCTCTATCAATCCCCCTGGGTGCCGGTTAACTGAGAGTCTACTGCAATTGCAGCACTTCCTCTCCCTTTCCCTCCACCCACCTGACTAATAGCAGCATCTCTGTTTATTATAACTTGGCTGCACAGCCATCAGCATTAACACAGCGATTTCCTGTGGCAGCATTGGAGCGTTTGCTACATTGGGCCTGTCTCTGAGGAAGTTGCATCATCGGAGGCGGGCCTGGCTTGCAAATGCCCCAAGGCTGCCACAGGGAATCGATGTGCTAAGGCTGCCAGCTGTGCAGGCAAGTTAGAATAGAGAGAGCATCAGGGTAAGGGAGACAACAGTGGTGTGGGAGGGTAAGAGACATGTTGGCACCACGTATCCCTTGCCAGCAGTATGCAAACCGTGTGTTGAGAACCTCTGCATTAATGCACATTTGGTTCATTAGTATGGCTCAAAACATTTACCCCCTCCTTTACAAAGCTGCGCTGGCGTTTTTAGTGCCGGCCACCATGGTAGCAGCTCTGACGCTCATAGAATTCCTATGAGCGTCCGAGTTGTTACCGCAGCGGCCGGCCGGCCGGGTTAGTTTGAGCTAATGTACTTCAACCTATGAATTAATGTATGCAAAGTTAAACAGTGTGCATTAAAAAGTTTTAACACATTACAATTTTTAAAAAAATTTAATTGAATGTGTGCAATGAATAAAAAAAAAATATCAGAAAATCAGGAAACAGGTTAAAACCCCCCAAAATGTTTTGCCCTAACATCTAGTCCTCCCCGAAAACAAAGTTCAAGCATCTACTCTTTATATCACAGAATGATTTCTCTACTGCTATTCTACTAACAGCAGCCTCAGGACGTTCAGGAGACGTAATAAGCATCACATTGTCATAAGCACAACTATAGCCTTTTTCTCTGTGATTGTGTATCTTTTATCTCTTGTCTAAAATATGTATAAGAAAAAATGTAAAAGATGAAAGATGTTATTAAAAAATATCACCTTATCTGATTGTCAGTGCACAAACAGCTACATGAAGAGACACACCATCAGGGCTAGCCCTAGGCCAAGTAAGGAGAGGGGGTTCCACTTCAAAGACGCAGGCTTGGCTTCTCTCTCTCTCTCTGCTATGATCAAAGTACGCCAATTCCATCCAGAGATTCCTCTGATGCAACACTCTACCTGGGGTCTCTCAGGGCAATCTACTGCCAGAGGCAAGGAATGAGATGCTGCTCCTCCAAAGGGACCCACCCCCCTCCCCAGCTTCAGTCAGGGAATAGGGGAATCCTTTCACTCAGAACACAGGCCAGGCGGTTGCCCCCAGAAAAGAAAGGCTACAACTTGAGCTCCCAGGCAATATAATTTTTTAAAAATTGCAAAAATGTTGCAGTGAAATTTATGTAGCTCGGAGTACAGACTAAGTGACCACAAACTAAAAATAGATAGACCAAGTAGAGAGACAAAAATTGGCAAAGGGACCAGGGAATAGTGCAGCAGTCCAACAAAAATAATAACCAGTGCAACAGTCCAATGTTAACAAAATCCTTTCATCGATATCCAATTCAAAAATAAACATAAAAACCAGACATGATGATGTTCTGGTATATAACCTCCATCAAGGGTATATAAAATTGTACAACATAATAAAACAAAACAAATGATAAATTATATAATTAACTAACTCAAACATATAGATTTAACATTATAAATTGTCAAAATACATACCTAAAAATGTATAACAGGCTCAGGAGAGTAACTCCTTATAAACCAAAGCAATTAACTTCACTAATGGATCCCAAGCCTTTCTCACCCCCTCATCGAGCATTTCTTAAACATAGTATCATAGTAGATGACGGCAGATAAAGACCCGAATGGTCCATCCAGTCTGCCCAACCTGATTCAATTTAAATTTTTTTAAAATTTTTTCTTCTTAGCTATTTCTGAGCAAGAATCCAAAGCTCTACCCGGTACTGTGCTTGGGTTCCAACTGCCAAAATCTCCGTTAAAACCTACTCCAGCCCATCTACACCCTCCCAGTCATTGAAGTCCTCCCCAGCCCATCCTCCACCAAACGGCCATATACAGACACAAACCGTGCAAGTCTGCCCAGAACTGGCCTTAGTTCAATTTTTAATATTATTTTCTGATTCTAGATCCTCTGTGTTCATCCCACCTTCCTTGAACTCAGCCACAACCTTACTCTCCACCACCTCTCTCGGGAGCGCATTCCAGGCATCCACCACCCTCTCCGTAAAGTAGAATTTCCTAACATTGCCTTTGAATCTACCACCCCTCAACCTCAAATTATGTCCCCTGGTTTTACCATTTTCCTTTCTCTGGAAAAGATTTTGTTCTATGTTAATACCCTTCAAGTATTTGAACATCTGAATCATATCTCCCCTGTCTCTCCTTTCCTCTAGGGTATACATATTCAGGGCTTCCAGTCTCTCCTCATACGTCTTCTGGCGCAAGCCTCCTATCATTTTCGTTGCTCTCCTCTGGACTGCTTCAAGTCTTCTTATGTCCTTCACCAGATATGGTCTCCAAAACTGAACACAATACTCCAAGTGGGGCCTTACCAATGACCTGTACAGGGGCATCAACACCTTCTTTCTTCTACTGGCTATGCCTCTCTTTATACAGCCAGCATCCTTCTGGCAGCAGCCACTGCCTTGTCACACTGTTTTTTCGCCTTTAGATCTTCAGACACTATCACCCCAAGGTCCCTCTCCCTGTCCGTGCGTATCAGCTTCTCACCTCCCAGCATATACGGTTCCTTCTGATTATTAATCCCCAAATACATTACTCTGCATTTCTTTGCATTTAATTTTAGTTGCCAGGCAGTAGACCATTCCTCTAACTTTTGCAGATCCTTTTTCATATTTTCCACTCCCTCTTCGGTGTCTACTCTGTTGCAAATCTTGGTATCATCTGCAAAAAGACACACTTTTCCTTCTAACCCTTCAGCAATGTCACTCACAAACATATTGAACAGGATCGGCCCCAGCACTGAACCCTGAGGGACTCCACTACTCACCTTTCCTTCCTCCGAGCGACTTCCATTAACCATCACCCTTTGGCGTCTGTCCGACAGCCAGTTTCTAATCCAGTTCACCACTTTGGGTCCTAACTTCAGCCCTTCAAGTTTGTTCAACAGCCTCCTATGAGGAACTGAATCAAAGGCTTTGCTGAAATCTAAGTAAATTACATCTAGCATATGTCCTCGATCCAGCTCTCTGGTCACCCAATCAAAAAATTCAGTCAGGTTTGTATGGCACAATTTACCTTTTCTATCCCTGTTCCCTGTGTCTAGAACCTCCTGTAGGGGTGTTTCCTTATTTGCACCTGAAGGTTAGGCCTCTCTGACATCATCAAGCCTGAACCATTGTCTGCAATAAATCTTTCCAGCATGAACCATGAATGCAAGAAGAGAAAGAAGAAAACATCTTTGCTGTTATGATGCCTGATGCATTCTGGGTATGTACCAGAACTGTATTCTAGTCAAGGACATCCAGCTATGTCTACATGCTCAGCCTGTGTGAATCTTGGGGGAGTTATGGCTCTGTGCTGGTCTTATCTAACGAAGGCGCCTCTGTTTCAGCCTGTACGAGATTCTATACAGAAAGGCTATTCATCTAAGTTATGTTTCTGGATTGGTCCTGAGAAGTCATCTGACGAGATCCAAGTGAAATCCAAGTGGAATTGCCTAATTATTAATTTAGTCTGTGTTAGGATGTGAGGGAGCTTGCATCTTATCATAGGTGTTTTCTGCACATCTTCTATAATAATTAAGACCTGGAAAGTTACCTCTTGTGACTCTCTGCCTGAGAGTGAGAACCAGACATTTAAACAGATCTGGATTCCATCACATAAAGGAAACCTTTGCTGCCAACCTAATTTACAGCTGTTCCAGTGACTAACGGACTCTTGTCCTATACCAAAAGAATTCTTATCTTCAGTGCTGAGTAGAAGATGTCTTCCCTTTCACCTGACCTAATTGGATGGTGAGAATAAGGAACTTATCTATCTTATCAGCTGGGGTTAGATAAAAGAATTCTATTGTGGTTCGGGATAAGGAGATGTAAAGTTACTCGGGGTGATAAGCTATATTTTTAGTTGCTGCTATTCTGGAATTATTATTATAAGGAATTATATAGAGTGTAAGAATTAGTTTTACTCATTTATCTAACAAGTGTGGTGTGATAATTATGTACTGAGTTTCATATATGTATTCGGATATTATGTGAACAATAATTAGTTATTGCAGCTGGCTTATGAATTATATTTTTCTATTTTCATAATAAAGTATTTTCATAGCCTGGGTCTCTATGCTTCTTAGTATAAACTGGCAAAATAACGAACCTTGGGTAAGGAGATTATGGTTTCCCCTAGAAAACTAACAGGCACATATTTGTTTATGTAACTGATTAGTCATCCATAAATCTTTCTACACTCCTCTCTCTTTCTGTTCATCCCACCCATGTCTAGCATCTCCTCTCTTTACCACCTCCCCATGTTCAACATCTATTCTACCCTCTTTAATCTGGCATCTCATATCTCTCCATTCCTCATGGTCTGCATTCCCCTCTTTCTCTATCCCCCATGCCTAGCATCTCCTCCTCTTCCTTGCTACTTCCCTTTTATCTAAAACTGCCCCACTCCCTCTTCCATCTCAATCCAGTATCTCCCTTCTCTTCTCCTTATACCCCCCTTTCCCTCTTCACAATCTAGCATCTCCCTTCCAACCATAGGAGCCAACTCTGTGGCTGCTTGAGTATCCCCAATATTTAGGATTACCAGACGTCTGGATTTCCCTGAACGTGTCCGGATGGCTTTTCAATGAGAGCAGGCAGCGAGGGGTGGGGCTAGGGTGGGACTGGGGCATAAATGGGCGGAGATGGGTAGAACTGGATGGGTCCCTATTAATATTGTACATACTCCTTGACTCATTGGGTTTAGCACTCTCCATAATTTTGAAAAGTTGGATCCTCTGCTTCCAACTCCTACCACCACTGCATCTTTCCAGGCCTATGGCAGTAGCATTAAAACAATATGAAATCACGGGGCCTTTCAACACATGGACACACTCAGGAAGTCTATGTATGAATTGGTGGGGATGTACAAGCCCTATTTCCAAGAGGGGGAATACTAGCAGGCCTTGAACACACACATGGGCTAAAAAGTTCCACTTTTGTTTTGTATTTTTGTTTCTCTTATCCCCAGCTGCTCTTCCAGTGCTTTGCTATGCCACCCTTTCTGTATTCCACCCAAGTGGAGGAGAGATATTTAACTAGGGATTATGTGAGGCAGCCACCACAGAGGCCTTTAGGGGACACTTTGGGGGGAAATTCTGTATAGGATGTCGGTCTCAGCAGCCACCTAAGAAGCAGCTAAGAATTGCAGACTGGCGTCCTTTACAGAATCGAGCCTGCCCTAATGGACAGATGCCTAACCGCTCCGATTCTCTAACTGGTCCCATGTTACAGATGCCGGTTAGAGAATTGCATTGCCATCAACTGATCACAGCAAGGGAATCCCCTTGCTGCAATCATTTGAGCGGCTGTGGCAGTGTCCCCCCCATCCGTGAAATCCCCCAGCTGGAGGGATATCCACTCCCTCCAACCAGAAACCCCCCAGAACATCCGACCCCCAAACTGGTGGCACCCCCCTCTTAGGTGATTCTCCAAATATTTAATCTTCCAATGCAAAGACAGCTTATCTTTAACCATACTATGTCCTAGGTTCTTGCAAGGTTCCAACTTTCTCCTCCAAGGCATCAAGCCTAATGGTATGTTCAACTGTCACCAGGGATTGTTTCATGAGTGTCCCAGAAACAAGACTTAATTCTTCACCAGACTTCTTGGGAAAATTATTTAATGCATTCCAGAGTGACTCAAGAGTCACTACAGCTGGTCTTGAAATGTCCCTCATAGCAAGTTCAGCAAGGCTCTCCTTTTAACAAAAGTTCTTTCACTTACAGTTTGTTGTAATTGAAGGAGCTGTTCTACCTATCATAGTAAATAATGGTAGAAAGAGCATTCTGTGTGTGCCCCAGTCATCCATGATTAAATGCTCGTTGTCAATTCTCCACCAAGCCAAAAATATAGGCAGCTAAACATGATAAGGCTGATATTTGGTTTTAACAGAAACTCCATGTGCTGCTGACAGTATTCAACTTACCAATCTAGATGTCTTCCCCTCCTTCTTGAAATGCACAGCACAGTATGTGACAACAAAATGAACTAGCACAATGAGTTGCTGAAGCTTTACTTGTCTTTTGCCATTTGCAGGACATAGACTGTAGAAGTTTGACTTACTTCAACCTCAGTTCCCCCATGCTGGATTTAGCTAATCTTCTTTCAGTCTTTAGCATTTGCCGGACACAAACCATAGAAGTCTCTCCGGCATCAGCCTTGAATCCCCAATAGCGACTATGCCAAATCAGTCTTTTGAAAGATTGAAGCAGACTTATTATCCAACGGAATTATTAGATATAGGGGAGGATGACACTGCAGTGAGACCCTCCAACAAATCAGGCACTACAGAACCGCCTGCACCCTGTTCCTCTCCTGCAGTGAATCTTGCAGATTGCTGAATGAGGAATTGCCCTCTCAATAGGACTCAAAGAGGCCCTGTCCATACTGTTGCCAGTGACAGAGCAAAAGGTAATGCAAGTTCAGCTGCTGATGGGGCTCTGAACTGCTTCAGCATTTTCTGATGGAGGGTGTGGGGGAGGGGGGAGTCAGTTGCATAGGAACAGGACCTGGTTTTCCCTTTCTTATTGCCCATTCTCAACCTAAAGGGGCACGCCATATGACACAAGAAATCTGGAGGCAAGTCAGAGCTCCCATAGGAGCGCCTTTCTCAGATGCCACTCTTAGATGTGCACAAGCAGCAGCTTTCCATTAGACCAGGGTTTTCCAAACCTTCCGCAGGGACCCTAAAGCCAGTCAGATTTTCAGGATCTTAAACATAAGGATACTGAGGGAAATTAATTATGGGGTTTGTCATTTGAATCTGCTCTTATTTGATAATATGAGAATATATGTATTAATTGTGCAGTATTTATATGGAGAGTAAGATGTAGTGGTTAGAGCTAAAGTCTCAGCACCCTGAGGTTATGGGTTCAAACCCCACAGTGCTCCTTGTAACCCTGGGCAAGTCACTTAATCCTACCATGCCTCAGGTACATTAGATAGACTGTGAGCCCACTGGGACAGGTAAAGAAAATGCTTGAGTACCTGATTTGTAGCCCGTTCTGAGCTCTTTTGGGAGGACGGGCTAAAAAATTGATTACAAGGTTCTAACTGCGAGCCAACAGCATTGCGATGTTTTGTCAGCTAGAACCATGTAATTCTAAGGTCACGATATACAGATTATGTTGACTACTGTTTAAAATGCTACACGGATTGATTCCGCAGTAGATAAATAATTTAATCTGTAGATCATTGATTAGTCATCATTATAATGTATGTAACACACTGGCATTGCAGTTTCCTAGTTCAAAAGGAATTATATCTAAAAGATTACTTTACCGATTTCATCCCTTATAAGGCTGCATCAGTTTGGTCAACTTTGACCAATTCAAATTTGATGTATATGTTTAAAAATGTGTTCAAAACTTTTTTGTTTAAGTTAAGAAGTTTAATCTTAGAAGTAAATCATGGGATATTGGTTTTTTTCTCTCCTTCTTGTCAATTTTGTATTATATTCTGGATCTATTAATCTTGCCTCTTAATATGCAATCTGCTATGAACTAATTGCTGGCAATAGCAGAATATAAATGATCTAACTGTAGCTGTAACCGTAGCTACAAATACGAACATGTATTTAAATATGTTCTTCCCTTCCCCTGCCTTCCAGAGGGAGCCTAGAGTATGTCGGAGAATCATGGAAATATAAGAGAACCTCCAAATCTACTTCCTCCAATTAATTTTTAAAAGCTTCATGGATTGTTCCCTAATCTTAGTACTGTTTGAAAGGGCACACAAATGTTTCTTATTCACCCGCTCGGGATTTTAAAGACCTCTATCATATCTCCTCTCAGCCACCTGTACTCCAAGCTGAAAAGACCTAACCTCTTTAGCTTTTCCACGTAGCATACTCATTCTAACACCTATTATCATTTTTAATCCATTCTCTTACGTTTTCTAGTTCTGCTATATCTTTTTTGAGATAGGGTTATAAAAAGTGCCTCTCTTCAACCTAGAATTCTAGATCTTTTCCAGAAATTTTGATAGAGGCAGTTGCACAGCCACTATTAAATAGAAAAAAAATACAACTGATCCTTCTAACTAACTAACCAAATGCTCCGATGCTGCTCTGATGCTCAAAGGAATCATCGGAGCATTTAGGCCCAAATTCTGTAACCAGCGCCTAATGTTAGGCACCTGTGTCGGAGGCGCACAACTAGATAGGCGCCTATCTAAATTGATTAACAAGCTCAATTAAGCTTTTTAATCAGCAATAATTGAAACTTAGGCACCTCTCAAGAAAGCACGATTCCGCAACAAGGCGCCTCTAAAAATTTAGGCAGCCTTCAAAAAAATAGGTACTTTGCACGTTAGGCATGGGCGCGGCTATGTGTTAGGCGCTTTGTTGCAGAATCGCTGCTCTTAAGCGCGCTTAAGCGCTCACATAGGCGCCTAACTTTTAGGGCTCCTTTTACTATGGTGCGCTAGCGTTTTTAGCGCACGCAGGAAATTACCGTGCGCTACGCTTCTAGAATTAACGCCAGCTCAATGCCTACTATACAGGAATGTAACTTGCCTAAAACTACTAATGAAAAAAGGAAAGGGGGGGGTTGGTGGGGGGAGGGAGATGAGAGCTAAATCTAAATCTCCTTCTACAGCATCCTAGGCCAGCCTGGAGCAAAAGGGATATAATTTATGATATGAATAGTCTGACACCACCACAAAGAACAAACAGCTGGAAGTGGGTTGTGCTCAGTGAATAGCCCACTGCTTTCCTCCGTCTGTTGTCGTGTTCCTCCTTTTTAACATCACCACCGTACGGAACCTGCATTTGCAGAGAGGATCTTATTAATATTTGACCTGACCCTCCAGTCACGGATCTCACAATCCGTTTCCATGAAGCCCTGCCAAATTAATGCTTTCCTTGCTCGCCTGTTAATTTTACGGTTTTCAACACAGATTTGCTTTCCTGTGGGAAGAAGATAAGAACCTGGGGATTTTAATTTAAGCCTTGGCCTTGTTTTATGCTTTGGCAAGATGGTTAGAGAAAGCAGTGCTTACTACGAACTGTTCAAATCCATAAGCACTCTGACTGTTTTGGGGTTAGTTTATTAAAAGAATTTCCACAGGCAGAGCTGTGCTTCATGCACAGAAAGTCATTTATAAAATTGCTCCTCCAGATATGAACACGGCGGTGAGAGAGAGAGCACAGACAAACCTCCGAATTCTATAAATGGCGCCCAAATTTAAGTGCACAATTGGGCATGCACGTAATATAACTAATTGCCAAATCCCAATAATTGGTGTTAAGTTTTAATTGATGCTAACGTGCTGTTGAGAGCGTAAGAGAATTAACGCCTCTATTCTGTAACTCAGTGGTTCCCAACCCTGTCCTGGGGGACCCCCAGCTAGTCGGGTTTTCAAGATATCCCTAATGAATATGCATAAAGCCTAAGCTTGGGGTTTTTTCTAGTTAATTAAATAACTGCCTATTGGATAACTCAAATTCTTAAAACCAGCTATTAAATATTTAATACAAACTAGTATTATCTAAATCAATTCAATTTTAATCTTATCTCCCACAGTTCATTTCATTACAGTACTTTTACAACTTACCAATATTTAATTTATTAATAAATATCAGAATAATTTAGTCAGTGAACCTAATCCCCATCACTCACACTCACACTCACACTCACTTCCCAACTTTCACACACATACTACAGTCATTGTGATTACTTTTATCCAAAACTTGATCTTGGTTAGTTCATGAGTTCATAAGTCCATGATCATCTAGTCAGAGAGGCATCAAACTGAGAGTTGCACATGAAAATCACAGTTTCTTAAACACAATCGTCAGGCCTCTCTGTCCTCATGATGGTCCTGTTCTTCAATTCATAAAGCATTCAGCTCAACACAAGACTGTGTTTTGCCACCTGGCGTCTTCAAGAGCTGTATTTGCAAGGCTCACCAACATCACAACTTCACCCGTAAACTAAGCATGACTCGAGCAGGGACCCAGGGTTCGACACAAGCTGGGATCAGCTGACAAGCAAGATACACACCGTCTACCGTCAGTATGATTTGCTGGTAGACGGTGTGTTTCCTGCTTGTCAGCTGATCCTGGCTTTTGCCGAACCCTGGGTCCCTGCTAGAGTGTGGTAGACCCTGATCGATTTTCAAAGGATTGTGTTCATGAGGAGCTAGCTAAACTGAAGGTGGACAAAGCGATGGGGCCAGCTGGTGTACATCTGAACGATACTACAGGAACTTAGGGAAGTTCTTGTGGCTCCATTTCTGACCTTTTCAATGCTTCTCTAGATTTGGGAGTGGTATTGGTAATGTGACCATTTATTTTTTTCCTCAAAAAGGGACAGGACCCACCCCGACCTCCTGGATCCTCCCCGGACACCCCAACCCAGAACCTGTTAAATATAGTGTAAAATATAGACAGCAAATATAAATTCTCATAACTGAACCATTTTGATCACTAAATTGAAAATAAAATCATTTTTCCTACCTTTGTTGTCTGGTGATTTCATGAGTCTCTGGTTGCATTCCTTCTGACACTGCATTCTTTCTTTCTTTCATTTCTTTCTGTCTTTCTTTCTCTCTCCATGCCCCCTTTCTTTCTTTCTCTTCCGATGCGATTTCTGCAAGCCACCAACACAGCATCAAGCCAGGTGCGTGCAACGACTGCACAAGCCTTCCCCCCCCATCAATTCTGACATTAAGAGAGGAAGTTCCGGGCCAACCAGCCAGTGATTTGGGGGGGGGGGGGGAGGCTTGTGCTGTCACTGCACGAACTGCGTCGGCATTGGGGAAGCAGAGAATAATCCAGGGCTCCGCGATCACCTGTCCCATTGTCCCCACGCACAGCTTCGGGACGCTCTTTCTGAAAACGGGACATTTTGGCATTCCGAAGCTGTGCGTAGGGACACGGGGACAGGTGATCTATAAACAGGACAGTCCCGTTCAAAACGGGACGTATGGTCACATTAGGTATCAGAGGACTGAAGAAGGGCGGATGTGGTCCCTCTTTACAAAAGTAGAAGCAGAGAAGAAGTAGGGAACTACAGGTTGGTAAGTCTTGACTTCTGTGGTAAGTAAATTAATGGAAACACTTTTAAAACAGAGAATAGTGGCATTTCTGGAATCCAGTGGATTACAGGACCCGAGGCAACATAGATTCACTAGAAGCAGGTCTTGTCAGACAAATCTGATCAATTTTTTGACTGGGTGACTAGAGAATTGGATAGAGGGAGTGTGCTAGATGTGCTGCATTTAGATTTTAGCAAAGCCTTTGACAGTGTTCCACACAAGTGTCTAATATATAAACCGAGTGCCCTCGTTATGGGCCCTAAAGTGATGGACTGGGTGAGGAACTGGTTGAATGGAAGGGTAGTGGTCAATGGAGATCACTCTGAGGAAACAGATGTTACCAGTGGTATGCCTCAAGGTTCTGTTCTTGGGCCTATTCTTTTTAACATTTTTGTTAACGATATTGCTGAAGAGCTGTCAGGTGAGTTTTGCCTGTTTGCGGATGACAGCAAAATCTGCAATAGAGTAGACATCGCTGATGGTGTGAATAATATGAGGAAGGACCTAGTGAAGCTTAAAGAATGGTCTGAAATCTGGCAGCTAAGATTTAATGCTATGAAATGTAAAGTCATGCATTTGGGATGCAAAACCCGAGGGAATGCCACAGTTTAGGGAGTGAAGAACTTTTGTGCACTAAAGAAGAGCGGGACTTGGGTGTGATAGTATGCGATGGTCTTAAGGTGGCCAAATAGGTTGAAACAGTGATGTCAAAAGCTAGGAGGAGGAGGGAGGTCTTCTTAAAGTAGAGCATCACCCTGATGAAGTAGGAGGCAATCCTTTATCCAGGACATGCCCACCAAGACATGCAATGTCCTCTTGCAACCAGGATGTGTCTCCAGGGGCTTCTGCCCAAGAGGGAAGGGCTAGGATGGCCTTTATACTACTACTGCTACTAATAATTTTTGTAGCATACTAGACATACACAGCGCTGTACATCAAAACACAGAAGAGAAATTCCCTGCCCAAAAGAGCTGACAATCTAATCAAGACAGACAAACGGGACAAGAAGGTGCATCAATACACTGTGCTCAGGTGGAGGGAATTACAGAGGGAATAAGACAGATATTATAGCTATGGCAATAATTCACATCCAGCTGGAGTGAACAGTCGATTTGAATTATTGCCAGAGCCCACCCCTGAAGCAGTGATTATCTATCGTGAAACGGGATCTTTGTCGGGTGATGTTGGATCCACAGTGCTCGTCTACGCTTCATTACTTCAGCTGCACAGATAAGTGATTTTGTGACGTCTCTTTTTGAACGACTGAATGCGGAAGCAGAATTATTATTTAAATGGTAGTTAGGAAACTGTCCTGAAAACTTTTCACAATGGATACTGTTTTTCACTGAAGTACCAATTATTCTATTTTGGGTTACTGGGAAAAGCATTGCTTTCTTTTCTTGACTGTTCACCCTGGCCTTTCCATCTCTGCAAACAAAGCAGTATTTTAGCCTCGATGATTTCTCACATGGTTTGAAATGCTGCTTTAAGGGAATGGAGGAAATTAATTAATTTGACGTTTCATTTCGAAATAGCTGCTGCTGGGTATCCACTCTGTTAAAAGTTTCTGTTCTTATCGTCCCAGTATTTTAAACCATAAAAAGCAGTCGCTAACGGCAGCCATCACAATGGCTACATTCAAGACCACTGTTCTATAAGAAAGAATCCTCAAAGGCCTTCACAGTCAGCGTGACCCAGACTGATCTGCCCCTGATGACCTTCGTCTAACTACACAAGTTTCTGATGAGCAAACAGAAAAAACTACTCCAGCTAGCTCCGTGCATTCTCAAAAAGAACTACCAAATCCAGCCAGCTACAATATAAATTATTTAGAGACATGAAACAAATTTCATTTATTATATATTTATTTATATACCACTTATAGCCTAAATGGTTTACATTCAGGTACTCAAATATATTTCCTTATCTGTCCCGGTGGGTTCACACTCTACCTAATGTACCTGGGGCAATGGGGGATTAAGTGACTTGCCCAGGGTCACAAGGAGCAGGGTGGGATTTGAACCCACCACCTCAGGGTGCAGAGGCTGTAGTTCTAACCACACAATATACTTGTGTACAAGGTGGCAGATATCATCACTGTCTTTGAAATCATTTGACATTATGGGCGTTGCAGTAATTGATGAACTCTACTGCGAGGTTGATTTTGGGAATCTCTTGCACAGAACATATAACCCCTGTGCTAAAACAGATGTACTCACTCCCGGTGTTGCAAAGGGTTTGTTATAAAATGTTATCAGTGATACATTAGAGTTTGTATGGATCTGTTCCTTTGAAGCTTCAATCTCTATGGGAGGTGTATCAGCCGAGGAGGAATTTAAGGTCTGAAGGTACTATGAGATTAACTTTTATGACAGAGAAAACTGTCCAGTAGGCTAAATCCAGAGCATCAATGTTGTCTGTAGCAGGGGTAAAATTTTGGAATTCCTGATGACCTGTTCTGACCGTTTACAATTTAGAAAGATGTTGAAGATACAACTGGTTGTGGAGGCTTTTTTAAAAAACTATTTGGGAGCCATATTTAATGAAAATTTTAAGTTGTGATCAATGCACTTTATTTAATGGGATGGCTATTGTGTAACGCGTGTAAGTTAGAGACAGACCTATGTCCCTCCCATGTGTACATCCCTTGCAGTTATCTGCTCCATTACAGAGTAATGCATAGTGCATTTACACTCGAACGTGCAAATTTCCTGAGAACTTGAGCACCCAGTCATAGAATTACCCTGATTGTTTTGCTACCTTCAGATCCTCAGACAATATTACCCTGAGGTCTCTCTCTTGGTCTGTGCACATCATCCTTTCTCCTCCTGTTGCATACAGCTCCTTTGGATTTCTGCACCCAAAGGGGCAAATTCTATAAACGGTGTCCCAAATGTAGGCAGCAGTAAGTGTCCTACCGCTGTCCAGCCAGCCAATTGGGATGCACGTTATTAAAAAAAAGCTCCAAGGAGGGTCGCCTACATTGTAGGTGTTTTTGCGAACCTAGGGCGGCACATAGGGTTGCCTAAGCTCGCCTAAGGCTAGGCGTGGTTTCATCCGGACATGGCCTTAGGAGAGCTTAGGCAGCCCTAGGCATCTCCCTAGGGCCACGATAGGCGCATGAAATGTAGGCCAGCAAAATGCTGGTCTACATTTCAGATAAAAAAACCTAAAAAAGGCTAAATCATAAGTAGAGAGGGATTCTAAACAGAGCTCAAGGAGAGTTTTTTTGAAAGGGTCTCAAGCGCTCACGGCTAAGAGCTCGATATATCTTACAAGCTAATAACCTTCAGGTGAGCTATCATCGATCTTTTATTCACTACTCCAAACTATGCTCTGTAATGTCAGAAACCCTCTTTATAGATAGTTTTAGTATTCAGAAATTTTTTTTTATTAAATATACTTTTTATTTGTTAAATATAATACTTCTATGAAATTCTAAAATAGAACTGTCGGAATTTAACTTCACTTAGCTATAGTAGCAAGATATCATAGTGACCTATCGGGGTAAATAACTTCCGTATATAGGTCTTAAAGTACTTAGCTTCAATAGCAAGATGTCATAGTGGCTACGGAAGATCTCCGTTTCGCTCTTGTTAACTCAAACAGAGCTTCATCAGGAAAAAAGCCGACATTCACACTATTTGTATCGGCTCTGGTTCTAACAAAGAGAACCATTAAGGAGACACAGCCCAATTCAGACTTGTCCGGAGACGTCTTGAAAGCAGACTGATACCGCAGTTTAAATACAAAGGCGTATGAGGTCACATCCGGAAGCCACCGGTGGCTTCCGGATGTGACCTCAGACGCCTTTGTATTTAAACTGCGGTATCAGTCTGCTTTCAAGACGTCTCCGGACAAGTCTGAATTGGGCTGTGTCTCCTTAATGGTTCTCTTTGTTAGAACCAGAGCCGATACAAATAGTGTGAATGTCGGCTTTTTTCCTGATGAAGCTCTGTTTGAGTTAACAAGAGCGAAACGGAGATCTTCCGTAGCCACTATGACATCTTGCTATTGAAGCTAAGTACTTTAAGACCTATATACGGAAGTTATTTACCCCGATAGGTCACTATGATATCTTGCTACTATAGCTAAGTGAAGTTAAATTCCGACAGTTCTATTTTAGAATTTCATAGAAGTATTATATTTAACAAATAAAAAGTATATTTAATAAAAAATTTTTTCTGAATACTAAAACTATCTATAAAGAGGGTTTCTGACATTACAGAGCATAGTTTGGAGTAGTGAATAAAAGATCGATGATAGCTCACCTGAAGGTTATTAGCTTGTAAGATATATCGAGCTCTTAGCCGTGAGCGCTTGAGACCCTTTCAAAAAAACTCTCCTTGAGCTCTGTTTAGAATCCCTCTCTACTTATGATTTAGCCTTTTTTAGGTTTTTTTGTGTGTTTCACTACATTTCAGATAGACATGGCTGTTGATCTGTTAGGTATCTCCCTGCCGCGATCAGATTAGCAGCCGTGGCAGGGAACATGTACCCCCCCAACAAAGGCTACCAGCAGAAGGGATGCCCAGTCCATCCTGCCAGAACCCCTGAAGTCTCCCCCCCCACCCCTGGATGTCCATGGCAGGAAGAATGCCCAATTCCTCCTGCTGCCATCACCCCAAGACGTTCCCCGGCAGGAAAGATGCTGAGTCTCTCCTGCCAGAAATCTCCCACACCCCGAAGACATCCCCCGGCAGGAGGGATGCCTAGTCCCTCCTGTCAGAACCCAACCCCCCCCCCCCGAGACATCAAAACCCTCTCACCTAGTCCCAACACATCCCCGTGGGGGATAGCCTAAGGGATCTGGCCAATTGGAATGTTATGCCATTCCCAGTGAATCCCAGAATCCACTGTGAGAGAAGCCTAAGATTCTGGTTGGCCCTATGGGAGGGGCCTTAAATGCCTAGGCTAATCAGGATTTTAGGCCTCAATACACTGGGAAGGGGAAGGTCAGCCATTCAGTTAAGGCAGGCCTGCCGGCCAGAGGGAGTAACCATCCTTTTGGCCGACCAACTCAATAAGGAACTTGGGAGGTGGGTGGGAGGTTTACATCAGAAGAGACTGGGCATCCCTCCTGCTGGGGGATGTATCGGGGGGTAGTTTCAATGTCTCGGGGAGTGGGGTCTGGCAGGAGGGACTGGGCATCCCTCCTGCCGGGGGATGTCTCAGGGAGGGGGGTCTGCAGATGTCTTGAGATAGTGGTGGCAGGAAGAATTGGGCACTCCTCTTACCGCGTACATTCGGGGGTAGAGAGGCGGCTTCAGGGGTGAAGGGGATGAATGGGGTAGCCAACAAGCCTGGGATGGGGAAGAGCCCATACTGGCTTAAGAGCATAGACAAAAGGGGTGGGGGGGGAGGATAGAAGGACTATGGCTGAAAACCACCAAGAACTCTTTCCTTGACGTACATGGTTTCAGTTCAAACGGATCTTCACTCTGTGCTTCGTGCAATTAACACTTGATTCTAAATGCATGTAAATGGCAAGGGAAGAGGCACAGAAGATGAGAGATTGTCTTGTTTGCTCCACTCTGTCCCACTTCACTGCTTAAGATGCATCCAGGGATTTGGTAAAGTACCATCTGGGGACAAATCAAGCTACATTAAACCTGTGAAGTACTTCTGATAAACTGTCAGTTAAAAATTTAGTATGCCAAAAAGCAGTTTTCCACTAATGTGTTAAACCTGTTAACATTTTTTCCTTAGGCACTATCCACTTCACACAAATCAACAGGGATTGCAGTTTATTAATGAAATCCTACAAAAAGCAACAGCATGGAAGAGAAAAATGCTCTATATACCACAACACTTTTTATTTGATTGTCCTCTCTTGTGTGACTCATAGGGATACATAGTACATGACCTCTGTTTTTTTTTCCACTGCAAAAAGATGTGAATGGGAGAGAGTTCACATCTGGCTTCCTTCCAGCACTACTCACTGAATGGACACTAGATGGCACTGCAGGACTTACACCAACCAGGAAAACAGAGGAATGCACAGTGACATAGTACATGACGGCAGATAAAGACCTGCATGGTCCATCCAGTCTGCCCAACAGTCATTTTATGTTGAACCAACAATCCAATATATTATTACATTTTACTTGCTACATAAGTTCCACTATAAAATGTCCTCCCCTCATCCCGAGATATGCAAGACCTGTATTAAGACGATATGAATGTGGTATAAAATACCCATACTTGCTCCTGATCCATCCTTGAAATTTTCATGGCTCAGACCATAAAAAAAGTTCTGTCCTTCACTGGCCCTACTTCTCAGCTACTACGGTGCCATCAAAACCTACTCCAGCTCATCCTGATCTCTTTTGCTACATATGAGACACAGACCATAGAAGTCTGTCCAGTATCAGCTTCACTTCCCCACTGTTGGAGCTGTCATTTAAGCACACTTCCATGCATTGTAAATGAAGTTATAGCTATTGATATGGCAAGTTATGGTTCAATACTATCCTTTTTATATTTAGGGATCCTATATGGCTCATAATTGAAACTTATCTACATCTAAAATTCTGCCCAAGTCGGCATTTGGACAATCTAAAGGACAGATCATCCAAGTGCCGATAATTGAAACAGCTTTTTAGACATATCCAGGGACATTTTAAGCCTCTGAATCCCGCTGTGCACCCAGAGCTGAAAGAGCATTTTTGGAGGAGTGGTTAGGGTGAGATGTGGGCCGACCTAGATTTAGTCATCCTGCACACATGCATGGATAATCGAATGTTTGATGAGATTGCCTAGACGAAACTTATACATTGTGAGTTAGACAATGTAAAGACAGGTATATGTGCCCAAAAGTGACCAGAGAACCACTGCAGAGACAAAGTAAAGACCTCCACACACTTCCCCCATGTTAATTGACCCCTTTGCTCCCCCATAAAGTTCAGAATAAAAACGTACATACCTGCCTCCGGAACATCAGCACCTGGCATAGGAAAGCCTGGTAGAGTTGCACAGAGGTCACAAGTAGTCTGGGGGGTGAGCTAGTGAACCATAGAGAGGAGGACCCAGGCCCATAAACCACTCTAACTATTACATCAATGGTGGAAAGTGTGAAACCACTAAACTCCCCCAAAACCCTACTTACTGCCATATAGGTGCCACCTGCAGCCATAAGGGCTATTGGGTTTATAGACAGGTGAGTATAGTGGGTTTTGGGGGGGCTCACCATGACCTAAGGGAGTTCTGGTGGCACCCATTTTGTGAAGTTCACAGCAGTGCCCTGTAAGGTGCCCCTATGCTTTATTGCCATGTCTGGGTGGCCCCTCCCACATCTGAAAGGTCTTCTGGGCATTTGGGATTTGGATGAATTTATGTTCAAGAATGTGGTATAAAGACAGACGTAGTGGCGGTCTGGACGATGAAACGCCTGGATGTACAGATAGATGATTTTCAAAAAAATACTTTGGATGTACTTTTTGAGAATGGACATTTTGCCACTGCCAACTTTGGGCGACTAGCACCCTATGTCCAAATCAAACTTAGATATTTCTTTTGATTATGCCCCTCCCTGTGTCTAACTTGTGGTAATCCTATCTTGTGATCAAGTTTGCAAAAAAGCGTGATAGTATATCACTAGCTCCAGGAATATTAGAGTGCATGCAGTAAGAGGTGGCATTCCCAGGAGAAACAAATTTTAAAAAATGCATGCTCGAAACAGGACAAAGGTGTGTTTCATGGAGGAAGTGCAAAGTTTTGAATATGTATGTGCAACTGAGTTAAACCAAAAAGTAAATGGGGCAGTAATGAATGACAGGGGGCTGACTAGCAGTTTCATAACTTTGCTTCACCAATATTTCTCTTACATTTCACAGTAATTTCACAGACAAATTTCCAGCATCAAACAGTTTCACAGATAAAACAATTCTTCACATCAGCCAGAAAGAAATATTTTCACCCTTGGATAAATACCAGAATCTATAAATTAAGCCTCAACTTCAACCAAAACCTCCAATTCCTATTCAAAATTCAATAAAACCAGCTATAATTACTTTCTCACAAGGCACAGAAACCAAAACTCCTCCGCACAGATCCAAGTCACCCTCCCAACTGTCAAATCTGAGAGTTAGAATATTCAAGCAGCTGATGCTGATCTCTGCACTAGGACAGCAAAGCTGTGCAGGAAATCAGCAACATAATACCAAAACTGCACCAATACAAAAGATACACAAACCAAACCTCTCAAAATAGGAAAAAAAAAACCCCACAGTTCATACATTCCAGATCCTCTCTGCTTCAAAAACCCTTCAAAATCTTCTTTAAATCCTGTTTTTCACACTCAAGTAATTTTTAAACTTTTAACCCTGGTTACACTACATAAGTGGATATTTGTCAGAAGAACTGAGTGAGCTTATGGGTGTAAAAACGGCCTCAGTAAACAGATCAGTGATAAGAAGTAAGGAGGTTGGGGGTTATAGCAGTAATGGGGCAAACTGACTGAGTGGCTGGAGTTTTAGAAGTATAAGGTGGACTGAAAATGAGTGAGCAGATGGGAAAAGGACTGTGTGACTGTAGGTGCTGGAAACTGGTTGGGAAGTTACTGAGATGTGTGTGACTCAAGAACATTGGTTTAGATTATAAGTTGATATAGTTTAATATCCTTTTCATCCAACTATGGCCAATTCCCTTCACCCCCATTTCAGGACTTATCTAGAGGTTGCCACTGGCAGTGTAGTAGGTCAAAGTAGGAATGGCCCACCTCTACTCCTACCCTGAGATTTCCCCAGGTTCAAAATGGCTCTCAATACCCCTAATAGTACACTCATAATATTACCACTAGGGGTCAGTCTGCCAGCAGATTACTGCTAGGGGTAACAGCCAACATTCTGGAATCAGAGCAAGAAAAGAACGGGACCTAGCAAGCTCTTGGGGGGGCATGGCATTGGTGAATACCTGTTGGGAAGCAGCATTGCTCTGGGAGGAGAGTATTGTCAGGGGGAAGGGTATTTATTGGGGGAAGGAGAATTGAATCAGGGCAGGAATTGAGGTTGTACCTCCATGGCTTTGTAGGGCAGCTGCACCTGCCCATGCATATAACATGGGGCCTATGTAGTAAGTGTATGGCATGTGCATGTCAGGCTCCCACACAGGCTTTGCACATACTGTACCTTAGGTTTTGAAGTTCTGCAAAACTTTAGTGCACTTTAATAAGCAGACCCCAAGGAATGGTCACACCATGGAGTGATACAGAGGCATTATGATATTTGCTGTTCGCTGGACTGTGGATTTTGCAACCAATTGAAATTAAGCAGTCTTCAGATGTGATGCAATTTAGAAAACTCAAAAAAACTATGGGGGGGTCTCTTTTTCTAAGGCGCGCTAAATGCTAACGCGTTCATATAATATAATGGGCGCATTAGCATTTAGCGTGTGCTAAATTGGCTAGCGCGCCTTAGTAAAAGACCCCCTATGTTATTTGAGAGGAAATATAAATGAATTGATTTTTTTTCTTGACTTTTTGGCCTGCTTTGTTTGTTTTTTTAAATAAGTTTCTGTATATATAGTAAATACAATAAAAGTTTACATTTTAGCATGTTTTAATTATATGTTGAATATTTGTTTGACATTAGTTATTATGAATGTTGTTATGTAACCCGCTCAAAACTGTGGATGTAGTGGGCAATAACATTTTTAAACAAGTAAATAAATAGGCAAAGAATATTCAAACATTCTGCAGCTGTGATTCCATGACTGCGGTCACAGAAAGCGCACAACCCCCAATCGCCCCTCAGAGGCACAGGCCATGATAGCTCTATGAAGGGTCTGCCCAAGTCATGGCCCCCAAATGCAGGTTTTGTGATCCCTCTCGGGGTTATGACTCGTAGGTTTGGAAAGTTCTGACTTCAGGCCATGGAGCTTTCCCAGGTCTCCAGTGGTTCATAGTCTAAAGCGCGCGAGGACAAAGGCGCGCCGACAACCGAGCGCAGACAACTGAGTGCAGGACTTAATCGCGCCGAAGAAAAACCGTATTTTAAAGGGCTCCGACGGGGGGTGTTGGTGGGGAACTCCCCCACTTTACTTAATAGAGATTGCGCTGGCGTTGTGAGGGGTTTGGGGGGTTGTAACCCCCCTCGTTATACTGGAAACTTAACTTTTTCCCTGTTTTTTTAGGGAAAAAGTTAAGTTTTCAGTATAATGTGGGGGGTTACACCCCCCCAACATGGCAGCGTGAGGCAGCACGATCCCTATTAAGTAGAGTGGGGGGGGTCCCCCCCACACCCCCTGTCGGAGCCCTTTAAAATACGGTTTTTCTTTGGCGCGATTAAGCCCTGCGCTCAGTTGTCTGCGCTCGGTTGTCGGCACGCCTTTGTCCTCGTGCGCTTTTGACCCGTCCCCGTCCCCATCAGTGCTCTGCACCAGTCTTGCACTGTTGTTACAATACCTACTCCCTTACCCCTTAATTTCCAAATTAAACCCACCTCTTGCTTCTCACCCTCACTAACTGCCTAACATAGGGGTCCTTTTATGAAGGTGTGCTAACCGATTTAGCATGCGCTAAATGCTAAGACATAAGAACATAAGCGATGCCTCCACTGGGTCAGACCCGAGGTCCATCGTGCCCAGCAGTCCGCTCACGCGGCGGCCCAACAGGTCCAGGACCTGTGCAGTAGCCCTCTATCTATACTCCTCTATCCCTTTTTCCAGCAGGAAATTGTCCAATCCTTTCTTGAACTCCAGTACCGTACTCTGTCCTATTAAGTCCTCTGGAAGCGCATTCCAGGTGTCCACCACACGCTGCGTAAAGAAAAACTTCCTAGCATTCGTTTTGAATCTGTCTCCTTCCAACTTTTCCGAATGCCCTCTTGTTCTTTTATGTTTTGAAAGTTTGAAAAATCTGTCCCTCTCTACTCTCTCTATGCCCCTCATGATCTTGTAGGTCTCTATAATGTCTCCTCTGAGTCTCCATTATATTCCTCTGGGCATCTTAGCATTTAGTGCGTGCTAAATCAGTTAGCACATCTTAATAAAAGGACCCCATAATCAGCTTTTTTTTTTTTTTTTTTTTCGGTTTGAATACTAGTTTCCAAGTGAGAAAGTTAGCAGTAAACAGCCTGCCTACCCTTCTCACATAGTTGAAAATATGCAAAATCTTAAAGGAGGTGCTGGGCCCCATGAGCTCTCTCCTTCCTTCAATCATTCAATTTCCTATACCGTTCTCCCAGGGGAGCTTGGAACGGTTTACATGAATTTATTCAGGTATATAAGCATTTTTCCCTGTCTGTCCTGGCAGGCTCACAATCAATCTACTCAATCTATCTAATGTACCTGGGGCAATGGAGGGATTAGGTGACTTGCCCAGGGTCACAAGGAGCAGCGTGGGTATGAATCCACAACCTCAAGGTGCAGAGGCTGTAGCTTAACCACTACGCCACACTCTCCTCCTCATGTAGCCACGTAACTGGCTAACATGTAACTTTCTCGTTTTGGTGTGACCTCTACGCCTCAGTGGCAGGAAGCATATGGAAAATCATAAGCAGCAAATGTCAGCAGGTTTCCCACAAGAACAGCATTGCACAACTCTCCCTCCCTAATAAGATCCAATAAAATGTAATGGTTTTCACCATTTTACAGATTTCCATTGGACCTAGTTGTGGTTACCCAACTACACACAGAGAGGGGCATAAAAAAAACCCAAAACGTCTAAGTCCCCTTATGGCCTAAGGCCTTAAACGTTGAAAATGTCCATTATCAAAAAAAAACGTCCAAAAGGAGGTTTTTTTTTTTGATAATGACCTGCCTCTACATTCAGCTGTTTAAACGGCTAGACCACCACTACGTCTAAACTTATACCCTATAATCAACCTAAAAAAGGCCTAAGTCCCAAACGTCTAAAACAAGGGCTTTTAGGCGAAGGAGGAGCCAGTCCTTCGCCTAAAAGCTGGATTCTATAACCGGTGTCTGTCAAAAACAACACTGGTTACAGAATCCACCCCCCCTACAATGATCGGGCCAGGAGAGAGCCCAAGCCCTCCTGGCCCCGCCGACAATGATCGGGGCAAGAGGGAGCCCAAGCCCTCCTGCCCCGCGATCCCCAATCCCCCCCCACCCAAGTCCGATGGGGCCAGGAGGGAGCCCAAGCTCTTCTGGCACTGCGCTTTCCAACCTCCCTCCCCCCCACGATCCTGGCCACGCAACCCTCACCCCCTACAAGATCGGGCAGTAGGGAGCCCAACCCCTCCTGCCCAGGTGGATCCCTTATCCCCCACCCCCACTAAAATATGGGCAGGAGGAATCCCAGACCCTCCTGCCCTCGAATCGACCACCCCATGACCGCCCCCCTGAACCCCTGATCATCCCCCCACTGACCTGTGACCCCCCCCACTGACACCACAAACCCCCACCCCCAATCCCACCCCCCATACCTTGAAAATGTTGGCCGGATGGACGGATGCCAACCCGGTCCATGTGCTTAAGGCCCCACCCACAGGAGGAGCCTAAGGCTCCCAGGCCTATTCTGGTTGGCCCAGGTGCCTCAGGCCCCACCTGTGGGTTGGGTTTGAGCCGCCTGGGCCAATCCGGCCCCATTCTGGAGTTGGCTGACCTGCCGGACGGGCGGGCTTGGCACCCATCCATCCGGCCAACGTTTTCAAGGTATGGGAGTTGGGATTGGGGGTGAGGGGGTCGTGGGGTCGGCGGGGGAGTCGTGGGTTGGCGGGTGGGGCAGATCGGGGGTTCGGGGGAGCGGTCGAGGGGGGGGTCGATTCGAGGGCAGGAGGGCCTGGGATCCCTCCTGCCCTTATTTTAGTGGGAGTGGGGGTAGGGGGTCCACCTGGGCAGGAGGGGTTGGGCTCCCTCCTGTCCGATCTTATAGGGGGTGGGGGGTCGCATGGCCAGGAGGGTTTGGGCTCCCTCTTGCCCCAAACGTAGTCGGGGTGCCGCGGGCCAGTAGGGCTTGGGCTCCCTCCTGCCCTGATCATTGGGGGGAAGGGTGGATAGCGGTAGGGGAAATGAGCCATCTCTCCTGCTGCGATCATTGCTGTAAGGGGTAGGCAGGTTGCTGGAGCCACTGAGCTGATTGCAGCAGCCACGATCAGCTCAGCGGCCCCTTTTCGGCACTTATACCTGCCTAAAGTTTTGGTTATACCTGCTGCACGCCTAGGTCTATGTTGGCCCACCTCCCGCCCATCACCCGCAGTTTCCCCTCCTCTAAAAATGCCTCTTTTCTCTCTGTGCGTTTAGAGGCAGGGGAAAGGCCTAAGATGGTTTTAAAACCAGCTTTGATTATGGGTACTTGGACGATCAAGCTTTTTGATCGTCCAAGTAGCCATTTAGGCCACTTTTCAGACCTTTTTTTTTTTTTTTAATTATGAGCCCCACAGTGTCTTCCCTTGGGCTAGCCATAATAGGTTTTGTTCTGGCCTCTCACATGTATTAGCAGTTAACAGAGCATTTGACTTTCAAATCTGTAATTTCTCTCTCCCCCCTGTAACCAGAAAGCACACCAGACTGCAGCTTTAAAAAGCTCCACTAGACAGAAAAGCAGGCTTTGTGTGCAAACTGATTGGAAAAAATGCAGAAGAAGCATCACATTACTTTCAAGCACCAACATTAAAATCCTTGTGTTAAATATTTTCAGCACAAAAAAAGCTAAGAGTAACCGAATTTCTCTCCCTCTGCTTATCCCCATGTCCACATTGGTTCTGTGTCCTCTTCCAAATAGAAAACATAATCAACAGCCTGTCAACTCTCTCTTATCTTCAAATTTCCAGATAACCCAATTAACAGAGATTCAAAATGAGAATATATATGATTTTTCAGATAGCAGTTACACAAAGTCTGGGGTTAAGCAAATTCTGCAGCTGAAATTTACTTAGTTAACCCCTTCAAGATGGTCAGTACAGCTGAATATAGCATGTTTTGTCGTTAGAAGAAAATTTATCAGGGTTTAGCGAACTGGAGTTTGAAAGCAGAACTACAATTCATAGTCCTCTGACCTAGAAGTGCATTCACTTGGCAACCCCACAATCTCTTTCCACGCTTATCTCCCCTTATGCTCCCTTCTGCAAACTCCTTCGATTGGGTAAGTCCCTCCTATCTGTACCTTTCTCCTACTGCCAGCTCCAGACTCCGTCCCTTCTATCTTGCTGCACCATATGCTTGGAACAGACTGTCCGAGTCATTATATCAAGCTCCATCCCTAGCAGTATTCAAATCCAAGCTAAAAGCTCACTTTTTGGAGGCTGCTTTTAACTCTTAACTTCCACTCCCACCTATACCCATCTTACCATTCTCCCTGTGAGAAACTCCACAATCCCTTTATGTACTGCTTGTTTGACTAAATTAGATTGCAAGCTTTTCTGAGAAGGGACCATCTATTACATGTTAAATCCACATGTACAGTGCTGCATATGCCTTTTCATATGTTATTTGTGGTTTTCTTTTAAAAACCTCCTGCATTTGGTGAAACCGCGAATAACAATCTCACATTCCAGTAGCTCAACCTTATTCCAACTTTACTTCATCCCCGCTCCCCCTCTGATGCAACCACTTTCCCTATGCCGCGTTCCGCCTCCCATCTTGACTCAACCTCCTGTTTCCAGTGGGGCGGGACGCAGTGGAGGGAAAGCTCCAGGACTGCCGCAGACAAACCCATGTAAACTACCGCCACTGCCAGCAACCTCAGACAAATTTGAAGGTAGAACCAGGGGGGTTTGAGAATGAGCGAGAGATTCCAGACCTTGGTCGCAGTAGGAATGTGGAGGGAAAGATACTGGACTGTGGATGGGGGGGGGGAGGGGGAGAGGGGAGGCAGGCATGCTGACTGGGGAGAGAACAAATGCGTGTGACTTGGTCTCTTTTGACTGATTCTTGAAAAGAGGCTGGTAATCTGTGATTTTCTCTGTGCACCCTACGAATTTTTGCTTGGAAAAACATGGCAAAATTTTTGTCTGCAATCATGGATGACCTAATTTGGGTGGGAGGAGCCAGAAGTCAAAAACTCGCAAATAATCGAAACCTCGATTGTGGAAACTGCAAATATGGAGGGAGAAGTGTAGTAGTCATCAGAGAACTAGCAGGAGGTTTTTGGACCTATAGTTTCCTACTATTTCATTCCTGAAGTCTTTATTTCCTAATTTTTTCTGATACATTGTCTGATACATACAGTATATATGTTTAACATTTTTCATTTTTTTTGGACTGTAGCTTTTTGCTCTGGAGCACATTTCAAGAATTTGAAGAGTGCAATTAATTTTGATATGGCAATTAGGCCATCACAGGAGCTGTCCAGACTGTGGTGCTGAACAGCAGCAAATCACACTTTTAACAAATCTTTTAGGCCTAGATTCTTAAAAAAACTTTGTTTGTCAAAAAACAACAGGCTGCTATCTCAGCTGTTCTGGTAGTGAATTTTAAAAAGTGAGACATTCCCCCCCAAAATACTCATGCAAATGAGGTTGGCAGAGAGTAGCGAAGACTTGCTAAATTTGCATGTGTCCATCCCTGGTGCTAGCGATAGGCGCATGTGCAGAATAAACACAAAAACAAAAACACAACAACAGTGGGAGAGATGTTCAATTTCTCCCACTGCCAAGCAACCCCCCCAGCAGTGGGAGAGATGCCCACTCTCTCCCGCCACAAACAACACCCCCCTGCAGCGGCAACACCCTCCCTCCCAGCAGCAGGAGAGATGCCCACTCTTTCCTGCTACAAACAACCCCCCCCCCAGCAACAGGAGAAATGCCCATTCTCTCCCACTGCCACACAACACCTGCCTCCTGCCTCCGCCCCCTTTCTCCCTTATCTTGAATTAATTGGCTGACCAGAGGTATGCCTACTCCCTGCGGCCAGCTGGCCCACCTCTTCAAAAAGAAAATGAAAGAAGACTCCTATCCCCAAACCAAAATCATACATTACAAAGAATCGAAGTAAAATTACCACATACCAGTTGAGTCAAAATATACATTTTAAAATTAATGTAGAACATAATACATAAAAACTTAATAAAGTATATTAAATATGTGAATAAATAAAAATGATTAAAAATTAAGAAATTAAAATGGACAACAATTAATTGAATACACTTTACCACTTGCCAAAACATACAACCTAATGCTTAAAACTGGAACTAAAGCATGACAATATTATTAGAATTGATTATTAACTTATTAAATAGGATTAAACTAAACTAAACTAAACTAAATCTTGGGTTTATATACCACATCATCTCCACAAGTGGAGCTCGACACGGTTTACATGGTTGGGAAAGAACGGAACTCCAATGGATTTATATAAGTAAGTAAGAAGAGAAGTTAGGTGTAAGAGTACCAGGGAGGGGACGGGGTTACATTTTGGAGAAGAGCCAGGTCTTCAGATGCTTACGGAATAGTAGAAGGGAGCTCAAGTTGCGGAGAGGGGAAGAGAGACTATTCCAGAGCTGAGCGATTCTGAAGGGGAGGGAGGACCCAAGTTTACCAACAAGGGAGATACCTTTTAAGGAGGGGTAGGATAATTTTAGTTTTTGCGTGGATCTAGTGGAAATTGGATTTGAAGAATTCCAGGATAGAGGAATAAGAGGAGGAAGGATGCCGTGGAGGATCTTGAAGGTTAGGCAGGCACATTTAAAGTGGACCCTGGAGATAACAGGAAGCCAGTGGAGCTTGGACAGGAGCGGTGAGACATGGTCAAATTTACTTTTTGAGAAGATAAGCTTAGCCGCGGTGTTCTGGATTAGTTGGAGTCTATGGAGGCTTTTCTTTGTTAAGCTTAGGTAAATGGAATTGCAATAATCCAATCTGGAGAGGATGATGGATTGTACGAGGATGGCAAAGTGTTTTTGGTGGAAGCAGGACCTCACTTTCCTCAGCATATGAAGGCTGCAAAAGCATTTTTTTATCAGGGAGTTGAGGTGGTCGTTGAAGGATAGTGAGGAGTCTATGGTGATGCCCAGAACTTTGCTAGAGAACTCCAACTGTAGAGAGGAGCCTGTGGGCAATGGGATGGAGGTGGGTAGTTGGTCAAGTTTAGGGCCGAGCCAAAGTAGTTTGGTTTTGGACTCATTCAGTTTCATTTGTACAGTGAGAGCCCAGGATTGAAGGTTGGTTATGCATGAGGAGATGTTTGCTGCGAGATTGGTGAGGTTCGCATCGGTCTCGAGGAGGACTAGGATATCGTCGGCGTAAGTGTAGAGTATTTCTAGGGGGGATAGGTGGAGGAGATTCAGGGAGGACATATAAATGTTGAAGAGGATAGGAGAAAAGGGGGAACCTTGTGGGACTCCACATGTCGGTTTCCATGGGGAGGATGAGGTGCCATTCTTGGTAACGGTATAAGAGCGAGAACGTAAGAAGTTCGAGAACCAGTCAAGGACTGTGGAGCTAATGCCTATCTCGGAGAGTTGGAAGATTAGAATGTCATGATGGACAACGTCAAAGGCTGCAGAGAGGTCGAATTGAAGGAGAATGGCAAATTTTTTGTGAGAATGAAGTTGTTGAATCTTCGAGATTAGGGAGGCCAGGAGGGATTTAGTACTGAAGTTGGGTCTGAAGCCATATTGATAGGGTAGGAGAATAGAGAATCTTTCCAGGTAAGATGAGAGTTGGGAGGAGACGATGGACTCAAGCAGTTTGGTTAGGAAAGGAATGTTTGCTATTGGGCGATAATTGGATGGAATGGAGGGATCTAGATCAGCTTTCTTCAGTAGGGGGGGGATCAATGCAATGTGTCCCATTTCTGGGGAGAAGAGGCCCGATAATAGGGCAGAATTTATGAGTTTGGTGAGAGATGAGATGGCCTGTGTGGGTATTTTCTCAAATAGATAGGATGGGAATGGGTCCAAGGTGCAGTTACAGGATTTCAGTTTCAGGCAGAGCTTGAGGACCTGCGATTCAGATACTTGCTCAAAGGCAGTCCAGGATCTGTTGACTGGGACAGGGGTGGAGACATTTAGAGTAGGAATGGGGGTGGCGGACACCAGAGAGTTGTAGGAGACTGCGGGAGGGAAGGAGCTTCTTAAGGAGGTGACCTTTCCATTGAAGAAGTTTGCTAGTAGGTCGGCTGATGGCGAGGAGGGAAGTATAGAAGGGTTGTTGTTAGGAGTTAAGGAGCGCCAGATATTGAACAGCATACTATTCTGGTTGTTTGATCTGGAGATCTTGTCACCATAGAAGTTTTTCCTAGCTTTTTGAGTATATTGTTGTAGAACTTAATGTTGACTCTCCAGGTTTGTTTGTCTGTGGGGGATTTAGATTTTTTCCAGATGCGTTCCAGGGATCGACATTTTTGCTTTAGTACCCTGTGGTATGGGAGGTACCAGGGGGCCTTACGGGGGTAGGAGATGGTTTTGGTGGAAAGCGGGGCGAGAGAGTGGTAGGTGGATTCTGAGAGAGTAATCCAGTTGTGCCAGTTGGTTACTGAATCTGTAGGCTTAGGTTTGGATGAGAGATTGTCGAGAAATTTGGACCAGAACTGATCACTTGAAATTTTCTTGCGGAAAGTAATGGACTTAGAGGTATGGGGTGAGGTTCCAAGGTGTGACATGAAAATGGGGAGACAGAAGGCTCCTAAGAAGTGGTCGGACCAGGGAATGTTGTCCCAACGGGTGTCATCGGTTGAAGTTTTGTAAGCCGTAAGATCGAGGAAGCTGATGAGGTCTAGTGTGTGGCCTTTTTCTTTGGAACTTATGGAACGCGTTAGATATGGTCTCGAAGACAAGTTCGGAAGAATTGCTCCAGGGGGTGGGCGGGCGATATAGTAATAAGATACCCGGTGGGTGTAGATGGAGCTCATCATTGACTGAGGCTAACATGTATTCTAGTGAGCGGTGGCTGCCTTTTTCGAGAAGCTGAACATCAAAGAAAGATTTGTAGAGGAGTGCCAGGCTGCCTCCTTTTCGGTTTAATCTAGGAGAAAAGAGGCCTTGGTAGCCCTGGGGGCATAGCTCGTTTTGTGTAAATAGATCGTCTTTAGTGATCCAGGACTCCGTGATGCAGAAGAATCCAGGATCAGAATCTGCGAGAAGGTCTTTCAAAATTTGGGTCTTGTTGCATACGGATCTGGCGTTGCAGTAAAGTGTCGGGACTGGGGTTAGAGAGTCAGGGGCGTGGTTGGGAAGGTTGGCGGGGGGCACAGGCTTTAAAGAGGCGAGGTTGGCTTTGCGGGGTTTTTGTTTGTAGGAGTGACTTCTGGTGCGCATCAGCGAAGGGATTTTGAGGCCGGGGCAGATATTAGTGACATTTGGGGAGTCTAGTAGATTGGGGGAGGGAGGTTTCAAGCAGAGGGTGATCTTAAGAGAAGAGCAGAGAAGGAGAAAGAGGAGCCAGAAGGGAGGCTTCATGGTGAAACTTGGGGAGCCTTTTAAGCTGGGAGGCAGGGCTTGTTTGGATCGTATGTGAACAGTTTGCTAAGCAGGGGAGAGACTTAGAGTCAATTGGGGAGAAGTCTGGGTACTAGTTTAATGACTAGGAGGTAGATTGAACAGAAGGACAGCACGGAGTCAGGTAGAGGCAATAAAACAGGAGCAGGGTGTGAAAGGGTGTCAGGATTAACTATTATTTACCATCAAAAAAATATAAAATTGTATAATGATCTAATATATTAATTATCACTTTATAGATAATTATAACTACGCTTAAAATTGATAGAAAAACAGGGAAAAAAATTCTGATACTTACAAAATAATCAGTATTATTAAAATTTTACCCCATTCCCCAACTTGAGTACAAGATATCTCCACCATACCAATAAAATATTAAATTTATGGAAACCTACTCAAAAATTTATGATGAATGAATCTTAAATCATGTAAACTAAAATACAGTCAAACCTTGGTTTGTGAGTAACGCGGTTTGTGAGTGTTTTGCAAGACGAGCAAAACACTCAAGCAAACTGTAACTCGCAAACCGAGCATTGACTTGATTTGTGAGCCTCCGACCCAACCCTGGGAACTGGCTTTGTTGCTCCCCCGAGGCCACCAGTGCTGCTCCCTCCCTTCGCGATCACCTCCTTCCCCCACTGACCGGCCCTGTCCTTACCCGTGCACCACTGATGTTTAAAGTGCCTGCCGCCGGTTTCCATGCTTGGCTGCTGCTAGGCCTTGAGCATCTGTGCTTGCTCAAGGTTTTCTGGCTTTCATCCTCTCCGAGATTCTTATGAGATCTTGAATCTCATGAGAATCTTGGAGAGGGTGAGAGCCAGATGCACAGATGCTCAAGACCCAGCAGCAGCCTAGCAAGGAAACCGGCGGCAGGCACTTTCAACACCGGCGGCACACGGGTAAGGACAGGGCTGGTCTGGGGGGGGGGGGAGGCGATTGCGAAGGGAGGAAGCAGTGCCGGTGGCCTTGGGGGAGCAACAAAGCCGATTCTCAGAGTAGGGTCGGATGTCGGGTCGGCTCGGGGGTCAGGTTGGGTGCTGGCTCAGGGGTTGGGTCGGGCTCGGCTCAGGTCAGGGGTCAGGTTGGAGAGATGGACCTACCGGTATACAGTCAGTGGAATGAATCATCCTAGTTGCCATTATGGCCTATGAGGAAAGTTGCCTTGATATACGAGCACTTTGGATTGTGAGCATGCTTCTGGAACAAATTATGCTCGCAAACCAAGGTACCAATGTATTAAAAAACTTCTTACAGCAAGAAGCTAAAAACCATCACAAAATAATTCTGTCTATCATAACATATTAGATGCCATAAGTGATATTTGTTATTCATCAAATAGATTAGTCAAAACCCTTAGCCTTGGACGCACCCATTTCTGTATCTGAATTACAAAATGCACTGAAGTCGCTAAAGTTGGGTTCGGCCCCGGGAAATGACGGGTATACAGTGGAATATTTCAAAACATTTCAAACGATTTTATTACCACATCTTTTCCAAGTATACCAAACCCAATTAGCAAATGTTTGGAACCATGGCTGAAGCTGTCACCATTGTGCTTCTAAAACCAAATAAAGATCAAATGATGGTTGTCAATTATAGGCCAATTTCTTTAATCAATGTGGACAATAAAATATTAGCTAAACTCCTGGCCTTAAGCTTGTCAAAGGCCCTTCCTTACATTATTGGAATGTATCAAACGGGCTTTGTGGCTCGCAGATATTCCTCTAACAATACAAGGTTAACCTTTCATATACTCTCCTTAGCAAAAAATTTAGAGGTTCCAGCTTTATCTGTGTCCTTAGAGCCCAAGTCCTCCTGGCCCGGCTATCTCCCCTCTTCCCCCCACCACACGATCTGGCCAGGAGGGAGCCCAAGCCCTCCTTGCCCGGCGATCCCCCCCTTCCCCGCACCACATGATCCGGCCAGGAGGGAGCCCAAGCCCTCCTGGCCCGGCAATCTTCCCCCCTCCCCCCACCACACGATCTGGCCAGGAGGGAGCCCAAGCCCTCCTGGCCCGTGACCCCCTCTAACCTCCACCCTCCACTAAAATACGAGCAGGAGGGATCTCAGGCCCTCCTGCCCTTGACGGAATCCCCCCCCCAACGACCGCCCCCCCCCCGAACCACTGACCAG
Source organism: Geotrypetes seraphini (assembly GCF_902459505.1). Taxonomy (NCBI): domain Eukaryota; kingdom Metazoa; phylum Chordata; class Amphibia; order Gymnophiona; family Dermophiidae; genus Geotrypetes; species Geotrypetes seraphini. Next base: position 313,980,712 of record NC_047084.1, on the reverse strand, counting down.
CCCCCTCGCCAACCCGCAACCCCCCCGCCGACCCCACGAACCCCCCCACCCCCACCCCCCTTTTCCGTACCTCAAACAATGTTGGCCGGACAGATGGGTGCCAAGCCTGCCCATCCAGCAGGCCAGCCAGCTTAGGAATGGGGCCGGATTGGCCCAGGCGGCTCAAACTCCGCCCACAGGTAGGGCCTGAGGCGCCTGGGCCAACTAGAATAGGCCCGGGAGCCTTAGGCCCCTCCTGTGCGCGGGACCTTAAGCACATGGGCCAGCTTGGGCTCCCTCCTGGCCCCAACGGATTCAGCCCGGGGGGAAGGTCGGGGTGCCGCAGGGCAAGAGGGCTTGGGCTCCCTCCTGCCCCGATGTCGTCAGGGGGTGTGTGGATTCTGTAACTGGTGTTGTTTTTGACAGACACCAGTTACAGAATCCAGCTTTTAGGCGAAGGACTGGCTCCTCCTTCGCCTAAAAGCTCTTGTTTTGGACATTTGGGGCTTAGGCTTTATTTTAGGTTGATTATATGGTATAAGTTTAGACGTAGTGGTGGTCTGGGCGTTTAAACAGCTGAACATAGAGGCAGGCCATTATCAAATAAACCTCCTTTTGGATGGTTTTTTTTGATAATGGACATTTTCCCTGCTTCTACTTTCAAAGTTTAAGGCCTTAGGCCAAATAGGACTTAGACGGTTTTTTTTATTATGCCCCTCCACAGTTCTTAGATGCTAAATTACCAATACCAGTGAGTAGGTCAAAGAGTCAATCACTATGGTTAGATTCAAAATTTACAATAGCAAAATCAAAAATTTATTGGAGAGATTGGGTCAAGGCTGGTATCAGGACAATAGAAGATGTATGTTCTCACAGTGATCTGGCATCTTTCGCCCATTTGCAAGGCTCATTCGGATTAGCAAAAACAATCTTTTAAATGGTTGCAGCTTAAACAAGTGATCCAAAAGGGAATTCCCCAATGGCGATCATTTATGTATCAACACACCTTACCATTTACATGCTTCCAGGTAGATTTCCTAGGGCACCATGCCTCTGCATGGTACAAAGTAATACGTGAATACTCATCTCAAAAAACCAAAGCTGGTTTGCGTGACATTTGGAGCTTTGAAATAAATTATAAGATCTCAGCAGCACAATGGCCTCATTTATGGAGGCGCAGAGTGCTGTGCACTGCCTCTGCTTCTATGAGACAGTCTTTGTACTTTTTATTATACCGAATTCCTTGGACTCCAGTAAGGCTACAAAAAATTGATAAAACACGCTCTAACAAGTGTTGGCATTGTAATTTGGAAGTGGGTACCTTAAATCATCTCTTATTTTATTGTCCTTTGATATTCTCATTTTGGAAGTCTATATAGAGTAGGATAATTTATATTCTTAAGGTACCCATACCGTTATCATACAAAACTATCTTGTTTGGTACCTCAGTCCTGACTAAATATTCACTCAAAAAGCATAGGGATAATCTTCTTTTAATTATGACAGGCGTGGCCTTACAAATAATTTTGAGATATTGGAAGCATTAGGATTGATTAAATTTATCTTTTTGGTGGGAGTCTCTTTGTTTATATTATCGTTATGAGAGGTTATTAGTGGAGGAATTAGGTGACTCCCCAAAATTTAAGGAGATATGGGGACCACTGGAGTCTTATATTAAAGATCTATAAAAGCTTTTACATGTTCCTGTCTTCTTTAAAATTCCAATGTTGTATCCTGATTAGGAGATAGAGGGTGGGAGGTGGGGGGGGGGGGGGAGAAGAGAGGGGGAGGTGTTTTTATACTTTGGGTTTGTGGTTAGAGTATAAGTGCTTCTATGTATTTCATTGTAACATAATTTTTTACACTTTCTGTATGTTGTTTATAAAATAAAAAAAAAATGTTAAATCAAGCTGAAGAGCCCTAACTTCGTTAGCTTTTCCTCATATGACAGAAGTTCCATCCCTTTTATCATTTTGGTCACTCTTCATTGAACCTTTTTAACTCTGCTATATCTATTTTGAGATATGGCAACCAGAACTGAGCGTGCCACTTAAGGTGAGGTTGCACCATAGAATGATACAGAGGCATTATAGTATTCTTGGTCTTATTTACCATTTATTTATTTACATTTACTATACCACTGCAACTATACAGGACAGAACTAAGTGGTTTACAATCTAAAATTCTGGAAATAAGAGGAAAAGAACACCATTGTGTAGATAGTAAAGAAGCATATCATTCACACAAGACACAGGGTACAATGTAGAGACAGGGAATGACCGAACTGCGTCAGAGACCTAAGTGCTTCATGCTAGGTAGACGAGAAGACAGGCAGGCCGGCCTTCAGGAGGGGATGCAGGCCTTCAAGGGGGAACAGGCCTTCAAGAGGGGACATGCCTTCAGGAATGGTGGCACAGGCCTTCAGGGGGACAGGCAGGCCTTCAGGGGTGGGATGCAGGCCTTTAAGGGAGGGTCAAGCCTTCAAGGGAAGAGACAGGCCTTCAAGGGGGAACAGGCAGGCAGGCCTTCAGGGGGGATGCAGGCCTTCAAGGGGGGAGACAGGCTTTCAAGGATGGTAGCACTGGCCTTCAGGGGAGACAGGCAGGCCTTCAGGGGTGGGATGTAGGCCTTTAAGGGGGGGCCAAGCCTTAAAGGGGGGGAGACAGGCCTTCAAGGGAGAAACAGGCCTTCAAGGCGGAGACAGGCCTTCAGGGTGGACAGGCAGGCCTTCAGGGGTGGGGTACAGGCCTTCAGGGGGGGGCACAACTTCAGGGGAGGGGGGCCCTGGTGTAGAAGTACACGGAGGGAGGGAGGGAAGGGGGGTTCAAAGAGATGTGCATATGCTGGAATTTGGGGGGACGAAATAATGAGTCTAAAAATAGAGGAGAGGGAGAGAGATGATGGACAATGAGATTTAGGGAGGGAAGGAACAAAAAGGGAGAGAAGTTGGACACAAGGGATGGTGTGGAGGGGGGATAGAGATACTGGATAAGATGGTAGTTGGGAAAAGAAAGGGAGAGATGGTGGACCCTGGGATGGTGGGGAAGTAGAGAGAGATGCTGGATGAAAGGGTAGTTAAGAAAACATGGATCTGTGGATGGAGACGAAAAAAAAAGAAAGATGCCAGACCTCCGGGGGAGGGAAGGGAAACGGAAGGGGAGGTCAGAGATGGCAGATGGATGGTTAGCAAGAAGAAAGAAGGAGACCCTGGCAAGCAAGTTATCAGAAGACAACCAGAGCCTGGGACCAACAAAATTTGAATAATGACCAGACAACAAAATGGAATTATATTTTCCATTTTGTGATTACAATATGTCAGATTTGAAACGTGTATCCTGCCAGAGCTGGTGTTAGACCGCAAACATGAGCTAGGATTTAACAGAGAGAGGAAAAGTTCTTTTTGTTTGTTTATTTTGTTTACACCACTGTCCCAGTGTGGTTAGGAGAAGGCAAAGGGGGTGAAGAGGATATAAAATAAACCCACCAGGATGTATGAAAAAAACACCCAATTGGGCAGGAAAATCAAATCGAAAAACCAATTCAGTAGGCTGAATCGAATCAAAATTTTTTTTCCTGAATCGGGCAGCACTACTCTGCTCTGCTCCAACAGAGTTCCTATGAGCATCAGAGCAGCATGATCTGCTCCTGGCCATGCCCCCTTTTCAAATTAGCACACCGCAACGGGCGCATACTTTCTATAGAATCATGCTTTCCAAGTTGTGTGTGTAACTTTAGTTAGTGCCAATTAGCATCAGTTATAAGGCCCATTAATCAAGTTGTGCGAGCATTACTGATTTGTGCACATAACTTAAGGTAGATGGAAAATCACAAACTGAAACTCAATCCAGACAAAACTAAATTCATCCTCCTAGAAAATAACAAAGTCCCTACCACTATCAACTTAGAAATCAACTCTATCAACTACCCTCTACAAACCACCCTAAAACTACTTGGAATGACTATTGACAGTGGCTGCACCATGCAACCACAAATAAACAAAAGCTCCGCCCACCCCACCGCGTCAGAGGCAGCGTCAGCGCCCGGGCTCCCCCTTAAAAAGGGGCGAGCCAACGGCGCGCGGCCGTTCGGCGCACGGCGAAGGCAAGCGGCAAAGGCGCTCGCCTTAGCAAGAGCGCCTTTGCGAAGGAGCCTTGCGAGGGAGGCAGAAACACCAAGAAATCACCTTCTTTCTCTTTTCTCTCTGCAGGAGCACACCAGCACTTTCCGAGAGCGATGGAGGACCCAGGATCCCAGAGGTACTTTCCGGTATACTGCACAGAGTGCAATATGTACGACTACCTCCCTTCGGGAAGGCGGGAGTACATATGCAGTCGGTGTCAGGAACTGGAAAGCCTGAGGATGGAGGTCGGCAGATTGAGGGTCAAGGTCCAGGAACTAGAGGGACTGGAGGAACTGCGCACCACAGAGGAGACGAGCTGGTCTACCCAGAACGCAGACGGAGCAGCCCCCATTGTGGACCAGGTGAGGGACCTCGAGAGATTCATCGAGGAGGCCTATAGGACGGTGGAGGAACGGGATCAGCAGCAGCACAGACGGATGTCGGCAGACGAGACCCAGGATCCACAAGGCGACACCGGGGAAGGACCTAGCGGAGGGACCACGCAAGAGGAGGAGACCGTGACTCACCAGGACCCCGAGGGAGAGACACCACACTACACTGAGGACACGGACCTGAGGCAGAGGAGGTTGCTGAGGAAAGGAAAGTCTGCTATTGTGGTGGGAGACTCGATCTTGAGAGAGGTAGACAGTCACGTAGCAGGAGGAAGGGAGGACCGGCTAGTGACTTGTCTCCCAGGGGCCAAGACACGAGACATCACTGATAGGATTGAGAGGATCCTGGACGGAGCAGAGGCAGAGGAGACTGCGGTAATAATCCATGTCGGAACAAACGATGTGAGCCGGAGGAACTTCAGCATGGACGCACTGACTGACCAGTTCAGGGTCCTGGGACGAAAGCTGAAGCGGGGCACACGGAGGATAGCATTCTCGGAGATCCTGCCTGTACCGAGAGCAGATGCAAAGAGGCAGGCAGACCTCCAAGCTGTAAATGCATGGTTGAGGAGATGGTGCCAGGAGGAGGGCTTCCGCTTTGTGAGGAACTGGACGTCCTTCTGGGGAAAGAGCAAGCTCTACCGGCGGGACGGCCTGCACCTGAGCACAGCGGGAACCAGACTACTGGCAGCCAATGTGAGGAAGGAGATCGAGAGAGCTTTAAACTGAGGAGAGGGGGAAAGCCGACAGCTGATCTCATGTTGACGCTTCGGACAACAGTATCCAGAACAGATGCTGAACGGGCTGACTGCAGGGAGGAAGCAGAGGGACCGGAAGATCTCAAAATCAGACAGCGAGGGAAACATCAGGTAAAGGGAGCTTGCTGGGAGAAGACTAAGGGGCATGGGGACACAGGGGGACTGGGTGGCATGAGGGCGAAAGACGAGAGTAATATAGAGGTACCACAAGGCGAGGGGGATCAAACAGAGGCTCAAGGGGTGATAGCCCAGGAGGGGGCCGGTAGGGCTAGAAATCCCAGAGGAAAAGCGGGGAAGTGGGGTGGCAGGAATGTGGGGAAACTGAAAGCTAAGAGGGTAAAGGCTGAGGGCAAAGCAGAAGCGCAGAGAGCGGGAAAACTGCCAGAAATCCAAGGGCAAGTGGCCCAGATAAATGCAGAGGTGGAAGAAAAACGACGGGACCTGTGGTGCTTATACGCAAATGCAAGAAGCCTCACGGCCAAGATGGGTGAACTAGAAGTCGTGGCCAGGGAGGAGGACCTGGATATAATTGGAATTGTAGAAACCTGGTGGACAGAGGAAAACCAATGGGATGTAGCGCTGCCGGGGTACAAGCTCTATAGGAGGGACAGGACCCACAAGAAGGGGGGAGGCATAGCACTATATATAAAGGACTCTATCCACTCGATCGGGATGGATATGGCAACGAAGACAGAGGGGCTGGAATCGCTATGGGTCAAATTACCGAGAAACAAGGGTGCGGCCATAAAACTGGGGCTGTACTATCGACCACCTGGCATGCCAGAGGGAGTCGGACATGACTTGGAAGCGGAATTGAGACAGGAGTGCAGGACTGGAAGTGTAACAGTGATGGGGGACTTAAACTACCCGGGGATAGATTGGAGTACGGGTCACTCCAACTGCACTAGGGAGACAGGATTTGTAGAAGCTGTGAAAGACTGCTTCATGGAGCAACTAGTCAAAGAACCGATGCGAGGGAGTGCTACTCTTGACCTCATCCTAAACGGATTAGGGGGGCCAGCGAGAGGGGTAGAAGTGGGAGGACCACTAGGCAACAGTGATCACAACATGATTAGATTCACAATAGAAAGAGGGACACCCGTGGTTAGGAGGACTGCAACAACTGCGCTGAACTTCAAGAAAGGGAACTATGCTGCTATGAGGGAAATGGTGGGGAGGAAGCTCAGAAACATCTTTAGGATGGAGACTGTGGGAAGCGCCTGGACCCTATTCAGGGACACCCTGCAGAAAGCACAGAGAATGTACGTTCTCAATTTCAGGAAAGGCTGCAAGAACAAACGATCAAAGGACCCGGTTTGGATGTCAACAGAAGTAAAAAGGGCGATAAAGGACAAAAAAGTATCTTTCCGGAGGTGGAAAAAGGACCCAACAGAGGAAAATCACCAGACGCATAGGAAATGCCAAAAGGAATGCCACCGAGAGGTAAAAAAAGCAAAGGGGAAATACGAAGAGGGGCTGGCCAGGGAGACGAAAAACTTCAAGGCATTCTTCAGTTACGTTAAGGGAAAGCGACCAGCGAGAGAGGAGGTGGGGCCGTTGGACGATGGGGACAGGAAGGGAGTGATTAAGGAGGATAAAGAGGTAGCTGAGAGGTTGAACACGTTCTTCTCGTCGGTTTTCACGAGCGAAGACACAACTAATATACCGGACTCAGAGGAGCTCATGAGTGGGGAACAGGCTGAAAAATTAGAGCACATAGAGGTAAGTAAGGAGGATGTCCTCAAACAGATAGACAGATTAAAATGTGGCAAATCACCGGGCCCGGACGGGATCCACCCAAGGGTTCTGAAGGAACTAAGACAGGAAATAGCGGGCACAATCCAACAAGTTTGCAACCTATCCTTGAAAACTGGTGAGGTACCAGAGGACTGGAAAGTGGCAAATGTCACACCTATCTTCAAGAAGGGATCGAGGGGTGACCCCGGGAACTACAGGCCGGTGAGCCTGACTTCAATTATAGGGAAGATGGTGGAAGCTATGATCAAGGACGGCATTTGCGAGCACATCGAGAGAAATGGCCTACTGAGAACAAGCCAGCACGGATTCTGCAAGGGAAGATCATGCCTAACGAACCTTCTGTACTTCTTTGAGGGAATAAGCAGTCGGGTGGACAATGGGGAGCCCATAGACATCATTTACCTCGATTTTCAAAAGGCTATCGACAAGGTGCCACATGAAAGGCTACTTAAGAAGCTGTGGAGCCACGGGGTGGGAGGGGATGTGCACAGATGGATCAAGCACTGGTTGTCAGGTAGACTGCAGAGGGTCGGAGTAAAGGGTCAATATTCTGACTGGCGGGGAGTCACGAGCGGTGTGCCACAGGGATCGGTTCTGGGGCCGTTACTCTTTAATATATTCATCAATGACCTGGAAAGGGAGGTAAAGTGTGAGGTTATAAAATTCGCAGACGATACCAAACTGTGCGGCAGAGTTAGGAACAGGGAGGAGTGTGAGGACCTGCAAAGGGACCTGGACAAGCTGGAAGACTGGGCAAACAAATGGCAAATGCGCTTCAACGTGGACAAATGCAAGGTCATGCATATAGGGAAAAAGAACCCGTTGTTCAGCTACAAATTGGGGGGGGGGTATTGTTGGGAGACAGCAGACTCGAGAGAGACTTGGGTGTGCTGGTGGATGCATCACTGAAGCCATCTGCACAGTGCGCGGCAGCCTCGAAAAAAGCCAACAGGATGCTGGGCATCATAAAGAAGGGCATAACAACCAGAACACAGGAAGTCATCATGCCACTGTATCGAGCGATGGTGCGCCCACATCTGGAATACTGCGTTCAGTATTGGTCGCCGCACCTCAAGAAGGACATGGCGGTACTTGAAAGAGTCCAAAGGAGAGCAACGAGAATGGTAAGAGGGCTGGAACACTGCCCATACGCCGAGAGGCTGGATAGGCTGGGGCTCTTCTCTCTGGAGAAAAGGAGGCTCAGGGGAGATATGATAGAAACCTTCAAGATCATGAGGGGCATAGAGAGGGTGGATAGGGACAGATTCTTCAGACTGAAGGGGACAGCTAATACGAGGGGGCATTCTGAGAAACTGAAGGGAGATAGGTTCAAAACAAACGCAAGGAAGTTTTTTTTCACCCAGAGGGTCGTGGACACTTGGAATGCATTACCGGAGGAAGTGATCAGGCAGAGTACGGTCCAGGGATTCAAACAGGGATTGGACGGATTCCTGAGGGATAAAGGGATCATGGGATACTGAAGGAGGAGCTGGGATGTAACACAAGTATAGAAAGTTAACCAGGTAATGAGTAAAAACCAACCAGGTCGTGCATGTGAAAGACCGGAGGGCTAGGGCTTCGATAGGAAGGCAGGACTTAAATGGGAAGCCAAGGTGGCAAGGGAGCCCCTTCTGATGATTCTGACAGGTCGTGACCTGTTTGGGCCGCCGCGGGAGCGGACTGCTGGGCAGGATGGACCTGTGGTCTGACCCGGCGGAGGCACTGCTTATGTTCTTATGTTCTTAACTACAAAAATTCAAAATACAGCTTTGAGACTCGTCTACTCATTGAAGAAATATGACCACATCACTGAGGCATACATCGATTCACACTGACTTCCAATCCAAGAAAGAATACAATTTAAATTCTACTGTATACTATTTAAAACTATAAACGGGGACAGCCCAACCTACCTAAACAACCGCCTTATCCAAACTACCTCTGCAAGGCATAGAAAAACACACACCCCTTTCACTCACCCCACAATCAAGGAAGTAAAACAGAAAAAACTTTACGACCTACTAGCCACTCAAGCAGCAAAACTAGATAACCAAATCTCCAACCTATTGATATCAACCCCTGACTACAAGATGTTCAGAAAGGAAATAAAAACTATACTCTTCAAGAAATCCCTGAGTAAAGCCTAATACCACAAATTCCTCCCTCTTACCTCCCTCTCCCCTATCCCTGATCCTACCTTTCCCTCTCTCAGAAACGATCTCTGATCTAACCTTATAACCCTTCCCTCCACAACTCTTATTGTAATCCGCTTTGAACTGAAAGGAAATGGCGGAAAAGAAATATGTAATGTAATGTAATAACTTAAGGTGCCATATACAGAATTTGGGGTAAGTGGCTGAATATCACCGCTAAATGAATAATTTTTAGGGTCACCTCTACTCTGCCCCTAACTTGACCTATTGTTATATGGAGAGAATCTGGCTTTAACAATTTAAATGACTCCATATTAAAATCTATATCACCTTCAAAAATGTGTGGCTATGGGAATTATGCATTGGCCGTCAGGCTGCCTGATGTCTACAAGGGATTATTATTTTGATCCATACAGAAAAAAATGCAGATCCACAAGGGTGGGCGATTGGAAAGGAATCAAAGGGCTCAATTCACACAGATTATTTTTGGCTTCCAAGAGGTGAATAAGCCAAAAATTCAAACAGGAAAAGCAGATATTCGGGAGATGTTGTCTGATAAAATAAAATGTTCACCAAAGCCTTGAAATACATACTGCATGAAGAAGCCACAGCTGCCATTGACCTTCCATGTATATCATCCATTCTTCCTATAGATCTGTGTTCTATCACCTACATACTCACATATAACCTCATAACCTTTTATCAACTGTATCACTAGCAAGTGTCACATTCAAAGGTATTTTTCTTCAGCTCCAAGACGTTGAAACTTTTGGCCCTACTATACTCAATCACCTTCCACTATTTCCTAAAGAAATCATTTTGAAACACATAAAAGCTTTTCGCACAGTGCAAAAATCCTATTATTTTTTAGAATTCAGCTAATACTTTCCATGCAAAATCACATTTGAAGGGCCAAACCTGCTCTTTCCATAGAGGTCACAGAGTGGATCTAACCTAATGCACCAGTCACAGCATCAGTCAGACTAGGCTAGGCATGAGGGATCATTTTATAATCAGCCATATTCATGGGTATATAGTCAGTGCATATAGGGGAAAAAAATGTATCACTTTTAAAAAGGGAAAATAGGCATGTGGAGGGGCATAATCAAAAGATATGTCTAAGTCCGTTTTGGCCCTAAGTCGCTAATCGCCCAAAGTTGGACATGGGAAAAGGTCCATTTTTGAAAAATATGTCCAACATATATATATATATATATTTTTTTTTTAATCGTCTAACTGTACGTCCAGCCATCTGATCGTCCAGACCACTAAGTCGTCCATCTTTATACCTCATTTTCATCCACAAATTTTTCCAAGTCAAAAACGCCTAGAAAAAGACCTTTTGGATGTGGGCGGGGTCAGCAAAGTGATGAACTGGACACCCAAACATTGCACCAGAGTAGTGGAGTGCCTTACAGGGCACTGCCGTGAACTTCACAAAAAGGGTGCCACATACACATCTCACCACAACAATCTTATAAGTCATAGTGAGTCCCCAAAACACCTCCAGAACCGACTAGACCCACCTGTCTACCACCCCAACAGCCCTAATAGCTGCAGGTGCCACTTATATGGCAGTACATAAGGGTTTGGGTTTTTTTATGGGGGGGTGCACATGTTTCACCATGCATGCCGTGGTTAGAGTGGCTTATGGGCCTGGGTCCTCCTCTCCATGGTTCACTAGCCCACCCCCCAGACCACTTAAGCCACCTCTCTGCAGCTCTACTAAGCTTTCCTATGCCAGGCTGCCAGGTGCTGATGTTCTGGAGGCAGATATGTAAAGTTGTTATTACAATTTTTATGGGGGGGGGGAAGGGATGGGTCAGTGATCACTGGGGGAGTGTGTAGGGGTCTGTACTTTGTCCCTACAGTAGTTATCTGATCACTTTGGATACCTTCTTGTGACTTAGACCTGGTTTTAGATTGCCTAAGTCACAACATCCAAGTTCAATCTCTAGGCAGTGTTGTAAAACTTTCGGTTATACATGCAGTACGACTAAGTCTAGGATGGCCCATATCCTGCCCTCACCACTCCTCCTATAACGCTTTTAGCTCTGGGCGTACTGTAGCACTGTGAAAGCCTAAGTCATTTTTAGATACGTCTAAAACCCGGTTCGATTATCGGCACTTGGATGACTTGTCTCACTGATTGTCTAAGTGCCTATTTAGGACAGTTTTTAGATGTATTTCCATTTCGATTATGAGCCCTATACTGTACTTACCTTCTAAAATTGTCAATTCCATATATTACAATCTATGGTGAAATGTAAGTGTTTGCACCTGCTCCAGAGCAGATGTAGCTAAACATGTCTCTCAGTTTACACATGTATAATTTAGCATATTGTAATGTACAAGGAACACAAGCTCTGCCCAGCAGTACCCCTGGGAATGCACATATGCATAAAAGTAAGCATAGGATCGCTCCTTGCATACATTTCTAAATATATAAATGGTAGTGAATTTGTTCTATGAGGACATATAGGGCTATAATGTTATGTTTTTTTCCAGAAGTATTTGGGAAGTCTCATTACGTAGGTGCACGTGTCAACACCTGTCATTGTCATGTGGAACTTCCTCACTCTAATCACTTCTGTAGAGCCAATCAGACCTGTTTCCCCACCAAGGATGCCTCAGAGCCTCAGCAGTTTTATTTCTCTTTCTTGAGAGTCTGTAAATCCTATTGTTTTCCCATGGTCTTTGCAATCTATCCAATAGTTCCTTCATCAGGTTATTACATCAAATGTTATTTTTTCACTTCAGCTCAGTGTGGGATGTATTTAGGCCTAGAGCTGCCAACAAGAGTGTTTTTGTCACCATCAAATAGCAGTGGCTATTTTTCCAAATGAAAGGTAATCTCCCCCCCAAAAAAACAGACAAACCATCAGCTTCAAGAAGTGTTCCGAGAGCAACAGGATAATATCCTTTACTCATCCCACTATTCCTTAATGGCCTTGCAGAGGTAACAGTGTTGGGTCCATTGGGAAACAGTGATTGTAACATCATCAGATTTGCGCTAATATCTAGCTGACTGCTGCTTTTACATATCAGAAATATTACACAACACTTTTCAGAGCAAAGTTATTGACAGTGGGACCTACAACTAAAAGATTTTCTCCCATTTTATGTCAATAGGAAATATGTTTAGGGGCTGATATTGATATTAAAATCTAGCTGACCAATTTAAGCACTATTTAACTGGCCAAGAATGGTTGCTGTCCATTTAAGTAGCAATTAGTCAGCTAAGCACTAATATTCTATATGAGATGGCCACTACATTTTAGTGCTTAGCGGCTAGCCCAGTCACCGGCTATGTCACGAGACTTACATAACATAACTTTATTCTTCTATACTGCCACAATCCGACGATTTCTAGGCAGTTTATACTGAAGAGAGCTGGACAATCAGCGAAATACAAAATACAAATAGCAAAAGTATAACATATTTCTTAAGAATAATCAGAGTAAAATTATTGTAATTAGTATAACTTCTATTTAGGAAATGAATCTATCAAACAATACAGTCTTAATTTCTTTCCGAAATGCGCCATAGATCAACCTGGCTCCATTGATGTAATTACCTAACCAGGACTGCTGTTTACTTGCTTGAAACATAAAAGTCCTATCCAAAAAGGACCTGTATCAACAACCGGTGATCTTTGGCAAATAAATTACAATTTCTGGTTATCCTTGTAGGGCTGTATAGCACAAAATAAGACAAAAGATAGGTAGGGGCTAATCCCCAAACCAACTTGAAGCAAATGCAAGAGAACTTAAATATTACTCGTGCCTCCATCGGCAACCAGTGCAGCAGTCTATAGTAGGGACTAACACGATCGCTTTTCTTAAGCCCAAATATCAGACGGACAGCCGTGTTCTGTACTATTCTCAATTTTCTTAGTTTTTTTAGGTACACCCAAATAAACGATATTGCAGTAGTCCAATATAGATAGAACCAATGACTGCACCAATAATCTGAAAGACAGAGGATCAAAATATTTTTTGATGGTCTTTAATTTCCATAGTGCAAAAAAGCACTTCTTCACCATTAAATTTGTGTGTTCAACCATGGACAAATGAGTGTCAAATGTGACTCCTAATATTTTTATAGATACACTGGCTGATCAGCTAGGTTTAGTGGACTGATAGAGCTGCATAAATAGCAGGTCTTTCTTTGGTAGTTATAACTTAACTGGCCAACCGATTAATATCAGCTTAACTGTCTATGTTTTTAGTGGTGAACTCCCCCCCCCCTGAAAACTCAATGCCAGTCGCCAGATACAAAAAATGAAGATTTGCAAATAGAAGCTGACATAGTGGGCCGAGCTGATAGAAACCAGAATAAGTTCCAGTTTATTTAATCTGGAATTAAATTCAGTTCTTCCGCCCAGAGATCATCAAAGTGGATTGCCCCTTCATCTATTGGTTCTTGCATAATTTTATATATATTTATATTTTATATGGCTGAAAATTCTCTTAACTAAAGTACCTAAGTTCAGCACGCAGCTGTCTTTGAATATGGGCCTTCAAGTAGATAGGACCCAGTGGTTTCTCAAAATATAAGGAAGTATTTATCATCAAAGAGCTTCTCTGCTCTTGCACAGCGAACGGCTGGTGATACAGGTATTGTCTAGTCCCAGTTGCACTTATCACACTCTTGATATGCCATACACTCACAAATAGGGGTGTTTGTTTTTTTGTTATGCCAATTAAAAACACCTCTCACTGTGATGTTGGCCTGGCTTCACAAGAAAACTATGGAAACACATGGAAAATTCCATCAAATGAATTCTTATGTGGATAATGGCTGCTTAGAATCCATAATATATCAAAGGAAAAAAACAAATACCTCAATGACTACAAGCCAGGTGTCATGTTAACACGGTATAGGCCATGTTTTTCTCATTCATTGTCCTTTTTCTTGTGAAGTCACTAAGCATACTCAATCTCAAACAAGGGGGGAATTTGCTTTTAATCCATGTCAATCCCTCCACATTTCTGGGCAAAAGATGAAGCTGTGCTTGTGTCCGAATGCTGCCAGCTGTTCCGAGGTACTCTTTTGAACACAACCTAGCTGGCTGACAGTCGGCTGTGGAAATTTGGACCAGGCAGCAGCTCTCTCTTCCAATCAGCCCAGAAGGGTTTCTGCACTTGGATTTGTACTGTCACCAAATCATCAAACAATTACAGGCTGTGCTAAGGCATACTGGGAAGGAAAGAGAACAGTGTAGTAAATCTCATTTTGTATTTTTGGGTAAAATGCTTAAGGAATTAGCCCTAGTTTTATGTCAGCAGTTCCTACCACATGAAGTCACACAAGGCTCTCTTGCCAGACAAAGTGGAACACCACAAATAAACCTTCTATGTATTTGTAAGGAAAGCATATGGTGGATTACATAGAGGCTTGAGGGGGAAGAGGGCAGAGTTTCTCAACAAGGTGACACTATAATGAAAGTATGGTAGAGAGAGACAGAGAAAGATATATATCAGCTGTACATCGCCCAGTACATATAAGGTGCCCATCCTTAGCTTAAAGGGCTAGATAGTGCAAAATCTTCAATGATATAACCCTAGATACAGCATAGCCCGTGGTGAACTTGTTCATGAACCCAATACACAACATAAACCCCAGAAACTAAAGAAAAGGTTAAGAGGACTTAAAATGTATTGGTGGAATTTGAAGCTAAAAAGGAGATAATGTACTGCTACTGTTATGCCAGATGGAAATCTGAGAGTGAGATTATATGCCAAGTACCTTGGTTAAGGAGGAAGGCTTGTAGATAGAAAGAAGGAAGGAAGGATGCCTTCTCCCTCCTCCCAGGTGTCATCAAAATGGTAGTACCCCTCCTGATGCATTTTTCACTCAGAGAATAGTTAAGTTCTGGAACACATTGCCGAGATTGTGGTAAGAGTGGATGGCGTAGCTGGTTTTAAGAATATGGACAATTTCCTGGAGGAATAGTCCATAGTCTATTATTGAGAAAGACATGGAAGCCACTGCTTGCCTGGATCGGTAGCATGGAATGTTGCTGCTTTTTAGGTTTTGGCCTGGTACTAGTGACCTGGATTGGCCACCATGAGAACGGGCTACTGGGCTTGATGGACCATTGGTCTGACCCAGTAAGGCTGCTATTATTATTATGTTCTTATTACTGCCATGTTATGCACACAACTAACTATTTGGAGATATTGTCTTCTCCCCACCCTAAAGGGCACATGGAGCAAAAGAATGATACATGGTAAGTTAAGAGTAAGGTACAGGGTGGAACTCATAAAAGTGAGTATAGTGGGGATGCATGAAAATTGAATACCCATCAAGAGAAAAAAGCAGGAAGGAAAAGGGACCCACTGGAAAAGGACAAGAGACTGCTGAGGAATCTAGCAGAAGACCTGGCTGAACACGCAGGCTTGGATTTTATTTTTTATTATTTTTTGCCAAAGGTACAGTAATTACATAAGAATAGGCCTACTGGATCAGACCAATGGTCCATCTAGCCCAGTTTTCTGTTTCCAAGATCACAAGTACCTGGCAGGAACCCAAATAGTAGCAACATTCCATGGAGAATGCTGGTCTTCTTTAGAAAGTTAGTAATTGAACATAGACCAATTTCTCCATTTCTTGCCCTGGATTGGTAGCATGGAATATTGCTATTCCTTGGGTTTTGGCCAGGTACTAGTGACCTGGATTGGCCACCGTGAGAATGGATTACTGGGACTGATGGACCATTGGTCTGACCCAGTAAGGTTCTTAATGATAGGAAGTAAAGGCTGGAAATTGGACAATAACAGGTGAGTTTGAAGCCTGATTTGTTCAAGACGAGCTTAATCAATGCTTATTTTTTAAATGAGGCAGGAGTTTTGGGTTACCACTGAATTAATTATGGTGGCTAGTCAAAAGTACAAGATAACACCTGATGAATGTAAGAAACATGAGGTTTTCAAGACAAGACGATAGGCTGATCCTCTGAAAAAGTCTCTTGACCTTGCTGAGAAAGACCATTCTGAACTCAGGCAGTGAGATACGATGTGGAGGCAGTTTAAGCTGGCTTGGCTGTAGTAGGTAGAAGACTGTCTAAAGAACTTACATTGGACAGGCCAGTGAAAGACAGGAGACCGAGTTAAAGAAAATGCAGCAAAAAATATGATCATGTATCTTCACTCTTGGTAGAGTTACATTAGCTCCCCATTTCTGCAAAGATTTCATTTTTGAAGTTTTTATGCTTGGTATTTAAGGCGTTTCAGTTGGGTTTACCACTTTATCTTAACAACAAACTCATAGCTAAGAATCATGACAGAGTATTGCGGTCTTGCACTATTTTGTAAAAGGTGTGTGTGTGTGGGGGGGGGCATTTTTATTGAGATTTGTATTTGATTATATATTTATTTTGTAAACTGCTTTTAAACTTTGTACTAGGTGGTATATAAAGTCAATAAATTAAATCAAATCTGAATGTTGAGCTAAAGAATTCAGCAAAGTCACTGACAGAAGCACTCTCCTTGGTATTACAGAGGGATGGAGAATCGGATCTATAATTTCCTCTATATTTATTTATTTAAAAATGTATATACCATATATTATCTATACGGTTTCCATAGTAACAAGCATAAAATGTAAAACAAACATACATAGTTCAGTTGTTAAAAAAACGACACTTTTAAAAATGGTCAATAGACATCAGAAATCTTCAAATCCAGTTTGAATATAAAATTTCAACTCAAAGCATTCACAATCAGTTGGATTTTTAGCATTTTCTTAAAATTCAGTCTAGCAGCACACAAATGCAAAATTCCTGGCAGGGTATATTCCACAGCTTTACAGGCAACACAGTCACACCAATTTTTAATGTGGGAGATTAACATTACTTCATACTGTTTTCTGATCTCAGACTTCTTTTAGGCTGATAGATTTAAAACAAACAAACTCTTGAAAAACAGCAGGAGATACAAATTTACTTCATTGGACTGAGCCCCTCCCCCCGCCATAATCTTTCATTCAATTCACTGATCTCCATCAACCTCAACCCCCTTCCCATTTCTGCCAAAACTGCGACTTCCAAAAGAGATACCCCTAACAACTAAACTAAACCCCCTCATTAATCCAGGTAAGGCGAGCGAGACTTTTGTCAGCCGCTACCCTTCACATCAACACCCTTCTTCCCTCCCCACCCTCTACCAAAATCCTCACTCCCAACATCCTCACCTTAACTCCTCCCCTCATCCCTTGCCCACCAATCCAAGTTTTCCAGTCCTCCCTTCTATCGACTAATCTTCCTTGAATTAATCCTTCCTGCCCTACCTCCCATCCCTTCATCTAACCCTCATGTGTGTTCGGCCAAGTTAACTTGCCCATGAAACGTTTTCTTTTACCTGATCCCTCAACCCTTTTGCTACCCTTACTCTCCATTATTTGTCACCAGCACATCCATGACCTCTACTGACCTTACCATCTTCAGCTTGTTAAAAATCTGGCCTCCTCTTACTTATTTACATTTGGGTTTTAGTCATAGTCCCTCTGTTAAGGACTCCCAGGCCCACATATAAGTACTTCTGCTCTTTATAGTTGTAACAGCTGCTATACCGGTTCACCCCAGTGGCTTTTTGAAAACACATTTCTGTGAATGCCACCCACTTTCTAATCTTATATTTCCACACTCTCTATTAATCGCCTCTCCAGTCTCTACCTCTTTTCTCCTCACCAATCCCTGTTCCTCCCTGTTATTCATCCCCTCTCTACATCCAGTCCCTTTCTTAAGTCTTGCCCCCTTATTCAAGTTCATTCCTCCTTTTACTTCTCCTATTTCCACCCTCTCACTTATGTCACATTCTTTTATCCCCAAACTCTACACAGCCCTGTTTTCCCTCTTTCCCCAACAGCCATTGCCCCCGCCTCTTCTTCCATATTTCCTTCTCCAATATTTCCTTACCTTATCTTTTTTCCACCTTAACCCCATCATCCATCTTTGTGCCCCCCCCTCCATCTTCAACTTCCCTTTAATATACCTATGTTTCTTCCCCCCTCCCCATATCTGTCCTTTTCTCTTCTTTCTCCCATCACTAGGGTTACCAGATGTCTGGATTTCCCCGGACAAGCCCTCTTTTTGAGGACATGTCCAGGGGCCCGTCTGGGTTTTGAAAAGCTTTCCTTCGTGCAGGAGAGCATCCACGTATGTGCGGATCTAACGCAATGATGTCACGTGTGACATCATTGCATTGAATCTGCACTTGCTCAAATGCGCTGTCCGTCGAGAACAGGCAGCGGGGCCAGGGCTAAATTGGAGACAGGGCTGGGGCGGGGATGGGTGGGACTGGGCAGGACTGTGGGGCAGGTCTAGGGGGTCCGGATTTTCCAGATGGAATATCTTGTAACCCTACCCACCACCAAAGCCCTCCTCCCATCTCCTGTGTCAGGCCTATGTCCAAGCCCCATCTCCCATCTTCCCAGCACCACTAAATATGCTGCACAGCGGGGAACGCCTTTCTTTGCTCCAACTGCTCTGGCCACCAGCACCATACAGGAGTTGAAAGTGGCGGGAGAAACAAGTACTTCCTGTATCGCACACAAAACAGAAAGTAGATTCTCCCTGATTTTAACAGTCACATAGTACTGGCAAAAAACAAAGGAACAAGTGGGGAATGGGACTGTACACATCAGCCTTGGATACAATAAGCTTTGTTAATTGTAATCACAAATAAAAACTCAATACATGTATAAGTACATGAATATAATGTCCTTTTTCTTTCTGACTCGACATGGTCCGTGTTTCGGCCTCCAGGGGGAAGCCTGCCTCAGGGATAGGGGAACCAATCTGCTCCTGGAGGTTTCAGGAAAGGCTCTTGGGACCAGGCTGATCCAAACTCCACGAACCCAGAGAACACAGCTTGCTCACAGGAAGACATTAGCACTTAATGCATCTGTTAGATTGTTACATGAGGATGCAAAGATCAAGGAAAATTCTGGAGATATTTCCAGGAGTTGAGATCAGTCATAAAGCTGACGTGTACAGTCCCATTCCCCACTTGTTTCTTTGTTTTAGTCTGCTAGACGTGGGGTTGTTGAACCTTATTCTTTTGTGGTTTACGTAGTGCTGGCAGCCAGAGCAACTGGAATGAAGAAGAGAGTTCCCTGCTCTGCAGTGGATTTAGTGGACCTGCATGAGATAAATTTGAATATGAAACCTCCAGTAAATGCAAATCTCTCTCATGCATAGTCATTATGGGATCTTGAAAACCAGACTGGCTAGGTTCGCTGATTGAGAGCCGCTGCTCTAGGGCAATGATTCACAACCTTTTTCCAGTTAGGATATACATAACGTGACCATTTATTTTTTCCCACCAAACGGGACCGGACCATTCCCCTGGATCCCAGCCCCCCCCCTGGAAAATATAATGCAAAATATAGACAGCAGATATAAATTCTCAAAACTGACACATTTTGATCACTAAATTGAAAATAAAATAATTTTTCCTACCTTTGTTGTCTGGTGATTTCATGAGTCTCTGGTTGCACTTCCTTCTGACTGTTCATCCTTTCTTTCACTTCTTTGTTTCTCCCTGCCCCCCATCTTCTTTTTGTCTTTCTCTCTCCTGGCTCCCTCCCCCCTTTCTGTCTTTCATTCTCTCTTCCGGCCTGGCACCCTCAATCCGCCGCCACCTATTTGTCCATGCCACTGCCACATTAACAATCATCTTTGTGCAGCGACTGCACAAGCCTTCGCCCCCCCCCCCCACCCAACTTCAATTCTGGCGTCAGAGAGGAAGTTCCAGGCCAGCCAGGCAGTGATTGGCTAGCCCGGAACTTCATCTCCAACGTCAGAATTGACGTCGGAGGGGAAGGCTTGTGCAGTTGCTGCATGAAGATGATGTTAGTGTGGCGGTGGCTTGGACAAGTAGGTGGCAGTGGCCTGTTTTTAGCTCGCCTGTCCCGCTCCTTCTGAAAATAGGACATTTTGGTGTACCGAAGCTGTGCATCAGGACAACAGGACAGATGAGCTAAAAACGGGACGGTCCCATTCAAAACAGGACGTATGGTCACCTTATATATACAGAATGGATGATGCTCATATAGGTGACACTCTGCATATATAACCCTCATGGACCTTTGGTCCAACACAGTATAACAGTTCTTATGAGTTAAATGTGAACACTATCTGCATCCACCGTTATCCAACCTGCCCCCAATAAATGAAGATCATAACTAGAATATTTTGTTTTGGAAAGCACAATGCAAAAAGTATTCTTATGCTCATGTCATTGAGCAATAGAACAAAAAAAGAAAAGAATCAGATGCTGCAGAAGCACAAACAATTAGGAGCAACAGAGACAGCCAAGGGCTAGAAAAAGGAATACATGCAAAATTGATGCAATAAATAAATTAATCCTTTATTGAAAACCACAGACCAGACATAGCCATGTTTCAGCTAATGCCTGTGTCAGGGGTCCTTGAATACTGGAGGGATGCCCAGTCCCTCCTGCTGGAACACCCCCCAAGCCCATCCAGACACCAAAGTACCTTGTTTTAAGTTGGCCGGCCAGACAGGTGCTTTCTCTGGCCAGCTGGCAGGCCTGCCTTCATTGAATAGCAGGCCTGCCCCTTCCCTTTGCATCTTGGGAAGGGGCTGGCTCGCCTTTTAGTAAAGGTGGACCTGCCAGCCGAAGTAAGCATCTATTCAGCTGCCAACTTAAAATAAGGTATTTTGGGGTCTGGGTGGCTTTGGAGGGGGGCTTACTGCAGGAGGGACTGGGCATCTTCTCTTCTCTTGGGAAGAGGGGTTCCTGTAGGAAGGAGTGGGCATCCCTCCTGCTGATGATCTTTGGGAGGAGGGGTTCTGGCAGGAAGGACTGGGCATCCCTCCTGCCAAGGAATGTCTTTGGGGCTGGCAGCAGGAGGAAATGGGCGCTCCTCTTGCCGCAGACATTGGGGGGAAGGGATGGCTTTTTGGGTTCTGGCAGGAAGAACTGGGCATCTCTCCTGCTGGTAGTCTTCGTAGAAGTGGGCCGGTTCCTTACCACCGCAGGGATATTTCCTTGCTGTTTCAATTCAGCAGCAACCCGATTCTCTAACCATGACATGGACGCCAGTTAGAGAATTGTGGTGTTAGGTGGGCTTAGGCATCTGTCCATGAGGACAGATGCGATTCTATATAAGACGCCCGTGTGCGATTCTCAAAAGCCGCTTAGGCAGCTTCTGAGGCCATGCATCCTATATACAGAATCCGGCCCTGTGTGTACTTCTATATATGTCACACAAAACCTTTTTTGTGTGTAAACAGACCTTACATGTGAAAAATCCTTTATAAATTAACCCTGGGCAATCTGTCATAAAACTACCCTCTATATTTGATAAAATTTCACTGCTATTGGGTCCAAAGAAAGACATGAAAGCATTTTTTTAAAAGTTATGCACATGATCTGTAGACTTAGGCCATTGTAAAATAGAGTGCCAGAGGCCATGGCACTGATTGATTGTACCTAGAAGCTAACAGAGCTCTTCCAGTGCAAGGTACCAGATTATTATAAAAACACTTGAAACAAATTTTTTTTAAAAATGGAAAGGAGAGCAATAGGCAGCAACTCTAACCTCCAAAAAGTGAAGTAAGTGTTTGGAATCTTTTAAAAAAAACAAGCGTGAAAGGTTTCTCAATTGTCAGCATGAAATTTCTCTTCAGACAAAATGAGTCAGGTTTGTTTTGGCTGCTTTTCATTTTCAGTCATCCTTACACGCTGCTCTGGATTTCTCATAGGGCTCCCACACTCCATCCCTCAGGCGTCTCAGCTGAGTCACTCTGAGACAGGCCCTGCCCTATCTACAGCTGGGAAAGGAACCTGAAGAACTGCTGTCGATTTCACACAGCAGTGTATGACACAAGGCAAGGCCCACACAACTTACATGACTCAAGATAGAGAAATTTTCTCAACAAAGTGAGAGGAGATTAGCACTTCCATGGTTCACCAAGATGAATCAGAAGAGTAAAGGACCAGGATAAGGGCAAAATATATAGAGATAATATCAATATATATAAACAAACAAACTGTTCATGAAAACTTTATTAGCATATCTCATAAAATTCATTAAGGGGTCCTTTTGCTAAGGTGCCTGCTAAACGCTACCGCATCCATTATAGTTTATGGATGCGTTAGCATTTAGCATGCTAAAAATGGCTAGTGCACCTTAGTAAAAGGACCCTAAATGACCTTTATTTTTTAATACGTTTATTTAATTTCCATCTCAGAGAAATTCTCTCTTCAAAAGCCTTAAGGACCCACTATAACTTCTCTATCAGTGTAATAAAATGTGGGAAAGTTACCACAGATCCCATACACAATTTTATTGTTTCCAACCTGGCTATAGGATGGCTATAATAGCACTGAGAAATTCCTTGGCCCTAATTTTATAAGTCCTATTCATCTTTGATACTTGCATAAACCTGCACTTAAAAGCCGAGATATACACATATCAATCCCAAGTAGCGGTATTGTATGGTCTGTGTCCCGCCTGTGGCGAGAGACAGGTGATGGTCCAACAACTCCACTTCATTGATAATTTTATTGTTACATACTGTGAACGGGGGAATTCTACAGCTTTAGAAGGAGTTGTGTAGCTTAGGAAGAAGGAGAAGGCATCTTGATTTGTAAGTTGAATACTGTCAGCAGTACACCACGTATCATCCTCATCATGCTTGACATGGTGGCGACTTTACATACATTGTTGAAATAAGGGAAACTTGGGCCTACATGGGGTGGTGGGTGAGGCTCTGGTCACCTAGTTGGGCAGACTGGAATGGACCATGGGGGTCTTTTTCTGCCGTCATTTAATGTTACTATGTAAGTGCAAGGGAGCATGGTCAGGGCATGTATTGGGTGAGACAACAGCATGACATGTTCAATGATATTTGTTCATTTCCCTCTGCCTTAAACCTCCAGTGGTTTTTGACACCTCCAAATGCCAAACTAAGGAAACTGGTCCCTGAAAGAGTCAAAATACCATTATGGGCTGTATTCAGTAAATGGTGCTCTAGAAAAAAAAACTGTGCGCAGCTCTATTCTACAAGGATCACTCCAGGCAGAACAGCGTGTAGCGCCAATTCTCGCACCCAAATGTGGGCGCCAGGACTTAAATACCTGCTGAAACCAGGTGTAATTCCTGGTTCCCAATTTCGGTGCGAAGAAGAAGAGCAAAGAAAGACAAACTCTGCACAAAGTCAATCAACCCAAAACAAGCAGAGATGACCACATTATTCAGGCTGTAATTGTGGATGTTTCTATTGACTCTATTTATGAGAATAAAGTCTACACTTGAAAACATCAGACTCCACAGTTCTTTTGTTTTGGATTCTGGTTACTCCTGTGGATTTCTATGGGTCAACTTCTTTATTGAATTCATGTTGGAATACGCTTATTCCCCAAGCTCAGTCTTATTATTTATTTAGAAAAATTCTTAAAACTTATCTGTTTGATAAATATGTGACTTAATTGCCATTTTGTATTTTCTGAGAAATTTTGATATGCTTATGTAAGTAATTCACTGTTTGTGCAGTTCTTTCTTGCTGTAAACTGTTTTGAACTAATAGTTTGGTGGTATATAAGAATAAAATTACTATTATTATTTATTGACCGAACCTCAGATTAACCATATAGTCAAAACTATATTTTTCAAGTTTCGCCAACTTCATAATATAAGACAATACTTTGATGACAAACACTTTGCAACCTTGATTTAGGCATTTTTTCTTAGCTCATTTAGGGCACCTTTTATCAAGCTGCGCTAGTGAGTTTAACGTGCTCGACTTTTTATCATACGTTAACCCCTGCGCTGGCCAAAAACTACTGCCTGCTCATGAGGAGGCGGTAGCGGCTAGCGTTGCTGGCAGTTTAGCGCACGCTATTACGTCCGTTAAACCGCTAGCGTGGCTTGATTAAAGGAGCCCTTAGAGAAGGGGTAGAGAACCCCGGTCCTTGAGAGCCGTATTCCAGTCGGGTTTTCAGGATTTCCCCAATGAATATGCATTGAAAGCAGTGCATGCAAATAGAACTCATGCAGATTCATTGGGGAAATCCTGAAAACCCGACTGGAATACGGCTCTCGAGGACCGGAGTTCCCTACCCCTGCCTTAGACTATTGCAATAATCTTTATTCTTCACATACAGTCAGATTATGTACAAAGCTTAAAATACTTCAAAAACACAGCTGCCAAATTTATATTCCACCTCAATAAGTTTGATAGGGCTTCTCCAGTATTATTTGCTCTTCACTGGCTCCCAGTTGAGGCTCATATTCTTTTTAAGTTAGCATGCAAATTGTTTAAAATATTTGAAGATTTTATATCAGAATATTTAC
The DNA here is from genome assembly GCF_902459505.1 of Geotrypetes seraphini. Lineage (NCBI taxonomy): Eukaryota > Metazoa > Chordata > Amphibia > Gymnophiona > Dermophiidae > Geotrypetes > Geotrypetes seraphini. Next base: position 313,956,222 of record NC_047084.1, on the reverse strand, counting down.
CTGAATTACTCATTTCCTTTACTTTTATTTTTCCCTCTTTCTCTGGGATATGCTTTAAGGAAATTTTAGAGGATTCCTTTAACTATCAAGCAATTTGATTCTGGTTGTTCTGTACCTCTTGAGCTATGGTGCTTCATAATCTTATCTCATTTTTTGAAAAAAAATAATAATTTGAAGACTCAGAAAACTTTTTGCATAATCATTTTTTCCCCTCTGCTTTATATCTCCATTTGGTGGGGATTTAGTGGGATACAAGAATACTATTACTTATTCTCATATGTACACTGTAGAGCATGACATACGAGTTATAGTTAGTACTGTTCAATTCCAGTCTTCAAAGGCCACCAAAGGATCAGGGTTTAGGATACCCCATGAAAGAATATGCATATTCACTAGGGATATCCTGAAAATCTGAACCACCAATGGAAGTACTCAAGGACTGGGAGTGCACAAAACAAGACACAAGATTATTCACTAAAAATGTTTTTTTAAAACAAGTAAAGGTGTAGCTTCAAGGAACAAGGAAGGTTCTCTCGGCAGATAAGTACTCCAAAGTAATTTTACTAAGTTATGGAAACTGATTTAGCGTCCACTATATTCTATGGATGCGTTAGCATTTACTGCGCACTATATCAGCTACCGCACCTTAGTAAAAGAGACACCTACATGAAGGATAGGGCATATGTCCAGACTTAACAGCATAAGGATGAGGCCAGGTCAAACATCATCAATGTCATGTTTCCATGCTCTTGCATGTGATGAAATGATGCTAGGTACAAAATAAACATATCAAAATACAAATTCTGGGGGGCGTGGCTTAACGCGAGCACGGATGGAGGTGTAATCGTGAAGCTCCTCACCATCCAGGCAAAGAAATAAAAAAAAATTATTTTTCCTTCGGAATAACTACATAGAAAGTATATATGAAAGAAGCTGAGCTAATGATCTAAAAAGAAATCCTAATTTGCTGCAGCTGAGGCGAAGTATGCGCTGACGGGAGACGAAACAGCTGAGAGCCGTTTAAGATTTCGGCGGTTTTATTAAACTCGCAGTGCTGAGTTCGCGAGGTTTGAGTGAGTAAATAACAAGATTGGTGGGGAGATTTGAATAAAATTTCTTTCCCGATCAGATATAGAAAAACTCGTAAAGAGAAAATAGTTTGCCCTTTGGCGACATTGAAAGGAAGATACATTGAGGAAATACTGAGAGAGAGGAATACCGACATTTTCTTTCAGTGATTGAACATCGAAGAGCTGAAAATAAATAAATATTAACTTACTAAGTAAATGAAATACTGAAAATTACTCTTCTCTGGCGAGCTGCGATTGGGCTTGAGAGTGAGGAGATAGAGGAAAGGTTCAACGGAACTTTTTTAAAAAAAAACTGAAGCAGCAAGACGTTGAGGCAGTTGAGAGACGCTGTGAATGAACTTACTAAGTAAATGAAAATTACTTTTCTCTGACGGGCTGCGATTGGGCTTGTGAGAGAAGAGATAGAAGAAAAGGTCAACGGAACTTTTTAAAAAAAAAAAAAAGCAGCAAGGCGTCAAAGCAGTTGAGAGACGCTGTGAAAGAACAGAGAACAGTTGATTCAAATTTATCAAATAAGAGGAAAAAAATTATATAAAGTGTTGCTCTCCTCGGTCGGAGCTGCGATTGGGCTTGTGACAGGAGAGCTAAAAGAAAGGACTACTAAACAATTTTGTTCAGCGCTGAAACGGTATATTATTAAGAAAAAATGAATGCCAAAGGTAATTTGTGAAAGAACCTGACAAGTAAGAGAGGGATATAAAAGAAGGAAAGGTTGCCGGTCTAAATATCCCCCTCCTTCATTGAGAAAGTGAAGGGGTTTAAAGAAAAAGAACCAAAAAGGAATACTGGTTAATTTTTTATTCTCACATTTATAGAACTGGAAACAAAACTGACAGTTACTCCAAAGAACTTTTTATCAACATTAAAGAGAAAAAGTCACAAAAAAGGAGTACTTAAGATTGAGACAGATAACTGAAAAAGAGAAAAGGGCAAGGAAAAAAAAATTTTTTTTTCTGCTTCAAAAGATAGAAACAAAGCTTGGAAGAAAAGGAATTAAAAACAAAAAAAATACCAAACATAAAACCAAGAGACTAAACATAAGAAATAAGAATAACCAAGAAAATAACAACATGGCAAGCACAAGACAAAATAAAAATGAGGCTGGTACATCTGCAAAAAGACAGAAACAAGATCAAATAACACCAAGCAAGATACCACTTCCTATTGATGAACCAGACATATTAAGCAAAGCAGAAGTCATGGAAGAACTAAAACAAATCAAACAAATGCTTAAAGAAACTATAACTAATATGTCTGACATGAAAGAAGAAATTTTAAATATACATAGACAAATGGAAGTTAATAACAAAAGAACAGCTGAATTAGAATCAAAAATGGAAGCTATAGAATGTGAATCAAAAAGATGTAAAAATGACAGCCTGGAAATAAATAAATTAAAAGATCAACTGGAGGATTACGAGAATAGAGGAAGAAGAAAGAACATCAAACTCTTTGGAATACAAGAAAATTTAGAGGGAAAGAATACTATCCTTTTCCTTGAAAATTTAATTCCAAAAATTCTACAATTAGACTTGAAACAATCAATTGAAATAGAAAGGGCGCATAGAATCCCAATAAAAAATTTAGAAAACAAAGGTAGACCAAGACCAATAATCTTCAAAATGTTGAGATACCAACAAACATTAGAAATACTAAATGCAGCAAAAAAAGATAAAAATCTAAATTATAAAGGATCAAGAATATGGTTCTTACCAGACTTTGCCAAAAATACAGCAAATAAAAGAAAAAGATTATTAGATTTGAGACCTTTACTAAAAGAAAAAGGATTTAAATATGGTCTATACTACCCAGCGAAAATGAGAGTATCATCAGGAGAAAAATCATTATACTTTGAGGATCCCGAAAAACTAAAAGATTTTCTTTCTAAACCAGAACCTATGATATTTTAATATAAAACATTAAGATGGTTTTGATGACTTTATGAAGAATTATAAAAAAATGAAATATTGAAATATATGAAAAAAAGAAAGAAAATGATATAAAGAAATTTATAAGAAAGAAGGAATGAAGGGAAATTTGTTTGAATATTAATTGCCTGGATAGAGGAAAATATTCGGGTTACAGTTCCAATGTGTATCCTTAAGCAGCCAATGTATAGGGTGGGAAGGGGAGGGAAAAGGAGAATATTTAATAGAATGATTAAGAGTAAAATAAATAAGGGATTAGTTACATTAGGGGTAAATATGTGTGTCGTGAAAAAAATTTTTTGGATTTTAAATACAAAGGAAGAGGGGAGGAAAAATATAATGAAAAATATTAAAAAGTATAATGTCTATTAAAATATATTCTATTAATGTCAATGGTCTGAATCATATAATTAAAAGGAAAAAAGTATTAACATTTTTAAAAAAGCAAAATGCGGATATTTACTGTCTGCAAGAGACCCATCTAAATATGAAGGAATCACAGAAATTATCAGGTGGATGGATAAAGGAATGTTTTTTTGCTCCAGCAGTGGGTAAAAAAGCAGGGGTTGCAATTCTTATAAATAAAAAATGTATGGCCAAAATAAAGGTAAAAAGCTCAGATCCACATGGAAGATGGATACATATTGATATAGGTATGGGAAATGATACCCTGACGTTATTCAATATATATGCCCCTAATTCGAATCAATCAGAATTTTTCAAAAAGATACAAAATATGTTATTACCACTGGCTGCCTCTAATTTAGTGGTGGCTGGAGATTTTAATGCTGTAATGGATCCATTATTGGATAAAAAACCAGGTAAAAATATTAAATCTTTAGGTCTAGATAATTTGGTTCAGTCATGTGATTTGAAAGATATATGGCGTATTCTTCATTTTAATGATCGGGAATATTCATTCTGTTCACAGGTCCATAAATCATTTTCAAGAATAGATTATATTTTTGTTTCAACAAATAAAGTGCAACAGGTGAATAAAGCTTCCATTGATCCTATAATTATTTCGGATCACGCTGGAGTATGGATAGAATTACAATTAGATCAATTAGAAAATGATAGACCTCTTTGGAGATTTGATAATGCATTGCTTGTGGATGACAAATTTTTGGAAAATTTTAAAACACAAATTAATGATTTCTTTCAATTAAATTTAGTAGAAGATACATCTATAGAAAATGTATGGGATGCATTTAAAGCAACTATGAGGGGTAATATTATATCATATTCAGCTTTTATTAAGAAACAGATTAAAAAACAATATATAGAATTAGAAAAAGAAATAAAAATATTAGAAAATAAATTGATAAGAAAATGGGAATATGAAGTTTTACAAGCTCTTTTGAAAACAAAAGGTAAATATAATGAATTAACTTCAAAAATGATAAGAAAAGATTTGTTTTCCAAGCAAACAGTGTATTATGGAAATTCTAATAAGGCGGGAAAAATATTAGCAAATTATCTTAAGGCAAAAAAAAGAAGAACTAATATTAATGGAATAAAAGATGATAATGGTATAATAACAAATCAAACAAATATAATATTAAAACAATTTTTAAAATTTTACAAGGAACTGTATTCTTCCGAACCTTATTTGGAGAAACAAAAAGATGGGAAAAATTTTTTAGATTTAATTAATGGACCTAAAATACCTGATCATATAAAACGAAGTTTAGAAGAACCTATATCATTAAAAGAATTAGAAACAGCATTGAGATCTCTTAGAGTTGGATCCGCTCCAGGTGGTGATGGTTACACAGTAGAATTTTATAAAACATTTCAAAATATCCTTTTCCCACATTTATTAAAATTATATCAGACACAACTTATAAAAGGTAATATAAAAGGTACTATGGCTGAATCAATAATAATTGTTTTGCCTAAGCCAAATAAAGATCCTACTTTGGTTTCAAACTACAGGCCTATATCTTTGATAAATGTTGATAATAAACTTTTGGCGAAAATTTTAGCTTTAAGATTAGCAAAAGCTCTCCCACATATTATAGATATGCATCAAACGGGTTTCGTTGCTAAAAGACATTCCTCCAATAACTCTAGACTATTATTTCACATGCTAAACTTATCAAAAAAAATGGATGAACCGACTTTTACAGTTTCATTAGATGCTGAAAAGGCATTTGATAGGGTAGAATGGAATTTTATGTATCAGGCTTTAGAATGGTTTGGTATAGGGTCTGGATTTATACAAATGGTAAAAACATTGTATAGCTTCCCAATTGCAAGACTAAATATTAATAATAAGATATCTGATGGTTTTCAATTGCAGAGGGGAGTTAGACAAGGCTGCCCGTTATCTCCTTTGTTATTTGATATTGTATTAGAACCCTTATTGCTAGCAATACAGCAAATGAAGGAGATACAAGGTATTCCATATTCAGATATGGAATATAAAATTTCGGCTTATGCAGATGATATTTTACTTTATTTGAGAAATCCAGAGTCAACCTTATCTTCCTTATTAGAATTAATTGATAAGTTTAGTAAATTTTCAGGTTATAAAATTAATTGGAATAAATCAGAAATTATACCCTTGAATGTTCATTGTGTAAAAGGATTATTTGATACTTTTCCATTTATATGGAAAGAAGAAGGATTTAAATATCTTGGCATTCAAGTTAAAAATACAATTGAAGATACTGTAAAAGAGAATGAAAAATATGTATTAAAGAAAGTTACGGAGTTATGTGAACAATGGAACCCATTACATATTTCGTGGTGGGGAAGAGTTCAAACTATTAAAATGATGATGTTACCTGTAGTTTGCTACCAAATGAGTATGATACCTATTTATTTCCAGGGGTCTTTTTATAAAAAGCTTAATAGAATTTTAACAAAATTTCTTTGGCTTGGTAAAACACCTAGAATAGCTTTAGTAACTTTACAAAAATCAATTGAGGAGGGAGGGGTAAATTTTCCAAATTTCTATAGATACCATCAAGCCTATATTCTACGTCAGGGTATGTATTGGATCCTCCCAGAACTTATAGATAATGCACCAGATTGGTTATATTTAGAATGGCGCCTTATGTTTCCCCTAAATTTAGTTCATTTGCCAAGTATTAATATACCTAGAAGATACAGAGAAAATAAAATAATAATGGATACTTGGAAAACATTGAGATTTATTGATAAATTAACACCCATCCCAATATACAAATCAACTAATCAATCCATATGGATAAACTCCAAGATCAAAATTGGCGGAGCTCAAATCCTTTGGAAGAACTGGATTATTGCAGGCATTAGATCTCTAGACGATATTATTTCAGAAGGTAAACTGCTGGATTTTTCCCAATTACAACATAGATTTGGTCTTAATAAAACACAAAGTTTTAAATGGTTGCAATTGAAGCAGGCCATTCAGGTTGGGTTCCCTGAATGGAAAACATTGAACAATCAATATAGTTTAAAGTTCTTATGCTTTAAAGCAGACTTCCTAGGACATCAAGCCGCATTGTGGTATAAATTAATATCTGGATATTTAAATAAAAAACCAAAAAATGGTCTAAGAGACATTTGGAGCATTGAGATTGGACATCAAATTAATGCATCTCAATGGCCACTAATTTGGTCTTGGAGAATGAGATGTACAGTGTCAGCATCTATGAGACAAACATGGTTCTTTTTATTACATAGAGCTTTTTGGACCCCTACTCGTTTGCAAAAATTAGATAGTTCTAAGTCCAATAAATGCTGGCACTGTAATCTAAAACCAGGGACATTAGATCATTTATTATATTATTGTCCCTATATTAAAATTTTTTGGAATTCAATTTGGCCACAAATTAATAAATTAATGGAAAATCATATTGCAATATCATATGATACAATTTTATTTGGAACAATGATGAGAAAAAAAAGTCAAATTTCACCAGAAAATAATAAGCTTTTATTAATTATGACAGGGGTTGCCATTCAACATATAGCTAACAATTGGAAAAATTACAACAATCTAAATTACACATTTTGGTGGAATACAATATGTCATATTTTTAAAATGGAAAGAACAATAGCACTACAAAAGGGGACATATACTAAATTTATACAAATATGGGGGCCATTGACAAAATATTGTAATGAATAAATAATAGGATATTTTCTTCTTCTTTTCTTTATTTAGAGTTTTTTTTTTTTTTTTTTTTATGACACACATATAGGGGGGATAAGAAAATAATTTATATAAAATATGTTATAATATATTTTACAAAATGTAATGTATGAATAAAAGGTAATAAGGGTGGGGGGAGGTGAAATGGGACAAAATTCGTTTAGATGATATTGTATTAGAAATAAAAAAGTTATTGAATATTTATCAATTGTATTATAATATGTTGTATACTTTTTGTAAAAATTTGAAAATTAAAAAAAAACAAAACATTATATTAAAGTAAATAAAGGGTGGGGGGAGGGTGAGGGGGAAAATCAAATTTAGATATACAATGTATTAGATATAAAAGTGATAATATATATTTATCAATTGTATTTTATTATTATGTACACTTTATGTAAAGTTAGAAAATAAAAAATAATGGAAAAAAAAAAAAAAAAATACAAATTCTGTCAGTAGAAATGTAAATTTACTTAAGTCCTGGAAATGAACAGTGCTGTTTTAACATGAGTATTTCTGCCATGGTAAACTGTGAACAAATTCAGAGGCTACGAGTACATTTCAGGGGTGCCCTGAGATGACATGTAAGTTTGGCTCCATTTTGAAGCTCCAAATTTTTTTTTATTTTTTTTTTAAAGCTTCGTGCACTACACTCTCTCTATGTCACTAACTTAGTTGAAAATTCACAGAATAAGAACAGTTTATGGCCTTGATATGTGGTTTGCTCTATAGTGTGTCTGTACCTCGAATACCGTGTGCAATTCTGGTTGCCTCATTTAAAAACCCCGATATAATGGAATCAGAAAAGATACAGTCAAAAATGATAAAAGGGATGGGATAACTTCCCTATGAGGAAAGGTTAAAGTGGAGATGGCTCAGGGATGATATGATAGAGGTCTATAAAATACTGAGTGGAGTGGAAAGGGTAGACGTGAATCATTTGTTTACTCTTTCTAAAAAAAACCAACTAGGACTAGGGGGCATGCGATGAAGCTACTAAGCAGTAGATTTAAAATAAATCAGATAAAATATTTCTTCACTCAGGACCTGAGTCTATATGTCACGCTTAAAAAAACACTTGTGCTGCTAGTGTGCAAGAACCTTTTAAAGAATCACACTTAGCACCAGTGTGTTATGTATAACTGAGATACGGGCATTTAGGCCAGCCAAAACCAGGTCATTTTAGGCACCTTTTTGGCAAGCTGCACTAAAGGTTTTTATTGCGGGCCAGCAAGGTAAGTGCTCCCAACACTCATAGGAATGCTATGAGCGTCGGAGCATTTACTACGTCGATCTGCACTAAAAACCTCTAATGCAGCTTGATAAAAGGGGCCTTTAGTCATTATTGAAACAGGTCTCACCCAAAATTGTATTTTTTGCCCTGGTCATGTTTATAATATTCCATTATCACAGAAAAATGTCCAAATCACAAGCCTGCTCTAATTCCATCCACCTCTAACACACACCATCCACCTCTAACACATACCCTTTTTAAATAACCTGAATACAAAAACTTTTCTAAAAAAGAGTTTAAAAAAGAGTAAATTGGACATTTTTGCAAAAAAAGTGTCCATCTGCCACTTTGTGCCATTTTTGGATGTTTTTTTCTGTTTTGAAAATGAGCGGTAAAAAAAAGTGGCCTTAGTCAGCCCTTATGCACCAAGACCATTTTTATCACTGAGGTAAAATAATAAATTTTTAGATTTTTTTAAACAATAGTCATGCGCTAATGTTCCCCATTAGCACATGGCCATTAGCGCATGAGCCCCTTCCACCATTAATTGCTTACCTCATGGCAATGCCCGCTCTTTGCCTCAGACTCTGTCCCAGTTTTTAAAATTAAGTTCCCAAATTACCATGGGAAGCCTCAGTGCACCTCATAGAAGCCTTTCTTCCCTGCAGAAAGCATGTGTTAGCATAGGGGGCTCCAAAAGCTCTGCCCCAGACCCCCACCCCCATAACAGTACTAATTATAATATAATTTTTCTATTCATTTTTCATAAATACACAAAATATGATCTTATCAACAATACGTAATGGTTAACCACAAAATTAAACTACTCAAAGCACACTATATATACTTTTCAACATTCATTCCTACCAGACTACCTGGCCTTGGTCACACATGCAGAACACAGATAACCCCTATGCAAATACAGGACCACAAACTAAAAGTACTAATATATACAAACAAAACCCTAAGATTCAAGACTCTGCATGCAGTATAACCCCAGAGAAATAGAAACAAATGCATTTCTTTCTGAACAGTGCAAAATATAGACAGCAGATGTAAATTCTCAAAACTGACATTTCAACCACTAAATTGAATATAAGATAATTTCTCCTGCCTTTGTTGTCTGGTGATTTTATTTTTCTAGCGTGCAAACACTCAATATACCGTGAGATGGAAAGAAAACCTCTAATCCTACAATGTATAAGCCAAATAGGGTTCTTGTGACAGCAATGAAAAAAAGCAAACATATATGTCTGCGATTTGAAAAATAGTGTCAAGTGCTTCTTTTTTTTTTTAATTGAAATGTAATTGAAATTTTACAAATACAAAAGTATAAGAATAAAGCAAAACAATAAGTTGCAGATACCAAAATATACATAATAATATGCAAAATATAGTATAGTTAATATACAAAGTAAAGTTAATTAGGATTTACATGAGTCCTTATATATTCATCAAGAGGGGGGTCCAAATTTTTGTGAATCTGGCTATGTTATTTTGTTTGAATGTTATTATTTCCTCATACTTTCTGATGACACAAAGGTGATTTTATCATTCGTAAAAATTAAGCCTAGAATTGTCTTTCCAATTGGAAACAATATGGTGGATAGCTAAGGCAATAATGAAATCAAATATTTTTTTTATATAACGGTGGTATTGATATATCTGGATTAGAGGAACGCAATATGATTGATTTATATGACATGGGCAACTTATTAATATTCATGTTTAAAATTGAGCAGATTTTGGACCAAATGTCTGACCAGTAAACTTGTAAGTTAGGGCATTCATATAAGAAGTGTATTAGAGTCCCAGATTGCTGTTGGCTTGACCAACAGAGCTCTGAAGTCACATGTAACACTTTAGCCATTTTAGCAGGGGTCCTGTAAGCATTATTACATTACATTACATTACATTAGTGATTTTTATTCCGCTTGTACCTTGCGGTTCAAAGCGGATTACATAAGAAGAGAGCTGGACATTTCCAGGAGGGTACATGACATTGGAGAATACAGATTGAGGGTATAGACTTAATAACAGAATGAGTGTGTAGACATAATAACATTAGAAGCTAAATCAGGTTACATTACATTACATATCAAATAGTCTGTTTCCACGCATTGGCAGGTAATCGTTTTGGTTTTTTTTTAATTGTTTTTGGTCGATTGAGGGTAAGGTGTCAGGGAGTGAGCAAAACCTGGTCGGTTAAGACTGACATATGGATGCCGACATAGTAGCTGGGAATGCTCAGAAGGATTCCTTGACGCCATTTTTGAAATCGCCGGTCAGACTGTTCCTGCTGACAGCAGGGAAAGGAGAGAATTTTGGTGATTAACAACGCACCATAATTATATGAACAACTGTTGCTCCTTGATTATCCCCAGAAGAAGGTAACTCGATTAGTGAAATGAGTCCTGTTGGGCTCAGTTGATATTTCAAAGATAAGTTCAAATAAAATTGCTATGGTCTGTTGTTCATTGTAGGGTGGTGGCTTATTATACCACAGTTCACTCCGAATGGCATCTAAATAAGAGAGATTATGGATGAATTGAATTTCTCTTGTATACAGTGTGTTTTCACATAAGTGGGGCTTATTACCCAGCACTCCTTATTTTCAGTTTATGCTCTTTAATGGGGCATATTTTCACCTCATAGGGGGGTATTTTTCACAGCATTGATACAGTATTTATGAAAAAAAACAGGAAGGTTTTTTTAGAACCAATGATAGAAAGCCGGAACCAATAAGCCTCAATGCAGTTTACCTTGAGTCAGACTCTGAGCGGGTTTCTGATGTTCTTTCCTTCCAGACATACTCGTACATGCTTGCTTTTTTCATTGCTGTCACAAGAACCCTACTTGGCTTGTAGATTTTATTTTTCTAACCATCTTTTCCCAGTCTCTGGCTGCACTTCCTTCTGTCTGTGCTCTTAACTGTGTATCCACTATCCAGGGCCTTCGTATCCATTTGCTGTTTTTCTCTCCTTCTTCACTTTCTGCCCTACATCCATCTTTAGCATTAACTTTTAACTTTCAACTTTCTTCCATTTTTCTGCTTTCTTCTCAAAATCTACTTTTCCATGCCTTCCCTTCCCATTTATCCATGTATACCATCTCCACCCTCTTTCTTCTCTCCTATTCCCATCTATCCTTTTAAAGACGGGTTAAGGAAGTTTTTATATTTTCATTAGCCTTGCCTTTCTGGCTGATGTGCCTGCTTCCCCTCCCCCTTGTTTTTTTCCCTTCCCTTCCCATTTACCTTTCATACCAGTAAATCATCATTTGTCTGTGGGTATTCCTATTGCTGTATTGAAAATTGTTTGTAGTGTATTTTTTATTTTTAATAATACTTTGTAAAACCGCTTTGATAAGACGGTATATCAAATTTTTAATAAACCTGATGTGTTTCTTCTTATCTTTTCCCTGTCACACCCATTGCTGTGCACCATCTAGTCCTTCTGTCTCCCCTTCCCCTCCATCCCTGTGCAACATCTCATTCCTCTCTTTCCCTCTCCAGTGGTCAGACATCTCCGTCTTCCCCCTTCCCCCCTCCTATGGTCTGACATCTTTCTCCTGGTCTAGCATCTCTCTCTCCTTCCGTCCCTCTTCCTGTGGTCTAACATCTCTCTCCTTCTCTCCTCTCATTCCTGCAGTCTGGCATCTTACTCCTCTCTCCTTCCCTTCTATTCCCTGGTCTGGCATCTCTCTCTCCTTCCCATTCCAGTGGTCTGATATCTCTCTCTTCCCTCCTTCCATCATCTTTCTCTGGAATCTGACATCTCTCCTTTCGAGTCATCTCTCCTCCCTCCCAATGTAACATTTCTCCCTCCCTCCTCCCACCACTATCATGTCCAACAATTTTCCCTCTTTCTTCCTTTCCCCATGTATACCATCTCTCTTTCCCTTCCACGCCACACACCTATGTCCAACGATTCTCTTTTTCTCTTCCCTCACCCACCAGCAGCATCTCTCTTTCCCTCCCTTCCCATCACCCCACCTCACCCATGCATCTCTCTTTACCCCCTTCCTAACCCCCAGCCTGTGCACCATCTGTCCTTCCCTGCCTTCCTAACCCCTCCAGCCCATGCAATATCTGTCCTTGCTTTTCCAACCCCTCCCCCACCTTTGCAGCCCGTGCAACATCTGTCCTTCCCTCATTCCCTAGCCCCCCTCACCTGGATCCTGTGTTACAACCTATCCCCAGTTCCCAACTCCCCTGCCTACCACCTCTCCAGCAGCACAATAAAGTGAACCTCCCACTGTCGGCCTGCCCCGGAAGTGTTCTTTCTGCAGCACACTGCAGAAAGAACATTTCCAGGGCAGGCCAACAGTGGGAGGATCGCTTCATTGTGCCCATGTGTTTTGGGGTTGGTGGGTTTTTTTTTTTTTTTTTTGACAGATACCAGCTTGCCCTCCAGTACTGGGCAACCTGTGATAAAATAACCCTTTAACACTAAGAAGCCCTAATGCATGGTTAGTGCACTGAAAACAGGCTAACGTAAAATCTATTGGAAGAATTTTGCAGTATTTTACCTGTTACCACATGCTAACCCACATGTTAGCTATTTATTAAAAAATATTTTTGCAGGGGGCAGAGAAAGGGCATGGAAGCATTATCTAGCTAGCATGTTTGCATGATTTTTCTTGCAAGTACCAAGTGTTATTATGAATATCAGTGTATAACCTGCAAAAAAGAAATGGCCGGCTTTTATGCTACAGTGAATCTGGGTTTAGCTCACGGCCAAATCCCATGTTAGCACCCAGATTTTTCCACAGCTTATTATAAGGATCCCTAAATAAATAGAAAGATTAAAATATTGACAAAAACAAATATACAAAAATAACACAGCTCCAAAATATTAAAAAGTAAAAAAAAAAAAAGTATGATTGCTTAATCCCTTTATATAGGCAGACTTGGTGGTCTGGGGTACAAGGCTCCAGGGACTGGTCCAGTTGGGGGAAACACCACATTGGGGCATCCAGGGAAGGCTCTCTGAGGATAGGCAGGCTTCAGGACCCTCCCTGGATTGGCCACCGTGGAAACAGGATACTGAGCTAGAAAGACCATTGGCCATACTGGGTCAGACCATTCTTCTGTTCTTATTTACCACACAACCTTTGCATTTACCATGTGCTAATTTTTTCTATTAACAAACAGTAAGTGCAAAATCTTAACACACTTAAGAACCTCTCTAAGCTGGCTACAAGAAACATATGGAAGTCATCATTTCTGCCAAAGAGGTGTTACTAAGTAGTGTGTCTCCAAACTTTTGCACTTGCCATATTTCCTGTTTTCATAATCTAAATATGCAAAAATATTGAAAATAACCAATTACACATTAAAAGTTTTCAAAATGTTTTATTTAACTTTGTACTATGTGGAGGGTCTGTCAATTTTGGTTCACTTAAGGATTTATTGCAATATTCCATTTCACCATGATTGCCTAAATATACAATGACTAATATTGGCTGCACTTACTAAGGGAGGATTTGCTTACAATTCATACACTTTTTTATAACTCCATGTGCAATTTTTTCCTTAGGTTTGTCACAATTATTAAGGTCCTCTTAATCTATCTTATCTGTCTGTTTTGCCTCCGCTTTCCCCCATGATCTCTATTAAGATGTTGTAATGTGCATTGTGTTGACTAGGGCCAACGTTAGGGGGGTGCAAACAGGGCAGCTGCCCGATTCCAGTTGGCCCAGGCACCTCAGGCCCCACTTGTGGGCAGGGTTTGAGGTGCCTAGGCCAATCAGGCCTTAACCCTTTCAGGACCATAAGGATCGTAGGCCAATTTTTGTGGTTTTGACGACATTTTTATGGTAAAAAGGGCTTGCAGATGCCAAAAAATTGATTTTTTTTGTGAAATATCATTATTTTTTTTAAAAAAAATCACACTTCTGGCTTATGGACAGTGTGGCAAGTGAATCTTCTCGTCAATCTGGCAACGACGCTAATGAATGAATGTCAGAACCAGTTTGTTTACATAAAGGCAGTATCATATGGAATCCGTACATATCAAATTTAGAACTGTAGACTATCCCAATCAAAATTTATAGGATTTTAAAGTTATGGGACAAATATGTCCCTTGGTCCTGAAAGGGCTACGGCCAGCCATTCATGGGCTGGCTGGCCTGCCGGACAGACAGGCTTGGGACCCGTCCGTCAGGACATCTTTTACATGTATGAGAAGGGGGATTGGTGGGGGGGGTGTCGAGGAGTTGGCAGGGGGTCTCGTGGGTTGGCGGGGGGGGGGGCGATCTGGGGTTCAGGGGGGCGATCGTGGGAGGGGTGTGTGTCAAGGGCAGGAGGGCCTGGGATCTCTCCTGCCTGCATCTTAGTGGGGGTGGGGGGGGGGTAGGGTGTTCGCCTGGGCAGGAAGGTCGGGAAAGATTGCAGCTCGTGGGGCAAGAGGGCTTGGGCTCCCTCTTGCCCTGATCGGATCGGTGGGGCCAGCAGGGCTTGGGCCCAGATCGAGTCATGGGGGAGGGCTGATCGCTGCAGGAGAGATGGCTCATCTCTCCTGCCGCGATGGTTATCGCCCACCCCCCTCCGAACCACGGCACTTCGGGGTGAGGATCGCCTGCAGGTGGTCTAGTGAATTCTGTGGGACATGAGCAATCCCAAATTGCTCTTGCCCCCATCAGCTCTGCAGTTAAAACGACTTTTGCGACTTCCCACAGCAATCTTGCAAGCCTGCCACAGGAGGTTTTGAGAACCATTTTGACACTGGAACCGGCATGGGCGGGAGTGACTGACAATTGCTCATGGCCATGCCGATTCCAATCTCAAATTGGCTGTCTCATTATTGGAGTGCTTACATACAGGCTCATTTTCAAAGCACTTAAGACATACAAAGTCCCATAGAACTGTGTATCTAAGTGCTTTGAAAATGAACCCCATAGTGTTGTATTGAAGTTACTGAAAATAGTGCTTAAGTAGCAGGCCAAATTCTTCCCGAAGGGTTTCAAAATTTTTATATTGGTCATCTTGTAACAGCTGACCAATGAATTTATATTTCTGACCAATGAATGACTTTATTTTGAATTTTTAACATTGGCTTCAGCTATAAAGATAAAGCTCTGGAATCTGACAAGGGTACATCCAAACTGGAAGACTGGATATCCAAATGGCAGATGAAATTTAATGTGGACAAATGCAAAGTGATGCACATTGGGAAGAATAACCTGAATCATAGTTACTAGATGTTAGGGTCCATCTTGGGGGTCAGCGCCCAAGAAAAAGATCTAGGTGTCATCACAGACGATACTCTGAAACCTTCTGCCCAATGTGTTGCGGTGGCAAGAAAAACACACAAGATGCTAAGAATTTTTAGAAAAGGGATGGTAAATAAGACTAAGAATGTTATAATGCCTCTGTATCGCTCCATGGTTTGACCTCACCTCATGTATAGTGTTCAATTCTGGTCGCCGTATCTCAAAAAAGATATAGTGGAATTAGAAAAGGTTCAAAGATGAGTGACCAAGAAGATAAAGTGGATGGCACTCCTCTCATATGAGGAAAGGATAAAAAGATTAGAGCTCTTCAGCTTGGATAAGAGATGGCTGAGGGGTGATATAATTGAAGTCTACAAAATCCTGAGTGGTATAGAACAGGCACAAGTGAATCAATTCTTCACTCCTTCAAAAATTACAAAGACTAGGGAACACTCGATGTTACAAGGAAATACTTTTAAAACCCATAGGAGGAAATATTTTTTTATTCAGAGAATAGTTAAGCTCTGGAACGTGTTAGAGAATAGTTAAGCTCTGGAACACGTTAGAGAATAGTTAAGCTCTGGAACGCATTAGAGAATAGTTAAGCTCTGGAACATGTTGCCAGAGGATGTGGTAACCGGTTAATGTAGCTAGTTTTAAAAAGCTTCCTGGAGGTAAAGTCCATAGTCTGCTATTGAGACAGACATAGGGGAAGCCACTGCTTGCCCTGGGATTGGTTGCAAAGAATGTTGCTACTGTTTGGGGTTTTGCCAGGTACTTGGACTTAGATTGGTCACTGGATGGCTATTCTTATATTATGTTCAAATGATGGCTCTACCTCCTGACTGAATGTGAGCTAGTGTTAAGGTGTGTTATTTCATCTCTAACTCTTGCTATTTTAGCATAGGTTCCATCATTTATGATGAGACCTACTTAATAATAACTGGGGTTAATAGAAACAGAACAGGCCTTAAGAATAACCCACATTAATAACTAATGCATAATATTGCTATTTAGTGCGCTGAAGATGACAGTAGGTGTCAGAGTTCCTGTCTACAACATATGCAGTTTCAAGATGATTAATGTCCTGTTCTGTAGTGGTTAGGACTTATTTATATTCTCTCTCTTCCTCTGCTGTAAAGATAATAACAGCAACAGAAGCTTGTTTTATATGCATCCTACTATATGTGGGTGGGGTATTATTGCATAATATTGCCTTCAGAATAATCTGTGGAAGTGGACCTGATTAATTCTAGGGAAGAAAAATCTTGCTAGTCATGATGGTGTCCTATGTGATTTAGTTGAAATCTATTGCATTAGATTAACCAATGAATATATAACATCACATTCCAAAATGTACACTTAGACAGTCTATAAGACCCACATATTGCAGCTTGTGAAAGGAAAAACAATACAGAACTTTTTAAGGCTGAAAAACGCCTAAAACTAATCACCGCCAAGGAGCTCATGCGCCTCCAGCGAGTCCAGAACTCAGCGATTCACCTCCTACATGACCTGGATTGCCATGGCCCCATCTCCCCAGCCCTCCATGCAGAACACTGGCTACCAGTTAACAAACGTTTTGTGTTCAAGGCCCTTATTATAGCCTACATAATAATAATAATAACTTTATTTTTCTATACCGCCGTAGTCAGGCGACTTCTAGGCGGTTTACATTGTAAGAAGGCTGGACATTCAGCGAATAACAAAAGGTCTTAATACAATACAATAAGTCTACTTACAATACCGTACAATGAGTCTAAATAACAATACAATACAATACATTACAAACATCACCTCTGCCTACATCACATCCAAACTCCCTCAATATATTCCCGCCCACTCCGCTCTGAGGCCGAGAAACGACTATACAGCCCTGCAGGAAAATCCCTCCAAATGGAAACATCTCATAAACGCTCCTACAGCCACTTCATCCCCCGACTTTTGAACCACTTGTCTGCCCGGATAAGATCTCAAGACTCGCTGATGACCTTCCGGAAAAGGCTGAAGACCCATCTCTTCAATTGAACAGTCCTAACGGACAGCCCCCTCCTTGCTCTCCTTCCTTAATCTCCCACTCCCTTTCTCTCCACCCGCCTCCTCCCTCCTCCCATCCCACGCTCCCCTTGCTTCCCCCTCTTCTCACCTGTCTTTCTAGGAATGCCTATAAATTTTGTCCTGCAGTTTACTGTGAATGCCAATTGTAACCCGTTCTGAGCTCCTGGGAGAATGGGATATAAATCCAAATAAATAAATTAAAAAAAAAAATAGTTCATGAGAAGGTGGGGGTGGGGGGTAAAAAGGTATAGGACTAAATTTTATATATGGTGATTCATAGAATAGTGCTTAAGCCCAGGACCCACACCAAATTTTAGGCGTGGCTATTTGCACCCATTGAAATGTGGTACAAATAAATCCTCATGCCTAAATTAGGTATAAATCCATTTTATTCTGTAACTATCACCCTCTTTTACAAAACCGTAGTGCAGTACAAAACCGAGGCAGTTACAGCTCCGATGCTCACAGGAATTCTATGAGCTTCGGAGCTTTTACCACGCTACAGTTTTGTAAAAGGGAAGGCATGTGTGTAAATCAGGGAATACCCTCCAATGTGCCTATAACCCTCCCATTTCCATGCCCCCTTTTTTGACTTTCATGTACAATTTAATTACAACCAATTAACACTAATAATTTCTCACGAAGGTCCTAATTATTGGTGCTAATTGGCTCATTTTTCAATAACATTGTGAGCACAAATTGGGCATATGTGCAATTTTTAGCACTTTTTATAGAATTTGGGGGATAGGCCTGTTGCAAAGGATTTTATAACTTCCATGGATCTGTTGAGCCTAGCGGAGAAATGACAGAAAGCAGGATTTACTTTTTGGGAAAGGGAACTAGAATTCTGGCCACATACACATTTGGTTCAAGCTTCCACCACGGATTATAGACCCAGAGCCAGTTTTTGCTCCTTTATTTTCTACTGTTTGAAAGAAATTTAGGCAGTCAACATTTGACGCATAAAATTACATAAACTTATGAGAGGACAGTGATACCTTGGATTACGAGCATAATCCGTTCCAGGAGCATGCTCGTAATCCAAAATGCTCGTATATCAAAGCAAGTTTCCCCATAGGAAGTAAGTGGGGAAACTTGCTTTGATATGTTCCCACCCCCACCTTCCCCCCCCCAAGGCCAGCAGCGCTGCTCCCCCCCCCACGAGAACCGGCATTGCTCCCCCCGAAGCCCCCCCCCCGTGAACCGGCACCCTCCCCCCCGCGAACCGGCACCCACCCGCCGCCATTGTGCACCCCCTCGCCACTGGCACCCCCCCCCGCCGTGACCTGAGCCCCCAACCCACCCAAACCCTCTTCTTACTTCCAGTGTAGCCTCCGCATCGGCATCGGCACCGGTACCAGCATGTCCTGTGCACAGGACATGCTGGTGCCGGTGCCGATGCGGAAGCTACACTGGAAGTAAGAAGAGGGTTCGGGTGGGTTGGGGGATCTCAGGTTGCAGCGGGGGGGGGGGGGAGGGAGTGCCCGATGGCGGCGGGGGGGGGGGCCGGATCGCGGGGGGGAAGGTGCCGGTTCACGGGGGGGGGGGCACTCGTACAGCGAGGCAAGCTCGGTTTACGAGGCACCAAGTTTGTGAATATTTTGCTCGTCTTGCAAAACACTCGCAAACCGGTGCACTCGTAAACCGAGGTACCACTGTATTATAATTTCTTTGCAAAACCACCCACCAGCACCACTACTACTACTACTACTACTACTACTACTACTACTTAACACTTCTATAGTGCTGCTGTATATTAAACATGGAAGGGACAATCCCTGCTCAATAGAGCTTACAATCTAATTAAAACAGACAAAAAGGACAAATAGGGGTTAGGGAATTTCTCACAGAGGGAATGATAAAACAGACGAGGGTACTTTGCAAGCGAGTGGGAGTTAGGAGTTAAATGCAGCCTCGAAAAAGTGGACCTTTAGCCTAGATTTGAATACTGCCAGAGACGGAGCTTGACGCACTGACTCAGGCAGTCTGTTCCAGGCATATTGTGCAGCAAGATAGAAGGGACGGAGTCTGGAGTTGGTAATAGAGGAGAAGGGTACAGATAAGAGAGATTTACCTGATGAATGGAGTTCCCAGGGAGGAGTATAAGGAGAGATAAGAGAGGAGAGATATTGAGGAGCTGCAGAGTGAATGCACTTGTAAGTCAATAAGAGGAGTTTGAACTGTATGTGGAAGTGGATAGGGAGCCAATGAAGTGACTTGAGGAGAGGGGTAATGTGAGCACAACACTGGCTCCGAGGTTGTGAGCTGACAAGACAGGGAGAATGAGAGTGTTATCCACAAAAATAGAGAATGGGAAAAGACGAGAGGTGGGTTTAGATGGAAAGTTAAGAAGCTCAGTCTTGGCCATGTTCAATTTTAAATGGCGGTGAGAGTTGTAAGCAGCAACCTATATCTGTACATTGCAACAGTCTAAAAGTAAGAGAAAATGGCCTAAGTTTCCACAGAGGAAATGGCAAACCAAACCAAACAGAACTGTGGAAACAAACAATGGTCAAGATTTTCATTTTATTTCTTCAAGAAAACTTTTAAAAAATTATCCACGTTTGTATTGAACGGTTTGTTTAGTACAAATGTAGATAGCTTTTAAGTTTTCTTGAAGAAATAAAACGAAGATCTTGAACATTGTTTCCACAGTTCTGTTTTGTTAGTATTGCAGTTGTCTGCAATAATGTAACAATACAATCAGAATAAAAATATACACTTCCTCCTCCGTATTCGCGGTTTCCGTATCTATGGATTCACTTATTTGCGATTTTAAACCTAAAATTCCTTTTTCTTTTTTTTGGCTATTTTAAGCCCTGTAAGCCCCCCCCCCCCCCTTAAGCCTTACCTGGTGGTCTAGCGGGTTTTCGGGGCAGGGCGATCTTCCCACGTTCCTGCCCCGTGCAGATCACTCACAGGAAATGGCTTGAGAGACTACGGAAGCTCAAGGCAGCCATTTCCTTTGAGCGATCTGCACAGAGCAGGAGCGTGGGAAGATCGCTCCTGCCCCCAAAACATGCTAGACCACCAGGTAAGGCTTAAGGGGGGGCGTACAGGGCTTAAAATAGCCGGGGGAAGCGGGGGGTTATGGGCAGAACTGGCCCAAATATTATTCACATTTTTTAAATATTCGCGGGCCGGCTCTGCCCCTAACCACCGCGAATAAGGAGGGGGAAGTGTATAATAAATAGCATCTTCACCGGAACTCCTGTGTACTAGGGAGTTCTATGAGTTGGCTGACCAGAATACAGCAAAGTACTTGACTAGTTCATGGAGGAAAACAAAGAGGAGAGGAAAATATACCAATTCTCCTCAAACAGTACAGCAATTAGTAAAGCAGAGGATGCAAAGAGGAAATATACAATTTAATAACAGTAGTTTGAAAGGCCTGAACCGCTTCCACCACCCCGGGCTAAATACTAATTAAACTCCACAGACTTCTGTTCAGTCTTATTCTTCAGTTGTTCCATCCTATGTACCAGTATGTTAATATGTGGTAATAAACCTGTTCCTAAATCGACTGTAAAGTTATAAAAGGGAGGCCTTGTCAAAATGTGAGCGCTGCAGATTCAAAGGCAAACCAGAAACTGCATCTAATTTGGCCTCACTACGTACTAGCTCCAACTGCCAATGGAATGGGTTTGCAGATTCATTTCCCCAATGTTAAGATTCATCTCTCACTCCGGGGGCCCCTTGATTGATCCTCATGTCTATCCTCTCTCCACAGTTAGGTGTGTCAATTTTGGAGATGTCATAACTTAAAAAAACTCCCACCAGAAATGTTTAGAACAACCAAACAGACTAGCTGCCAGAGCAGTGCTGCTTTCATAGTTTTTTGCAGTGTATAGACTGTGGACTTGAATACAGTTTATGTTTTGTAGGTTAGGGTGATATTTGCACGAGGATGGCCCTGAGGAAGTAGCATCTAGGCTACGAAATGATCGTAGGCTGGCTTGTGACAGACAATTTTATGTGCTACTTTTTTGTGCACGGATTAGAAACGCGTTGTTCCTCTTGTTTGAAACTAAACATAAATATATTTTGCAGAGGGTGCCTACTTATAACAACAAAAGTTTTTTCTGCCTATGATAGATGGATGTGGTGATGAAGGTTACCCCCACCTGTATAACTGAGGCTTTTTCTTTCGTTTTGCTATGAAAGCAGCACTGTTTCAATAACTTTAAAAAGCACTAACAAAAAAAATGGTTCATTTATACATGGCAAACAAAACAGTCAAAGTGAGGTGGTACAATTTCATGTGGAAAATCAACAACTAGCTTTAAATGTTGTTTAATATGTTATTTACCTACCTGGAATTTCTAGGAAATTATGCAAAAGTAAACATATTTCAATAATTTGTGTAAGTGCTCAGTAAATCCAAAATTCAGTGGTCCTGTTATAAACACCCATGTTAGGATTAAAGCAAAGTTCCAATCCATGCAGGAACAAGTCAGCAAAGTTTCTGTGGGCCGAGCAAAACTGAAGGAGCAAGACAGATTTATGGAGAAGTTTGACACACTGATGGACATACCGTATTTTCACGCATATAACGCGCATACGCGTATAGCGCACGGGAACAAAGCATCACTGTTAAAAAAAAATCTATGTAGCACGCACACGCGTATACCGTGCATGCTGCTATAACCTCCTCCCGCCACCGCCGCTTACTCCCTCTTCTGGTCTGCGAACCGGCATCCTCCCCCCCCCGAATGCATCACCCCCCCTCCCCCACGATCCTACATCCCTCCCAGCACCGCAAAGACATCGCTTACCCGATTGGGCTTCGGCACCAGCACCAATGCACAGGACGTGCCAGTGCCAGTGCCCGAAGATCCTCCCTCGCCTGTGCTGGGCTGGGCTGGGCGGTGCGAGGGAGGTCCTCCCTCTTCCCTGTGCTGGGCTGGGCTGGGCTTGGAGAGAGCGAGACCAGAAGGCTTTGAGCAGCCCAGCACAGGGAAGAGGGAGGATCTCCCTCGCACCGCCCAGCCCAGCCTAGCCCAGCCCAGGCGAGGGAGGATCTTCGGGCACTGGCACGTCCTGTGCATTGGTGCTGGTGCCGGTGCCCAATCGGGTAAGCGATGTCTTTGTTGTGCTAGGGGGATGTAGGATCGCGGAGGAGGGGGGTGAAGTGAGCGGGGGGGAGGATGCCAGTTCGCATGGGGGATGCCGGATCGCAATGAGAAAAAAAAAATTGAATAATGCGCTCACACATATAACACGCATGGTTATACTCGGTTTGTAAAATCGTGTATGGCGTGCGCGTTATATGCATGAAAATACGGTACTTACCTGCAAGTGTGAAATAAAGAGTTGTACTGATGTGGGATGCAATTCTGCCTGTGTCAGTGGAATACACATACATTGTAACTGCATCAGAGAAAAGAAGATGCCTTTGATTGAGTTAGCCATTATAAAAGTCAAAGGCCTAGATTCACAAATCTTCCCAATCCTATCCAATCTGTGGGCGATCCATGGCAGGCCGACTGATCCACAACGTGTCCTCATGCAAATGAGGATCCCCCACTGACCGCACGGATCACTGGAGAGCAATCCTGACACATGAACAGATCATCTTCTTTGCCTGTAGATGGTCTGTGCATGCTCTCTGCGCAAGGTAGAGCTGGGAACTTTTTACTTTCGTGAGCCTGTGGTTTTAACCCGCAAGTTTAAAGCGGGGCTGCGCTGCGATGTGTTCTGGAACTTAACAGAACATGCCGTAGTGCAGCTCCGCTTTAAACCCGTGGGTTAAAACAACAGAGTCAGGGCAGCAACAGCAGGAGAGGCAGGGCAGAGAGCAGGGTTTTTGCACAAGCAACTGGCCCTCAGCAGTCGCTTGTTTTCGGATCGGCCAGCCCAGTGCCTGAATTTGTTTAGTGAAGCGAGGCCCTTCCTACTTTGCATGTTATTTCCCCTCATTTACATACACAGATTGGATCGGGTGTGGATATGCTCGGGAGGAAGGTTAGTGAATCGGGTTGGGGTTGCAAAGTGGTCGCAAAATGGTCGGGACATGATTGGTGGGCTTAGTGAATCTAGCCCAAAGAGAGAATCTAATCTAATCTAACTCTTGGGAGTATTGGACCTTATCATATTGGACCTCCCTGAGATAAGAAGGAAAAAACTACAGAAGGAAAGGCAGGCAAAAAAAGGAGAAAATGGATGAAAAAAAACAACCCCACCCCAGAGAATAAAGAATAAAAAAAAAGAACAGCAAAAGAGCCTTGAACTGGAACATGGAGATTCAGACGATGTGGTGGAAGAATCAATGGAGGAAACTCCTGTTGCTCTACAGAAAGCCAGGAAGAGGCCAGAATATAATACTGAGGACATAACCAACATAGCCCTTGCCAGTTTAAAATACCAGACAGCAGGTGAGAATCATGAAAAAATTGGATGTACAGTTTGAAGAAATACTGTAGCAGAATGGCATCAGTTGCATTTTCTTTGATGGTCATCATGATGATACCATGGTCATGTTAAAGGCAGAAGATAATGGCAAAATGTATCTAGGTATGGTGAAAAAGGATTGTTACATAGATTGTATAGAGCTAGGAGGCAGATATCTGTGGCATTTTGTTCCTGCAATGCAACTAAAGAGAAGACTCATGCAGAAATAATTGCTCATAATTTGGTTGCAGGCTGATAGAAAGAGCAGACAAAACTCTTCAAGCTATTGGAGGTTATTCATGTAATGAGAGTGTGGTACAGTGGTTAAAAGCTACAGCCTCTGCATCCTAAGATGGTGGGTTCAAACCCTGCACAAGTCACTTAAAAATCCCCCTCCCCCCATTGGCCCAGGTACATTAGATAGATTGTGAGTCTGCCAGGCTAGACAGGGGAAAATGCTCGAGTACCCGAATAAATTCATGTAAAGCGTTCTGAGGCTCCCCTGGAGAATGGCACAGAAAACTGAATAAATACTGGTTGGGAGGGAGCAGAGATGCATTAGGTTGAGGAGAAGCTGGTGTAGATTGTAATCTGCACATAGGCGAACAACTATTCAGGCACTTGGGGGCTGGTTCTCTAAACAGTGCCTGCAGCATGTAAATCATGGACAGACACCGCTTACAGAATTGTGGCTACCAAGGACCCTAGGCGCCAGGGTTTTACAGACCTACATTTCCGGCGCTTTTCACTAGAGGTTGGGCCATCCGGCCTAAAGGCTCCTTGACCAGGCTGACTGAAGTGGGCCACCATCGAGGGTAGTGATGAAGACCATATCTGGATCTAAGAAAGCATGGAACAAGTGCATAGGATCACTGAGGGAGAGGAAAGAACAGCTGAACTTAGCAACTGATGCAGACTACACAGGCTATATGGTCTTTATCGGCCACCGTTTCCTATGCTTCTACTGTATAATAATGAAAATATTAAAACCTGACATTCTAGTCAGCTGAAGTACAAAGGCCTCTATTTTATATCACTATTCTATATCTAAAGCACACATAAAATACAACAACGTCCTTGTAAGTCAATTGAGTTGCATTGGGCTTAAGAGCTGATTTACTAAAACTGTATTAAACTTGTTTTATTAATGTGCAGTAATGGGTCAATTTTTAATGTGGCTTTCAGTAAATCCAGTGGAGCCAGATTATCAACAAAGTGCATTAATGTGCATTAGGATACTGATACCAATTATCAAATAGCCCTATTCATTTACTGCTCCTGGAACACATTTTCTTTTGGGGGAGGGGGGAGGGAGGGGATGGACCACACTGAAAAAAAAAATCTTGCAAGGCAATTAGCTTTCAAAATACCATTTGGGTCATTCGCCTGAAGTAGTTCATACAAGAATCTTGCAGAAGTTACACATTTCTGCTTGTGTCAGTGTGTTTGGCAAACATTATCGTTATTTTAACACTGCATGAGAAAGCTGGTCAGCAAGCTCTCTGCAGCAAGTTTTGCCTGAAAAACGTAAAGCTGGGCCCAAATCTCTGTTCTTAGTTAAAAGACAGGAAACATTCTGCTGTAAGCTCAGCAGGAACACACTGACACATAATGGCGGGCACGTCACAAAACAAGTCATCCCAGCCAAGTGCAACACAGCTAAAAAAATGCCAGTGCAGTCTTAGCTTTACTTCCCCCTAGGTCAACTGCAAACAGACTTTTCCATGTTCTCAGAAACCAGAGAAAATTAACAGGCTTCAGAAGGCCTCTCTTGCCTACCAAGAGGTTCCTAACACTGAGACACTGAGAGTGATGCCGTTCAAATCCAAGGAAATGCACAACTTGGTTGGGAGTATAACCAATGGGTGACAACCTCATCGTCAAAAGTAATTTGAGAGGTATGGCGCTGTTTTTAAAAAAAAAAACTTTCACAATCTGTTTTACTGTATGCTTAAAGGTTTGAGGACTACCCCACCACTTTTCATGTCACCAGGGTTCCCAGGTTCCTCTGCTCTCTTGAAAAAAACAGAAGGGTGCTGGCATGGCCGATAGGCAAGCAGTGTAATATACATGAAGAATAATTTTTATTCTGCTGCAATAAGCTAAATGAGCTATCTAAAAACTCCCCTTTGTCCCTGAAGATAAAAGTATATAGTAAGGATTCTGTGAGTTTATGCGTTTGTCGTGATCGGTTTTGTTTTATTATTTATTAATTTAAAAATTTATATACCGCATACAACTATGCGATTTCCATACCACATCCATAAAATCTTGTTTCCCTCCTATTATCACAAATAACATAGACATGTCTAAACAACATCGTTAATCGCCCCTGTTATGATAGGGATAGAGCACAAATTCAATCAATTCAGAAATACGAGCAAGCTTTAAATCCTACATTGATGTCAGAAAAATTCTAAAAGACGATAATCAGCTGAAATATACCTTAGCATAAAAAGGCCATATGGCTCCAGAAAACGGAGGACGGATTGAGACATCCGGGTTTTACTTCCATTAAAAACAATGGAAGTAAAACCCGGATGTCTCAATAAATTCCCCTTTTTCTGGAGCCTTATGGTAACCTACCCTCGCCCTCCCTACCCTGTCACTACATAGAAACAGAAACATGATGGCAGATAAAGATCAAATGGCCCATCTGTAGCATCCACTATCTCCTCCTCTCCATGAGATCACACATGCCTGTCCCACACTGTCTTGAATTCACAGTCTTTCTCTCCACCACCTCTACCAGGAGACTATTCCACGCATCTACCACCCTTTCTGTATAAAAAGTATTTCCTAAGATTATTCCTGAGCCTATCACCTCTTAACTCCATCCTATGCCCTCTCATTCCGGCGCTTCCTTTCAAATGAAAGTCTCTCACCTCATCCATATTTATGCCACTTAGGTATTTAAACATCTCTATCATATCTCCCCTCTCCCACCTTTCCTTCAAATTATACATATTGAGATCTTTAATTCTGACCCCATACGCCTTATGACGAAGACCATCAACCATTTTAGCAGTCTTCCTCTGGACCAACTCCATCCTGTGGTCTCCAGAATTGTACACAATATTCTAAATGAGGTCTTACCAGAGTCTTTATACAGAGGCATCAATACTTCCTTTTTCCTACTGGCCATACCTCTCCCTATGCACCCTAGCATCCTTCTAGTTTTCGCAGTCATCTTTTTGACCTGTTTGGCTACCTTATGAGCATCACATACTAAAGTCCAATGCAACTACCTCACCTGCATAATGGTTAAACTGATCCTAAATGAAAAGCCTTCATATCTTTGTGAATCAAGCTACAGGTATTATATGCACTCTTCAAACATACTCTCACTTTCTAAATCTCAATTTAAATTGGTTTATTATGCCACCTCTATTTTGCTACTGAAGTCTGCAGAACAAATGCTGTAGCTTGTGTGAAATATCACCCACCATAATTGCTACCCTTTAAGGTGTGGGAGGGGGGAGGGGAGAAGGGAATGATGACCCTTTCCCATGCAATCCCCTGCATGATATCTTCCATGAAATTTCTTTGTAATATCTATGTCTCTTTAGTCATTCTAATATTGTGTTAACCGCAATGATTCCTAGCTGACATTTGCGGGATAGAAGAGCTGATATGGTATGATGACATAGGAACATTTTAATTGAAGTTAAAGTTTCCCACAACCCAGAAGGGAATGAAAGGAATTAGCTTCCCTGAAGAAATTAGTTTCTGATAAGATAAAAATCTGGGGATCTTGCCCTGCCCTATGTCCACTTCAGCTCTGTTCTCCCTGTATTCCTTTGCCAGATCTGACCCTCTAACTTCATCTACCTTAGTTTTCTCTTTAATCTGCATCCAAGAACAGAGGAATCCAAATTTTTGGAACTGTTGGAACTATACTGGTTATAAATTTGTAGCCCAAAGCAGCTTAAGCCTCTGATGTTTCAGACTGAGCTGCTGCATGTATGGTGATGCTGGCCCTTTGCATCTGTCCATCTTTGACAAAACATGTCGAAATGATCATGCCGGTATAGTTATCTATATGTCTATGCACACATAAGCAGTCTTTACTTTTCAATTGAATTAGAATTAAAAAGAAAAAATCTGGCAACAGTACATAGGACAAAATTCTTGGGGGTAGAGTTGGTATGGGGGGGGGGGGGGGATCTACAAATATACTAGTTTCCGTAGAAGGTGGAGGGTATGGGCACTCCTCAGTCCCATTGGCAGAATTACCACGATTACACATGGAGTGAGATCTGCTTTACAGACATACCTGCCAAGCACATCTGTTATGCTACAGCAGCCTCCCCCTCCACTGGCAGCAGAAAACATGTTAATAAAGCATCCTTTTCTGCTTTCATGGGACCAGTCCCTCAGTAAGAGATGTTTAGCATATTTGCTGCCATCAGAGGGGGGGGGGAGGGTGTAGCCTATTGATGCTGTGAAGATCAGAGAATAAGAGGAAAGGGAGGGCCATGGTACGCCCTCACCTGGAATACTGTGTCCAGCACTGGTGGCCGTACATGAAGAAGGACACGGTACTACTCAAAAGGGTCCAGAGAAGAGCGACTAAAATGGTTAAGGGGCTGGAGGAGTTGCCGTATAGTGAGAGATTAGAGAAACTGGGCCTCTTCTCCCTTGAAAAGAGGAGACTGAGAGGGGACATGATCAAAACATACAAAATACTGAAGGGAATAGACTTAGCATGATAAAGACAGATTGTTCACCATCTCCAAGGTAGGGAGAACGAGGGCACTCTCTAAAGTTAAAAGGGAATAGATTCCGTACAAACGTTAAGGAAGTTCTTCTTCACCCAGAGAGTGGTGGAAAACTGGAACGCTCTTCCGGGGGCAGTTATAGGGGAAAACACCCTCCAGGGATTCAAGACAAATTTAGACAAGTTCCTGCTAAACCAGAACGTACGCAGATAAGGCTAGTCTCAGTTAGGGCACTGCTCTTTGACCTAAGGACCACCGTGGGGGCGAACTGCTGGACACGATGGACCACTGGTCTGACACAGCAGCGGCAATTCTTATGTTCTAGACATAAGCCCCTATTTGTCTTCATAAAACAGGCTTTAAATGAGTGGCTATTTGGCCTCTCAATCTAGATGACTTGTTATAAAATTTGACTCACAATGTCTACCAGGGTAGCTTGAATCAGGTCTTCGCCTTGCCTCTCAGGACCCAGAGAGTAAGAAATAGGACCTTGTATTCTGTAACTGTAGCCCTTGGATATGTCCTCTGGATACTTATGGAGGTGGGACTAGTTACATGCGACAGTTATTTTCTCCCTGCCATTTGTAGAACTACTAAAGTGTTAGTGGTACTAATACCTGCATGATATGCCAAGCATACATTAAACTAGAGAGCGAACACAACCAGTTTTTTCAGCTTTGGCCAAAACAGAATTTGCAGCTGAAAGTCACAACTCAAGTTTTGGTTGAAACCAAAGCTGAAGCCAAACCTATCCTGGACCTTGGAACAGCCCCCACTCCTTCCCATTTCCCTTCTCTCCCTCCTCCATCCCCTCCACCCCTGCACCTGGGCCTACCACTAATTGATGGTCTAGTGGCTAGTCAGGGAAGTAGCAATCCCCAGTCGCTCCAGTCCAAGCTGGCTCCACTGACAAAATGGCTTCTGGGACCTCCTGCAACAAAATGGCTGCCGGGCCCTCCTTGCGAGACTTCTGCGGCAGGTCCTGGCAACCAGTTTGAGATTGAAACTGACACAGGCAGGAGCAAGCCACAGCCATTTTATTAGAGCAGCCAGAAAGGGCAGGAACGACTGGGGTTTGCTCCTGCCCTAACCAGTCAACTAGACCACCAATGATACAGTAGGCATGGGGGAGAAAAGCTCCTTGTGCCAGTTGAGGAAGGTGTGAAGGCTGCACCCAAATCTGAACGTGCCACTATTTTGGTGCCACATTAAACACACGTGAATGTATGTAAACAGGCATTTTAGCCAGAACACAGCTTAGTAGGCTGATCTTAAATTACTTCTGATAGGGACTTGAGGCTCTGTTATAGTGGATGGCACCCAGCTGTGCACTGTGTGTGTACAGCATGCGTTTTCACAGCTGCCTGCAGCCTCATCCAAAACGAAGCCCCTACTTCCAATAGACTCTTTCGAACTCTCCTTGTAGGATCAATTGTAATTTATAAAACCACTAGCACAACACTTAAAAGTTGCTAAAATATTGTATACAAGGCAGTAGATTCTCACATTCCCTCTCTCAATCTCCCTGCCCCTAAAGTCACCCAATTTGGAAAAAAAAATACCATTCCACGTGCACGCATAGACTCCTCATTTTAACCTCATTTTCTGCTCTGCTGGACAGCATGACGGGACACTTCCCCCGCCCGCCCACGTGTCTGCCCCTCCACACAGGGCCAGCATATCCTGTGGGGCTCCAGAAGGCCTCGTCCCCCCCCCCCCCCTCCGTTTCTCAGGTAACAAACCCATAATCTCATCTTATTTTCCCTGGTGCTTCAATTGCACATAATTGTTTCTGCACAGTGATTGATTTCTGCCTGAATAGAGACCTCTGCCTCTCAATGCGAGTGAGGCAGCCTCAGCCAAGGCTCTCTCTCCATCTGAGGAGTAGGAGGAAGCAGCCTTTGAAGAGATCAAAGCCAAGGCCGCGAGCAGCGGTGTGCCCTGGGAGTATGAAAAGCCCTTTATGTCCTCTCAAACCTCCCCCCCCCACCATCCCCCTCTCCAGCAGCAGGTTGGATTGCAGCTGCACTGTACTCCACCGGCCTTCCTAATGCTTTCACTAGTCACCCTGACAGCACCAAGAGATGGCTTCAAGAAGAACAAAAGCCAAAAAGATGCGACTGATTATCTCAGCTCTATAACTGAAACATGCAGTGTTACAGAGAGATAGTGTTTATATTTTCTGTAAAAATGTTTTCAATTATATCCAGTGGAGCACCTTTTATTTGGAATTATTGGGAGCAGATCTGTTCCAGATAATGGATTTTTCTAGATAATGAGAATTTGTGGATAAAAGAATTCCGGGTGATAGTAGAAGGTGTGTCCCCCCCCCCCCCCCACCCCACTGTTAATGGAACACAGGACACAGAGTGATTGCCAGACAGCAGAGTTTCCTCTAGATAATGGAATAAAAGACCAAAATTCAGGTTAAAAAAAAAAAAAATCACAAACACCCCTCCTTTATAAAGCTGCGGTAGCGGCTGCCACGCAGTAAATGCTCCAACGCCCATAAGGAGCCCATAATCAAATTTCAGACATATGCTATATGCTGTAGTATATGCAGTTGCTGATTTTTTAAAATTTTATTTTGCATCTATATAAATGCACAAATTATTTTAATTTATAACATTTTTATTGAAGGAATATACAATTATACAAAAATATGAATACAAATTAAACTTATAACAATTATATTCAGAAAAATATTTATCAAACATAGTTCTATTATTCCTCCAAAATATATTTCATATTATCTACAATAAACCTTAATATATTCTCAAATTCAAACCCCTTTTTAAATCATCAATTCCCTCCTCCTCCCATCCCAACCCTTTTTAATTATATGTAAATCTGTTATTAAAGAAATAAAATAACCCAAAAAACTAAACATCCCAAACCCAATGGAAGCTGAGAAAAATAAAGAATAATAAAAATAAAGAACTAGAATTTTAAGTAAATAATCATTAAGTAAATCATTAAGAATTAATGATTCTTGCCTTAGGTGAAAGATTTTAAATATAGGGATCCAAAATTTCCATAAATATACAAATTTCCCTAGCCTAACGCCTAACTTCCCAAGTCTCAAATAACAAAAGACGATGAAACTGGTTCCTCCAATGCCAGAAACTAGGCGCTTCTTTCGATAACCAAAATTGCATAATGCACTTATGGCTAATCATACACGCTTTTTGAAACAAGAGACACTTATTTTACCAAAAACCCCACAAGCCGCAGCTTTACCAAAAATTATTCCCCTTGATGAATCTACAACAGAACTACCCCATAATGAACCCAAAAATAACATAAATTATTTTAAATACATAAAGGAAGCATCTTTTGACACTGAAAACACATTTCTATGGGCTTCAGTGCATTTACCGTAGCGGCACTGCTACCGCGGCTTTGTAAAAGGGACTCTCCAGGCAATGCGTTCCACAAAACTGGGCTAGCAACTGGGAGAGCCACATTTTGTATCACGGCATAGTGAACTTTCTTCAAATCTGGGAAGGATAACTTCATCGCAGATTCTGAGCGTAACAGCTGAGGAGGTTTATATGGAGAAATCAGAACTACAAGTCCCTGCGTGCAACGGGAGTAAACCCAGGACTGGATCAATCCTGTTCTGCAAATCTGGATCCAGCTGGCAGCCTTAAATAAATAAAATACATGTACTAGAGATGTGCAGGCCAAAATATTTTAGGGGATTTTTTTGATGCATTTAGGGTTTTTTTTGGTTTTTAAAAAAAAATAATTTCATATTAGGGCCAATGACAACTTGCTCCCTATGCACCCTATTTTTTAACAGCGTACCCTGTTCTTTAATAGTGCACTATTAAACAACTGTATGCACTAGAGTACCGGTATACTACTGAGAATGACAAGAAAACACCTAGAATTTTATGTTTTTTTCCTTTATGGTTTATTTATTTATATCCCCTTACCCAGATTACAAAATTACATACATCTACTTCT
Source organism: Geotrypetes seraphini (assembly GCF_902459505.1). Taxonomy (NCBI): domain Eukaryota; kingdom Metazoa; phylum Chordata; class Amphibia; order Gymnophiona; family Dermophiidae; genus Geotrypetes; species Geotrypetes seraphini. The sequence goes on along the minus strand of NC_047084.1, from coordinate 313,923,466 downwards.
ACAACAAATAAACAATACAACAAGTTACAAACAATAAAAATTAAATAGGCGACCAGCACCCCACTTTCAACCTAAACTCCGACATCAGGCTCCATATTTCATCTGACAAAAAAGATGACGTTTAAGTAATCGCTTAAAATTCTGCAAATTCTGTTGTTGATGTATATATAAAGGGAGCCTGTTTCATTCTCTTGGGCCCACACAACAAAATATCCCTTTGTTGTCAGTATATGTAATAGGGGTGTGCATTCATTTTTAGTATAAATCATGTTTTATTGGCACACCAGCAGTAAATATACAATACAGCACGACAAAACAACAAGGTCGCGAACACCAAACGTACCATCAAACACATTTTCACCCCAACCAGAGAATCCCCCCAATCCCCACCCACCCCAAAGCCCAAACCCCCACCCCATCCCAAACCCACACCATGAGACCCAATCCATACCCAAAAACCCCAGCAAGAAAGGAGTATGCTGAGCAAGCTATATGCTTATGCTGCTCAGCACCTATCGAACAAAATAACCAAATCCCATCCTCCCACCCACACAATGTAGTCCCCCCCACCCACCGAACTCCACATACTTCCAACCACTCATACCCACCATTCACACTCACCCAACCAGCCACCCACCAACCCGGGGAAAACAGCTGAGAGCATAAGGTATCAGCAACAGAATGAGTTTAAGACCAGACTTCTGGCCCTAAGGGAAAGCGAGGAAATGTAGGGGTCCCAGGTCTGCAGGAAAATCTTCGACCGCCTGACAGATAATCGAGCATGGCGCTGCTCCAAGAGCATCAAATTATGAAAACGATTCCTCCAAGCCCAGTAAGCAGGCGCTATGTCTTGCGTCCAAACGCTAAGAATGACCTTCTTTCCTATAACAGCACCTTTCCGGATCAGCAACCGATGTCTCCGAGCAGGCACTCGCAAAGATTCATATCTATCCAAAAGCAAGCCTACCGGAGACATCGGAATAGCGTGACCAACAAGCCGCTTCCAAGAAGCGGAGTACGGCTCTCCAAAAGACTTTCACTCGAGGGCATCCCCAAAATGCATGAAAAAAGGAGTTGCACCCCAGTGTACACTTAGGGCAGATTGGAGAAGAAATGCCCCCAACCTTGTGGACCTGCTCTTGGGAAGTGTGCATTCATTTTAAATGACATGGGAAATGTGAATGACAAAAAAACGACAAGAAAATACCCCCCCCCCCCCCCCCCCCCACAAAACATGCAACGCAAAGCTCTAGTAGCTCCATTGACCAGTGGAGAAACCTGGAGTCTTTGAACTTTGAAACACTTTTAAGAACTGCTGGCTCTGAAGACAGTACCTGTGAGAACAGATTTAGCGCTGCTCAGAAAGAAGGAATCAAATCTGCAAAAGGATTTATAGATGGTAAAAAGAAAATGAAAAAAAAAAATTCTAAGAAAGATTTTGGGATGTTTCATTTTTGGACTTTCCTATTTTGTTGTTGCATTTGCATATCATCTCATAAAAACTAAGCAGTAGGGCCCAAATCCTCCAAGCACAGACTGATCCCCTGAAGTGGCCCTGTTGCTACCACAGAACAATACGAGGGGGTGCTGAAAAGTTCTCAGCCAACCATCCAACTTCCTAAATTCTGAGTGTTATTTTGACACTGTAGCTGAAAAGAGTTTTATCTTATTTCGTTAAATGCCAATTTGTAGAATTGTAATGCTATGTTTTGACATTGTTTCAGATCATTGATTGAACCATATCAACGAAAAAGTGGAATTTTCAAGTGTGGAACTCTGAGCCATCACGAAGTTCCTGCAGAAGAAAACTCCAAAGGAAATCCATGAATGTATGATGCAAACATTGAGTGACAAATTCCCATCATACTCCACAATGAAGAAGTGGTGTGTATATTTTCAGCATGGAGATTGACACTGAAGATGCAGCAAGATCTGGGAGGCCTCAAACTGTCACCTCCTGAAATTGTTGACTATGGGCTAGAATCAGGAGTGGACAACGCTGGTCCTCGAGGACAGAAATCCAGTCGGGTTTACAGGATTTCCCCAATGAATATACATTGAAAGCAATGCGTGCAAATAGATCTCATGCATATTCATTGGGGAAATCCTGAAAACCCAACTGGATTTTGGCCCTTGCGGACCGGAGTTGCCCACTCCTGGGCTAGATTCACTAACCTGCTTCTCCGTGCCCAATCCGTGACTGATCCGCGGCAGGCTGACCAATTTACCAAGGCTCAGCATGCAAATGGGGGTGATAGGAGGAACGACCCCCACTGACCATACGGATTGCTTGTGAGCGATCCTGAAGTATGCGTAGACCATTTGTAGATGGTCTGCGCATGCTTACGGAGCTGCAAGCTGCTTTTTTTCTGGGTTTTTTTTACTACTACTTCACGAGCCCATAGTTTTAACCCACTTTAAACCCACGGGCTCGTACTGCGGGGGAAGGGCAGGAGTCGGGGTGGCAAGAGGAGAGTTGGGGCTGAAGTCGGGCTGTAAAGAGCAGGAGAAGTCGGGCTGAAAAGGGCAGGAGAGGGCAAGGAGAGTCAGGGCTGAAAAGGGCAGGACAGGCCGAGGAGAGTCGGGGCTGAAGTCGGGCTGAAAAGGGAAGGAGTAGTTGGCAGAAAGCAGGAAAGGTAGTGAGCAACTGGTCCCCACCAGTCGCTTCTTTTTGGATCAGCTAGCCCAGTCGGTGTTCCTTGTAAAGTTTAGTGAATCGCATCCTTCCTATTTGCATGCCGTTTACCCTCATTTGCATGCGCGGATCGGAATCGGATTGGCCATGAGGTTAGTGAATTGGGTTGGGGGTCGCAAACCGATCGGTACACGATCGGTTTGCTTAGTGAATCTAGCCCTATGTCCATAACCTGATTTTGGCAGATCAGTGAATATTGGCTAAAACAATTGCTGAGACACTACAGATATCCAGGGAACGTGTTGGTTGTATAATCCACAAGCAGCTGGGTATGCAGAAGCTGTCAGCCAAGTGGGTGCCCAAATGTTTGAATGCTGATAAGAAAGGACATTGAGGGCAACACTTCCAAGTTGATTTTGAAGCATTTTCAGTGAGCTAGTGCTAACTTTTTGGAACGACTAGTTACTCTTGATGAAAAACGGTTACTACTACTACGATCCTGAGGCAAAACAATAGTCTGTGCAATGGCGGCACGCAGGTTCTCCAAGGCCATGGAAATTTAAGATCCAAAAGTCAGCAGGAAGGGTCATGGCCACAGTGTTTTGGCATCAGGAAAGTGTTGTAATGACTAACTATCTTCAAAGGGGCCCAAACACAGAATATTACTGTAACTTGCTGTGCCGGTTAAAGGAGGTATTGAAAGAAAAAGGAGATGGAAGCTGCAGAAAGGAGTTCTCTTTTTGGAAGACAATGAACCTGCTCACAAGGCTGGCAAAACGATGGATGTTTTGATGCAGTTGGAGTTTCAGTGCATAGTCAGGGGTGTCAAAGTCCCTCCTCGAGGGCCGCAATCCAGTCGGGGTTTCAGGATTTCCCCAATGAATATGCATGAGATCTATTTGCATGCACTGCTTTCAATGTATGCTAATAGCTTTCATGCATGTTCATTGGGGAAATCCTGAAAACCCGACTGAATTGCGGTCCTCGAAGACGGACTTTGATACCCCTGGCATAGACCATCCTCCCTACTCTGCAGATCTTGCTCCATCGGACTATTTTCTGTTTCCAAACCTTAAAAAGATGTTTGAAGCAGCAGAGCCATATTTTCAGAGTATTTTTTGGAAGGTTTACAGAAACATCAGACATGATGTGCCAAGTGTGTTGAACTTAGGGGTGAATATGTGAAATAGCTTGGAAGTTTCGTAGCTCTATGTCAGGGCTGCCCAAGTCCGGTCCTCAAGATCTACTGGCAGGCCAGGTTTTCAGGATATCCCCAATGAATATGCATGAGACAGATTTGCCTGCACTGCCTTCTTGGTATGCAAATCTCTCTCATGCATGTTCATTGGGTATATCCTGAAAACCTGGCCTGCCAGTAGACTTGGGCAGCCCTGCTCTATGTCATCCCCTTCTTGGTTGAGCTGAGAACTTTTCAGCACCCCCTTGTACTGGCTTGGAAAAATCATCCACCAACCCAACTTCAGGCAGTCCGGGTGTGAGTAAAATACACAACAGGGCTTCCCAAATCTGTCCTGGGGACCTGTGACCATGTGACCGGTCCAAGCAGTATTACCCGTCACATATCCACTCCCAGGCACCTTAGTTCTCTTCCACTGACCTTGCTAAAACATAACACATGTAAGGTTAAACACATCATACATTACACATTCTGTTGAAGTCCATGACATGTTTTCCCGACATCCCCTGGACTTCATCTCCTGGGTGTTCCCTGAACTTCATCTCCTCCAGGCCTTTCCCTTCCTCCGACCCTCCATTGGCCCCCAAGTCTTCGGCAGCTTCCGGTGCCATTTACCAGTCACGCAGTTAATACAGAATATTACTTATTATTTCCTTTTCTTGTATGCTCTCTTTCTTCTGTGATGTGGACTAGATTGTTTTTTTTCTACACAACATTGCGTATTATATTTAATTTCAAAATTTTAAAAATAAACATTTGCTGCAACCTATGTGTTCCGTAAAACCTAATTCACAAAAAGAACAAAATACACTTCTCCCTCCATATTCGCTGTGATAGGGGATTAACAGAACCACAAATACAGAAAAATCACAAATAAGTTTTGCATATGTTATTCACTGTTTTCTATTAAAAACCATCGTGAATATAGTGAAACTGCAAATAACATGGTGGGAGACTTGGTCTGTTCCTGAAGGAGAGGCAAAACATGGTGAAGAAAGTGCTGGGAATCAGCGATTTTCTCTGTAAACGCTTGGAATCAGTGATTTCTCTATGCAAGCTGATGTAATTTGGGGGGAGGAGCCAGCAAGCTAAAAACCGTGAATAATCAAAACCGCGAATATGGAGGGAGAAGTGTATTTCTTTTTCTTTTTAAAGTCTGCCAGCAACGTAGTTATACTTGTCTCAGGCAGCTCTTGGTCCTTACTCTGGCCCCACCTAGCTCGCCACATCTGCTGATCCTTTTCTTGTTCTGTGGGCTCAGATACTCATAGCCAAAGAAATATGGAGAAAGGGAAGACACAGGCTGGTGCACAGCCTGCCATGACCAGGACCACCCAGTGACATAGTAAGGGGGGAGCGGGAAGGGGGACTGCCCCGGGCGCCATCTTGGTGGAAGTGCCGGCACCCATCCTACTCTCCGCCCCCCCACACTATTGAGCACACACACCTCTTCCCTCCCCCTGTACCTCCTTAATGTTCCCAGTGTGAGCAGCAATACCACAACCTGTTGCTCGCGCCAGTGTCGGCTCTTCCTCCAACGCCACTTCCTGGACCCGCACCTCGGAAGTGACATTAGAGGAAGAGCCAGCACTGGCGTGAGCAGCAGGCTGGGGATGCTGCTCACACTGGGAACATTAAAGAGGTACAGAGGAAGGAAAAAAGGAGGGGCACCTCTCACCCTCACCATGCCACTGGGGCCACCATCTAGCAAATGCCGTTTATTCTTGCTTTGTTTGTGAAATATAAAGCTCAGCACAGATAGATCCTCCTTAAGAGGCAGGGAATATCTCCAAGGAGTCCAAACACGAAAGGGCACTGCATTTTTTAAAACGATCATCTTGAAACGAACAGTAGCTGTAAAGTTAAAGTGTAACCTCTGGACTAAGTTATGTAGGCTGTGATAGAAGTTTCATCCAAATTCTAATGTCGCCCTTGCCAGCATCATCACTTAATGGCTGCATGCTGTGTTGATGACCCATGTTAATAAATTGTCGAACTGAAGGAAATTTGCAACATAGCTGAGGAAAAAAAAGCACTTACAAAAATAAAACTGAACAGCTACTACTCTCAGGCCTGGTGCTTAGTGTGTTGAGCTGCCACAGACCGGGCACGGGAACAAAGAGAAAATCTCCCCCTTTCGCAGCTGAAGCTCAAAGCACTGCATGGTGATATTTTCAGACTCGCATAAGCTTCAATAAGGTGAAAAGTTTCTTGACATGACAGGCTACAACCTCTCCCCAAAGCAGCACAATACCCAAAGACAACCTATAAGGGGGATGGACAGGAAAATGTTTTGTTTCATTTCAGATCATTTTTTGATGTTTTTGACCAATTTTCTGATATATTTCCAGTTTGTTTCACAAATCGATGCACGTGAAATTGGATTTTTGTGCATAAAATCTTCTAATACATGTGAATCAACTTCACATGATGTAATTCATCAGTTTCACGAGCGTAAAATTGATTTAGTGTGCATTCTTTACACACAACATTTTGTGAACTGGAGCCGAGCCACAAACTGAATACCCATCCTTAACAGCTTAGGTATTCTTACACAGATAGTGCTGTGGACAGAAGCCTATGGGTGAAATGTAGTGTATGCAGAATACACACAGGCCCTTCTAACAGCTGCTCCCTACATTAGATGCTGTATCTCAAGATGCAAAAATGCAGCATATGTGGGTGCTGCAGCTGCTAGAGAAGTCGGGGTGGGGTGGAGGGGAGGTTCAACCTTTTGGAGGACTATGACAGAGGAGCTTCTACACCAAAGATAATGGTGTGAGGCTGAGTTTCTGTTAAGATACAGATGGACCCTCATCCGTAAAAGAAACAATTTTAAGATACCCAGGGGAAGATTCTCAAAACTCATCTGTAAATTCCAGCGAGTCAATATAGTGCCCGTAGTGATCCCAGGGGGGAAAGAGGGGGGTTGTCAAGGTGTTGGGGATCACCGGCATTTGGAGGGAGTGGTCATCCCTACTGCCAGGGTTGTCGGAGATCATGGGCAGTGCGAGGAGTGGGTATCCCTTCTTCCGGGGTTGTCGAGGGGACGGGAACCCCAGCGGTGGGAGGGAGTGGGCATCCCTCCTGCCGTCCTTCAATTCGAGGGGTCTTTAAAAAAAAAAATGTGTGTGTGGTGGGGGAGGGGAGTCTGAGCTGTGAAATAAGGCTACAACAGCTCAGACCCTGTCAGAAAATTTTGCCCGCAAATGTGGCACAACGAGGTTAGGGAATTACCCAGCAATGATAGAGAATCACCCGGAGTTTCCTTTAAATATTGATGAGCCCATTTTACTAAACATTTTAATTTTAATGACCTAATTGTACTACATTTGCATGTAGAGTCGGGGACTGCTAGGAAGCTCGGAAAAAGCCATTATGATAATTGGCCGGTAAAATACTGGCATGCTAAACAGGCTGGAACCAGTTTAGCAACCATTGTTAAGGACATGGTAAGTTTTGAGAATCCTCCTCTCAATAAGAACATAAGAACATAAGAACATAAGAAGTTGCCTCCGCTGAGGCAGACCAGAGGTCCATCTCGCCCAGCGTTCCGCTCCCGCGGCGGCCCATCAGGCCCATTGCCTGAGCAATGGTCCCAGACTATCCCTATAACCTACCGCTACTCTTATCTGTACCCTTCAATTCCTTTATCCTCTAGGAACCTATCCAAACCTTCTTTGAAGCCTTGTAACGTGCTCCGGCCTATCACAGCCTCCGGAAGCGCGTTCCATGTGTCCACCACCCTCTGGGTGAAAAAGAACTTTCTGGCATTTGTTTTAAACCTGTCTCCTTTTAATTTTTCCGAGTGCCCCCTTGTACTTGTGGTTCCCCGTAATCTGAAAAATCTGTCCCTGTCTACTTTTTCTATACCCTTCAGGATCTTGAAGGTTTCTATCATGTCTCCTCTAAGTCTCCGCTTTTCCAATATAAAGAAATAATTCTCCTGGGCTCATGGACTCAGGGATTTGCAGCACCAGAAGGTAAAAGAGTCCTGCTTAGGGCCAGGAGAGCTGTTGAAGCATGGAATTCCAACCAAAACTACAAACAGAGTTATGTATAAACCCGATTTACAGAAAAATAGAGGAGTTTCTCCTCAGAGTTACAATGTTCTTCTATCATGCATTAATAGGACAAAATCATGTTATCAGCACTTTCAAGAATAATACATAAATTTTACTTACTCTTTCTCTATAAATCTGTATATAGTCTACTAGGCCAAAGTCCTAGGTGGATAACAACCAAATATTTGGGATAACCAAAATATAATCATAAAGCATACACAGGAAAGTAAACATTAAAAAAATAATAATCCTAACCCAGCATAATGGTATGCATTTGAGGGAAACAAGAAAACAGTCAATGGTGCTACATTTGATCACATTTCATTCAGAAGGAAGCTTTCTGAATGTGTTGCCAGGCCACCATTTCTGCAAAACATTGAGAGTAAGTTAGCAGAAGACCCAACTGCGTGAAAAAAAAGTGTAGAGCCAGACCACAAATAGATCACTGAGCAACAGGAAACCAAATATACAATTTAAACAATCATGCCCAGCTTACAGTGTTAAGAAATTACCTTCCTAAGGCTGAAGCAGCACAAAATGGTGTGCTACAAAACTTTTAGCATGTTAGGTTTAATAATAATAATAATAATTTTATTTTTGTATACCGCAATACCACAAACTGTTCAGAGCGGTTTACAATGCAAGAGACTGTGCATATACAGCGAAGATCCAATGCCAGGGAATGTACTATGCAGTTGAGAGCAGTTTACAATGCAGGGGACTGTACATATTCAGCATAGGTGTTTATACAGCGAAGATACAATGCTGATTTACAATGCAAGAGACTGTACATATACAGCGGAGATATTTATACAGTGAAAATACAGTGCGAGAGACTTGTAGAGCACGATACGATGCAAGAGACTATATAATGCGGTTAAGTGGATTACTATGCAAAGATAGTTACATATATAGCGAGGATACAGAGTGGTGAATGGCCAGAGAGTGCAACCAGTATCAGTTACGGGAGGGTGCCGGGGGGAGGGGTAAGTAGGAAGGAAGGAAGTGTTGGATTGAGGGAGAGGAAAGGAGAGATCGGGGGAAGGAGAGGTGGTAGGGTTTGGTTAATTGGAGGGGAGGGGTTCGAGAAATTTATCATAGAGGTAAGATTTGAGAGATTTTCTGAAGGATGAGTAAGAAGGGGGCAGATGAGATGAGGGTTGTCAGGCAATCTGTCCATTTGCCAGCTTGGAATGAGAGAGTTCTATTAAGGAATCTTTTGTAAGTGCATCCCTTTGGGGATGGGTAAGTAAACAGATAGGCATTGCGAGTTCAATTGGTGCCTGGGAACGCAAAGTGGTGAGACAGATATATCGGGGACAGGCCAGTTAAGGTTTTGAAGCAGAGGCAGGTGAATTTGAAGATGACTCTCGCTTCTATTGGTAACCAGTGGAGTTTTCTGTAGTAAGGGCTGATATGGTCTGACTTTTTGAGGCCATAGATTAGGTGGACGGCTGTGGTTTGGATGAGTCTCAGGCGTTTGATGGTTTTCTTGTAGGAGCCCAAATATATGATATTACAGTAATCCAGGGTGCTTAAGATTAGGGATTGGACCAGCAGTCTGAAGGAGGGGAAGTCAAAGTGGTGTTGGATGGTATGGAGTTTCCAGAGGGTGTAGAAGCATTTTTTGACCTGAGCATTGGTGTGGTCTTTGAAAGTCAGGCAGCGGTCTAGGATGACTCCAAGGATTTTGAAGGTGGGATTGATAGGATAAGTGAGACCATTGAGTTGTAGGGTGATGTTCGTTAATTTGTGGTTGGGACTTGCAAGGAAGAGTTTAGTCTTTTCTGGATTTAGTTTTAGTTTGAACCGGGTGGTCCAGTGTTCAACCATGGTGAGTACTGAAGAGATGTGCTGTTCTGTTTCTTGTGACAGTGAGGAGATGGGGATGACAATTGTAATGTCATCTGCATAAATATAGGATTTCAGCTTTCGGGCAGATAACATGTGTCCCAGTGATGCCATGTAGATATTGAATAGGGAAGGTGATAGGGGGGAGTCTTGTGGAACTCCACAGGGTTTGGACCAGGTATGGGAGTAGGTTCCCTCATTATGGACTTGGTAGGTGCGGTTTTTTAGGAAGCCTGTGAGCCAAGTTAGTACCTGTCCCAAAATGCCTATAGAGTCGAGGCAACTAAACAGAATGTCATGGTCTACCAGGTCAAAGGCACTACTGAGGTCAAACTGGAGTAGTAGGGCGCTGTTTCCCTGGGAGAATAGTTGGAGGAGGTAGTCGGTTAGTGACGCTAGGTTAGTGGCCTAGTTGTCAAAATCAATAAGGTATAGTTGGCTAGAAGTGTGAATGGAAAGTTTTTGGATCATTTTCGAGGGGGGGGGGGTTGGCCATTTTTCAGACTTAGTGGTTAGAGCTACAGCCTCAGCACCCTGAGGTTGTAGGTTCAAACCCCATAGTGCTCCTTTTGACCCTGGGCAAGCCACATAATCCTCCACTGCCCCAGGTACATTAGAAAAACTATGAGCCCTCTGGGACAGATAGAGAAAATCCTTGAGTACCTGATTTGTAACCCATTCTGAGTTCCTTTGGGAGGATGGACTAAATAAATTGAATACATAAATAATTTTTTGTTTCAGAACTATTGCATGTAAAATTTGATTAAAGAACAGAATCCTTCCCCCTTAAAAAACAAACAAACCCTTGGCTTAACCCCCCCCCAAAAAAAACAAACAAACAAAAAACTCTCCAATTGTCCCAGCAGAACTAAGACATTACAGGAAGAATACTCTAAAATCAATAAGCAAAAACTGTAAGAGATGTTTCTTCCTGAAGCAGTATAGTTCTAATGTGATACCTTCAGGAAGCTTTCAGCCTAGCCACATCTCAAGACGGTTAGGCTACCAAAGGCTTTTGCTGAAACCTCAATAGCCCTCCTCCTCAGCATCATGGTCTTACTCTCTGCTGTCCAACTCCCTGATCACTTTACTGCTTCTGTGGCTCTGCACAGCTCTGTCAACACAAGCTATGCAATGTCCATATTTCTGCACTACTCTTGTGAGAAAGAACAGCATGGGACTATGGGAATTGCTTAGAAATTATTGTCATTCTGCCTCTTTCATAAGCAAAGGAGTAGGAATATCAATCTTTTTCACATTTATAAGAGAACTTTAAAAAAAAAATAAAAAAAATTACCTCATACTTAAAGGTACAGTCAGAGCAATTGCATCTTGAATAGGTTTGTTCTGGGAGGAGCTTGGGTGTAGATACAATTTACATGCATATTTTATGAACTAACATTTATGTCTGTTTCTGAGCATATGTAAATGCCTGCATCATCAATCTTGCCACTATTTATCCATGATTTGCGCTAGTATTCTATATAGACACGCAGAGGGCCATTTTCGATATGATGCCTAGATCCGGGTTTAGATGTTTTGCAGAACACACACAAAAATCTACCACCAAACATACCCATTTTTAAAACTGCAAAATGTCTATCTTGTCTTTTTAAAAAAAATGGATGTGTTTGTGCTCTGTGCGTCTTATTGTTTTGAATGATTAAAAATAAAGGTCCAAAAGAAAATCAAGCCTTTGGGATACAGGAGGGGCCAGCATTCTTAGTAGGCTGGCTACACAGACATCTCAGCAGAGCAGTTGGGTATCTCAGGGGGAATTGTAGTGAACTTCACATAAAAAGGCCAGGAAAACATCATTCCACTAGCACATTCTTCAAAATATGGAGCCCAGTACAAACTTATTACGCTTTAGACCACTGACAAACAGAATTTCATAATATATTACTATTCTAAATTTATTTAACTGATGATGCTTCTTGAAAGTTCCATTATATTTTAATATGATTGCTGTGTATCATATGCTGACAATATATGTGCTGCTCCCCCTTATTCATTTGATATATACATTTTATGTAATTATATATATATGTATATCTATATATACACAATAACTTGTACATATGATCTATTTCAGCTGTGCCACTAGAAAATGATATCCACAGTGAATAAAAAAAATTTGGGGTTTTTACCATGGATGCAGGAGTAAAACTTTATTGCCCTGCGGGAGTGGTAAAAAGCTTTGTTTAAGTGGTAAGAAGTTCTCCCTCCCTCCTGCCTGAGGGAGCCTCACTGCCTATCCTTACAGGCCTGCTCTGTAGCCTTCCTTCTGCCAAGTCCCTCCTTTTGAGAGACATAAGGAACACAGATGAGTCATGCTGGACACAGGGCGAGGGGATAGGGACAGAGTGGTGATGATGAATATGGGGAGATAGACACAGAAGAGATATTGGAAAGGGAAGTATAGGGGACACATTGAAGGGAGATGCTGAACATGGGGATGATAGATATAGAGATGGAAGATGGAATGTGAGCATGGAGAAAGGAGAAATGTCAAATGGGCAGGAAACCCTGCTGAGTAAGTTAAGAGAAGACAGAGAGAAACAGAAACCAAAGCCTGGGACTCACATGATTTGAACAATAAAATGACCAGACAACAAAAGTTAGATAAAATAATATTATTTTCTATTTTGTGATTTCAGTATGTTAGATAGAGCTGGTGTTAGACATGGCTGGGACCTAGGGCAGAAATTTGGAAAAGGACCCCCAAGCCCTTAACCAGGCTATGCCTCCTTCAGCTTCCAGCAGGCTCAGGGGGCAGTGGCCCAAGTTGCACTCTCCTAACACCATCCTTGGCATGTGTGATCTTTATATTTTGCAAAGTATAGGAGGAAATGGATATTTCTATTTATTTGGTGTTGTACTGTATGCAAGGTGTGGCTTCTTGGGTTTTTGGTTTAATTTTTATTTATCATTTTTAGTCAGCTATTATGTATTTGGCATTTGTGTTCTGTGTATGTGGCCGAAGGATTCTGTTAGCATGAATTTTCTATGTAGCCTTCTGTAGTAATTTGGATTGTTCAGTACCCCCAATAGTGGAGGGGATATTTGTGTGAAGGAAGGGGGAGACAGGGGTTCTATTGATACTTGTTCTGTATTGTTCGGGATTTGTAACATGACATTTGTACAGAATGTTGTTTCTTTTTATAATTTAATAAAATGATTTAATTATAAAATCATAACTGTTTGAGGCTCATGTGGATGGGACCAGACCAAGTTCTTGTGGCTGGGGATAGAGTTCACAGGGATGGGGGCCAAACTTTGTCCCCGTGTCATTCTCTAAAAAAATAAATAAATCTGTAAACTTCTCAGCACTGCTATATAGTGCTAGGGTGGAGTGGGAATGTGGCCTTTCTGCCTAACTATAAACACAATGGGAATATTCAGCCATAATCTATATATAACTATGTGGTTTAATTTAGCCCGACGAAAAGGCTGTCTTAACTTAGACAATTTAACTATGTACAGAAAAGGTAATTCTACACAGGCATTTTCACATGCATATGCCAGTATCTATAATAATAAAATGCTAAGCGCGCATGCGCACTCTTACCGCGTGCTTTCCTGATCCCTGATCTGTCGGGCTGTGGCGGTAGGAGTGCGCATGCGCGCCAGACAAGCCTCCCTGCTCTCCACCTCGCGCCGCTGCAGAAACGGCCCCACACTCGCGGCTCGGCTTCAGGCTCACTTAATCCCTTGTCGCCCCCCTTCCCTTCCCGCGATCCGACCAGCTCACTTAGTCCCTTCCCGCCCTCCCCTTTCCTTCCCGTGGTCCTGACTCCAAACCTGCCGACTCTAACAGCCTGCAGCACTCTACACACGCTGCTTCGGGGCCTTCTAGTGCCCTGATTTACTCTGGCACATCCCTGATGACATCATCAGAGACACAGCAGAGCAAATCAGGGCAATAGAAGGCCCCAAAGCAGCGTGTGTAGAGTGCTGCAGACGCTGCTGGAGTTGCAAGTTTGTTGGGACCGTGAGAAGGGAAGAGGTGGGTGGGAAGGGACTAAGGGAGCTGGCCAGATCGCGGGAAGGGAAAGGGGGGGTAGGGGAAACACTGCTGCTGCACAGGGAAGTAGTGTGGGGGGAGGGAAATGGAGGGGGGAGCAGAATGCTGCTGTGGCTGCTGTACAGGGAAGTGGAGGGAGAGAAATGCTGCTGCATAGGAGGCAGGGAGAGAGACAGACAGATAGATAGAAAGGGAGACAGAAAGAAAAGAAGAAAGACACAGGGGCAGGGAGAGACACAGAAAGACAGACAGACAAAGGGGGCCAGGGAGGGAGACAGACAGAAATAAAGACAGCGGGAGGGAGAGAGAGACAGAAATAAAGAAAGATAGACAGACATATATTCTAGCACCCGTTAATGTAACGCGCTAAAATACTAGTGTGTTTATAAAATGTACGCAAGCATACGTGTACATGTATGTGATTTAAATGTATGGAAACTCTGGAGACAAGTTTTCATGGAATACAGTGGAGTCATGTTTTTCAAGTCTGTTCCAGCATGAACATTTGTATGTAAGGAAGCATAAATGTCCGTGGCTTCTGCACAAATTAGGCTGGCAGTTTATAAAGACACATAGGTGCCTATGGGCATTATAAAATATGGGCTTAGTTTCTAAACTTGCCCAAGTGGCAGCTGATATAGCCTTTATGGGGGAAATTCTCTACAGGTTGGCTATGTTCGGCGCGTGGAGCGGTCATCCCTCCTGCTTATCTTCAATTCAAAGATACAGAGATTGGGGAGGGGTGTGTGTAAAAGCCCATCTGGGGGGCCAGTCCAGCCCACTAGACCACCAGGGCTCGGTGGGAGGGGGTTATCTGTGGACTGGTTTTAATGGGGAGGGCTCTGCAGGAGGCACTGACAGGAAAGTAAGGCTACAACAGCTCAGACCCTGCCATTAAAGTTTACATGGGAAACAATTGCTTTCCTTGCTGTGCATTACACAGAGTGCTCATTAGAATACTAATGAGCTCCTTGTAATGTATTAGCAAAGGGTTTTCGGTGGCTGCTACGATGATCAGTGGCAGCAACGGAGAATCCTTTTGTGCATCGGCAGGGCAGCTTTCTGCGCCAATAAGAGTGCTTTAATGACTCTTATTGCCACGGAAAGCTTTTGAGCATCAGGGCCAAAGTACAAAGGGCAGTCGGGTTTGCCAATAGTAACACCCGATTCAAAATAGCCAAGCAATTGTTAGCGAATCAATCGCTTGCCTATTTTGCCTGGGGTTTTACTAATTTGCATGGGAAGATCGGGATCGGATCACTATAGGTGTTAGTGAACAGTGCAGGAGGGAAATCTGGTCGCAAAGGGGTCGCAAACCGATCGGTACACGATCGGTTTGCTTTGTGAATCTAGCCCTTTGTCTCTCTCATCCGATAAAACATACAGACTGAGCGGCTGCCACCTCTTTTTCCAGGGTGTCAAGCTGCAAACTGATTTTGGGTCTGCAGGGGACCAGCAGCTGAGCTCGTCATGGCGACAGGATGCAGAGAGGAGGTTGGGAGGAGGTATACTTCCAAAATATACTGGGAGCAATTAACCCTAGAAAAGATAGTAGGTGCAGTGTGCATGCTTGCACTCCCAAAGAGCAGTTTGCTAATTCTTTCAGATTTGCACCTTTCCAGCGGTTCAGTAATAACATCCTCTTTGCAACCGATCTGCCATATACTCCCATATTTTAGCATAACTGTGTCACTTTTAGTACACAGTTAAGCGCTCTCTAATCCGACTCTGAAACTGATATGTTCGGCTTTTCCCCTCCCCAGTGACTGGACAAACTTTGCAAGGCCAAGCGATTAATGCTCCTCTTCCATCCATGCATTTGCTCATTTGTGAAATGCGAAACTGCTAAGCCAAAAGGCCAGGTGATATGCTACAGGGCTGCCAAGGTGGAGCAAGCTAGAGGCCCTCACCTTGTCTCAAGTATCTGTAGAATGAGGGCGGCAAGCACTGAAATTTGGAGGGGCAGTGCTTAAAATCAGAGCCGGGTGATATCCTGCACCTTCTCAGCTAACTCAACAGAAAAGAAATATACAACACTCTTCTGCCTTCAAGGAAAAGACAGTTTATAGACCTGGTAAATCTAACACAACTATTCCTCCTAGGGGGGGCTGTGTTGGCCTGGGAAAACAAAGCAATGCCCCTATGGTGGTTTGAAAGTTTCTCCAACACCTCTAGACAACAGATGCAGCTAACAAGCAGCTGGCTAGCGTCAAGTCACCAGATAATCACAGGTAAACCATAAGATTTATCCTAGGACAAATGGTCAAGATAACACGTCTCTAGGACTGCCTGCCATCTTCCGTTCCTTCCTAAACTTCACTCACACAGGAAATTGTCCTTTTCATTATCTTTTCTCTGTACCCTGAAATTTTACTATTGGTATTGCTACTTTTTAAATTGATCTCTTTCCACTTTGTACTTTAATTGCTAAAATGTATTATTTTGTCAACAGTAAATTTTTGTGGCCACAGCATTATCTGAGTAACCTGTGCAGCCAGCTGCTGGAAAGTTAACAGTAGGTGAGGCTAAGCAGGAGCGAAAAAAGGTACAACGAGCAGCTCCTGTGTGGGGCTGTGGTTTACGGTGAAGCAGGGAGCTCCTCTTCCGGCCTGTGGGGTTCGCATCTCACAAGCAAAGAGACAAAAAAGATAGAAAGAAAAAAAAAAAAAAAAGGCAGCTGCAGAGTTTCAGATGCACACAGGTTAATAGTTAAAGGTTCATTTGATAATCACCGAAAAGCTTCTAGCTCTGTGGTTAAACTGACGGCTAGGCAGATATTGCAGCACTGCACCTTATGGAGAAGAACTATCCTGTTTTCAGTTATTTTGGATTAGGTTTCTATATAGTATAATCATATAAATAGTTATGTAATATATTATACTTGAAGGGAGGGAAATAAATAAGTACTGATGGTGACATTTAGGCAACATTAAGAATTATTCAAATCATATATTATATTAAATTGTATTATTATTTAATATATGAAATTTGAAAATCTCGAATGATATATAAGTTGCCTGTATAGATAATAATGCATTGTATGTAATACCTACTGTTCTTTATTTGTTTGGCACTCTTTTTAGTTTAAAAATCAATAAAGATTTATTAAAAAATAAAAAAATAAAAATATATATATATTATACTTGCCTGGTATCCGGCAGTTTTGTGTGGGGAGAATTAATTTTAAGAAAATGCTGAAAACTCAATTATTTGCCAATGCCTTCTTATGCTAAGGTATATACTACCTTTTAGAACTCTTTTGACAGCAATGTATGATGTAAAGTTTGATTGTATTTTTGAATTGATTGAATTTGTGCTCTATTCCTGTTTATAACAGGGACGATTAATGATGTTGTTTAGACATGTCTATGTTCTATGTGGTAATCACAGGGAAACAAGATTTTATGTATGTGATATAGAAACCCCATAGTTATATGCGGTATATAAATTTTTTAATAAATAAATCAATCTTAATGTAAACCACATTAAGCCCTAGCTCATAGGGATGATGCGATATATCAAATGAAGGATTAGATACCCTCCCCCACCACCCCAGGAAGGATTGTGTTTTCCTGGCTACAATTAGGAAATCACTGCATAAGTACATAGAAACAGATACAGACCAAATGGCCCATCTAGTCTTCCCATCCTCAGTAACCATTATCTCTTTCTCTCTCTGAGAGATCCCCTGTGCCTATCCCAAGCCCTTTTGAATTCAGACACAGTCTCTGTCTCCACCACCTCTTCTGGGAGACAATTCCATGCATCCACCACCCTTTCTGTAAAAAAGCATTTCCTTAGATTACTCCGGAGCCTATCACCTCTTAACTTCAACCTATGCCCTCTCATTGCAGAGTTTCCTTTCAAACTAAAGACTCGACTCATGCGTATTTACATTACATATTTAAACGTCTCTATCATATCTCCCCTCTCCCACCTTTCCTCCAAAGTGTACAGATTGACATCTATAAGTCTGACCCCATACGCCTTATGATGAAGACCACACACCATTTTAGTAGCCTTCCTCTGGACCGACTCCATCCTTTTTATATCTTTTTGAAGGTGCGGCCTCCAGAATTGTACACAATATTCTAAATGTTTAAGACCAGAGTCTTAAACAGGGGCATCATTACCTCCTTTTTCCTACTGGCCATACCTTTCCCTATGCACCCTAGCATCCTTCTAGCTTTCACCGTCACCTTTTCAACCTGTTTGGCCACCTTAAGATCATCACAAACAATCACACCCAAGTCCCGCTCTTCTGTCGTGCACAAAAGTTCTTCACCCCCTAAAATGTACTGTTCCCTCGGATTTTGCGGCCCAAATGCTTGACCTTGTATCTCTTAGCATTAAATTTTAGCTGCCAAATTTCAGACCATTCTTCAAGCTTCGCCAGGTCTTTCTTCTGTACAGAAGACATTCAGGTGTCAGGTTAGCTCACTCTAAATACTGAATTTTAGTCCTGTAGCACGGTTTATGGGGTCAGATGACAAGTTTCTGCACAACACAGATACAAAGCATACCTCAAAACACTAAGGCAGGGGTAGAGAACTCCGGTCCTCGAAAGCCGTATTCCAGTTGGGTTTTCAGGATTTCCCCAATGAATATGCATTGAAAGCAGTGCTTGCAAATAGATCTCATGCAGATTCATTGGGGAAATCCTGAAAACCCGACTGGAACATGGCTCTCGAGGACTGGAGTTCCCTACCCCTGCACTAAGGGCTCCTTTTACTAAGCTGAGTTAGGGCTTTAGCGCGCTCTACAATGCCGCGCGCTAGAGGCTAATGCCAGCATTGAGCTGGCATTAGTTCTAGCCGCGTAGCACAGGGTTAGCGTGCGCTAATCTGCTGCGTGCGCTAAAAACGCTAGCGCACCTTAGTAAAAGGAGCCCTAAAGGGCAGTGGTGTAGTAAAGGAGGTGGGAGGGAACTCCCTGGGCGCCATCTTGGGGGAGTGCCATCTCCTCTCTACCCCCCCCCCCCCACTCTTTCCCACTCCTCCCATACTGCGTGCCTGGCTTCAATTCCCCTCCAACCTACCTCTAGCTCTTTATCGGCAAGCAGCAACTCCAACCTACTGCTTAGGATCTCAAAGTCCCTCCTTGAGGGCCGCAATCCAGTTGGGTTTTCAGGATTTCCCCAAAGAATATGCATTGAAAGCAGTGCATGCACATAGATCTCATGCATATTCATTAGGGAAATCCTGAAAACCCGACTGGATTGCGGCCCTCAAGGAGGGACTTTGAGACCCCTGGCTTACACCAACCTTGGTGCTCTTCTCTTTTTTTTTTTTTTTTAATTAAATCTTTATTGATTTTCAAACTTTGACAGTGCAATACAATTAATTGAACATAAAATACTGCATAAAATGCACTATTAACTACACAATACATAAAACAATCATTTTCTCCCACCCTCCTCCCAATTATTAATACAATAAGACATATGATGTGATTACAATATTATAATTAAGTAATTTAAATCCTCAAAATACATTTCCCTCCCCCCACCCACCCACCCTGGATGTGTAAGGAAATCTAAGAAAAGGAGAGATACATGACCCTTATTGCGAGGTAACAAATGTAGTCAATGGGCTCCACACTTTATTAAATGAACTACTAAACCCCATACATTCCGCATTCAGTCTCTCATATTTATATGTGGTACACACATTTGCCCACCAAAATGTGTAATTTATTCTGTTGTGGCTCTTCCAGTTATGTGTGACCATTTGGATGGCTTTTCCCGTCATGATCAAGAAAAGACGGCTTTTATATTTATCCAAAGTAGGCTTAACGTGCAGTAACGTACCACAAATTATGGCTTCATAAGTTAAGGGAATAGATGACTCAAGAATGTCCCCAAATTGACCTCCAGAAATTAAGTATCAACGGACAAAAATATAACAGATGAACCAAAGTCCCTATATTAATACGACAATGCCAGCATCTATTAGACTTAGAACTGTCTAGTTTTTGTAAATGAACTGGGGTCCAAAAAGTCCTATGTAATAAAAATAACCATGTTTGTCTCGTAGATGCTGACGCTGGTCTCTCCTCTTGCATCACCTTCCGGGTCCTGCGACTAAGAAGCGGCATCAGAGGGCAATACGACGGCGGCGCAGGCAGCAGGTTAGAGATGCGGCTTGCGCCGGGGAGCTAAACAGGGAAAGGGAAGGGGCGCACACGCAGAAGGAAGTTTCGTCACCCACATTTCGCCCCTCCACCTTTTGCTCCTTGATACTTTTTGCATAATGCTGTCACCAGTATTTTCGTTCCCTGAGGATTTTCTCCTGGGGACATTTGACTCCCCGTGAAGGGACATACACCACCTTCATACAGAGTTTCAGCACTGGAAGGGGGGGGGGGAAGGGATCTTGAAGAACTGTAATGGGCTAACACACTTATCCAGCCTTCTGGCTTTGAGACAGATAATGTACATTGCACAACTTTTTAGAGTACACTTCCCCCTCCGTATTCGCAAATTCCATATCTATGGATTCGCTTATTCGCAGTTTTAAAACAAAAAAAATGCATTTTCATTTTTCAGGCTGTTTTAAGCCCTGTAAACCCCTCTTAAGCTTTACGTGGTGGTCTAGCGGGTTTTCAGGGCAGGAGCGATCTTCCCATGCTCCTGCCCCCGTGCAGATCGCTCACAGGAAGCGGCTCGAGAGACTACGGGAGCTCAAGGCAGCCATTTCCTGTGAGCGATCTGCACGGGGCAGGAGCGTGGGAAGATCGCTCCTGCCCTGAAAACCCGCTAGACTACCAGGTAAGGCTTAAGGGGGGGGCTTTCAGGGCCTAAAATAGCCGGGGGATACAAGGGTTAGGGGCAGAACCGGCCCAAATATTATTAGTGGTTTTTTTTAAATTTGCGGGTCTGCTCTGCCCCTAACCCTCATGAATACAGAGGGGGAAGTGTACTGAAAAAATCCAGACTGTTGGCAATCCTAGCCTCCTGAATTGTGTGCACATCCAACAGGGCCTCCCTATACTTTGAAACATCCTGAAAAAAAATCTGGAATATAAGAAATGGTTATCCTGCGGGTGACTAAATGTACCCAGGGGTAAAATGTGGAGAGGTAAAACATCCCGGGGGCAGAAGGTGTGGGGTGAACTTTCCAGGGGCAAAATGTACCTGAAGGCAAAATGTGTGTGTGGTGGGGGGGGGGGGGGGGGGGGGGGGGGAGGGGACTTTTGGATCCCCCTGACTATTATTTAATGAACTGTAAACTGCTTTGTGTGAATGTCTTCATGAAAAAGCAGTTAATACATAAAAATCATGGGATTTGAGTTAACACATAGCGCACTTTTGCTCCTTAATAGTGGCTCCAATTTCACAAAACACTGAGGGGGTAATAATAAAAAAAAAAAAATCGTCTAAAAAGTGTCCTAAATGGCTACTTGGATGATCAAAAAGCCTGATCATCCAAGTACCCATAACCAAAGCTAGTTTTAAATGTATCTAAAAACAGCTTAGGCCTTTCCTCTGCCACTAAATGCACAGAGAGAAAAGAGGTGTGTTTAGAGGAGGGGAAAGGGCGGGCAGTGGGCGGGAGGTGGGCCGACCTACACCTAGGCGTACAACAGGTATAACCAAAACATTAACAGGTTGCCTAGTCGGCACTTAGATCTTTTTGACTTAGACGTAGTCAAACCAGGTCTAAGTGCCGAAAAAGGGGCCGCTGAGCTGATGGCCGCTGGCGCCATCAGTTCAGCGGCCCGGCAACCTACCCACTGCAACCAACGCGGCAGGAGAGATGCCTCATCTCCCCTACCGCGATGCCATCATTCCTCTATCCTATTCATAAGCAAGTCAGGGCAGTCTACAAATACTCGATTCAATTCTGGAACACGACAAACACCAACATAAGAGACAATAGATAGTTTTGTAAAGAGACCAGGAGAGACAAAGAATGGGCAGATGATTACAATAGATACTTCAATTCTCTAAGAGCTCAAAAAAAAAGAAACAAAGGAAGGGAAAGAAATCTTAAACCACCTGTGAGCTAGAACCTAAGTCCCACAAAATACCACGGAAGAAAGGCAAAACTTGACACCAGCTCTGAATTTGGAGGGGGGGTGCAGAGGGGTAAAAGCTCTCAGCTCTTAATGCACAAGGGCCTAGATTCACTAAATTCACCGATCTGGGCGATCTGTGACAATCCGTGGGTGATCCGTGGTCGAGTCTTGCCGGGCAACCGATTCACTAAAGAGTGATCAGATGCACACCTCACAGCGACCCCAGTTAGTCCTCAGCAGTCGCTTCTTTTGGATCGGCAAGCCCAATCGGTGTTCCTTCTTCTGTTTAGTGAATCACTGCCTTCCTACTTATGCAGCCAATTTTTCCTCATTTGCATGTGCAGATCGGATCGGAGATTGATCACACAGCTGTTTAGTGAATTGGGTCGGGGAACAATCGGGTCGTGAAACGATCGCAAAACCATCGGTAAACAAATGGTAAGTTTAGTGAATCTAGGCCAAGGCGAGAAGTTCCTAAGATGGGGGCCAGATAGCCAAAGGCAGAGTGAGCATATGTTCAGTTGACAGGATCTCATTGTTGAAGTTGGACACAAGGGGCTGCCTCTGTAGATGCTTGAGCGTCCCTAATATTTAAAAAACTCCTTGACTGTGTCCAGCTAAGGATAGTGTCTGTTGGATTTAGCACCCCCAATTATTTTGAAAAATTGGCTTCTATGGTTAGACAAGATAGTATAAAAAAGCCCCTAACACAAGACACAATAAATAAGACATTGATTACAGATGTAATCCTCTCAGGAATGTGCAACCAATGCAGCTCCATCAATAAATCAGCAACACAATCTAATTTTTTTGTCCTGCGCAAGAACTTTACCACTATGTTCTGGAACAGTTAAGCCCTTCTTTTGCTTGAAGCTGTGAGATCTGCATAAAAGGAGTTGCAATATTCCAAACCAGTGGTTCCCAACCTTGTCCTGGAGGACCCCCAGGCCAGTCGGGTTTTCAGGATAACCCTAATGAATATACATGAGAGAGATCTGCATAATGGAGGTGCCAGGCATGCAAATCTGCTCCATGCATATTCATTAGGGTTATCTTGAAAACCTGACTGGTCTGGGGGGTCCTCCAGGGCAGGGTTGGGAACCACTGATCCAAACAATTGATCAAAATATCCTGAATCAAAGTGTGCAATGACTTGTTATTTAAAAAAATTATCTCAGAGAACAGTCCTCAAAGCAAAAAAAAAAAAAAAAAAAAAAGATTTATTAAACTAAGGAAGAAATTTGTGGTCAAATAATAACTGGATTGTCCAGAATGAATAAGAGAAGCACCAGTTTCCTGAACTGGAAGTTTAGCCCCAGCCAAAGCAGAAGATGGTACAACTATGGGGTGTTGTTTTTTTTTTGGGGGGGGGGTTGGGGGAGGGATGTTTTGGAAAACCGAGTTGCCTCAGATTTCAGTGAATTCATTTTCAATTTGTGGACCTTCAGTCATTTACCCACTGCATCAAGGCACTAGTTAAAGGGACTAATTGCAGCTTGATCAATAGAGTCACAAGCCATCAGTGGTTAGATATCAGCATACATGAAAGGCTAATGCTGCAGTCCTGGATCAAGATGACCAGAGGTTCTCTGAAGACATTGAAGAACATGGCGGCCATAACTTATCCTGGTGGAATTCCACATGGTATGGGAAATGCTACTGGATTCTAGAAGGTCATTGTCACAAG
Organism: Geotrypetes seraphini; assembly: GCF_902459505.1. Taxonomy (NCBI): domain Eukaryota; kingdom Metazoa; phylum Chordata; class Amphibia; order Gymnophiona; family Dermophiidae; genus Geotrypetes; species Geotrypetes seraphini. Next base: position 313,899,985 of record NC_047084.1, on the reverse strand, counting down.
GTACTTAAAAGATATGGCAAGTAAGACAGGAGAGCAAAGCCCAGTAGAACGGTGGAAATCCAGCTAGCCTAAAAACATACAGCAACTGGGAGGGAGAGTGTGGTGCAGTGGTTAAAGCTACAGCCTCAGCACCATAGAGTTGCGGGTTCAAACCCGTGCTGCTCCTTGTGACCCTGGGCAAGTCACTTAATCCCCTCCATTGCCACAGGTATATTAAATAGATTATGAACCTGCTGGGACAGACAGGGAAAAATGCTTGAGTGCCTGAATAAACTCATGTAAACCATTCTGAGTTCTCCTAGGAGAATGGTATAGAAAATTTAATTAATAAATTATTATTATTGTGTTAAGTATTATTTGACAGCAAGAATATCTATGGCTGGATTCATGAAACTGGTACCCTTAGGAAATGATTTTTTGTATTGCTGTACTGTAGGCCAGAATCTTGGGCATTCCTGATCACAACAATACAAAAATAGCAGGCCCCATGTCAGGTCTGCTATATTTAAAAGAACAGGCTGGAGTTTAGTAAAATAAATAAATAAAAATAAATAATCATCTCCCATATTTCAATCCTTTTTTAAAAGACATCCAGAATCCATTCCTAATCCCTATCAAACCCTCCCTCTGGAGCTCTCCACCCCAAACCCTTTTCAAATGCACCCCAAAGAATCTGTTTATAACCCCCTTCCCCTCAAATCCACCCCAAAGAATCTGTTTATAACCCCCTTCCCCTCAAATCCACCCACCCTCCACATCCTTCCCTGGCACATTGCTGGGTATCCATGATGAGCAGTAGAGGGCAGGTGTAATCCCCGGATATCCCCTCATTCAAAATGAAGGATTCAGTCCCCTGATGTACTCTTGAATGCCTACCACTAGGAGTCAAGCTACCAAATAAGGGAGCTCCTTTGCATGTATTTGCAGGTGACATCTTTTTTTTAAAATAAAATGTATCAAGTGTTCTCATTTTATAGCGAAATAATATGTGTAAATTGAAATATGATTTTAACAGGGAAAAAAGGTTACCGTTTCCAAAGATTTGGTTGTTCCTCTAGTCTGTGTGGGTCTTGAAAAAGTTAGTAAATGGTTATGTGCTCTGTGAGGTAGATAGGTAGTCCTTCCTTTAAGGGTGATAAGGCTTTGTTGACTGGATGGATAATGAGTGATTTTGGGTGGACTGGTGTCCCTCTTATAATGAAAGGAATATTTTTGATTTGCTGATTTGTGTAGAAGCCATGAGATTTGGTTAGAGGGAGATCCATGCTGCCCAGGATGGGGCATGTGGAGACACAGTAGTATCAGGATATCAGTTTCTATTCACATCTTCTGGTCTTGATCTCTTCCCTTCTATAAAGGTTCTGGTGCCCTTGTCTAAGAGTCTAAGCAATGCAGAGTTTGAATTCTGGAAATTTCTCCCTATAGACCCCAAATTAAGGGACATAAGAATAGCCATACTGGGATAGACTGAAGGTCCATCAAGTCCAGTATCCTGTTTCCAACAGTGGCCAACCCAGATTACAGGTACCTGGCAAGATCCCAAGAAGTAAAACCGATTTTATGCTGCTTATCCTAGGAATAAGCAGTGGATTTCCCCAAATCAACTCAATAATGGCTTATGGACTTCTCTTTTAGGAAATTATCCAAACCTTTTTAAAATCTTGTTAATTTGCTAAACTGTGCAGAAGCTTAACTACACTTCTCTGAGCAGTGGTTCACAGTGCAGTCCTTGGAACATACTTAGTTAATCTGGTTTCCTGGATATCTACCATTAATATATATGAGATCAATTTGCATACAATGAATTCAGTGCATATGAATTAGAGAATGACACGGGGACAAATTTGTCCCCATCCCCACAGAAACTCCATTCCCCCGTCCCGTCCTCACGAGTTTTGTTGCTGTCTCTGTCTTTGCCCTATTCCTTTAAGCTCTGCCTTAACTGCACAAGCCTCGAACAGTTATGATTTTAAAGTGTTTGAGGCTTGTGCAGATGAAGACAGAGCTTGCAGGAACGGGGCAGGGACAGGACGGGTAAAAATTTGTCCCCGTGCCATTCTCTAATGTGAATCTATCTCATGCATGTTCACTGTGGATATCCTGGATTGGAAAGAGATCCTCCGAGTTAAGAGTTATTCTGCATTGCTTTATCTAGATAGCCCTCAGTATATTGCTATTTAGTTAAAATTTTTAGATTGTCCTATTTCATCCTTTGCCCCTTCTTGTCCAGGTGACTTCTTGTCTAGGGACCCTAAATGAATATTAACTAGGTCTAATTGTATAATGTGAGACTTGCAGAAAAAAAGTAACACTTAACGGTGATAGAGCATGATAGTAATTCTAGATCTAATAATGTTAAAAACACTAGCAGAGCAGCATAAAATCTCTTTTGCTCCTTGGGATCTTGCCAGGTCTCAGTATGGCAATTCGTATGTTCTTAGCAGCCATTCTTCTGGATCATCAAAATATTTATGGAATCTTATAGATAATTTATAGCCTCATACACACATACAAAGTTCCCTATCTGAGCCTTGAAAAGATTATAAGAAAAATAAAGTACAGTGTAGACAAATCCTAGCAGATTACTTATTTTTAAGCAGCTACAACTACTGCAGGACTTCAGGTAAAAGTGGACACCAAATCCATGTGTGCTACACCAATTAATTTAAGTCCTTAATATATTTAATTTAATTTAAGTCCTTAATATATTACCCTGACGCAGCGGGGATGTAATTTGATCCCGTGAAACATAGGCCACGTTGGACTGAGAGTAGCAAGCAATGGTCCTGGTTCTTAAAGAGCATAAGAACAAAGCTAAGTACTTTAAGCTTTATGAGGTTTAAAAGTTTACAGCACTTATGCACTTTTTGAAATGGCACTTTATGAAACGGCACTTTAGCACTAGTGCACTTTCTGTCAGTCCAGAGTCTCTGAAATGAACTGTGAGGTTTAAATAGATTTTATTATGAATAAAGTATACAGTCCCTCTAGTAGTAAATAGTATTAAGCAGTAGTCTTATTGAAAATCAGTGAAGAAATAAAATTATATTTAATGTTAGAAAGATGGTAGGGAGGATGGGTTCAAGCCAGCGATGTGAATGTGAGTAAGAGAAAAGAAGTGTCTTTCTCTTTGAAAGAACCCTGAATGGGAGAAAATTTAACACTCAATATTCTGAGGCTTGTTCCCATCTATAAATAGAGGAAAAAAAGAAATTATCTCCAGTGTCATTTTGGTTTATTTTGGTGGTTCTTTATATTATATTCACTACAGGAGTGCCACATTCCTCCCATATAGTCCTTTCCTGCTCCAGTCCCTCCTGCTTTTGCTGGGCTACAGAGCAGAAGTCATGATGCCATTGTACAGAGCCATGGTGAGACCTCATCTGGAGTACTGTGTGCAATTCTGGAGGCCACATTACCGTAAGGATGTGCTCAGAATTGAATCGGTTCAGCGGATGGCCACCAGGATGGTCTCGGGGCTAAAGGGTCTCCCGTACGAAGAAAGACTGAGCAAATTGCAGCTCTACACTCTCGAAGAACGTAGGGAGAGGGGAGACATGATTGAGACATTTAAGTACATCACGGGACGGGTCGAGGTGGAAGATGATATCTTTCTTCTCAGGGGACCCTCGACCACAAGAGGACATCCGCTCAAACTCAGGGGAGGGAAGTTTCGTGGAAACGCCAGGAAGTGCTTCTTCACGGAGAGAGTGATCGAGCATTGGAACAAGCTTCCAGTGCAGGTGGTCGAGGCACGCAGCATCCCTGACTTCAAGAACAAATGGGATACCCATGTGGGATCCCTACGAGGTCATGCCAAGGGATAGGGTCACTAGGACTTGAATGAGCGGGTCAGTAGAGTGACAGTATAATTACAATTATACTTTAAGGGGTCAGAAGACTTAAGAGGGTGGGTAAATAGTGTGGGCAGACTTGATGGGCTATATAGCCCTTATCTGCCGTCATCTTTCTATGTTTCTAAGCTGGAGTGTGGAAGGAAACTACCCCAAACAAGATGTTGGCAGAGCAGGCCCTTGTGGGGCACAGCATGCGACCTGCTAACCTTTCCTGATGTCAGAGAGTGTTTAAATAACCACCATATGGCAGATAACAAGGCTGGAACAAAAGCTGCACTCATCAGTTTCAGCTCAACATTCCAGGACCTTTGATTCCTAATCAGCCCTCACACACTCCATTGTACTTCTAACCCTGCCCCCACCCCATCCCACCAACACATACCCACCCTCTTATATAAGGCTCTCTTTTTGGAGACCATGCAGAGCAATTAGGTATAGTGCATCCCAGAATGTGTTTAGGGAGTTCAGAAATAAACTTTTCACGGGACATTTCATCTCAGTGGGATTCCAACACACTTCATGCTTTGTTTTCTTCCTTCCCAGCTCTTGAGGCTAAAAATTTTAGCTCAGCTACTCAAAAGACAAAAAATAGTTTTACCGTCGAAATATGCCAAAATATACAGGAGCAAATCATGTTTTAATAATTGCTTTTCTTCTGTAATTTAAGCACTGGTGTACGGCAGTAGCTGGAATTAGTTTATAGTAGGGAGACTCAGAGGAAAACCCCATGCAACCAGAGCAACTCCTTGTATCTAATTTAATCTAATCTGGTATTACCATCTTTCGGGTCCCACGAAAGGACCACCCAATGTGGTTTACAATGAAGTAAAACCAGGTAACACCAATCCTCAAAAAAATTAGATAATGTATAATCAAAATTCACAACTATACATATATTTTTAAAACAATAATCATACTTGATATAGCATGGTATGAGCATGAGCATGGTAAGAGCAGATACAGTGACCTGTGCAAAAGTTTTTGTTGAAGCAGGAAAAGTAGACCACATCAGAACTGACACCAACAAAGGAAACACAGTGAACTGCATAGAAGTACTAGGAAACAGCACAAAAATCAAAAGAGAGCGTAGACCCTCCACAAACAAAATGCCCAGCTGATAGGTACTCTGCATAACACATCACCTTACAAACCGGGAAAGCGACACTCATACCAGAACCCGTAATGACAAGATTACAACACCAGATAAGGCCAAGCTTGTCTCCAAACCATATACGAGTATCATAATCATATGCCTACATGAACACAAACTAAGATATCATGAACCCTAATGAAATAATGTAAATCCTGGATATGGCCAGGCTCTTCTAAATTGTAAATCACATTGAACTCCTTCTGGGGCATATTAGCAATCCAGTGTAATGTAATGAGGGGCTCAAGTGACTGAAGAACTGAAAAGAAAATTTCCCAGAGAGTACAACCTCTATTATAACAGGATCATTCACTAGCAATGAATGCAAACTTATACCATTAATGTGTGCCATGTGCCACTGGGCCCATTTTATGCCATAAGGCTTGCAGTAAATAATGCACATTAACCATGTTAATGAGTGCTGTTAGTAAATAACCCCCAAAGTGAAATCAAAAGGAAAAGGAATTGAGACCAGAACTACTTTTTAGCCCACTTTCCACAAGAGAAAAACATATGCGATCACTGTGTTCATCTCAGTCTCTCTTCTCCCGCCCCTCCATAATTGTGTGCTTGGTGTCCTATTATCCATGGAGCAAACACAGAAGTCGTGAGGAAGAGATGTCTCCAGCTCGAGTGTGAGCCAGTCAGGAAAATCTTTATTAGCTACAATAGTTGACTCAACTATCAATAAAGTTTCTCCTGATTGACCCACGCTTGAGCTGGAGACATCTTTTCCTCACGACTCCTATGTTTGCTTTGTTGCTTTCATCGTACAGGTTCTATTATCCATACCATTTTTCAGGCCTTGTCTGGGGATTCAGATATGGCTTTTTTTTTTTTTTTACTCCATGTATATCATTCGGATACTTTGGGGCTCATAATCGAACGAAAAATACATCTAAAAACCTGCCCAAGTCAGCATTTGGACGATCTAAAAGAAAGGTTGTCCAAGTGCCGATAATCGAAATGGGGTTTTAGATGTATCCAGAGACTTTTTAGGCCTCTGAATCCCACTGTGTGCCCAGAACTGAAAGGGGCGTTTTTGAAGGAGTGGTTTAGCTTCCCCAGCGCAAGCTGCATCTCCAACTTGCTGCCCGCGCCGGCTCTATCTCTGACGCCACTTTCTAGTCGCAGGACCCGGAAGTAATGTCCGAGGGGAATGCTGAGGCTGGTGCGAGCAGCAGGTTGAAGTTGCTGCTCGTGCTAGCGAAGTATCAGAGGTATGGTGGGGGTGGGGACATGAAGGCATGTGTGCGAAGCAGGGAAGAAGTGGGGAGCAGAGAGGAGAAGTGCCGGCACCCCCACCAAGTCAGCGCCTGGGGCAGTCCCCTTACTCTGTCACTGTTAACAGTAGCCCCATATTGATTTTTTATTTGAAATTTTTTCACTTGGAACCTGCTTAGGTTTTAGGTAGACTATGGGCTCCTTTTACTAAGCTGCGATAGCGATTTTAGCGCGCACTTAGCGCGAGCTAAATTGCCACATGCACTAGATGCATATGCCATCATTGAGCTGGCGTTAGTCCTAGCTGTGTAGTGTGGGTTTAGTGCGCGGGGCAATTCTGCGCACACTAAAAACGCTATCGCAGCTTAGTAAAAGGAGCCATATAATTTTAAAACAAACACATTTTACCACAAATCAGGCTATTTTACCACAAATCAGGCTGTTTTACCACAGTGTCCCATTTTATGCACCGAGACCCTGTGCTAAAATAGCATGACTTGTAAAATAACCCTAAACTGCTTTTGATTCCAACTCCACAGCCCTGCTTAAAACTGCACTACAGTCCTAAATCCTTTCAAATCTAATAAAAAATATTATCTGTCCAGAGAATTGCAGGGAGGTAACTGGGAATCTATTAATTCCTACGTATTACACTTTAACTGGAATCTGCTCCATATCTTTAGAAATAAAAAGCTTGTCTAGAGAATAACATTTATATCATTACAAATTCAGGGGTTGTTTGTTTTTTTTTTTGGGGGGGGGGGGGGAGAGTTCCCCAATCCATAGTTAAAACATTACAGCTGCTTTAAAATAGTTACAAAGTTGAAAACCATCAGACATTGGAAAGGGAGCATAGCATAATAGGAGTCATCGGCTTACAGATGGAAACAAATAAAGTACCACTTCAAAAGTTCTTAATTTACAAAAGGCAGAAGGAAGGCAGATAATACAAATCCTCTGAGGCACTCTTCTAGTTACATTAAATCTACTCGATATCACCTTCATCATATGTACTTTTGTCCTATATTTTATTTTATTTGTTCTTATATCCCGTCCTCCCAGGGGAGCTCAGAACGGGTTACAAGTATACATACATATTAAAGTATATTTATACAAAGTGATGACAAACATGACATGGCAGGACATTGTCTGACAAAGATAGCAAAACATAGGGGTCTTTTTACTAAGGCGCGCTACCCATGTTTACACATGCTAATATTTAGCTCGCGCTAAAATGGCTAGTAAAAGGACCCCATAGTTAACAAAGCATCCTTGTGACCTTGGGCAAGTCGCTTAATCCCCCATTGCCCCCATTTTACAAAACCGCGCTAGCGGCTGCCATGTGGCAACAGCCCTGAAGTCCTTTAAATCTCTATGGGCTTCGGGGCCATTATCGCGCTGCAGCCGCTAGCGCAGCTTTGTAAAACAGGCCCAAAATATTACAAGTGTGGCTGACCTAGTACACAAAGTGCAGGCTATACATTACTCCGCTGGAGATGACTTTGTAGGGTGGAGCATTATACGATGGGCAATATAAAGTGCGACAGTACATGGTATGGTGGACGAAGCACCTCAGCGTTTGAGACTCGAGATAGCGGAGGGTCAGTGTCCTTTTTCGTAAGGTTCTGGAAATTTGGGTTGGTGCACTCATAAAACAATTCCTCCTATATCAGTCACAGTTAAGACCTGGCAGTTTGTCCTATCAAAAGCAGCAGACAAAATCAATATGCAGTGTTCTTGATCCCTGAACCAGAGGCTGTTATAGGGGGAAACACCCTCCAGGGATTCAAGACAAAGTTAGACAAGTTCCTGCTGAACCAGAACGTACGCAGGTAGGGCTGGTCTCAGTTAAGGCGCTGGCCTTTGATCAGAGGGCCGCCGCGTGAGCGGACTGCTGGGCGCGATGGACCACCGATCTGACCCAGCAGCGGCAATTCTTATGTTCTTATAATATCCATCAGGTTTCTGTTCCAAGTCCAGAGCAGAAACCAAGACACCATTCATCTAAGAAATTTTGTCCATTAAGATATTCAGAGTTGTAAACGAACCACTTGCTCTATAAACTTTCCTATAATCTACAGCGATTAAATTGGGCGGTAGTTAATTAGAACAATCTTAAAGCCTAGGGTTTTTAATAGTAGGTTGTACAATTGCCTATTTTAAAGATGGGGTGTAACAGGATGAACAAGAAGTGCACACTGAAATTATTTAAGAAGGGTGATAACATTAAACACATCACCTGCAACTGAAATCTTATAAACCCATTTCCTCCACAATTCTCACAGAATTCGCAAGAGTTCAAAACTACAGCAGTTAACCTTTCAGGACCATAAGGATCGTAGGCCAATTTTTGTGGTTTTGACGACATTTTTATGGTAAAAAGGGCTTGCAGATGCCAAAAAAATTGATTTTTTTTTGTGAAATATCATTATTTTTATTTAAAAAATCACACTTCTGGCTTATGGACAGTGTGGCAAGTGAATCTTCTCGTCAATCTGGCAACGACGCTAATGAATGAATGTCGGAACCAGTTTGTTTACATAAAGGCAGCATCATATGGAATCCGTACATATCAAATTTAGAACTGTAGACTATCCCAATCAAAATTTATAGGATTTTAAAGTTATGGGACAAATATGTCCCTTGGTCCTGAAAGGGCTAACAGGCAGAAGAGACCAATTAGATATTTGCTTCTTTTGCACTTTGCTGTTTGTTTAAGGTCAAAACAAGACACCAACTCTACTAAAATAGTTACCAAATTCACCATGGATGGATTCCATTACAGTTCTTAAAAAAGGACTAGCTCAATCAATGAATTCTTAACCACCCAGAACAACTCTTTTGGCTACAACATGGCAGCATTAATTTTTTTTCAAGTAAATTTTTTCTTTGCAGTCTGTAAAGAAGACCTATAATACGTCATTGATTCATCACCCGCTACCTAGTGGTACAGTTTTCTTTTTAATACTGGCTCTTGTATGGTAAATTATCAATCAAATGCCTTAACCCTCCTTTTTTACCGTGGCACGGTAAATTAATTCTTAGCGCCGGCCACGGCTGTAACAGCTCCTATGCTCTTAGGGATTTCTATGAGTGTTAGAGCCGTTACTGTCATGGCTGGCGCTAAAAACCGCGCTACAGTTTTATACAAGTGGGGGTTAATGTCTGCATAAATCAATTCTCGTTTAGTCACACAATTTGTTGGTCTCCTGTAAAATGATCAGATTTTCCTTGGGATAAATGTTGCATAAGTAAATACAGTGTATTGCCACTCCCCATAGTCTCCCCCTTTCTAGCATGCTAACCTCACAAAACAGCTTCCTGGTTTACTGGACAGTTGTCCAGTAATGGCTGTAATCCACTTTGACATGCCTATGGACAACTAGAGCAGTATAACAAGAACCCAAAATAAATTCAAGCTCAACAAGATTCCAACACCTGCTACCTGCAACAGTTTCTAATGCCTTCAGCCAGACCAGGCCCCTATCTTGTCCTTTCAAACCTCTATAATATGGAATACAATGGAATATTTTCTTCACCAAAGGGCTGTTCAAGACTTATCAACAGTAAACCCAATTTTATAACTTGGGCCCGGATTCTATAAATGGCGCCGCTGGTGGCCGCCTTCTTAAAAATGTCTGCCTATTGCCTGTCAAATCACATGACGGTGCCACGCGCGCTAGCCGCTACCGCCTCCTTTTAAGCAGGTGGCAGTTTTTTGGCTAGCGTGCGCTATAGCGCTCACTAATCTTGTACGTGCGCTACAAAAGCTAGCGCACCATCGTAAAAAGAGCCCTTAGTTTAGCATTTCAGTACCCAGGACATCAAATAATGGTCCCTCTCTACCAATGTGTGCTAGTGCCATCAACATGCATCAACTTAGGCTCCACTGCATAATGAGAACTGGGTTATTTCACACTATCCCCCTCTTTTACTAATGCGCGCTAAGCTTTTTAGCGTGCGGTAAATATTAGCGCACGCTAATCATGTGCTAAACGCTAATTATCCTATGTGCGCGTTAGCGGTTAGTGCGTGTGTTGAATTAGCGTACGCTAAAACGCTTAGCGCACCTTTGTAAAAGAGGGCCTATATTGCCACAGTACACTTTAATAACCAAAGGCAATTGTGTTCAAAGTGCCCTCTGAATGAACGCTTCGTAGGGCATTCTTGACACACTGCAGCAAGAAGGCCACTAGAAGATCAACTTATTATTACCAGCTTTTTTTCTGTAAATATTTTATTGAAAGTTTTTTTTACACAAACAACAATAATCCAATATAATAACATAAAAGAACAATGCAAACTTATCAATAAATCAGTCCTTGCATGTCATACATTACTAAAACTTTTCCTAGCTTCAATTATGCATTAAACTTTAGTAAACACTCCCATATTTTCTTAAATTTCCTCAAATTGCCACTCTTTACTGTGTACTATATTTTTCTCATATTTACTATATAATCACACCATATTCCACTACATATTATAATCTAACTTAAAACAATATTATATAACTGGAAGGATTTTTCTAACAGTCATCAATATTAAGTTCTTAAAAAGTTGCACTTTATAAGTATCCAATTCAGATGTTACACCAAACCTCCCTAATATAGGGGTCCTTTTATTAAGGCGCGCTAAGCACGCGCTAAATTGGTTAGCGCACCTTAGGACCCCCATAAATATTTGATAGGTTAAAGGTTCTGATAAAGACAGCAAAGATGTAATAGTAGCCCAAATTTTACTCCAATAAGTAGCCACAAACAGACATTTAAATAACATGTGCTCCATAGTTCCTATTGCCACCTTACAAGTCCAGCCTTTTTTTTTCTTTTTAGCTAGTCCATGAGGACAGTTAATGCATGTAACATTTCAGGGCAACGTGTGCAGAATCCTGCTCTGTGGAAAACTAGCACACTCAAAAGCATTAGAGCTTCCTCTGACATCTGAAAGATCTCTCAGAATCAGTTTTGACCTTCAACCAAGAACACAATTTCACCAACTAGCCAGCTCCAACACCAGGTTATAGGAAGATTATAGCCACTATTCTCTGCTCTAGAATCTCCACCTGATCCCCACACCATATAAAAGCCACACAGCATCCCTACGTTAGTGTTTTCTCTCCTTAGCTACCCATGGAACAGCAGCTGCTTTTCACCTTCCCGGTGGGTAAGCATTTGGACTATACCACTTGTTCTCACAGCACAGTTAAGCAGCTGTCGGTTGCAGGACGTGAGGGTTTTCACGCTTGGCTTTAAGAGAAATGCAAGATACCTAACGGATGAGAACCAATCGATAAACCACCATACTCACTGTTCTTGGAATGGGTGGCGACAGGGATCCATTGGACATGTATGGGTCGTTACTCATATTTGGCATCATGATATATCCAGAATACCCAGAGTACGAAGGGCCCTTGCAGTATAAACCACCATCCAGATGCTTTCCAACTTTAAAAAAAAAAAAAAGGTGAAAAATTAAAAAGATTAAATTTCACTTTTTCACATCAGTTTTTCTGGCCTTCCTTTTAGCTCATACTAATGGAGCCCCATTCATACTGTACAACCAGTCCTGAATTTATGCATATTGAGACTCCCTCAATTAAATAGGTTTAATAGTTTTCCATGCAAGTGAAGCACGAGGCCCTAAGTTGTAGCTTATCTAGCTTATAATTAAATCCAGCTCCATATACAACTGTCCTCATTATCTGCTACCACACCAGTTTAGCTTAATTGGTGATGCGCAGCCACAGTGAAAATGAGTTATATCTTCATACAACAGCTTCAGTGATCTTAACCAGAGCATTTACCGTATTTTCACGCATATAACGCGCGCGTTATACGCGTTTTTACCTACCGCGCATACCCCTCGCGCGTTATATGCGGGAGCGCGGTATACAAAAGTTTTAAAACATAGTTCCCACCCAGCCCGATGCCCGATTCACCCCCCCAGCAGGACCACTCGCACCCCCACCCCGAACGACCACTCGCACGCGCTCCCACCCGCACCCGCATCCACGATCGGAGCAAGAGGGAGCCCAAGCCCTCTTGCCCGGCCGACTCCCCGACGTCCGATACATCCCCCCCCCCCAGCAGGACCACTCGCACCCCCACCCCGAACGACCGCTCGCACGCGCTCCCACCCGCACCCGCATCCACGATCGGAGCAAGAGGGAGCCCAAGCCCTCTTGCCCGGCCGACTCCCCGACGTCCGATACATCCCCCCCCCGGCAGGACCACTCGCACCCCCACCCCGAAGGACCGCCGACTTCCCGACAATATCGGGCCAGAAGGGAGCCCAAACCCTCCTGGCCACGGCGACCCCCTAACCCCACCCCGCACTACATTACGGGCAGGAGGGATCCCAGGCCCTCCTGCCCTCGACGCAAACCCCCCTCCCCCCCAACGCCCGTCCCCCCCAAGAACCTCCGACCGCCCCCCAGCCGACCCGCGATCCCCCTGGCGACCCCCACGGCCCCCCCACCCCCCTTCCCCGTACCTTTGGTAGTTGGCCGGACAGACGGGAGCCAAACCCGCCTGTCCGGCAGGCAGCCAACGAAGGAATGAGGCCGGATTGGCCCATTCATCCTAAAGCTCCGCCTACTGGTGGGGCCTAAGGCGCGTGGGCCAATCAGAATAGGCCCTGGAGCCTTAGGTCCCACCTGGGGGCGCGGCCTGAGGCACATGGGCCCAACCCGACCATGTGCCTCAGGCCGCGCCCCCAGGTGGGACCTAAGGCTCCAGGGCCTATTCTGATTGGCCCACGCGCCTTAGGCCCCACCAGTAGGCGGAGCTTTAGGATGGATGGGCCAATCCGGCCTCATTCCTTCGTTGGCTGCCTGCCGGACAGGCGGGTTTGGCTCCCGTCTGTCCGGCCAACTACCAAAGGTACGGGGAAGGGGGGTGGGGGGGTCGTGGGGGTCGCCAGGGGGGTCGCGGGTCGGCTGGGGGGGCGGTCGGAGGTTCTTGGGGGGGGCGGTCGTTGGGGGGGAGGGGGGTTTGCGTCGAGGGCAGGAGGGCCTGGGATCCCTCCTGCCCGTAATGTAGTGCGGGGTGGGGTTAGGGGGTCGCCGTGGCCAGGAGGATTTGGGCTCCCTCCTGGCCCGATATTGTTGGGGAATCGGCGGTCCTTCGGGGGGAGGGATGTATCGGACGTCGGGGGGGGGGCATCAGGCTTTCAGGATGGGGACAGACCTTCAAGGGGGGACAGTGCACGGAAGTCAGGGGGGGGTGAACGGAGCGTCGGGCAGCATGCGCGGTATACCCGTGAGCGCGGTATACCAAAGTTTTTGTACATATCATCGTGATTTCTGCGCGCTATACCCGTGTGCGCGTTTTATACGGGTGCGCGTTATTTGCGTGAAAATACGGTAGTATGCTTTCATCTGCATTTTCTTTCTATAGAGAAGCCATTGAAAACTACTCTTACACTGGCAAGCTGGTTATCATGACACTTTTCTGTTTATTCTTGCATATTTTTCCTCACAGGGGCAACAGTTGTTCTACTTTTGTTTTCTAAAGGGGTGGGGGTGGGGTAGAGTTTGAGAATTACAGACATTGTTTGATGTTACAATTGAGACTATTTTAATTGGCTGTTTAACAAGTGGCATCTTTGTCTAGTGATGTCATATATAAACATTAGTTCATTTACATATGACAATAGATCTATAAGTGAAAAAGGGAGGAGATGATAAACAATTCTATATTACATCACCATTGAGAATGGTGGAGATTCTGCTTGCAGTATCATATTTCTAATTAGTAGAGAAAGAGAGATTGTTTACCCTCTCCAAGGTGAAGGGAACTAGAGGGCACTCGCTAAAGTTAGAAGGGAAAAGATTCCGTACACAGAGAGCGGTAGAAATCTGGAACGCTCTTCCGGAGGCTGTTATAGGGGAAAGCATCCTTCAGGGTTTCAAGAAAAGGTTGGATAAGTTCCTAAGGGCTGCCACGTGAGCAAATCTTATGTTTTTATGTTCTATTTCAATAAAAAATATTTAGAACATAAAACCAATCTTGCAGTCTCCATAAGTTGGTGACTAATCGTTTAAAGTGGTTCTGAAGCATGTCATAGAAACTACAGGCTGTATAGAGCCCAAAGACATCCACTGCACTGTTGCTGCATTTCTACTTAGCTGACACATAGCACTGCCGACTCCTGCTGCTGCTGGGCATTTAAGCTGGCTCAAAGCTCATTTTAATCCTGAATGGGTGACACAGCCAGAGGTCACACATTTAAAGTTTCACTCCTGTAATAAAAGCCAGCTAATATTTCATAGTTCAGTCCAATTTCTTCAAGAGCCAACAGTGGGATCCTAGAATAGTCATTCTTGAAGAGCTGTAGTTAAGGCAGGCAGAATATGGAGCTCTTTCTATTGGGCAGGAATGGCGCATGCGATAGGTAAAGTGAAGCAGTAGCAGCAAGCCAAACGGGATGTCATTTTATTGCACTGCTTTCTGATAAAAGCGACTCATTACTGAGAGAATGTCTCATCAAGACAACTACCCACAAGCTCCGAAATGTTTCAGGATAAAATACTGAGTGAGTGACTAGTTAAAACATTGTTCCAACCATTCAATCTACTCTTTGAATTCTAAAGTTAGGACAAAGATGAGCCCTTAATATGGCACCTATGTCCCCCTGTTATTTTGTTACCCTCCCGGTTTTTCTGTTAGCTCGTTCTCAGAATCCGTGTTTGTTCTTCTGTTACCCGCCCTGAGCTTTCTGGGAGGGCGGGAAATAAATAAATATAGTCAGGTACAGTAGGTATTTTCCTGCTCCAGTGGACGTAGCAATTTAAGTTTTATGTCTGAGGAAATGGAAAGTTAATTAACTTTTCCAAGGTCACAAAGAGCAGTAGTGGGAGTTGTGGAACACAAATGCTGGCTTCTCCAGTGCTTCTCCTGCTGCTCTAACTGCAAAGCCAAACTACACTCACTCACTAGGGCTGTGGAGTCAGTACCCCAAACTTTCGACTCAGACTCCTCTATATTTTTAATGTCTGACTCCAACTCCAACTGATATTAGACTTTAAATTTTTAGACCTGGATCTAAAGGACCAGTATATATATATTATATTTATCGGTACTTTAGATCCAGGACAAATATATACTGTATAAGTATAAAATGTGTAATAAAATTTACCACATATTATAATGTAAGTTTTTTATTTTGATGCTGGACTTGGCATCAGTACATTTTTACCAACTGACTCCAATCAAAATTGCTTCTGACTCGGACTCCACAGCTCTGTTCTTTACTACAAAATGCACCTACAGTCACTTAATTTCAGCACCATTTACTGAATCCGGCCCTAACATAGAAACATAGAAGATGACGGCAGAAAAGGGCTATAGCCCATCTAGTCTGCCCACTCTAACAACCCCACCCCCTTCAATTTACCCCTCTAGAGATACCACATGTGTATCCCCTCTACATTTTATTACCTCCCTAGAGATCCCACATGTGTATCCCATTTCCTTTTAAAATCCGGCACGCTGCTGGCCTGAATCACCTGAAGCGGAAGTTCATTCCAACGATCGACCACTCTTTCAGTGAAGAAGAACTTCCTGGGGTCACCATGAAATTTCCCACCCCTGATTTTCAGCGGATGTCCTCTTGTGGCCGAGGGACCTTTAAAAAAGAAGATATCATCCTCCACCTCAATACGGCCGGTGATATATTTAAACGTCTCTATCATGTCTCCTCTCTCTCTACGTTCTTCGAGTGAGTATAGCTGCAATTTATTCAGCCTTTCCTCATACGGGAGGTCTTTGAGTCCCGAGACCATCCTGGTGGCCATTCTCTGAACCGACTCAACTCTCAGTACATCTTTTTGGTAATGTGGCCTCCAGAATTGTACACAATATTCCAGATGAGGCCTCACCATGGATCTGTACAATGGCATAATAACTTCGGGCTTCCGGCTGATAAAGCTTCTTCGGATACAACCCATCATTTGTCTTGCCTTTGATGAAGCCTTCTCCACTTGATTGGCAGTCTTCATGTCTTCGCTAATGATCACCCCCAAATCACGTTCCGCCTTGGTCCTAACTAAGGTTTCACCATTAAGTGTATAAGTTTTGCATGGATTCCTGCTGCCGAGGTGCATGACCTTACATTTTCTAGCATTAAAGTTTAGCTGCCAAGTTGAGGACCAATGGTCCAATAGAAGTAGGTCCTGCGTCATACTATCTGGTAAAGTGTTCTCACTTACAATGTTGCATAGTTTGGCGTCATCGGCAAATAATGTGATTTTACCCTGAAGCCCCTGAGTCAGATTTCCCACAAATATGTTGAAGAGGATCGGGCCCAAGACCGAGCCCTGCGGCACTCCACTGATCACCTCTGACGTTTTTGAAGGGGCACCATTCACCACCACTCTCTGAAGTCTACCGTTTAGCCAAGTGCATACAGAGCTTGCAGACAGACATACAATCCATTGCGTCTCTTAGTCTGCCTCTTTTCTCATTCTTCAGGACTGAGGGAGCAACAAATCAGTTCTACAGCCTACTCCTTCTCAAAAGTATATCCCCCACCCCCCATAGGAGAATGGTTAGCTCTTGCATAAAGGTGATAAAGGGAAAGACAACAGATTATTCACAAGCCTCTGACTCCTCTTCTTATTTGGGATGGAATAAAGCTGAGTTTGGCATTAGATAGGACTGCACCTACAAAACTTGATAAAAGTGAAATATGACAGCTCAGAAATTCAGTGACTTTTTTTTTTTTTTTTTAGATCTCCGAGTAAGAAAGCTGGAGAGGCTGTAGCATAGAGTCTGAAGGCCAGGCACAAACTGCAGTGGAAAGATCACATATTAGAATGTGCAAATCCGCTATGCAGGAAGATAAATATTTATTTTATCATAGGGAAATTGAACTATCAGGAAGCAAACAGAGGGGTTTGTTTGCCACTCTAAGACTACTGATTAATAATAATTATACTGACCTTAATAATTATTACTACCTTAATAATCATTATAGTATGGAGTTTCTATCGTATGTTTTCAGGCAGACTTCTTGGGTCACCAGGCTGCCCAGTGGTACACAGTATTAAATGGATTTACTAAAAAGAAATTAAAAACTGGTCTAAGAGATATTTGGAGCATTGAGATTAAGCATGAAATTACTGCATCTCAATGGCCACCAATTTGGTCTTGGAGGATGAGATGTACAGTGTCGGCATCTATGAGACAAACTTGGTTTTTTCTGTTGCATAGAGCATTGTGGACCCTTGTTAGGTTGCAAAAATTAGATAGTTCTTTGTCTAATAAATGTTGGCCCTGCCATCTAGAAGCAGGAACTTTAGATCATTTATTGTTTCATTGCCCATTTATTATGAATTTCTGGAAATCAATTTGGGACCAAATTAATAATTTATTAGATAACCCAGTGGCATTATCCTATGATACTGTGATATTTGGTATGGAAATGAAAGCAAAAAGTCAGATTTCTACGAACAACAATAAATTATTACTTATAATGACTAGTGTTGCCATTCAACAAATTACATATAATTGGAAGGATTGGAGAAGATTAAATTATAATTTTTGGTGGAACTCTTTATACCATATCTATAAAATGGAAAGATTTATTGCAATACAGCAGGGATATTTCAGGAAATTTCAGGATGTGTGGAAACCATTAACAAAATATTGTACGGATTAGTTGACATTGTTTCCCTTAAATTTATCAGTTTAATAGTGAAGGGGGGATATTTTATTATTAAATATTCTATATGATAATGGAATATATGGTAGGGAGGGGTGGGAAGGGGGGAGGGATAAGAGTTTATGTAGTGTAACAGTGATAGCTTGTAAGTGATGTATTTATTGTTAATGTGATTGAATATATATAACACTTATTGTAATTTTGAAAATGAATAAAGAATTAAAAAAAAAAAAAGAAAAAAAAAGACTACTGGTTTTCACAGAACACTGTTCTTTCAGAAGAATTTTAAAATGCTCACGCCTATTACTTTTGTCAGAGAATAGATGTAAAAGATCTGAAGAATGCGATAGAAGGGCAACTTTTCAGCCTATGTATAACGTTTGTGTGTACATTATACCTGCACACTTTCACATCTGGTTTCAAAACGGGAAGTAGGAGCACAGATCTGCATCTACATTTGAACAAGTACTTCTTCCACGAACAAATGTATGTACACATGTTTGAACATGCAGAAGTAAGGGTATAAGTTAAGGCTACCACGTGGATCCAGATTTGCAGGATAGGGTTGATCCACTCCTGGGTTTACCCTGCTGCATGAAGGGACATGTAGTCTTGGTTTTCTTGGAGAACGCTTGAGGAAGTCCCTGCATGCAGTGGGGTAATATCATGATTAGATCAACCCTATCCTGCAAATCCGGATCCAGTTGGCAGCCTCAGTATATGTGCACATGCTACTCTAAACCCATCCTTGGAAATGTATCTCTGATATATGTTTACGCATATGTGTTAGGTAGTTTTCAAGAGGCCCATTTCTGCCACAAAACTCTCAAAGATACTAATCTCAGGATGGTCAGACTAGCATTATGGAACAAAAAAGAGGATTCTTCTAGAGAATCAACATGTAGAAAGCACTTCTCTTGGTGGGATGTCACAAAGAAGTATATTCTAAAGGGACCATCGATGTGGGTAAATAGGAAAGTCATGTTATTCTGGTGACTAGGTGAGAAAGGACAGACTGGAAACAACTCTAGTAGTCAGAGAAGAAGTAAGTTTGGTGAGATTTGTTCTGTACAGTATGGGGAGAAGCCAGTATGATAAGGACTAGATACAAATCAATGAGGCAACAGTGCCAGGGATTTATTGTATGGCGTTTTTCCATCCTATATAATAAAAGCTTTGAAAACAGCGTGATCCCTGCCGCTGTGGTGTATGATCCGTGGCCATGTTCCATTTTAGAACCCGGCGGCAGGGAACATTCTGGTTACTCCCCTCCTCCCGCCCTCACTCACCAACCGCTGGAGGAAGCCGGCCATATTCGGCGGCTTGAGGAGGCAGTGTGGAGCGGTGCTGGTGGCGACTGCCGGGAGGAGGGCTTCGTGCAGCAGTGCTGGCGGTGGTTGCCGGGAGGAGGGCTTCGAGCCGCTGAGGGTCAGGTGCTGCTCCAGTGAGGATCGTGGCCGGCCCTACTAAAATTTCGCAGGCCGCACAGCACCTCAGTAGAACGTTTCCTCTGATGTACGCGATCGCATCAGAGGGAATGCACTTCTGAGGGGCAGAGCGGCCTACGAGGTTCGCAAAAGCCGGCCACGATTCTCACAACGCCGCATACTGGACCGAGGAAACAGTTAAGGGGTGCTGCTGGAGCAGGGAAGAGGTGCTACTGGGCCGGGAGAGTAAGGAAGAGGGACGGGGAGCAGGGAAGAGGTGCTATTGGACTGGGGGAGCAAGGAAGAGGTGCTACTGGGCCGGGGGAGAAGGGGGCTGGGGGGGGTAAAATTGGTTTGGAGCTGGGGCTGAAAATAGGGGACATGTGAGGAAGGAGGCTTTACTAGCACCCGTTAATGTAACGGGCTTAACACTAGTCTCAAATAATTTCCAATTACAGACAGAATAAGAACTTTGGGATCAGCTCCTGTTCAGCAATATTAGTGAAAGGGCTAGAACAGGGGTGGGCAACTCCGGTCCTTGAGGGCCGGAATCTAGTCGGGTTTTCAGGATTTCCCTAATGAATATGCTTGAGATCTATTTGCATGCATTGCTTTCAATGCATATTCATTGAGGAAATCCTGAAAACCCAACTGGATTCCGGCCCTCGAGGACCGAAGTTACCCACCCCTGGGCTAGAATCTAGTCTGATAGGCCACTAGGACTGATTGTTAACACTTCCTTAGAAGAGTGTAAAAGCATCAGTGAGGTATCAACTGAAAAAAACGAAGCAACACTGTGGAGACGATGATCTCGATGAACAGTTTATTGTGACAAGGTCTTCACAGATGAAAGCGACACATGTACTTAAAATCCAAATGGTACACAGTATCAAATATGGTCAGTGCTAAAAACCACGCTACAGTTTTATAAAAGGGGGATAAATTATATTTAAAATAAATTGATTGAAATCAATGGACAAATAGAAAATATAATTAAAATACAAACAAGAAATACCTCCTGTATATGAATGTAACTCACTTTGAGCTACAATAGAAAAATAAATCAGCTCAATTCAAATACATTAATTAAACCCGCCTTTTACGAAGCCGGGTTAGGCTTTTTTTTAATCGCCGGCCATGGCGGTATTTGCTCTGAGACGCATAGGAATTCTATGAGCGTTGGAGCCAATATCGCCATGGTCAGCGATAAAAAAACCTAACACGGCTTTGTAAAAGGAGCCCTACATAAATTACTAAAATAACCTGTTCAAACAAGGAAGTGAAAGCCACACATGACACCACTGGAAGTAACCTTGCTCTTGTAATTTTCAATAGAAAATATGTGATTCTAGGTTCCAAACCTCGCCTCCAAGTCTAGAGCCAGTCAGTAATATCTATTAAACATTATCATGCCTCCAGACAGCCAATGGAAAGGATTGCACAGCTCTACAGCGCTTACTCAGAGCAGAATTGAAAATGAACATTAACAACAAATCCCAAAGTGAGAAATGTGTTTTTCAAGGGACAGCCATTATTTTAAGAATACATGCACCTTTGAGTAAGGAAATCCCACCATCCTTTTAGGTTGGAGAGTGCCACTCATGCACACAGGCACACATGGGCCTCCTAATTCTATAAACGTGCGCCCAAATGTAGGCTTAGCTCATAAATTTGCCTGTGCATTTTATAGAATAAGTGCAGCTGCACACAAATTATTAATCCATGTTAATTAGCGCCAATTAGCAGCTGTGTACGCAACCACCCTTAGTCATTATTCTAGAGGTGTCAGGTCAAAAGCGCGCCAGGACAAAGGCACGTGCAGACAACTGAGCGTAACATGGAGCCGCACGCCGAAGAAAATGACTGTTTTAAAGGGCTCCAACGGGGGTGTGTGTGTGGGGGAACCCCCCATTTTACTTTATACAGATCGCGCCGCGTTGTGGGGGCATTGTGGGGGGTTTGGAGGGTTGTAACCCTCCACATTTTATTGAAAACTTCACTTTTTCCCTAAAAAACAGGGAAACAGTTATGTTTCCAGTATAATGAGGGGGGGTTACAACCCCCAAGCCCCCCAAAACGCTGCCGTTATCTGTATTAAGTAAAGTGGGGGGATTCCCCAACAAAACCCCAGTCGGAGCCCCTAAAAATATTCTTTTTCTTTGGGGCACGCTTCCGTCTTGCGCTCAGTTGTCGGCACGCGCCTTTGTCTTCGACGGTTTTGTCTATGAACCATTCTAGAAGCTATGCATACAAATCCTATTGCAGACAACTTCAGGGGGGCTGTGTATATGGGAAGGGCATGGGCAAGTTGTGGGAGTGGGGGGTGCTTAGGAGTTATATGTGCAGGTTATAGTATGCTGGGTTCAGTTCTATATATGGCACCTAAATATTAGGCTCTGACTAGTGTGACATTTAAGTGCAATTCTATAAAAGTTAGGTGCACTTCACAGAATCACACTTAGCATCGCCTAATTAGGCGACGCTAACTGTAGTGCACCTATTTATGCCAGGGTTTTCTTGGCTTAAATGCATGCGCCTAAGTTAGGTGCCTACCAGCGCAAAGTCCAAAACAGGTGCCTACGTACAAAACATGCCCACAATCTGCCCCCTACCATCCAGTTACGTGCAATTTACGTCACTTGCAAGGTGCTGATTGTCAATTATCAGCGCCAATTAAGTCAGGCACCTAAATTAGCTAGGCGCACCGATATAATGCATCTGACGTTAGGCAGATTTTATAGAATTCCCCAGTACCTGCGACCCGTTCGGAGCTCTTTGGGGAAAACAGGAGAGAAAACAAATTAAATAAATAAATATATGCCTAACTGCTAACAGGCACAAGCACTTATACCAGGCATGGAACTGCTGTTATAGAACTCATACCTAGTGTGCATCATCCTGGCATCTAAATTATGGCACAGAAGGGAATTTACTGCTACTACTGGGTGGTGCATCCATTCTGCACTGTAACAGCAGCAGAGCCACGAGTTCAGCAAGTGCCACTCCATCCCAGTATATGTAGAGGCACCTACCAGCAGCAGGGAACCCACTTTGCTTCAGTATATAGCATTTCATGAATCAGTTGTTGTAAATGGTATTACCTCTGGGTAGGTACTTGCAACTTTCTCAATAATAAATTGCTACAACCTTTCAGCAAGAGAGTTACCATAAAATACGTAACTAGGGCTCTGCCCTTCGTAACCTCTTGGCTTCAATGTGTGCCAACCATTTTGAAGTGAAGTGCTCCGTGTAAATATACCTGATGATATCTACAGAACTGCAGGTACTCAGCTAAAACCAAGGGAAATCCCTAAAACTGTCCCCACATCATGTTCTCATGCCAACTGCATGACCTCGTCACCAGTCTGCATATGCCCAACATTCATCCGACTTCAGTGGGTTAATAGGAACAACACTCCTCTATAACTCAGAAAAAAAACACTTTTGCACAGTCCAGATCAGCCATGCAACAGAAACATAGAAACGTGATGGCAGATAAAGGCCAAATGGTCCACTCAGTCTGCCCATCCGCAGCATCCACTATCTCCTTTTCTCCCTACGAGATCCCACATGCCTGTGCCCCACATTTTCTTGAATTCAGACACAGTCTTTATCTCCATCACCTCTACTATTCTACACATCTACCACCCTTTCTTTCTATTAGCAAGAAACAATTTTTACTGATGACAATAGTTCAGCTCACACAAATACAAAACTTTCAACATGGCCAAACAGAATGTTTCCGGAAGAAATAATAAACATCCCAGCCTCATCATCAATGATTTCAGAATAAAATAATAAATATCCCTCCTCCCCTTTGAAATGAGATCTAAGGGCTAGATTCATTAAGGACACTGATCGTGTTCCGACCACTTTGTGACCCGATTTTCCTCCGACCCGATTCACTAACCTCATGGCCAATCATCCTCCGATCAGATCCGATCCGCGCATGCAAATGAGGGGAAATGGCATGCAAAGTAGGAGGGACGCAATTCACTAAACAAATGCAGGCCCACTGACTGGGCTGGCCAATCCAAAAACATGCGACTGCTGAGGACCAGTCTCTTGTGTAAAAACCCTGCTCTCTGCCGTGATTCTTCTGCTCTGGCTACCCTGCTCTCAGCCCTGATCTCCTTCTGCTTTCGGCCCCGACTCTCCTGCTTCTCCTGCTCTCTGACCCGACTTTCCTGCCCTCACCCGCAGTGCAAGCACGTGGTTTTAACCCATGGGTTTAAAGTGGGTTAAAACCACGGGCTCATGAAGAAAAAGTAAAAAGTTTTGTTTCCAGCTCTGCCAGGCATGGAGGGCCAGCGCATGCTCAGACTATCTATAGATGGTCTGCGCATACGTCGGAATCGTTGGAGAGCGAACCGTGTGGTCGGTTGGGGGGCATAATTCCGATCGTCCTCATTTGCATGAGGGCACTTCATGAGTCAGTTCCTGGGCCAAGGATAGGATTGCTCACGGTTCAGATCAGATCCGTCGCCTTAGTGACCCAATAAAGAGTCTGCACAGACCATCCACTCTACCGGGCGATTAACACTCTACCCCAACCTCCCACCCAACGGTGACAAATATACCTCCATCCCCCGTTAGGATCTAAATCCCCCCCCTCCCTTGTCCCAAATCCTGAAATCAAACATAACTGAGCCAAACTAACCCCCTCCCCCATCACTTTCCCTCCCTTTCCCCATCTCACCCTTGGTGAAATGAAGTGCAACTAGTCCAATATATGTCGCAACAAGCTACATCCCCTTGGATGTAGGAATTGTACATAAGGGTCCAAAATTTTCAAGAATAATAACTTTCTCGCCCATTTCCCCCTGGCATCTCGGGCTTCCCATGTGGCCAGATGGTGTAAGTGGTTACGCCATGCGGCCATAGGTATTGGGGAGATCTAATACTAATTGCGAAGGGGTGCCTTGTATAGACTTGCCCACCAGTGTGGACATATAATTCACTATGCGTTGCCAAAATCTTTTGATGACAGGGCATGCCTATAAGGCATGGCCAAATGTACTATCTGCCATTCTGCATTTAAGGCAAGTGGGTGCCTGAGTGCCCCCTCTATAGAATAGTTGCTTTTGTGCAAAATGGGCTCTCGGTAAAACTCTATAATAAGTCTCCCGTAGCCAAGCGATCCACCCCTTCTGTATAATTTTATTAATATTTTGTTAACCGAGTCGAGTCCTCCTGTTGGGATGAATCGGTATAAAAAAAAATCAAAGATTAGATTAGATTATTTCCTTAGATTACTTCCGAGCCTATCACCTCTTAATTTCATCCAGTACTACACTGGAACCCTGCCCGGATGAAAGGTGCGATGGAAATTTAGCCAGAAAAGAGGTGTCATGCAAGGATAACTGCTGGACAGGAGTTACAGATGACCTGGGTGGCTTCCAGTGAATGAGGCCCAAACTATTTCTCTTGAACTTGGGATTTTTCAGCAACAAAAGCTTAAACTGAGCTGGTATGCACTGGGATTCCATAGTAAAGAAACGGCGCGGGTGACAGCAAGCTCACCGATCCTCAGTTACAGGGTTGCTGACTAGCAGAGAGGAACACTCTCCCCTGTTTCAGATTAGCTCATTGTATGAGAGGAACTGCACTTTTTTTTTCTATAGTTATTCTTGCATCTTGAAACCTGCTCTAAACCTTTGCTCTTACTGTTCATCTCACAAAAAAACATGGTGTGCAGAGATGTTATCTTTGAGGGTAAACTCAGGTATCTTATCTATATACCAATTGTATCCCTGGTCCTCACATGTACAAAGGAGAATAAAAACTGCCTCTGTGTCTTTTCTTCATTGCCAGAAGCCATCCAGAGGGTAGACACAGATGTCTTTGTTTAAATAATGCTGAAGGCTGCCAACCTAAACTCGGGGCCAGATGTGTGAAGAGGTTTCTCCCATTTTGTGCGTATGGGAAAAATACTGAACACATCTGGTCCATACTCTCTTTTCAGCCACTGGCATACCAGCCAGCGATTGCAAACATACGTGCAGCAAAAATTAAGAGCCAGGCGTTATTTCAAAAAAAATAAAAAAATAAAACCTTAACTCACCCTTGGAACATGAAATAACCAAGTGGTGTACTATGAACGCGACATGCGCTTGTGCTAGTTTAAAGCCCGTCTGAACGGTCTCACCCAATTCTTCCATGAAGAGAGAGGGAAAGATTCATCTGTCACTAATTTTATAACTGCACATCAGCGCCCATTAGTACAAATTATAGCTGATTAATGGTAGGCGATGCCACTTAATACCTAATTTATCAATGAAGGTAGGTGCATAACCGGCACCATTCTACAACCTGTGTGCACAAGGACGGGCTGGGGGAGGGCTTCGATGGCTGGGATGGTTAAGATGGGCAGGAGCGAGCTTTGACCTAAGCACACTACCAGGCAGGGCTCTGGGTTTCTGGCCCTGAAATATCTAAGGAAAAGGACCATTAAAATTAAATGATTGATTAGGGAGCCTTTATGGTTGGGCAGACTGGACGGACCATTCAGGTCTTTATCTGCAGTCAAGCTTGCGCACTGAGCACATAAATGTATGTGCAAGATTATAGTATGGGGGAAAGTAAATGTCTGTTAGAGTGAAAAGAGTTTCGATACCCTTAATCCTTGCAAACATGATACACAATCCTTGTGTACATGATTCACAAAACTGTAGGTACATAGTTCAGTGAGGAATAATGTGATATGTAGACAAACCACAGACATAGTAATGGAGACTCCACGCCTACCGAGATCTCTGAAAACCTCTTTGCCAGGATAATGGAGGGGGAAGCCCGGGGAATGGGAAACCCCGCCCAGAGCCTGGTCCACCCTCCAACAGGCCTTTCTCCAATGGCTCTTCGAGATGTCATGGTGACACCATCTGTGTCCCCTGCCAGGAGCCTTCCTGATCCTAACTCATTTCCATGCCGCCACGCTAAGCACAGCCACGCAAGTAAGTGCTCTTGCAGATCTTTTCAAAACAAGCTGAAATTCTGCCCGGCTGTAGCTTATGGAAAGCAGACCTCCTAACATCCCAAAAGAAAGACAGAGAGAAATGGAAATAAGAGTCTCACCTTCGGTGTGCTCTCTGCCTTTGTCATGATAGGATTCTTGAGGCACTTGTGTTCGCCTTGACACCTACCCACACAAAACAAACCAGATTACGTATTATTTCCAGTTGTTAAGCAGACACTTCAAGGAATAAAATAGGCGACATTTTCATTACTGCTACTAACAAAACGCCCTTACGTCAGTTTAAAAGTTATTCTGCTCTTGGACGCAGCAAGGCAGAAGGAAAACAGAAATGCAAAATTATACTACAAGGTTAGAAGGAAAAGGTTCCGAATAAATTGCAAGAAACTTATGCTGGGTTTTACTAAGCCGCAGTAGAGAGATTTCTACCGTGGACCAGAGCGCTAAAAGCTCCACTGCTGCTCTGATGCTCATAGGAATTCTATGAGCTTCGGAGCAGCGTCAGAGCATTAAGTGCTCCAGGCCATGGTAGAAACCTCTACCGCAGCTTAGTAAAAAGAGCCCATAGCAAGTACATGAGAATCTCATTGTTTCAAACACTCCCGATTCATAAAATCATGCAATCTTATGGGAAAAAAAGGGTCATCGTTACAGTCTGTGATTTATTCAAAGAGATAATGGGATTTCCCGATCAAAACAGAATATAAATTTAATTTACATTAATATTTATTTGTTGACAAATTGAGAGCATTAAACTCACAGGAACATGAATATGACATCTAAGAAATAGGTAATGTAGGCCTAATGGTTTTTTTAATTCAATTTATGGTGAATAGCTTTTCCCCTCCCCCAAGAACAACAAAATGACTCCAAACAAGTAAATAACACAATGGCAAAAGCCAGAAGGATGTTTGGGTTTGTATAGGGAGAGGAATGGCCAGCGGGGAAAAGGAAGTGGCAATGCCTCAGCACAAGTCTCTGTACAGTTCTGGAGACCACATCTTCAAAAAGATATAAACAGGATGGAGAGGGTCCTGGAGCTAGATTAAGACATAGGCACCTGCCTAGGGCTTAAAAATGTAGGCAGGCACTGTCAGATGTACTTAAGATTTAGGAGGCTAGGATTGCCGACTGTCTAGATTTTATTTCAACTGTCTGGAAGCCAGAAGGATGGCTAAAATGTCTGGATAGTTCTGAAAGTTGAATCCAATCCTCCTCCTTCCAGTGCAGAGTCAGTGGTAGGATCCGTCCAATGGGAAGGCTGATCTAATCATAGGAAGGAGGTACTCAGCTCTCTAGGGGGCCTCGGAGAGGCCAGTGGAACAAGTGAATGTCCTGGGGGGGGGGGGGCAGGGAGTTGGGGAGAGGATGTTCAGGAGGTGTATGAAGGTAAGAGCAATGGGGGGAAAGGGTGAGGAGCAGTGGCATAGGAAGAGGGCGGGTCGCTAACACCCATCCTCAGTCCCCCGCTCCTTCCCTGCTCCTCCACTACTGTGTGTGTGTGCCCCTTCCTCGTACCTCTTTAACATTTCCCTGTGCAAGTAGCAACCCCAACCTGATGCTCGTGCCAGCACCAGCTCTTCCTCCGATGTCATTTCCTGGACCTGCACCTAGGAAGTGATGTCACAGGAAGAGCCGACGCTGGTGCGAGCCGCAGGTTGGGGTTGCTGCTCGTGCCGGGAACATTATAGAGGGGCGTGGCAGGAGGGGGAAGGGAAGGAGCAGATGGGGTGGAGGGCACCACGACCACGGGCATCTCTCACCCTCACTTCGCCACTGGTGAGGAGTTTGCTGCTGCAGGCTGAGAAAAAGACCTGGAAACAGATACATAACTTTATATGATGACGGTCAGAGCTGGGGGAAGATAGGAGAGCACTGAATGAGAGGCTGAAACAGAAAGTTACTGCACGTTCTATACCCATGTTATTTGCCGAGCAATACAGAGAGGGTTTGAGCACAGAAGTTAACTTGCACAGAAGACATGGCTACCCATTCCATTAAAACGGATGGTAATGAAGCCATTAAGCATTCTGCTGCAGTGCACAGAAAAAGTGAGTTTGACGTATGCACAATGCAGGAAATCTTTCATTTTCTTACTCTTCTCTCACACCTTTTCTCCCCTTTCCTTATTGTTTCTGTCCTATTGCAGATGCAGTTCCTTTCTTTTCAAGATTGCTGTAAACCACCTCGATGTCTCACGAGGGGCGATATTTAAAACGTTAATAAACATTAAACATGAGGTCTTGGCACCCCCACCCTTAATCCCTCCCCAGATCACATAGCTTGAAAGAGGCAGGAGAGATGCCCCACTTGTTTCTGCCTTAGCACAGCCGTCTTATAAAAAACAAACAAACAGGGGGAGGAGGTCAGTCATTGGGGGGGGGGGGGGTCGTGGAAAGAGTGCATCTTCTAGACACTAATGAATTTAAAATAAAAAAAATTTGGGGAGGGGTGAGGATGTGGTATGTACAAGCAGTTTGTTTTTAAACGTCACCTTCTCTGTCAATGGGTGAATAGTCACTGCTCGTGCACTGGACTTTTGCAATTTGCATGTTCATTGAATGCTGCATATCACAGGCTGTTTTTTTGCGGAAAGCTTGTGGTAGAAGCTGCGCAGTCAGTGGCTCTACTTTGCAGCTTTCTGTATTGCCTACTGAATGAGCACACAAGCAGTAGCAGAGTACCAGAAGAGTGTGTCTGCTTGTAATTCTCAGTCTGCAAAGTGACAGAGTACATGTGCTTGAATATGCCTGAAGAGTGAGTGCCTACATATGAGGGGCTTTCGATAATTTGTCTACCTCGGTAGGAAAGAAAATAATTCTTAATAAATGTTTGTTTTATTTTTCAACAGAGTCCCCTAATAGCTCCGTACACTTCACTCACTTTTCCTTCCATAATTTTAACCCCTTTGAAAATAATTCTTCTGTTTGACCTTCAAACCAGGACATCACAGTGTCCTTGATGGCTTCATCACCTGAAAACCACAGTCCGTGGAGAGATTTCTTCAAAACTCAGAACAAGAAATAATCCGAGGGAGGCAGGTTAGGACTGTAGGGTGGACAACTGCTGAAACCCACATTCTCAGATGGCAGCCTGTGATTGTCGTGCCATGTGCACAGACACATTGTCATGAAGAAGCAGCACGCCTGCTACAAGTTTTCCTCATCTTTTCTCCTTGACTGACTCCCACAAAGTGATCATTGTGTTGGCGTAACTCTCCTCAATTATGTTTGTCTTGTGTGGCATGAATTCCAGAAGCAAAAGTCCTTCATCATCCCAGCCTTTGACTGCAGAGTTTTCTGTCTTGAACTATTTTTGGGTTGGGGGATGACTTGTGCTTCTACTGCATTGATTCCATTTTGGACTCAGGATCTCTGTGATAGACCCAAATTTCATCTCCAGTCACCAAACAATGAAAAAAAAATTCACTTGGTCTTCATTGAGCATCTCCAAGTTCTCCTGACAGTACTGGAGCCTCGTGGCCTTCTGACATGGCATCAGCATTCTTGGAACCCTTCCTGCATTAACCTTGGACATGCCCGAGTTTCATGGATTTTCCAAACTATACCTGCCGAGAAGCCCATTTCTTCAACTATTTGGGAAACCTTAATTCATCTGTCTGACAAAATTAAATCCGTGACTTGCACATTTCTTTAGAAGTTGCTTCCACAGGCCATCCAATGTGAAGGTCATTTTCAATGGACTCTCTACCCCACTTAAACTGCTTGCTCCAAAATTTTACTTTGTAGAATGATGGGGCAGACTTACCATAAACTGCAGTCATGCATTCATGGATCTCCTTTGGCTTTTTTCCTTCTTTCTTGAGAAATTTTTATCACTGAACAGTGCTCCAAATCTAGCAATTTCTTACTTGATTTGAACAAGGCCTCTCCTGACATCCTGTCTCTTAGAATGTTAGACTCACACTGAGCCGCAGCTGTGCCTGAGTAACCTAGAGATATGTCGCAACATGCACAGATTTCTTTCAACACACTTACTACTTTCTTTCATAAATTATTGAACACCCCCATACATCTGAAGAATGAAAGCACACATGCGTATGTGTCTGAACAGTAAGAAAGCAATACATGCGTCTGAAGAGCGAACGTGTGTGTATGTGTCTCTGGTAGGGACAGTCTCATACTTCCCTTTAAAAATCTGGGCTAGAGTGAAGCACAAATGTACCTGGTATGAATAGTACATGAAACAAAGTTATCAGCCGGGGAAAATTACCCAGATATTAATTTTCAAAGGAATTTGCCAAGGCGCCTTATCCTAAAACTGCCTCCACTCTGTCTATATATCCTTTCAGAAGCACCAAAGCTAAATATTTAATTTTGCTTCTTTGTTTTGCGAAACTATTTCACATGTAGACTTTATAAATTTATTCCTCGATTACATTGTCTTTAAGTCCGGGGTAGTCCACCTTTGGTTTGTGCTAGAGGCAATGGAGGGAGAAAATGACTTGCCCAACCCCCCTGGTTCTCAGCTCACTGCTGCAGAGCTGCCAGGTCATCCAATTCCGGGAAGGAGACTTTTTACCGATGCTATTTCTCCCAATTCAACGACCAATGCATAATGCTCTGTACTAAAAGCTCAGTGCAGGGTTTCCTAGCGCATGTTAGCCTTCCCTTCCTTTAAGGGAATTAAAACTGCTGGGAAGCTCAGTCGATCTTTTGTTTTCAAGTTTGTAAGAGATCTGGAATGAACTTCCTGACTCCATTAGGCTTTTAGGCCAGCTGCAATTATTTCGTAAATTCCTGAAAACTTTGTTGTTCTCGCAATTTTTAAATGGTTTAACTACAGCCTCAACGAAATGATAATATTAGTTATTTTTCTTGTGCTTTTCTTATGTACTTTTATACGTGAACCGAGTCGAGCTCCACTGGGAGATGACCCGGTATATAAACCAAAGATTAGATTCAGTAAGCCAACAGAGTGCAAATGGACTGTGCACTAACATGGGACAGCATGTTTACTGTGAGCTTCTATACTGCTACTAATGGCTGGGGAGTCAATTCTGAGCAGTTTGCATGAGCTTCAGTAGTGGTGTTACAATACCTGAGCTTTACTCAGTCACACGGATACACTGTAGAGAGTTGTGCGGGGACAGAAATCCCACCCATCCCCGTCAGGATCCTCTCCATCCCCACCCATCCCCGCAAGGAATTCCCTCCATCCCCGCCCGTCCCCATAAAAAGCAGCAATTACTTCTGACAGGATCATCAATTCCACAGTTTCTTTTCTGTTTGCGCTGCTGTTTTCCTTGTGGAATCTCTTTGGTGGAACCCTTTTTTTTGTTTTCTGTTCAGGTAATTAACTTATAAATCCCCTCTTTTACTAAGGCTGACGTGTCCACTATATTATATGGACGAACCCTGCTTCCAAAGCC
Source organism: Geotrypetes seraphini (assembly GCF_902459505.1). Lineage (NCBI taxonomy): Eukaryota > Metazoa > Chordata > Amphibia > Gymnophiona > Dermophiidae > Geotrypetes > Geotrypetes seraphini. The sequence continues at coordinate 313,868,295 of NC_047084.1, read as the reverse complement.
TTCCATCCCCGTGGGAGTCCCGTTGGCTAGAGGGGGGTCCCCTTGGGAGTCCCATGGGCCAGAGAGGAGGCCCCGTGGGAGTCCCGTGGGTTAGGGGGGATTCCCGTGGGACCCGCGGGATTCCCGCGATCCCCATTCCCGTGCAGACCTCTAGTACACTGGTCTGCTCTAGAGGCAGCTACATTTGGTATACACAGGAAAATTCTGTTGGCTCCCGAGTTTGAATGTGCATACATCCACATATATGTTGAAATGCTTTACTCTGCAATTTTTGCAGTACTATTGCACATCTGCAGAATAGCATTAGATGCCCACAAAATTGTGCATGAAATCTGACCTAACCAGTGCACACAATCTAGTGCACTTGATCGCATCAACCCCTCAGTGTGCTGCTTGTAGGTCCTGATTCTACCCACTGAAATCAGCAGTGCAGGTCCCATAATGATCCAGGATAAGGTTGTCAGAAATCCCAGACTGGCCGGAAATCTCCTTCCTGGAACTGGGCAACTTGGCAACTCCCCAGCTCTAATCATTAAGACACTCAAACTATTGGTGTGGCTGCCCCAGAGCTAGGCTCCACATGTTTCTCTGCTAACTCTGGAGAAATGAAATGTACGGAAGTGGGGAGGCCAGAATGAAGATTCAGGGAGGGGAACAGGGAAAGTGAATAGGAGAGGGAAGGTGCAGAGAAAATAAATAGGGCCCACATATATGAGTGTTTGCCTAGGATCCAATATAAAATTTATACATCATATATAGATGTATCGATTCAAATCTATAACACCTAAAATTTAGCTCTGGTCACTTAAGATTGGCTACTAAAATGGTCAGCAGTCATTGTCATGAAGCATTTGGGGACAGACTTTAAAAATGTACACTGGAAGAAGAACAGGAGAAAGGTAGATATGATAAAGCCACTAAAAAAAAAAAAAAAGGCCAAGGTACAAGTTCATAGTAGGTGGCAAGGCCTCTTTGAATGAGGTGGAAGCTCTGGAAGGAGGAATCATAAGAGGAAGGACTAGCCTAAGGAAACATTTCTTTATGGAAAAGATGATGAAATCGTAGAATAGCCTCCCATTGGAGGTGGTGGAGATGAGGCTGTACTGAATTCCAGAAAGCATGGGAGAAGCACAGAGATCTCTGATCTAAAAAAGAAGAGTTACCTTCCAATGCTAATAAAAAAAAAATGCATTAAGGCCCCTTTTTACACAGCCGCATGGCAAATGCTCCAACACCCATTCAAGTCCTATGGGTGTCAGAGCATTTACCGCGCCGGCCCACCCTGCTGGCTTTTGTAAAAGAGGGGGTAAGTTAGTTCAATAAAAAGGTATCACCTCATCTCCTTTATATTTTGTATATATTACTCGTACCTTTAAAAGTGGACTAACACAGGTACCATACCATTTTACTGCAGGAGGAAGAAATTGTAGAGCTTAGTCAGTGATATTGATTGTCAAGCAGAACAGGCTGTATGGTCTTTATCTGCCATCAGTTTTTATTTATTTATTCAATTTTCTATACCGTTCTCCCAGGGAAGCTCAGAATAGTTTATATGAATTTATTCAGGTACTCAGGCATTTTTCCTGTCTGTCCCAGTGGGCTCACAATCGTATCCAGTGTACCTGGAGCAATGAGGGGATTAAGTGACTTGGCCAGGGTCACAAGGAGCAGCGTGGGTTTGAACTCATAACCTCAGAGCGCTGAGGCTGTAGCTTTAACCACTGCCCCACTCTAGAAATCAAAATGTAGTAAAAGTAGCCAATTACAGGACAATCAACTCATTGTGACATCACTGATGAGGTTGGCTCTTAAGCACTGATAGAATGAGGCATTCTGATGTCACAGTACCAGCTCTGGTTATCAGAGGCTGAAGCTTTTCACACTATTTATTTATTCAATTTTCTATATCATTTTCCCAGGGGAGCTCAGAATAGTTTACATGAATTTATTCAGGTACTCAAGCATTTTTCCCTGGCGGGCTCACAATCTATCTAATGTACCTGGGGCAATGGGGGGATTAAGTGACTTGACCAGGGTCACAAGGAGTAGTGTGGGTTTGAACCCACAACCTCAGGGTGCTGAGGCTGTAGCTTTAACCACTGTGCCTTAGTAACATATGAAGCTGTCAACAGAGCCCAATATCCTTTGCCAGTCAGGTATCCAGGGGACAAGCAGTGAAGCACAGCACAAAATCAGCAACTTTCTAAAACCAAGTCATCCCTGGGAGCAGGTAGAAACATTGATGCTCATGTCCGTGGCCATAAACATGCATCTATATCCCTTCTGAAATGGAGAAGGCATGTGTATCATTTTCCACCACCCTAGTCTTGCCCAAAACACACTCCCTTGCCACATGCACACATTCACATTTTGGATATATATATATCCTGGCTTTCTAAAATTGGGATGCAGATAGACAAGTATATGCCGTATATCTGCATCTAAATGCCAGTTTATCCACATCTAAAATGCAAAATAAAACTTATGAACACCATTAGATTCCAGTTTAAAGATTTACTCTGGGTTTTAATAAACGGCGGTAGAGGTTTTTATGCAGACTGATGCTTATAGAATTCCTATGAGTATCGGAGCATTTACCTCACCGGCCCATGGTAGAAACCTCTACTGCTGTTTAGTAAAAGGAGCCCTTAATAATTTTTTTTTTTGACAACTTTTTTTAAAAAAACAAATAAACAAACACCTCATGCTTATGAATGTGTGTTAGTTTTTGAAACAGGGAATAACTAATGAATGACTTTTCAAGGTTCAGTTATTATATTATCACACCTAAAAGTCTATAATAAAAATTATATAATATGGGAAGTGGGTGGATAATACAAAAAAAAAAACCAAACAAACCGATAAAAAACCCCAAACTATATTTCAATGGGAGAACAGGGAAAGGAAAAAAAAAATTACAACATATTCTGAGAAGAAATGATAGCCAAGGGCTAAAACAAGGGGGAGGGAAGACATCTCTCATTCAGTTGGGAAATGCAGGCCATGAAAATCAGTGGATGAAAGGCAGTCTGCAACATCACAGAAAAACAATATGCTTTAAGAGAAAAGCTTTAAATTCAGTGAAGGAGCTCTCTCAATGTAGATAAAGAGGGAGGGAATTCCAGGGAGATGGAACCGTGATGCTAAAATAGAAGTTTTAGATAGTGTCAAGATGAACACCGTAGAAGAATGAGATAAATAACAGTGAGGTACGTGATAGCCAATCTAAGGGCAGAATCTTATGGCTTAGTGCTAGAATTTTAGAGGGTATTTTGTAATGCAGTGGGGATCCTGGGTTGGCTACTGTCCCAGTACGTCAATTCTTATGTTCTGATCCAGTGCTCTGTTAAGCAAATTATAGTAGTTGAATGGACATATTTTCAACAAGCTGGCACTAAAAAAGTAACATTTGTAAATTCAGTTTTTAAACTATACTGTGGCGTGTCTGGGGTGGCAGCTTAAAAAACAGTAAAACTTTATAACTCTGCAAAGTATTAGTTATATGCGTTTATTAGGGGACACTTGCTGCTGTCTATCTACACAAGCATTTGTTTTCTGAATACAGAAGCCCAGAGCTATGAGAATAAATATTATTCCTAAAGGATATTATAAAAAACTCATTGCCTTTATGACCTTAATTATAGGATGCAAACAGCAGGTAGTTGATAAGATACACAATCGAACTGCCACTAAAACACAATGGCAGCACTATTATAGAGTAGAATATAGTAATTTGGAATAGTGAAGCTATGGGAAATTTAAGAATTCTGCATTGTAGGTAAAGGAATAAATTCCAAGCCTGGGAAAGTGTAGCCCGAGAGCTTGTCTCGATGGGCGAAGGGTAACACGGGGTAGGGAGGTCCACGTGTCGCCCATCAAGACAAGCAGGTAGTAGGGGAGGGGAGGGGGCAGTGGAGGGTGATAGGTAGGGATTGGTTAAGGGATTCTTCCCGCCGGGAGGCTGGGAAGGGATTGGGTGCAGAGGGCGATTGGTGACGTGGGGGGTGACGCTTTAAAGCCGGGACCTTGGAGGGCCTGGCTCCTTCTGAGCTCCTCCAGGGTGGCTTTTTCCCAGCAACTTTCTGGCTTTTGGCTGGGGATGATAGCTCGGGATGGCAGTTACTGGGTGCTGGGGCTCATCTGGTGATAAGCCGGCTGGGAGCCATGCCTTGGGGTTAGGTGACCCGGTTAAAGGGGCATGTGGTCATGCCACCCTCAGACTCTTGCTGATGTGGTGGGATCAGGGGCAATATAATGCTATGTACCTGGTAGCTCAGGAGGAACTTGATTATGTTGTTAATTTATGCACTATTATGTTGAGGCTGTTATTTGGTTATTGTTGATCAATAAACAGAGCTGTGGCTATATTCGCCATATTTGAGACTGTGTAGTATTTTGATAGATATTTGGGTAGGGGGTGAGTGGTGGGGGGTGTTGGATGGGAATCAGCCGGGACTATCCAGATCCCGCTGTTAGAGGGGCAGACCCCAAATGTTCACAACCGATGTAGGTGTAAATCTCAGTTCTCTCTCAATTTAGGCCTTCTTTGACTCTGTTCCTGCTGCTGCAAAGACTTGCAGAATCCTAAATTCTTTGCATTTGGATTTAGACAGACTGAAAGGACTTCAACAAAGTCAGAACTCACTGCCCAGTATTTGCAGATGCAAGGTAGGTTGTCAGACACAAGACCGTATCCACAGTTTATGGCAGAGCTGTAGTTTGTTTGTTGTTTAATCTGGGCTCCTAGAAAACTATTCAGGCACGTTCTGCAATGTGCAAGACCAGCTAAGTCTAGTGAGGCCTATGCTGGGATGGACCTATCGCTGTCCAACTGTGGCCAGACTGGTCACTCAGAAGAAGCCAGCAGTAAGTTCTACATGAAACTTCTGGCTTCAAATTGGTAAAAATGTGGGAAAAAAAATAAGTGAATAGGAAAGCTGAGCACAAACAAGACACACACTATGACGGTTGCCTGTCTTCCTATGAAAGAAATCATGTACATGTACAAACATAAAAGCACTCAAAACATATAAAGTAAAAGTTTATTAAACTGTCATCCCAGCTCCCTCCCTTCCCTCAGAAGCCCTGGCAGGAGTTTACTGTCAGCCAGCACAAATGGGAGAAAATCCCTGCGAGTCAACCCTAGGTATTTGGTTTCTCCGAAGCTATTCTGATCTGTTCCATTTACAGATCGTCAAGAAATATCACAGGCTTGCAGCCCCTTGTTTTGGATTTTTTTTTTTTTTTAAGTCTGTGCTTATTTGATTTGACCAGCAGCATAACTTGAGTGAAAAGGGCTGCTGCGTTGATTGATAACTAATTGTAAGGCAGATAGGCGTTTCCCTTCGCCAGGGCCCCACGTGTCCGCATTCACTACCTCAAGTTGTTGGGTTTTTTTTCATCATTTTACTATCGAGCCATTCAACTCTTGGGAGGAGCCGACATGCACTGCCCCAAGCAAAGAGCAAGCCTCATTACACGCAACAATCGACACCAAAGGAAAATAAAACAAACTTCGTTTTATCTAGAGTTGACTCTAGTCTAAGGTTCCAGCTTTGATCGGCTCACGAAGCGAGGTTTCTTGGTACACGAGAGATGCTGCTGCTGATAATCTGTCTCCTGCAGGTTTCAGACTCCAGACCTAAAATGACTGCAGATAAATAAAGACGCTGCTGGGGTTTACACACCACATCCCCCCTCCCGCCATCCCATCCCTTTTCTCATTCATACGAAACCCGCCGCAGCTTTTATTTACCGGCCTCTGCTGCTTACGCGTAGGCTGCCAGATGCAAGGCTGGGTTTCCCTCTCCCTTGACTAAACACTTTTCACTCGTTTTGTCCAGCAGAGCTAAAAGCTCTATGACTGGAAAGGGGCAATGGTGGTGATGGGAGGGGGCTAGCATAGATTCCCCCTCCCTGGCAGGATGCCCCTTTGTACAGAAATGGTTCAGCCCACAGTCATAGCTCTGCATGCATTTCTTGGTGCAGTCCACTGACCTCAAAACCTGTCAGATTTTTTTTTTTAATATACAATGGTTGCTGCGCCCCCCTGTCCCCTTACAAACTAATGGTATTCACCTGTACTTAAGATGTTATGATTTGCATTGGGGAGGGCCCTAAGTGGGTGACATATCCCAGACGTATCATATGCCCCTTACCCTTCAATTTCATAGTTCTACAACCCTCCTAATAAAAAACCCCACAAAACCTGTTGCAGCCCAACTTCAAAGCACCATGAGTGTGTGTAGAGTGACAGTCCCCTCCCCCGCTTGGAGTATTTTTTTTTACCTCGTGCCCAGTGTTGCTAGGGATGATCTCGGACTCGTTGACCAAAGAAGACTTGATGTCGGCCAGGTCGCCTTCCTCTTCGGGATGGCTGATCTCGGCGAAGATCTTCTCCTTCTGGGGATCCCCTTCATCCTTGAAGGGAATGAGCTCATCGGTGGCACACAGCTCGGGGTCCCCTGCCCCGGGGAGCTGAGGCATGATGGCACCCAAGGCCGAGGGGCTGCGGTGACCCCCCGACACCGGTACCCGGCAGGGCGACAAACCCTTTGTGGTACCCTACAAAGAACGTCCCCACACACACAAAAGCGCCCCCGAAAGTTACTGTATTTCAAGACAATTTGCTGTTAGGGCGATTTCGGGCCAGTTTTCTGACTCTTTAACTCCAATGATGCTTTAAGTGCCAAAAAAACCCAACCCCAGCTGTAAGTGTATGCCGAGCTGCCACAGATCTAATATGGCACATACACAAAAAGCCAATGTGGGTTGCAAAAAAAAAAGTTCCCTTTCCCGTTTTGCTTTGTACGCTGTCCAAGTGTTGACGCGCTCTCTCTTATCTCTGCCGTGAGACACACAAAAGTTTTGTTGTGAGCAGCCGAGGCTCTTTTCTTCTGCTGTGTGTGGGTGAGTCAGAGGCGAGGAAAGCCACAAGGCTACGAACGAAGAGCCGAAACCTTTCCTTTGTAGCAAACAACCCCTCAACTTTTCTTCTTTTTTTTTCCTCCAGAAATTCTTGCTCTGTTCTGTCTCTCTCGTCCGATCACGACTGCAGCCCAAATTGTATTGCAAAGAAAAGGAAGAGGCGAGTTAAATAAGGAATCATAAGTTCCCTGGTACCAGCCGGGCTGTTCGGTGACAGCAGCCTCCTCCCCCTTCTGCGATCCGGCTCTTCCCTACCCCCCCCGGTCCTCTCGCCTCAAGGTGATCTCTCTTTTCTGACTATCTTCCCCTCGCCCCGATCCTGTACCCGATCGGCGCTCCCTGCAGGGGTTGGATGCAAGCTAAGCTCGCCCCCAGGTTACTGCTCTGCAAGTGGCAAGGAAACAGTGTGTTTCTGTAACTTTACCTCCCCTCCCCTCCCCCTGCTCTCTCTGGTTAGCAGAGGAGGAGGGCAAAAGAAGATGAAAGGGGAGCCGCCGCCTTGATTGACATTTGGAAAAAGGAAGGCGGGAAATGGCTCCTCACAGATCAGAGAGGAGAAAAAGAAAGCGGGGGGGGGGGGGGGGGGGGGAGGGCACAGCCGAAGGAGGTAAACAGAGGTCTTGGACATAACCTTTACCGGTGCAATGCACCGGCACTCGTTACCATGGCCAAACTTTAAGGATGGGTGTGTTAGTGTCAGCCGAGGTTAAAGAAGAACAAAAGGAAAAATATGATGGAGTTTCTGAGGAAAAAGTGTGTGTGGGGGGGGGGGGGAAGGGGCAGGCAAAGTCCACATATCCAAGACTAGTCAGAAAAGTGTGACATCTGTTGAGATGTATTTAGGATGACCTTTTCAATAATGAAATTTTAATTTCAAATTGATGATTTAGAGAGAAAAGCTGTGACAGCTTAAAAGTAAAGCTGATATAGATGGTTTCAGTATTGCAGAGACATTCCAGATCCCCCCAAAACAATCTTTTTGCAGAATTCCCAGTGTTGGTGAGAACAGGAGATGTGATGATTAAGCCCCAGATATGTCACAGGGTTAAATTTGTGTGTTGAAGGGCAGGCATCATGTTATCCCATGGATGTGGACTGCTGAGCATTACAAACTGGATGTTATCGGGGGTGGGGGGGGGTTGGAGTCCAACAGAAAAGGAAATACCGTGGGTCCAAGAACCACAAAACTTCACCCCACAAGAATATCACGTAAATGTACATATGCACAGAGGCTGCACAGCAGTTATAATTTTTGCCTGTGACAATGAAGATATCACATCTATTGTTTTAAACGTTATTCATTGGAAATACGATTCCGTTTGCTATACTGAAACAAACATTTCTATTTAACTTTTTAAACTGATGAAATCACTTTGCTACAAATACAGCAGCGTTAAAAGAGTGGAGGGAGTTATCCTAAATATTACTACGTAGACTGAAATATACCCATACGGAATGTGGGATCCCTTGTCCGTAAGAGTTGAATATTACACCTGTGTGAGAATAGGTATTATAGGAAAAGCAGCTTGAGAGAAAAAAAAAAATGCAGCATTCACCCTGCTTACCAGATTATTTAACGCAACTGAGCCAATAAGACAAATGTGTGTTCATTGCATAGGCAGTTTATGGCACGCTGAGATTTGTAAATTGTAGAGTACTAATCGCGTGTAATGGAAATGCAAATCCTAATTGCTGAGTAATTGGTTGGATTTACATGCTAATTTTTCTAGCAACCATCCCTTCTCTCAGACTTCATAGAACTTTAAACAGAATAAATAGCTGGGAACTACCTAATTGGGGCCAATTTCGAGGTAGTTGTTAAGCCACGTTAGGCAACAGTATTTGATCAACATTTTTTAAAAAAGCCTTTAGAAACCGCTGAAATGGGTCAGCGGACTTACGATTTTCCTTGTCAATTGAGCTCGTTTTTGTTGACGAGGAAAACAAATACAACAACATAATTAGTTGGTTTGGGAATTATGTTATCACTAATTTGTGTGGCAACAGGGGGTTAAAATGTTATGGACTCAGCTATCGCAAAATACAAACGGGTGGAGGGGAATGGAAAACTAAAGTGATGGTTTACTCAAATAAAAGTGGCTGGGGAAAGATGCTTGATCAAATACCTTAAGCAGATTATTTGTTTCCTTATCTAAACGAATAGAAAATCCCCATGAAGTCGTCAGCGATTCAAATATTTATCAACAGGGACAGGGAAATCTAAATAAAGAAACTCCACGTTCTTGCGTTTGCCAATCCCTGGATGCTTGCAGAGGTTGCATATTTTTGATTACATCTGTTTTGTCGCAGGCAGGAGAATAAGAAGCCAAGATAAAATAAAATAAAAAAACCCCACACAACCAAATAAACATTAAAAAAATGCATGCGATAGAGTTGTGCCTGCAGGATGTGGGTTTTTTAAAAACAGTGTTTGGAAGAATAATCTTTACGTTGTTTATGAAACGATTGCCAAGTGATTTGTTTTCCTGCAAGCACTTCAATGATTGTATAAGACTAGTTCAGTGCCTGCTCTGAAAGCAGAGATTAAACTGTTTAAAGTATAAACAGAGCTGTTAGAAAAGTCGGGGCATGCACATACACTCGTTGTCATTACATTTTTCAGGCTTTAACCAGTTCTTTGTAGCCAGAGGGAGGTTAAAAAAAAAAAGAAGAAGCTGAAATCCATCCCTCTGCCAAATTAAACTCAGTCCCTACCAAAAACAAAACACAAAACTGTGTTTAATTAAAGAGAAGCTGTTTCTTTTAAGGGATTTTCTCCCCCTTCGGCTTCTATCCCCTTTATGTGGACTGGAGTTTTTCCCAATGCCGTTTTGGTGTTCGTGTTAAAAAAAAAAAAAAAGCGCAGAATGAAAAGACGGTAGGGACCATAAACTAACCCCCTCCCCCCCCAAAAAAAACAACACACAAAAAAACTCAGCTCAATGCCAAATTTGACAGGAGGTAACACAAATCTACTGATACCTTTTGGTCCATGGACAGGGGAGGAAAATATGGAAAAGAGAGCACACTAAAAACTTGTTACACTGAGAACAAACTGCCCTTTGTACATAGAGCAAGGGAAACTCATAAATAAAACTTGATTCAAGAAACGAGAGGAAGTTTCATATCCTCGGTCATCTTTGACTAAAGCATTTCAAAAAGAGGGAGCAATCCTTAAGACCATAAAAGTGAGGGCTGGGCTTTTTGCAGAACTGTGTTTTATTTAGTTAGTTTTCCTTTAGGTCGATCGGTAACGCAAGAATACCTTTCGCTGACCATACTAAAAAGTCGACAAAATGTAGAGTTAGTCTCTCTCTCAAAAGTAAACACGGTTCTAGCGCTGCATTTGCTTACTGGTTAAAAAAGCACAGCCAAATACATAAAGAAATAACAAAGGCTCACATCAGACGCTGAGCAAATAGCCTCAGATCAGAATTAAAATACTACAATTAATAAATGAAAGAAAAACACTCATTGGGATCATTATAAGGGTGAGAGGGAGCAGGCTAAGCTAAGGTTGGATTCAGGACAGCAGCTGCTGTCATTACAACAAAATGAACACTAATAATTAGAAAGAATAAGGCGAGGATTATGTACCTAAATATATGGACAAAATAACAAAGGGGGGGAGGGGGGAGGAGGCAGATTTACCCAATAAAGGCATTAATTCATCCTTCAATCCTTATAGCTACTTTGATAGATCTACAGGGGAAATGCCAAACAAAAACCCTTCTGGATTCACAACGCTCCTATCCCATTACCTCCCTGCCAAAAAAATTGTCATTGCTCAGATGAACGGGGCAACTATCAAAATCCCAGTAACCACCAGATTAATACTAATTTGATTCCCTGGTGCTGTGCAGGCGCCGTGCTGCTGCGGAGGGGGATTTCTGCTCTGGATGCGTGCAAGTCCAAAAGAGCTTGGCTTTCGTGGGCTAGGAAGTCTCTTTTGCTTTCTGCCGGCCTCCCCTTCGCCCCGTGTGCATGCGATCTGGAAGGAGGGGGGAGTAGCTGGCGGCCCCCCTTTCATCTCCTGGCGGCTGCCTTTCATCCGCCGCCCCCAGCACTCCTCCTCCCTCCCCCTCTCTGCCTGTGGCTCCTTTGTATGACTAAATTTGGCAAGAAGATGGAGCTGCGCCAGGCTTTCCACGTGTGCTCGGCTCCCAGCTGAGCAGGCAAAAGAGTTCTCTTCCGGGTAAGGAGACAGAGAAAAAGATCAAAGAGTTTGGAGTTGGAACTGAAATGTGAATTGAGAGGAGAAAAAAAAAAAAAAAAAGCAAAAAACCAACAACCCAAGTTTGGGCACATTCCAGCATTTAAAGCAAAACCAACCCAGGACAGGCTGAGTTTAAAAAGAAAAGAAAAGAAAGACGACAGGAGTGCAATGAAAAGAAATGAAAGGAAACAGAGGCAGCAGTTTTTCAAGATTTTTTAAACTGTATATCTTAGCGAAAAATGATTATTGAAAAAATGTTTTTGTTAATAATTAGGTATGAATAAACGGAATATAGGCAACTGTATATTTCTTAAACTGCACATGGCTAGAGTAGAAAATATATATAATTTCAAATGCAATATTATGAGAAAGATGAACAAATAAATAAGGAACACAGTAAGATTAGAAAGGCTGAGAGCCCTGCTTTGATGGGCAACTGTTAACGCGGAGCTGGGAGGCCCATGAGGTCGCCCATCGGGATAAGAGGGACGGGGATTAAGCTAGGGAAGGAGGGCGGTAGGGACCGCTTCGGAGGGGAGGTCTTTCCCGCCGCGGGAATTGACCTCTGATTGGCTGAGGCCGTGGCCGGAGGGAATTGTGAGATGATGTATTTAGGGGGTTCTCGGAGGACCCTATTGGTTTCCTCATCCTCCAAGGCAGCTTTGAGGTGGCGTGGCAGGTGCGGGGTTCACGACGACTTCAGGCTTCCGGCGGCATCATGGTAATCTTGTGCAGCGTGTGTGGGGTGATCCTTGCGGCACTTGTGGGCATATCCCGGGTCGGCGGAGTGGCATTGAGTGGGTTTGTGATGACCAGCAGCGGTACGGAGCCCGCGGAGATGTCCCTGCTAGCTGCCAATTCTTTTGATGAGGACGAGCATGCAACGGTGAGTAGGGCTGCACTTGGGGGGAGACAGCTGCCTCCGAGGCATTCGCGTTCAGCTGCACGAACTGTGATCGTGTTAGAGGTGGTGAGGGAAATGCCTGCTTCAGGAGGAAGCTCGGGATCGGCCCACAGGAACAGAGGTAGATTGCCTGGAATCCGGGGGAGGAGTCGGGGAGCCCTAGGGACTGGAGATGGGGCTGTAAGGGAAACGGTTGAGCTGGACTTGGAAGGTGCTTGTGCTTCACAGGCAGTTCTCCGGGTGGGGGTGGGTGAGTTGGGTACAGAGTTGGAGGCAGGCAGGTGGGGTGTGAGAGAGTTTCTTCTGGTGGTGGGTGTTGAGCTAGTGGAGGGTGCAGCGAATGTGACTGTCCGCCCCTCGACATCGGGGGAGGGCCACAGACAGCTGGCGGGTCCTTCTAGCTGGTGATCGCCCTGGGTGGCAGGGCTGTGAGGGGCTAATTGCGGACCGGACCCCTGGTCTGTGGCTCCTCCTCTGTTTTTTGGAGCTGTTCCACCACCGACCTGGGGACTCGGCGCTGCTGTGTGTGTGGTGGGGGGACCAGGGGGGTTTGAGAGAGTTGGGGGCTAATTTACCCTCATACTGTGCAGGTTGCTGGCCCCTATCTGGATTTTTTCCCACAGGAGCTCGCCATTGGATGGGAGAGTGTGGCCAGGACATCAGCCGCTGATTCGTCTGGAGGCAGCTTGGAGGGAGCCCCACGGAGCAGAATCGGGGAGTTGGCGCATGCGGATTGCCAGCAACCGGCTATGGTGGTTGCTGCAGATGGTGCCACTCCTGGAGTTGTCGAAGTGAACATGGACCCAGAGGTGACCGGACTACGGGTAACATGACCCTAGGGGCTGGGGCTGGTGCTAAGGGTAAAAGGGGTAAGAAAAAGAGGAAGGTTAGGCGGGGCCGTCAGGATTCTTCCTCTTTGACTTCTCTAACCTCTTCCACCTCTTCTACGTCGTCTTCCTCTTCAGGGTCACCTCAACGGGAGTTGTGGGAGAGGCCAGCGCAGGAGGGTGATGACCTAGGTGTTCCATCGCTAGTAGCTCTGTTGGAGCTCTGGGAGAAAGTACCTCGGTCTCTCCGTTGTAAAATTAAGAAGTGTGCTTGCGTCGACATTTTCAAGCGTCTGGAGGACCGGGTGCATAGAGGGAAGAAGAAGAGCAAGAAAGAAAGGGGCGGGGGAAGGCGAAAGTGGGTGCAGTTTCTTGCAATGTTTTGAATTGGATGCGAGCGCCTCTGCAGTTAGCCAGCGTGTGGGGGTGGGAGCGCCCACAGGATTATGGCCTGTTGCTGCCGTATGCAGACTCCATCCTTGACGTGTCTCAACGTTTTGGTGGCTGGGCATGGCTCAACTATGATGAGGCATTCTGTGACAAAATGAAGGAGAACCGACACATGTCATAGGGTACTCAAGACATCAACCTATGGCTTACCCATATGGTGAAGCCAGGAAGGTCTGGGATAGGTGGTTCGAGGAAGCCTGTGCAATAGTTCTCCAGGAGGTGTGCTTTCCTTTCGTCTCACAGGGAGGCTGGGGGCGGTCCTAGGTTCTGTTGGCAATTCAATAGATCAAAGTCCTCTTTCACCGACTGTTCCCTGTGTGGTCAAGGCCATTCAGCTCTTAAGTGCCCCGTGAAGGGAGCGGGAGTGTTCCCCGCCCAAGCTAAGTGATGCAGGGATTTGTGGGCTGCCTACCCCGGTCTGGGTGGCAGCTCTTCGGCCTTGGCTGGATAAGTACGGGGATGCTAGGGCGGCAGTAGTGTTGGCGGGGGGTTTTGTGATTCCGTATGCACTTCCAATAGACAATATGCAGACTTCTAATTCTTCCTCGGTTTCCCAGCTATGGGTGGAGTTATGACGTAAATTGTGGGAGAAAATTCAGAAGAGGTGCATGGTGGGGCCGTTCCAGGAGCGCCCGTTCCCGGTGATGATGCTCTTCCCACTGGCGATTATTCTGAAGAAGGAGTCGGGCAAATATCGATTGATTCACAACTTGTCTAGGTCCATGGGGTGATCGGTGAATGAAGGTATCCTGCGTGATCTCTGTTCAGTCCGTTACGTATCGTTCGATTGTGCATTACGGCTCATCTTGCAGGCGAGCTGTGGGGCGTTGATGGTGAAGGTGGACATCGAGTCCGCCTTTCGGCTGTTGCCAGTTCATCTGTCTTCATATTTCGATTTGAGGGTGATTTTTATTATGACCGCTGTTTACCAATGGGATGTCAGATATCGTGCGCCTTTTTCGAGTTATTTAGTTCCTTTCTGCATTGGGTTACTGCGGGGCTTGATTCCGAGGTTCACTCTCTGGATTTTCTTTTCGTTGGGGCGGTGGGTATGGGTGCCTGCAGTCAGTTGAAAACCACATTTGAAAGCATGGCCGCGGAATTTATCGGCCGAAAAATCAGAGGGGCCAACTACTAGACTCACCTTCTTAGGGATAGAGATTGACACGGTCGCGATGGTGACCCATCTTCTGCAGGGAAAGGTTCGGCAGCTGTTGGAATTGGTCTCGCTGGTCGGGGGTACTCGAAAAACTATGCTGCGGGAGGTTCAGTCGTTGCTGGGGTCCCTCAACTTTGCTTTTGAGTTTTGCCTATGGTTCGTGCCTTTTCACGAAGACTGACTACGGCAACCTCAGGTGTGTCTGACCACCGACATTTTGTCTGTATAATGGCTGGGATCCAGGCAGATTTGCACATGTGGGCCCTTTTCCTTGCACATTTTAATGGGACGCTCCCGATTCAGCAACCTGATGTTTCTAATTTGGATCTAGAGGTGCAATCTGATACTGCTGGGGGTACGGGTTTTGGACTCTGTTGTCAGGGGGACTGGTGCACTGATGAGTGGCCAGAGAGCTGTAAGCGAGCGGGAGTTTCCTGCTGGAGCTCTTTCCGTTACTGGTGGCATGTGAGTTGTGGCCGGATCAGTTGCGGAATAGGCGCATTGTCTTCTGGTGTGACAACATGGGGGTTGAAGAGGTGGTCAATCGGAAGGCAGCTAAATGTCTAAAAGTAAACACATTGATGATGGAGCTGGTCTTACGCTGTTTACATCTCAACTTGTACATTCGGGCGCATCATGCCCCTGGGGTGCAGAACCGTCTCGCTGATGCTCTTTCCCATTTTCAATTTTTGCAGTTTCGATAGCTGGCGCCTGCAGTGAAGATGGATGGATCGCGCATGCCGGATCATTTGTGGAGCCTGGTGCTGAGTGGATCTGGTACTTGTTGAAGCAGTCCATGGCTCCAACCACTGGTATAATGCTGGTTTCAGGACTTTGTTCATCTTTCTTCGCTCCTGTGGTTTGGCTCCTGGGCCTATGCTGGAGGTCTAGTTAGCGGACTTCTTAGCGGACTCTCAGCATGCCGGCTATTTCCGGAGTGTGGCAGTGAGTCACTTAACAGGCTTTGCCTTCTTTTGTAAAGCCTTCGGTTGGGCTTGCCTGTCGACAGGATTTTTTGACATGCCGGATGATGGTGGCCTGGGGTCGGGTGGCTCCGCGGATGCCAGATTCCCGGCTATCACCCATGCACTGTTGTCTAGTCTCATTGGGGTCTTGCCGGTGGTGATGGGTTCCCACTTCGAGGAATACTTATTCAAAGTGGCTTTTTCCTTGGCTTTCTTCGGGGCCCTGTGGGTGGGTGAGCTACTAGTCCACCCCTTGGATTTCCAGGGGGTGAGGGGTCTTCTGCGGCGCCATGTGCACGTGGAAGGGAGGGGGGTACAGTGTGACTGTTTATCGCTCAGTCTAAGATGGACCAGCTGGGCAGAGGGCCCACGATGGTGCTGCACAAAGTTGAGGGCAGTTCCTTGTGCCCTATCAGGTTACTGGATGCCTATATGGCGGTCCGTTCTCAATTGGCCTTGGCGTTGTTGATCCACGTGGATGGTGCTCATCTCATGTAATACCAATTCCTGGCAGTGTTGCGTCCTGCCTTGGAAAGGTGCGGGGAGGAGCCAGCACGCTACGGCACGCATTCCTTTCAAATTGGGATGGCCAAGAGCACTTTTGTGGCTGGGATGCTGGCTGTCGGTATCCAATGTCTGGGGCGCTGGTCCTCAGAAGCTTATCAAAGTTACATTCGTCCGATGGGTTTGGGATGAGGAGGGGGCCCAGTCCTGATGGTTGGCTAGTAGTGGTGCTTGGGGGATGGTGTTGGAGGTGGGGCGACTAATTTGCAGGGGCCTTCTGGTGTGAGTCTGCATGGGGGTGCTGGGTTCACTGCATGGCTGCTTCCTACTAACACTTTTGTTTGTGTGATGTTGGCCTGACTGCGGAGTTTTTCCTTGCAGATGCAGTGAGGCATGCCATGTCGGTTTGGATCATTGGGCACTCCTTTGTCCATTGGGCTGGGAAGCGTGCAGTCCTACGACCGGGTGTTCAGCACTTGGGCCTCCGTCATCAAGGTGTGCGCGTCTCCTGGTGGGGACAGCGGGGTATGCGTTGGCACCAGCTTCTGCCTCTGCTCGAGGACTTGCGTCATCGCCCTTGTCGCCTGGATCTTTTGCTGTTACACCTCGGGGGAAACGATGTGGATTCGCATAGTGGAAAATATCTAATTGACAGGATCACGGGTGATCTTAGGGTGATAAAAGGGTGGTTTCCCGGTACACTGCTGGTATGGTCGGACATTATTCCATGACCGAGCCGGCTGGTGTCCCACCGGTGGACAAGGGGGCTGAGTAAAGTTAATCGCCAAGTGGGACAGTGGGTGGAATTTTGGGGTGAAGTGCAGATCAGACACGACTGACTAGACATGTCTTGTGCGGATTTATTCTATAGGGATAGATTGCATCTCTCTGACATTGGTTGGGACTTCTTGCTCGATGACTTTGCATCCTGTTGTGAGCGTTGGGTGAGATTTTAGCCGCAGCTCTGTTCATTGGGGGGGGGGGGGGTCGGGGGTCCTGAAATGGATTACAGGTGTCCCGTTACAGGCCTGTGGCGGTATCCCGAGCTACTGGCTGCTGGGCTCATCGAGGGATGAGCGGTGGGCCGGCTGGGAGCCGTGCCTGGTGGTTCGGATGACCCTGGACAATGGGACATGCGGGGCATGCCACCCCTCAGACCCTTGCTTGGACGGCGGAGTCAGGGGCCATTTAAAATAGTTACTGTAGCCCGGGATCAAGGTCATGATGGTGATACAATTGTGTTTGTTTAAATATGTTAATATGTTATTTAAGATATATGTTAAATGTTATTTAAAATATATGTTAATTTGCAATAAACAGGGCTGTGGCCAGGTTTTACCACATAAGAGTGAGTGTCTCATTGGGAATGGCTAGAGATATGTTTGGGGGGGGGGGGAAGTGTTCACTTTAGGTAAGCGGGCCGTTCCAGGTTCCGCTGTTATCCATTTTTACAAGAATTTTTTGAGGAGGAGGCTGAAGCCAATAAGCAACTCCAGCTCTACTCCATAGCAAGGTTTTAGTATGGAAACCTCTCAGGGGGCCGATGCAGAAAGCTATATTGCATTAAAATAAATGTTATGTTAATCAGGTTTTCTATTCTACTTTTACCTATTCAGTTCAAGGCTGGATTACATGAGGTTGGCTCAGTTACCCAGAAGTTACATTGGACATTCAATAGGGTTGCTAGTACAGGTATTAATATAGTTAGGTCATAATTACAAATGCATAGTTACAAGTACAAGTAGGTCATCGTTGGCTCTTTGTTTTGTCCCAGGAGTTGCATTAGTCAGTTTAGAAATGGGCATTTACAATTATCATTTCAGTTACTTCAGGGTTGTCTCCCTGTCTTGGTTCAGAAATGATTTTAGAAGTTTTCTGAACCTGAGATGCTGGTCACAAGATCGTAGTGTAAATGGTAGTAGGTTCCAGCATTTTGCTAATTGATATTGGATGGATAAGGTACCTGGTAGACTTTATATTGTTTCATGCTGGGAATTTTTAAGTGGAAAATCTGTTGAAGGCATCCTGGAGTAGAACAGCTAACTCTGGCCTAGATGGGGAAGGGGTAAAACATGGACCTTACGGACCTCGCGGATCTAAAACTGCACGTCCTTAAAAATCTGAGGTCCGTGCATTGACAAGCCCTCCTTTTAGCTTGTTTTACCCAGTCACTTATTCCACCGCTTTCCCTACAACTTAGGCCCCCGGCTCTGCATTCCCTAATGGCTAAGGAGGGAGGAGGCACACCGTAGCTTTTGCTAATTAGCCCGATTGTCCCTTTCTCTAGATCTCGCCTTCCGCACTGATTCTGAGAGCCCCCACGATATGATACTGGATGGCAAATAGCTGGGTTTGGTGGAGGGGGGGTTAAAAAATGTGTGCAAAGGTCTGCAGTGCATCTGACCTCGCAGACCTCACGGATCTGAGCTACACAATGCACATCCTTAAAAATCTGAGGTCTGCGCCACTTTTAGTCTCTGGCTCTGACAGACCTCTATGACATTTTAGTTGCTGACGGATCCTTATGTTTTTCCCTCCCTATGCTGAGACTAAAAGTGGCACAGACCTCAGGGCAAAAGTTTTGCTGCTAGTCTCAGCATAGGGAGGGAAAAGCATTAGGATCCGTCAGAGCTAAAATGTCATAGAGGTCTGTCAGAGCCAGAAACTACAAGTGGCACGGACCTCAGATTTTTAAGGACGTGCGATTTTAGATCCATGAGGTCCATAAGGTCTGTGAGATCTGCGTTTTACCCCTTCCAGGCCTAGATGAACTAAAGCCAGTGATCATCGCTAAACCTGTGCATGAGGCCATGCAGGAATTAATATCGGAGCAATGGACCGCTCCGGAGTCATGTCTCAAGGTAGCTAAATCTATGAGGCACTTGTATCCTGTGACTCAGGAGGAGCTGGATAAGTTTCAGCTTCCAAAAGGTGGATGCATTGGTGGCAGCCATTTCTAGAAGAACCACTCTTCCAGTGGAGGGGGGAGTGAGACTTAAGGATTCACAGGACAGGAATCATGAGTCTACCTTGTAAGCTTCATTCAGTGTGGCAGCCCTGACTCTGCAGATGGCTGTGTGCAGTTTCTATGCAGCATGTGCCGGTCTTCAATGGGTCCAACGGATCACGGATGGTATGGTAGAGTCTGGGGTGGCTATAACCACGGATTTTCTGGATGTGGAGTCAGGGCTGGCATACCTAGCAGATGTCTTATATGATATGATTAGGGCCTTTGGTGTCTAGGTGGCGTTTATGGCTGTGGCATTGGGCAGCGGACACGGCCTCTAAGTTACCTTTAGTACATTTGCCGTTTAAGGGTCAATTGTTGTTTGGAGAAGACCTGGACAGGTTAGTTAAGGATTTTGGAGACTCTAAGTCTGAAAGGTTACCGAAGGATAGACCAAGGAGTTTGTCTCGGTTGTCATCCTCTAGGCCAAATTTTATGAATACCAGAAGGTATAGCCCAGGGAGATCGACGTATAGGGTATCGTATGACACGTCCTACAGTGCCAGGTCAAGGTTTGCTCAGAGGCGATCTGGGCATTCTTCCAAGCCTTTTTCGCCCAGTCAGAGGGGCCTCAGACGTCATGGTCTGCTAAGTGACGGGTCAGGGGTCCTTCCGTTGATTGGGTAGGGGGGATGGCTGGCCTCCTCTGGGGCTGTGGGCCAGTTGTTATAGGACATTAGTCCTCATTGTTATTTTCACGAGTTATGCATTTTTTTCTTCTCTTGTGGAGTAGATTGTGTTGGAATCCCCCATCTTCTAGTTATTCGGTGGGATACAGGGGGGTCAAGCAGATCCTACTTCCTCTTAAGGTTTTTTGCAGAGTTTTTAGATGAGAGGACTTATAATGCTCTGGTTCTATCAGTATGGTCTTTGTGATTTCGGAGGTTGGTTCACCTCTTTATACTCTTCCTGGTAGTAGGTAGGGCTGTGCGGCCTCTAACGTCTTCAATGTTTTCATCTGTAAGGGGGCGGCAGGTTTGTCCCATCTAGTTTAGATTTGCTTTGCTACATTCCACTTGTCTGCTGCCGGCACTAAGGAAGGTAAAATTATGTCCTACCTGTTAATTTTCTTTCCTTTAGATGCGGCAGATGAATCCAGAGCCCTACCCTAGTGTGTTCGCGGATGGTTTTATGGGGGTTTCTCTTGCAGGTTGGTTTCCTTGGTGGATCAGGATGTTCTTTTTGCTTATGGGAAAGAAGTTTGTTGATATGGGGCTGAATTGGTCCTGATGCTTTGGCAAGAGCGATATTGGCTGGCCAGGAGGGATTCCATACAAGATATACGAGTCAGTTCTCTATTTCCACCTGCTGGTAGATGTGTGCTATCCCACATGTCTCTGGATTCATCTTCTGCGTCTAAGGAAAGAAAATTAACAGGTAGGACATAATTTTACCATCCCTCTCACCTCTCTGAGAGTTGCCTGTAGTGAGCTTTGAAGCCAACTGAGGGGCTGATACCACTGCTCACAGAAAGGATCGCATATGCTCCAAACTTTATCTTAAGTTCAGAGCTGTGAGAGATCTTCTGTCCTGGGACTGTCACTTGATGTTATCCACTTGTGTGCTACAGTAGTCTTGCTGTGTACTGAAAACACCTACTACAGGTGAGCTGCATTGCTTTCTGTGTACTGATGACTCTGTCAGCGGGATTCTATACACAACAAATACAGTAATTAAAATTGGATTTTTTTTTTTTTAAAGTAGACATGGAACCAGAGAATGAAAGATATAACTGTTTCAGTGAAAATACATATTTTTGCTCTGGCCTTGTTCTACTAGAGCATTATTGTTCATGAAAGCTTCTTCCTAGGTGTAATACAGATAATGTAAAACCTGTGATTGGTAATGTTGTCTGTGGTATGTCTGAACCTGTTTACAGCATATCATTTCTATTATCTGCTGCAGAAATGCAAAAATGCTCTTTGATGTTTTGTTCTCTGACTTGGGAGAATAAACCTGGAATATTTCATAGGTTGTAACCTGGGAATTTATAACAATCTGATAGACCTTCACCAAGCACTTTTAATCCCCTTATACGCATGCACAAATAAATCCAGCAGGTTTTAAACTTGTATTTTGGATTAGAGAGTTTTTCTTCTCTCCTGTTGAAATTCTAGCACAATCAAACTTATTATTTATTTAGAAATGGAAACAAAAATTCATTCATAAGTACATGGGATATTTCTCCATCTAACCTGGTATCCCGTTGTCACGATGGCCAATCCAGGTCACAAATATCTGGCAAAAACCCAAATAGTAGCAACATTCCATGCTACCGATCCAGGGAAAGCAGTGGCCTCCCCCATGTCTGCCTCAATAGCAGACTATGGACTTTTCCTCCAGGAACTTGTCCAAACCTTTTTTCTAAACTAGCTATGATAAGATCAATACCTTTGACTCCTTTTCTACAGTGGTTATGAAAGCTGCCTCTGCAACATCTGTGGTTAGACCCTGAAGTGAAAACCAGGGTCAGAAATCAAAGTTAGGTCTTTAACATGGCAGGGGGGCAGCTGAGCCATTGGGACAGCCATAAATTCTATGTTAATGAGACAACTCTCTATGGGGACACCAGAGCTGGCCTAACATGACTAGATGATTGCTTAGGGCAGCAACTTCTGGATGTGCCGAAAAACATTTTCAATTAAAGCAAAAATATAGGCCTTGAGATCTATACAAGTTCAAAGAAATAACAAGGCGTACTTTTATGCAAGGAGGGGAGAGAGCAGGTTTCAAATAATCAAGGGGGTATGCACCTAGGGTTAGGTACTTAGGGCACCTAATAACCCAAATGACCCTTGAAGGGGTTGATATTCAAAGTGATTTAAATGGCCAGAAATGACCCCTGACCTTTTAAATTACTTGTCTAATATTGATACCAGTCTTTACACCCCGTAAATTATATATTTTTATCATTGTACACCACTTAGAAATCTGATAAGCAGGATAACAAATTTTAAATAAACTTGAAACTTGTGCTTATTTGGTGCCATTGAAAATACCCAGTTAACATCTAAGCTGAAACCCGCTATTTTGTGGCTGGAGGGGTGGAGTTGGCACGTATACAGTTAAGTGTTGATGATCAGCACTTAACCACATAAGGTAACTGCATAAATAGGACCACATAAAACAGTCCTGAATAATGCATATAACTTGCTAAGTTTTATCCAGCTGCATATATGAGGGGCTACTGAAAGGTTCACAACCCAGCCAAGACCAAGACTGCGAAGATCTCCAAAAGGATCTAACGCAGCTGGAAAAGTGGGCCGAAAAATGGCAAATGAGCTTCAACATAGGGAAATGCAAGGTCATGCACGTGGGGAAAAAGAACCCGATGTTCACATACAAAATGGGGGGAACACCACTAGGGGTCAGTAACCTGGAGAGAGACCTGGGAGTGATGGTAGATGCAACACTGAAGGCATCGGCGCAGTGCGCCACAGCCTCAAAGAAAGCAAACAGAATGTTGGGTATCATTAAGAAGGGTATTACGACCAGGACGAAGGAAGTCATCATGCCGCTGTATCGTGCAATGGTGTGGCCGCATCTGGAGTACTGTGTCCAGTACTGGTCGCCGTACCTCAAGAAGGACATGGCAGTACTTGAGGGAGTACAGAGATGAGCAACTAAACTGATAAAGGGAATGGAAAAGCTCCCATATACCGACAGATTGAAGCAGTTGGGACTTTTCTCCCTGGAAAAGCGGAGACTTAGAGGAGACATGATAGAAACCTTCAAGATCCTGAAGTGCATAGAAAAAGTAGACAGGAACAGATTTTTCAAATTATGGGGCACCACAAGTACAAGGGGCACTCGGAGAAATTGAAAGGGGACAGGTTTTGAACAAACGCTAGGAAGTTCTTCTTCACTCAGAGGGTGGTGGATACATGGAACGCGCTTCCAGAGGCTGTTGTAGACAAGAAAACATTAAATGGTTTCAAAGAAGGTTTGGATAGATTCCTAGAAGAAAAAGGGATTGAAGGGTATAGATAGGTATAGACCACTACTCAGGCAATGGGCCTGATGGGCCGCCGCAGGAGCGGACCGCTGGGCAGGATGGACCTATGGTCTGCCTCAGCGGAGGCAACTTCTTATGTTCTTATGTTCTTAAGAAGATAATGATGTGGAGCCATGAAACTTACAAGTTTTTCCACACTTTTCTTGACACTTTTCATTTCATATCACTGAAGTGTCAAGTGTGGAATAGGTTTCATGGCTCCACATCATTCTCTTCTTGGCTGGGCTGAGAATTATTCAGCAGCCCCCTTGTCCCTGGATATTCAATGCTAGTACCTAGACATGGCCCAGCATTGAATAAAGCAATACACGGATCACCCACAAATTATTAGAAATAAAGATCCAAGAATTATGGAAATTAAAAAAAAAAACCCCAAGAAAATTCTAATCTGGGAAATAGCCACTTGGGATTACTCTCTCAGTCAGTCTTCTACAGTAGAATATAGGGTGTCTTTTACTAAGGTGTGTTAATGGATTTAGCACATGCTAAATGCTAAGAAGCCCATAGGAATAAAATAGGCTTCTTAGCATTTAGCCCATACTCATCATTAGAGCACATTAAATCCATTAGCATGACTTAGTAAAATGAGCCCTTAGTGATTTAACCAATACTTTCAATTCTTCTGCAACAATAAATTCTTCTAACTGCTTGGTATAAAAAAAAATCTGATATGCTTTACCATCATATACTATTAGACAAATACAAGCAACTACAAGACAAAATTGGCATTATAGGGCCTGAGCTGTAGGCTATAAAGCAGTGGTCTCAAGTTTCAAGTTTAATGGTTATTTGATATATTGCCTATCATAATACTAAGCGATTATACAAAATATTTAAAATCAGGGGGTACACAACAAAAATACATATTATCAGATACAAAGACAGAATTAACTAACATGGCACAAAAGGACTAAGGGTGAACTACAATAAGGAGAACTACAATAAGGAGAGAAAACTACAATAAGGAGAGAAAACAAAAAAGAAGGATAGAACAAAGGGGAGGGGGTAGGAGTTTTATTCAAACTGATTATCCGCACAGAATGGAGAGAGAGGAAAGTAGATTAGATCATTGTTCAAAGGCGTCTCTATATAAAAAAAAGCTTTAGAACTCCTTTAAATTTATCTAGGCTTGCTTCCTCTCTAATGTAAGGAGGAGAACATTCCAAGTGAGGGGAGCAGTTACGGTAAAACAGGAGTCCCGACGAGTGACAAATGTATTAAGAGTAGACACGAAAAGTAAGTTTTGGGAAGAAGATCTGAGTGTTCTAAATGGGGGTATGAGGGATAAGTAACTTATCAATGCAGTACGGTTCTCTGGAATGAAGTGTTTAAAATGTAAGTAATGAAACTTTGAAAGTGATTCTATGACGGATAGGGAGCCAATGGGCATTTTTCAATAACGGAGAAGCATGGTCATATTTCTTAGAATTAGTGATGATTTTAATAACTGTATTTTGGATTAGTTGGAGTCGTTTGATTTCTTTTTGATATATTCTGATGTATAAGGAGTTGCAGTAATCGAGTTTTGAAATTACTAGTGAATGAACTAAAATATTGAGAGAGGATGGACCTAGAAAGTTGGCTAAAGATCGGATCATTCGTAGTTTGTAAAAGCAATTTTTGACAATGGCGCTTATCTGGTGATGATAATTTAATTTATTGTCAATGATGACACCCAAAATTTTGGTGGAATGAACCTCTTCGATTGGGCAGTTGTCGATATGAAGAGCTGTGGATAATTGGATATCTTCTTTCGACGGGAATAAGAGACAGTTGGTCTTGGATATGCTAAGGGAAAGCATGTTGTCTCTGAGCCAATTATGAATGTTCGTTAGCTGTGCATTGATATCCTAAATTTCGTTCAAATTAGTAGGGTCAATCGGATGAATGAACTGGATATCATCTGCCTAGGCGAAAGATGTAAAGCCTATCGATTGGCAAAGCATCAAGAGTGGAGACAGATAGATGTTAAACAACAAAGGTGAGAGTATTGATCCTTGAGGAATGCCGAAAAGATTGGAATAGGGATTTGATATAGAGTCATTGTAGGTCACAGTAGAGGTGTGATTTGTAAAGTAGGAACAAAACCAGTCTAGTACCTGGTTTTTTATCCCGATTGATGATAGTCTGTTCAGGAGCAGAGCGTGGTTGACGGTATCAAAAGCTACAGATAGATCCAAAGAGATTAGGATGAAAGACTTATGATGACTGAGGTGGTTAGGTCTAAAAAGGAATGTTCTATGTTGAAAGCCAGTTTGATTGGGGTTGTAAAATATTGGTTTTTCCACAAAATTTTATAGGTGATTGTAAACCACTTTTTCTGTCAATTTGGCCAAAAATGGAAGGTTAGCAATGGGACAGAAATTATTACAGTCTTGTAATGGTAATTTATGATTTTTTATTATTGGGTGAATGATAGAGTGTTTCCAAGACATAGGCATGGTAGATTTATTTAGGCTTTGGATGACAAATTTAGAGATACAGTGAAGAAAACTAAGGAAGAATTTTTTATGAATGAACAGAGGAACTGAATCAGTATTTGACCCTTTGGGGTTGAGGGAATGAATGAGTCGTTCTAGCTCATTGTCAGAAGGAATGGAGAAATTTGTGAAAGTGGAGTTGAGAGGGCTCGAGTCTTCGTCCTGAAAGTTATTATTGGTGGGATCATGTTTTAACATTTTTGATCTAATAAGATTGATTTTATCCGGGAAAAAATCAGCAAGCTGCTAAGCAGTGGGTGAGTCCTTGTTTGGTGTAGGACATTTTGGTTTGAACTTGGTGAGTTTTTAAGGATGGAGAATATTGCCGATGAATTTTTTGCTTTTTATATACATTTAGTAAAGAATTTTGCAGGGCTACATTTTGGATTTGTAGGTACTTGGAGGCCCTCAGAAAAAAATAGTTAATATCTTATTAAAGAAATAACAATTTTGCATGAGGTAAAACTCTTTATAGTTTATAAATCTTTCCTTTTGGCTAAGTCTTAGTAATAATATTGTAATTTATAGCTAAAGAGACATATGATCAAGAAACTGTTTTATTTTGCTTTTGTGATCATGATAAACATACCAAGGGCATCAAAATAGTGCCTAGCGGGCCACATGTGGCCCCCGGGCTGCAAGTTTGAGACCACTGCTTTAAAGCCAAGAAAACTTGTTGCCTCTTCTATGTGTCTTAGCCAGATCAGGAAAAATCTTTTTTAGATTCCATACACAGTTCAGTTCCAGTTCAATCTGGTTCCAGTTCGCAAGTTACCACTAACACTGTCCTCTGGCTAACTACTTCTATCTAAAGAATATTTCAGAAAGTCTGTAAGATTCATTTATCTGGGAAGCTTTTGGGGGATGTGACGGTTATTCCTCAAGCGTTGTCTCAGGCTTAGACAATTGATCAGCAGATGCCTACAACTGACTCTGTGGGACTTAAAGTAAAAGAAATGCAAGGAATTTGTACAGCTTTCCTGAAGGATAAAAAATTATGGACTCTGTTTTGTAAATGTTGCCAAAAAATCAGTGCTAACTGAAAACCAGGCTAAGCGATATTGTACAAATGAAGATCAAAGTTGGGCACCATTTACAGAATAACGCCTAACTTTAGGGGCAAGGATTTACACCAACTAAGGGGTCCTTTTATCAAGCTGCGGTAGGGGTTTAACGCGCATAATACTGCGCGTTAAACCACCTGCTGCGCTAGCCGCTAACGCCTGCATTGAGCAGGCATTAGTTTTTTTGTCAGCCACGGGGGTTAGCGCGTGATGAAATGTCCGACACGCTAATCCCGCTAGCGCGGCTTGATAACAGGAGCCCTAAATCTTGGTGTAAATCCTCATGCCTACATTAGGTGTGGATCCCCCTAATTCTATAAATTGCAGGAACACCTCTGATTTGCCCATGGCCCTCCCATGGCTGTGCCCCCTTCCTGGAACTGCATGTAAAATTTACACATGGATCTTGGTGTCTAAAATCATGTGGGTAAATTTTAATTAATGCCAAGTAGTGACAATAATTGATTATTAGCACCTGATTATCAGTGCTAATTGTCTTGTTATTTAATTAAATTGTGCACACAAATTTGACACATTTTTAGTGCCGCTTATGGAATTAGGTCATATATATACTATAGATTGGAATAACCGGAAAACCAATCCAGGAGGAGCAAAGTAAGATACGATTTTCTCAGGTCACCACTGATTGCCTCCGATTGTTAAAGCTCAGTGTATAGCTGGGATAGGAAAATCTGAAACTTTGGGGCCAAGAATGATCAGTTATGAA
The DNA here is from genome assembly GCF_902459505.1 of Geotrypetes seraphini. Taxonomy (NCBI): domain Eukaryota; kingdom Metazoa; phylum Chordata; class Amphibia; order Gymnophiona; family Dermophiidae; genus Geotrypetes; species Geotrypetes seraphini. Next base: position 313,841,050 of record NC_047084.1, on the reverse strand, counting down.
TCCTTCAAACTTTCTGTAAACAGTAAATTTGAAGGGAAATGTTATAATAGGTTCCCTACAAAATGTGATTAGAGTGCCTATGTTTATACATAGGACCCTATGCTGAAGGTGTCTTTCTAGTTCACAATTTCCTAGTGCACAATTTATTGGGTGTTTTTGTTTGATATTTTATAAATGTGACAGAGGCAGCTATTTGTCTTTATAAAATAACCACCCAAGCAATAAGCAATTTCAAGTGCCCAAACTTACGGCTGCTTCAGTGCAGGTGTGTTTATGTTTATTAAAAATTTGATACACCACTCTACCATCATCTGATCTAAGCGGTTTGCAAAGTAAATCCTGCACTAGAGCACAAAACGTTGAAGTGAATTTCAGCATTCTAACAACATTTTACCGCCATTTTGTTGGGATGCTGAAATTCACTTCTACGTTTTGTGCTCCAGTGCAAGATTCGCTTGCTTCTGTTTAAGTATACTGTTTCCTGGTTGTTTTCAAACAGTTAAGAATTTTTGGTGACCCCCTGATGCAGGAGTTGTATGCCGAAACACAGCTCGTGTTGTGTCAATAAAGACTTTTTCCTGTTCACTGAGACCCTTTATGCTCTCTTTGCCTGACTGCCTGGGTAAGTGCCACTGAATATCCCCTCTTGATCTACTCAGCCTAATATAAGTGGGGGAATGTGTGGCGCAGTGGTTAAAGCTACAGCCTCAGCATCCTGGGGTTGTGGGTTCAAACCAATGCTGCTCCTTGTGACCCTGGGCAAGTCACTTAATCCTCCCATTGCCCCAGGTGCACTAGATAGATTGTGAGCCCACCAGGACAGACAGGGAAAAAATGCTTGCATCATAAATAAATTCATGTAAAACTGTTCTAAGCTCCCTTGGGAGAACAGTAAATAAAAATAAGTAAGTGGGCAGGATCCTACCCTGCCTGCTTAAATTGTTTTGAATATTGAACCCACAGTCATTTTCAGATTTTGATGCCTCAAGTAATTGGACTAGTCAGCAGGAACTACTCAAAACTACATTCTACTACTTATGGGGAATTTAGGAAACGCCTGAAAACATACCTGTTCCTGAAGTATTTAGGCAACTAACCTGCACAATCTTATTCCACAATAACTGATCCCTAGAGATGTTAGTTACTAGCTTTTAACTTTGTTAATTCCACTCAATTTGTAGCATCTTTTAATCATTGTAAACCGCATAGAACTTCATGGTCCTGGGGTATATAAACTGTTATTATTATTATGATTATTATTATTATTCAAGAGGCGATGGGAATAGTTTAAGCCATTTGGAGGCAGCAACTGTGAACGTCTGATAGCTGAAGTACTGCACACATCAAAACTAGCTGACAGTTTTGTTTTAGTTTACAAATTTAAAAAAATATGCTTGTTTTCAAAGTGATTTTTGATAAACAGTTGTGATGTTAAGAATGGAGAAGTAGTTTTGATTCTTTTTTTTTTAAATATCTTTATTAATTTTCTAAACTAATACAAAGTGCCATAAAGTATACAACCATTAATAATCAACATAAGCACTTAAATTCCATCAATAACATTATAGAAGAGAAATATCCCCCCTTCCTTCCAACAATTCAATTAAGAAATAAACCAAAAAGATATCCCCCACTCACCTACCCCGTCCTGGATTTATACAAAAATAAACAGTAAATTAAATAAAGACAATTATGTTGAATTAACAAAGGATGTCAACGGCCACCACACCAATTTAAATACTTTGCTATTCCCCTACATATCCGCATTCATCTTTTCATATTTATAGCCTAAACATAAACTGGCCCACCAAAATGAAAAACTGAGGCGGTCACAATTTTTCCAATTGCGTGTTATCATTTGCATCGCTATCCCTGCCATAATAAGGAAAAGCCTGCATTTGTACCGATCCATAGGAGGCTTGATATGTAGCAAAGTTCCACATATAGTTGCCTCATACGTCAAAGGAATTGTTGAATCCAGTATGAGGTTAATCTGTCCCCTGGGCCAGCCAATCGCTGCCTGGCTGGCCTGGAACTTCCTCCCTGACGTTAGAATTGACATCGGAGGTGAAGTCTTGTGAGTCCGGCGATTGTATGCGCCAGGCCTGGCTCGGGAAAGCAGCAGGGAGAAATCGGCGTGGTGGCTTGGGGGGGGGGGGGGGGGGACAGGGGTAGAGAGAAAGAAAGAAATATTGGCTTTAAAGAAGAAGGAAGTGCAACCAGAGACTCATGAAATCACCAGACAAAAAGGTAGGAAAAATGATTTTATTTTCAATTTAGTGATCAAAATATATCTGCTGTCTATATTTTGCACTATGGCCCCCTTTTACTAAACGCAATAGCGTTTTTTAGCGCAGGGTATTCAGCGCAGCTCCCTGCGCTAAAAATCGCTATTGCGGTTTAATAAAAGAGGAGGGGGTACATTTATCTATTTTTTTTGTATAGTTTATTTATTTATTTATTTATTTAGATTTATATCCCGTCCTCCCAGTAGCTCAGAACAGTCTACAAGTAAACATACACAGTAGAAGTAATTAGACAAATAAGATGTACAATAGGTTTAGATACTTGGACATACAAGACTGTGCAGTATTTATCAGAGTACAAACAATTTTTCAGAGTACAGACAATTTATCAGAGTACAGACTAAGAGAGGACTATACTGAAATTTTGGGAGAAGTTAAATAGGGGAGAGAAGAGAGAGGTGGGGTTTAAGGAGGGGTGTAGACTGAGGGAGACCTTTAGTTGAAGAGGAGGGTCTTTACCATTTTACAGAATGTCAATAAAGAGTTCTGTTGCCTGAGTTGGGGGGGGAGTTGATTCCAGAGATGTGGGATGAAGTGGCTGTAGGATCGTTTGCGGGCAGTTTCTGAGAGGAGGGACCTTCCAGGGGGAATGCATAGGCGTATTTCCGATTTTGAGCGGAGGGTGCGAGTGGGGGTGTAGATGGGAAGCTTGGATTTTATGTAGGAGGGGGTGGTGGCATAAATTCTCTTGTGGGCTACTGCTAGGGCCTTGAAAGCACAGCGCTGGCTAATTGGGAGCCAGTGTTCAGCGCGGAGTGCTGGGGAGACGGGATCATGATAGTTGAGGTTGTGTAGGAGGCGGATAGCTGCATTTTGGACACGTTGGAGGCGTTTGAGATTATTTTTGGTTAGTCCATTAAATAGGGAGTTACAGTAATCCATTCTGGAGAGGACATATGCGTAGAGGAGTTGGGCGAGGTCAGGTGTGGAGATGTAGGGTTTGATCCTTTTCAGTTGGCGGAGGTAGTAGAAGGAGGTGGAGATTACTTGGGATATGTGGGCAGATAGGGATAGGTGTCCATCTAAGGTTACTCCTAGGCTGCGTACCTGATCTGTTGCCGTTAGTAGAGTGGATTCCCATGCTAGGGTAGGACGTGTGAATTTGGTGCTTTTTTTCCTGATCCATAAGAGTTCTGTTTTAGAGGCGTTTAGTTGAAGTTTGTTCATGAGGTGACGTTGCATAAAGTCATCTGCCTTGACCTCTGAAAAAAAAAAACCCAAATTCATATGATAATTAATATTTTCTCTGCGTACAGTGTGCTCTGTGGGTTTTTTTTTTATTTTATTGTTGGAAGATCATTTTGACTTGCTCATTTTAAAAGTAGCTCACAAGCCCAAAAAGTGTGGGCACCCCTGCTTTAGGGTATACATATTCAGCTCAACTTGTCTCTTCTTATACATCTTTCGGCACAAACTCCATACTATTTTTAATGCTTTCCTTTGAACTGCTTCTAGTCTTTTTTTTTTTAATGTTCTTAGCAAGATATGGCCTCCAAAACTAAACACAGTATTCCATGTAGGCCTCATGAACAATTTGTACAGGGGTATCAACACCTCCTTTCTTCTGCTAGTTATACTTTTTTCTATACAGCCTGGCATCCTTTTGGCCCTGCCACCACCATTGGCATGCTGAGATCATCAGATACTATTATTGCAAGGTACTATTATTGAACTATGCTTACCAGTCTCTCATCTCCTATGTCATATATGTCCTATAGATTTCTGCAGCCCAAATGCATCACTCTGCAGTTCTTTGCAATAAATTTTAACTGCCTGACCTAAGACCATTCTAATTTTATTAGATCTCGTCTCATGTTTTATACTCATGTTGGAAATCTTCATGTCACCTGAAAAAAAAAAAAAGCAAACCTTTTCCTTCTAACCCTTTGGCTCACAAATATATTAATTAGGATCAGCCCCAGTAACAATCCCTGAGGCATTCCACTTACTCACCTTCTTTTCCCGTGAGCAGATTATCTCTGTCACTTAGGGCATCTCTGTCTACCTTTGTGTTCCTGAATTATACAAGAGCTTTGTGAGGTCAGCTAACAGATCAAATAATAATTCATTATCTCTGTCTAAAGTTCTGCTTACACTATCAAACTGTTCCCCTATCACTAATGAGAGCAGTTTTTCTCATTTTAATGTCATTGAGACATATTCTGTTTTAATTGTATAGCTTCAGTATCAATCATACATCCTTCATGTAATTTACAGCACAAGCACTTGAAAGATAACAGTGCTTAAATGAGAATTTCCTTAGAAACAATATGTACACACTTTATTGAGTTGATTTTCAAGTTTCAAGTTTTTATTAGCATTTGATGAATCGCCTATTTGAATTACTAAGCGATGAACAACATTTAATAAAAGCATAAGTCATATAACAACAAACAAACTAACAAAAATTCTACAATAAAATACAGACGTGAGACGGAAGGAAAGGAGGAAAAGTTACAATTTTATCTTAGAGGAAATAAACAATCAAGGCAAAAACAAAAGGAAATTGAGGGGATTGAAACTAGAGTATATTTTATAATAAGATTAAATGTTAAAAGCATCTTTAAAAAGATAAGATTTTAGTGATTTTTTAAAAAGTATAATATTTTAAGTACTTTCTGTCATTAACCTCATTGGTTTTGGTTGTATAGAATATTTGATTAAATCACAATTCTGCCCCAAGTATGCCCCTAAAATGCCTGTATGCAACACCACATATAATACATGTCAGCAGGTCAGTGTGCATTCTTATGTGTGCATATACCACCATGCGATTTTATAAAAGGCTTTTTCTGGCTTGTAAAAATGACGTTATATGAAGGGCGTTCAATAATGTATCTACCTTAGAAAGTAGTAAGTGTGTTAAAATGAGTCTGTGCATGTTGTCATGTGTCTCAAGATTACTCAGGCACAGTTGTGGCTCAGTGTGAGTCTAACATTCCAAGAGACAGGATGTCAGGAGAATCCTTGTGCAAATTAAGTAAGAAACTGCTAGATTTGGAGCACCGTTCAGTGATAAAAAAAATTTCATCATTTGGTGACTTGCGATGAGACTTGGGTCTAGCACAGAGATCCCGAGTCCAAATTGGAGTCCATATAGTGGAAGCACAAGTCAACCCCCACCCCAAAAAAGTTCCATACAGAAAAATTTGCAGGCAAGGCAATAGCAACTGTCTTCTGGGAAGATGAAGGACTTTTGCTTCTGGAGTTCATGGCACTCAATGATAGATGAGAGGCTCAGGAACAGTCTCCCGGAAGAGGTGGTGGAGACAGAGACTGTGTCTGAATTCAAGAAAGTGTGGGATAGGCACATGGGATCTCTTAGAGAGAGGAAGAGATAATGGTTTCTGCGGATGGGCAGACTGAATGGGCCATCATGTTTCTATGTAATCACAACAAAGAAAAATGGGAAGACCCAATGCTCCACAGGCTGCTATCCGAGAATGTGGGTTTCAGTTACTGAGCCATCCACTTTACATTCCTGACCTGGCTCCCTCAGATTATTTCCTGTTCTGAGTTTTGAAGAAATCTCTCTGTGGACAGCGGTTTTCAAGTGATGAGATGTCAAGGAAGCTGTGACATCCTGGCTTAAAGGTCAAACACGATTCTTTTCAAAGAAAATCACTGAAAACCCGATAAATTTATCTGATCCTTCTATTCCATTCTTCTCTTACCTCATCTAATACGCTCCTTCTTCCTACCCTTCCACACCTTACTGATGTAACCTCGTTGTCCTTACAGCATCTCTTGTTCTTGTTATATACCGTCTTGAACTGAAAAGGTATGACGGGATATAAATAAAGCTATTATTATTATTATTATTTTATTAATAAAAGTCATTGCAGGAAAAATGGATGAAGTATATGGAGCTATCAGGGGACTATACTGAAAAAGAAAAATTTTTAAAAACTGTTTTCTATCCAACTGAGGTAGATAAATTATTGAACGTCCCTCGTACATAGACAAACCTTTATGAAATTGTCCCATACTATATGGCAAAAAGGAGAGTAGAGGTAGACCAGATAAACTCCAGCACAAGGGTTTTATTTAAAAAGGACCCAATGTAGATCTTCAGATATGTTAAAGGGAAGCAGTCGGCTAGGGAGGAGGTGGGACCGCTGGATGACGGAGATAGGAAGGGAGTGGTGAAGGAGGAGAAAGAAATGGCGGAAAAACTAAACATGTTCTTTTCGTCAGTATTCACAAAAGAAGACACATCCAACATACCGGAACCTGATCAAATCTTCAAAGGAGACCAAGCAGAAAAATTAACATCCATGGAAGTAAGCCTTGAGGACGTACACAGGCAAATAGAAAAATTAAAAACTGACAAATCGCCGGGCCCGGACGGAATCCACCCTAGAGTATTGAAAGAACTAAAGGAGGAAATAGCAGAACTACTACAGCAGGTTTGTAATCTATCCCTGAAAATAGGCATGATCCCGGAGGATTAGAAGATAGCCAATGTTACGCCCATCTTTAAAAAGGGATCGAGAGGTGACCCGGGGAACTACAGACCGGTAAGTCTGACCTCGGTTCCGGGGAAAATGGCGGAAGCGCTGATAAAAGATAGCATCGAGGAGCATCTAGAAAGGCATAAACTTATGAAAACAAGCCATGGCTTCTGCAAGGGAAGATCGTGCCTGTTCAACTTATTGCACTTCTTCAAAGGAATTAACAAACGGATGGACAAAGGGGACCCCATAGACATTATATACTTAGACTTCTAAAAAGCCTTTGACAAGGTACCTCATGAACGCTTACTTCGGAAACTAAAGACCATGGGGTGGAGGAGACGTACACAGATGGATCAGGAGTTGGTTGGTGGGCAGGAAGCAGAGGGTAGGAGTGAAGGGCCACTACTCAGGCTGGAGGAAGGTCACGAGTGGTGTTCCGCAGGGGTCGGTGCTTGGACCACTGCTATTCAATGTATTTATAAATGATCTAGAAACAGGGACGAAGAGTGAAGTAATAAAATTTGCAGATGACACCAAGCTATTTAATGGGGCTAGGACTAAAGAGGACTGCGAAGATTTACAAAGGGACCTGAACAAACTAGGGGAGTGAGCGACGAGATGGCAGATGAAGTTCAATGTAGAGAAATGTAAAGTCGTACATGTAGGAAACAGAAACCCGAGGTACAGCTATGCGATGGGAGGGGTGTTATTGAGTGAGATTTCCCAAGAAAGGGACTTGGGGGTAATAGTGAACATGACAATGAAGCCGTCTGCACAGTGCGCAGCGGCTGCTAAGAAAGCGAATAGGAATAATCAAGAAGGGTATTACAAGCAGAACGAAAGAAGTTATCTTGCCATTGTATCGGGCGATGGTGTGCCCGCATCTGGAGTACTGCATCCAATATTGGTCGCCATACCTAAAGAAGGATATGGCGATACTCGAGAGGGTTCAGAAGAGAGCGACACGTTTGGTAAAAGGTATGGAAAACCTTTCATACGCTGAAAGATTAGAGAGACTGGGGCTTTTTTCACTGGAGAAGCGGAGACTTAGAGGGGATATGATAGAGACTTACAAGATCACGAAGGGCATAGAGAAAGAGGAGAGGGACAGATTCATCAAACTTTCGACAACTACAAGAACAAGAGGGCATTCGTAAAAATTAAAAGGGGACAGATTCAGAACCAATGCTAGGAAGTTCTTCTTCACCCAACGGGTGGTGGATACCTGGAATGCGCTTCCAGAGGGAGTGATAGGACAGGGTACGGTATTGGAGTTCAAGAAGGGATTGGACAATTTTCTGAAGGAAAAGGGGATAGAAGGGTATAGGTAGAGGGCTACTATACAGGTCCTGGACCTGATGGGCCGCCGCGTGAGCAGACTGCTGGGCATGATGGACCTCAGGTCTGACCCAGCAGAGACACTGCTTACGTTCTTATGTTCTTAATCTAATATTTGTGTGACGCGCACACCTAAATAGGCTCTAGATGACTTGAGGAAAGGAAGAGGGTTAGGGTGGGAGGGTGAGAGGAAGGAGTGGGAGGGGACAGTGTAGATCAGTGGTCTCAAACTCAAACCCTTTGCAGGGCCACATTTTGGATTTGTAGTTACTTGGAGGACCGCAGAAAAAATAAGTACCTACAAATCCAAAATGTGGATTATCTGAAATCTGAAATTATCAGAAGCAATTAAGGAAAGGTTTATAAACTATAGTTTATAAAACTTTCCTTAATTGCTATTTCAGCTATACATAGCTGAAAGCAATGCAACATGAAGAAAGTGAAAACTATCAAAGTATCAACTGCAAGAGAGAAGATTTAGGACCAACTAGGGGGCGTGGCTGAGCCCGAGCGAAATGGCGGCTTAATCTCCGTGCTCCCGCGCTGCTCCTCACACCCCGACAAACAGAAAAATAAAAAATCAAACCGAGTCGCAGTGGTAAGCGGCAGAAGATTCTGCAAGTGTCACTGACCTCAATCGAGGGTTGCCGACCCAGAAATAACTTCCGGATGTCGGAAAAAAAAGTCGGGAAGCGGCACAAGCCTGAGCCACTTTCCCCATCAAAGGCACCGCTCCCACCTTCCACCGGCGACTCGGGCCCCGAAATCCTGGCAGAGCTGAGAGAGCTCAAAGAGCTAATAACTGAAACAAAGGCTTCTACAGATGAAATCAACGAAAAAATAACAGGTATGGCAGAGGATTTTGCACAGCTCCAAACACGTGTGAGCACATTGGAATCCAAGATGGAGGCAAGCACTGTGCAGCTAGCTGAGATCAGGAAACAGGCCACCCGTATAACTGCTTTAGAAAGAGACCTGGAAGATAGTAATGACCGGTCTCGAAGATGTAACATTCGTATACTGGGGCTTCCGGAGAACGGCCGAGATGGTGAGCTTATTAAGAATCTAGAAGCTCTAATCCCTCGGCTCCTCGACCTTACTTTCCATAGAGAATTTGAAATTGAGAGAGCCCACAGGGTACCCTCCTCCTCCACTGGAGACCGTCGCCCCAGACCGGTTGTCCTCAAGCTGCTTAGATACCAACATGTTATAGAGATCATGCAGCGGGCGAAGATCAGAGCTCCAATCAAGCACGAAGGTTCCACTATTCTATTTGTACCGGACCTGAGCAAAACTACTGCACGTCGTCGGAAGCTACTTCTCTCCTACAGACCACAACTAAAAGCTTTAAATGCAAGATTTGGTCTGTTATACCCAGCTCGTATGAGAGTAACACTGAATAACTCTACCAAGGACTTCCTGAACCCGGAGGAGCTTGCATCATTTATTGAACTGCATTCACCTACCCCAATCAATCAGGTTTGATTTGATTATCTGATAACACGGTATCCCACAAATTGCTGTATTAGATGATGTTATTCTGTATACAATACACATAACAACCTTTATTCTCTTTTAATACATGAGAATGTTATTATTATTATTATTATTATGTTCTTATATCCCGCCATACCCAAAGAGTTCTAGGCGGTTTACATCCATTACATTAGGATCCGGTCTGAACCCGGATTTACAAAAATTTTGTCGGAATTGCAGGTAGCGTGGAAGGAAGCAAAGTAGTTTTAGCACAGGTTTATCGTAGTTGGGTGAGAAGATAAAATGGAGGGTGTGGGAAACCAGAGGAGGGGGGGGAGAGGGATGTGGGGGTGGGGGGGTTGGAGTGTATGCGGGGGGTGAGGATTAAGGGTCTTGTTCGCGGAAGAGGTGTGTTTTGAGAAGTTTTCTGAAGTCTAGGTAGGTCGGGGCCTCTAGCATCATTTGGGCTAGCCAAGGGTTCAGCTTGGCCGCCTGGAAGGCGAAGGTTTTGTCGATGAATCTTTTGAGCTGGCATGATTTTATGGAGGGGAAGGTAAACAACTGGATTCTGCGGGATTTCTTGTTGGTGCAATACATGTTGAAATGTGGGGAGAGGTATTTTGGTGAGAGACCAAATACTGTCTTGTAACAGATGCAGGCGAACTTGAAGAGGACTCGGGATTCGAAGGGTAGCCAGTGCAGTTGGTGGTAGAAGGGGGTGATGTGTTCCCATTTGTTCAGGCCGAAAATTAGGCGGACAGCTGTGTTTTGAATCAGTTTTAGTCTTCTGGTGATTTTCTTTGTGGAGCTTAGGTAGATGATATTGCAATAATCCAGTATGCTGAGGATAGAGGATTGAACTAATAGTCGAAATGCAGTGTCATCGAAGTATTTCTTTATGGTACGGAGTTTCCAGAGTGCTGAAAGGCCTTTCTTGACAGTGAGGTCTGTGTGATTTTCTAGGGATAGATGTTTGTCAAGCGTGACTCCTAGTATTTTTAATGTTTGTTCGAGTGGGAAAACCAATCCTTTCACCTGGATTGTGGTGTCTTTGATTTTGTCTTTGGGGGTGGCTAGAAAGAATTTTGTTTTGTCTGGGTTGAGCTTTAGTTTGAAGGAGAGCATCCAGAGTTCTATCTGGCTGAGTATGCTAGTTATGTAGTTGAGAAGATCCTGGGATAGACTGGTTAGAGGGATGACAATTGTGATGTCATCTGCATAGATGAAGAATTTGAGCTTAAGTTTGTGAAGGAGGTTACTGAGGGAGGCGAGGTAGATATTGAATAGGGTGGGGGATAAGGGGGAGCCTTGTGGTACACCGCAGGAGTTCACCCAGCTGTAGGAGAAGTTGTCATTTTTGTGTACCCTGTAGGATCTGTTTCGTAGGAACCCTTGGAACCAGCTGAGTACCCGGTCGGAGATTCCAATGTGGGCCAGGCATTCCAGGAGAATAGTGTGGTCAACTAGGTCAAACGCACTGCTTAGATCAAATTGTAAGATCAGGGCGCTGGAGCCCCGACTGAAGAGTATGTGCAGGTGGTCTAGTAAGGAGGCGATGATGGTCTCTGTGCTGTGGTCCGTGCGGAAGCCCGATTGATTGTCGCTTAGGATATTGAATTTTTCCAGGTATGCGGAGAGTTCTGCTTTTACTGCCCCTTCCGCGATTTTGGTGAATAGTGGTATGTTAGCTATTGGTCTGTAATTGGAAGGTGCGTTGGAAGAGTCCTTTATGCTTTTTATGATTGGGGTTATTAAGATATGTCCTTGTTCTGGAGGGAAGTTTCCTGCGGATAGTAGGGAGTTGACCCATAGTAGCATGTTAGCTTTGAAGTAGATCGGAGCCGTTTTCATCACATTTGGGGGGCAAGTATCTAGTTTGCAGAAGGATTTGGTGTATTTGTTGTAATATTTGTTGAAGGTTTTCCAGTCGATTGTGGTAAGTTGGTTCCAGTTTAGGTCGGATCTAGACCCTTGGTCTGGTTTAGCTATGTCGATGTCAGGGAGGATGGGAAAGAGCTCCAGGGGATTGGTCTTGGTGGGTAGTGCTGATCTTAGTTTTAGGATCTTGGAGTTGAAGAAATCCGCTAGGGTGTTGGCGGTTAGTGTTGAATCTTCCTGGTTGTTAGTGAGTGTTTCAATGTTGTAAAGGTTATTGACGAGTTTGAAGAGGTTGCTGCTGTTGGATGTGATGTTTCCAATTAAGTGTGAGTAGAATTTTTTCCGTTTTTCCTTGGTAAGGTTTTTGTAGGTTTTTAGTTTGAGTCTCCAGGCAGTTCTGAGTTCCTGGGTTCCTGACTTTATCCATAGTCTTTCTGACTTTCTGAGGTCCCTCTTTAACAGTAACAGCTCTGTGTCGAACCATCCCTCCTGATTTGTGGTTCTGATGTGGCGAGTTTTTAAAGGGGCTATTTCATTTAGGATGTTAGTGCTGTCAGTGATCCAGGCGGACATGAGTTGATCTATTTCTTCGTCTTGTTTTATGTGGGTGTCATAGCGAGACCAGAATTCCTCTGGGTCTATCTTTCCTCTAGTAGTGTGGGTTGTGATGTTTCTTGTTTTGTTGTTTCTTGAATGTTTTTGTTGGCAACCCAAGGAAAAGTCGCATAGTCTGTGGTCGGACCATAGGGAGTCTGTCCAGTTGGCTTGTTTCCAGTATATTTTTGGGTCGGTTAGCTCGTTGGAGGAGAATGTGACCAGGTCTAGCTGATGGCCCTTTTGGTGAGTTTTGGTTGGGGGGGGTTTGAAGAAGCCTAGTTGGGAGGTGAGTGACCAGAAGTCGGCAACTTCTGGTTGGTCCGCTTGCTCAAGGTGGATGTTGATGTCTCCGCATAGAAGGTTGTAAGGACTTGTTAGATAATTAGTTAGTAAGGCGTCAGCGAGGTCCTCTTTGGCTAGGGACCATTTTTGGGGTGGGATGTAGAATAGAGTGATAGTTAGCGAGGAGGCAAGGGATTTAGAGGTGAGTGAGATGGTTAATATTTCTGCGTTGGGAGAGGATTTGGTTATGACACTGTTAGCTCTTGCCAGGGCAATGTTTTGCTGTTAACAACTGTTTGTATGTTAAAATCTGACACTAATGAGGGCGCGTGGGGATTTACCTGCTGTCATGGCTCCCTCAGCTACACTCACATGGTTATTATATAGCAGTGGCTGTTTTGTCACTCTTTTCAGTTCAGGGTGTTTTTCAAAAGTCTTGAATTATTATTTCCCAATGAGCTATATACTGATGTGGTTTCTATCTCTTACATGGTCTTACTCCATAAGCCAGTATTTATGTGAATATCAATGTCATATCTCCTTGTGTATTTCTTACAACTGCAATGTCTCTTAAAATTATATCTTTAAATGCAAAGGGTCTGAATAATAAGATTAAGTTGAAAAAAGTTTTAACATATCTGGATAATCTCAAAACAGATGTCATAATGTTACAGGAATCACATCTAGATGCTTCTGCTTCAGCTAAAGTTTTTCTCCCATGGGCCTTACCGCCATTTTATTCTCCTGCCATTGATAGAAAGGGTGGAGTTATTACTTTGATTCGAAAATCCAATAATATTTCCATCATTTCCGCTTCAAATGATCTCAATGGTCGCTGGGTCAAAGTCACAATTGCTTGTGCAGGAGAGGTATATTGCTTATTTAACTTGTATGGTCCAAATCTTGACAAACCAGATTTTTTTCATTCTGTACATGAATCACTGCTGGATGAATCCACGGCTAACTTGGTAGTTACTGGAGATTATAATATGGTTTTGAATCCGAAAATTGACAGAAAATCAAACTGCGTGTATAAGAAAACCAAAGCCTGGTTTGCATTACAGGATCTCATAACTGATGTTCAACTTTTGGATATATGGAGACATTTACATGCTGACAAAGAGGCATTCACTTTCTTTTCTCCCCCTCATTCATCGTACTCGAGGATTGATTTTTTTCTTGTGAGTGAATCCTTGTGCTCTTCCATAATAGATGCGGACATTTTACCAATCACCATATCGGATCACGCGGCCATCACAATTCAATTGAAAGTTAAAGTCTCCTTTCCAAAAATAAGGCAATGGCGTTTTAATAATACCCTATTACAAGACGAACAGTTCTGTGAGGTGATAAGGTCTAGAACCCAAGAATACTTTCAGCTTAATACTCCGACACAAACTTCCTGGTCTTGTTGTTGGGATGCTTACAAAGCTTTTATTCGAGGTATTATAATAACGTATTCTGCTCATAAAAGTAAACAATTAAAAGAAAATCAATGTAAGCTAGAAGATGAAATCAGAAATCTTGAATCTCAACATCAACAAACTCCTAATGACATAGATCTCCTGATGAGATTGAACAGAACACGCTTCCACTACAATTCCATCTTAAGTAATAGGGCCTCACATGCGATATTCCAACAATCTGCGTCTTACTTTGCTGAGAATAATAAATGTGGCCATTTATTGGCTAATATGCTTAAAAGACGGGAGGCTAAATATAACATTGCTTCCATCAATTTGGAATCAGGGAAAGAAGTTACTGGAGCCAAGGACATCTCTCAAGCATTCATGACCTTCTATAAGTCACTATACACTGCTGAACCTAGTAACCCACAATTGACTTCTGAATTTTTGGCAAATATACCTCATCCCTCTTTAGATGAGATTGACAACGAACATCTAAATGAACGGATATCATCGTCTGAAATATCCCTGGTTATTCACTCAATGGCTCTCAAGAAATCTCCCGGACCAGATGGTTTGACAGTTGAGTTTTATAGGGCATTCCAAGAGGTCTTGATTCCGTTTTACCTTCCATTTCTTGAACATCTCATTTCCACTGGAGAGGTATCCGGCTCTTTTACCGAAGCCACTATAATTGTGCCACCTAAACCAGGTAAAGATCCGCGTCATCTTGCAAATTACAGACCGCTCTCTCTAATAAATGTAGATGCAAAAATCTATGCTAAAATATTATCAAATAGATTGCAACGGATCATAATGAAACTAATTCCATCGACTCAAAGTGGTTTTATCACTGGCCGGTCCTCCAGCGACAATACCCGAATATTCTCTCATGTCATAGCACACGCACAAAAACAGAAAAAAGAACTGCTTGCGGTTGGACTAGATGCGGAAAAAGCCTTTGATCGTATTGAATGGCCTTTTCTTTTTAATACCTTACTCTGGTTTGGCTTCTCGGAGGATTTCATCAACAAAATCAAAGTGCTTTACACAAAACCTACCACTAGAACGTTAATAAATGGTACATTATCTGATGCCTTTTATCCCAATAGAGGTACCAGGCAGGGATGTCCTCTATCCCCACTACTATTCAATCTTGCATTGGAACCACTGATACAAACGATACGTACAAATCCTGATATTACAGGTTTCAGACTTCAACAACATGATCAAGATATTAAACTCTCTGCCTACGCAGATGATATCTTACTATATATAACACCTGCATCTTTTCCTTTTCTGCTAGATGACATAGCTCGTTATGCGAAAGTTTCTGGATACAAACTCAATATGAGTAAAACTGAAGTGATGCCTCTTAACTGTCCGGCAGCGGAATCTGACATAAATTCGTATGGCATGAAATGGTCAACAACATCCTTAAAATATTTAGGAGTCATGTTCGGACCGAGTATTGATGAAACTATCCACCTTAATGTTGCCCGTATATTAGACATTATTAAATCTTCCACTTCCAAATGGTCTCCGCTAACTCTGACGTGGTGGGGCAGAATGGAAACGATCAAAATGATGATAGCCCCCAAGATTAACTACATATTATCTATGTTACCCTTTCATTTGCCACTCACCTTTCATAAACAAGTGGATTCTCTACTTATGAAATTTCTGTGGAAAAACAAGCAACCACGTATTGCTCTTGCTAAATTAAAAGCACCTCGTATTTTAGGTGGTGTCAATTTCCCTAGTTTTCTTCACTATCATCAAGCCTTCATACTGAAACAGTGGTCATCAGGATATTATGGACCCAGTACATACGATGCTCCCGTTTGGCTCTCTGTTGAAAGCGCATTATATGGAGACAGACGCATTAGATATTTAGCTGGAATCACTCTCTCCAAATCTGACAAACAGGATAAGATATTAATGGCTTATAAACAAGCGGTGGATGGCGCTGATTCTACTTTCTCATTCCGATGGTCGGACTCCACCATAATACCTCTATGGAACAATGATCGATTCAAAATAGCAGAGTCTCCAATCTCATGGCCGGAATGGCAAAAATGTGACATTCACCTGTTAAAGGATCTAAGAAATAAAGATTCCTGGACATCCTTTTCGAATCTATCTTCTGATCGTGGTCTACATGGATCTCAATATTTCCGGTGGCTTCAACTAATGCACTGTATACAGCACTCAATACAGAAAGACGACATACAGTCAGCGGATCCTGATATGCTTCAATTCTTACGTTCTCTTCCACTTGGTACCATCAAAGCTTCTACCTGGTATCGTTTATTACAAAATTCCTCCTTTTCTGATCCTTTGGAGTTAGAGGTGAAATGGTGCAATGACCTCAACTTACCGTCTGATGCCATTGATTGGACATCTTTATGGCAAATTTTTTTCAAGTCCATACGCTCAGCATCTCTATTACAATCCATATTCTTTCTCTTGCACAGAGCAGTTTGGACACCTGTTCTGTCACATAGAATAGATCACTCAATGTCCACTCTGTGTTGGTCCTGCTCCACTGCAGATGGTACAATAGAACACCTCCTCTTTTTGTGCCCACTCTTAAAGGATTATTGGAACAAAGTGTGGAATATAATGTGTGATATATTGGATATTAAAGAGTCTATGACCTACCCCATGCTTATCATTATGTCACAGGCGATTCCTACACATATGAATCCAGACAATATTCGTTTATTTACTATTATGATGTCTCTGGCAATACAGACGGTGCTGTTTTGCTGGAAAGATTTTACCAAAATAGATTACCATATGTGGTGGAATACCCTCTGCCTTACAGGGAAGTATGAAAGAGTATATGCGGAAAAGACTGACTCTATGCTCAGATTTATGGCCATATGGAAGCCTCTTCTCCTATACTGTAATATATAACCTTTGCATTTTCTTACGCTTTTGTACACTAGCTTGCTTAATAGCTTAATAGTTATTCTATTGAACAACACATCTCAGGCATTGAGATTGATATTTATTGACATTATTCTAGAGTATTACTTAGTATTCATACATTCATCAGTATATTTTGTATATGTATATGACTTTGATTTACACCATGAACTGTATTTGTATTCATCTTTGTTCTTGTTCTCTTCTGTACATTGAAAACTCAATAAACAGTTTTGAACTAGGACCAACTATTTTGAGGCCCTCGGTATTATAAAGAATGATTCTTTATGGAAAACTTGTGCCTTGAGTGTCCGGTGGTCACTTCCGCAACCGCCTTCAGCTCTCACCTCCTCCAGCACCGGACACACGCACAGGCTGCACTGCCTCCCATGGTTACCTTACGTTCCGGAACATTGCCTGCCTTACTGCTGTAACCTCATGCAAGTGCTTTCCTGCGTCTGCACTTGATTGTGAGGTGGAGTGGAGAGGACAATCGCGTACAGACACAGGAAAGTACTTGCGTGAGGTTACAGCAGTCAGGCGGGCAACGTTCCAGAACGCGACCGCTGGACAAGACCGCCGGACACTTAAGACTCAAATTTTCCATAAAGAATCATTCTTTATAATACAGAGGGCCTCAAAATAGTACCTGGCGGGCTGCATGTTGTCCCCGGGCTGCGAGTTTGAAACCACTGGTGTAGATTGGCGGTGTCTTTTTGTCTTCTATACTGTATGGCTCCAGAAACCACGGTTTTTGATTCAGTGTGCCCAGCGAAAATAATGGTTGTGCAGAGAACAAATAACTTAAGACTGCTTTCTAAAGCTTTAGAGCAGGGGTGTCCAACCTTTTGGCTTCCCTGGGTCGCATTGGCTGAAAAAAATGTTTCTGGGCCGCGCAAATGCTGCAGCAAGACAGAGGAGGGAGCCGGCAAGACGGTAAACACCCGGAGGCAGCAGAGGAAAACACTGCATCGCCCATGACTGGGGCTGCACAAAATACTTCACGGAGCTGCATGCGGCCCTCAGGCCACAGGTTGGACACCCCTGCTTTAGAACAGTAGAAAATGCAGATATTTTGGGGAAGTGCAACTGCACTGATTAACCTGCTTAACGAGGGCATAAGAATGATTGCTGTAGGGCTCATATTAAAGCCTGCAACTGATGGTCACATGCCAGCCTGAACTTGGCTTGTTCTGCAGGTTCTTCAGCTGAGTCACAGGCATACCTGGGAGTGTCTGAGCTGTGGTCACCCTGAATATGGGATATGAGGGTGGAATGTGCCCACATCAACTTTCTCTTTTCTGCTCTCCCTCCCTTGGGTTGAATTATTTTGCAGATGATTATATAATGAAGTATGTTGTTGTATGAGCACTTATAAATCCCTGTGAGGGGAGATCATGTGATGCAGTGAAGAGAGCAGACATGTGATCTGCAGCTCACGGGCCCTCACGAGCGCCTTCTCTGTTTATTTATCTTTAGTTGGCGATTTGCAGCTCTGAAATTTTACCCTTCTGTTGGTCAACTTAAGGACCACTTTGTGTCCAAGTCGGGGGGCAGTCGATCCAGCCGAACGGCCGTAAAATCTAAAGAAAAAGCACAGCTGGCGGATGACGTGATGGCGGAGGCGGAACCGTCTTCCGCGGCGGAGTTTACCGACAGTCAATTGCGGCAGCTAACTTCGGAGGTGACATCGGCTTTGGCCCTGCAGATGGAAAAACTATTGAGTCAAATGCTGCATTTGGAAACCCTTTTGGGGGACACAGTTACCTGGACTAATGAGTTGGAGATGAGAGTCTCTGCAGCGGAGGACTCTAACCAGGCCCTGAGTGATCAGCCAGCTCGCCTGGAGCAGCACCTGGCGGCGAGCGAAGAAAAAACGGAGGATCTGGAAAATCGATCCCGATGGGACAATCTGCTGTTTATTGGGGTCCCAGAGACCGTGTCTGATCGTCAATTGAACACTGCCTTTACTACCTGGATTACCGCTGAATTTCCCTTATCCGCTGGTATGGGTTCCATCTGTTTGGAGCGGATATACCGGGTTGGACGCCCGGAGGTGGATCAGCAGCGTCCCTGGGTTGTGGTGACTAAATTGCACAATTATCTCCACAAGGTGGAGATCCTCAAACAATACCAGCTTCGGAGGGATGATCTTAAGTATGATGGTACGCCAATTCACATTTTTCAAGACTACTCCATGGCCCTCCAGGCCCGGCAGCGGAAGTTTCAGCCTTTATGTGCGGCCTTAGTGGCAAAGCAGATCAGATTCCTGTTTCTGTATCCGGCAGTCCTCAAACTACAGGACAACGGGGTCTGGAAGTCGTTTGACTCATTGGAGGCCGCACAACCCTTGGTGACACGTCTTACTTGATCACGACCATGGAGTTGCCCTGTTATGGCGTTGTTTGCTTCAGTCTACTGTTAGCTTCTGTCTGGAGCTACGGTATACAGTGAGCTGGTTTAGCTGACAAATAAGCGTGACTTTTTGATTTTTCACTTCTTTGCATACTGTTTGTACAAGTTGTGTGTGTGCGTGGGAGCCCATTGCATTCTGTTGTTCTCCTGGGGCTCCACTGTTTGTGGGTCCTGTTGGGGGTGGGATGGGGTGGGTGGGAGAGCTTGGTTAGGTTGTTGGGGTAAGGGGGGACTGGAGTTCCTGCTGGGTGTCCACTATGCTTTTTCATATTCTATATTTTCCAATGTCTTGTATGTAGCCTACATTTTATACCTTTATTTTTTATTGTTCTTTTGGTTTGGTTTCACTCCGGGCGGGAGGCTGGGCTTTTAGGGTTTGTTCATCTTGGGACTTGTATATACCTTCTTACTGTAGGTTTGTTCATCTTGGGACTTGTATATACCTTCTTACTGTAAGGAATGCCAGGCTTGTCCTTTAGGCTGGTCTCCTGGAACATAGGGGGCATCACTTCACCTATCAAGCGGCAGAAAATCTTAACCACGTTGCAGTGCACTGCTGCTGATTTGGTTTGCCTCCAGGAAACCAGGTTAACAGATGAGGAGCACATGAAGCTGAGACGATCTTGGGTGGGAGAGGTGTACTTTGCCTCACCTACGGGCCATCATGGGGGAGTGGCTTTACTCCTCCTTCCTAAATCCTCTCCTATTGGTGTCAAAGTTCTGGAGATTGATCAGCTAGGTAGATACTTGCTGGTTCACTTGCAAGTTGGGAACTTACATTACTTATTGTTAGTGGTTTATGGGCCTAATTCAGGTAAAATGCTTTTCTGTCAGAAATTGCTCTCCGTTTGAAATATCCTGATGATCCATTACTACTGCTTGGGGATGTAAATCTAGTCATGGATCCCGATATTGACAAATCCTCTCATCCCTCGACTCCTTTGTGGCCAAAGGGCCTTTTTCTCTCCAATTTCTGCTCTGAATTGGACTTGATGGATCCCTGGAGGCTGTTACACCCGGAGGTGCGCGATTACACTCATTTATCTCGGGCCCATGGCTCATGGTCTAGACTTGATTGCATTCTAGTCTCTTCTTCCCTACTTTCGCAGGTAACGGCAGCTCGAGTGGGCTCGATACAGATCTCTGATCACTCGCCTGTTTGGATAGATATTCATCTTGATGCTAGCTTTCATCGCTCCAGACACTAGATGCGGCTAAGGCCTTTGACAATGTTTCGTGGCATTATCTTTTTCATATTCTGGATTATATTGGGATATTGGGCTTTTATCGTGCCGCTTTTGCTTCTAAACTAAAACTAAACTAAACCTTAGGTTTATATACCGCATCTTCTCCACGATCGTAGAACTCGGCACGGTTTACAGGACTAAGATAGAATGGAACTCCAAAGGATGGTTGTGGATTAAGAGTAAAGGAGGAATAGAGGGTTTAGGTACCAGAGAGGGGGGAGGTGCTACATTTTTGAGAAAAGCCAAGTTTTCAGATGTATAATGGCCCGACTGCATCTCTTGTTAATGGTACACTTTCCGACACCTTCCCTATTCAACAAGGCACATGCCAGGGGTGTCCCCTCTCCCCCCTCATTTTTATTCTTACTTTGGAGCCATTATTATGCACCCTTCGGCAATTTGAGGAAGTGCGTGGACTAACCATAGTGAGTCAGGTTCTCAAAACCTTGGCTTTTGCCGACAACTTAATGCTTATTCTCACGAATACGGTGAGCTCTCTTGAGGCAGCCCTGGACCTTATTGCAGAATTTGGCTTCTACTCAGGTCTTACCATTAATTTAGACAAATCGGTGGCGTTGCCCTCTCATTCTTCCATTCGTGATTCTTGGATGGGAGCTTTCCCCTTGACGTGGGCTGATAAAGCCATTAAATATTTGGGTGTATATATTCCCACCGTTCTTTCCACTATATACACTTCTAATGTGACTCCCTTATTGCATTCTCTGACTGTTAAATTACGACTGTGGCAGGACTATCCCATTTCCCTCCTGGGGCGGGTGGCTCTCCTTAATATGATCATACTTCCCACCCGGCTTTACCAATTTCAGATGCTCCCTTTGTATTTGCTCAGTAGGGACGAGAACAACTATATTCGCCTAGTCCGTTGATTTCTATGGAAGGGTTGCCGTGCTCGTTTACCTTACTCACAGATGGTGTGTCCACAATATAAAGGGGGTTTGGGTTTGCTTAATGACTACTTTCGTGGTACATCTGTCTTTTCTAATACTCCATTGGAACTAGCATGCTATCAACAGGATCATTTCAGTGCTTAGTTTCATTCTGTCCCCCCTGCCTACTCTTCTGATGTGCGCCTCCGGGTGTTTGGCCTCCCCTTGAGGAAGGTGTGGAAATGGGTATGTAAATTTCATGGCATTAGTGTCAGTGAGTCTCCCCTTTTGCCTTTGTGTGGTAATAGGAAATTTTCCCCGGGCATGGGGGGTTCCCGGTTTAAGCAGTGGGCGGCAAGGGGGCTGATCTTATTTCATCTGGCGCAGGATGATGGCTCTATTCAACCTTTTCCAACATTGTGTCAGGTTTATGGCCTCACTGCTGTTGACAGATTTGCTTATATGCAGATTGCGCATTATGTGGCCACTTTGACCAAGACCAACTTGCATTCTGTTCGTCAGGACTTATTGTCCACGGCCTATACTTTTGGCTCCCAGATGAAAGTCCCTCTCAAGTTTCATCACAGACACTTGAAGGATGAGACCCCCTTGCCGGACTATGTTACACTACAAGCAGCTTGGTCACAGGATTTGAGTATGATATTTCCGGAGGATATAAAGTCCCGTGCTGTAGCCCGGCTGCCTGCCTTGAGAAAGTATGCGTACTCTTGGGAAATGCAATATAAATTGTTATTTCAACTCTATGTATCACCTTATAGGGCATATTGTGCAAAATTTTGGCCCACAGCCTCGTGTGACAAATGTGGGCATCAGACTGCTACATTGGGTCATATGCTGTGGTCCTGCCCGACTGTACAAGCCTATTGGCAGGGACTCTTTACTTATATTGGGAATCTTTGGACTGTGCATATTCGACCTTTGCCTCGCCTGCTTTTTGGACTTTCTCCATCTTATCATCCGAGACCAGCGGGCTTGAGTGCATTTCTTCGGTGGTCCATTTTATGTGCCTTAAAATTTATTTTTCTTAAATGGCTGGACACTGAAGCTCCAAACATTCCCATGTGGCATTCTCAGATGATTCTCCTGTTGGCTTGGGAGCGCAGAGATGTGCCTGATCTTTCCACTTTGCGGGGGGAACATTTCACAGCTGTCTGGGAGCTTTTCTGGAACACCATGACCCCAGTAGCCCGTAGTCGAGTTTTGAATTGCTGATTGAAACTATGCTGTTCTCATTTGAGTTGTTCATTTTGTGTTCACATAGGGAACCCGGTCCCTGAGGGGGATTGTTTTCTACTAAAATGTTGTTGGAGCATTGCTTGTTAGGATGAATCTTGGTATTTGTGCTTTGCCTGCTCTAATAAAAATCATTTTAGCATAAATCCCTGTGAATAGTTTGGAGTTGATAATTTTTTTTTAATTTTTTTATTCTTTATTTATAAATTTTAACTTTTTGACAAACAAAAAGAACAAGAAATAATATAATACCAGTATATTCACAAATACAAAATGCTGTATATATATGTATATTGATGCACATCTATGTAACGAATCTTACATTTAAGGATCTGTCTTTTCATTTTCATATTCTTCTGTGACACAGATGATGAATGTCATGATCTTTATACTTCTTGATTGCTGTTTTCTTTTATTTAGTTTTGTTTTATGTTACATATAAACTCAATAAAACTTATTGAACTTAAAAAAAAAATATATATATATATTGTCACAATTTTAACAAAGAAATAAGTACCCCAGCTTGTATAGTTAGTCCCCCATAAGGAAGGTGGAACTGCAAATTTAACTGAAATGCACAACTGGTAATTGTAAAAAAGGAAATAAAGATGTGGATGGCTATAGCCCAAACATTACTTCATTGAGCTATTATTGAAGAAGCCGATCTCACGTAATAGACACTTTGCCCTTTGGCGGAAATAAATTTTGACAACTGCTGAGGTTCATAGAAAACATATCTGTGGAGTTGATAATTCTAAGTAATAATAATTCTCTCTGCCTTGAAGAGGGAAGAAGCAGCAGGGATGACTCCAGCTCTTTCCCTTTTATCCCAGATTTAACCCCAGAATTCTCTCCTAGTAATTTCTTTCTTCTCTGACCTTAGAATGCTTCCCTATTCCCCTTCCCCTCCCTCTTGCTTTTAGGGCTGGTTTAATTAAGCAAACTAGATAGTGGACTAGGGTGAAAGTGTTGGGGTGTGTGTGTGTGTGGGACCAAGAAGTAGCATAATCAGGCTCGAGGAATGGGCATCGACATGGCAGATGAGGTTCAAGTGGATAAGTATAAAGTGATGCATGTCAGTAACAAAAATCTCATGCATGAATACAGGATGTCCGGGGAGGTACTTGAAGAGACCTCTCAGGAAAGGGACTTGGGAGTTCTGATCGACAAGTCGATGAAGCCTTCCACACAATATGCTGCGGCGGCGAAAAGGGCGAACAGAATGCTAGGAATGATAAAAAAGGGGATCATGAACAGATCGGAGAAGGTTATCATGCCATTGTACTGGGCCATGTTGCGCCCTCACCTGGAGTACTGCGTACAGCACTGGTCGCCGTACATGAAGAAAGACATGGTACTACTCGAAAGGGTCCATAGAAGAGTGACTAAGATGGTTAAGGAGTTGGAGGAGCTGCCGTACAGCGAAAGATTAGAGAAGCTGGGCCTCTTCTCCTTCGAACAGAGGAGATTGAGAGGGGACATGATCGAAACATTCAAGGTACTGAAAGGGATAGACTTAGTAGATAATGACAGGTTGTTCACCCTCTCCAAGATAGGGAGAACGAGAGGGCACTCTTTAAAGTTGAAAGGGGATAGATTCCGTACAAACATAAGGAAGTTCTTCTTCACCCAGAGAGTGGTAGAAAACTGGAACGCTCTTCCGGAGTCTGTCAATGTGTTCAAATTCAGAGCGAGCCTATGGAAGCCATTTCAGAAGCGTGAGACGGTTTTTGACCCTGAGGCAGCTGATTTGTGAAACGCTGGACACCGTTGGTATACCGATCAGCTGAATATAAGTTGAAAAGTTTTTCTTCTATCTTTGTTTTTCATTAGTGAAGTACAGCATAAGGCTTTTATTACATTGAAGGTTTTTTGCCAATGAGGTGACCGCTCAACCACCTTTAACAAACCACTTTGGTGGAGGTGGGAGGGCCCTTTTCTGAGGCTTTTTCCTTCATTTTGAGTTATTTAATAGCCTATGCTGTCCTTATATCACATTATAGGACATCATAGCATCAACCATTATTGAAAGTGTTTATTATTTTATGTGATAGTAATTGTACACCTGTAGGGGGTGCACTAGGATATTGGAGACTGGGGAGTATAAACAGACAGAAAATTGGAGCTAATCAACAATGTTGCTTTTATTAACAGTCAATTCAAAAGTTTCCAAGGCTTTGGTCTCCCAGTCACAAACCACATAGATTCAAAATACAGTTCTTTTCCTCGTCAGAATACTTCCAAACACAAAACTTCCAGCAACGGCATCAGTTCAAATAAAACAGTTGACACCAGCAAAAAGTGTCCAGGACTCTTCTGTGCCTTGGGCAGTGCTTGTAAAATCCAGCCCAGCTCCACCGCAAGTCCCTTGTTAAGAAAACAAACAAAAAGAAAAGATAATAGTTAAGCTTCTCAGCAACTACAGCAGACAGCGTTCTGGCTTCCCTGCTCTGAGGCAAAAAGAATAACAGTCCTTTACAGCATTGGTAACTCAACAGAAAAAGCAAACTTTACTCAGATGTTTCACTTTCGTTCAATGCACCCCCACAGTTTCCCCAGGCAATGTTCCTGGGCTTTAGTCTGCACCTCTCCCACAACTGGAAACAAAAAAACGTCAGCACAAGAAAACAAAACAAAAATTTTCAGCTGCCTAAATGCAGACTATCCTAGCAAGCAGTTTTAAACAGCGCAACAGTCTCGGGTTTAAACAAGCAGGAAAACAGATTTCAGAAAACAACTTTAACTTGGTTAACAAAATTTTACTTCCGTTCTGTAAGTCAGTGTTAGTTTTCACTTGCCTTGAATGCACAACAAATTTCCATTTCCTGCAGCTCTGCATTAGCTAGGTCTAGATAGGGCTGTACCTCCCTAGGTTGGCTTGGAAGGTCCTCACAGCTCGTGGTCTCCTCTCTTGCTTCCTGCAGTTCCATGTCAATCGGTACCTCACTCTTTACCAGACCACTCAGCCCTGAGGTGCCTTTGACATCTTTCTGGGTTATTCCACCTCGCCTGTGGGTTGCTCCTGCCCTTCCTGAGAATCTTCCGGTAACTCCTCTGGAATTCCCTAGCTCTCCCCTCTAAGACCTAGATTCTTAAAAAACTGCTGCAGGGAGGGTGTTGTGTGGCAGCGGGAGAGAATGGGCATCTTTCCCATTGCTGGGGTGGGCCATTCTCAAAATGGCTTTTCTAGCAGTCTCCGATACTGTTATGCCGGGGTTTTAAACAGCGCTGTCACTGCGGCACCCTTGGACTAGGGTTGCCACATGGCTCCAGAAAAAGGAGGACGGATTGAGACATACGAGTTTTACTTCCATTGTTTTCACTAGAAGTAAAGCCCAGATGTGTCTATCTGTCCTCCTTTTTCTGGAGCAATATGGTACCCCCTACCCTGGACCAGTCATTGATTTTTGTTGCCAAAAGCCAACGCCGCTCTTGGAGAATGGCTCAGCGATTTTAAAGAATCCACCGGAGTGTTCATTTTAATGTTGAAGAGCCCATTTGCATATCAGTGTCAGAGACTGCTAGAAACCTTGCTAAAAACAGAGATAAACCATTTTGATAATCTGCCACTAAAATGCTTGCAGGCTAAACCGTCAGAAAACAGTCTAGCGATGGTGTTAAGCTTTTGAGACTCTAGGCCTAAGAGTGCAGCTCCCTGTTTGAGTCCAGTGCCCCGCCACCAACCTCCAGGTGTAGGAGTTTGAGAGATTGAGATTCCTCTCCTGGTGTTTAAAGGGCCAGTCTTTAGCAGGATGTGTGCACTGGGTGAGAGAGCTACCAGCAGTCTTGCTCCCTCTGGTGCTTTTAGGCTGAATAGCACCAGATTCAACAATATCTATTTTTAAATGTGAAGAATGATCTGTGTCAGCTTCATATGGCTCCGTACGGGACACTTTTAGCAGGCATACCTTGTCTATTACAAAATGTTTGGCCCCCCTCAGTCCAAACCTAAGACACTCCCCCCACCAAAAAAAACCAACCCCCCCAAAAAACAAGCAAACAAACAAAATCGCTCTTCTGTCTACACTTCTTGCTGGAAGTAGAACCACAGAAAACCATCTGAGGGTATTGAAGGAAGAAAATTTTGGTGGCTTCACTGTCTGACCTTTTCAATGTTTCTTTAAAGTCTCGAGTGGCCCTCGAGGACTGGAGAAAGACAATGTGGCCCCTCTCTATTACAAAAGTAGAAGTAAGGAATAGATTGAGAATTATAGACTTGTTAATCTGATTTCTGTGGTGAGTAAATTAATGAAATCACTTGTACAACAGAGGACAGTGAAGTTTCTGGAATCCAATAGATTGCTGGATCCATGACAGCATGGCTTCACTAGAGGTAGGTCTTGTTAGATGAATCTGATGAATTCTTTTGGTTGGGTGACCAGAGAGTTGAATTGAGGGAGAGCACTAGGCATTGTGTATTTATATTTCAACAAAACCTTTCACAAGATTCCACATAGGTCACTTATAAATAAAGTGGATGCTCTCTGTATGGTCCCCAAAGTGATTGGCTGGATTAGAAACTGATTGAGAGGTAAATGGAGCTCATTCTGGGGAAACATGTGCTACCAGTCGATTCTTGGACTGTCTGGAAAGATTTGCCTCTTTGTGGTTGATACAAATATTTGGAATAGGGTAGACACTCTGGATGAGGTGGATAACATGAGGAGGGATCTAGGGATGTTTGAAGATTGGTGTAGAACAATGTTTCTCAACTCGGGCCTGGAGTACCCCCTCACCAGTCAGGTTTTCAGGATATCCACAATGAATATGCATGAAAGAAATTTGCATATAATGGAGGCAGTGTATGCAAATCAAGTTTATGCATATTCATTGTGGATATCCTAAAAACCTGACTGGTGAGGGGGTACTCCAGGACCGAGTTGATAAACACTGGTGTAGAATTTGGCAGCTTAGATTTAATTTAAAAAAAAATAATTGTAGGGTCATGTGTTTGGACTGCAAAGGAGCAGTATAATATAGAGGCTGAAGTACTTCTGTGCATGAAAAAAGAGCAGGATTTGGGGTGATCATAGCTGATGATCTTAAGGTGGCCGAGCAGATAGAAAAGATGATGGCAAAAGTCAGAATGATGCTTGAGTGCATAAAGAGAGGAATGCCAGTAGGAAAAAGGGAGGTAATAATGTCTCTCAGTAAGCATCTGATGAGACTTCATTTAGAGTGCTGTGTACAGTTTTGGACACAGTTGCTTCAAAAATATATAAACTGGATGAGGTTGATCCAGAAGGCAGCTAATAAAATGATCAGTAGTCATTGCCATAAAGCATATGATAACAGACTTAAAAATCTCAATATGTATAACTTTGGAAGAAAGGTGGGAGAGGAGAGATATCATTGAGATGTTTAAATACCTCCATGACATAAATGCACAACAGACAAGTCTCTTTCAATTGAAAGGAAGCTCTGGAATAAGAGGCATAGGATGAAGGTGAAAGGGGACAGACCAGGAGTAAACTAAGGAAATACTTCTTTATGGAAAGAATGACAGATGTGTGGACCAGCCTCCTTGAGAGATGCTGGAGACAAACATTGTATCCGAATTCATAAGCATAAGACAAGCACAGAGGATTTCTAAGGGAGAGGAAGGGATAGTTGAGAAAAATGGAGACATGGATGGGTAGACTGGATAAGCCATATGGTCTTTATCTGCCATCTTTTCCAATGTTTCTGTATTCTATGATGTACAAACCAAGCATTGGTAATTGGTTATTGTATTATCATGCACTATAGCTGCTTCACCGTTGTTATACTGGCCATTGGATTTCTAATGCTGTGTATTTCTTTTACTTTATTCTTGCTCAGTACTTCTTTATTTTTTGTTATTGTTACGTCACGTAATTTTCAATAAAGATATTGAACATAAAAAAAAAAGTGTGGAGGGTCTATGTTCAGTAGGAGACAACAGGGTGGGAAAGGCTCTTGGTGACCAGGTGATTCCTGATTGGATTACTAATTTTATATACCACATTTATACCTTAAACCCCCTTTAATGAAGCTGCATTAGGCTTTTTTTTTATCACCGGTCATGGTGGTATTAGCTCCGATGCTCATAGGATTTCTATGAGTGTAGGAGCTAATACCGCCATGAACGGCAATAAAAAAAAGTCTAACATGGCTTTGTAAAAGAGGTGGGTGGGATGGGGATAGTGTTAAAGCATTTTACAAATAACAATTATTAATAGAGAACTCCAATAAGCATACAGTTCAAATGAATGCCTAACTACATTAATTAAAATATTGTTGGAATAATCACGTTTTTGAAAACTGAAATAAGAAGAAGCATTGTGAAGTTCGTCAGGGAGAGAATTCTAAAGTGAAGATCCCACATACAAAAACACTCTTTTTTTTCTGGTCATTGAAAGCTTAACTACATAAAGACTTGGATGATGAAGACGACTTAGGACTCCTTTTACTAAGGTGCGCTACCGTTTTTAGCGCATGCAGGAAATTACCGCGCGCTACGCTTCTAGAACTAACGCCAGCTCAATGCTGGCGTCAAAGTCTAGCAGGCAATATAGCACGTGCTATTCTGCGCATTAAAGCCCTAACGCGGTTTAGTAAAAGGAGCCCTTAGTTCCTGCTGAGAGATATGCTTTGTCAGCTTGTTTGAAAGATACTGGAAGTCCAACATGAAAAGGGAATGGGAGCAGCCAAAGGCAACCAGTACAACACTGGTGTGAAATGATCATATCTCTTTTTCCATTTTATTAATCAAGCTGGACTGCAGACGTTATAGGCTAGATTTATTCAGTCTAATCAAACATAGAAACATGATGGCAGATAAGTCTGCCCATCCACAGAAACCATTATCTCTTTCTCTCTCCGAGAGATCCCACGTGCCTATCCCAGTCCCTCTTGAAGTCAGACACAGTCTCTGTCTCCACCACTTCTTTCGGGAGACTGTTCTATGCATCTACCACCCTTTCTGTAAAAAAGTATTTCTTCAGATTACTCCTGAGCCAATCACCTCTTAACTTCATCCTATGCCCTCTCATTGCAGAGTTTCCTTTCAAATGAAAGAGACTCGACTCATGCGCATTTATATTACGTAGGTATTTAAATGTCTCTATCATATCTCTCCTCTCCTGCCTTTCCTCCAAATTATACAGATTGAGATCTTTAAGTCTGTCCCCATAGTCTAGTCTGTTGGTATCAAGAGCATGAACTATTTTTAATTAAAATACCGCATGAGCGGACTGCTTGGCATGATGGACCACCGGTCTGACCCAGCAGCGGCAATTCTTATGTTCTTTAGTCAAATCAAGTTTCAATTGACATATCATCTGAAGATTTAAAACACCCCAAGGTTTTACAATACTACCCATCTGAATATAAATTTCAATGCATTGTCATATTGAAAGCTTAAGGTTACTATACTTGTATATGTTGATGACACTATCTAGTTAATGCTGGGCGGTCCAGGAGTGGAGCTGGGGCAGAATGGAGTTATTCAGCCACCATTGATATTCAGTGCCAGTAAGACTGCAGGTATAATATCCTAAATTACCCCAATAGTTATCTGGCTTCTAATGCTGAATAGCAGTTTCATCCAGATAACTTTACAAGGGGGCGCTGAAAAGTTCTATGCCCCACCAGCTTCCTAAATTTTGAGCGTTATTTGCCACTGTAGCTGAAAAGGGTGTTATTTTATTTTGCAAAGTGCCAATTTGCAGAATTGTAATGCTATGTTTTGACATTGTTTCAGATCACTGATTGAACCGTGTCGATGAAAAGTGTAGAATTTTCAAGTGTGGAACTCTGAGTCTCATGAAGTTCCTATTCCTGCAGAAGAAAACTCCAAAGGAAATCCATGAATGTATGATGCAAACATTGCGTGATAAATACCCATCACACTCCACAGTGAAGAAGTGGAATGCAAACTTTCAGCGTGGAGATTTTGAGACCAAAGATGCAGCAAGGTCCTTGAGGCCTGAAATGGTGTCAATTCCTGAAATTGTTGACCATGTCTACAACCTGATTTTGGGAGATTGGCAAATTTTGGCTACAACAATTGCTGAAGCACAAACAAGAGGTTGACCCTTAAAAACTCCACAAAAATGGAAATCTGACAAGGACAAAAAAACTTGTGGAGAAGGAGATGTTCAAGATGCAGGCTTTTATTAAAATCACAGTTTAATAATCCACATAAAAAATATCCAGGACCAAAAACGTGAGCTATGGAAGACGATTCTGTCTTCATCAGGAGTCCCAAAAGGTCCTGATACAGAAGCTCATGGATTAAGAACTAAAAACAAACTAGGATATAACTGCGCAAGTGAGAAGTCTGCGCAAGTGAGAATTTCTCACTTGTGCAGAGTTACATCTTAATTTGTTTTTAGTTCTTAATCCACGAGCTTCTGTATCAGGACCCCTGATGAAGACAGCATCGTCGAAACATGGACCGTGTTGGGTCCATATCCCCCAATGCCTTGGGTCATAGATATTTTTATGTGGATTATTAAACTGTGATTTTAATAAAGCCTGCACCTTGAACATCTCCTTCTCCACACGTTTTGCGCCCTTAAAACAATTGCTGAGACACAACAGATATCCAGGAAATGTGTTGGCTGTATAATCCATGAATAGCTGGATATGCAGAAACTGTCTGCCAAGTGGGTCACTTCCAAGTTGATTTTGAAGCATTTTCAGTGAGCTGGTGCCAACTTTTTGGAACTAGTTATTGTTGATGAAACATGGTTACATAACTATGATTCTTAGACAAAACAGCAGTCCATGCAATGGTGGCACTCAGGTTCTCCAAGGCCAAGGATATTCAAGACCCAAAAGTCAGCAGGAAAGGTCATGGCCAAAGGGCCCAAACAGTTGATGCAGAATACTACTGTAACTTGCTGTGCTGATTAAAGGAGGCATTGAAAGAAAAAAGGAGAGGAAAGCTGCAGAAAGGAGCTCTTTTTGCAAAACAATGCAAGGCTGGAAAATGATGGATGTTTTGACACAGTTGACACAGTACATACTCTATCAACCCTTCTCACCAGATCATGCTCTATCTGACTATTTTCTGTCTGCAAACGTTTGAAAAGGTGACAATTTTTTTTAATGATTCGGAAGTGATGGCAGCAGTGGAGCAGTATTTCAGTAACCAGACATCAGTATTTTTTTGGAAGGGTTACAGAAACCTCAGAAATGATGTGCCAAGTGTGTTGAACTTAGGGAAGAATATGTGGAATAACTTGTAAGTTTCATGGCTCCACGCCATTTCATCCTTTGTTGGACTGAGAACTTTTCAACACCCCCTCGTAGGTGGCCAAGTAAGACCCAATCAGTACTAGTGACTGGATTAGGCTTGGCGTTGAATATACAGGAAAAGAGGTGTGGGTTTGATTTACTGCCTTTCTGTGGTATAAAGTGGTTTTCATTTATTATAAAGTTACTTTTTTGTGCCTGGGGCAATGGAGGGTTAAATAACTTGCCCAGGGTCACAAGGAGCTGAAGCAGAAACTGACTTCAGCTCCCTAGGTTCTCAGCTTATTGCACTAATCATTAGGCTACCCCAACTTGACTTCAGGCTACAGCAGACAGTTTCTTTAAAAATTGTTGAACATCACACATCTGGATTGTGGGCCTGTGCATTTCTACAAGATTTTCCAGAGATGGATGGCACTGGGATAAGCATGGTTGTTGAGCTCAATTATGAAAATCTCAGGAGGAATCTAGAGACAGGAAAGATAACTTCTTTGGGAATATAATGGAATGTATAATGAAACTTCAGTCTTGGGCCCTTACAATGAAACTGAACGAGTCCAAAACAAAGTTACTTTGGCTTGGCCCAAAATTAGAGTAGCTACCTTTGTCCATTCTGTTGCCTTCAGGATCCTCACTGCAGATTGAATTCTCAAGTAAAGTTCTGGGTGTCATTATAGATTCAACACTTTCATTCACCGACCATCTTAATTCTCTGGTAAAAAAATGTCCTTGTTCAATCAATCATCCTTTCAAGGTTGGATTATTGTAATTCGGTCTATTTAGGCTTGACCAAGAAAACCTTTCAGAGACTTCAACTGATCCAGAATACTGCTGCTAGGCTGATCTTTGCAAAAAGTAAATTTGATCACGTCTCTCCGCTCCTGCAAAAACTTCATTAGCTTCCTATAATTTTTAGGGTTTATTTTAAATGTGCCTGCTTAACATTTACGATCTTGCATGGCATCCTTCCTCCTTTAATACCCCTGGCTTGGAATTCTGTAAGATTTGACATTACCAGATCTACTTAGAAATTTAAATTGGCCTTTCCTACGCTGAAAGGCGTTACCTACATTGGCAATTAGGAAAGTCTCTACTTTTCAAAATTACTGAGCTGTGGAATGCTTTTCCTATTCTCTGTGCGATCTGGGTTCTTTCCAACCATTTCGAAAACATCTGAAAACTTGGGGCTCCTTTTATCAAGGTGCGCTATGGGGCTAGCGCGTCGGACATTTCATCACGCGCTAACCCTCGCGGCAGCCTAAAATCCTAATGCCTCATCAATGGAGGCATTTGGTACTAGCGCGGCAACCGGTTTAACGCGCAGTATTACGGTAACGCGCAGTATTACGGTAATACTGCACGTTAAACCGGTTGCCGCGCTAGTACCAAATGCCTCCATTGATGAGGCATTAGGATTTTAGGCTGCCGCGGGGGTTAGCGCGTGATGAAATGTCCGACGCGCTAGCCCCATAGCCTTTGTAAAAGGACCCCTTGGCTATTTTCAAAGTTGTAAATTCCGCTCCTCGCCATACTATTCCAAATCCATACTGTATCCGTTCTCCTTTCTAATTTTCTACTGTTATAGAGAAGAAACGGTATATAAACCTAAGATTTAGTTTAGTTTATAATTGAAGAAGTGGGTACATGGCAGCAAGTTCACCTAAGGAATATGATATTCTCATATTGGCTGTGCTATTATGCATTGACATGGCTCTAGAAAGTCTCATTCAACAGAGAACAGTCCTCTGCCTCCTGCTTTAGCTTCTCCCCTCACAAGTATGGAGGGGAGAGATGTAAGGATCCTTTACCCAGCCCTTCCTGTTCTGCCCTCCCACACTTCCTCATTATGAGAGTTGGAGTGAACAGCATATGAGAAAGAAGAGCTACTCTATTCCCTAATCCAGCCCCTCCCCTTATGTCCCCCCCTCCCCCCCTCCCAGGTATCCTACAAGGAACAGGAAAAGATGTCAAGCACCCAGAGATTTTTCAGGAGTCTTGAGAGGCATGAACATTTCATTGAAATCCCTAAGTCTCTAGGTGAAACTTGGAGAGTTCTAGATGGGTTAGAAATCAGTGGTGGTTTTGGCTAGCTTGAAATACCATCTGCATAGCATGTGAATGTTATTTTCACTTTGAAGGGTTCTCTTAATTTATAAATTTGCTACCATTCTGAGCCTCAACTTTTCACAGAAAAAAACTTGTAAGCATACATATATTTTGAGACTTATCTACCATACCGCCTACCACCTGACTACAATTATCTGTTCTTTGTTAAAGTAAGTCAATACACAAATCATAAACTAGTCTTCTTTGATGTTTTACAATAGCTGTTAGGTTGAAAACATAAAGTAGATTGAAATTGTCTGCAATAATATTTTGCTATAAGGAAAGCTTTATCTTTATGTATCACCCAATAAACAGATTGCCTGGGCTCTTATCATTTCTAGACATGACTTCTGTAATACAGTATTCCCTTTCACTCTCCCTTGTACTTTTATGCTTGTTCTCTGATTACAAAAAATTCAGTTTATATTTTTAGTTTTCCTGCTTCCTTGTTTAGCAGTTTTACTGTTTCTTTACTTTTAAAGATAAACCTTCAGTTATAAAGCAGTCTGGCTGGGTAACTTTGGGAGTAGACCAGACTAAACTCTTGTTTTTAAGGGCTTGTTATACAAAGCTGCGCTAGCGGCTGCTATGCGGCAACAGCCCCGAAGCCCTTTAAATCTCTATGGGCTTCGGGGCTGTTACCGCACTGGAGCCGCTAGCGTGGCTTTGTAAAACAGGCCCAAAATCTTCTTCCCCAGTAAATTCTTAAATTATTACTCAACCACTCTCAGTTATAATTAAACCAGTGTAGGAGAAACAAGAAATGTTCTGGGGGCATGAGAAAAATAATTAGATAACTCCATTATTAAGCAGAAGACGGATATGTTTATCTGGTTACGTCAATCACAGAAAATGTGGGAATAAAGATAATCAGACAAAGGGATATGCAGTAAGAAAACTTCTCTGATTATCTGAATGGATTTGCTGCTTCTGAATGTTGTCCTCTGAATGTCTCTCTTTTCTTCACCACTATTTAATTTGCCTGCAGCCTTGTATCTTGTTATGTTCCTCTCAGGATTTTGTACGTTCTTTATTTTTAACGCTTATTTGTGGAAAAAGCAACTGCACTACAGCATATACGAGGGCTGTTCAAAAAGTATCAGAACTTAATTTTTCTTGTGTAAACAAATAAAGCTAAGGAGGCGTGGTTTAGTGCATGTATGTAGGTGACCATAATGTGCATGCTTGAATTTTCCCCGCCTACAGGGGCTATCAGTCGCTGGCCAATGAGTGAGGAAGTGTAAGTGAGCGCCGTCCAATTTTCATTTTTGACAAAATGATAGAAAAAGTTGAATAAGGCTACTGCATTAAATTTTGTGTAAAGCTTGGTGATTCCCAAATGGAAACCATCCACAAGATTCAACAGGCCTTTGGGGATGAAGCAATGGGCACCACACAGATAAAGGAGTGGTACAGCCACGTCAGAGATGGCCGCATATCAGTGGAGAGTGAAGCACGTTCTGGTAGGTCCTCAACATCCAGAAATGAGATCGTCGTTGACCAAGTGAGGACCCTGGTGATGCAGGATCGCTGAATCACGATCAGAGAACTTTGCAGACGAGGTAAGCATCAGTGTTGGATCCGTTCATTCCATTTTGACTGAGGATTTGGGCTTCAGGAGAATTTCAGTGAAGTTTGTGCCAAAGCTGCTAACGATCGAGCAGAAGCAACTCTGTTTGGAGATCGCACAGGACATGCTGGAGACTGTGAACAGTGATTCCAACTTCCTCAGCAGTGTTCACTGGCGATGAGTCCTGGGTTTATGGGTACAACCCTGAAAGGAACCTGATTTCAGTCAGAGAAGACATCATGCAGAATGCAATGGACCAGTTGTGAGCAATCTCAAAAGAGGTGTTCCAGCGCTGCTTCCGACAGTGGCAGAACCATTGTTAGAAGTGTGTGGCAGCCCAAAGAGACTACTTTGATGGAGATTAATATAATAATAATAATAATAATTTATTTTTGTATACCGCCATACCTGAAAGTTCTAGGCGGTTTAGAACAATCGAATGCAAATATATACAATGCAATATAAACAGTACAAATGCAAACATCAGATCTGAGGTCTAGTATAAGATTGTTGTATCTGAATACGAGTATTTTTTTATGAATAAAGGTCTGATACTTTTTGAACAGCCCTCGTAGTACAGGAGGCATTAGATAACATGAGTAAAGCATGTAAATAGAGTAGATACTTTACAGCCATTATGTATTTACAGTACAATTCCAAAATTCCAGACTGCTCGGGGATTGGGTCAGTCTGGATCTTCGGATTTTCCAGATTCTCTGACAGTACTTTTAAAATTCAAATTTAATGGATAAAGCAGTGATGAACAAGGCATTTTTGTTGATTTATTCACTAACAAATATAGAATGCTTAATTTATCAAAGTAGGTATTAAAGTACAACATACAAAGAAATTTAAATATTATGGGGCTCATTTCAGAAATATAGGCATCCAAAAGACAGCATAAACCAGCAGATGGACTACTTACTTGTCAAAACATCAAGTGGGTATTCTCAAAACAGACTTTCTAGATGTCTTTTTAGTTGTTTTATCTTCAGTGCATCCAAATCATAAGGGGCGTGTTAGAGGCGTATGTTGTGCGGGCTTAGGGCAGGCTTAGGACTTAGACGCTCGGCAGGGACAATATAAAACCTTTAAAAAATTCCAGGACTTTTTTTTAGATGTTTGGATACTAAAAAGATGCCCAAACTGACCAGTGAAAGGATTAAGGCATGACTCGCATTGTAAATCAGTCAGCGTGCCATGGATCGCCCACGGATCAGATACGATTGGGAAGGTTAGTGAATCTAGCCCAATATCATACTTGTATGATGAGCCCTCCAAAATCTACTGTACCTACATTAAGATAACACCTGCAGGAATAAGGGCTATTGTTGTGGTGTACAGGTGTTACAATAAGTTTTAGGAGGGTTTTTGGAGGGCTCACCATACAACATAAGCAAGATATAGTGCCATCAGTTCTCATGGAGGAGATCAGTAGGAGATCAGGATGAGTTAAAAAAAGGTACGGGAGGAGTTAAAAAAAGGTACCGGAGGGGGGGGGGGAACCTGCCAGAATGTTAAAAAGGTTTGGTATTTGTTGTTTGCCCTCCTGACATGTTCGGGCCCTAGGCACGTGCCTACTGGGCCTGTAGGGGTGATTCCTTCTTCACACCTGAAGGTTAGTCTCACTGACGTCATAACATATGAACCATTGTATGCAAGAAATCTTTTCAGCATGACCATGCAAGAAGAGAAAAAGAAGAAAATCATCTTTGCTGCCTGTCAGATGCATTCTGGGTATGTTCACCAGAACTGTGTGTTTCTCTAGTCAAGGACATCTGACTATGCCTACATGTTCAGCCTGTGTGAAGCTGTGGGAGTCATTTGCTTCTATGCTGTTCTAATCTATGAAGGCGCCCCTTCCCAAGGCCTGTATAAGACGTTAAACAGAAAGGCTATTCATCAAAGTTCTGTTTCTGGATTGGTTCTGAGAGGTCATCTGATGAGAACAAAGGAGATGGTGCCTAATTAATTTTTAGTCTGTGCTGAGGTGTGAGGGAACTTGCATCTTAAGATTGGATTCTCTGCACATCTTCTATAATAATTAAGACCTGAAAAGTACCTCTTGTGATTATCTCTCTCCTCCAGGGAGAGAAGGAACAGGACTTTTATCCAGACCTGGTGTTCATATCACTTAAGAAACTATTGTTGACAGACTTTTACAGCTCAACGGAAGAAATCCTGACCGGAAGAAATTCTACATCGTGCCACGCCAAGAAAGGACTGATTCTATCTCCCTGGGGCTTGACCTGCAGAATGGTAAGCTATGAATCATATTTCCTTATCAGCTGGGCTAGGTAGCTCTCTAATTGGTGATAGGAAAGGAGTTGTTAATTACTCTGGGTAATAAATTGTAATAGACTTCTGCTAATCGGGAATTATTATTATAAGGAATTATTTAGTGTGTATGAATTAGTTCTATTTACTCATTTGTTTAGCAAGTATTGTGTGATATTATGTACTGAGTTTCATGTATATCTTTGGACATTGTGTGAACAATAATTAGTTATTATTTACTGCTGGCTTATGAATATTTTTATATTTATAATAAAACTTTTTCATAAAGCCCTGGTCTCTATTTTTGTATAAGTTGGCAAAGAGTATAGAACCCTGGAATAAGGTGTTTATGGTTTCCCTAGCAACTAAGAGACATGTGACTTGTTTATGTTACGCTAATTAGTATACCCATAAATCTACCCTACAGGCCTACCCATTAATCCGGCCCTGGTTCCCAGGGGTATATGTTATTCTGAAAATTGTGTCTAACTTTAAGCACTGTTTGCAGAATAGGACTCAGCATTTTTTTTTCAGTGTCAACATTTTAGGCAGCATAGGTATAATCTAGCCCTTAGTGCGCAAAGTTGCACACACATTATAGAATAGTGTTAGTTTTGTATGTAATGATATAATAATTAGTTGCTAATTAGCATTAGTAACTATTGGCTATAATGTGGTGCTACTTGGTATCAGTTGCATGCATATCTGCTCTAAATCTGTATTCTATAAACTGTATACACAAAATCCAAATTATACAACTGAAAGGGAGTGTGGACTTCAGAGGTTAATGGGTGAATGAGGGGCATGTCCTGCATCTGTGCGCATAGAATAGTGGCAGTTATATAATAACATACTAAATGACAGCAGAAAAAGACCTGAATGGTCCATCCAGTCTGCCCAACAGTCACATGCATTATAAATTCATGTTTAATATTTCTGGGTCATAGACTGTAGAAGTCCACCTAGTACTGTCCTTGGGTTTTAACCATTGGAGTTGCCATCAAAGCTCACTCCAGCCTATCCAAATCATCTTATCATTTGCAAAAGTCTGTCCAGTACTAACTTCATGTTCCAAATTACTGGAGTTCCAGTCAAGGGCCTCCCCAATCCATTCTAAACCGAATTGCCATATATGAGAACAGGACACAGACCATGCAAGTCTGCCCAGTACAGGCCTCAGTTCTTAATTTTATACCATTCATTTTCTAATTAGAGATCCTCTGTGTTCATCCCAAGCTTTCTTGAAATCTGTCACTGTTTTCCTCTCCACCACCTCCCTTGGAAGGGCATTCCAAGCATCCTCCACCCTCTCTGTGAAAAAAGAATTTCATAACATTATTCCTCAGTCTGCCATTCCACAACCTCAATTCCTGCCCTCTAGTTTTACTATTTTCCCTTCTCTGGAAAAGATTTGGTTCTGTATTAATACATTTCAAGTGTTTAAATGTCTGTATCATATCTCCCCTGCCCCTCCTGTCCTCTTACATGTGAGCATTTATGCCAGCCATTGAACCAGTGTAAATATTCATGCCTAAAGTTAGGCACCTAATTTCAAACATGTATTCCTTAATGCTACTTTTGCATGCAATTGCCAAAATAAAATTCATGCTTACCGTGTTTCATCCCAGCATCTAACTTTATTTATAGAGAATTAGCCCCATACTGCCATAGAATTTACTTATCACATATTGTACCAGCATGCCACTTTCTAGGTCTTCCTCTGTTGTCATAGTCCAAACACTATCTAAAATGACTATTTTCACCATCTCACGAATCAGTGTGTAGCATGAAATGATTTCATAATTCTGCCTGGAGTTAAAATATGTAGCATGATATAGTTAATGTTACTGAAGTTATTAATTTTGAATTTGAATTATTGCCTGACCCAATAGATCATTTATTCTGAGGAACTTAAAGTAAAAATGATATGGTTTTACAATTCTGCTTGGAGTTAAAGTATATTAATTTGATGGATTTAAAGGTGAATTTCTGATGTGGCCTCTCAGCCAGCAGAGCCATCTGTTCAGAAAGGTGTTAAATGCCCCATTCAATAGAGCATAAAAGATAGGACTGAGCCATCACCTTCAGAAAGTGTTAAGTACACCTATTCAGATAAGACAAAAGACACGCTCAGGGTAGATACCAGAGCTAAACAGAACTCTACTACCCCATAATAGAAGATGTATCAGTGGAACAGTCTGCAAGATCAATAGAAGCCCTTTACACCAAATTCATCTCTGGACTACTCCAGTCTGCAAGATCAATAGAAGCTCTTCACACCAAATTCATCTCTGGACTACTCCAGTCTGCAAGATCAATAGAAGCTCTTCACACCAAATTCATCTCTGGACTACTCCAGTCTGCAAGATCA
Source organism: Geotrypetes seraphini (assembly GCF_902459505.1). Classification (NCBI taxonomy): domain Eukaryota; kingdom Metazoa; phylum Chordata; class Amphibia; order Gymnophiona; family Dermophiidae; genus Geotrypetes; species Geotrypetes seraphini. The sequence goes on along the minus strand of NC_047084.1, from coordinate 313,801,027 downwards.
ATAGAAGCTCTTCACACCAAATTCATCTCTGGACTAGAAGCTCTTCACACAATTTTAAGCCACTCAAAGAAGATTCAATCAGATGAACAGAGAAAAAGGCGGGTGATTGAGGCCAGCAGCGTGTTAGATTTCAAGAGAAAATGGGATATTCATGTGGGATCTCTAGGAGAGTAAGAATCAAGGAGCGGGTCAATTGGTATGGGCAGACTCGATGGGCTATGGCCCTTTTCTGCCGTCAATTTCTATGTTTCTATGTTTCTATGTATGCATCATGGATCCAGAGAATAGATTCTATTTTTAGAACAGGTCTCAGCCCTATAAATATGAGGTAAAAATCATTTCTCAGGAGGGGTGATGCTCTCTCTCCCTCTGGAACCAGCCTGGATCAAGCTACAACTCTTCTTCTCCCTGGATCACCATGCTGCTTCACTGGGTCATTCAGCCTCTTCTCCATTTTAAGGACTATTCACATTGTGAGTAACTTTTTGAATCCAGATAAATTGACCCTTCTGCTTTAGCAACATTTGTCTTGTGTAATCCTATTATCTTTGCTTAAAAAGATCATATCTGTAACTGCTTCTACCAGCTTGATTTTAATGCTTTTAAATAAATTTTCAGTTTGCTTATAAATGTTCTGAGTCTTAGTTCTTTATATTTAATTAGCTAAGTTTTAATCAAGCAAGCTAACTTTCCTCAAATTAATAGTTCTTTATAAGTTATATTCCTCTCTTTGAGAGTGATATAGTTTATTGGTGGAGTTCCATCCATTTAATAATAATTTTTGTAACAAGTGCATTTCAAAGCCATGGGGTGATGCGACTAAAAACTTGCTTTCTAGTACAAGTAAGATGAATATCTCTCAAAGAAGGCTCTGCCAATAGTAATTCTGGGTATGGCTAGAAGGAAAAATGAGGTATTGATGCTGCTGTATAAGACTCTCATTTAGAATATTGAGTGTAATTCTGGAGACCGCACCTTCAAAAAGATATAAACAGGTTGGATTCAGTCCAGAGGAAGGTGACTAAAATGGTTAAGGGGCTGGAGGAATTGCCATACAGCAAGAGATTAGAGAAACTGGGCCTCTTCTCCCTTGAAAAGAGGAGACTGAAAGGGGACATGCTCGAAACATTCAAGATACTGAAGGGAATAGACTTAGTAGATAAAGACAGGTTGTTCACCCTCTCCAAGGTAGGGAGAACAAGTGGGCACTCTCTAAAGTTAAAAGGGGATAGATTCCGTACAAACGTAAGGAAGTTCTTCTTCACCCAGAGAGCTCTTCTGGAGGCTGTTATAGGGGCAAACACCCTACGGAGATTCAAGATAAAGTTAGACAAGTTCCTGCTGAACCGGAACATACACAGGAAGGGCTGGCCTCAGTTAGGGCACTGGTCTTTGACCTAGGGGCCGCCTCGGGAGTGAACTTCTGGGCACGATGGACCACTGGTCTGACCCAGCAGCAGCAATTCTTATGTTCTTATAAGGCATATGGGGATAGACTTAAAGATCTCAATATGTATACTTTGGAGGAAAGGTGAGAGAGGGGAGATATGATAGAGATATTTAAATATCTACATGGAATACGTGCATATGAGGTGAGTCTCTTTCATTTGAAAGGAAGCTCTGGAATGAGAGGGCATAGGATGAAAAGAGGTGATAGGCTCAGGAGTAATCTAAGGAAATACTTTTTTTAACAGAAAGGGTGCTAGATGCATGAAATAGTCTCCTGGTAGAAGTGGTGGAGACAAAAACTGTGTCTGAATTCAAGAAAGTATGGGACAGGCAAGTGAGATCTCTTAGGGAGAGTTGGAGATAGTTGATGCTGTGGATGGGCAAACTGGATGGGTCATTTGGCCTTTATGTGACATCATGTTTCTATGACATCAGTGCCCTACAGGGAACATATAATTCCAAAATGTATTTTTGAATAATGTGCTCTCAAGGATTTCAGTGCTAAGCAGATGGTTTTACAATCGGTCTGATATACAGTTGCTAACCACTGAGGTTGAGCTAAATCTGGCAATATGCTGTCTTTAAATCTGCAGCTCATCAAAATGTGGTCTGCAGCATTTTGCACTAACTGGAAGCATGAACATGCTTTTAAGGAACTGCAGTCAGAAGAACATTACATTAACTGAATCTGTTTAGAACCAAAGCATGCAGCATATTCATCAAATGACATAACTGATGAATTTAGTGAAGCTGATAAAACCAAACTCATCCTGTATGTTAAACGAAAACAACCATGGGGATGACGCTGGAGGACCTTACCGGAATAGCACAGAACCAATCTCTTTTTAGATCTGTAATTCATCAAGTCTATAGGACTCAAGCACAAGTCAATGGTAGCTAACTAACTAACTAATGTCAAGGAAAGTCAAATCAACCCTCTAGCACCGGTTAGTTCCTTAGTTGGTAGGGCATGGAAAGGGCATCTATAGTGAAATTCTTCTAATACAGTTAGCCTGAGCAGTTGTAGTAAAATCAACCAAGTTTCCAAGTTTATTATTTCTTTGATATACCAGCTATCAAAAAAAAGTATCTAGATGGTTTACAATCAATAAAAAAGCATTAAAACAAAAATACACTACAAGCAATTAAAATTTACAAAAAAGAAGGGGAATACAAGACCATGAGAGACAAATATGACGAGAAGGAAGGAACAAGAGGTAGTAAAAATACATCGAGATTAGAAATAATAATAATAATAATGAAGGGGGAGGGAGAAGACAATTGGGAGGATTTCGCTTCAGCTTCAGTTTGCTTCTGCCAGGTCTTTCTTGGAGCACTTTTTACTTACTTGAACCTTATTATCAGTGGCATAGTAAGGGTAGGAGGCACCCCTCCACCCCCCATGCCCTCCTCTCCAGGCCCCACTCCTTCCTGCCCCATACTCCATACTCACGCTCCTCCCGTACCTATAAATGTTCTCTGGCACGAGTGGCTTCTCCAGCATGCTCCTCGCACCAGCTTTGGATTTCCCTCTGTTGTCACTTCCTAGCTCCGTGATTCAGAGGGGAACCAGGCTGGCATGAGCAACAGGTGGGAGAAATAGCTCATGTTAGCAAAGATCTACAGATGTATGGGATGGGGGGAGGGATGGTGTGAACATAGCGTAGCGTGGCGAGGAGGGGCGGAGAGGTACCCGTGCCATCACCAACACGGTGCCCGGGACAGTCTGCCTTTTGCCCCCTTTACTACACCACTGCTGCTTATATCATTACATGCTAGGTGGTGGATGCCATTGGGGTAACAGTTTTGGAGTTGTGCTGCCTCCATTCTGCAAACATGGTCAGACCACAGAATAGTAATCATCTTTTCTTTAACTGTAGATTGATTGTTGCATTGTTGCAAATTTCTCAAATAGTTTCATACTGTATGCCAAATCCTGAAGCAGCATGATTACATACAGCACGTAAATCAGTGGGGTAGCCATGGACGGGGCCAGGTAGGCACAGACCCACCTATTTTGAGCTCAGTCTCACCCAGAAGCTTCACAGCTGGTTTGTGGCTGGCAGGGAACCTCAAGCCCCACCAGTTGAAGACCCCTAGCGATCCAGCATCTCTTAACTTCCTTCCCCAACACCGCTAGTACCTTTTCCTCTGTCACAACCAGTCTATTGATAGTAAAATAAGTGTATTACAGAACACATCCTTGTGTCAATCATGTTCAGGCCCGGCACTGCCCTTATGTTCCAAATTACTAGAACTTCCGTCAAGGCCCTCACCAGCCCATCCTAAGCTGAATTGCCATGTATGGGACACAGACAGAATTTAAAATATACAGCATAATTATTTTTCCAGTTATGAATGCCTGTAGAGAAAGCAACTGCAACAATAATGTCAGTGTCTTATGATAATCATGTACTAACTCAGGGACACAGGCGGATCTAAGGATTATGTATTTCTATGCTATAGGAGTCTTAATAGGTAAAACAGAGAAAATTCTACTCCAAACATTTTCCAAAATGGAGTTAACTTCATACAAGAAAAACACATGGAGGAGCATTTTCAAAACAAACGTCTAAGTCCAATTTGGATGTTTCAAACAAAAAAGGGCCATTTCTGAAACTCGAACTACTAGATGTCCAAATATATATACATTTTTGAAAATTGTCTAGGTCACTGGGATGTGTAGACCGCCAGAACCTCTAAAATTATACCCTATTTTCGACCAAAAAATTATCCAATTTGGAAATGTCCAAATAAACTGCATTTGGACATGGGAGGGGTCAGCATTGTGATGGACTGGTCCCATAGACATGCCAACAGAGCATTGGGGCACCTTAGAGGGCACTGCTGTGAACTTCACATAAAAGGTGCCAAATATATATCTCACTATAAGCCCCTTAATAGTTATAGTTAGCACCTCCAAACTCCCCCAAAACACACTGTACCCACCTGGCTACCATCCCAATAGCCCTTATGGCTACAGGTGGTACCTATATGGCAGTAGAGGAGGATTTTTGTGGGTACTGGTGGACTCCAACTTTCCACCATAAATGTAAGTAGAGTGTCTTATGTGGCTGGGTCCGCCTCTCTATGGTTCACTAGTCTACTTAAAACATCTGTGTGATGCTCTAGTAGGCTTTCCTGTAGGAGGTGCTTTTTGTGAGGTAGGAAGGGGACTGTGACCACTGTGTGTGTGTGTGGGAGATCAGTTAATCCGTCCAGTGTTCATCTGGTCAGTTTGGGCACCTTTTTGGCACTTAGACGCTTCTAAAACAGATCTAGCCTAAAACATCTAAGCTCCATCTTGGAAAACGTTCGATTATAGCTGTAGGAGGTCCAAGTCTAAAGCTGTCCAAAGCCTGCCCAAATCACACCTCCCAACATACCCCTTTACTGGATGCATAGCCGTGAAACGTCTCGCTAGATGTCCAGGAAATGAGTTTTGATTACTGGCACTTGGATATTTTGGTGAGAAAAACATCCCAGTTCTGACTTAGGTGCTTTTTTGGATGTTTTGATAATGAGCCCCATAAGTTCTAAGGAACCTATATCACTATTACAAGACCAGCATAAGTTTGATTGTTGGGAATTGGCTTTGTAACCCCTTTGTTTGCTCAATTGCTGGGAAGGGGCACACAAAGTTATTTTTATTTTTTAGGGCCAGAGCTGGGACCAACTTATCAGATGGAGTTCCACAGCAAGCACACACCAGACACTCCTCTCACTCCTGCAAATAATGCAGATCACACCAGGTTTTAAAGTCCAAACTCCAACTTTACTACTTCCATTGAATAAGAGGCACTCTCTTGAACAGTGAACAGTTTTTTTTAGCAACAGACCAAACTAGATTTTAAAGGACAGAGATTCTCAACACGTGGTACGTGGCTCTGGCATTGTATGTCTCCCAACTTCCTTCTGCCGTCATGTATCTCCCATCTTCCTTGTCTTCTCTCCCCAGCCTCCCCTGGACCAGCAGCGGAAGCTCACTGTGTGCTTTTAACATCCTCACACAACTGCCATCAGCATTAGTTTAGCTGGCAATTCCATCAGGCAGCCTCAGGGCCTTTGCAAGGCTGGCCCACCTCTGATGAAAGAGCAAGTTGCATCATTAGAGGTGAGCCGGCCTAGCAAATGCCCCAAGGCTGCCTGATAGAACCACAGCTAAACTATCACTAGCAGCAGCAGCAGAGTGAGGAAGTTAAAAGCACACAGTGAGCTGCGGCTAAGAAGAGGAGAGGTACTGCTGGACAAGGGAGGATGGAAAAGGAAGGGAAGGGAGAGGAGGTACTGCTGGTCATGGGGAAGGGGGAGGAGGAAAGGGGAGAAGGGAAGGGAGAAGGGATACTGCTGGACAGGGGAAGAGGGGGAGGTGCTACTGGACAGGGGATGAGGGAAAGGGTAGGGAGAGGAGGTACTGCTGGACATGGGGAAGGGGGAAGAGGGAAGAAGTGCTGCTGAACATGGTGAGAGGGAGAGGTGCTGCTGGACAGGGGGAGGGAAAGGGAAGGGAAAAGAGGTGATTCTGGACCTGGAAGAAGGGGATGGGAAGGGAAAGGTGCTGCTGGACTTGAAGGAAAAGGGGGGGAGGAAAGGTACTGCATGCTGGAAGGGAGGGTAAGATGGTGCATGGGGAGAGAGCATATTAGTTGTAAGTGTGGTTGGGGGAGGGAAGGAAGGAAGGAAAATTGTTGCAGGAGTGAGAGTGATGACAGGGAGAATTGGTCATAGGATGGAGGAGAGGGAGAAATGGTGCATTGGGAGACAGCATGTTAGTTGTGAGTGGGGATGGGGAGAGATGGACTGGGGTGGAAGGAAGGATGTCACATGAGGGAAGGGGCGAGGAGGAAGAGAAAGTATGCAGGAGGCGGAAAGTGTTGGACTCATGGAGAGAGAGAGGGAGAGATGGATGGGAGGGCAGAAAGGAGGGACAAGGAAAGTAGAGTTTGAGAAGAAAGTGGAAAAATGGAAAAAAGTTGAATGTTAAAAGTTAATGCCAAAGATAGATGCAGGTTTGATCCAAACAGACCGGGGATTTTAAATTACAGTCCACTTGAGGACGCAATACTTAAGTGTGTAGACCAAAGGACTCAGGCACTGCACACTGCAAATAAAATCAATATAAAAAGGTTATCCTTCCGGCTTCCTGATGTAGTGTAGCGAAACACAGACTGTGTTGGAGCCGTGAACTGACTTTTTCAGATAAGTGGTCTACTGTTAAACAACTTTTGTAGAGTCATAACATTTGCCCCTCCAGTAGAAGCAACAATCCTTGCTCCATGCAATGTGTTATGATTAAAATTCAAGCACCTTTCCAGCGACATTGTACCGCTGCTGTGATGCCTTGCTGAAGAGCTTATGAGCACATTTAAATATTTAAAAGCCTTTAAATGTTATATGAAGATATTATTTGAGAAACTTGCCCAGTATTGATGAGAGGGTTTTTTTGTGTTTTGTTCTATTTTGAAAGATAGATGCAGGGCAGAAAGTGAAGGAGAGAAAAACAGTCAATGGATAAGAAGGCCATGGAAACGCAGTTAAGAGCACAGACAGAAGGAAGTGCAACCAGAGATTGGGAAAAGACGATTAGAAAAATAAAATCACCAGACAACAAAGATAGGGAAAATAATTTTATTTCCAATATAGTGATTGAAATGTGTCAGTTTTGAGAATTTATATCTGCTGTGTATATTGTGTGTATATGAAAAATGGATGGAAGAAATTGCATTACAATTACTAATGGGGCAGGGTATGGGGTGGAGCTTGGGCAGGTCTGAGGTGGAGCTTGGGCAGTCACTGGTTGGGGGTACTCAATTGATATTTGTTAGACTTAGGGGGTACTTGGCTTGAAGAAGTTGAGAAACACTGTTATAGAATCCTTTTTGTTGGATGGATTCAGATCCAATAATCCATAAGCACTGGTCACTTGGTAGGATATGAACTAAAAGAGAAATTTGTCACCCAAGAACAGGTCTTACATCTCCTCTCGTGTGAGTCATTTTCCTAAGACCACCCTCCAGGGATTTTAAGAGCTGTCTTGGGTCCCAATATTCCAAATCTACATTTAACAATTGACACTAAACCTGTTCTAACCAGTTTAGCGTCTAAATATTTTACCTACTGATGCATATAATGGCTCACCAGAGTCTTTTCCAAGCTTCATAGCAGCCTCCAACATTGCTGTGCAAATGTAGTACAACGAGGTCATTAATATTAAAATGAGCACCCTGGGCGTTTTTCTGACATCACCTAGTAATGCACAAACTGAAGCGCTGACTTTTAATGCCCCAAATTTACTGGTTGGTCTGGGGGTACCAGTACTGTTAAAAGCCACATCATTCTTCCTTTATATACTAGGTTAAAAAAAAAAAAAAACATTCAGAAACCATTTTGATTTTAAATTGGATGATTCTGAAGCTGATAAATGTGTCTCTTGAATGCAAGCAATAGATGCAGACATATATTGTAGCTCAAAAGTGTTAAGGAGGGTTGACCTGTGCACAATGTTTTCCTGGGATGCTCCCCAAAAGGCTGAAAAATCAGATTTATCAGCTTTAACTGCCATATTAAATGCTCTATCCATCTCATTTTCCAAGGTAGCATTTGCATATAGATAATATAACTTAGAAATAGCAATACCCTCAACATTGGAGAGTTTAAACACCTCTGAGAAATATTTCCTTAACAAAATCTCCAGGAACAATAACCTTATAACAGTAAACAAAAAACTATTATCATGCAGGAAAAAAACAAAACATAGGTACCAGAACTAGATGCAATCAGATGTGATGACATAGGATGTATAAGAATCATTACTAGTGTATTATATACAATGCATATTTAATCCTGTTTACCCATCACCAATTTGTGTCTAAAAGCTGTGTCCTTTCAATTCTTAGTTCTCTACATTGCTTAATAACCTCTGCTCTTTTTAGCCCCAAGGTTTCAGGAGATGTTCAACCTGTTCCTTTCATAAGCATCAGTTTTACTTTTCTGATCAGGGCATAGAACGGTCAAACTGTAAACATAACATTTCATTCTCAGGGACGGTCAAGGCTATAAGCTTAACATTCTATGCCAAAGATTTGATTGTACAGCAAAAACTCTGTTCCCATGATTAACATTTTCACAGTGTATGAAAAAGCACTGTTCTTACAAATTTTCATATATATATTTTCTCTGATGGGGAGGAGGGGGGGGGGGCTGGAGAGCACTCTCCTCACTTAGAGTCCTTTCTCCTCCCCTGCTTCCCAAGGCATCAATCAATCTCACTAATCAAAATTCTGCCCAACTTTGGGAGGAAACGAAAGAAAAAGAAATCCAACAAGGCTACGTGTTCTTTGCAAACTGAATGAAAATTGTGCCACTTGTGGGGATCAGTTGCACCCAGCTCTTATTTGTTTTTAATGTCTCTTAGATTCACTCTTCATTTATTGATGCTGTAGTCCTGTTTTATGCTTCTTAGTAGTTGAAGGTTAGCACAGCAGTGCCTTGATTTATGCAGTATGATGTTGGCAGTAACAGCTAAGTAGAAGCAGACTTCAGAAAATTTAATTACTAGTATCTCATCGGAATGGAGTGAAAAGTAGGTTTATAATGAATTTGCAAGAACTGCCAAGTGAGCTGTCCAAAAATGTTGGCAGTGCTTTTGCATTAAAAGGGAGATTTTGGTGATGGAAATAAGGCAACGGTTTAATCTTGCATTTAAATGTGTTAGAAGACAACATATTTAAGGAGGCATGCAATGCAAAATTGATTATAGTTTTGGCCCATCAGGAGTCAAAAGAGGGAGAGCTGGCAACCCTGGCAAGATAATATTAAGGGCCTGATTAATTTTGTTTTTTCTCCTATTCTGTGTATGTGTGGGATTGAAGACAGCAATAACAGAGTTCTTGAGGTACAGTTAAAAGTTCAAGGAAAATTGTCTGTGCTGACAGAGCAATAAGAGTTTATTTTCCAACCTATTCATCCTTCATCATGTACTGCCATATCCAGAACAGAGAGTTGTTGTAATATTTACTTTTAATTATATTCCTCAAAGCTTCATCGTCTTCCCTTTCATCCCCCGAACAATCAGACTAGACGCATGTTTGCCCCACAGTGCAGCACTACAAACATGTTAAAATTAATTTCAATATAATTTACTCAACATTTGAGTAGGCCTCCCAGTGTAGACAGCAATGAATGAGTTATAGAGCCATTGACTGGGCTGAACACATTTCTTATGAACGGACAATGGGAAATACTCATTAGTTCAGCTGGCACTTGAGGAGTTTTTACCACCTAAGCATGAGTAAAGGGTTCTCTAGTGACTTATTCAAGATCAGGCAATGAGTGGTAGAGGTGGATCACCATGTTTCACCAGTCTATACTGCTGGTCCTACATATTTCAGATATTTTTGTAGCTGGTATTAGAAAATCCACCATAGATAGACCCTTTTCAAACTGTGATGAAAAACTTATTTTTCCTCATCAAAAGGAGAAAAGTGATGGCGAATGACAGAATTAGTCAATTTTTCATAGTACATCATCTCTGTCCTATGGGCAGAGATCTAGGTGCTGAACCGGTTCTGTAGAAACTGAAACCTGTAAGGTTCTGATACTCTCAGACTCACTCACTCTTTGTGAAACCCCCCTCCAAAAAAAAAAAAAAATACACAAGCTCACCCCAAAAGTATGAAACTCGACCACCATGTAAAAGAGAGAGATGAACAAATACTGGATTCATTCAACTGTAGCATCTAGAAAGCACTTTAAACATATCTCCAATACATATTCAGTTGTTATATTACATAATAGTACTCTAGCCCTACCCTGAAGAGTTTATGGCAGATTACAAGACAAAACACTTCACTAGGAACAAACCCAGTTAAACGACCATAAGAAGGAACGTTTCTCGAACCCTCAAACAATTACCAAGGCTTGTTGAGACTGGTAAAATTACTTTTTGTTGTGCAGGAGTTAAGATATGGAACTTCCTGGTGGGTCAGATACGAAATTGCCGTGAAAAGGGCATGTGTAGAAAATGACTTAAAACGCAGGTACTGTATTTGTAGATGCCTTTCTCTAGCCAATAATTTTCCTTTTTGGCAGAGTTGATGAACTATTCATGATCTTTACTACGTAAGCTATGGTATTATTTTGTTGTCATGATTTCTGAGGATTGTTTGTATGTTTATTTTATCATGTTTTTGTTTTAAAATTATGTATGTAAATTATGCGTTTAGTATTAAACGGTATAGAAATTTTTTAAATAAATCAAATTAGCTAGTCAAAAAGTTTTAAAATAAATATGTTTTTAACAATCTCCTTAATGTTATGTGATTGCCTTCAGCACTTATTAAAAAAAGGGATCTTGTTCCAAACGGAAGGTGCCTGATAGATAAAAAGACATAGATCATTGGCTAAACTGTGTTATAATCCTTAAGGTCTCTATCTAGTTTAGTTTAGCTCAAAAATGAGAAAATAGATGGTTTTTTTTCATCATTCCTCGATAATTGCTAGAAAAGCTGTTGGTATCTTCACTAGTTGAGATATTACAGTATTACTAATCTTTTCTAAATCCAAGGTCAGGCCTAATTACATATTCAAGAACATGAGCTATTCCTCAGCTCAACTTGGCTTACAATCTTCATCAGTGTCCCGCAAACTTTTCAACCGGAAGGTACACTAAACCCAGAAGGCACCCGGAAGTCAGCAGATGTCGACCTGATGATGTCTCATGCATGTGTGACATCATCACATTGATGTCTGTGCATGTGCGGGGGCCCATCTAGCCATGACCCAGAACCCGTGACTTCGGTGGTGGTTCCTGGAGGAGGGGAGCTGCTGCGAGAGGAGGAGAGACGCCAGAGAGGAGAAGAGTCGTCAGCACCGGCTGACTGCCTACAGGACATGCCTCTCGCCACGAGAGGCACGTCTTATAAGCAGTCAGCCCATGCCCATGCCTCTCCTCCTTACCGGCGCCTCATTGGAGCACACCTGGAATCTACTGCGGCACAGTTTGCGATACACTGATTTATATAGTTGCACCTGAAGCAATGAAAGCTAAAGTAATTTGCCCTGTGCTGTAAAGTTTCAAGTTTTAAGTTTTATAAAAAAAAATTTGATGAGATCGCTTATCAGGATTTTTAAGTTAGTTACAATAAAAAATATTCAGAGGTGAAAAAGATAACATAAATTTTAAAATACAGATAACAAAACTAAACGGAGACTATTGACTAATGGGAAACAAAAGGTATGAGGGAATGAAATACAATTGTAAAAGTAAAAGAGAACATTTAAGAAGGGCAAGAGGACCAGGACAAAAGAAAAATGATGTTTCCTTCATAGATAATGGGCAGGGTCTAGAACTGAAGGTCGGCACAGAGTGAATGCTTCTTTAAACAGATAACTTTTAAGTAGACCTTTAAAACAGTCAGGATTTTTTTCATTTCTCAGATTGGTGGGTAACAAAGTCCAATAAGGAATTCCAGAGGGGAAAATAGGATTCAATCTCTGGTTTCACCGGTTTACCACCCACTTGTTTAACCACTAGTCTAGTCACGTGAACATTTAGAAGAGTGATTTAGGGCTCCTTTTACAAAGCCTTGGTAGAGGTTTCTACCACGGGCCGATGAGGTATATGCTCCAGTGCTCATAAGAATTCTGTGAGTGTTAGAGCATTTACCTTGCCAGCGTTAGTATGGTAATATACAGGGGCATTTTCAATATCACATCTAAATCTGATTTTAGATGTTTTGGGGGAAAATGTCCAAAAACTCAGTAGAGAAAATGTCCATTTTCAAACCAGAAAAATGTCCAACCATTTTTGAGCTCAGTGCAACTACCTTTTAGGACCATTTTTTAAAACAAAAGTCCAAGAGACAAAATGCACAAAAACAAGCCATTAAGATGGTTGTTTGTTTTTTTGTTTTTTTTTTTTTTTTGGGGGGGCAGCATTCTTAGTAGGCTGGCTATACAAACATCCAGTGGCTTAGTAAGGGGGTGGAAGAAGGGTGGTTTTCCCCAGGCATCATGTTGGGGCACCGGCAGCCCCCTTCTCTACGCCCTCACTTCTTCCCACTCCTCCCCTTGCCACACACACTCCCCCTTCCCTTTCCCCATACCTCTAGTTGTACACTGTAACAGCTTCAATGTGCTCCTCACAACCGTGTCGTCTCTCCCGCTGAAGTCACTTCTGGGTGCCGTGCATAGGAAGTGACGTCAGAGGGAGAGCTGATGGGGCCACGAAGAGCACGTTGAAGTTCTTGTTGCTCGCGGCAGTGAACAACTAGAGGTCTTCTAGTCTTGCCAGCAACAAGAAAATCTTCTCCCTGTTGATCACACCAGCCGCAGCCCTCCTTCTGATATCACTTCCTATTTGTGGAACCAGGAAGTGACATCAGAAGGAAGGCTCGGTCAGCATGAGCAGTGGGTAGGAGACCTTGCTTGCTGGCAGCAAAGATTAGAAGATAAAGAGGTATGGGGGGAGTACATAGAGGAGGCCCCCTGTTCACTGCTGGGGGGCACACAGCACAGCAATGCCAGGCACCTCCACGCTGGGCACAAACCTCCCTCATCACACGATTGCACTTAATTTTAGGTGTTCCTTATAGAATTACCTCTTAAATGGTTAATCAGCTCCATGAAACACTTATGGAGACTTTGCTGTGCCATGACTGGTGCTGTACTTGTGAAGAGAAAACTAGTTCAGCTTCTGGTATGTTCTTGATTAAATCACAACAGGATAGGGCAAACAAGGCGAAAACTCTACATCAAAGTGTATTCATACAAGACAGTATAATGCACTCAGTGATAAAATAACCTTAAGAGCACTTCCAAGGTAGAATAAAATAATCAATGGAAAATATGTGTAATGTATTACGTCCCAATTTATAAAAATAGTTTATATTTCAACCTGTGGGAGGTTGGTTACAGGTGAAATATTACCTTCCCTTTGATAGACAGTGTAATTACAAAGTGCATTTTTTTTGAAGTTGAAGAAGATGCCCTTAAGACACAACATTTTTAAAGTAGAACTGGCTTGTACTTTGCTTCATTGATTTATTTCTCCACTCAGCATGGGGTGTGAGACATGATGTGATTCGGAATCTCATTTCTTGATAGAATTGCTGGAAGGTGACACTATGAGTTTTCCTTCTTCCCCCTTCCCCCATGCTTTTGCTCAACCACTCAGGCTTCCTATCTAGTAGTTGATGCACTTCTTCCCTTTCTCAGAGTTAGGGTTACCATATTTGTGAAGACAAAAAAGAGGACACATGCCCTGTGCTGCCTGCCCCATGCCCAACCTACGCCTTTCCCACCCCTATACAAACTGAGTCATATACACACGCCAGTAGATCAGGTGACCACAGTAGTGTACCTAGTATATTTGACACCCAGAGTTGATCATTTTATAATACTCTCTCCTTTATATGAAAAATGTTTTTTTTTGTAATGATCCACGAGTCACACACAAGGGTGTACCTAGGAAAAGGCAGCATCTTAAACAATGCAGTGAGCACTAGAACATAAATACACCCACTATAAAACTAAGCAAGCCAGATTAGTACAGATAGATCCTGAACAGCCAATGCTATCAGAAAACCATTATTTTCATAGACATAGAACACAGATACACCCTCGCCCAGTATGGAATAAGTAACCACAAACTAAAATTAAGCTGAACTGCCAAGAAGCCAGACTCTGCATACAGTGCAACACCAGAGAAACAGAAACGGTGATGCATGTCCTCCAATACTGTGTGAAATATAAATATAAAAATAGCAGATATAAATTTGGAAAAAAAAATGACAAATTACAATCAACACTTTACAAATCAACAAATAGAAAGAAAACAAAAGATGGAAAATAAGATAATATCATTTTATTGGACTAATACATTTTTCAATTAGCTTTCAGAGGCCAAGCCCTCCTTCCTCAGTTCAGAACAATATACTGCAGTTATGGTATCCTGTCCTGACCTGAAGAAGGGGGTTTTGATCTCCAAAAGTTAGTCAAAAATATATTAAAAATAGTCCACTAGAAAGATCACCTTATTTCCATTTTTTTACGTATAAATGTTTATCAACATACTGTATTTTTTGCTCCATAAGACGCACTTTCCCCCCCCCAAAAGCGGGTGGAAATAATGGTGCATCTTATGAAGTGAATATACCACACACCCCTCCCCCACGGGCAGTACCTTTAAATTGTGGAGGTCGGTGGACGGCAGCCTGCTGATTGTTGGGGCCTGTGGCGCACAACCGCGCTAATGCCTGGGCCCACACTTTCTAAATGTGCCGTGGCGCACAAGCGCGCTGCTGCGTGGGCACGTGCCACTTCTGAATAGCTGCCTCAGTTCTCGCTAGCTCCTCAAGAGACCTGAGGCAGCCATTCAGAAATGGTGCGTGCCCACGCAGCAGCGTGCTTGTGTGCCACTGGCCCCGACATGCCGGTAAACAGCAGGCAGCTGTCCAGCAAAGCACCAGCGACCGGAACAATTTGGAAGTTTCCTGACCCCAGGCATTAGCGAGCTAGTGAGCTGCAGACTCCGACAATCAGCAGGCAGTCGTCCACGGACCTCCACAATTTAAAGGTACTGCCTGGGGGGGTGGGGTGGTATATTCGCTTCATAAGATGCACCCTTATTTCCACCCGCTTTTTTGGGGGGGAAAAGTGCATCTTATGGAGCAAAAAATACAGTATGTTGATAAACATTTATACATTAAAAATGGCTCCGACCTCCACAATTTAAAGGTTCTGCTGGGGGGCTGGGATGGAATTTAAAGGTGCTTGGGGGTATGTAAAAGTGATGATTGATTGGAGGGGGCTGGGATGGAATTTAAAGGTTCCGGGGGGGCTGGGATGTATTGTATTTTTATGGTTTTATTGCAAAGAGCGAATAATAAATCATCTTTCAGAACATCCACATCCACAGGGTTTTTTTTTTTTTTTTTTTTTACTATGAAATGTGGGTCATTTATAAGTTGTCTGATCTGTGGACCATTGAAAATTCTTGCCTTCAGTTTTTCCATGGTAAGTACAGATAACATATTCGCTATGGGGCTCATAATCGAAAGAGAAATACGTCCAAAAACCGGCCTAAGTCGGCACTTGGACAAACATTTCTCAAAAACGTCCAAGTGCTGATACTAAAAACGGGTTTTGGACGTATTTCTAAACAACCTAGGCCTTCTTAGTGCTGCTGAACGACCAAAGCTAAACGGGGCATTTCGGGAGGAGTGTCGATGGCAGGAGTTGGGCAGGATGTGGACCGGCTTAGACTTAGTTATACAGCTTAGACTAAGTTATACAGCTCATGATCGACGGAACTTGGTCTAAGTCACAAAAACCCAACTAAACTCACTTGATAAGCACTGAAAACACATAATACAGACCCCACACACACTACCCCAGTGATTACCACCCCCCCCCAAACCCCATAAAAATATTAATCACACCTTTAAAATTCAGCCTCCAGACCATCATCACCTGGCAGCCTGGCATAGGAAAGCTTAGTCATCCAGCACAGAGGCAGCTTAAGTCGTCTTGGGGGGTGGGTTAGGGACCCGTGGAGAGGAGGACCCATGCCCATAAGCTCCTGTAATCACTGCATTGATACTTAAACATGTTCACTGCCCTGTACATCCCCCAAACCCTTTTTTACTGGCATATAAGTAGCTCCTGCAGCCATAAGGGCTATTGGGGTGGTAGATAAGTGGGTCTAGGAGATTCTGGAGGTGGTTTGGGGGCTCACCGTGACCTATAAGGGAGCTGTAGTGAGGAGAAGACATGGCACCCTTTTTGTGAAGTTCACAGCAGTGCCCTGTAAGGTACCCCACTATTTAGGTGGCATGTCTGGGTGTGCAGACCCCTCCAACGTCCAACAGGGCTTGTTCTAAGCGTTGTGGACTTGGATGAAAAGTTGGAAGAAAATGTGGTATAAAGATGGACGATTTAGCGGCTTGGACGATCAGATCGGCAGGACGTATAATTAGACGATTTTCGAAACGAAACAAAAAGTTGGACATATTTTTCGAAAATGTATCTTAAGCTGGTTTTTACTTTGGACGATTTGCGAGATGGACGTAAATGGACTTAGACGTCCCTTTCGATTATACCCCTCCACGTATTCAATGCATGAACCATCTTTATTCAAAGCCTTTACAAATTGTTTCATCAGGTCTAGCTTTATATGTAGTGGTGGCAATACGATTCTATCTCATGCTATCCAAAGTTCATTGATTATATTTTGTCCTCCAACCAGTGGCGTACCTAGGGTATGTGGCACCCGGGGCCCATCATTTTTTGACACCCCCCCATGTAAAAAAATATTTTTTGTAATGACCATGAAACGGAATAAATGGTCAGAATAAAAACAGGCAGTGAAAATTTTCTTATATTCCAAACATAACATAACATAAATTATGTCTGAATTGTCATGATATCAGAAGTACATATGGAGTAGTTGCAGGTGATACTTGGGACAGTTCTGATTGTCTTAGTTCGGTTTTATGTGTTTTTTGAATAGAAGGGTTTTTATTTCTTTTTTGAAGGTTTTGTAGTTTGTGGTCGAGGTCAATAGGTTGTAGAGTTGGGGGTCGAGTGTTGCAGCTCGAATGGCTAGGAGGTTGTCAAACAGTTTTTTTCTTTTGACGTTTTTGGTTGGAGGGTGTGTGAATGGTGTGTGAGTTCTCCTATGTCTGGTTGAGGTGGATTGAATTATTTAGCTGAAGAAATTAGTTACCCCCTCATCCCACACACATTAATTCTCTTCCATTTTTGTTCCCATTATAAAAAACACTGATAAGTTCTCAGAAAAAAAATACATTAAAATAAGAAGTGAAAACAAAGGCCCCTACAGATGAGAACATAACATAAGAATAGCCTAACTGGGTCAGACCAATGGTCCATCATGCCCAGTAGCCCATTCTCATGGTAGCCAATCCAGGACACTAATACCTGGTCAAAACCCAAAGAGTAGCAATATTCCATGCTACCGATCCAGGGCAAGCAGACACTTCCCCCATGTCTTAATAACAGATTATGGACTTTTCCTCCAGGAATTTGTCCAAATCTTTCTTAAAACCAGCTACACTATCTGCTTTTACCATAACTTCTGGCCACTTCATTTTTAAGTTTAGATCTTTCCTTTCAAACAGAGACCTTGCTAGATGTCAAATACAGCACAAGGTAACTTCACATGGACTTAGTTGTGCAGGAAATGTGAATCTCCTCATACACCCACCATATAGTGCAAAAATGTGCAAAGGTCTGGTTTTTTCTTTCGATCACTACATAGCCTAATGCCACACAAGCAGCGCTGTTACAAACATATTCTTTAGGTCAATGCTAAGGATAACAAAGTTTCCTTCCTTGGACCAGAAGGAGATACTGATAAACCACTGGAAGAGATCCCAAAACAACACCCAAAGACCCACTCAGTGTGTGAACCAGTTGAGTGGAGTGGACTAACTGGGGGGTGGAAATGGGCCCGGAGTTTGCTCAGCAGAATTTCCCAGACCACCTCTTCCTCTCAACACATTGACACGCTGCCACCACCACCACTAGGAACACCTCACTGGGTAGGCCAGCTATGCTATAAACTTTATAAAACACATTATTATATTTTCTTATAAAGCACATATTTTAACTGAACTCTCTGACATCCTCAGCCTTTCCATTCACAAAAATAGAAGGAAGAAAAGTTCCCATTTCCTGCTGTCTCATGTCCCCGGCCTATACAATATTTTTTTTCTGCAGACCCTTCAAAAGTCTGACCAAATCCTCGTTTCACTTGCATTATAAAGTACTGAGGATGCCATCTCTCCCCAATCCCAGGTCCTAAAGTCTAAGACAGTAGCGCAAACTAATGCTGCCAGATTCAGGAAAAAAAAATTTCGATTCGATTCAGCCTATTGAATTGGTTTTTCAATTCGATTTTCCTGCCCAGTTGGGTGATTTTTTTCAAAACTCCTGGTGGGTTTTTCACCCCCTTTGGCTTCTCCTAACCACACTGGCGCTGTGGTGTAAATAAAATAAAGAAACAAAAAGGACTTTTCCTCTCTCTGTTAAATCCTAGCTCACATTTGCAGTCCAACACCAGCTCTGGCAGGATACACATTTCAAATCTGACATATTGTAATCACAAAACAGAAAATAAAATTAATTTTTCTACCTTTTGTTGTCTGGTTATATTTCAAATCTTGTTGGTCCAAGGCTCTGGTTTTCTTCTGATAACTTGCTTGCCAGGGTCTCCTCCTTTCTTCTTTCTGCATGCTAACCATCCATCTGCCAACTCTGTCCTCCCTTTCCATTTCCCTTCCCTCCCCAGGAAGTCTGGTATCTTTCCTTTTTTTCATCTCCCTCCACAGATTCACCTTTTCTTAACTACCCTTTCATCCGGCATCTCTCCCTCCTTCCCCACCACCCCAGAGTCCACCATCTCTCCCTTTCTTTTCCCAATTACCCTCCTATCCAGTATCTCTATCCCTCCTCCACACCATCCCTTGTGTCCAATTTCTCTCCCTTTCTGTTCCTTCCCTCCCTCCCTAAATCCCATGGTCCATCATCTCTCTCCCTCTCCTCTATTTTCAGACCCATTATTTCTTCCCCCTCCCCAAAGTTTGGCATATGCACGTCTCTTTGAACACCCCCTTCCCTCCGTGTACTTCTAAACCAGGGTCCCCCCCAAAGGCCTATCCCCCCTTGAAGGCCTGTCCCACCCCCTTGTAGGCCTGTCCCCCCCTTGAAGGCCTGTCCCCCCCCCTTGTAGGCCTGTCCCCCCCTTGAAGGCCTGTCCCCCCCTTGAAGGCCTGCACCTCCTTGAAGGTCTGCACCCCCCCGAAGGCCTGCACCCCCCCAAGGCCTGTCCCCCCTTTGAAGCCTGTCCCACCCCCTTGTAGGCCTGTCCCACCCCCTTGTAGGCCTGTCCCCCCCTTGTAGGCCTGTCCCCCCCTTGAAGGCCTGCACCCCCTTGAAGGTCTGCACCCCTCGAAGGCCTGCACCCCCCGAAGGCCTGCACCCCCCGATGGCCTGTCCCACCCCCTTGTAGGCCTGTCCCACCCCCTTGTAAGCCTGTCCCCCCCTTGAAGGCCTGCGTGTCCCCCCTTGAAGGCCTGCACCCCTTGAAGGTCTGCACACACCCCTGAAGGCCTGTCTCCCCCCCTTGAAGGCCTGCCTGTCCCCCCCTTGAAGGCCTGCCTCCCCCCTTGAAGGCCTGCCTGCCTGCCTATCACCCCCTTCCCCCTTGAAAGCCTGCCTGCCTGCCCGCCCGCCCCACCCTGAAGGCCTGATGCCCCGACCCACCCCGAAGGACCGCTCGCCCCCCTGGCCTCCCCGCACTACCTATGAAGCAGCCGCAGCAGGATCACGATGTCAGCGATCCCTGCGCTGCTTAGGCGCTGCTTGCTGCGCAGCGGTCCCGCCCCTCCTCTGACGTCCTGCTGCGGGCTGCTTCATAGGTGGTGCAGGAAGGTCAGTGGGGCAAGCGGTCCTTCGGGGGTGGGAGGGGGGGACTGAACGGCAAGGCCGGGAGCACCCCCCTTAGGGCTGGCACCCGGGGCGGACCTCACCCCCCGCCCTCCCTCCTTGGTACGCCACTGCCTCCAACCACCTTCGGAGGCCAATCTTTTTTTTGCCCAATATTCATGTTTGGCTCTACAGTTACAGTCACTTTATTTGATATACCGCAATTATTATCAAGATTGAAAAACCAAAGCAATGTACAATGAAAAGGGTTAAAAATGATAAAATCAATAAGGACAAACAGGGTAAAGCAACCATGACAAAACAAACACAATCTGACTATAAAGGGAAGGAAAGATTTACAATATATTATGGGGAAGAACAAAAAGGAAGACAACAAAAGTTAAAGGGGAATAGAAAAACTGTATTAGCAAGAAAGAAGAAAATTATAAAAAAAGTAGTGTCAAATGCCATTTTAAAGTAACAAACCTTTAATGGAGACTTAAAAATTTTCAAAGATTTTTCAGTCGTAAGATCTAATGGAAGGGAATTCCATAGAATAGGGGCCATTACTGAAAAGCTGGAATCCTTGTAAATATCCAAGAACATCTGCCTGAAACATGGTGATGGCACAGTCAGCAAGTGTTGATGAGAGAAACAAAGGTTCCTTTGAGGTAAGTAGGGGATCAGATGGCTAGCCAGCAATAAGGGAAAACCTGAAGACTGAATCTGAAAACAGAGTACGTTAAGCTTGAAAGGAATTCTATATGCAATTGGAAGCATATGGTCTGCTTTGAGCAAAGGGTAATATAATCATATTTAGATCAACAGTAAAGCAATCGGAGAGCAGTATTTTGCACAAGCTGAAGTTGACCGAGTTGATATTGAGGAAGGCCGATTAAAATTAGTTACAATAGTCGAGTTTAGAAAAGACCAAAGAGTGTAAGAGAATCCAGATTGAAGTACGATTTAAAAGTGACCAAACAGAATGAAGCTGGCGAAGCTTTAAGAATGAAGTAGAAACAATTCTAGAGATATTACATTACATTACATTAGGGATTTCTATTCCGCCATTACCTTGCGGTTCAAGGCGGATTACAAAAGGTTAATTTAAAAAAAAAAACAGAGTTACAATGATTAGCTAGAGAGGTAAGTTGTAGATCTTATAAACATTTAGCGGGTTGTTGAGGGTGAGGTGGTTTGTAAAGGAGTTAATAGGTGGTCATAGTGGAGGTTCTTTTGTTATTATTAGTGTAGTAATGGGTAGATCAAATGTCAGTTTTAGAGTTACTAAGAGGTCGTGATGTTATTGCTGCTTCAGGAATTTTTTGAAAAGTGTGGTTTTTATTTCTTTTCTGAACGTCCTATAGTCTGGGGTGGTCATCAGAAGGTTGGAGATCTGGTTGTCCAGCCTTGCGGCTTGAGTGGCTAGGAGGCCGTCGTGTAGTTTTGTTCTTTTTACTTCCTTGATTGGGGGGGGGTATGAATGGTGAGTGCGTTTTTCTGTGTCTGGTAGTGGGTGCTTGGATGAGGCGATTGTTCAAGTATGATGGGCTGTCTCCGTGTAGGGTTTTAAATAATATGCAGTAGAATTTGAATTAGATTCTTTCTTGGATTGGAAGCCAATGTGAGTTGATGAAGGCTTCAGTGATGTGGTCATGTTTTTTCAATGAGTAGATGAGTCTCAAAGCTGTATTTTGGATTGTTTGGAGTTGTCTTATCGTAGTTGCAGGGCAAGGAAGGAAGAGGATGTTGCAGTAGTCCAATATACCTAGTATTAGGGATTGTACTATCAGTTGGAATTGTGTTCTTTCAAAGAATTTTCGGACTTGTCTCAGATTTCTCATGATTGCGAATGATTTCTGAATTGTTTTATTTATTTGTGGTTGCATAGTGCAGCATCTGTCTATGGTCATGCCAAGTAGTTTTATGGTGGTTTGGATGGGATATTTGATTGCATTTATATCTAAGTTGGTTGTGGTTTGTACCTTGTCATTTTCGAGGAGGATGAATTTGGTTTTGTCTTGGTTGAGTTTAAGTTTGTGATTTTTCATCCAGGTTGTGACTGTTTCCAGTGTTTGGTGAAGTTTGTCTGTCATGGTAGGTTTAGAATGATCGTATGGGATGAGGATGGTGATGTCATCAGCATAACTATAGGTGGTTATGCCCAGATTGTCCAGATACGTTCCTAGAGAAGCAGTGTAGAGATTGAAGAGGGTGGGGGATAGTGGAGATCCTTGTGGTATGCCGCAGGGGTTTGACCAGGATTCTGACTTTTCTTTGTTTGATTTTACACTGTAGGTTCTGAGTTTTAGGAATCCTTCAAGCCAAGAGTATACTTTATCTGAGATGCCTATTGCGTCTAAGATCTGTAGAAGGATGTTGTGGTCCACTAAGTCGAATGCCGCAGTTAGGTCCAGTTGTATGAGAAGCATTTTTTTTCCCTGTACTAAGGTGTTGTCTGACGGTATCCATAAGGGAGCCTAGTAGTGTCTCTGTACTGAAGTTTGTTCTGAAGCCTGATTGCATGGGGTGGAGTAGGTTGTGGTCATCTATGTAATCGGTGAGGAGTTTGGCTACTAGGCCTTCTATAATTTTGACATATAGCGGAATTGAGGCTATAGGTCTAAAGTTAGATGGATGGTTTTGTGGTGCTTTTGGGTCTTTTTGGATTGGGGTGATGACGATTTCGCTGAGGTCAGCAGGGAATGTGCCTTCTGTGAGCGTGAATTGAATCCATTGTAGAATTATGGTGCGGAATTTTACACTAGAGGTGGTAAGGAGATATGAGGGGCAATGGTTGAGGTCACAGGAGGCATGGCTGTATTTTTTGTAGAATTTGTTGAATTCTGACCATTGTATGTTGGGGAATTGAGTCCAAATTCTGTCTGCTGCGGTTGCCTCTTTTCCTGTAGGGTGGATTGTGATTGGGTTTTGATGGGATGGGTTAAGGATGAGAGTGGCTCTGGTGTTGGTAATTTTGTTCTTGAAGTGTTCTGCTAAGAGGGTGGGTGATGGTGGAGGGGTGTTCGTGGTGGTAGTGTATGGTTTGGTGTCTGTTAATTCTTTCAGGATTTGGAATATTTTTTTGGAATCTTGGGTTTCCGTGCCTATGAGATTAGTATAGTAGCTTTTCCTCTTATCCCTTAGTAGATTTTTGTATTGTTTGTTGATTTTTTTCCAGTCGGTTTTTGTTTGATCTTGGTTTTTTTTTCTCCATTTTCTTTCTAATCTTCTACACTGTCTTTTGAGTTGGAGTAATTCATTATCAAACCATTGGTCTGATTTCCTGCTGGTTCTGGTTTTGGTTTGTGGGGGGGCCAGATCATCAAGGATGTTGGTGGACACATTTTTCCAGTGGGAGATGAAGTTTTTTGGGTCGCAGTCTTGGATAGTTTCGTCTACATTTGACCAAAAAATGGTTGGGTCGATATGTTTGCGTGTGGTATATGTGGTTTTTTTTGATTGAGGTGTGTGTTTGGTCTTGGTCCAATTGATGTTGAAGTTGTATGTGCAGTGGTCTGACCATAGGGATGGGGACCATGTTCCGTTAGGAGTTTGGATTACTGGATTGGATGGTTGGTGAGTCATGAATGCAGCAATGTCCAGTTGATGACCTTTTTCATGGGTGGTTTGTGGGTTTAGGATCTGGAAGGATAAGGCATTGAGGAAGGATAGACAGTTATTTGCTGGTGTGGAGGTTGTGTCTTCTAGGTGTAGGTTTAGGTCTCCTAGGATGAGGTTATATTCTGCTGTTAATGAGTTTTGGTAGATGAAGTTTTCAAATTCAGGTCTCACTGTGGTCCAGTTTCCTGGTGTTATGTAGCAGAGCATGCAGTTTAGTGAGTTTTTTAGTGTTGGGTTTGTGAGATGACATGCTAGGAAATCCATTTGCGGAGTGGATGTTTTTTCAAGTATGTTTAGAGTTAGGGAGTTCTTGATTATTATTGCTAGTCCTCCTCTTTTTTTTTCTCTGCAGGTTACTGTTATTTTGTATCCCGGCGGGCATACTTCTTTTATTCTAGGGTCTGTGTCTGAGGTTAACCAGGTTTCAGTGAGGAATAGGCAGTCAAGTTTTTCTGTTTTTATCCAGTTTTTTATGTTTTCTGTTTTGGGTCCTAGTGCTCTGATATTAACATAGGCACATGTAAGGGAGGTCGTGTCAGTCTGGGGAGTGTGAGTTGTTTCCGGGTATATGAGTGTTGTGGGAGATGGATGAGATTTTGTTTTCGGAAGTGTTGATCTTCTTCTCCAGGTAACAGTGATGGAGTGTTGAGTGCTGGCGTGGTGGTTCGAGTTTCTTGATGTGAGTATTCTTCTGTTGAGAAGTTGGAAGTTGGTTGTACTGGAGGATGTGGTTGTGGTGGGTAAGTTGTTTGCTGCTGCTTTCCAACTAGAAATGAGGAGGATTATCAAAAGGGTGGCTAGTGTGTGTGTATGCAGGGAGAGCTTCATTTTTGATATCTGGTTCGGAGTGTTAGGTAGAAGGAATGGTTCTCCCTTTGAGTCCCGGCTGGATCGGGAGTGTCTGGTTTTTTTTTCGTGCTGAGAGGAGGGGGAGGAGCGGGGATCTCACGCTCCTTACCTTATGTTGGAAGTCGGCAGGAGGTCCTGTGGAGTGGTCTTTGGGGCGTAGGTGTTCCCGGTTCCAAGGTCCACAAGTGCTCCTCTCAGGTGCTCCACGAAGGCGCTCACTAAGGCGCAGGCGCCTTTGTCGTGCGCCTTCGTCGGCACGCCGAACGGCGGCGCGCCGTTGGCGCTGTGTCGTTTTTAAATGTTGTATGTCCTCCTGCGGGATCGGGGGGGCGGAGCATGAAATGATAAGGAGGTATCCAAAGTAATTCCAATAATTTTAATGGATGTGGAGTATGACAGAAAAGTACCTTTCATATCTGCTGACTTTATAATATACACTCATGTAATACTTTAGTATGGAATATTTTATATTATACCTTATCTCTCTCGACACTCTTTTACACTTTTGGTATTTCTTGATCTCTCACTTTCACATGATTTGCATACATGGATGATTATTGTAATGTTACTGCTCTGCTCTTCTTGTTACTGCCAATTTTCATTCTGTAAATATACTTGATGGGTGTCATCACCCGGTTTATTACCTATGCTTCCTTGGAAGCTCTTATATTTGTCTTGGTGTTATTCTGTTTTCTAAAAACCAATAAAATTTTATTGAACAGAAAAACATGGAAGTTTCAATGGGCATCTAGTGAAGGAAAAAAATCATAGTAGGCTTTTTAGGGAATTAATTTTCAGTCTATTCAATGTTAATCAGTTAGCTACCTCATCTATTTTTTTTGGAGATTATGGAGAAATTGATAGAGCACTGAGAACTGAATGGATAAAGAAGCTGAATGTCATCAGCGTAAATGAAAAAAGTAAATCAAAGTGACTGGAGTCATAGGCATCGGAATGGGGGGGGGGGGACCACAGGAGCCGTGGCCTCACCAAAAATTGCCACTTACTTTTATCCCTGGTGGTCCAGAGGTGCAGCGGGCAGGAGTTACAATTCCTTGCTCCTGCCTTGCTGTTAATCCAATTGGTTGCAACAGGTTTCTTCTGTTACTGAGCTGCAATGAACAGGGGCGAGCTTTGGTGCTCAGCAGCTTCATTGACTGGCTCCTGTGATTCGCAAGAATTTGCAGGAACGAGTCAAAGAAGCTGCTGAGTGCCAAGCATGAGCGCCAAAGCGCATCCCTGCTCATTGCAGCTCAGTGGCAGAATAAACCTACTGCGACTGACTGGGATAGCAGCGGGGCAGGAGCAAGGAAAGCTCACTCCTAACCACTGTATCTCTGGACCACCAGGCCAGAGAAGGTAGGAGGACGGGGCAGGGTACAGAGCGAGCGAGGGAGGGAGGGAGGGAGGGAAGGGGGCTGGGTGCAGAGTCTGACGGGAGGGTGCAGAGTCTGATACGGGGTGGAGGAAGGGAAGATGACTAGGTGCAGAGTCTGGTGGGGGGAGGGAGGGAGGGGGCTGGGTGCAGAGTCTGATGGGGGGGTGGCTGGGTGCAGAGCCTGGCAGAGGAGGGGAGGGGGTTGGGTGCAGAGCCTGGCAGGGAGAGGCTGGGTGCAGGGGGAAGGCAGGGAGGTCAGATGCTCAGGAGGTTGGGAAAGACAGATACTGCATGTACTGGGAGAGGGTTGGGAAGGACAAATGCACAGGCTGGGGGAGGGGGGTTAGGAAAGGAGAAAAAGAGAGATGTTGCAAAGGTGGAGTAGTGGGAAGGGAGAGAAAGAAATGCTGCCATGGGGGAGGGAAAAGGAACGGAGAATTGTTGGACATAGGTGTGTGGTGTGAGAGGGAAAGAGAGATGATCTATATGGGGAAAGGAAGAAATAGGCAGACTTGTTGGACATGATAGTGGTGGAGAGGAGGAAGGGAGAAATGTTACACTGGATGGGAGGATAAATGACCCAAAGAAGGAAGAGATGTCAGACCACTGGAATGGAAAGGAGAGAGAGAGAAAGAGATGCCAGACAAGAGAATGGAAGGGAAGGAGGGGAGAGAGAGAGAGAGAGAGATGTTAGACCTTGGGAAGAGGGAGGGAAGGAGAGAGAGATGCCAGAATATGGGAGAGGAGAGAGATTCCAGACTATGGAAAGGAGAGGAGAAAGATGAGGGAGCGGGAGGGGGAAGACAGAGATGTTTGACCATGGGAGAGGGATGAGATGGTGCATAGGGATGGAGGGAAAGGGGAGACAGAGGGAGGAGATGGTGCACAGCAATGGGTGAGACAGGGAAGAGAAAAGAAGAAATGCTTCTTATGGATAGATAGGAGTAGGGGAGAAGAAAGAAGGAGGAGATGGTACACATGGATAGATGGGAAGGGAAGGCATAGAAAAGTAGATTTTGAGAAGAAAGCAGAAAAATGGAAGAAAGTTGAATGTTAAAAGTTAATGCTAAAGATGGCTGTATGGCAGAAAGTGAAGGAGAGAAAAATATCAAATGGATAAGGTGGCCCTGGATACACAGTTAGGAGCACAGACAGAAGGAAGTGCAGCCAGAGACTGGGAAAGATGGTTTGAAAACCAAAATCACCAAGCAACAAAGGTAGGGGAAATGATTTTATATTCAATTTAGTGATTGAATTGTGTCAGTTTTGAGAAATGACATCTGCTGTCTATATTTTGCACTGTTCAGGAAGAAATGCATTTGTTTCTATTTCTCTGGGGGGGTGTACTGCATGTAGAGTCTTGCATCTTAGGGTTTAGAGTTCATTTTATGAAGCCACGGTAGCGGCTTCAGTGTGCATGACTTTTCATCACGCGCTAACCCCTGTGCTAGCCTAAAAACTACCACCTGCTCAAGAGGAGGCGGTAGCAGCTATTGCGGCCGGCGGTTTAGCGCGCGGTATTACGCGCATTAAACCGCAACCGTGCCTTCATAAAAGGAGCCTTTAGTTTATGGTCCTGTATTTGCATAGGGGTTATCTGTGTTCAGCATGTGTGACCAAGGCCAGGTGTTCTGGTATGAATGAATGTTGAGAAACATACAGTGTGCTTTGTATAGTTTAATTTTGTGCTTAACCATTAAGTATTGTTAATAAGATTATATTGTGTGTATATATGAAAAATGAATGGAAAAATGGTATTTCAAGTAGCACTATTATGGGCCGGGGTCTGGGGTGGAGCTTGGGCGGGGTTTAGGGAGGAGCTTGCAGGTCCCACAAACAAAAAAAGCATTCCACTGACTATGACTGGAGCAGTAATGCAAGTGGCACATGGAGAATATTCAAAGGGATACCTATGTGGGATACCTAAGTGGGATACCTATGTGGGATACCTATGTGGGATCCCTACGAGGGTCATGCCAAGGGATAGGGTCACTAGGGTATGGACTTGAATGAGCAGGTCAGTAGAGTGACAGTATAATTACAATTATACTTTAGGGGGTCAGTAGACTTAAGAGGGTGGGTAAATGGTGTGGGTAAATGGTGGGTAAATGGTGTGGGCAGACTTATCTGCCGTCATCTTCCTATGTTTCTATGTTTCTAAAGGTATGGGCCCAAGAACTGAACCTTGGTGAACACCTGATTGAAGTTGCTGTGAACTTAAAAGAGAGCCAGAATAATAGACAGAGTAAGATCACTCAGTAAGATAAGAATTAAATCACTGAAAAGCTTTATCTGTAATGTGTAAATCCCTTAAACACTCTAATAAGATTGAATGATCCACCAGATCAAAGGCAGTGGACATGTCCAATGAAAAAAGAACATCACAATTTCCACTAAGAATTGATCTTACATAATTTGTAAGACCCAAAAGCGAGTGTTCAGTTGAATGATGAGGACAAAAATCTGTCTGACGAAGGTGTAGTGCATTTGTACAATGAAGAAAGTCAGAAAGTTGTGCTGTTACTACCTTTTCAGTAATTTTAGAAAGGAAAGGCAAATTAGAAATTGGCCTATATAATTTGTAACTTCAGTAGGGTCTAATTTAAAGGCTTTAAACACAGGGGTGACTATAGCATGCTGAAAATTAACAGGAAATGAGTCACACTTTTTGAAAAAAGCATCAGCTGTTAAAAACTGAAAGTTTCAGACTTGCTTGGATGGAAGAACTTCTGAGGCACCAGATACACGGGAGGTTGAAATAGTAAGAGAAAACTGAACAATAAAATGATCTGACCAAGGTACGGGTACAATAGAAAGATTAGAAAAATTAGAAGAAAAGGAAGAATGAGTAATAACCACATCTAAGAAGTGTCCTGCAGAATGAGTGGACCCATGAACCAACTACTGAAGGCATGAAAAGCACTTTGTTGACTAAGAAGACCATTAACCATCTTCATGTCTACACAGATCACCCGTTGATGTTCTTGGTAATTTATCTTTTCCAAGACTAAAGAGATGGCCTTATACTCTTCTTTCATTCTGGAGGAGTGATCGATTGGAATAGAAATATATTAGTTGCCATTATTTAAAAGAACACATTTCAAACTACATCTTGAACTGTTGATGAAAAGATGCCACTCACTTGGGTTATATTCTGTAAGACCCATTTTCTTCAGAAGGTTTCCAATGTCATTGCAGAATACTAAGCTGTCTTCGGTAAGGAAAGACAGCAAGTCCATTTCTCTTCTTCAATAAAATGTAATTTTCATTCCAGGCTGATGTACATTCTTTTCCTTTAGTCTGGAGGCAAGCAATTCAGAAGGCTCCTTGGAAAGATTTAAGCCCCTGATCAGATCACTCAATTCATTCTAGTCAAAATGTTCACTATGTGAAGTTTGTTTGGGAATCAGTGTCACTGCCCTCACTTTCTTTACCTTGTGTGATATCAGACGTGCAAGACTCATCCTCTGAGAGCTGTTCACAGAAAGGTGGAATGAGTATAAGATCTGAATGAGGAACAGGTCTCCTGGTGAAGGCAGATCAGGGTAAAAACACTTGTCACGATTATTTTGATTGATGCCTATGATATTACCAATAGAAAAATAACAGTCATCAAAGTGGTTTTTTGGTTCGCTCCAAACCATTGGTACTCCAAATTTTAGGCAGCTTCTCTTTCCATTTGTACACTGGCGCAAATGCTCCATACAAGTTTTGCATAAAATATGAGAAGCCCATGACTTATCTTGATCTCTAAGCTTAACACCAAAATAACCTACATATGCTCCTTTTACAAACTTAGGAATAGGTTTCTTACTTGATTTCAGTGTCTACACCCCACAAATATAGCAAAATATGTCGGGACGATTCTAGCAGCTCCGTCTTGAAGTAGTCATAACCTCTGCAGTGTTTGATCTGCAAAAATGAAATGATATGAGTAGGAATATACACATACCTCCTATACAATCATAACTATTATACATTTAAGTTACTTACCTTTTGCAATCCAATCTTTTGGATGTAAAACTATAGTTGGAAATATGTAAACATTCTCAGTATATCTGCTCACTTGTATGCAAAAACACAAACCAGGTAACAGAAGACAAAGGGCTCCTTTTATCAAGCTGTGCTAGCGGGGTTAACGCGCGCGACTTTTCATCACGTGTTAACCCCCGCGCTGGCCAAAAACTACCGCCTGCTCAAGAGGAGGTGGTAGCGGCTAGCGCATCCCGCAGTTTAGCGTGCGCTATTACGCACGTTAGACCGCTAGCGTGGCTTGATAAAAGGAGCCCAAAGTTGAAAAAACCCGTTAGAATTTAAATCTATTTGTAACTGTTTTACAAAGGTTGAGAAGCCTTTGAAATACAAATTTATGTAGTCTAAGGAAACCATGTTTACCATCTACATTTTTTGCATATAATTATGTAATATAACAGAACAAAGGCAATTTTGTCATTTGAGCTTTACATTTTTATGCCATACACAAGTCTTGAATTTTAAACACAGATTAAAGTTTCCAATGGAGAGCAACGTTACCGTGTTGAGTGCCATTTTGCAACCCAATATTATTATTCATTGTGATGTAAAGTTCGAGAAGACTAATGATGTTTTCCACATATTTATAGATATGTTATCCATGTTTGTCTATCTGCTGTATATGGTTTTTTTCTGCTGACTTGTAAGAGTTTTATATTTATTCACATATGTCTTTTTAGGTCCATAAGACCACTTTTTAATATATTGCTTGTTTATAATTGAGAGCTCAACATACAGGTTTGAGTTTTATTATTGATTTGTGACATTACATTTTAATGTCTGTGAAGTTTGTCCTTTTTTTGTTATATTTTATGTTTATATTTTTAATTAAGATTGTATGTTTTATATTCATAATTTTAAAAATTATTTTATATACCATTTCAGTATCTTCCGACCCCTGAAGCAGGCATTTTACACACCAAAACATGGTACTATGTTGGGTCATGAATTCTGTGGATCTTTATTAAAATTCATCTCACTTGTCTTCTGTTTGTTTGGAAAGACTGTGGTCCAATCCCACTTTCTTCTACCTTGCCAGTAATGAAATGTCCAGGTGATACAGACGTCCCAGTGATGAAATGTCCTGGAGATGCAGAGTCCCAGCTGATGAAATGCCCTAGTGATGAAGTGACCCAGTGATGAAGTGTCCAGGTGATGAAATGTCCAAGTGATGAAGTGTCCAGGTGATGAAGTGTCTCAGTGGTGAAATGTCCCAGTGATGAAGTGTCCAGGTGATAAAGTGTCGTAGTGATGAAATGTCTTGGTAATAGTGTCCTGGTGATGAAATGTCTCTGTGATAAAATGTTCTGATCCAGGTGATACTGATAGCGCCTCTATTGATGAAATCTCTGTGATGAAGTGTCTGAGGAAATGCCTCAGAGATTGTCTGTGTGTAAAATATCTCAATAACTACATGTATGTCACAATATTGTGAATTTTATAATATATGAACCACCCATACCTATTGCTAACTTCCCTGAGCCTAACAAAAGAAGGCAGAGCAATAGAGCACAGGGCAGCAACACCAGCTTTGTGCATATACATGAAGTGAAACCTGAGATTCAACCACATTTGGAGAGGAGCAACTCAACTCACCAAAGGAATCAGATAATCCCTTCCTGAAGAAGCACGTATATTGCGAAACTCGAGTCGAAGCGAGGACTTGTGTTTCTGGGCTTCCAGGAGCTATTTTAAAGAAAGCAAGAGCACTTTATAACGCTGCGCTGCCTGTCACGTGACCATCCTGTGTTACATTACCACCAGAAAAGATAATTTCTTAAAGATATTAGTCACAAGATTGCTTTATTATAACATATGGTGGTATAAGGCATAAATAGTGCTTTGATGGTCTGATGGCAGCCTGTGTTTCGTTTTATTATTATTATTATTATTATTATTATTATTAGGTTCTTATATCCCGCCATACCCAAAGAGTTCTAGGCGGTTCACATCCGTTACATTAGGATCCGGTCTGAACACGGATTTACAAAAATTTTGTCGGAATTGCGGGTAGCGCGGAAGGAGGCACTCAAACACTGAAGGTTGTGGGTCTGAGCACTATTTAAAAGAATATTTTAATGAATATTATAAAATTCACAATATTGTGAATAACTGAATAACTATTCAGTATATTATCACAATTATAGAACATTTGTGTTCTCTAGTAGTAGAAAAATGAAATATCTCAATGACACAATGTTCCTGTCATATAGTGTCTCAGTGAGAGTGTGGCCCAGTGGTTAAAAGTATAGCATCAGCACTCTGAGGTTGTGGGTTCAAACCCATGCTGGTTCATGTGACCCTTGGGTAAGTCACTTAATTCCTCCCCCCCCCCCCGATTGCCCCAGGTAAATTAGTTAGATTGTGAGCCCTCTGGGACAGATAGGAAAACTGTTTAGATAACTTTAGGTGGTATATAAATATATAAAATCAAATAAATAAATTATATAATGCTTGAGTACCTGAATAAATTCCCTTGGGAGAATGGTATAGAAAATTGAATAAATAAAATAAATGTACACTGTATTTCTATTGAAAATAATGGAAGTAAAACTTGGGGCTCCTTTAACTAAGGTGCGCTAGCATTTTTAGCGCACGCAGGAAATTACTGCACGCTACACCGCACACTATGTGGCTAGAACTAACGCCAGCTCAATGCTGGCGTAAAGGTCTAGTACATGGGGCAATGTAGCGTGTGCTATTCCGCGCGTTAAAGCCCTAACGCAGCTTAGTAAAAGGAGCCCTTGGATGTCTCAATCCATCCTCTTTTTTTTCTGGAACCATATAGTAACCTTATCAAATGTATTTATTTATTTCAAAAATTTTAAATTTTAAAATCTAAGCGATGTACAAAACATTTACATTCAGAATTTCAAGCACAAACAATTATAAAATGCAGTAAACAAATAAGTCAATCTTCCCCACAAAATTTCCTTAATACTGAATTCTTTAAATCTAAAACAAATAATAACCACAGAGTTAGAGAAAGGCGTCCCAAGTTGGTGGCCACCTTAAAAGTGGCTGTTTATCACCTGTCAATCATTCTAGGATGCCGGTTACAAAATTGTGGCTTTGGGAAGTCCCTGCTGCTCTGCTGATGGGGGGGGGGGAATTCCACTGCTGCAATTGGCTGAGTGGTTGCAGCATGGAACCACCAAACCCCTTTGCAAGTCAGCTGGCAGGAGCGATGTCCACTCACTCCCGCCACCACCCCTGACCCACTCATACTGTCTGCGGCAGGAGGGATGCCCACTCCCTCCTTCCGTCACCCCCTGCAACATCCCCAGCAGGATGTCCAATCCCTCCTGCTGCCACCCCTCACAACATCCCCTGCAGAAAGGATGCCCAATTCCTCCTGCCGCCATACCCACTAACATCCCTAGCAGAAGGGATGCCACTAACATCCCTAGCAGGAGGGATGGGACTCGACACCAACATGTTTTGGCTGAAAAGACCTGCTTCAAGAGTCTGAATGATAATTGTACAAAGGGATATCAAGAAATATCATCTATAATTGATACCTTATTTTTTTAGTTCAATCTTTATTAAGTTTTAACATTTTTACAAAGAAATGCAACACAAATATATTCTAAACATATGTAAACATCTAGCAACAAATTTTAACAGAGTTATGTTATTATCTATCCCTCCTTCCCTCCCTAACCCCAAACCAAACCCTCACCCTACCCCCTCCCTACCACCTTCCCATTTGTCTGGCAGGTCAATCATACAATCATACATACTGCTTAACAAAACCTTCTAAGTGGCTCCAAACATCCTTAAATGAGGCTATATTCCCTGACCTTTAAGCTATGTTAGCTTCATATCTATAAAAGAGACATAGGGGTAAATTCTCTATTAGTACGTCTAACATAGGCGTGCTTTAGACGTCCGGGAAACGCAAGTGTCAATCAAACGGTATTTAGGCGTGCGGTAGATGCCCCTACAACCTCTTCGCGCAAAATAGACGCAGGTTTCTGAAACGTCATTAAGACGTCTCCAATGGACCCGTGATAGACGTGGGTACGGTTTTTTTTTTTTTTTTTTTTTAAATTATACTTTATTTATACTCTTTATTATCACTCATTCAGCATTGTAAGTATAGGATGATGAAAAAGATAACTAAAACACAGTATACCATTTTGTAAACTATATATTAGTTGATCTAGCAATATCAGTGAGGTAGGGAATGGCAGACAGAGAACACTGCTGTGTTGTATCTTTTTCCTCTAGGATATCAGAATTGTACAGTTTACCATTAATACAAGGAAAAAAATATGTTATGTTTCAAAGGAGAACTAGAAGATGAAACGTACCGAGTGGGTGTTGAACTTACATTATCAGTATGGAAGGTGGGAACCGGTAGATGTATGCTACACAGAAAGCTGTACAGAAATGTCATACTCACCTCCTATTAGAAGTGGAAAGGATAGGACTTTGAACACCATATAAACTTCGTTTAAGTTCCACAAAGACTGGCAGGAAAGGCACCCTAAGTCATCCAATAAGCTTTCTCTCGATTTCCCAGAGACATTATTTCAGAGAGGATAGTTTAGAAGTGATATCTTGCTCGAAAGAACACTCTCCTGGTCTTAAAACATTGCAACAATCAGCTCATTCTTCAGAACAAAGGTAAATCCCATAACTTACACTGGCCCAACTTAGAAACAGAATCAAAACACAGATTAGACTTGAATGTGGCTTCTAGTTCACAGGAAGAGAAAGTAGCAAGCAGCACAATGCTGATCTCATTGTGACATCATCAAGGTGCACCTGGAAGGTAGATATGCCACAAGTAAAAGACAAGCCGGGAGTTGAACTCACAACCTACAGATGATCGATATAGTGCTTTTACTCACTGTGTGCTGTTTTTTCTTTGCTTTCAAAAGAGAGCCGATTGCAGTGCTGTTTGTTGAGAAAAAAAAGGGGGTTGTAAAAGCCATGTGTAAATTATATTATTGTTTGGGCAGAAATGTGGTTTGTTATCCATGCAATATAATGTGTTTTATTGTTATGGTGTCATTATATTTATTAGGACAGAGAAAAGATGAAAATTACCTATTCAAACTCACTATTGGAATTATTGATGAAAAAACACAGCGGACGTCTGCCTAGCGTCTAACAAAGAGCCGCAATTACGATAGTTGAAACGGCATTGAAATCCAAGTTAGACCAGGGTTTCTTACGTCTACATAATACACGATATTTAGACGCAGTTGCTCGCTCAGGTAGCGCTCATCTAGCGTCCCCATTTGGCACGCCCACGGAACGCCCACGTCCAGAGCTGGAGACGGGACTATGCTTTCTATAGACGTCAGTTCGTCAACTACGTCTTAGGGACGTCTATGTGTCGTTTATTTCCCAATTAACATTAATTAAGACCCTTAACTCCGTAATTATTCACTTACATCGGACGCCTAAAGCACGCCTAAAATAAACGCAGTAATAGAGAATTTACCCCATACTGTCTCCCACCAAAAATGAAAATTATTATTATTAGCAAGGTTCTTATTGGTGGTAAAGCATGCACACTCTTTATTAATGAATGTATCAGCTACTGATAATACAAAAGCAAAAGTTTCTTAAAGGCACACTTTAGTTCAGGCAATAATTTTATATTTAATAATTGTTAAATCCAGCAAAATTAATCATATGCTACATAAAAAAAAGCATTGAAAATGTCAGCCAGCGGAGCCTCCAGAACTTTATTAAGTTCCTTCAGTGCCCTCAGATGTATGCCATTTGGCCCCATTGCTTTGACCATCTTTAGTTTAGCTAGTTCATCCTTACTGTGGTCCATGTCTGGATTATTTCTAGGCTGGAGTTTTGTAATACTTTATATGTAGGAATACCTAAGTTTCAGTTGATAAAATGGCTGCAAAGGTGATCACAGGCACTAAATAATATGAGCATATTGATTTGTCCAATGTTGAGAGATCTCCATTGGTTACTAGGACCTTACGATCTACTGCTCATAATCTCCTTACCATTCCCTCACTGAAACATATCAGTACAATGAGGGCTACAATTTTTTACGTTAATGTTCCTTCTCTCTGGAACAGTATCCCTAATTACTTGCGCGAAAATATAACTCTTATCAATTTTAAGGTGAAGCTAAAGACATTCCTCTTCCTTGATGCTTTTGTAACTTAAACTGTCCTTTTAAGGATGACTTAGATTCATTAGACTTCTACTTACAGTTCCCCCTCCTTTTGTTTTTCCCCTTAAGTGTTCTCGTTTTCTCTATCAGTTGTAGTTCCAATCCCTTCTTCCCTTTTTGTTCCTGTTTGTCATTGTCCTTAAAAAATTGTCTTTTCCCTTGGTTTGTTTTTTGTTTACATTGTATTATAATTGGTGCATTGTTATGGCATTTTTTGTACACCGCCTAGAAGGTTTAAGTGGGCAGTATAATAAATTTTAAATAAACTTGAAACTTGCTCACTACACAATGAATTGAATTCAAAATTTTGGCTCTGGGTTTTTAAGGTTATGCATGGTTTAACCTTTGGTGATTTTCTGTTCTATATTAACAGGTATACACCTAAGCAATCTAAGTGGTCCAGCTATTATATTAACACTAGCTGATCACCTGGCATTTATTTATCCCAATCTTCTGGTATCGATAGACTTGTATTCAGTGATTATGCCTGGTAAAACAGGAAATATTTGACAATTACGTTTACTTTCATATTCGCTTGGATTTTGACTTACATTCACTTGAGGATTAACATCACACAAATTTTCAGTTTTCACTTTCTGTTTAGGCTTCACCACACCACAGCACAGCACAGCTATACTTCCTTATATACTGTTGAATAACTGTGTGACATCATTCCCCCAAGCTTCACACAATTGGTCAAAGCAGCTCCATCTATGTAAAACACATGTTGCATATGTCACCCCCTTCCCAACCCCAAGTTTGGTTGAAATTTCTCCATGCGTTTCAGTTATGCTGGAACATACATACATACACACACACACACACAGATACATCTGATTATATATATATATATATATATATATATATATATATATATATATATAGATTATTAACAATATATCTCCATACAATAGGTAAAGTATCTTTGATAGAAACAAGTAAATGAGTTGTTTCTATTCCGCCTTTACCTATTCAGTTCAAGGTCAAATTACAAACAAGTTGGGTCAGTTATTCAGTAAGTTACAATGGACAGTTTAACATGGACATTCAACAGGGTTACTAGTACAGGTAGATCATTCCTATTACTTTTTTATAATGTCTATAGTGCTGCTAGATGTACACAGCACTGTACATTAAAACCTTCATCATTACAACTATTAATACAGTTAGGTCATAGTTACAAATACAAATAGGTTTCTTGTGTTAGCCCAACTATGTGGAGTAGGCTACTGGAGTCATATGGGGTACTCTGTGACTGTAGGTGGGAGCTCTTTGGCTTTTAGCTTTTCAGCCTTTTATTGTTTTAATTTTATTGTAAATCTTTTTCAGATGTTCTTGATATAGTGGTTTATAAAATGTCAAAATAAATACATATTTACTAAAATGAACTATGCAATTAGTACATGTTTTACTATGTATGTGGTAACCTTTAGTGCAGACCCACACTAGTGGTTATCATGTGCTGAAAAAGCCAGTGCAGTAAAAATCTCATGCAATGTGTTTAGCATGGGATGGGGCGGGTTTGGCTAGGGTACGAATGCAAATTAAGCATTGACTATACATTACAGTTAATGCATGATAATTAGCACACACTGTCAAATGTGCAGTTAGTCTATGTGCACTTAAGGGAAAGGGATTGGAACTTATATACCACCTTTTTGTTGTTATACAACCACACTGGAAGCTTTTTACATATAGGATACAGTGTTCTGCCCCCATTTTATGTGAGCCTTTTCTTAGTTCTTCTATAAATCAAGAATATGTGTTTATTCTTAGATGTATAAGTACAGTATGCTCTGTGGACTTAAATCCCCCAAAAGCTTTGGTTCTCCCAGAGAGCCTGGCTGCAACTAGAAAGCTTAAACCTGTACTTATTTAGCTTCTGGGAGAGAACATTATCCATTTTGTAAGACCACTTGGCTGAATGAAAACCTGAGTCTAACGTCCTCTCACCAGATTTTGACCCTTTATTTTCCCTAGCCTAATACAGCTTAGGGTCATTTTCTAAGTCTAGAGCATAGTGTTATTCTCCACATGTGGACACACTCCCACCTTTCCTTTGGATAGGTTGTACTGATAGAGTAAGAAGATTCTGTACATTAACTTGGACTGCCTTGAAATCTTCAAACTGTGAGTGTTTATTCTTTACTTAAACTTATTAAAGAAAGTTGTTCAAATAACTACAGAGTCTGGCTGATAACACTAAGGTTACAGAAGTAAGGATTAACTGAAAGGGATTTTCAGAGAAGTGCCAATCTAATGGAGTGAGTTCTGTAGTGCAAGGCCCTGCAATGAGTCTCTGTTCTTCAGTACAAAACCTGGAAGAGATTGCAGTAAAATCTATGGTAAAACTGTTCAGTAAAGCTCTAATCTGCACAGTGAAACTTGACCCAGGTACTTGACAGGTACTTCAAGCATTTCCCCTATCTTCCTGGTGGGCTCACAATCTATTTAATGTACTTGGAGTAGTGGAGGATTAAGTGACTTGCCCAGGGTCACAGGGAGTGGCATGGGGTATGAACCCATGACCTCAGGGTGCTGAGGGTGTAGCTCTAGCCACTACACCACACTCTCCTCACTTAACTGCACCTGGAGCGTTGTTAGGTACATCCATACTAATTATACTTGACTGTCATGTGGTAGGAAACTAGTCTGTGCAGTAACTGCATGGGAAATACTGAATGTGCCCCATCAGCCATTGCACTGCGTTTGCACTTAGTGCACTTTAATTGTGGTTGTTAATGCATAGTAAGTGCAAATTCTTTAATAGACATGCCCTTTAGCCCTCCCACTGTAATCTGTCTGCTGCTGCCATGGGTCCTTGAACAGTTTCAACATGGACTATAATTGTATCAGGGATATTATTTTTACCAGAAAACTAGTGTGCTATCCAAAAAGTAGTTCCTCAAGGAGCGATAACATCACACAAAGATTCATACAATGTGTATAAGTGTGATAGACCTGGGTTGAACAGGCTTCAAAGAAAATAAATCCATGTATTAAACCCTACTGCTCATTCATGGATTGTTGGATTCACATGATAGTCATATGATGATCTCTATATAAGCACAGTTGCTTGCCCAGAGGAATGTTTGTAACTTGATTAATGTGTCAGTCTAAATAGGGAATATTAATAGATGGCTCAGATGGATTGCATTCCTCTTTACAGAGTTAATGAAGTGGTTACATTTCATACCCTATCAACTTACCCTGTGCAAGTGAACTTATGATTCTGCCTCAGTTTCTATATATCTAAGATCAAAATTCTCCTAGGCAAGGAGTCCATCATCACTAATGTGACCATACGTCCCATTTTGAACGGGACCGTCCCTTTTTCAGATCCCCTGTCCCACGCACAGCTTCGGGACACCAAAATGTCCTGTTTTTCAGAGAGGGCGTCCCAAAGCTGTATGTGGGGACAATGGGATAGGCGATCATGGAGAATGGACTCTCTCCCTGCTTCCCCGCCCGCTGCCGCAACAATTGCAGGAAAGGCATGTCCAGGCATCGGCCCAGAAGCCTTCTCCCCAACGTCAATTCTGATGTCGGAGAGGAAGTTCCGGGCCAGCCAATCGCTGCCTCGCTGGCCCGGAATTTCCTCTCCGATGTCAGAATTGACATCAGGGAGAAGGCTTCTTGGCTGGCGCCTGGTGTGACAAACCTAGCACCAGCACTAGTTTTGCCCCTAATAGGATCCGGTGCAGAAGAGCTGACCAGATTAATTCTTGTGACCAACTTGAGTCTGACCTCTCTTGCCCATATGATCAGAGCAGTGGTGATCTGGAGCAGGAGCAGGCAGACTGGCAACAGCAGAATCTGGCCTATAAGTCAGCTAGGACAGCCAAAGAAAAACTAGCTGAGCCTAGAAAACCCAGGCAAAACAGGCAGGGAAAGCCTGCAATGGAACCAAAGCCCATTCCCCTCTACAGGCTGAAGGGGATTGGCTGTGGGCTGATTAAAATCAGGGTGAAGCAAACAACAGGGGGAGGAGTCACTCCAGCAGCCCAAAGCAGTGCAAGAGCCTTGGGGCCAGGAAGCAGAGACAGATGTTCCAGATTGGCCAATGCAGGAGGTGGAAGAAAGCCTCCCCCACCTCAGACTTCCAGATCCCTTAATGTGTGGAAGGAATGGAAGTGCAAGACGCTGGCCCTATGCTAGACAGCCAGGCAGAACTCATGGATGAGTAGCTGGGAAGCAGCTGGTGTGGTTTTTCTTTCTCTCTGAGCAAGAAATGTCTTATGAATTTGCTGCCTGTCTTTGAACTAACCATTATTCTGGTTCTAGAAGTGTACTCACCTGAATGTTGATAACCTGCTTTCCTAAAGTGAAGTTTGGGGCTAAAGAAGAGCTATATGAATGTATTTTTTTTTTTTTTAGTTTGGAAACCTTACTGTGGCTACCGTTTGCTGGTAGTATAATCACATGATCTCCCACAGCTGAACTGCCTTCCAAGAGTTAGTGCAGTAATAGTGAGCTCTTTGCAAAGCTGTGCTGTTGCTTACTGCCTAACAGAGTATATAACCTTTTCTGCTATTAGAGCTATCTGAACTTTATATGAATGCTGGAAATCTATCTTTCAAGCCTCTGAGACAAATACTGCTGAGAGAAAGTTTGTTTTTTTTTGTTTTGAATACCAATATAAATTCATTGCTGAGCCAGAGTGCAGGAACTCGGGCAAGACAAACTGTATGTGGTTTTCTTTTGGACCTTTATTTTTTTTTGAAGCTGGATTTGTGAAATGTTGCAGGTATTTGCCTTTGTGTTATACCTTTTGGACCGCTAAGGTCAGAATAAAACTATTATTCATTCTTGAAGAACTTTGTCTGAGTTTTGGTGACTTGAAGCAAGTACTTACCCTTTCTCACCCAGGCCCATCAAAAGTCCTGAGGATACCCCTGGTTGTAGGGGACATGCCAACGTATAAGGTTTGTCACAGTTTAGCTCCGCTTTGAGGAGTGTTTGTGACACTGACATGCCTTTCCTACAGTTGTTGCGGTGGGCAGCGGCGGCGGACTGGGTGGGAGGAGCAGAAGAATTGGCGGTAGGCTTTGGAGGAGGGAGGCAGACAGACAGGCAGGCTGGCTGGCTTCAGAGCGTTAGGCTGGATGGCTTTGGGGGAGGGGACAAAAGCTGGAAGGCAGTGAGGGGGACATAGGAAGAAGGGAGGGAGGAAGGAGGGAGAGAAAGAGGCAGAGAAAGGAGGGAAGGGTTTGTAAGCAGAAGAAAGACTAGAAAAGAAAGGCCTGGACCAAAGGGGAAAGACAGGAGGCAGATGCAGGACTATGGGAGGTTCAGACAGAGGGGGAGAGATCCTGAGGAAGAACAGAGAGATTAAAATCATAACAGAGGAGGGAGACCTGGAACAAAGGTACAAAGGGACAAAGGTACAAAGGTACAAAGGTGACGAGGAAGCTGGATGTTGGGGAGCCCCTGGACATCGTATACTTAGACTTCGGCAAAGCTTTCGATAGCGTACCACACCGCAGGCTGTTGAACAAAATGAGTTCTTTAGGATTGGGTGACACTTTGACAAAATGGGTTGAGAACTGGCTTGGAGGCAGGCTTCAGCGGGTGGTGGTGAATAACACCCCCTCTGAAATGACAAAGGTGATCAGTGGGGTGCCGCAGGGATCGGTCTTGGGCCCGATCCTGTTCAATATCTTTATAAGAGGCTTAGCAGAAGGGCTTCGAGGTAAAATAACGTTATTCGCAGATGACGCCAAACTATGCAATGTAGTAGAAAGGAGTGCAACGGTCAAAAACTCAATATCCGACAATATGACGCACGACCTACTCCTATTGGAGCGCTGGTCTAGGATCTGGCAACTAGGTTTCAATGCCAAAAAATGCAAGGTCATGCACCTTGGCAGCCAAAACCCATGCAGAAGTTACACCCTTAATGGCGAGATCCTAGCAAGGACTGTAGCAGAACGGGACTTAGGGGTGATCATCAGTGAAGACATGAAGACTGCCAATCAAGTGGAGCAGGCTTCATCTAAGGCTAGACAGATCATAGGGTGTATACGTAGGGGTTTCGTCAATCATAAGCCTGAAGTCATTATGCCATTGTATAGATCCATGGTGAGACCCCATCTGGAATACTGTGTACAATTCTGGAGGCCTCATTACCGCAAAGATGTGCTGAGACTGGAGTCAGTCCAGCGAATGGCCACCCGGATGGTCTCAGGACTCAAGGACCTCCCATACGAGGAACAGCTGGATAAGTTGCGGCTATACTCACTCGAGGAACGCAGAGAGAGGGGAGACATGATCGAGATGTTCAAATATCTCACGGGCCGCATCAAGGTGGAAGAAGATATCTTCTTTTTCAAAGGTCCCACGGCTACAAGAGGGCATCTGTGGAAAATCAGGGGAGGGTAGCTGCACGGTGACACCAGAAAATACTTTTTCACCGAGAGAGTGGTAGATCGCTGGAATGGTCTTCCACTTCAGGTGATTGAGGCCAGCAGCGTGACCGATTTTAAGACAAAATGGGATCGTCATGTGGGTTCTCTTCACAGAGAAAGGTAGGGGTGGGTCATTAAGGTGGGCAGACTAGATGGGCCGTGGCCCTTATCTGCCGTCAATTTCTATGTTTCTATGTTTCTAAGGAGAACTGACACTAGATCTAGGGAGGGTAACAGAGGGAAAAGAGAGAGAGACCTGGACCCAAAGGGGAAGGGGATGGATTGTGAAAGAAATGTTGGAAAAGAAAGAAAGATTGGATGCACAGTCAGAAGGAAGTGCAACCAGAGACTCATGAAATCACCAGACAACAAAGGTAGGAAAAATGATTTTATTTTCAATTTAGTGACCAAAATGTGTCAGTTTTGAGAATTTATATCTGCTGCCTACATTTTGCACTATATTTGTCTATTTATTTTTTTTTATAGTTACTGAGGTGACATTGCATATTTTAAAGTCATCTGCCTTGATATCTTTGAAAAATCCCCGAAACTCGTAAATGATAATTAACGTTTTCTCTGCATACAGTGTGCTTTATGGTTTAAAAAAAAATTTATGGTTACCATTATGAATTAATAAGATATTGTTTGTACATGAAAATGAATGGAAAAAATCGGGGGTGGGGCTATGGCGGGAATGGAACAGGACTGAAAATTAATAGATGTCCCATTTTAATGAAAAAATAAATGGTCCTTTTAAAATTGTTCTTCAATTTGGCTGGACTGCCTGATCTGATTTTATTCCCCTGTAATCAATGAAATAAAACTAGTTGAAAACCAAAAACCAACCAAACAAAAACACAACAGCAAAAAAGACTTTGTACCAGAGATCCATGCAGGGGGTACCAGTGGGTCTTTGGCTATGGTTGGCTCCAGTGGCGAAGAGTAGGCATGTGCATGCTGGTCATGTAGTTGGGCATGCTAGGAGGCCTCCATTACTTTGCCTGAGGTAGCTGAGTTTCTCTGTCCTTTGTGTGACAGGCCATTTCCGACCTTAGAAATGATCCTGGGAAGGGTCAGGGGATCTTACAAAGGTCTTCTGAGGTTGCTTCTACTTTGGCTTTGGATTCCATGGTCCTAATGCCTTTTGTGGGAAGAATAGCCATGTTAGATCACAGCAAGCTATGTCTCAGTTCTCATCAAGACTTGGGGGAGGTGGGGAGCGGGCTTGAGGGTTTGTATCCCTTTACCTGTCCTGGGTCTGCAGGACCTCTGGGGAGCCCTGAATCCTAACTGGTTGCAGTATGTTATCCTTCTTGTTAAGAAAATAC
This sequence comes from Geotrypetes seraphini, assembly GCF_902459505.1. NCBI lineage: Eukaryota > Metazoa > Chordata > Amphibia > Gymnophiona > Dermophiidae > Geotrypetes > Geotrypetes seraphini. Next base: position 313,757,350 of record NC_047084.1, on the reverse strand, counting down.
TTACAGCTTATGTTGATGCCCACAGCTGGGGGTCTACCTGGGGCCTGAAGAACTCTATGAGAACCCTGCTATGGGGCCAAGCGGTATAGGGGAGACACCATTGGGAGGTTCTTTGGCCTCTGGTGGAGACTGTGAGAAGCTGGAGGACTTTTCGTTTTCTCAGTCTGTTGATGGTTTGAGGTTGAAGACAGAGTTCTACCCAGGAAAGGAAGAGCAATCCCTATATAATAAATGTAAATTTCTTTGGTTGTATCAAAGAAAGGCAGCCTATCTAATCCAAGGTCCTTTACCCTTTACCCAGTCATCCAGCTCTTTAGGTACAAAGAGCTGTCCTACCTTATTCATGTAGTGTTGAGGCTCTGTGACTTTTCTTGGTCTTCTCAGCTGAGCCTTTAGAAGATGACCCTATTCTAGAGGGCATATTAGGACCTCTAAGCACATCCCCTTGCACAAGGTACTCTTCCACTAGATGTTGGTGGGATGGGAGGCTTTGGAGTCCTCTGGGAATCTAAGGTGCTGGACAGATTCTATTCCTTCCATTTTGAGGAGGTAGAAAGATTTTTTCAGTTGCTCAAGGTGGTTTCTTTGGTCACAGTGGTGACTAAGAAGACTGCCATTTTTATGTAAGTTGGCTCAGTTCTCAGACAGATATGTGATTTATGTGGATAGAGCACATTCTGTTTGACTCTGGCATGGGTCTCCAGAGTAACTAGTACAATTTTTAACAAATATATGCCAGCTGGTGTCTGGCCAGTGAAAGATACAATTGTACAAGGTTACAATTTGAGCTTGGCCTATTTGCCTTTCATTGTAGCAGTTTAAGGGTACGCAATGGAAGCATATGCAGTGGGGCTTTGCTGCTTTCCTATGGGCCTCTTTAACCTAGGTGTGCCCCGAGCTTTTATACTTCCTGGACCATGCCTTCCTGGCTCCTTCCCTCCCATGCCATTTCCTTCCTGGGCAGCCTGTGAGTTTAAGGTGGTTCTGCCTATTGTGAGGGAATGTTATTAAGGGGAAGTGTTAGCTTCCAATGGACTCTCACAGGCTGGTAGGAGAAGGGGCAACTGGCAGAGAAATTTCAGTGGGACCTGAGCCAATATGGCCTGGTACAGAGGCACTTGGCAACATCGAACCATGAACCCCACCCCCCACTCTTCTCTGCCGCAAACCCCCCTGGTAACCACTTCAAAATCTTCACTGGCAGTGAGCAGTATCTCCTAGCTAATGCTTGCATTGGCCTCAGCTTTCCCTCTGATGTCACTTCCTGATCCTGTGAGGTACTGGGAGGCGTGGAGAGGAGGAAAGGTGCCAATGCCTGCCCCCCCCCTCATTATGCCACTGCATATGGTAGCCCTCCCCCATTCTGACACCTGTGTCTACCACTGAATAAGATCAGTAATCAGCATCTTTTATAACTAAAGCCATACTGGAGATTCCCTGTTGGATATTAGGAATTTTATTTACAAAAAACTGGGCCAAGTCAACATTATGCAATGAAGGAAAAAATCTGAATGATTCAAGGAATCAGCTGAATCATGAACCACAGAGAAAATTCCCTGGGCTAATTAGAAACAGACTTACTGTAGTACTGGACATAATAATTAGGCTTAGCCATTGTTATTGCTGACTTACAAATCCCAGAATGAGTGGATAACTCATGATAAATCACTTTGAATACAAGCGGCTTTTATATGAACAAGTTTCAAAACTATTTAGATAAATAATAAGCATTGTGCCTGCTTATTACTTGGCACTGAAAATCATTGGCAGACTGAAAATTGTTCTCCCCTGATGCAACCATAAGTACACAAGCTGTTCCACAACATATGTACTGATGGCCACATTGAGAGGAGGTATTCTTGAGAATGTTTAGGTTAGGGAAACAAAATTGCATTGATGGTATTTTCAAATCCGCATGTGTATTCTTCCATCAAAATCTGGCTGCAGAAAATGTAGCCGTAACTTAGTGCAAGTTCATCGTACCTGCAACAGATACCATAGTGAAAGCGAGACCACATGTCTGCTATGAATATTAGTGTAGAGTCCTTTGCTAAGATGTGTGCATGACACGGACTTTGTCCCAATGTGAACAGTTTGAAAATTGCCCCCTTTAAAATCAAGGTTGTATCTTTGATTAGAGAAAAGCTGAGAGTTAAGAATGCATCACCATCACTCACTTTCTTTACCAGTCGTAGTGGCCTTTGGACAAGTGCAAGTATTGTCAGTGAATAGGTCTCGTATTTTAAGAGCTGATCTGCTATGCTATCATTAAATTGCTGCTATCCTTGTCTAAAATAAATCTAGAAACAGAATATGTAATTCATCTTGGTTGACAAAACATCACAGTGGCACTTGATATTGGTTCTGCCTTTGATACTTGAATCATACAGTATTTTGAACTGATTATTGCAATAGGATTGGGTGAGACAGCTTAGAATGGTTCCGGCCATAGTTGACCAGAAGGACTCATAAATATGTAGCTAATGAATCTTCCACAGGCTTTCTTCCTATTGTTACTGGTGCACTTTGGAGTTAAGAACATAAGAATTGCCACTGCTGGGTCAGACCGGTGGTCCATCGTGCCGCACAGTCCGCTCACACGGCAGCCCTCTGGTCAAAGACTAGCGCCCTAACTGAGACCAGCCCTACCTGCGTATGTTCTGGTTCAGCAGGAACTTGTCTAACTTTGTCTTGAATCCCTGGAGGGTGTTTTCCCCTATGACAGACTCCGGAAGAGAGTTCCAGTTTTCTAACACTCTCTGGGTGAAGAAGAACTTCCTTATGTTTGTACGGAATCTATCCCCTTTCAATTTTAGAGAGTGCCCTGGAGTTCATGCCTATACTGTTTAATATATACATATTACAAATTTGTGGGTTAATAAAAGACCATAAAGCACATTATAGATTATATGCTACTGCTGCTATATTCTTTTTTTTTCTTATAAAGATGATCTGCACATGGCACTGGATAAAACGAGGTTATGTTTGTCTCATATTTGTGATTGGATGCAAGATAATTATTTGGCAAAGACAGAAATGATGGTCTGTTCTAGAACATCCCTGTCTAATCTTCTAGAGAAACTTGACTTAGATCAAATTTTATTACTGATCTGTATAACCCCCCCCAAGAATGTAGGAGTAATATTAGATTCAAGCCATTCAATAAAATCTTTTGTCCAACAGTTAATTTTTACACCTTATTTTCAATTTCAGCTGTGTAGAAAACTGAAGAATATTCTCACATCTGCTGATTTTTGAACAGTGCTTCAAGCTTTAAACTTGGTAAGATTAGATTCAATTTCTTTGTTGTTTAGCATGACAATGTTTATCTTTAAAGCTATTTAGAGTGTTCAGAACTCAGCAGCCCATTTATCAATGGATTTGCCTTGCTTTGAACGTATAACTGCATTCCTTGTAGCCTTACACTGGCTACCAGTTATGTGGAAGGGCATTTTCAATATGATGTCCAAATCTGAGTTTGAATGTTTTATTGAAGTCACACAAAAATTCTGTAGCGAACATGTGCTTGTCTTCAGTGTATGTATCTTTTTGAACCTTTTTTTTTTTTTTAACCATATCGAAAAGAAAAATGCACAAAACAAGAATGTAGGAGTGGCTAGCAGTTTTAGTAGACAGGCCACACAGACATTCCAGCAAAGAAGTGGAGCACCCTAGGGGGCACTTCAGTGAACTTCACCTAAAAAGGCCCAGGTACATATCTCACCATAACCCCCTTATAGGGCTCCTTTTACTAAGGTGCGCTAGTGGTTTTAGTGCGTGCTAAAGATTAGCCTGCGCTAACCCACGCGCTAAACAAAAACTCCTAACGCAAGCTCTATGGAGGCGTTAGCGTTTAGCACGTGCGGCATTGTAGCGTGTGCTAAAACCACTAACGCACCTGAGTAAAAGGAGCCTGTAGTGTATGGTGAGCCTTCAAAACCTGCTGGACACAATCTTACAAACACCACACCAATAGCACTCATGCCTGCAGGTGCCACCTATATGTAGGTATACTGGGATTGGGGTGGGCTTTGGAAGTGTAGTAGATAGAGTGGGATAGGGACCTGAGTCCCTAATGGTTAACTACACCATCCACTAGGCTACTCCAGGAACCTGCTTGCTGCTCTACTAGGACTGGCCATAATCTGAAATAATTATACAGGCAGGTATATACTGTTTCATTCACATCTTTGGGGGTGGTGGGTGGGTGGGAGGGAGTCAGTGACTCATGGGGGAATGTGTGTGTAGAGGTCATGCCTTTACCCCTTAAGTTGTCATCTGGTCAGTTTGGGAACCTTTTGGCACGTATTTGGTCTAGCCACAAACATCCAAATTGTGCCCTGGATATTTCCTAAAATGTCTGATTATTGCAGAGAAACATCCAAATCATAATCCCGCCTTAGTCCCACCTAAACCACACTTCTAACACACCCCGTTGAGATTTAGAGTACTGTGAAGAACCACCATAGAAATACATCTACAAAATGGGTTTCAAAAATGGTAAATTGAAAGGGTTTGGCGAGAAAAACGTCTATCTGCTCTTTTATACCACATTTTGGATATTTCGATTTTCAGAAAATGAGCCCATAATGTGTCAAAGTTAAAGTACGATGTTAAATTTTTTGAGCATTGACTTGTGATGCTCCCTTATATTTTATTGAATCTTGTACACTTTATTTTGCTGGAAGAGATCACCTAAAAACAGACAGAATGTTAAGGAATCCTGCTAAATCTTACAACTTAATATAAACATGTAATCAAATCGATTTTGGAAGAGATCAAAATGGCTATGTCCCTCGAAGCCCAAATGATGAAGCTATGACTGTTTTATTTTGGTCACACCATCAGAAGAGAGAGATTACTGGAGAAAGACATCATAAGAACATAAGAATAGCTTTATTGGGTCAGACCAAAGGTCCATCAAGCCCAGTAACCCATTCTCACAGTGGCCAATCCAGGTCACTAGTACCTGGCCAAAACCCAAAGAGTAGCAACATTCCATGCTACCAATCCAGGGCAAGCAATGGCTTGCCTCATGTCTTTCTCAATAACAGACTATGGAATTGCCTTCTAACCGGCTAATGCATATTAGCAAATAGGACTTTGAAATTCTTACATTTCTTCTATCACAGATCATCAGCTGAACAGATTCTCACTGCAACGTTTCAGTACAAGTATTCTGTTTGAAACACTACTGTTCTAGCGTATGTGGTTCAGGGGTAAAGAACACTGCATATTGATTTTGTCAGCTGCTTTTGATATGACAAATTGTCCGATCTTAACTGTGACTGATATAGGAGGAATTGTTAAGCAATGGCTCAAGTCTATTTTTTATAAGAGTGCACTGACCCAAATTTCCCGAACCTTACGCAAAAGGACACCGACCCTCTGCTGTCTCGAGTCTTGAGCGCTGAGGTGCTTTGCCCACTATATTATGCACTGTCACACTTTATATTGCCCATCGTATATGCTATAATGTATAGCCTCCACTGTGCAAGATCCCACCGTACCATGCACTGCCGCACTTTATATTGCCCATCGTATATGCTATAATGTATAGCCTCCACTGTGCAATATCCCACCGTACCTTGCACTGTCACACTTCATATTGCACATCGTATAATGCTCCAACCTACCAAGTCACCTCCAGTGATGTAATGTATAGCCTCCACTGTACGTACTAGGTCAGCCACGCTTGTAATACTACCTCCCCTTTTACTAAACCGCGATAGCGGTTATCAGCACAGGGAGCCGCGCTGAATGCTCTCTGCTGTTCCCGCCGCTCATAGAGTTCATATGAGCATCAGGAGCAGTGCGAAGCATTCAGCGCGGCTCCCTGCGTTCATAACCACTATCGCGGTTTAGTATAAGGGAGGGGTTTATGTTTTGCCATACTAAGCCCATCATGTTATGTTTCATCACACCATGTTTTTCATGTAATGTTATGTTTTACCATGCTTTGTTAACTATGTTTTGCCATCTTTGTCAGACAATGTCCTGCCGTGTCACATTTGTCATCACTTTGTATAAATACACTATAATATGTATGTAAACTTGTAACCCATTCTGAGCTCTCCTGGGAGGACGGGATATAAGAACAAATACATAGATACATGTTTCACTCCTTATAACCTATTCTAACTCCAATTTTGGATGGGGGTTACAGCTTCTCATCAGAAATACGACTGCTCCTGGTATCTCTCTGCAGGCATCGCTGTGCAAAGAACCCAGGCCACGTCTCACAGTCGCTCCTTGAAGTCATGCTCCACCACTGGCTCCCCAGCGGGCTTCCTGGGCTTCATTGCTGGATCATTACCACAGTTATGCCTGGCATTCCCAGCAAAAGGCAGCTCCACTCAGGGGAAACGAACTTCGCTTGCTCCTCAAAGTAGTTATTCAATTGAAACCAGATTGCTGGTCTTTAAGCAGGCTTACTGGCTCCATTTCCAGCTCGCAACAGCTGTGTTCTGCATCCCTGGTGACGGGGCTTGATACTGACAATTCCTTAGCAAAGGTCCTGCTGAAAGAGCCTCAGTCCCCACCCATCACAAACCTCTGGAAGAACAAAGCTACTCACTGCTAGGACACAAAGCTAGATACTACCAAGCGGCCTGAGACTTCAATGATTCAGTTTTAGATTTATGAATACTGAAAAGTTAAAGATTATGAAGAGAGAAAAGAGACTGCGCCAGTTATTGCCAAAAGAAATCTATTGGGTGTGTCAGATAAATACTTTGGCACCACAAGGATTAAATGAAGGATTTGCTACATGCCTTATTTCATTATTTTCACTAATAAGATTTACAGGGAGAACTCAGTTTAGGAGACAAGTTTCAAAAAGGCCAGAGAGATGCAGACTGTGGGCTAGATTCATTAAGCAAACTGATCGGTTTGCGACCCCATTGCGACCCGATTTCCCTCTGACCCGATTCACTAACCTTTGTACCGATCTGATTCCGATCCGTGCATGCAAATGAGGGAAAACGGCATGCAAAGTAGGCAGGGATGTGATTCACTATAAAAAAAAAAAAAAAAAAAAAGAGGGACACCGACTGGGCTGACCGATCCAAAATAAGCAATTGCTGAGGTCCTTTCCGACTGCCCTGCATTCTGTCACCCTGCTCTTTCCCTGCTTCTGTGCTCTCAGCCCCGATCTGCTGCCTGTCCTGCTCTCCTGCTCTTGCCCCAAATCTCTCCTGCTGCCCCAACTCTCCTGCCCTTCCCTGAAGTGTAAGCCCATGGTTTTAACCCGCAGGCTTAAAGCGGGTTAAAACCACAGGCTTGCAAAAAAAAAAAAAAAGTTTCCTGCTGAGAGCATTTGCAGACCATCTACAGGCAAGGAAGATGGTCTGCGCATGCTCAAGGATCGCTCTCTAGTAATCCTTGCGGTTGGTGGGGGCGTGCCAACGATCGGCCCCCTTTTTGCAGGCAGGACTTTAGTGAATTCATTGGTCTACATGCAAATGGACACGGATCAAAGGTTAGTGAATCTAGCCTTGTGTCCTTAATGCAAACAAGCACTTAGGAAAATTTTCAAAGGTAAAAACATGCTCATTGGTTCCCTTTGAAAATGACTGGGCCTAAAGGGCTGTGTTTAAAGTGTCCATATATTTTGCACCTAATATTAGAGAGAATAGCAGAAGGAGGCCAAAGTTGTACAGATACATGAGAAAATTGAACATGCATGCATTTGTTTTCATGCCCCTACCTAAATGCCCCCACGGAAAAACAATGTGATCATGTTACACCTCTCTGTCTGAACATTAACTTCCTGTATCTTCTAATATAATAAAACCCTAAGCGCGTATGCGCACTGTTACCTGCGTGTTCCGTTTTCCATGAGCTGTAGGTCTCTGGCAGGTAGGAGTGCGCATGCGCGCTTAGGGTTCTGTTTTCCGTGCTGTTGTTCGGTCTGCCCTGTTCCCTGCTCGCCTTGCCATACTGTATTTTTAAGTTGAAAGACGCGGCGGTGGTTTTTCCATGCTGTTGCTCAGTCTGGCCTGCTCCCTGCATGCCTTGCCGTACTGTATTTTTAAGTTGAAAGACGCGGCAGTGGCTCCTCTCACGATCCCCGCCTGCGTCGGACTTCTGACGCAGGTGGGGATCATGAGAGGAGCCGCCGCCGTGTCTTTCAACTAAAAAATACACTACGGCAAGGCACGCAGGGAGCAGGCCAGGCCGAAGCTTCAAAAATCCCAAAGGTGAGCAAATCCACTGCCCGACAGAGGGCTCCGTTTTGAAGCTGTGGCTCTCATTGAACTGCCAGTTGGCTGGCTCCCTTACCGGAGTTATTTTTCAGTTTATAGGTGCCGCTGTGGCTCCTCTCATGAGCCGCACCTGCGTCAGAGAAGATTTCCAATGCAGGCGGGGATCGTTAGAGGAGCCGCCGCAGCACCTTTAAACTTAAAAATAACTCCTACAAGGGAGCCGGTCAGACCACGGGAAGAGTAGGGGTGATGGAGAAATCCTGCTGCTGCACAGGGAAATGGAGGAGGAGGGAATGCTGTGGCTGCTGCACAGGGAAGTGGGGGGGGGAGGGAAAAAATGCTACTGCACAGGGAAATGGAGGGGGAGGGAATGCTGTGGCTGCTGTATAGGGAAGTGGGGGGGGAGGGAAAAAATGCTACTGCACAGGGAAATGGAGGGGAGGGAATGCTGTGGCTGCTGTACAGGGAAGTGGGGGGAAGGAAAAATGCTACTGCACAGGGAAATGGAGGGGGAGGGAATGCTGTGGCTGCTGTATAGGGAAGTGGGGGGGAGGGAAAAAATGCTACTGCACAGGGAAATGGAGGGGGAGGGAATGCTGTGGCTGCTGTACAGGGAAGTGGGGGGATGGAAAAATGCTACTGCACAGGGAAATGGAGGGGAGAGAATGCTGTGGCTGCTGCACAGGGAAGTGGGGAGGAGGGGATGCTGCTTCAGCTTTTGCACAGGGAAGGGGGAGAAGGGAAAAAATGCTGCTGTACAAGGAAATAGAGGGGGAGGGAATGCTGCTTCGGCTTCTGCACAGGGAAGTGGGAGGGAGGGAAAAAATGCTGCTACACAGGGAAATGGAGGGGGAGGGAATGCTGCATCGGCTTCTGCACAGGGAAGTGGGGGGAGGGAAAAAATGCTGCTGCACAGGGAAATGGAGGGAAAGGGAATGCTGCGGCTGCTGCACAGGGAAGTAGGGAGGGAAACAGAAAGAAAGGCAGAAATACACAGGGGCAGGGAGAGAGACAGAAAGACAAAGGGGGCCAGGGAGTGACAGACAGAAAGAAAGACAGCGGGAGGGAGAGAGACAGAAAGAAAAAGACAGGGGTAGGGAGAGAGACAGAAAGACAGACATATATTCTAGCACCCGTTAATGTAACGGGCTTAAAGACTAGTTCCCTATAAGGTTCTAACGCTGAACCCCTTCTGGTTTAGTTTTCAGGGTTCCCACTCTTTGAGTCAGCCTGCTTATCCCTTACAATCCCTTAAGAACATTTAATGGTCATTCCTTGCTATTGCTAGGTCCACTGGGAGACTGTTTGCCAGTCTTGCTTTAGTGTCTGGGTCCCTGCCCTAAGGAATAGTCTCCCACTTTACCCTTGACTGGACTCCTCCTTTTCTAACTTCAAGTCTCTTAAAGCTTTCTATTTTTCAGCTGCCTTTCCATCTATGCTGGACTAGTAACATTGCGCAGTCTCCTCAGGGCCTGTGGGGACAATGATCAGGCATGTTCATCTGTTCATGTTTCTACCTTTACCCTCATCTACTCCTTTTCTCTCTAGTCCTAGTTGTGTCTTGCTTTGTCCCCTCTTCCCCTTTTTTAAATTAAAAAAAAGTTGTAAATTACACGAGGCTCTATTTTTGAAAGATCGGAGGTATAATATATGAAATTGAACCTTGAACTTTAAATTTGAGCTAAATTTTCATATTTTGGCGAAGGTAGAGGGAAGAGCCAAAAATAAAGGACTTAGAGTAGCATAAATCAGAGGTCACATGAAGGAGCATCAGTTAGTAACCTGTACTGTACTTGCTTTTTGACTCTGTAGGATGTGATGTAGCTAGCTGGTTCATCCCCCCAAGTGACAACTCATTTAAAGGTTGTCCAAATGTGCTGTCTGCCTGTAATAATATCTTCTGCTGTTGTCTAGGTTGAGACTTTCCACTGGCTTTCTCTCAATGGTGTCTCACCATTTTTGTCTCATGATGACACGTTATGCTGTTTCTTTAAGTCCTATGCATTGCAGTAATTGTGGAAAACAGTATTAATCTTAAGACAGATCATAATCCATATCCTTTTCTTCATCGCGTTTGGTTTAGAAACAGAAACATGATGGCAGATAACAGCCAAACGGCCCATCAAGTCTGCCCATCCGCAGTAACCATTATCTCTTTCTCTCTCTGAGAGCTCCCATGTGCTTATCCCATGCCTTCTTGAATTCAGACACAGTCTCTGTCTCCATTACTTCCTCCAGGACACTGTTCCACGCATCTACCACTCTTTCTGTGAAAATGTATTTCCTTTGATTACTATGGAGTCTATCACCTCTTAACTTCATCCTAGGCCCTCTCATTCGAGTGCTTCCTTTCAATTGAAAGAGACTCGATTCATGCACATTTATGCTACATAGGTATTTAAACGTCTCTATCATATATCCCCTCTCATGCCTTTCCTCTAAAGGATACATATTGAGATCTTTAAGTCTGTCCCCATACACCTTATTAAGAAGACCACACACCATTTTAGTAGCCTTCCTCTGGACTGACTCCATCCTTTTTATTTCCTTTTTGAAGATGCGGTCTCCAGAATTGTACACAATATTCTAAATGAGGTCTCACCAAAGTCTTATACAGGGGCATCAATATCTGCTTTTTCCTACTGGCCATACCTCTCCCTATGCAACCTAGCATCCTTCTAGCTTTCGCTGTCACCTTTTCAACCTGTTTGGCCACCTTAAGATCATCACAAACAATCACACCCAAGTCCCGCTCTTCTGTCGTGCACATAAATTCTTCACCCCCTAAACTGTACCGTTCCTTCAGATTTTTGCAGCCGAAATGCATGACCTTGCATTTCTTAGCGTTAAATTTTAGCTGACAAATTTCAAACCATTCTTCAAGCTTCATTAGGTCTTTCTTCATGCTATTCACACCATCCGGGGTGTCTACTCTATTGCAGATTTTGGTATCATCTGCAAAAATGCAAATATAGCATGCTCGGTTTTTCATCTACTCTGTTGTGTTTTGCTGTGCATTTATCTGCGGAGAAGTCTCGTTCTTCTGTTTTCTTTACAACCGTGAGCAGACCAGGCATAACCTATATTATTTTGTAGGTTACATGTCTAAGAAGGAGCTTGCTCATGTATATATCCCCTTGCATTTAAGGCATGTTATTTTAGAATAGCACATAGGCACACTGCTGGCACTTTGCAGGTTAGTGTACACATTTTCATGAGTGTGTAAATGTGGACACCTAATTGATAAAGTTGTTTGTTTATTCTATTGGCTATACCAACTCTCCTCTGATATCAAACATACTCACAGGCTATATAGCCTCTTGTTCAGTATGCCCAAAACTGTAATTATGTTTTTTGCTCTAGCTCGTTGTACTATCATAAAGCATTGTCAGGCTGCCGGCATAGTAAAATGTTATATAATAAATGGATGGGTGGATTTCTTTGTCACTTGTGGTAATGTGGTCTTCCTCTTTGCAAGATAATCAGCCTTTTAAGTGGATCCAGCAACTTTCCTCAAAAGAGTAGAACACTAGATGCAGCCAAAGGCTTTGAGATGGTATTTAACCCCCAGGCGGCTGTCAGTGCTTCAGATCATAAAGAATAAGCTCTTTCAGTTCTCTGAAGCACGTATAGTCATGTGTAAAGATTTCATTGTTAGCACTTAAAACACAAATCTCCTGTCTGATGCAGGGAGGGTCTTAACGTATCACACAGGTGATGAGTTAAGAACTTGGGTATGCTTCAGTGACTGAAAAACAACCCTGATAGCCACACTTCATGGAGGCCCTACTTTGACTGGCAGCAGGTAACAGGCTGACAGGGAAAAACCAGTATAGGGGAGAGACATACTAAAAATGGAAAGATCAATAAGTAGGTTGCAGGGCTGTAGTTGTACTCTGTGCAAGCTCACACTATGGTTCCCCCCTCACCACCCCGGACAGGCTGTCTCCTCGCTTCTCTCCTGCCTCACCCAAATAGACAATGCAGCATCTCCATCTGTGTTCCCCCCCCCCCTCTTCAAATGGATCCTCCCACTTAAGCATAGCCAGGCATTGCTGGGTCCTGATTACATAACAACAGGAAGAGGAAGTGCACGATAAAGGAGGTGGGATTCATTAATGCCTGGAAACACGCCTGAGCAGGAGGCATCAAGGAGCACCGCCGCACCCACTGATCATGGTTCCCCACCCACAAATAGAAGTCTCAGAGGGGAACACCAGGAGGAAGGGGGCAGGACAGGAACAGGGGGAGACTCTGCACTGTATGCTTGGGGGAGGTGCAGGAAGGAGGCAGGGACATAACTCTGTGCTGCAGCCCAAATAATTTCACACCCCCATTTGTCTTGCATCCTGTGCAACTGCACTACCCACACATATCTTGCAATGACCCTGGTAGTTTGTATGTGTGGGCATGCATTTCCTCTCCCTGCTTCTCCCTCCCCTACTCTAATGCTCCTCTCACCATTTCCCCCTTAATGTTTAAAAATTAAGGGGTAGATATTCAGCCGGTGGTAAGCTCTTTTTTTTTTTAGCCTCCAGCGACAATATTCCTGGATATTCAATGACTTTATGCAGCCAGCTATCTCTTAAGCAGTTAAGTGCAATATTCAGTACATAACCACCTAAGTGACATCACATAAAGGTAGGACTGATTTTTATAGGGTTACCAGATTTTACTTATGTGAAATCTGGATCCCCTAGATCTGCCCCTAGGCCCGCCCAGTTCCACCCATACCACACCCCAACCTCATCCCTAGCATCGCCCCCCTCAGCCTGCTCGTCTTGGTTGGGAGGGTATCTGCGCATAAACAGATGCCCCTCTCGACGCGATATGTCCTTCAAAACCTGGACAACCCTAGATTTTTATGCTATCCAATTAGGCCACTTAACGTATATACTCGAATATAAACTGAGATTTTTTGACCATACAATCATTAATGAATAAAAACATGTAATAAAATAACATCCACATACAGACAATTAAGGTTTGCTATAGTAGGGAGGTTACAGGAACTGTAAATCTGACTGGACAGAAGGGAAGGTACATGACTGGATCACCAGGGCTGTAAGGTAGGCCCAAGGAGGGGCCTACGGTAGGTCCAGGTAGGGGGGTTACCTTTACAATGGGAGTGAGTAAGTGAATGGGAGTTTCCATTGGGGCAGTGAGGCTGGAGGCAGAGCTGACCTTGGCAGGACACCTCAGGGAAGGGAGGGAACAGCAGGAATGACATATGTCATGGGGAAGGGAGGGAAGGAAGTTTATATTCGAGTTAGGCCTACTGTGGAGTTAGGCATTGTAAAGCGCCTCCATAGCCATGATGCAGGTGCCTACTTTTTTTAATGCTTTTATTTGTTTTTAAATAGCGTTTTCCACTTGTTAGGCACTGCTAGGGTGCCTACCGGTGCTTAACTTAAGGTGCCGTTTATAGAATAGGAGCCTTAGTTTGTGCTTAGTATGTGAGTGATAATCACCTACATACTAGGTGGAGGTCAGGGGTCATGCACTAATGGAAAAATTCGTCCATGGCCATTAATAGGGAAAATTTAAAAAATCGGCCATTTTACCCCTGCGGGAAAAATGGTCTTAGCATGTGGGAATGACCCATATAAAGATACGTTACAGCCACTTTTTACCACAGTTTGGTAAAAGGGCCCCTAAACTAACTTAAGATATTGCTTTTGGGCTTACTCTTATGTCCAGAGCAGGCGTCCCCAAAGTCCCTCCTTGAGGGCCGAATCCAGTCGGGTTTTCAGGATTTCCCCAATGAATATGCATGAGATCTATGTGCATGCACTGCTTTCAATGCATATTCATTGGGGAAATCCTGAAAACCCAACTGGATTCAGCCCTCAAGGAGGGACTTTGGGGACCCTTGGTCCAGAGTATGGAGATGTGTTACAACATATGTCCACTTTGAGTATTATTATGTGTGGGAAGTAATTTATAACAGTTTGCCTATAAAAATATTAGCAGGAAATCTGCATAAAGAGTGGGTGGATTGAATTTGCAGACATTTTAGGCCTGCACAGGAGCAGGTATAAATGTTAATGCACATTTTACAAAATATGCACCTGTACATAATTGAAGACTCTGCTTGTGCTTGACTCATACTCCTCCCCTGAACATAAAGATCATATACAAATACATGACTGACTGCACCGCATATACATTTTACACTGGAAGTAATTGTATAAGAAGTCTTTAATAAATGCATATTAGCAAATCCTTACAAAAATTCCTTCATAAAGCTAACTCCTTAGTTCCAATAGTTTTTATTGAAGCAATAATATAAAAATCAAACAACATTCAACAACAGTGTAACAATATTTCAAATGAACATACCCTTTTCCCTCCATATTCGAAATTTCAGCAATCGCAGATTCGATTATTCACGGTTTATAGCTTGCTGGCTCCTCCCCCCAAATTACATCAGCTTGCATAGAGAAATCGCTGATTCCAAGCATTTACAGATAAAATCGCTGATTCCCAGCACTTTCTTCACCGTGTTTTGCCTCTCCTTCTGGAACAGGCCAGGTCTCCCACCATGTTATTCGCGGTTCCACCATATTCACGATGGTTTTAAATAGTAAACAGCGAATAACATATGAAAAAGTTATTCATGGTTTTTCCGTATTTGTGAGTCTGTTAATCCCCTATCACAGCGAATACAGAGGGAGAAGTGTAATTATGCATATAATTCTACATCTCTCAAAGTTTGTAATATATTGCAAATTATGGACCCCTTTTATCAAACTGCAGTAGAGCTTTTTACCGCGAACAGGCGAGGTACGAGATGCTCCACACTGATGGGCCCTCAGTAAAACCTCACCAGCCCGCAGTAAAAAGCTCTACCACGGTTTGATAAAAGGGATCCTATATAAACCAGGTCATATATCATTACAAAATAAAGACACTAGTTCCCAGTCTCTTTTGAATTTGTTGAATGTGTTTGTTTTCTCTGCTTTATAAGATTCATATTTGTAAATCACATAGACTGAATTCCACTATAAAGAGGTGTTAACTTTGCTATTATTTTTCCATTCAGTGATGATGGGTTTAAGAGTAATTGTTATCCAACTATCTAGTAGCTTGGCTTGGTCAGCTGACAATAAATCTGAAAAACAGAACAAAAAAATGACTGCAGCATAACTTATATAGAAGTTAACAGGAAATATCTGAGGTATTTTCTTCCAGAAATCAGACCTAAATATGTGTACAATAATGACTACTTTTTACCTATTTAACTTAATACGTCAAAATTGTGTAAGCATTCGAAATCCTTTCAGCACAAGTCCTTTTAAATTAGCATCTCTTGTTCTCTTCAGTGTTTGGAAAAAAATTTTTCGATTCACGTGTAACTCATTAGTATCTCTGTCCACCAGGGCAGGCGCAATTGGTAAATCATAGGAGCAGATCAGATCAGAGCAGTTCAATTACAGACTGTTTCCATCCCTAAGTGTCTAGTTCTCAGAATGGTAATCATGTTAATCTGGGTTACAGACAGCAAATTACAAATTTCAGATATTCATTATAAACCAGGAGCCTCGCCCTTTCCCTCCCTCTGTCACTTGCTGCAAAGATGCACTCACATTTCTGGAGACATTTTATACACATAGAGGGTAATTCTATAACTGATAGGAGCTTATTCTGCAAAGGAAGGCAGATTCCTTCTTTCTTTATAAAATATTAGTATAACAGATGTTTATGTTTACCGTAATGTTTATTAAAATTTTCTATTACCGCCTATAAAGCCAAAAAGGATCAAAGCAGTTTACATCACAACTGAATCATATTTAAGAAAGGAACTCCATTAGAAAATAGGAAAGGAAAGATATTAACATTTCTAAAACATATCCACTAAAACTGTTATATGAAATAAATACATCCAAATCAACACAAATCAGTACAAATTAATACAAATTAATGCAGATTGCAGTCCCCATTCCATTATTCAATTCGAGAGAGCCATTTGAAAAAAATGTGCTTTTAGACGTCTCTTAAAATTTTGAAATGATTCTTCCTTCCTTATATAGAAGTTAACAGGTAATATCTGAGGTATTTTCTTCCAGAAATCAGACTTAATATTTGTACAATAATGACTACATTTTACCCATTTAACTTAATGTGTCAACATATACAGCTTGGTCAGCGGGACGCTGGAGATGAAGCAAGCCCTGAAGAAACGGTTACTTACCCTGAAACGTTGGCCTATCTTTAAAAACCACTTGTTCTCCTACAGTTATAAGCAACAGCTAGTTTAGTCCTGCACTTAGAGTTGAGTGTGGTATTTTGCACATTCCCTCCGGAAGTTTTTTGCCGATGATGTTGGAGGAGGAGGTTTGAGCGTTTATGCCCTACCTAAAAATTACCTGAGGCTTTTTCTTCCGTTGAGAATGGGCTATCTAACTAAAAGAGTGGAGTATTTGTACTGAACAATTATATTACCCACTCGCACCAATATTTGGATATAGTATTATCAACATATACAGCAAAATTGTGTAAGCACTCGAAATCCTTTCAGCACAAGTCCTTTTAAATTAGCATCTCTTGTTCTCTTCTCTACATGTGTGCAACTTGGGCCCCGAGCATTTATACCAGCCATAGGGCTGCCACGTGTGCATCTATATTCTGGAGATATGCATGCAATTTATAGTATTCTCTAAGTTGTTTGTGTAATGCCCTGCCCATGCCCCACCCAGTCTAAAGCCCACCCTCAAACTACATGCTTGCGTGCAGCTGCATATTTGACATATACATACAGGGTGAGGCAAAAAAAAAAAAATAAAAAGTAATCCCCTAGAGTTTTTTGCTGCTTTCTCAGCAACTGCTTGGAATTTCAACCTGAAATTTTACAGCATTATTTGATGTTACTATCTACGTTTGTGTCGAGTGGAATGAGATTATCTTTAAACACGGTGATGCTACTGAAGTTTTAGTGTGACCAACCAGCAATTTTTGCACACTCAAACATGTTTGCGTTGCAAAACTAGCATTAATGATGTCACAGTGAGGTAGATTTTTGTCTGTAGAGCAGCGTTGAAGGCCTGTCACAAGCTCTACCCAAAGTCGCAAACAGTATCCTCTTTTGTTCCAGATGCACAACATCCTCCTTTCACAAGATCCACATCCTGACTGCATGGAATCCTGCGTCTATCCCGTTAGCAAGCATCCTTTTTCCACTAAAGTTTAACTTCAGTGGAATCCAAGACTCCAGTCATCCAGCATCTATTCCTTCAATCTGGCAGTCTGTCAACCAGTTGATCAGCATCCAGTTTCAAGGACTTGCCTTGCCTGGCAGAGCTCTTGGTGTTCAACTATCTGCATACAGTAAGTTATCTGCTTCACATGTGTATAATAAACAGTTACAAATAAAGAAAAGCGGGCCTTTCTTTGGATGTTGGCCTGGTTTAGCTAGCTGGATAATAATAATAATAATAACTTTATTCTTTTATACCGCCATAACCAAAAGTTCTAGGCGGTTTACACTAAAAAGAACTGGACAATCGGCGAAATACAATAATACAGTAAAAAATAGAATTTCAATAATAGAACTCACTAAGTAATAAACTTATCAAACAAAGTGGTCTTAATTAATTTCCGAAAACTGCAATAGGATAACATAGCTTACTGAATACATTTACCTAACCAAGATTATTGCCTACCAGCTTGAAATGCTAGGGTCCTGCCTAAGAAGGTCTTATATCTACACTCATTAATTAAGTAGAAGTTTCTAGTTTCTCTTGATGGTCTATGCAACACAAAATGAGGAAAAAGGTTAAGCAGGAGACAATCCCGATATCAACTTAAAGCAGATACAGAAAAATTTGAGTAATACTCTTGCCTCCAAAGGCATGGATACATTTATTTATTATTTATTTTTTGTATTTGTAGACCACTTATAGCCTAAGTGGTTTACATTCAAGTACTCAAGTTTTTCTCCCTATCTGTTCCAGCAGGCTCACAATCTTACTAATGTACATAAGAACATAAGAATTGCCGCTGCTGGGTCAGACCAGTGGTCCATCGTGCCCAGCAGTCCACTCACGCGGCAGCCCTCTAGTCAAAGACCAGTAAAAGTAGCAAAGGTTATTAGTTTTCATGCAGTATACTTGGAACGCAGGGATACCTGACCCCTCCTACTATCCCCCACCTCCCTGGTCTATCTAACCTCCAGCTCTGGTCCCACCTAGCTTCTGTCTAAGCTGGACTTGAACCCACAATCTCCTATATCGAGTCAAAGTGCTTTAGCCATTGAGCCACCAGGAGCAATGGAGTGGGAATAGCATAGACAGTTAAAAACAGGAGCGTGTGGTTTAGTGGATGGAGCTACAGCCTCAGCATCCTGAGGTTGTGGGTTCAAACTCAGTGCTGCTCCTTGTGACCCCGGGCAAGTTGCTTAATCCTTCACTGCCCCAGGTACATTAGTTAGACTGTGAGCCCACCAGGACAGAAAGGGAAAATGCTTGAAGTACCTGTATGTCAATCACTTTGAGTGTGGTTAGAAAAGTACAAAAAGGCAGTATACAAGAAGTCCCAATCCCTTCCCCCCTTTGGTGATCAAAATCTGGAACAATTATAGGTAAAGCAGCTTTCAGCTGATTTTATACAGTATCTTTTAGCTAAGCTAGACTGTTCCAGATACAGAAACATATGTTCTGGAGAAATTCAACAAACAGAAAGAAGAGTAAGAAATGAGCTTATGCAGATATACGGTCCATAAAATTTTTGGCATTTATTTGACATGTTACAAGTATTTGGTTTTACTGAGGACAGTACTGGCTTCAAATAAACCTTGGGCATGTTTCTTCTACATAGTCATAGCCAGGACTTGTTTGGAATTAATTTTACTAGTTTAGCACAGAGCCAAAATCAAGACTTATCTCCAGATGTTTCAGTCTCCTTCATGGGTTGATTACAACCTTGCCTGCGACCCAGAACTTGTGGCATTTGATACCGGATACTTTTCTAAGTTGCTTCAAAGTTGTAGTGAGGCCAACAGATTTTAGCAACATGTTCCATGAGCCACACACTATACAGAGGAGAATTCAATAAAGTTGCTAACGTTTTATATACCAATTACATATAAATACACATAAATGCCAAAATTCAGTCTAAGTGCTATTCTGTAAATATACATATAACTTATATAGCTAATATTTGACAGCCTGGGCAGAGAGTGAATGGTACAGCTAAGGAGCATACCTAATTATGCCAGTTTTCTATAAAGGAAAGTATTCCATTATAGAATAGGCATCAAAATATGCACCCTGTTATAGAATGACCCTGTATGGGAATACTGTAATTCTATAAAGAGCACCAAAGGTCAGTCAGCAAGATGCAGTGTACTAAGGGCCTGATTCTGTAAATGGTGCTGTGGCAGATTCTTTAAGAGTGCAGTTATGTTACTGGGCAGAAGAAAGAGTTGGGCAATTGGGAAAAGACTACAGATCCCAAAATGCCTTGCGCTTGAGAGCTCACTGCTGACTCGGGGAGGGTGAGGGGAGTATTTCTGCCCAGACTTGAGTCAGTTGGGAGAGGTCTCAGAAGAAAGGAGAGGTCCTGCAGCAGGGATTGAGAGCTAGACGCAGTATTTGGCTGAGGTAAGCCAAACCATATTTATACTGTGTGAGGCAAACGACCCTGAATAAAGATTTTTCTTATATGCAATTGTGTGTTAACTCTCTGCTGGTCTCTCCTGGAAAGGCAAGACAGTCTGCCATACCAGGTTGTCTGTTGCAGGAGCCTAAAACTTAAGTGCTGAGTTGTGTGACTCTAGGCATGATTCTATAAAAGCTAGAATGCACCTAAAGTGGGCTTAGGCGTCGATAGGCATCCTAATCTTAGGTGTACTCTATTTATACCAGGGTTTACTTGGCCTAAATGAGTGCACCTAAGTGCAAAAGAGGTGCTTACATGAAAAACACACCCATGATCCATCCCTTAACCACACATATATTCTGGTAGGTGCCTTGGACTAGTGGTAGGCACCTACCATCCAATTAAGTGCAATTTATGTCAATTGTAAGGTGGTAATTATTCATTATTGGTGCCAATTAAGCCTTTTAATGAATTAAGTTAGGTGCCTAGATCTGCAGGCGTTATTTAGAGAATGTGGGCCTAAATGCTAATTCTATATTCATAAGTTTGGGGAGAGTTTGGCACAGTGGTTAAAGCTACAGTCTCCGCACCCACACTTCTCCTTGTGACCCTGGGCAAGTCACTTTATCCCCCCATTGCCCCAGGTACATTAGATAGAACCTGCCAGGACAGAAAAAAATGCTTGAGTACCTGAATAAATCCATGTAAACCAATCTGTGTTCCCCTGGTAGAATGGTATAGAAAATTGAATACATAAATAAACAACATTTAGCTGGAATTCTGGCATGTGCACACACATGCTGGTATTCTGATCATTTACATGCACATATGAGGGCCTACCTTGTTGAATTATCCCTTATATGTTATTGGTGGCAGGAAGGGGCATTTTCAATATGATGTCCAAGTTCAATTGTAGATGTTTTGATAAAATGCATCATTTTAAAACATATTAATTCCCTATCTATTAAATTTATATCAGGATCAACTGAATAATGGTTGTATAACAGGTACTATAGCGGAATCATTAACTATTGTTTTGCCAAAGCCAAATAAAGATCCCTTGTTGGTTGCTAATTAAAGGCCGATTTCTTTGATTAATGTAGATGGGAAAATATTAGCTTTACACTTGGCTAAGGCTCTTCCTTATATTATTGGTGTCCACCAAACAGGGTTCGTTGCTAGTAGACATTCTTCAAATAATACTAGATTGGCCTTTCATATGCTAAATTTGACAAAAAAAATGGATGATCCAGCCTTTTCTGTTTCTTTAGATGCAGAGAAGGCTTTTGATCAAGTAGAATGGTCCTTTATGTATCAGGCTATGGAATGGTTCGGTATTGGTTCTGGATTTATACAAATGATTCAAACCTTGTATTGCTCCCCTTTTGCTAGATTGTACATTAATAATACTTTTTCAGAGCAATTTCACTTGGAAAGGGGAGTGAGACAGGGATGTCCGTTATCTCCTTTGCTGTTTGATATTGTTTTGGAACCCTTACTGTTGGCTATTAAACAAGCAGAGGAGATTTGTGGTATTCCTTGGACAGGTCGGGAATACAAAGTTTCTGCATATGCAGATTATATTTTGCTTCATTTGAGAAGTCCTGAAATTACCATACCATGTTTACTGGAACTGATTAATAAATTTGGAAAATTCTCTGGTTACAAAATAAACCTGAGTAAATCAGAAATTCTTCCATTGAATGTACATTGTACAGAAGGATTATTTGATGAATTTCCTTTTATTTGGAAGGAGGATGGTATTAAATACTTAGGTATATGGATTAAAAATACATTGGAAGGAACGATGAAAATAAATGAAAAATCATTATTATTAAGGTGTCAGGTCAAAAGCGACAAAGGCGCGCCCAGACAATTGAGCGCAGCGCGGAGGCACGCACCGCTCTAAATTACTGTTTTTAGGGCTCCAACGGGTGTGTGTGTGGGGGAACCCCCCACTTTACTTAATAGACATCACGCCGCATTGTGGGGGCGTTGTGGGGGGTTGTAACCCCCCACATTTTACTGAAAACTTAACTTTTTCCCTGTTTTTAGGGAAAAAGTTCAGTTTACAGTACAATGTGGAGGGTTACAACCCTCCAAACCCCCCATAACGCTGGCGCGATGTCTATTAAGTAAACTGGGGGGGGGTTCCCCAACAAAATCCCCCCGTCGGAGCCCCTAAAAACTGTAATTTTGTGCGGCGTGCGCCTCCGCGCTGCGCTCAATTGTCGGTGCGCGCTTTTGTCTTTCACGCCTATGTCTATGAACCATTATTAAAGGTCACGGAGATGTGTGAGCAATGGAACCCTTTACACTTGTTTTGGTGGGGGAGAGTTTAAACGGTCAAAATGATGATCTTGCCCATTGGTAATTTGTTACCAACTGGGTATGTTACCAATTTATTTTCAACTGTCCTTTTACAAAAAGTTAAATATTATATTGACAAAATTTATTTGGCTAGGGAGACAGCAAGAATTGCTTTAGTATCACTACAAAAAACAATTGTGGAGGGTGGGGTAAATTTTCCCAAATTTTATAGGTATCATCAAGCCTATATAATGCGTCAAGGTATGTATTGGATCCTCCCTGAGCTCTTGGAACATTACCCAGATTGCTATATCTTGAGTGGAAAATCATGTCCCCGATGAGACTGTCTCATATATTAAGTATTAAAATACCTAGGTACACTAAGGATAATGTGATTTTATGGACACATGGAAAACAATTAAATTTATTGATAAGTTAACAGATGTTCCCATAATAAAGTCTACTTTGTAATCCTTATGGTTAAACTCCAAGATTCAAATAGGCGGTACTGGGATCGCTTGGAAGAATTGGATGCAGGCAGGTATTCGGACGTTAGATGACGTTATGTCTAATGGAAATCTGCTTGATTTTTCACAATTGCAACAGTCATTTGGAATTTTAAAATCTCAACAATATAGGTGGTTGCAGTTGAAGCAGGCTATTCAGAGTGGGTTCCCTGAATGGAAAAATTTTAAAACATATTTTAGCCTGCAAATCCTTTGCTACCAAACTGATTTAGTAGGTCATCAGGCTGCTCAGTGGTACAAATTGATTTCTGAATTTTTGAATAAAAAGCCAAAAAATAGTCTTAGACACATCTGGAGCATCGAGATAAAACAGTATATTTCTGTGTCTCGGCCATGAATTTGGACTTGGAAATGTACAGCGTCAGCATCTATGAGACAAACATGGTTATTTTTGTTACATAGGATTTTCTGGACCCAAGTTCGATTAAATAAAATAGATAGTTCTAAGTCTAATAGACGCTGGTATTATCATACTGGTATAGGGACTTTGGATCATCTGTTGTATTTTTGTCCGTTTATATTAATATATTGGAAGTCAATTTGGGGACAAATAAATTTAGTACTAGATTCAAATGTTCCAATGTCATATGAAGCTATAATTTGTGGAACAATTTTACATGTGAAACCCACTCTAGATAAATATAAGAGTCGTCTATTTATGATCCTAACAGGTATAGCCATTCAATTGATTACAAGTAATTGGAAAAACCATGATAGAATTAATTATACATTTTGGTGGGTGAATGTGTGTACTACATACAGATACGAACGAATTAACGCAGAATGTAGGGGTTTTAGTGAGGTATGCGGGCCCTAGTCTGATATTCAGCCAGGGCCACATAACTCTTATGCAGGTCCAAGTGAATATTGGCCAGTCCTGCATAAGCTCCACATGCCCAGGCTGCCTGGACTTATGCCCCAATATTCAATGCCGGTGCCCTGACATGGCCCGGCACTGAATATTAGAGCATAGTGTAGATTTTTTTTTTTTCTCTTTCGAAAATGAGCACCATAGAGTCAAAAGAACAAAAGTGCAACTGGAAAAAATGCTTCCTGGGATCTTTGTGGATAGGAATTCCATGTGTGATGAGAAAGGATATAAGAGTTGGGAGAATACTACTTTTCAGATAGCAAGAATGAAGAAGCAGTGAAATACTAACAGAAATGAGTATAGCAAATAAAATTGACAGTACAATGATCATTAGGGTTATAAGACCTCCGGATTTTCCCGGGCATGTCCTCCTTTTCGAGGACATGTCTGGGGACCCGGATGGCATTTCAAAACCCGACAGGTTTTGAAGCGGTGTCCAAGTAAGTGATGAGTTGCTCCCTGTGGTTACTGACGTCAGCTGGGCTGCTTCTTTTTTGCAGCCTCTGTTTAGTGCCGTTCCCCGGGTGTCTTTTTTCAACATCAAGTGTGTAGACCAAAGGACTCAGGTAACTTGCCTTGCAACCAGATTAAAACAATGTTCTAAATACATGGTTGCTATATATTTATAATGAATTTTGTTTCTTAACTATGAGCACAATTTTCATAGTATGTTTTTGTTCTTAGGCACTGCACACTGCAAATAAAATCAATATAAAAAGCTTATCCTTCTGGCTTCCTGATGTAGCGTAGCGAAACACAGACTGTGTTGGAGCCGTGAACTGACCTTTTCAGATAAGTGGTCTACTGTTAAACAACTTTTGTAGAGCCATAACATTTATCACTCCAGTAGAAGCAAGAATCCTTGCTCTATGCAATGTGTTATGATTAAAATTCAAGCACCTTTCCAGTGACATTGTACCGCTGCTGTGGCACCTTGCTGAAGAGCTTATGAGCACATTTAAATATTTAAAAGCCTTTAAATGTTATATGAAGATATTGTTTGAGAAACTTGCCCAGTATTGATGAGAGAGTTTATTTTTGTTTTGTTCTATTTTGAAAGTATTGCCCCCTCAAGTGGACTGTAATTTAAAATCCCCGGTCTGTTTGGATCAAACATACATACATCTTTAGCATTAACTTTTAACTTTCAACTTTCTTTCATTTTTCTGCTTTCTTCTAAAAATCTACTTTTCCATGCCCCCCCTTCCCATCTACCCATGTGTACCATCTTTCCTCTCCCTTAATCCCATCTATCCATAAGAAGCATTTCTTCTTATCTCTTCCCTGTCGCACCCATCGCTGAGCACCATCTCCTCCCTCTGTCTCCCCTTCCTCTCCATCCCTATGCACCATCTCATCCCTCTCCCATGTTCAGACATCTCTATCTTCCCCCTTCCCCCATCATATGGTCTGGCATCTTTCTCCTCTCCTTCCCATAGCCTGGAATCTCTCTCTCTCCCATGGTCTGGCATCTCTATCTCCTTCCCTCCCTCTTCTCAAGGTCTAACATCTCTCTCCTCTCCTTTCTGCGGTCTGGCATCTCTCTCTCCCCTCCTTCCCTTCCATTCTGTGGTCTGGCATCTCTCTCGCTCTCCTTCCCATTCCAGTGGTCTGACATCTCTCCCTTCTTAAGGTCATCGCTCCTCCCTCCCACCTTTCCACCACTATTGTGTCCAACAATTCTCCCTCTTTCTTCCTTTCCCCATATACCTCATCTCTCTTTCCCTCTCACGCCACACACCTATGTCCAACAATTCTCCGTTCCTTTTCCTTCCCCCACCAGCTAGCATTTATTTCTCTCTCGTCCAACTATTCTACTTGTGCAGTATCTCTCTTTTCTTCCTTTCCTAATCTCTCCCCCATGCATTTATACTTCCCAACCCTCTCCCTGTATGTGCAGTATATGTCTTTCCCAACCCTCTGAGCATCTGTCCTCCCTGCCTGTCCAATGCCTTACCCCCTATACCCAGCCTCTCCCTGCAAGGCTCTGCACCCAACCCCCAACCTCCTCCCTTGTCAGGCCCTGCACCCAGCCCCCCTCCCTTCCCATCAGGCACTGCACCCAGTCTTCTTCCCTCCCTTGTCAGGCACTTCACCCAGCCCCCTTCCTTTCCTCCCTCCCCTGTCAGGCTCTTCACCCAGCCCCCTTCCTTCCTTCCCTCCCAACCTCTTTCAGACTCTGCACCCAGCCCCCCTCCTTCCCAGGCTCTGTAGTGTACCCTGCCCCATCCTCCTACCTCCTTCCAGTCGGTGGCAGCTGATTTCTTCTGCCGCTGAGCAGCAATCAGCAGGAGCACGCTTTGGTGCTGCCTGCTCGGCGCTCAGTGGCTTCTTTAATTGGCTCCCATTAATTCTTGCGATTCGTGAGAATTTATGGGAGCCAATCAAAGAAACCATTGAGTGCCGAGCAGGCAGTGCCAAAGCGCGTTCCTGCTGTTTGCCACTCAGCGGCAGAAGAAATCAGCTGCCACTGACTGGGAGGAGGTAGGAGGATGGGGCAGGATACACTACAGAGCCTGGGAAGGAGGGGGGCTGGGTGCAGAGTCTGACAGGGGTTGGGAGGGAAGGGGGCTGGGTGAAGAGCCTGACAGGGGTTGGAGGGAAGGAAGGGGGCTGGGTGAAGAGCCTGACAGGGGGCTGGTGTAGAGTCTGACAGGGGAGGGAGGGAAGGAAGGAGGCTGGAGCATGGAAAGCTCACTCCTGCCACCCAGGGACCACCAGGGATCAAATTTTTAGGGAGGCCACGGCCTCTGTGCTCCCCCCCACACACATTCTGTCACCTATGTGCCTCAGTATTATATTTTGGCGTCTTCCTAGATTTCTAGAGCAATCCTCCATTGGTTCTTCTGCCACATCATCCAAATCTCCCTATTCCACTCCAAGCATATCTCTCTCCATCATCTCTAGCTCCTTATTCTCTTCTTTTCTTTATCCTCCTTCCTTTTTTCCTGTCTTTCCTTCTGTAGTTCTTGTCTTTTGGTCTCAGGTAGGTTAACTGATCCAATCTGATGAGGTCTAACACTCCCAACTTTCTCTCTTTGACCTTTTATAAAGTCTAAATCAATCACAGGAATCTTATTTTTGCTGCAGTCATAAGAACATAAGAACATAAGAAGTTGCCTCCACTGAGTCAGACCAGAGGTCCATCTCGCCCAGCGGTCCGCTCCTGCGGTGGCCCACCAGGTCCATGACCTGTGAAGTGGTTTTTGCCCACTTTTATAACCTACCTCTAGTTCTATCTGTACCCTTCAATCCCCCTATCCTCTAGGAACCTATCCAAACCTTCCTTGAACCCCTGTAAAGTGCTCTGGCCTATCACCTCCTCCGGAAGCATGTTCCATGTGTCCACCACCCTTTGGGTAAAAAATAACTTTCTAGCATTTGTTCTAAACCTGTCCCCTTTCAATTTCTCCGAGTGACCCCTAGTGGTTGTGGGTCCCCACAGTTTGAAGAATCTGTCCTTATTTACTCTCTCTATGCCCTTTAGGATTTTGAAGGTTTCTATCATGTCCCCTCTAAGTCTCCTCTTTTCTAGGGAGAACAGCCCCAGCATTTTTAACCTGTCAGCGTATGCAAAAATTTTCCATACCTCTTATTCAGTTAGTCGCTCTTCTCTGTACTCCCTCGAGTACCGCCATTGTCCTTCTTGAGGTATACGGCGACCAGTACTTGACACAGTACTCCAGGTGCGGGCGCACCATTGCGCGATACAGCGGCATGATGACTTCCTTCGTCCTGGTTGTGATACCCTTTTTGATGATGCCCAGCATTCTGTTGAGCTTTCTTGAGGCTGTCGCACACTGCGGCCGATGGTTTCAATGTTGTGTCCACCATCACCCACCAGGTCCTTTTTTCAAGGTTGCTTACCCCTAGCAATATTCCCCCCATTTTATAGCTGAACATCGGGTTCTTTTTCCCTAAATGCATGACCTTGCTTTCTCTACGTTAAAACTCATTTGCCACTTTTCTTGCCCATTCTTCCAGTCTCGTTAGGTCCCTTTGCAGGTCTTCACAGTCTTCTGTGCTTCTAACCCTGCGCAGAGTTTGGTGTCATCAGCAAATTTGATAAACCTCACATTTCGTCCTCGTCTTCAGGTCGTCAATAAAATATATTGAACAGGAGAGGTCACCAGCACCGACCCCTGTGGAACTCCGCTCGTGACCCATTGCCAGTCTGAGTATTGGCCCTTTACTCCAACCCTCTGTTTCCTGCCTGCCAACCAGTGTTTGATCCATCGGTAGATATCCCCTTGCAACCCCGTGGTTCCACAGCTTTTAAGTAGCCGTTCGTGAGGTACCTTGTCGAAGGCTTTTTGGAAGTCAAGGTAGATGATGTCTATGATTCCCCCTTATCCATCTGGCTGTTTATTCCCTCAAAGAAAATACAGCTAAGTTCGTGAGGCACGACCTTCCCTTGCAGAAGCCATGCTGGCTCGCCTTCAGTTGTCCATTGGTTTTCTATGTGTTCGCAGATTGTGTCCTTAACCATCATCTTTCCCGGAACCGAGGTCAAGCTCACAGGCCTGTAGTTTCCTGGGTCACCCCTTGATCCCTTCTTAAAGATGGGCGTGACATTTGCTATTTTCCAGTCCTCTGGGATCTCCCCAGTTTTTTAAGGAGAGGTTACATATTTGGCAAAGTGTTTCTGCTATTTCGTTTCTCAGTTCTTTTAGTACCCTTGGGTGGATGCCGTCCGGGCCTGGTGATTTGTCACTCTTCAGTCTGTCTATCTGTTTGAGGACATCCTCTATGCTTACCTCTAGTTGTACCAGCCTTTCATCATGGTCTCTGGTTATAATCTCCTCGGGTTCTGGGATATTGGTTGTGTCTTCCCTGGTGAAGACTGACGAGAAGAATTTGTTTAACCTGTCAGCTATCTCTTTTTCCTCCTTTATCACTCCTTTCCTGTCTCCGTCGTCCAGTGGTCCCACTTCCCCTCTGGCTGGTTGTTTCCCTTTCACATACCTGAAGAAGGGTTTGAAGTTTCTTGCTTCTCCTGCCAGTCTTTCCTCATATTCTCTCTTCGCTTTCTTGACCTCTCGATGGCATTCTTTCTGGTGTCTTTTGTGCTCTTTCTGGTTTTCTCTTTGTTGGTTCCTTTTTCCATTTTCTGAAGGAGGATTTCTTGTCACTTATCACATTTTTTAACTGCATTTGTTATCCACGCTGGATTTCTAGCTCGATTTTTTTTGCCACCTCTTCCTAACCTTGGACCGTACAGGTCTTGTGCCTCGAGACACTGTGCCTTTAAGCAGTGTCCAGGCTTCCTCTACGGTCTTCATATTCCCTGAGCTTTTGCTGAGCTTTTTTTTCCCACCCATTTTCCTCATGTCCTCGTAGTTTCCTTTTTCTGAAGTTGTAGTGCTGTCGTTGTGGTTCTTTTTCACCTATTGATGTTCCTATGTTCAATTTGTACTGGATCATGTTGTGGTCGCTGTTTCCTAGTGGTGCTTATGTACCACCACTTCCTTTGCGGGTCCCTCAAGCCCGTTGAGGATTAGGTCCAGAGTGGCATCCCCCTCGTGTTGGTTCCGTGAATCATGCTGTTTCCATGAAACAGTCCCTCATCGCCTCTAGGAATTTAGTTTCTCTCGTGCAGTTTGATGTGTCCCAATGTTCCAGTCTATTCCCGGGTAGTTGAAATCCCCCATTAACCACCACCTTTCCACTTTTGCACACCTGCCTCAGTTCGGCCTCCAGGTCCAGGTCGTTTGCTTCTGGCTGTTCCTGGTGGGCGATAGTACAGTCCAATTTGATGTCAGCTCCTTCCCCTCCTGTTAGCTTAACCCATAGTGACTCCAGACTGTCCGCCCTTACTGTTGTTTCTGTCCTGGATGAAGGAATGGAGTCCTTTATATACAGCGCTATTCCTCCTCCCTTCTTGTGTGCCCAATCCCTCCTGTAGAGTTTGTACCCTGGCAGGGCCACATCCCAATTGTTGTCCTCAGACCACCATGTCTCTGTGATTCCTATTATGTCTAGGGTCATTTGTACTGGCTATAATTTCTAGCTCCCCCATTTTAGTCCTTAGGCTTCTAGCATTTGTGTATAGGCAATTTAAGTCCCGGTTTGTTACCTTTTCTTTTGGATCTCCTCGTGAATAGTTGCTCCTGCCGATCTCCTCACGTGCTGCCAGTCCCCGAGCCTCATTTTGTTCACCCTCCTCCTGTGGTGTATCTATCCCGTCCTCCTGCCGGATTCTTTGTTCTTGGTAGCTCTCTGGTTCCGGCCTGTTTCTCCTCCTTTTCCTGCTCTTTAGCTCTATTTGCTTCTCGGGTCCCTGTAATGCATCCTTGGGTTTATGTCCAAAAAGTGTCCATTTAGTCTCTAGTCCACTATCGCCATTTCCTGGTTCAGTATCCTTGTGTGATACTGTGGTCCGATGTGTCGAGGTCAGATCGACTATCGGCTTTCCCCTTGTTATCAGTTTAAAGTCATGTCTATGCAGGTCTGGATGTTGCGTGCCAGCATCCTCGTCCCAGCCGTGCTCAAGTGCAGTCTGTCTCTCCTGTAGAGCTTGTTTTTCCCCAGGAAGGTTGTCCAGTTCCGTACAAAGAGGAAACCCTCCTCATCACACCATCGCCACTGACACGGCTAGAATTGCATCCCACATGAGTACAACTATTTTATAATTGCATGTAAATATGTCAATCAGTGTGTCGAGCTTCTCCATAAATTTATCTTCTCCTCCAGTTTTGCTCTGCCTACAGAAACTTTGCTGGTTTGTTCCCACATAGATTTCAACTTTGCTTTAATCCTAACATGACTGAGAGAACTACACTGGGATTGGACTCGAACTTGAATCCATGGGTGTAAGCAGACTTTTGTTCAAGGTTGAAGGTTGGTGGACATGACAAAATAGGCTATTGAAAAAAAAAATTATTTAAAACTTAGTCTTCAACTTTCATTAAAACAATTTTTCTTTTACCTTTTCTATTTCTATCTTTCTTCCCTGAACCAGCTTTCGATGCACACTCGACATACACAGCCCATTCAAGTGATCCTCTGTCATTGTTGAGTGCAACCAAGTTTTCACTCTGCATTTTATTTCAAAGTTATCTAAATATGATGCTACGGTCACAAGATTAAAAAACTTACCTCAACAAAATTTCCTTCTGTCCATTATTTCACAAATTCTCTTAGAATGCCAGAAACCAAGTAATTAACTGCTTTAAGTCACTTCACAAGGCTGTTTTTAGACCAACTGATTGAAGACTGAATAACAGAAGCAGAGAGCATATTATGTTTCTGTAGATTGGTGGACTAGATCACGCGACATGCATGGCACACACACGCATGAAAACCTTTAAGCTCCACCACGCGCAAGTGTGTTTCAACTAGACCAGGGGTAGGGCATTCCAGTCTTCGAGAGCCGTATTCCAGTCGGGTTTTCAGGATTTCCCCAATGAATATGCATTGAAAGCAGTGCATGCAAATAGATCTCATGCATATTCATTGGGGAAATCCTGAAAACCCGACTGGAATATGGCTCTCGAAGACCGGAGGTCCCTACCCCTGAACTAGACCAATGAATGATCATTTATGTTTGATTCTTTAAAATTGTCATCCTGGACTGTTCTAGATTTTGCATAGGACAAACAAAGCAATATTTTAATAGAATAATAAGAAAGAGAGCAAACTTTTCACCAGCCTCTGTTAGTTAATATTTTAAATATGAATTGTTTGTATTTGATTTTGGTTAGGGGGTGCTAGTGCACCCCGCTGCATCCTGCTGGCTATGCCAATGGAAATCATCTTGCTGTAGTATTCTAGTGAAACACTTTACCACAGTAGAGCTGGGAGCACATGAGGCTACAAGCTAAATATCAGAGGAGCTGCGATGTAATCCTTATTGAGAAATGCATATCCATGTGATTTCCGATTGTACTGAACAAATATATATGAAGGGCAAGTGGCAAGCAATGCTACAGTCATTTAAGGCAAAAGCTAAATGAGGAATTTGCTATAGGTGCAAAGTGCCTACAATAATTTCCCTAGAGCAGGTTGGCCTGGGGAATACAGATGCATCAGATATGAAGAAAGTGGAACACACTTTCAAGATACACTGCCTGAGAGGAAGGATGGTGAGGGAGTCTGCCTGGCTGCTGCTACATTACC
Source organism: Geotrypetes seraphini (assembly GCF_902459505.1). Classification (NCBI taxonomy): domain Eukaryota; kingdom Metazoa; phylum Chordata; class Amphibia; order Gymnophiona; family Dermophiidae; genus Geotrypetes; species Geotrypetes seraphini. Next base: position 313,725,719 of record NC_047084.1, on the reverse strand, counting down.
GCCAAAGAACAGAGATCTGCAGTTGCTGAATTATGTTGCAGGGGACCAGTCAAACTCCAAGAACCTAATCTTCAAAGGGGATTTCCAGTAAAGACAAATTTTCATTTGTCAACCATTCTCTTGCTCCAGGGAGAAACTAAACCTAAATGAAGGAGGATATGGTTTTCTATATTTAGACATAATAGAGTCAGACCTCAAAAGAGAAAAAAAAAAATCATCCGTGTGCACTGGAATTTCCAGTCTAATGTCAGTAAACAAAACGGCAAGGTACAAAGCTAGTGGGACTGTAGGTGAGGGCTCTGCCTGCATGTTGAATTCTGCCTGCCTGCTGGGTTCTCCTTACTCCTGCTTGTATAGGTCTGTCCTCCCTTAGGTTGAGGTTCCACCCAGTTTTCCTCCAGAGGGGGCCAGGGTGATCTGATGAGAGTGGTATGTTAATCATGATGTATGGCACAGGTGTCAAAGTCCCTCCTCGAGGGCCGCAATCCAGTCAGGTTTTCAGGATTTCCCCATTGAATATGCATGAGATCTATTTGCATGCACTGCTTTCATTGTATGCTAATAGATCTCATGCATATTCATTGGGGAAATCCTGAAAACCTGACCGGATTTCGACCCTTGAGGAGGAACTTTAACACCCCTGATGTATGAGAAGGAGGATGACTTTTGGATTTGTTACTAGTGGGGAGATGTTGAAGAGTTGATTTAGGGCTGTGGTCTTCATTCATTTTTAAGCTGGGGAACGCTGGATTCTATTGAGCTAATGGAGCTGACTATGGGGCTGCTCTTTCATCTTGTAAAAGCAGACAGTTTACCAAGTTTTAAAAAGATTTGAATAATTCCTAAAAGAAAAGTTCATAAGCCATTATTAAGATGGACTTGGGAAAATCTGCATTTCTAGGATAAGCAGCATAAAAATATGCCTTACTCTTTTGGGATCTTTTTAGGTACTTGTTCTCTGGAATGGCCACTGTTGGAAACTGCTCATATTTAGGGCAGCCTGAGAACCTAGTTGCCATCTATAATTTATTTATTTAATTTTCTATACCGTTCTCCCAGGGGAGCTCAGAAAGGTTTACATGAATTTATTCAGGTACTCAAGCATTTTCCCCTGTCTTTCCTGGTGGGCTCACAATCTATCTAATGCACCTGGGGCAGTGGGGGGATTAAGTGACTTGCACAGGGTCACAAGGAGCAGCACAGGTTTGAACCCATAACCTCAGGGTACTGTGGCCGTAGCTTTAACCATTGCGCCTATAGTACAGCGCAATGGTACAACCATTGCGCCTCCCCTCTCCCAAGAAAATAGAAAGCTGCCCCAGTCCCCCTTACTTCTTTAAGCTCCATGGGCAAACCTGGAGATGTCCCTGGTAGAGGCCTCCCACTCAGAGGGAACAGTGATCCTCACGTTACCTCACAATATCTAAATAGTGGCCTATTAATTTTCTTTGGCACTATTCTTATAGTACTGCTGAAATATCACAGATAGGGGATTTAAATGTACAGTATAGTGTCCTTTTAAATATTTATTTATCACTTATAGCCTAAGTGGTTTACATTCAGGTCTCAAGCATTTCTCCTACTTGTCCTGCTGGGATCACAATCTATCTAATGTACTTGGGGCAAAGGGTGATTAAGTGACTTGCACAGGGTCACAAGGAATAGCATGGGATTTGAACCCACAACCTCAGGGTGCTGAGGCTGTAGCTCTAACCACTGCGCCACACACTCCCATGGTTCTCAGCTGTTCTTGCTTGACTGTAGTAATGTAACATTGGTTGAGCCGTAATGGTGCTTCACTAGTTGAAGCTGTTTGACTAGAGCTGTTTGATTGGTTAGCTGTTTGATTGGTTACACTTAATATAGTGCTATAATAGTGTCTGAACCTGTTGCCTGGAGTGGTCAGGGATGGCCCATGGAAGTTATTGACGGATGTGGGGCCAAGTGTAGAAACTCATTGTGAAGCCTCACTTGCATAAGTCAATAGAGGTTTAAAAGCCGAACCATGTGCAAACATTTTTGCTTAATGGAAGAGTGGACCTTGGTAGTAGCGTAGCATTGGTTATGTTTGCACAATTTGTAAGCAGAAATTGTTGTTGTGTGGTAGTTGGCACCTCTCAGTCATTTTCATTCTAAATATTTTATTATGGAATAACAGTTTTGAATCAAACAGCATCAGTTTTGAACCCTCAGTGGTTCATCCCTGTCAAGTGTATTATTTGAAAACAGACTCATTTAAAATGAAATACGAGGGGCTGCTGAAAAATTCTCAGCCCAACCAACAAAGTCGGGGCAGTCTTCATCGAAGGCTATATACACTTGGGGCCAAATTCTCCAAACGGCGTCCCGAAGTTAAGCGAATCAATCGGGATGCACATTTTGTTTTAAAAATGCAGGCACCATTCTTAGGTGCCCTCTCTCATGTCTGCGGAGGCCAGCGTGGGCGTGGTTTGTGCCGGAAGTGACCTTAGACACCAGTAGGTGTCTCTATGTGCCTCCATAGGCAAGAAACTGACACCTTAAATATAGGCCTTTAAATGCTGGCCTACATTTAAGGCATCTATGTTAAAAAAAAAAAGGACACAAATTTGGAGGTGCCTGCCGTGGCAAGTGCCGCTTCCAGAATCAGTGGTTTTCCACTTTTTCCATTCCGTTGTAAAAATACAGAACAAAAAAAGTGGAAAATCGCTGGACTAAGTGTACAGCCCTTAATGGAGTCCGCCCCCAACTTTGTTGATTGGGCTGAGAACTTTTCAGTGGCCCCTCGTATCATACCTACTGTGCTTGAATGTAACTTGCCTTGAGTTGCAGCTAAAAAAAGGCCATGAACCAAATCCAAAGAAACAGCTAAATAAATGCATATAACAAAAACAACACTGTTGCTTTATCTTCCTCCATTTCTAGAGGTAATGCCTGATTCTGGTACTATCCATTCAGGGTTTTTTTTCCTTCAGCACAAAAACATCAATTAATGACATGAAACTACCACAGGCAGTATAGTGTATATTTTCTTCCTCATTGCCTGCTAGGTTATTTTCTTCTTGAAAAGCACAAGACTAATGAGTTCCATGGGGACAGAGCCCTGTCAATCACAATGTACTTTTCAAGTACCATCATCTCTGCCCCGATCACAGAACCACGGGGCATAAAATAATTAGACAGCCTACAGTAACCGCTGTGTTTTGCAAAAGTAAAATCCTTGTGTGGATCATTTACATAAACTTGTCAATTCCCATTAGGGGTCTAGTACCAGCTAAGTGATAATCCTTGGAGCCGGGAGCAAGAAAGGTGGAAGAATGGAGGATCAAGATATGAAATAGACCGTATTTGAAATAGAAGGCACCGTGTGCTCTCTTTCAAATACCTTTTCTCATCCCTAGTGAAATGGATGTAAAGTATCTTTTATTTCCCATAAAATAAATCTATTTATGCTGCTATGGAAGCAGACCATTTGCCTCCTCCTTTACTTAGGAGAGGGAAAAGGCTTTTGTATCAATCCATTGATGGGGGGGGGGGGGGAGCAGAATGTATTCTGAGGTTCATTTTAAGCTTCTTTGTTGAGGAAAGAATAATATAAAATATTTTGGAAAGTAATGTTTATAAAATGTGTATATGAAAACTTGCAGTGACTTTGCAGAGTCAACACCATTTCTTTTTTTCACTCGAACTGTTGGGTCCTACTTTAAGAAAAACACATTTATATAGATCATACATATGCAGGCATCCAGAGGGCTAAATGGATTGATAGGGTTTAAAGGACAATCTGCATCTAAATAATGTTCTTCAGATATGGGGGTCTCAAAAGAAAGCATGAAAACAATTCAGTGATGCCAACGTGAGAAATAGCCACTACATCTAGTATTTACGAGGGGCCGCTGAAAGGTTCTCAGCCCAACCAAGTTTCAAGTTTATTAGGATTTGATATACCACTTATCAAGGTTATCTAAGTGGTTTTTTTACAATCAGGTACTCAAGCATTTTCCCTATCTGTCCCGGTGGGCTCACAATCTATCTAATGTACCTGGGGCTATGGAGGACTGAGTGACTTGCCCAGGGTCACAAGGAGCAGCGCGGGGTTTGACCCACAACCCCAGGGTGCTGAGGCTGTAGATCCAACCACTGCGCCACACACTCCTCCACACACTCCTCCACGCTGCCAAAAGCGTCTCACTCATTTTTGAGACGCTTTACTTTTGGCAGCGAATCTTGGCGTGCGATTCTTGGCGTGCTAAACAAACAGGCACTTGTTGTTATCTTCATTTTGCGCGGTATATTTTATACCTTATTTACCATGGACCTCTGACGAAGGCGTGTTGTCCGAAACACGGACCATGTTGGGTCCCTTGGTTGGTAAAAAGGTTTCATATTACTGCATTTTAATTTTGATACAATAAAATTTGTCTGTATCTTGTACATAGTCTGCAGTTTTTGTTTGGTTTTCAAATATATTGTAAAGCAGTAAAACTATCTGAAATATAAGTCTATATTAATAACCAAGTTTACAACGCCTCTCAACTGCCTCACTCTACATTAGCCAACTGTAACCCATCTGTATGGATAAACAACCAAATCTGTAATTCCTTTAGTACGTTCCACTCCATGTATGTTAACTTGTAACAAAACAACAAGGCAAGCAGTCCACCAAAGAATCCAATATGAAACAAAAGAAGATCGGCAGAAAATAAGGAGATTCAAATCAGGTTTATTCAAGGTCCTCCCAAGAACCATGCCCAATGCATTTCACCAAACAAGGCTAGTCAACGCTAACAGAAAACCATGCCTTTCATCCACACAGAACACAAATACACCCTCACCCAGAATGGAATAAGTAATCACAAACTAAAAATAGAAATATGTTGATAAAGGTTAAACTGAACCGCCAAGAAGCCAAACTGCATACAGTGAAACACTATAGAAATAATGACACATAACCCCCTAATACTCTGCAAAATATAAATATAGCAGATGTAAATTTGAAGAAACTGACAATCACCACTTTACAAATTAACAAATAGAAATAAAACAAAAATGGAAAATAAAAATATACCATTTTATTGGACTAATCCATTTTTCAATTAACTTTCAGAGGCCATAGCCTCCATCTTCAGGTCAATATAGTATACTGCTGTTACATTATACTGTCCTGACCTGAGAAAGGGGGTTTTGGTCTCTAAAAGTTAGTCAAAAATGTATTAAAATTAGTCCAATAAAAAGATTACCTTATTTTCTGTCTATAAAAGTTTTATCAATACAGAAATATCTATGAAAAAGGACAATTTTAATTAAATGATTGATTTTTGTGGAGCATGTATGGTTGGGCAGACTGGATGGACCATTTGGGTCTTTATCTGCCGTCATTTACTATTTAACTACAATACTATTTAAATCTAAAACAACAAAAAAAATTTTTCTACCTTTTGTCGTTTCTGCTTTAATCATCTTGTCTTCACTCTCTTCTTTCTAGCCAGCATCTTCCATGCAGCAACAGCTCCTTCCATCCAGTGTCCGCCCTCTCCCCGTTCCATATAGTATCTTCCCTCTTTCTATGCTCCTTTCATAAACTGTCTCCTTTGTACATGATTCATAAACTCCTTTGTATATGATTCATTTCAGCTTCACTCCCTCTCCATTTTTTTGTCTCGAACTGCTCCCCTATGCTCTAGCATCTCTGTCTCTTCTCCTTTTCTTCTTTCCTTCCCACTCCACCCCATGGTCTGGCATCCTTTCCTTCTCTGCCCCCTTGTCCTGGCACCTCTCTCCCTCTATGCTCTGGCACCTCCTCTCCCTCCTTTCCTGGCATTTGTTTCCTTAGATTCCCTTCCTCCCCCCATGCCCTGGCATCTTTCTCCTCTCCTTCCAATTCCCCCTCCATTATCTTGCATCTCCTCTCCTTCCTTTCTCTCCCTCCCTCCTTCCTTCCTTCCTTTCCCCTGGTCTGGCATCTGACTCCTTCCCTCCCCCAAGCCCTGGCATCTCCCCCTCCCCCTCCATGGTCTGGTATCTCCTTTCCTTCTTTCCTTTCCCTCCCTCCCATGGACTTGGCATTCTCGTTCGTCTCCCTTTTCCTTCTCCCTCCTTCTGTGTCAGCATGCCCCCTATCTATCTATTACTCCAATATCCAGAACCTCCTTTTTCTTCTTACTGCATCCACCCAATGTCCAGCATTTCCCTACTCACTTCATGTCTGTCTTTTTTCCTTCACCCTACAACCTCCATGTCTAGCATCTTCCTGTGTTCCTTTTTTTTTTCCTTATCTGATTTAGCAGTTCTTTTCTCCCATTTCCTGAGCCAGCCAACCCACCATCTTACCCCATCCCATTCCAGTACCTCCCCTCTTTTCCCCATCTTAATAGGCCGGCATGGTATAGAAATCCCTCAGGGAATCAGCCTGCAGGATGCTAGAACTAAGCTTATGGTTTTGAGAAGACTAATATCCGATGCCTGCAGGCCTCATGTAATCCTGTATTTATACTGGCCTGCAATAATACAACATCACATAGAAATACATTCAGTTATTGTAATTAATATGTATGAGTGCAGTTAAACTCTTTGGGTGCATGCCGTCAGTTTAATTTAGAGACGAATGTTCCAGTGCTGCCAAGAATTGATTAGCGATTGTGAGACAGTACAGCTAAACCGGATGGTATAAATGAAGACAGAAGCTGCGGGACTTTTCCTCTTGCCTGAATCAGTCTAAGTTATACCGATCTCAATCCCACTCCCCTCTGAAGTGACTTCCTGTTTTTGAGGGGCAGGATTGAGAGCAGCAGAACTTAGAGTGATGCAGGCAAGAGGAAAAGTCCTGCAGCTTCTGTCTTCGTTTATACCATCTGGTTTAGCTGTACTGCAGTCGAAGGCAGGGCTGATGGCAGCTAAGTGAGCTGCCTGGATTGCAGGGCCCCCTTGCCATCCATTAGAGTCGACCCTGAGAATAAGGAGGGTGGTTCCAGACTAGAGAGCTGCAAGGGAACAGGGATGATGGGAATCCCGCAGAACCTGCGGGGATCCTGCAGGTTCCCCATTCGGGTCACAGGGATCCCATGGGGAAGCCCCCTCGGGTCGTAGGGATCCCATGGGGACCCCCCCCTCGTGATCTCAGGGATCCAGTGGGGTTCGATGCAACTCGAGCCACGAGGCTCATCTTCTTTTCCTACCTGCTCTGCAGCAACACACATAGCCGACCAGAAGTCTTCCCCGATGTCAGCGCTGATGTCGGAGGGAGGGCTTAAGTAAAGCCCTCCCTCCCTCCGACGTCAGCGCTGTCATCGGGGAAGACTTCCAGTTGGCTATGTGTGCTGCTGCAGGGCAGGCAGGAAATAGAAGACGAGCCTCACGGCTCCAGCTACCTCTCAGAGCTCCATTTGGATGAGAAAGTTGCTGATAAGGTTGCTGGCAGATGAGGGCCGGACACGAACGTGGGAGGCAAAGGCAGGACACAGAAGGGGTCGAACATGGGAGGCAAATGCAGGACAGAAGGAGGCCGAACATGGGAGGCAAACGTGGAACACAAAAGGGGGAGAGGGAGTGCGTTTTTGGACACAAGGCATGAACTTGGAAGAGAGGATGGAAGAAGGGAGGGAAAGAGATGCTGAGGTGGGGGAGGGAATGCATTTTTGGACACAGAAGGCATGAACTTGGGAGAGAGGAAGGGAGGGAAAGAGATGGTTGTGTACACGGGGAATGGAAGAAAGGAGAATTTTTGGTCATAGAGAGGGAGTGAGGTACAGATGAGAGGGAGAAATATTGTGGTGTAAAGGGATCAGTAGGACAGATTGAAATGGATGCAAGAGGGAGGAATGTTGAACATAGTGGTGAAAGGAATGGAGGGAGAGATGTGGCATGGTGCTGGAGAGGGGTGATAGAAGGAGAAATGTTGGGCATGGGGCTGGTGGGCAGGGGGGCGAAAGATGAGAATGGGATAAATGCATGGTAGGAGGAACCAATGGACAGCAACAGAAGAATTTACAGAAGATGGGAAAGCGGAAAAAAAGAAACTGGGACCAACTTTATGGAAAAATAAGTCTCCAGACAACAAAGGTAAAAAACGGAATTTATTGATTAAAATATGTTAGCTTTGGGAAATGTATATAGCAGATGTCTTTGCATTGTGTAAAAAAAAAAAAAAAAAAAAGGAAATGCATTTCTGATTTTATTTCTACAGTATTGAAGTACTTGCTGACCCTTGCTGTGACTGGTGGGGATCCCCAAGCACTGACAGCAGAGGACATCCTCTAGAGACGGCCAGAACTCCCTTCCACCAAGCACAGTAGTCGCTGGCAACATCCATGAGCCACTGAGGTGCCAGCAAAGGAAGCCCTCAGCTGACAGCTTGGGGGTTCTCATCAGCTGAGTATTTATATTTTATATTTACATTAGAGGCTCTGGTAGAAACCCGTTTACAAAATATGTATTCTTCCCAATTAATATTTCCAAATTAATAAAGTGTCTTTGCTTATTTGTAAATGGGTCTCTACCAGAGCCTTTAATTCAGTAGCATAATTAAATTAAATAACTATTTCTGAAGTTTCTAGGGATGGGCGGGGAAAGAGGGGATTCCTCGCAGGGACAGGTGGTGACGGAGGGATTCCTCACGGGGACGGGTGGGATTTCTTTCCCCACGCAACTCTCTATTCCAGACCCAGAGGGCAGTGGCGTACCAAGGGGGGGGCGGTGTGCCCCGGGTGCCAGCCCTAAGGGGGTGCTCCCGGCCTTGCCGTTCAGTCCCACCCCCGAAGGACCGCTCGCCCCACTGACCTTTCTGCACCACCTGTGAAGCAGCCCGCAGCAGGATCGCGAAGTCAGCGTCAGCGATCCCTGCGCTGCTTAGGCGCTGCTTCCTGCGCCGCGATCCCGCCCCTCCTCTGACGTCAGAGGAGGGGCGGGACCGTGGCGCAGGAAGCAGCGCAGGGATCGCTGACGCTGACTTCGCGATCCTGCTGCGGCTGCTTCATAGGTGGTGCGGGGAGGCCAGGGGGGCGAGCGGTCCTTCGGGGTGGGTCAGGGCATCAGACCTTCAGGGTGGGGCGGGCGGGCAGGCAGGCAGGCTTTCAAGGGGGAGGGGGGTGACAGGCAGGCAGGCCTTCAAGGGGGGACAGGCCTTCGGGGGGGGTGCAGACCTTCAAGGGGTGCAGGCAGGCCTTCAGGGGGGGTGCAGGCCTTCGGGGGGGGGTGTAGGCCTTTGGGGGGTGCAGACCTTCAAGGGGGTGCAGGCCTTCAAGGGGGGGGACAGGCCTTCAAGGGGGGAAAGGCAGGCAGGCCTTCAAGGGGGGGACAGGCCTACAAGGGGGGACAGGCCTACAAGGGGGTGGGACAGGCCTTCAAGGGGGGGACAGGCCTTCAAGGGGGGGTGCAGACCTTCAAGGGAATGCAGGCCTTCAAGGGGGGGGGTGCAGGCCTTCAAGGGGGAGACAGGCCTTCAAGGGGGGAAAGGCAGGCAGGCAGGCCTTCAAGGGGGACAGGCCTACAAGGGGGGGTGCAGACCTTCAAGGGAGTGCAGGCCTTCAAGGGGGGGGTGCAGGCCTTCAAGGGGGGGTGCAGGCCTTCAAGGGGGAGACAGGCCTTCAAGGGGGGGAAAGGCAGGCAGGCAGGCCTTCAAGGGGGGACAGGCCTACAAGGGGGGACAGGCCTACAAGGGGGTGGGACAGGCCTTCAAGGGGGGGACAGGCCTTTGGGGGGGTGCAGACCTTCAAGGGAGTGCAGGCCTTCGGGGGAGGGTGCAGGCCTTCAAGGGGGGGACAGGCCTTCAAGGGGGGGAAAGGCAGGCAGGCAGGCCTTCAAGTGGGGGGGAGAAGCTACAAGGTGGTGGGACAGGCCTTCAAGTGGGGGACAGGCCTTCGGGGGGGTGCAGGCCTTCGGGGGGTGCAGACCTTCAAGGGGGGGACAGGCAGGCAGGCCTTCAAGGGGGTGACAGGCCTACAAGGGGATGGGACAGGCCTTCAAGGGGGGTTCAGGCCTTCAAGGGGGGACAGGCAGACCTTTAAGGGGGGACAGGCCTTTGGGGGGGACCATGATTTAGAAGTACATGGAGGGAAGGGGGTGTTCAAAGAGACGTGCATATGCCAAACTTTGGGGGGGGGAAGAAATAATGGGTTTGAAAATAGAGGAGAGGGAGAGAGATGATGGACCATGGGATTTAGGGAGGGAAGGAACAGAAAGGGAGAGAAATTGGACACAAGGGATGGTGTGGAGGAGGGATAGAGATACTGGATAGGAGGGTAATTAGGAAAAGAAAGGGAGAGATGGTGGACTCTGGGGTGGTGGGGAAGGAGGGAGAGATGCCGGATGAAAGGGTATTTAAGAAAAAGTGGATCTGTGGAGGGAGATGAAAAAATGGAAAGATACCAGACTTCCTGGGAAGGGAAGGGAAATGGAAAGGGAGGACAGAGTTGGCAGATGGATGGTTAGCATGCAGAAAGAAGGAGACCCTAGCAAGCAAGTTATCAGAAGAAAACCAGAGCTTTGGACCAACAAGATTTGAAATATAACCAGACAACAAAAGGTAGAAAAATTAATTTTATTTTCTGTTTTGTGATTATAATATGTCAGATTTGAAATGTGTATCCTGCCAGAGCTGGTGTTGGACTGCAAACGTGAGCTAGGATTTAACAGAGAGAGGAAAAGTCCTTTTTGTTTCTTTATTTTATTTACACCACAGCGCCAGTGTGGTTAGGAGAAGCCAAAGGGGGTGAAAAAGCTATAAAACCCACCAGGAGTTTTGAAAAAAATCACCCAACTGGGCAGGAAAATCGAATTGAAAAACCAATTCAATAGGGCTGAATCGAATCAAAAATTTTTTTTCCTGTATCTGGCAGCATTAGTTTGCGCTACTGTCTTAGACTTTAGGACCTGGGATTGGGGAGAGATGGCATCCTCAGTACTTTATAATGCAAGTGAAACGAGGATTTGGTCAGACTTTTGAAGGGTCTGCAGAAAAAAAATATTGTATAGGCCGGGGACATGAGACATCAGGAAATGGGAACTTTTCTTCCTTCTATTTTTGTGAATGGAAAGGCTGAGGATGTCAGAGAGTTCAGTTAAAATATGTGCTTTATAAGAAAATATAATAATGTGTTTTATAAAGTTTATAGCATAGCTGGCCTACCCAGTGAGGTGTTTCTAGTGGTGCTGGTGGCAGCGTGTCAATGTGTTGAGAGGAAGAGGTGGTCTGGGAAATTCTGCTGAGCAAACTCCGGGCCCATTTCCACCCCCCAGTTAGTCCACTCCACTCAACTGGTTCACACACTGAGTGGGTCTTTGGGTATTGTTTTGGGATCTCTTCCAGTGGTTTATCTCCTTCTGGTCCAAGGAAGGAAACTTTGTTATCCTTAGCATTGACCTACAGAATATGTTTGTAACAGCGCTGCTTGTGTGGCATTAGGCTATGTAGTGATTGAAAGAAAAAAACAGACCTTTGCACATTTTTGCACTATATGGTGGGTGTATGAGGAGATTCACATTTCCTGCACAGCTAAGTCCATATGAAGTTACCTTGTGCTGTATTTGACATCTAGCAAGGTCTCTGTTTGAAAGGAAAGATCTAAACTTAAAAATGAAGAGGCCAGAAGTTATGGTAAAAGCAGATAGTGTAGCTGGTTTTAAGAAAGATTTGGACAAATTCCTGGAGGAAAAGTCCATAATCTGTTATAAGACATGGGGGAAGTGTCTGCTTGCCCTGGATCGGTAGCATGGAATGTTGCTACTCTTTGGGTTTTGACCAGGTATTAGTGTCCTGGATTGGCTACCATGAGAATGGGCTACTGGGCATGATGGACCATTGGTCTGACCCAGTTAGGCTATTCTTATGTTATGTTCTCATCTGTAGGGGCCTTTGTTTTCACTTCTTATTTTAATGTATTTTTTTTCTGGGAACTTATCAGTGTTTTTTATAATGGGAACAAAAATGGAAGAGAATTAATGTGTGTGGGATGAGGGGGTAACTAATTTCTTCAGCTAAATAATTCAATCCACTTCAAACAGACATAGGAGAACTCACGCACCATTCACACACCCTCCAACCAAAAACGTCAAAAGAAAAAACTGTTCGACAACCTCCTAGCCATTCGAGCTGCAACACTCGACCCCCAACTCTACAACCAATTGACATCGACCACAGACTGCAAAACCTTCAAAAAGAAATAAAAACCCTTTTATTCAAAAAACACATAAAACCGAACTAACACAATCAGAACTGTCCCAAGCATCACCTGCAACTACTCCATATGTACTTCTGATGTCATGACAATTCAGACATAATTTATGTTATGTTTGGAATATAAGAAAATTTTCACTGCCTGTTTCTATTCTGACCATTTATTCCGTTTCATGGTCATTACAAAAAATATTTTTTTACATGGGGGGGTGTCAAAAAATGATGTGCCCCGGGTGCCACATACCCTAGGTACGCCACTGCCGGAGGGCCCCCCTGACCATTTTGTGCCCTAGGCCCGTGCCTACTAGGCCTAGCCTTTAATCTGGCCCTGATGGCTGCCGAATATTAGAGGTGACTGACTATGTTACGTAAAAAATAATCCAATCCAAAACGTATTGTATATTAAGTTTAGTAGAAGGGTTTCATTCATACCACATCAGAAAAAAATATGGACATAACACAATTTTGTATATAAAATAATAGAGGGAATACAAATTCCAACAATACACGATCTGGGAAACTCAGAAAAAGAAAGTAAAAGCGGCCAAGCTCATTTCAAAAAAAAAAAAAAATAATAATAATAATTACAAAAAACGGAGAAAAACAAACCTCACCTGCAAGCAGTCGGGACTACACAAGTACCCTAAGCCACTTGCATCATCACTGGTTTGTGAAAAAACTCCGTACAAACATATATACTTTCATTTCAATCATGTCCAAAAGGATTTATATTTTCAGCATACAGTTAATCTCGTGTATCAAAAAGAGTGAATAGAAGCCCAATCTATCTAAAACAGTGATGAAGGCAACAGCTCAGTCTCAAAAGGTTCTTACAGGCGTGGAACCAAAGAACGACAATATCAGATGTAGAAAAATTCACTTATCTTAAGGTGCTTTAACAAACATCTTCTCATCTGATATCTGGCTACTCTTCCCGACAGAAAAGCCTTTCTGTTTCACCAAAACAGGCTACTTCAGGGGATTCATTTGTTATTCAATAATCTCCACGCTCTTGTAAAACGTCGATAGTGGAACTAACTCCTCTCAAGATGTTACGTGACATAGCTGTTCACCGGCCAATCCACTTAGCCAAATATTCATGCCGGCCAGCTAAACAGCAATGAAAATCATCCTCTAAGTCACACTATGGGCAGAAAATCATGGTAAAATAACCCTAGCTACAAGCTGGTGTTATTTTATCATATGGGAAACACTAGGACTCAAAGCCGTAGCCTGATGTTTGAGGCTGGAGTGCAGATTCCACCCCCTGATCCAAACTCCCATTTTCCCACCCCTCCAATTAAAGCCCTATGCCTAATCAGAATCCTCTAATCCAGAGCCCTTGATTAAGCCTCCACCCAATGTGACCCCTCTCCCCCTTACAGTTATGTGCTACGAGGGGGTGCTGAAAGTTCTCAGCCCAACCAAGAAGAGAATGACGTGGATGTGGTTCAATCAACGATTTCAACGATTTGAAACAATGTCAAAACACAGAATTTTGTTTCTGCAAATTGGCACTTAATGAAATCAGATAACACTTTTTTGAGCTACAGTAGAAAAACAATGCTCAAACTTTAAGAAGTTGGTTGGTAGGACTGAGAACTTTTCAGCACCCCCTCATAGAACCTGCCATTTCATTCCCATTTTCGTGTGTATCTGTCGTTGCAGCATAGAAGTTACCCAATGCCTTGGTGCCTATCTTTTGGTGTACTATATAAAATGAGGGGTATATGTATAGCAGTTATGAATATATGGTGTTTATTTTATAAGAGTATATGGTGTTTATTTTATAAGAACATAACATATGAACATAAGAATTGCTATACTGGGACAAACCAAAGGTCCATCAAGCCCAGTATCCTGTTTCCAACAGTGGCCAACCCAGGTCCTAAGTACCTAGCTAGATCCCAAGTAGTAAAACAGATTTTATGCTGCTTATCCTAGGAACAAGCAGTGGATTTCCCCAAGCCATCTCAATAATGGCCTATGGACTCCTCTTTCATGAAATTATCTAAACCTTTTTTAAACACTGCTAAGCTAACTGATTTTACCACTTTCTCTGGCAACGAATTCCAGAGATTAATTGCACATCATGTGAAGAAATATTTTCTCTGGTTTGTTTTAAATTTGCTACGTAGTAGCTTCATTGCATGCCCCCTAGTCCTAGTATTTTTGGAAAGAGAACAAGCGATTCACATCTACCTTTTCCATTCCAGTCAGTATTTTATAAACCTCTGTTGTATCACCCCTGAGCCATTGCTGAAAAACAGTCCCAACTGGCTGCCTGTCTAGCCTGTATGGAGGTAATTCTATAACAGGGTTGGGTGCCTCTGGCACCTATTTTATAAAGGAAAGTAAGTACCTTTACAAAGGAAAGTAAGCTACCTTTACAAAATACTAGGGTAACAGGTGAAATACACCTATGACTGGTCAAGTATTCATGTCTAACTACCAGAGGTACACATGCAATTTATATAATACTATTAGTATACATGTGAGTCCTGCCCAGACTTTACTCAAACTCCTCCCCTCCTATGTATACATTTACCTGTAAAATATGTGCTATTTACGATATGCATGTTCAGTAGTTGCATAATACTGCTTAGACAGATTTTCACCATTTACACACATACGGGGCAATTCTTTAAAGTGGCATTAGAATTATACGGTGACGGGACTAAATCGCGCGAGACAACGGCACGCCGACAACTGAGCACAGATAACTGAGTGAATTCCTCGGAGAGCCTCATATAGGATACTACCATTTGTTTTGTGTTTTAAATGGTTAGATTAACAGAATATACGTGTGTAAGCACATACAGTATTGATAGTGTTACACCTAGCATATGTGACACCTGGGGCTGATCATTTTTTTAACAACTCCCCCTCCCCCCCACACACACATACACACTATATGAAAAATATAATTGGTGCCTCAGGTTAGGTGCCCCAATGCCATGCACTTAGAGCCATTTCTATAATGACATCTTGACATTAGGATTCTGTTATAGAATATTGGAATAAGTTAGCTGTGGAGTGCCATGTGTAGGAACGCCCCCATACACCATGTAATGGCAGGCATACAGTATACAGGCACACCTAAGTATGCCAAGTGATGTATGTAATTTATCATACTGGTATTCTACTAACTACATGCATGACTAGGAGACATATCCATGGCACAAACATGCTCCGCCCATGTCTACGCTTCTTGCAATTAGGCGTTATAGCACTTAGGTGCCACCCTATAGAATAACACCCAGGACACATAAGCACCTGTCAATTAAAGGTGCCTTTGATGTGTATAATTCGGTTCATAGACAAAATTGCACGAGACAACGGCGCGCCGACAACTGAGCACAGACAACTGAGCACAAGGTTGATGGCGCGCCGAAGAAAAGCACTATTTTAAAGGGTTCCGACAGGGGGTGTTGGTGGGGAACCCCCCCTACTTTACTTAACAGACATCGCACTGGCGTTGTGGGGGGTTTGGGGGGTTGTAACCCCCCTCATTATACTTGAAACCGAACTTTTTGCCAGCGCGATGTCTGTTAAGTAAAGTGGGGGGGTTCCCCCCCACACACACCCCCACACTCCCCACACACCCCCACAACCCCCATCGGAGCCCTTTAAAATAGTGCTTTTCTTCGGCGCGCCGTCAACCTTGCGCTCAGTTGTCTGTGCTCAGTTGTCGGCGCGCCATTGTCTCGCGCGATTTAGTCCCGTCACCAAATAATCAAAGTGCAAAGTGCTGCATGCAATATATGGGTAAAAGTTTATCAAAAGATGGGTATCTAAAGTGCAAAAAATGAGCAAGCAATTATTTCATTCAGAGTTCGTAAATAATTGACTTCATGAGTACATCCCAACTTGTCAATGCAAATCACAATTCATTTAGATCTCCTTTTACAAAGGTGCGCTAGAGGTTTTAGCGCATGCTAGCTGCTACCACCTCCTTTTAAGCAGGCGGTAGTTTTTCGGCTAGCGTGTGCTAATCTTGTGCGTGCACTAAAAATACTAGCACACCTTAGTAAAAGGAGCCCTTAGTCCATTCATTGAGCTTATCTCATAAAATGAAGGGAAAATTTCATTCAAAGTTCATAAATAGATCCAACACGTGACCACTCCAGATCACGGTTCATTTGATGCATTGAATAAACTTATTTGAATCGAATTGAATGTGAATCCCACCCAGAATCCAGCTGTCAAATATGCATGTGATTATAGAATACTACTTAGGTGGAATTTGAACATTTGTGTACATCTACATACCAGTATTCTAAACATTTGCACACATAACACATCAGTTAGTTTAGCGGGGTTTAAAAAAGGTTTGACTAATTTCTTAAAAGAGAAGTCCATAGGCCCTATCTTATGTAATTGCTCCCCAAGCATATACATTATAATTCAGACCTTACCCCACCCAACTATGCCCTTTAAATGCTTACACACAGCATGCATTCATGTACATAATTCTTATCAATGGCAAAACAATTTTATAAAAGGTATTTTCCATGTATACAGACTTTGCTCTTGGAAAAATCTTTATTTTATTTTTCTCCATTTATATCCCACTTTAAACCAAAGCAGGTCACAATAAAACATACATAATACAGAACAAATTACCATTCATATAGAGCAAATACACGTTAGCACAACAATGTGATATAAGTTTTACAAAGCAATCATTAGACACATGGCCCATACAATAAAGTTTAATTAGCCATATATTGCATTTAGGGGTCCTTTTATTAAGGTACGCTAACTGATTTAGCTTGCGCTAAATGCTACAATGGCCACTAGGATGGTCTCAGGACTTAAAGACATCCCATATGAAGAATGTCTGACCAGACTGCGCTTATATTCTCTCGAGGAGCGCAGAGAAAAGGGGGACATGATAGAAACATTTAAATACATCACAGGTCGCATTGAAGTGGAGGAAGAAATATTTTTTTCCAAAGGGTCCCATGGAGACAAGAGGGCATCCGCTAAAACTTAAGGGGGAAAGATTCCATGGTGTCACCAGGAAATACTTCTTCACCGAACAGGTGATTGATCGATGGAATAACCTTCCACGCCAGGTGGTCGAGGCCAGAAGCATGCTTGACTTCAAGAGTCAATGGGACAAACAGATGGGGGTGCTACAGAGTTATGCTTAAAGGATTGATAACCCAGGGAGGGAGAGTTCCTGAGTAGGTAGACTTGTGGGAGGGAGGGTTCTTGAGTGGGCAAACTTGTTGGGCCGCCGGCCCTCTTCTGCCATCATACTCTATGTCTCTATGTAAATGCTACAATGCCCAAAGGATATAATGGATGCTTTAGCATTTAGCACATGCTAAATCAGTTAGCCCACCTTAATAAAAGGACCCAATAATTACAGTGCTGGTGTAAAAAGATATAGCATTTAAGTATTAAAATACAATATATATAAGGCTACTTCAAAGAGGCATAACCAGTAGAAGAAAGGATAGTTTAATGTCCCTGTACAGATCATTGGTAAGGCCACTTGGAGAATTGTGTTCAGCTTTGGAGGCTGTATCTCACTAGGGACATATAAAAGACTTGAAACAATTCAGAGGAAGGTTGCAAAAATTGTATGGGGTTTATGAAACTATCCCACAGATGGATATCAAGTCCAGGTCCTGCTATGTAAATTCTGTTATAATATTTCACTAAGGGGCTCTTTACCTAAGCTGCATTAGGCACTACCGCTCACCTAACGCATCTTAAAATGATGCATCATGGGATGCACTCATGCGTCCTGTAGTAAGTGTCAAATTAGCACACGCTAATCCAGGCCCTAATATTTTTTGTGTTTCTGTTTTGGAGGATTGTGTCAGGAGGTGAAGAGTGGGCGTGCCAGAGCTAATCAAGACAGCTACATTTCCACTAACTGGTTAATGCAGGATTACAAAATAGGTGGGTAAGTTCTCATGTGGTAATTTTTAAAAAAAATATTTGCATGTCATTGCGACATTTGTGCATTGCCATTAATATATAAATGGAAGGTCAGCATTTCACTGTTCCAATAAAAATGGCCTGCATTTATTAATAGGCTCCTGATCCCATACGAGCAACCTAGAACTCTAAGATCTGAATTGCAACATACTCTTTTTGTTCCTTCGTTAAAATTATTGGTACCCGCCATGCCTCTATTTTTTCTGTCACAGCTCCTACTATCTGGAATTCCCTCCCATCACATATTAGAGCAGAACAAAATCTAGATAAATTTAAGGGCAGTTTGAAATGTTTTCTTTTCAAAGATGCCTATGAGTAATTTACCATTCTTGATATTTTACCGTTTTTACCTTACCCCTTCCCCGATGTTTTTTTTCCCGTTTTTTCTCTTTTTTCTTCAAAATGTAGTTCTCCCTCCTTTCCTCTTGTTTTACTATCCTATCCTATGTTAAGTTAGTGGGTCCATGGTAAGTCATGTTTGTTTTTTTGATGTTAATTCCCCCTTTTTTTAATTGTCACATATTATTTTAATGTACAATGCTTTGAATTTTATGTTTAGCGTTTAATCGAATTTTAATAAACTATGAAGCTATGAATTTCTGTGAAGAGATTAAAAAGGACCTAACATTAGCTCTATATAGGGCACGAAATACACATGAGCCTATTGTAATGTTTCTTGGGGAGATTTTCTTCATGAGACCTAGCCTGGCAGAGAAGCTTGCAGAGTCTTCTTCTTTGGAGGAATTGGTCCTGAAAAAAGAAACCCCACTCGACAATAAAGATATCTGGAAGAAGCGCAGCCACTTGGTGCTATAAAGCTAGACTGTTTGACCGTTAAATACTGTGGAGGGATGGTATCTGTGGTCTAACTCTTCTGTTATGTGAAGCTGTGGAAACAATTTTTTCTGAGGAAGTAGAAACGCACTATCTCTCTGTTTTCAACTGCAAGTCTTTAAGCTTTCTGTGCAAACTAGAAGTGCCGCAGGTGTTCCCTCTCCGTGGAACTGTGGTCTCATAAGAGCCTATCTGTAATCAAGTGGAGAGCAGAGGATAACAGAAATATGGGGCTAACTAAGCAAGAGAGCAGATGAAAGATTTGACCTAGTGCTCAAACTCTGCATATGCAGGAAATGTTTGGTGACAGACTCTGCTCGGATAGCATATGTTATCTAAGAAAAGGTACCAAGTCTTAGTACACACTTGAGAAACAAGGCAACAATGAGAGTTGGGTTCTATTTATTAGATACAACCATTTATTTATTCAATTTTCTATATCATTCTCCCAGGAGAGCTCATACAGGTTTGCATGAATTTATTCAGGCATGAATTTACTCAAGCATTTTTCCCTCTCTGTCCTGGTGGGCTCACAATCTACCTAATGTACCTGGGGCAATGGGGGGGATTAAGTGACTTGTCCAGGGTCACAAGGAGCAGCGTGGGTTTGAACCCACAACCCCAGGGTGCTGAGGCTGTAGCTTTAACCACTGCGCCACACTCTCTGGCGAAATGAAATGATAGAAAGATGTGGTTTGTTGCATTTGAAGGAGCATTTTCTTGATTACTTAGCCAGCTGAATAATTCAATTTCTAAGACTAAGCCCCTTTTCTTGGACTATGACACATATACATTTGAGAAGGGACATTGTTAATATCAATCTCTCACGTCTCATTGTCACAATAATAATAATAATAACTTTATTTTTGTATACCGCCATACCCAGGGAGTTCTAGGCGGTTCACATCAATTAAACAGATTTATAAGAATTACAATTAATCAGATTTACAAGACCTGGGCGGCAGAAATCACAAATTCACAGGCATCTGATAGGAACTGCAATGTGACCAATGGTGGATGGTAACCGGGGAGGATAAATTGGGTTGGGGCTGGGGTGGTGTAGGATAGGGCATAGCATGGTGAGTTAAATCCTTGGTGTGAGAGCAACACCTATGTCAGCAGTAAAAAGACAGCGAGGGCACTTTTTGTTATTGCAATTTTTTTTAAAAAACCAAAAAACATTACCACTAAGCAACCATACCTCTCAAAGAGGAAGACAGAAAAATATTCTACAACAAGGAAACGGTACTGGGAAAAAAAAAAAAGAAAAAAGAATACAACAAACCAATGCAGCTGACCAAGAGCTAGATGCACTAAACAGGATCGGAAAGACCACGTGGGTCTACTCCGATCCAATTTTTGGCCGATTCTAAAAGAGCTATTGATGCACTAAAAATTTTGCATGCAGATGATTTGTGCTGAGGTTCATTGTAATCCCTGTCTCTCCCGCCTGATTGATCACTGTGACGGCAACTCTCACACATGTGCAGAGCCAATAGGGGAAGCCACGAACCAGCCTCCTGCCACTCAGCTATTCAGGGCAGGAAATCTTTTTTTTTTAATGGACACAGATGTTGTCTGTGTGTTGCACACGTACAATATCTGTCTCTTTAAAAAAAGATAGAAAAAGTGTCCCCCCCTGCCATCTCCCAACAAACCGGCACCAGGAACTGATCTCCACCCTGCGCCAGGGAAAATCGGCAGGAAGGATGCCCACTCCCTCCTACCATGCCGACCCCTCCCCCCACCAGTGAAAATTGGTAGGAGGGATGCAGAATGGGGCGGGGATGGGGCAGAACAAGGTTTGGCTGGAGGTGGCATGGGACATGGCCAAGCGTCTGGGATTTTTGGATGCAAAATCTGGTAACCCTAAACTTTATGAAACTGCCAAAACCAAAAACCTTGTGAATGGGTTTGTCTAACTTCATAATCCTGGGTCAAACAACAGCATTTTAATCCAGGGGTTCCCAAACGGTGGATTGTGATTGCACATGGAGTTGGAAAATCAGCATTTGGGGTCATGACCTGGGTGGGACTAAAAAAACAACAAACCTCATTGGCTTTTGATATAATAAGGCTAGTTTAAGGCTCCATGGAAGGCAAGGCATGAGGGCAGCATTGATTGCAATGCTGTGGGAGAGTTAGGAGCAGCAGCATTGATGGAAAATTAGGTTTGCTTTCTGTGGTTGCGATAATGGGGATGCAATCATTTTAATCCCTTTCAGGGCAGATTCCTGTTTCTCACTGCACAGAAAAAGACAACTGGAAACACATTTGCTATTAGCTTGTCACTTGGAGCTGGTAAGAAGACATATAGGGGTAAATTCTCTATTACTGCGTTTAACTTAGGCGTGCTTTGGACGTCCGAAGTAAGTGAATAATTACGGAGTTTAGGGTCTTAATTGATGTTAATTGGGAAATAAACGGCACATAGACGTCCTGAAGAGGTAGTTAACGAACTGACGTCTATAGAAAGCATAGTCCCGTCTCCAGCTCTGGACGTGGGCGTTCCCTGGGCGTTCCATGGGCGTGCCAAATGGAGACGCTAGATAGGCGCTACCTGAGCGGAGAACTGCGTCTAAATATCGTGTATTATGTAGACGTAAGAAACCCTGGTCTAACTTGGATTTCAATGCCGTTTCAATTATCGTAATTGCGGCTCTTTGTTAGACACGAGGCAGACGTTCGCTGTGTTTTTCATCAATAATTCCAATAGTGAGTTTGAATAGGTAATTTTCATCTTTTCTCTGTCCTAATAAATATAATGTCAATGGAACACATTATATTGCATGGATAACAAACCACATTTCTGCCCGAACAATAATATAATTTACACATGGCTTTTACAACCCCCTTTTTTTTCTCAACAAACAGCACTGCAATCGGCTCTCTTTTGAAAGCAAAGAAAAACCAGCACACATTATCAACACTTAAAAAGAGAATAAACAGATACACACCTTAACATTCAAGCTTCCCTCATTGCAAAATGGAGGTCTTCAGTTGCACAAAACTGACCTCATTGTGACCTCATCAATCTGCACCTTCAAAGTAGTATGCCACAATTAAAAGATGTGCTGGGTGTAGAACTCACAACCTCTGGATGTTTGGAGCACAGGCTGGCTCCTAACACATAGAGCTACAGCTGCTTCTACTTAGGTCCATCTCACCACCCTTTCATATCATACTTGACTGAGCTGTCTATGCTTCATTAGCTATCATATCAGGATGAACTCAAATAAGTTTAAGCAAAGGAATGCCTAAACCCATATTATCAAGTGTGCTTGAATGCATGTGAGGTGGAGCTCCATTTTTCTCACACGCTAATCTTCATTCTAAGCACTGTACTAATGGATATATGACTGTAAGTAATCTGTTCCGTTTAGGTGTCATACCGGAAAAGTGGTGTTTTTTTGCCCTTACCGATCAGCGTCATTTGTGCTGCAATTCTTTAATACATATTTGATATTTGTTTTCTACTTGAAAATCTTCCAAATCTTTAGGCATTCCTTTGCTTAAACTTATTTGAGTTCATCCTGATATGATAGCTAATGAAGCATAGACAGCTCAGTCAAGTATGATATGAAAGGGTGGTGAGATGGACCTAAGTAGAAGCAGCTGTAGCTCTATGTGTTAGGAGCCAGCCTGTGCTCCTAACATCCAGAGGTTGTGAGTTTTACACCCAGCACATCTTTTAATTGTGGCATACTACTTTGAAGGTGCAGATTGATGAGGTCACAATGAGGTCAGTTTTGTGCAACTGAAGACCTCCATTTTGCAATGAGGGAAGCTTGAATGTTAAGGTGTGTATCTGTTTATTCTCTTTTTAAGTGCTGATAATGTGTGCTGGTTTTTCTTTGCTTCAAAAGAGAGCCGATTGCAGTGCTGTTTGTTGAGAAGAAAAAGGGGGTTGTAAAAGCCATGTGTAAATTATATTATTGTTTGGGCAGAAATGTGGTTTGTTATCCACATTTTTCTAATGTCCAACCCAGACCATGCTCACACGCTAATCTTCATTCTAAGCACCTTCACTTTTGTTTCCTTGCATCCTAACAGTTCTCAGAAGTGGTGGAATTTGCTGTTTCTCCTCAGCATTCTGCAGCCACAGGTGCATGAGATACTTTCATTTGCTCCTAACTGCAAGCCATTCTAGTAGGAATGTGTTTCTTTTGATGCAATATAGGCATTGGCCAACAGCTATGAGTTAAATCAAACTTCAGAGGGCTTGGACAGGTGTTGAAGAATGATCCAGTTAGGGGGGGGGATGTTTTTGGTGGGGGGAGGGTGTTCAGCATGAGAGAGAACAGGTTGCATTAAATATTAGACAATGGGCTGCACATAATAAAAGCTGAAGCAAAATATTGATATGTAAAGGCAAGGCTAAAGAGTTACCAGGTGTCCTGGCTGAGAAATGAATATAAACTATTTGCTAACCTTACTCAAGACTTGAGCCCCCTGATGTATGGAAGATGAAAAAAAAGCAATGCCTTAAGGCATAGAGCTATAGAGGTAACTTTGTTTAGAACATAGAGCTTCGTATCAAAGCTTAGAGATGTGAAGGAAATGACTACAACGTCACTACAGCTGTATATGGCAAAACGACATCCAATGCACATCCAATTAGATTTGAATCCTAACGGTTCCTATGACGTCAGCCGCTAATTAGGCGTGCTTTAGTATATAGAAAGCTTTGGCACAGCCATTTTTCCTATGTAAGACCCCCTCATGTGAGTTGGTGTTTGTGGTGTTCCGTTTCCTCAATGATGAAACTTTGTGCTATGACTTGGCTGTTCTCCTTTATACTCCCTTCTACCTTTGACAGTCCTCCCCACCCCCATTATCTGTATTTCTTTAGTTTATGGATTTTTCTGGGTGTTGGTGTGAGGGATTGTTGAGGACTTAGGTTTTGTGTTAAGCGTGGAGGGGAGTCAATTGTTAGGGAAAAGAAGGGGCCAGGCCAGGTTACACACAGATGCCCACACCCACCACTCTCCCTGCTTTCATAATGTCATGGTCTGCCCCATCTCCATTTTCCATATCTGCAACTCTCCATGCAAGAAATTGGATTTCCGTTTTGGAGCCATGTTGCAAGGTGTAGCCATCTTTTCAGGCTACTTGTAGAACACGTTCAAGCACACCCCCCATAGAACACCCAATGAGGTGTGATGGGCATGGTTAGGAAGCGGGCCAAGGAACCGCACCCGAACGGCGCCCAATAGGCATAGAGAAAGTTTTCCCACCCTGCTGACGTCAGACGCTACATAGGCGTGCATGGGTATAAGAAGGTCCAGGTGAGCAGTGTTTCTTTTCTATTCTGTCCTATTGCTTATGCAGATGTTTGAGACTTTACTCTGTCTTAGTCTTTTACATTTTTTTTCCTATCTCTGCCTCCCATTTCTCTCTATTCCACAGAGCCATTAACAAGCTACATGTCATTCTAATATGTTGTTTTATCTTTTCTAGAAGCAGCTCAGATAGTAAGTCCAGGTGAGAATGATATTTTGTAAGCTACTTAGGTGTCCTTATGATAGAACTAAAGAAACCAACCAGCAAAAACTGACTTCTCTTTATGGGCTTTCATTGTGTGCTATTGTTTATAATAGTTATTTTATTTCTGATATCTCTTACTCTCCATTCCACAGGGCTGACAAAAATGACTGAGAAGACTGATAAAGACCATGCTGGTAGAAATTTTGCTGGGAGAAATATGGATATGTAAGTAAAATGGATGTGTTCATACATCTGAGAGGGTTTACTCATAGAGCTAAAGTTAATTCTTTGTAGAATCAAATTACAGGCAAGTTAAAATCAGGTGAGGAATGGTTCTGTGTACTAACTCATTGATAAGAATAGGTCGGGTGTGTTGGGGGGGGGGGGGGAACACTGCCATTCAGTGGACATCCAATCAGTGTACATGGTTCAGGTGGAAAACTCCTAATGAGTGCCTAATGGCTGCCATTTTTAATAAGGAGTCTAAAGGTATGTTAGCAGCTCTGTTACTTCTAGGTGTGTGTTCTGCCACAACTTCAGTGTTTAATTTTGGAGTTTCTCTCTATTCTTCATTTCAGGTTAACTCTGCTCATCACCTATGTGTTTGCCAGAGAGAGACCAGACGAGCAGCTCAGCACACCAGCTTGCACCTAGCCAAACAGTTGTAGGTGAGAATGATATATGGTAACCTTTATTTGCTTACTCTACTATTCTTCACTTGAGTCACTCTTCTGATGAGTGAAATAAATGTTTCACACTTCTATTGTTCTCTTCACACAGGTATCCTTGATGACTTTCAGGAACAATAGTAAATTGATAATGTTGGCCTCGTAGAACACCATGGCACGCATTCCTGCTGTTATATGCACACAAACTTTTTGTTTTCAGTTAGTCTATTCCCTCACATGAGTTCTAAACAGTAGCAGTGGAGGATTACAGGTGATATTAACCTACACCATCAGCGAGTTAAGGCTATTGCTTTAACAACTATACCACAGTGACATCTAAGCAGCTCAACATAAATGAGGTTAACACTTTGCTTCAGGGAAGGGAGGACAGATATGGACCTTGGGGGTTGAACCCCCTGTTTGTGAACCTTGTGTAAACCAGCTTCTTCTCTTTTCTGTTTTCAGGCAACTGTAGTTGTTCCTGCAGTATTGTCAGATGGGGTTTTGTATTACTGAGAGCAGTGCAGCTGTGAGCATCTTTGTGGTTTCCACACCTGCTTAACCAAAATAGTGCAGCTCAAGAACCAGGAGGATAGATTGAGGTATCTGGCCTTTACTTCCATCACCTTCCGTTAAAGGAAGAAAAACCCACATGTCTCATTTGGATTCTCCTGGGGTGGAGCCAACTCTTACTAGCAGTAACCCTATTCCTCAACAACAAATCTACCACAGTGACTTATATTCTCTTCCTTATGTAGCCATTTACTTTGGAACAGGGACTGGCTTACTTTGCACATCATAGCTGAGATGTTGTCATCTACCTACAGTTGCATATACCCTTGCATTCACTTGCTGCTTTCCTAGATTCTGCAATGATTTGACATCAGAGTGGCTAGCAGGTAATAGAATGAATGACAGACCCCAGTAAAGATTGTCAAACTTTCTATATGTCACCTTGTTGTTATATTGAAAAGGGCCCATTCAGCAGTCCCTGCTGAACCCCTATCTACCTTGGACTCTGTCCACTAAACTGCTGATGCTATAAGGTTAAAACCACACAGGAAAGTTTAAACAATTTTTTTATTCAAATATAAAACTTTTTTTAAAATTTAAACTTTTGAACAAAATAACTATTTACATAACACATAACGATGAAGATCCTAGGAGTAGTACTAGACCAAGGTCTAACCATGAAAGACCATATAGACTCCCTAATCAAAAGAGAGTTTTTCACTCTCTGGAAACTTAGGTCCATCAAGGCGTACTTCCACACTTCAGCGTTCAGAATTCTAGTACAATCCCTAATACTAAGCCAACTGGATTACTGCAACATCACCCATCTGACAATCACCCAGAAGCAAATGCATAGACTACAACTGATACAAAATACAGCAGTCAGGATGATTTTCGGACTGAAGAAGTCCGACCACATAACCCCTTCCTACAGACTCCTACACTGGCTGCCGATGGGGGCACGCACGAAGTTCAAGCTAGGATGTCTCTGCTTCAAGGTATTAAATGGACTAGCCCCCAAATACATTACAGACCTCTTCTCATTCCCAACCAACAGACATGAAAGAAAAACACACCTGAAATTTGTCTCCCCTCCGGCCAGAGGATGCAAATATAAGAAATACCATCAACAACTGCTATCGTACCAAGCAGCCACATGGGGTAAAGACCTAGAAAAACTAATTGCACACACAAACAACTATGGAGAATTTAGGAAACACCTAAAAACCTACCTGTTCTTAAAATACCTAGATAACGAACCAGGACATCAACCCTCGTAACACCATCACAAACCTGATCTTGTAAACTGCTAACCCTAACCCCTAATCACCAACTACGATCACTCCATTCAATTCATGGAATATTTCTACTTCTCTGTAAGCAGCATGGCACTTCTTGGCCTTGTAGCCCACAAACTGTTGTTACTACTATTAATGTTGATACTATCAGATGTACACTGCAATACTCCTTAATTTGTTGTATGTACAGCTTCTATTTAATGTATTTACAGTTTCCCTTTATTGTAAACCGCCTAGAAGTCGCAAGATTGTTGGCGGTATATAAGAATAAAGTTATTATTATTATTATAACGCAGGGAAAGAGGGTGGGTGCCCCCCAAGAGCAGCTTGAGCTACCTCAGGCGAGGGGGGCGGAAGAGGTGCAGTTATTGAGAGGGTGTATGGCTGCTGGCACCATGCCCTCTTTCGGCTACCAGTTGCAAGAGGGCATGTTCCATCCTCTCAACACACCCTCTCAATGCCTGAACCTCTTCCAAGAGGGCAGAGTAGGGCTCTATCTCCCTGACCGCCCCCTCCTGAGGCTGGACGGACTGCTCCTGGGGGGGGGAACAGCAAGGAAAGGGGGTGGGATGGGAACAGGAAGGGCAGGAGAGTGAGGGGAAGGGCTATGGGTGGGGGAAGGGGAAGGTCCAACAGGGGATGGTGGTGGTGGTCCTGGAGGTAGTGGTGGGGCAGACGGTGGGGGTCCAGGGGGCAGTGGTGGGGCAGGCAGTCCAGGGGGCAGTGGTGGGGCAGGCGGTGTGGATGGTCCTGAGGGCTGCCAGGCCTCCTCCTCTTCCCTCTCCTCTTCCTCCTCCTCCTCCGCAGAGGACCAGGGTGGGGCTCCCTCCATTAGTTGCGGTGCCTCCTGAGGGGGTGCCTGCGCTGCTGCTTGACAAGAGAGAAATAGGATACAGTCAGATATGTACACAACACTTTTGAACATGACATTCTTTACTACGTTATTTTCTTCAAATGCTAATAACAGGATACAAAGCACCTACTCCACTGTAAACATCAAAATGTAGCGTAAGTAAGTGAGGCAAGTAGAACACCATAAAGCCATTGTGACATGATATCACAATAGCAGCTTTACTGCAGATTTTATGATTAAGAATGGTTTACAGCTACTCAAGCATTTTCATCTATTTATTCTGGTAGGCTGATCACAAAGAAACACACGCTGGACTCATTACTCACTGGCTTCAGCGCGCAATTCCTCCATCACCCCCTCAAGGAAGGCCCGCTCCTGGCGCCTCAGCAGCCGCCCCCTTTTCCTGAGATCCTCAACCTGGATAATAGAGAGAGAGAGAAAGAACAGAGAGGGAGGGATATGATGAGTGCCATCTAGCACTGTGGCATAACATGTTTACTTAAGTATTGACCTCTATAAGCACATAAAAATGGAGTATGCTGCCCTCCAAGAGCCCCTATCCGCTTTGCTGCCTGCCTCCACCCCCCTTCTGCCACATGTTTTACATGAATGTATTCACGTACTCCAGCATTTTCCCCTTTCTGTGCTGGAGGCATCGCTATCTCTCTACTGTACCTGGGACAGTGGGGGGGGGGGGGGGGGTTGAGATGACATGGCCAGCATCACAAGGAGGATTGTGGGATTGAACTCACAACCCCAGGGTGCTGAGGCTGTAGCCTATCAGCACTGCCCCACATTACAGCATGTCCTGGTGAGCTTATAATCATGCAGCAGGGGCAATAAAATAGTTTGGTCAGAAGGAGCAGCGTGGCTTGAAACCCCTGACGTCAGGGTACTGACGCTGTCACTTTAAACGTCATGCCACTATCTCCCTAGACCAGCAGATTGATACAGGAAAGTTGAAGGTATTTGAAATGACATAGCAGCACTTTAATATATTTGTTTTCCTTAGGCAAAGTTGATTTCAAGATGTTTCTATTACAAATGCGATGTTCATGACCCAAAAATTAGTTGTGTGCATGTTGTGAATGGAATAGATGCCTTATAGGAGCTGAATTTGTCATTTAAAATCCTACTACTGCTCCTTTGGGATGTGCTTTAATTTCAGTATTCAATGTAAAAGATTTATTATGCACCATTGTAGTTTTTAAAAGGAATCAAGATTTACCCACAATAACATGACCAATTTGATTGAGACAGGTTTCCATCATCATTACATGATTATTTGTGAGGGCCTGACTTGGAATACTTACTTCCCTGGGACATGAGGCTCTTCTGTTATACCGCTGGGTCAGGCGGGTCCAGGAGTTCCTGAACTGCAGATATGACCTGCGATGGCCTGCCACTCTAAAATAGTGGTGCTCATGGACCAAAAAGAGCCTGGCTAGCAGCCTTGAGTCCTCAGTACTGAAGTTTGGCTGTCTCCTGGCAGCCATTTTAGGAGAAATAAGTGCGTATGAAGAACGGGTGATTCTATGATGTCACAACGCAAAAAAACGTGATGACGTTTTTGTGCCGCTTGGGCGTGCATGCAGCGGCCGCTCCGCACTACATCAACACTGTTGATTACATCCTAAACCACGCCGATATCGCTGTTATACAAAAAAGTATAGCAGATCGCTTAGAAGCTTACCATGTAAACCTAATGAAATTTCACCTCCCCCCATGTATTTAGGTTCACACGATCTACATTTGAACAAACACAATGACAAGTTATAAATTAAATAAATGAAGACTGGGAAGTGAGGTTGACATATTTTAGCTTAGCTATGCATGTTAGGGTGGGAAAAAAAAGAATATTATATCTTTGGTAACCTTAGTCAGGACTTGAACCCCTGACCTTTGGAAGATACATGCAGTGCTTTTAAGCACTGAGCTATGTTGGGGACTTGGGAATGGGAGTCTCCAGAAATGCTTTAGGTAGAAGCTTTGACAAGGGGTAATCATTGCAAGTATCTACAGGTGTATTTGATCTGAGAACACCCAATGAACGTCCAAAACGATTTCAAAATTCTAACGGCTTCTATGACGTCAGACGCTACTTTATGGTTCGGGTTAGGGCTAGAGTTAAGTAGCTCAGTAGCTTAGTGAGTAAACACGCTGTACCAATCATCCATAGGTTGTGAGTTCAACTCCCGGCTTGTCTTTTACTTGATTATAACATGAGGGGTTTATGCTGCAGGAGTGTGTTGTTGGGGTGTTGCAGGGGTGTCTAGGATGACAGAGAATAGTCACTTGCATTTTCAACAATGCATTTGAATTTCTTAAGACAAAACCTTAGTGAGCCGGGGGAGGAAGGTCACCGCAGCCTCGCGCCTCAGATAAAAAGGTTAATTTTTTAGGGACTGTGTAAGCTGATCTGGGACAGTCTTCAGCGACTTGGAGCCCTCCTCCCGGCTGGGCAGAAGGAGGAGGCTTTGGCGGTGGTGGTTTTGGTGGTGAGTGAGGGCGGGAGGGGGGAGTTGCCTGGCTGCTGCATCTGCACTCCTGCTGGCCACAGACCTACTGATCACAGAGCAGAGATCACAGAAGCACACAGGTATGTGCGCATGCGCGGCTAGGGTTTTATTATATAGGATATACACCTATCGCATCTCATTTTCATCACAAACACATTAGCGAGACTATACACAATACATTACAAAGTTGAGCTTGGGTTTGATAAAATAAACAGCATAATTTTGTCTCTGTATTACATTTATTGAACCATACTTAAGAATATGGGTGTTGCATCCGTGACAACGGTGCTTTACACCATTGAGCTACCAGTCTTTTGCCTCAACTGACTGTGATATGATAGCTAAGTAGAGTATACTTTAGCACATCACTAAGGTATGCTATGACACAGGTGTAGGTCAGTGAGTAAAAGCACTATATCAATCATCTGTAGGTTGTGAGTTCAACTCCCAGCTTGTCTTTTACTTGTGGCATATCTACCTTCCAGGTGCACCTTGATGATGTCACAATGAGGTCAGCATTGTGCTGCTTGCTACTTCCTCTTCCTGTGAACTAGAAGCCACATTCAGATCTAATCTGTGTTTTGATTCTGTTTCTAAGTTGGGCCAGTGTAAGTTATGGGATTTACCTTTGTTCTGAAGAATGAGCTGATTGTTGCAATGTTTTAAGACCAGGAGAGTGTTCTTTCGAGCAAGATATCACTTCTAAACTATCCTCTCTGAAATAATGTCTCTGGGAAATCGAGAGAAAGCTTATTGGATGACTTAGGATGCCTTTCCTGCCAGTCTTTGTGGAACTTAAACGAAGTTTATATGGTGTTCAAAGTCCTATCCTTTCCACTTCTAATAGGAGGTGAGTATGACATTTCTGTACAGCTTTCTGTGTAGCATACATCTACCGGTTCCCACCTTCCATACTGATAATGTAAGTTCAACACCCACTCGGTACGTTTCATCTTCTAGTTCTCCTTTGAAACATAACATATTTTTTTTCCTTGTATTAATGGTAAACTGTACAATTCTGATATCCTAGAGGAAAAAGATACAACACAGCAGTGTTCTCTGTCTGCCATTCCCTACCTCACTGATATTGCTAGATCAACTAATATATAGTTTACAAAATGGTATACTGTGTTTTGGTTATCTTTTTCATCATCCTATACTTACAATGCTGAATGAGTGATAATAAAGAGTATAAATAAAGTATAATCTAAAAAAAAAACAAAAAAAAACCGTACCCACATCTATCACGGGTCCATTGGAGACGTCTTAATGACGTTTCAGAAACCTGCGTCTATCTTGCGCGAAGAGGTTGTAGGGACGTCTACCGCACGCCTAAGTACCGTTTGATTGACACTTGCGTTTGCCGGACGTCTAAAGCACGCCTATGTTAGACGTACTAATAGAGAATTTACCCCATACTGTACTTACCGGCCAGATAAACTAGGGAGTTTCTCCTAGTTCTGAAAAAAAAAAAAAAATGCTTTATGCAAACAGAGCTGAGTTAGGATTGGATATTTTTAAAAATCATTTTGGTACAGTGAACATTGATATAAAAAATGTACATTTCATGAATTCTGCATCTGATTTCATGTATGAACTGCTGTTCTTTGTCATCTTTGGAGGCAGAAACAGGAGTACCACTAAACATAAGTTTAAGAGCAGGGTTTAACAGGGATTTGAATCTAAAATGTGTCACTTTATATGCCAGCGTGATGAGGATCAGCAGAGCAGAAACTTTTTCTCTTTTAACAAGCTGTGTAGAGGCCAAATTGGGGATTTATTCCCCCTCCATTGTAGCTCTCTTTCAGACTAGGTTAAGTGGTGACTCAATATTAGTGGTAAGACACAAAACACATTGGTCTAAAAAGAGGAGCTGATCGGGGGGCACAGATGCAAGTTTCAAGGGTCATTATAGCAAAGCCACAGCTTCAATTACAAGCTATATTTCAGTTTGCTTTACAATTTCAGACAGAGAGTGTGCCTTCTCTGGATTATTGTAATATTGTTTATTTGGGGCTACCAAAAAAGATTCTATTAAGGCTTCGATTAGTTCAGAGTGCAGCAGTTCATTTAATCTTTGGTCTTAAGAAGTATGCTAGACTGCATTGGCTGCCTTTTGAGGCCAGAGTATTTTTTATGTTTGGGTGTATCTGTTACAAGGCTCTTTTTGGTTTATTACCTTCCTATTTGGTATCTTACCTAAACTGTTTAATTCATTAAAATGTACCAGAAATTCAGGTATATTCCTCTTCCCTACCCCAAGGGCCTGTTGCTATAAGACTTTTTGGACAAGACATTGGAATATCAGGCGGGGAAGTTGAACTCCTGGATTATTCAAGCTTATTCTTATCTTACATTTTAGAAATTATTGAAAACTCACCTAAATGATAAACAAGAATGTTGATATTTAAGAAGGTATTTTTTATTAGGCTCTTTATTTTAAATGTACTTTTTATCTGATGCTGTATTTAATGGATGTAGTAGTTATAATAGTTGCGTTTTTTTGAAATTGTATTTTTTAACTGAAATGTTTCAGTTCTTCTTTTGTGAACCGCCTAGAACTGCTGGTGGGGCGGTATACAAGAAAATTAAATTATTATTATTAAAACAGGGCAAATACTGTATATTCTAGTAAACTAAGACAATTTTGTTTGGGACACTAAGGTGCTGCATACTTTGGAAGAAATGTATTAAGTTGGGTGCTTTCTACTCTATTTATGAAGATTATAGGATGATAGCATGAAAGGAACTGGAAAGCGGAGAACGTGCCTGTGTGGAGGTTGGGATGCTGGACAAGAAGCAGCTTGTTTGGGGAGGGGCAGTGCTCCCCTCACCCTTGCCCATGTGTGTGCTGCTACAACTCGGCCTGTTTTAAAGTCTCTTTTCTATCTAGGCTACTGTTTTGTTTTAGTGCATCTGTGATATTCTGTTATATTATCATTTTTACCTAAAAGAATTGTTACTGTATTTTATTAATCTTAATTGTTGTTTTGCATTTGTTCTGGTTTGCACTGCCTTTGTTGTTTCAACAAACTATTAATAAAACGTATTGAACAGAAAAAAAAATTTGATTCATCAACAATTGGAGAATCTGGAAAATGAGGCACAACATTTTAACTTGAGGGTTTTAATTTTGCCAAAATCTCATTTGTTCTGAGAGATTTGTTTAAGAAATGGATGCTTGATAATACAGGAATCTTCAATTCCCCCTATTGATAAGTGTTATACACTTCTCCCTCCTTATTCGCGGTTTCAGCAATCACGGTTTCGATTATTCACGGTTTTTAGCTTGCTGACTCCTCCCCCCAAATTACATCAGCTTACATAGAGAAATCGCTGATTCCAAGCGTTTACAGAGAAAATCACCGATTCCCAGCACTTTCATCACTGTGTTTTTTCCTCTCCTTCAGGAACAGGCCAGGTCTCCCACCATGTTATTTGCGGTTTCACCATATTCACGATGGTTTTTAAAAGAAAACAGCGAATAACATATGAAAAAGTTATTTGCGGTTTTTCTGTATTCGCGGGTCTGTTAATCCCCATATAACAGCGAATACAGAGGGAGAAGTGTATACTGAAGAGGGACTTGTAAAACAATGAATATGATCCGGGGGGATATAGAAAAAACTATGTGGGCTACTTGTCTGGTGATAGAGATTATGTGTTATGCCAGTTCTTGAGTTATAAATCTGCTCAGCTGATTCCCTGGCAAACTGCTTCATCTCAAAGATCAAACGCCTTCGAGACACTTTTCAAGCTCCAACTCTAGGGTCAACACTTATTCATGTTGCTACTTTGCCTTCATCCTCTGCTCTTTCTGTATTCCCTGGTCCCGTGGTTTGCTCTCAATAGTTGTGCTGACTAAATCACACTATACAGCTACAGTTTACTGTATAGATCTCAGGTCTATGTGCTGAAAGCAAGGACTCCTCTGAGTTACATTGGCTATTGTAAGAAGTTCCTATTCAGCCAACCCCTAATTCTGTAATCTTGTGTCACCAGCCAGAACCTGAATTAATTGAACAGTTTCTTTAATAAATTAAGCAAAAAGAACTTATAGTCAGATGGATTCAATGCAGTTCAAGCCTGTCACATATTTTCTTACTCTACCAGCCCATCAGAGTTAAGCTGGTAGTGTCCACCTTGTGGAGATGACACTGTTCTCCAGATTTAGAAATAAACCTAAGTTGTGTTATATTATTAGAACTAAAGGGTGAAAAAAACCTGGTTAGAGAATTATGCTACACTCATGTTCTCATCTAGCCATGTGCTCAGCAGAATGGCCACTGCTCTCTCCTTGACTGGAGAATAAGGAGGCGGGCTTATGCTCTGTGGAATCAGCTTAACTCTCAGGGAAAACAAAGCCCTCTGGGAATTTAAGTCCACAGAGTACACATTACTTATACATCTACTACAAACACTTAACTAGTTCTTATACAAGAAACTGAGCAAATGCCCACATAACATGGGGGCAGAACAATAGTCAACTTATACAATGCTTACCCTCTCATCTTTGTCAATTATGCTATCTTCCATGAGGCCCACAATGTACTCCTTGGATGCAATTCTTATTTCTTGGTTGAAATCCATCCATCAAGGGCTCCTTACCTTTGTTTTTACTCTGATTCAGAATAGCTTGGCCTTGGGCCATTTCTCTTTGTGGGAAAAAGGCCACAATTTGACTCCTCCTGAAAAAGCTATCACTGGACCCCACCCTTCCCACAAACTATTGTCCTGTTTCCAACTTGTATTTTTTGTCCAGTCTTCTTGAGAAAGTAGTCTTTGAACAATTAGCTTCCCACATTGAACAAGTCTTTGTTTTACACCCAAGAGAGGCAGAGTTCCATCTGGTCCACAATACTGAAACAGTAGTTGTTCCACTTCTCAGTGAACTTCACATTACTTTAGATCAGGAGTCTCCAAACATTTTGCCACAAGGGCCACATTGGGTACTTCAGCACTTTTCAGCAGGCCGTAATAAAGAAAACAATAAGGATAAATAACTCTAGATATATGAGTTTTATTGAAAGGAGAAAATTTTATAAACTAATTACAGAGTATGTGAGATTAAATTATCAAATAGTAATGATGACGAACACTACCAGCAAATTCTCATATTTTCATCACAAATATGTGAATAAGTGATTACGCACCTTTAAATATAAATTTATGGAATTACAAATTGAGTATTACACTGCACCACTGCAAGTATTCTTATGGACAATTAACTGTAACAACTAGTAACGAACTTCCAGATTCAATTTAAAGATTAGTCACAGTGCCAGAGCTACGTACAATACCGTAAATTGACACTGTCAATCGAGGCCGAACATGCACGAAGAAATACTGTGAAGTATACAATTACAATTCAGTATTACATAAAGTTGTGAATAATACTAATAATATGGACTACCAATATATTTTGAATACAATTTTAATTAATGCTTTGAAATCTATCAACACCCCATGTTTTTAATTTTGCGTATTCTCATTGGAAAATTAGACCAATTGGGGCATTTCCGCACAATTCTTCCGCGGGCGGGATAAAATCATATCGCGGGCTGGATGTGGCTCGCAGGCCATAGTTTGGAGACCCCTGCTTTAGATAAAGGTATTATTACACTGGTTATTTTCCTAGACCTTTCAGCCACCTTTGACCTGGTAGACCACTTACTCCTTCTCTCTCACTTATCATAATTTGGGCTTGCTGGGTCTGTACTCAATTGGTTCATCTTTTTTCTCCAGGATCACTATTTCTCTGTCATCTCTCTCAATTAATTGTGGTGTTCCACAGGGATCTATCCTTTCACCGCTCCTCAATCTTCAATCACATAACATCAAAGCCTTCCTGTACACTCATGATATTTTGCTGATTTTCTCAACCTTTGATCCAGTACAATAATGTCTTGACTCTCTGGCTTCATGGTTAAAAAATAACAAACTAGTTTTAAATCCTGACAAGACTTTATCTTGCTGGATAACTGGGGCATTATCTCTGCCTGTGATGTATTTAAAACTTTTTAATCTACGAATAACTCCTGTCTCATCATTTTGCTATTTGGCGGTGATTATTGACTCCAAATTAAACTTTCACAAACAAATTTCTGCAGCAGCTTTGCCTGGTTTTTTTTTTCTCTCCACAAATTGCACTACCTGTTCAGTTTTGTCAATTTTTTGGCATTCCATACTTTCTTGTACAGGCTTCCCAGATATCCTGGCTGGATTACTGCAATGTAACCTATGTTGATATCCCATCCTACCGTGGCAAACACATGCAGGCCCTTTGGCTCTTTTGTCGTGTTTGAAAGTTTAACCTTCTCAATCTCATTTACCTTCAACTACTTTGGCTTCCCTTTCACTATCAAATTCTCTTAAAGATTATTTCTCTTAACTAAAGATCCTATCATATACTGCAGGTGTTCCCAGTTTACCTTTCCTCTTTGACTAAAATACAAATCATTGTACAAGGACATCATGTTTGGGAAGATCGAAGGAACCAGGCAAAGAAGGCGACCTGCAATTGAATGGCTGCACACATTGAAAACAACCATAGGGATGACACTGGAGGATCTTACCAGACTAGCACAAAATGATTTCTTTTTAGATCTGTAATTCAAGTCGCTAGGACTCAAACATGAGTCGATGGCACCTAACTAACTTTGTCCTTTATTCTCCTCGTCTTTTTCTGCCAAAACCTAGGTATGAATCCATCTAATTCACTTTTCTGGCTCCATGGCTCTGGAAAGATCCCCCTTCCCCTGGATAACCATGGGAAACAATTATATACAAAGTTTAAAACTGCTTTAAAACCCCTTTTTTTTTTTTTACACAAGATGTTTAGGATTATACCAGGGTGCCCAACTGGATAGTTTGTCTGCCTGTGTTTGCACTCAACTGATGTGTTGTTCTTTGTGAGAATGTTTTTGGAACCTTTCCTATTTTTTTATGGATTTCCTTTCTAATTTTACGTATTGTGATTTTTAATTGTAAACCACACTAAAGTACTTGCTGGGCTTTGCCATATGTATCAAATCTTAAACTGTAAACTGATGTCTAACATGAGGAAGGAGTGGCCTTGTGGTTAGAGCTTGTAAGGCTCTAACCTCGTGAGACTTGAAAGGTTGCAGCGCCTGCATTGTTGAGGGAATATGATGTGTGGGTTCCCGTCTTATTAAGTAAGTTTGTTTTATTATGACATTTGGGATATGTTTGTCGTTATGATTATGATAGTTATGATGGGTGCTCTCTTATTTTGTTACGGATTTTAATTCTACTGCTATTGTGAATGTGTCAGCCATTAATGTCTAGAGAACTGCTACTGTATGTCCCTCGTTTATATGATGAGGGCGTCGGTGAAAGCATGATTTGTGATTACAGGTTTTTAATTAGGAAGGGAGTTTATGTTATTTTCACAATGGATATGTTACAGTCTTGGCCAACACAGTTTATCCAGTCTCTCAGGATGTGCTAGCTAGGGTATTGCTATTATGTAGCATGTCAGTAGGTCTGTTTGTTAGTTGGCTGATAGGGTTTTATGTGTGTTGCAGGTATGCATTGTAGACACTCTTGTTGTATCAAGAGTGCTTTGGAATGTGGCTATATAAGGACAGTATATTTCCTGATCTCTTGAAGAAGCTCAGGGTGAAACGGGTCCTGTTGAGATCATAGAAACATAGAAACATGATGGCAGATAAAGACCAAATGTCCCATCCAGTCTGCCCATCCGCAGTAATCATTATCGCTTCCTCTCTCTAAGAGATCCCAAGTGCCTATCCCAGGCTTTCTTAAAATCAGACACAGATACCAAAAGTTTATTGATTACAGCTACTTAGAACAAAGATCAGAAGTTCACTGACTAAAAGCTAAGTCTCTGTCTTAAATTATTTTGGAATTGTTGCATACCTTAGTTGCATTTAATTTATGATTGGATGGGGTGGTGGACCAACGATTGAAAAGACAAACCATTGAATGAACCAACATACGTTGCTCCATTGTGAGTATAGAAGGGGTGTCTGAGGTCCTTCCACCTTCCTCAAATATATTTGTTGAGATATTTATGAGATATCCTACAGCCATCACAAGTTTCATGTGGCTGAAATATTTATGAAGAATATTTAAAATAGCATTTTAACAATTTTGGGAAGATTATATAACCTCTCCACTGTTTGATGTTTATGCATGGATGCCCCCCTGACTGACGAACAGGCTGAGGGGTGCAGGGCTAGGGGTGAGGCTGGGCTGTGGCATGGGCGCAAAGGGATGGGGATGGGTGGAACTGGATGAGCCTGGGAGGTTGTTCTATAGGTTCAGATTTTATGTACATAAAATCTGTTAACCCTAATTAATTAATTATCTATTTATATACCACCTATCAATGAAGATTGTCTTAGTGGTTTTGCATTCAGGTACTCAAGCATTTTTCCCTATCTGTCCGGGTGGGCTCACAAGTTACCAAGTGTACCTGGGGCAATGGAGGATTAAGTGGCTTACCAAGGGTCACAAGGAATAGTGCTGGAATTGAACCCATAACCTCAGGGTGCTGATGCTCTAGCTCTAACTACTAGGACAACATAAGATTGGATCTCCTCTAGTTGCTCATTGAATGGAAGTAGGTCATACTTTTTTGGATCTACGGTGCTGAGTTTTGGACCATATTCCAGTTTCAGTCCATAGAGGGAAAACACAGAGACGTTTGTGGCAGATGGATCAAAGATGGATTTTTAAATCAGATACAGCGTCTCCAGGAAGTCTGAATGGAAGTATGGAGTGGAATACCTTTTATTGACATATTGGTATTAGAAGAAAAAGAAAAGAAAAAAATGAAATTAAAGAATGAGATGTGTTGATTAATTTCACTATTTTACCATTTTTGCACTGAAGGTTTTGGCTATACAGGTTTTGCAGGCAGTGTTTTATTTTTTTGTGCTTTTTTTGTTTTTATTTTGACGTCATCACATTTTTTGTGCTGATGGTTTGTTTACTGCTTTTGTACAACCAAATCTCAGATTATGTACCATATTTTAAGCAGAGTTAAACTCCTCCATGCTGATTCAAACGCAGATACTCTTCCTTTTTCCTGAGACACACTTTATTGAGTAAATATAACATAAATACGCACAGTAGTAGATTTTTCTCAGAGGATAGATGGCTAGATTCCCTCTGGATACAGCTTCTTTATTTCAATATGATGTAGAGGTGATGAGGTTTGGAGAGCAGGGGGAAGGGGGAGAGGCAGTGGCAGTGGCACATACTGAAAAATCCAAGAGCCAGAGAGGATAACAGGATGATTCTTGTGAGAGAAGATGGAAAAAGGTGAAAACTATGGTCCTCTAATCAAAGATAGACATCAGGGTGGCCTAAATTGCCATGCAGCCATAAACCATGTGGCCGGACCATGTGGTCAGAGGTGAATTCCAGCAGAGAGTTACAGCATGACTGCTCATGCACACAGGAACTGCCAGGAGCCCACCCAGGTAAGAGGAGGGGGACAATAGAGAGAGACCAGTTAGAGCTAAGATTAGCTCTAGGTGGCCAAGAAAAGGAACATAAGAACATAAGAAGTTGCCTCCGCTGGGGCAGACCAGAGGTCCATCCTGCCCAGCGGTCCGCTCCCGCGTCGGCCCATCAGGCCCACTGCCTGAACAGTGGTCTCTGACTAATTTTGTAATTTACCTCTAATCCTGTCCCTATAACCTTACCTCTACTCCTATCTGTACCCCTCAATCCCTTTGTCCTCCAGGTACCTGTCCAGACCTTCTTTGAAGCCCTGTAGCGTACTTCTGCCTATCACATCCTCCGGCAGCGCGTTCCATGTATCCACCACCCTCTGGGTGAAAAAGAACTTCCTGGCGTTTGTTTTAAACCTTTCCCCTTTCAATTTCTCCGAGTGCCCCCTTGTACCTGTGGTTCCCCTTAGCTTGAAAAATCTGTCCCTATCCACTTTTTATATGCCCTTCATGATCTTGAAGGTTTCTATCATGTCTCCCCTGAGTCGTCGCTTTTCCAGGGAGAAAAGCCCCAGCTTTTTCAGTCTGTCAGTATATGCGAGGTCCCCCATACCTTTTATTAGCTTAGTTGCTCTTCTCTGGACTTTCTCAAGTACCGCCATGTCTTTCTTGAGGTACGGCGACTAGTACTGGACACAGTACTCCAGGTGCGGGCGCACCATTGCACGATACAGTGGCAGGATGACTTCCTTCATCCTGGTTGTGATACCTTTCTTAATGATACCCAACATTTTGTTTGCTTTCCTTGAGGCTGTGGCGCACTGCGCCGACGTCTTCGATGTTGTGTCCACCATCACTCCCAGGTCTCTTTCAAGGTTGCTCACCCCTAGCGGTGATCCCCCCATCTTGTAAGTGAACATCGGGTTCTTTTTCCCAACATGCATGACCTTGCATTTCCCTATGTTGAAGCTCATTTGCCACTTTTTGGCCACTCTTCCAGCGTTGTCAGATCTTTTTGGAGGTCTTCGCAGTCCTCCATGGTTATGACCCTGCTGTATAATTTAGTGTCATCCGCAAATTTAATAACCTCATATTTTGTTCCCGCCTCCAGGTCGTTAATAAATATATTGAACAGGAGCGGTCCCAGCACCGACCCCTGTGGAACTCCGCTCGTGACCCTTTGC
Organism: Geotrypetes seraphini; assembly: GCF_902459505.1. Lineage (NCBI taxonomy): Eukaryota > Metazoa > Chordata > Amphibia > Gymnophiona > Dermophiidae > Geotrypetes > Geotrypetes seraphini. The sequence goes on along the minus strand of NC_047084.1, from coordinate 313,684,811 downwards.
CAATCTGAGTAATGGCCCTTTACTCCAACCCTCTGTTTCCTGTCCTCCAGCCAGTTATCAGGCAGAGGTCAGAGATGGCCAGGAAGTGAGACGAGACAAAAGAATTCAAGTTTAGCTGAGAGAGAAAGAGGAGAGGAATAGCAGAATAAATACCAATAGAAATACAGTTTATACAATCTCTCAGACTACATTGCCCATAATTCTTATCTCACACGTCCTGGCAGGAAATAACTATAGCAGTAAGATACTAAAACAATATTGAATGACATAAAGCATATTTTACAGCCCTGTTACAACCAGGGCAAGGTTGCAGGAGGCATAACAGTTTGTGATATTTTTTTCTTATTTTGGTTCTTTTTGGATTTTTTATTTTTTGGTTTTTTATTTTTATTTTTTTTGTTTTGTTTTGCGTTTGAACTTTGTTGGGGTTGCAGTTTGATTGGATAACCCTTTGGCTTGTAGAGATCATGACGCTGTTCCTGGGAGAATGACATTGGGTGTGGCTGAAATAGGATCAGAGGATTTAAATCAGTGACTGATCCAGTGGAGGTGGCCAGCTGTGGGTGAGTCTGTACAGGACATTTGCTTCTTTTTTGCTTTGTGTGTCTGCTTAAATTGGTTGATTATTGGACTAAAAGAAGATTTTGCCAGGACTCTTGAAACAGCCTAGAGCGAAACAGGGCCGCTGTTGAGTCTGGCTTTTTTGAATATTCTTTGCTGCATGCCAACTTTAGCTTTTTGTTGAGGTGTTGTGTTCTGCAATATCCCTATGTTTAAGGGGACTGTGACGATTGAGGCCTTTGGTGAAGGTGTGTTGTGGAGGTTTTTTGAGACCATTGACTGTGACAGAACCCACGCTGCATGACTTAGTTGTGCTGATATGGGAATATAAAATCTGAGGTCTCTTTTTCTCCACTTTTTTGGTGGTGCAGAAGCCTTGATGTAGGGATTTATACTATTTAAGAATTTTGTGTAGTTTTCTATTAATAAGCCCCATAAGCCTCAACTGTCCTTCTTCAACAATATATTAATTAAGCTGGATAATATTAGATATGCATCTAATAAAAATTAAATTAACAAATAATTTTAGACTGGGGGGTTTTCCCCCACAGGTGAAATTAATAAAGCATGTTTCCTTTTAAAATTTTGTTAAAGATGTTAGATGTACCAAATTTTTACATTCAGCATAAAAGGATCTTACTTATGCTCTTCCTCAAATGTTGCATATACAAAGATGGGTTTTATACTGGGGAGACAGGACAGATGCTAAATAGAAGAATCAACATGACCCCTCTATGAGCTTCACAACCTAAGCACTGCATTAGTGATTATATGGTTGGAATACTAAGGGGTCCTTTTACTAAGGTATGCTAATGGATTTAGGGCCTGATTCTCTGTAGGACGCCAATCTTGGTGGACGCCTATGAGGCAGCTGCCAATCGCGTGTCAATCATGCATTGGCGTCCTAAAGAGAATCGTGTCTATATCACTGAACTAATGCCTTAAATGTAGGCCAGCATTTTGCAGGCCTACATTTAAGGCGTCTGTCTCGTACTTACGGAGACACATAGAGACACTTAAGCACGCCCAAGGCCACTTCAGGGCGAAACCACGCCCCTCCTTAGGCATGCTTAAGTATCCCTACACATCTCCATAGGCGCGCTAAAGACGCCTACAATCTAGGCGTCCTTCATTGCACAATTTTTTAATAAACATGCATCCCGATTGGCTGCCAGATGACAGTAGGACATCTACTGCCACCTGCAGTCGGGACATACATATCAAGAATCAGGCCCTTAGTGTGCTAAATGCCATATAATGGATTGCATGGCATTTAGCACATGCTAGTCATTAGTATGTGCTAAATCCATTAGCATACCTTAGTAAAAGGACCCCTAGGTGGTAACTTTAAAACAATTCAGGAATACAAGATCTTTGACTTTAAGATGATGAAATATTTTGACATCTACCTTACAGGACTTAACAAGGATCCAGATTTCCTATCACATTATACAAGGGGCCACTGAAAAGTTCTCAGCCCAGCCAACAAAGTTGGGGCACTCTGCATGAGGGCTATACACTTGGGAAATTCTAGCTATGGCGCCTAAATTTAGGCACTTGTAGGCATCCTAGTGGTGCTTAAGTTAATTATTAAACGCTGTTTAAAATAACAAAACATGGCACCATTACAATACCTACCGGTACCTAAATAATTACTCTCTAGAATCGTGACTACATAGGCACTTTAGGCTGCTGAACACCACTATGAACATGGCTGTCACCGAAAGTGGCATTAGGTGGCCTAGAGCACATCCGTAGGTGCAATTCACAACAATGATAGGCGTTGTAAATGTAGGCCCGGTAAACCCTGCCCTACATTTCGGTTGCCTATCTTTCATGGAGGCAAAATTCTCTGTAGGGTACCATCGCATGACTGATATGCGATTGGCAGCCGTTTTTTTAGGCAGTCGTCGATATCGGTACCCTATAGAGAATCCAGGCCTTAATCCAGTGATTTTCCATTATTTTTGTTCCGTCGGAAAAATACGGAATGAAAAAAGTAGAAAATTGCTGTACTAAGTATATAGCCTTTGATGGAGACTGCCCAACTTTGTTGGTTGGGCTGAGAACATTTCAGTGGCCCCTCATAAACCATAATGTCTTATTTATATATATATTCTGATATTCTCATCTTTTGCTAATACCTGACCTGAAGAAGATGGTTCTGTCTTCAAAAATTTGTCAAAAATATATTTAGTCCAATAAAATAGAAGTCACTTTGTTTCCCATTCTTTTGATTGGTTTTATTTCTATTTATTACTTTATAAGTATAGAATAAAGAAACTGTGTCCCAGAAGATGCCCTCTCTGCATCAGTTCTGTATACCAAATAGAAGCCAATTCTTAGACCCATACAGGATGCGGAATGAACTAATCAGTGTAAGAGATTTATTATTCCTAATTAAGGCCAGATCCTTTGGCTGCACTTAAAGCAAATCCAAAATTATCAAAGCTGTTCTAAGCTGCTGTCTTTCTCAGTCACAGAATAGTTAATTTGTTTTAGTATGCTAGAATTGGTAGGATCATATGATGAAAAAATATGGGGATTTCATAGGCATTTGACTATTAGAGCCCTGGGAGTCTTCAAACCCACTAGATTATATCTAAGCTCTTATTTTGTTTTCCAGAAATGAAATGCCTTTGTCTAGGTACATGCGCATATAAAAGGTGTAGCTAGGATCAGTTTTAGCCTTTCATCTCTGGTTTCAACTCACAATTTTCAGTTTCTCAAAGTGAAAAATTCAAAAACAGCTAGCTAAGAGTGCAGGAATAAATCTCCTTAGAGCAACCCCCCCCCCCCCCATATACCAGTAGGTAGGCTCATGGGCAACAAAACAGGGGGAGGGGGACACAGGAGCCATGTCCCCCCATAAAAAAATTGGTGGCCCAGAATTGTCTTTATTTGTGACCTAAAGGATGTCACTGGCAGCAGCCAATAACATATGTTGCCCTGCCGCTGGCATTGGTGTCTTATCTCTACTGTGGCCCACCCTCTCTGATGTAACTTCCATTCATCAAAGGTGGGCCCACAATAGAAAGGAGACGCAGGGTAGCATATGTAATTGGCTGCCAATGGCAATGTCCTTTGGGCTGCAAATGAAGATAGATCACAGGGTATGGGTAGAGAAGAGTCGGGACAAAGAGTACGCATGTGGAAGGAGAGATGAAATGGGATGGGGGGGCAGGAAGGAGGGAGAAATGTTATACTCAAGGGAAGGGGGTGAGGAGATAGAGAGAAAGTGTGCAGGAGTAGAAAGCGTTAGACTCATGGAGAGAGTGAGAGATGTTTGATGTTGGCAGAAAGGAGGGAAGGAGAAATGTCATACTTAGGGAAAGGGAGAGAGAGAGCAGAGAGTGAAAAGTTGGAATCATGAAGAGAGAGAGGTAGATATGTTCGTTGGAGGAAGGAATGAGGACCGGAAGAGAGGAAGTGTGCAGGAGGCAGAAAGAAAGAAATGTTGGAAGGAAAAGATGGAGAAATTTTGGACTGGAAGAGGGGTCAGAAAAGAGGAAGGGAGGGAGAAATATTACACTTGGAGGAGGAGAGATGACTCAAGAAAGGGAGAGATGTCAGATTCTAGAGAAGGGTGATGGAAGAGGGTGTGTGAGAGACAGAGACCACTGGAAGGGGAAGGGAGATGGGAAGAAGAGAGAGATACCAGACTAGGGAATGAAAGGGAAGAAAAGGAGAGAGATATACTAGACTATGGGAAGGGGAAAGGGAGGGAAATAGATAGATCACAGGGAAGGGGGAGGGAGGGAAGGAAGGAGGAGAGAGATGCAATACCAGGGAAAGAGGAGAGAGATGTGAGACCAGGGAAGGAAGAGAGAAAGATGCAAGACTGGTGGAGAGGGGGATGGTCAGAGAGATGCTAGACAACAGTAGGGGGGAAGAGGGAAGGGAAGGAGGAGAGAGAAATACCAGACTGTGGGAAGGAGAGGAGAGAGATACCAATCCACAGGAATGGGGAGAAGCGAAGGAGAGCGATGTTGGAACATGGGAAGGGGGAAAGGAGAGAGAGAGATGTCAAACCATGGGAGAGGAGAGAGATGCCAGACTGGGGGAAAGAGAGGGGAGTGGTTGGAGCATGGCGATGCTTAGGAAGGACAGAGATGGTACAAAAGGTGGAGGAGTAGTTCTCTGTGTAAAGACCAATATCCAAGGGACTGAAATGCAAAGGGCCTGGGGAAAGGAAGAAGCGCTATGGATAACTTTGAAACTAGTGGATGGAATGTCTGTCTACATGGGTGTTGTCTACAGATCTCCGACTCAAGTGCAGCAATTTGATAAAGATCTTATTGCAGATATCCAAAAGCTGATGTTGCTGGGTGATTTCAACCTTCCAGATGTGGATTGGAAAGTTCATCTGTGGAATCTGAAAGAAGTAGGGAGATAGTGGCTGCCCTTCAAGGGGCTCTGCTCAGACAAATGGTGATGGAACCAATGAGTGATAAAGCTATACTGGAACTGGTCCTCACAAATGAGGAAATGCTTGAGTGGGTACTCATCTGGGCAGTAGTGATCATCAAATGGTTTGGTTTGAAATAACAGCTAAAATGAAAAGCAGCCACACAAAACTCAAAGTCCTGGATGTCAAATGTGCAGACTAGAGAATGACACGGGGAAAAATATTATCACCGTTCCTGCCCTGTCCCTGTGAGCTCATCCCTATCCCTGCCCCGTCCCCATGAGCTCAGTCCCTGTCCCTGTCCCTGCCCCATCCCCGCGAGCTCAGTCCCATCCCCGCCCCGCAAACTGTCAGATCCCATCCGCACAAGCCTCGAATAGTTATGATTTTATACTGAACTTATTTTATTAAAGTATAAAAAGAGACAATATTCTGTACAATTGTCATTTTATAAACACAAATAATACAGAGCAACAAGGATAAAAAAAACCCTCTGTCTCCCCTCACTTTCCCCAATATCCCCTCCACTATTGTGAAAACTAAATAAACCAAATTACTACAGAATGCTACATAGAAAAATCAAGCTAACAGAATACTTCAGTCAAACGTGGCAGGAATAGTGTTAGGGGAGTGCAACTAGGGCAACTGCCCCCTGGTCAGAGAGAGAGTTCTAAGCCAGCTGGAAGCTAAAGAAGCACAGCCTGGGCTTTGCGGTCCCCAGTTATGTCTAATACTAGCTCTAGCAGGGTACATATTTCAAATCTGAAATATATTCTAATCACAAAATGTAAATACATTTTTTTTCTACCTTTTGTTGACTGCTAATTTTATTCTTCAAATCACATTGGTCTCGGGCTTTGGTTTTGGGTTCCTTCTGTCTTCATCGTGGCATGGCTGGCTCCTGAAGGTAAAATAGGTGCAAGAGGAACTGGGGAGGAGATGCAGAGTCTGACACGGGCACAATTTTTTTACTACAGGAGCAAGACTTTTCACCGCTCCCATGGGGCGGTAAAAGGTCTTGTCCCCATTCCCGCGGGGCAGTGAAAGAGCTTGTAAACCAGTTGCAAATGTCTCCATTCCTGCGGATTTACTGCTGTGACCGTGGTTTACCGTGGTAAACGGTTCCCGTGTCATTCTCTAATGCGGACTTTAGTAGCATGGGAGAGTATTTGAAGAAAGAGCTAATAGGATGGGAGGACATAAGCGAAGTGGAAAAAAATAGTGGTCCAAGCTGAAAGGAGCAATAAACAAAAACAAGAGAAAAAAAAACCCAAGGGGGAGACAAAATGTTCACGGTATAGTGAGGATGCTGACATTGCACTCTCCTGCCGAACCAATTTTCCTGCCTGATTTCAGGTGTAATTTGGCTAGCAAAGATGCCGAAAAGACGAGGCAGAGTGGCTGCTTCAGACCAGCAGCTATTTTACCCCCTGTATGCCTTGAAGAGACAGGAGGTGGTTACTGGATTCCTGACATCTTCACCACGGGGCGAACCAGCAGTGCCGAATCAGAGGGAAGTCTCGGCACTCATAGGAATTCTATGAGCGGCAGAGCTAATACTGCTGTAGCCGGCGATAAAAAAGCCTAACATGGCCTAACATATGTGCATGTATTCATTGGTAAATTTGTGCTTTAAGCAGCAGAAACTGCAAACTTTAACCTTCGCAGGTGCTCCTTTTATTTATTTTTTAACTATATTCTTCATTTTACAATATCATAGTTGCCTTTTGAAAGTTAAATGCTAATGCTGTTGATTTCCTTACTGTCTTCTCTCTAGTTATTAACTCAGATTTGATAGATCATGTTATGGTCTCTATCGCTAAGTGGCCCCCAACACTGTTTCCTCTTACACCAAGTCCTACATTCCCCTAAGGACTAGATCTAAAATACCTTTTATCTGTTCCTGAACCAGCTGCTCCATGAAGCAATCATTTATTTCATCTAGAAGCTAGCATCTAGCAGGACAGGACAAGGATAATCTCCCTCTGCGACCATCCTGATTCAAAATGGTGGATATGACGGTGGCACGTCAAAAGCGTGTTGGACATTGGCGCACCGACAATCGCGTGCCGACATCTGCAGACAGGACAAATGGGCGCTGATGGTTCCGCCGCTTTTACGCATTACCATTAGCGTTCTGAGGGGGGGCATGGGAGGAACCCCCACTACACTTATAACTGTTCGCACTCCTGATGGGGGTGGGGTGAGGGAGAACCCCCCTACTCCACTCCTCTGAAAACTCCCAAACAGCGAGAAAACGGAAGTTTTCAGTGTACTAGGGTGTTCCCCCTTCCAACCTCCCCCCACGGGAGCACGACCAGTTATAAGTGTATTGGGGGATTCCCCCCACCCCCCTCAGAATGCTAATGGTAAGGTGTAAAAGTGGCAGAACCTGGCGCGCATTCATCCTGCGTGCAGATGTCAGCATGCAATTGTCGGTGCGCCAGTGTCCTGCGTGCTTTCATCGGTGTACCGGATATGACACCTACCAGTATTTTAGCTGTACTACTGCTAAGGTTCAACCTTCCAAATAAGTGTCAGGGAAAGAATTGGGAGAAGGTGGTGGGTCTCTTTAGGGTTTTGAAGTGTGCATGTTCCAAGAGGTGGGCCTGTCTAAGGGGGTGTTGATCAGGTGGGGGGCATATGTCTTGGGGGGATACTGAGCTCCCATTTTTCTTTTCATTACAGGGGCTGTACTGCCTGGTTCTGGCAATGTGGGTGCACTTGACGCCATCTTGAGTGCAACCGTGCAATTGGCAGCCCTGATAGTTAGCATGCGTGAACATCCTGCACACTAGCTGTCACTGCTGGTTACGCTATCACCACCCACAGCCCACCTTATTACTGCACCAACCCATGCTAAGCAATCAGAGCTAGATTCAGGAAATGATGTTCAAAAATGGTGCCCAAAAAATTGGCACTTGAGGCTAATTCTTTAATGAGCACTCAAAGATAAGCACCCATTACAGAGCAGCATCGAGTTCCAATTTTGACAGGATGGGGGAGCCAAATTTGGGTGCCAGGACTTACACCTGCTGAAACAAGGTGTAATTCCTGGTACCCAATTTGGGCACATATCCCCAGTATTCTATACACTTCCCCCTCCCCATTCGTGGTTTCCCTACTCGCGATTTCACATAATCGTGATTTTTTTTGGGGGGGGGAGGAGGGAAACCCCCCCCCATATTTTTGTCTTCCCCCTGGCATCCCGGCCTTACCTGGTGGTCTAGCTGGTTTTTGGAGCAGGAGCAATCTTCTTATGCTCCTGCCCCGTGCAGATAGTCATTAGGAAATGGCTGTGGGGGAAAAAGGGACAGCTGCTACTGGATCTGGAGAGGGAGAAGGAGAGATGCTGCTGGGAGGGGAGGAGGGAAAGGTCTGGGAAGCTGCTGGGCAAGGGGGGAAAAGGGACAGCTGCTACTGGACCTGGAGGGAGGGAGAAGGAGAGATGCTGCTGGGAGGGGAGGAGGGAAAGGAAAAGGAAGAGAGTTACTGCTGGACAGGGGGAGGAGGGAAGGGAGAAGAAAAAAGGAAGGAAACAGCTTGCAGGGAGATTAGAGGAAGGGAAGGGGAGAGATATGAATGAGATGGGAAGGGAGTCAGCAGAGAAATTGAGAGGGACAAAGATGCTAGATCTGGTGTAGGAGAGATAAAAATGAAGAGAGCAGTGAAGCTGGAGTGAATTGTGTAAAAAGGAGAGAGGGGCATAGGCTGGATGGAAAGGGGAGAGGGGCATAGAAAGAAGACAAATACCATATGGAAGGGGGAGAGGTCAGACAGTAGATGGAAGGGGCAGACGCTGGAAGGAAGAGAGTGAAAAGAAGATGAAAGCAGAAACCAGAGACAACAAAAGGTAGAAACAAATAATTTTATTTCTATTTTGTGATTAGAATATATCAGATTTGAAATATATATCCTGCTAGAGACATAACTGGGGATTGCAGTATTCTGTTAGCATGATATTTCTATGAACTTGGCTTGTTCAGTTTTCTTGATAGTAGAGGGGATATATGTGAAGGGGAGGGGAGACAGGGGTTTAGTTGGTCCGTGCTCTGTATATTTGTATTTATAAAATCACAATTGTTCAGAATATTGTTTCTTTTTATACTTTAATAAAATACGTTCAATATAAAATCATAATTGCGGCTTGTGCAGATGGGATCAGATGGTTTGCGGGGACTGAGCTCGCGGAGATGGAGCGTAAATGGGGTTTTTAAATTTTAGTCCTATTAGTTTACCGGTCCACAAAATAATTCTTTTATTTCTGCTGGTCCATGGGTGTAAAAAGGTTGAAGAACAGTGCACTAAATGGCTTGTTAGTCAAATTAGTTAGGCGCATATCTTGGAACAACATCCAAATATTGGCACCCAATTTTGGGCACCACATATAAAATCTGTGAGATAGTGTGGGATTTATACCTCTCAGACTGATTTTTATCATTTTATTTTAGTTATTTATATACTGCTTACTCATTGTCTAAGCAGTTTACATTCAGGTACTCAGTCATTTGTCCCTGCCTTTCCTGGTGGGCTCACAATCTATCTAATGTACCTGGGGCACTGGAGCATTGAATGACTTGCCCAGGGTAACAAAGAGCAGCATGGGGCTTGAACCCAACAACTTCAGGGTGCTGAGGCTGTAGCTCTAACCACTAGACCACTCCTTACTCCTTTTAGTACAGGGTAGCCATTAGCATGTGTTAAATCACAAGCTAACTCCTTAGCACCTTTTAGTAAACATGTCCCTTTGTGTAGCTTATTATTTCTTTAACCATCTTTCAAATAAAATTATCAAAGCAGTTTACAATCTAAATGAATGGAAATTTTTTAAAAATAAGAAAATTGAATAAAATACATAAAGGGCTCCTTTTACGAAGGCGCGTTAGCGGGTTTAACGTGCGCGACTTTTAATCACGCGCTAACCCCCGCGCTAGCCGTGAAACTACTGCCTGCTCAAGAGGAGGCGGTAGCGGCTAGCGCGGCCGGTGGTTTAGCGCGGGCTATTACGCACTTTAAACCGCTAACGCGCCTTCGTAAAAGGAGCCCTAAATGTCAGTGAAATAAAAAAAGAAATAAATCCATAGGATTAAATAAAATGGAAACTTGTGCAACTGATGACTGATTCCCTAAGCCTTAGAGCGGCAGCTCTTCATCTGCAAGCACTGAGTTAAAGCAGAATGGAAAGACGGCAGTAGCTAGCAGTATGTGAAGAACAGAAATAACACAGCAGTTGTTACTCATCCCCCCTTTCTCCCTTCCCCCCCAAAAATAAATAAATAAATAAATAAATAAAAAATTACCCCCCCCACCAGGATTAAATGTACCATATTTTACAAAGTCATGGCAAATATCCAACTGCATGGAATCATAAGTTCACACACTTGAGCTTTGGACTCCTGATTGGCTGCTCTGGAAAGCCATGTGGTAGGCGTCAATCAGTTCCTTTGAAGTAACGCCTAGATATTTACGCATATTAGTTGCACATTATCCACCATATGTAAGTCCAAGCTATGCAGCTGTCAGCAAGCTGGCAAGCATTGGAAGATATGCTGGTTAACCCCCCCCCCACCATAAAATAGGAAAACAGTTTAATAAATTGGCACAGAGAAGAATACAGTATACTTGCTCAGTTCTTTTCCTTTAAAATCCAATGTACAATCTTTTTGATTATAAGAATGAAAAAGGATTTCTTTTAAATTTAATTTCAAAGGACAAACATGGTGGATTACAAGTTACAACACAAAGGGGCCCTTTTACTACTGTAGATTGTGTTAAGCAGCTAACGTGGGTTTTATCATATGATGGGCATTAGTGTGGACCTGTGCTAGCTGCCTAACACAGGAATGTGTGGGAGATGGGTATAACATGGGCAGATAGAGGAGTAGCCTGCTGTGACAACTACCACATGAGTCAGGACCATGTGCCAGCTGTCATGTCTGCTGATAGGTCAACTGAACATACCATCATCTCAAGAGGAGGTGAACCCATTGAACCTATGTCTACTCCCCTCTAAGACCCCTGATCTCATGTCAAACCCTCTGAACCTTCTGATCATATTTGCTGGCCCCAAACCCCTAAGCACATGTTTGACCCTCCCAAACCCCTAATGACAAATCCAACCCCCTTCCAAGTCTCTCCCATGTTACACAATCCCCTCCTACTTGTCACTAACTCAACCATTCCACCATCCCTTGCCTCCCAGCTCTCCCATCCATCTCGATGACTTACCCCGAAGCAAGGCCTGATGGTTCAGTGGCAAGGAGCAGCAGTGGTCCCCTTTTGCTTCTGCTCTGTCTGGTGCCAGGTTCAAAATGGTAATCTTGCAATACTACCACTAGGTTTTAGCCTCCCATATATGGGGACAAAGCTCATCAAGCAGAACAGATGAGCAAATGTTCTTATATCAGCAGTTCTCAACTGGTGTGTTGTGCAGGACTGGCACACAGGTAGAGGAGTGGCTCCAGTAGTGTCTGGTCATTGCCTGTGCAGAGCCAGCTTTAGACATGCTGGGGCCCAACTCCCCTCTCCCAATTTCCCTACCCATCATCACTACCACATAAAAAACAACTTTGAATGACTTCATCACAAACAAAACAAAGACCTTCACCAAATACAGAACAATGAATCACAAATTAGAAATAGAAATATGAATACCAAACCTGAACTGGAAATCCCAAAACGTTAAACAGGGGGCTGAGCCTCCCACTTTGAGCTTAGGCCTCCTCAAATGAGCATCTCCCTTGTGTAGCTGGTGGGGATCCCAAGAATCACCAGCTGAGGATCACCTTCTCCTCCTCAGGTCAAGCAACCAGAATGTTCCAAGTTCTGCAGCTTGCAGCAGTACTTCAGAGCTGCTGCTGCCTCCACCCCCCCCCCCCTTGGCTTTCATGCATGCATAAAAGTAGTGGCAGCTTGAGGATATGGCTAGTAGCTGCAAAGCTTGGAGATTTCTAGTTGCCAGACTGGAGGAAGAGGTCAAGTATTTATATTTTGCATTCCGGGGGGGGGGAAGAAAATTTGGTGCCCATCAACTCATTTTGGACTCCAGCCCTTCCCCCCAAATCAGCTGTGTGGCTACGCCTTTGAATACAATACTGTATTTGTGATGCACATATCCCAAAGCTAACATATTCCAATTAATAATTTCTAAATAAAACACTTTTTTCTACCTTGTTGTTTGGACATTTTTATTTTCCATCATCTTGAGTCCTGTTTCTCTTTCTGCTTTTTGTCTCTTTCCAGTGTCTGCTGTCCATTTTTTCTCCTCTTCTCTCTTCTCTTGTTCCATTCCCTCACTATGCCTGTCTCCAACATATTGATTTTCATTTTTAGCTTTCCTCTCTGGTTTTCTTTTCTGTCTCTGTCCACTCAAACCTTGCCCTCTATCTCACCCTTCTTTTTAAATTTTCAGCTACCTATCAATTTCCCAACTCCTCTCAGTCCCTAGCTCTCCCATTTCCCATCTCACGCCTTTTCTGGCCTCCTATTCCTTTTTTCGACTCCCCATTGCTACATTTCTAGCACTGTATTCACTGTTCTCTTACTCATCTTCTTGTCATCCCCTTTTTGACCTATTTCACATGGCTTACTACTTCCAGAATCTCCCTCTCTCTCCACTCTTGTCAAGCTATATCTCCATTCCTTTCTCTCTATCTCCTTGCATCTTCTTATCCCATATATCTTCCCTCCTGCCCTCCCATGGGTCCATGTCTCCTCCTCTCTCACCATGGTCCCAACATTTCTCCTTCTTTTTTCTTTTATTTTTCTTCCCTCCTCCCTTGATGCTGAAGAATGAGATGGAAGGAAAAGAGAGACGTTGCATCTTTCTCTCCCCCTTCCACCACCAGACAACATTTCTCCCTCCTTTGCTACCTTCCTTCCATCCCCAGGTCCACCATCTCTACCTTTCTCTTTCCAACTACTCTCCCCCCCCCCCCAGGTCTACCATTTCTCCTTTTCTCTGCACCACCCCAATCTCATATCTTTCTCTCCCTCTGCACCACCAGGAGGTCCACTATCTTTCCCTTTCTGTTCCCAACTGTATTCCCTTTAAGTACCTCCCCCTTGCTCCACCCCAGCCCACATCCAACTTCTTTTTCTCTTCTCTCACTCCAGGCCATTGCCCACCACCTCTCTCTCTCTCTCTCTCTCTCTCTTCTGACCCCATAAATTTTTCCCCTTCCCGGCACACTTTTTAAAAATCCAACAGGTCCAGAGAGATTTCTCAGCCTGGTATGTCCTCTTCCTTCTATCCGCCCTGGTCAGACATTGCCCTCACCTTCTGTCTTCTTGTAGACAAAAAACATTTTTGTTGCAGGCGATTGCCGTCCATGGTAGTGATTCTGAAGTGCTGCCTGCAGCCCCTCCATGCTTTCCTTCAGCTTCAGTCTGCCCGGGCAGAAACAGGAAGTTGCATCAATGGGGAAGACCATGACCGAAGGAAAGCATGGAGGAGGGCCGCAGGCAGCACTTCAGAATCACTGCCGCAGCCGGCATTCCCCTACAACAACAACAACAACAAAGCATCAGCATCATATCTATGTTATTTGAATGCTCTGATTTGTGTTTATCAGATGCTTCATAAGTGTTATGTCTCCCTTTTTGTATGTAGTATCTCGCTCTTATTTACATTTCATATAAGTATATTTTTGAAACTGTTTCACGGTAGTCAGTGGCGTAGTGAGGGTGAGAGGCGCCTGGGGCAGTGGCTCCCCACCCTCTTCTCCGCCCCCTCCACCTTCACACACTTCTTCCCTCTTCAGAGAGTTTCTGGAAGGGGCAGCAGTGGATGGAATGGGCAGATGCTGGATTGAAGAGACAGGGCAGCTACTGGAAGGAAAAGAGTGAAAAGAAGATAAAAGCAGAAACCAGAGACAACAAAAGGTAGAAAAAAAATCATTTTATTTCTAATTTGTCATTAGAATATATCAGATTTGAAATATATATCCTGCTAGAGATATAACTGGGGACTGCAAAGCCCAGACAGTGCTTCTTTAGCTAGATGGAAGGGGTAGAGAAAGAGGGCACATGATGGAAGGAGGAGATAAATAAAAGGAGGGCACATGATGGGGGGGGGGAAGGACTGAGTTAGGGAAATACTGGAGGGGGTGAGGGAAAGAGGTGGCGAGCTGTAGGTAGACAGTAAAAAAGGAAATTGATGAGAGGGAAGTAAAAATGTAATCTAGATGGATGCAGAAAATAAACTGAAAAGGAAAATGAGGGAAGAAAGGTGTAGGAGAGGGAAGGAGAGGAGAGAGATGCCAGACCAATTGGGGGTGAAAGGAGAGATGGAAGGGGGAGGCATATGGTTTTTTGAAGGGGCATAGAAGGAGAGAAGATGCCATATAGGGGCAGAGAGACAGCAGACAGTGGATGGAAGGAAGAGAGTAACAAGAAGATGAGGAAAGCAGAAACCAGAGAAGACAAAGGTAGAACAAAATTTTCTATAGCTTTAGGAGACATGTGTCACTGTTTTTGTGGTGTTGCATTGTATGCAGAGTCCAGCTTCTTGTTGGTTCAATTTAACCTTTGTCTATGTATTTCTATTTTATCCCCCCTTTTACAAAACTGTGGAACGTTTTTTAGCGCCAGCCATGGTGGTAGCAGCTCTGATGCTCTGAATTCTATGAGCATCAGAGCTGTTACCACCGTGGCTAAAATCCACACTACAGTTTTGTAAAAGGGGGAGGGATTAGTTTGTGATGACATATTCCATACTAGGCGAAGGTGTTTTTTGTGTTCTGTGTGTTCGAAAGACATGATTTTTTCTGTTAGGCTTGACAGTGTAAGATTGATCTGTACTAGTCTGGCTTGTTTAGTTTTACAATGGGTGTATTGATGTTGTACTGCTCATTGCAGTATGTAAGATGTTGCCTTTTCCTAGGTACTCATGTGTGACATGTGGCTTGTTACTAAAAATCATGTTTTTCGTACAGATGGGGGTGTGGGTGTCAAAAAATGATGGGTCCCGGGTGTCACATATGCTAGGTATGCCTCTGGTTAAACATACATAATTTCAGTACTAGTTTACGATACAAGTTATTATCCTAACTTGGCACATACTAGGGGTCTAATATTAATATATATAATAGACAGTTTACCATTATCCTTATAGTACAAGGTTTTCAGTACAAGTTTTATCCTAATTTGACACACATAGATAGTTTACAGGTCAGATTTGCCATAGTTACAGTGCAAGATTTTACAATACAGGTTTTCCTTACGTGACACATACTGGTTCTGGTACCAATATACATTTCTTTGAAGTATATCGGTCAACGGCAGGGGGTTAGCTGAAGAGGGATGTTTTTATTACTTTTCTAAAGCTGAGGAGTCCTTCAAGGGATCTGATTGTTATTACCTATTCTAAATTGTGTTCTAAATACAACTTTCCACCATCCCATCATTACAAATGGCTACAACTTAAACACTGTATTTCTTCTGCTATTAACATCAATGTCTTGTCTAATGAACAACCCAGCTGCCTTTTGTTTTCCACTGGAAAGGCTTCTAAATGGTATAAAATCTTACTGCAACAGAAATTCACAAACCCTTCTGGCACAGAAGCAGTGGGGAGAAATAACCTCAATATGTTTATCCCATCAGAACATTGAACTTCAATTTGGTCATCAATCTGCGTCTTCTGTTACATAATCAATATAGTTTTTAATGTATGGATCACTCTGGACTCCATATAAATGATCCAAAATTTCTGTTTCTAGCAATAACAAATGTTGGTCATGCGGTATTGCTACTAGTACACTAGCCTTGAAAAGATGGCTTTAGAGGGAGAATAAGCAGGGCGTGCAGTTAGACTTTAGGGTCTTTCTCTCGCTTTCTCCTTGTCTCCGGTAGGAGCGATGCCGATTTAAATAGTGATAACGTCAGTTTCACCTGATGAAGCTCTTATAAAATCAATTAGAGCGAAACGGAGATCTTCCGTAGCCAGCCATTGCTATTATGTCACTACATTATTGAGATAAGTACTTGAAGACTCATAGAAGGAAACTTAAAAGTACTAATAAGTACATTATAAGAAGAAAATGCATATATATATATATATTTAAAAACTTTTTTGTGAGAAATATTTAAAAAAATACAAAAAAATACAAAAAATACACAGAGTGTTTTTGATAAATAATTTGAGAGAATTCATAAGGATCAATGATAGCTCACCCTATGGTTATCAGCTCTCAAGATACATTGAGCTTTTAGCTGTGAGCGCTTGAGATTCCTTTATTTCCTCTCTTATAGTCCCAGTTGGGAATCATTTTGGACTTGTATCTTTGCCTGCTAAAGGTTTTTTTACTAGTACACTAGAACATACTTTATTTTCCTGTGCTCAAGTTCAAACATACTGGGCATATGTTTGGAAAACAATCTGTCAATTATTACATATTTCAGAACCATTTATATACAAAATTTTAATACTAGGCTCTGGTGGCCTATCGGTATTGATAAACATAATGCCAAAAAAACTAAACATTTTACTTTACTTAGCAATCAAAACTATTCTACAGAACTGGAAAAATTTATCCAAGGTAGAAGATATCAAGTGGCAGAATACTATGGCCCCCTTTATCAAGCTGCATTAGCTCCAACACTCAAAGAATGCCTATGAGCGTTGGTGCTTTTACCGCAGTGGTCGATGATAAAAACCCCTAACGAGGCCTGATACAAGGGGGCCTATGTTTTTATGCTAAATATGAATGAGTTGCAGCTGAAAAGCATGGTCCTCTTTACAGGACTATTTACACCTACGTTAAGTAATACAATTTCATTATAAACTTAATATAAATACATTATTTCTCTTTGTTAATCTTCAATGAGGTATTTTATTTATTTATTTGATTTTCTAGCCTATCCTAACAGAATCAGGGCTATATTCCAGATCTGAAAGAGGGATGGTAGGCATATTCTTCATAAAATAGTGAGATATAGAAATACCGGTACTCTGAAGGGCTAGATGTTTGGTTAGCAGGTATCGATTTTGCTTTGGTTTTTCTTGTTAACCGTGCATGTTATTTCTGATCTTGCCAGGTCCTTTTTGTAGCCTGACTACTTGTATATTGTTTATTTTATTTCATTTATAATACTTGACATTTTTGAAGGAAGATACTGAAAAAAGAATGAAAGCAGATTCTTTGTACAGAGAAGTAAGGGCTCCTTTTACTAAGGTTAGGGCATTAACGCACGCCGAATTGCCGCGCGCACTAGATCTTAACGCCAGCATTGAGCTGGCGTTAGTTCTAGCCGCGTAGTGTGCGGTGTAGCGCGCGGTAATATCCTGCGTGCGCTAAAAACGCTAGCACACCTTAGTAAAAGGAGCCCTACATGTGTATATACAGCATAAATACTATGGAGTAGCTTCATGTACTGAATGAGTGTTCAGGATGGCAACATTACACTATGGGACAATTCCTGACAGATACCAAATAAGTGACAGATATAAAGAACCACCAAGAAATTTCTCGTTAATACAGCTAGAATACGATGTCAGTAATCTCATTAGCAACAAGGATGATTTGCTTCACAGCCTACATCCATTAGAGGAGGCTTTCATAAAACTTAAGAGATTTAAAGGGATAATATCACACCTTTACAATACACTTTCGGTTTTGAGCAAGTTCATATTGTGCAGAGTCCATGACGTTTCGTTTCCAAGCCTTTCTACGTGTACTGTTGGTTGTATTTATAACATCTTTATTCAGTGCATGTTTAGACCCCCTGCCCTTAGGAAGACCACACACCCCTTATTACGCTATTGGGTGTAATCCATGTCTATGAGACTCATCCCTCCTTCGGATCTGGAATATAGGCCCTGATTCTGTAAGCAGCCTGCAAAACGGGCACTTGCCACATGTCAATCACTGACAGGCAACGCTACCAGAATTGCGGCTTCCAAGGACCCTAGGCACCGGAAACGTAGGCCAGGATTTTATAAGTCTACATTTCCGGCGCCCAGGGTCCTTCCTGAATCACAGCCAGTGGTGCATAGTGATGCTGAAGTCCAGCACCATTCCTAACCATGCCCACTTCCGGGCTTTGGCGTCACTGTGCATCGCTAGTTGCCAGAGACCTAGGCGCCAGTCTCGGAGGCTATGTAACGGTGATTATGTTTTTAATTAACGAGGGTTTAATTGGGTTTTAATGGTGCGACTAATTATTGTGCCACTTAAATCCAATTACACCAATTAAGACTGGTCTCTAGAATAAGCTCTGCTTTTGTCTACTGTAACCTATTTGTTGTTATGACTAGTCTGCTTTCAAACGATTGTGAATGTCTACTTGTAACCCGTTCTGAGCTTCTGGGAGAACGGGATAGAAATTGAAATAAATAAATAAATAAATAAAGTCAGGTGGCGGTAAGGCAACTACCACCGCCTTCCAACAGCGTTTATAGAATGTGGCCTATACACTCTAGGCATACACTGATTCTTAAAGATAACCTCATGGGCATGGAGGAATTTTCTTGTTTGCACATCTAGTTTCTCAAGGTCTTTAAAAAGCCAGTCTATAATACCAAAACTATATGAGAATGTAGGAAATGTCAGTTGATTAATAGCCTGTATCTTATTAGAACATAAGAGTTGCCATACTGGGACAAACCAAAGATCCATCAAGCCCAGTATCCTGTTTCCAACAGTGGCCAACCCAGGTCCTAAGTACCTAGCAAGATCCCAAGTAATAAAACAGATTTTATGCTGCTTATCCTAGGAATAAGCAGTGGATTTCTCCAAGCCATCTCAATAATGACTTAGGAATTCTCTTATAAGAAATTATTCAAACCTTTTTTAAACCCTGCTAAACTAACTGATTTCACCACATTCTCTGGCATCAAATTCCAGAGTTTAATTACATGTTGTGTGAAGAAATATTTTCTCTGGTTTGTTTTAAGTAGCTTTTGGAAAGAGTATACAAGCAATTCACATCTACCCTTTTTACTCCACTCAGTATTTTATAGACCTCTATCATATCACCCCTGAGCCGTCTCTTCTCCAAGCTGAAGAGCCCTAGACACTTTAGTCTTTCCTCATAGGTAACCCCACTATTAACCCTTTTCCATTGAGAATACTGACCATTTTAACTCACTCTGTTTTTTGTCTTTCCCTGATGTTAATGCACTTTCAATATCAGTTGTAGTCTCCTATAATATGCTTTACTGACTTTTTTCTCTTAGCAACTTCTGCTTGATAGTTCTTCCTTCCTCCATTGCTAGATATTTATATATTCTAATCTAATCCAGTGTTTCTGAGTTGCACTATGCCTAAAAAGATTAAAGGTGACTTACAATATAAGGAATTACAGAATGTATATGCTACATTGTATTATAGCAGTTCAAGGAGTACCGAGTTATGAATGGAATAATGAGAAAGGGAGGATTGAGGTTCCATGACTGTACTGGTATAACACTTGAGCTGAGTATGGGATTTAATGATGCTAGTAGGTATTTTGAGTTAGTTGTTTATAACGTGTATGCTTTTAAAGAAGAGAGGTTTTAATTTTTTTCAGAATCTGTTGTAGAATATTTCCATCCTAATGTCGGTTGGGAGGTTGTTCCAGGTCTTGGTGCCAAGTTAAGTGAAGACCGAGTCTATTGTGCATTTGTATTTAACTGTTTTGGGAGATGGAAGCAGTAGTTAAAGTGACTCCAGTTTTCTGGTTGATGTTGACCAGGAATTGACAAATAAGTTTATTAGTGGCTCTGCAGTCTTTGTAAATAGAATTTGGAACATTAAACATGATAGTTTGAAGGTGATACGAGTTTTGACAGGTAGCCAGTGTAAGTTCCTATAGTAAGGTGAGACGTAGTCAAATTTTTTTGTTTGAATATTAGTTTGACCATGGCGTTTTGTAAAATCTGTAGTTTGTTCAAGAGAGTAGAGTTTAGACCCACATAAGTCTTTGTCTTCTCATATTGTAGAAGGTTTTCTTCCTTAAGTTGGATACTTGAGATTCATATGATAGGGTGGAGTTGAGAATAACTCCAAGGATCTTGGACATCTTGTTGATATCCAGTGTGGATCCTGAGGTTAGAGTTACAGTGGAAGGCACTGTGTGTACAGCGTTATTTTTGGATGTGCCTCAGGTCTGTATTGTGCCTATTCCATTTGATATTATCAGCGTTGTATTGTTAGAATCACAATTAATTGGGATGTGTAGAAGAATGTAATCGGCGTATGAGAATATGTATTTGTTGTTGTTTAATTTGATATGGCCTAATGAGCTCATGAAAAGGTTATAGAGGACTGGGGTTAATGGTGATCTTTGCAGTACACCACAGAAGGCTTGCCAGTTTTTTAAAACGCTTCATCTTTGTAGACAAGATATTGTCTGTTTTGTAGGAAGTCTTTGAACCAATTCAGGAAGTTCCTATGATGCCTATTTCATTGAATTTGGCTAGTAATTGTTGGTGGATGACTGAGTTGAAGGCGGTGGATATATCAAATTAAAGGAGGGTTGCCTGGTGGCCAACACTCAAGTATTGCTTGATTTTGGTACTTAAGGTCAATAAAAGAACCTCTGTGCTATGATTTAAGGGGAATCCAAATTGAGTAAGATGGAGGCAAAAGTGTTCTTCATTGTAAGCGGAGCTTCCTGTTCAAATTCCTTTATCTCAAAATCATCAGTCAGATAGATCTCTTCAGGTTTGCTCAACTTTCCACTAAGGAAGTCACCTTAGCACATTTGTCCAGTCCAAATGTCACCTGTAAAGTTTTTCACTACTCAAAGTTTTTCCACTAATTGGTAGTCACTGGAATTGTAGTTTCAGGTAACCTACAAACAATAAATGTGATTGTTGGCATATTCCTCTGTGTAGGTAAATCCCAAAACACTCACACCAACAAAACAGATCACACCCTCTAGTTGGAATAAGAAAAAGGAACCAAAACCAGAGTCATCTAAACTTAGAAACATAGAAACATAGTGGCAGAAAAGGGCTATAGCCCACCAAGTCTGCCCATTCCAAGTATTCGCTACCAAATTTACTCCCTTAAAGATCCCACGTGAGCATCCCATTTACTCTTAAAATCCGTCACGCTGCTGGCCTCAACCACCTGCAGTGGGAGTCTGTTCCACTGATCCACCACTCTTTCGGTGAAGAAGTACTTTCTGGAGTCTCCATGAAACTTCCCTCCCCTGATTTTCAGCGGATGCCCTCTGGTGGTCGAGGGTCCCTTAAGACAGAAGATATCATCTTCCGACTCAATGCGACCCGTGATGTACTTAAACGTTTCAATCATGTCTCCCCTCTCTCTTTGTTCCTCAAGTGAGTATAGCCGCAACTTCTTTAGTCTTTCTTCATACGTTAGATCCTTTAGCCCCGAGACCATCCTGGTGGCCATTCGCTGAACCGACTCGATCCTCAGCATGTCCTTACGGTAGTGTGGTCTCCAGAATTGAACACAGTACTCCAAGTGAGGCCTCACCATGGATCTGTACAACGGCATAATGACTTCAGGTCTCCTGCTGACAAAACCTCTACGGATACAACCCATCATTTGTCTTGCCCTGGAGGAAGCCTTCTCCACTTGATTAGTAGCCTTCATGTCCTCACTAATGATCACTCCTAGATCACGTTCTGCCGTGGTCCTAACCAAGGTCTCACCATTTAGTGCATAAGTTCTGCGCGGGTTTCTCCTACCCAGGTGCATTACCTTGCATTTTTTAGCATTGAAGCCTAGCTGCCAAGTCGTTGACCATCGTTCTAGCAGCAGTAAGTCCTGTATCATATTGTCAGGTAATAAGCTGTTGCCTACTATGTTGTAAATTTTGGTGTCATGGGCAAACAGTGATACCTTTCCCCTAAGCCCTTGCGTCATATCTCTTATGAATAAGTTGAATAGAATCGGGCCCAAGACTGAGCCCTGCGGCACTCCACTGAGCACATCCGACGCTTCTGACGGGGTACCGTTCACCACCACCCTTTGTAGTCTACCGCTCAGCCAGTCCCCAACCCACGTAGTTAAAGTGTCTCCCAAACCCATCGATTTCAGCTTGTTCAATAACCTTCGGTGTGGGACGCTATCAAATGCTTTACTGAAATCTAAATATACCACGTCCAGTGATTCCCCGGCATCCAGTAGTCTAGTAACCCAGTCAAAAAAGCTAATAAGATTGGATTGGCAGGATCTACCCTGGGTGAACCCGTGTTGGTGGGGATCATGTAGGTTTTCCTCATCTAGGATTGTGTCAAGATTCCATTTGATCAGTGTCTCCATGAGTTTACACACTATAGACGTGAGACTCACTGGCCTGTAGTTCGCTGTCTCTGTCTTGCTGCCCTTTTTGTGGAGTGGGATTACGTTGGCGGTTTTCCAGTCCAAGGGGACTCTTCCTGTGCGTAGGGAAAGATTGAAAAGCACAGATAATGGTTCCGCCAGGACTTCACATAACTCCCTGAGCACCCTGGGGTGTATGTTGTCCGGTCCCATGGCTTTGTTCACTTTGAGTCTTGATAGTTCGCTGTAGACGCTACTGGCCGTAAATTCGAAATCTTGAAACGGGTCTTTCTGGCTATCTCCTGTCTGAAGCTGTGGACCATCTCCCGGTGCTTCACATGTGAAGACTGAACAGAAATATTTGTTTAGTAGTTCTGCTTTGGCAGAATCTGATTCTGCATAGTTACCGTCCGATTGCTTCAGGCGTACAATCCCATCTTTGTTTCTTTTCCTGTCACTAATATAGCTAAAGAAAGATTTATCCCCTTTCTTAATGTTCCATGCTAGATCTTCCTCCATTCGGGTTTTGGCCTCTGACTGCTTTTTTGACAGCTCTGGATCTGTCTAGATAGTCCTCTTTCGCCTCCTGTTTTTCTAAATGTTTGTAGGTGATAAATGCTTCTTTTTTCTTTTTAACTAGGTCTGAAATTTCATTGCTGAACCATTGGGGTTTTTTGTTTCTCCTGCTTACTGTTACTTACTGTTATTATGTAGCGGGTTGTTGCTTCATGTAGGATGGACTTCAGAATCGACCACATATCCTCTACATTGTCAGCTTTTTCTTGTTTATGTAACTCTCAATGGATAAAATCTCCCATGCGGTTGAAGTCTGTGCCTCTAAAGTTGAGAACCCTCGTTGCTGTGTGTGATTTAGGGAAACCTTTCTTGAGGTTGAGCCATACCATATTATGGTCGCTGGAGGCCAGTGTATCACCTACTGAGACTTCTGAGACGCTATCTCCGTTGGTGAGTACTAGGTCTAGTATTGCCTGGTCCCTGGTGGGCTCCAATACCAATTGCTTGAGACGTGCACCCTTTATGGAGGTTAAAATTCTTTTGCTGCTGCATGTAGTCACGGAGAGTGTGTTCCAATCTGCATCAGGCATGTTGAAGTCTCCTAGCATTACTGTGTCTCCGCGCAGTGTGATGTTCTCTATGTCCTCTATTAATTCCATGTCTTTGTCTTCCTGTTGCCTGAGAGGTCTGTATATCACACCAAGGTACAGGCATTTTTCATACCCTCTGGCCAGATTTACCCAGAGGGATTCCCCGGTGTATCTAACATCTGTGATTCTGATAGTTTTGATGCTTTCCTTAGTATACAGTGCTACACCTCCTCCCGTTTTACCCTCTCTATCGCAACGAAGTAAGTTGTAGCCCGGTATAACCATATCCCACCCATGCGAGTTCGTGAACCAGGTTTCAGATATCGCTATTACGTCCAGATCAGTGTTTATTATTTCAGTCTCCAATTCTAGAATTTTATTTCCCAAGCTGTGTGCATTAACATACATAGCCCTCCATATCTGTGAAGAGTTTCCCTTATGAGTCTGTGTGTCTCCTAAATTAACATTGATAATTTTCCCTGATTTATTGTGGATATTATTGGTACCTACCTTAAACTCAGAAGTGTGGGTGCGAATTGCCTCCTCAGGGAGGTTTCTTACTGCTCTGGGATATAAGTATGTACCCTCCCCCAACTTACCTAGTTTAAAGCCCTGTGGAGTAGGCGGGCCAGTCGATGTCCAAATACGTTCTTACCTCTCCTGGTTAGGTGGAGTCCGTCTGGTCCTTGAAGTCCCTGGAGCGTCTCGCCGTGGTCTAGGAATCCAAAGTTCATCTCTATGCACCATTCACGGTCTGTTGGATGCGCTCTTCTCTGGCCCTGCCTTTGTTTCTCACTGGGAGAACTGATGAGAAGACCACCTGTGCTCCTATCTTCTTCAATTTCTCTCCCAGTGCTCCAAAGTCTCTGGGAATATTCTCTGAAGTATTCTTAGCAGTGTCATTTGTGCCTACATGGATGAGAAACATGGGAAAATGATCATTAGGTTTTAGAAGTTTGTCTAGACTGGTAGTGATATCCCGGATCCTGGCTCCGGGGAGCAGCAGACCTCTCTTGACAGCAAATTAGGCCTGAAAATTGGTCCCTCGGTGCCCCTTAGCATGGAGTCTCCAATGACTACAACCCTTCGATCCTTCCGGGGGGGTTGGTCTGCGAGCCCTGAATTTGAAGTTGTGAGCTGGGTATCCTCCTGATCCCTTTCTGCTATTTCCTCGGAGGTTCCTTCTTGTAGGATCTGAAATCTATTGCTGAGAGTGAGTTGTGGTATTGTTGTAGAAGTACCCTGTTGGGGAGAAAAAGAAGAAGAAAGTGAGAATGAGATGGGTTTTCTTTGCTTGCCCGTAGAGGAGGTTACCAGTTGCCAAGGTCCGGCATCTCCAATCATCTCCTGTACTCCAATCGTTGTATTTAGGGCTGTGGGTTTGGGCGTGTTGAAGATGGACCTGTCGTGGGTTCTCTCTGTGATGTGTGACAGTTCCAGGATGGCATCGTCGATGAAAGCCTCGTCATCCCTGATGCTCCTCAGGCGCTTTACCTCCTCCCTGAGGTTCAGCAGTTCCTGTAAGATGTCCCCGTCTATGTTTCCATGTCCCAGCTCCTCTGTCAGCATATAGACTATAGTATACCTTGGGAGAGGGGGGAGGGGGATGGCCTCGATCTGCACAGAGACCTCCACCCTCTGATCCTTGTCACCTTCTTCCTTCTGCGTACAGACCTTGGCCATCCCCTGGGTCCCCCCGGATGCTGGAGTGTTGATCTTGATAGTAGCTTTGGTGTTCCGCGTCCTCCCTGCCATTTCCAATTTCTGTAAAGAGAAAGAGAAAGGTTGAGATGTCTGCGAGTATATAAGGAGAAGGATAAAGATAGAGATATTAGAGAGGTTGGGGATTTTTTTTTTTTTGTTTAGAAGGTCTGAGGTTCAAGAGATATTAACTATCTGATTGAGAGTGTTAGAAAAGTGTATGGGTGTGAGAGGAAAAAAAAAGGAAAGAGTGTGCTTGATTGAGTAGAGAATGAATAGCTTAGATTAGACCTAGTTTTTGGCCCTTCTCAAGGCCCTTCGCAAAGGCGCTCTCGCTAAGGCGAGCGCCTTTGCCGCTCGCCTTCGCCGCGCGCCGAATGGCTGAGTGCCGTTGGCCCGCCTCCTTTTATGGAGGGGCCCGGGCGCCTACTGCTGATGCGGTGGGGGTGGGCGGAGCTACTCTTGCCGCTACCCCGAAGCTGATTTCAAACCTTTGCCGCTCGCCTCGCCTTGCCTCGCGCTTCTGTTGTCACGCTCCACTTGGTGAGTTTTCTCTGTCCCTCTCCTGCCTCGTGCGCTGCTTTCTCAGCCCTTCTCCTGCCTCTCCTGCCTCCTACAGCAGTGGTCTACCGTCGGCTCGCCTCCTTTTATGGAGGGGCCCGGGCGCCTACTGCTGATGCGGTGGGGGTGGACGGAGCTACTCTCGCCGCTACCCGAAGCTGATTTCAAACCTTTGCCGCTCGCCTCGCCTTGCCTCGCGCTTCTGTTGTCACGCTCCGCTTGGTGAGTTTTCTCTGCCCCTCTCCTGCCCCTCTCCTTCTTTCTCAGCCCTTCTCCTGCCTCTCCTGCCTCCTACAGCAGTGGTCTACCGTCGGCTCGCCTCCTTTTATGGAGGGGCCCGGGCGCCTACTGCTGATGCGGTGGGGGTGGACGGAGCTACTCTCGCCGCTACCCGAAGCTGATTTCAAACCTTTGCCGCTCGCCTCGCCTTGCCTCGCGCTTCTGTTGTCACGCTCCACTTGGTGAGTTTTCTCTGTCCCTCTCCTGCCTCGTGCGCTGCTTTCTCAGCCCTTCTCCTGCCTCTCCTGCCTCCTATAGCAGTGGTCTACCATCGGCTCGCCTCCTTTTATGGAGGGGCCCGGGCGCCTACTGCTGATGCGGTGGGGGTGGGCGGAGCTACTCTCGCCGCTACCCCGAAGCTGATTTCAAACCTTTGCCGCTCTCCTCGCCTTGCCTCGCGCTTCTGTTGTCACGCTCCGTTTGGTGAGTTTTCTCTGCCCCTCTCCTGCCTCGTGTGCTGCTTTCTCAGCCCTTCTCCTGCCTCTCCTGCCTCCTACAGCAGTGGTCTACGTCGGCTCGCCTCCTTTTATGGAGGGGCCCGGGCGCCTACTGCTGATGCGGTGGGGGTGGACGGAGCTACTCTCGCCGCTACCCGAAGCTGATTTCAAACCTTTGCCGCTCGCCTCGCCTTGCCTCGCGCTTCTGTTGTCACGCTCCACTTGGTGAGTTTTCTCTGCCCCTCTCCTGCCCCTCTCCTTCTTTCTCAGCCCTTCTCCTGCCTCTCCTGCCTCCTACATCAGTGGTCTACCGTCGGCTCGCCTCCTTTTATGGAGGGGCCCGGGCGCCTACTGCTGATGCGGTGGGGGTGGACGGAGCTACTCTCGCCGCTACCCGAAGCTGATTTCAAACCTTTGCCGCTCGCCTCGCCTTGCCTCGCGCTTCTGTTGTCACGCTCCGCTTGGTGAGTTTTCTCTGCCCCTCTCCTGCCCCTCTCCTTCTTTCTCAGCCCTTCTCCTGCCTCTCCTGCCTCCTACATCAGTGGTCTACCGTCGGCTCGCCTCCTTTTATGGAGGGGCCCGGGCGCCTACTGCTGATGCGGTGGGGGGGGGCAGAGCTACTCTCGCCGCTACCCCGAAGCTGATTTCAAACCTTTGCCGCTCGTCTCGCCTTGCCTCACGCTTCTGCTGTCACGCTCCGCTTGGTGAGTTTTCTCTGCCCCTCTCCTGCCTCGTGCACTGCTTTCTCAGCCCTTCTCCTGCCTCTCCTGCCAGAGTATTTGAGTTCTCCTAGAGAGCCTAGCTGCAGCCAGAGGGCTTTAGTCCACCCTTCTTTAGCTTCTGTTGGAGAATCAGAATCCATTTTGTGAGACATCACATGGCTGTATGAAACCTTAGGCCATGCATTGTCTCCTCATTAAGTTTTCATCCTTTATTTCTGTTAGCCTAATACAGCCTAATAAATTAACCTATCATGATCATGTCAGTTAAGTTGTAAAATCCACTTTTTATAGGCTCCGACAAATTCATTCAATGCCCAAAATTCAATGCCTTAAATTCTTATGCCCAAAATCTTTAAATATACTGGTTCACTCTTTGGTCATTTCCAAAATTGACTATTGTAATGCCTTATTTAAAGGACTAGCTCAAAAAGAAATTAGACGTCTACAAATTATTCAAAATGCCTCAATCAAGCTTATTGAGAAAGCTAAAAAATTTGATCACGTGACTCCCCTACTTGAGAAGGCACATTGGCTTCCAGTAGCTCATTAAATCATGTATAAATTATGTCTGCTTACTTTTAAGTCCATAGTATTTAAAACCCCAGCATTCATTCATAAAGTTTTGATTCCTTACACTACTTCGAGAGTACTACGGTCAACTGATCAACATTTACTGGTTGTCCCTTCTTTAAAAGTTATTAATACACGGCGTCAATCTATCTTCTCGGTTACGACTCCTCAAGCTTGGAATTCCCTTCCAATTTATTTAAGAGAGGAAAGGGTTTTGGATAAATTTAAGAGTAAACTTAAGGGCTTTCTTTTTAAAGATGCATTCA
The DNA here is from genome assembly GCF_902459505.1 of Geotrypetes seraphini. Taxonomy (NCBI): domain Eukaryota; kingdom Metazoa; phylum Chordata; class Amphibia; order Gymnophiona; family Dermophiidae; genus Geotrypetes; species Geotrypetes seraphini. The sequence goes on along the minus strand of NC_047084.1, from coordinate 313,656,978 downwards.
AGGATTAAATGAATTGCCTATGCCTTTAATTCTTTCTTATATTATAATGAATGTCTCTCCCCTCTCCCAATGTGTTATTTACCTTAATCGTTACTTTTGAATTGAATTGTACTTCTTCTCTTAACTTTCCCTCTTTTTGACCTTGTACATACTTATTGAATTTTAATATGTTTAATAATAGTTTTGTTAGTTATGGTATGTCATGTTATGTATTTATTGAAATTTTAATATGTTTAGTAATAATTTTGTTAGTCATGTTTGTTTCCCTCGACTTTGTAATTTTTAACTGTACATAGCTTAGAATTTGGAATAGGCGATTAATCAAAACTTATAATAAACTTGGAAACTTAGCTTAGGGCCTGTATCTAAGTCTGGAGCACAGTGTTATTCCCCACAAGGTATGTGGGTACACTCCCAGCTTCCTCTTGTATAGGACGTGCTGATGGAATGTTAATGAAAAGAAACAAAATTATAAATCATTTGAAAATGTTCAGTCGCTGATATGTAAACCTGTGACATGCTTTTTTAAATATTGACATCAGGTAGCTCAACTTAGATATTTAGGGGATATTTGCTTTCTTCTTAGTAAGCCATACACACAAATGGAACAGTACTTACGCCCCTTTGGTGCAGTTGTCAGATATACTGAACCATGGGTAATCAGTATAGATGGCAAAGTGGTAAACACATGGAATCCCTTTGAACAACATATTTTGATGATATAAAATAATATTAGTGCCTCTAAGTGGGACTCTAGTTTGCATTCATAGTTATAGCATGTGCTGTGGGGGAGAGAGTGGAGAACGAGGATCTCATTTTAGGAAATGGGAAAGCACAGGCTTTGGAGCGGCTCACCAATTATATAATGTGGGTCAGTTTAAATCCTTTGAGGGATTATCCCATGATTATCACTTTGAAGACTTGACTTTTTTCCTATTTGCTTATTCAAAGACATAACTGAGAGAAGTCTTAACTCTTTGGAATCCCTCAGGCTTCACAAAAAGGAGGCTAAACATTTAGGGCTAGCGTTTTTAGCGCAAGCACTGGATTAGCGTGCGCTACCCAAAAAACTACCGCCTCCTCAAGAGGAGGCAGTAGTGGCTAGCGCACACAGCATTTTAGGTTGTGCTAAGCGCACGCTAAAACCACTAGTGCACCTTTGTAAAAGGAGCCCTTAATCTTATATAAGGACATTGGCATACCTAAGTTTCAGAAATTACACTATATGCTGGGATGGGAAAAGAATTTTGGAGCCGCGGCACACTAAACTTGGGGCCGCATCTGGAGGGCACGAACATCGATGTAATGATATCATGTGCATATGTGATGTCATCACATCGACATCTGAGCATGTGTGTGTGTGGGGGGGGAGTGATAGGAGGAGAGGCGCTGGCTGACTGCCGACAGGATATGCCTCTTGCAGTGAGAGGCATATTCTGTAGTCAGACGGCGATGGCACCTCTCCTCCTCGCTAGCATATCACGGCACACTCAGAATCTCATCATGGCACACATAGATTGCAATACACTGATGTAGGGTTGAGCTGACTAGACAAAAATGGGATGAGATTTTACATGTGCAGTGCCATGTAGACATTTCAGGCAAAATGTCTAGAGCCTGTGACTATTTTACAAATGAAGGACTAAATATAGAAGCCTATTGTAAAATTGACATATTGCTATCTCCTAACCAAGGCCATACTAAAAGCCTTCAAAAACATATAACATATTAACAGCAATGTCTCAAAATACAGTAATATAAAATATCTGAGCAATAAAAAGAAAGAGTTCCCAAGGATGCCCAAGGAGCTGAAAACGGCCCACAAACTCAAGTACGTGGTGTCTGTGAGTTCCCCATAGTGTCCACACAGTGCTCTGCCTGTGCTAGTGGTACCAAATATGAGGAGGGGTATTTTCGAAAGTACTTCTAAGTCTGAGTTTGGATGTTTGGGAAAGATGTCCAGAAAGTCGGTAGAGAAAATGTCCATTTTTGAAACTGCAAGACGTCTATTTTTTTTTTTTTTTTTTTAAATAACCTATCTTGAAGTTTTGGTTCTTAGTATGTCTTTTTTGGTCATTTTTTAATATGAAAATGGCCAAATGAAAAACACACATAAACAAGACATTGGCATATCCAAGCAGCCAGCGTTCTTAGCAAACTTGCCACACAGACAGCTGATCAGAGGAGCATTCTAGGAGGTACTAAAGTGAACGTCACATTATACAGTCCCAAATACACATGTCACTATAACCTGCTTATATTGTATGATGAGCCTCCAAAACACAACGAAAAGTTCCTGTACACCACAATAATAGCCCTTATGCCTGCAGGTTTCATCTTTATGCAGGTACAGAGGTTTTAGGTGGGTTTTGGAGGGCTCACCATACAATATATGTAGGTTATAGTGACATAAGAAAATAAGAATAGCTTTACTGGGTCAGACCAAAGGTCCATCAAGCCCAGTAGCCCGTCTCATGGTGGCCAATCCAGGTCATTAGTACCTGGCTAAAACCCAAGAAGTAGCAATATTCCATGCTACCAATCCAGGGCAAGCAATGGCATGCCCCATGTCTTTCTCAATAACAGACTATGGACTTTCCCTCCAGAAAATTATCCAACCCTTCTTAAAACTAGCTACGTTATCCACTCTTTCCACAACTTCTAGCAATGCGTTCCAGAGCTTAACTATTCTCTGAGTGAAAAAAAATTTCCTCATATTGGTTTTAAAAGTATTTCCCTGTAACTTCATCAAGTGTCCTCTAGTCCTTGTAATATTTGAAGGAGTGAAAAATCGATCCACTTGTACCCGTTCTACTCCACTCCAATCATATCTCTCCTCAGCCTTCTCTTTTCAAGCTGAACAGCCCTAACCTTTTTAGTCTTTCCTCATATGAGAGGAGTTCCATCCCCTTTATCATCTTGGTCACACTTCTTTGACCCTTTTCTAGTGCCGCTATATCTTTCTTGAGATAAGGAGACCAGAATTGAACACAATACTCCAGGTGAGGTCGCACCATGGAGTGATACAGAGGCATTATAACATTCTTAGTCTTGTTAACCATCCTTTTTAAAATAATTCCTAGCATCTTGTTTGCTTTTTTGGCCACCGCTTCACATTGGGTAGAAGGTTTCATCATATTGTCCACACATCCTTTTCTTGGGCGCTAACCCCTAAGGTAGACCCTAGCATTCAGTAACTGTGATTTAGGTTATTCTTCCCAATGTGCATCACTTTGCATTTATCCACATTAAATTTCATCTGCCACTTGGACACCCATTCTTCCAATTTTCTAAGGTCTGCCTGTAATTTTTCACAATCTGCATGCGTTTTAATAACTTTGAACAGTTTAGTGTCATCTGCAAATTTAGTCACCTCACTCATCGTTCCAATTTCCAGATCATTTATAAATAAGTTAAATAGCACCGGTCCCAGTACAGATCCCTGTGGCACTCCACTGTTTACTCTCCTCCATTGAGAAAAATTATCATTTAACCCTGCCCTCTGTTATCTATCTGATAACCAATTCCTAACCTATAACTGAACTTTGCTATTTATTCCATGATTCTCTAATTTTCTCAAGAGCCTCTCATGTGTATCTGGGACTTTTTAATGTGACATTCACTACAGAATAGAGAATGACACGGTGGCGGTTTACCCGCGGCCACCGCATTTTAGCCGCGGGTCACCCGCCGAAACGGGGAACGAAAACTAGCAGTCGCTGCGGCGACGGGGACAAGGCCATTCACCGCCCGTGGGGCGGTGAATGGTCTTGTCCCCGCAGTGAGGCATGAAGGATCGCGCGGTCCCCGCAGCACACACCCGCCTGCCCAATCGATCCTACTGTTTAGCCAGCTCTCTCCCTTCTCCTCACCTTAGTTTGTAGGTTTTCTTTTTCGGCGACCCGCACGCTATCAGAGAGCCGCGCACCCGCTGTTGCTCAGTTTCGATCTTCTGCTCTGACGCAACCGGAAACAGGAAGTTGCAGCAGAGCAGAAAATTGAACACTGAGCAGCTGCGCGTGCGCGGCTCTTTGGGAAAGCGTGCATGTCGCCGAAAAACAAAACCTACAAACTAAGGTGAGGAGAAGGGAGAGAGCTGGCTAAACAGTAGGATCGATTGGGCAGGCGGGTGGTGGCTGCGGGGACCGTGCGATCGCTCGTGTTCCCGGCTCAAATTGGAAGGAGGGAGTGAAAGGGAAAAGGATTCTGGGCCAAGGAGATGAAGACGGAAAGAAAAACCCACAGCAGGAAAGAAAGGGAAGGACAGGCAGGTGAGCCAGATGCTAGAAGCAAGGGGGGGGAGGGGAAGAAAGAGTGAAAAACGCTAGATGGGGTTGAAAAGAAGAGACACACTGGTATGGAAGAGGAAAATAGGGGAAATCTGGACACAGGAAGGTAACAGAAAGAGGGAAAATTATGTGCATGGGGCATAGAGACAGTGACATAAAGGGGACATGCCATGGGGATGGTATATGGACACGGGGGGGGGGGCAATGACAGATACATAGGGGAGATATTAGAAATGGAGAAAATAGGAGCACAGAAGCGAGATGGTTTGTGGGGATGGGACAGGGACCGAGCTTGCAGGCTCCAGTGGCTTGCACAAATTACATTGTAACGTGCCATGAAAATAAGAGGGAGGAAGGTAGATAGATAGGCCATGCGAGAGGAGCTGAAGGGTAGTAGAAAGGAACAGATGGTAACGGAGGGAGGGAAGGGTGGTGGTGGAAAGGAATAGGACAGACATTGAAGGAGGGTGGAGAGGAACAGACCCCGAAGGGAAATGTGGAAGACAGAGTGGGAAGAAGACAGATGCCAGACTATGGGGGAGCGGAGGGAAGAAGATGGGTGCTAGACCAATTGGAGGGGGGGGGGTGAAGGGAGAGGCACAGTAACAGCAAGTGGAAGACGCAGAGAGAAGACACATGGATGGAAGGAATTGAATGAGAAGATGTGGAAAGCAGAAACCAGACAACAAAGGTAGAAAAAAAAATTATATTTATTTATTTATTTTTTGCTTTAGGATAAAATAGTATATTAGTTGTGTTGATAAAAATTTATAAACAAAGCCCTGCCAGCTGAACATCTCTTTCTCTAGTTCAGCAGCAGGAACTTTGATTTATAAGAAAGGAATAAGCTAAATATTACAGTACTAAGGCTTATATGGATGCAGCGGGGACGGTGACGGGGCGCTGAATGGGATGGCAGTGGCGGTGACGGGGCGGTGAAAGGGATGGCGGTGACGGTGACGGGGCGGTGACGGGGACAGATTTTTTCCCCGTGTCATTCTCTACTACAGAACCCCTTAGAGTGCCCCTCTGATCTGCTGAACTGTGTCTGTGTGGCCATCTGGAGCTGTTATACAGGCTAAAATGTACTGTTTCTTTTGCAGATGACACTAAACTGTTCAAAGTTGTTAAAACACATACTAATTGTGAAAAATTGCAGGTGGACCTTAGGAAACTGGAAGACTGGGCATCCAAATGGCAGATGGAAAGTCCCGACAAGCTCTGGCCACGTCTGGAGGGCCTCTGAGCATGTGCAGATAATGTCACATACATCCATGCAGCGGCGTACCTAGCATATATGACACCCGGGGCCCATCACTTTTTGGCACCCCCCCCCATCTGTATGAAAAACATGATTTTTAGTAACAAGCCACACGTCACACAAGAGTACCTAGGAAAAGGCAGCATCTTACATATTGCAGTGAGCAGTACATCAATACACCCATTGTAAAACTAAACAAGCCAGACTAGTACAGATCAATCCTACACCGTCAATCCTATCCTGTTTCCCCGATGATAAGGCAGGGCCATCAAATAAGACAGCCCCCCCTTTTTAGAAAAAAATGTAAAATAAGGCACCCCCCCGCAAATAAGCCACCCACCGATACCTGCGCTTACCCGAATCGGGTGGTACGGTGGGTGACTCCGTGTGGTCCCTCTGTCTACCGTATTTGCCTCCATGGCTGCGTGCCGCGCCTCGTCATGAAGTGAAGAGGAGGAAGTGACAGGACTGCAGCGCTCGCACGTGACTCCGCGCAAGGAAACACAGGCAGCTTCCCTCATCCCTCCCTAACGGAGACTGCAGGAGTTTGTTCACGGCCAGAACATCCAAAAGTGAGACACGCAGACAGGTTTCTTTTGCTGTGAGCAATACCACTTACTGTATATAAAGCCTGTTTAAAATGCATACGGTATATAAACAATGGTTTCACATTGTCAAGTCCCCTCTGATGCTGCACTACAGAATAATCTATTTACTGTGTTTCCCTGATGGAGAACATTGGGGACATTAAATGGTACAATATATGGTATGATGGATGAAGCTGGCCATACACGGTACGATTTTTCGGCCGACCGATTCTTCAGCCGACCGTTTTCTTCCTCCAACAAACGCATTGCGAACGTACCTATCGCGAACGTAATAAAATTCTGTTTTTTTTCAACAATAACTGTGTACTGTAGTCTTCTTCATGGGTAAATAAGGCATCCCCCGAAAATAAGCCCTAGAGCATATTTTGGCCTTCCAAAAAAAATAAGACAGTGTCTTACCATCGGGGAAACAGGGTAACAGAAAACCATGTCTTTCGAACAAACAGAACACAGAAAACACCTTCGCCTAGTATGAAATATGTCATCACAAACTAACCCCTCCCCCTTTTACAAAACTGTAGTGTGGATTTTAGCCATGGTGGTAATAGCTCTTACGCTCATAGAATTCTGAGCATCAGAGCTGCTACCACCACGGCTGGCGCTAAAAAATGCTCCACAGTTTTGTAAAAGGGGGGATAAAATAGAAATACATAGACAAAGGTTAAATTGAACCAGCAAGAAGCTGGACTCTGCATAAAATGCAACACCACAGAAATAGTGACATATGCCTCCTAAAGCAATAAATAAATAGAAAATATTTGTTCTATGTTTGTCTTCTCTGGTTTCTGCTTTCCTCATCTTCTTATTACTGACTTCCTTCCATCCACTGTCTGCCATCTCTCTGCCCCTCCCTATATGACATCTTCTCTCCTTCTATGCCCCTTCCAGAAACTGTATGCCTCCCCCTTCCATCTCTCCTCTAGACCCCCCCCCCCTTTGGTCTGGCATCCATCATCTTCCCTCTGTTCCCTCATGGTCTAGCATCTTTCTCCTTTCATCTCTCTTTCCCTCCCCCCTGTGGTTTTTAGCATCTCTCTCTTCTCATTTCCTCCGATCAGATCTGATATCTCTGTCTCCTTCCCCGTTCTCTGGCATCTCTCTCTCCTCTCTCTCTTTTCTTTCCTTCTCTGGTCTTCCTTCTTTATTTTCTGCCTCCGTTTAAATTAAATTCTTTCTTACTATGCAGTCCTCAGTTTCCCTCTTTTCACTATGTCTACCCACAGCATGCCACCCCTTTCCTTCACCCCTCTACTATCTCACCAACTCCATCTTCTTTCCCCATCCAGCATATGTTCTTTTTCTTTATCCCTCCTTTCATCCAGTATGTGTTCTCTTTCTCCACTTCCATTCAGCATTTGCTCTCCCTTCTCCCCACTTCCATCAACTGACCTCTTCTCTCTCCCCTTTCTACCCACTTCCATCATCTGCCCCCTTCTCTCAATCTCTCCATCCACCACAGGCCCATCTTTCTCCCTTCCTCACCTTTCCGATTTTGGCAACAAGATCTGCAACGCCCCCCGCCCCCCTCCCCCATCCCCCCCGGACAACAGGCCCGGTTAGGGCCGCCATCAGAAATTTCTGGGCCCCTTACTGAGCAATCCTATTGGGCCCCCCACGCACCCCTTCCCCCCCCCTCCGACCCCCCCTTCTTCCATGGGCCGAATACACACATACTTTTCTCTGTCGCCGCACTCTTTGACCAAAAGATTTGTAAGCCTGCAACCACGTCAAGGTAGACTCTTTCAGCAGGGCCCTAACCTAACCTAAACTAATCTATACCTATCTATTCTAAACTAACATATGTCTAATACTGAACTAATAACAAACTAACAAACATCTGCATAATAAATAACTAATAAATAATAGTGCTAATAGCTATAATTCACTTTTGAATGTAAAATCTCAGTTAAGGATTTCTTTTGACCTTTGTAGGCCAGAAGTAGATCACAATTGCACAATATTTTTTGTAACAAGTATTAAATGTGTTTTTATAAATACTGTAAGCTTAATAAATATATCAGAAAAAACTACACATCTGCGCATATCTGAACATACACATCTGTATGATCCCATCCTCCTCTGCTTGCCTATAGCTGCATCATGCATGTTAAAAATGTACGATATGTTGATATGTGCACCTTCCTTCCTTCCCATCCATCCTCCTCAGCCTGTCCTTACACATCCACAGCTGCATGTTAATGATGATGTATATGTTATGATGATAAATAAGTGCATATGAGCCCATCATTAACATGCAGCTATGGATGAATATAAAAAAGAAACAATATTCTGTACAATTGTCAATTTATAAATCAGCGTCTTCTCCCAATTCTCTCTTCCCATTTCCCTTCAGCGTCCTCAGCCCACTCTCTCTCCACTTTCCTTCAGCACACGCACATAAAAACAAGCAGGTAATTTATATCATTTTCATTCTATTCATTCATATAAATTAAAGTCTAAATAATGCCAGTCACATAACAAAACATGATTTTACAAAAATAATTCCCTGCACATTCAAGCCTTCAAGGATTACTAGATGTCTTTCAGCAGTTCCCCTCCCTCCCTCCCCCTTACCTTTGTGGCCAAGTCAAAATGATCTACCAACAATAAAATTTTAAAAACACAAAGCACGCTGTACGCAGAGAAAATGTTAATTATCATTTATATTCTGCGGGTTTTCAAAGAGGTCAAGGCAGATGACTTTATGCAATGTCACCTCAGTAACAACTATACAAAAATAGACAAATATTCCCCTCCCTTTTTACTAAAACGCGATAGCGGTTTTTAGCGCAGGGAGCTGCGCTGAATGCCCCACGCTGCTCTCAAAGCTCATAGGCTCCCTGCGCTAAAAAACGCTATTGCGGTTTAGTAAAAGGGAGTCATAGTGCAAAATAAAGACAGCATATATAAATTTTCAAAGCAGACACATTTTGATCACTAAATTGAAAATAAAACCATTTTTCTTACCTTTGGTAATTTCATCAGTCTCTGGTTGCACTTTCTTCTTCTGACTGTGCATCCAATATTTTTTCCCTTCTTTCAGCCTCCTGTATGCTTCCTCTCCTCCAGACCTCATTCCCTCCCCAAACTTTTTCTTTGTTTCACCCCCTGCCCCTTCTTTCTTTTTCCTCTCTCTCCATACCCCCTTTCATTCTGTATGTCTGTCTTTCTCTCTCTCTCTTTCCGTGCCCCATTTTTCTTTGTTTCACCCTGCCCCCTTTCTTTCTTTCTGGCTTCCTGTCCCCCCTTTCTTTCTTTCTCCCTGCCTTCCCCTATGCCACCACCATTGGGAAAATGCTGCCACCGCCACTGGGGAATAGGCTGCCACTGCTGCCATTGGGAACAGGCCAGCGCCGAGTTCGCCCTACTTCTCTTCCCCGCGGGGCTGACCAACTCTCGCCACCCGACGTCAATTCTAACGTTGGAGAGGACGTTCTAGGCCAGCCAAGCAGCAATTGGCTGGCCCAGAACGTCCTCTCCGACATCAGAATTGACGCGAGTGGCGAGAGTTGGCCGGCCCTACAGGGAAAAGCAGGGAGAACTTGGCGCCGGCCTGTTCCCGATCGCGGCGGTGGCACTCAAGTGGCTAAAGAGCCACAGTTTGCCGGCCTAGGGAGAACACTGGAGGGTGGACAGCTGTGCACCCCCTTGGGACGTAAACCAGGGGCAGGGCGGACCGCCCCCTCACCCTAGTATGCCACTCTCTGTACCTCACTCCCTCCCTATGACCAAAAATTCTCCTTTCTTCTATTCCCCTGTGTACACAACCATCTCTTCCCTCCCCTTCCTCTTCTGTGTCCCAAAAATGCATTCCCTCCCCACCTCAGCATCTCTTTCCCTCCCTTCTTCTCTCCCAAGTCCATGCCTTCTGTGTCCAAAAACCATTCTCTCCCCACCTCAGCATCTCTTTCCCTCCCTTCCTTTCTCCCAAGTTCATGCCTTGTGTCCAAAACGCACTCCTCCCCCCTTTTGTGTTCCGCGTTTGCCTCCCAGCCCATCTTTGCAACTTTCTCAGCAAAACGAAGCTCAAGAGCGAGGCTTGTCTTCTGTTTCCCTGCCTGCCTGCCGCGCACAAATAGCCGACCGGAAGTATTCTCCGCCGTCAGCGCTGACGTCGGAGGGCAGGCTTTGCTTAAGCCCTCCCTCCGACGTCAGCGCTGGCATCGGGGAACGGCTATATGTGAGCGGCAGGGCAGGCAGGAACAGAAGACGAGCCTTGCCGCTCGAGATGTATTGAATTCCGCGGGTCCCCCGTCCAGCTCTCTCCTGTCCACGTGGGGCGGACTGCCCCTCCCCCTAGACTGTGGCTTAGGATCCTGGGGGAGCCCGGGCCCCCTGTCAGCTCCGGGCCCCTGAATGCTGGACTGGTGGTACTGCCCTGATGGCGGCCCTGGGCCTGGTCTGACAAACATCCCTGCCCTGTGGCTGGCGATTTCTAAACTGCCTTCTTACAGCAGCCAGAGCGTTGTAGTTGCATATGGATGCCGTAAGGTGTCTCTGATGCAACTTCCGGTTGTGTCAGAGATGACCTTTACAGCAGCCACACGCAGCTTCACGCTCTAGCTCAGGGGTGCCCACACTTTTTTGGGCTTGTGAGCTACTTTTAAAATGACCAAGTCAAAATGAATCTACCAACAATAAATTAAAAAAAACACAAAGCACACTGTACGCCTGAGAAAATGTTAATTATCATTCCTATTCTGGGTTTTTTTCAAAGAAGTCAAGGCAGATGGACTCTATGAACTGTCACCTCAGTAACAACCATACAAAAATAGACAAATATACCCCCTCCCTCTTTTACTAAACCACAATAGTAGTTTTTAGCGCAGGGAGCTACGCTGAATGCCCAGGGCTGCTCTTGACGCTCATAGGCTTCCTGCACTAAAACCGCTATTGCGGTTAGTAAAAGGGGGCCATAGTGCAAAATATAGACAGCAGATATAAAATTCAGACACATTTTTGATCACTAAATTTAAATAATCATTTTTCCTACCTTGTCTGGTTATTTCAATGAGTCTGGTTGCACTTTCTTCTTCTGACCTGTGCATCCAATCTTTCTTCCCTTCTTTCAGCCTGTATGCTTCCTTCCCTCAGACCTCATTCCTCACCCCAACTTTTTCTTCCTCTCTCCCTGCCCTTTCTTTCTCCCTGCCTCCCTTTCTTTTTTCTCTCTTCATGCACCCTTTCTTTTTTTCTGTTTCCCTTCCTGTCTCCCTGCCTGCCCCCTTTCTTTCTTTCTCCCTCCATCCACCTAGCCACTGCTGCCACCATCGGGGAACAGGCCCCAAAGCCGCGCCGCGTGCTGCCCCAAGCTCTCTCTGCTTCCCTGCGTCGGGCCGACCAGCATTCCTCTCCCCGATGTCAATTCTGCCGTCGGAGAGGAAGTTCCGCTCAGCCAGGCAGCGATTGGTTGGCCCGAACTTCCTCTCCGACGGCAGCCTTAGGGGGAGTGCACAGCCGGCCAGGTCCGGAAAATGGTCGATCGCCAAGGCACAGTGAGTCAATCACGGAGCCCAGGATGGGCTCCGTGATCGATTCACTTTGCCTTGGCGATTGATCATTTTCCGGACCTGGCCGGCTGTGCACTCCCCCCTAAGGCTGCACCCGGGGCGGACCTCCCCCTTGGAATGCCACTGCATCCATGCATGCTCTGGGCCCTCCAGATGCGGCCAAAGCTCAACACATAAAGAGGAGACTTTCTGGAGGGGCTGGAGGGCAGAATGGGGCAGGGATAGAGGTGGAATGAGGGAGGTATGGAGGCAGAACCAGGCGGGGCTGGGGCAGAATGGGGCGGGGTTATGTGTCCAGGGTTTTCTTTTTTTAAATATGGTAGCCCTAATCAACACTTCCTTTTTCCTACAGGCCATACCTCTCCCTATGTGCCCTATCATCTTTCTATCTTTTGCCGTCACCTTTTCAACATATTTGGCCACCTTAAGATAATTCCAAAACCAAAAGATGGATCTTGGAACAATACAGTACAACCTACTCAACCACTAAAACAGGCTCACTTATTATACACAGTGATATATCATATGAGAAAAAAAAGGTTCTCAGAAACCTGCTCAGTACTTTGTTACAATAGTCTGAACCTTACCAGTTCCAGATTAAGATAAGTGCTGGCTGTTCAGTTGAGTTTATTGTTTGTATAAAAATATATGCCCTAAAATACTTTTTTAAAAATATTGCCTTTAGGTTTAGAGCACAAGACCAGCAACACATGAGCATTAAAAGCACATTAGTGAGTGGTGAGAGGTTTTTCAGGATCAATGATTGAAGTCTGGAACTGGTAAGGCTCAGAAATAGTAACATACCGGGCCAGACAAATGGTCCATCTAGCCCAGTATCCCACCAATCCAAGTCACAAGTATGTGGCAAAAACCCAAATAGTATCAGCTTTCCGTGCTACTGATTCACGGCAAGCAGTGGCTTCTCCCATCATCACATACTGTCACACCCAAGTCCCGCTCCTCTTTCATGCACTGAAGTTCTTCATCTCCTAAATTGTACCATTCCCTCAGGTTTTTGCAATTCAAATACATGACATTGAATTTTTTAGCATTAAATCTTAGCTGCCAAATTCTGGACTATTCCTTAATCTTTGCTAGGTCCTTCTTCATATTATCTACACCATCAGGGGTGTCTACTCTACTGCAGATTTTGGTAACATCTGCAAAGAGGCAAATCTTACCAGTCAGCTCTTCAGCAATATCGCTTATAAAAATGTTAAAAAGATCAGGTCCAAGAACTAAACCTTGTAGCACACCATTTGTAACATCCCTTTTCTCAGAGCGATCTTCTGTTGACCACTACTCTCTTTCGCCTTCTAATCAATCAATTCCTGACCCAGTCCGTCACTTTGGGGCCCATACCAAAGGCACTCAGTTTATTTATTAGATGCCTGTGTGAAACAGTGTCAAAGGCTTTGTTAAAATCTAAATATACAACTACATCTAGAATTCTCCTTCTATCCAATTCTCTGGTTACCTAATCAAAGAAATCGATCAGATTTGTCTGACAAGACCTATCTCTAGCGAATCCATGTTGCCTCAGGTCCTGTAATCCATTGGATCCCAGAAACTTCCCTCTTCTCTGTTTTAAAAGTGTTTCCATTAATTTACTTAACACAGAAGTCAGACTTATGGGCCTATAGTTCCCTATCTCTTCTTTACTTCCACTTTTGTGGAGAGGGACCATATCTGACCTTTTCCACTCCTCCAGTAACTTTCCCAACTCTAGAGAAGCATTGAAAAGGTCGGCCAGTGGAGCTGCCAGAGCTTCCCTAAGTTCCTTCTATACCAGGGGTAGGCAATTCTGGTCCTCAAGAGCCGGAGCCAGGTCAGGTTTTCAGGATATCCACAATAAATATGCATGAGATAGATTTGCATCTCAAGGAGGCAGTGCATGCAAATCCATCTCATACATATTCATTGTGGATATCCTGAAAACCTGACCTGGCTCCGGCTCTCGAGGACTGGAATTGCCTACCCCTGTTCTATACCCTTAGAGGTATGCCACCCGGGCCCATTGCTTTGTCCATTTTTAATCTAGCTAGCTCTTCATGAATACTGTTCTCCGAAAATCATTCAGGGTCTACCACACCTTCATCCCTATTTCTATTTGTCTTCTAGGGTCCTGCTCTCGGCACCTCAGTTGTGAACACAGAATAGAAATATTTGTTAAGCAATTCAGCCTTATCTTTATCAGCTTCTACATAATCCTCCCCTTTACCTTTGAGTCTCATAATGCCACTTTTGCACTTCTTCCTATCACTAACATATCTAAAAAATGTTTTACCATGTTGACTATTTTTTCTTCCATTTGCATCTTTGCTTTCCTGACTACTTGACCAGCCTCTCTTAACTTTTCCAGATAATTCTGTCTGTCTTCCTCTTTCTGCAGTCTTTTGTAGTTTATGAAAGCTAATATTTGTACTGTATGATCTTAAGTCAGTCACTATTTTAGAGGGGTATAGTTCTGGTCTTTGAAGGCTGCAAGCTAATGACAGATAACCTGTGAGTCGATATTAAAAGCAATTTAACGGCTCCTGGCCAATTAAGTCACCTGTTTGGGGGTAACTGCTAATTTTCAGTGTTACATAACTGGTTCGAGCCCCTGAAAAGAACTGGTTAGCACCAAACTGAAAACCAGCTCTTATAGAGGCATTCTTGGGACGGAGTTGGCACTTGGTCAGTTAAGTGACAAAATTCAGCACTTAACTGACCAGGTTAACCGCATAAATAGGACCAATAAAAATCAGTCATATCTTTATGCAGCACCCAACAGCCAGTTAATTGCTGAATATCACACTTAACTAGCTATTTGTTAGCTGCCTTCAGAAACCCAGAAATTCATTACTGGTGCCATTGAATTTCTGAGTTCATTGAAGTTCCGAGTTCAGCAAAATGCCAATCGCCAACAGCTGAATATCAGGATCATCATTTCTCTGAATTCTTTTTTCAAACTCTAAAACTAAACTCAGAAGAAAGGAGCTTCTCAACTTGTATTTTCACTCTCTGAAATTTCACATTCAATGACTACAAAATGATGACTGGTAGCTTCTGTTTTAGTTTCACTTTAAGAGAAGATGGGATTGGCTGTTGGAAATCTGCCTACAGCGGATTGGTTCTCCTTTCCCAATGACTCAATCTATCTGGGTTCAAAAGTAAACATGCAGTGCTCCTGTTTCATCACAGAGCTGAATGACAAACAAAATGAAATAAAAATGAAGCAAAATTAGCATTTTGATAAAGTCGTTATTTCATTTCACTTGAAACTGAAAGTCTTTTTTTTTGTTCTTTTATCATTTTATTTCCAAACAAATGCATATCCATAGTTAAAACTATTCTTGAAGTTCTGATTTGCTCTATTACATATTGTGACAGGGAGAGTTCTTTCATGCTGGAAGAAGCCCTGCAGTGCTCTAAAACATTCCTAAACCTGCTCGTAGAAGCAGGCAGGTTAGGGAAACTGCCCTGCAGAATTTATCCCTAGTGAAAGGCAGCCCAAAAGTGACTCGATTATACTTGCCTAGTTCTAGTGTAGGGAATGCTAACAGCAAATAACTACAAGTACCAGCAGGCAACAGGCCAGTGCTAGCAAAACCCACAAAGGGATTAGCTCCTGCAATCAGCTTTGCTGGGGGCAGGGCGAGTCAGCATAGAAGCTATCCAGGCTCATTAGCAAAGCACCAGAAAACCACAGGTGTTTCTAGAGACAATCAGCACAAGGCTAGATAAAAGGGTGTGGTCTATAGGCCAGAGAGGCAACCACCAACCTTCAGCCTGCCTGAACCCTTGGAAAGAGGCAGACCAGTGCAATCCAGGGCACAGAATCCAGAAGCCAGCATTTCCCACAGTAAACAGGGAGAGAATCTCAGGTCTGAATCTTGTCAGTATTCTTCTGAAGGTAATACTGTTTGGATGTAGAAATGCCAGAAGAAATGTATACAAGTGATTATGAAATGGAACCTGTAGAATCCTGTTTGCCTGAAGCCATGCTTACTGATTAAAAGCTTGGGGAAATGAAATGCTATTTCTAGGAAAGTGGAATTGCTTCACAAACCCTATTAACAGAAGGGTAGAGAATCCCTGCTTCTGATTAAATTGAAGTTAACAGAAGAGTTGGAATAATTGTGTCCTGAATTTGTCCAAACACAGAAGTACTGTGAAAGAACCAGGCTGAGCAGTCCAGCCAGTTCCAGGACTTTGATAATGAAAGTTTGGGCTTTGTTTTTGTAAAAAAAAGACTGGCAGAGCAGAGCTTGTTGAAAGCACATGTTTGGGTGAAAATTGTCAGATTGTGAACTGTACAACTGTGGAGCCTGGTTGGGCTAACAAGCTATTTAGTTAGCAAAGCAAGTTTGTATTTTGTTTTTCCTTCACCAAAGTATAAGCCAGAAAATAAAGACATAACAATTCACACTAAACACCTTTGCTGGACCTTTTTTATTTGATGCAGACACCCCTCTACCCTCCATGCCTCATTCAACCGCTCGGCTGAGGCTTGGATGACCCAGGTCAGGACTTTGGCTAATCCAGTCCAGGTCTTACCCGGTCACAGTATTAGGTACATTATGCTTGACATTTGAAAATATGTAAGTCAAGCACATTGTAGGTGATTACATGGTTTGGTTATTTTTGTGAAGTAACTCAATACATCTGAAACTAGCTTTTCAGAACTATGCTTCCTTTATAGAATTAGTGAACATCAGTCTCTTAGCATTTGGAATGGTCTTGAAAGAACATTGACAAAACTATACTGTATATGCTATCAGTGGTCCACGAAGCAATGGCACTCATGTTCTGTAGCGCCTCGCCTATTTCACACCAGCTGTCATTCCTTTGCTCGCAGCAGCTCCTTTTAGAAACAAGATCACAGGCAGCAAACTGCTCACAAACTTCCAGCTCTCAGGAATCCCTGGTGCTGAGCCATGCTGCACATCACAGGGGCTCGGCACTGAAAGACATAGGGCAGTTTCCTACCCTCAGATGACTGGACGTTGTTCCTGTACTGGCAGTGGAAGGGCACTGAAGGCATTTCTGGTATTGAAGCTGGCTGTTTGATGGTGCATTTGCAGATGCCATGTGCTGGGACACTTGGCAGACTGTTGGATTACATCAAGAATTTGGAAAGTTTACAATCTTTGCTTTATAAAAATCCCACAAGTCATCTGTTGAGGACTGAACACAGGGAAGGGAGTTACTTTAGAATAGAGAACGGTGTACTTCCCATTGCTTCTATGAGATTCACAGAGGGACGGGGTGTATCCATCCAGGGAGATGTCAGACAGAAAAGCCAGATTCATGCAATGATTGCTCGTCCCGTTCCCATGAGTTTTGTCGCTGGCTCTGTCCCTACCCCATTCATGTAAGCTCTGCCTTAACTGCACAGTCCGATGGGACCCATTTCACCACTGAACCCAAATGTAATTTCCTGATGAAGCCAATAATTAGTGGCAAAACGGGTCCCGTCGAACTTTGAATTTTTGGGCAGCTTCAATTTACAGCATTTGGAGCCTCGAAGCACTAGATGAGTGGCTTTGTTTTTCTAATCTGTACTTGGGACTTGTTTGAGTTTGTAGTAATGAAATGGTTTTTTCTACATATTTTGAGGTGATGCCAGCAAAATAACTATGAGCGTCAGGAGCAGTGTTCCCGCTAAGCTGCGCTGGCGTGCGCTGGCGCACAAAATATTACATCGCAGCGCACAAGTTTCTCGTCACAGCGCACACACGTGCTTGCAGGCAGGCGAGCTGGCAGTCCATGTAACGCGTCGCAAAGGTAAGGGGAGGCTGGGGGAGGAATCGGACGTCGGGGTGGGGGTGCGAGCAGGGAGGGGGGCGATCGGAAGAGGCGTACGGCAGATGGCAGGGCGGCGAGAGGAGAGTCGGGTGGGGGGGGGGAGTAACACCGGAAGAGAGCGGCAAATCCGGGCAAGGCAAGACTTGCAAAGGCGTACCTAGGGGGTGCGGGGGGTCGATCCCGACGGTCGCTCAGCTCGCCACAAGGAGAGGCAGCCGGACTCGCGTACGCTCGATCGCCTTCTTCTTGCAAGAAGCCGGGTCTTATTCAATCAGGAGCTGCTTTGACATGCAGCTCCTGATTGGATAAGGCCCGACTTCGTGCAGGAAGAGGCGGTCAGAGCAGACGCGAAGTGATTTCCTGCACTAGGCACCACATGAAGTCACCCACCGTACCACTCGATTCGGGTAAGCGCAGGTATCGGTGGGTGGCTTATTTGCGGGGGTGCCTTATTTTATATTTTTGTCTAAAAAGGGGGGGCTGTCTTATTTGATGGCCCTGCCCTTATCATCGGGGAAACACGGTACTCTACTAGTAAATTAGTAATGCGCTACAAACTGAGGCCCGCACGAGCGCCATTGTTTATCTATACATGCATGAAGCAAGTTCTTTTCAAGTTTCGATCGTTTGAAGCGTGTTGCATAACTTTCTTTTGCGGATCTTCCATAGATTTCCGTTAAATAATTTTTACATCCATTCGAAAATGTCGAAGCGTAAAGAGAATGAAGAGTTTGGTAGCAGCACAAAGAAAAGCGCAGCCAATTTAAGAAGGAATGGCTGACCGAGTTTTTGGTTGACACCACGTTTGCCGCACGCGACGTGGACGGAAAACAGTGGCGATGAAAGAAATATTCGAATATAGCGACACGGACAACGCATTAATTTGCTCCCTATGCCGAAAAGCAGGTGTTAACGGAGAATGGAGCACAGGGAAGACTTGGTCTGAGTGGAAAATTGATTATTTTAAAGCGTCATCTGAATCATAATTCTCATTTAGAAGCGGTTCAAAAGCTTCACAATCAAAGCCGAGGGTTTTCTAATGAATTTCTTGAAAGAAACTCCCGATAGTCGGAACAACAGAATCGAATACGCACAGAGATATAAATCAAGTCCAGAGGAAGTTAACATTTTAATTGATAATATATTGCTAGCGGTAAAGTTGAATTCGTCCATGCTATCCGTCCAGGAAATTCACAATCACATGGCTAAATACGTAAAAATACCTGATAGCTGGAGAAGCAAAAACTATGCTTTCGAGTTCCTTGACTGCATAAATGCCATTGTTAAACGGGAAACATTTACAGAAATCCGGAGGTCTCCTTTTCATACCCTAATAATTGATGAAAGTACTGATATTTCTGTTTCGAAAATGCTCATAATATACATTAAATTTAGAAGAAGTGGCAGCAACATTCATGAGACAGTTTTTGCTGGCATCAAACATCTAACTGCTTGTGACAGCACAGCTATAGTTGATGCTATAAAGCAGTTTTATAGTGAGAACGATTTAGATTTCAGTCGTATGGTCATGTTCACGTCCGATGGAGCATCAGTCATGCTTGGGAAGCATAATGGTGTAGCTGCAAAGTTACGTCAATCAGTTTCTCATCTTCTAGAGCAACACTGTGTAGCTCACCGCGAAGATCTAGGCATAGACGATGCATGGAAAACGATCCCATTCATGAAAGAGATCGAAACTCTAATACGCACCGTGTATACGATTTTCAGTAGATCGAGCGTACGAAAAGCCAAACTGGAGGATATTGCTAATGCTGCAGACTCGGATGTCATTTCATTTAAAGCTATACATGATGTTAGGTGGCTGTCTCGGCACTTTGCTGTAAGTGCAGTGGTTAGAAATTATGACATCCTGTTAGAATATTGTCAAGAACAGGTGGAAGAAGACAATGATCCCGTGCACAAATACTGCCTGACTAAATTGAGTAATCTGGAATTTAAAGTTGCGCTATTTATTCTCTGCGATGTTCTTGAGGAGCTTGGATCACTGTGTAAGCTTCTTCAGAAGAGTTGTTTGGCACCTTTGGATGCATTCCAGTTCACTAAAGCCAAATTAAGGAAACTCAGATCTCAATATCATCTGGGAGAAAAACCACATTTCAATGAAAATGTTGAAACTCTCATTTCATCTTGTAATTCTGTAATTAAAACAGATCATATTCTTACATTTATTACACAAACTTGTGATCATATGGACAAAAGATTTCCTGACAATGAATTAGAGGACTGGCGTGTTTTCGACAAAGACTGTATCTCAAATCCGTCCAACTTAGAGGAATTTACATTTGGAAACGAACAATTTTCACGATTATCTAACCGTTATTTTCTGTTAATGAACAAAGATGATGAACATTGTTTCAAAAGGCAGCTTATTTCAGAATATTCGGAGTTCAAATATATTATTGCTGAAAAAGTAAAAGCAGGAGCTATACAAACGCTTCAGGAAATGTACAATTTTGCTCAGCAGCATAAACAGTTCAGTGGACTAAATGCTCTATTAGACGTGTGTGGCACCTTTCAGGCTTCAAGTGCCGATTGTGAGAGAGGATTTAGCTTGATGAATGCTATAAAGACAAAGACTCGTAATAAGTTAAGAGTAGAACATTTGGAATGCCTAATTAGAATCAAACTTTATTTAGCCACAGGAAATAATGTAAACATAGACAGTGTTTACAATTTTTGGAAATCAGAAAAAGGCAGAAGAGAACAATCTTAATAAAGAATTTTGGAGCCTAAAAGCCTATGGAGAACTTCCAGAACATGCTAAAATCAATGAAACGGACACATTTGGCCCCGGTGATGACGATGAAATCCAGTTTGATGATATTGGGGATGATGATGAAGATATTGATGATATCTAACTTGAGTGAAGAATTGATTCCATTCCAGTTTCACAACAATTATTCTACAACATATTGAGTGAACTCTTCTCACTGAAGGCAAACTTTGTGCCCAATAAAATGGTTTTCAATATTTTGTTTTAATGTATTTATACTTTTGTGTAGAAGCTGGAATTGATAGATTGTCTAGAAATTGAAAGCATCAAACGTATTGTCTTCTGGACTGTTTTTAATTTACAGTTTACACATATGGATGTAACAGACATAACTACATTTGTTGTAAAACATTTATTAAGATATCATTTCATCCCTACAATTTCTGTAGACTGTTTTAAAATAAATTTGAGTTTTTCTGGTAAAAAAAAAAAAAAAAAAATAAAGAATTTTGTACTTTCAAGAATTAATGCGTTGTTTTGTGTTCTTAAAAATATTATTTAACGTTATTTAATTTAGCGTGTAGGCCTAAAATTCCTTTGAATACCTCGTCCTCATGTATCAGCAACTTTGACAACATATTTATTTGGCTCATAACTTGCTGGCGCCCGATATTTTTAGCTCACAGTGAAAAAAGTTTGCTCACAACACCCGCCCGCTTAGAGGGAACACTGAGCATTGCGGGCCATTCAGTGCGGTTCCCTGCGCTAGAAACTGCTAGTGCAGTTTCGTAGAAGAGGGGGTTAATCTCTGCCTCCAAACACACCCTCATGCTAGCAAATGAAACCCATTTTAGTAGCACTTGGGTAGCACACACCAATTCCAAAACTACCATGGGACACTCGAGGGCAACCTATACTAGTGCCTTTTTAACCTGCAGTAAGCATGTGCTGGTGCTTACCGCAGCTCAGTAAAAGGGCCCCATAGTTTGAAGAAAGAGAGGACCCTATATGGAGAAAACACTGAAATCTGATTACTGATGAAGCAAAAACTTACAAAGTAGCTTATTATCAGTCACATCTTTGTTGCTGTTTTAATAGCCAGGTCAATATTCAGAAGCATCTGCGTGGTCAGCAGTGGATGCAAACAACTAAGTGCTTTTTAAGGAAAAGCTGAGCTGTCAAAGACATCCATGTGGACGCGTAAAAACTATCCATTTGGTAAAGGATTTGCCAAGGCAAATCGTACATTTATCCTCGTATTCTGTATTATCCATTTAAGTTCAGTGGTCTAACATAGTAATTGAAAGCAGATAAAGACCCAAATGGTCCATCCAGTCTGCCCAACCTGATTCAATTTAATTTTTTTTTTTCTTCTTAGCTATTTCTGGGCAAGAATTCAAAGCTCTTCCCGGTACTGTGCTTAGGTTCCAACTACTGAAGTCCGGCAAAACTTACTCTAGCCCATCTACACCCTCCCAGCCATTGAAGCCCTCCCCAGCCCATCCTCAACCAAATGGCCATATACAGACACAGACCGTACAAGTCTGCTCAGTACTGGCCTTAGTTCTTCAATATTTACTATTATTTTCTGATTCTAGATCCTCTGTATTTATCCCACGCTTTTTTTTTTTTTTTTACTCCATCACCGTTTTCCTCTCCACCACCTCTCTCTCACCCTAATGGATAGGCTCAGTAAATATTGAACATGCAGATAAGATGATAAATTTCCTAGATTTTGTACTAATATTAAATGTTATTAAGGGGGAGAGTGTGGCACAGAGGTCAAAGGTACAGCTTTAGCCCCTTGAGGTTGTAGGTTCAAACCCACACTGATTAGTATATAAAAATTAAATAAATAAGTTGCTACCTATTTTTGTTTAGTGTATATGTAATGTAATGTAATTTATTTCTTATATACCGCTACATCCTCTGAGATAAAATGTGTACAATGTACAAGTGAGCCACCTAGATTTGTAAATGAGAGATATATGAAATGTTTAAATCTTTATGTGGCAGCTTTGTCATTCAATAACGGCGAAATACTTTTAAAACTAATAGGAGGAAATTTTTTTTCACTCAAAGAATAGCTAAGCTCTGGAACGCGTTGCCAGAGGTTGTGGTAAGAGCGGATAGCATAGCTGGTTGGTTTGGACAATTTTTTGGAGGAAAAGTCTGTTATTGAGAAAGACACGGGGGAAGCCACTGCTTGCCCTGAATCGGTAACATGGAATATTGCTACTCCTTGGGTTTTGGCCATCGTGAGAATGGGCTACTGGGCTTAATGGACCTTTGGTCTGACCCAGTAAGGCTATTCTTATGTTCTTAAATGCATCCAGCCTTTCTTTCTTGTCCTAATGCTGCATTTTTATTCCTGGTAGTGAGATGAGCTATTGATGGGGGTACATTGTGTCTCATAAGTGCAAATGATTAGCGACTACTGTATATTCATCATAACAGACACAGGTATAAAGCAAAATAACATCTTGAAATGAACTGAAAGGGCTGAGTCATATCTTGGAAGTTACAATAGCCCCTTACCCAGCCAGTGCCATCTACATGAACAAAAGGACTCAATTTTCTTTATAGAGCTAAATGCAGGATCTGATCTAGTCTTTGTCATTGTTAACAACTCAAGGCACAGCAAGCAATGAAATTTAAATTTTAAAATATGCTCTTTGAATTCACACTATAAAAGACGAAAACAAAACAGGCAACAATGAATTAACATTATTAAACGGGAAGGCTTTAAAGCTAGTGTTAATCCGAGGTTTCAAAGCAGGAATTATAATGTGTTACAGTCTGACAAAAAAGAATATAATCCTCTCTTCTTGATGCAGGAGTAACACGGTGAAGAGAACAAAACAGGAAGGCACTTCTATTGCAAGTGTTGCTAGCTTGTAATGCAGCTGCTGCGCCCACTCCTCTTGCTCTGGTAACCCCCCCCCCCCATGCATTATATGGTCACTGACATGACGATTTGTGTGTTAAAGGATTTTGACACATGCTGGGTGCGCTGTGAGGCATTAGGCCAAAGATAAAGTGCCAAGGAAGTGAATTGTAATTAATTAATATGCATCCAGGTGCGTGTGACTGTTACTAAATGATCTGGCCCACAATAGCCAAACAATTTGCATTTTTTAAAATTATACAATTTCCTTTTAATTCCTTTGCCTTGGTTAAGGATCTTAACCCCAGGTTTAGTGAATTTTATTGTGATACCACTATACATAATTAAAATAGGCCTCCTATTGGCTATCACACAATGGTGACTATGATTCTGCAGCCAAATGTTTTGACCAATGGTTATAGATTGGCTCTTCAATTTGACAAATCACAGTTCATTATTTGTCTCAAGCACTACACATTGGCCGCAAATCTGCACCTGAAAAAGAAGTCTTTTGGGTAGTTCTCTGTATTTTAAAAAAACGGATAATATTTTCTGAAGAACAAGAGACAAGGAGTAGGCTGCTGGATTTACCAGTCTACTCAGAACAGACTTCCAGCTATTGGCAGCTCTTGGTGCTGCTGAGCTAAGGGAGAGCAGGTGGGAATGGAAGATCTGTACCCTGCAGCTGCAAGATGTGGAATTCCCCTCAACAGTATTGGCAGGCCTTTGAAGTGTAGCTTTGATTTGTTTTAAATCAACTCTGGGTCCCCTCCCCCCCCCCCCTTTTCTATTTAGCTATTTTTAAGAGGTAAGAACACAGGACTAATAGGAGGGTATCAGACACCCTAGGGGAAAAATCAGAACTGCACCTACCCAATAATGCCTCTTCAGGAGTATAGGTTACCCTCCCTGAAATTTTGGTTAATAAACTGAACAATCAGGATGGCCCCACCCAGAACAATGTTGTAAAACCCCCCACATAATTTAACATAATTAGGACAATTTTCAAAAAGACATTTGCTTGGGTAAAAAAACTTGTTGAAAACTGTCCACCCTAAGTGCTTAAAAGTGTGCATACTTCAAAGGGAAAGCATTCTAGCTTCCTTTTGAGAACTTGTGGAAAGATAGTAGGTAAAAGAACCTGTTGGTTTTCAACCAAAATATACAGCTTTGAAAAATTCCCCCTCTGCTTTTAAATATTAAGGTATTGATATTCAAAGTAAAATTGTATGAATGCATGGAAACCACTTAATGGGCCAAGGTGGAACGGGGTGAGGCCAGAGACAGAACAGGGCAGGGTCATGTGTCTGAATTTTTGCGGCCCAAAACATGGTAATCCTAGCTACACGGTAACAGGAAGTTCCATAGAGAGGAGATTTGAACTGGCCAGCAGGCAGGCAGTGCTAGCCAGTAAGACAAAAGCACTGCCGGCAGGGAAGGTAGGAGTGCGGGATCGGGGTTGTAAATAGGGTTACCAGACATCCGGAAAAACCCAGACATGTCCTCTTTATAGAGGAATGTCTGGATTCCTGGATGGACTTTCCAAAACCTGGCAGTTTGTCTGGGTTTTGTAAAGCCGGGATGACCTCCAGTCACATCTGGAGGGCATCTGAGCATGTGCAGATGATGTCACACACATCCACACATACTCCAGGCCCTCCAGATGTACTTGTCGGGGAAGAGAGGAGCTATGTGGTGGCGGGGCTGGAGATGGAACTGGGCGGGGCTGGGACAGAACAGGGTGGGGCTGGGCAGGGTTATGTGCCAGGGTTTTGCAGGAAAAAATATGGTAACCTTAGTCGTAGGTGGAGTTACCATATGGCTCTAGAAAAAGGAGGATGAATTGAGACATCTGGGGTTTTTTTTCCGCTAAAAGCAATGGAAGTAAGACAGGATATCTCAATCCATCCTCTTTTTTCTGCAGCCATATGTAGAGTTACCAGACGTCTGGTAAAACCCACACATGTCCTCTTTAGACTTTCCATAACCAGGCAAATTGTTTGGGTTTTGGAAAGCCTTGAGCTCCGGTTGCGCCTGGAGGGCCTTCAACAAGCATGCGCGAATGATGTCGCATGTATCTGCGAATGCTGGAGGCCCTCCAGCGTGTGGCCTGGAGGTCAGGAAAAAAGATACATGCTTTTTGGGGGTGGGGCTGGAGGCAGAACGGTGGGGGGAGGGGAGTTGGAGGCAGAAAAAGTGAGGCTGGGGATGGAATGGAGCGGGGCAATGCGTCCGGGTTTTTCTTTTTTTTTTTTTTAAGTTCAATATTTTCATTGAATTTTAAATAAGATACATAAATATTCAACTAAACATTCAAGAATAGACATCAAATTCTAAATTAAACAATCAGGTAACCGATGTAGAGTCACGTGCAGTAAATGTTGTACATTATACACAATTATCATTTATAAAATCGTCAATTGGAGCCCATAATTTACCCTGTGGGTTATTAATCAAAGGTGGAAAAAGGAAATAAGTTTGAGTATCCCTTTTACTCTAAATAACATTCATCTGGAGTTAGTAACTTCTTTAAGAATTCTAGGTGTCATCGATAATAAACTCTCCTACCATGAACACATAAGTAACAGTCAAACTTTGTTTCTATAGATTACGCATGATCCGCTCAATCTCTAAATTTCTTGAGCCAAAATCAATAAACATCTTAATCCACTCTCTAGTCATAGCCAAACTTGATTATTGTAACGCATTATTAATAAACATTACACAAAAGGAAAGAAAACGGCTTCAAATAATACAAAATACTGCTGTTAAACATTCATAATGGTAAAAAATATGACCATGTTACCCCTTTTCTGATCAATTCTCACTGGCTCCCAATAAGTCATCGTATCACCTTTAAAATATTACTCTTAGTGTTTAAAACTTTGTCTTCCAATGAACCACAATTTATCAACAGAATGTTTATTACTTATAATACATCTCGGTCCCTTCTATCTACTGTCCAAAAGCTTTTAGTAGTTCCTTCTCTGAAAGTTATCGGCACTAGAAGACATGATATGTTCTCAGTGATGGCTCCCCAACTTTGGAACACTTTGCCCCAATACATTAGAGAGGAAAAGGATCTTAACCATTTAAAAAAAAAATTTAAAAAGTTTCCTTTTTAAAGATGCTTTTAATCTTTAAATTTTCCCAAATGACAAAGTAGTTTCCTTGCAGATTTATACTATTATTCCCCCCCTATTGTTTTTTACCATGGCTCTGTCTTCATTTCTAAGCATTGAATTGTAACTTTACCCCTCCATCCCTCGTGTATCAATTAGTTGGTAAATATGTCTGTCTAACCTACTACTGTTAATTTGAATCCGTATGTCTAATTATATATTTACTTTTGTTATGCTGTAGCTCGCTTAGTAATTTGAATAAGCGATTTATCAAATCAAAATAAAAACTTGAAACTTGAAAACTTGTAAGTGTTTGACAGAAGCATATTGTTTCAATCTTTTATACATACAAACAGAATTCCACCAGAAGGAATAATTCAGACGGTGAGGCAGATTTCCAATTTAACAAAACCTGCTGTATACCCACAGATATCAACTTCTGTTGGCATATATGGTAACCCTAGCCATGGGGGAAATGTGGGAGGGGGGCTGTGGAAGGAGGGAAGGAGGAGAGAGAGATTGGACTATGGAGGCGGGGGAGGAAAGGTTGAAACATAGAAACATAGAAAGATGATGGCAGAAAAGGGCCACAGCCCATCAAGTCTGCCCACTCTACTGACCCACCCCATTGAGTCTGAGTGCTAGTGACCTAGTTCCTTAACTTGACCCTCGTAGGGATCCCACGTGGATGTCCCATTTATTCTTAAAATCGAGCACGCTGGTGGCCTTGATCACCTGCACCGGAAGTTTGTTCCAGTGATCTACCACCCTTTCCGTGAAGAAATACTTCCTGGTGTCACCACTAAATTTCCCCCCTCTGAGTTTGAGCGGGTGCCCCCTTGTGACCGAGGGTCCCTTGGGAAAGAATATATCGTTTTCCACCTCGACACGACCTGTGAGAGAGAGACTGGACTACGGGTAGAGGGAGGAAGGAAGGAGATAGTTAACTGAGCACGATAAGGGGGGTAGAGGAGGGAGGAAGAGAGACCCCTACAGAGGGGGAGACAGAGAGAGAGAGAGAGACTCCCATAGAGGGAGAGAAAAAAGCCCCAAAAGTTGAGAAGGACTTCCCTTGCTGATCAGCTGTTCGGGCTTCCCCAAACCGGCTCTGTGCATGTGTCTGAGCTGGTTTCTAAGCGAGCAATCGGATGGGATTACGACTGCCCTCCGCAAAACTCATATGCATGGTGGAGGGGCCGCTTCTAGCCCCTCCAATGTATTTAAATGACCTCACACCGACAACCCAATTGCTGAATATAATATAGGCTGCCATTTGAACATCAATTGCTGTTTAGAAATCGGCCAAATATTCGGTCCACAACGACCCGCACGGTCTTAGTGACCGTGTTTTGTATATCTAGCCTTGAGTGTAGAGATGATTGATGCAGAAATGAATGAATTGAACTTATGTAAATTACACTCTGCCAGAACCACTTGGTGCAGAAAGAGAGTGGCATATTTATCTGTCTGCTGGTTTTCAGTTGCTGCTCTACATCCTCTAAATTAGAAAGAGCTACATTCTGTGCCCCAGGGAAATTCTGCACAGTCAGTAATGTTCTGTAAGTATTTTCATAAGGTGAAAAACTTAGCTTTTGCCATTTTCTCTTTTGCAGAGAATACTGACCCACAACTTTTGGCAACTTGGCAAGAAAGAGATTTTTACATCTGGATATGGCTTTGGCAGCTAAACTAGGGTACCTACTTCGACTTCCTACCTAGGACATCTGTTCTATAAAAAATCATGTAAAGCAAAATTTGCAAATCATTTGCAACACTCCAATATCCATAGAAAACTTATTTGTAGGGAAAAGAGAGAAGGGATCTCACATTGTAGCCAGTGTTTTGTGCTGCTACTGGCTACGGAATGGCCTTTCCCTCTTTTCTCTAAAAAATTTTCCCTAACATATTTTTCTAAGGATTTTTTTTCTTATAAAGGGGTCCTTTTACTAAGCTGCAGTAAAAAGTGATCTTAGCGCACCTTTGTACAGCTTTTTCTTATGTGCTATAAAATTGGCCTGTTGCCATATATTTTCTTCTTTTTTGTATTAATGGCCATGCACTAATGCATGGGAGTAAGGCTTTTTTAGGACCTTCAGACAGGGGAAGAGGTCGAGGGACCAGACGAGGCAGAAATGTGAATATGAGGACTGTGACAGGTGAGATACCCCGCAACAACTAACATCTGTTATAAGTCTAACTACACACAATTTTTCAATACTGCAAAAGGAGGTTTTAAACTTGGGATTGTTTTGTCCCTACTTCCCATTACGACCCCTTCTGTATCAGAGTGGCTTTCTTTAAATTCATTTGAAAAATTCAATTAAAATTATATTTTCTGGATAATCCCTCTGCAATTGACATCTCTGTTAAAAAAAAAACCTATAAGCAGATGGATTCCGCCTAGAATGCAACATCCAGCAGTAATCACCTTTAGAGATTTGGTTTTGAACGACTTAGCGAATGCAGAAAGTGATAACATTACTAGGTCTAGATCTAATAACCTCACCAAAGATCAATGGACAGCGTTAACACAATTATCTCATATGTCAGATATATTGATTTTTAAGGCAGACAAGGAGGTGCCACAGTGATCCAGACATGTACCCAATATAAGGTAGAAGCACAAAGACAACTAACTGATAATACGGCTTACAAACCTTTGGAAAACGATCCGACTCTTTAATTACAACAATAGATTAAAGAGATTGTAGCCTCAGCGTTACAAATAGGGATGTTAACAAAAAGAGAAGCAACATTTTTGAAGGAGAAGCATCCAAACACTGCAAAAATGTATTTTTTTCCAAAGGTCCATAAGAACATTCAACAACCTCCTGGTAGGCCTATTGTTTCCACTCAAGGATCGGTGTTGGAACCCCTCTCTCAATTTATAGACCACTTTTTTTTTTTTTTTCTTTATTTATAAATTTTCAAATATATTCACAAGAATACCTCTTGTTACATGAAATACAGGGAAAGCAAAATAAATTTTACAATAGAAACAATAGGAAATCAAAAATTTTCCTCAAATACATTTTCACCCCCTTTTTAGACCACAATAAAAAGGGGGAAGCCATACAAGATTAATGAAAATAATTAAAGAAACATTCTCATTATAAGAAAAGGCTTAGTATGCAAACAGTTAAATCTTTTTTTTCCTACTTTTTCATTCCGTAATGATCTTTTTGACATCTATAAACTCCTTCAAATGAACTGGCGTAAAAAAAGTATATTTGATCCCAGATACCTAACCAGGCATTTACAAGGATATGCAAGTAGGAATGATGCACCCAATTTAATAGTTTCCTGACACAAGAAAAGAAAATCTTTTCTCCACTCCTGAGTAGTTTTAGACACATCCGGATATATCCACACTTTATGGTCCCCAAATAGTTTCTGAGCATTTCTAAAGTACAACCTTAAGATTATATTTAAATCCTGCTCGAATACAAAGGAAACCAAAAGAGTAGTTCTTTCGGTATCTGCTATTAATGTTTGTTCTAATAGAGCTGATACATTTTCAAAATCAATTTGATTGTCTTTCAGTTTATTGTCTTTCATTTTATTCCTTTCCCCCAATTCTTTAAGCGGACTCTTTTTTAGGTAAATAGTAAATCCTATTAATAGGAGGAATATTATTGGGAGAAATTTTTAAGATCTCAGTCAAATATTTCTTGAAGAAATCAATAGGCATAACCCCTGGGGCTACAGAAAAATTAAGGAGATGAAGATGTAATCGATGATTAAATTTCTCAAATTGTTCCAATTTCCTATGAATCAATGTATTGTCCTTAATTGTTGCTAGCTTGAATTGCTGTAATTGTTGAATATCCTCCTTATTCTGCCTAGTTTGTTCTGAAAAGTCAATTTTCATTGAATCTACTGATTTTGTTAAGGAATCAAGGTTAGAAGCAATTTTTGATACCTCTACAGTTGACTTAGTAAGTGTAGTTTCCAGTCTTTGAAGTAGTTGTCAGATATCTTTTAAGGAAGCCTCTGTGGGAGCTGGTAAGTTTCCTGCTTCCTTAGTTGTCTCCCTCAGCTCTTCTGCCGTTGAGTCTGGTCCCTCGCTAGGAGACCCCCATAGGACCACATCCGGGGTCGCGTGTCTCCTGCATCATAATCCCGGCAGAGGCTGGACACGGTGGTTCAAAAGTAGTTGGAGGAGATAAAGATGTCTCATATCCCGAAAGGGTAAAAGGTTCTTCACTACCTTTCCTCAACGCCGGGTCTACTCCTCCGATAGCTTGCTCAACTGTCGGTAAAGCCGTTAAGAACCGATCAACAGTCAGCTGAATAGGGGTGGAAGTGAGTGCTGGCGAGGGAACAGCTCTAACCACCCCTTTCCTCTTGCTGTGCGGTGGACAGAGGTCTCTGTGCAGACCGAGACCATCCCCCAGCGCTACACTACAGTCTCTACACAGACAGAGGAGGCTGCGCAGCTGGATGGAGATCTCATGCAGGAACTAAGGAGCCTCAGGGACAAGGTGATACACCTGAGAAGCATCCGAGAGGACGAGGCCTACATCAACGGAGTCGTCCAGGAGCTGTCCCAAATCACCGAGCAGGCCCATGACAAGTCCATCCTCGAGACGCCCAAATCATCAGCTTTGAAACCAACAATTGGGATACAGGAAATGGCTAGCGGCACTGACTCCTGGCAGCTGGTGACCTCCTCCACGGGCAAACATAGGAGATCCCCCCCCCCCTTTTCAATCTCTTCATCTTCTCCTTCTTATTACAAACAGGGCAGCTATACATCAACCCCTCAACTCACCCTGTGGAACAGATTCCAGATTCTTCAGGAAGGAACTGCCGATGAGGAGCAGGAACAGGAACATGCCCAACACATAGCTCCATCTCCGGCTCCCCCCAAAGAAGCGCAGAGTAGTAGTCATCGAGGATTCCATGCTGAGGGGCACCAAGGGACCAATTTGCAAACCGGATATGCAATCTAGGGAGGTCTGCTGTCTGCCTGGAGCCAGGATACGAGATATCACCGCCAGTTTGGATAGACTAACACGCCCCGAGACCACTTTCCTATGCTTCTTGTCCACATAGGAACCAACGATACTGCCAGGAACACACTGGAGACCATCACCAGAGACTTTGGAGCACTGGGTGAGAGGCTGAAGCGGACAGGAGCGCAGGTGGTTTTCTCATCGATCCTCCCAGTTAGAGGCAAGGGAAGAGCCAGAGACGAACGTATCCTGAGGACGAACGAGTGACTGCAGGGATGGTGCCGGGATATGAACTTTGGATTCCTAAACCATGGGGAAGCGCTACAAGGACTTCAAGGACCAGACGGACTCCATCTGACCAGTAGGGGTAAGAATGTCTTCGGACACCGACTAGCCCGCCTGCTTCACAGGGCTTTAAACTAAGTAAGTCGGGGGAGGGTACCCATTCACATATTAGTGCAGAAAGGAATTATCCTGATGAGGTGAGTCGAAACTCCGCTTCCATGTCCAAGGTAAGTACCCACATTGCAAAGAGTTCTTTAGGAGTCACATAGACTCGGGTAGGATACGCCTCACAGGGATTTAGCAAACACAAGATATGGAGGGCCATGTATGTCAATGCACACAGTTTAGGTAACAAAATTCTAGAATTGGAAGCTGAAATATGGCATGCTGACCTAGATGTGGTGGCAATATCTGAAACTTGGTTCACGGACTCACATTGGTGGGATATGGCTATACCGGGCTACAATCTACTTCGTCAGGACAGAGAGGGCAGGTTAGGGGGGGGGGGTAGCTCTATACATTAAAGAGGACATCAAAACCACCAGGATCACAGATGTCAAGTACACCGGGGAGTCCCTCTGGGTAAACCTAGCAAGAGGCAGAGAAAAATGCTGTATCTAGGTGTGGTATACAGACCCCCAAGACAACTGGAAGACATGGATGCAGAATTAATTGAAGACATAGAGAATATCACTCTACGAGGAGAAGCTGTACTGCTAGGGGACTTCAATATGCCTGATGCAGACTGGGACTCATTTTCAGCGACAACCAGCGGTAGCAGGAGGCTCTTAACCTCCATAAAGGGAGCACGTCTCAAACAAATGGTAACGGAGCCCACTAGGGCCCAGGCGATCCTCGACCTGGTACTCACCAACGGGGAAAGCGTCTCAGAGGTCTCAGTAGGAGATACACTAGCCTCCAGCGACCACAACATAGTATGGTTCAACCTTAGGAAAGGCTTCCCTAGATCAAACACGAAAACAAAAGTACTCAATTTCCGGGGCACAGACTTCGCACGCATGGGAGATTTCGTCCATCGGACGCTGCAGGACCAAGCGGAGACCGATGATGTAGAAGCTAAGTGGTTAACACTGAAATCAACAATACATGAAGCAACTAGCCGCTTCATAAAATCAGTAAATAAACGACAAAGAAACAATAAACCCCAATGGTTCACCGCGGAGATCTCGCACCTCATTAAGGAGAAGAAAAAAGCGTTTCTCTCCTACAAGCGCACGGAGAAAAGAGAGGCAAAGGTAGAATATAGGACCAGGTCTACAGCGGTCAAAATGGCAGTTAGGGAGGCAAAACTTTGAGTGGAAAAAATTCTGACAAAAAACATTAAAAAGGGGGACAAATCCTTCTTCAGGTATATTAGTGACAGAAAAAGGAACACAGGCGGGATAGTACGCCTTAGAAGACCGGACGGAAGTTACGTGGAAGCAGATTCCGATAAAGCCGAACTACTGAATGAATATTTCTGCTCAGTCTTCACCTGTGAGGCACCGGGACACGGTCCGCAGTTGAAGGCAACACAAAGTACAGAAGACCCGTTTCAGAATTTTGAGTTCACACCAGGTGAAGTTTACAGTGAACTGGCAAGACTCAAGGTGAACAAAGCCATGGGACCAGACAATTTGCACCCAAGAGTGCTCAGAGAATTGAGCGATGTCCTGGCGAAACCGTTGGCTGAGCTATTCAATCTCTCCCTAAGTAAGGGGAAAGTTTCCCTGGACTGGAAATTAGCTAATGTCGTTCCTCTGCATAAAAAGGGTTGCAGGGCAGAGGCTGCGAATTATAGACCGGTGAGTCTCACATCAATAGTGTGCAAACTCATTGAAACACTAATTAAAAGCAAATTGGACACGATCTTGAATGAAGGGAATCTTCGGGATCCCAGTCAGCATGGATTCACCAAGGGTAGGTCCTGCCAATCCAATCTCATCAGCTTCTTTGACTGGGTAACAAGAAAGTTGGGCTTGGGAGAGTCTTTGGACGTCGTGTACCTGGACTTCAGTAAAGCTTTTGACAGTGTCCCACACCGCAGGCTGCTAAGCAAGATGGAATCGATGGGGTTTGGAGAGACACTAACTGCATGGGTCAATGATTGGCTGAGTGGCAGACTTCAGAGGGTGGTGGTTAATGGTACCCTCTCTAAAACATCGGAGGTGACCAGTGGAGTGCCACAGGGCTCGGTCCTGGGTCCACTCCTTTTCAACATATTCATAGGGAATCTGACTCAAGGTCTTCAAGGTAAAATAACACTATTCGCCGATGACGCCAAACTATGTAATATAGTAAGTGAATGCAGTTTATAGAATTATATGGCGCAGGACCTGCTTACATTGGAAAGTTGGTCCTCAACCTGGCAGCTAGGCTTCAATGCTAAGAAATGTAAGGTCATGCACCTCGGAAGCGGAAATCCATGAAGGACGTACTTCTTGAACGGAGAA
Organism: Geotrypetes seraphini; assembly: GCF_902459505.1. NCBI lineage: Eukaryota > Metazoa > Chordata > Amphibia > Gymnophiona > Dermophiidae > Geotrypetes > Geotrypetes seraphini. Next base: position 313,623,078 of record NC_047084.1, on the reverse strand, counting down.
ACTTTAACTAGGACTTCAGCAGAACGAGATTTAGGAGTAATCATCAGTGCAGACATGAAAACTGCCAATCAAGTGGAGAAGGCTTCATCTAAGGCAAGGCAGATATTGGGTTTAATCAATAGAAGTTTTGTCAGCCGAAAGCCTGAAGTCATAATGCCGTTGTACAGGGCCATGGCGAGACCTCATCTGGAGTACTGTGTGCAATTCTGGAGGCCACATTACAGTAAAGATGTGCGCAGAATTGAATCGGTTCAGCGGATGGCCACCAAGATGATCTCATGGCTCAAGGGTCTCTCGTATGAAGAGAGACTGAACAAATTGCATCTCTACACTCTCGAGGAACGTAGGAAGAGGGGAGACATGATCGAAACATTTAAGTACCTCACGGGACGTGTCGAAGTGGAAGATGATATTTTCTTTCTCAAGAGACCCTTGGCCACAAGAGGGCACCCACTCAAATTCAGGGGCGGAAAACTTCATGGCGACACCAGAAAGTATTTCTTCACAGAGAGAGTGGTTGATCATTGGAACAAGCTTCTAGTGCAGGTGATCGAGGCAGAAAGCATGCCAGACTTTAAGAATAAATGGGATACCCATGTGGGATCCCTACGAGGGTCAAGATAAGGAAATTGGGTCATTAGGTCATAGACATGGGGTGGGTAAGCAGAGTGGGCAGACTTGATGGTCTGTAGCCCTTTTCTGCCGTCATCTTCTATGTTTCTATGTTTCTATTGTCTTTTTTCCAGGAATATGCTGGATACATCAGCTTTAGCACAAAATAGTAAGTATTACCGCAATCAGGAAATATAGTGCCAAAAAGTTATTGAACAAAAGTTCAACAACACAATCAGGAAATTGGCAAGAGCTCAGGTAACTGTCGGCGTGTTGTTAGCGGCTTCACATACCGCCGCCGCCATCTTGATCTCCCCTCTTATAGACCACTTTTTACAACTGATGACAACAGCTATATCCTCTTTCATAAAAGACTCTTCCCATTTCATAAAAATGTTTCAAGAGTTAGGATATGTACCTAATACTAGTATTTTAGTTACATTGGATATCATTTCTCTTTACACCATGATTCCACAGCAGGCTGCGCTGGAAACTATAAGAATGTACTTGGAACAAAGGAAATCTCTACGCATAAAGACTGATTTTTTGATAGAATTAGCCCAACTAGTCATTTAAAAAAAACTATTTTTGGTTCTCCGAACAATTTTATTTACAATTCCAAGGAGTTGCCATGGGGGCAACATTAGCCCCCTCAGTAGCCACTTTATACATAGCAAATTTGGAATCTATAAAAATCTTCTTTTCTCAGAGGTTCACCCTAGTTATTTTTTGGAAGCGTATTTAGACAATGTGGTTTTTTTTTTTATATGGAATGACACAAAAGATAATTTAACAACATTCTGTGATTGGTTGAACTCTTTAGATCCTCAAATAAAGTTTACCATGTTCAGTAACACTGAGAGGGTCGAATACCTTGATATGATGATTTTCAAAGATCAAGACATCTTAAAAATGACTCTATATCGAAAGCTGGTGGAAAGAAACACACTTCAACGCTATCATAGTCATCACCCTCACAAATTAAAATCCAATCTCCCAGTGGGACAATTCTTAAGATTAAAACGATTATGCACAGATGAGGGGGAATTTTGCCAACAAGCCAAGATGTTGAAGACACGGATAGCCCAGAGAGCTATCCGAAGGAATATATTAGAAAAACTTATTTACGAGCAAAATTTGCTAACTGTGAACTGCTATTACAGCCCCAACAAGCACAATTTACCCTCTCTGAAGAATTATCCACAGCTATTGTTCCATCGGGACTTTTTGAAGAACAACAGAATAACTCTGATGAAGAACAAAAGGTATGTGTTATTCACTCCTATGTATTGATTAAGTAGCATGAAAAAACACTGGCACATTATCCAACTGGCAGCTCTGATATTTCATGAGTTTCCAATTATCGCTTATTGTAGAGGATAAAATTTGGGAGAAAAATTATCTAAGAACCGGTACGAGGGATATTCAAGATCTGATGTAAATAAATATCATGCCAGATGTGAACGCTGCCAATGATGTGACAAGACCATTGAGGGGGAGAGATGGTGTCCCCTTCAATAGGAACATCACAATTGAATCTCATTCACATAATGTAGTGTATGCAATTACATGCCCTTGTGCCATGATTTATGTTGGACATAGCAGTCGCCCAATTCAGGTACGTTTGACAGAACACAAGTCTAGAATTAACACAGGTAATACCCAAGCTTCATTAATCCAACATTAGTTGGACAAGGCTCATACAATGGATGATATCCAATGGCGAATCAATGACCACATAAAAGAAGAGTGGAAAGGAGGAAATTACGAAAGGAGACTTAATAACAGTGAACAACATTGGATTTTCACTTTGAATATGGTGACTCCTTTTAGACTCAACCAGGAAATAGAATGGATGACATTGGTATAAAGTTTTTGTTTCTTTTAATCTCCCGGGCTTAGCTGACATCAATAATTGTGTACATTAACTCACAAGATTAAAAGTCTAATGAAAAAATGCCACGACCATCTTTGCATTTTAGAGGCTTGGTCGGGATGCAGCGGACTAACACTGAAGGGGTAACTTTATGATTGGTACAACTTTAAAATTAGGCTGAATTGATTTAATGAGATTTTTTTGTAAAAAGATTTAGAAATTAATGATCTTTATCTACTTGCTTCATCTTACAGGGGACTTCTTATTGGTAAAGCCTGTGGTGAAACATGTCGGAGAGTACCCGACGTTTAAGATTAACTAATAGTGACTCATGTGATCAGCAAGCATGAAAAACTAAGTACAAAATATAAAATTAAGTACAATATATAAGGTTTCTTAAGTATTGGAGTTTTTTAGAACTATTTATTGCACCGAAAGAAGCACTTTAGCAGCACTTTAGAAATACTTATCAATTCATTTCAAAAAAATATTTTATGAAAACAAGGATCAATCTGCCAGGAAATGCCTCATCCAGGAATTAATTGGTTGGAGGTTGGCATATTCTGAAGACTTAAAACAAAAATTGAAGTATTTAATAAATATATCTATTGAATATATAATAACATTGCATAAACTACTATATTTTACCAATGCAAATTTATTGGCAGTCAATTGAAGTAAGAGGTTACAAATTTCTACTTACCATTAGCAAGCGACCATTAACATTTTTTTAAAAAATTAGTGCGTGTGTACTTACCACCACCCATTTTGTAGATGGTAAGGGCTCACGTGCCATTCCTGTGCTAATCAGCGCATACTAATGTAGTACTACAGTTCCTTCTAAGCTAAGCGGGAGTCCTCCAACTGCACTGATGCCAGTAGGGGGTAGTGTTTCAATATTGTGTTTTCAATCACTAGAGATAGAGCTTGCTTGTCCCTCACTATTGAAAATGTAGTAGTGAAACAGCACCCCCACTGGTAGGACTGTAGATGGAGGACGCCCACTCAGGTTAGAGGGAACAGTGGTAGCTGCCCATTCTCTCCTCAGGCATGTTCTCTCTCCTTAAACAAAAAAATGTTTAAAAACTTTAGCATGCAGTTAGCAAATGCACATTTGCCACTTACTGCAGGACACCTGAGTGCATCCCAAGGTATGACATTTTAAGCTGTATTAGGCATGCATTATTAGCACCTAGCAGCTTAGTAATATGGCCTCAAAGATATTTCAATAGTTTTCTCCCATTAGGATGCTGTAGGATGCAAGCTGTTGTACCCTCACTTTATGCATTCTGTAATTCACTGACTGTCCAGCTTTCTACCTTGGGTTGCATACTTGAGATTCATATTGCATACTTGAGATCCATATTTTCCTTATGTCTGTTTCTTATGTAATATGTTGTACCCTCATTTTTTGCATTCTGTAATTCGTTGATTGTCCAGCCCTCTTCGATGTGAACCGTCTAGAAGTCATCTGACTATGGCGGTATAGAAGAATAAAGTTATTATTATTATTATTATTAAAGACACCTCAATGGAACGTGTTCAAAGACCCTAGTGAGTAGAGACAGCCAGGCTGCCTTCTTGTGCACTGAGCTGAGTAGCAAGTCCAAGTATGCTGAGGATTAAGACCACAAGCAGTGTTTCCTTCAATTCTCTAGGTCAACCCAGTCCCTCCCTATTGTGCTGAGGATTATATAGGAAGCTAAGAGTGCTCCTCTGCATGAGCTGTTACAATCATAAAAGCTATATACAATGCTACGGGCAGAAAGCTGGGCTCCTACCAAACCACACCACCCTTACTGGAGATGGAACTGCAGAAGACAGGAGAAAGGATCCGGCGTGAACTTCTGATGTCAATTATTTTTATTTTCCCATTTGCTGTGAATGTTGTTTGTTTGAATAGTTTGTAATTTATTATTTGATATATCACCATTAGTAATCACATAATTCATAGCAGTTTACAAATATAAAAACAATATACGAGGGGTGTTCAATAATTTATCTACCTGAGCATGAAAGAAAGTAGTGTGTTGAAAGAACTCTGTGCATGTTGTGACATGTCTCAAGGTTACTCATGCACAGTTGCGGCTCAGTGCGAGTCTAACCTTCCAAGAGACAGGATGTCAGGAGAGTCCTTGTGCAAATCAAGTATGAAACTGCTAGATTTGGAGCACTTTTCAGTGATAAAATTTCTTACAAAAGGAAGAAAGCCAAAGGATATCCATGAACGCATCACTGCAGTTTATGGTGAGTTTACCCCATCATCCTCCAAAGTAAATTTTGAAGAAAGTAGTTTAAGTGGGGAAGAGACAGTGGCATAGTAAAGGGGGGACCGAGGGGTGCAGTCCATCCCGGGCACCATGTTGGTGGGGGTGCCAGCACCCCTCTTCCTCTCCACCCCACCTCTTCCCATTCCTCCCCTCCACACGCGTGCCTCTCCTTTCCTTCCTTCATATCTCTAGTTGAAGTTATTTGCGGCAGTCAACAGCGTGCTCTTTGCGACCCCGTCGGCTCTCCCACTGATGTCACTTTCAGGTGCCACACATAGGAAGTGATGTCAGAGGGAGAGCCAATGGGGTTATGAGGAGCATGTTGACCGCCGCAAGCAACAACTTCAACTAGAGATACGGAGGAAGGGAAGGGAGGTGTGCACGGCAGGTAGGAGCGGGGGAGGGTCAGAGATGAGGGTGGGTGGAGGGGTGCCACCACCCTGGCCACCTCTCACCCTCGCTACGCCACTGAGTAGAGTCCATTAAATATGACTGACACTGGTTGGCCTGTGGACGCAATTTCCACAGAAATGTGCAAGAAAGTTGAGAATATAATTACGTCAGAGAGATGAATTAAGGTTTCCTGAATAGCTGAAGAAATGGGCATCTTGGCAGGTACAGTTTGGAAAATAATTCATTAAAAGTTGGGCATGTCCAAGGTTAGTGCAAGATGAGTTCCACGAACACTGATACCATGTCAGAAGGCCACGACACTTTAGTGCTGTCTGGAGACCTTGGAGATGCTCCGTGAAGACCATGAGATTTTTTTCATTGTTTGGTGACTGGAGAAGAATCTTGGGTCTATCATAGAGATTCTGAGTCCAAAATAAAGTTAATGCAGTGGAAGCACAATTCATCCCCCACCCCCCACAAAGTTTAAGACAGAAAAATCTGCAGGCAAAGTCATGGCAACTGTCTTCTGGGATGATGAAGGACTTTTGCTTCTGGAGTTCATGCCACACAAGACAACCATAACCATAAACGGGGCGAGTTATGCCAAAACAATGATCACTTTATGGGAGTCAATCAAGGAGACAAGACGAGGAAAACTCACAGCAGGTGTGCTGCTTCTTCACAACAATGCGCTGGTACACATGTCATGACAATCATAGAATGCTATCTGAGAATGTGGGTTTCAGCAGCTAAATAATCCACCCTACAGTCATGACCTGGCTCCCTCAGATTATTTCCTGTTCTGATTTTTGAAGAAATCTCTCTGTGGACAGAGGTTTTCAAGTGATGAAGACGTCATAGAAGCTGTGACATCCTGATTTGAAAGTCAAACAAAAGAATTCTTTTCAGAAGGGTTAAAGTCACTACAGGAAAAGTGGATGAAGTGTATGGAGTTATCAGGGGGACTATACTGAAATATAAAACAAAATTTTTTTTGAAAACTCTTTTCTTTCCTACTGTGGTAGATAAATTATTGAATGCCTCTCATAAAACACCAAGAAAAGAACCCCATGAACTGACAGGAAAGAATCATTCATTCAGTCTCATAAAGAAACAATGCAAAAGAAAAGGTGGGGAAGGAGAGAGGGGTTAAAGGAAGAGGAACAGAGTAGATTTAGACTCTGCAGCCTCAACAGCCAGTCTGATGTTTCATGGAGTAAAACCATAAACTTCTATTTTTAAAAAATGGGTTTTAGTCTCAAAATTATAAGTGGTTGCAATTGAAGCAAGTCATTCAGAAGGGGTTCCCTGATTGGTGAAATCTTAAAAATCAGTATAGTTTGCCGGTCCTATGCTTGCAGACAGATTTCTTAGGGCATCAGGCCGCCCAGTGGTACAAATTAATATCTGAATGTTTGAATAAGAAACCAAAGAATGGTCTTTGTGACATTTGGAGCATTGAGATAAAGCAGCAGATCTCTGCGTCTCAATGGCCTCAAATTTGGACTTGGAGGATGAGATGTATGGCATCTGCATTTATGAGACAAACATGGTTTTTCTTCTTACATAGAGATTTTTGGATCCCTGTTCGATTACATAAATTAGATGTTCCAAGTCTAACAGATGCTGGCACTGTCATCTCGATGTAGGAACATTGGATCATCTACTGTACTATTGTCCCTTGATACTTAAATTTTGGAGATCCATTTGGGGTCAAGTGAATAAAATATTGGAAAAGCCAGAGGCATTGACGTACGATACCGTGCTATTTGGCACGTTAATGAGGGCTAAAAGCCCAATATCTTCCCATAATAATAAACTTCTCTTTATTATGACGGGAGTTGCCATACAACTCATTTTGAAGAACTGGAAAAACTGGGATCAGTTAAATTATAACTTCTGGTGGGAATCTTTATGCCACATTTTTAAAATGGAACGTATGATTGCCATCCAGCAGGGAAATTATAGGAAATTTAAGGAGGTTTGGGAGCCATTGACAAGATTCTGTAAGGAGTGATTATTGATTTTTCCCTTTGAACATACACGTCCAAGGTGGGGAAATACTTTTAATTTGAGTGCTGGATATGTAGAAGGGAGGGGGGGGAATGATATATGTATTTGTCATGAAATATAAGTTGATAGAATTTAAGTGCTATTAAAGTGTAAAATGTCTGTATAATATGTTGCACTTATTTTTAGCTTTAAAATGAATAAAGATTGAAAAAAATAAAATCGCTACAACAGCTGCAAAAAAAAAAAAAAAAAAAGGGTTTTCAACTTAATCTTAACCTCAACTTGTGGATTCTCTTCTTTGCTTGTTCTAAAAACATACCTGGTACATGGCAGTTTTCAAACAGTTCCTTTTAGGTACATATGAACACACAAGTAGAGGGGAAAACCAAAAAGAGCTCCCTTGAGGGATATTTTGCACATGCATGAACATCTTTATGGTCTTGTTTGCCAAATAGATTAATTACAATATTTTTTTTAAATGACAATTTCTAATTGGGACCCCTGGAGCATCTGCATTTTGAATTCAGGAACAAACTTCAAAACCTTGGAGTGATAAGCTTTGCCTGTCAGGAGCAGAGAGCTGGCACGGTGCCAAAGCTGGTAACCCTTTCATGTGGTTAGCGGATCATCTCTTATATTTTTGTTTTTGTTCTTAGCTACAGTATGATACTTTGGGGAGAAAACAGAGATGGGGGTTTCTGTGTAAATTGTTTTGGAACATTTCCAAACACCTGCAGAGGCTGCTTAAGTCTCTCTCATTATCTTAAACCAAACAGGGCATTTGTACTGTCTCCGATGTGAGATAAAAGGTCAAAGAAATCAGGGGGAGAGAAAAACAGATAAGGACGGTTTTCTTCTACAGATCTTGCAAGGTGTAGGAACTGAAAAAGAAAATATATTCAATGTGGATAAGTGCAAAGTGATATATGTCAGTAACAAAAATCTTATGCACGAATATAGGATGTCCGGGGCGGTACTTGGAGACACCTCCCAGGAAAGAGACTTGGGAGTTCTGATCGACAGGTCGACAAGTCGATGAAGCCGTCTGCACAATGCACTGCAGCGGCAAAAAGGGCAAACAGAATGCAAGGAATGATAAAAAGGGGATCACGAACAGATCAGAGAAGGTTATCATGCCATTGTACCGGGCCATGGTGCGCCCTCAACTGGAGTACTGCGTCCAGCAATGGTCGCTATACATGAAAAAAGACACGGTACTACTCAAAAGGGTCCAGAAAAGAGTGACTAAAATGGTTAAGGGGCTGGAGGAGTTGCCATACAGTGAGAGATTGGAGAAACTTGGCCTCTTCTCCATTGAAAAGAGGAGACTGAGAGGAGAGGATCGAAACATTCAAAATACTGAAGGGAATAGACTTAGTAGATAAAGACAGACTGTTCACACTCTCCAAGGTAGGGAGAACGAGAGGGCACTCTCTAAAGTTGAAATGGGATAGATTTCATACAAACATAAGGAAGTTCTTCACCTAGAGAGTGGTGGAGAGCTGGAACGCTCTTCCGGAGTCTGTTGTAGGGGAAAACACCCTCCAGGGTTTCAAGACTAAGCTGGACAAGTTCCTGCTAAACTGGGACATACACAGGTGAGGCTGGACTCATTTTAGAGCACTGGTCTTTGACCTCGGGGCCGTCGCATGAGCGGACTGCTGGGCACGATGAAACAGCACGATGGAACAGCAGCGGCAATTCGTATGTTCTTATGTATATGTTCTTACCTGGAATTCATTTCTTGGTCACTGCTACCTTATAAATTATTGTGTCTTCAGTGAATTAACAGGGCATAACCAACAATAATTACAGAGAGGGTAATTTTGGTCATACTGTCAGAAGAGAAAGATCATTCAAGAAGGACATTACCCCCCGCCCTTTATTTATTTATTTTTTTTACAAAACTGTAAAGTGGTTATTAGCATTTGCCATGGCGGTAATAGCTCCAGCTCTCTTAGGAATTCTATGAGCATCGGAGATAATACCATCGCAACTGGTGCTAAAAACTGCACTATGGTTTTCTAAATGGGGGGGGGGGGTGGATATGTTTGGGAAGATCCAAGGAACCAGACAAAGAGGGTTTGACATGTTGAAAACAACCTTGAGGATGACGCTGGAGGACGTTACTGGACTAGCACAAAAACAATTTCTTTTTAGATCTCTAACTCATCAAGTCGCTAGGACTCGAGCACAAGCTGATGGCACCTAAAGAATTGAATAAGCTACCTAGGCAAGAAAGACACATAGATGCATATTGTGGGTCCGATATTCAGTGCTATTTAACCAGCCAGGAACAGCCGCTGGTCAGTTTAAATAGCATTTGGCTGGCCAACCATTAATAGTAAACGGGAGACAGCTGTCTATCTCCACTGAATATTAGTGTTTAGTGGCTTAAACTTGACTGGTTCTATTGTGTGATAACCAACTATTTTCATGTAGAATAAAATAAAAAAGCCCTAAAAATGTGTCACATTAAATCTGATCTTAGCATATGGCAAAGCCCCACACTATAACACGTTAAGCTAAGATTTTACCACACTTTAATAAAAAGGCACTTAAATTCTACAAGTGAATGCAGAATCTAGACAAAGCAGAAATCAAAGTTGAGAAATTTTTCTAGGGAAAATAGGCTCTTACCTTGCTGGTATGGATAAAAGTGAGTACGGGTTCAACCAAACCAGGAGCAAATTGTCATGGCCTGGAGATAGAAATAGGACTAAGCACAACCTTTCTACCAAGAGGAAGCATGAGAGCCAAATATAACATATGATTGGTGCCTGCTGGTCCAATCAACTGGCAGTAATCATATCCTATGCAGATATGAAAACCCATGTTGCCCATGCAGGGAGACATCTAGCATTAACTGAGTGAACAGTTCACCATGCAATGCTCCAAGCTGTAGTGTGAGGGTTCAAGACCAACAAACCCTGATACTTGTCCAACTTCACTCAGGGAGGCATATTTATAAGGGACACAATGATCATATCTGGCTGCCCTTCTTCCACTTTTAACATTCTATTTATCATCTCTTTGGGCTCCTTTTCTGAAGGTGCGCTAGTGTTTTTAGCGCACGCTACAATGCCGCGCACGCTATCTCCATGCTACACGGAAAATACTAACGCCAGCTCTATGGAGGCGTTAGTGTCTAACGCATGTGGAATGGTAGTGCGCGCTTAGCATGCGCTAAAACCGCTAGCACACCTTCGTAAAAGGAGCCCCCTTGTCTCTGCCTTTACCTTCTCCTATAATGTTCTTTTCCCTCACTGTTTCTTGGTAGCTGCATCAAATTACATCCCCAGATTTTCAGATTGTTGAGGTCAGCCTTAGATTATCCTTTTGGTACTCTAATACCACAACGGTTTATAGTTGGTTTATGGTTTATTAAACTTGCTCTACCTCTTGGTACAATATAAGATCCCAGCAATGTACAAAATAAAATATAAAATATAGAAAAGCACATTCATACAAGATCTTTTGCACAAAAGCCATGCACTAAAACAAAATTAAAAGCCCTATATATAACAGAAAGCAATCCTGAGGGACCCATTAGCTATGTAATTCCTAGGGAGTGCAGTTTGACAAGCAGAAATGAAAATATGAGCCTTCAATAACCATTTAAAACATTTTAAGGATTTTCATTGGGAGAGCATTCCATGAAGAAGGAGTAAGATTAAAAAATACTCCCTGCCTGATTGAAGTCAAATATGCTCTATTCAAGGATGGGAGAGCCGATTTATCCCACAGTTATTTTCTGTTAAATATTTTATGTAAAACCACCTCATTGCAAAAGGTCATATTGCAGTGAATTCTGCTTAAAATATACTAGTAAATCATTCTACAATTATGTCTATACTGACACAATTCAAGCTGTTTAAAGACATCATAAAATACATTTTTCATTGCCTGAATTTAGTTTTTGACAGTGTGAAAAAAGTCTGAAAAACCGTGGAGGGAATATCTAATTAACACCACTTAACACAGCTGTTAACCATCATAATTGCCTGCTGTTACTGTCATGCAACATCCAGAGAAATGTTGATTGAACTCAATTTACTGTTTATAAGTGTAAACCAATCAACAAATGTTCATCGCTCATAAAGAACCGCAATAAACGCCTCATGAAAGACTAATATAATTAGATAAAAACTGATTAACAGAATATATTTTGGATACAGAATATTTCTAATTTTCATGGGCAATCATTTAAGGGATCAATTTTATGTATATTTTATTTTATTTGTTCTCGTTTTTGTAAAAATTGAATATTTGTAGAAGTATTTATGTTTTTGCAATTGAACTGTATATGTCATGACGTATTTTGCATAGATATATACAGCCTATAAATTTAAAAATAAATAAATGGTCAATCAAGTGGTGCCCTGGACCATGAGTGAAAGCACTCAGTTTCAAGAGTGACTTAGGGGCTTATTTTCAAAAAAAAAAAGGATGTGGCATAAAAGTGCAGATGGGCATCATTTTTTTGCCAAGCCCTTCTAATTCTCTATTTTTAAAACCTATTTCCTAGATCAGTGGCTCTTAAACCTGTCCTGGGTTCACGATATCCCTAATGAATATGCATAACCACTGATAGTCTGGATCAATTACAAACTGTACAATAGCTCCAAACTATCAACTGCAAAACATTACAGAATCTAATTTTAATAATAATACTATAAATATCTGTTCAATTCTCACTAATCTTATTTTAAATATACAGTTTACATCACACTGCATCCCCCCCAATGAGCCACATCACAAACAGAAAACATTCAATACAATTGCCATCCATTACAACACAATACACCATGAGAGCAAGTATTGACGACTTATCAAGTTCAGTCCTGAAGTGTATCTGTCCCATCTCTCGCTGTTATACAGGTGAACAGTTTATATGCTTCGGATTGCCTTCCATCAAATCTTTGTGGCTGAATCGCAAAACAACTCTCCACACTCCTTCGCGTTTCTTATTTCAGTAAGCAAATAGCCCAACGCAGAACTGTGTTTCGCCCACTGGCATCCTCAGGAGCTGCAGTTGCATAAGGCTCAAATCTTCATAATCCTTTCATAAATCAAACAAATAATGTAACACCAGCACATTACTTTATAAAATCCTATCACATGTTTAAAAGGGCAGAAACCAGAGGTTTGCCACAACACCCGTGCGATAAATTTTGTCTTTACTCCTTCAGTGTGTAATACAAGCTCCAAGCGTCAGGTAATTACACCCATTATTCTCCCCTTTTTTCGCCACATTTTTCGTTTAGTAGCCCAATGCATGCTCGTCGCATCTCCTGGTGCCTAACCTCTGTGTTTTTATCATGCTTTCACCGTCATCACTCAGTAGTGCTGGCTTTTCTCCCTTTCAATTTCTCTTTATCAGCCTGTGCTCATGTCACACACCATCTATCCTCTTACCACTCTGTTTGTTTAAATTTATATTGCTCCTTCATAAGGTATTTGAGACTGCACATTTATTTATTTTTAACTTTTATCTGTTATTGTTGTCTACCCTATGTGTTACAGTTTACTTATTTCTTGGGGATTATCTTTTTGCTCTGTGGTATTTTTAGACCTTAATTCTACCGACAAATGCTTTTATTTATTTTTTACACTTTTAGGCCCAGGCGTCCTATACAGAATCGGAACAAAACCTGCCCAAAGTAAACCCGATTCTGTAACCGACGTCCATGTTGCAGACGCCGGTTACAGAATCGAGTTTGTTTAGATGTGGTCGCTATAATTAATCGTGGCAAGGGATCTCCCTGCCGTGATTAGTATAGCAGCTGCGACTATGGACGACAGTCTCCCCTCCCCCACCCTTAACAATTGTGGCAGGAGGGTGCTCAACCCTTCCTGCCGGACCCCCCAACGGCCCCCCCTGAAGATCGCCGGCAGGAGGGTGCCCAACCCCTCCTGCCGGACCCCCCAACAAAACCCCCACCCTCGAACCCCCCTCGGGCTTACCTGCAAGTTGGCCAGACGGGTCCTCGCACCATCCAGCCAGCAGGCCCGCCTCCTTCCAAATGAGGCAGGCCTGCTCCTCCCCTGCCCAATCCACAGGATCCTAGGGCCTGATTAGCCCAGGTGCCTAAGGCCCCTCCCGCTATAGGAGGGGCCTTAGGCACTTGGGCCAATCAGGCCAATCAGGACTTTAGCAAATCATTCGATAGCGTACCACACCGCAGGTTACTGAGCAAGATGAGTTCTATAGGATTAGGTAACACATTGACGAAATGGGTTGGGAGCTGGCTTGGAGGTAGGCTCCAAAGGGTGGTGGTGAACGGCACCCCCTCCGAAATGACGGAGGTGATTAGTGGAGTACCACAGGGCTCAGTCTTGGGCCCAATCCTATTCAACATCTTTATAAGAGACTTGGCAGAAGGGCTTCGAGGTAAAATAACATTATTCGCCGATGACGCCAAACTGAGTAATGTAGTGGGCAAATGCACAACAGCCGAAGATTCAGTGCCCGACAACATGATGCACGACCTACTCCTACTGGAGCGATGGTCTAGGACAGTGTTCTTCAACCTTTTTACACCCGTGGACCGGCAGAAAAAAAATAATTATTTTGTGGACCGGCAAACTACTAGGACTAAAATTTAAAAATCCCGTTTCCGCCCCATCTCCGTGAGCTCGGTCCCCACAAATCATCTGATCCCATCCACACAAGCCTCAGTTATGATTTTATATTGAATGTATTTTATTAAAGTATAAAAGTATCAAACTGATACCAATTAATGTCATTTATTGATTGTTGACGCCTAATTACTTTCTGTGCGTTTCTGCCCTTGTTGCCCACATTTGGGTGCCCAGCTTTGACCAACTGTAGAATCCTGGAGTTAACCTTCTATGGATCCGGGTACAAAATAAATACCTGTATATAATATGTAAACTACTTTGACTGTAACCATGTCAAGGCTGTATATCAAATCCTTTCTCATTCTTCAAGCCCTGTTGTTACTGAAGCACTTCAATTTTTTGTACACACATTCTTATTGCATCCTTTCGTGTTACATTCCAGCCCACCTGAATCACTTCAAAAACATACCCATCAACATGACTCATGGGAGCCCTTCTGGATCCAGCCACAGACTTCTCTTCAAACACGCCATGTAATCTTTTCACCAATACATTCTTATCAGAATGGACTATTGTCTGTCTGCCTTTCTCTCTCTCTCTCTTTATTCTCTGCCGCTCTCCTTTCCTAGCCAAGAACTTTTCCTATGACTTGCAGACTGTAGGTGGCTGACTAAGACTCAAGCTTCCTCACTGATCATGAAAGACAGCATGTAAGAGATGCAAAATAAATAGCGAGAGAGAGAGAGCTTCACCAACGCAGATTCAAACCTGTGCCACCCATGCTTCAGAAAAGACAAACACAAGCTATTATTGTTGCTTGGTGTGTGTGGATGAATCGCCAGGATTTATTTCCAAACAGCATCCATTTGAACTACATTAAGTGCCCCGAGGGAGCTGATGCTTTCACTGCAAATAACCCCCCGAAGAAACCAGCTGAACCACAACCAAAGAGGACACAGTACACTGTAACTGAATGCTAACATTTGCTAGAACTTTCAGAACCATTTAGTACTGTATATTAGAATACTGAGGAAAGTGCCTTCCACTTGCAAATTTAAACAAGATAAAACTTGTCATTAGAACCTGTTTGCTTTACTGGAAAGGCTTTGATGAAGGGAGATGTTTTACACCTGTGGCTGCTGTTTCCTTTCACATCTCATCAAATGAAACTTATACAAGGGTGGTCCTTATTTTTATTTTTTGGATATATTTGTTTCAAACTTACTACACCACCTTTGACTATGGCGATAGATCAAAGTGGTGCACAATCTACAACTTAAAAATAATGGTAAGGAACTGAGGGGAAGATTCTCAAATGTTCACGGAGAAAACTGATGGGCCACTGTTGCAACCACTACTGCAGTCAGTGTATCCAAACTGTGTGCCGAAGCACACTAGTGTGTACCGGAGGATTCTAGGTGTGCCCCAAGATGCCGGAGAGGAGGAGATGCGCCGGCACTGGCTGACTGCTTACAGGATATGCTAACAGCCTGTAGAGGTGGGAAACCTAGGCTCTAGGGTCAAAAATCTTTAAATTCAACTTTTGGGGACCCCCCAATTTTCCCCATAGGCTACAATAGCCTTACTCACTGTGCCATAAGGTGCCTGTTTGCTTCAGCATAGGATTTCAGCTGGAATCAATGGAGAAGAAATCTGCTCGAAGACAAAACAAAGCAAGGAGAACTGCAGTAACATGTACAATGATACAGGCAAAGTTTATTAAAATAATTGCGGTTAAAAACAACACCTTAAAATTAAACCACAGGACCTAACATGGTACGTGCTTCGGTACACGCCTTCTTCAGGGGTCCTAGGTTGGAAAGGAGTCAAATTGAACCATAAAAAGCATGCTGAAGCCTGTGTGAAGACGAATGTCGAAGAGCAGCTTGTACATGGGCTGATAGATTTTAAATTACAAGCTGCTCTTTGACGTTCATCTTTACACAGGCTTCAGCATGCTTTTTACGGTTCAATTTGACTCCTTTCCAACCTAGAACCCCTGAAGAAGGCGTGTACCGAAACACGTACCGTGTTGGGTCCCGTGGTTTAATTTTAAGGTGTTGTTTTTAACCGCAATTATTTTAATAAACTTTGCCTGTATCATTGTACATGTTACTGCAGTTCTCCTTGCTTTGTTTTGTCTTCGACCCTTTTACTGCAGATTTTGTTGGTTCTTCCTTTTTTTGTTTGTGAAGAAATCTGCTGCACAGATTCGCTGAATGAACCTGGTCTTCTGGCTGCCATTTGGACCAAGGTTGGTCTGAACCTCAATCCATGGAAATTCGCACCATGAAAGTGGGGAGGACCGTGCAGCCAGCCCACTGGTTTGCATATACTCAACTGCTGCACTATGTAGAAACTTTAAAATCGGAACCTCTTACAGAAAACATACAAGAACTATTGTAGGAGGCATTATGTTTGTCAGCACAAATACAAATACCATTGCACGATATCACCATAAATACCTACAAGAACATATGTGAGACCTATCTTTTGACAATTATGCACAGAAATGGTGTGCAGACTTACAATGAAATATTGATGGCACAGTAATTAAAACCTGTATGTTTCGCTGTCAGAAATGAACAACACAAGTGACACTTTTTGAGATGAAAATTTATATTGAGAACATATAGATCTCCAACACATACATATGTAGCGTAATATTATACCACTGTGTCACATGTTACCACACTCTGTACACAAAATGGTCTCTCTTTCTTTCTTTAATCTATCCGCCCTCTATCTCTTTTTGCTCTCTCCCTTTTTCTTTCTCTTGCTTTCTTTCAAGGTTTAATAAGTATTTTGTATATAGTTTATTATAGTAATTGCATCCTTAGTAGAATGTGTGCTTTTATATTACCAATTATTAAATTATGGACTTAAAGTAAAGAAACTGGGATTCTGAAAAGTTTGGAGTCCAGCCCTGCCTCCAGCCATCTTTTATCCAGGTGTTGTGCTAAATGCACCTATTATAAAAGAAAGGACTGAGCCATTTTATCTTCAGACAGTGTTAAGTACAGGACAAAGACATGGCCAGATGCAGAATAGGCAAAAGCATGGCTGGTGTGCCCGTAACCCTGCCCCCAGTCTGCAAGAAGATTTAATCATGACATCACCGAGGGAAAGACTAGACTGCTCTATGATTGGATGTAATGCCAGAGACTGCCCCTGAGTTTTGATGCTTCCTGGGAACCACCCACATCAATAAAGCCAGACACTACATCTGCCTTTGCTCTCTTTTCCCTGGATCACCAAGGCTGGGCACTCTCTTTTCTCCTGCGGATGGTCATGTGTTTTCATTGGCCATGTGCTTGGCCCTACCATGCGGCCTCTTCTCCATTTTAAGGACTATTCACATTGTGTGTAACTTTTTGAATCCAGATAAATTGATCCTTCTGCTTTAGCAACATTTGTCTTGTGTAATACTAATATCTTTGCTTAAAGTCCTATCTGTAACTGCTTTACCTGCTTGATTTTAATTTTAAAATAATTACTCTTGCTCTAAAAAGAAAATAAATTTTCAGTTTGCTTATAAATGTTCGGAGTCGAGGGGGGCGCTAGTGAGCACCACTGTGAATGGCAGCGTAGCGTTTCAGCTCCGTAGCCCAGCGCACTAAAAAGCATTTTTTGATATAGCCATAGGGCTTTAAAATTTCGGCGAACCAGCGGATCATACAGATAAATATGTCTGCTACAAAAACCGGCAAAAGGAAAAATGTAGAGCCCATCTCGCCGCAGAAATCAGCGGCTACGAAGGATGAAGAAGACACGTTGCAAAGTGTCATGGCGGAACTTCGAGCCATGCGGGAAATTCTGGCCTCTACCAACAAAAACACTGAGGATATAAAAACTGATCTTGCCTCTCTCACGGTCGAGATGGCGGTGTGCAGATCACGATTGGACGTGGCTGAACAGAAGATCGAGGTAACTGAGACTAATGTAAAAACTTTACAACGTCAATTTAAAAAAATTAATATACTTGAGCAGGAGCTCGAAGACGCCCAGAACCGCTCGCGAAGGAACAATCTGCGTGTTCTGGGCATCCCGGAGTCGAGAGAAGGAAAGGATGTTATTGAATTTGTGCAGTTGCTCATACCTAAACTCCTTGGAATCGAGTTTAAACATGATTTGGAAATCGACCGCGCTCACAGAGTGCCGACGCACAAGATAGATGTGGGGGCCAAATATCCACGGCCTATAGTGATTCGACTGCTGCGTTACGCCCAAGTGATGGAAATCATGAGACAGGCGAAGTTACAACGGCCATTGAAGTTTGAGGGAAATAATGTTCTTATAGTTCCTGATCTTGCTAAACAAACAGCCAAAAGAAGAAAACAACTTTTGGAATACAGGCCCAAGTTGAAGATTATTGGAGCCAACTTTGGCATGTTCTACCCTGCCACCCTCAGAGTCACGTTCAATAATAACACCAGAAATTTTACTCACCCTCACGAGTTGGCAGACTATTTGGAGACTCTAGCTCCAAGTTCTATAGATTCCACTTAATCCTACCGGTGCACTGTTCATCACAGTACATGCTTTGGTATGCTGGATTTGCCACTTTCTATGGGCTTATATGACTGCCCTAGTATGTCTATATCACTGCTGTTTGAACTATTACTTACTGGCCTGTAACTAGCACTGTTGATATTGTTCTACTGCTTTCTTTGCTATTCAGGCATTTATACAAAGGTTAATTTGTCTTTATATAGTTCTTATGCTTACATTACAGATTGTTGGGATACGTTGAGTGACTCGCTATCTGCCTCTGTGATCTCACTATCCCTTTTTCTCTGCTCTGATTCTGACTCTGCTGATTCTTTTCTTTCCTCTTATGACAGATCTTTCTGTTCTTTTGCTTTTGATCAATATTATAGATTCATTTGTGTTTCTTTTTGTGCTCAAGCATAACTGTAAGTGTGCACACTTGGTGTATTACCTGGTCATTCTAGTCTCTACCTTAATATATATTGGAATATTAAGCACAACTTTATTAGGTCCCCAGGAGATCTTATTATATGGCTATTATAATGCAATACTTATAACACATGTCTTTTATGTTTCTGAAATGTTTTCAAAGGTTATAACTGAGTACATGTTCTCAATATATTCACCATGATTGCTCCTATAGTATCACTCCAGATTATATCTTTAACTCGATATGACACTTACATTTTGCTCTCTTAATGTGAAGGGACTCAATAATCCCGTTAAACAACAAAAAATATGTGATTATGTCTCACGACTACAACCAGACATTACGTTACTCCAAGAAACTCATCTCTCTGATAGGGATTCTGCCAAATTCTGTTTACCCTGGGCTCTCCCGTCTCTATACTCTCCTGCCATAGATAAAAAAAATGGTGTCATGGTTATTATTAAACGTAGGAAGGATATTAGATTAGTTACCCACTCCACTGATCTAATGGGGAGATGGATCAAATTTCATATAGACATTAATGGTACACCTATTACATGTTTTAATGTATACGCCCCAAATGCTGATAACCCTGACTTTTTTGAGGAATTGTTCATGCAGATCTCTGCTTCTCCTGACAATAAATATATTCTAGGAGGGGATTTTAATCTTATTATAGATCCTGATCTGGATCGCAAATCACATGCTTCATATAAAAAATCCCGTTCTTGGTATAAATTGCAGGAGATTATAGAACATTTTAATTTAACAGATCCTTGGAGACTCACCCACCCTACAGATTCTGCTTTTACATTTTACTCTCCACCGCATAATACCTACTCCCGCATTGATTATTTTTTAATTAGTGCAAATCTTTCCACATACCTCTCATCAACCACAATTAAAGAAATTGCTATCTCAGATCATGCGACTATCATCCTAAGCTTTAATGGGATTGTTAACAATATTCCCTATAAACAGTGGAGATTTAATAACTCTTTACTTTTGGAAACCGAGTTTAAGGAACATATCTCTGCTGCTATAAATGAATTTTTTGAAATTAATAGCCCTACTTCCACAAACTGGATCAACCTATGGGATTCTTTTAAGGCAGTCATTAGGGGTGAAATTATATCTAGAGCGGCACATTTAAAACATGAACGTCTGCGTGCCACTACAGAGTTAGAGACTAAAATTAGAGCAGCTGAAAAATTTCATATAGACCATCCTGCTGATTTTGATGCCCTGATGCACCTTAGGTCACTTCGAGTAGAATATAATATACTTTTGAGCAAATCTGCTTCACATACCTTATTGCTCAAGAATGCTTCCTATTATATGGAGAATAATCGCTGTGGACATCAGTTGGCTCAATATCTTAAGGGACGGACGACTAAGACTCACATAGCCGCTATACATTGCGATAATAATAGTGTACTTACTGACTCTGCGGATATAGTCACTCAATTTCATACCTACTATTCACAACTATATTCCTCCGAAATTAGTGATTCTGCTTCCACGGATCAATTTTTACATTCCCTTCCTCATGTAACAATATCTAATTCACAACAACGAGATCTATCCAATGTTTTAAGTTGTGATGAAATAGATAAAGCTATTAGACACTTAGCTAATAATAAAACTCCTGGACCAGATGGTCTAACAGCAGAATTTTATCGAGCATTCCTACCCCAGATTTTACCTCATATATACAACTTCTTTATATATATCATCAACTCGGGTAAAATATCAGGGTCCTTTACAGAGGCGACTATAATTGTCTTACCTAAACCGGATAAATCACCCCTTTTGGTTTCTAACTACAGGCCTCTTTCTTTAATTAATACAGATGCTAAGATTTTTGCAAAGGTTATAGCGAATAGATTAATTCCTAGTATGCACAGTATTATTTCCTCAGATCAAACAGGATTCATCCCGGGACGCATGTCCAGTGATAATACTAGACTACTGGCAGACGTAATCCATTTAACTGGTGTTAATTCGGAACCCTTGCTAATTATGGGATTGGATGCTGAAAAAGCTTTCGATCGTGTTGAGTGGGGGTACATTTTCCAAGTATTACGGTGGTATGGATATCCAACACCTTTTATATCAATGATTAAAATCCTATACACTGCACCTACAACTAAATTGTATATTAATGATTTCTTTTCTGCACCATTTCAGCCAAGCAGAGGTACCCGACAGGGTTGCCCGCTTTCTCCACTATTATTTGACATTGCCCTTGAGCCCTTGCTAACAGCGATTCGTACTTGCCCTACTATAACGGGATTTCACACACCTTCAGCTCATGTTAAACTATCAGCATATGCTGATGATGTCTTATTATATGCATCTCCCTCTTCTGTGCCCTCCATTTTAAATTTGATATCTACATACTCTTCTATATCCGGATACAAGCTTAATCTATCTAAAACCGAAATAATGCCCCTCCACTGTCCTGAGGTTAAAGTGGAGCTTGCTAAATACGGCTTCACATGGTCATCAACTAAAATAAAATACTTGGGAATTTATTTTGGGCCGTCAATAGAAGATACAATATCTTATAATCTGGACTTTCTGATTAATAAACTTAAAAGGCTTACATCCTGTTGGTCACCACTTAAGCTTACTTGGTGGGGCCGTCTAGACACTATAAAAATGATGTTAGTCCCGGTAATTAATTACACTCTCTCCATGCTGCCATGCCTGCTCCCAATACCGGAATATAAGAAAATTGAGTGCATCTTAACTTCCTTTCTTTGGAATGCTAAAACTCCTCGAATTAGTTTACAAAAACTTAAGTGTAGTAAACGGAATGGAGGGGTTAACTTTCCTAGTGTATATGAGTATCATTTGGCATTTTTATTACGTCAAAGCATGATATGGAATGACCCATTACAACTCACATACACTCCACTAAGGGCCACCTTAGAATCATTAGGCGACCCCCTATATCTGAAACATGCCGCTCTTATGGAGGGACTGAAGAGCTAGACTCCCACCAATAGTGAAATCCACTGTTACCGCTATTAGATCAATAGATTGCTTGATGGAGATCCCTTGGTCTTCCTCGATATTTGCCCCAATATGGAATAATCCTGCATTCAAAATACAGCACAAATTGATTTCCTGGAGATTGTGGCAGACACATGGTATTTGGAATATATTACATTTACATTTACATTACATTTAGGGATTTCTATTCCGCCCATTACTTGCGGTTCAAGGCGGCTTACAAAAGATTTATAAAAGGGGTTACAATGTAGGAATTGAAGATACATTAGAGTGGCAGTTAGGTAGTTTCGAGGTAAGGATAATTACAGTTTACAGTAAATTGTGTCCATGGAGGTAAAATTGGTGAAGTTAGGGTGATTTAGGAGTTTCTTAAAAGTATTGTTTTTATTTCTTTTCTGAATGTCTTGTAGTCTGATGTGGTCATCAGTAGTTTGGAAATTCGGGTATCCATTTTTGCGGCTTGAGTGGCTAGGAGGCCATCGTGAAGTTTTGATCTTCTTACTTCATTGATCGGGGGGGGTATGAATGGGGAGTGCGTTTTTCTGTGTTGAGTGTGGATGCTTGGTTGAGGCGGTTATTCAGGTAGGAAGGACTGTCTCCGTTTAGGGATTTAAATAGCATGCAGTAGAATTTGAATTGTATTCTTCCTTGGATTGGTAGCCATGTGAGTTGATGTAAGCTTCTGTGATGTGGTCAAATTTTCTTAATGAGAAGATGAGTCTCAAGGCTGTGTTTTGGATTGTTTGAAGTTGTTTGATCATAGTAGCAGGGCATGGGAGGAATAGGATGTTGCAATAGTCTAGCAGTCCTAGGATTAGAGATTGTACTATAAGCTGGAATTGATTTCTTTCAAAAAATTTCCGGACAGTCTCTTTGATGGTTATACTTGGTTTACATATGAAGACATATGTAGGAAACATAAATTGCCTCCATCACAATTTTTTAGGTGGCTTCAGTTGACTCACTGTATTAAAAAGGCCCTGAAAATTAGTACTTACAAGGTGGACATACCTTCATATGTCACAGCGTGTATCACTATCTCTGCCTCTGGAAAGACTGCTTCTAAATGGTACAAACTCCTTCAAGGATATAAATATGCCTCTGTGAGATCCATTAGGGAAGTATGGCATAAGGAACTCTCCTTAGACTTAGATGAACATGATTGGAATCAATTATGGATCTCTGCTGGTAAAGCTCTCCATTCTTCCTCAATACTCCAATCAGCATTCTTTTATTGCATTAGAGCATACTGGACGCCTTGTAGGCTAGGAAAGATAGACGCCTCTGCATCAAAACTATGTTGGTCTTGTAAAATGTATGATGGATCGTTGAGACACATGATATATGATTGTCCAATGCTGGCGTATTTCTGGAAATCCAGTATGGTCAGACATATGTGATATACTCTGTATACATAGTACTTTTTCCTATGCTATTGTCATCACTGGCATGCCATGCATTGTCAACACCTATTACGGGTGATGAAGGTATTCTACTTAGGAGGCCTACTTCTCTTAGCATTACGTTGCATTACCTCCAACTGGAAATCTCTCGATAGGGTTGCACTTCAATGTGGTGGTCGAATATTAACATTGTTGTTAAATACGAACTGTTGTATGCTCGTAAATCGGGATCTCTGCGACGATTCAATAACATATGGGATCTGTACTGAATTACTGTTCAATGTATGATAACATAGCTGATGTATAAGGTTTTCTATTTGTCTATTGGCTTATATGCCTCTATATCATTCACGAGAAAACATTATATACAACACGGTTACGGATGCACACTCATGTAATGATTCTTATATGTATGGATCTGTCCCTCTCATTTTCATTTTTCCTTTTTATCACAGATGAAGATTGTTATGATAGATATGCTTCTTGAATGATGTTCTTTTATTTCGATTTATTGTATCTTATATATAAAATCAATAAAAATGATTGAACTTAAAAAATAAATGTTCGGAGTCTTAGTTCTTGTATAAATATTCACGCTATATTATATTTCATTTTATTACAGAGATAAGTTTTAATCAAGCCAGTTAACCTTTCCAGATTAATAGTTCTTTATAATATATATTTCTCTAAGCCAGAGAAGGATATATATTATTGGTGGAGTTCCTTCCATTTAATAATAATTTTGTAACACATATAATGCTAAGGAAAGTGCTACTGACAACTGCATTAAATGTGTACAGCCCCACGCAACATTAGGACACCTATTTTGGCACTGCCTACTTATACCATCATTCTGGAATTCTCTTTTGACCCCATTCATTGTAGACATTTTCATCTCCTTTGTCCCAGGCCTCACGAAATTTAAAAATAAATAAATAAATAATAACCTTTTAAATTTTCTTTTATTTTTTATTTACTTTTTATCTATTTTTTATTACACTTTTTAAAATTCTTACCCCCCCTGTACTTACCTTTCTTGTTTACTTTACTATGCTTATTGTAGTTCTCCTCACTTCCCCTAAGTATAAGTCTATAATGTTTGTGTGTTTGTTGTAGTTAGTAACTGAGACCCTGTTTTTAATTATAAATCACTTTGAATTTATGATATTGCGATACATTAAAAATTTTAATAAACTTGAAACTTGATTACTGGATGGATGGAAAGGCAGGGCTTAAGACTGAATGCAGAAAAGACTGAGGTAATGTTTGTGGGAAATCTGACCGGGTTAATTGAAACTGATTGATGATTGAAACTGATGGATGAGGTTTTACCGGTGAGGGAGTTAATGACGGTCCTGGGAGTAAAACTAGTTCCAAGACTTACAATGGGTTGTCAAGTGGTAGAGGGTGCAAGTATGTTTTGCACAGATACATTTATTGTATCGTTTAAAACCAATGCTGTCACCATCTGACTTTCGTGCTGTTGTACAAGAAATGATTTTGTCATGGCTGGACTACTGCAGTGTCCTGTACTTGGGAATAACTAAGACCAGGTGCAGGGCACTGCAGGTGGTTCAGAATGCCACGGCTAGATTGATAACTGGAACATCAAGATATGAGCATATTATTCCATATCTCCGACAACTGCATTGGCTGCAAGAATTCTATACAAAGCAATTATGTTATGTCATAAATTTTTATATGGTACAATCCCTGAATTTTTTAAGAGTTTGATGTCTGGGTATCAACCATTAAGATCATTGCACTCCAAAAGTTTAGCATTGCTGAAAACGAAGGCTAATCCTAAATATGTGGAAATGAATGCCATGACTTTCACATGTGCAGGAGTTAAGTTGTTGGTCAAATTCGAAAATGTAGAGACAGGAATTCATTTAGGAAAATGTTAAAAACTCAACTATTTGTAGATGCATTTCTTTGAGCAATTGACTTTATGTAAAGATTGAATCTGTCTGTTTTTGTTCCTATCTTGTTCTAATTTTTATAATATTTTATGTATGTAACGTTTTGTAAATCATTTTGGAAAAAAACGGTATAGAAATTTAAAAATAAATAAATTATTTAGACCATGTGGACATACAATTACACACTGCAGCCTTGCATGTTGTTCTTCCAGCTATTGCTTACCTTAACAGGGCCAAAGGGATTCAAAGGATTCTTGGAATGAACAATTCTTATAGGCAGAAAACTCATACTACAACACTGGATAAGTCCTGAACCGCCCACTATTGCACAATGGTTCACATTGATGATCCAATTGGCCTCCATGGAACGACCTTTAAAGACCTTTAAAGACCTTTTGTATCAAGGGAGACACTTTTGTAACCAGGGAGACACTTTAGTGCAGTCTGGGTGCCGTTTTGGAAAAGCATGACTCCATCAGCCAAAAGTCAACTTCTATTTTGGTTATTAGACCACTGCCACTTCTTTAGTGATTGCATATTTTGCAGGTGGGAAGAGTTGGAGGAAGGGAAGGGATTGAGGGAGGGGTATAGATGGAAAAAAGTATGAACAGTCAGAATTTGTACCATCAGTTGACCTGGTATTTTGTTACCCTTTTCAATAAAAAATATTTAAACATATATAAATGAAACAATAGAAAAATGAAGGCAGATAAAGACCATAGGGCATATCTAGTCTGCCTATCCATGTCACTTACTATCCCTTCCTCTCTCTTAGAGATCCTGTTTAATTGTCCCAAGCTTTCTTGATTTCGATACATTTTTGGTCTCCATCATCTCCACAGGAAGGCCGTTCCACACATTCACCACCCTTTCTATTAAAAAAGAGGTTACTTCTGAATCTATCCCTTTTTACCTTCATCCTATGCCCGCTCATTCCAGAACGTCCTTTCAATTGAGACTTGTCTCATATGCAATTATGCCATGTATGTATTTAAATGTCCCCATACTGCCTTTCCAAAGTATACCTATCTTTAAGTCTGCCCTCATATGCTTTAAGATAAAGAACTCCTACCATTTTTGTAGCCTTCCTCTGGATCGACTACATTCTGCTTATATCTTTTTGAAGATGTGGTCTCCAGAATTGTATACAGTATTCTAAATGAGATCTCACCAGAGTCTTAGATAGGAGCATCATTACCTCCTTTTTCCTACAGATCATTCTTCTAGGCACCCAAGCATCCTTCTAGCTTTTACAGTCGCCTTTTCTACCTGTTTGGCCACTTTACGATCATCATATGCCATCACTCCCAAATCCTGTTCTACTTTGAGTGTTCAGGCTTGCAGGCAGTGTATAAAAAATTAAGAAAAAATAAATAAAATTGCTTTCCCCCATTGTCTTTAATGGACCCAAATGATCCAAACTTTTTTTGTGCTTCCAATATACTTTTGACTTTTCCAGTAATGGTTGCAAATGGAGAATGCAGCCTCTCTATACTAAAGATGATAAAAATACAATATACATTTCTCCCTCCGTATTCGCTATGTTAGGGGATTAGCAGACCCGCGTATACAGAAAAACCGCAAATAACTTTTTCATATGTTATTCGCTGTTTTCTATTAAAAACCATCATGAATATAGTGAAACCGTGAATGACATGGTGAGAGACCTGGCCTGTTCCTGAAGGAGAGGCAAAACACAGTGAAGAAAGTGCTGGGAATTGGCGATTTTCTCTGTAAACACTTGGAATCAGCAATTTTTCTATGCAAGCTGATGTAATTTTGGGGAAGGAACCAGCAATCTAAAAACCGCAAATAATCGAAACCACGATTGCTGAAACTGCGAATACGGAGGGAGAAGTGTATCTGCATGCCAGTATGACCCAGGAATGGCTAGTTTGTCTTGCTACAATATTAATGAAGATATCTTAGACCTTAAGGAATCAATTCATATCTTCATAGCTCAGAAAGTAGAGAAAGTACTTGTTGCCAGTAAAGTCTTGCCATAAAAAGGCACATTTTGATTTATGTGGCATAGGGGTCCAATCACAGTCAAAAATAGCTCTTGTATAGCTCAGAGAACACTGCAGCATGTGAGATGTTATCCAAAACTCGAAGATTACATGTGAAATCATTCAACAAAAAGTATGTTGAGCTTCAGAAAATGTTCTTCAGTGGTGAACTACATGACATCGATATAATGGTTTGTAGGATAAAGATACTTTTCCAAGTGCGTTTTGACAGACTTAGCAGCTAAAGATGTTGCGGAGCATATGTGGAGGATTGGGCTGTCCAGATAAACCAAAAGTTGGAAAAACTGTGCAAATTGAAGTTTTCCTCATGAATTTGATTGTGCTTGATCAGAAAATATTTTTCAAAACTTTTTAAAGCCCATCCTGGGGTCGCTCAAAGCCACTGATTACATAAAGCTTCGTTTTTCTTAAAATTTGCTATTATTTTTGTTTAATGGAGCAAATTTATTGGTATTAAAGCTATAACTTTTATGGTTTCACACTAAGCAATGATGCATTGATAAAAAGACATTTTATGCAAAACATCTAGCAGTATTATAGAAAATAACAGAAATTTAACATACTCCTCCTGATGGAATTCTGGGCAAAAAGTTTGAAATTTCTGTGCGAAATATTTAAAAATTCTGTAGTTTATTTGTAGTGTTTTGCATAGAATTCACCTGTCCTGAGGTCTGAAATTCCTTCCTGCCTTTTCCTTTTTCAGGATCCAGCCTCCTCATTTCCCTCTCTCACTTCAACTGCAGTTCTATCTCCCTCTAAATCCTACCCCTCTCTCAGTTGCACCCATGAATCCCCTCCTTGACCCCCATAGTCTGGGCCTCTCTCTTTCCCTTTCTCCGCTTTCTCTTCTTTCCCTCCCATCCCCTTTTTGGTTTGGGTCACTCTCTCTTCCTCTACCATCCCCCCCACCCCTCACTTGTGGTCCAGCATCAATGTCCTCTTCACTCCACCCACCACTTCTCTCACTTGCATCCTGAATCCCATCGTATACTCCCCATGGTCTGGCATCTCTCTCTCTCACCCTCTCTCTACAATCACACATCTCTTCCTTCTCACCCCCCTTTCTGGTCTGGGTTTCCTTCTCACCCCCCTTTTCCCTCTACTTATGGGTCTAGCATTCATGTCCCTCCTCTATCCCCCCCCACTTGCAGTCCAAGATGCATGTCCCTTCTTCCCCCCACCCCTTGCAGTTTAGGATCCATGTCCCCTCCTCTCCTTCTCTACTTGCAGTTCAGCATCCATGTCCCCTCCTTTTTCCCCTCATCATCCATCCATCATGGCTTTCATGTTCCTTCCTTCCCTCCCCCCGAAGCTCTGGTCCAGCATCCATGTCCCCATCCTCTCCTCTTCCCCCACACAGATCTGGCCTCTCTCCGACCAGCCCCCCCTCCTGTGAGATCAGACATACCTGTGGGCGTCCCAGAACAGCAGCAGGGGTGGAAGCCAGCTGGCAGAGGCAGCGCTGTGAACAGGTTCCATGCAGCCAGCCCTGTCAGAGCCTTCCCTCTTGCCATGTCATCTATCTTCAGGAAGGGATGCAGCAGAGGGAAGGCCCTGGTTGAGCCAGCCATAACCAACCTGTTCACAGCACTGCCTCTGCCTGCCTGCTGCCATCACAGCTGTTTCCTTGGAAGATTCGCAGGTATGTCTGATCTCTTGGTGAGGGGGGGGGGGGCTGGGTCAGAGGAATATTGGCCAGACCTGTGTGAGAAGGATGGGATGGGGACAGAGGCAGAACGGAAGGTTTGCACAGATGCTGTGCAGAATTCTTCGTGGATGGGTAATTTTGCACTGCACAGTTGCATAGAATTCACTAATTGCTAAACAAGTACACTTTGGCGTAGTCATCTGCCAATAGCATTCCAAACACTCAAGCATTCAATGTCATCTTGAGATAGTCAGGATCACTGGCATCACCACAGACTCAGTGCAGCATGAGGCCTTGTTGCAAGGAGTTGAACACGTTGGTACGTTAGATAGATTGTGAGCCCAGGAAAATGCTTGAGTATCTGATTGTAAAAACCGCTTAGATAACCTTGATAGGCGGTATATAAAAAAATCCAAATGAAATGAAAATGAACAGCACTGCAGGCTTTATCCAGTGGCATTCAGAATAAGCGTATCTAAATGTATTGCAGCCATATAAATGAAGCAAAAGAAAAAAAAATAATGAAATGCTTCTTATTTCTCCTAAAATATAATTGATGTGAAAGCAAGCGCTGTGGCCCAACCAGCGCCTAAAGTTAGGCGCCTATCTAAATTGAAGAACAAGCTCATTTAAGCTTTTTAATCAGCACTGATTGAAACATAGGCGCCTATCAAGAAAAAACATGGTTATTTTTATTACATAGGATTTTTTGGACCCCAGTTCGGTTAAACAAAATAGATAGTTCTAAATCTAATAGATGTTGGCATTGTCATATTGATATAGGGACTTTGGATCATCTTCTGTTTTTTTGTCCATTGATACTTGGCTTTTGGAAGTCGATCTGGGAGCAAATTAACAATATTCTTCAAACTTCTATCCCTTTGACATATGAAGCAATAATATCTGGAACGATTCTTCACGTTAAACCCACTTTGGATAAAAATAATAGTCGCCTTTTCATGATTTTAACAGGAATAGGGGTTCAAATGATCACATCTAATTGGAAACATCATGATAGGATTAATTTTAGTTTTTGGTGGGCAACTGTATGTGCAACATATAAATATGAAAAGATTATGGCAGAACGTTTAGGGTTTAGCAAATCCTTTAATGGGGTTTGGGGTCCATTAACTAATTTTGTTACATTATAATTAAAGTGTGACTCTTTTTTCTTTATGTTAGATTCCTTTGCACATCCAGGGTGGGTTGGAGGGTGGGGGGTGGAATATTTATTTGGAAGAGTAAATTTATTTATTTTTTTTATTGATAGTATAATATATAATATTACTGTTTATAATTAGGATAAGAAGGGGATAAAAATTGTTGAATGTAATAATTCCGATGATAATAATGTATTTTCATACAGTTTTTCTGATTTTTCAATTGTATACATTATAAAGTTTGAAATATCAATAAAGATTTATAAAAAAAAAAAAAAAAAAGAGAAAAAAAACATGGATCAACTGGACAACATTAAAACTCACAAAAGCAAATTAATCAATGAAAACCCATAATTAAAAGCAAAGCAAACCTCTCTTTCTCTCAAATTAGTATGTTGTTTCCCTGGTGCTTATGAGTACCATAGAAATGCAAGAAAATAGCTCATATATCATAATCGTTCTCTTAAATTCTCAGAAGAAATCAAAGTAAAGCACGAAAGGCCACCAGATTTCATGCCATGCTATCTTACTCCTTTCCTTATTCGGCAGATGAAGAAGTGATTGGCAAAACTTATCATTCTCTGGAAAGATCCTGCTTAGAGCGCTTTCCCTATTCATTACAGAGATCAAGGTCACTATAGTCTGTGTCTCAGCGTATTAATTATACCAGATTGTGTGAAATTAAGAAGCAGGCATTAACACGCATTGGGAAGAGCTATGTGGTTATTTCCATCTAAGCTTCACCCAGAAAGCATGCCTTAAAGGCATTAGAAGTACGATACTGTATAAAAGAAACTCCGGGATGACAAATGGAGGAATATTATCAAAAGTTTATACCTAGCCTAGAAGCACATGGCCACAGGTAGTAACTTGAGACTCTGAATATCTAACAGATAAATCTTGCTATCCAAGTTTTATTTCTCACCAGCTATAATTAGACTTTAACGTCTTATAGTCTCTTGGTGGCTTCTTGCTAATCTTAATGAAAACGTGTCCCTTTTAGGGACGTGTTAAAGAGTTGCACCAGTATGTTTCAGAAACTAACCCCCTCTTCTATTAAACTGCACTAGCAGTTTTTAGCACAGAGAGCCATGCTGAATGGCCCGCGTTGCTCCCGACGCTCATAGGAACTCTATGAGCATTGGAAACAGCGTGGGCCATTCAGCGCGGCTCCCCGCGCTAGAAACTGCTAGCGCAGTTTAATAGAAGAGGCCCTATACTGAAGCAGCAAAGATACATATGTACAACCTACATTTATCTTGCTTCAGTTTGCAAAACTTTGCTGCCACAACATCAGAGATGTTAAATTTATGTTAGCAGTTTTGTAATTTCTATATTATTAACCCTTGCTGGTTTCTGTGCAGACCTCTTTCAATCTGTTGGTCAGAAGATTAAGAGGGAACTTTAACAATCAAGAAATATAGGAGCTTTGAAGTTAAGATGAAGAAATATCTTGACATCAGCAAAACAGGTCTCAACAGAGATCTGTGTTTCCTATCATATTATAAACCAGGGTTGTAGTCCAGTCGGGTTTTCAGAATTTCCCCAATTAATTTGCATAAAATCTATTTGCATGCACTGCTTCCATTGTATGCAAATAGATCTCATGCATATTCATTTGGGAAATTTTGAAAACCCCACCTGAAGAGGGCCGAGGTTGGACGTCTCTGTTATAAACCATAAAATTATGCTTGTTTGTCACCTTCTGATCATCCATCTATTTCTCTCTCTATTTGTCACTCCCTCCCCCCAGCCCTGCCTTTCCCTGTGAGACTGTCATTGGAATATTTTAGTGTTTCACTTATGTGGGGAGGCATTTTCAATATGACATCTAAATCCAATTTTGGACATTTTGAAGAAAATGTCCAAAAATCCATTAGAGAAAATGACCGGTACTATTTTCAAACCAAAGGCCTATCTTTTATTTATTTATTTTTTTTAATCGTCATTCTGTTACATAAGCACAGGAGTCTGTACTTTAGGTGGTTATTCCATGCTCACAAACTGTTGCAAAATGATGTCAATCACATCAGGGCCAGATTTAGATGAAAAGAGGCCCTAGGCTATTCCACGTATGAGGCCCTTTCACCTCCCATTGAACCCCCCCCACTCCCCTCCAATGCCAGCCTGCCTACCTCCCATCCCCCTTCCACTGAAACCCCCCACCCCACCCCCACCCCCGATGCCAGTCTGGGCCGCCCTGTCCTGACGGATCCACATTTTGCCTCTCTCCCCGCGGGGCTGGGCTTTGCCCAGCTGTTTTCGGACTGACGTCTTTCCCTCCCCGATCCTCCTCCCAGGGCGAGAAAAAGAAAGGGAGAAGCCGAGTCAGCGCCCCGTTGCGGCCGGAGCCGGTTTCCGATCCCGAAGCGGATTTTATTATTTATGATATAATCATGAAAATATAAAATAAAGCACGTAATATACATTTTAAAATATGCAAATTAAAACATATGTTAAGAACTTACTTAGAATTCTGCGAAATGAAGATATTGTCACAAAAAAATTTTTCAATAGTCTATAAACACTTCACTAAAGTATTGAACCTACTGAACTCAAAAGGCGAGAATCAAATGATCGTGTACGCAATCCTAAAATAAGAATCTTTTCTAATAACATTAACACGTGTTTCATATTATCGAAGTAACACGAATATAACCGAATGTTGGGATATCAATAGGTCTGTTCATTTGTCTGTTCCAATTTACACCAATCTGCACTTTATTTATGCAAGAACATACCAGAGCTTAGTAGCATAAGGCACGTCAATATTTGCCATAGCAATCAGTGAACATATGAACTATACTTTAGTGCAATCTAGTATACACAAATGAACAGACCCAATGAGCCGAACGCATTGATCTTAACCAATACATTTTTACGTTTTTTTATTAGTCATATGCGTAGAATTTCTCCTTATTTTCGGTTCAGTGTTTTAGAGTTCACTGTTTTTAGAATAGTGTAATTTAAATTTTGCTAACAATTTGAATGTAGGCCCCTCTTGATCTTGAGGCCCTAGGCTGAAGCCTAGTTAGCCTATAGGAAAATCCGGCCCTGAATCACATCTTTCAGCTCCTCTTCCTTCACCAGTGGAGTATAGCTCTCTCTTCAGTTTTTCCTTCTGCAAGTGAACTGAGAAGTTATATTCTGATTTGCTCTGTTCAATTTTTATTATTTTCAGATTTTTGCTTCCATTTTCATGAGGCTTCAGTGCCAAGAGGATACTATATTTGGGGCTACTCTGCTTAGAAGAGGACACACACTGCAAGGGCACCTGTTGAGCCAGCCTGCTTTGTGATTTTTTTTTTTGGGAGGGGGCTTGGGATCCATTTCCTTGGGAGCAAGCTTGCCTTCTGATTTATTAAGAGGCTTAGGCACAGGCTGTGTGAATCCCTTTGGGTTTCAGGAACCATCTGTGTTTTAATCTCCCCCGCCAAGCCGCGAGAATCTGCGAGGGTGGTGTCCTCAAAGTCCAGGTGGCAGGCCTCTCGTGCTTCTGAGGTCGGGGCATCCCATCTGGAAGTGACATGGTTTTTGAAGAGGCACTGAGGTTGTGATCTCTATTGCTACAGCCTTTTCCATCCTGGAATTTTAATATTGTCTTGAAGGGCCTTTCTAAGCCCTGTATGAGCCTCTCCAAGAGGCATTCCTCTGTAGCTCACAGTGAAAACAGTATTTCTGGTGCCAATAGTCTCAGTGAGGAGGATCTCAGAATTGCAGGCTCTTTCCTGAAGAGATCCTTTCCTTAGTATTTCAGAGGCTGGAGTTTCAATGCATATTGTACCTTCCTTTCTACCAAAGGTTGTGTCAGCCTTTCACATCAGCCAAGAGGGTTGTTTGCCTGCCTTTCAACCTATGGGTTCGATTAAGCAAGATAAGATATTGCAGAGGCTGGATATTTGCAGACTTTTACTCAACTACCTAGAGAGGACTAATGATTTTCAGCTTTCTGACCATCTTTTTGTGCTAACCAGATGAGGCAGACCAGCTTTCAAGGCATCTACTGCCAGATAAATTTGTATGGCAATTTAATCGAAGCACATTGGCTATGGCAAACATCTGCTTATTTTTCTTAAAGCTCATTCAACCAGGAGTGTGTTGTCTTTATTGGTAGAGTCCCGAGCAGGTTCTCCCACAAAGATCTGCAGAGCAGCGACTTGGTCTCCGCTCCATATCTTTAGAAGGTTCTACAGAGTGGATGTGGTAGCTCGAGATGATGTCACTTTTGGGTCCTTGGTTCTGCAGGCAGACTCATCTGTCCTACCCTAGATGTTTGATATTGCTTTGGTACGTCACAGACTCTTGTGCTTATGCAACACAATGAAAGATTAGGTGCTTACCTGAATAATCTTTCTATTAATATATACAGGAATCTGTATGGCCAGCCCTGTGAGTTTTGCAAGTCACCTGCATTCTGCCTGAAACTACTCTATGTCTGGAACAGGATTTCTTTTCCTATCAGTTGGATGAACATGTATGAATAAATTAGTAATAAAGTAATGATTTTGTTGAGCTTTGGAGTAGAGAATGACATGGGGACAAATTTTTCCCAGTCCCTGCAGGAACTCATTTTCCCGTTCCATCAAGGTGAGTTCTTTTCCTGTTCCTGCCCCATTCCTCATCTGTAAAAGCCTCAAATGGGCTGTCCAGGGAGGAGCAAAGACTTATGCAGTTAGCAGTGATTTTTAGTCTGCAAACCAGATAAAGGTCAACTTTTATCAAATCACGGGTTTTACCCTGGGCTGGTGGAACATTTACATCACTGGCCTGTGGTAAAACCCTCTACCGCAGTTTGATAAAACTAGGCCAAAGTTAGGAAAGCAGAAAGGGCAGTCCTAACTTTATCCGCTTAGTTATCCAGGCTGGTCTAAATATTGGTGGTTGAATATGACCCAGATTATGCCTTGCATTGAATATCTAGGTCTAATTAAGACCATGGCTGTCAGTTAAAACCACTGACTGCTACAGGATGAATATTGGGGGCAGAGGGAGGTTGCAGGGGAAGAGGCTTGACTTTTATAGATCCCCTGCAGGACAAGTAGACCTGTGACTCAGTAGATGAAAGCAGTCTTCTAGTCATATTTATTTATGTATTCAATTATCTACCGTTTTCCCAGGGGAGCTCAAAACTCTCAAGACTTTTCCTATATCAGTGGTTCCCAAACCCAGTCCTGGAGGCACCATAGCTAGTCAGATTTTTAAGATATCTGCAATGAATATTCATGAAAAAGATTTGCATGCAGTGGAGGTAATGCATGCAAATCTCTCTCATGAATATTTATCATTAATATCCTGAAAATCTGACTGGCTGGGGTGCCTCCATGACCACGTTTGGGGACCATGGTCCTATATCATAGTCCAATTATCTGAATATTAAATCACTTCTACTCCTTTAAGTGATAGGGAGCTATGTTCCCTTTAAGCTGAGCATATGAGTAATTGCTCATACATTCTAGGAGTGTCATTCACAGATTTTACATAGTCACAAAAATATTTGCAAATCTGGAAATTTATTGGGGGGTTTTAACTTGCTGCTCACACAAATTTTTTTTTTTTTTAGGACTTGTGTCTCATATGAGAAAAAATTTGCATGCACCCGGCCAATCCTTAGAGGGAGCATTGATTGGAAGTTCTGCAGGCCATAGAGTAATTATAAAAAAAGCCCATTAATTCAAAAAGCTCTCTGAACAATTTTGGACATGTGTCTAATGATATACATTAAAAAACAAAACAAACTGTTTTTATACTTGTGGTAATGTATACTGTGTAATTACAAGCAGCACTTGGCATGGACTATAGGAAAGCTTGGGAGGCAAAATGCACCTTTATCATGGAAAAGCTGCCTAGGTTGGAATGACTGGAAGAGATTATGACATGCCAGAACATAAAGTCTGCCTCTTATGCACATTATTTATTACGTTCTGATATTTATTTAATAACCTGCTTCCTGGAAGTAATTTGTTTTGGACTGTAGCTCAGGGCAGAACATCAAAGGTATGTTAAACAGCAGTAATAAAAAACTGAGGAGTTTGGCCACCAAGGTATCAAATGTTGCTAATAAATTGTCAGTTAACATTTTAAATGAACCATAGTTTTGGAAACAAGAGGTGACCTGTATCCTAAAACTTTAGCTGCCCTTAACTAGGATACTAGTCGCATGTTAGCATTTCAAATATCTGAGTTTCTGAAATTGCCTTTATCTGTCTGCATAATATGTATACTTAAATAGATGTGCAGTGCAAATATATATGCTTATTAAAATTCTGTGAACTCACTTCCTCCCCCCTTTTATGAAACTGCGTTAGGCTTTTTTATCGCCAGCTGTGGCAGTATTATCTCCGACACTCATAGAATTTGGAATGATCTTCCTACAGAAATTAGACTCCTTCCTTCTCTGATAATCTTTCAGAAAACTTTAAATGACAAATAAGGGATTGCAATTGATGACTTCCTTGTCCAATTATTCGCTTTCCTTGTCCTTTCAACAAGTTAGTGTGAACCGGATTGAGCCCCATAGTTGGTATACAAGACTAAGGGCTCCTTTTACAAAGCTGCGCTAGGGCCTTAATGCGCGGAATAGCG
Source organism: Geotrypetes seraphini (assembly GCF_902459505.1). NCBI lineage: Eukaryota > Metazoa > Chordata > Amphibia > Gymnophiona > Dermophiidae > Geotrypetes > Geotrypetes seraphini. The sequence goes on along the minus strand of NC_047084.1, from coordinate 313,586,642 downwards.
CGCGCTAGCTGCTATCGCCTCCTTTTGAGCATGCGGTAGATTTTTGGCTAGTGCTCGCTAATCCGGTGCGTGCGTTAAAAACGCTAGTGCACCTTTGTAAAAGGTTTGGATTGGATTGGAGAATTCTATGACCGTTGGAGCTAATACCGTTCCAGCCAGCGATAAAAAAGCATAACGCAGCTTTAGAAAAGGTGTGTGTGTGTGTTGGGGGGGGGGGGGGAGCGGAGGGGGCGGGAAAATGTGTTCCTGGGGAGGACGGGCTATAAAAATGAATGAATGAATAAATAAACGAGCACCTGTATTTTATAAACTGCACAGAAATGGCCCACAAGGTTTATAAATATGGTTTCCTATTTTAACAACTCTGATATAAAACCACTTATTCTGAAGTGTTTATTGAATAAACACTGGGGGAAAAAAAAACACAATTTCTAGTATTATCTTTCCTTCCCCTGTCTTCAGGGCCATCCTGAGGGCTGTGTGAGCAGGGAGGCACAAGGGAGGTGAGGGGAGTACAAAAATAGTTTCCTGTCCGTTGTTTTCCATGTGGTGGCCATGGCTAGGGCAAGTTGCACAGAACACAGTTCTGGTTTGGGATGCTCCTGTCAGAGAAACACAGAAAAATGAAGTTAGATAAAGACCATATGGCCTATCCAGTTTGCCCATCTATGCCATCTACTATTTTTTCCTGTCCCTTCGAGATCCTATGCATTTATCCCACGCTTTCTTCGTCAGATACAGTCTTTGTTTCCACTACCACCAGTGGGAAGCCATTTCATAAGTTTACCACCCTGCCCATGATAAGTATTTCCTCAGGATACTTTATTTATTTAATTTATTACATTTATAACCCGCTTATCACCTCAGTGCAAACACACATAAAAATATAGAAACATTCATTAAACCTGCTGACATCCTATCTTGAACTTCGCTGCATCATATCACAACAAAATAATTGAGCCTGTCCCCTTCCACCTTCATCCTATGCCACCTCATTCCAGAGCTTCCTTTCAACTGAAAGAAAATCGCCTCCTGTGCATTTATGCCACGGAGGTATCTAAACATCGCTGTCATATCGGTCCTCTCTCGCCTTTCTTCCAAAGCATACATAGTGAGATCATTAAGTCTGTCGCCACTCGTATGCTTTATGGTGAGACCCGCTGGCCACTTTAGTAACCACCCTCAGGATCAATGGCATCCTGCTTACATCTTTTAGAAAGGTAGTCTCTATAATTGTATACAATGTTTTAAATGAGGTTTCACCAGAAACTTAGAGAGGCATAGAGGGGCATTTTTGAAAGAACTTCCAATCAGAATTGGGCCATCCTGCTCATCACGTCCAAATATACCGTCCCTCTCACAGCCGTTTTCAAACAGGAAAAACGTCAGGATTTTCTGTATGAAAATACATGAGAAGGATATTCTTGTGCTGAAAAAGTTACAAATGAACAGCCAAATGAACAGACCAATGGTCCATCAAGCCCAGTAGTCCGTTCTCATGGTGGCCAATCCAGGCAGACTCGAAAATGTCTGGCATCATTTGTACAAAAATAGTCAGACAGACCTCTCTGAAGAGCAAAGGGACAATCTAGTGGCCAATACAGTGAACTTTAAACAATGGGACCCAGGTATAAATCCCACCTTAATTCCCTCCAGGAACAGATAAAACCTACTGTACTAATAGCCATGAAGCTTGCAGGTGTCTTATAAATTCAGGTACAGTAGGTATTTCCATGTTCCAGGAGGGCTCACTTATTTGTACAGAAATAAAAAAGGAAGTGGGAGTTATACCTGGGTCCCATTGTTCAAAGTCCACTGCACTGACCACTAGGCTAAGCCTTACACTTCCTTATTATTCTATTAGGAATGTTTTATATTAGTGCCTGTGGGATATCAGACCGCCCCTGGAGCACTCAAGCACCCCAGGGTTCAATTCCTCATTCCTCCCAGTGCGGCACAATCTTATTTATCATATTTATCTCATTTTTTCCTTCTTTCATTCATAATTTAAATAGTTTTAGCGTTTAAATTTTGTAACTATTCATTCTAGATGTTCTGTGTTAATGTGTTTTAGACCGTGGTAATTTGGGTTAGGAAATTACTGGTTAAAGGAACAGAAATGCATTTTCTCCTATATTCTACATTCCAGTCCATGTTGTATGTGAGTTGTTTTTTTTTTAAATGCCATCTAGTATTTTTTACAATTTGGAGAGCTCCTTTTACCACTGAGGTAATTGAAAGACAAACAAATTATATAAATACCAAGTTCAAAGGCAGTTTTCTAACTTTGGTCAGCAAAATCATTGTAACACCATAGCAGTTGTGTCTTTTGCTGGCTAACCCACAGCACCAACAGCACAGTGTCCTTGGCTGGCCAAGTCAAGGCACCCATACTAATTACTCGTACTTATATTGAGGAGTCCAAGGCATGAGAAGGCCGGTTGATTTTAGAACTGAGGGCTAAGAAACAGCATTAGGCATGGAGGCATGGAGGGTCAAAGCTCCACAGGAAAATAAACTGCCTTCAGGCATGTCTGAGTCCTGTGTCCAGAGACTGCAAGATCTCCAACAAGAGTAGGGTCTAGCAGGGCTCAGGTTTAAAAAGAAGTGCCTGCAGCTTATGCCTGAAACCTGCCTTAATGGAACAGGAGGTAAAGAAAGGAAGAGGCTGGAGAATGCTGGAATCCTCATCTTAGAAGATCAGTGAGAGATGAAAAGGAGCTTTCCCTATCCCAGAGTAGCAAGGAAAGAGAACAGATAGATTGTACTGTTTCACTATTGTATGCTCTGTAATTTAATTAATTCTTATTCCTGTTTTTACTATTTAAATGCTACTGATTCAGAACCAACCCTGGCCTGGACTTTTGGACATGGAGGTAAGTGTCAGAGACAGCCATTTTCAATATGACATCCAAATCCAAGTTTGGAAGATTTCTGGAAAATGTACAAAAATCAAGTACCAAACATGTCCATTTTCAAAACTGCAAAACATCTGTCTTGTTTTTTTTTTTTTTTTAAATGACCATTTTCAGATGCATATCTTTTTGAACCATTGAAAGAAAAATGCACAAAACAAGCCATTGAGGTGTAGGAGGGGACTAAAATTTTTTTGTAGGCATCCCAGCAGAGCAGTAGGGCATCCCATGGGGCATTCAATGACCTCCACACTAGAGAATGACATGGGGACAAAATTTTTCCCCATCCCTATGGGACCTCATTTTCCCATCCCAACCCGGCGAGTTCTTTGCCTGTCCCTGCCCCATTCCTGCAAGCTCTGTCCTCATCTGCACAAGCCTCAAATACTTTAAAATCATAAGTGTTCAAGGCTTGTGCGGTTAAATTAGAGCTTACAGGAATGGGACAATGACAAAACTCGCGGGGACGGGACAGGAAAATTGAGTTCTAATCAAATCTAATCTTTGATGTATATACCGAGTCATCTCCCCTGCGGGGGCGGGGACAAATATGTCCCTGTGTCATTCTCTACTCCACGCATAAGGTCTCAGGTTCACATTTCACCATAACCTCTCTTATATTGTATGATGAGTCCTCCAAAATCCACCCAAAACCTATTGGACTCAACTGTACACCACACCAATAGCCCTTATGCATGCAGGTATCACCTACTTTATATGTAGGCACAATGGGGTTAGGCTGGGTTTTGGAAGGATCACATAATCTACCATAAGTGTGGTAGTTAGAGTAGGGTATGGGCCTGAGTCCCAACTGTACAGTTTATCTCTACAGGACTACACTGCCCACCAGGCAACTCCAGGAACCTCTACTAGCTAATATCTGAAGCTGTCATACAGGCAGCGACAGGGGAAGCTAGCTTTAAAAGGGGGTAGTGGCTAGGAGATATATTGATGTGAAAGTTTGGGAAAGGAATAGAAAGAAGGAATCCTCTCAGTTGGGAAAGGTAGAAAAAAAACTAAGGGAACAATATGTCAAGGGATTCTGATAGTGGAGCTGTAGATGAGGGAAAAGAGTGTGAGGGCTGGAAGAGAAGGACATGGGTAATAAGGGGAAGAAAGCCTGAGAGAAGAAACATCAACTGTGAAAAGGAGAATGGAACAGAGAGAAGAGGATGCAAGCTGGGAGAGTCAAAGGTTGTATGGGCCCAAAGAACCACAGCAACAAAAGGAAGACGTGACAGTAGAGAATGAGTTTAGAGAGGACAAGATGTAATGTCCCCAAAACTAGTAGAGGACATTACCAGCCAAGCAGCTTCTACTAACTGAAGAACCAGTCAAGAAAAGATCCAGAAATCTGCACACTGCAGAGATGGAGGCAGAGCATGGCAAGCTGTCTACTTCCGCATGATTTTTCAGAACGTGAATTTATGCTGCTACCTCACACTGAGTTTCCTGGTGTGGTTTCCTGGCTTCATCCTTGCTCGTCTCCTTTCTCTCGGTATAGTTCTTTGCAGCCACCTCCCAGCTCTCAATTCAGTTCCTCAGGTTGAATGCTCATTCCTTGGCCATTGGAGCAGAATCAAGAAGGCAGGCCAGAGAGCAATGCTCCAACTTGGTGGTCTGTTGAAACATGCTCAGCTCTCCCTCCCAACTTGTGATCTCTGAGGTTCAAGCTGAGGACAAGAAATACATACAGCTGCAACCCTTGCTGAGCTACCAGCCTCAGGGCAAACAGGTGGTAGAGCATCTGATGTAGACTCAGGACATGGTACTGCAACCGGCCTGGAATTTAAGTCCTAGGAGAAGAGCTGTAGACTTGAGGCATCAGAAAACAGGAGTGTGCCTGTGTTCAGTGATATCAGATCAGAAAGTTATCTGAGTTTGTGAGGAGTTCTTTACCATTATCTTTATTAAAAATTTCTATACCACTTATATCAGTATCTGATACTCATTCAAAGCGGTTTACAGAAGAATGCATTTATAATTAAAACATTACCCACGTTAATGAGGGCCAAAAGCCAAATATCTGCCGATAATAATAAACTTCTCTATATTATGACAGGGGCTGCCATACAACTTATTTTGAGGAATTGGGAAAACTGGGATCGGTTAAATTGTACTTTCTGGTGGGAATCTCTATGCCACATTTTAAAAATGGTACATATGATGGCCATACAACAGGGACATTATAAAAAATTTATGGATGTTTGGGAGCCATTGACAGAATTCTGTAAGGAGTGATTGTTGATTTTGCCCTTTGATGATACACATCCAGGATGGGTGGGGAGATACTTTTAATTAGAGTGCAATTGTTGGATATGTATAAAGGGGGGAGGGGGTGATGATATATGTATTTGTCATAAATATTATTTGATAGAATTTAAGTGATGTTAAAGTGTAAAATGTCTGTAGAATATGTTGCACTTATTTATGGCTTTAAAATGAATAAAGATATTAAAACCCCCCCACAAAAAACAAAAACATTATACAATAAAAATACAGTAAAACAACATTCCATATACACACGCAATTAAATCATTATACCCAGAACCCCTTCATCAAACTATTCAAAATAAAAAACATGTTTTTAACTTCTTTAAATAATAGTACTGGTGAGAATTATTAGATTTGAATTGAGAGGATAGTTTTGTGCAGTGATAGGTGCTGTGGTTGTTAGCTCTTGAGAAAATTAATTTTGAGAGAGAGAATTTATATTTATCTATTTAGGAGCACCCAAAAAAATTCTAAGGAAATTAAGGATAATTCAGAATACAGCTATTCAATTGATTTTTGGTTTTAAAAAAAGAACAACCATATTAGTCCATATTATCGTTTTACTTCATTGGCTGCCTTTGGAGGCAAGAGTATTATTCAAATTTTCCTGTATCTGCTTTAAGCTGATATTGGGATTGTCTCCAGCTTACCTTTTTCCTCATTTTGGGCTCCTTTTACGAAGCCGCATTAGCGGCTTTATCGCACGCATAATTTTAGTGCGCGCTAACCCCCGCGCTAGCTGAAAAACTACCACCTGCTCAAGAGGAGGCGGTAGCAGCTAGTGCGGCCGGCAAATTAGTGAGCGCTATTACATGCGTTAAACCTCTAATGCGGCTTCGTAAAAGGAGCCCTTTGTGTTGCATAGACCATCAAGAGAAACTAGAAACTTCTACTTATTTGCTTATCCAAAAATGAATGGTTGTAGATATAAGACCTTCTTAGATAGGACCCTAGCATTTCAAGCTGGTTAGGTAAATGTATTCATCAAGCTGTGTTATTCTATTGCAGTTTTCGGAAATTAATTAAGACCACTTTGTTCGATAAGTTTATTACTTAGTGAGTTTTATTATTGAAATTCTATTTTACAAATATTTGTATTTTTTACTGTATTATTGTATTTCGCTGATTGTCCAGCTCTTTTTAGTGTAAACCGCCTAGAACTTTGGTTATGGAGGTATAAAAGAATAAAGTTATTATTATTATTGATATTGGTGAATTCTAGATGTTCTGTGTTAATGTGTTTTAGACCGTGGTAATTTGGGTTAGGAAATTATTGAAATAAAAACCCAAAACATTAACAGTGGGACTGGATTGGCCTATACTGGATTGGCCTATACTCACACCAACACCACCTTTATCACCTTTCCCCACCTCTATTACCACAAAACACACTATGATGGTAAAAATTAGCTGCAGCTCAGTTTATTAATCCATAAAACATTAACATATCATAACTTCACTTAATATCATAACCAAAAAAATCTCCTCCTGAGCTACTACAAATACATATTTCAGTGCCCTCAGAAAAAGGTCAGAGGGGTGGCATGTTCCTCATGCCCCATTTTACCCGGGTCACCTAACCCACCAGGCATAGCTCCTCGCTGGCCCCCACTTATCATCTGATGAGCCCATGATCCAGTAGCTCGGGAGATCCGCTCCCCCAAGCTACTATCACCTGCCAAAACTACGGGCGGGTGGGTGGGCAGGAAAAAGCCACCGTGGAGGACCCCAGAAGGAGCCAAGTCCTCCAAGGTCCAGGCTTTATAACCTCACCCCCATGTGCTACCCTGCCTCCATCCAATTAATTTAAACTACCTACATTGACGGGCCCACCACCCAATCCCTGCTTAATTACTTCTCCTCCCCAAGCCCAACTACCTAACAACCCCCCAGCCAATGGGCGACATTGGGGCCAACCAGCCCCGTGTTATATTCTGCCCATTGACACGGGGTCTTGGGCTCCCATTTCTTGGTCAGTCAAATTTCAAGTTTCAAGTTTTCAAGTTTTATTAAAATTTGATGAATCGCTTAATCGTAATACAAAGTGATGTACAAGTCTAAAAACATATAAAGACGTTTGTCAATTCAGGGGGACAACCTCATTAATATACATATATAGACAAAAACAGACCCTAAAGGAAAAATGGGGGAAGAAATATAATATATAATAGTAAAGGAGAACGAATAGGGGAAGAACGATAGGGAGGGAAATGACAACGCTAACAGTCTGGCTAAAATTTAAAAAGTGATTAAATTCTAAAAAAAGATTAGCGGTTAAAAGCATCTTTAAAAAGAAAGCATTTCAACTTGCTTTTGAATCTGTCAATAAGACGATTCTTCCTTTTGAATAAGTGGTAACCTTCTGATTTCTTTCTGAGGGATTCCTATGAACAGAGCATTGCAGTAGTCAATTCTAGATATGACCAGCGAATGGATCAAAATATTAAGCGATTTGGGGTCTAACCATTTAGATACCGAACGGATTTGTCTTAGTCTAAAGAATGTAGATTTGACTATACTGCTAATGTGTTCGTGAAAAGATAGTTTCTGATCGAAAATAACCCCCAATATCTTGATGGAAGTGATTCCTCCCCTTCAAGCACATACATCTTCCATCTTGGATTTCCTTCAGAAGGGTCTTGATAAGGGCTTGTCTCAACTCTCTGACAGTGCAGGTGGCTAGTCCTACTTTTGAAGCAGGTTCTTTGGTGACCATTCAGCTGGATGTAGTGAAGAACTTTGTTCAGGACCATAGTTCCCCAGTGAGACTAGAATCTGGAACTCAGTGCCCTAACAGGACTTCCCTTTGAGCCCCTGCAATATGCCTCTATTAAAGACTTAGAGGGCAATTCTATAAACAGCACCTACTGATAGGCATCATTATTGGAGGTGGCTATCTTGGTAGGCGCCTCCATTAATTGAGTAACAAGACCAATCAGCACTGTTAAAAAGTGATAATTGAAAAATAGGAGCCTATAAGCAGAATGTGATTCTGCAAGATGCCGCCTAAAAAATTTTAGGTGCCATAAAAAAAAAGCCACATGCCTACAGAGATAGTCATGGGTGTGGTTTGTAGTTAAGCAGCCTCATACAGATTCACTCCAGTAGGTACCTATATCCATGCTGAGAGGTGGCCTATTTTTCAGGTGGCACCAGATAGGCACCACTTAGCATGATTCAGAACAGTGCATCAATTGGTGCTGTATATACCTCATATTAAATGAGGTCTAGTAATGTGAAAATGAGTTTCTTTCTAACACTGTGGTCACATTCATTGATCTGGTGGAGGATATGGGCATGCTCTCCTACAGAGCAGCTGATGTGGCTCACAGATTAATGTTGTTTGCTCCATCTTCCCCAGGTGGTGAGTTCAAATCCACAAGAAACTCAGATATAAATGCCATATGGTCCCTCTTTCCAATCCATAATCCCCGCCCTTTCCTTTCCCAACCTTTTCCCTGCCACATAAGAGATTGGGGTTTGTGGACAGGTGTCTAACAGTCATCAAGAGGACTTTGTCATTTGCGTCTGCACTTTGCAGTTTCTTTTTTCCAGAGGGAAAATCATTTTTACAGAGAGCACTGACTATAAACCAGTTGACCTGGCTCAGTGGTTACAGCCACCAACTCCATCACCCCATGATAGTGGGTTCAAATCCACAGAAATAAAGATACCTTTCCTACTTGGTCAAATTTGCCAATCTATAATCCCCCGGTACTTTTCTAATCTCTTCTTTGCCACCTAAGAGATCAGGGCTTGTTGACAGGTATTTAACAATCATCATGAGGACTTGGTTGTTTGCATTTGCACTCTGCAGTTTCATTTCTCCAGGAGGAAAGTCATTTTTACAGAGATGGCTATGGTTTCCTAAGGAAGAGGTTCCTAACACACAGTACACGTACCCCTAGGGGTATGCGTACCATTGGCAGGGGATACACAGCACTGCATGTTGCCCACCTTCTTTCTACTGCTGCCACCATCACATATCTCACACCATCTTTCCATCACATATCTCCTGCCCTCCTTCCGTCACTGCTGCCACCATCTCGTCTCTTGCCCTCCATAGGCTACCATCGCATATCTCCTGTCTTTCTACCATAGTTCCCCCCCCTGCTCCCCTGACTAGCAATAGCTCACTCTTTCCACAGGCAGCCTCAGAGCCTTTACTAGGCTGGGCCCATCTCCAATGATGCAACTTCCTCTTTCCTTGGAGGTGGACCTGGCCTAGCAAATGCCCCAAGGCTGCCTGACATTAACGGCAGCTATGCAGGAAAGTAAAAGGAAGCACTGAGCTGCTCCAAGTTGGGGTGGTGAGCGGGGGGGGGAGAGGTGAAGGTGGTGCTGCTGGACCTAGAGGGGAGGAGTGGGGAGGGGAAGGAGAAGTGTTTCTGGAACTGGGTGGGAGGTAGGGAAAGATGCTACTGGACCTAGGAGGGAGACAGGGAGAAGTGCTGCTGGACCTGGGGGGAGATAGAGAGAGGTGCTACTGAACCGAGGTGGTAGGGGGAGGTGACAGGGAGAGGTGCTGGAAGTGGAGGAGGGAGAAGGAGAGGTGAGGCTGGGCTGGGAGCAGAGGAGGAAGAAGGAGAGGTGCTGCTGGACCTAGGTGGTGTAAGAAAGTGAGATGAAGAGGTGCTGCTCTCTCACCTTTGTAGCCTTCTTCCAGGTATAAAATCACTATTACTTTCTTTAAATCAACTGTGGAGCTGGATATGCAGTTCCTGAAACAAGACTCTGACCATTTGCATACCCCTTTGAGCCACCCTTCTAATCACCATTGAAACCAGGACATAATCACTTAGCTCTCTCTCACTCTCTCTCTCACTTCTGCTTGCTTGTAGGGACATCATTAGAGATTGATTCCATAGCTACACTATCTACACATCCTTGTTGCTTAGGCCCTCCCACCCCTAGGCTTAGATTAAATTTATACTCCTATTCATTACCCTCAACAATACTGCAGCTGATCCCAACAAGAGAAAATCATAACTAATTGAAACTTATACTTTCAAACCTTCCATCAGGTGACCCTCTAAACTATCACTAAGTCACCCTTTCCTTACCCTAAGAAATTAGCTGGCCTAGTGGTAGGGCTACTGTTTCTGCACCCAGAGGCTGTAAGATCAAATCCCAGTGCTGATCCTGAAACCTCCAAACATATCACTTAATCCTCCATTCCCTACCACTCTAAATTAGTTAGGTACCATTGACTCATGCTCGAGTTCTAGCAACTTGATGAATTACAGATCTAAAAAGAGATTGGTTTTGTGCTAGTCCGGTAAGTACTAGCACAACTAAAACAAGTACTGTTTGTGAGCATGGTGGAGGAACAATCTGATATAATTGTTGAGTATCAACCCCTGATGCAGCCATTGGCAAAACAGGGATTTCCCCGTTGGGTTGAAGTGTTGTGGACTGCTACTTGTTCATCGTTGGAATGAAGAATGTGAAGACTTGCAGCTGAGTGTTTCGAATTGTATGGATTTCCTGTTTACAAAGAGTGACTGTTTGGCGTTCTGCTTTGAAATGCAGTGAACCTGAGTATCAATGATTATCTCTGAGTTACAATGAAGAATTAATGATTTCTATATTGCACAAGCCAGATACATGTTTTTCACATCATAAAAGTAAAGTGCAGTTTTTTCTGACCTATGAAGATCAACTGAGGTCTTTTTTCCACTTTACTAAAGTTTTGATAGTGGGGTAACTGTTTGAATGATTGATGGATTCCTGCTTTCGTATATGGGTGTGGAAATAGTGTTGATTGTGATATTGATACATACCCCTTTCCCATTATTGTAGTATAGATAAAATTACCCATTATTATTGTGTTACCCAGTTTGTTAGCCTCCTTAATTTCTGATAACATTTCAGCATCTGTCTGTTCATCCTGGTCAGGTGGATGATAGTACACTCTTTTCACTATCCTTTTCCCCTTTATACATGGAATTTCTAGCCATATGGATTCCAATGTGTGTTTTTACCCCTGTAGAATTTTCAATCAATTCGATTCAAGGCCCTTCTTAATATATAATGCTACACCTCGACCAATTTGATTCACCCTAACACTGCAATATAGTTTGTATGATAGAGTCCCATTGGTTATCTTCCTTCCACCAGGTTTCAGAAATAGGCGTCTATCTTTTCATTTAATATAATATATTCTAACTCTCCCATTTTGTTTCTTAGGCTTCTGGCATTTGGTGACTTACTGGTGGTACATTGATGATTAGAGGGCCTGCCTTCACGTCCATCAGGTCCATCAAGACCAGTTTACAAATATATGGCAAGATCCCAAGGAGTGGAACAGGTTTTCTACTGTTTATCATAGCAGTAGATTTTACCAATCCATCTTAATAATAGCTTAGGGACGTTTGTTTAAGGAAATTATCCAAACTTTGTTTAAACCAGCTAAGCTAACAGATGTTCGCTCAGCCTAAGGTGGATTCCTTGGTTGCTTAGGTAACCAAGCGCATGTCCTTGCCAAGTGAGGGAGACACAATATTAAAGAATATGCAGGATCGCAGAGTGGATGTGGTACTGAGAAGGCAGTTTGAAGCTTTGGGCTTAGGGATCAAAGCAGCTGCAGCAGCTTCTTTTGTGGCATGCGCTTATCATACCAAGATGCGTAGGCTTACCCTGGCAGAGGATGAGCCTTTGCCCCAGCTTATACTATCAGGGGTGGATTATGAGGCAATGCTCTCTACGACATCATCAGAGTCATGAGCAAAATCTCTGTTTATTCCATTTTAGCCCGCAGAATACTCTGGATCAGGCAATGTGCGGGAGATTCTACTTCTAAGGCTACTCTCAGCAGACTCCCTTTCAAAGGACAGATGTTGTTCGGACAGGATTGCAGCTAGTTGGCCAAAATCTCTGCTTGACAGCAGACTTCAAACCTCTAGAGGTTTTGGGCAGTCTAATTTTCATATTTCCAGGCATTTTCAATAGTTCTCAGGAGGAGCCTCAATTCAGAAATCCTATCAGGGATCAAGACAGAGATTCACACGACCTAGGTGAAGCCATGCCTCCTCTTTTTATCCCACAGCAGCATCCAAGAAAGTGCAATGATGCCAGGGAAAAAGTCTTCTCCATGAGGATAGGAGGAAGGCTCTCGATGTATGTGGAGATCTGGGCACAGATCTTGTCAGGCTGTTGGGTGCTGGAGATCATTTGGGGAGTGTATAAGCTTGAGTTCGCCCATCTCTTAACAGACTGGTTTGTAGACTCCCCAGTGGGGCAACCAGAAAGGTTATGCAGAGTCTTGGCAACAGTACAGGCACTTCTAGAAATTCAGGCCTTCTAGAAATTCAGGCTGACAGAAGAATCTAGCTCAGGCAGATACTCCATATATTTCATAGTGCCCAAGAAAGGCTGAGAGGACTGTAGATCCAATCTGGATCTCACACATTTTAAGAAGGCCCTGAATGTTCCATACTTTTGCCTGGAAAATGTGCGGTGACTCATTACAGCGGTGGCTCTGGGGGAATTTCTAGCTTCATTACTTAATGGAAGCCTACCTGTACATTCCCATATTTCAATAACACAGGAGATTCCTTAGATTCCATGTGCTGGAGAGACATTTTCCGTTCTCGGTACTTCCCTTTGGGTTGACAACAACATCCCACATGTTCACCAAGGTGTTGGTTGTGGTTGCAGTGCATCTCCCCAGGGAGGATTGCAACTGCATTCATATCTGGATGGCTGGCTGATCAGAGCTCCATCGTTATCGGAACAAGCAGTGGCTCAAGTGGTCCAGGTCGTGCAGACCCTGGGCTGGATAGTGAATTTTCAAAAGAGCCAACAGGTTCCTTCCCAATCCCTGGAATATCTGGAAGTACTAAACAACACGATAGAAGGCCAGTTCTGTTTTCCAGAGGCATGCAGACAGAAGCTTTGCACTCAGATAATGGATATGATGGCTAGGCCAGTCCCCTCTGCGTGGCACTATCTCCAAGTACTAGGCTCCATGGCAGCCCTTGGACGAAGGCTCACATGCGTCCTTTCCATAACGCACTACTGTCTTGGTGATCCCCACAAATGGACTCACTTCAAATGACTCTCCCATGGACTCCAGAATCATGCCACAGTATGAATTGGTGGCTCTCTCCACAGTTGTTATTACAGGGCATGTCCTTCAGAATAAATTTGTGGGTGATTCTTACAATGGATGCTTGAATTCAGACACAGTCTTTGTCTCCACCACCTTTACTGGGAGCCTATTCCACCCTTGCTATAAAAAAGTATTTTCTTAGATTACTCCTGAGCCTATCACCTTTTAACTTCATCCAATACCCTCTCATTCCAGAGCTTCCTTTCAACTGAATGAAACTCGCCTCATGTGCAATTATGCCATGTGGGTATTTACATGTTTCTATTATATTTCCCCTCTCCTGCCTTTACATCAAAGCATACATGTTGAGATCTTTAACTCTGTTCCCATATGCCTTATGACAAAGACCATTGACCATTTTAGTAGTCTTCCTCTGGACCAACTTCATCCTGTCAGTGGTGTGCTAAGGGGGGCAGGGGGACGGTATACCCCGGGCACCGTCTTAGTGGTGGCTCCAGCACCTCTTCTCTCCAACCTCTTGCTATGCAAGCGCCTTCCCTTCCCTCTGACACCCCAGACACCAAGCACTCCCCTACCTTCCGATCTCCCAAACTCCTTCCACAAAATCCTGGTGGTCTAGTGGGCTGAGGGAGTTCGGATCAGACCCCCCCCCCCAGCTTTATAAATCTCCACCCTCGACACCACCCCACATACCTTTCATTGACAATCAGGCAGCAGGGATGCCCACTCCCTTCTGCCTTGAAGGGATGCCTCTTCATAATGGTGGCCCTTCCCCTTCCCAGTACATCCTGGATGCACTGGAAGGGGTCTAAGGTCCTGATTGGCTCAGGTGCCTTAGGCTCCTCCTAGTGCATCACCGGCTTGCACTGGGAAGGGCCTAAGGCCCTGATTGGCTCAGAGCTAGGGAAGGGCCTTAGGCCTCTGAGTCAATCAGGACCTTAGGCCCCTGAGCCAATCAAGACTTTAGGCCCCTTACAGTGCATCCAGGATGCACAAGGAGGGGGGAGGGCCACCATTTTGAAGAAGAGTTGGCATCCCTCCTGTCTGATTATCAACGAAAGATACGGGGGTGGTGTCAGGGGGGTCTGATCTGAAAACCCCCAGCTCACTAGACCACCATGATTTTGTGGGAAGGGAAGGGGTGATCAGAAGGGCATCCCTCCTGCCTGATTTTCAATGAAAGGTACGGGGGGGGGGTAGGTGTCAGGGGATTCTGATGAGAAAACCCCCAGCCCACTAGACCACCAGGATTTTGTGGGAGGGGGAGGGATGATTGGAAGACAGCGGGTGCTTGGTGTTGGGGAGTCCCAGTTTTGGCAGTGAGGGAGGGGTATGCATGCACATGGTGGGGGGCGCAGAAGTGCGCCTCTGCCCTGGATGCCCCCTACCCTCGCTACGCAACTGCATCCTGTTTATATCTTTTTGAAGTGCAGACTCCAGAATTATACATAATATTCTAAATGAGGTTTCACCAGAGTCTTATACAGGGGCATCAATACCTCCTTTTTCTTTTGATCTTGCTGCAAATGTTTATGTTTATTAGAATTTATATAACGTTGTTCATTGCAGCATCAGTGCAGTTTGCAACAAATATAAAAAAGAAAAGAACGCCAATATTTAAAGAACTGATAAAGAATAACTAATACAATAAGGTAAAAATTAAATAAAATCAATAAAATCAAAAATTAAAAACTAAAATCTAATAGTTGCTGCATGGCCTGTTAGCACAAAGATGGAAAAATTAAAAATCTCTTAATACTTAACTTACTAAAATTAGGAAAAGGCCAATCTAAAAAGATAAGTCTTTAACAAAAATTTAAATTTTAAGTAGGCTTACAGCATAACTCTGTTGGAAGGGAGTTGCAAAGATTGGGTAAAGAGGCACAAAAGGCAGAATTTTGAGTTGACGTCAGTCTAACCAGATGAATTGATGGTTTGAAATTGATGAACGTAAAGTACGATTTGGTTTATATGAGACAAGTAATTTTGCAAGATAGTAAGGTTGCCCACTATGTAATACTTTAAATGCTAAAGTTAATGCTTTATGCATTAAACAATATTTAATACATACTTCTGAGATTCCTTAAAATCCAAAGAGCACTTCTAGCAAGATTGCTAATCTAATCCTTCATTGACAATTTACCATCTAAAATAATTCATAATAATCTTAAAGAGGTTTCTAGTTAATTCCATGAACCCTATGGATTAAACCTTCCTCTTATAAATATTTAGAACCAACCAATTAAAAGTTAGTTTTATCTTTGTTCGGTTTCAAATAGAACTCATCCAATCTGTAATCAGATGAAATTTTCTGATGAATATTCTGTAGACACAGAGTATATGTTTAGAATTAATATCATGATGGTCTAGTGTGCAAGGACAGAGGTCAGTAATTTTTAATAATGACCTAGGATATATCTTGACTGCTACAACATTTGCTGAATGTGAGCCAGCAATTACAAAGTATTCATTTTGTTGTTATATAGCCTGAGAATCTACAGTAAGTTGAATACATTTTCCTGGTTCTGAGTGAAAGAACCATCTCTTGCTCCCGGCTCTATAGTCAGAGCTTTGTTGGAGCCCTCTCTATTAGGTGTCTTGAAAGGGGGCAGGAAGTCCATTTCATCCCAGAAGATTGTCTTGAGCCACCCTGGGGTGGTAGGGCACATGGCTGAAGGTTTGTCTACGACTCCAGATACCAGAACGAGAAATGGCAGAGAAGACATTCTGACACACACGAGTACCAATGCTCCCTCTAAGGTGTAGTCAGGTGCATGGAATTTTTTTGTGTGTGAGCAACAAGTTCTAAAAACCAATTTTTGATCCCAGTATTAGCAATGCATTTATGTATACTTGTACACTTCTCCCTCCCTATTCACGGGGGTTAGGGGCAGAGCTGGCCCGCGAATAGGGAAAATTCATGAATAACTTTTGGCCGGCTCTGACCTTCCCCCCCCCCCCTGGACCTTACCTGGTGGTCTAGCGGTGACGTGAGGCAGGAGCGATCTTCCTGCACTCCTGCCCCATGCAGAACTGTGCTGTGAGTTCCCGTGGTCTCAAAAGACTACAACAGGAACTCCCTGTTGTAGTCTCGTGAGACCACGGGAACTCACAGCACGGCTTTGCACGGGGCAGGAGTGTAGGAAGATCGCTCCTGCCCCGCGTCACCGCTAGACCACCAGGTAAGGTCCATGCTCCGATTGCCCCCCTCCGCCTCCGATCATCCCCCCCCCACTGTTTCCAATTGCCCCCCGCCGCCTCCAATCGCTTCCCTCCAAGTCCTGGGGCCATTTTTTTTAATGTCAATGAACGATTCTCGGGGGGGGGGGGCTGGGGAAAAACCTGCGAATAATCGAAACTGCGAACATCGAAACCGCGAATAGGGAGGGGGAAATGTACAGCACACAAAAAAAAATTCACACATATGGTAATTGATTTAGTTTAGTTTAATTCATTTTTTAATCATTTAATTTTGTTTGAAAGTTGGGTTGAGTCATTGTCCAGGCGTCAGGATGGCTTTTCAAAACCCAGCACTTTTGTCTGGGTTTTGAAAAGCTGTTGAGATTGGGACCGAGTCTGGAGTGCATCTGCACATGTGCAGAGGCGACGTGGTGATGTCTTAGGCATGCGCATGTGTGTGATGTTATCATGCTGCATTGGCACGTGCACAGATGCCCTCCAAATTCAGCCTCAAGAGATTAAGTTTGCATGGGGCTGGGGTCAGGGGTAGAACAGGGCGGGGCTGGGGGCAGAATGGGGCAGAACAGGACGGGGGCCACGCGCCCTTTTTTCCAGATGCAAAATCTAGTAACCCTAACTATAGTTTCATAGTTTATTAAAATTTTGATTAAACGCTAAACATAGAATTCAAAGCATTGCACATTAAAATAAATGGGGGAGTTAATATTAAAACAAACATGACTAAGTACAGATCTACTAACAAAACATAGGCTGGGATATAAAACAAGAGAAAAGGCGGGAGAACTCCATTAATTAAAGAAAAGAGAACAAGAAAGGAAATCACATCAAGGAGGAGGAGTGGGTAAATTAAAAATAATAAAATATCAAAACGGTGAATTACTCATAAGCATCTTTAAAAATAAAACACTTTAAATTGCCCTTAAATTTATCTAAATTTTGTTCTGCTCTAATGTGTAATGGAAGGGAATTCCAAATAGTAGGAGCTTGGGCAGAAAAAAATGAAAGCGCGGCATGTCTCAATAATTTTTAATGAGGGGACATGAAGAGTATGTTGCGAAGCAGATCTTAGAGTTCTGGAAGGCTCATATGGAATCAGGAGTCTATTGATAAATGCCGGTTCATTGGACTTTAGAGATTTGAAAGTAAGAAGAGCAATTTTGTATGTAATCCGATGAGCGATGGGAAGCCAATGCACCTTCTTGATGCTGAGGAGCATTATGAGCTACAAAGATTTTTGGAGTAGATCATTGGTTCGGGTTGGAGTGCAGAGTGGATTGTGTAGATTTGCATTTGCAATTCCAACATTAGAGGGTGGTTGTAGAGGTGACCCTATGGAATGCTCTACCATCTCATCTCCGTCATGAAAAATTAATCGATAAATTTAAGACTAACCTAAAAACGTTTTTATTCCAAGACGCATTCAATCTCTCCTGAATACCTCCTCTTAAATCAACCAACCGCTTTCAAGAAGCGATCCTATCCCTAATGTTCTTTCCCTTTCTTTCCATTTCCTTTCAACCCTCTTCCCTTTTTTTTTTCCTTCTTATCTCTAACAATGTAACTTTACCCCACTCCTCCCTTTTAATCATCACTTTCAAGTTCGTCCTGTCAATGTCTTCAATGTTCACTTCCCTTTCTCTTCACAGACATTTCTTTTAAGTATCATTTTTATCTCTATTTTAGCATTTTATTGTAAACCGGTTAGATACTCGTTGATGGTCGGTATATTAAAAATCAATAAACTTGAAACTTGAAACAATGGGTCAGATGCTGGTACCCTCTGAAGTCCAATTCCTTCTTGGTCTTGAATTGCAAATCAGAACTTCACGACCCCTTCTAGGCTTTTCTGTTTTGTTACAGATTTTAAACCATTACCCTGTGATTCTGTGATTTATGTTGCTTTACCTGGCACAATAACAAATGAATGGCAAAATAAATTTTGGAGATGTTTTAGAGCTGGAACACCCACAAATGTGGGTTGCAGGTGCATTTCATCAATGATAATAAGAGCCTACAACCCACAGGTGTGGGTGTTCTAACCTGAAAAGTCTACTCTGCTTCATCTACTTTGACATTAACCTTACATCACCATTTCCAAACATCCAGCAGCTCTAACACAAATTATGCTAAAAGAAGATGTGCATAATGTTATGTTTCTATTTAATCACTTAAAATGATGCTGTCCACCTTGTGTCTGCATTTCAGCACAAAGCAAGAGAGGAAGAATTCCAGATACTTAGATTGGTTGTTCAGTTTCTAGAAATGTCAAACATAGTAGTACCACCTGTAACTATAATAAAAGGAATAAATTTCAGAAAATTGTCAAAATATACTATGACTTAAAAATGAGAGATCTAGGACAGTTTTAAAGAGGAGATAATAGACCAATAAGCAGGCAAGGTGCTGTTTTGAAAAACCTTGCTATTTCAGGTGCTTTCATAAAGAAATGTGTTACTTGAGCCTATGACCAGTCAAAATCTGTGTCCAAGGTGGTGCTACAGCCGGTGTCGACGAGTGACAGCGTCAGAGAGAAATTAGTATGTGCAGGCATAACAGAAGCAGTATCCAGGTGTGACAGGGTCAGTGGTAAGGTCCTGTCTCAGAGGAAGCAAGGGTCAGTGTGCCATAACTATGACAAAACATGTCAAGGGCAGTGGGATCACAGTAACTGTAAAGAATCAAAGCAGATGGGGAGTCATTGGAAGTTGGAAACACTTGCGTGAAGGTTGTGGGCATAGATGTTTTGGGAGGGTGTCAAAGAGGGTGTCAAAGAGAGAAATATCCCTCCCCCCAAATGTTGCAGGTGCTAATGCTCAATTGATCTCTTCCCCCATCTCCAACATGATTTCCATACTCTTTGATCTCTCAAAGTATGCAGGTGAGCTATACCCATGGTTTTAGGTTACATTCCAGTGTATTCTTTTTCTTAACAAGCATCAAACAAAAGCAGCAGCCTCTCTTTGAAGTAAAAAACCATGAAAAGATTTATTTATAATCCCCAAAATGCTAATCTTGTAATGTAATCCAATCTTGAACTGAATAGGCAAAATAGAAAACCTGATTAACATAACATATGTTGTAAAGGGGGCGAGGATGGCCTTATGTAAATGAAATAGGTAAATGGCACTTTAAAAACCCTCACAGTGCTAGATGCACTAAAGTCAGCAATCATCGCTAAACCAGCTTTAGCGACAATCAGATTTGCCGACCCAATGGACAAAATGGCTCACTACGTGTTTTTCCCCTTGATTACTCATTTTCTGATCCAGCCATACAAATTAGCAATTTAATATTAAAATGCCATGCAAACTAGCTGAGCGATTGATGCACTAACATCACTTTGTGAGGCATATAAAATACGATGGATTTTAGCGATCCATAAAAAGCATTGTCAAAAGTTAGGAGAAGGAGGGAAGCTTGGTCCATAATGGTAGGCCTTCCACTATTCGGCGCATCATGTGATGCATAGGGAGGGAACTAAGGCCCTGATTGGCTCAGATGCCTAAGGCCCCTCCCAAAGGTGTCTGAGCCAATCGGGCCTTAGGCTCCTCCCTCTGTATCTTGGGAAAAGTATTAGGATCCGTCAGCGCTAAAATGTCATCGAGATCTGTCAAGAGCCAGAGACTAAAACCATTCCCCTTAATGAACTTTTGCAGAAAATCTCTCTTGCAAAAGATACCAGTAGCGGGGACCCGGCCCGGATAAAAGGTAAGCAGGATGTTATATTTATCATTTAAAGTTCATAGAAACTTAGGTTAAATGCTACAAGACACAAACTATATCACATGTCTACCCCTAATTCCATACAGGAACTAAGAAAACTGGAGAGAATCTGGAAAAAAACAAACAGAAAAAAAGACAAGACAAACTGGAAACAAAAAATGAAAATAAACAAAACTCTGATCAAAGAAAAACGCACAAAACACTATGGGGTTCATAATCGTCTAAAAAGTGTCCTAAATGTCTACTTGGACGATCAAAAAGCCTGATCGTCCAAGTACCCATAACCAAAGCTGGTTTTTAGACTTATCTAAAAACAGCTTAGGCCTTTCCCCTGCCTCTAGATGCACAGAGAGAAAAGAGGCATGTTTAGAGGAGGGGAAAGGGCGGGCAGTGGGCGGGAGGTGGGCTGACCTACACCTAGGCGTACAACAGGTATAACCAAAACCGTAGGCAGGTTGCCTATTCGGCACTTAGACCTTTTTGACTTAGACGAAGTCAAATCAGGTCTAAGTGCCGAAAAAGGGGTCGCTGAGCTGATTGTGCCTGCTGCGATCAGCTCAACGGCCCCAGCAACCTGCCTACCCCTCCACCGCAAGCATCGCAGCAGGAGAGATGCCTCATCTCCTCTACCGCGATGCCATCTCTCCTCTACCCGAACTGCCGCGACCCGTGGCAGGAGAGATGCCCTATTACTTCGGGGGATAAACCAGGGGAAGAAGGGTACAACAACTGAGGAAAATCGAGAGGAAGAGGGAGACCAACACAACGGGGGAGGGGCCATATACCTCAGTCACATCAGGGGGGAATCAAGACCAGATCAGTTCAGAAATGACAGTGGTGAATTTTTCCACCACTGTCTTGGATACAGGACAGAATTCAGTATTACAACTTGGATTGGGATTTGCCCTAGCAGGCCCGCCTGATTTTTTCCAGCTCAAAATAGCGTTTCCTAAATTTATACGTAAGATGCAGTTAAAAGTATATTTTTCCCAAGAAAGGAAGGAGGAATGTCGAAACAGCATAATTGAGCAGGAAGATGTGTTATCCTCTTCCTCTTCATCTTCCTGCTCAATTATGCTGTTTCGACACTTTACCTATCTGCAAAACATCTTCAAATTGGATACCACCGGGACCTATGGACCCTATAATATCCACATTTTGGGATTTAGTTATACGGGACTTTGCTATTGTAGAGGGTTCCTGGAGATATCACAGGACCCCTAAGAACCTGTCAGATTTACAATATCAAGGTCTCCAGAAATTACGATCTGATGAAGATATTGTTATCACCAAAGCTGATAAGGGAGGAGTGACGGTGATCCTTAACAGGACAGATTATGACAAGGAGGCAAGAAGACAATTGCAGGATGTAACAGCGTACAAACCCTTACAGCTGGATCCGACAGATGAGATCAGTGGATTAATATATGAGTGGGTTACCCAGCACTATAAGGAGAGGATGTTAACAAAAAAGGAATATCAGTTCCTGATCCAGAAGCACCCTAGGATCCCTCAGATTCATTTTGCCCCCAAAATTCATAAAGGCATCAACCCCCCACCTGGTCACCCCATTGTGAACACACGACAATCAGTTTTGGATCCTTTATCCAAGTTTGTAGATTGGTTTTTATGTACTGAAGCAGTTAAAGTCAAATCTTATTTGAAGGATATAGCTCATTTTTAAAGAAAATTACAGGAGGTCCAGGTTCCTTCAGCAGAATTCTGGATGGTCACATTGGATGTAACATCACTGTACACCCAGATCCCCTGGATATCATCAAGGAAGTACTTAGAGCTCGTAGTACCCCACAGAGGATCTCTACTTCTTTCTTATTACAGTTGGCCCGGTGGGTCATCGAGGACAGTTACTTTCAATATTGAGATGATTTTTTCAAACAAGTGCAGGAGGTGGCCATGGGAGCAAGTCTAGCTCCCTCGGTAGCCACCCTCTACATGTCAAAATTTGAAGAACAACATTTATATACCAACACCTTTTTTGAAAAAATTCCCGTGTGGGTTAGATTTTTAGATGATATCTTTTTTCTATGGGAAGGCACTCGGGAGGAATTGGGGGGCTTCATGGAATATTTGAATTCAGTCAATAGACAGATACAATTCACCTGCTCTTTTCATCAGCGCCAGATAGAATTTTTGGATCTCCTGGTTATGTGGACCCCGGAGGGCTTCTCGACCACTATATTTAGAAAACCCATGGCCCGGAACACCTTATTACATTTTACAAGTTACCATCCTTTTAAATTAAAATTTGGGCTCCCCATCAGCCAGTATCTCAGAATTAGGAGGAATTGCTCTGATTTGGGGGAATTTAAAGTACAAGCTCGGGCATTACAGGAAAGATTTTTGAGTAGGGGATACCCCGCTTGGATGGTTAAACAAAGTTATTTAAGAGCGTGATTCGCCCAAAAGGAACTGTTGATCAGGGACAAGGAGAAAGATCAACCTGATCAGGACAGATTGATATGTGTGGTCCCCTATTCTGATGCCACTAAACATCTGATACAAATAATGAGAAGGCACTGGCATATAATAAGGTTGCATGAGGGACTTAGCTTTTTTCCGATGGTATCTTTTAAAAGAGCCAGGATGATAGGACAGGTCTTAAATTTCAAAAAATCTCAGAGCGTTGACTTCTCCAGTGTGGAGAATGTCAATAGTGTGAAACAGCGATTGTAGGAGCCCGATGGGAAGTCCTAGGGAAGCATATCACTTTTGTGATCAGGAATAATACCAATTGTAACAGCAGAGGAGTAGTATATGTGATCATTTGCCCCTGTAATTTAATTTATATAGGGAGGACGAGTCGGCAGATTAAAACCCGACTAAATGAGCATAAATCCAGAATTAATAGGGGTTTTAAGCAAGCCCCAATGGTTTCCCATATGATTCTATTCAAACATACAGTAGTTGAATTAAGATGGTGAGTAATTGACAGCTTACAACAGAGTGGGAGGGTGGGTGGTGATATTGAAAAAGTACTCAATCTGAAGGAACAAAGGTGGATTTACAGGCTTGGTACAGTAGTCCCTCATGGGATGAATATGGAGATTGAGTGGACTTCTTTGTTCTAGACCAGGTTACCCATGAAGTATTGATCAATTTAAACAGCATGTTAAATCCGGTTCGGGAGTTCCCTTCGCTCGTGGGGCAGGGGATTGGGTTCTTCCCAGACCAATCGTATGTAAGAGGGGGCGGGCTCATAGCAGGAAATGAATATAAAAGGAGTCCCCAAAGAGCGGCTGCCATCTTACAAACACAGAAGGATAGAGGTGGATAGCTGCGGTGGTGGTAAGCAAAAAGGTTTCTAAACTGGGGTTTTTTATTAGGTTGGGAGAGTAATGGTACATGTGAGGGTATTAATTTGTTTAACATTTTGTTTTAGGGCAGACCCCTGATGAAACTCTCGTGAAACATGTCGGGTCTCACCGCTAGCCTATATAGAGAACTGAAAGTTCACCATTACTGAGATAAGTGAATACTAAAAATCTTTTTAAAAAAATATAATAAGAATTGCACATTATTTAAATTGAACAGACCGGTGAGGAGTTCACCACTTGAATCTCCCCGTTGGGACACTTTTGTGGGACGGAGGAGTGGTGGTTTTGAGGTCTGTTGAGATGTTTAGAGAACCATTTAAAGTACTCATTAAAGTGGGACAAGGTATTTGAAGAGCACCTTAGAAATATATTTAGAAAGGGGCACATTGACTTTTTAAAGCAATAATTGGCCAAACATTTGCATTCATTAATTAATGCCATTCATTTTCTAACCAGAGATCCACTGTGCTTTTGTGAATTCAGTCACTGTTTTCCTCTCCACCACCTTCCTTAGGAGGGCATTCCAGGCATCAGCCACCCTCTCCATGAAAAAGAATCTCCTAACATTACTCCTAAGCCTACCACCTCGCAACCTCAATTTATGCCCTATAGTTTTACCACTTCCCTTCTCTGAAAAAGGTTTGGTTCTAAATTAGTACCTGTCAAGTATTTAAACGTCTATATCGTATAACCCCTGTCCGTGTTCTCCTCTAGAGTATACATATTCAGGTCTTCCAGTCTCTTCTCGTATATCTTTTGGCTCAAACCCCCTACCAGATACGGCCTCCAAAACCTGATTTCATATTTCTTCCTCTTGGATGTTCCTCTGAATTTCTTCCAGTCCTACAGCCATAAAAATCTTTCTTTTCTGGTGATGAATCACCTCTGATTTTCTAGGCACTGTTAGTTATTTCCGAATCTGGGTACTTTTATCACCATAATTCAAATTTTTGATTAAAGAACCATATTTTGATGGGTTTGATTTGTAGCAGCAAACCATAATTTCTCTTTATTCAGCAGTCATGTATTTTCATCAAGACTGTGGTTGTCCTTCCTGTAGCTCTGCAAGATTCAGCCCTTATTATTCAACTGAGGATCTTGAGTCCTGTAGTCCAGTATTTCTCAACTCAGTCCTGGCGTATCCCCGTGCCAGTCAGGTTTTCAAGATATCCACAATGAATATGCATGAAAGAAATTTGCATATAATGGAGGCAGTGTATGCAAATCAAGTTTATGCAAATTCAGTGTGGATATCCTGAAAACCTGACTGACAAGGGGGTATTCCAGGACCGAGTTGAGAAACACTGCTGTAGTCTATTTGTCACCAGATGATCAGATACTCTAACACCCAATGGTTCTTGTCTCGAATGATAACCTATCCTATATAGGATTGTTTTTGTTGTTTTGATGGGTTGATGGGTTTGAGATATTCTTAGTCTGCATTCTCTCCAGTGTATAATATGGATGGCTCTACAGCACAGCCCTCTGTTTCCCAGAAGCAGACAGCAAGTTGGTGTCCTCACAGAAGGGATGATGATGATGATTTTTATTAGTAGTAACTTGTCCTCCTTGAAATAGACCAGAACCTCACCAACCTCCACGAGAACATTACATCTTGCATAATGAGACTCCACTCCTGGTCCCTAAATGAATCAAAAACAAATTTACTCTGGCTCGGCCCAAAGTTAGAGCACCTGCCCACCATCTTCGCACTACCCACAGGTGCTGCTCTGCACCTTGAGTTCTCAAGCAAGGTCCTTGGCATCACTATTGATTCTTCTCTCTCCCTCAACGACCACCTCAAGTCCTTGGCAAAATCATGCTTTTTCAGCCTCCACATGCTGAGGAAAGTAAGATCCTACTTTTGCCAAAAACATTTCGCCGTCCTCATCCAATCCATCATCTTCTCCAAACTTGACTACTGCAATGCCATTTACTTATGCCTAACAAAAAAAAGTCTTCAAAGACTCCAGCTTATCCAGAATACTGCAGCCAAGTTGATCTTTGCAAAACGCAAATCTGACCATGTCTCCCCACTCCTGTGCAATCTTCACTGGCTCCCAGTGATTTCCAGAATCCATTTCAAATGCTCCTGCCTGGCTTTTAAGATCATTCATGGCATCCTTTCTCCCCTAATCCCACTATCCTTTAACTCCTCGAGTCCTGACTCCACCAGACCTGCCCAAAGATATAAACTATCCTTCCCCTCTCTATGCGGTATTCTCTATGCAGGTAAACTGGGAAAATATCTTCTCTTCAAAATCACAGGTCTCTGGAACGACCTTACTATCCCATTGCGGAACCTGGGCTCTCTCCAACTATTCCACAAGCAACTGGAAACTTGGCTCTTCTCTAACATGTAATTCTATTTTCCTCCTTACTCTTCCATTCTGTATATAAGCTCATGTAAACCTTTTCCTTTCTCTTCTTATATTTTAAGTTCTTGTAAACCATGCTGAGCTTCACTTCCGTGGAGAGGATGCGGTATATAAACTTAAGGTTTAGTTTAGTAACTAAACATCACCACCTAGTTGCATATGACCATGTACAGTCCTGGTGAGGTTCCTAATTTATATAGTCACGTAAATTATATTCATATAGGCAGTGGCATAGCGAGGGAAGTTTGCACAAGAGGTACCTGGCATTGCTATGCCATGCATCTCCCTGATACACCCTTCACCACGGCCCTCCCTGTACCTCTTTAAATTTTTGACAGCAATGAGCAGTATCTCTTACCTGTTGCTTGTGTCAGCCTCATCCTTCCCCCTGATGTCACTTCCAGATCCCTGCATATAGGAAGTGACATCAGAGGAAAGGATGAGTTTGGTGCGAGCAGTGAATGAGAGATGGCGAAGATATGAAGAGGTATGGGGGGGAAGAGGAGAGGTGCCAGCATCCCTGTCTCTCCCCTCTACTATGTCAGTGCATACAGGCCATAGCTCTGTGTCCTTTAGAGGCTTTCCCTACTGATTTAGAGACTTTGCACTGTATACAAAAAACCTCTCTTCATTCACGAGTGGTAGAAGTGACTATCAGCCTTCCTCTGGGCTGTCTTCCCAAATTTCCACTGGCGGTTCAGTAGTCTCATATTAATAGAATTCCAATACATTTTAATTTCATTTCCATTTCTCCAGCTCAGTAATTTTTAACCATCCTAACAACGAAGTTCCAAATTTTCAAATCTAGCCACAGGTCTCAGAATCAGCTCTTTTTCATCCAATGAGAACAACAAACCCATAACTCACTAGGCAATGAATGTTTACAAGTCTGCATTTTAGATATGCAGCCCTTTTCCTCTGGAAAAGTAAAGCCACATCAAATAAATACCATGCAGGTGCTATGCACCTCTTTTCAGTGCCTTATCGCTTATCTCCATTTTTTTCATTCAGGTGTTCCAAAGGCAATGGTGTTACCTTTTAGACACCTGCACACCAACATTAACAAGCTATTTAAAAAAAGATACGTGCACAGATTATATCACCTTGCCAGACAACACTCTTTTTTTTAACTTCTTTTGCAAAAGCATTTGAGTCCAAACATTTTCTGCTTCTGTTTGTATTTTTTCTGCCCTGACTTGCATGGTCATTGTCAGAAATATCATGCCAACTGTGAAGTTCATCATGAGTTCAAAAATAACCAAGATAATTTCTTGACATATTGTACATCAAAATTTAAACAATTATTTTATTTCCATATGAAAATAATTGTACTTATTACTAGTCAGTGTCATGGGGGCTGTAGGAGGGAGCAATAATTTCTGTAAAAATAGAGGCGTGGAGGGGCATTTTCAATAGGATGTCTAAGTCCAATTCAGGACATCTAAAGTTGGACATCCAAAATATCAAAACCATAATCAAAGATGTCCAGGAAGACAGGATGTTTCAAAAATTAAATAAATATTTTCATAATGGACATCTAAAAGTTTCTGCTATATGACCCGCAATCTATCCAAAGTAGAAGTCCCTTTAAAACGTCCCCAATGACATCAAAACATTACTACGGTAGTAACATAATGTTCCAGATGCCCTGCACGTCTGTATATAGCTCTACATGTGGAATGACGATTATTTGTGGATGTAGTTAGGAGTGTGGTGGTAGAGAGAGGAGGGGTGTTAGAAAAGCAAGTAGAGACAGAGAGCGAGAGAGCTAGAGAGTGCTAGTGTGAGTGAGAGAGACTGTGAGAGTGTGAGAATGACCTCTAGAGAGTCTGTGAGAGAGATAGTGAGAGACAGAGGGTGAGAAAGGGTATGATAAGAGAGTGACCCCCCAGAGTGTGTGAGCGAGTGACTGTGTGAGTGAAAGAGGGGTCACTCTTCTTTGAACCTTTTCTAGTGCCGCTATATCTTTCTTGAGATAAGGAGACCAGAACTGAACACAATACTTCAGGTGAGGTCGCACCATGGAACAGTACAGAGGGATTATAACATTCTTAGTCTTGTTAACCATCTTGTTTGCTTTTTTGGCCACTGCCACACATTGGGCGGAAGGTTTCATCGTATTGTCTACAATGTTCCCAAGGGTATAGAGAAGGCAGAGAATGCAAGATTGTGCATAGAAGCGTGCATTATTTTCCAACAGAAAAATTGCTCACAGAAAAAGCAATTACAGTTATTTGCACATATTAATTCCAGGGGCAATAATGAAAGCATAAGTATATGCTGACACCAGAGCGACTGCTTTTTGTATTGCTGGTAGGACAACTACGACTAGGTTCAGATCGGTTAATATTTAAAAAATTATTAAAACCAAAGCTGTTTGTTGTAATATTTGGACTACTACTCCACTCTGTTGGCAGCTAAGGCTCATATGGTGAACAGCACTATTCAGCCCTTAACCAAATAAGCTGAGCCACTTAAAGTTAGGACTGCTGTACACGTGACCCAATTTAAGTGGTTATCTTTGCCCCTGAAATTCCCACAGATAGCCAGTTATGGCGCAGGCGCTAACTGTGAATGTTCAGCTGCGCTAGCAAGTTAAGTGCCTCTGAATATTCATGATTAGCCACACACAGACCCTCTTAAACCATTTTGAACATTGGATGGATAGAGTTTTACTTCATAATATGCTTGGTACTTACAGGGTTTGTGTTGTTGTTCCTGAGATTTTATTAAACAAAAATTTTTATGCATGGAAAGTTTTACGGAGAAATGTTCTATGTCTGTTCTCTATTCATTGTTGGAGGATGGGCCAGGTGATTCTGTGGATACAGAATATATGTTTGGATTACTACCATGTGGGGACAGCATATGCATGTTGAGAGACTAAGGCGGGAACTGTGCCTCAATGGGGTTTTGAAAAGTGCAAAATTTTGCACGTCCCCTCTTCCCAGGTCCTCAGTATGGCTTGCAGGCACCGAAGCCTGCACTACTGCCCTCGTTGCAGTTATTTTTTTTAGAGGTAGAAAAAAGAGCAAGGGCATGTCAGTGGCAGAGGTAGGTGGCGTTATTTTATTTTTCAAAAGGACAGCAACCCTAGCAATGGGTGGAGGGAAGAGGGAGGAGATTTTGTGGGTCAAGGGTAGGAGGAAGAGAGGTGATGGGGAGCAAAAAAAGTGAGTAGCGGGAGAAAGAGTGGAGGAGTAAATGTTGTAAGGCCCGGGTATTTACCAGTGGGAGAGGGGAGAGCTGAATTCTACCGCTTGTTCTCCCCAACCCCACCCCCCTCTAATTTAAACAGATTGCAGCTAGGATCATTATATCCTCTATTTTATGGAAAGAAAGAGATGATGTTAAGCTTCTGCTGATAGATTTTTAGCTTTTATTGTGCAAAGGAGAATACTTTCACATATGTGAAGCTAGCTTTTGAGAAATTTCAGTTTCATGTCGCTACCAGCTCGTACATCCAAGGCTTCCTGCAGTTTGGCTGAACTGCCCAAGGACCTTGAATCAGCCATTACAGCTGGCATGTGATTTTTGCTGATTAATAATAATCCCAGTTGTGGAATATTTTGAATAAAAATATATACCCCAGTCCCTTCTGGCACAGACATTGACCTCTGAATAAATAACACCACTCATGAGCATAAAGGTTTGTTTCTTTTCAAAGGAAGCAGTGTGGGGCGTGCACCATTAATCTTGACTCTTGATGAATTCATAGAGGAAAAATAGTGGCATATACTGGGTTTGGGCTCAGAGTCAAAAGACAGTATTGAACTACATAGATTTGGCTTAGAAATGTTGGAAATGGATACTTTAAAAAAATTTTAGATTATTCTGGGCAGTAATGTTTCAAGCTTTCAGGCCACACATGGCTATTTCTGGATTGCTGGACCTCTCCAATTGTCATTTCATAATCTCCACTTCAAATACTTTGAAAGAATTTCAGAGGAAATGCAAGACTTGTTATAGCAATGGTAAAAGCAACTCTTTCCTCAGTAATTCAACTGGTATTTATTTTTATTTATTTAAGTATTTCTATACCACTTATAACCTAAGTGGTGTACATTCAGGTTCTCAAGCATTTTCCCTATTCTGTCCTGGCAGGCTCACACTCTATCTAATGTACCTGGAGCAATGGGGGATTAAGTGAGCAGTACAGTATAAGGCATGAAGTACTTCATTGCACAAAATGAGGACTTGGGTTTATATCTGATGATCTTAAAGCCAGAAGGAAGCTTGGGTATATAGGGAGAGGAATGGCCAGCAGGAAGAAAGAGGTGATAGTACCTCTGTATAAGCTTCTGGTAAGACCCAGAGTATCGTGTACAGTTCTGGAGACTAGATTGAATTGAATTGGATTTAATTAATTTGATATACCACTTAATAACAAAGTTTAATAGTGGTGCACATTGAATTAAAAATAGACAACAAAAGATAAAAACATTGGCCCCCCTTTTACGAGACCATGTTAGGATTTTTTTTTATCGCCGGTCAAGGAAGTATTAGCTTCAGTGATCACAGGAATTCTATAAATATTGGAGCTAGACTTGCCCAGGGTCACAAGGCGCAGTATGGGATTTAAACCCACAACCTCAGGGTGCTGAGGCTGTGGCTCTAACCACTGCACCACACACTCCCCATAATCTGTTATTGAGAAAGACATAGGTAAAGCCACTGCTTGCCCTGGATCGGTAGCTTGGAATTTAAAAAAAAATTTTTTTATTTAAATTAAATCCATCTTAATAGCCCAGTAGCAATGCTGTGATTTAGGAAATTTGAGTTTCATTCTTGGACCTGGTGTCTGCCCATGAAGGCAGCAGAGAATGAAGATGCTGGAAAATCATATTAAATTATCTGACCAAATTTTTTTCACTTGTAATCAAGGGCGATGGGACCACTTTCCTATGAGGAAAGGCTAAAGAGGTCAGGGCTCTTCGGCTTAGAAAAGCACAGTTAAGGAGGAGATTTGATACAGGTTAAACTGACTTCCATGAGAAAAAGAGCAAAGGTTTCAGTTAATATGAAACCATCCTTGTGGAATTCATTACCTGTTAACGTTAACAGTATGTCTAGTTATTTTGGCTTTGGATTTTTAAAAATGTTTTTCAATAGGTTTTGCTCTGTTCTTTATGGATTACTATTGTATTATTAGTACTTAATTGTGTAACATAATGCCCCCCCCCCATACACACTTTTACGCAGCCACATTAGGCTTTTTTATCACTGGCCAAGGCAATATTAGATCTGATACTCATAGAATTCCTGTGAGCATTGAAGCTAATACTGCTGTAGAGTCTGGTTAGAGTTGGCATTTGTCCGTGAACCAGCAATATTAGTGCCTCTGCTTAATCAGATTTTCTTTCTCCCCTCCCAAACTCAGACCCCCAAGAGCTCCCCCCCCCCCAAAGGGCATTCCCTTCCAAGTCCCCTTCATCAACCCAACTATAGGTCACTGTAGGACCTCTATTAAGGTCCCTGGCGGTCTATGGAGGTAGGCTGGGCATGAGCAAACCTCAATCACTTCTGCCAATGCTAGTTCTCGGCTTAAAATGGCATATTTGACTTCTAGTTTGGCTAATTGAGTAGTGGGCTGAATATTGCACCTGCTCATAGGCATTCTGGGCTTGACCAGAAGCTGGCAGATATTCAGTGCTGGTATCCACATGGGTGCCAAACTTGTATATTGGGCCCTAATTCAGCCTGCAACAGTTAGTGTTTGAAAAACAGCTGACCATCACCAATTGAATATTGACTGGCAACATTTTACATTTTTTAAAAAAATTATTTTTAATGAAATTTCACAAAAATGGCAAGTATAAATCTTGAACAAAGTAATTCAGAAATACATAAAAGAAGGAAAGAACAAAAAAATAATAATTTTACTTTTCATAGTAAATGAGTTCAGTTTGTCAAGTAAAGTCCTAAAATGTATTGCATGCATGCAAATAATTTCCCATCTCCTCTGCCTTGGTACATAACCTCTATCCCAAAACATTACTAGTAGTAATAGAGCCATGAAACTTGAGGCAATCTAAGTATGCTGTAGGGCTTCCTTCTCACAGATTCCATACACTACGTGAAGTCATAGGAACCAACTTTTGAAAATGATTGAGGGTGCTGAACTCATGCACTCAACACAGATTTTCCCATGCCAGCATAAAAAAAGTTCTGTTGGTTGGCCAAGACACAGCACAACAGGAACACTGTCAGTAAATTACTAGACCGATGTCCATAGGAGAAATGGAATAAAATTCTTAGTTGTGACTGGATGCAAGACATGCTTGCCAAGTTGACACCCTATTGACATCCTTTAAGAAAGCAACCCAAATTATGACAGGGTGTATGTCCCATCACTAGCCATCAGAGGGAAGATTCCGTATCAGAGAAGGAAGGGGGAGAGTGTGGTGAAGTGGTTAAAGCACTCTGAAGTTGTGAGTTCAAATCCACACTTCTCTTTGTGACCTTGGGCAAGTCACTTAATGTCCCCATTGCCCCAGGTACATTAGATAGAGCCCACCAAGACAGTGAAAAATGCCTGAGTACCTGAATAAATGTGTAAACTGTTCTGAGCTCCCTGGGGAGAATGGTATAGAAAATTGAATAAATAAATAAATTTGCATATGGATACTGCAAAGATACCTGGGAGCACTCCACTCACCCTGAGTGATAAATGGCGTAGAAAACAAGACTCTCAGAATAAAGAACCTGAGAAAGCTCAGGTAACTAGAGTTTCCAAAGGGACCAGTGTGCTCAGGGAAAGTATCTGAATGATCAGGGACAAGTGTACTGATGGTATTGTGAATGGTGAGGGACCATTGGTAGGATTACCAGACATCCAAATTTACCCAGACATGTTCTCTTTTTAGAGGGCATATCCAGGCATCTGGACAGCTTTTCAAAACCCAGCACTTTGTCCAGGTTTTAAAAAGCAGCTCACATTGGGAGGAGCATCTGCACATGCATAGATGCCCTCCCAACCAAGACAAGCAGGCTGAGGGCAGTGAGGCTGAGACATAACAGGTCAGGCATGGGTGGTACTAGGTGGGCCTAGGGGCAATTCTATGGGTCCAGATTTTACATACATAAAATCTGGTAACCCTAACCAGTGGCAACCAGTAGAGAGACTGGTAATAGTATCAGAGGTCCAGTGATGGTTAGAGGGACCAGTGGAGACCAGCAAAATTTGTGGTGGCCAATTAATCGGGGTAATGTGCCCAAAGGAGCCTGGTGGTGAAGTGACAGGAAGTGACCACTCAGCCCATCGCACAAATCCAGAAGTCTTCTTAAAACTTCTGCAAGAATACCCAACCCTCAGTGGCATGACTTAGCAAGCAAAGTTTAACCCACAAACCCACAATTGGAACTGCTATAAAATCAGCTCTTGGCGTGCAATGCTGAACTGACTAGCTCTTCCAACTTACAAATCTTGTCAGCAGATAAATGGTAACCACCAGTTATGAATGTAATTCAATGCCTAGAACAATCAACCTGGTTACTGGGCATTCTGTTTTACTCTTCATAATAGGGATTCTGAAATTCGAAGCTATCCTGAAACTTATACAGAAAAACTACACATGCATCAGAGCAGTGGCTTAGCCAGGCAGCCAATTTAGGGTGGGGCTGAGCCCAAGGAGGATGGGCCCAAAGTTCATCTCTTCCTCCCCCTCCCTTTCCACCTTCCCCACTCAAACCAACAGAAAGACCTGAGCTGACGGGGATCCACAAGCCCTGCCAGCCAAAGACTCCTCTCGGCTAGGGATACCAGACATCGGATTTCCTCGGACATGTTCTCCTTTTGAGGACATGTCCGGGGGTCTGGACGGCTTTTCAAAACCTGGCACTTTGTCCGGTTTGATTTTGAAAAGCCTCCTCAAATCACGTCGTGCAGGGAGGAAGTCTACGCATGCACGGACGTCATCGCATGGCACCCACGTAGGTGCGGACTTCCTCCCTGCCTGACAAGAGCAGGCAGTGGGGGGTGGAACTGGGCGGGCCTGGGGGAGGGGTCTATGAAGGGGTCCAGATTTTCTGATTGAAAAATCTGGCAACCCTACTCTCGGCAGAAAGAGCACTTACACCTGCGACACCAGCAGCAGTGTCCCGTACCATGGTCAGCCTCTGCACACTTGTACAAACTGAGCATGCATGAGGGATGAAGTGGCAGCAGCTCTGAAACACTGCAGCTGACTATATAGAGCATAAGTGCTCCTTCTGCCAGGAGGAAGTTTTCAGCTGGCGGGGCTTACAGATCTCCACCAGCCATGCCAACGGAGCCCTAGGCCCACCTGTGGTTACGCTGCTGCATCAGACATATCTGGGCCAACAGGAAATCATCATGGTACTGAGCATGTTGGTGACTGCTACCATTTTTCTTTCACCCGGCTTCAAATTTAACTTAAAACCATTCCTGTTCAAAGATGCCTTTGACCTATGATCGTCCTTTTAAGGATGTTTTACATGCATTTTAGACCTGCACTAATGCCGGTTTCTGTGTCTTCCCTACCTTATGTTCTTCCCTATTTGTTCCCTATTGTCTCACGCTATGGTTGCAAACCACTCTCAAGGAAGGCCAATTCCCTCCGGAACTTGGAGAAATAATAATCACCCCCATACTAAAAGATCCCAAAGGCCCAATAGACAACCCAACAAGCCTTTGGGACAGTCAGGGAACTCTAAGTACTCTCTCTTCATCTTAATTAATCTTACTTATTGCATTTCTTCTGTTTCTACTGTAAACCGCTTAGAACTTCACGGTACAGCGGTATATAAGAAATAAAATTATTATTATTATTCTTTTCAATCCGAATAATGTAGTTCTTCCCCATTTTTCCTTTCGTCCCAGTTTCAGTCTACGTTTTATTTTGTGGTTCATGTTTATCTGTGGTTCGTTCTTTTGATTATGTATACATTTTTTATGTTTCCCCTTTGTTTTAACTATGTAAACCGCCTTGAAGCCTGATTAGGCGGTATATCAAGTTTTTAATAAAGTTGTAAAACTGCTAGGTGGTTCAAATACCCAGAGGCCAAAGAACAACCTACTGTCATACTCTTGTTAAAAATACTGACCCACAGACCTGAACCCCAACTTTAGAAAGATATCAGAGTGAATAGTCTGCAAACAAAACAGAGTCAATGTCCATCTTCGTTATCAAAGCCTCCTTTGAATCAAAATTCTCTTGACACAGTCATTCACTGAGCTCCCTTTAGGAAAGGAGAAATTTGAATCAGCCAGAACTTACCCACTTGGAAATCTTAGCCAGCAAGACACAGAATGATTTCCTCAAAAGAAGGGTTTAGTTATGAAACAGGCAAAATATACCCTTAACTCAGATCACAATGTTTCTTCTATTAGTATTTCCAATCTGAGCACTAAAAGTGCCCTTCCCCAATAAGCCAATGGTGAAAATCCTAAAACCCTTAAGAACATAAGAATAGTCTTACTGGGTCAGACCAATGGTCCATCAGGCCCAGTTGCCTGTTCTCACAGTGGCCAATCCAGGTCACTAATACCTGGCTAAAAACCAAGGAGTAGCAACATTCCTTGCTACCGATCCAGGGCAAGCAGTGGCTTCCCTCATGTCCTTCTCAATAACTCCAGGAAATTGTCCAAACTTTTCTTAAAACTAGCTACGTTATCTGCTCATACCACAACCTCTGAAACCCAGTGGCATATTAAGGGGGGAGGGGGAGGCGGTACGCCTTGGGCACCATCTTGGTGGGGGCGCCAGCATCTGTCCTCCTCTCCACCCCCTGCTCCTTCCTGTTCCCCCCTGCCACGCATGAGCAAACCTTCCCTTTCCCCATACCTCTTCAGTTTTCCTGGCGCGAGCCCGCATTGGTGTCGGCTCTCTCTCTGATGTCACTTCTGGGTCCCGCACCTACGAATTGATGTCAGAGGGAGAGCCGACACAGGCAGCAAGTTTGTGATGCTGCTCGTGCCAGGAAAATTAAAGAGGTATGGGGAAGGGGCGTGTGCATGTAGTGGGGGGGGAGGAGAGGGGAGGGGAGGGGCTCCACCGCCTCAAGTGCCACTTAGCCTCACTATGCCACTTCTGAAACCCTTAATTGAAGCTGCAGCCTTTAGATTTCCTACTGAAATTTCAGGTCACTTCACTCTCCTAACTCAGAGGAAGATTCTCATAATTCTCTGGAAAAATCCGGCAAGCCAATTAGTGCCTTAGGCCCAGATGGGTGGTACATCGTTAGTCTGACATCTCCACTGAAACCTGTCTGCCTTGGGAGGCCCTGCTTGTGGTGAAACTCCCGACGACGTAGCTTTCAGCATCACAGATGCGCGCAAGCCCCAGTGGCACGACAAATCTATGCACCATGACTGTAGTTTAGTAATATCAGATCAGGGGTGGGCAGATTTAATGGTCTTTGCTTTCTTCATCTGCTCCCATTTTTTCTGTTTCCATCTTTGAATATTCTTGGAAATAGCAGCCTCCAAATTGAAGTTAACTGAAGCCGGGGTCAGGAAATATAGAGAAATTTGCAACAAAGGTAGCTTTTATAGCTATTTCTGCTCTGCATAAAATGTAGGTTTTGTCCAGGACTGAAATAGAACTCATGCAAAGAGAAAACAGATAGGATTTAAGGCTCCTGTTAAAACAGGATATATTTACCATGCCAAGAGCAGACTCACAGCACAAACTATAAAGACCTAAATTGAGAAAGAAAATCGAGTTAATATCTTGACGTGGATGTGATTTTTCTTTTTACAAGGAGTATATTCATGTGCATGGATGATTTTTCAGCCACCATATAAATGTCACTTTTTGCATTTTTTAAATATTTGTTCAGATTTTTATTCACAATGCGCTCCACTTTAAGCAGGCACTGATCATAAATGCTTTTCTACATTGCTGAGTGGCTAGACACTTGGATGATTTTTTTTTTAAGGAGAGGTATGCTCAATGCTTCAACTAAGAAACTGCTATCCATGATAACCCCTGATTCCGTGTCCGATCCGTGCCTGATTGCATACAGGCCGACAAATTCATAAAAGGCCTGCATGCAAATGGGGATGATCATTGACACGCCCCCCCCCCACCCACCGCAGAGCGATCCTGACACATGTGCAGACCATCTGTAGATGGTCTGCGCTTACATCTAGAGTGGTGACTTTTTAAAAAAAACTTTCTGGCCCAGTGAGCCCGTGGTTTTAACCCGCTTTAAACCTGTGGGTTAAAACCATAGGCTCGCAGTGCGTGGGAGGGCAGGAGATCAGGGCTGAGACAGGGCAGAGAGCAGATCGGGGCAGGCACAAGACGGGCTGAGACAGGGCAGAGAGCAGATTGGGATAGGCAGAATATCAGGCTGAGACGGGACAGAGAGCAGATCGGGGCAGAGAAGCAGGGCAGCAGAAGGCAGGGCAGTCGGAAAGAACCTGAGTGACTGGTCCTCAGCGGTCGCTTCTTTTTGGATCGGCCAGCCCAATCGGTGTTCCCTGAAAAGTTTTGTGAATCGCGTCCCTGACTACTTTGCATGCCGCTTCCCCTCATTTGCATGCATGGATTGGAATCGGATTGGAGGAGGTTAGTGAATCGGGTCGGGGTCGCAAACGATCGGTACATGATCGGTGTGCTTTGTGAATCTAGCCCAAAGTGGACAAAAGCCCGTGAGCCTGAAATCTGGGCTCCTGGGCTTTTTCCTTGTAGTGTAGGAGGAGGTCACCAATGATGTTTATCTACATCAGCCCTTGTGTGTTTAGCACCTGAAAGGGAGTCTATCATTAGACATTCCAGGAGGGAAGCCTTCAGAACATTAATCAAACTACAACCTCCCCCCCTCAAAACAAAAACCCAGGAACGAACGACTAATCTCCCTCTTCCTCCCTTCTTTCTTCTGCTGTTACTGTTTCCTCACCCCTTGTTCTCTGTGTTCTAGATGTAACTGTATATTCAGTACCATCTAGTGGGGGTAAGGTGATTATCATGCATTGAACTATAGTGCTTGGTTTTATAGAGAAACAGAGGAATGACAATGGATAAAGAACTCTAAACACAATGGAGGCAAGTCTATAACTGGGGGCCACAATTAATGCATCAAATTTACATGGGTTGTAAGCTTATTCTAAGACGACTGTTCAGAAAGTTCCAGGACAGTTTTAATTGCGCATCAAAGGGAAGTTCTTTTGAGACACGCTAGGCAGTGTTGAGTAGCTTGAAACCTCATGAGTAACCTCCTTTTTTCATTTGTACATATCTGTTTTCATCTTCGAGCTACAGCAGTTTTTGTGAAAGTGTGTTTTCGTGATCGGCTATTGTTCATCATGTGCGACCTCAATGAGCAGCGCTACAGCATGAAATTCTGTTTTAAATTGGGCATGACCGCTACAGAAACCTATGAAATGTTGAAAGTGGCTTATGGGGAACATGTTGTGAGTTGTGGAAGGTGTTTTGAACGCATCAAAACTCACAAATTTTGTGCAAGCACGCGAAGACAGTTCTTCCCCAGTCACTTTACTCTCCTGACTTGGCTCCTATTGACGACTTCTTGTTTCCTCAACTTAAATCCACGCTGAATGGAAAGCGATTTGACACCATTGAAGACATAAAGCAAAATTCGACACAGCAACTTTTGGCGATTCCTAAAGATGCATTTAAGGACTGTTTCCAGAAGTGGAAACGACATAGGGAAAGGGAATACTTTGAAGGGGACCCAATGGAATACTTTGTAAGATTGCTTAATAAATTTTTATGAAATCAGTCCTGGAACTTTTTTTTTTTTTAATTCTTTATTCATTTTTAAACGTACAATAAGTGCATCAATATAATATAACAAATAGATCATAAATATATCACTTAATAGTCATCAAGAGTACACATAAAATGCTATTAACCCCCACCCTCCCCAACCCTGTGAAGATCATATTTAAGGCAAAGAAGTTAGACCATGTTACTCCCCTCCTTTATAAAGCTCATTGGTTGCTGGTAGAACATAGAATCACATACAAAATTATTTTACTAATTTTTAAAACTAGACAAAATAGTCAACCAGAATTTATCAATAACCTTCTCATTCCCTATAGTTCTTCTAAGATTCTAAGATCTTCTTCTAAAAATCTGCTATCTGTCCCATCTCTGAAGTTTATCAACACAATGAGATCTACCATTTTCTCTGTCAGTGCTCCATCTCTTTAGAATAATATTCCGGTCCACTTACGGGAAGAATCAACTCTTCACCATTTTAAAATGAAATTAAAAACATTTCTTTTTCTTGATGCCTTCGAGACCTAAATGCCCTTTTTAGGGCTACATAGTTTTATTCTACTTTTAGATACCCTCCCTTTTGTTCTTTCCCTATATGTTCTCTTTCTTACTTGATAAATTGTAGTTCTATCCTTCTTCCCTTTTTTGTTCCTGTTTGTTTTTAAATGTTTTAAATAATGATTATTGTTTTAAAGGATGTATAGTTACCCCATATATGTTTTTAGAATAATGTTCACTGCCTAGAAGGCCGATTGGGTGGTTTATAAAATTTTTAAATAAACTTGAAACTTGATACCATGGTTGATGAGGACAATCTGGGGCTATCAAAATCAAGTTGAATCATCTTTTGAAGAACTCAAGAAATGAGAGGGATTGGAGAAAAAGCATAGAAGAGATGCATTGTCAATGGAATGGTGAATGCATCCTGAGATAGACTGCTGGGTGCTGGAAGGTTTGACCAATAAAGGGTGCATTTGGTGTTTACCTCTGATACAAAGATATCTACTTTCAGTTTCCCCCAGTGGTGGAAAATGTGAGCGACTGACTAGGAAAGAGACCATTCATGTGGAAGCAGTATCCTGCTTAATTTGTCCACTGTGTTGTGAAGAACTCCCAATTTCTAGACTGCTTGAAGGAATGCTCCTAGACGAATGACAAGAGCCCAGATCCTGTAATCTTCCAAGCAGAACAGGCAAGGTCCCATATCCCCTTGTTTGTTCAGATAAAACATTACATTAGAGATTTCTATTCCGCCATTACCTTGCGGTTCATTGTTACTTGATTGTCCGTACAAACCAGTAGCATTTTGTTTTTTATGAGATGTTTGAATGTTGAGTTCGAGTATATTTATTTGAAGAGTTTTTTCTTGTGCAGACCAAGGTGCTTGTGTTCTTTAATTATTTACATGAGATCCCCATCCTTTGGGGAAGGCATCTGTCGTCAAAATGAGGTCTGTTAAAGGGTGATGAAAAGGTGCTCCTGACAGTAAGTTGCTTGGAGACAGCCACCAACCAAATTTTGTACTTTATAGCTTGGGTGTATTAGAGCTTTGAGGCCCCATGAAATGAGACCTAGGAGTTGGAGAAGATGTCTTGCTGTACAGGAAGTGGATTGCAGCAGTTGGAGGACCAAATGAGAAATCCTGAAGAAGCGATCCAGAGGAAGATAAGCTCTTGCTGTTAAGGTGTTTATGAGGTGAGTGCCTATGAAATGTAAGTTTTGAGTTGGAAGAAGATGAGATTTCTTGAGATTGATGATGAATTCCAAGAAGATTAGGATCTCCATTGTAGTCTGTATGTAAGATATTAAGGCCTGCTTTGATGGTGAAGAGATGAGCCAGTAGTTTAAGTAGGGAAAAACAAAAATTCCTTTCTTCCTGAGAAAAGCTGCCACTACATGGGGGGCCGCCGCGGGAGCAGACTGCCGGGCACGATGGACCCCTGGTCTGACCCGGCAGAGGCAACACTTATGTTCTTATGTTCTTATGTACATAACATAACATAAATTTTTATTTATATACCGCAAAAGCGGTTTACAAAAGAGGTAGGCATTGTTAGTCAGCTACAATAGATATAATATTGGCATCAACAAGTAAACAATAGTTTCACATCAGTATGCTGCTTTAAAGGGATTATAAGAATTTTACTAAGCATTTGGTAAAAGCCCTTGTTGCTGAGGACAGGCTTAAAGGGAGGACTTTGTACTGAAAATGATAAGTCTAAAAAGTGAAGCATAGATATTGCCAATGGATTGTTATATGGGCATAGGTGTTTTATAAAGATGCTAGAGATGCTCAGAGGCCCTCCAGATGCAGCATGGAGCATGGGGAAGAAGAGATAAAGTTTTGTGGTGCAGGGCTGGAGGCGTGGCTGGAGGTAGGATGGGGTGGGGCTGGAGGCAGAATGAGGTGAGGCTGAGGTGAAACAGGGATAGGCCATGTGTCCTGGTTTTTATATTGCTAAATATGGTAACCCTACTTAAGCCTGTTCTGGAAGTCTGATTTCCTGGACACTAGCCCTGGCCCTTGCCTGCACTGCTTTAAGCTGAATGCATCCAATTTCTTATTTACAGGACATATGAAAATACTGTGTTCTTTAACACAGCTTCAAGTTTACACAGCACAAAATTCAATAACTTGAAAATCTTATTCACAGATTACATTCTAGACTATATTCTAGTGGAAATGTGAACTTAGGCTTTAGTGTCCATATGTAAAGCATGGATTAAATAAGAAGTCTGTTAATGTAGCAGCTAGGAGTATTCTGTATACTCTGGTCAAGGTCAGTGCATATGCCGATAGGAATGATTAATTAGACAATGGACTGTATTTTCCATTCTGCTCTAGGATCAAAGCAAAATAGATTAGATTACTTTATATGCTATTGGTAGAAACTACAGCTGTTTCTTTGCCTGTAAACCATATGGAAACATACATAGCCTGATGGAATGCCGAAGACAGAATTGCAATGCCACGCTATTCTATGTGTTACTGAATGCTGCCTTCAGTGTCTGGTCTCCTAAAATAAACGGAAGCTTTCAGCTGGTATGTTTGAATTTATTTTACTTTAACAAATTAGGGGCTCTTGCAAATCCCAAGCACCCCCTACTGGATGGATAGCAAGAAGACTGGGTCTTTCTCACCAAGCACCAAGAGAAGGTAAGGGAACACCAGCTCTGAATAATTCCTGAAAGTGGAGGGGGCATGCATTTTGCTCACTGCTCATCCTGAGAGAGGTTATAGATATCAGACTGATTACTGCATTGCCAATTGTAAATTTCTGTGTTTACTTCGAGTCTCTTGTCATAAATTCTTTTTATTTCTGTATGACTCCATCTGTCCAATATTCAAAGGTATTTAGCCAGCTAAATAGCACTAAACTGATTAACCACCAATGTTCAGCCGGAGATAGCTGGCTATCTTTTGCTGAATATCCTGGTCACTGGCTGTCACATAACATAGCTGATCAGTGCCAATATTCATTGGCTGACCACCTAAGTATAGCGGCCAGATAGGCCCGCCTAAAAATAGGTCTGTCTTTGGCCATTATGGCTTAGCTGGTCAGCCGATAAATATTGGCTTAGCCGGCTATGTCAAACACAGCTGAGCTTAGCCTGGAAACTCAATGCCGGTGACTGGATACAGCCACAGTACTGAATTTCTAGGTCTGCTGCCAACCATTAGAGGTTGCCAGGCTGCCTC
This sequence comes from Geotrypetes seraphini, assembly GCF_902459505.1. Taxonomy (NCBI): domain Eukaryota; kingdom Metazoa; phylum Chordata; class Amphibia; order Gymnophiona; family Dermophiidae; genus Geotrypetes; species Geotrypetes seraphini. The sequence goes on along the minus strand of NC_047084.1, from coordinate 313,544,329 downwards.
CCATGTTCTAAACATTGTTTGGTGTGTCTAACCAAAAAACAAACAAAAAAGAGGGTGATGAGAAACAGTTTACTCTCTGGTGACCCGAAGGGAATTGGAAGGTCTCAAGGGAACAAAACAAAGCTCTGTGACTTGGAGGGTGTGTGTGTGTATGTGGGAGGGGTTGTGCAGGACTACATTCATAAGAACATAAGAAATGCCTTCACCGGATCAGACCTTAGGTCCATCTTGTCCGGCGACCCGCACATGCGGAGGCTAAGCTAGGTGTTCCCTGATGGACACCTTGTTCACCCGTATCCCTCAATGTGATTTGCAAGAAGGTGTGCATCCAACTTGCCCTTGAATCCCAGAATGGTGGTCTCTGTCACAACCTCCTCCGGGAGAGCATTCCAAGCGTCCACCACTCGCTGTGTGAAGCAGAACTTCCTGACATTAGTCCTGAGTCTGCCGCCCCTCAGTTTCAGTCCAGGACCTCTTGTTCGAGTCACTTTTGACAATGTGAATAACGAAGTTTCTTGCTCTATTTTGTCGAAACCTTTTAGTATTTTAAAAGTCTCTATCATATCCCCTCGCAGCCTTCTCTTCTTGAGGGTGAACAATCCCAGTTTTTCGAGGCGTTCTTTGTAGCTCAAATTCTCCACACCTTTTATTAGCTTCGTGGCTCATCTCTGCACCCTCTCCAGCAGGGTTATATCCTTCTTTAGGTAGGGAGACCAGTGTTGGACACAGTATTCCAAGTGTGGTCTGACCATTGCTCTATAAAGCGGCATTATGACATCTGCCGATCTACTCATGATGCCCTTCTTTATCATGCCCAACATCCTGTGTGCTTTCTTTGCCGCCTCTGCGCATTGAGCCGACTGCTTCAGGGTCCCGTCTATCAGTACCCCCAGGTCCCTTTCTTGTTCGCTTTTGCCCAATGTTACACCTAACATTTTATATTCTTCTTTGTTTTTCCTGCCCAGGTGCATCACTTTGCATTTTTCTATATTAAATTTCATCTGCCACTTTTCCGCCCATTTCTCTAGTTGGTTCAAATCTCTTTGAAGTGCATCTCTGTCCATTTTCAACCCAACTGCCCGACATAGTTTAGTGTCATCTGCAAACTTGATTATGTTACTTGTTGTTTCCTCTTCTAGGTCATTTATGAAATTCAATATCTTCAATAAGATGGGCCCAAGAACCGAGTCCTGGGGCACGCCGCTTGTCACCTTCTCCCAGTCCGAGAACTTCCCATTTATGCCTACCCTCTGCAATCTGTTCTCCAGCCATATGCCTATCCAACTTAGTATATCCCTTTCTATTCCATGGCTTTGTAGTTTCCTCAGAAGCCTTGCGTGTGGTACCTTGTCAAACACTTTCTGGAAGTCCAAGTATATTATATCCACTGGTTGTTACAAATCCTAATCATCCACAAAGGGAGCAACTCTAAGTGCTCCTCTCTGTTTAAATGCCCTGATTCCAAATGGTGAGAGCCTGTTCTATAACGTTATCTGGGATCCTAGATTCTGTTATAGAATGCTAGCATAATCCAGCTCTGGCACACCTTATATATAGGTGACTGCAGTTACACCAGCCATAGTCCTGGTGTAACTACGAGTACCTAAATGCAACACAAGTGCATGGATGTTACTGCATTCTATAAGTTCACATGTAAATTTGCAAACCCTCTCATGCTCTCATGCCCATGGCAGTTCTGTAATGCCGTTATAGAATACTGGCTTAAAACCAAAGTTGTGCACATAACATTAGATGCACTCACTTGTGTCAGGCTAATGGGAGGCATACATGAGCTTGCCTAAGTACTAAAATCAAGGGGCCGATATTCAGCCGACAGTGGGCAATACACATAAAGTCCACTGCTAGCACTGACCCTGGATATTCAATGTGGGAAGTTTCTGTGACTAGCATTGAATATCTGGGTTCTTTAAAAGGTGGCTAGCCAATAACCTCATAGGTGATGTTCAGCACTAACTGGCCATTGGCTAATGCATAAAGATAGGACTGCTATTTAGGCAGTCCTATTTATCCAATAATCTTGGCTAGTTAGCGTTGAAAATCAGGGCTCCTAAAACACCCCCAGAATGCCCCCTGAATCGCCAGCAGTGATTTTCAGCTAGGATAACTTATCTCCCACTGAGAATGACCGGTGCTAAAACACAAGGGGCCCGATATTCAGTACTATTTAGCTGGCCAGGAACAGTTCCCAGCTGGCTAAATAGCACATTGCTGGGTATCTGCCAATATTCAGTGGGAAATTGCCAGCTATCTTCTATTGAATATCCTGTTCAGCAGACAACCCAGTGACCAGCTATGTTGCCATCAATATTCATCGGCTGCTGGCCAAGTTCAGTGGCTAGATAGACTCGCCTAAATAGCAGGTCTATCTTTGGCCACTATGACTTAGCTGGCCAGCCGATGTATATCAGCTTAGCCAGCTATGTCTGCTGAATTACTGGGTTTACCGTTGACTGCAGGAGACAGGCAGTCCTCTCCTGCATTCTGAACATCAAGCAGAAGTCAATCAGTCGGTGGCTGTTGCCAACTGTTAGCTCATTCTGAATATCAGTTGGGGGGAGGGGGAGGGCATGTGTGTAACTTACAATATTCTATAAATTATATACATATTTTGGAGACATGTCCATGTCCCACCCATATATTCAGCAGGACAGGCAAGGGAGGAGTCCAATCGGTCAAGGAAAACTGTCTTTTTTCAAAAAATACAAATCCCAACAAGGATCCTAGTTTTGGTGTCCACAACAATGCCTTCCTAAGGGGATACTGAACTCAGCCAAACAGTATAAGCATTAGTCCTTTTCCCACAGCTTTGCCCTCAGCTGATGTCTAATCTAATCTTTGGTTTATATACCAGGTCATCTCCCAACGGAGCTCGACTCAGTTCACATATAATTGAGACTAGAATACAAAGAAGAGGAGCATGAGAGAAGTAAGAACTATAATATTATTTTGTTGATATTGTGGTTAAGCCGTTTAAATATTGCGAGAACAACAAGGTTTTCAAGGCTTTACGAAATAGATGTAGTTGGCCTATCAGTCTAATAGAGACAGGAAGTTCATTCCAGATCTCTACCAAGTTGAAGACAAAAGATTGACTAAGCTTCCCAGCAGACTTAATTCCCTTAGAGCAGGGGTGTCGAACTCAATCAAAGAAGGGGCCAAAATCTAAAATCCAGCCTAAATCGCGGGCCGAATGGTTTACTGAACAGTCATAAACTGACAATGTTAACCAGAAATGTGAATTTAAAATGAGTGGAACAATCTTTTCCTTAACAGTGCTGTTAACCAACTCACATGCTATCAAGCAAAACAGTAATATTGGTATCAAGCAAAACAGTAATATTGGAATGTACCTAAAATGCTCATTGTTTTGTTTTCTGGCTAGATGTCTGACACCGTTTTCCCCGTATCAATGAGTCAATGTTCGGTTTTATTTCTTGGGCTGTAGCAACCCGCAAAACAGCATGGAGGTTGTCATCGGTAATGCGTGATCTGTGCTTGTTTTTGTTCAGATTCATTATTGAAAACATCTGTTCACAAAGATAGGTGCTCCCGAACATGGATAGAATACGGGCAGCATGAAGTCGGAGCTCTGGCATTGAGTCAGGGGGCAGTAGAGGGTAGAAGTCCTCAATTTCAACATCCTGAAACCTTGATTTCAGGCCACTGTCAGACTGAAGCTCGATTATCTCCATCTGAAGGTGATGGGGCACATTGTTGACATCAACTGTAAAAGGATTGGCAAAGATGTCAAAGCCTGAGTGCTGTGTTCTAAAGTCAGAGAAGCGCCGCTCAAATTCACTTAGTAAATGGCTAACTTTGGTAGCCAGCCGACTGCAAGGAAAAGTACCAGAAATAGTGGTTGAGATACTCAAACAAACGGGAAAGTGGGCAAGATTGTCCTGTTCCAGTTGGGACTTCCATAGTTGAAGTTTACGCTGGAATGCTGTGATCATGTCAGACATCTTCGTGATGACTTGTTTGCGTCTCTGCAGCTTCAGATTCAGTTGGGCGAGATGCTCGCATATGTCACACATCATAGCAAAATCACATAGCCAGGCGGGATCCGACAGTTCAGGCAAGGGCTTTCCTTTACTTTCCATGAAAAGAGCAATTTGTTCTCTGAGCTCAAAAAATCTTTTGAGGACTGCGCTCTTGCTCAGCCATCTTACTTCTGTGTGGTATGGCACGTCTCCATGCTCTGCACCCACCTCCTGTAAAAACTGCTGGAACTGGCGATGATTCAGGCCACGTGCCCTTATAAAGTTAATAGTTTTAATGACTGTGGTCATTATGTCATTCATGTCCAGAACTTTTCCACACATAGCCTCTTGGTGGATAATGCAATGATAAGTAATCAAGGGTGTGTGGCAGTGACTTTTTTGCATTCTTTCCTTCATTAGTCCAACCAAGCCTTTCTTTTCTCCGCACATTGAAGGTGCGCCATCAGTAGTTAGCCCCACCAACTTTTCCCAGGGTAATTTAAAATTATTTATAGATTTCTCCACAGCCTCAAATATATCTCTACCAGTCGTCGTATTAACGTAGAACAAAATCTTTTCCAGAGAAAGGAAAATGGTAAAACCAGAGGACATAATTTGAGGTTGAGGGGTGGTAGATTCAGGGGCAATGCTAGGAAATTCTACTTTACGGAGAGGGTGGTGGATGCCTGGAATGCGCTCCCGAGAGAGGTGGTGGAGAGTAAAACTGTGACTGAGTTCAAAGAAGCGTGGGATGAACACAGAAGATTTAGAATCAGAAAATAATATTAAAGATTGAACTAGGCCAGTTACTGGGCAGACTTGTACGGTCTGCGTCTATGTATGGCCGTTTGGAGGAGGATGGGCAGGGGAGGGCTTCAATGGCTGGGAGGGTGTAGATGGGCTGGAGTAAGTCTTAACAGAGAATTCGGCAGTTGGAACCCAAGCACAGTACCGGGTAAAGCTTTGGATTCTCGCCCAGAAATAGCTAAGAAGAAAAAAAAAAAAAAAAAATTTAAATTGAATCAGGTTGGGCAGACTGGATGGACCATTCGGGTCTTTATCTGCCGTCATCTACTATGTTACTATGTTACTATGTCGTCCCATGCATGGCAGCTACATCCAAAAGTTCCTCAGTGACAGAGAGGTCGGTCTTCGTAGCACGTATAAAGATGGACAGCTGCGCTGTATCAGTGTTGTCTGCTTTCATCGATAGCAAGTGAAAAATCGAGATAACTGCATGCCTGTTCGGCCAGCTGTGATGATAGATTTCCTGAGAGTTCTTGAACTCTGTCTGCAATGGTGTTTCTTGACAAACTGACAGTTTGAAAACTCTGTATCTGGTCTGGGCATACTTTCTCACACACTTTTAGCATGCATTGCTTCAAAAAGGCACCCTCTGAAAAACACCTTGAAGTACGGGCAATTTCTTCAGCCACTATAAAGCTTGCTTTCACTGCAGCATCATTTTTCGCTGTAGCCTTTGTAAACATTTGCTGCTGTGATTGTAGTTTGCCTTTTAGTTCTTTAACAATTTTATGCTTTTCTTCCAAAGTATATTTGCCATACTTAACATTATGTTTGGTGTCAAAATGACGATGTATATTGTACTCTTTCATCACCGACACTGTCTCATAACACAATATACACACTGGTTTGCCCTCACTAAGCACAAACATGTATTAATTTTCCCATTTGTCATTAAATTGTCTGCCTTCACCGTCAACTTTTCTTTTCCTGGACATTTTGGGATCAATATTGGCAGTAAAAGATGTAGTTTATTGGAAATCTGCGTTAGAATGAAAAAGTCAGTCAATAAATGCCTGGCTGGGTACAGATAGCAGATTCTGTTGCGATTTTTATGCCTACACTTTATGCCAGGAACTGGCAGCTTCTGCTGTGTATTTTTTTTACATAGTTCCCCCCCCCCCCCGACGTCCGATTCACCCCAAGCAGGACCGCTCGCACGCACCTGCACCCCCACCCCGAAGGACCGCCGACTCCCCGACTCCCAACACGATCGGGGCAAGAGGGAGCTCAAGCCCTCTTGCCCCCCCGACTCCCCGACACGATCGGGGCAAAAAGGAGCCCAAGCCCTCTTGCCCCGCCGATTCCCCAACTCCCCGACAATATCGGGCCAGGAGGGAGCCCAAGTCCTCCTGGCCCTGGTGAACCCCCCCCCCCCCTGCTAGTTGTTCGGGCCAGGAGGGAGCCCAAACCCTCCTGACCACGGCGACCCCCTACCCCCACCCCGCACTACATTACGGGCAGGAGGGATCCCAGGCCCTCCTGCCCTCGACGCAAACCCCCCTCCCCCCATCGACCGCCCCCCCCAAGAACCTCCGACCCCCCTGGCAGCCCCCCACGACACCCCCACCCCCCTTCCCCGTACCTTTCTGTAGTTGGCCGGACAGACCGGAGCCAAACCCGCCTGTCCGGCAGGCAGCCAACGACGGAATGAGGCTGGATTGGCCCATCCGTCTCAAAGCTCCGCCTACTGGTGGGACCTAAGGCTCCCGGGTCTATTCTGATTGGCCCAGGCGCCTTAGGCCCCACCAGTAGGCGGAGCTTTGAGACGGATGGGCCAATCCGGCCTCATTCCGTCGTTGGCTGCCTGCCGGACAGGCGGGTTTGGCTCCAGTCTGTCCGGCCAACTACAGAAAGGTACGGGGAAGGGGGGTGGGGGTCGGCCAGGGGAGTCAGGGGTCGGCTGGGGAGGCGGTCGGAGGTTCTTGGGGGGGGCGATCGATGGGGGGAGATAGATAGCAAGTACGGCCAGCGAGATCACAAGCCTCCTATGTCACCGCGCGTCATTGTGATGGAACACAGCGGCGTGCAGTGATGACAGCGCGGTGCGGGCCACATTGCAAGGCCTGGCGGGCCGGATTTGGCCCGTGGGCCTTGTGTTTGACACATGTGCCTTAGAGGAAGGGAAAGATAGCTTATATTTATCCCAGGACAAGCAGGCAGCATATTCTCAACAGGTGGGTGACATCACCGACAGAGCCCCGCAGTTGGCAGCCTCGCAAGCAGACTTGCTTGAAGATCTTTGTAAGAGCTTACGAGTACTGCATTGCGCATACGCGAGTGCCTTCCTGCCCGAGTCAGGGCACGCATCTCCTGTGAGGTACCTCAGTTCAACGTTTTCCGCAGAGCTGAGAAGTCCTGTTCACTTTAGCTCTGCTGCTCTTCGTTGCCTTCTCGCACCGTGGCTTTGTTATTTTTTCTTAGTCGCTGTGCCCGCGTGTTCTTTATCTTTTCTTTAAAAAAAAAAAAAAGTTTTTTTGTTTATTTTTCGGCCGGCGGCCTTTTGGCCTAGGCCTGGCCGCTGAACCTCGTTCTTTCGTCAGTCTTTTTTTTTCTATATCCCAGCCTCTTACTGGGCCTCTTTTGTAAAAAGTGTAGCCAGTGCGACAGGGTAATTTCACTCACCGACCCTCATTGTTGGTGTATAGTTTGCCTAGGTCCTGAACATTGCCCCGACACTTGTTTGCGCTGTGCTACCTTTCAACCTCGAGCCCTTCGCAGACGCCGTGCTAAAATTCTTCAACTATTTGGCAAAATGGAGCAGTCTGCTGAAAGGGCCTCAACCTTGACTTCGGGGACGGCCTCGACTTCCAAGACCTTGACCCTGACACCCTCGGCTCCTGTCCCTTCAAAGTCTTCATCTGTGGGTAAGTCTCCTGTTTCTCCTTCAGGTACCCTTCCTAAGAAGCCTCCAGAGTCTCAGACATCCCAGGCCGTGCCTACGGTCCTGCCAGCTTCTTCGAGACCTCCAGCTAAGCGTGCCTCCAAACATAGAGAATATTCATCCTTGAGGTCGCCCTCTTTGGAGCGCACTGCTGCACCTTCAAGACCTGATCCTTTCGTCTCGGTGCCTATGTTCGAGGACATGTTGAAAGCCATTCTGACCACTCAGATTTCCTAGGTCATGGATCAACTCCTCCCGGCCTCAACCCTGCTTCCTACGAGCCAGCCTGAGCCTCCTGTGGAAGCATCTCGAGGCAAGCCTCGGAAGTCTCATCAATTATCATCCAGTGACTCTTCACCTCCTCCTGGGACAGAGTCTCCTGAACCTCGATCGAGGCATCGCTCGAGGCATTTGAGGCATCTTACTTCCAAGCGAAGTCACAAGTCTTCTCTCAAGCAAATGACCTTTCCTCCTCCGGATACTGAGTCTTCTATGCCTCGTTTATCAAAGGCCGTCGAGACTTCTTCAAACAACTGTCTGGCGGACAAATTGAGTTGTCTTCTGCAACCTCACGAATGGACACTCAATTCCTCGCCTCTACGTCAGGTGTTTGCTCAGTGGGAGACCCCTCAGATAGACATCTCTGCATCTCCCCTCAACAACAAGCTGCCTCAGTTCTGCTTCCGGATATACTCTCCCCAGCGCCTCGAGGCAGATGCTTTCCTCCTGGACTGGACGGGTCAGTTTCTCTATGCCTTCCCTCTATTCCCTCTGATTCTCAAGACTCTTGCCAAGCTCAAGTCGCAACCTGCCACCATGATTTTGATAGCTACTTGGTAGCCCAGACAACCATGGTACTCCCTTCTACTTCAATTCAGCACCAGGGAACCTCTACTTCTACCAGTATTTCCCTCTCTGCTTACTCAGAGTCAAGGGTCTTTACTTCATCCCAACCTGCAGTCTCTACACTTAACAGTTGATACCTTTCAACCCAACTGACTCTCTACAGTTTTCTCAATCTGTACAGGACATTTTGGTGGCTTCCAGAAAGCCATCCATTAGGCAGTGTTACGGTCAGTAGTGGACTAGATTTTCTGCTTAGTGTTCTACTCGCCAAATAGAGCCAATGTCTACCTCCTTGGCTTCTGTTTTGGATTATTTACTTCACTTATCACAATCTGGCCTCCAGTCTACATCTATCTGAGTCCATCTCAGTGCAATTGCTGCTTTCCATCAGCCTTTTGATGGGAAACCCCTGTCTGCACATCCTGTGGTTTCCCGCTTCATGAAAGGACTTTTAAATGTTAATCCACAGCTCAAACCGCCTCCAGTGGTCTGTGATCTCAATGTCGTCCTGGCTCAATTGATGAAGCCTCCATTTGAACCAATTGATAAGGCTCATCTCAAGTATCTTCCTTGGAAAGTGGTGTTTCTGATTGCCCTCACGTCTGCTCGAAGAGTCGGTGAGTTACAAGCCTTAGTTGCGGATCCACCTTTCACAGTTTTCACCATGACAAAGTGGTCCTCCGTACTCATCCAAAATTTTTGCCTAAAGTTGTCTCAGAATTTCACATTAATCAATCTATTGTTCTTCCACTATTTTTTCCAAAGCCTCACTCTCACCCTGTAGAAGTGGCGCTCCATACTTTGGACTGTAAATGTGACTTGGCTTTCTACTTGCAACGCACTCAACCACACAGAACAGCCCTACAACTTTTCATCTCCTTCAATCCAACTGGATGGCTGCTTGCATTTCTTTCTGCTATGCTCAGGCTGGTCTCCCTCTGCAGGGTTGAGTCACGGGCCACAGAATTGGAGCAATGGCTGCGTCTGTAGCTTTCCTCAGATCAACATCTATTGAGGAAATCTTCAAGGCTGCCACTTGGTCCTCGGTTTTTACATTCACCTCTCATTATTGTCTGGATACTTTCTCCAGAAAGGATGGCCTTTTTGGCCAGTCTGTTTTACAACATCTTTTTTCATAAGTTGCCAACTCTCCCTCCATCCCATTCTGCTTAGCTTGGAGGTCACCCACCTGTTGAGAATATGCTGCTTGCTTGTCCTGGGATAAAGCACAGTTACTTACCGTAACAGTTGTTATCCAGGGACAGCAGGCAGATATTCTCACAACCCACCCTCCTCCCCTGGTTGGCTTCTTAGCTAACTATCTGAACTGAGGTACCTCACAGGAGACGCGCGCCCTGACTTGGGCGGGAAGGCACTCGCACATGCGCAATGCAGCACTCATAAGCTCCTACAAAGATCTTCAAGCAAGTCTGCTTGTGAGGCTGTCAGCTGCGGGGCTCCGTCGGTGACGTCACCCATCTGTTGAGAATATCTGCCTGCTGTCCCTGGATAACAACTGTTACAGTAAGTAACTGTGCTTTCTACATATTCCTCAGGTGACAAGATCTAAAGGTATTCCAACATAAAGGGACTAAAGGGTCAAATAGTCCATAGAGAAGCTTAAAGATTATACATGCACATTTAAACTGGATCCTAAAGCTTAGAGAAAAATCAGGAGTTCACCTCTCTCACTCAGATCTCAGAGGACTCATGCCTGTACTTGGCTGCATTCAGTGTCCCCTGAGGAAGGTGTCGTTTTGGACGCCGAAACTAGGATCCCTGTTGGGACTTGTATTTTTTGAATAAAGACAGTTTTCCTTGGCTGACTGGACTCCTCCCTTGCCTCTCCTGCTGCACCGCTTGTATTTCGAGGCACATTGTTTCTTCTTTCTTCTCACCGCCCATGTATTCCCCATGTGTACTCCCCCTTGCATTACACACTAATGCACATATGTTCTATTTTGTAGAAGAGTGTGTAGTGTACATGTAAATGCCAATGATCTCAAATGCATATGGCAACCTGTAATTACATGCATGCAATTATAGAATTTCCCATAATGCCACTTATGCTTGCCCTTTCAGAATAGTGCTAAGGTATTTTGCTGTCACTTACAGACATAAGTGCACAATTAGTGATAAAAGTAACGGTATTCTGTACATTTATGTGCTCTAATCAGTGGCGCACCTAGCATATGTGACACCCAGTGAAAGGAAAGGATAGGTTTTCTGTCTCTGTTTCCTGTGATGGTTACCACTGACCCATGTGAAAGATATATAACTGAATGTACTCTGAAAATAAAACAGGCAAAAATCTCTTTAGAAAACTGTCTACCTATCTTTCTTTCTAAGGGGAATTGCCTCCAGATGACAGAGTGTTTTGCAGGGCAGTTTCGGGACCAAGAAACGGATCTTGTTCGTTTCACCCAGAGCCCATCATTTTTGACACACCCCTCATCTATATGAAAAACATGATTTTTAGTAACGATTCACACAGCGCACAACAAGAGTGTACCAAGGAAAAAGCAACATCTTACATACTGCAGTGAGCAGTAGAACATCAATTCACCCATTGTAAAATGAAACAAGCCAGACTAGTACAGATTAATCCTGCACAGTCAATGCTAACAGAGAACCATGTCTTTCGTACATACAGAACACAGAAAACACCTTCGCCCGGTATGGAATATATAATCACAAACTACCCCCCTCCCTTTTATAAAATCGTAGCGGGGTTTTTAGCACTGGGTTTGGCGGTAACAGCTTTGATTCTCATGGAATTCCTATGAGCATCAGAGCTGTTACCAACACGGCCAGTACTAAAAGCCACGCTAATTTTGTAAAAAGTTGGGGAGGGGGTTAAAGTAGAAATATTTAGACAAAAGTTAAACTGAACCACCAGGAAGCTAGACTCTGCATACCATGCAACACCACAGAAAACTGATGCATGCCCCCTAATATTGTGCAAAATATAAAGATAGAAGATGTAAATTTGAAAAAACAGAGAAATAGCAATCATCATTTTACAAATTAACAAATAAATCCCACCCCCTTTATGAAGCTGTGTTAGAGATTTTATTTGCAGGCCACGGCAGTAAAAGCTCAAAGCTCTGAAGCTACAGCAGATGTAAATTCTCAAAACCAACATATTTCAATCATTAAATTGAAAATAAAATTATTTTTCCTACCTTTGTTGTCTGATGATTTTATTTTTCTACACATGTTTTTCCAGTCTCTGGTTGCACTTCGTTCTGTCTGTACTCTTAACGCTACAGTATTTACAGGGTCTTCTTATTGATTTGCTATTTCTCTGTTAAGCTAACTGCTTTTACCACATTCTCCGGCAATTTGGACAAAGGTGACCCCATAGATATAGTATACCTAGACTTCCAGAAAGCCTTCGACAAGGTACCTCATGAGCGCCTTCTAAGGAAACTGTGGAACCACGGGGTGGAAAGGGACATACACAGATGGATCAAAAACTGGTTGGCAAACAGGAAACAGAGGGTAGGAGTAAAGGGACACTATTCTGACTGGAAAGGGGTCACAAGTGGCGTCCCACAAGGGTCAGTGCTGGGACCGCTGCTATTCAATATATTTATTAATGACTTGGAAACAGGGACAAAGTGTGAAGTTATAAAATTTGCGGATGACACAAAACTCTCCGGTAAGGTTAGATCTGTAGAGGAATGTAAAAAACTCCAAAGGGATCTGGACAAACTGAGTGAGTGGGCAGATAAATGGCAGATGAGTTTTAATGTGGAGAAATGTAAAGTTATGCACATAGGGAAAGGGAACCTGATGTACAACTACATGATGGGGGGATGACATTGGGAAAAGGCAACCTAGAAAAGGACTTGGGGGTTTTGGTGGATAAAACAATGAAACCGGCAGCACAATGCGCAGCGGCCTCAAAAAAGGCGAACAGAATGTTGGGCATTATCAAAAAAGGTATCACTACCAGAACCAAGGAAGTTATCCTCCCGCTGTACAGGGCAATGGTGCGACCGCATCTGGAGTACTGCGTCCAGTACTGGTCGCCGTACCTAAAGAAAGATATGGCGATACTCGAGAGGGTCCAGAGAAGAGCGACAAAAATGATAAAGGGCATGGAAAACCTCTCGTATGCTGAGAGGCTGGAGAAGTTGGGGCTCTTTTCCCTAGAAAAGAGGAGACTTAGAGGGGATATGATAGAAACTTATAAGATCATGAAGGGTATAGTGAAGGTAGAGAGAGACAGATTTTTCAGACTGGCGGGGGCAACAAGAACTAGAGGACACTCAAAAAAATTGAAGGGAGATAGTTTTAGAACAAATGCTAGGAAGTTCTTCTTTACCCAGAGGGTGGTGGACACCTGGAATGCGCTTCCAGAGGGGGTGGTTGAGCAGAGTACGGTTTTGGGTTTCAAAAAGGGATTGGACGAATTCCTGAGGGGTAAGGGAATCCAGGGGTACAATTAGAGGGTTACTATACAAGACAAAATGCTCTTGAGTAATAGATCACTACAGGTCATTGACCTGGGGGCCGCCGCGGGAGCGGACTGCTGGGCATGATGGACCTATGGTCTGACTCGGCAGAGGCCATGCTTATGTGCTTATGTGCTTATAATGTTAAAAATAATGTGTTACTTTTAACCTGCATTAGGCTTAGCATCAACAACCAGATAGCTCTTTGAATATTCAGTTAAAGATAACCAGGATATTATCTGGTTATATTTAACAGGAAAAAGCATCATTGAATATTGACCTCTCTCTGTATGTGGGTAAATTTATTTATTTAATTTTCTATACTCAAGCATTTTTCCTGTCTATCTAATGTACCTGGGGCAATGGGGTGGGGTTGGGTGACTTGCCCAAAGTCACAAGGAGCAGTGTGGGTTTGAGCCCACAACCTCAGCGTGCTGAGGCTGTGGCTTTAACCACTGCACCACACACTCCCCCATACAGTATCCCCAGATTCTCTAAATGGTGCCCAGAGTTGTGCATCCAACTTTGGGTGTGCTTCTGAGATTCATGGGCAACCAAATTGGAGAATGAGCTCTGAATCATCAATAATTAGGTGCTAACAACCAATTACTGATGTTAAATGGAACTTGTTAAAATTTGCATGTGCATCTGGATACCTAGGTTTCAGCACCATTTTTAAAAATGTATCTATCATATATATATGTTATACGTCCTTCTATCAATACCAATTGATTCCTTGAAAATGTAAAACACTTGTGAACTGCCTTGCCAAACAAGCATTAATAGAGCCTCACTGTATTTTTACCAGTTGTTACATCTTTGTGCTGTTGTTGTTTCAAGTGGTAAATGTGTTCAAAAGGACTGCTGAGACCACGATGGATAAACAGAACTGAGGCCTTTCAAGTGGAAGTCTGGCTTTTAAATGTGTGAAACCAACTTATCAACTAACATGACAACACAAATGGGCAATATGATGTTAGAGAACCTTGATGTAAAATTCAACACCTATCCTATCTGTGCTAGTGTTTACAGACCCTCTGTAAACACTAGTCAGGAAGATTGGGGAGGAGGATTAGGGAGAGGACTTAGGGCTAGATTCACTAACCTGGCTGATCATGCCCGATCCGTGGCCGATCCGCGGCAGGCCGACAAATTTACCAAGAGGCAGCATGCAAATGGGGGCGATCGGAGGAATGCCCCCCACCGATCACACGGATCGCTAGTGAGCGATCCTGAAGCATGCGCAGGCCATCTTCTTTGATTGTAGATGGTCTGTGCATACTTACAGAGGTGCAAGCTGCTTTTTTAACTTTTTTAATACTTCGCGAGCCCGTGGTTTTAATCCACTTTAAACTTGCGGGCTTGCACTGCGGGGAAAGAGCAGGAGAGTCGGGGCAGCAAGACAGATTCGGGGCGCAGGGTGGTGAGTCAGGGCAGAGAGCAGGGTGGCGAAAGGAGAATCGGGGTGGCAAGGCAGGAGAAGTCAGGGCTGAAAGGCAAGAGAAGTTGGGGCGGCAAGGCAAGAGAAGTCGGGACTGAAAGGCAGGAAAAGTCCGGGTGGCAAGGCAGGAGAAGTCCAGGCGGCAAGGCATGAGAAGTCAGCAGACAGCAGGAAAGGTCATGAGCGACTGGTCCCCACCAGTCGCTGCTTTTTGGATTGGCCCGCCCAGTCGGTGTTCCTGAAAAAGTTTAGTGAATTGCATCCTTCCTGCTTTGCACGCCATTTCCCTTCATTTCCCCTCATTTGCATGCGTGGATCGGAATTGGGTCGGGGTCGCAAACCAATCAGTACATGATCGGTAAGCTTTGTGAATCTAGCTCGAAGTGAAGAAACTGTCACTTTTCCTCATAGAAAGGCCAAGATTTACTAACTTTCTTTTATTGGGCGATCCGTATGAGATCCGTGGCCGAGTCTTCCCGGGCGACCGATCCACAACGCATCCTCATACAAATTGCAACGATCGGAGGCGCACCCCATGCTGATCACATGGATTGCTGCAGAGCAATCCTGACGCATGCGCAGACCATCTTCTTTGCCTGTAGATGGTCTGCGCATGCTCTCTGTGGCATAAATTTTGCTTTTTGACTTTTTTGCAATTTTTTGACTTTAACTCGTGAGCCCTTGGTTTTAACCTGCAGGTTTAAAGCGAGGCTGCACTGCGGTGTGTTCTGGAACAGAACAGAACACGGCGTAGTGCAGTCCCACTTTAAACCCGCAGGTTAAAACCATTGGCTCGCACTGAAGGGAAGGGCGGCAGTGAGCAGGAGAGTCCTTCCCTGCAGTGCGAGCCGGGAGAGTCGGGGAGG
The DNA here is from genome assembly GCF_902459505.1 of Geotrypetes seraphini. Taxonomy (NCBI): domain Eukaryota; kingdom Metazoa; phylum Chordata; class Amphibia; order Gymnophiona; family Dermophiidae; genus Geotrypetes; species Geotrypetes seraphini. The sequence goes on along the minus strand of NC_047084.1, from coordinate 313,529,024 downwards.
CAGAGAGCAGGGCGGTTTTACTTTGGGGGAAGAATGGTTTTACTTTGGATTTTAGGGCTGCAAGGCTGGGATTTCAGGGTGACAAAGAGCAGGACAGTCGATAAGGACGTGAGCGACTGGTCCTTAGCAGTCGCTTCTTTTTGGATCAGCCAGCCCAATCGGTGTTCCTTCTTTTTTTTTAGTGAATCGCTGCCTTCCTGCTTTACATGCCATTTCCCCTCATTTGCATGTGCAGATCGGATCGGGCAGGAGGTTAGTGAATCAGGTCGGGGTCGGAGAACGCTCACAAACTGGTCGGGACACGATCGGTGGGCTTAGTGAAACTAGCCCTAAGTCATCAGCATACTGAACTGTTCAACTTATACAAAGCCATGTAAGGGTACCTTCTTGTTTACATGTTAGTCTACTTAAGAATCCATTTAGAATTAATGAGGTATCAGTTTTTCTGAGATTCATATGTATTACAATTCTAATGGAGTATCCAACTAAAAATAATAGTTATCAAATCCAATAATTCACTGGCGTGCTTCTGTCGCCCCATTTCTGTAAAAAGTCGATGTTGCAACAAACAGGCCAGCAAAGGCCACAATGAAAAGCATAAAAGCGGATGAAAAGCAGCGTATGATATCTATACCTGCTCGAGCTGTCTCTTTGTTAGGTGCTTTGAAGACATCATACCGTTCCCTCCCCCTCCCTCTCCCCTGCAGAGATCAAAAGAGAGCTCCGTCTCTTTGGAAACAGTGCCATCTGCACCTCTTGCTTGGAGAGCAGAGAACAACACTTCACCCTCCACTATTAAAATGCAATTAACTGTCTGTTGGAATAGAGAAAGAGTATTCAGGAAGTGAAAGTAATTCTTCTCTCATCATCTCAGCCCCAGTTCCAAGATCTACCGGGGTGACAGAAACAGCAAGCACTGAGATGAACAATCTCTGTTTTCATCACCAGTGCAATAGAAATGGCCTCTTCTGGCCTCACCCATACAAAGCAGGCAATTAGATAGCAGCAAGAGAAAGAACTGGCCTGTAAATTGAAATACTCATCTCAACAGGTGGTTTGAAGAGTAGTTCTTTTGGTGCAGTTTTATGCAGGCCCCCTGTTTAGCTTACTCTTGCAGTGCTAATTTAATTGTATAGGGCACCCGCTATATCCCCCAACACTATCACCCAGGGTGAGCCTGATCTTCTCAAATTTTGGAAGCTAAGCAGCACTAGGCTTGGCTAATATTTAATATCTAGGAGGAAGCAGCAGCAAACCATTTTGGAATCATGATGTCACAATCATATGAATGTAGGAGATTCTTCATCTCTCAACAGTATACTTATTGGAAGCTCACCTGTATTTGCTTATACTGTATTTCAGACCTCAAAACATGGCTGTGGTTGAAACAGATGATGTTTGAAGTTCGCAGGGCTCCATTGAATCTCATGGTTCAAAGAGCAGCAGAGAAATTGCACAATCTCAGTGAGATGACAGAGCATGCAACCTGGTTCAGTGGCTGCTAGCACAAGCCTGATTGCAGCAGGTTAGGTTGGATGGGCTGAGGTCAGGGCCGGATTAATCAATAGGCCCAGTAGGCACATACCTAGGGCCTGAAACTATGAGGGGGGCCTGCTGAAGGAGGACGACTCACCTTGCCATTTTTTTAAAATGGCAACGGCCCCCTCCTGACATCATCAGTAACGGGACCCCCGGACCCCACCCATCGACAGCAATGCAGCTGGCTCTGTTACAGGAAGGTCTCGTGATGACTGCGTCTGCCAGTCCATCCCCCTACGACATCACTTACTTACTCCGGAAGAAGTGACGGAGGGGGATAGACCGGCAGACGCAGTCATTGTGGGACCTTCCTGTAACAGATATGGCCGCGTTACCATTGATGCGGGGGGGGGGGAGGCCCATTGGCATTGATGCGGGGGAGGGGGCCTGTTTCCACTGATGCAGGGGGAGGCCCGTTGCTGTTGATGCGGGGGCAGGCCTGTTGCCGTTGATGCGGGGGAGGGGGTAACCTGTTGCCATCAGCTGTTCTAATTCTGCTTTCGGGTTGCCTTTTGCAAAGGAGCTCAGAGAGCAGAGCTGGCAGCTGCAATGTTTGGAGGGGGAGAGAGAAAGGGGGCAGGGTGGTATGGAAGGGTTGTGAGAAGGATGGTATGGAAGGGTGGTGGAGGAAGAGAAAGGGGGTAGGGTGGTATGGAAGGGTTGTGAGAAGGATAGTATGGAAGGGTGGTGGAGGAAGAGAAAGGGGGTAGGGTGGTATGGAAGGGTTGTGAGAAGGATAGTATGGAAGGGTGGTGGAGGAAGAGAAAGGGGGCAGGGAGTATGGAAGGGTGGTGGAGGGAGAGAAAGGGGGCAGATGCTGATGGAATTGGTGTGTAGGGAAAGGGGAGAGAGACATAAGGGGGAAGGATACTGGATGCAATTGGGTTGGAGGGAAAGAAAGGGAGCAGATGCTGATGGAAGTGGGGGGAAGGGAGAAGAAAGAGTGAAATGCCAGACCACAGGGGTGTGGGAGAAGGAAGGGAAGGAGAGGAGAGAGATGCCAGACCATTGGAGGAGGGAAGGGAAGAAGATGGATGCCACACCAATGGGGGGGGGGAGAAAGAGATGGAAGGGAGAGGCAGACAATTTCTGGAAGAGGCATAGAAAGAAGGCAGATGCCATATGGAAGAGGCAGAGAGAGGGCAGACAGTGGATGGAAGGAAGAGATGATGAGAAGATGAGGAAAGCAGAAACCAGACAACAAAGGTAGAAAAAATTTCTATTTGTTTTATTTATTTATTTTTGTTTTAGGATAAGGTATTATTGTAGCTGTATTGATAATCGTTTATTAATAGAAAATGGAAATAAGATGATACAGTGAACTTGTGTGTCTAGGGGCTATTGACGAATTAATCCTGCCCTGGCTGAGGTGGGGGGTGGGAAGGAAGGAAGGAGAGCAAGGCAGAAGCTGGATTGAAGCTGGATTGGAATATGAAAGAGGGGAGGAGAACAGGGTAGAAGCTAGATGGGACTCCAGGGTGTAGGAGGAAGAGGAGCAGAGCAGTAACTGGATGTGAGTACTGGTGATGGTGGTGGTGGGTTGAGGGGAAGGGGGGAAGGGAACATAGCAGAAGGTGGGAAAGGAACAAGGCAGAAGCTGGATGGGACTCAGGGCAGATGCTCAAAAGCATACCACTGAGTAAGGCGGGTTTAGCCAGTCTAGCATTTGAGTTGGTTCAGCCTCCAGTGCACAAAAGAGTCCTCAGCAGCTTGTACCGACTATGGTAGCAGCCACTGAGAATCCTATACAAATATATTACAAGGATCTCAGTAATATTAAATCAGTGGTCTCAAACACGCGGCCTCCCAGGGACTATTTTACAGCCCGCGATCTGTCCTCTGCTTCCCTTCCCGTCTCACTGCCCTCCCCCAAGCCATCACAATCGGGGAACAGGCCAGCGCCGAGGTCTTAGCTCTCCCTGCTTATCTTCCCCAGCTCGGAGCCGACCAATTCTCACCACCTGACATCAATTCTAACGTCGGGGAGGAAGTTCCGGGTCAGCTAATCGCTGCCTGGCTGGCCCGGAACTTCCTCTCCGACATTAGAATTGATGTTGGGTGGCGAGAATTGGTCGGCCCGCGCTGGGGAAGATAAGCAGGGAGAGCTAAGACCTCGGCGTTGGCCTGTTCCCCGATTGCGGCAGTGGCGGCTTGTTCCCCAATGGTGGTGGCTTGGGGGAGGGGAGGGAGAAATAAGGAAAGAAAGGGGGGGGACAGGGAGACAGAAAGAAAGAAGGGAGACAGGACACAGACAGAAAGTTGCATGGAGAGAGAAAGACAGAAAGAAAGGGTGGGCATGGAGAAAGAAAGAAAGAGGGCACAGAGAGTGAGAGAAAGACAGACATATAGAAAGAAAGGGGGCATGGAAAGAGAGAAAGAAAGAAGGGGCAGGGTGAAAGAAATAAAAAGTTGGGGTAGGGAAGGAGACAGATGCCAGACCAGGGGAAAGGAAGGAGGGAGGGAAAGAAAGAGATGTCAGACCATGGAAATAGGGACGGAAGAAGAGAGAGATAGAAGGGAAGGTAAGACATGAAAATGTAGATTTTGAAAAGAAAGCAGAAAAATTGAATATTAAGTTTTCAGGCCTCCTTTAGAATAAAGCAATAGATAACTAACTAAAAGGAGTCTTTAGACTTAAAACATTTAATATTTGTTCAGGCTAACAGACCTCAGAAGTACCATACTGTATGTCTATAAGCTTTAAAGATCATACAGACTCAATTGTCTATATTGAATTTAACTGACCTAAGGGTGATAAATTATAATAATATTCTACTATTGCAGGGGGATTTTCCTTGATACAGCCCGTTCGGGGCAAACATAGTCTATGTCGGAGTGCCTACCCCCACCCGCGTAGATGAAGATGAGTATATTTTGATATTTAAAGTATCTATATCTTGATATATAAAAAAAGAAAAAAAAGTATTATAGAGGCCTATGACGACCATGGGTGCCAATTGAGTCTGTATGATCTTTAAAGCTTATAGACATACAGTATGGTACTTCTGAGGTCTGTTAGCCTGAACAAGTATTAAATGTTAAGTCTAAAGACTCCTTTTAGTTAGTTATCTAAAGATGGATGCAAGGCAGAAAGTGAAGACGGAGAGAAAAACAGTCAAAGGACAAGAAGGCCCTGGAAACATAGTTAAAAGCACAGAAAAATAAAGTCACCAGCCAACAAAGGTAGGGGAAATGATTTTATTTTCAACATAGTGATTGAAATGTGTCAATTTTGAGAAAGGAAAGATATTAAACTTTAAATGTGAGGGCCGCAGAAAAAATAGTTAACTGTTAAAGGAAAGATTTATAAACTATAAAGAGTTTTACCTCATGCAAAGTTCTCATTTCTTTAATAAGACATTAACTATTTTTTTCTGAGGCCCTCCAAGTACCTACAGATCCAAAATGTGGCCCTGCAAAGGGTTTGAGTTTGAGACCACTGTATTAAATTGAGCATTCCATGTATTGCACAGCAAGAAACGTCCACCTTTTTGCGTGCAAACTTTTCTGGCAGGTTGGAGCTGTCGGTAGCATAAAGGTAGGAACATTTTACTTGAATTTTAAAAATTTGCTTGAATTTTAAAGTCGGTGGCCGTGTGTGTGTTTTGTGTACGTGTGTTTCCCATGCCTTACAGCTGCATCTGAAATCATTGTGGAACACACACACACAAAGACTCCTGAACTCTGTAGCAAAGAGACTTCAGCTGTAGGTTTTTGTTTTTGCCCTTGCTGCTGCTTATTCAGAGTTCTTGTGATCATGGCTCTCTACTAGTGCTGCCCGATTCACCGATTCACTTTGGTGAATCGATTCAAATTGATTCATTTTCCCCACGAATTGGACTCACCTTCAGTGACTAACCCTCCCCCGGTGATGCCTGATATACCTCCAGGGCCTTCTAAAGCAGCAGAAGCAGCAATGCAGAGAAAAAGCTTCTGGGTCACCGAAGACAGCGTATTTCATTCACTGATGCTGATGACGGCCAAAGGGTTACAGCAGCGCCAGGTGAGCAAGCACAAGATCTGGGGGAAGGGGGGGGAGGGAAGAGAAGAAAGATGCTGGACCGCGGAAATGGAGAGTAAAGGGAAGGAAAGATGCCCTAGACTTCCAGGGGAAAAAAAGGGAAGGGGCAGAGAGAGATACCAGAGCATGGGAGGAGGGGAAGGGAGAGAGATGTCAGACCATTGGATAGGGAAGGGGGTGGGGGGAAGAAGAAAGAGATGTCAGACCAGGGAAAGGAAGGCGGTGGGAGGGTATGAAGGGAAAGACAGAGATGCCAGATCACAAAGGAGGGAGAAGGGAAAGGAAGGAGGGGAGAGAGATGGCAGACTATGAGAGAGGATAAAGATCCCAGATAATAAGAGGGGGAAAGGGGGAAGACAGATGTCAAAACCATAGAAGAGGGAAAAAGAAGGAGGAGATGGTACATAAGGATGGAGGGGAAGGGGAGACAGAGGGAGGACATGGTGTACAGGGATGTGAGGGGTGGTGAAGGAGAAGGGGAGAGAGAGGGAGGAGATGGTGCATAGGGTTGGGAGGAGTGAGGAAGAGAAAAAAATTGAAGAAATGCTGTTTATAGATAGATGGGAATAGGGGAGAAGAAAGAGGGAGAAGATGGTACACATAGATAGATGGGAAGGGAAGACATGGAAAAGTAGATAGATTTGAGGAGGAAGCAAAAAATGGGAGAAAGTTGAATGTTAAAATTTAGTGCCAAAGAAGGATACAGAGCAGAAGGAGAGAAAAACAGCAATTGGATAAGAAGGTCATGGAAACAGTTAAGAACACAGACAGAAGGAAGTGAAACCAGAGACTGGGAAAAGATGAGTAGAAAAATAAAATCATCAGACAGAAAAGGTAGGAAAAGTGATTTTATTTTTAATTTAGTGATTGAAATGTGTCAGTTTTCAGAATTTACATCTGTTGTCTATATTTTGCACTGTTCAGAAAGAAATGTATTTCTTTCTATTTCTCTGGTGGTGTACTGCATGCAGAGTCTAGCATCTTAGGGTTTCGTTTGTATATATTAATACTTTTAGTTTGTGGTCCTATATTTGCATAGGGTTTATCTGTGTTCTGCACATGTGATCAAGGACAGGTGTTCAGGTAGGAATGAATGTTGTGAAGCATTATTGGTGTCATGGCCCCAAGTGGGAAGATATTTGTCGGCAGTTTGTCCTGGTTTTGGAAGGCCCTGAGCTCGAGGCCACATCTTGAGGGGCTGTACACATGTGCGGATGTTGACGTGCAGACATCACATGCATGCGCGCATGAGCATGATGTCATTGCATCAACATCCACGCATGCTGAGGCCTTGTAGACACGGCCCAGAGCTCGGAAAAGGAACCACAAGGTTCGTGTGGGGGCGGGGACTTGGGGTGGATTGGGGCAGGGCTAGGGGCAAAATCTGGTAACCCTGGGTGGGGTGGGTGAAGAGGCTACAAAATAAACCCACCAGGACATTTGAAAAAAATGCCCGATTGGGCAGAAAAAGTGAATCAAATTGAAAAATCGATTCAGTAGGCTTAAGGTTACCATATGTGTGAAGCCAAAAAAAAGAGGACACATGATCCCGCCCTGCTCTGTGCCCCCATCCCTTGCCTGCTGTGTGCAGTCAGGGTCGTAGCAAGCTATAATTGCATTCCATGTGCCTTGCCCTCCATGGCGCCCCATCTTTTCTTGTGTTGCACCCATGATATATCACACGAATAGGGAAGAAAAATTCTTATCCCAGCCAACTTCAAGAAAGCTACAAGAGATCACAGAAAACTGAAGTGGCACATTAAATATCCAAAAAAACATAAGACAACTCTTATTAAAATGATGCCAAACTGTGCTCAGAATAATGTGCAATTTTCAGACCAAAAATCGGGACAAGCCTGGTTGTTGAAATGCTGTGACTTCCCACTTCAATCATTGCACAGGTTTTGCAAACGGCAAAGCTCTATAAATGCAAAAAACCTATCTTGTGCTTATGAAAACTTGCAATAGAGGCACTGGGTCCTGATGCATTTCGCGACAGCTGCTTCGGAAGATCCTTAAGACACCCTTCAAAAAATGTGGTCTGTCTCTCCCATTCACTTGAAACTTCTGGGCTGCAGTTTGAAGTTTCAAGTGAATGGGAGAGACAGACCGCATTTTTGAAGGGTGTCTTAAGGGTCTTCCGAAGGAGGTTCCCTGAAATAGTCAGATCTCTCTTAATTACGTATTTGGATTCAGGAAAATAAGAAAGGGAAATCGTGGGATTCACATTTAGAGCTGTGGTGTGAATTGTGTGAGGATCTACCTATTGATGTGTTGATGATGGAGAAACATAAGGAGGTCCCGAGAAATGTTGAAACTCCAGAACTTTCTCCATCACCGTATATCTCATCATCTGGACTTTATCCAGCACTGACTAGTATGCCTAGTGTTGCGGCAGGCTATATGCCACTAGATTCAGTCATAGAAGGGAACTCCAAGAAACCAGTACCAAAGCTACTCAGGTTTTAATGCCCATACCAAGTGCTCCTTGTCTCATAAGCTTGCAACCTCTGGGTCATAACATAACATAAAAATTTATTTATATACTGCAGTACCTTAGGAGTTCTATGCGGTTTACAAAAGAAAATTGAAACAGTGACAAAAACAAATGACCTAGGAATTCTTAAATAAGTAGATTTTCAATAATTTCCTGAACTGCTAGTAATAGACAGAGCTAGCTAACAGATTTACAAACTCTTTATCACAAAAAGCTGCCTGAAAAGATAGGAGCAGTTGAAAATAGCTCTTGTATAAATGACCCTTTACTGATGGAAAAGCAAACAAATTACAATCACATCTTGGGCATTGTGAATTAATGAATAAAAAAAAATGATCCACAAGATAATCAGGTGTAAAACTTTATAGCAACCAAACTTAAATCTTATTCTGGCCTCAACTGGTAACCAATGTAGTCTTTGGTAATAAGATGTGACATGATCTGATTTTTTCAGATTGAAAATTAATCGGACTGCCGTGTTTTGAATGATGCGGAGTCTATGAAGATTTTTCTGATAACCCGCTAGGTAAACTACATTACAGTAATCCAACTTAGGGCTCCTTTTACTAAGGTACGCTAGTGTTTTTAGCAAATACAGGAAATTACCGCACACTACACTGCGCGCTACGCTTCTAGAACTAACACCAGTTCAATGCTGGCATTAAGGTCTCGTGCGCGCGCTATTCCACGCGTTAAAGCCCTAGCGCATCTTTGTAAAAGGAGCCCTTAGAATTAATGACTACCAACAGTCTAAAAGAAGAAACATCAAAATATGGTCTAATAGTCTGTAATTTCCACAGCTTATAAAAACTTTTCCTTACTAAAGCATCTGTATTTGAATCCATTGTGAGATTTTGATCTAAAATAACCCCCAAAATTCTTATAGTTGGATTAATTGAAAACAAAATTCCATTCGTATTTGTACTCGTCTCTATTTCTTTCTTCTTGCGAGGAGTAGCATAGAAGAATTTTGTTTTTTCTGTATTGTGTTTTAACTTAAATTCAGTCATCCATAATTCTACAGTTGTGATTAAGAACATAAGAATAGCCTTACTGGGTCAGACCAATGGTCCATCAAGCCCAGCAGCCCGTTCTTATGATGGCCAGTCCAGGTCACTAGTACCTGGCCAAAACCCAAGGAGTAGCAATATTCCATGCTACCAATCCAGGGTAAGCAGTGGCTTCCCCCATGTCTTTCTGAATAACAGACTATGGACTTTTCCTCCAGGAAATTTCCAAACCTTCCTTAAACCAGCTACGCTATCCGTACTTACCACAACCTCTGGCAAGGCTGCTTTTACCACAGTTTGGTAAAAGGGGCACCTAAAACTTCTTAACAGTCCTATCTGCAAGATTGCTGTAATTTCAGTAAAAAGTGCCAGTTATTTGTTTTTTCTATTCTCTATAGGTATTATATCCAGGGCTGGCATTGGAAGGGGGGGGGGGGGGGGAGGGAGGGAGGAGGGGGCAAACAGGGCAACTGCCCTGGGCTCCACAATTAGAAGGCCCCCATGGACTGAGATGTCCTTCCTTTCTCCCCACCCTGTTCCAAAGTCCCCCTCACCTGTTAAAATGCAAAGGGGTTGCTGGCGCAGCAGCGATTCTCTAGTGCTGCTGGCAGCTTCCTCTGTGCTATTCCCCTTCGGCGGTCTGATCTCCTCTGATGCAAGTTCCTGTTTCCAACTGGATGAACCGCATCAAAGGAACAGCACCAAGGAAGCATTTTAAAAGGTGAGGTGGGCTTTGGAACAGGGTGGGGAGAAGGGAAGGACATCTCAGCCCCCTGGAGCAGCTGATTTTTAAATGAAGGGTGGGATACTGGATGGGATGGCATGGCATATGGTAGACGCGGGGAAGGGAGGGAAGGAAGGAAGGAAGGGAGAGATGCTGGATGGGATAACATTTGGTGGGTGGGGAAATCGGAAGAAGAGGCAAGGAAGAGAGGAATTGGGAGCCCACTCCTTAATTTCTGCCCAGGGACCCAGCATATCTAATACCAGCCCTGATTGTTGTATCACAGTCATCCTCGGCACACATTCCGCACTGTGCATTTTGTGAACCACAACAAAAGGCTTCTAATGCAAACGGCTGAAAACAGAACTCAGTATATTTACCACTGGCAATAAATTCAGGAACCCTTGCCATTCTATGGTTTATATAGCCCACCTCTCAGCAAGCTAAGCTAGCAGCCAGGAAAAGGGGCTGAGTCTGTAAGAGATGAATTAACAATGCAGCGGCTGTTACTTTTTTTTTTTTTTTCTTCTTGTTGCTTGCTCTCTGAGCCCATGAAAGAGCATGCTGTTATTAAGAAAACTCCCCTAAAGGCTCTTTGCACTCATAGAAATTAGAAGAGTGATACATTCAAGTATCTGATGTTCTTATTTTTCTTACTTGGGAGTGTTGGACAAGAACACAGCCAGCAGGAAAACAAATGACTCTAGTGTTCAGTCTGGGCAACTTGTTGAAGCTCCAGTACCGGGCCTAGTACAGATGTTCTGTGCTACCAGTGATTTCTGCTTTTAAAAGAACGGCAAGACAGGGGAAATTTGCTCTAGGCAAAATAGCATAGGTTTTCTTTTTGTTTTGTTTTTTAATTATATGGCTTGATTACACTCACAGCCTCTTTTACAAAGCCACACGGCAACAGCCCCGAAGCCCTTTAAATCTCTATGGGCTTCGGGGCCGTTAGCGCAGCACAGCTTTGTAAAAGAGGCCCTCGGTTTACTTTGGCATTCTGACATTTTGGTGGAACAGAAAGTTTTGTTAATTTTAAAAATGCTATGCAAATTTATTTTTGTACTGAATAAGAGGAGGGAAAACCACAAAGATGCCATACTAGCGCTCTCAACTGTCTGCAGAGTTGAGGCTGATTCATCCAAATATTTTTGCACCATTTATACGGCACTTGGAACCCTTAGATACAAATACTTTTATTCATGTCTTATACCAGTGGTCTCAAACTCGCGGCCCGGGGGCCACATGCAGCCCGCCAGGTTCTATTTTGAGGCCCTCGGTATGTTTATCATAATCACAAAAAGTAAAATAAAACAGTTTCTTGATCATATGCCTCTTTAGCTATAAATTACAATATTATTATTAAGACTTAGCCAAAAGGAAAGATTTATAAACTATAAAGAGTTTTACCTCATGCAAAATTGTCATTTCTTTAATAAGACATTAACTATTTTTTTCTGCGGCCCTCCAAGTACCTACAAATCCAAAATGTGGCCCTGCAAAGGGTTTGAGTTTGAGACCACTGCCCTTATGCAGAAGTAATTCTATCTTAATATCTCAATGCACAGAACATTTAAATACGGTAAGTCTGAACTTCCAGGTGCCTCTCATACCTGCCTTGGTTTGTCCCGTAAGAAATTGTTTAAAACACTTTGCGTAGCTTGTGGAATCCTACCACTTGAAATTAGAGGTGATCAGACCTATCTTAAATTTAGGAAACTGGAAGATATGGGCTCCATTTTACTAAGGTGATTAGCATAGGCCAGTGCCGTAACTTTACCGAAGCCCTTTAAATACCTATGAACTTAGGTGAGGTTGCAGCAGTGGTGTAGTGCAGGGGGGATGGTCCACCCCAGGCACCACCTTGCTAGGGGCACCGGCACCCCTCCTCCTCTCTGGCTCCCCCCGCTTCTCCCTCTGCCAGGAGCATTCATGCACTGTATCTATTTTACTTTTTTAGCGCGAGTAACATTGCTGTCCACGTTGGCATCGGCGCTCTCTCTGATGTTACTTCTGGGTCCTGCACCTAGGAAATGACATCAAAGGACGAGCCGACACTGACCCAGGCACGCTGCTCACATCGGAGAAGTTTAAGTTCAAACAATTTTTATTGATGCAAACAACAACAAATACAACATTTAAACTTGTATAACAATGATGATGCATCAAATATAATAATATGATGAACATATTGATGTGGTCAATATTACATACAACACCAACACAACACAACAGAGAAGATCTTTAAAGCAGTGGCTCAATTCTTTAAACTAAATTCCCCTGACGCAGCATGGTTGCGAAACAGGGCCTGTCAGGAATTTCTTGATAACCTCCAGTGCTATATCGTTTAACTGAAAACTGAAAACCGAAACATCACTGAGTGATTTTGCTCACTGCGCTACAGTGATCTTGCCCACACTAGAGAACAAATAGACATCTTTACAGATAAGTGCAGGGTTTTGATATATTTTTAATCAATTGTTGAAAATATGTTTCATAAGAATAACTAAACGGAGTTTTTCTTAGACCAAGGATGTGTTTCCTAATGCAATTTTACAATTGCCATAGAAGTTCCTTGAGTTTTTCTCTTGGAACACTGAGGTCTTTGCTCCGTGTACCTGCCCTCCTGAAGTCTCTGGAAAGGGATATATTATATGAATGTATGTTCAGTGGCTTTAGGATATTTTTGGACATTCAGCTTGGGTGGAATTATTGTTTGTCATAACTGATAAGTACACATCAAAAACACTCGTAACACAGATATGTCGCTAATGCTGTTCTACAATACAGCTTATTCCTATAACCGAGGGGCCAGGTGCAGTTATTAGACTGGGACAAAATGGGTAGTACAAGGTCCGTTAGAATAAACTGATGGGAGGCTAGACTCAAGTCAAGTTGATTATACAGTTAAACAAGATATAAGGAATTGATTTTGTTACAGTGTGAGTAGCAAGCTAGTCCTGGTGCAGAATGAGGCCCAAATTCTGTAACCGGAGCCTAAAGTTAGGCACCTATTTGGCCGGTGCCCAACTAGATAGGCGCCTATCTAAATTGACCAACAAGCCAAGTTAAGCTTTTTAATCAGCACTAATTGAAACTTAGGTGCCTATCAAGAAAAAGCAATTCCGTAATAAGGCGCCTCTAAAAATTTAGGCTGCCTTCAAAAAAATAGGTGCTATACATGTTAGGCGTGGGCGTGGCTTTGTGTTAGGTGCCTTGTTACAGAATCGCTGCTCTTAAGCGTGCTTAAGCGCTCGCATGGGCGCCTATGTTTTAGCTATGCCTAGAGCTGGCCTATTTATTGGGCGCCTCCAAAATAGGTGCCACTTAGCGCGATTCACTAAATGGCACCCAATTTTACTTGAATCGCGCTGAACAGTGACTATTTCGGCGCCTAACTTCTGGCCGCTTCTCATAGAATTTGCCCTTGAGTGTTTTTAATCACACATATTATGCCCAAAAAATCAATGCTGAAAGAAAATGACTATTTATTTTTAAAATTTCAATACCGTTTTATTACAAAACGGTTTACAATAAAATTACACACATAAAATATCGAAACAGGTCAGAACAGATAAACACAAAAGCAGAAAGATTCAATCCTTACAATAGGTCAAATGCTCAAAGAAATGCATCAACAAATAATTGCGTTTTCAGCAGTTTCCTGAATGAACTCCTATCACCACATTTCCAAATTTGGCCAACATGGCCATTGCACAGTTTTGCTCCTGCACATGAAAAGGTCATAGCATTCGTTTCCACATACTTGGGATTGGCTATTTTATAAATTGTACCTACAGTTAGGCGTGGTTTATAGAATAGTGCTTATGCCCGGGAGCTGTGCCTATCTTTAGGCACACGACTAAAACGTAGAAACGGTGGAAGTCATTCATACAAAAATTGGAGGACAAAGCCTCAAAAGTCCCAGTGTGCACAGCATGATAACTGAATTGCAAACACTAAGCAGGACCTGTATAGAGACTGTTTGAACTAAAGATTGTTCTGTTTGATTTGGTTTTTTGCCCATGATAGAAGCTAGTCCTGCTTAGTGTTTGCAATATTCAGTCTTCAGCACCTCCCCTCTTAACTCAGCACCGCCTCCCAGAGAATCAGATGGAGGGAACATGTCTTTTCTGCTTGTGTTTATTTTTCTTTAATATCAGTATTTTTTTTCCATGCTTTCTTGTGGCGTTTGCTACAGTGCTTCAGTGTTCCCTGCGTGGAATGTCTTGGGTTGCGAGACTTTTGGGAAGTCTGCTTCCGGGGGAGGGGGGGGGGAGGGTCAACTGCCTGACAGTACGCCCCCTGGACAGCCTACTCCTTCGTTCCGGGGCTCAGGGATCTGTCCCTTGGGAGCTAATTCACCTCAGGTTTGTCTGCTAATGGGTAGGTGCAGGCTGCATGGTTCTGTGGAGGTACGACCATAGCTGACTTGCGTCTCTCCACATATTCGCTTTAGCGCTGGTCCAGTGGTGGTCTCCGGCCATTGGTTTCGGCCCGGGGGGCAGTCAGAGGAGTCAGAGTCCAGCGCATAGACTTGTTGAGGCAGAGGATCTCCCTGTGGGCTGTTTCAGCTACCTTTCCTGCAGTCTTTCTGCATCATGTAGCACAGTAATAATGAACTGACAGGCTGTGTCAGAGATTTTGGGGGGTGATCTCCAAAAGTGAGTTTTCGGCAGTTTGGGAGTGAACCCTAGTCTCTCCCTCCCCTAAAATCCTGAAATCGCCATGTTTTGAGGGTTCTTGTGTTTTTCCCATTTATTTTGTTTTGAAAATTGCACAGGGGCCAATTTGGACTTTTTTCCTTATTTGAATTTAAAATTATTTTTTAACCTTCCAAGCATCTTTTTTGAAAGATAACTACTCAGATGGGCTCACTAGGGCAGGATTCTTCATATTCATACCCTATTTGCAGTGGATGGCTGTCCAGTGAGCGGCCGTTGTTCCACGTGTGCTGCAGCATGAGATGGGGGTGAAATTTCATCGGCCCAGGTTCCCTCGACTTTAGATGGTGGTCCTTCAGCCCAGCACACCTGGGGGCACTTGAGAATGTTGAAAGTGGCTCCCGAGGATAGGCACCTGCAGCCACTATGAAGTGCAGCTGTGATTCGGAGTCCAAAGCCCACAAGTGTTCTAAGGATTCTAAGAAGGATCCGCAGGGGGCAGCTCCTGTCCTGGAGGATGGTTTTTCACTTCATTTTATTAATATGCTATACCAGGCTTATTTAACTATGAAAATGGCACCTTCCGCACCTCTCCCGGCACTTGTGTTGGTACTGGGGGGTCCCTCCCCCAAGGAGGGGGTTACCAAGCCTAATCCTCTCATCACATCTTCCTCGGTTGTGCCGGTGGTTGACCCAGATTCTCTAGGCCTTGACCCTACCTTTAATTACGCAGGCTGGCACTACTGCAATGGGGGATGTTGGTACTCTTGTGGATTTCAAGGCCCAGGATCTGGGAGGTCTTCCTGATATGGCGGAGGATCCTGCGGTGCGGAGATTTTTTTAACTCAAAAACTTGGTTGATTTGATATCCGAGGCCCTCAGAGAATTACAGCTGGATGCAAGTCCTTCTGCTGCTGCTGCAGATTGCTCACTGATGGATAGCGAGAGGCCATACTTGGCATCCTTTCTGGACCGTCCGGCTATTTCTAAAATGCTCACAGATATCTGGGAAGATCCTGTAGGTCCTTAAAATGTGCTCAGGCCATGTCCTGGCTCTATTCCATGGCTGACGCTTTTAATCAGTGTTTTGCATCCCCGAGGGTTGATTCCTCGGTGGTTCAGGTGACTAAGCGCACTTCTCTTCCGAATGATGGAGGTGTCATCCTGAAGGATGCTCTGGATTGTCACCTGGCCTTTGTTCTTAAGCACCTTTTTGATTCGGAGGCAGCGGGCCTTCGGGCTTCTTCTTTGTGGCTAAAGCTTGCCATTCTAAGCTTCACCATGACCCTGACACTGTAGGATCCTTCTTAATTTCAAGGGTGGATTACATGGCGGATGCCTTGTATGACATTTTCAAAGTATTTAGCAAGCTGTCAGCCTATTCTATTTCTGCATGTTATGGATTCGGCAGTGGTCTGGGGACTTGTTCTCCAAGGTGACCCTGAGTAAGTTGTCCATCCGAGGGCAGTTGCTGTTTGGCATAGTTCTGGATGACCTTATGGCCAGTGTGCAGGACAAAAGCCTAAGGCATTGCTAGAAAGGGGGTTTGGGGTGCCATAGTTTTTATTCCCCACGGCGCTTGGGTCCATTCTATGGGGGCTTTTCAGGTATGAGCTCTTCCCAGACTGCCAAGCTGTAGTTCGGGGGTTCTTGATGTCAGCTGGCATCCGGGAGCCATCCGGCAGCAGCCTCCAAGAAACCTGATGCCAGGCCTTTGGCTGCTACTCCACAGATTGGAGGGCGGCTCTTGGCCTTCCTGGCGGAATGTCGGGACATCACCTTGGAGGTTCTTCGGGTTGACTACAAATCGGAGTTCCACTATCCTCTCGCAGAGATTTTCTTGGACATTCCTACAGGCTGTCCAGAATAGGTGTTCAAAGTGGTGGCCAAGGTGAAAAGGTTGTTGGACTTTGTGGCTATCGAACCCGTTCCAGAGCAAGATTTGGGCTCCAGCAGAAATACCCACTGCAGCACAACCATAAAGTATAGATTGAACTTGATTCTGGAAAACTGTGCCACAGTTCTAAAGTGGATAAATTTGTAATTCGGATCACCGCAGAAAAAGAAATGGAACATAATGCACCTCCTGCATCTGGAGTTAATCAAAATACCACAAAGCAAACTGCTGAAGATTTGGATGAAGATGAGAGACCCAGCACTAGCAGTGGTGCAAAAAAAAAAAAAAAAGTTGCTCATTTCAAGAGAAATGGATGTCAGATTTCAGTTGGCTCATGTACTGCAAGATAAAAGAAAAGACATTTTGCAAGACTTGCCAAGGTGCAAAAGGTAGAGGTTTAATACAATTTGCTACAAAAGCTGAGTCTTTGTTCATTGACAATGGATTTGATGCATTGCATTATGCATTGGAAAAATTCCATAAGCATGAAAAATCAGACTGCCACCGGGAAGTAACAAGCAAATTAGTGAGGACACAAAATGTATTTACCACGATGAGTAAAGCCAAGAAAAATTAAATGCAGATTTCTCGCCTGGTGTTGACAAAAGTTTTCACATCACCAAGATATCTTGTTCAACAGGGCCAGGATATACATGGTCATACAGATGAGAGATCTAATTTTTTGAATTTATTTAAAAGATTTCTTAACAGCCTATAACTAGGTGGTTTTACAAAAAAAACAAAAAACAATCATATATAAAAATAAGGAACATACAGCGCATATGATACAAACAATAACAGCAGTTCCTTCATATCAGCCATATTTTACGGCATTCGACATCATATCAATACAAAAACATTCATAACCCAGAAAAAAACATTTATTGAAATGCTTCTACAAATAATGTATATCTAGATTTCTAATCCCACACAGTACTCAACGTCCACTTCGATCATCTGGTCAAAATCTGCTTTCAGTACCCTCTCTGAAAATCATAGGAACAAGAAGATCTGATATGTTCACAGTGATGGGACCTCAATGGTGGAACGCTCTGCCTCAATATATTAGAATTGAAAATGACATCGCAACATTTAAAAAATTTTTAAAAACCTATCTATTTAATGATGCTTTTTTTTTTTTTTTTTTTTTTTAAATATCATGTTTATTAAGACAAGAAACACATGGACAGCCACTTACATCAATGATACAGCATAAAGGCAATACAGAAGTATAAGAAAACATAGCAATGTACCTGGGGAATTGAGCCACAGATCATCAGTTCAATACGCCCACCCAAACAAACATAATATAAGCGGGTCATAAGCGTAAACAGGAACATAAGAATGCACAGGTGATGTAGTATGAAAATGATGCCCAACACCCCGGCTAATATCAATCAGCTAGCTATAAAGGATAACAGTGAACCGTCCAGCATCCCTCGCTCAAAATTTCTAATTAGAGAAACTGCAACATCAACAAGGATCCCCAAACGATCCACCACAATCGCATATCATGCATACCCCAGTCAAATCACACACACCTCCAAACATACCTCAAACAGCCCAACGGACACACACTTATACGTCTTTATTGTAGTCTTGTTGACTTGAGTCACCTGAGCAAGAAAGGAATGGTACTCAATTATGCAAGACTGAAATATACAATTATTCAAATTTTGTGACCTGCTTCACCCTACCCGAGAGAGGAATACATGATGTAAACATGAAAATACAGAGTTACGATATACAGAGTCATGATATACAGAGTCATGGGAGACGTGCACGAACACATACAATGCAGGAGCCCTCTCTACTGAGTGGCTAAGCAATCCGAGCTAGAGATTCCCTCCAAAGGGAGCAATAGTGTTTCCAATGGGGCTGGGGACGGGATGCATAAGTGTCCAATTCAAACCATGCTTGGAGTTGCATCCTCGCTGTCCACATGCAATAGGTCGGAACCTCTTCAGAAGCCCAAAACTTTAAGATGAGTTGTTTGCCCACAAGGAGCGCGTGGAGGATGTATTTGTGGGCTGAAAACTCCAGTCCTTGTTGGTTGAAATCCGTGATATCTCCCAGTAACAGGGCGGGTGGATTCCAGGGTACGGCATGCTGCAAGACAGCCGCCAAGTGGAGCTGTACCTGACTCCAAAAGTGCAGTTTGGGGCAAGTGAAAAATGAATGAACATAGTCACCCTTGTGGGATGTACATTTAGTGCATGTGTCAGTACCCCACAAGCCCATGTGATAGCCTCTAGCTCTAGTGATGTAGGACCTATGTAATATTTTGTATTGTGTTTCCTGCAGGCCCGCAGCCTTCACATGTAAGTATAGGGTTTGAAATAGGGGCTTAAGGTCGTCTATAGACACCTGCATGCCAAGCTCTGTGGACCACTCACCCCCCAAGATACTTAGGCATCCCTCTCCGAAATGATCTCTCCCCGCCTTATACCATGTAGAAATCTTGTTAGAGGCAGTAGGGGTAGCAAAAAAAACCAAGTCCAAAGGGCCACTTCTCCAGTTATCCCTATGCGCACGTGCCCAGGAGTGAAAATAGTGGTGCATTTGCAAATAAATGTACATGTGTGCAGGGGGTAGGTGCCATGCCATCCGCATTTGTGCAAAGGAAGGGAATTCCCCCCCACCTAAGGCCAAGACATCCCCCACAGTCGTGGTACGGGCGGTTCGATCCCCCAGTCCCACCAGGCCCCCCACTCCGGATGCAAAGTTAGGATTCCAGAGGAGAGAGAGAAATGGGGATACAGTAGGCGATCTATTCTGAAGAGTTCGCCACCAGCGCCATGCCCGCCTGAATGGAAGGAGGAAAGATAAGATAGTGGAGCGGGGCTGCGCACCCCCTCTCCCCGTTCCATGAAGGAAGGAGAAAAAGGACCAGGGCAAGCAGCATTCCTCTAGTAAGGATTCAGGTGAATAGCGGCGCGATGAAACCAGTTGCTCATGAATCCAGCGAAGGAGCGCGGCTATGTTATATATACAGAGGGATGGCAAGCCCAGGCCCCCACGATCTCGACTCTGGGTCAGTTTAGTGGAGTTAATACGTGCTCTCCTCCCCCTCCACACAAAGGAGCAAATGATTGACTGATAGGCGCGCTCATCTGCACGGGTAACCCAAACGGGTATAGTTTGTAGTGGGTAGAGTAATTTCGGGAACATCACCATTTTAACCAAGGCCACACGCCCCAAAAGCGAAAGAGGCAGCGATTGCCATTTAAGACATAAAGTTTTGATCCGTCCGATAGTAGCAGATATGTTAGCCTCGTACAACTTGTGCGGATCTCTATAAAGCATAATACCTAAGTACTTCAGCTTTCCCGGGGCAATACCTACACCAAGACTCCTACACCAGGGCTCCGTCTGTGAGCCCCCTAACAAGAGAGCCTCCGTTTTCTCAAAATTAATTTTTAAACCAGAAAAGACTCCATACGCACGAATGAGGGACATCAGGGCGGGCATTGTCCGGTCAGCATGATTAACATATAAGAGCATGTCATCCGCGAACATACTGATGCGAAATTCATTGGAGCCCACCCTTAGACCCTCCAACTCTACATCTTGGCGAATACAAGCCGCCAGAGGTTCAAGCGAGAGAAGGAAGAGGAGGGGTGATAGCGGGCAACCCTGACGAGTGCACCGTCCCAGAGGAAATGGGTGAGAGAGTCCTCCATTCACCAGGAGTTGGGACGTGGGGCGATGGTACAGAGCTGACAACAAGGCGATGAAATCCCCCTTGATCCCGAATCTGCCAAGCGTCCGAAAGAGATGGGGCCAAGAGACCATATCGAATGCTTTTTCCACATCCAAGCTAGTGATAAGCGCCTTGTCGGAGGTGGTGCGAGGGTGTTGTAACACTGCAAGGACCCGTAAGAGATTCATGGATGCGTGCCTGCCAGGCACAAAACCAACTTGGTCTTCATGGATGAGCGCGGGTAAGAATTTATTGAGACGCGACGCTAAGATGCTAGCCAAAAGTTTTACATCCTGGTTAAGAAGGGAGATGGGGCGGTAAGACCCCAAAGCATCAAGTGGGTGCCCGGACTTAGGGAGAATAATAACGTGTGCCCTGTTATGTGAGTCTCCGGGAGGAGTAACACCTCGGAGTCCCATAAAGTATTGTTGTAGAGAAGCTAGTGCCGGGGGGTCCAATAACTTATAGAATTCGGGGCCGAAGCCATCTGGGCCCGGAGTTTTGGCCAGCTTGAGCTTTTTAATAGCAGTCTGCAGTTCTTCTCCTAGAATAGGACCATTAAGGGCATGGCATTGATTGTCCGTCAAAGTAGGTAGACAGAGGCCCTGAAAGAAACAATCACTAGCAGTTTTGTCATAAGGTTGTGCGGTGTATAGGTCTGTGTAGAATTGCACGAATTGTTCTGTGACGGCCGAGTGAGTAACATGCGTAACACCTCGTTTATCTTTAATAGAAGTAATGATATGGCGGGTTTTGTGTGGGCGCACCAAGTTAGCTAGTAATCTCCCCATTTTATCCCCCCAGCGGTAAAGTTTGTATTTGTAACAGTAGATATTACGGTTAGCCCTTTGATCCAACAGGAGGTTAATTTTTTGCTTGACGTCACTCATGGCCTGTTTGGATACGTCATCCAGACGAGAGATATGAAGAGAGCGAAGGCTGGCAAGGTCCCGCGACAGAGCCAAGAGTTCCCCGTCCCGCTTTTTGTTCAGGGACGCCGTGTAGGCCAGTATGTGACCTCGCATGACCGCTTTAGCTGCCTCCCAGTAGACAACGGGGTCCACATCTGTTGGTGAATTAGTATTATGGAACTCCTCCCACCGTTTTTGAAAGAATTCTCGAAACTCCGCATCCTTGTAAAGGAATGGGGACATCCGCCAGATACACCCCTTGGCCTGAGACCCGAAATGTAAGTCAAGGCTGAGCAAAGCATGATCAGATACAAGAGGTGGTAAGAGGTTCGAGGCCAATAGGTTCAGAAATAGAGAGGCTGAGATTAGAAAATAGTCAATGCGCGAATGAGACATGTGAGGGTGAGAGTAGAAAGAGAAATCAAGTTCAGTGGGGTGTAGCATGCGCCAAGCATCCAACAATCCCAGTTCTTTAATAAGGAAGTTTACTCCTCTAGTGAAGTGGCCCCTTGGTACCAGTCTGGCCGGCCTACGAACCCATTGGGGGTTTGCAACAAAATTAAAATCGCCTCCCATGATGACCGGTTGAGGCATGAGGGGTGCCAAATGACCCATCACTGAGGTGAAGAAAGCATGAGAGTAAGAGTTAGGGGCGTAAATATTGCATAAAATTAGAGGTTTGCCCCATAGTTCACCTATCAGAATTAGAAACCTCCCATTGGGGTCATCAATTTGGCTGTGCATGTGAAAGGGTATATTCTTATGGATGAGGAGAGCCACTCCGCATTTCCGATTAGTAAATGAGGCCGAGTGTACCTGACCCACCCAGCCCCTACGCAGTTTCCCATGCTCCCCAGAGCTCAGATGGGTCTCCTGTAAGAATGCTATGTCAGTGTGTTCACGCTTAAGATATGCTATGATTTTTGTACGCTTAATGGGTGAATGAATTCCATCTACATTCAGTGATTTAACATGCAATTGTACCATTGAACTTACAGATATGCATATAGTAAACAGTAAATGACCATAGAACGAGCGGTGGAGGCCGTCCCAGCCAATGCCTCCACTCACTCATGAAATACCGATGTAACTTGCTCAGGCTATAATAGTGACTCAGCTTAGAAAAACCCATACAGTCATCCAGACAACCTGCAGACATACCCCACACACAAACCCGATTCATACCCACATACGATCCCCCATTCAAGCTCACCCATCCCCCCCTCCCCGTCTCTTCCCTCCCCCAAACCCCAGCATGGAAGGCCATGCTAATACCAGAAAATACAGAAAATAGGAAACAGGAAACAGCTCCGGGCCATGCCCTCAGAGGATAAGAACTAGAGAATGACACGGGGAGCGATCCCCGCAGCGAATCGCTGCGTGGCTGCGGTTTGGCTGCGGGTTATGGTGACCTCATTAGCAAATCGCCGCAGACGCGGGGACAAATCCTTTCACCGCCCGCAAAAACGGTGAATAGATTTGTCCCCGCAGGCCAATGTCCCCCCTTCTAGGAACCGCTATTTACCTGTGTTTCACCATGCTCCTCATTTGTCAGATCAACCCTTCCTGCCAATAGAACCCGCCCTCCCCCCCCCGACGATCGCCCTCAGCCCTTCATGCCGACAGAACCAGCCCTCCCCAACGATCGCGGCAGGAGGGTACCCATCCCCTCCTGCCTACCCCAACAGCCCCCCCGACGATCGCAGCAGGAGGATATCCAACCCCTCCTGCCAGCTCCCCAACAGCCCCCCTATGATCACTGGTAGGAGGGTGTCCAACCCCTCCTGCCGGCACCCCCAACGGCCCCCTATATCGCCAATAGGAGGGTGCCCAACCCCTCCTGCCGGACCCTCCCCCAACAAACCCCGCCATCCCGAAACACCACCCTTAGTCTTACTTTCCAAGTTGGACCGGACAGCTCCTCGCTCGTCTGGCCAGCAGGCCTGCCTCCGTCCAAATGAGGCGGGCCCGCCCCTCCCCTCCCCTGCCTAACCCACAGGATCCTAGGGCCTGATTGGCCCAAGCACCTAAGGCCCCTCCTATAGCGGGAGTGGCTTTAGGTGCCTAGACCAATCAGGCCCTAGGATCCTGTGGGTTGGGCAGGGTAGGGGCGGGCCCGCCTCATTTGGACGGAGGCAAGCCTGCTGGCCATACGTGTGAGGAGCCGTCCGGTCCAACTTGGAAAGTAAGACTAAGGGGGTTCCGGGGTGGGAGAGTTCGTTGGGGGGGGGGTCCAGCAGGAGGGGTTGGGTACCCTCCTGCCGGCGATCTTAGGGGAGGCCATTGGGAGGACCGGCAGGAGGGGTTGTGTACCCTTCTGCTGCGATTGTCGGGAGGGCCGTTGGGGGGGGTCTACAGGAGGGGTTGGGTGCCCTCCTGCCGTGATCGCTGGGGGGAGGGGAGACTTGCAGCCGTAGTCCCAGGGGTGGTGGAAGATTAGTGATTGAAAAACTGTATGAAAAATAACTATTTTAAATTTAGTGATCAAAATGTGTCAGTTTTGAGAATTTATATTAATTAATTTTTTCTCTGCGTGTTTTGTTTTTGTATAGTTATTAACTAATATTTAACTAAGTTTTAAAGTTTTAAAGAATGTTTCCTTTATACGTAAATAAAGAAAAGTATATAAAATCGTACCCGTTTGAGGCTTTTATGTATGCAGCGGTGACGGTGACGGGGCGGTGAATGGGGTTGCAGTGGCGGTGACGGGGCGGTGAATGGGGTGGCAGTGGCGGTGACGGGGCGGTGAAGGGAATGGCGGTGACGGGGCGGTGCAGAGGATGGTGAGACGGGGACGGGGCGGTGACGGGGACCAATTTTTTCACCGTGTCATTCTCTAATAAGAACAATAACGCATAGAAAACTTTGTGAGCATGCTGCGTGCTCTGGTGAAGCACAATAAGGCTCCGAAAAGCAGTATCACCCTTGGGAGGGTTCAAGATTTCAAGCAGTCCCTCTAAACCCCCAAGTACTACCCAATACTGCAGCGCCGAAGCACTGTACATAGATATCTACAGAAGCGAGAATGTATGCTGCAGCGACAGGTCCTCCGCATAACAGAGGGTGGATAGATAGAGAGGTGCCTGCGCCTCGTCGCCCCTATTCATACATACATATCAGCTCGGCGCAGCAGGCATGGCCTCCCAAGGAAACGGGATAAATGCTCCGAGACATCTGTCCCCCTGAGTGGCTGTGCTTCTCCTCCAGAGGGCAACTGTAGTCTATCATGGATGAGGCGAAAGAGCCGGTAAGCACTGGGTTCGCCGTTGCTCCTGCAGCAGGCTAAGTTCCTAGTTCGGGAGCATGCCGCAATAGGTGAGGTGTTTGGGCACAGCAATCCCACCACGCTCCCGGCGATGCACTGGGTCCCCAGGAATCTCGAAAGGTACAAGAAAAAGAAAGGAAAAGAAATGAAAAAGGGCACCTTGGATTCTCCGCCAAGTATCCACCTTTCACCTGCAGTTAACTTTCCGTCCGGTCCTCTCACCCCGGGTAGGCGTGCCAGAGTTGAGGATAGATCAGAGTGGCAATCGCTTCTGAAGAGGGGCAGGCAGATCCCGGTTGAGGACGCTTGGTCGCCGGCAGGTACCGGGGACACCATACCAGTGCCGGCGGTGTCGCGGAGCAGTGAAGGTTGTTGGTGAAGACAGGGGCACGTGCTGGGTATAGTGCAGCAGTATCACAAGCCATGACCAGGGAACGCATTGGTGATCTTTTAGGCCTTCTCTGGCTCCGCACGCGGAGGCGCCGGTAGGTCCTGTATGAATCGCTCCAGATCTCGCGGGGATTCAAAGTAGTGAATCTTATTGTTGTAAGAGACCCGGGCTCTGGCGGGGTAAAGCAAGGAGACCCTTATTTTTCTTTGATAGAGAGTATTGCAATGGGGTGCCATGGCTCGACGTCTTGAGGACACCTGGGGGGAAAAGTCTTGGAAGACCAGAATTTTATGTCCCTCATAGATGAAGCCAGCCCCCCGCTGAAAACAGGCTAGGACACGTTCCTTCATGGCGAAGTTAAGGAAGCGGGCGAGGACTGGCCAAGGTCGATGCTCTCCCTCATGCTGGGGGCCCACCCGATGGGCGCGTTCAATCAGGACCTTCTCCCCCGTCTCGCTGAGGCCCAACACTCCCGGCAGCCACGATTCCAGGCAGGTCCGTAGGTCGACATCCCGAACAGTGGAGGGCAGCCCTATGAACCGTAAGTTGTTTCTGCGGTTCCGATTTTCATGATCCTCCAGTCTGTCCAGGCAGGTAGTTTTTGCAGTCTCCAGGACCCTCAGGTGCTCCTCAAAGTTTGCTGCCCGGTCCTCTTGCTGAGCCACCCGGTCCTCCACCCTCTGTAGTCTGCCCGCTTGTGTCTCCAATGTCTCCCTAAAATCCTCCATAAAGGTTTGGATTTTTGCTAGCTTGTCCTCCATAACAAGAGTTAGGGACTTAGTGAGCTCTTGTATGGCCGCTTCTTGAATTGTGAACATGGGGACCTCGTGGCTGTCCGCCATCTTAGAATCCGTCGGCCTCACCTTCCCGCGCGTGTCTCGCTGCGCCCTTGCAGTCATGCCGGGCTCCAAACACTCCCTGAAAGCGCTCCGTACACTCCGAACACCAACAGAGAAATGTCGGTCCGCGGGGCGCCGGGATCCGAAGCGATTGCGGCGTGCTAAAATAAGATTTAATTCGGCATGGCCCGGAGCTGTATGGAGGCACGTCCGCTCAGGTACGCGGCATCACGTGCTCCTTAATGATGCTTTTAATATCTGAAACTTTTATATTTTTTAGAGATGCTCCTAACTGTGCTATGGATTAATTACCCCTTACCTTTTGTTTTTTCCTTTTTTCTACCAAAAATTTAAGATTGTAACTTTTAATTTTTTTCCCTCCCGATTCATGTCTGTATTTTATGTAAGCATATTGTTAAAATGTTAGTTTCTCTTTATTATTCTTTACTCAGATTTTGTACATCGCTTAGCAATTTTAATAGGCGATTCATCAAATGTATTAATAAACTTGAAACTTGAAACTTAATGTAGTCTTCAAAAGTTTCTTAAACTTCTGAAAATCTACAAGAGCTCCTGGTGGTCCAGTCAACTTATTCCACAGCGTTGAAGTTAAGGGGTGAAGTTGGTCCTGAAATCAATGGCTACAGCGAACAAATTTCAGATGGTTATTACATGAAGTAACTAGTGAAACGCTTATGATCATGTATCAGGATTTCTTAAGTAAAGTGCTTGAAAACATTCAAAATTGTGAGTTTTTTTTCTATCATGGTTGATGAAACAACTGATGTAAGTGACCATGAACAAGTTTCAGTTTGCATTCGCTGGGCTGGTAAACGTTTAGAGGTTCACAAAGATTTCACTGGATTTTATGAAACGGGTGAAGCAACGTCAGAAAACCTTTTCAGTATTGTTAAAGATGTCTTCACGAGGTGTGGCTTGGATTTTATAAAGTGCAGGGGACAGGGTTTTGATGGAGCCAGTAATGTCTCAGGAGTAAGGAATAGTGTGCAAGCTAAAGTCCGAGAAATGGAGCTTTGACACGCTCTCAATTTGGTTGTTCAGGACCGTGATGTAAAAGTTTTTGAATGTACTATAGCAGTGGTCTCAAACACGCGGCCCGGGGGCCACATGCGGCCCGCCAGGTACTATTTTGAGGCCCTTGGTATGTTTATCATAATCACAAAAGTAAAATAAAACAGTTTCTTGATCTATGTCTCTTTAGCTATAAATTACAATATTATTATTAAGACTTAGCCAAAAGGAAAGATTTATAAACTATAAAGAGTTTTACCTCATGTAAAATTGTCATTTCTTTAATAAGACATTAACTATTTATTTCTGAGGCCCTCCAAGTACCTCCAAGTCCAAAATGTGGCCCTGCAAATGGTTTGAGTTTGAGACCACTGTACTATAGGAATGTGCTCAATAAAGAGATCAGGGAACTGATTAATTTTTGATAGTGTATCTCCTAAATGAGTAGCAAAATTAAAAAATCCGAAACATTCATCTGATGCGACCATTTGCACCTGCTAGATGGGCACTTTGTGCAGCTAGTCTGAAGCCAGTTATTGACATTTACAGTTAGGGTTACCAGATTTTCCGGAACTACAATCTGGACCTATGGCCGCGTTCCCAGGTCCTTCCAGTTCTGCCCGAGTCATGCCCCGTTCCACCCCCAGCCCGGCCCCTTCAACTGGTTCACTTGGTGGGAGAGCATGCACAGATGCCGTCCCAACGTCGCTCCTAGCTGGAAGCTTTTCAAAACCCGGACAAAGTGCCGGGTTTTGAAAAGCCTTCTGGACGCCCGGACATGTCCTCTAAAATGAGAACATGTCCGGGGAAATCCAGACATCTGGTAACCCTAATTATAGTGAATTACTTTAATTTTTTCACGTGACAGCTGTGGAAGATTGCACTGATGCTGGGGCTAGACTGCAGACCTTTGTTGTGTATTTCATATCACAAATGCTTGAAGTTATTCTATACTCACGTTACCACTCTCCTAAAGTTTAGGGTTACCAGATTTCCCATCTGGTTAAAGAGGATGCGTGGCCCCGCCCTGTTCTGCCCCGTGGACAATCCTTGGCCGAGTCTTCCCAGGCGACCGATTCACTATGAGTCCTCATGCAAATTAATACGATCGGAGGCACACCCCACAGCACACCCACGGATCGATGCAGAGCGATCCAGACGCATTCACAGACCATCTTATTTGCCTCTATGTACAACCAAGGTCAAAACAAGGAAGGGGGGGAGGGCTTTAATGGAACAGAACACACTGCAGCCAGGAACAGAACATGCTTTTAACCCGCGGGTTAAAACCATGGGCTCGCACTGCAGGGAAGGGTGGCAGAGAGCAGGAGAGGCGGCAGCGCTTGTCGTCTTGTGATTTTTGCACGAGGGAGATGCGTTTAAAATGTTTTATTTTTGTTTTGATACTGGTATTTCAGGGCTGCAGGGTTGGGATTTCAGGGCGGCAGAGAGCAGGACAGTCGGCAAGGATGAGAACGACTGGTCCTCAGCAGTCACTTCTTTTTGGATCGGCCAGCCCAATCGGTGTTCCTTCTTCTGTTTAGTGAATCGCTGGCTTCCTACTTTGCATGCCATTTCCCCTCATTTGCATGGGCGAATCGGATCGGGTGGGAGGTTAATTGGCCAGGAGGTTAGTGAATTGGGTCGGAGAAGGCTCGCAAAGCTTAGTGAATCTATTCTAGCCTTTTGTCTCCACCGACTTCACTGGGAGTCTGTCCCATGTATACACCATCCTTTCTGGAAGAAGTATTTCCTCAGGTTACTCCTGAGTCTGTCCCCTTTCACTTTTATCCTATGCCTCCTCATTCCAGAGCTTCCTTACAATTGATATTTGTGCCTCTATGCATTTATGCCACAGAAGTATTTAAAGGTCTCTATTACATCTCCCCTCTCTTGCCTTTCTTCAAGACTAAAAGTATGTGCTTTAATATTTTTTGGCTGTCTCCATATGCTTTATGATGAAGTCCATTAGCCATTTTACTAGCTACCCTCTGGACTGAATTAATCCTGTTTATATCTTCTTGAAGGTGCAGTCTTCAGAATTTTACACAGTACAGGTACTTCCAAAAAAAGGTCTCACCAGAGACTTTTTAGGTATTATCACCTCCTTTTCCCTGATGGCCATTTCCTTTGTTTGGCAAAGAAAGAGCAAACTAGGTAGCGATGCAGACTTTATACTTCATTCACTTATCAAGTTCCTGGGTCCTTATATACAAATCCCTTTTCACCTTCTTCCTATGCCCCCTCATTCCAGAGCTTTCTTTCAATTACAAGAGACTCACCTCATGTGCATTTATACCATGCAGGTATTTAAACATCTCTTATCATATCTCCCCTCTCCTGCCTTTCCTCCAAAGTACACATATTGAGATCTTTAAGTCTGTCCCCATTTGCTTTATGACAAAATCCACCAACCATCCTCTGGACTGAGTTCATTCTGTTTATATCTCTTTGAAGGTGTGGGCTCCAGAATTGTACGCATTATCACCTCCTTTTTCTTAATGGCCACTCCTGCCTCACAGTCTGCGTTGCTGTCATTGATGTCCTTTCCTGGGCACTGTGCTTAAGTGATCACATGACAAGGTGATTTAAAAAGAAACATATCACTGCCCTAATTCATTCTCTTCTTGGTTATTTTTACCCATATCTAAACCCTGCAGCTTTCCCTATGACACTGACATAACCATGCCTTTTGCGCGTGAACCCTCATGGCAAGTTACCTCCCTATGCATCTTTTCACCTTCATTGTCTGTCTGAGATTAGCTCATAACCTGTTTCTTCCCATTCTTCCTCTTTCCCCTTCCACCACAATGCCTTCTGCACTCTTTTTCCTCCTGATACTGACTCCACCCCGAACCAATGAGCTCCTAATGTGACACCAGCTTCAACAGAATGTTTTTATAATTGTACTTTAGCTCTGTACGTATTGATGAGAGTTTTACTGGATGATTTGGGAATGTCTTATGTGAATAAATAATGTATGAGGACAATTCTTTAACTGGGTGCTACAATTTAGGGTGTCGATGCTACATGCTGAATGCCATTTCTATAATGGCATCTGTGTGCCACGGTTCTACTAAGAATACTAATGTACGTTAATATTCGCACACCTAAATGTAGGTGTGAACAGTTGTGCCGAGCCTATGCACATCTAAAGCCTATGCACATCTAAAGCCTATGCACATCTAAAGCCTATCTAAAACAATCTCTTATCGGGATTACTCCAACTTAGAATCATCTACTATTTCCTCTTTTCTCAACTCTAACTGTTTACTACCTGAAACTGGCTCCTTAGATGACCATCTTACAATATGGAATTTAACTATTCAGAAATTATTGGATAAAGAAGCACCACTCATTAAAAAAACCATCTCCTCTCGAAAAACCCACAATCCTTGGTATTCTTATGAGCTCTCTCTAATAAAAAAACAACTTAGATCATTGGAGAGGAAATGGCGTAAAAATAAATCAGATGAAAATCTGAAACATTTCAAAGAAAAATCTGTTCTTTATAAATCAAAAATTAATGAGGTTAAACGATCTTATTATTCAAATAAAATTATAAAAGCTAAAAATCCGTCAATACTTTATTCTATTTTAAAATCCATTACTCCCAATTTACAAAGCGATACCAATCAATTAAACTTAACAGCACAAGACTTAGCTAATACTTTCTGTGATAAAATTAAAACTATTCGAATAATTTTTCAATCACCTTCTCCTGTTACTTCAACAGACGCTACAAACGACCATCAATTTCCATATTCTAAATGTTCTACATTTAACTATCCTTCTTTAACAGAGATTAAAGATATTATTCAAAAAATCAATTTAAAAGGCTCTTCATCGGAAATCATATCTCCTTTCATATTAAAAAAATATTTTTCTTGTTTTGGCCCATTTATACATTCCTTAATATTAAAAAGTCTCAAATCAGGCACTTTCCCCACTATATGGAAAACAGCAATCATTCATCCGTTAATAAAGGACCGCAAAATAAACTCTGACGACCCCATGAACTACCGTCCTATTGCAAATATCCCATTTATGGGAAAAATAGCCGAAAGAGTAGTGTTTAATCAACTATCTGATTTTGTTGAATCTACTAACGTTTTACATCCCAACCAAACTGGTTTCAGAAAAAATCATAACACAGAATATTCATTAATTGGATTAACAACCAATATTAATTATTACTTGGACCATCACAACTCTGTCATACTTTTTTCTCTCGATCTCTCTGCTGCATTTGACACCATTGATCATTCACTACTCCTAAATAGATTAAAAACCATAGGGGTATGTGATCTAACTTTAGAATGGTTTACTTCATTTCTATCCAATCGATCATCTATAGTTCATTTCAATAACTCAGTCTCTAATTCTTTTTCACATGACTTTGGTATCCCTCAAGGATCTATTTTGTCTCCTTTACTTTTTAATATTTTTCTTTCTCCTCTACTTAGTCTAGCTCAGTCCATAGGCTTTACTACCTACGCCTACGCGGATGATATTCAGTTGATCCACCCCCTCAATTCTGAAAATTCAACTGAAATACATTTAATTAATCAAAAACTTACAAAAATCAAAAACTGGCTTTTTCAAAACAGATTAGCTCTAAACATAATTAAGACTAAAGCATTACTTTTTCCTATTAAATCGGGATTAACACCAATAATTCCATTTTCCATCGACAATATTCCCATTGAACTTGTATCATCAATAAAAATACTCGGAGTCATAATTGATCAAAATTTTACATACCACGACCATATCAGTAATATTGTCAAAAGTTGTTTTTATCGTTTGCGAATGATTCGATCAGTGTCGAAATTCTTGGAACCCAAATCTTTAAATATTTTAATTCATTCTTTAGTGATTGCCAAGCTCGACTACTGTAATTCACTATTGCTAAATATTACCCAAAAGGAAAAGAAACGACTACAAATAATACAAAACACCGCAGTTAAAATTATTCATAATGGAAAAAAATTTGATCATGTCACTCCTTTCCTTATTGATTCACATTGGTTGCCTATCAACCACCGTATAACTTACAAAATTTCTCTATTAGTATTTAAAACATTAATTACGCATGAACCACAATTCATAGATAGGTTACTCATTCCTTACAATGCAACACGATCCCTCCGCTCTTCATCACAAGGACAATTAATGATTCCATCCTTGAAGATAATTGGTACCAGACGGTATGACATATTTTCTGTAATGGCCCCCCAAACCTGGAATAATTTACCACTATATATAAGAGAAGTTAAAGATCTTAATAAATTTAAAACTATTTTAAAAACTTTCTTATTTAAAGACGCTTTTAACGTTTAAAAATGCATTATATTTAATTTTTTTTATTTTTTTTTAAAAATTACTATTTATCCAATTTTTCACATTCCCTTTCCGTATGTCTTTTCCTACCCCCTCTTTTTCCATTTCTTGATTAAATATTGTAACTATTCCCTACCATTTTTTCCTTCCTTATGTATCATGTTAGTCTGTTTTGTCTGTTTGTATCTGAACCTCATTTACTGTTTTACTTTTAAAATCCTACTTATTTTATATAAATTGTTAATCGCTTAGCTTGTAATAAGCGATCAATCAAATTTTAATAAACTTGAAACTTGAAACTTTGCGTCTAAATGCAGCACTTTAGCACATAACTTATTCTATTCTATTCTGGGACTCCTCCACCCATGCCCTGCCCACATCTACATTCCAAACATGGCACCCAGCTACATATCAACCAAACAGACCACTCCTCTCCTAGGAGGAAATACATCTGCAAATACAGTACCTCCTGGTCGCGCCCTCCTACTCCAGAGCGCCAGATGAGGTTCCTACTCCCTCTTTCTACAAAGCTATTGGAATCAACTGCTTCCTCACATCAGGTTCCTCAAAGGGTTGTGAACTTCAGGAAAGGAATAAAAACTTACCTCTTCCCATAAATCCGGTCACTCCCTTCCAGCCATATGTATTCTAATGTACGCTGAGCTAGATCCATTCTAGTTGTTAATTGAAGATGGAAATAACCGTATGTCAACTTAAAGACCAAATTGTATGCTAAACTTGACTGTATATCTAATGTTACTGTACAAATGTAAATTCATAATTTGTCTATGCTATATGTATGTCAACCTTGTTACCTGTACTGAGCTCGTTGGGGAGGACAGGATATAAAACTAACCAAATAAATGTATGTTAAGTGCCTTATGCATGGGAATTATAGAATCTATTACTTGATAATAGCAGTTTGGTGGTCACTATGTGGGTGATTAGCTTCACAAAGGGATAGTAGCCTTGAAGAAACCCTCTGGGTGAAACATGTCGGCTTATTAATCCCTCAGAACCTGACCACTTAAGTTAAGTACCAAATGATTATTTAAAAAATATTTATACTAATTATGAAGGATATAACTACATCTCACTTAAAATATATAAATTCTTGAAAAGACCCGGTGAAGATTAAATGCATAAAGCCAGATACTATGAGATACACTTGAGTATCTTGGTGGCATTTCTGAGGGTCTAGGTGATCAACATCATAAGAGAGGGGGATTAAGAGGTGGTCGAAGGTGGACCACTCTCGAAGTTATAGATTCATATGATACACTCTCTCATAATTTTTTTGGATACGCTGACTATATAATTGGGAATTATAGAATAGCACTTTAGTACTAATACACAAAAATGTGCATTATACACACATATGTGATAGTATTCTATAACATGTGTACAAGTGGAGTCTAACTTTAGGCATCCTGTTATATAATATACATAAAATTAATTAATTGTAAATTGATGTGGGAACTGAAAGTGGAGCTAGGAGCAGAGCTTGGATCTCCCAAATAAAAAAGGTGTTCTTTTGTCCCTGGGGTGGGGAGGGAAGAGCATGATAGGGAGGAGAGGCAGGTTGGGAGGCAGGAAGAGAGAGGAGAGAGGCTGGATAATGGGGTTGGGAATGTGCCAACTGATAGGTTGTGGGAGGGCACCAGAAAACCTAGCATCAGACCTGTCTACCAAAAGAGATCAGTCCAAATAAAAACACAGCAGATCACCATGATGAAAATATTAACAGTATTTATTAAAACATTCCTATAAGCCCAATAGGGCTATGTTTTACCCCCCTTGGGCTGCATCAGGGGCTGACTTATACCAGAAAGTACTAATCTAAGATAATATAGTAACATAGTAGATGATGGCAGATAAAGACCCGAATGGTCTATCCAGTCTGCCCAACCTGATTCAATCTAAAAATTTGATGGGGGGGGGGGGGTTCCTTCTTAGCTATTTCTGGGCAAGAATCCAAAGCTCTGCCCGGTACTGTTCTTAGGTTCCAACTACTGAAGTCTCCGTCAAAGCTTACTCCAGTCCATCTACACCCTCCCAGCCATTGAAGCCCTCCCCTGCCCATCCTTCCCCAAACAGCCATATATAGACACAGACTGTGCAAGTCTGCCCAGTACTGGCCTTAGCTCTTCAATATTTACTATTATTTTCTGATTCTAAATCCCCTGGGTTCATCCCACGTTTTTTTGAACTCCGTCACCGTTTACAAGATCTCACTTATCTGACAGTAATTGGCTGTTCTCATTTACAAGTTGTTGCCAGTTAGATCTAGACCACAGCAAGATGCTGCCCCATTGGAGGAGGGAGGGGAAACATGGCCATTTTGGGCTAGTAGAAGTGTTTTAATAAATATTGTTTATTTTCATCACGGTGATCTGCTGTGTTTTTGAAGAAGGACATGGCACTATTCGAAAGGGTCCAGAGAAGAGCGACTAAAATGGTTAAGGGGCTGGAGGAGTCGCCGTACAGTGAGAGATTGGAGAAACTGGGTCTCTTCTCTCTTGAAAGGAGGAGACTAGGGGACATGATCGAAACATTCAAAATACTGAATGGAATAGACTTGGTAGATAAAGGCAGAAAGAAAGGGTATAGATAAAAAAGAAAAGGGGTTTGAAGGATATAAAGGATTAGGGAAGAACAGGTTCTAGACAAAAGATCACTTTACAGGTCATGGATCTGATGGGATGCCGCAGGAGCGGACCGCTGGGCGCGATGGACCTCTGGTCTGACCCAGCGGAGGCAAATTCTTATGTTCTTATGTTCACCCTCTCCAAGGTAGGGAGAACGAGAGGGCACTCTCTAAAGCTGAAAGGGGATAGATTCCGTACAAACGTAAGGAAGTTCTTCTTCACACAGAGAGTGGTGGAAAACTGTAATGCTCTTCCAGAGTCTGTTAAAGGGGAAAACACCCTTTAGGGATTCAAGACAAAGTTGGACAAGTTCCTGCTAAACTGGAACGTACGCAGGTGAGGCTGGCTTAGAGCACTGGTCTTTGACCTGGGGGCCGCCGCGTGAGCGGACTGCTGGGTACGATGGACCACCGGTCTGACCCAGCAGCGGCAATTCTTATGTTCTTAAGTATGCTAGATATTTCCCTATCCCCAGAGTGTGTAAAATCTAAGCTTCTTTCTGAGGCAATGGAGGGTTAAGTGATTTGCCTAAGGCAGGGGTGTCCAATGTCGGTCCTCGAGGGCCGCAATCCAGTCGGGTTTTCAGGATTTCCCCAATGAATATGCATGAGATCTATTAGCATACAATGAAAGCAGTGCATGCAAATAGACCTCATGTATATTCATTGGGGAAATCCTGAAAATCCGACTGGACTGCGGCCCTCGAGGACCGACATTGGACACCCCTGGCCTAAGGACACAGGGAGGGACAGTGAAATTTAAATCTTGGTTTCCCTTGTTATCATCCCACTGCTCTAGCTACAAACACACAAGCCATAAAAGCACTCAAAAGATCATTATATCAAATTACTCACAGTACAAAATATTACCTACCCTTACCAATAATGTCTCTCTTAACCCTGCTCCAACCAGCAAGGAAAATACCATCCCTCTTCCTAGAGATGTCAAATTATCCAGTTCTAGGAGAAAGACTTTTTGTCAAGGTCTGATTTTGAACTTAACACACTACAGCATAATGTGGTATTTGTAGCTCCTGACTATGCATTGAAATGAGCACTATTTACTAAAAGTGCAAATAAGTAATAACATATGCTGAGTTTTACTAAACCGAGGTAGAGGTTTCCACCGTGGCCCAGAGCGCTAAATGCACCAACGCTGCTCTGACATTGACAGAATTCTTATGAACGTC
Organism: Geotrypetes seraphini; assembly: GCF_902459505.1. Classification (NCBI taxonomy): domain Eukaryota; kingdom Metazoa; phylum Chordata; class Amphibia; order Gymnophiona; family Dermophiidae; genus Geotrypetes; species Geotrypetes seraphini. The sequence goes on along the minus strand of NC_047084.1, from coordinate 313,493,351 downwards.
AGAGCATTTAGTTCTCAGGGCTGCGGTAGAAACCTCTGCTTCAGCTTAGTAAAAGGCGCCCATAATTGCAATAGATTATGGGACAAATTTACAATAGCATCAATTGAACAAATCAAACACCTGACAAAAAAATCTTGCTTCCTAGACATTTGTCTATCCTACTTACTAAATGCAATCCTACATTGAATAACAGCAGCTATGTCAACTCAACATTAGAAGTTGGGGATTATCCAGAAGACATTGCTAGCATTGCCTTGACCCCTATCCCCAAGACTACCAACTCATATCTCACCAAAGTGGATAACTATCGCCCAGTGGCAGGAATCCCATGGATGACAAAGATGCTAGATTTTATGGTTTACAAGCAACTACTTAATTATATATCACATTATGTCCTACATACCACTTAACAACAACAACAATTTATTATTTCTATAGCGCTACCAGACACATGCAGCACTATATATTAAACATGCAAGAGACAGTCCCTGTCCGATAGAGCTTACAATCTAATTATGACAGACACAAGGACAAAAACGTAACTGGTAATTGAAATAAGGCAATTCCTAAGTAAAGGAAAGGATATAATTCTGCTGCAATTTGATATCTCAGAAGCTTTTGATGCTACAGATCATAATCTAATGATCTGTAGGTTGAGTGGAATAGGAATCTCTGGTATAATCTAGTTCACAGAATTTTTATGCAAAAGATCTTACAAAGTTCAAAAACTTGATGAATGCTTGAGTTCATGGCGAGCTAACTGTGGAGTACAGCAAGGGTCACCTCTGTCCCCACTTCTCTTTAACATCTACATGAGACACTTAGGGCTCCTTTTACGAAGATGAGCTAGCGGTTTTATCGCACACACTGGATTAGCATGTGCTATAATGTGCGCTAGCTGAAAATCTACCGCCTGCTCAAAAGGAGGCATACCACACCGCAGGTTGCTGAGCAAGATGAGTTCTATAGGATTGGGCGACACATTGACGAAATGGGTTGGGAACTGGCTTGGAGGTAGGCTTCAAAGGGTAGTGGTGAACGGCACCCCCCTCCGAAATGACGGAGGTGATCAGTGGAGTGGTCTTGGGCCCGATCCTATTCAACATCTTTATAAGAGACTTGGCAGAAGGGCTCCGAGGTAAAATAACATTATTCGCCGATGACGCCAAACTAAGCAATGTAGTGGGCAAAAGCACAACGGACGAAGATTCAATGCCCGACAACATGATGCACAACCTACTCCTACTGGAGCGCTGGTCTAGGACCTGGCAACTCAGCTTCAATGCCAAAAAATGCAAAGTTATGCACCTGGGCAGCCAAAATCCATGCAAGACTTATACCCTTAATGGCGAGATCCTAACAAGAACGGTAGCAGAACGAGACTAAGGGGTGATCGTCAGTGAGGACATGAAGGCTGCCAATCAAATGGAGCAAGCTTCATCCAAGGCAAGACAAATCATAGGTTGCATACGCAGGAGTTTCATCAGCTGTAAGCCTGAAGTCATTATGGTGAGGCCCCACCTGGAATACTGTGTGCAATTCTGGAGGCCACATTATTGCAAGGATGTGCTGAGACTGGAGTCGGTTCAGAGAATGGCCACCCGGATGGTCTCGGGACTCAAGGATCTCCCGTACGAAGAACGGCTAGATAAATTACAGCTATACTCGAGAGAGGGGAGACATGATTGAGACGTTCAAGTATCTCATGGGCCACATCGAGGCGGAGGAAGATATCTTCTTTTTCAAGGGTCCCACGGCAACAAGAGGGCATCCGTGGAAAATCAGGGGCGGGAAATTGTGCGGTGACACCAGGAAATTCTTTTTCACTTAAAGGGTGGTTGATCGCTGGAATAGTCTTCCACTTCAGGTGATTGAGGCCAGCAGCATGCCTGATTTTATGGCCAAATGGGATCGACACGTGGGATCTATTCACAGGGTAAAGGTAAGGGAGGGTCATTAGGGTGGGCAGACTGGATGGGCCGTGGCCCTTATCTGTCGTCTGTTTCTATGTTTCTAGCGGCTAGCGCGCAGCAGTTTAGCATACGCTATTCCGCGTGTTAAGGCCCTAGCGCACCTTCATAAAAGGAGCCCTTAGAAGAATATATGTATGTCATCAATAGGAATCCTAATCTTACCATATGCAGATGACATATCTATTATGCCCTGTGTTAGACTCAAAAAAACATCAACAATGTAGACAACTGGGCCACAGATAATTTCATGAAACTGAATAAACAAGCCCCCAAGCCCTTTAAATTTCTATGGGCTTTGGGGCAATTACTGAAGCAGGTGGCTTTGTAAAATGGGGAGGGGAGGGGAGGGCTAAGGTAGTATGGTTCAGATATGATGAAAACATGCCAGTCCAGAACCTCACTTTGGGCTCCTTTTACTAAGCTGCGATAGCAGTTTTAGCATTGAGCTGGCGTTAGTTCTAGCTGCGTAGCGCAGGTTTAGCGCACGCTAAAATTCTGCGTGCGCTAAAAACACTATCGCAGCTTAGTAAAAGGAGCTCTTTAAGTACCAGTGAATCACTTTAGATAGAAAACAAAACAAAAATATTAGGAATTATCCTGGCTACTAGATCCAGTCACATCATTGTTTAAAAAAAATGTTGTTGTTTTTTTTTTTTTTAATGTCAATTAAGCTTTCAAGTTTATTCTATATTTGATATACCAACCATCACCGAGTATCTGGTCGGTTTACAATACTAAAATTAAGGTACAATTTTAAAAGAAAAGGAGGCATTTCATAAATATAACATAAGTGACAGATGAGACAGACAAATTTGATACGAGAGGTTCTTTGGTTAGAGCAATGAGAAATACATTGAAATAAAAATAAATTTTAAAAGGAAGGTAAGAGAGGGAGGGGGACAAACAAGGGAGGGGTTTCACATCTTAAAGGTGGTTCTCATTCATCACTGAACTTATGTGGAGTTGGCAGGGGATATGATCCTATCTCATATTTGATATGCGTCCCTGAATAAAAACGTTTTAAGTTTACTCTTAAATTTATTGAGGGATTCTTCAAGGCGAATGTCAGACGGGAGAGTGTTCCAGAGTGCAGGGGCTGTAGCGGAAAATATAGTTTTGCTAGTATAGAAGAGCTCCTTTGGGGGAATAAGGACTATTTGATCCTCATTAGATCCCATCAGCTCCTGAATTATAGCTATTCTACTGCCTCTCATGGATTATTGCAACTGCTTGTATGAAAATGAGAAGGAAGAGAAGAATCTTGTCTCAATATCGAACAGCAACACAAAGAAAGGAGACAAGCAAGGTGTCAATAGCCAAGCAAACAGTTCCTTTATTAATGTGCAGAGGGACCTTTTGTTTTAAAGATTCTGCACAATAATAGAGGAACTGTTTGGTTGGCTATTGACATCTTGCTTTGTATTGCAACTCCTTGTTTGAAGGCATGTCTGCAAAGCTCCTAAAAAAACTTCAACTCCTGCAAAACACTGATGCAAGATTTGTCTATGGTGCTAGGAAATTCGACAGAGTAACCCCACTGTTGAAGGGATTACATGTCCAAAGCAGAATCAAATTAAATCACTATTTGGACAATGCCCCAAAGCAATTAGCAAATGGTGACTACTTTTACCAAGTCACAATTACGAAAGAACGAGCAGGAAATACACATTATCATTTCCTACACTAACCCCCTCTTCTACAAAGCGGCCGCCGCGCGGTAACGGCCCGAAGCCCATAGAGATTTAAAGGGCTTCGGGGCTGTTGCCGCTCAGCTTTGTAGAAGAGGGGGTAAGTAAGGTGAAATTTAGAAAGCACCACCAATGATCATTTAGATCAGGGCTGCCCAAGTCCGGTCTTCAAGATCTACTGGCAGACCAGGTTTTCAGGATATCCACAATGAATATGCATGAGAGAGATATGCATCCCAAGAAGGCAGTGCAGGCAAATCTCTCTCACGTTTATTCATTGTGGAGATCCTGAAAACCTGGCCTGCCAGTAGATCTCGAGGACCGTACTTAGGCAGGCCTGATTTAGATACTTGAGGGCAAAAATCTGGAATGGATTACCAGTTGCGGTCAGGACCTCACCTACATACACCATCTTTCAAAAGAATGTAAAAACATATCTATTTGAAAACTGGTCCCCTTATCAAGACCCCTATCTCAACAATCCCTATCTCAAAAATGATCCAACAATTATGTCTGCTTTACTTTTTATGTAATCCTCTCTGAATCTGTAAGGAATAAAGCAGAATATAAATCACCTTTAGCATAGCATAATCTGTGAGAATGGGAGTTATCAGAGTTCCAGGAGTCACCTAGAATTTTTCCCCTTAACTAAATAATGTGGCAGCCCTGTCTTCCCTGCCCCCATCACAGGGGTCCTCATGGTGGAATGGAAAGAGTATGCCACATATGCTGCCTTGGATAGATGTTAGAACTTTTGGTGTTTAACCAGACTACTTAAAATCATCTCTCTCAAGTTTCTGGCTGCTTTAAACTGATAAGGACCTATCTAATAAGGGTTTATTTTAGTCCATGGTATCATTTTATGTATACTGGAAAAATCTTCAAACACCTTCTAAAGCAAAATAAGGCTGTGAATCTAAGTACTTCAAAGATCTTTGCTTTTAATTATAAGAGGAACAGCAGCTGGGCAGATCATTACTGGAATGCAGATGATCCGCTCAGTGGAGCTGAGAGGAAGGCTTCAGTTTTTGTCAGACAAACCTATTTAATATACAGTATTCAGAACTGTGTTAATCTTGTTTTTAAATGCAGAAACTCAACCATACAAAACTCCAAAGCTTAACATCAAGATAACATAACATAAAAATGTATCTTTATATCGCAATCCCTTGCAGGTCAATGCAGTTTACAAAAGAACAATCTGAACATCAACAGTGAAATACAAATAAGAATAAGCATACATTTAAATAAAAATGTCTACAAAGATTTAGTAAACAAGTTTTTTGTTTTTTATTTATTTATATCAATTTAATCATTATCATTTATACAAAATAATAATAAGAAAGGAAGAATTACAAGAAATATGGAAAGCTTCTTATATATGGAATCACTATCTCCTCTAGTCCATATAATGGGAGAATATATCCTGATATTACTAATCAATACAGTCAAATATAATCAAGATCTAAGATCAAATATTTATGGTGCATAATAAATTTAAACTCCAAACTATAATTAAGTCAAGTGAAGTCCTTACTAGTTTCTTGAAGTTGTAAAAACTGTTCCAACTGAATAGAGTCCCAGTATACATATTCACATTCTTTAAATTTCACAAGGCATTTACATGGGAATTTTAAATAAAATGTAGCTGCCAAAGCCAACACCCTTGATTTCAGAGCTAAAAAGGTTTTTCTTCTTAATTGTGTAGCTTGGGCCACATCTGGAAAAACCAACATATTATCTCCACAAAATTTAGTAAGCTTATTCTGAAAATAAGCTTTCATGATTAAGGATTTATCTGTCTCTCTTGCACAAGGTAGACCTAGTTTGGATCGTATCCTGTGAGTCTTCCAGGAAACCAGTTAGATCAAATACTATCTGTTCCAACTGGTCTATACCTAATTCTGCGTGACTTTTCTTTTTCTGTGGAATATAATATAGATTTGTTATGGGCAATATCTCTGCATCGACCAACCCCAAAACTTCCTTAAAGTATTTCCGAATCAAAATTTCTGGGGACAATAAATGGGTTTTGGGGAAATTGACCAGACGCAGGTTTTTTGCCCTTTCCATCTTCTCAAATTTCATATGGGTAACATGAGAATCTTTAACAGCTGATGAGGATACTGCTTGCAATGTAGTTACATGAGACTCTGTTGTTATAATACGTTTTTCCATTATCTTCAAGTTTGAATCAACATTTTCCAACTTATTTACAGTAAACAAGTTTTTAACATCCTTCTGAAATGCACATAAGAAAATGTATTTATTTAAGACTTATAGTCTGCCTAAACACTAAGCGGATTACAACCATACAAATATTAAATAAACGTAGAAACATTAACCCCCTCCTTTACAAAGCTGCGCTAGCATTTTTAGCGCCAACCGCCGCTGTAACAGCTCAGATGCTCAGAGGAATTCTATGAGCTGTTACTGCAGTGGCCGGCACTAAAAACGCTAGCGCGACCTTGTAATGGAGGGAGTAAAAGCACAATCAAAATTTAAAATTGTATTTTGCTGCTTCTCTGTCTTATTTCCTGCTAGACTAATCTGTCTAGTATGTTTTAAGAAAACACATCCAGAAATAAGGTTGTTTTCAGCAACTTTTTAAACTACAGAATGAATCACAGAAAGTTGCCTGGTAAGAAATTTATTGATATACAAATCTTTTATGCATACAGCCCTTTATAGATTGAAATATGAAAAATGAATATGTGTCGTATGACCTAACTGTGCAAATAGGAACTGATCTGTTACATATTGTGGGGCTAGGCCATTTAAAATGTTATAGCAAAAACAGCCACATTTGAATAATATTCTGCCCTCCACTGGAAGCCAATGCAGTTTATGGTAGTAGGGCAATACTCGTATATCACCTTAGCAGTTCCCTACCACCTCTTCAGCCCCCTCCAATTCCCTTCTTGAGCACAAAGTTCAGACTCCCCTTTGTCCTATGTGATTCCACCTCATCAGCCACCCCCTCTAATTCCCTACATGAGCATTTGTTCTGACTCCCCTTTTGTCCTGTGTGTCTGTCATAATTAGATTGTAAGCTCTTCTGAGAAGGGACCATCTCATACATGTACAATATGCAGCACTGCATGCGCCTGGTAGCGCTATAGAAAAGATTGGAAGGGTACGGTCAGATTGCTGAAAGTTCAGATAGCAGTCCTTTCTTGTTTCTGATCTCGAGGAGAAAGAGGCTCTCTGGCCTCTCTTCGGATGTCATCTGGTTCATTAAAGGGGATCTTTGATTGTGCCCTCCGATGCATCTCCCAATCCCTTCCTGGAATCTTAACACTGTATTGCAAGGTCTCAGTAGAGCTTCATATGAGCCCTTACAGGAGGCTTCCCTTCTGAATCTTACGGTCAATACAATGTTTCTGGTGGCGATTACATCAGCAAGATGAGTCTCCAAGTTACAAGCTTTGCCCTGTAGGGAGCCGTTCCTTAAGATTACGGAAGCAGGACTTTCCTTGTGCATGGTTCCATCCTTCTTACCATAAGTAGTCTCTGCCTTCCTCCTTAATCAGGAAGTCTGTTTGCCTGCATTTCACCCTATGGGATCTAATAGAAAGGATAAAGTGTTGGCATTTGCTGAATGTCAAGTGAATGCTTCTCTGGTACCTCGAGTTTACCAATGAGTTTTGCGTATCGGATCACCTTTTTGTTCTGACCATTCAGACTAAAAAAAAGGAGGCTGATGTTTAAGGCCTCAGTTTCCAGATGGATTAAAATGGCCCTTATCTCTGCATATGCCCGACAACATGATGGAGCGATGGTCTAGGACATGGCAACTCAACTTCAATGCCAAAAAATGCAAAGTTATGCACCTGGGCAGCCAGAATCCATGCAAGTCTTATACCCTTAATGGCGAGATCCTAGCAAAAACGGTAGCAGAACGAGACTTGGGGGTAATCGTCAGTGAGGACATGAAGTCTGCCAATCAAGTGGAGCAGGCTTCGTCCAAGGCAAGACAAATCATGGGCTGCATACGAAGGGGTTTCGTCAGTCGTAAGGCGGAAGTCATTATGCCATTGTATAGATCCATGGTGAGGCCCCACCTGGAATACTGTGTGCAATTCTGGAGGCCGCATTATCGCAAGGATGTGCTGAGACTGGAATCGGTGCAAAGAATGGCCACCCGGATGGTCTCGGGACTCAAGGATCTACCATACGAAAAACGGCTTGACAAATTACAGCTATACTCGCTCGAGGAGCGCAGAGAGAGGGGAGACATGATTGAGACGTTCAAGTATCTTACGGGCCGCATCGAGGCGGAGGAAGATATCTTCTTTTTCAAGGGTCCCACGACAACAAGAGGGCATCCGTTGAAAATCAGGGGCGGGAAACTACGAGGTGACACCAGGAAATTCTTTTTCACTGAAAGAGTGGTTGATCGTTGGAATAGTCTTCCACTACAGGTGATTGAGGCCAGCAGCGTGCCTGATTTTAAGGCCAAATGGGATCGGCACATGGGATCTATTCACAGGGCAAAGGTAGGGGAGGGACATTAAGGTGGGCAGACTAGATGGGCCGTGGGCCCTTATCTGCCGTCTATTTCTATGTTTCTATGTTTCTATGTGGGCTGTGGTATGCAGCCGCTGATCGCATTGAAAGCACACTCCACAAGGAGTTGCTACCTCATAGGCTGAGACTCAAGCGGTTTTGGCCAAGAAACTCTATAGAGCAGCTGCATGGTCCACCCTTCATACCTTTTACCAGGTTCTAGAGAGTAGACCTAGCAGCCAGGAAAGATGATGCTTTCGGGTCCTCCATTTTGAAGGCAAGCTCAATGGGCCTGCCCTAGACTCAGGGGACTGCTTTAGTATGTCCCTACGGTTCAGGACTACTAAACACATTGCACTAGAAAGAAAGATTAGGTTCTTACCTCGATAATCTTCTTTCTTGTAGATGTGTCTAATAGTCCTGAACCCCTGCCCTGAAATGTTCTTTCTAGCTTTGGAAACTTCTCTGTCTCTCAGATAAGCTGAAAAAGAAAAGTAAAAAGAAAAGAAAACAAAACCCCAACATGCCTGTAAAGTCTGGTCTAAGTCTCTGCTTGATAGCAGAACATGCGAGTAACTCTGTACTTTATATAATATTTGACATATATTTTGATCAGTTACTTGAATGTTATAATGTTCATTGTTATGTTTGTTAGAGCAGACCAGAATTATAGTGTCAGGAATTTTCCCCACTTTCTTCCTTCCAGTTATGTCTGTCATTATAGTGCATCTTGATTGCTTTTGTACATACTGAGGGGGAGTTCAAAGATGATTGACAGTATTCTGCAAGCAACTTGCGGGTTCAGATGCATAACCCTGCAGTTCAAGACTACTAGACACATCTACAAAAAAGAAGATTATCGAGGTAAGAACCTAATCTTTCTTTACTGGCAGGGATTTAAACAATATATTGTCATCGGCTCCCATAAATATAATACATTTTTATCTTCATCAATCAAACTTTTTCATTCTACTACTTATATTGTATGTTTCAAAATTTTTTTTTTTTTTAATTTTATTATTTTATAAACTAGAGTGTATTACATTTGTTACAGAACAAATATTACAGAACTATTTTCATAGAATACACCAATTCATACAATTATTATAAAAAATATTGTTTTACCCACCCACCCTTCTTATCAAATAATAATAATATAAAGTACATAAACTAAAATAGTGAATTGTAATTGTTAATAAACAATTATTACAGAAGTAATTTGATAGAACATATCAGTTCGTGTTTGTCAATTAAAAATAATACCAAATAAAAAAAAAATTTGATATACATAGAAATTATCTTCAATTATCTCCCACCCACCCACCCTCCTGGATGTGTAGTGATAAAATCAGAAAAATAAAAATTCCTAATATGAATCAACAAATCAAAAATGTTTCACTTATTTTCCATAAAATGAATCACAATAGGATAGGGGACTCATCAACTGATGTGACTCATGTTTTGTTGAAATGCTGTATCAAGGTCAGTCCTCTAAAAAGAACACATCACTTTAAAAATCCTTTCTTTCAATAAAAAGAACTTCACAAAAACATATCTTGTTTCAAAAGAAGCAATTCTCCAATACCTTTACATAATGCCGCTGTCATCTCTCAGCTCATTTCTGTTGTAGTTCAAGATGGTGGCAGTGTTTTCCTGAGGAGGGGGGCTTAGGTGTATGAGCCAATCAGGGCCTTAGGCTCCTCCCTCTGTATCATGGGATCACATGATGCACCAAGGAGGGGAAAGCCCGCCATTCTGGACTGGCAGGCCTCAAAGCTGAAGGGACTGAACCTCCCTCCTGCTCTGTTCAGCCAAAGGTACTGTGGGAGATTCGGGGGAGCATCTGGTGGCAGGAGGGAGCTTGCATCCCTCAAACATTTTTTGGAGGGGTGAAGGGAGAGAGGGGGATGATTCGGAGGCGGGGTGGCGCCTGGTGCAGGCCTCCATTGGCAGGAGGGAGTGGGCATCCCTCTTGCCAATTTTTTCTCATGGGGGTGTGTGGCATGACCAAAGGCCAACTCCCTCTTGCCAATTTTCACTGGTGCTGGGTGTGCGTGTCGGTCCTCGGTGCTGGTTCTTTGTGGGGGATCTCGGAGAGGGCCGTCATCAGGGGTGGGGCTTTTTTCTTTTTTTAATGGGGCAGATATTGTGCATGCATAACTCACACACAGCATTTGTGCCCATTAAACAAAAAAGGTTTCCTGCCCTGAACAGATGAGTTGCAGAAGGCTTCCCCTGCCGGCTCTACGCATGTGTGAGAGTTGCTCTCACAGCGATTAATCGGATGGAAGAGATGGGGATTACGCCAAATCTCCGTGTGTATCATTTGCATGCAAAATTTTTAGTGCATCAATAACTCTTTTAGATTCGGCCAAAAATCGGAGCGGAGCGGGCCCACCTGGTCTTACCGATCTTGTTTAGTGCATCTAGCTCTAAGAATCATCAGCTGTAGCATAGCCATCATCCCAATTTATCCTCTTCCCCAGAAGCTAATTTGGGTTACCTTACAGCTTGCAATCAATTGAAGCCAATAGCTGTCCTGCCTTTCCATTCAGCTGGGGATATGAATTACCAAGTGAGGGCAGGCTGAAGACCAGTGTGGAGGTCCGTACTACAGGATTAGAAATGGAGAAGGAAATGTATTTATTTATTTAACAGACTTATAGCCCACTTATACCAAAGCAGGTTCCAAAAATACATACGAGTACATAAAACAAACAGAACATTAGCTTAACAAATGGAGGACTCATAGGGAAAGGAGTAACCACAACCTTTCCACTGGCCATCTCTAGGTTCAGCTGAGCAATGAATCTGGTATGCTTCTGTTGATATTCCGGTAATTTCAGGAACTGAACGTATTGGCAAAATTATGACTACCACCTTCTAATGCATTCTGGGGTCCTTTTACTAAGGCACACTAGCCGTTTTAGCATGCTAAATTTACGCGTCTATAGACTATAATGGACACATTAGTGTTTAGCACGCACTAAAACGGCTAGTGCTCCATAGTAAAAAGACCCCTAAGTTATTACATCATTTTCTTGATGCCAGCTTTTCGTATTGGCCACTTCTGTGGCTGCCATCCACCCTCTCCCTTCTCCTGCCATACAAGCTGATATACTATCTTGTGACACAGCTGAATTGCTATGAGAAGATGAAACTTCTAGGCATTAGTTCTCAGTGTGGAGCTGGAACAGGCCATCTCCTATTGGATTCACTAGCAAAAATGTACATCCTAAACTCCTAGCCAGCAGCCTGCAGCAGGAAATTAAACACACAGCTGGCTTGAGGGAGAGGGATGCAGAACCTCTCTGGGACAGTCCTGCTTCCTGCCTGGGAGGCTCTTCAAGTTTCCACACATACTTCTGCATCCTGTACTTACTAGGATCTCCTTTCACATCAAAGCAACTAATTTAGGGTTCCACAATCAGGGGCACAGACCTGGTTCCGACAGGAAAGCATTTATTCCTGAAGAGGAAGCCATTATTTTCACAGCACAAATTGCACAGACCTCATCCCTCTGGTAGCAATGGAAGGTCTGGAAACATCCCTCTCAGGCCAGACTCACACACTCTGACTTCAACTGCACTTAAGGGAGATTAAGCCACCGTATATGACTTCCTTTCAGATATAATACATTTGTCCACTTATTTCTGAGATTAATGTTTTATTCCAATAAGGCCATTTTACAGGACTGTCCTAAAGAAGCAAGCTGTACCGTAGCAGATGACAGCTTGAATGTGTGAAAAATTAGTGAGGATGAACAAACTAGTGTCATGAAGCAGTTTGTCTCCCTCCTCCCGTTTTTCATATTAGAATTTGGCTGGTATACAAAGCATTTTTTACAACTTATAATTAGAGACGCATGGTATCTCCCTTTTAAGGCTCTTTTTTCAAAACATGTTTCTCCTGTGGCAAAAGTGTTTCTACAGGAGGCCTCAACATCCTTTTAAAGTTCATTTTCAACTATGCTCAGTATAATGTCCCTTTCACACACCAACAGCGGCATTCCGAGGGCAATTTTATAAAGAGGGTGCCAACATGTGGGCATTAAGAAAGCATGCACATGATCAGAATTCTGGTATATACATGCATCATTGTGTGTGTACATATCAATATTTCAGCTATGTGCTATTCTATAACATAGCAACATAGGGTCTGATTCTTTATATCACTCCTTAAACATCACAACTGACTACTGCGGCGCTAAGCATAATTCTATAAAAGTTATGCGCAAGTTATAGAATCACGCTTAATGCCAGTTATGTGTCACCTATTTAGGCCAAGAAAAACCTGGCTTAAATGCCTGTGCCTATGTTGTGTGCACATTGGCACATAAGCCAAAAGCTTGCACATAACTTAAAGAATGCCCACAGTCATGACCCATTTTCAGATTTGCGCACTCAAACTGTGGGCAGTGCGCATACCAAGTTGCACACATAACTTCCAATTAATATTAATTAGTGGCAATTATGAGGTGTTAATTGCCAGGGATCGGCGACGACTAGGACAATTGATCAATTAAGTTGTGTGCGCACATCAGCTAAGCGCACCAATATATGCCAAAACCATAGGTACCTTATATAGAATTTGGGCGATACTATATGACGGCAAGTAAAGACCCGTGTGATCCATCTAGTCTGCCCAGTAAGGTGACCAGAACTGCACCTGCCACTTCATGCAGATTTCACTTTATCATAATATAACGCCTAAATTCATTATTCAACCACTAAAGTTCAGGAGTTTAAACTAAAAAAAAACTTATATTAGTAGTCCAACTCAAAAATATAAGACGTACACCAAATATATAGTATAAATATACAAAATAAACATAACTCAAACTATAAATATGTATATGTGAAGTGTTCAGAACCCAAATCTCCATCAGACGAGCTGCTCTAGAGTTAATTGGGGACCATCATCACATTCTTATGTCCCCCTTACAAGAAATGCATTTTAAATAGCAATATTAAGTTGAAGCTAGGCACTTATCTGTAGAGCACTTATATGTTCCAACATGTGTTGAATTGAAGATCAGTTCTAGAGAATGACACGGGGAAAAAATCTGTCCCCGGCCCACCGGCCCCTTCACCGCCCCATCACCGCCATTCCCTTCAGCGCCCCGTCACCGCCATCCCCTTCACCGCCCCGTCACCGTCACTGCTATCCCATTCACTGCCCCGTCACCGTCCCCGCAGAATCTAGTACTGCAATATTTAGCTTATTCCTTTCTTATAAATCAAAGTTCTGGCTGCTGAACTAGAGAAAGAGATGTTCAGCTGGCAGGGCTTTGTTTATAAATTTTTATCAACACAACTAATATACTACTTTATCCTAAAGCAAAAAATAAATAAATAAATAAATAGAATTTTTTTTTCTACCTATGTTGTCTGGTTTCTGCTTTCCACATCTTCTCGTTCAATTCCTTCCATCCACTGTGTGTCTTCTCTCTGCGTCTTCCATTTGCTGTTACTGTGCCTCTCCCTTCACCCCCCCCCCCCCAATTGGTATTTCGAAAATGTGTTTTAGGCTCTTTTTAACTTTGGACGACTTGCGAAATGGACGTAAACGGACTTAGACGTCCCTTTCGATTATGCCCCTCCACATGTTTAGTGGCAAATTTATGTTCATTTAAAAACTTGATATACTGCTCACCTTTATCAGATTGGACCAGTTTACAATGCTAAAATATTCAATAGTTCTGTGAAACAGAAAAGAACTCCATTAAAGGTGACAGGAAAGACCTACACATCCAGCCCAAGATCACATTCACTCAACTCGCATTCTAGGGTATTACTCACTAGGGACAGATTATACCTCTATATACTTTAACTGTACTGAGAGATTAAAAGCCTGCTTATAGAGATGTGATTTCAGCAAGGCCCTAAGGGCTCCTTTTACGAAGGCGTGTTAGGGCCTTAACGAGCGGAATAGCGCGCGCTAAAATGCCAGGCTTGCTAGACGCTACCGCCTCCTCTTGAGCAGGCGGTAGTTTTTCGGCTAGCGCGCGCTAATCCGTTGCATGTGCTAAAAAGCTAGCGCACCTTCATAAAAGGAACCCTAAATTTCTTCTAATTTCTTTATTTATTCATGTCACTGTTGCTGTCCTTTGCCCCTGTTTTTGTGGCATAAATTGTTCACACCACATGTGGTGTAATAACATAACATAACGTGGCATTTATATACCGCCAAACCTTACAGGTCCGTGCGGTTAACGATTGAAGAGAAGCTGGAACATTAACAGCAAGCTGCAAATAATCCTAACAAATTAGTCTTTCCAGGGCTTCATATTTGCAGGATATTACAAAAAAACTTACTACATAAGTGAATCTTTAATGATTTCCTAACATTCATGTAGCATGTTGAAGTAATAAAAAGCTGGCAGAAAATCAAGTCACATAGGGGCTGATTGATAAGAAAGCAATCGGTTATGATATCTCTTGCAATGATAACCCCTAACAGGGAAATTCAAATAAAGTTGAAATGTGTACAGCGCGTCTCGAATTGGGAAAATTAAAGTGTTCTACTAGATAGCTAGGAGCTAAACCATTCAGAACTTTGAAACATAAACAGCCCAACTTAAAAAGAACTCTGGCCTCAATAGGTAGCCAATGGAAAAATGTGGTGTTGCTACCTCTGCTGCTGATGCCTGGCAGCAAGTCTGATAAAAACTGGATGGAAAGACTCACTATTATCGAGTCCACAATTGCTTCCTCTATTGACTTCCTTGGAAACAAATGGAATGAATTAAACAAGTGGGTTCCAGTGCCTTAAGCACAAATAAAATGAAAACTGGCCTTAAAATAGACCAAACCAAAACTCTTCTCAATGTGGAACCCCTAATATTTATGCAAATTTCCTGGTGTAGATAAGGCTTCTCAGCAATAGGCTTTTTTTTTTTCCTGTGCCTAAGATGTGAAAATTTTTATTCATTATAATTGCCAAACATCTTTCTTCTGGAAATGTCTGAAGTCCTGAATTTGGGCAAATCAAACACTGATGCAGTAGCTTACAGGGAGAACAGGAGGCCTGAGGATGTTAAACTGTAGTGGATTCCCCTCAAACTGCATGAGTTAGTGCTTAAAACAAAGTAACACAATGAAACCACATTTAAAGAAGAACCATAGCAGATTTTTGAGAGGACAAAAACCCTGTGCCAGTATGTTGGGTCTGAGTAGACAACATGAAGCTGGTAACATAAAACTTTGTATCATGGCCAGGCTGGATGGATGACACTTACTGTAAAATAAAGTAAAATGAAAAAACAATAAGAGCACTGCATAGGAAGTTGTCAGTTTGGTAAAAAGGTTTTAGAAAAAAATTAGTTCTCTTTTTATTTTATAAAACCTTTCCATGTGGCACTGTGATTTAGAAAGCTGGTATGCAACCCTCTGCTACAGGATCACCGCTATCCCTCCATATATGGAATCAGATTCTGCAGGAACACCAGCGGACAGACAGGACATCTCAGGGTTGGGGAGATTCTGGTAGAAGGAATGATACAATGGGTATAGGTATCTGACAGAGAGTGGGAGTTAAGAATTGAAAGCAGTTTCCAAAAATTGGGCTTTTAGCTTGGATTTTAATACTGCTAGAGACGGAGCACGACGTATTGATTCTGGTAGCCTGTTCCAGGCATACGGCATGCACAAGAAAGAAGTGACGGAATCTGGAGTTGGTAGTTGAGGAGAAGGGTACAGATAAAGTGACTTTCCCAACGAACAGAGTTCAATGGGGGAGGGTGCATAGGGGGAGATACGTGAGGAGAGATATTGAGGGCTACAGAGTGAATGCACTTGTAAGTCGGTAAGAGGGTTTTGAACTGTATTCAGAAACAGATGGGGAACCAATGAAGTGACTTGAGGAGAGGGATAATGTGAGCATGGCAGCTCTTGTGGAATATGAGTCATTTAGCAGCATTTTGAACAGATTGAAGGGATGCATGGGAGACCTGAGAGAAGTACATTGCAGTAGTAAGCATGAGGTGATGAGAGCGTGGATAAGGGTTTTGGTAGTTTGTTCAGAGAGGAGAGGTCAGATTTTGGTAATATTATAGAGAAGAAAGTGACAGGTTTTAGCGGTTGTTGGATTTGAGCGAAGAAGAGAGAGGAGTCAAAGATCACCCCAAGGTTGCAAGCTGATGAGACAGGGAGGAGGAGAGTGTTACCAACAAAAATGGAGAATTGCGAGAGGGGGAAGTAAGTTTAGGTGGAAAGATAAGGAGTTCATACGCTGAGAGATTGGAGAAGCTGGGTCTCTTTTCCCTGGAGAAGAGGAGACTTAGAGGGGATATGATAGAGACTTACAAGATCATGAAGGGCATAGAGAGAGTGGAGAGGGACAGAGTCTTCAAACTTTCAAAAAAGAAAAGAACAAGAGGGCATTCGGAAAAGTTGAAAGGGGACAGATTCAAAACGATGCTAGGAAGTTCTTCTTTACTCAACGTGTAGTGGACACCTGGAATGCGCTTCCAGAGGACTTAATAGGGCAGAGTACGGTACTGGGGTTTAAGAAAGGATTGGACAATTTCCTGCTGGAAAAGGGGATAAAGGGGTATAGATAGAGGATTACTGCACAGGTCCTGGACCTGTTGGGCCGCCGCGTGAGCGGACTGCTGAGCACGATGGACCTCAGGTCTGACCCAGCGGAGGCATTGCTTATGTTCTTATGAGATGGCGGTGAGACATTCAAGCAGCAATATCGGACTGGCAGGCTGAGATTTGGGTCTAAATTCCTTTGGAGATATCTGGTATGGAGAGGTAGATCTGGGAGTCATCAGTATAGAAGTGATATTGAAAACCATGGGAGGGTCAGCGTTCCGAGAGAGCGGATATATATATGGAAAAGAGGAGAGAGTCCAAAACAGAGCCTTGAGGTACACTGATAGACAGTGGGATGGCAGTGGAGGATCCACTATAACATACACTGAAAGTATGATGGGAGAGATAGGAAGAAAACCAAGAGAGAATAGAACCCTGGAATCCCAACAATGTTGAAGGCAGCAGACAGATCAAGAAGGATGAAAATAAAGTCACTGCGGCTAAGCTGATTTTTGCTAAACGCAAATATGACCACGTCTCCCCTCTACTTACCAATCTTCACTGGCTCCCAGTACTTTCCAGAATTCATTTCAAATGCTCCTGCCTGGCTTTCAAGATCATTCATGGCATCCTTCCGCCCCTAATCCCTCTATCCTTCCTCGCCCCGACACCAACTACCACCAGATCTGCCCACAGACATAAACTATCCTTCCCCTCTCTACATGGCATCCTCCACGCAGGTAAACTGGGTAGATCCCTCCTCTCCAAAATCACCGGCCTCTGGAACGACCTCACTGTCCCGCTGGGGGACCTGGACTCCCTCCAACTATTCCGAAAACAACTGAAAACCTGGCTTTTCTCTAGCATATAATAATCTCTTCTCCTGATTACATCCCCTCTTTTTATGCTTTGTAAACTCTTTCTCTTCTCTCTTCCCATATTTTTTAAACTCTGTAAACCGTGTCGAGCTCCACTTCAGTGGAGAAGATGCGGTATATAAACCTAAGGCTTAGTTTAGTTTAGTTTAGAGTAGAGGCCATTGGATTTGGCCAAGAACAGGTTGTTAGAGACTTTAGCAAGGGTAGTTTCCATAGAATGGAGAGGACAAAAGCCCGATTGAAGCAGGTCAGGAATATCACGAGAAGAGAGGAAGTCCAGGTAATGGCAGTGAACAGCACATTCGAGTATTTGGATAGGAAGGAGAGGAGGGAGATGGGGCAATAGTTGGAGGGGGATGCAGGGTCTAGTGAGGGTTTTTGAAGGAGAGATATAACTACATCATGTTTGAAGACATCAGGAACTGTTTCAGTGAAGAGTGAAAGGTTGAGGATGTAACAGATGGGAGGGTATGACAGTGGGAGTGATCGGTCCAAGTAGACGGGTAGGAATCAGATCAGAGGAATGGGTGATGGGTTTGGAGGAGGAGAGAAGGTGACCATTGGATGAAAGACTTCAAACTAAAACTTAATACAGATAAAACCAGATTCTTTCTCAGTTCCCCTTTTAGATGTAATGAGGAAACCTTGATTCTAAATGGAATTTCTTACCCCATTGTCTCAACCATCAAGATATTGAGAGTTTATTTATTTAGACATCAGCATGAATTTGAAATGTATGAAGTTGGCATGTGTGCAGGATTTAAGCCAAATACATTAAGCAGCTCGGGCACAGGACTGGGGTTTGGCACGTCTTACAGAATGTGAAATGGGAGGGGTGAGGATATCAATAGAAGAGGAGAAAATGGAGTTATAGGAGAAGACAGCTTCATTGACATACTTATGTGACATAGTAGTAAAAATTATAAAAACACAATTCAACTAATATGGTAAAAACCTGACTAAAACATGAAAAGTGTAAAAACATAATACATACATCAAACAGACATACTGTATTCTTAAACTAAAGGTGTAAATATTGTTAATATGTATATATAAATAACTGACCCCCTCTTTTACAAACGCATAGCGTGGGTTTTAGCGCCAGCAGTGGCGGTAATTGCAACGACACTCATAGGAATTCTATGAGCGTCAGAGCAGTTACTGCCACGCTGCTGGCGCTAAAACCTGCGCTATGCGTTCGTAAAAGAGGAGGTGAGTTCTTAACGTGTTAAAAAATACCCTTATTTAAGGTAGTGTTGGAGGTGAAATAGAGATAAACCTAACCAAGTGGTGTATTCAGGTAGCCTCACCTACTTGGCAATAGCCAAAGAGCAATAAATACAAAAACATAAGCATTCTTCTGTTTTGTTTGTCTTCTTTCTTTTTTTTTATTAGTATCTAGGGCCCTTTGGTATACCCTATAATATCCTGATGTTGTTATGACACCCAGTTTCTCTAACATCCTGAAGCAGGCACTAAGGTAAAACATGTTTGGCACTTGTGATATAATGTGAATTTTGACAACAAATTGACAGTGGACAGTGTCTTGGGACAGAATCGCTGTTGTTTCTTGGCAGTCCACCATCTTGTTTGATTTGTATGGTTTTTACATGTGTTTAGATATCATTTATATATAAGATGCAATTAAAATTGTTCTATCATTATCTTATTATACCCTGTTATGATATTTGTTGCATCTTTTCCTGATTGCTCTTTGGCTTTCATTTATACATTGTTTGAAATTAGCTACTTTTTTCTGTTTGTTGATTCCATACTTTAATACATAAATTTCCAGTATCTCTTACATCTAGTATGCCTGTTTTGACCAGATTATAAGCTTTAAAGAGCAGGGACTGTCTCTTATGAGGGGTTGCTGAAAAGTGAGTCTTCTTTAAGGTGGATTCATGGGGAGAGACTCATGGGGGAGTTGTGACTTATCGAATCCTGGGATTGGGATAACCCTATAGAGGTTATCTAACTTGCGGGGGGCCCCAGGCACTGTAAGGGGGTTTTCCCAATTTTTATAGAAGGTTTCCCGTAGGATGTCGTGCATGGGTAATTTAAGAAACTCCTTGGGAGGTTGCTCAAAATCCAGAGCCTCTAGAAAGGCTTGGGATTTCTTGGAGTCTGACTCCAGAGGGAGAGATAAGGCTGCAGACATCTCCCTGAGAAACTTTGAGAAGGAGGATTGCTCGGGTTTGGAGGTGGTGTCAGGAGCCGAGGGATCCTCATCGGAGGAGGAGAGGTCCTCCTCGGTACCGGGAGGGGACTCTTCCCACAAGTCTGGGTCCCGGACCTCTGGGTGTGCGTGCCGCGACACCGGAGTGGAAGGTTTGGTATGGTGAGTCTTGGACAAAGATTTCCCAGAGCGTACCGAAACGGTACCGGGAGAAGAGGACCGGTGTCGGTCCCGGTCCCGGGAAGAATGGTGTCCCGCCCGGTCCCGAGGAGGATCCGCAGTGGCATGGGAGTGAACCACAGGGTGGGCCTGAAGTTGCTGGGCCGAAAGAATCGGCATGGAGGTATTAATAGGTACCGATGGGGTGGATACCGGTAGCTCGGTACGGGGCTCGGGCCGGTCTGGTACCGAAAGGAGCGGTGCCAAGATAGTAGGCAACAGGTGCTCGAGCTGATGTTTCAGCTGGTCTTGCAGTTGAACCTGGAGGATGGCCGCAATTCGGTCATCCAGGGGAGGCACCGGAACCGCTTTCTTTTGCTTCGGTTCCTTAGGTGCCGCTCCACGCCCCGGCGATGAGGAGGCCGATGACGAGGCACTCACCGAAATCGGGGCGGAGCGCTTTCGGGGTCGGCGCGAGGCCGGTAGGGTCGGTGTCGCCACTGTGGCTGGTGGGCGCTCGAGGGAAGGGGGAGGCTTCTTAGCCGGCTTACCTTGCGCCAGCGGCGCCGATGCGGGGTCGGGCGTCGTCGAAGTAGACGGTGCCGATTTAGATGGTACCGCTGTCGATGCCGAGGAGTCCATCGTCGACCCGGTGCCGAATAAAAGATTTTGTTGGATTTGCCGGTTTTTAAGTGTCCGTTTTTTAAGAGTAGCACAGCGGGTGCAGGAGTCCGCCCGATGCTCCGGACCCAAACACTGCAAACACCAATTGTGTGGGTCAGTGAGGGAGATCGGGCGGGCACACCGCTGGCACTTCTTAAAACCGGCCTGCGGGGGCATGAAGGAGAAAACAGCCTCCGCAAAATCGAACCCCGAGGCCTGGATAATGGCAACAGGCCCCGCCGGGGCAAAAACGAAAAAAGGGTAGAAAAAATCAAAGTTTTTTTTTTTTTTGTAAAGTAAGAGAAAGAAACCCGAAGGTAAAAATAAAGAAAATAAGAAAAAATACGCGAGCGGGAAGGCAAAAAGTGAGTTCAACGGCCGTTGAAAAAACACACGCGTCTTCTTCGCTCCGCAGAAACGAAGAAACTGGGGACCACGCACTCCTCCGTCGGGCGGGAAGGCACTCGCGCACGCGCGGTGCGGCCAACTAGAACTTTCTAGTTAAAAAGGTCCGTACCGAGGGCTCCGTCGGTGACGTCACCCATGCGTAAAGAATATGCTGCCTGCTTGTCCTGGGATAATGCCTGTTTTGACCAGATTATAAGCTTTAAAGAGCAGGGACTGTCTCTTATGAGGGGTTGCTGAAAAGTTTGAGACAGCTCCCTTGAGGGCTATAAACTTAGGGGGAAATTCTGTATAGGACGCTGGTCTCAGTAGCCGCCTAAGCGACTGAGAATCGCAGACTGATAACCTATACAGAATCGTGTCTGCCCTAATGGAAAGATGCCTAACCACCCCGATTCTCTAACCAGTGTTTATGTCACAGGCACCAATTAGACAATTGTGCCTGATTCCTTGCCATCAGCTGATCACAGCAAGGAAATCTTGCCTCGATCATCTGAGCGGCCATATCAAGGAACCAACGAATCCCCCGCAAATGTCCACTGCAGGAGGGATGCCCACTCCCCCCTGTTGGAACTGCCAATGCCCCCTCCCACTGATATATCCCCCGACAGGAGGGATGCCCACTCCCTCCTGCCGCCATCCCTCCCAGAATTTCCTCCCACCCAGTGACACCCCATCCAGAGCTCCCACCACCAGTAGACCCCCCTGGCACCCCCCAGCCCCCCTCATACCTTTTAAGATGAAAATCTGGATGGAGGGATGCATACATCCTCCACTCCAAAATGGTGGGCCTTCCTTTTCCCGGTACATTCTGGAATGCATTATGGAAGAACCTAAGGCTCTGATTGGCCCAGATGCCTAAGGCCCCTCCCATTGGGGGGAGGGCGCATCAGCAGTTCTGGCAGGAGGGAGTGGATATCCCTTCTGCTGGAGAATTTGTTGGGGGGTTTGGGAGTGGCAGCAGGAAGGAGTGGGCATCCCTCCTGCCGCGGACATTTACATGGGGTTCAGGGGTGTCAGTGGGAGGCAGTGGGCATCCTTCTTGCCAGCCGACTTTACAGCGGGGGATTCCTTGCCATGGCCACTCAGTTGATCGCAGCAGGGAGATTATCTTGCCACAATCAGCACAACAGCCATGTCAATTTAAAATGTAGCCCAGCATTTTGCTGGCCTACATATTAGGCATCTATTGTGGCCCTAGGGAGACCCCTAGGGCCGCTTATGTTTGTCCAAGGCTACTTCCGGGTAACACCATGTCCAGCTTTGGGCAAGCTTAAGTGTCCCCAACATGTCTTTCTGCACCCGTGACAGATGTCTACAGTGTAGACAGCCCGCGAGGGTTTTTTTGCTTGTTTGTTTTAGAAAACATGCATCCCGATTGGCTGGTTGGACAGCGGTAGGATGCGTACCGCTACCTACAATCTGGATACCGTTTATAGAATTTGCCCCTTAGTCCAATGATTTTTCACTTTTTTTTTCTGTTTGAAAAATACGGAATAAAAAAGTGGAAAATTGCTGGACTAACCCCCTCTTCTATTAAACTACACTAGCAATTTGTAGCGCAGAGAGCCACGCTGAATGGCCCATGCTGTTCCCGACACTCATAGGAACTCTATGAGAGTCAGGAGCAGCGCGGGCCATTCAGCGCGGCTCTTTGTACTACAAACTGCTAGCGCAGTTTAACAGAAGATGGGGTAAGTGTATAGCCCTTGATGGAGACTGCCGCAACTTTGTTGGGCTGAGAACTTTTTAGCAGCCCCTCGTACATGGCATTTATTTAATTTTCTATACCATTCTCCTAAGGGAGCTCAGAACATTTTACATGAATTTATTCAGGTACTCGAACATTTATCCCTGCTTGCAATCTATCTAACGCGCTTCCAGAGGCTGTTGTAGACAAGAAAACATTAAATGGTTTCAAAGAAGGTTTGGATAGATTCCTAGAAGAAAAAGGGATTGGGGGGTATAGATAGGTATAGACCATTGCTCAGGCAATGGGCCTGATGGGCCGCCGCGGGTGCGGACCGCTGAGCAGGATGGACCTATGGTCTGCCTCAGCGGAGGCAACTTCTTATGTTCTTATAATGTACCTGGGGCAATGGGGGATTAAATGACTTGACAAAAACATACAATAAATACAGGCAGTGTAAGAGAAAAACTCAATTCCTCTAAAAAAATCGCAGTCTTCACCTTTACTTTTCACCACTTCGTAATAAGTGAAAACATAGATGAGATGGGACAGTCCCATCTCATCTATGTTTTCACTTATTACGAAGTGGTGAAAAGTAAAAGTGAAGAGAGCATTTTTTTAGAGGAATTAAGTGACTTGCCCAGGGTCACAAAGAGCAGCATGGGTTTGAACACAAAATCTTAGGGTGCTGAGGCTGTGACTTTAACCACTGCACCACACTCTCAGTTACGAAGCTCTGTGTATCTACAAAGCACTGCAAAGGAAAGTAGAAGTATTCTGAAGCCCAAGTGAATTTTGGGAATAGGGGAACTGCATCATATAAAAAGTCCTTCATTCCACTCTGATCAAATCCAGTCAATGCCAAACTGCAAAGATTTACTGTATGTAATAGGTAGTCTAGGTAGTTGTGGAAAAATCCCAAAAGCAAAACAGCAAGTATGAATTCAGAAATAAAGGGTTATGGTAAAAATTTTAATGATTTGGGGCCCTTTAGCAAATTTTGTATCCACCAATTATAGTCCAAGCCTTCCATTTTATTGAGTTTTACACACATCCGGATTGGGAGGGAGGGAGGGATTGGGGGGAGGGGAGGAGATGTTTATGTTATTATTGTTAGTAATAAGTGCTGTTATTTAGTGCCAGTTGTATTTTTGTATGCACTTTGTATGTTATTAAAATGAATAAAGACTTTAAAAAAACCCCAAAAAACAGCAAGTACAGAAAAAAATTAGACAATGAGTAGGGATGTTTTCTGCGCACACCATTCTTCTTTTATCAAATGAACGGTAAATTTTCAGTGTTCTTGAAAAAAAATTGTTAACTGGGGAAAATTGCAGCACATTAAATTATGCTGAGGTGTTTTTCTCATCCTGTACTGCCCTCTACTGCAGCTAAACTCAACTGCAGCTAAAATACATATCCCAATTTTCAATTCGAAAATGAAAACTTGAATTATTGCTGCAAATTATCTTAAAATGTTTTGCCTTTGGAATATTTACATTTCTTTGGATAAATACTTTCCAAAATCATAAAATTAATGTTTTAGAGGCTACTATTTTATACAGACCCTTGTATGCCTATTTGTTGTACCACTGTTTGGCCATCTGTTTTCATTCTCTGTTCAGTTCCTTTAAGTAACATGAAAGTCTTCGACTGGTAAAGGGATATAGGGTAGCGAAGAACCCAAGAGGCTGATATCACCCAAGGTGGTCAAAGTCAGGAGACTACAGATCAAGAGGAAAAAATGACAGGAACACAATGACAAAAGGGACTTTATTGCTGATGTGACTAATATATAAAAAATCCTCGTTTCTTTTCCATTCTGACAATTCTAAATCAAATTCATGCTTAACTGTCTTAGTTCTTGTCCTAGATGTGTCGATCAGAGGGATCATCAGATCAAGTGAACACTTATTTACGTGAGATGCCAAGTTACCCAGTTTCAGGCTGGAGATTTTGGGACAGTCCTAGTATTGAACTTTCATCCCACAGCAGTGTAGGATTTGTAATGTCTGATCCTACCCACTGAATTCAGTGCTGGAAGTTCAATAATGCATTAGGATGGGGGGGGGGGGGGGGGGTTAGAGATCCAGGACTGTTCCAAAATCTTCAGCCTGGAACTGGGTAACTTGGTGTTATTTAATATAAATGTAACATGGGTTAAATAATGAAAAATTACATACCAGCCTGGGGTTCCTGGTTCCCATACAATGGGGAAGCTAGTACTGGGGCGAGTCTTGGACTGGTTTAGGTATGAGAAGACCAGATTGAGCTCCAAATCAAATCTGGAGGAATATGGCTGCAGTGGAAGCTAAGCAACAGGTGATACAGGGGTTATATGGCCAAAACAGTTGTGAAGGCAAAGAGATGGCAGGAAAGCAGCAGGCTAATTAGCCTGGTCTGCTGAAACTTTGGCACATGCGCTGTTTTTCAGCATGTGCAATCGGGTGCCTGGAGCTTTGATAGGCCTCAGATGAAGCCAGAGCCTAAATTGCTCTGTGCACTGCCACAAGTGGTCACTGGAGCCACTGGTAACGGAGGTGGTCACTCCAGAGAGGATCTAGTGGTTCCGGCAGTCAGAGGAGCCTGATGGGATCCAGGTAAGCAGTCATTTGGACCTCCCATATTTTTATTTTATTGGCCATTTTTTAGGTTATGGTGGTCAGGATCCAGAAACCTTTTAAAATATATTTTTTTGTGGTTGGGGGGTCTGGAGTTATTGAGGAGATGTTTTGAGGTGTCTTTGGACCTGAGTTAATTTGTTTTATCTGGTAAAACTGTCATTTTAGATAGAGAAGGAAAAAGGGCTTCAAGAGATCTATTAAGTTGGGAATGTATAGAAGGGTCTTATTTTAATTTTTAGACTGGATGTCAAGGATTTTAAGATACTTTTGGGGTAATATTGTTTGAAAATATGAGAACATAACTTATTGTATTTTAAAGTACAGAAAAAATACTGTGTGTATGGTTTTGATTTGTTATGGATTTTAAAATGGTTTAGAGTGATTTTTTTTGTATTTTATGTAGAAAATCTGTAAAATTCTTTATAATGTACTGTAAGCCTATGAACAAAGGACAATTCAAAATGGAGATTTCAGTTTGCAAACCTCTGTTTCATGCATGCAAAATAGAGAATGTTCTAAGTACATCTATACAGTTGGCTGAGAGGAATTTGGCGGGAAAACTATCATGATCAGACACCGTTTCTCTGGTTACAGCTTGGTTGGCGGTCGGTGAGAAGGGCTGAAGACTGTGAAACAGTAGGGTATATGTGTGTGAAAGAGCAGAAGTGTTTGAATGTTTCATTTAAGGGTTGGAGAAAAAAGGTTAATATTTAGAGAAAATGTCTGGATGATCATGAGAGTGAATTACCATAATTGTTAGTAATTTTCTTTATGACTGGCACTATTGTGTGAACTGATAAATGAGGCTGTTTGTATTTAGGTTAAGGAAACAGCAAGGCAAATGGTCTGTGATATTCAAGATAGAAAATATACAATAATAGACCTTTATAAGAAATAGCCTTTATTGTTTCTTTTAAAAACTCCCAGACTAAGGTATTGCTCTGACCAGTTTTGATGGAAGCTGGGTTTTATCACCAGCTGGTATTTAATTGCTCTGTTGCAGCTGATTGGCGAAATGTGGCCATATTGGGCAACAGTATTTTATATCTGGGAGCTTTTAAAAGAAGCAATACAAACTATTTCATACAAAGGTTTCCTGTTTGTATTTTGGAAAATCCTAGGTGATTTTACATTACTTTTTTTGAGAGATAAGTGTTTCAGTCTTTTTTAAAATTGTTTTACTGTTCTGAAAACTAGTACTTGAGAACTTAACTGATTTTGGTTGAATGAAGGAGTTCAGAGCTTAAGGCGTAGAAGGCTATAGGAAATGACAGTGCTGGTATTGACTGTTCAGATGTTAGCTATGTGTGCAAGTATAGAGGAGTATAGAGTATAGAGGAGTGTAAGACACTGCTGAGTGCCTGCTTATGAATGCTGAAAGTCTGACTGCAGAGAAGAGCAGCTTAGAAGATTGTCCTTTAACAGATTATGGCAACAGTTAAAGAATAGGGCCAAGTTAAATAGGGAATCTCATAATTTGTTTATTTTGTTAGCTAGTAAGGCCTAGAGTTTCCATAATCCCAGATAATGCCCAAACTTGTTTCTAAAGAAGGAGTTAGATTTCAACATTGTTTTTCAAAAGATTAAGATAGTAGGTACACCATTAGATCCAGAACAAAAAAGAAAAGAAGCAGGGCCTCAACAGTACCAAGCAAGGAGAAGAAAAGAAGAATTCAAGAAAGACCAAGGCTAAGCAGATAAGTGATATTCACACTTAAAGACTGAAAAAGACTCTAAACAAACACTGGAAGTTGCAGAAACACAACAGAAAAAGATAGTACTCCAAGTCCAAGTTTGGTACCTAAAAAGGAAATGTTAATACAAAGACTCAGTTTTTAAAAGTAAAACAAGATTATATGAGGGTTAAAGGTGGGGGGCCAAAAGGAGCTCATATACTGAACTAATACTTATCTGACAGCTGTTGAGATCTCAGGTTCTCAGAGTATCTAATACTGAAGACTATGTTAATGGGAACTTCAATTTGGGGTTTAGGGCAGTTCTGAGAGGAGGATCTAGATTGTGACACTTTACAGTTGTTTATGTAACTTTCGTTTTAAAAGTTGGTTCTGGAGATATTCTTGTTTGCAAACTTTTACTTGAGTTTTACATTTTTAAATTGGCATATGAAAAATAAAACCAATAGTTTGGAAATATAATTGCAACCTCTGCCTGGTTCTTGGTTGACAAATCCATTGTAGATTCTTTTCCTTCTCGTTATTTGGGTGATGAGGACAAGGATGGTGAATTATACTTCACTGTTCAATTAGAAGCCCTTGGTCTGAGGTATGGAAAGATTAGGTTCTTACCTCAATAATCTTTCTAGTAGACAGATATTCCATTCCGGAATGTGTGGCTAGTCAATTTCTTCTTGTGAGAATTCTTGTAAGGAACTTCATAGCATTCTTTTGCTCTGCCTCCCATCCTTCTGGGCTGTTCTACACTTCATCAGTTCACACAGCATTACAATGCATCTCCTATGCCTTCTCATCAGATTGTCAAGCTTCTACAACCATTCAATCCACAGTGTCGCCGTCATCCATGCATTTTTGTTGCTTTCATATTCAACAAGCAGGCGTTTAATATTTTTGAAGCACCAAGGATTTCGATTCTTTCCAATCACCAGTGGCTCGAGCTTTTCACTACCATCCATATTGCAACTGAGAAGCATTGTCAATCATTGGTACCTTGAAGCCAACAGTTTTGCTATGTTTGAAAGCTAATGTTCCAACAGGGATGACACACCAGTACAGGCCCGTCTCATCAGCGTTGAAAACGTTGCATGGTTCATATCCACCAATGACTGATGGCAACACTTCCATGACCCATCTTTCTGCACCAAACTCATCAGCGTCTCGTTTTTTGCCATGCTGCTTCTTAAATTTTATGCCGTTACAAACTTTCCACCTCGCTAGCCATCTGTTTGTTGTTTTGAAGTATTCTACGCCCAGTTCTTTGGATAGCTATACTGTTTTCTCCATCAGCAGAGGCCCACTGATTGGCAGTTGATGACTTCTAGCTTCAGCAAACCATTGCAGCAACGCCTGTTCAACATCTCTAGCCTTACCAATTCTTTTCCATTTCCTAGTAGGATTGTTGTTGTTTTGCCAGTCTCAATATGGCTTGCTTTTTTTTGTGAATCCAAGAAATCTGGCTAGGTTGAACACTGTAATGTTTGCAATAGATACCTGACTCTCCCATTGGTCAAGTCTCTTTAAGACATTGACACGTTCAGCCAAAGACAATTACTTTTGTCCAGCATGGTGGACACATTCAGCCAGAGACAATGACTTTTGACCAGCTAAAGACAAAGGTTTTTCTCCATGAGACGCCATGGAATAATTTTGAAAGTTTGAACACCTGGCTAGGCCTAGACTGCTGATCTGAAACACGTGGCTCATCAACATGAGAACGTGATTACTTTTAACCGGAGTGAACGTAACATGAATGCATAGAGGTGGGACCTATAACATCAGTGCGCATAAGCGGATTGTGTGCTTATCAGAATTGCAATTATCCGGAGTTTACGTCCATTGGCTTTAATGTAAAAAAACAGGACCATGGTGGTAGGCTGCGGATAACTGAAGTGTGCGCTTAACCGACGTGCACTTAGGTGGAGTCAACAGTATTACATCAACAAGCAAGGAGGAACCGGCTCTCTCCTTCTCTGTCAAGAAGCTGAGTACATTTGAAAATGAGCAATTGCTTGAAACATATTTCTCAAGGCCATATATGTGCAAGGGTCACAGAACACTCTAGCAGACAAACTCAGCAGATCTCTTTGACCGTACGAGTGGACCCTCAACTCCAAAGTTTTCTCACTATGGGGGACTCCTCAGATAGATCTGTTTGCCTCTCTCCACAATCACAAATTGCCTCAGTACTGTTCCAGGTAGTATTCTCCTCATCGTCTGGAAGCAGATGCTTTTCTTCTAGATTGGACAAACATGTTCCTATATGCATTTCCACTAATCCCTCTCATTCTCAAGACATTAGTCAAACTCAAGCGAGAGTCAGCCACCATGATCCTGATAGCTTCTTAGTGGCTCAGACAACCTTAGTACTCTCTTCTACTTCAGCTGGGTGCCATGGATCCAATTCCCTTGCCAATCTTTCCATCTCTGCTCACTCAGAGTCAAAGGTCTCTTTTATCCCAATCTGAAATTGCTACTCCTCACAGCTTAGTACCTTTCAGCTTGACTTCAGCAGATCCTAAACTGTCTGACACAGTACAAGCCATTATAGCTATTTCTAGAAAGCCCTCTACTCAGCAATGTTATCAACTGAAGTGGACATGTTTCACTATGTAGTGTACTCTCCACCACCAAGATGCTCCATCTTCGTCTCTATCATTAGTATTGGATTATCTTCTCTATCTTTCCAATTCTGGCCAAAAAACTACTTTGATCAGAGTTCACCTCAGTGCTATTAGTGCTTTCCACGTTCCTGCTAATAATAAATCTATAGCCTCTCATCCTCTTGTTTCCAGGTTTATGAAGGGACCTTTCCCCAGCACCTCCTCTCAAGTCGCCTCCAGTTGTCTGGGATCTTAATATAGTGCTAGCCACTCTGATTAAACCACCATTTGAAAAGTGGTCTTCTTGATTTCTCTCACTTCTGCCCATCAAATGAGTGAACTCCAAGCATTGGTGTTGGACCCACCGTTCACAGCATTCCATCATGATAAGGTTGTTCTCCATACCCATCCTAAATTCCTCCCAAAAGTGGTCACGAAATTTCATCTAAATCAATCCATTGTGCTACTAGTTTTCTTCCCAAAACCTCATGCTCATCCTGGAGAAACAACTCTTCATACCTTGGACTGTAAACATGCCTTGGCTTACTACATACAACAAACTAAGCCACACAGGACTTCACTTCAACTGTTCATCTCCTTTAATCCTAACATATTGGGCAAGCCTGTAACCAAAAGAACTATTTCCACATAGCTAGTGGCCTGTATTTCTTTCTGCTATGCTCAGGCTGGGCTGCAGCTCGAGAATCATGCAACAGAACACAATGTCCAAGCTATGGCAGTATCAGTAGCTTTCTTATGTTCCACTCCTATTGATGAAATTTGCAAAGTAGCTACTTGGTCCTCAATTCACACATTCACATCTCACTATTCTAGATGAGAAAGTCATTTCAGCCAAGCAGTATTACAGAAGTTATTTTCTTCTTAATGGCCAACTCTTCCTCCATCCCATAATATTTAGCTAGGGATTCCCACATGTAAGAATATGCTGCCTGCTTGTCCTAGAATAAAGCACTTACTTACCGTAATAGGTGTTATCCGGGGACAACAGGCAGATATTCTCACATCCCTCCCAACTCCGCTAGTTGGCTTCTTAGCTTGATTATGGAACTGAGGAACCGCAAGCCTTCATCGAGCAGGAAGACACTCACGCATGCGCAGTGCTGGCAGTCACAAAATTTCTTAAAACTTAAAGTGACAGTTCACTTTTAACACTGTCCGTACCGGGCTCCATGGATGACACCACCTACATGTGAGAATATCTGCCTGCTGTCCCCGGATAACACCTGTTACGGTAAGTAACTTTGCTTTTTTATTTGTAGCTTTCCCTCTATAGACCTAAGTAGACTTTATTTCTAAAAGCTAATTACTGATTTATAGGAATGCCTTAATGAAACCTTCTAGCCTCCATGTGTCAGCTTAGGATAAAAAGATCTAGCAAATATGACAAACAAAACAAAATCTAGGGAGGGTAGAGTACAGAGGACAAGAGAGAGACAGGGTACTGAGTTTGGTTAGCAAGATCAGCAAATGAGCAAGGATTTTTGAGGGGGGAAATTGATATACATACATTTTGTAAAAGTTCTGTATCTTTTAGTAATAAGTTTTCTTCTGTGTTGCATCTTGACTACTGAAAGATGCTTTGATGTTTTTTCTAAAAGGTGGTATAGAAAGTTTATTAAACGAATGGACAAATAAAATATTCAGTATTATGCAGACATGCACATTATGGCATTTATTGCATAGAATTCCACTAAGAGTACAGTGTCCCTGATAAAACACTGGGAGATTAAGAGGGTAATCTCCCCTGATCCCTTGAGGAGAGCACTTCCCAATAGGAGCAGGTGTAAATCCCATTGATTTGAAATGAGGGAAAAATATTCATTTTTAGGCCTGCTGTAGTTTCTAACAAACCCACCCAGACCATACAATCTTGAACATTCTTCCGTTTTGAACATGGACATCCTAGGGCTCCTTTTACTACGGTGCGCTAGTGGTTTTAGCACAAGCAGCAGATTAGCGCTCACTAACCCCGCGCTACGTGGCTAGAACTAATGCCAGCTCAATGCATTGTAGCACGCGCTATTCCACGCGTTAAAGCCCTAACGCAGCTTAGTAAAAGGAGCCCCTAGTTTGGTAGAACTGGAACTGAGATGTTCATGAAAAACAAGTATCCAGAGTCTGGTTTATGCATGTCCAAAACACGAGTAGCACTTCTAAAATGAGCACCTTTGTGAAGGGTACTAATACACGCACTAATGCATATCCCAACATCTTCTGTATGACCAACTGCCTTATCTCTTTTGCACCAGCATGAAAGATTTACCGACATCATTATTAATACCACCATTTTATAGTATTAACAAATACAGAGAACGAGTGGGCACAGAATCCTGTTCAAGACATACTCATAGAGATTGGTTTTGATTTTCACCACTAAGCAACTTCAGTTTCCTCATGAAAAAAAGAAAAAAAAACCCTCCCAACTAGATCAACCAATGTCATTTACATTTCAAATATCTTTTCAGTTGGTTATTCCTTAATTAATCAAATAGCTGGTGTATCCCTAAAGTAACACAGTCATGCACTGTGTGAAATCAATTTCCCCTTCTAAAAATCATTAAAATTCAACAAGCCTGGAACCATATTCCTTCTACTTCTGGTACCCATCTTTTCATGCTCCATTAGCTTGGCTCGCCTCTTGGACCAAATCAGATATAATTTCCCAGAATGTAAATAATTCAGAGATGATAAATTAATAAATAATAACAGTGCATTCCTGGGAGATAGGATAGGTCAATTAACCAGCTCTGCTTTCTGTTTCTCCACAGTGGGAATGGGAAGGAAAAGGGGAAGAGGGCCCTTGCAGCTGAATTCATTACTACAAACCTTCCTCTGATTCCTACCAGTGATTTGCAGCTCTTCATTACTTCATCCAGTCACACAAAATTACCTCCATCACTATCTCAGTCCCCGACTTCAAAGAAACACACATTTGCTCAATTGCTTTCCACCCCCCTTCCTTGTAGCAGGCTCAGCATGCTGTCCCTAGAATTGCTTTCACGCCGACTAATTAATAAGGTTTTGACTTATCATATTCATGTCTTTTCTTTGATGTTCTACCTTTGTCAATCAGCCTATTTAATTAGAATTTGTAGTGATAACTCTGCACGTCTTGTGGCTAGATGTAAACTGATGTATGAGGATGTGTTTTCTTTATAAGAGGTTAAAGCAATTTTTGACAAAAAAAAAAGGAAAGTTTCAGTGAATGGGGAAGGTAATTTTCAAGTCTTTTTACATGGGTAAACACTAAACAGGCCCAAAAAGACTCCTTGAGAACTACCCCCACCTCACTGGGGATAGATGTGTGCATGCAGTGAACAGTGAGTATACTTTTACTCACAGGGAAAAAGGGGCCGAGGTAGGTCACATGAGGGAAAGTCACATGAAAATTGTATTTTTAGGATTTCTGAGAAGGCAGGTTAAGTGTTCAAACAAACAAGGCTGTACTTGTTTAAAAATATCCTCTTTTTGAAACCTGGATCTCTCCAAATTGTCATTCGGGCTGGCTCTAGACATGAGTTGGGTGTAAGACAGTGGCTCAAGGCACCAAAATCCTGCCTCCCTGGCTCAGCCTTCACAGCTGCAAGAGTGTATTTTGCTTTCACTCTCATTTCTGTATGGCCACAGGTTAAAAACAGCATGGAGAGGGTCAACATACACCAAAACGTAAAGCAAAAAAAGCACAGCGGGGACAAATTTTACTGACCCAACATGAGCTGTGTTTCGACGTGCAGTGCCTGCATTAGGGGTCTACAAAAGAGTTAACAACAAACATTGCACAATCTATATCATGAGTTAAATCAATGTGGTATGTGTATCTAAAATGTATGTACAATAAAGTGAATAAAATGAGAATAGTATATATATGCTCGTATGTAAATCTTTTATCTAGAATCCAAAACTTATATATGTGCAGATAAAAGAACCATTTGAACAAGGATTATTGTGACTGAATTGTGTTGGTGTGCAATAAACAATATCTTCAATCTTCATTGTGTGTGTGTTAAGAAATATATATTACATAAATGCTTACCAGGCTACCTAGCAGGAAAACAGAATATATTGGCAGACAAATTGAGCAGAATTCTGCAACCATAGGAATGGTCGCTCAACACCTTCATCTTGCAACAGATATTTGTGGCTCGGGGGACCCTGGAAGTGGACCTTTTTGCTTCCCCCTACAATCACAGGCTCCCTCTTTTCTGCTCCAGGCTCAACATTCCCAATCGCCTGGAAATGGATGCCTTTCTACTCGACTGGCAAGGCAGGTTCCTCTATGCATTTCCTCCAATCCCTTTAAACAGGACAACACTGAGCAAACTTTGCTAGGAACTAGCCACCATGATACTCATTGCCCCTCAGTAGACACGTCAACCTTGGTTCCCTCTCCTCCTACAAATGAGCAAACAGGAACCAATCACTTCCAATACTGCTGACACAGAATGAGAGCTCTCAATTGCATCCCAATCTATGTTCTTTAGTCTCATAGCATAGTATTTCTCTACCAACAGTAGATACTCTTTCATTGTCTATACCAGTGTTGGCTATTATTGAAGCCTCTGGGAAACCTTCTGTACAGCAACTGGACTCACTTCTTGTTGTGGTGTAGTAGCAAATCTCTGCATCCAGTAAACGGTCCTCTTCTGTCCATACTGGATTATCTCCTACACCTCTCTGATTCTGGACTAAAGACTAGTTCATCTCAGTGCTATATGTTTTTCATACACCACTGGACAACAAGCCCTTAGCAGTACATCCTCTGATTTCTAGATTCATGAAGAGCCTTTACAATACCAAGCTACCTCTAAAACCTCCTCTAATGGCTTGGGACCTTAATGTGGTGCTTTCAGTTCTCATGAAGCCTCCATTTGAACCACTGTCTGTTTTATCTGATAATCTCCACTATATTCTGTTATCACTTGATTCCCTTGATTTGTAATTCTCAAAATTGAATCCTCTACCACACCATTTAATGTACACGAATCACTGTTATGTAATTTATCTAAATAATCTTTATTACGCAATTCTTTTGGTAATTCCTATAATTTGTATTCCGCCTTGAACAATATATAATGTATAATGTATTCGAAATTAATTTTCCTATGAACTGTTTTCCTACCTTCTTCTACTCTATGTTTATAACCTAACTAATTTATTTTTCTCAAGTACTTTAGCAAGAATGTGAGCCTTTGGGACAGTCAGGGAACTCTAAGTACTTTCTCTTCATCTTAATTAATCTTACTTATTGCATTTCTTCTGTTTCTACTGTAAACCGCTTAGAACCTCACGGTACAGCGGTATATAAGAAATAAAATTATTATTATTATTATTATTATTATCTCTTACGCCTCTCACTTGGAGAATAATCTACATTGCTCTCACGTCAGCATGCTGAGTCAGTAAAATCCAGGCACTAGTAGCATGGCCACCTTATACTACATTTTTTCCTGACAAGGTGGTTCCTCAAACTCAACCGAAATGCCTCCCAAAAGTTGTTTCAGAGTATCATCTCAACAAGTCCATCAATCTTCTAGTGTTTTTTCCTAAGCCACATGTTCACCCTGGTGAGGAAACACTTCATACATTGGACTGCAAATGTGCTCTAGCTTGTTACTTGGATAGAACCAAGCCTCACAGAACTTCTACTCAGCTATTTCTGTCAGTTGACCTAAACATGTTGAGAACTCATGTAACCAAGAGAATTATCTCCACTTGGATAGCAGATTGTATTTCGTTCTGCTATGCTTAGACTGGTCTGACGCTAGAGTGTAATGTTACTGTACATAAGATGCAAGACATGGTGACTTCAGTAGCCCATCTACACTCTACTCCTATTGAGGACATCTGTAAAGCAGCCACCTGGTCCTCAGTTCATACATTCATGACCCACTACTGTTTGGAAAATCTTACCAGACAAGATAGTTAGTTCAGCCACAAAGTTCTCCAAAGTCTAATTTCTAATTAGAAGCCAAATTCCCTCCAACCTTATTTGTTAGCTGGAGAGTCCCCACATGTGGGAATATGCTGTTTGCTTGTCATGGGATGAAACACAGTTACTTACCTGTAACAAGTGTTATAACAACCCGCCCACCTCCCCTTCTTGGTTTCTTAGCTTTGTTACTGAACTGATGAACCGAGCTGGCAGTGGGCAGGAAGGCACCCACGCATACACAGTACGAACAGCCTTTTGATTTCTTAAAGTGACAGTTCACTTTAGATGGTCCGTGCTAAGTTCTATGGATCACGTCACTCACATGTGAGAACATCTGCCTTCTGTCCTTGGATAACACATGTCCTTGGATAACACATGTGCTTTCTGAACCCAGGGGAATTGGGTTTCTGCTCTCCCATGCCCCATCTGGTGGGACTGGGGAATCCCCCTCCCATCTTGGAATTATAGGAAGTAATTCCAGGTTTTCTTTTCCCCCCTTCCTGGGGCTATAGACCGTCCCCTACTTGTGTCCAGGGAGGGTTCTTCACCACTACCTATATTTCTACTGTAGCTTAAAGAAAAATTCTCAAATTCAGTTTCTGGACAAGCTTTTCCAATTCAAAGTTCTTCCCTTGGGGCTCTCCTCCACCCCAAGAGTAATTCATAGTTCAAATTCACACAAATAATCAGGTTGCAGTGCTCTACATGAACAAACTGGGAAACAAAACTTCACACAGTCTTTACAAAGAAGCCCTTTATATTTAGGACTTTGTCATTCAGATGAATATGTTCCTTGTGGCTTCTTATATGTAAAGTCAAGACAATCAGCTTACAGAACTTCAAGACCACAGTTGCTCATCATATATTTTTTTGATACATCTTTTTGCCAATAAAAAATGTCCTTGTTTTTGTTACAAATATCCCAGTCCATTCAGGATAGCCCAGGATGCATTCAGAATCTCATAGTCCAGTAGTCTGCTGCATCCTTTTCCTTCAATACCATTAATCTTGAGAATGTTACAAAAGATTCAGCAGAGTGCAACACGGAGGATCTCAAATTGGACCTCACTTCCCTATCGACTGAGATGGCTGTCTTTCGATCATGAGTCGATATAGTGGAGCAGCGTGTTGAAACAAATGGAATGAACATCAAATTCCTGCAACATCAAATTAAAAAATGGCAATCTTAGAACAAGAGCTCGAAGATGTGCAGAACAGATCACGGCGCAATAACTTTCAGATACTTGGGATTCCTGAAGGCTGAGAGGGTCATGATGTTATATCCTTCTTGCAATCATCGCTCCTGAAAATCCTAGACATGGTCTTCAAACATGAGCTGGAAATCGATCTGACCCACTGGGTGCAGACGTACAAAACTGATCCCAGTGCACATTATCCACGGCCCAACGTGTGAGGCTTCTTAGATATGCTCAAGTCATGGACATCATGAAGCAGGCCAAGCTGAAACACCCTTTGAAATTTGAAGCCTCATCACTGCTTATAGTGCCTGATCTCGCTAAGCAAAGTGCTAAGTGACAAAAGATGCTTTTAGAATACCACCCCCATCTCAAAGCTATCGGGGCAAAGTTTGGCTTATTCTATCATGCAATGATGCGTGTCAATCAGAACAATATCGTGAAGAACTTTGTGAGCCCTACCAACCTTGTGGATTATTTAGAACATCAGGCACCAAGTACCATAGATAAGACCTGAGAAATATTACATCGTCTATGCTCTGATTTCTGTACTTAATATGCTATTGTTGTTGTTACCTCTACAGCAGATATGGGTTGATGTTCCGTTTTCCTATCTGTGCTCTGCCTGCCTTCCTTTCTGGCACACGGACCTTTGATATTAAGCTTAACTGTTTCTACATTTATCTCTTACAACAAACCAATTTACTATGTTAAATAATACTCTAATCTAGGGCTATGGACCTTAATCGGTTATCGCTTTTTCCTTA
The DNA here is from genome assembly GCF_902459505.1 of Geotrypetes seraphini. Classification (NCBI taxonomy): domain Eukaryota; kingdom Metazoa; phylum Chordata; class Amphibia; order Gymnophiona; family Dermophiidae; genus Geotrypetes; species Geotrypetes seraphini. The sequence continues at coordinate 313,455,833 of NC_047084.1, read as the reverse complement.
TTACAGACTACGACTGCTATTACTTTGTCTTATGATTCTATACCTGTTATACAGTTCTTGGTTATGTATTTACTTATGTATGGCACTGCTCCATCTTAGTGCCGCAGTATGTTTTTCCTATACGCTAATATAATTTGCAGCTGTTATTTGTTATCTGTCAGCTGGTTTGGCTGCTTGCTGCCCTTGTGATCTCGCTAACCCATCTTTTCTGCTCTCTCACACTTATGTCTGACTCTTCTTTGTTCCCCTACGCTGCAGGTAAAATTTATATTTTCATATTGTTGTCAAGAAGTTCATGGCTTGGCTCCTCTCTTACCTTCTTCAGTTTCAACTGGCCAAATGTGCTACTGTCTTGTCTCTGCTCTTTGATACATTACCCTCTATACTTCTACCTTGATGATGGCTTCCTCACTTGCTATTGGAATTTGAATGCCTTATGTTTGATGTGAATGCCTTATGTTTAGTTTTTACCCTAGAATTTTGTTACACCATGTTATGTCATTGACTGTCTGTTCTTTTTAACGTTAAAGAATTGAATAATCCTGTGAAAAAGCAAAAAATTTGGGATTATATCAATAGACTGCAACCTGATATACTGTTTTTGCAGGAATCCCATCTGTCTGATTCAGACTCAGTGAAACTGTCCTTTTCATGGGCTTTGCCTGTTTTATACTCACCTGCAATAGATAAACACAACGGTGTCCTCACTATTATCAGGAAAAGACAGGATATTGAGCTGCTTACGCTTGCTCCCCTGTGGAACAACCCCAGGATTAGAATACAAAATAACCTGGTCTCTGGAAGATATGGCAAGATCATAACATCTGGAATGTGGGACAACTATTTGACGGTCAGCAATGGTTCACATATGCTACTATCTGCAGGAATTTTAACTTATCTCCTTCACTATTTTTCGGTGGCTTAAGCACACTCATGCTATTAAAAAGAACCTCCTTCCTTCATCCTCATGTACTGGTTATCCTTCATATATATCATATTGTGATAAAATTACATTCAAACGACAAGAAGCATCTCACTGGTATAAGTTGCTTCAACTACATAAATTTACGCCTGACACTTGCTTAAGAGAGTCCTGGCACAATGATGCAAACCTGACTTTTTATGAAGACTCCTGGAATTCTATCTGGTTTAACACTAGTAAAGTCCTTCATTCTTCCTCAATTATTCAAACTGCATTCTTCATGTTACATAAAGCCTTCTGGACTCCTCACTGCATTGCCAAACTTGGACCCCTTTAACAGAACAAATGCTGTGAATGGTACTCTCCAACATATGCTGTGAATGTAATGCTGTGAATGGTACTCTCCAACATATGTTGTTTGACTGTCCCTTAACTTACGCCATAATCATCTTTGGTGCTGAGGCACTTACACGCCCCCTTTCTGAACTGGCATCACTATTACTGAAAGGATTATTGATTATGGCACTGAAGGTGATCCTCTCTAATTGGAAGGATTTGTCTTCTGCTACTTATTCAGCATGGTGGGCCAGTGTTTCTACTATTATAAAATATGAACATATATATGCTGAAAAGACAAGCTCCCTAAGAAATTTTCATGAGATTTGGGACCCTATACTAGTTTTTTGCTCCTCACATTCCACCTGACACCTAGTGGCATGGTTTCTATATATAGATAATCTGACTCTGACCTCTCTCATTTTGTGGCTCAAAGTATTTTTCTGCTCTAATGATTTATATGTACCTAAATCCTATTCTCCTTTTGTAGCCAGTGACTTATATATCATTCTATATCATTTTATTTTTATAATTCAAAATGGATTATTCAAAATGAATACACTCTCTGCCTTCCTACTTGTGTTACCTGCTTGATTGATGTCAGACATTGGTTCCTTGTTTAGCCTACCTACTTTGCTGTTACCTTTGATTGCTTTTCATGTTCATTGTACTTTTTTGATTTGTTCTATATACCAATAAAAATATTGAACACAAGCTGAAGAGCTCTAACCGTTTTAGTCTTTCCTCATAAAAGCCAATTGAACATCTTGTAACTTATATATTTAAAAGTTTTTTGTATATCCTGTGCTTTGTGTAGAACTTTCTCTTTTAAAATATTTTTTTATTTTACACTGTTCTTTTAATTTTTTGTGCTTGACATATTTAGGGCTCCTTTTATGAAGCTGCATTAGTGGTTTAACGCACGTAATAGCACACGCTAGTTTGACGGCCATGCTAGCCGCTACCGCCTACTCTTGAGCAGGCGGTAGTTATTCGGTTAGCACGGGGGGTTAGCGCGTGCTAAAATTTATTTGTGAATTGTGTTGAGTTAATGGTAAGGATAGTATATAAGAGCTGTATATTATTGCATATCTACATATAGGGCTCCTTTGACTAAGGGGTCCTCTTATCAAGTTGCAGTAGGGGTTTAACACGCGTAATACCGCGCGTTAAACTGCCTGCCGCGGTATCCGCTAACGCTTAAATTGAGCAGGCGTTAGTTTTTAAGCCGGCCGCGGGGGTTAGCGCATGATGAAATGTCCGACGCGCTAACCCCACTAGCGCGGCTTGATAAAAGGACCCCTAATGTGCGCTAGCATTTTTAGCGCACAATACAATGCCATGTGCGCTAACCCCACGCTATGCACCAAAAACTAATGCCAGCTCAATAGAGGCATTGGCGTCTAGCACACGCGCTAAAACCGCTAGCGCAGCTTAGTAAAAGGAGCCCATAGTGTACTGCTTCACCTCAGAAACCATAGCAGGTCTTCATTTCTATTGACTTCAGTGACTCAATGCCTGCCATTAAGCAGATTATTTTTAACTGGATTGAAGATTGCATTAATGTTTGTTATTTGAGAGTAAACATTCACTTGAATGCTGTTACAGTACATTATTTATATATTATGGCAACTACAAAGATTATTTTTTAATAAGAGAGTTTCTGTGCAGGAAAACTGTAGAGTAGTGGTATTGTCTTCTCTCCATACTTTATTAAAGCATTATTGTTTAAGTAGGTCAGATGCTGCTGATACAGTGGTACCTTGGATTACGAGCATAATCCGTTCCAGGAGCATGCTCGTAATCCAAAATGCTCGTTTATCAAAGCGAGTTTCCCCATAGGAAATAATGGAAACTCGCTTTGATAGGTTCCCACCCTCCACCCCCTCAGGCCAGCAGCGCTGCTCCCCCCCCCCCACGAGAATCGGCATTGCTCCCCCCGAAGGCCCCCCACAAACCGGCATCCTCCCCACCCCCCACCCCGCAATCCGGCACCCCCCCGCCACCATCGGGCACCCCTCTGCCGCGACCTGAGGTCCCCCAACCCACCCGAACCCTCTTCTTACTTTGATGTAGCCTCTGCACCTGCACCAGCATATCCTGTGCTGTGCTGTGCCCGAAAATTTGCCTCCAGTGCTGGGCCTTGAGCATGTGCGCATGCTCAAGGCCTGAGAGTTCACGTTGGACGTGAACTCTCAGGCCTTGAGCATGGTTAATCAGCTGGCTGGGTTGGTGGACAGAGGAGTAGGGTTAAGGATTGAAGGCTATATAAAAAAGGTGGGTTTTCAGTCTACTTTTAAAGAAGGTAAGGAAAAGGGCTTGGCAGACAAATTCAGGCAATTTACTCCAGATAGGGTTACCATATGGCTCCATAAAAAGGAGGACGGATTGAGACATCCAGGTTTTACTTTCATTGAAAGCTATGGAAATAAGGAGGGCAGACTGACACATCTGGGTTTAATTCCACTGGAAGTAAAACCCATTTCCAGGCATAGGAGGCAGCTACGGTAGATGAAAGGAATAAATTCTGGAATTGGCAGTGGAGCAGAAGGGTACAGCTAAGAGTGGCTTATCTGAGGAACGGAGTTCTCTGGGAGGTGTTCAAGGAGAGAGGAGAGATATTGAGAGGCAGCAGATTGAGGCTTAAAGAGATTAGATCACAATTAGCTACAAAGCGTCCAAAAATAATACGGAGAGGGGAGGAGAATAGTTATGTCAGAGTGAGGCTTGATAGACACTGAGAGAAACTATTGGCCACCAGAATGAGGTTGTTTTGAAACAATGAGAGAAACTATTGGAACTTCAGAATAAGACTTGGTAATACACTAAGAGACTATTGGAGCACCAGAGTGAGGCTTGCATTATTATGACATTAGAACGAGGCTCGAAATGCTACGTATATTGAACTTTCACCCTCACGTTCTTTCTTTTCTCTTCCGGTTACGGCGTCTGCAGGTACTGTAGTTTGGTATTACATTTTTCAAAACAGAATCTGCCTCCATCCTCGATTATTAGTTGTTGGCGGAGGCTGAAGTTTCGGAAGACCGTAAAGTGAGCACGGAGGCTGAGTGCGATTGGAGAAATGGGGGATTTGGGGGGAAGTTTGAGGTCTCTGGAGTGGGTGAGACGGCACTACTGACTACTAGGGGCTGTCTGCGTAGGGTGGCTGGAGGTGCTGGGCCAGAGCGCGCGCGTTCTTACTTGCTTATATGCCACCTGGCTGACAGAAAAGTTTCAAGTTAATTCACGTTATGCAGTAGTGTTCAGTGAGAGATGAGGATGCTTGCTTACCGCTCCCCGTCTTTTTGTTTCTGGCCGCCCGGCACTTTGTCCTAGCCAGTGGAGCCGGTCTTTTCGAAGAGTGAAAAAGTGGAAGCACCCTGGCCTTTTAAGAGCTCTTTGTAAATTTGGAAGACTGGGGAAATGGGAATTTAGAAGTGCTATCCTGTGTTTCGATTTCTAGCAATATTCTTTTGAAATATAAGTATTTCGCTTGTTGGGTTTCTTAGTGTTGAAGATTTTTTTGAAGGAAGTGAACAAGTTCCCGGAGTCTGGCTGTCTTGGTGATTATCCAATCCTGAAACTGTCTTTTACTTAACATAATCCACACACAAGAATATTATATTAGAGTCTGTCTATGCGCGATTCAAAACTTAATTTAATAACAATAATGGTGATGGTGCTCAGAAAATGGCTACATAGCTCTCCATGCTCATTTTTCAGTCTAGTGAAATCACCATTTTCAATCATTGCACTGATCCTCATGTCAGTAGTGAGCAAAGAGAAATTTTTGTTGAGTCAAAATCTGCCAAGCAGACTAACTGTAATCATTTTAGATTTTCAAATCTCCAATTCATAAACCAAAATAGAAAAAACTGTCATGGCTCAAAGCTTCTATAATTCCATTCTCTTGCTCCACTGTAGCAATTTTCTGCAATGTTCTGTGGATAGATTTTGACTACAAAACTTTCTCTTTGGTTACTATTGACATTATGAAGATCAGTGCAATGTTTGAAAATGGTGCTGTTTCACTATATATGTTTCACTATGAGCCATTTTGTGAGCACTAACACCATTATTGTTATTAAATTAAGTTTTGAATCACCTATAGACTCTAATAAAATGTGTGGATTGTAAAAAACAGTTTCAGAATTGGATGATTGAAGAATAAAGTAACCTGGGACTATAACTATATATTTGACTTCTCCTTTTTGGATATATGTGTTGTGATTAGCCATGATTGAGCCCTGGCTATCTTAAAGCTATTGTTTTTATTTTAGTCGTTATTAGATACATTATTTAGCCAATACAGTCAAACCTCGATTTGCGAGTAACCTAGTTTGCAAGTGTTTTGCAAGATGAGCAAAACATTCTCGCAAAACTTGTCTCGCAAACCGAGTGTTGACTCGATTTGTGAGCACCCCCCCCCCCCAATAACCGGCATCGCTCCCCCCCACTCGAACCGGCACCCCCCGCCCGAACAACTTGAACTTACCTCCCTCCTCCCCCCGTCTGGCATCGGCACGCAGCCCACAGGACGTGCCGGTGCCGCTAGAAGATTTTCCTGCCTCTGCTGGCCTTGAGCAAGCATCTGCGCATGCTAAAGGCCTTCTAATTCTCCCTCTCTCCGAGATTCTCGGCGAGAGGGCGTATTCCCTGTATTCCCAGGCTTATTCCCTGTATTAGGTATTTTGATCAAAAGTCTTTTCTGGATGTATCTGAGATTCTTTTAGGAATTTGTTTTCCCTACTTTAAAGTGTCTTTTTGTTATATATTCCAAGCTAATTCCTGTGCAACTTTACAAGACAAAGTAATGTATAATATATTGCATGTTTGTGTTCATATTTTGTATTTAGAAAAATTTTCTTTCTTTTTTTTTTTTTTTTAAGAAATAAATCATGGTGCAACGCCTGACATACCGTCGTAGGTTGTCCTACAATACAACATCCAATAAAACCAGACTGTAAGTTCAATTTCTCTTGTATAATATACTTAAATGTTGGTTAAAGTAACAGAAGCTGATGGTACCTTAGTTTATTAAGGTGTTAACTTTTGACAACAGTATTCCATTTCTCATGAAGCAGATTTCAATGTCTTTGTTTTTGGTGCCTAGTATGAGGTCTACACATTGGAGGGTATTAGTCTAGTTTTCCATAGTTATAAAAATTTGTGTTACTCTCGCATATAGGTCCCGAACACCAGGTAACAGAATTGTCTACCTTTATACCAAAAAAGTTGGGAAGACACCTAAGTCAGCATGTGGCATATGCCCAGGAAGACTGCGTGGTGTAAGTATGGTTCTTAAAAGTTTCATGTTGTGGCATAAAATAAAATTGCTTATTTATTTGCATTATTTCTAAGCAGCATACTAACTTTTATAAAATAATAATTGCCCACAGTAACATACCCACCAAAAGATGAAAACTACCCCACGTCTAACAAATATCAGTCAGTCAAAGTAGAGATAAAGAGATGCTTTTAGGCGGATCCAAGATGGCCGACGGTCCCGGACGCTGAGCAGCATGCCAGAGATTTTCTGAAAACTTTTCTTTGGAAAGAATTACTTACTCAGAATGCCGAAGAGGAGAGGCCGCAGCGCCGCTGGAGCCTCGCGGCGTTCGGCGGTCCCCTCGTTCGGCAACATAGAAGAACTACTGCGTCGGATGCAGGATGTCCCGGCAGCGTCGGTGCCCCCGCTGGAGACGCCTCAGAGGGGCGGGAATGAGGCGATCTCCTTGGGGCTGGAGACTACGCTGAGCCCCGACGCTAGGGCACCTCCCCCACCTCCTCAGGTTACCAGCTCCCCACGAGAGGAGGAGCTGCCGGTAGAAGGCAGGCATCTACCCTCGGAGGCCAGGGAGAACAGTGAGGGGAGCGTGGAGATGGACTCCCTGAGTTTTCAGGTGAGTCCAAAGAATATTGAGGAATTGGAAACATCAAGGACTACTTCAGGCCAGCAGAAGGATTACCAGGAACAGCTGAAAACTGGTGAGACTATTCAAACTTTTAATTCTTCATATGTTATTGAAAAACCCAGAGAAGTAACACTGGATTCAATTTGGGATTTGGTGGCTGACCTAGCCAAGTTTGTCAAGTCCCAGCTTTTGCAGCTGGAAAATAAAATTACTCTTCAAGAAACTGAGATAAAAAATATAAAAGTTGAAATTGGTGAATCTAAGAATTCTATTGAGAATATACAACAGGAATTAAAAGCATCAAAACAGCTTAATGAAGCAATAATAAAAGATAATACAAATATGCGTAGAAAATTGGAAACTTTGGAGAATTTTTCGCGTAATAATAATCTCCGACTGATTAAATTTCCTAAGATACCCTCAGTGACGCCTAGGGATATGTTGAAACGTTATATGTTGGAGATTTTGGGTATTCCAGAGGATACATTACCACCACTTACTCAAGTATATTACCTACCAATGAAACCTATTAAATCACCATCTAAACAACAGGAGAATAATCAACCAATTAATGTTTCAGCAATTTTGGAACTTTCGGATAGAGAGCTTGCATCTCCGGCAACATTGCTTCTTACTGTGGCTCTTGCCCCAGATAAAAACTGGTTGCTTAGGTTGTTCTTTAGAAACAAAATGAAAGAATTTCTTGGACAAAAAATATTAATGTTTCCAGACTTGGCACGGGAAACCCAGAGAAGAAGGCGAGAGTTTCTTTTGTTGAAACCAGGAGTTATATCTCTTGGTGGGACTTTTTTTCTTCGACACCCTTATAAATGTGTAATACAATACCATATGAAGAAATATGTATTCTTTGAACCATTCCAGTTGACAGCCTTTTTGGTAGGAACTTGGCTAGATGAAGGAAAATCAAAGTGAAGTGCATTTGAATAATGATATCCTTCCTCAGCCAAGGGATCTTGTTTTCCTAATATTTGAATTGATAGTTGTTAGTATTTGTTACTAAGTCCGCCTTATCCTTCTTGGATCTAATTTTGAGGACTTGAGCTGAATTTAAGCTAAAAATTTTATTTTATTTTACTTGATTACCATGTATTTTACTTTTGAGTATTATTTTCCTGCTTTTCTTCAACTTTCTGTACAAGTGGATATTTGATTTATAACATGTAAAAATTTGATAAATAAATAATAATAATAAAAAAAAAAGAGATGCTTCCACTTGGGATCTTTATTCATCAGATTGTGTAAAGAATAAAATGTCAACACGGCTAGTGTTTTCGGTACCTGAAGAGGTTGCTTTCATCAGGAGTCATTGTTAACACAATGGCTACTCAATTGTGTATAGTTCTATTTTATCTCTCTTTCAAAATAGAACTTGGTTGAGTTTCTGATTTAAGTCTGGCATTCTTGATATACATTAATGTGAAATGTTGATCTAGCCCCAGAGGATGGAGCATCAATTGCTTCTTGAATAAAAACTTGTTGGAACATCCAAAGAGTTACTTGCTGTGATCCTTTGCCATGGATGCTGCTACAATAATCTGCCATGTAGAGGGATATAGGAATATTGGACAAATGGTTGTTATAAAGACCAGTAAATCTAAATAATTGTCTGACCATGTGATCCAAAATTGCTATAAATTTGAAAAACCAACAGTGGAATTATGTACTACTGAGATATCTACTCTTGTTCTTATTATATTACTACAATCAATCCATGTTATTATAATTACATTTATAAGGGGTAAAAAAGCCTCAGGCTACCTAAAGATGAGTTTATAGTAAGTTTGAGTATAACACAATCAAGTAAAATAAAAGTAAAAAAAGATAATTAAAACATTAAGGGCTTCTTTTGCTAAGGTGCGTTAGTGTTTTTAGTGCACGCAGGATATTACCGTGCGCTACGCGGCTAGAACTAACGCCAGCTCAATTTTGGCATTAGCATCTAGCACGTGTGGCAATGTAGCTGAACTGCAGCCAGGCCCATCAATTCATTAAAGAATGCTCTAACCATTATTTGAATTTTTTGTTTTAAAGACTGGGATTTTATAAAAGTACATAAATGTTTAATTACTTCTTTAAAATGATTAGAAAGCCTGGTGTTAATGAAATATTCATATTTTCTTTTCTTTTTATAGGTCCGTGCCGTTAGACCCAAAGTTCTGATGAGATTGTCTAAAACAAAAAAACATGTCAGCAGAGCTTATGGTGGTTCCATGTGTGCTAAATGTGTCCGTGACAGGTACAATTAAAAAAAAAGTTTTTGTGCTTAAGCATGTGATTTCTGAGTTAATTTAGGGAAATTTTGAAATACCTATGGATTGGAATAAATAGTACTTTATCTGAATGTTCTGAGAAGTTTCTTATAGGCTGTGATGCCCTTTATGATATCAGCATGAATATTATTCAGAAGTGCATATGAGCTTTGTAGCAACATAGTTGTTTCAAATTCCAGGTGACTTGAATTCCAGTATCTTGAATTTACTTTGTTAGCTTTTTTTCACCGTCTGTTACTGGACAGGAAAAAGTGTTCAGAACGCTTTCTGTGGCAGTTGACATCATAGACAAAGTTGGGAGAATTTTTCAAAAATGTTAATTACTAGGAAATAGCAGAGTAGCTTAATGGTTAGGGCAATTCCCACTGTCGCTTTTTTGTGAGCCTGGACAAGTCACTTAACTTTCCATTGCCCCAGGCACAAAACTTTAAGATTGTGAGCCCAATAGGGACAGAGAAAGTACCTGCATATAATACTGTAAATGTCTGTTATACCACAGAAAGATGGTATATCAAATTCATGATACTTGAAATACACTTGCCATGTTCTCCTATCCTCAGCCTTTGGGTGACACAGTAGCATAATGTTTCCTTCTCTACACCCATCGCATTTATACATCCTAGCCTAGTGAGTGCATATATTCCAACCCTTAGCTGCTCAACTTCCTTCAGTGTTGCTATGCTACCCTTCCTGCTCTTTTTTCCCCTGCCTAATCTATCTGTCACTTTTTCTCTTCTGGTTGCTCTAACGTAAATGTGATACTTCTCAGGGTGGGGGAAATCGGCAAGCAGATTTTTCAGACTCTTAAAGAATGATTGCTCTTTGACCAGGAAGAGTATGTCAGGAGTGTTATATTTCATCAAAGCAACAGTACTGAATATCTGGATATTTGGCTGCACCCAGAAGTTATCCAGGTATGGCTGATATTCAGTGCCGTAACCAGGCATAGAAGGGTTGCTTTTTGTGCGCTTCAGCAAGACCAGTTAGCTATGCAGGTGCTGGCACTGAATATCTGTGGCACCTGTAACTTCTGGGTCCACCCCAGCAGTAACTGGATAATGATATGAGGACCAGCACAGATACTCTTCTAGGGCTTGCTAGTGCAATTTAACCATACAGGGCCGTTTTAGATATCTGCCCCGAAATGTTCACACTGCCTCACCCTAGAAAATGAAAGTCTTAAACTTTCTAATGTAAATAAATTCCTGGTTTTCCATACATTATATTAGGTCTCTTTTATGTTTGCATAGCTTGTTTCAAGTTTCTCCCTGCCCCATCCACACAAGTCTCAAACAGCTATGATTAAATCATTTTATTAAAGTATAAAAAGAAGCAATTCACTGTTTTTTGAATCATAAACAGTACATAACAAGGATCAACAAAACCCATCATCCCTTCCCACTCACAAATATCCCCTCCAGTATTGAGAAAACTGAACAAGCCAAATTCACTTTTTTTCTCAATGCTTTGCAACTAACTTGCCGGAAATTGTGTCTCCTTATTGGCTCCTTTTTCTGTTCTTTAAAGGATTGATTTTTTGCTCTAATAGTCTCTTTCACTTCACCTTTTAGCCAAGCTGGCTCTAGTTTCTCTTTCCACCTTTGTTAATACATGGAATACATTTGGTCTGGGCTTCCATAATACTATTTTTAAATAACGTCCAGACCTGGTTTACAGTCCTAACCTTTGCCACCGATCCTTTTAGCTTCTTTTTAGCCATTTTCCTCATTTTATCTTAGTTGCCCTTTCGAAAATTAAGTGCTGCTACAGTAGATTTCTTTAGCGACGTCACTTCAGATATCAGCTCAAATCTGATCACATTATGAAACACCATTTCCAAGCAGACTCAACACAGTTACCTCCTGTACTATGCCCTGCATTCCACTAAAGACCTCAGTATCTCTCCTCACTTCTCTCTCCTTATACAACTCCCAGAGAACTCCATTGCTCAGATAAGCTGCTCTTAACTTTACCCTTCTCTTTCACTGCCAGTTCCAGAGTTCATTCCTTTCATCTAGCTGCCCCCTATACTTGGAATAAATTACCCGAGTTTGTCTGTCAAGCCTTTTCCCCTGTTTAAAAGCAGACTGAAAACCCACCTTTTTGATATAATCTTCAATCCTTAACCCTACTCCTTTGCCCTCCAACCTGCTGATTATCCATTCCCCTTAACTGTATCCATGACATTGTGTTTGTCTTGGCTGTTTAGATTGTAAGCTCTTTTGAGCAGGGACTATTTTCTTCTTTGTGACCGTGCAGCGCTGCGTGCGTCTGGTAGCGCTATAGCAATAATTAATAGTAGTAGTAGTAAGGACCAAATCTAAAATAGCTCCCCCTCTGTTCCTGGACCAGTTGTTCCAAGAAGCAATGATTTATGATGTCTAGGAATTTTACCTCCCTAGCACTCCCTGATGTAACATTTTTCTGTAGAGCATGGTTCTGATTACTTTGGGCTTTGTCCTGAACTTTCCTTTTTTATTTATTTTACTGATTTCTTGTTCCCTTTGTGGTCTGAACTTCCATGGCTTTCAGTGTCATTTCTGTGTTACTGTCTCCAGCTCTACCCTTCAACTAGAACCCAGAATTCAGTTGCAGATTTTAATCTGTTTGTCTAGTGTGACTGCCTAGTTATTCGACTTCCATCTTATATTTGTAAGATAACTAAAACTTTTTTTATCCAGGTCCCTCTCTTTTCTGTTTTTATGTCCACGGATAGTGCTCATTCTCCCATACCCTTCAGACCACAGTTGGTTGTCTTTGATAAATTTTTTCCTTCTGTATACATCCAATATACTGTTAAAATGTGCTTTTTTTTCCTCCAGGATTTTCTTAAGATCTGTTCCTTTTTGAATGCACTACTAAAGTTCCTGTTTGTGATTTGTCTTTCATTTGCACTACTGCAACCTTCCTCATCCTTGGAGATATCGAAATTGTCTCTCTCCATTATATTATATTTAAAACATAGCCACTTGCATTCTTACAATGTCATTATAACCACACAGCTGTAAATTTCAAGTTATTTCAGAGGCTGTAATCTGCTTTTTAATTTAATTATTTACAAACGCTTGATAAACCGTAGGAGCCATTACTGGTATCTATTCAGTTAACAATATCACATCAATTTGCTGGAGGAGAAGGAGGGAGGGGGGGAAGTGGGTCAACAGGAGAGAGTTATAGAAAGCAGAGCAAGAGGGTGGTGGATTGAATCATACTGTAAGAAAAGCTGGGGAATATATGTGAGTTTTAAGAGCAGCCTTGAATCGAGATATGAGGACTCGTAATGGAGGGCAGAAGACAAAATATGCCAGGGTTTGGTTCCAGTGTAACAAATGGCAGAGGCATGAGTAATGTTTAAATGTATAACTTTTTTGCATTTTCCACCTTGCTGTATCATGTACCTGGTGTAACTGCATTGAGTTAGTGTGTCATGCCACATTAAATATGAAAACTTGTAAATTGATGTAGAAGGCAGTGCTTTGAGCGAGATGCTGGCGTCTGTGATATCAGTTATACTTAGTGGATAAAGAGACAGAATTATAAGACATGGGATGAGCTGCACATTTTGTGTATTGGTTCTATACTGCACTTGATAATGGGGAAACTTGAGTTTTTGGTAGATGATACAAGGAATTTTTAAGATCTTATTATTTTTCTTTCAGAATCAAGCGTGCTTTCCTCATTGAGGAGCAGAAGATTGTCGTAAAGGTGTTAAAGGCACAAGCACAGAGTCAGAAATCAAAGTAAAGGAATTTGTTTGTATTTCCCATGGTATAATAAAGGAGAAATGTTTTCCTGTATCCTGTCATTCATCTATGAATCTTGTAGATGTGCTCCCCATTCTGGTGGGCAGGGAAGGCATTTGACTGTATCTCATGAACAACTCCTGAGGAAATTAGAAAGTCAGAGGGTAGGAGGTAATGTCCTATTATGGATTAAGAACTGGTTAAAAGATAGAAATCAGGTTAAAAGGTTAATATTCTCAGTGGAGAAGGGTAGATAATGGGGTTCTCCAGGAATCTTTGGAGCTTTTTTCAATATTTATAAATGATTTATAGATGGGAATTAGTAATGAGGTAATTAAATTTGCTGATGACATAGTTATTAAATTGTTAAACTTCAAGAGGACCTTGGGAAACAAGACAACCAAATGGCAGATGAAGCTTAATGTCATCAAGTGCAAAATGATTCATGCAGAAAGAGGAACCCAAAGTATAGCTATGTGATAATGAATGTGACTGCTGGGCAGATTGGATGGACCACACAGGACTTTATCTGCCGTTATTTACTATGTGATGGAAGGTTCCACGTTAGAGGTCACCACCCAGGAAAAGGCTTTAGGTGTCATTGTTAATATGTTGAAACCCTCTGCTCAGTGTGCAGCAGTGGGGAATTATTAGGAAAGTAATGGAAAACAAAAAGTAGAATGTTATAAGGCCTTTGTATCTCTTCATGGTGTGACTACATCTCAAATACTGTGTGCAATTCTGGTCACTATATTTCAAAAAAGATATAGTGGATTAGAAGGGTAGAGATGGGTGATGAAGAAAAAAAAAATAGGATGACTGTGGCTAGTGTTCAGCTTGGAGAAGAGACCACTGAAAGGAGATATGATAGAGGTCTGTAAAATACTGATTGGAGTGGAATAGATGTGAATTGCATGTTTACTCTTTCCAAACATACTAGGACTAGGGGGCCATGTAGTGAAGCTACTAAGGGGAAGATTTCTCAAATGTTGGTAAAATCCAACAGGCCGCTGTGGCAGCCACAACTGTAATGATTTCAAAAAGGTGAGCCATTCTTTCACAAACCATGCATGCAAATGAGAGCCGCTGAGGGTCGCTAAATTTTCATGTGCCAATCACTGGTGATGGCAATCGGCACATATTTCTGTAGTACTACTAGACCAGTGTTTTTCAACCGCTGTTCCACGGCACACTAGTGTGCCGCGAGATGTTGCCTGGTGTGCCGCAGGGCCGCCATCAGGGCAGTACTACCAGTCCTGCATTCAGGGGCCCGGAGCTGACAGGGGGCCCGAGGCAGGGGCGCCAGTAGCTCGCCAAGGCAAAGTGAGTCGATCACCCAGGACTCACTTTGTCTTGGTGATCTAATCTATCGAGCCGATAAGTCTTCTCCCCGACGTCAATTCTGCAGTCGGAGAGGAAGTTCGGGCCAGCCAATCGCTGCCTGGCTGGGCGGAACTTCCTCTCCGATTGCAGAATTGACGTCAGGGAGAGCATGTGTCGGCGTCGGCTTTGGGGCCTGTTATCCATTGGTGGGTCCTGTTCCCCGATGGCAGCGGCAGTGGCTTAGGGAACGGCAGGGAGAAAGAAAGAAAGGGGGCAGGCAGGAAAACAGAAGGAAAGAAGAGAAACAGAAAAAAAGAAAGAAAGGTCAGGGAGAGAGGAAGAAAAAGTTGGGGGAGGGAATGAGGTGTGGAGGAGAGAAAGCATACAGGCTGATAGAAGGGAAGAAAGATTGGATGCACAGTCAGAAGAAGAAAGTGCAACCAGAAATCACCAGACAAGGTAGGAAAAATGATTTTATTTTAAATTTAGCAAAGTGGAGGCAGTATTACCACAGTTTTCAAAGGAATTTGCCCAAATAACATAATAGTTAACTGGGTAAATTCCCAGAGATGAAAACTTCCCTTCACTTACTATGCACAGTTCTGAATTTATATCTGCTGTCTATATTTTACAATATGGTCACCTTTTACTAAACCGCAATAGTGGTTTTTAGCGCAGGGAGCCTATGAGCATCAAGAGCAGCGCTGGGCATTCAGCGCAGCTCCCTGCGCTAAAAACTGCTATTGTGGTTTAATAAAAAGGATGGAGGGTATATTTGTCTATTTTTGTATGCTATAAAAACCAAATACAGAGAGAGACAGAGCTGTTGACGAAGAGCTACGTGTGTGTCTTTCTTCGATTCCAGCCAAAATATCAGCTTTGTGTTCAGCCAAACAGGCCCAGGTTTCGCACTGAATAAAGTATTTTATAATTTTTCACTATTCTGTTTACTTAATATTTCATAATAAAGTAATTATAAAATACTTTCTTTGTGTTTATTTGATTCCTATTCAAGAGAATCCTATATAATAAAAGGCTAATTCGCGCATGCGCACTCCTATTTGCGTGTTCCGTGCGCTGTAGGTCTGTGGTCGCAGGAGTGCGCATGCGTGAGTCCCCAGCCTTCTTCCCAGCACCTACCTTGGCTGTTAGCAGCGGCGCCTCATCTCCTGTGGGGACCTCATGTGTGCTGTGTCCGTCCGTGGCCGCGGCTTGAGGCGTATGTGCCAGTTAGGTGCATCGGGTGACAGGAGCAGCGCTGGCGGCGGATGGCGGGAGGAGGGCTCATGGTCCTGCTGCCGCTCCTGTTCACAGCGGCCTGCACGTCGCCGACTCCCCCCTTCCCGCAACAACCGCTACCGCTCCTGTTCAAAGCGGCCTGCTGAGGTTCGCGGCCGGCTGTAACGAACCTCGCAGGCCGCTCTCCACATGGTAGCACGTTCCCTCTGACGTGATCGCGTCAGAGGGAACATGCTACCGAGTTGGAGAGCGGCCTGCGAGGTTCGTTACAGCCGGCCGCGAACCTCAGCAGGCCGCTTTGAACAGGAGGATCAGCCACCACGGGGATCGTGAGAAGAGCCGCCGAAAAAAAACCTTCAGCCGCAGCAGAGAACCTTCAGCACGCAAGAAGGGAAGGGGAGGGGCCGAACGGAGCAGGGCAGCTCACGGTAAGAGAAGGGAATGGGGGTGAGGGAAAATGCTTCTATTGCTTCAGCAGGGACCTGGAGGGGAAGGGAAATATCACTGCTGCTTCTGCAAATGAAAGTGGGGGGGGGGGGGGGGGAGAGAAGGGAATGGGGGGTGGGAGAAAATACTGCTACTGCTTCAGAGGGACCTGGAGGGGAAGGGAAATACCACTGCTGCTTCTGCAAAGGAAAGTGGTGGGGGGGAAGAGAAGGGAATGGGGGGGGGGGTAGGAGAAAATACTGCTACTGCTTCAGAGGGACCTGGAGGGGAAGGGAAATATCACTGCTGCTTCTGCAAAGGAAAGTGGTGGTGGGGGGGGGGAAATGCTGCTACTACTTCACAGGGATCTGGAGGGGAAGGGAAATATCACTGCTGCTTCTGCAAATGAAAGTGGGGGGGAGAGAAGGGAATGGGGGGGGGTAGGAGAAAATACTGCTACTGCTTCAGAGGGACCTGGAGGGGAAGGGAAATATCACTGCTGCTTCTGCAAAGGAAAGTGGTGGTGGGGGGGGGGAAATGCTGCTACTACTTCACAGGGATCTGGAGGGGAAGGGAAATATCACTGCTGCTTCTGCAAAGGAAAGTGGTGGTGGGGGGGGGAAATGCTGCTACTACTTCACAGGGACCTGGAGGGGAAGGGAAATACCGCTGCTGCTTCTGCAAAGGAAAGTGGTGGGGGGAAGGGGAAGGGAATGGGGGGTGGGAGAGACAGAAAGAAAGACAGACAGACAAAGGGTGCCAGGGAGAGAGACAGAAAGAAAGGAAGAAAGAGACAGGAGCAGGGAGAGAGACATAAATAAAGACAGACAGCCATATATTCTAGCACCCGTTAATGTAACGGGCTTAAACACTAGTTACTTTATATATAGTCAATATAGGCACAGAGTTAAATTTTTTAACATTTTCTAATGGTGGTCCGTGATTGTGGTCATTGTGCCTCGTGATTTTTTTCATGAAACAAGTGTGCCTTTGCCCAAAAAAGGTTGAAAAACACTGTACTAGACAAATGCAGTGCTGTATATTAACCACACATAAGAATTGCCGCTGCTGGCTCAGACCAGTGGTCCATTGTGCCCAGCCAGGGCCGCCATCAGGGCAGTACTACCAGTCCTGCATTCAGGGGCCCAGAGGTGACAGGGGGCCCGGGCTCCCCCAGGGTCTTAGGCAGTGTTTCCTCTAAGGCAGCGGTCTCAAACAAGCAGCCCACGTGTGGCTCTCCAGGTTTTATTTGTGGCCCGCGGTCTGGAGGCGATCATTCTCTTCCTTTTGGAGCAGCAGCCGGCTCGTTCGTTCAAAGCCGCGGGTTGGCGGCTCCTTGCGCTATCCACTCCTGCATCGGAAACCTCTCTGATGTCACACCATCAGAGAGGCTTCAGGCGCGGATCTCACAAGAAGCCGCCACTCGCGGCTTTGAACGAATGAGCCGGCCAGACACGCTGCTGCTCCAGTGGCGTACCAAGGGGGGGGGGCGGTCAACTGTTCTCGTCTAGAGCAGTGGTGCCCAACCTGCTTCCCTTCCCTTCTCACTGCTGCCATCGGGGATCAGGCCGGCACCGTGCCTTTGATCTCCCTGCTTCTCTTCCCTGCTGGGCCGACCAACTCTCGCGGCGGCCTGACGTCAAGAGGACGTTCTGGCTAGCCAATCACTGCCTGGCTGCCTGGAACGTCCTTTCCGACGTTAGAATTGACGTCGGGCGGCGAGAGTTGATCGGCCCAGTGCAGAAGAGAAGCAGGGAGATTTCGGCCTGTTCCTGATTGCGGCAGCGGCAGCAGCCTATTCCGCGGCGGTGGTGGCATGGGGGAGGCAGGAAGGAAGAAAGAAAGAAGGTGTGTGTGTGTGGGGGGGGACAGGGAGCCAGAAAAAAAAAGCAAAAAATGGGGCACGGAGGAAGGAAGGAAGGAAGAAAGAAAGAGGGGGGGAGGGGAGACAGGGAACCAGAAACAGCAAAAAAATGGGGCACAGATTCAGAGAAAGACAGACATAGAGAAAGAAAGAAAAAGTTGGGGGAGGGAATGAGGTCTGGAGGAGAGGAAGCATACAGGAGGCTGAAAGAAGGGAAGAAATATTGGATGCACAGTCAAGAATAAAGTGCAACCAGATGAAATTACCAAACAAAGGTAGGACAATTATTTTATTTTCAATTTAGTGATCAAAATGTGTCTGAATTTATATATGCTGTCTATATTTTGCACTATGGCCCCCTTTTACTAAATCGCAATAGTGTTTTTTAGTGCAGGGAGCATATGAGCATCAAGAGCAATGCTGGGCATTTAGCACAGTTCCCTGCTCTAAAAACTGCTATTGTGGTTTAATATTTGTCTATTTTTGTATGGTTGTTACTGAGGTGACAATGCATAGAGTCATCTGCCTTGACCTCTTTGAAAAAACCCAGAATAGGAATGATAATTAACATTTTCTCAGCGTATAGTGTGCTTTGTGTTTTTTTATTTTATTTTTGGTAGATCATTTTGACTTGGTCATTTTAAAGTAGCTCGCAAGCCCAAAAAGTTTGGGCATCTCTTAGCTAGAGCGTTGAAACTGTGTATTTCTATTTTATCCCCCCTTTTACAAAACTGCGGAGCGTTTTTTAGTGCCAACCGTGGTGGTAGCAGCTCTGATGCTCAGAATTCTATGAGCGTCAGGGCTGTTACCACCGTGGCTAAAATCCACACTACAGTTTTGTAAAAGGGGGAGGGGTTCGTTTGTGATGACATATTCCATACTAAGCAAAGGTGTTTTCTGTGTTCTTTGTGTTTGAAAGACATGGTTTTCTGTTAGGATTGACGATGTAGGATTGATCTGTGCTGGTCTGGCTTGTTTAGTTTTACAATGGGTGTATTGATGTACTGCTCACTGCAATATGTAAGATGCTGCCTTTTCCTAGGTACTCATGTGTGACGTGTGGTTTGTTACTAAAAATCATGTTTTTCTTACAGATGGGGGGGGGGGGGGTGCCAAAAAATGATGGGCCCCGGGTGTTACATATGCTAGGTAAGCCACTGTATGTAAAGATACCAGAAAGCTGGCGTAGCAAAAACTTTAAGTAAATTGTTATTCTTCTAAGTTTTGAGTATTTAACCCTCCCACAATCTCACGGGCACTCGTTTCAAGTTTATTGAGATTTTGATTTAAACGCAATATCAAATATTTTCAATGCGTATAACAAAAATAAATTTGGGGAAATAAATAAAACCATTTGAACAATAAACATACAAACATATCCATAGATGATTAAAAATACATAAGGAGTACAAGGATAAACATTTGTTTAAAAATGCGTCCTCCGTGCCTGCTCATAAATTTGTGGAGTATGTATGTAACTTGTCGCTCATGCATATTTTTTTTTGCACACACCTCATCAATCCTTAGAGGAAACATTGGTCCTAGGCCACCATAGCACAAATTATGCTTTATGTTTCTGCTGTGCACAACAATAAACACTGCTGTCATACTTTTTTTTGTCCCCTGCTGATTTCCTGATAGCACCCCCCCCCCGGACAAAAGGGGGGGGAAGGGGTGCGTGGGGGGGCCCAATAGGATTGCTCAGTAAGGGGCCCAGAAATTTCTGATGGCGGCCCTGTGCCCAGCAGTCCGCTCCCGCGGCAGCCCCTAGGTCAAAGACCAGTGCCCTAACATAGACCAGCCCTACCTGCATACGTTCCGGTTCAGCAGGAACTTGCCTAACTTTGTCTTGAATCCCTGGAGGATGTTTTCCCCTATAACAGCCTCCGGAAGAGCGTTCCAGTTTTCCACCACTCTGAGTGAAGAAGAACTTCCTTACGTTTGTACGGAATCTATCCCCTTTTAACTTTAGAGTGCCCTCTCGTTCTCCCTATCTTGGAGAGGGTGAACAACCTGTCTTTATCTACTAAGTCTATTCCCTTCAGTATCTTGAATTTTTCGATCATGTGCCCTCTGTCTCCTCTTTTCAAGGGAGAAGAGGCCCAGTTTCTCTAATCTCTCGCTGTATGGCAACTCCTCCAGCCCCTTAACCATTTTAGTTGCTCTTCTCTAGACCCTTTTGAGTAGTACCGTGTCCGTCTTCATGTATAGTGACTAGTGCTCGATGCCGTATTCCAGGTGAGGGCGTACCATGGCCCGGTACAGCAGCATGATAACCTTCTCCGATCTGTTCGTGATCCCCTTCTTAATCATTCCTAGCATCCTATTCGCCCTTTTCGCCGCTGCCACGCATTGTGCGGATAGCTTCATCAATCTGTCAACCAGCAGTCCCAAATCTCTTTCCTGGGGGGTCTCACCAAGTAACGCCCCAGACATCCTGTATTTGTGTATAAGATTTTTGTTCCTGACATGCAACACCTTACACTTATCCACGTTGAACCTCATTTGCCATGTCACAGGCCATTTCTCAAGCGTGTTTATGTCACGTTGCAGATCTTCGCAATCCTCCTGCGTCTTCACTACTCGGAATAACTTAGTATTGTCTGCAAATTTAATCACCTCACTCGTCGTACCAATTTCCAGATCATTTATAAATATGTTGAAGAGCACAGGTCTGAGCACCGAATCCTGCGGCACTCCACTGGTGACGTTTTTCCAGTCCGAGTATTGTCCATTTACCCCCACTCTCTGTTTCCTATCTGCCAGCCAGTTTTTAATTCACGTGAGTATTTCACTCTCGATTCCATGGCTCGCAATTTTTCAAAGTAGTAGTTCATGCGGAACCTTGTCGAATGCCTTTTGAAAATCCAGATATACAATGTCGACCGGGTCACCCTTGTCTGTTTGCCTGTTTACTCCCTCGAAGAAGTGCAGCAAGTTCCTCAAGCAAAGATCTTCCTTTGCTGAAGCCATGCTGGATGGTCCTCATCAGATCGAATCTGTCAAGGTGCTCAGTGATGCGGTCCTTTATCAGCGCCTCTACCATCTTTCCCGGTACCGAGGTTAGACACGCTGGTCTGCAGTTTCCTGGATCACCCCTCGAACCTTTCTTGAAGATCGGCGTAACATTTGCCACCTTCCAGGCTTCGGAATCCTTCCCGATTTGATCGACGTTTTGGCTATTAGTTGAAGCAGTTCATTTATAGCCCCTTTCAATTCCTTGATTACCCTCGGATGGATGCCTTCTGGTCCTGGGAATTTATCATTTTTAAGCCTATCGATCTACTTGCATACCTTTTCTAGACTGACCGTCAACCCTGTCAGTTTCCCGTCTTTGTTTCTCCCGTGTACCCTGTCTGCTTCCAGAATGTTGTGTATATCCTCTTCGGTGAACACAGATGCGAAAAATGTGTTCAGTTTGTCGGCGATAGCTTTGTCCTCCTTTAGCACTCCCTTTATCCCATCGTCATCCAACGGCTTCCTTCACGGGTCGTTTCCCCTTAATATATTGAAAGAACGGCTTGAACTTTTTTGCCTCCTTTGTTATTTTTTCCTCGTAGTCTCTTTTGGCCCCTCTTACCACCTTATGGCACCTGCTTTGATGCTGTTTGTGCTTTTTCCAATTTTTGTCTGTTTTTGACCTTTTCCATTCCTTTAAACGAAGTCTTCTTGTTTCTGATCTCTTCTTTCACCATAATGAGCCACACCGGTTCCATGTTCTTTTTCCTTTTGAATCCCTTGCCGATACGTGGTATACATAGATTTTGTGCCTTGGTGACTGTCCTTAAAAAGGGACAATGCTTGTTCTAGCGTCTTTACAGTGCTTATCCTCTTCTTAATCTTCTTCCCCACCATGAGTCTCATCCCTTCGACAGTCCCTACTCAAAATAACTTATAATCTAATTATGAAAGACACACTGGACAAAAATGGTGAATCAATATATGCTGCTTATGTAGGGGAATACTGCCCCAGTCGTAACAGTGGGTTTTTTTTCTGCTGTAAGCTTTTCAGTGGGAAAAGGGGGAAGATGCCTAGAGCTTGCATCCTCTTTCCTCTATTGCATCATTAAATTGTCCACTCCTTATAATGACACTAGGGCCACAGATTTGCCAGCTTAGCTACTCTGAGACTGGGTGTATACCTCCTGATCACAAATAGCTCTGGGGTATTAAAACTTATCTTTCATAAATACAAAGATGCATATCTAACAGGATGAAGCACTGCCTATACTTTATGCAGTGATTGGCTGACCTAAGGAACAAAGATGTACTCTATTTAGGATTACTGGGCTTTTACTGAGGGGAAGATTCTCAAAACTTAATGGTAAAATCCGATGGGCTGCTACTGAGGCCGCTATTGCAACATGGAAGCTCGCTAAATTTACTTGAGTTGCTGGTGGTAGTGATCAGCATATGCGCGGAATACACCCGCATATTTAAAACAAAAAAACAACCAAATCAGCTTGTCAGGAAAAATGCCCACTCTCATCGTGCTCACACAACCTCTGACCACCCATCCCTAGTGGCAGGAGAGATGCCCACTCCGGTTATGCTTGCACAATCTGACCACCCATTCCTGGCAGCAGGAGAGATTCCCACTCTCCTGCTGCATTGCACAATCCCCTGACCCTACTATCCACCCCTTACCCCGCAGCAGGAGAGCCCACTCCTTCCTGCTGCACACTACCCTGACACTACTACCCCAGCAGTGGGAGGGATGCCCACTCCCTCCTGCTGTTGCCCTCTCCCCCCCTCCCCCAATGCCCCTGATGACCCTGCACCGCTCCCTACCTTATTCAGAAACTCTGGCTGGAAGGACGCCTATCTGCTCCGACTGGCAGACCCGCCTCTTACAAAATGCATAAGAACATAAGAATTGCCGCTGCTGGGTCAGACCAGTGGTCCATCGTATCCAGTAGTCGGCTCATGCGGTGGCCCCCCAGGTCAAAGACCAGGGCTATAAATGAGTCCAGCCTCACTCATGTTTGCTCCAGTCCAGCAGGAACCTGTCCAATCCAGTCCTGAATCTCTGGAGGGTGTGTCCCCCTCCTTCCCCCCCCCCCCCAATAACAGACTCCGGAAGAGCACTCCAGTCCTCCACCACTCTCCGGGTGAAGAAGGACATCCCCACGCCTGCACGGAATCCATCCCCCTCCAACCCCAGAGAGCGCCCTCACTTTCCCCACCCCGGAGAGGGTGAACAATCTGCCTCCATCTGCCAAGTCCATTCCCCTCAGTATCCTGAATACTTCGATCATGTCCCCTCTCAGTCTCTTTTCAAGGGAGAAGAGACCAAGTTTCTCCAATCTCTCACTGTACGGCAACTCCTCCAGTCGCCCAATCATCCCAGTCACTCTTCTCTGGACCCTTTTGAGCAGCACCATGTCCCTCCATGCACGGCAACCAGTGCTGGACGCAGTACTACAGGTGAGGGCGCACCATGGCCCGGCACAGCAGCATGACAGCCCTGTCTGATCTGTTCGCGGTCCCCTTCCTCATCATTCTGTTCTCCCCCTTCACCGCTGCGCATTGCGCGGACAGCTTCATCAACCTGTCAATCAGAACTTCCAAGTCTCTTTCCTGGGAGGTCTCTCCAACTACCGCCCCAGACATCCTGTATTCGTACATGAAATTTTTGTTACTGACATGCATCACTTTACACTTATCCACGTTGAACCTAAGGCCTTGAGGTTATTTTATTTTTTTCCTATTATTTGCGTGGATGGTCTGAGCCGTCAAACCTTACTTTCCTGTCAGTGCCTGAGCTAAGGAGGCATTGATCAGAAAGTAAGGCTACACAAGTTCAGACCATTAGGCAAAATGTGGCACAACAAAGTTAGGGAAGCACTTGGAGCGCTTATTTTAATGTTAATGACAGCATTGCACTACGTTTGTATGGCTGTATCAGAGATTGGTAGGAAACTCGTAAAAGACCATGCTACACTGTTTTGATAATCTGCTAATTTTGAGAATTTTCCCCTGATATCGTAACCTGGCAGCATGGAAGCCTTTACAACGGTTGACATGTTATGCATCCAAATACTGTGGTCTTTGTTCATCCTAATCATCTGCATGTGGAAGCTTTGCAGCAGTGTTTTTCTGGTTCCATAGCAGTGCCGAGATGTGAATGACAGTAAAACTTCTTCATGTAAGGCTGTGGAAGAAGTTGCCCTTTATGGCATCTGAACTACCCACTCTCCAGATTTGGGGGACACTGTTCTGATTGTTAACATGGCTGTGACAAACTGTATTGAGTGCTGTTAGATCAACAGAGCCTTTCTGACTTTCGCATATGGAAGCAAACTTAAACATCTTAAATACGTATACTATGGAAGAAAGGTAAAGGGGGATTTTCTAAATCCATGGTATAAATGTACTAAGGCAGGCCTCTTTCAATTGAAAAAAAAGTGCTGAAATGAGGGTCTTTAGACTGAAGGTGAAAGGAGTAATCCGCAGAAATTCTTCTTTATGGAAAACGCGGTGGAACCAGGAGTGACAGACCGGGATCATAACCCTGTGTATGGTAACCCTCCTTAATCTTGCCGGCAAGGGATAGGGCTCAAGTGTAGTGTCCGTTTTCCTTGGGCCCGACACATGCAAAAACAAAACGGGGATATTTGCCGTTGTAGGAGGGAAATTCAATAATTAAAGTGACATTAAGGTACTTAAAAACCACCTCTCTACTCCAGATATTAGCAGAACACGATCAACACTTGCATAGATTGGTTTGTCACTGTTACTTTCTCAGCAGTTCAATAAAGTTAAGCGATCCTTGGGATTTCCTGCTCGCTAGCCGGGCAGCGTCGCCACGTCAAGACAAGGGCAGGCCCTGGCAGCTACATAAACCACCAAATCTCACCGCTGCCTCCCGTACACGTTATTGGTCCGGGGAGATTTTTTTTCCACACCTGGCTAAAGTTAAACTGAACGGTGCCCCGTTGGGACCAGAACTAATACCGAGGCGGGAGAGGCTGAGGCCGAGGGCTAGCTGTGCAGCTTGCAAGACCTGTAGCTTGTCCGCGTGTCTGGGGAAGGGGGCGTGGCGGAGCGCTGACCCGCCAGGATGGAGGCTCTGTACCGCGTCCCGTTTGCTGTGCTCGAGTGTCCCAACGTGAAGCTGAAGAAGCCGTCATGGCTGCACATGCCCTCTGCCATGACCGTGTACGCCATCGTGGTGGTGTCCTACTTCCTCATCACCGGCGGTGAGAGCCCGGGGCGGGGGGAGAGCAAGATCGTATCGCTCCCCTCGGGATAATTTTTGTTTCCTCCCTCTCCCCCTAACACCCTGCAGCTTCCTGAAATAGCAATTTCTGCTCGAGTGCTGTTTTCTTTTAATTTCTGTTCTTAGCAGAGGTCTTTTTTTACCTCACACCTTCCTGAGTTTCTCCTGCGTTAACAGGTGTGAGGACATTGACACGTACCTCACTAATTCTGTGCCTACAACCATAGTAACTGGGAAGTGTTTTACGGTTGGCTTAAGGCAATGGTCTCAAACGTAAACCCTTTGTAGGTCCACATTTTGGATTTGTAGGTACTTGGAGGGCCTCAGAAAAAAAAAACAGTTAATGTCTTATTAAAGAAATGACAATTTTGCATGAGGTAAAACTCTTTATAGTTTTTAAATCTTTCTTTTTGGCTAAGTCTCAATAATAATATTGTAATTTATAGCTAAAGAGACATATGATCAAGAAACTGTTTTATTTTACTTTTGTGATTATGATAAACATAGTGAGGGCCTCAAAATAGTACCTGGCGGGCTGCGTGTTTAAGACCACTGGCTTAAGGTTTATTTTATTCGATATACCACTTTTCCTTAAAGTAATAACGGAGCAATGTGCAATACAAACTAAAAAGCTAAAGCCAAAGAAAAGAACGCTATTCTGTAACAGAGCAGTACACTCAAAAGTAGTTTGTTTATTTATTTATTGTTACTTATTAAGTGCTTTTATGAATGGATTTACCCAGTGTAGTGTACAGAAAATTGGGCAATATGGGTGATTTATATTGCCACAATGTACACAAAATTATTTAATCTCCTACTGGTGAGAGGGAAGCGAAATTGCTATAAATAACAATAAAGGAGAAAAAGACCTCAGTTATAACAGACACTCATCATAACAGAGCAAAAGCTGTAAAATAAAGTGAGCCCTCGGTTCATCATAAGTCACAAAAAACTCCTTCAACAAAACAGCAATATCCCTTCCCAATCCACAGCAGGAATGCACAACAAGGAAAAGGGACTGAAAAAAAATTCATCAAAATATACCCTTCAGGAGATGTGTTGGTATTGTTATTTATAGCAATTTCGCTTCCCTCTCACCAGTAGAAGGAGATTAAATACAGTGGTACCTTGGTTTACGAGCATAATTCGTTCCAGAAGCATGCTCTTAATCCAAAGTACTCGTATATCAAAGCACATGTCCCCATAGGCCACAATGTAAACTGAAACAATTTGTTCTACAAACAAGGTTTAGTATGGTGTCCCAGGGGTGGGTGGGTACCTGTCTGTGGGTGCTGCAGCCCTTGCAACGTGGTGGTTTCCTTTCCCCGGGGTCCCTGTGCAGCTCTCCTCCCTCTTTGGCGATACCTTTGCCGTTAACCAGTGCCTCCCGGTTTCCGATTCAAGCCGGCCATCCTCCAGATGTCCTGCGTGCTTGTACGTGGTGCGCGTGTTGTTGGAGCGGCACTGGCTTGACGGGGGAGTTCAGAGGTCCTGCGCATGCATCTGGAGGATGGCTGGCTTGAATCGGAAGCCGGGTGGCGCTGGTTAACGGCAAAGGCATTGCCGAAGAAGGAGGAAAGCCGCACGGGGACCCCGGGGAAAGGAAACCACCACGCTGCTAGGGCTGCAGCACCCACAGACAGGTACCCACCACCCCTGGGCCACTCTAGTGAGAACTCGTGTAGCAAATCAACACTCGTTTTGCGAGACAAAAGTTTGCTGAGTGTTTTGCTCGTCTTGCAAAACACTCGCAAACCGAGGTTCCACTGTAATTGTGTATACATTGTGGTTGATTTATCTCATCTAGTGTTGATATGATTTAAATTACCCCAATAATGACTGCTTCTTGGAGCAACTGGTCCAAGAACTGACGAGAGGGGAACTTACTTTAGATTTAGTAGAATGCAGGGCCTAGAACAAGAGGTAATGATGTTGGAGATCCACTGGGAAACAGTGATCATAACATACTAAAATTTGAGCTGATATATCTGGAGTGATGTCACTAAAGAAATCTACTGTAGCGGCATTTAATTTTCAAAAGGGTGACTATGAGAAAATAGGTAAAAAGAAGATAAAAGCTGCAAAGATTAAGATTTTAAATCAGGCATGGATGCTATTTAACAATACCATCGATGAAGCCTAGGCCAGATATATTGCACATATTAACAAAGAAGAGCAAATGAGAGTAGGTATGGTTTAAAAGGTGAAGTGAAAGAAGCTATTAGAGCCAAAAGAACATCCTTCAAAGATTGGAAAAAGGATCCAAATGAAGCAACATAGGCACTGGCAAGTTAGATGCCTCCTACCTCCAGCCAGCAGACCCACTGTTTTAAAATGATGGGCCTTCCCCTACCCAATGCATCCTGGGCTGTGCCAGGGAGGGGCCTAAGGCTCTGATTGGCCCAGATGCTATTTGTTCAATTTTCTGTACTGTTCTTCCCTGGTAGCTCAGAACGGTTTACATTAATTTATTCAGGTACTCAAGCATTTTTCCCTGTCTGTCCCAGCGGGCTCACAATCTAATGTACCTGGGGCAATGGGGGGATTAAGTGACTTCCCTGTGCAATACGGAGTAATATGGATTTGAACCCATAACCTCAGATGCTGAGGCTGTAGCTTTAACCACTGTGCCACAGTGACAATCAATTCAGCTCCTCCTAAGGCATAAGCAGAAATCATTGTAGTTTGTAGTGAATAGAATATTAAAAACTGTGTTCATTAACAAGACTTCAGATTAATATTAGGGCTTATCAGAGCCTAAAAGCTAAAGACAATTGTTGCATAGCTTTTTATATATGTCGAGCAGTTTAAAAAAAAGAAATGCATGTGGAATACTTTACAAAAGCAGGAAGAGCTTTGCTTCACAAAAGCTAAAGTCCATCTAGTAGAGAAGAGAACACCACATTCTTATATAAATCACAAGAATTGTTTTCTAGACTTAAGAAGGAAAAGCAAAATGAAGTTCTGACAGTAGTATGTTGCCTCTGTTTTGTCTTTTGGGAGCTATAGATACAAGGATATTTCAGTCCCTTCATCTTGTTTTCCTTGCTCATCTGAGTCCTGATGTTATCCCAGGACAAGCAGGCAGCATATTCTTGACTGATGGGTGACGGCACCGACGGAGCCCCGGTACGGACAATTTTAGAGTGATTGCATTCTAAGAACTTGGAAAGTTCTAGCAGGCCGCACCGCGCACGCGCGAGTGCCTTCCTGCCCGACGGAGGCGCGCGGTCCCCAGTTTCTTAGTTTCCGCGGAGCTAAGAAGACGCGTCTTTTTCAACAGCCATTGAAAAATACTTTTTCTTGCCTTCCCGCTCGCGAAAATCTTTTGAGGAAGTAAATCTTCCTTCTTTTCTTTTTATTTCATTCTTTTTTCTCAAAAAAAAAAACCCCTTTCTTTTTTTCTCTCGGGTTCGCCCCGGCGGGGCCTGTTGCCATCATCGAGGCCTCGGCCTTCGATTTGGCAGAAGCCATTTTTACTTTCATGCCCCCTCAGCCAGGGTTCAAGAAGTGCCAGCGATGTGCACGGCCCATTTCTCTGACCGACCCACACAACTGGTGTTTACAGTGTCTGGGTCCGGATCATAGGGCTTCCACCTGCACCCGTTGTGCCACATTGAAAAAACGCACGTTTAAAAATCGTCAAATTCAACAAAGGTTACTTTTCGGTGCCGAGATGGCTGACTCTGCGGCATCGATACCGGCATCGGCTCCGTCTCAATCGGCACCCACCTCTTCGACACCGCGCCGGCATCGCAACAGTCAGGTAAGCCGGCTAAAAAGCCTTCCCTGCTGGAGTGCCCTCCGGTCTCTGTGTCAGCGAGCCCAGTCCTGCCGACCACAAGGCGCCCGCGGAAACGCTCCGCCCCTATAGAGGTGAGTCCCTCGTCCTCGGGTTCCTCATCCTCTGAGCGTCGAGCGGCACCACAGGTACCGCAGAAAAAGAAAACGGTACCGGTGCCCTCCCTGGACAAGCGAATTGCAGCCGTCCTTCAGGTGCAACTTAAAGAGCAGTTGCAACAGCTCCTTCCTGCTCTATTGGCACCGAACCTTCCAGTCCCGGTCCGGTCTGAGCCACCGGTACCGACAGTGGGGCAGCCTCTATTGTCCGCTTCCACTCTATCGGTACCGGTCCATTCTGCTTCCTCGGTCTCCATGCCGGTTCTGGTCCCGGAGCCGAGAGCGCTACATCAGGCTGTTCAAACTTCGGCACCGATACAGCCTTTAACTTCTCCCGGTACCGCTTCTTTGAGGTCGGGTAAGTCGGTACGTAAATCCCGACACCATGAACCCTCGACACCGGAGTCTTGGGATCGCAGTTTCCAAATTCGGGATCCTGATCTGTGGGGTGACTCCGAAGAGCCTCTTCTCTCAGAAGGTGAATGTTCATCTGGTGAAGAGGATCCTTCTGTTCAAGATCCATCCTCTAAACCAGATACTGCCTCTTTCACCTCTTTCTTAAAAGAGATGTGTGAGTCTCTTTCTATTCCCTTGGAGGCTGAGTCCAAGAAATCCAAAGCTTTCCTTGATGCACTGGACTTTGACCAGCCTCCAAGGGAATTTCTTAAATTACCCCTCCATGATATTTTGAGGGAAACCTTTTACAAAAACCTTGAGACTCCTTTGACTATCCCAGGAGCTCCTCGTAAATTGGACTCCTTATACAAGGTCATCCCCATACCTGGCTTTGATAAACAGCAGCTTCCCCACAAATCTCTTTGGTGTAATCTACTCTAAAGAAGTCTGCGGGAGCTAGTGTGTATGCCTCAGTCCCTCGTGGCAGAGAAGGGAAGGCCATGGACAAATTTGGTAAGAGGTTATACCAAAACGCTATGTTGGCTAACCGGTCAGGGAATTATGCTTTTCATTTTTCCTTTTATCTAAAGCATCTCATTCAGAATCTGGCTTCTTTTGAGAAGTACCTCCCTGACCGTAAGGGGTCTGCTTTCCGCCAATGTTCTTCCTCTCTTCTCCAGCTTCGAAAGTTCATGGTCCGTTCCATCTATGACACCTTCAAACTCACTCTCCAGTCCATTTTCATTCAATGGGGCACTCCTCAGATAGACCTCTTTGCAGCTCCTCACAATCATCAGCTGCCCCTCTTCTGCTCCAGACTCTACTCTCCTCACCGTCTGGCAGCGGATGCGTTTCTCCTGGATTGGTCCAATCTGTTCCTGTATGCTTTCTCTGCCTCTCATGCTCCGGACCTTGTTCAAGCTGAAGAGGGAACACGCCACCATGATTCTCATCGCTCCACGGTGGCCCAGGCAACATTGGTTCTCCCTTCTACTTCAACTCAGTTCCAGGGAGCCCATTCTTCTTCCAATATTTCCTTCTCTGCTTACACAGCATCAGGAGACCCTTCTGCATCCCAACCTTCAGTCTCTGCACCTGACAGCTTGGTATCTCTCGGCCTGACCTCATCTGATTCTCTTCTGTCTCAGCCCGTCCGTTCTATTCTGGATGCTTCCAGGAAACCGGCCACTCTTCAATGTTACCATCAGAAGTGGACACGGTTTTAATCCCTCTTTCCTTGCGGTAGAGACCTTGTTAGATTATCTTCTTTTTTTGTCTGACTCTGGTCTCAAGTCTACTTCCATCAGAGTCCACCTCAGTGCTATTGCTGCTTTTCATGAGCCAGTTCATGGGAAACTTCTCTCAGCTCATCCTTTGGTTTCCAGATTCATGCGGGGTCTTTTCAATGTGAAACCACCTCTTAAGGCCCCTCCTGTAGTCTAGGATCTCAATGTGGTTCTTTCCGCCTTGATGAAGCCTCCGTTTGAACCTTTGGCTACAGCTCCCTTCAAGTTTGGAAAGTGGTCTTCCTTATTGCTCTTACCTCTGCCAGGAGGGTCAGTGAGCTGCATGCACTAGTTGCTGATCCAGCTTTTACAATCTTCCATCATGACAAGGTGGTTCTGCGTACCCATCCAAAGTTTCTCCCTAAGGTTGTCTCTGAATTTCATCTCAACCAATCCATTGTCCTGCCTGCATTCTTCCCGAAACCTCATTCTCATCCTGGAGAACAGGCTTTACATACTTTGGACTGTAAACGGGCTTTAGCTTACTATCTAGAGCGTACTAAGCCCCACAGATCGACTCCGCAACTCTTTCTGTCCTTTGATCCGAATAAATTGGGACGCCCCGTTTCTAAACGTACGTTGTCAAATTGGCTTGCAGTGTGCATTTCATTCTGTTATGCTCAGTCCGGACTGACACTGGAAGGTTCTGTCACGGCCCATAGAGTTCGAGCTATGGCAGCATCTGTAGCTTTCCTCCGTTCCACTCCTATTGAGGAAATTTGCAAGGCTGCTACTTGGTCCTCAGTTCATACTTTTACATCTCATTATTGTCTGGATGCTTTCTCCAGACGGGATGGACACTTCGGCCAATCTGTTTTACAAAATTTGTTTTCCTAATGGCCAACCTTCCCTCCATCCCTCTTTTTGTTAGCTTGGAGGTCACCCATCAGTCAAGAATATGCTGCCTGCTTGTCCTGGGATAAAACACAGTTACTTACCGTAACAGGTGTTATCCAGGGACAGCAGGCAGATATTCTTGCGTCCCACCCACCTCCCCGGGTTGGCTTCTTAGCTGGCTTATCCTAACTGGGGACCGCGTGCCTCCGTCAGGCGGGAAGGCACTCGCGCGTGCGCGGTGCGGCCTGCTAGAACTTTCCAAGTTCTTAGAGTGCAATCACTCTAAAATTGTCCGTACCAGGGCTCCGTCGGTGCCGTCACCCATTAGTCAAGAATATCTGCCTGCTGTCCCTGGATAACACCTGTTACGGTAAGTAACTGTGCTTTTTCTCTCTATAGGTATCATTTATGATGTGATTGTGGAGCCTCCCAGTGTTGGTTCTATGACAGATGAACATGGCCATCAGAGACCAGTGGCCTTCTTGGCCTACAGGTACTGTGGAAAGAGCTTAATTGTGTCAGAATGTTGCACTTGCAGGCTCTATTCAGTAAAAAGCGTTGGTTTCAGAGTACATAGGGTATTTTGTGTAACCTGATGTCTGAATTTGTTTCCTATTCATTATGACTGTTTTAAGTCCTTTTGCACAAGTAAGGATTGAGTGATACCTAAAGCAGTTTATGGTGATCTCGTACAGAATTCAGATCTTAACCACTGAATGAGCTGTATTACATTTAAACCATGTTATTTAGAACATTTTTAAAATATGAAATGTGATTTAGTTTATTTTTATTGTTAAGTTTAAATTTTGTTTTATTTATGAGACTTGTTTGTCTTAACGGTTTTTTTAGTCTTGTCTTTTTTTTTTAAATTATACTCTGTAATCTGTTTTAGACATTATGGGATAAATGTGGATAAATTAATCAAGACCATGCAGATGCCATTAATATCTAAATGCAGCATTCTCAGCTCTAGCCATTCCAGGGAGCAGAAGACCTAGTCATCTTACATGCAGAGCCACTGGGGGGGCACTCTTTATTTTTCAAAATGTCATCTTGGGCCTTTTAAAAGTTTGAAATCTGTACACTCTTCTGAGCGTGCACTTTGGGCCTTATTTTGGAAATGGCACTTGTTTTTAATACATTTATATTTTCATTGTAAGATGGAGAAAAAATATATACTATGTGTAGATGTAGATATGAAAATATTGCGTGTGTGTGTGTATAAATATGAAAATATGTAACTTATTTATTTGGCCAGTCCAAACCACCACTGAAATTTCTGCATCCTGGGGATCTACATGTGTAAATAGTCGCTTTCTGAAACCACCCTTTAAACATGTATGCAACTTAAATAGATAAATGCTACTATTTCTGCTTGTAGACCAGGGGTATCAAACTCAGGCCCTTGAACCAAATTTAACCCGCAGGGTAATTAGATTTGTCCCTCTGTTCGTTCTCTCCCTCCATCCTGGCTTCCCGGTCTCACCTTCAAAGCATCCTGCAGAGAATCGCCAGTTGGCCATAGTGAACCTAGTAGGCTGCTGTCAACCTCTACAGCATGTTCCCTCTGCAGTGGTCCCATACGTCAGAGAAGGGGGCGGTACTGCGACAGGGAATGTGCTGTGGAGGCTGACGACAGCCTGCTAGGTTTTCTACAGCACCAGCAATCCTATGCAGGCTGCTTTGAAGGTGAGAATGAGAAGCCGGAAGATGCTAGAAAGAAGGCAGGCCCTTGTGTAAAGAAGGGGGACAGCATGCAGTGGGGTGTGGGGGCCCCTGGTGTAGAAGTATACGGAGGGAGGGAAGGAGGATTCCCAACAGATGTGCATATGCTGGACTGAAGGGGGGGGGAGGGAGAAAATAATGGGTCTAAAAACAGAGGAGAGAGATGGTGGACAATGGAATGGAGGGAGGGAAGGAACAGAAAGGGAGAGAAGTTGGACACAAGGGATAGTATGGAGGGGGGATAGAGATACTAGATAGGGTAGTTGGGAAGAGAAAGGGAGAGATGGTGGATCCTGGGGTAGTGGGGAAGGTAGGGAGAGATGCTGGATGAAAGGGTAGTTGAGAAAAGGAGAGATGGTGGATCTGGGGATGGTGTGGTCCATCGATGAAGCTGTGGGGATGGAGATGAAAAAAAGGAAAGATGCCAGACCTCTGTGGGAGGAAATGGAAGGGGAGGACAGAGATGGAATATGGATGTTTAGCATGGAGAAAGAAGAAAATGACAAATGGGAAGAAGACCCTGGCAAGCAAGTTATCAGAAGGCAACTAGAGCCTGGGACCAACATGATTTGAATAATGACCAGACAACAAAAGGTAAAAAACATAATTTTATTTTCTGTTTTGTTATTACAATATGTCGGATTTGAAATGTGTATCCTGCCAGAGTTGGTGTTAGACAGCATGCATGAACTAGGACCTAAAAGAGAGGAAAAGTCTTTTTTTATTTATTTTGTTTACATCACAGAGCTGGCGTGGGATTGAAGAGGATGTAACCCTATACTTCTTCTAAGACTAAGGGGTCCTTTTATTAAGGTGTGCATTTATCGTGCGCTAAATCCGTTAGCATGCCTTAATAAAAGGACCCCTAAGTATCGTAATAAAAAATTCAGCTTGCGACTTAGCCTATGTTTTAGATTTTGGCCCCTTATGTGATTGTTTGACACCCCTGATGTAGATGCTTCTAAAATGAGTTCCTAAGTGTACAAATATGGCACAGACTCTTATTTTTTGCTTGTGGGGGAAAATACATGCTCTTCACTGGGCAGGAATCTTGACTTTTGAAATAAAAATTATAGGTTCAGGATGGGAAAGTGGATCTGAAATTAATGAAAGATATTGTCTCTCAACCTTAAAATCTTTATTACTTTGACAAAATATTGACTCCTTCCTTTGCAAATCATATAATTGTCTTTGTAAATTCTGTGAATAAGATCTTGTATTCTGTACTAGCCATGTTCTAAAAAGTTGTTCTCTCTTCCACAGGGTGAACGGACAGTACATTATGGAAGGCCTTGCCTCTAGTTTCCTCTTTACAATGGGAGGATTGGGCTTTATCATTCTGGACCGGTCAAATGCCCCAAATATTCCAAAGCTGAACAGGTTCCTGCTGCTTTTCATTGGCTTCGTCAGCGTGC
Source organism: Geotrypetes seraphini (assembly GCF_902459505.1). Lineage (NCBI taxonomy): Eukaryota > Metazoa > Chordata > Amphibia > Gymnophiona > Dermophiidae > Geotrypetes > Geotrypetes seraphini. Next base: position 313,420,993 of record NC_047084.1, on the reverse strand, counting down.
TGTTAAGCTTCTTCATGGCCAGGGTTTTCATGCGCATGAAATTGCCGTAAGTTATTGGGTTTAAACAGCTACTTCCATGCACTTTCTTCCCATCTGTGCCCTTTCTGCTTATCTCCTTATACTAGAAAACAATTTGGCCTTTTGTATGAGGATGTGTTAGAAAACAAGCAGTTTAGTGGCCATATCCTCAGCGAAGAGAATCTTTGAGATACAGGCTAGAGAATGATACGGTGGCTGTCACCCACCGAAACTGTGGTGGGAAAAAAGTGATCTTTGTGGGTATGGGGACAAGGCCATTCACTGCCCCGTGGAGCGGTGAATGGTCTTGTGTCTGCAGTTAAGGGAGGGAACACGTGTGGTCACCTCCCTCCTTCCGACCTACTGGCCGCATCTATCTTCCTCCCTCCTTCCCCCTTACCTTCGTGGCATGTTTTACTTTACAGTGTAATTTGTTCAAGCTGCCAGAGCCTGCCTGAAGTCTCGTGCATCTGCAGGAGGAAGTTTCTCCTCTGATGCAACCGGAAGTTGCTTCAGAGGAGAAGCTTCTGCCCACACACGCATGCGACTTCAGGCAGGCTCTGGCGGCTTGAACAAATTACACTGTAAAGTAAGATGCGCTACGAAGGTAAGAGGAAGGGAGGCGTTCGAACCGCGCAAGGGCGGTGGAAAGGAACAGACGCTGAAGGGGGTGGAAAGAGGGAAGGGGTGGTGGTGGAGAGGAACACGCTGGAAGGGAAATGGGGGAAGAGAGAGTGGGGAGAAGACGCTGGAAAGAGGTGGGTGCTAGACCAAGTTGGGGGGTGTGGAGGGAGAGGCACAGTAACAGAGCAAATGGAAGAGGAAAAGAGATGGCAGACAATGGATGGGTGCCAGACCAATTGGGGGTGGGGGAGAGGTGGAGGGAGAGGCATAGTAACAGAGCAAATGGAAGAGGCAGAGAGAAGGCAGACAGTGGATGAAAGCAGAAACCAGACAAAAAAGTTAGAAAAAAAATGTTCTATTTTCTTTTTTCCTTTAGGATAAAGTAGTATATTAGGTGTGTTGATAAAAATTTATAAACAAAGCCCTGCCAGCTGAACATCTTTCTCTAGTTCAGCAGCCAGAACTTTGATTTATAAAATGACAATTGTACAGAATATTATTTCTTTTTATACTTTAAGAAAATAAGTTCAGTATAAAACAATTCGAGGCTTGTGTGGATAGGATCAGATGTAGAGAATGACAAGGGGGGGGAGGTTCTTTCTTTGCTCCAGAATCCAGTAGAGCTGATTGCAAGGGAATCCACGATCAGCTGAGCAGGCAAGACTCCGTGAAGCTGCAAGCTCAGCTGTTTGTGGCTTCCTTTGCGATCAGCTCATCCGGATTCCGGAGCAAAGAACCCAGGTGAGTATGCAGTTCTGTCTCCTGTATATCCATTAGGTATACCCTAAAAGCTTTACCTGTTTGCAGTCCTGAAATACAGAATGTATACCCCTGCTCTAAGTGTAATTATTAAGATAAAGAAAACAGGCTCCGTGTAGTTATTAGCTTATTTTTCTGTCTCTCTGGGCTTTGACTGTGCTAGGTAAAATCATATTTCAAAGAAGGAATAAGCTAAATATTGCAGTACTGAGGCTTGTATGGATGCTGCGGGGGATGGTGGTCACGGGGATGGGGCGGGGCCAGTGGTCGCGGGGACGGGGTGGTGACAGGGATGGGAACTATTAGCACTATTGCTGCTCTTTTCAAACTCCCAGTAAATATATTCTTCCCCAACCCTGAGGAAGTAAATATAAAATGTGTCAGCAAGGGAGGATGTGCCAGAAACAAAATCTATAATACAAGCTAAGTCTGATTTATAAAATCAAGTCTATAAAATGTATGAAGTGGCAAAGTAGTGTAAAAGTTAATTATAAACTGACTATAGCAAAACGGGATAAATGAGGATTGCAGCCGCGTGGAATTATGATACTCTAGTCTGAAGATCCCATAAGCAAACACAAAACTGGATTCCATATAAGTAAATGCAATACTGGAGAAATAATTGTAGAAATTTTCAACGCTCGAGTGTGTATGATTGTGATCTACCAATTTACAGTATTGGAATAATTATTTGAGAGTAGTTTGAGATGAAACATCTATTATCCCAGGACAAGCAGGCAGCATATTCTTGACTGATGGGTGACGGCACCGACGGAGCCCCGGTACGGACAATTTTAGAGTGATTGCACTCTAAGAACTTGGAAAGTTCTGGTAGGCCGCACCGCGCACGCGCGAGTGCCTTCCCGCCCGACAGAGGCGCGCGGTCCCCAGTTTCTTAGTTTCCGCGGAGCTAAGAAGACGCGTTTCCTCAACGGCTGTTGAAGAAATATTTTTTTGATCTTCCCGCTCGCGTAAACCTTTGTTTTAATAAAGGTTTCTTTATTTCTTTATTATTTTCCTTTTTAAAAAAAAAAAAAAAAAACTTAGTTGTTTTTTTCTGTCTTTTTTCGTTTCGCCCCGGCGGGGCCTGTTGCCACAATCGAAGCCTCGGCTTTCGATTTGGCAGAGGCTGTCTTTACTTTCATGCCCCCTCAGCCCGGGTTTAAAAAGTGCCAGCGGTGCGCTAGGCCAATCTCACTGACAGACCCACATAACTGGTGTCTGCAGTGTCTTGGTCCCGACCATCAAGCGTCCACTTGCACCCGCTGTGCAACTTTGAAAAAACGAACACTTAAGAACCGCCAAATCCAGCAGCGGTTGCTATTCGGTGCCGAGATGTCCGATTCCAATGTACCGGCACCGACATTAACTGCATCTCAATCGGCACCGACTTCATCGACACCGCGCGATACCGTGCCGGCGTCGCAACCAGCAGGTAAGCCGGCTAAGAAGCCTTCCCCGCTGGAGCGTCCTCCGGTCTCTACTGCAGTGAGTCCAATCCTGCCGACCTCGAGGCGCCCACGGAAGCGCTCCGCTCCGATTGAAGTTAGCCCCTCGACATCGGGTTCTTCATCGGAGTGTCGAGCGGCACCCAAGGTACCGCAGAAGAAAAAGGCGGTACCGGTGCCTTCACTGGACGAGCGCATTGCCGCCGTTCTGCAGGTACAGCTGAGAGAACAACTCCAACAGCTACTACCTGCCTTTTTGCCCCAGAACCTTCCAGTTCCGGTACGGTCGGAGCCACCGGTGCCGATAGTGGAACGCCCTCTTTTATCGGCATCCACTTTATCGGTACCGGGTCTTACCACCTCATCGACCTCGATGCCGGTTTTAGCTCCAGAGCCAAAATCTCACCACCAGGCGGTTCAAACCTCGGTACCAGCACAACAGGTTACATCGCCTGGTACCGTATCCATGAGGTCGGGCAAGTCCACACATAAAACCCGACACCAGGAACCTTCCACACCAGAGTCTCGACACCATGGCTCTCAGGTTAGGGATCCTGATTTGTGGGGTGATTCGGAAGAGCCCTTTCTTTCCGAAGGTGAATGCTCTTCTGATGAGGAGGAACACCTTGTTACCAATCCCTCTTCTCATCCAGATTCCGCATCTTTTCCTTCTTTTCTAAAGGAAATGTGTGAATCCTTGTCTATTCCCTTGGAGGCTGAGTCAAAGAAATCTAAGGCATTTCTTGATGCATTGGATTTTGACCAGCCTCCAAGGGAATTTCTTAAACTTCCTCTCCATGATATATTGAGAGAAACGTTTTATAAAAACCTTGAAACTCCCCTGACTGTCCCTGGAGCCCCTAGAAAACTGGACTCCTTATACAGGGTGATACCTATACCTGGGTTTGATAAACCCCAACTCCCGCATGAGTCTCTTTTGGTGGAGTCCACTTTAAAGAAATCAGCGGGAGCTAATGTGTATGCCTCAGTCCCTCCTGGCAGAGAAGGGAAATCAATGGACAAATTTGGCAAGCGGCTATATCAAAATGCCATGCTTGCAAACAGATCAGGAAATTATGCGTTTCACTTCTCATTTTATTTGAAACATTTAATCCAAACAGTTTCTACCTTTGAGAAATATCTGCCTGATCGCAAAAAATCCGCTTTTCACACTTGTACCTCCTCTCTTCTCCAGTTGAGAAAGTTTCTAGTAAGATCAATTTATGACACCTTTGAATTGACTTCTAGAGCCACGGCTATGTCAGTGGCTATGCGCAGGTTGGCATGGCTCAGGGTCTCAGAGCTGGAAGTAAACCACCAAGACCGTTTAGCAAATACACCTTGCTTAGGGGATGAGCTGTTTGGTGATTCCATGGATTCCACCACACAGAAGCTATCAGCGCATGAGACACGTTGGGATACTCTCCTAAAGAACAAAAAGAAGACTCCACCTGCTAGGCCTTTCCGACAACAATCGGCCTACCAACGCCGCTATGCTGCTCGTCCTTTGCCTCAGGCTACTCAACAGCCTAGAAGGCAACGACAGCAACAACAACGTCAACCTCAAAGGCAGACGCAGCAGCAACAGAAACCTCCCCCACCTCAAAAGTCTACTCAACCCTTTTGACGTGTTTCTCCTGAGCATAGCCAATATCATACCATCTACCCATCTTCCCCAACCTATAGGAGGGCGCCTGACCCATTTTCTCAGTCGGTGGGAGATCATTACATCCGACCAATGGGTCCTAAACATCATCCGCCACGGCTACTCTCTCAACTTCCAGACTTATCCCGCTCAAAGTCTACCAAAAGAGTCTGCTTTGAACACTCATCAATCCTCTCTCCTGATACAAGAGGTTCAATCTCTTCTTCTTCTAAACGCTATAGAAGAAGTTCCTCTAGACCAGAAAGGTCAGGGATTTTACTCCCGTTACTTTCTAGTTCCAAAGAAAACAGGAGATCTCAGGCCCATCTTAGATCTTCGAGATCTCAACAAATGCTTGGTCAAGGAAAAATTCAAGATGCTTTCTTTAGCAACTCTTTATCCTCTTCTCAATCAGGGCGAATGGCTATGCTCCCTCGACCTCAAGGAGGCTTACACTCATATTCCCATCCATCTAGCCTCCAGACAGTATCTCCGCTTCATGATCAATCACTGTCATTACCAATACAAAGTTCTCCCCTTCGGACTTGCTTCATCTCCAAGAGTGTTCACCAAATGTCTGATTGTGGTAGCTGCTTTCCTTCGTTCATTCCTTACCTGGACGATTGGTTGATAAAGGCCAACTCTCCTCAAACAGTGCTACTGGCCACCAATCAAACCATCTTGTTCTTACAGACTCTGGGGTTCGAGGTCAATTTTCCCAAATCTCATCTCATCCCCACTCAGAGACTTCAATTCATTGGAGCAGTGCTGGACACGATCCTCATGAGAGCATTCCTGCCGTCCAACCGGCTCCACACTCTTCAGGTTTTGTGTCAACAGGTTCTTCCTCAAAGTTCCATCTCTGCCAAACAAATGATGATACTATTGGGACACATGGCTTCAACAGTGCATGTCACTCCTCTGGCACGTCTTCACCTGCGCACACCTCAATGGACCCTTGCTACCCAGTGGTCCCAAGCGACGGATCCTTGCTCACGTCACATATCTGTGACATCATCTCTTCGTCAGTCTCTACAATGGTGGTTGGTATCCTCAAATCTATCCAGAGGTCTTCTATTCCATCTACCTCCTCATCAACTAGTCATCACAACCGATGCCTCCCCGTATGCTTGGGGAGCTCATTTGAACGAGTTCCAAACTCAAGGTCTGTGGACAGCCCAGGAAAAGAAGCACCACATCAATTTCCTGGAACTCAGAGCAATGTTTTATGCCCTCAATGCTTTCCAACATCTTCTCTTCCCTCAAGTTCTGCTCCTGTGCACAGACAATCAGGTGGCGATGTACTACATCAACAAACAGGGCGGAACGGGTTCTCGCCTCTTGTGCCAGGAAGCCCAGAAAATCTGGACTTGGGCCATAAATCATCATCTATTCTTGAAAGCGATTTACATTCAGGGAGAAGAGAATTCTTTAGCAGACAAACTCAGCAGAATTCTCCAACCTCACGAGTGGACACTCGATCCTGCAACTTCTTCAGTCCATCTTCGCTCAATGGGGCACTCCTCAGATAGACCTCTTTGCAGCTCCTCACAATCACCAGCTGCCCCTTTTCTGCTCCAGACTCTACTCGCCTCACCGTCTGGCAGCGGATGCGTTTCTCCTAGATTGGTCAAATCTGTTCCTGTATGCTTTCCCTCCTCTCCCTCTCATGTTGAGGACCTTATTCAAGCTCAAGAGGGAACGAGCCACCATGATTCTGATAGCTCCGAGGTGGCCCAGGCAACATTGGTTCTCCCTTCTACTTCAACTCAGTTCCAGAGAACCTTTTCTTCTGCCACTGTATCCTTCTCTGCTTACACAGCATCAGGAAACCCTTCTGCATCCCAACCTCCAGTCTCTGCACCTGACAGCTTGGTATCTCTCGGGCTGACTTCGAGTGATCCCCTTTTATCTCAGCCTGTTCGTTCAATTCTGAATGCCTCCAGAAAGCCGGCCACTCTACAATGTTACCATCAAAAGTGGACACGTTTTTCTTCCTGGTGTCTTCTTCATCACCATGATCCCACTTCCCTTGCAGTGGAGACCTTGTTGGACTATCTTCTTTCGTTGTCCGACTCTGGTCTCAAATCCACTTCAATCAGAGTCCACCTCAGTGCTATTGCAGCTTTTCATGAGCCAGTCCATGGAAGACTCCTCTCAGCTCATCCCTTGGTGTCCAGGTTTATGCGGGGTCTTTTTAATGTGAAACCACCTCTTAAAGCCCCTCCTGTTATCTGGGATCTCAATGTAGTTCTATCCGCTTTGATGAAGCCTCCATTTGAACCCTTAGCTACTGCTTCTTTCAAGTTCCTCACTTGGAAGGTACTTTTCCTTATTGCTCTTACCTCTGCCAGGAGGGTCAGTGAGCTACATGCACTAGTTGCGGATCCACCTTTTACAATCTTTCATCATGACAAGGTGGTTCTGCGTACACATCCAAAGTTTCTCCCTAAGGTTGTCTCTGATTTTCATCTCAACCAATCCATTGTCCTGCCTGTCTTCTTTCCGAAACCTCACTCGCATTCTGGAGAACAGGCTCTACATACTTTGGACTGTAAAAGGGCTCTAGCTTACTATTTAGAGCGTACTAAGCCCCACAGATCAGCTCCCCAGCTCTTCCTGTCATTTGATCCATATAAATTGGGACGTCCTGTTTCTAAGCGTACGTTGTCTAATTGGCTAGCAGCGTGTATTTCTTTCTGTTATGCTCACACCGGACTGACACTGGAAGGTTCTGTCACTGCCCATAGAGTCCGAGCCATGGCAGCATCTGTAGCTTTCCTCCGTTCTACTCCTATTGAGGAAATCTGCAAGGCTGTTACTTGGTCCTCAGTTCATACTTTTACATCTCATTATTGTCTGGATGTTTTTTCCAGACGGGATGGACACTTCGGCCAATCTGTTTTGCAAAATTTGTTTTCCTAATGGCCAACCTTCCCTCCATCCCTCTTTTTGTTAGCTTGGAGGTCACCCATCAGTCAAGAATATGCTGCCTGCTTGTCCTGGGATAAAGCACAGTTACTTACCGTAACAGGTGTTATCCAGGGACAGCAGGCAGATATTCTTGCGTCCCTCCCACCTCCCCGGGTTGGCTTCTTAGCTGGCTTATCATAACTGGGGACCGCGCGCCTCTGTCGGGCGGGAAGGCACTCGCGCGTGCGCGGTGCGGCCTACCAGAACTTTCCAAGTTCTTAGAGTGCAATCACTCTAAAATTGTCCGTACCGGGGCTCCGTCGGTGCCGTCACCCATCAGTCAAGAATATCTGCCTGCTGTCCCTGGATAACACCTGTTACGGTAAGTAACTGTGCTTTAATGTCTCTAAATTATAGTGTATTAATGTCTCTAAATTGTAATATTGTGTCTGCCAGAGGCTTCTGTGATTTGTCCTGCTGTAAATACAGTTCCTGACTTACTTGCCTTTTGAAAATCATGTTCATTTTATCTTAAAGGGGTTACCTCATGGGTTAAGCAGCATCAAATGAGTTTGCCAGCATGACATAATCGGTCAATTAAGAATTACAAGAAGAATTGCAACAAACCTCAACACATCAGATTCAGATGAGGAAATGAACTGATTCCAGTGGTGACCATCGGAAATCCAAATCTTAAATAAGACTCTTTTTTAAAGCCTTAGCACAGTTTGTCTATTGATAAATAAAGTTGTTTTTTTTTTGTTATCGAACCGTAATTCAGTTTTCTGCTTTTGCTACTATTATGTTGGTTCCGATCAGCAAACTTAGATTTGGATTTTATTTTTTAATTAGTCACTGTTTCCAATTCCAAGCACACAGGTTATTTTTCCATCAACAAGCTCTCCCATAACTCAAAATGTAGCATCAAGTTCTAAGCGTATTTAGTTCTTCCCCTGTGCAGCAGTTTTGTTTTGCTGCTCTGCTAAATGGACATTAAAAAAAAAAACCTCCCCATGTATTAAGGGTTTTTTTTTTCTTTTTGGTTAATTGATGATATTTTTTACATGTTAGATTTAATTGATTTCTTCTCTGACATGTTCCCAATTGGGCTTTGCTGCCATTGGTGGGCTGAGCTGAACAGTCAAAATATCCAGAATGCTGATACCCCATTTTTTATAAAATACCTGGCAGTCAACCACGATCAAATATGTTAACGTTTGTACTTCTGTCTTCCCAGATACAGAGACTATCACACTTCATAGATATCAAGATAACATGGACAGTATGGGGTAAATCCAAGAAATGGTGCTGAAATTTTAGGCACAGGAATGATGCTTGCTTAGTGTCCCATGATTACTATGTAGAGGTGGGCAACAAGTCAGATTTTCAGAATTTCCCCAATGAATATAATTGAGAGGCAGTGCATGCAAATAGATCTCATGCATGTTCATTGAGGAAATCCTGAAAAGTTGACTGGATTGCAGCCCTCAAGGACCAAGTTTGTCCACCCCTCCTAGAGCTTCCTTTGTCTGCAGGTTTGATGACAATGTTTTGATTATTTTGCAAGCTTTTTATGGCAGCTTACTCTGGTGGAGAAAAGTGCTACAGAAAGTTCTTGTTTGCTGGAAAGTTGAGATTACACCCTATGAGGGACATTTTCGATAGAACGTCTAAGTCAACTTTGGAGGTTTTGGAAAAAAAAAGGTCCAGAAATCCAATAGAGAAAATGTCCATTCTCAAAACAGCCAGACATCTGTCTTTTATTTTTGAGAATGACCTATACTTTTTGGTCCTCAGAAATGTTTGGTCCTTAGTATGTTTGTCTGTCTTTTTTGGCCATTCTCAAATATAAAAATGTCCACATGAAAAACCCAGAAAAGCAAGTTTTTCAGACAATCACGTCGGGGGAATCCCTATTAGCTGAGCCAGTTTTGGTGCAGTCCTGCCAGTTGAGCTGATAGACTAAGGAAATTTTAAGACAATCCAGCAATGTAAGACCTTTGAAATGATAACATATTTTAACACCCACCAAACAGGACTCAACAAAGACCTTGATTTTCTATCCCATTACAAGCCATAAACATACAAATTAAATCAAAATCCCAAGAAGCCACACCTTGCATGTAGTACAACACCTATATATATATTGTATAGTCGAAGTGGAGATACCGTACATAAAGGAATCGGAGTTGAAGTTTTTATGTACTGACTACACAACCCTGCTTGAAGGTACTTGAAGGTTGCGGCCTACTTATCTAGGGCTCTGCCAAATTGTTCATTAGGCCCAATTTGATGTGAAGTGTTGGCATTAGCACCTTCCAGGAGTCCACAATGACTCACATTTGACATTTTTCCACAAAGAACTCAGTCTGCTGTGACCAGTCCTGCTTTTGGTACTGTGCCTTTGTGTCCTTGCTGTCCCAAAGGCAAAGATAGCAGGGAAACTTGGCAAAACCGCCTGGGAGACCTATTATGAATGCCACCATTATGAAGTCTTCTATGACCTCCCAGTCATACTCATCTTACTTCAAGGCAGCTAGTAAGGTCTTGATGCTGTTGTAATTCTCTTTGAGGTGAACTGAGTGAGCTAGTGGAAGAGATGGGACTTTGTTCCCGTAATGAAGCAGCACAGCTTTGATGCTCCTGTATGAGCTGTTGAGACGCCACTCTTTTGAGTGACAGGCAGTTCCAATTGCCTCAAACAGATTGGTCACATTGTGGCAGAAGCAGAGCTCATCTTGATGGGTAAAGAAAGTTGAAAAACTTAGTGGTACTTCCTCTGATCTGTGACTTGCACACTTTCATCCAATAAGTTTCACGGCTTGAGCCTAGATGTCAAAAGCTAGGCATTGGACTTGGTGAGACCAAGATTTCTGATCAAGGCATTAAGGTCTTTTGGGTTTGGATAGAATGGGTTTCTCTCAGCTGCAGCACTGACATTGCAAATTGGATCTACAACGTCTCCTTCACTCTTTGACTTGCTGCTCTCTCTCTCTCTCTCTCTGGGGGAGTGGAGAGCTCAGGGCAATGTGGTAATTGATGAAGGAATGTCCGGATATGTGATTGTAGATGCATGCTTGCCAGTTTGACATTTGGAAGGGTCCACCATGCAGAATTAGCAGTTGCCTGAGTAGTCAGTGGGTTCTCGTCAGATTCTTGGGATAGCAAACTTCATGACTCTCTTCCCCTCTATGCTATCATGTAGAACAGGGATGTCCAAAAGGTCGATCGTGAAGGCAATGCAAGTCGATCGTGGAGCCCATCCCGGGCTCCATGATAGACTTGCATTACCTTTGCATTCTACCTTCTTCCCGACATGGTAAACAGAAGGGCCGGGCTGACCAGCTGCTCCCTCCCTGATGTCAATTCTGATGTCAGAGAGGAAGTTATGGAGTATCTTGTCTTGATAAATTGGCTGCATAGATAGCAAAATGCATCTGCTGGATGTCTGCGCCTTGTTAAAAGGTTCCCTAAGTTTACTCAGCTTGGAATCAATCCAGAATTTTCTGCAAAAAAGGTAAATTTCAAAATATGAATGTCCTGGTTTCAAAAGCAAAGTTTGCAGGGAATGATAGCCATTTTATATACTTTTGTGGCATAGGCAATTAAGAAAGCTTATTACCATATTTCCCTGCATATAGGCCACCCCTCTGCATAGGCTGCACCCATGTATAGGCCTCAGAAGTCTATGTTTAAAAATTGGAAGATAAGCTGCCCCATGGTATTAGCCACGGCTTATCTTCCGGTACTTCCCCTTCCTTTTTCATTCATCCCCCCTACCTCCGGTTCCTTTTTCAGAAGCCCCCTCACTGGCACGTGGCTCGGGTCTCTAGAGGTGCAGGGCAGCCGTGATCTCTTTGGCATCCGGCCTGCCCCTGCACCGGCTGCTGAATGGCTGATGTCAGCTCTCGCGGGACTCGTGAGAACTGGCCTCAGCCACTCAGCAAACGGTGTGGGGGCAGGTTGGATGCCGCTAGAGACCCGAGCCACTTGCTAGTGAGGGGGCTTCTGGAAAAGGTACCGGGGTGGGGGGAGGGCCGACTTAAAATTTTTATTTAGGCCGCCTCATACACGGGTTTGTAAAACTCATGTATAGGCCGTGGCCTATATATGGGAAAATACAATACCCAGGAACCAAAAAAAAAAAATTGTTACGTAGTGTAATCAGTAAGGGCTTGATGTTCATGATAATCCCCAGGAGATGGTGCTAGTTCAATGCAATTTGGAGTAAACCAATATCCATTATACACATAGTTTTGGTGATATGTACGTTACATGGTGCATTATCTTTGTCATGCACAGAACCACATTAGATGAATCTTAAAATAGAAACATTTCAGTTCCATTCACATGACTTTAACCCTTTATTTGGCATTGTTGCTCATAAGCAACATATTTCTATGGCTCTTATGGGAGATCTGCATCTCCAAATGCCTGTTACTTGCCACTGTTGCTCTCATTCAACATCAAGTTACATAAAGCAGCCATTTCACCATCTGCTGGTTAAAGGCAGATACTTACATTTATTCTCTTTCATACACTTTTAACTGAAAGCTTTAATGAGTTGCACAGCTCTAGATTGAATAACACTCTCCAAACCCAATGTGCTATTTAAGATAAAGGTTGATAAATATTTTAAACAGTTTTCTGGGTGGCTAAAGAGTATGCATTTAATAAGCTTCTGTGTGATTGCTAAATCACAGGAGTCTAATAAATATACCAAGTGCCCTTGGAATGTGCCCCAAAGTGATGGATTAGGTCAGAAACTGGTTGAGTAGAAGGTGATTGAGGGTAGTGGTCAGTGGAGATCACTCTGAGGAAAGGGATATTACCAGTGGTGGGCCTCAAGGTTTGGTTCTTGGGCCTGTTCTTTTCAACATTTTTGTAAGCGATATTGCTGAAGAGCTGTCAGGTATGATTTGTCTCTTTGTGGATGACACCAAAATATGCAATAGCGTAAACACCCCTGATGGTGTAAATAACAAGGAAGGACCTAGCGAAGCTTGAAGAATGGTCTGAAATTTGGCAGCTAAGATTTAATGCTAAGAAATGCAAAGTCATGCATTAGGGCTGCAAAAGTCCAAGGGAATGGTACAGTTTAGGGGGTGAAGAACTTTTGTGCATGAAAGAGGAGCGCGGGACTTGGATGTTCAGTGGCTTAGTAAGGAGGGGTGGGGGGCAGAACACCCTGGGCACCCTCTTTGCAGGGGCACTGGTGCCTTTCTTTCTCTCCGCTAACCCAACTTACTTCTTGAAATGTTCACTGGCATGAGGAGCATTTTCTGCCTGCTGTTTGCGCTGGCCTCAACCCCCTTCTGACTTCATTTCCTGGTCGAAGGACCAGGATGTGACATCAGAAGGGAGCCAAGGCCAGCGTAAGCAGCAGGTGGAAGATGCTGCTCATGTCAGTGTTCTGATACTCAAAATCTAAATGTGCACTAAAATGACAATACTGAAATCCCAATATATATCAAGTTACCACCTGAATATGAGAAATTCAACACACAAGTTCCTCAGAATGCCACACCTAATACGTGTGTGGTAGCTGTCCTCATAGGAACATTATAGTGTGTAGATTTGTTGTTTTATAACGATTCATAATACTAATAAAGTGCAAGTGCTTCAATAAATTATATAATTGTCATTTTTAAAGAATTGCTGCAATGGTAATACTTAGCTTTATGAAACTGGGTCTGCCTCAATCCCCACCGACACGTTTCATAATTTCATCAGGGTCGGGGATAGGGAGAGCAGAGCAGTTCAAAGTCTTAGCAAAATGCTAAATCCCGGCACATCTAATAGGGATTTAGCATTTTGCTAAGACTTTGAACTGCTCTGCTCTCCCTATCCCCGACCCTGATGAAATTATGAAACGTGTCGGTGGGGATTGAGGCAGACCCAGTTTCATAAAGCTAAGTATTGCCATTGCAGCAATTCTTTAAAAATGACAATTATATAATTTATTGAAGCACTTGCACTTTATTAGTATTATGAATCGTTATAAAAAAACAAATCTACATACTATAATGTTCCTATGAGGACGGCTACCACACACGTATTAGGTGTGGCATTCTGAGGAACTTGTGTGTTGAATTTCTCATATTCAGGTGGTAACTTGATATATATTGGGAGCTCATGTCAGTGAGCATTTCAAGAGGCGTGGGAGTAGCAGGGAGCGCACAACATGGCAATGCCAGGAACCAACCTCCCTGGGCACCAACCTTCACAGCTATTCCACTGTGGTTGAAAAGGTGATGGCAAAAGCTAGAAGGATACTAGGGTGCATAGGGAGAGGTATGGCCAGTAGGAAAAAGGAGGCATTGATGCCTCTGTATAAGACTTTGGTGTGACCTAATTTGGAATATTGCGTACAATTCTGGAGACCTTCAAGAAAAATATAAACGGGATGAATTTGGTCCACAGGAGAGCTACTAAAATGGTCAGTGGTCTTCGTCATAAGATGTGCAGAGACAGACTTAAATATCTCAATGTGTATACTTTGGAGAAAGGGGAAAGAGGGGAAATATGATAGGTGGGAGAGTGTGGCGCAGTGGTTAAAGCTCGACAAAATAAGGAAAAAATCAATTTGTTCAATAAACTAATATATCCAATAGTAGAGAACAAACTTATATTGAGTGTATTTAATTACCAGACCTCAAACACCTTTTTTGCTTTTTCGTGCCCTTACTGGGGGTGATGTATTCATCAACGGTCATGGTAAAGTGACAAATGGTCAATATTTTTTAATTTTAAATTAATTTCTTCTTTAATCACAGGCTCTATAAAATATAAATATACAGTGCTTAAGGTGTCTGGTGATGGGGGAGTCCAGGGATGTGGGAGAGGGGATGTTGGGGGGAGGGGTATAGGGCTCCAGCTGATCCTGGCAGGGGGCATCCCCTTCTACTGAGCCAGCAGGAATCCCTGAAACCATCTCAGCTGATGGGGATTTTTCTGCCATGATCAGACAAGGTAGTTGGGTACGTCTACAAAACTAGCTTTTCTGCGCTTTTCATGTGGACATTTTTATTTTTGAAAATGTCCAAAAAAGGTAGACATCCTAAGGACCAAAACTTATACATAGGTCATTTAAAAAAAAATAAAAGATAGACGTCTGGCAGCTTTGAAAATGGACATTTTTTCTCTAGGGTTTGTGGTCATTCTGCCCTAAAATGTCCAACCTTAGACTTATACTATCGAAAATGCCTCTCCACGTGTATAGCCCTTGATGGAGACTGCCCCAACTTTGTTGGTTGGGCTGAGAACTTTTCATCAGCCCCTCATATTCTATAATTGGAAAATAGCTTTGCACTTGTGTAAAAAGGTCATCAATATAGAAGAAAAGAATATCTCTCAAAATGATCTCTATATCATTGTCTTTCTTCAATTATTTGGGTTTCTCACCATCTCCTTTCAAGCTGATTTTTTTGTTGTTTAAGCAGTTTAAGCAGTCTTTTCTGTTTTTTTGCTACAAACTGGTGTGGGAAATGGCCCCAATTTACCTATAACCTTACTTCGAACTTTACACCCCCACAAGGTCAACCAGAAATCGCAACCTCTGCCTACCCAAAGATCATAGGTTGCAAATATAGAACCTTTCTGTTTAGAACTTTTAAGTTTCAAGCTGCCAGACAGCAAACCTGGCTAGACAATCTCACCGACAAAGCCAGGCAGACCTATGGCACCTTTTGGAAATAAATTAAGACCGCTCTATTCAATAGATTTATTTCCCAGCCAGACAATGCCCTCCCATCCTAAAATCTTTCTCTTTATGTTGATACTACACTTCTTCACAAATGTATTCTTCACAAACGTATTCTGTTCCTCTCTTGACTATTCAGTGTCTTCCTCACCACCTGTATTCTGTAATTTGCTGACCATCCAGCCCCTTTGATGTAAAATGATTAAGATTATACTGTAACCTATTTGTAACCGGTAAATACTGATTACTCAGTGACTGCCTACCTGATCTCACCTTGTAATTCGCTGATTGTACAGCTCTCTTTCATTGTAAACCGCCTAGAAGTCGCAAGATTATGGCGGTATAGAAAAATAAAGTTATTATTATTATTAAATGCTGGATAACAGGGTCCTCAAGAACCATCTGTCAGTTTTACTATAGGGGCTACTTCATCTAAGCTCTCTGAAAAATCAAGGTTCCATATGCTCAACTTTCTCATCTAAATTTGTCATATCTAAGGAAGACCACTGTAGGACAAGGTAATGAAGAACTGTGTTTCCTGTGACCTGCCAGACTTCCTGACAGACACATATGAAAAAATTAAGCAACATGCAGTTTAACACACAGTAACAGGCAAACTACTGCAAAATGCCTAATTATTTTCACCAAAAATGGCCAAGTTCAAAATGTTCAAATCCAGACCATTTGGATGTGGGAGGGGCCATCACTATAATGGACTGGCCACACAGACATACCAAGAGAACAGTGGGGCACCTTAGAGGGCACCGCTGTGAACTTCACATAAAGTATGCCAGATATACATCTCACCATAACCCTCTTATAATTTCTGGTGAGCCCTCCAAAACTCCCTCTAAACCTACTATATCCACCTGTCTGCCACCCCAATAGCCCATATGGCTGCAGGTGGCACCTATATTGCTGGATAGTAGGGTTTTGGTGGGCTCACACTTTCCACCATAAATGTGGTTGAAGTGGCTTATGGGTCTGGGTCTTCCTGTCTATGGTTCACTAGCCCATCCACCAGGCTACTTATGACTCTGTGTGCTGCTCTACTAGGCTTTCCCATACCAGGTACTGCTGTTTTAGAGATAGGTATGTATTTTTTGATTTTGGGGGAGTGGGGGCTGTGACCACTGGGCGAGTGGGGGGGGGGGTCATTAATTAATCCCTCCAGTGGTCATTTGACCAATTTGGGTATATTTTTGGCACTTAGACACTTTTTAAACAGGTCTAAGTTCCGTCCTGGACCTCTTGGGAATTGTTTGATTATCACCGCAATATGTCCAAGTGCTAAGACTGCCCAAATCCCACCCAAAACATGACTATAACAAGCCCCATTAACATTAATACATTTTACAAAACCGCAAAAGTGGTTTTTAGCGCTGGCCAGCATGCTGAATGCTCTGCACTGCTCCGACGCTCATAGAGTTATGAGCATGGGGAGCAGCGCAAAAAATTTAGCATGCTGGCCAGTATTAAAAATCCCTTTTATGATTTTGTAAAAGTGGGGTTTAGTTTTGAAAATTGTCACTTAGATAGCTTGGTGAGTAAGATGTCCAAGTGCCATTTTATGCGATATTTTTTTTTTTTAAATGAGCCCCTTAGGCATTACTTTATAGAATAGTGCCTAAGTGCAGTTAAGCACCTAACTTCCATTTGAGTATTTAAAGTTAGGTGCATAATTATAACCTAACTTGAGGCACACCTTTTATAGAAAAGCCCCAAGTGGAACAGAATGAGAGGTTCAACACATTTTAAACCCCGAATAACAACAAACTGAATAAAAGTAGAAAAAATGTGTAAACTCCAAATAACCCACCCAAACCAAGTTAGACAGTATGGCCCTGATTCTATATATGACACCTAAAGATAGGCGCCTAGATAGATCTGCCTAGCCAATCTAGGCATCTGACTTAATTAGAAGGCTTAATCAGTGCCAATAACTAACAAGTAGCACCTTGTAATAGTCATAAATTGAACTTAATTGGATGGTAGGGGCCTTGTTTGGTAGGCTCCTACCTTTTTGGAGTAGGCACCTAGTCCAAGACACCTACCAGAAAGTAGACATGGTTATGGGGAAGGTTTCCTGTAGGTGGCTGTTTTGGACTTAAGCGCACTCATGTAGGCCAAGATTAGGACACCTATTGACACTTAAGCCTCCTTTAGGAGTCACTAAGTTTGATTCTAAGTTTTAGGTGTCCTATGTACACATGAAGGGACATAGATGGGGACATACTAAGAAGCAAGACATAGCCCTTGGGCATGCCCCTTCTATGGTGTGTCTCACAGTTGGCATGTTTTTAGAGGTCCATGCAACCAATGCCGACATCACTGTATTGGGCTTAATTTGTTGACTTCCATTAACACGTTAATGCGCGTTAATTTGAGTTAACCTCATGCTGAGTAAAAAGGTCCCATTGAAATTAATGGGGCTTGCATTATTTAACATGCATTAATAGGCATTAGTGTGCATTAACATGGCAATGCACAGCAGTAAATGAGACTCTTAAAAAGGAGTTAAGTGGTTAGGAAAGTAATTCAGGATGCAGAGTATACTTTTTTGGCAGAAAGTTTTGCTAATGTAATCTATTAGGAGGGGCTGCTGGAAAGTACTTGACCCAACCGAGAAGAGAATGATGTGGAGCCATGAAATACAAGTTATTCCACACTTTTCTTGACAGTTTTTATTTCATTTCATATCATTAAAACAAAAAGTGTCAAATAAAGTGTAGAATACACTTCTCTCTCGGTATTCGCGGGGGATAGGGGCAGAGCCGGACCGCGAATTGAGAAAAACCGCGAATATCTTCTCGTCTAGCTCTGACCCACCCCCGCCTCCCTCCCGCCTTTCCCTCAGCATCCTGGCCTTACCTGGTGGTCTAGCAGGCTTTCGGGGCAAGAGCGATCTTCCTATGCTCCTGCCCCGTGCAGATCACCAATAGGAAATGACTGCCGTGAGTTCCTGTAGTCTCTCGAGACTATGATAGAAGCTCACGGCAGCCATTTCCTATTGGCGATCTACACGGGGCTGGAGCATAGGAAGATCGCTCCTGCCCCAAAAGCCCGCTAGACCACCAGGTAAGGCCGGGATGCCAGGAGGAAGGCTGGAGAGAGGCAGGAACGTGCTAAACTATGGGGGGGGGGGTTCCCCCTCCCCCCCAAAAAAAAATCACGAATATGTGAAATCGCAAGTGTCGAAACCGTGAATGGGGAGGGGGAAGTGTAACTTGTAAGTGTCTTGGCTCCACATCATTTTCTTCTCGTTGGGCTGAGAACCTTTCAGCAACTTCTCTTGTAAGTTACATTCTGTTTTATTTTTATTTTTATTTTTTTCACCAAACTGGTGTGGAATTGAGATCTTGAAATCTTGCGTGAATGTGCTCTACATTCATAAGTATTCATTCTTATGTATCATAAGCTTATTGCAATATTTTTATGGGCTACCTCCATATTTTATTGTTTTGATGTTTTCGTTCATTTTGTTTGCAGTAGGAATGACAGAGGACACCCGCATCTGATCCCTCTCTATACAGTGTAAATTCTGTCAGCTTATCCATCTTATTCAATCACAGGGTAGAGACAGACACCACCACTCCTCACACTAATAGGGGGGGGACAAGTTCCTAAAAGAGAAATCCAAAAGCCATTATTAAGAGGGACTTGGGAAATCCACAGTTTATACCTGGGATAAGCAGCATAAAATCTGTTTTACTCTTATGGGATCTTGCCAGGTACTTGTGACCTGGATTGGCCACTGTTGGAAACAGGATACTGGGCTTCGGTCTGTCTCAGTATGGCAGTGTCCCGCACACTTTGTCTAGCCGCGGCACACTGAACGTAGTGGCCACGGCTCAAGGCATCCCAGAAGTGTGTGATGTCAACATGATGACATCATGCACATGCGCAAAGGCATTCCAGATGAGCTCTGAGCCTCCAGTGATAGGTGCCAGCAGGGAAGATGCGTGGCAGGGAAGATGCGCAGCAGGGAAGATGCATTTGATTGTCTACAGGAGGGTGAAATACTTACTTGGATTAAAAACTGGCTGGAGCATAGGAAACAGGGTCACCAATGGTGTGCCACAGGGCTCGGTGCTTGGACCCGTGCTCTTCAACATCTTTATAAACGATCTGAACATAGGTACGACGAGCGACATGATTAAATTTGCAGATGATACAAAGTTATTCAGAGTAGTGAAGACGCAGGGGGGATTGCGAAGATCTGCAACGTGACATAATCAGGCTCGAGGAAAGGCCATCGACATGGCAGATGAGGTTCAACGTGGATAAGTGTAAAGTGATGCATGTCGGTAACAAAAATCTCATGCACGGATACAGGATGTCCGGGGCGGTACTTGCAGAGACCCCCCAGGAAATGGACTTGGGAGTTCTGATCAATAAGTCAATGAAGCCATCTACGCAATGTGCGACAGCGGCAAAAAGGGTGAACAGAATGCTAGGAATGATAAAGAAGGGGATCACAAACAGATCGGAGAAGGTTATCATGCTGCTGTGCCGGGCCATGGTGCGCCCTCACCTGGAGCATCCAGCACTGGTCGCCACACATGAAGAAGGACACGGTACTATTCGAAAGGGTCCAAAGAAGAGCGACTAAGATGGTTAAGGGGTTGGAGGAGCTGCCTTACAGTGAAAGATTAGAGAAACTGAGCCTCTTCTCCCTTGAAAAGAGGAGACTGAGAGGGGACATGATCGAAACATTCAAGGTAGTGAAGGGAATAGACATAGTAGATAAGGGCAGGTTGTTCACCCTCTCCAAAGTAGGGAGAACGAGAGGGCACTCCCTAAAGTTGAAAGGGGATAGATTCCATATGAACGTAAGGAAGTTCTTCTTCACCCAGAGAGTGGTAGAAAAGTGGAACATTCTTCCGGAGTCTGTCATGGGGGAAAACACCCTCCAGGGATTCAAGACAAAGTTAGACAAGTTCCTGCTGAACAGAATGTACGTAGGTAGGGCTGGTCTCAGTTAGGGCACTGGTCTTTGACCTAAGGGCCGCCGTGGGAGCGAACTGCTGGGCACGATGGACCACTGGTCTGACCCAGCAGCAGCAATTCTTATGTTCTTATGTGCCTCTTGCCATGAGAGGCATATCCTGTAGGCAGTCATCCGGCGCTTCTCCTTCTCCCCAGCATTTCGCGACACACCTGAAATTTCAGGAGGCACACTAATGTGCCATGGCACACAGTTTGCGATACACTGCAGGAAGGCAATGCTTATGCTTTTATGTTACCTAGTGGTGAAAATGCCTTGTGGTCACATCAGATTGTTGCACAACCATGGTACCCATTCTCCTTGACTAGCACCAACTAGTGGCACTTGGGCACTAGCTAATGATAGGTTGCCCTTTCAGCAAAGTGTGGCTGCATTGACCTGAATGCATTGCTGTTGCAGTATGCTTTGTGTGGGCCCTGAAGTTGCTGCCAAAGGGCTCTGTGTACAAGAACTAGGTGCCAGGTTTGACTTTCTAGTAATCATGTTGACATGGTGCCTGTAGTTTGTTGACCTCTATCCTAGTACCTGCCAATTATAGCTATAAAAGAGCTAAAAGGTTTTAGTTGCAATATTTTAAGTGTGTGCCTCCGTCTAGGCACCCTGATGCTACCCGGGTAACGTCTATTCTACAGTAGCATTTGGATGTTCACATTCCATTTTAGAATATTAGCATAGCCTAGTTTCAGTGCACCTTAT
Organism: Geotrypetes seraphini; assembly: GCF_902459505.1. Classification (NCBI taxonomy): domain Eukaryota; kingdom Metazoa; phylum Chordata; class Amphibia; order Gymnophiona; family Dermophiidae; genus Geotrypetes; species Geotrypetes seraphini. Next base: position 313,400,180 of record NC_047084.1, on the reverse strand, counting down.
TTTTAGACATCTGTGGTTACACCAGCCTTAGAGCCAATATGTATGCAGGCAGGGCCGAATTAAAGGGTAGGCCCAGTAGGCATGTGCTTAGTGCCCAAAAATATCATGGGGGGCCCAGGGCCAACTTTAGGGGAGGAGCAAACAGGCAGGGGGGCCCCCGACTGCCTGGTGAGGTCAGCTTCCCTCCCTCCCTTCCCTTACAAGTGAACTGAGCTCAAGCCCGGTGCTCTAACGCTGCGTGTGCCGGCTTCCCTTCTCTGAAACAGGAAGTGATGTCATCCCTATTTCGATGAAGAAGGGAAGCCGGAGCATGCAACGTTAGAGCCCCGCAGCCTCAGTTCAGTTTGCTTTAACACTGGCACGCTCTGGTCCCAGAGCGCGAGACACTTTTGGCAGTTGCAGCATCAGACGCGTCCCGCACATCTCCCTCGTGCGGCCACAGTGGCTTGTATCCGGACAGCTGAGGGAGACCCGCTCTGAGCCGTCGCCTTTCCTCATCGTGTCTGCCCCCGAGGAGAGCACCGCTGAACATAAATGGGTGAGTGCCGCTCTCCCCACCCCCTTCTCCTCTCCTTCCTCTCTCACTCACTTTGCGCCCTAGAGCTGGAGAAGGCTCAAGTTGCTTGTGGACCGCCGGCAGATGCCCAGCACTGAATGCTTTGTGCTACATTGCACCAAGGAATGCACTGTGCAGAAAATGTTCTCCGAGTTTTTCCTGTTGCAAGACTTGTGCTTGGAGAACATTTGGCCTTGTGTTTCTGTCCAAGATTACCGTTGAAGCGATTCATTGTGTAGCGCAAGGACTATGACAGATTTGGGGGGGAGGGGAGAGAAATGCTGATGCACCCAATTGGGGAGAGAGAGGGAAGGAAGGAGAATGAAGAGAGATTCCAAGACCATGGGAGGGAAAGGAAGGAAAAGAAATACCAGACCATAGAGTGAGAGAGAAGGGAAGGAAGGAGAGAAAATGCCAGCTAATGGAGGGTGGAGGGAGAGATAAAAGAGAAAGAAAGGAGAGAGATGTCAGGCCATGGGGTTGAGTAGGAAGAAAAGGAGAAGAGAGAGATGCCAGAGCATAGGGGAAGGGGTGGAGACAGAAAAATGGAGAGGGGGTCAAGCTGAAATGAAAGGGGCACAAGACAGACAGTTTATTGAAGGGACATAGAAAGACAGAAGATGCCATATGGAAGAGAGAGAGGGCGAACACTGGATAGAAAGGGCAGAGAGGGCAGTGGATGGAAGGGGCGATACAGAGGGTGAACAGTAGATGGAACTGTGGGGGAGAGAGTGGAGCAGATGCTGGAAGGAAGTGCGGAGGAAAAAGAAGAAAGGGCACATGCTGGATTGGGTGAAGAGGATAGAGTTAGATACTGGACGGGGTGACGGAAAGAGGTGGCAAGCTGTAGGTAGACACAATGAAAGAGGGAAATCATCTAAATTCTTTCTTGCTATTCAGTCCTCAGAGGCAGAAAATAAATTGAGAAGGAAGAAAAGGAGGAAGGGATTGGAGAGAGAGATGCCAGAGCAGGGGGAAGGGGAGGAGACAGATACCAGACCTGAGAGGAGGAAAGGAGGAGAGAGAGATGCTAAAATCTGCTGGGAGGGAGGGAGAGATGGAAGGGAAGAAGACAAATGCCACACCATGAAAGGGGGGGGGCGGAGAGAAGTAGATGGATGCCACCCCAATGTGGAGGGGAGGGAAAGATGAAAGGAAATGCATACAGTTCCTGGAAGAGGCACAGAAAGAGAGCAAATGCCATATAGAAGATGTAGAGAGTGGGCAGACAGTGGATGGAAAGAACAGAATGATGAGAAGATGAGGAAAGCAGAAACCAGGCAACAAAGGTAGAAAAAAAATTTATATTTGTTTAATTTATTTATTTTTGCTTTAGGATAAAGTATTATTGGAGCTGTGTTGATAATCGTTTATTAAAAGAAAATAGAAATAAGGTGATCCTGTTTATTGGACTAATTTTAATACATTTTTTTTACTAATTCAGAGATCATAACTCCTTTCCTCAGCTCAGAACAGGGATACTGTAACAGCAGTATAGTTTATTGACCTGAAGAAAGAGGTTTTAACCTCTGAAAGCTAATTGAGAAATGTATTAGTCCAATAATATGATGGGCACTAAATTTTCTTCCTGCCATGCCCCATGCCTCCTATCCATATGCAAAATATAAATTGGTGGGCTTCCCAAAGCCCTGCCAGATGAAGATCTTTTCCTCTAGGAAAGAAGGAGGGATTTGTTCAGAGATGTTTGGAGGTTGCATAGAAGAAAAACTGTACACTTGCACTGGTATGGTAGTCTTTGTTGTTTGTTTTGAATTTTAAAATAAAAGAAATAAAGTGGACATAAATTTAAAAAATGGGTAAATAAATGGGGGCGGGGTGGGTTTGGATGGGGGGGGGCCCTCAACAAATTAATCCTGCCCTGTAAGCAGGTCCCAGCCAGTATTCATACATACTGCTACTACTTATCCCTTATATAGCACTGAAAGGCGTATGCAGTGCTGTACATTTTGACATTTATAGAAGGTCTCAGCTCAGAAGAGCTTACAATCTAACTTGGACAGATGGGCATGACATATAGGGTTGCAGAACCCAAGATGAGTGGAGTTAGGAGTCAAAAGCACTCTCAAAGAGGTGGGCTTTTAACTGGACCTTGAACACTGACAGAGACGGAGCCCGTCATAGGGATTTGGGCAGCTTGTTCCAAACATATGGCGCAGCAAGGCAGAAGATTGTCTCTCCAGGTTTGACTCACCCCTCCCCCTAATTCTGATCCCCTCTCCTTCAGCTGCCTTCATGGAATAGCATCTGACTTCCCAACTCTGATCTCCCTCTTTCCCTCCCTTTCTGCTCCCTCCTGAAAGAACATTGAGACTCCCAAAAAAGGATGCCATTCCTTCCCTCAGGAAAAGCATTGGGCTTCCCAACAAGGATCTCTCATGCCCTCCCATCCCCTATAGGTCCCTCTGGAAAAAAGACAGGAGAAATGGCCACTCATTCCAGCTCATTGCAGCTCCACATTGAAAATGGCTGCCATAACCTCTAGGACCAATGTACTGCAGGGGCGGAGAGAGGGAGAAGGGAACACGGGAGGACAGATGCTCTTCAAGTTTATTAAAATATGATATATCGCCTTATCAGCATTCAAAGTGGTTTTACAAAGTTTTGTTAAAAAAAGAGTACAGCAAAACAACAACAAAAACGAAAGACAAAAGACCAACTGACAAACAATGACTTACTGGAACGAGAGGCGATGGGGAGGAACGACAATATTTGGATAGCAGCAGGGGCGGGAGAGAATAGGGATTGGTGTTGGGGGGATCAGTTGCTCTTCTGGGAGGGTGAAGGGGAAGGAAGAGGAAATCCTAGTTGGGTGTTGTTCCTTCATAGGAGGAGGGAGAAGAGATCAGAGTCAGGGGAGTCAGATGCTCTTCTGAGGGGAGGGGTATGCTCTGCCAGGTGGGTTGGTTAGGACAGTGACTTCAGGCCACTGACTGGAAGTTATTCAAGCACCAGTTAATGTTCAATGCTGGTGCCCAGACTGTTGCTAACTGAGAAAAGAAAGGACTGCTTTTTATGTGATCCTGTCTGCCCAGTTAGCTATCCAGGCACTGGAACTGAATATCACCAAGACGCCACCCCTGGATTGCACCTGCCCTCACCAAGAAGCACAGGGGCTGTCACTGCTGATATTTAGGGACACTGCCTACTTAAGTGCCACCGAATTATCAATGGATAGTTTGTCTGGTAGGAGTCCCCTGCCTAGCTGAATTACTTAAGGCCCTTAATGATTTAATTGACTGAATAAAACAGTGACACTCAGCTTGTATTATCTTGTTAGGTGACCAAATATTACAATATATTACATTAGTGACTTTTATTCCGCCAGTACCTTGCAGTTCTAGGCGGATTACAAAAGAAGTTAACTGGACATTTCCAGGAAAATTACAATTTAGAGTGCTGTTTACTTGGTTGAGTCTTTGGAGTGAAGATTACAAGAGTTGTAGAGACTTTGGAGGGAAATTTACAAGAAAGGGGAAGGACAAGGGGATGAGAATTGATATCTAGATACATTTTTTGAATAGCAGGGTTTTGATATATATTTTTAATCTTTATTCATTTTTAAACTCTCAATAAACGTAACATAAAATACATACATTTTATACTTTAACATCACTTAATATATCTTCAAATTCTAACTCGTATTAATTATTCATCTTTGTTAGCCAATGAAGTGGAATGTCAATTCTGAAATAAAACTAGTAATTTTCTTTTTGAAGATACTGCTAAAAATAAAAGACAAGTTATTTTTCCACCAAGAAATATCATGAGAAGTTTGAGATAGTTCAAGCCTAGCTTTGAATTGTAATTAAAACTGCATGAAACATTCTTAGTAAAGCGTTTTAAATTGTAAAGAAACTTTTAGCCAATTAATATAGAGTAAATCTTATTTTAATCGTATTGCATTTCTTCAGGAAGTTATTATTTTCTGTAAAAGTTGTTGTTATCTGATGTGTTGCTTTAATTAGAAGATTTAAGACCTAACTTTCATTAAATGTTAATGCATGTTAATTTGTGTTAACTGCATATTTGGGTAATATCCCCCATTAAGATTAATGGGGCTTGCACTCTTTAGCACGCATTAAAGTTCATTAACATGTTAAGGCAGATTAGCAAATGAGACCCTCAGAAAGAAGGTTAAGTGTAAAGGTAATTCAAGATTCAGAATACACCTAACAGTGCAAAAGAAAAGTAATTGTACTGTTTTTCTTGCTTTTTTTTTTAGATTAACAATTCATCTGTTCCAACCTCTCATTTCTAGCTCTGATACAGCTCTTATCTGTGTTGGTATCATCGGTCCATCTTAATTGAGAAGTAGAATTATTACATGGACCAGCCCTGCTGAGGGATTTCTGACAGGAATAGCCTAATGCTTAGTATAGGGGCCTGAGATTCTGGGGAACTGAGTTTAATTCCCATCGCAGCTCCTTGTGAATCTAGGCAAGTCACCTAACCCTCCATTGTCTGAAATACAAAATAAGTATCTGTATATGATATGTAAACCACTTGGATTATGACCACAAAAAAGGCAGTATATCAAATATTGATTCTTTTAAAATAATAGCATCAGGCGTCTCCATATTTAAAGTGATAGGCCGTTTATATCACTTGTCCAGGGCTAACCACAGATAACCACAGACAGTACTGAATATCAAGTTAACACCTAAGCTAAAACTGCCGGTGGATGTCTGGGTGAGGTAGCGGCAGGAGGAATTGGGTACTCCTACTGCTGCGGACATTTGGAGGTTTGGGATGTGGATTCGTGGGTTCCGGCAGGAGGGACTGGGCATCACATGTTTAAAAGGTCTTGTTCTGGGCATTTGGGACTTGGACAAATTTTTGGTTGAGAATGCGGTATAAAGATAGTGGCGGTCTGGGTGATTAAACGCCTGAACGTACAGGTAGATGATTAAAAAAAAAATTGGAAGTACTTTTTTAGAATGGACCTTTTCCCACTGCCGATTTTGGGCGACTAGAGCCCTACGTCCAAATCAGACTTGGATGTTTCTTTCGATTATGCCTCTATGTTTATTGGTATTGGACCCCTAGTAGGCGTCAAGCTAGGATAGAACTTGTATCGTAAATTAATACTGAATCTATGTCACATTGTAACCTGTTAACTGTACATTATGTATCTTTAACCTGTAATCTGTTCTGAGCTGTGGGGGGGGAAAATGGAATAGAAAAAGAATTAAATAAATAAATATATCATTTGGATTATGACAGTTCTCCCTTATAAAACATCTACATTGCTGGTTGTCTCCTCTGACTTGAACAACAGGTCATGAAAGAGTGTTAAGCAGTGATAAGAACATATGAACATTTGAGGAATAGCCTTACTGGGTCAGACCAATGGTCCATCTAGCCCAGTAGCCCATCTTCACGGTGGCCAATCCAGGTCACTAGTACCTGGCCAAAAGCCCAAATAGTTCAGCATAAAATTTTAGCTTTAGTTCTTATTCAGTTACAAAACATATTAGGCCTGATATTAGACTGTGGGAGTTAGCTGGGCTGACTCTTGCAACCAGTGCTGAGCCCAGATTATCAATGCAAGGTCATTTCCGGTGATTGGCATCGAATATTTGGTCTATTTATGGTCACAAGAAACTTAGGGCTCCTTTTACAAAGCCACGGTGGAGATTTCTACCATGGGCCGGCATGGTAAATGCTCTGACACTCATACAAATTCTATGAGCATCAGAACATTTATCTCACTGGTCAGCGGTAAAAACCTCTACCATGGCTTTGTAAAAGCCAACGTTAGCCGGCTAAATCAATATTAAGCGCTGGCTGGCTAAGTATATACTGGCCAAAGATAGACTGGCTATTTATGTGGCCGGATTTGGCTGATAAAATTAGCTGGCTATCACTTTAAATTTTGGGAAAAGCCGGTTAAGTCCACTAGCTACTAAGGGCCGGATTCTTCAAACGGTGCGGTTATCAGTGGCCACCTAATGAATTGCAATGGCACCATTTACAGAATCACAGCTTTTGTCATAGGAGGGCGCTGGAAATGTAGGCCAGAGTTTTAGAGGCCTACGTTTCAGGGCCTACGTTTCCAGTGCCTACCTTTGATGAGAATCACGTCTACGGAGGCGCCTTAGAACGTCTAAGGTCATTTACAGCATTCTAGGCGCTAGTAGGCACCTACATTTTTATGTTAAACAATATTTGAATTATTTTTAAATGGCTTTTACCAGTTAAGTTAGGTGCCTAACTTAAGGCGCAGTTTATAGAATACGGGCCTAAGTGCTAATACTCAGTGGTTATCTTGTTCCTGGCTGATTAAATAGTGCTGAATATTGGATTAATCAATGTTATTCTTATTTTATTCTAGTTCTGACCACAATCTTAATTCTAATTTTTATTCAGTCCTCTTCCAAAAGTTTTGGTTCTTATTCGGTTCTTATTTGGTCACAAACCCATGACAAATAATATCAGTTCATGCAAAACAAACAGAATAATTCTTGTTTTCATTCAGTCCTCTTCCGAAAATTATAGTTCCTAATCAGCTCTTCAGTTCATGCATATATATGTGTAAAATTTTCATTCCTCTTAAGCCATTTTGGCCCCCTTTTATGAAGCCACTTTAGGCTTTTTTATCATTGTCTGTGGCGGTATTAGCTCCGATGCTTATAGGAAGTCTATAAGCATAAGAGTTTTTACTGCTGCGGCCAGCGATATAAAAGCCTAATGCGATTTCAAAAAAGAGGAGGGGTTATTAAGAAAAAATGTTATTTATAGTTCTTATTCTATTTGGAACAGTACATGTTCTATTCCTATTCAGTTTTTGTTTTGGAAAAAAAACAAAAACACCTCACATTATTTCTACTTCTAATTTTCGTGAACTAATGGTCAAAAATTTTCATTCTGATTCTTATTCTCCTTAACAAAAATACCCCTGGTGTCAACTCACTGGACCTGCTATGACAACTGAGAGCTAGGTGGAACCAGTTCAGGCTGCCGGGCAAAGGTCAACAGACTGAGTGACTGTGCAGTCTTCCAGGAGCCATTTAGGATAAAGTGAGAGAGTTTAAAAGGATTGCACCAGTAAGCTGGTAAATACTTTTGTTGGCAGCATCAGTCATAAACATAGAGGAGAAATGGAATGGAATATGCACCCAGTCTATATTTACACATTAAAAACAAGCCAGTTTAAATTGTTTCCCACTTAGCTGTCTGTCCCATAGAATTTCTCGTTGTAGGGGTCAACAAATCCATATTTACTGATGACAACTCATACAATTTCTAATAAACATATTTTGTTTAAGATATGAACATAGATTATGGTTTCTGTATTTTTCCATGTACTGTTTTCGAAAATGCATTTATTCCAGAGCTCAAATAATGAATCCCATCTCAGGATATTCTCCACATTGGGTTTTATGTCATCAAGAGACAAATTCAGATCTATGCAGTTCAAGCATGCTGAATGCAGCTAAATAGAGAACTCCCAGAGTCTCCGTTGTGACATTGCTTTGCCTGAAGTTCCAGATAATGAAAATATTTTACAAAGCTTAGCCCAAGTAAGACACAGGGGAGATCTGTTTTTTATGACATGTGTAATAGACTAAGTAGTGTTTCCAACCAGCAGCATGTCATGAGGAGCAAGCTGAATCATGTCAAGGTTTATCTTGTCACATCTATGGACTTGTAGCCCTGCTGGAGATCATAAGAAAACTTCAAGTCCATTGATGCAATGGGTGGAAAACTAATGCTTACTCAGCTTGTCCAGTGGCAAACCAAGTAGAAACAGAATTCCAGAGCTGTCTAATAGAAAGCTCAGAGATATACAGTGATCCTCTGCAATGATGAAATTGTTCAATTTTGCTGTTGACTAGCTCCTGTACTCTTAAAAAGAACACTAATAGATGCTTTGGAACCTCTGATTCTATGGACTTCTAAGGAAAGCATTTTCTGATATTTGTCAGGGGGAATCAAGATAGATGTTATATGGCCTGGCTACTACTTTTACACCAATGTTTCAGAACTCAAACATTCTCCATTTTTTTTGCTTAATTTCCTTCTTGCTATCTTCAAAGAGTAGGAGGAGTCCAGATCTTATCCCTCAACCTGATGTCCACCCTAGTGGAGGCCATGGATCAGAGCCAACAGCCTTGGGCCAACCAGGTTCACTAACATTTTCAGGGGATCTGGTTCTGGACAACACTTTGATCCTTGGAGCTTCAGTAGTCCCTCTTGCTCCTACTGTGGGTGCTATGCCTGCTGCATCTACTTCATGATCATGGTTATTTTTGCTGAAGAGATGTTTGGTAGGCAATATTGAAGAAGCATCTCACCAAACATTTAGAGGAGCAAGGTCAAGTAAGGGCTTTGCAGGCCACAGGAACCAGGAGATATTGTGGCAGTAATGCTATCTGTCTTCTGGAGTATGCTAGTTCTTGCTTGAATAACCTTGTTGATTAGTTTTCCAAGGCCTGAAGTTGAGCAGCAACAATAAAATTAAGGCCTTATGTGGACAGACTGTTGTCTTGGGCTCATGTGCTCATATTTAATCTAGATGGGTAGCCACAGTGTAAGAATTTGTTTGGAAAGAATGAATTTTATATCAAGCGCTGTCACTTATAGTGGAGTTTCAGTTACATACCAATGTGGGCAGTTCACAGAATACAGACAAGAGTGGAAAAGTGAGAGGACCAGAGTGTCAATTGCTGAGTAGGTGTTTATAGAAAGGCCTTGGAGATGAATTTTTCCCCTCCTCCTAAGGACCCTATAAAATACAAGAAATTGTCCTGTAGCCCTACTATTTGATCTCTATGATCAAAGGAGTTCATCTTGACCCATTGTTGTTTGTTTCAGGTGGACATGAATCAATTAAAATGCATTAAATAATCTGATTGTGCCCCTTATTAAAGAGCCAACTGGTAAAATATGGCTTGTATTAGGATCTGTAGAGTAAAACATTAGAAACTTTTCTTGAAGCAGACTTTTTCTCTTTCATTAACATATGGATCTGGAATGGCCAAGTTGTCACCCCTCATTACCCCGTATCCCAAAACCCTTTACCAAAGTTCATATATTCACAACAATAATGTGGACAATAAATAAATCACAGACACTTTATTGATGGAAAAACCAGGCCACAGCTTTGTTTATTGGGGACAACCAATAAACAATCAACAATTGCTTCATCTCCCGAGCTACAAAACATTGCAATTTGACAAAACTCAAAATTGTATACCCCTGACTCCGCCACGTCAGCAAGAGCCTAGGGGGTGGCATGGACTTCTATGCCCCATTCCGTGCCACCTAAATCAAGGCAGATTCGCTCATCTGAGCTCATTTTCCCTTAACTGCTCATCCCCTGATGAGCCTAGGGGGTAGGCATGGACCTCCAACCCCCCCCCCCTGTCAGGGTCACCTGACCCTTGGCATCACCACTCAACTGAGCTGACTACCAAATACCTGCTCATCTTTCGATGAGCCAAAACCTTGTAGCTCGTGATTACCACCGCTGCGACAACCCTCAAACCCCAAAACTTCCAAGTGAACCCGATAAGCACAAGGGGGGGATGGGTGGGAGGGAAAGTTGCCTCCGAGGGACTGGGAAGCACACTGTTCCTCGGAGGCATGAAGACTATATAGCCCCTCCCATCATGCCCTGCTTCCCCTCTCCCATCCAATCACTCTCCAGCCCTCCAGCGGGAAATCACATCCCTCCTCACCTGCCGCTTCTCTCCCACTTTTTCCTACTACCTCCCTCCCAAGCAGTCTCACTATGGGCGACCAACTTAGACCATCCAGCCCACTGATATAGTCGCCCATCGAGACTAGCTCTCAGGCTCTTTTAAATTTTTATCTTAAATGGTGTTATTCAATTGAACTTGTTGTATATCTTGGAGAATGCTCTAGTTGTTTTTTTTTTTACATGTACCCAACATTGAAGGGGTCGTTTACTAAGGTGCGCTAAATGCTAACGCACCCATTATTTTCTATGGGTGTGTTAGTGCACTAAATCAGCTAGTACGCCTTAGTAATATTTCAATATTTTGGTATTTGTGGGTAATAAGTTCTTACTGTAATGTAATAATAGTGGGGATTGATTTTCTTTTTGCTAAATTTGATAGTGTATAAGGGGTTTATTGTTTGTTCTCCTCAGGTCTAACATATAGGCATTGGTTAGATGGTTGAATTTGTTTCTCCCTTATTTCTTGCTAAGTTTCAAGAATTCATATTTGACTCTCTACTAATGTAGGCTAGGCTCAGCAACGTTGTGTTTATTTTTCAAGTACATATTTTTAGACATGATTTCTTCTTATGATGGATTTATTTTTAAAAGTTTTCAATAAAAAATGTGTGGATTTGTTTAATCTTATGTTAATAGGTTTATATGTATTAATGCTGTACATATGATAATATTGTGTCCACATATACAGGTATATGTGTTTATTGATTTGTGTTTATTGATTTGTGATGAGCCAGAGTTAAATGGTTGTCATACTTAGAACTAGCAAACAAATCTCAAAAATTTAATCGAAGAACCTTAGTTTTCTTCTTCCTTTTCTTAGTTTTGTTTATAAATTGGGAATTGGTAGGGTCATTTTATTTATTTATTTTATGTACAGATGCTTAATATACCACAGATTACACTGAGATGAAGCAGGGTAACTTATAATATGAGATAAAAAGAAAATACTTTACTTAAAAAATTTTGATCTCTCTTCTCAAGGCGAATCACAATAAAATAATCAAACTGCATTTCTCATAAAAAATATCCAAGGACAGCACTATGGCCATCCAATCTTTTTTTTTACCCTGAATAACTCCCTACCTTTCCCACTACATAAAGAAATCAAGGAGACAAGGGCCCCTTTTACAAAGCCGCAGTAGTGATTCTGGCGTGGCAAATGCATTGCAGCCCATTCAATTTCTGTGGGCTGTGTCACATTTGCTGCATCAGGACTCACTACCGCAAGGTCCTTCATTCAACTTTTGAGATTTGTTTGCTGGTTCTAAGTATGAGGTTGAAAGTGTCTAGAGTCAGCATGTTTTCTTGTATAGGTCTCCAAGAATGGAATAATCTTCCTTGACCCATACGTCAGCAGACAAGTTTAAGAAGCTTTAAAAAATTGTTAAAAATACATCTTTTCTGTAAGATGAAATATGGGAGTTGAATTATATGTTAGGATGTAGGCACTGTTTGCCTTTTTTTGAGATTTTTATTACGTTTCATACCATTATTCTGTATGTACTGTGATTACTGAGATTATTGTAAGCATAATATTTAAACCATTGATGATTATTAAGTGTTATATTTATTGTTAATTTGTTTGGATATATTGTTACACTTATTGTAAATTTGAAAATGAATAAAAAATTTTAAAAAAAGAGATTATTGTTTTGTATGTGTTTGGACTGTGTATGTATTTTGTTGTGACCTGCTTTGGGAAAGGCAGGATACAAATAAATAAAAGCATAATCATAAAACATTTAACTATGGCTCATCACAAATCAATAATTAGAAATCAACAAACACATACATATGTAAACACAACATATATATAAAAGGAGTCATAAGTCTTTAACCCCCTGAGCATTTTTCCAGGCTCACTCAATGATAGCTATGCTCCTGGTTATTGTGTTTGCTTTATGAATATGAATGTATTTATTGTACATTGTAAGCGGATATTAAATGACAAAATTATTTAATAAATGTGACCCACTGAGTGAAAAGGTACCAAAAGCAGGTCACAGATAACAGAGGTAAAGACTATAAAAGATTGGAGGAATAAATTTGATTTAGAAGGTTTTGTGTATTATAGGGTCAGTAGAATGGAACTGTGCAATATTTTTTCACAACTTTGATATTTTTCATGTTCTACAGCAGAGGTGTCCAACCTCAGCCCTTGCCAGGTCAGGTTTTTAGGATGTCCCATATGAATATGCATGAGAACTATTTGCTTACAATGGAAGCAGTGCATGCAAATAGATCTCATGCAAATTTATTGGGAGAAATCCTGAATACCTGACTTGTTTGCAGCCCTCAAGGACCGATGTTAGACAACCCTGATCTACAGCCTATAAATTGAGGGCACCCAAAGTGGGAGATGTGTTTTCTGGGGTTAATTACTTTTTTTTTTTTTTGCTAAATGTTTCTTTCATCTTTTAAAGAACATAGTTGAGGCTGAAATTTGGCAGGATTATGCAGATGATATCCCTATGTCATATGGTATAAATAAATGACAAGCCCCATTTTTAGTACCTTTCTCTCTTTGAGCCATAAATACTTATGCATCTATGACTGTCATTGACAATATTATGGTAATGTGCTTGGGATGGGGTGGTATAGGAAGTTACTAGCTCCCCTTAACAACACTCCTTCATAGAGCTACAGTACCTTAAGAAGGCAGGTTACCAAATGGGTATGTTGCCAGTGTTTTTTCAGGGGTCTTTTTACAAGAAATTAAATAGTATTCTGACAAAATTTATTTGGCTGGGGAAAGCAGCAAGAATTGCTATGGTATCTCTACAAAAACCAATTGCGGAGGGTTGGATAGATTTTCCCAACTTTTATAGGTACCATCAAGCCTATATTATGCATCAGGGTATACACTGGATCCTCCCTGAGCTCATGGAAAAACTCCCAAACTGGTTATGGTTGGAATGGCTACTCATGTCACCATTGAGGCTGAGTCATGTGTTGAGTATTAAGATGCCTAGATTATATAAGGATAATAGAATCCTAGTAGATACATTGAAAACCTTAAAATATGTGAATAATTTAACACCTATTTCGGTTCATAAATCAACTCATCAGAACTATGGCTGAACTCCAAGATTCAAATTGACGGATTTAAGGTCATCTGGAAGTATTGGATGAAGGTGGGTATACGTACTTTGGATGATGTCATTTCAGATGGTAAGCTGCTTGATTTTTCACAATTGCAACACAAATTTGGTCTTAATAAATCACAAAATTATAGATGGTTGCAGTTGAAGTAGGCCATTCAGGTTGGGTTCCCAGACATGTGAATCACAATTTCCCATCTCAATCCCCCCATTACAACTGTTCCCTTAAACAGTTAGCCACTATTCTTCAATTATGTAAGTTCTACTCAATTTGTAGCATCTTTCTAATCATTGCAAACTGCATAGAATTTCACGGTCCTGCGGTATATAAACTGTTATCATTATTAATGGAAAAACCTCAGTAATCAGTATAGTTTGCCGATCTTATGCTTTCAGGTGGACTTCCTGGGACATCAGGCCGCTCAGTGGCATAAATTAATATGTGGATTTTTAAATATTGTGTAGAATAAATATTAATTCCCTTTTGTTCATACATGTCTAGGGTGGGAATATTTTATGATTTCTGCTTATGATTAATTGTTGGATATAAGGGAAGGGGGATATTTGATGAAAGCTATAATTTGATGATATAATAAGTAATGTTAAAGTATAAAATGATTGTATTTTATGTTATACTTATTGTGAGTTTTTAAAAAATGAATAAAGATTTATTAAAAAAAAAAAAAAAAAAATAGAAGGCAGGTGCTGCTTGTTCAGCGGCAGCGGGAGATGATGTTTTATGAAGACATTTCCTGCAGTCACTGGAAAGGGACGCTCTTCAGTGGGAGAACCTGGCTCTCAAGCAGGAATGTAGGAGTGACCTGCAAAAGCAGGAAACTTGGCAGGTCTGTGTATGTGCCAAAATGACGGATGTGTAAGTGTAAACTTACAAAATGGCTGCTGCTGCTGTACTTGCCAGCAAATATACAAGTATTCCTGCACTTCCTTAAATGTATTTGTTAGAGATGTTAGTAAAATACAGGCAGAACTGAGCATGACCCAACTTAGATGTGTCAGTTCCAATCTCTATGACCTAGTTAACATCAAATAAAAGGTGGAAAAAAAAATTGAAATCATGACTGAACTCGTACCTCCAAAGTCCTTTGGCCACATTAAGCAGGTTATCTCTATAGCTAATTCTTGGAAATACAGTATAGATTTTTACATACATTCAACATGGGAGTAGTTATATAGTCTCAGCCTGTTCAGTAGTTACTCCTCTTCTACTAGGGAATAAAATCCTAGGCATGTGGCCCCCAGCCCTGCCTTATTCCAACTCCAGACCTGCCCCATTTGGCCCTGTCCCCACAAAGCCTTGTTTCTTTATTCCCGACCTCTGGGCCGCTTCCAGAAGGCCCCCTAGCATGCACAGATGCATGTGACATCATCTGTGCATACTCGGAGGTCCTTCAGATGCGGCTGGAGCTCAGGAATTTCCAAAACCCAGACAAACTGCTGGGTTTTGGAAAGTCTGTCTGGGCACCTAGACAGTCCTCTAAAAAGAGGACATGTCCGGGTTTTCTCGGATGTCTGGTAACCCTATCTCTTACTTTTCTCTTGTTAGCACAGCAAAGCAATTGAGTTCAAACCTTCTTCAGCTCTTATGTGTTTGTTGTTTTTTTTAAATTCTGGACTAAGCAAGAGAACTGAGAAGCTAAAGCACAGATGAAGCTATTTCAGGGCTCTCATTTACTGTCTGCAGAGACCTACTCTCTCATCAAGCTCAGAGATGGCCTAATAGAACCTCTTACTGCAGCATTCAACTTTGCTATTGATTGCTTAACTGAGTAAACATTTACTAAGAAGTGTTGGCCAAATAGTTTTAGTTTGAGCAAGTGTTCTTATTTATAGTTTATGAGGGGCAGTTGAAGACATCAAGCTTCTGGAATTTGGTGTTGCTGTTTTTAAAAATTATCAACAAACAGCTAAAAAATTATTTCTTAAGCGGAAGCTTTTTATCAGGGGGGCTCTTTTGGTGGAGGGATATTGTACAGTATACCTTCAGAGGTAATGATGTGGAAAAATAAAATGCACATGGACAAATTTGACAAACCAATTACGGCACAATAAGAGATTCTTTGAGATGTAAACTAATTTATTAAATCCTTTTTCTTTGCAACCATAATACTGTATATTTAAGTCTTCAGAATAGTATGAAAGATGTACATTGCTTTTAAACTGTACCACAATATTTTTGTAGATTTGGCATAATTATTTACACAAACATAGGCTGAGTATGAATAAGAAATCTATCTACAAAGCCTTGTTATGACAGTAGCACATGTTAAATAACAAGTAAAGCACATTAAAGCCCTATTACATAGGTTCATTGCACCTGGCCCAACACATATTAGAATCTAATAAGCTGTGTCATATGCAAATCCTATTCACTGAACTTTGCAGGCTGCATAATGCATAGAAATTTAACATCTTCAGATGGCTCTAGGATAGGGGAAAAAGCAATAAACAAAATATGAACACCTGTAGAGGGGCATAATCGAAAGGGACGTCTAAGTCCGTTTACGTCCATCTCGCAAGTCGTCCAAAGTTAAAAAGAGCCTGCCTAAGACACATTTTTGAAAGATATGTCCAACTTTTTTTTACTTTTGAAAATCGTCTAATTATACGTCCTGCCGATCTGATCGTCCAAGCCGCTAAATCGTCCATCTTTATACCACATTTCCGTCCAACTTTCCGTCCAAGTCCAAAATGCCTAGAACAAGCCCTGTTGGATGAGGGAGGGGTCTGCAAAGTGATGGACTGAACACCCAGACATGCCACCTAAATAGTGGGGTACCTTACAGGGCACTGCTGTGAACTTCACAAAAAGGGTGCCATGGCTTCTCCTCACTACAGCTTCCTTATAGGTGACGGTGAGCCCCCCCCAAACCATCTCCAGAATCCCCTAGACCCACTTATCTACCACCCCAATAGCCCTTATGGCTGAAGGAGCCACTTATATGCCAGTCAAAAAGGGTTTTGGGGGTATATAGGGCAGTGCACATGTTTAAGTATCAATGCAGTGATTACATGGGCTTATGGACATGGGTCCTTTTCTCTATGGGTCCCTAACCACCCCCAAGACCACTTAAGCTGCATCTGGCCTGGACGACTAGGCTTTCCTATGCCCGGCTGCCAGGTGATGATGGTCTGGAGGCTGAAATTTAATGTTGTGAATAAAATTTTTGTGGGGGTGGGGGGGTTGGTGATCACTGGGGTAGTGTGTGGGGGTCTGTGTTATGTGTTTTCATTGCTTATCTAGTGAGTTTAGGTGGGTTTTTGTGACTTAGACCATGTTTTACATGGTCTAAGTCACAGCGTCCAAGTTCCGTCGATCCTGGGCTGTATAACTTTCGGTTATACATGCTGTACGACTAAGTCTAAGCCGGCCCACGTCCAGCCCAACTCTCGCCCTCGTCACGCCTCCTGAAATGCCCCGTTTAGCTTTGGACGTTGAGCGGCACTATGAAGGCCTAGGTCATTTAGAAATACGTCCAAAACCCGTTTTTATTTTCAGCGCTTGGACGTTTTTGAGAAATGTTCGTCCAAATGCCGACTTAGGCCGGTTTTTGGACGTTTTTCTCTTTCAATTATGAGCCCCTAAGGCTCTATGGGAGGCAGTAGTGTAGCCAGAAATTAATTTCTGGGAGAGCCCTGGGGTAGCCTGAGTTGGCCCATGCAATTTGTCTTTGCTCCCACTCCCCACCTCCTACCATATAAAAAACTAATATCTTGGCTGACAGAGATCCCTAAACCTCTCCAGCTAACGATTCCTCTGCTGGAACTCCCTGGGCTTTATGAACAATGAGGAAGTTGGCACTGTGCTGCTGGCTAAACACTGATATTCAGCAGCACTAAGCCAGGCAGTGCCACTGAATATCAGCTCTGACTGGCCCCCCAAAATGGGCTGGTCAGGGGTGGGTTAGAGGGCAGTTCTGGGAAGGAGCTGGGGCTGATGCAGACACCAGCGATATGCAGCCGAGGTCTTCATAAGCTAAGTGGGTGAAGTTTCTGCTTTATTATATCAGAGCTGGCAGCCAGCGCCTACAATCCGTGGAACTCCAATTCTGCCCTGCACTGGAGTACTTCCAGGTCAAGGGTGCTTGTGGCTCTGCCCCCTAGACTGGATCCGTGCAACCAGCTGCCTCCAAGTTGCTTCACCAGCCTGCCTGCCTGCCAGTCAACATTTTAAAATTATACATTTTGCCCTGCTACAGAAAAATCTTGTGAGGTGAATCTGCTGAAGAATAAAGAATAATTTACTAACTATAGAAGAGATATGCTGCTTATAGGTTACGTGGTTATCAATGATAACCCCAATAATTTTAGTTTCATCACCTAATGTGACCATTTATTTTTTTCCTCAAAATGGGACATCTACAAATTTTCAGTCTCGCCCTAGCCCCACCCCCTGCTGCCTGCTCTGGTCGGGCAGGAGGGCATGCATGCATGCGATGCGATGCATCCATGCATGTGCAGGATGCCCTCCTGCCTAAAGGCAATTTTGAGGGAGGCTTTTCAGGTTTCTCCACAGTGCAAAATATAGAAATTAGATATAAATTCTCAAAACGGATACATTTTGATCACTAAATTGAAAATAAAATCATTTTTCCTACCTTTGTTGTCTGGTGATTTCATGAGTCTTTGGTTGCATTTCCTTCTGACTGTGCATCCATTATTTCTTCCCTTCTTTCTGCCTCCTGCATGCTTCCTCTCCTCCAGACTTCATTTCCTTCACATCTCTGTCTGTCCCTCCACGAGTCCAACTTTTTGTTCCTCTCTCCCTGCCCCTCAAGCCACCCTGTTTTCCCATGCAGCCTGCTTCCCCTGCCCCCTTTCTTTCTCTCTTCCTGCCCCCTTTCTTTCTGTCTTTTTTCTCTCCCTGCCCCCCAAACCACCCTGTTTCCCAATGCAGCCTGCTTCCCCTGCCCCCTTTCTTTCTGTCTTTCTTTCTCTCTTCCTGACCCCCCATGCCACCCTGCTTCCCCTGCCTACCTTTTTCTTTCTGTCTTTCTCTCTCTCTGCCCCCTTTCTTTCTGTCTTTCTTTATCTCTCCCTGCCCCCTTTCTTTCTCTCTCCCTATCCCCCCAATGCAGCCTCCTAAATAACCTAGATCTCTCGTTCATAGAGGAAACATGGCTAAAAGACCTAGACAGCCCAGAACTCTCCCACCTCTGCCCTCAAGGGTACAATATATTTCAATTCCCTAGGACACCCAAGCAAGGTGGGGGACCTAGCAATAATATACAAAAACTCTTATATCATCATGGAATTAGACTCAGCAAACCACCCAGATCTAGAATACATTGCCTGAAAACTTGAAGACAAGCCTTACTCCACACTTAACGAGAACAAAGATGTCTCCAAATTCAAAACTCTGCTTGAAGACTGCAAAATCACTGTCATGCCCTCGGGCCTCACACACAAAAAAGGACACACGCTGGATATACTTGCATCTGCTCCTGATAATCTTACAACCACATCAAATGGACTCCATTTCCATGGACAGACCACTATCTACTAAACTTCTGCCTAAACCTCACAACTGAAAACTTGAGAAACAAAGCCACCAAGAAAGTGAAACTAGTACAAGGAAAGACAAGACCAGACCTCTTCTGGAACATAGTAGAAAAATCCCTACCCCCCACCTCAAACTGCACCACAACCATGCTAACAAGCTGGAATAAAACCATCACCAACACTGGACACACTCATCCCCTTTCACCCCCACAAAATAAAACAAAATCATAATTTCCCCATGGTTCACTGAATCACTGAGATCTGAAAAACAGCTATGCAGGCGACTGGAAAGGAAATGGTGGAAAAGTAGAGCATAAGAACCAGGGCTGTGGAGTTGGAGTCGAGGAGTCGGATTCGGAGGAAATTTCGGGTACCTGGAGTCGGAGTGAGAAGTACAAAAAACTGAGGAGTCGGAGTCGGAGTCGGAACATTTATCTACCGACTCCATTTTTGAACTTGGCATACCAATCACGAGCGATTCTTTCAGCTATAGCATCCACTATATACACAGCACAAATGTTGCGAGCAGCTTCTGCGGCCTTAGAACCTTGATTAAAAGCAAAAAGAAGGTGGTGTCGAAAATGCTAATTTCTCTCAACTTGACATTCCATTTTAACGATCTGAAAATTAACCAGTGCCGTGGAGTCGGAGTCGGAGGAAATTTTGGGTACCTGGAGTCAGAGTCGGAGTCTGAAGTACAAAAAACTGAGGAGTCAGAGTCGGAGTCGGAGTTGGAACATTTATCTACTGACTCCACAGCCCTGATAAGAACATAGAACACAATGGTGAAAGACAATAAACAAATACAAATCCAACACAGCAGAGGCCAAGAAAAACTACTATGCCAGCAAATTAGGCGCTAAAATGCTGGACAGTAAAAAACTGTTTCACCTGGTACGACAGCTCACCACCCACCGAATCAAGAATCCAAGGGACACCTCAACATAATTACCGCTCAAGAACTAGCAGACTTCTTTCTCAACAAAATCAAAACTGTTCAGTCCGAAGTAACCAAAACAACCACTACCGAGACACACTTTCCCGACGCATCTCAACACTCCACAGAACCTACCAAAGCAGACCAAATCTGGACTTCATTCTCTAACCTATCCATCCCCTATACAAAAAAACTAATCTCCAAACTATCCATGTGCTGCAGCCCCCTGGACAACTTCCCCCCCCCCTTATCTGCTTACTACTGCACCTGAACAAATCACTAACTGGATCATCAACCTCCTTAACAGCTCCCTAAACCAAGGCCAGCTGCCAGAAACAATGGGAAAAATAGCTTTCACCCCTATGCCAAAATCACCAAAGGCAGACCTCTCCTCAAATGCTAACTACAGACCCATTGCTGGCATACCTATTTTAACTAAAATCATTGAGACCCATGTGAGTAAACAATTCACAATGTACATTGAGCAGCATTCATGTCTCCACCCATCCCAATTTGGATTTGGTCAACCACACAGCACAGAGCTCCTCTTCCTCACCTTAATCACAAAAACCAAGCAACTACTCAGCACAGGACGTCAAGGAATACTCCTTCAATTTACCATCTCTGCAGCCTTTGACTCAGTGGACCACCACCTACTACTAACAAAACTGTCAGAAATTGGTATTGCAGGCACAGTGCTAAGCTGGTTCTCTTATTTCCTACAAAACAGAGAATACATCGTCAGAAAAAACGGCAAGACCTCCAACCGCTGGAAGGCCTTTTGCGGCGTGCCACAAGGCTCTCCACTCTCCCCTATCCTATTCAACATTTTCATGAGCTCTCTTGGAAACATCCAATTTGAAGACGAAAGTTTAATGTCCTACGCAGATGACATCTTTCTCCTATTACCCACAATCAATCAGACTCTCCAATAAAATCTCTTTCAATATAAAAAGAATCCAAAACTGGGCAACAGTCAACAAACTAAATTTGAACACAATTAAAACCAAAGTTCTATACTTCCACACGACCCGACAGACGGCACCAACAAGCATCACCCTTCATTCGGGCAAAACCCTCTCTATAGATGAATCCTTCAAAGTCCTTGACTGTATTCTAGACTCCACACTTATCATGGAACCTCAAATCTCCAATCTCCAAAAAAAATCTCTCTTCTCCTTGAGACAGCTAAGACTAATCAGACCATACTTTCACCAACTCCACTTTGCCTCAATTGTACAACTGATGATACTACCACAGCCGGACTACTGCAAGTCCACTTACATGGGAAACAACACTGCCCTGGTCCACAAAATGCATCTCATCCAAAACAAGTGTTGAAAGTGTTCAAAGGAGTAACAGAGGACAGCCTTACCACAGTAGACGTGGACTTGGACCAGATATACCGCCAGATCGACAAACTCAAAAGCGACAAATCCCCTGGACCGGATGGAATTCATCCGAGAGTCTTGAAAGAGCTAAAAGTGGAAATCGGAGAACTATTCCAAAAACTTGCCAATCTGTCAATCAAAACAGAGCAGATACCAAACGACTGGAAGATAGCGAACGTCACGCCGATATTCAAAAAAGGATCAAGAGGAGTACCGGGCAACTATAGACCTGTGAGTCTCACGTCGGTCCCTGGGAAGATGGTTGAGGCGCTGATCAAGGATAGCATAACCCGGCACCTAGACACACACGACCTGATGAAAGCCAGCCAACATGGATTCAGGAAAGGGAAGTCATGCTTGACGAACCTACTTCAATTTTTTGAGACAGTGAACAGACAAATTGATAATGGAGAACCGGTGGATATTATATACTTGGATTTTCAGAAAGTGTTCGACAAAGTTCCACATGTAAGACTCCTCAGGAACTGCAGGGCCATGGAATAGAAGGAAATATACTAAAATGGATAGGCAAATGGCTGGAGAACAGAAGGCAGAGAGTGGGCATAAATGGGAAGTTCTCAGACTGGGAAAATGTGACTAGCGGTGTGCCCCAGGGCTCAGTACTTGGGCCCATCTTATTTAATATCTTCATCAATGACCTAGAGGATGGAACATCCAGTGAGATCATCAAGTTTGCAGATGACACAAAGCTATGCCGGGCCATCAAATCGCAGAAGGACAGTGAAGAACTCCAGAGTGACTTGAGCCGATTGGAGAATTGGGCAGATAAATGGCAGATGAAGTTTAATGTGGAAAAATGCAAAGTGATGCACTTAGGCAGAAAAAATAAGGAACACAAGTATAGTATGTCAGGTGCAACTCTGGGAAAATCTGAACAGGAAAAGGACCTGGGAGTATTAATCGATAGGACACTGAAGCCGTTGGTGCAATGTGCGGCGGCAGCGAAGAACATGAATAGAATGCTAGGCATGATAAAGAAGGGAATCACGAGTAGATCGGAGAAAGTCATAATGCCCTTTATAGAGCGATGGTCAGACCACACTTGGAATACTGCGTCCAGCATTGGTCTCCATACCTAAAGAAGGATATCATACTGCTAGAGAGGGTGCAGAGACAAGCAACAAAGTTGGTGAAAGGTATGGAGAACTTGGATTACGAGGAAAGACTTAAGAGACTGGGGTTGTTCTCCCTTGAGAAAAGGAGACTACGAGGGGATATGATCGAGACATTCAAAATACTGAAAGGAATCGACAAAATAGAGCAGGAAAAAACGTTATTTACAATGTCCAATGTAGCACATACAAGAGGACATGGGCTGAAGCTAAGGGGGGACAAGTTCAAGACAAATATCAGGAAGTTCTGCTTCACGCAACGAGTGGTGGACACCTGGAATGCTCTCCCAGAAGAGGTAATTGTGGAATCCACCATTCTAGGATTTAAGGGTAAGTTAGATGTACATCTCCTTATGAGTGGCATGAAGTAACATGGGTAGGGGTAGGCTAGATGCACTTTTCTTTACGAGAAATAAAGCCTAGAAGCTTGGAGCGATATGGGGACCAAAACTATGCCAGGGTTCACCTGGCGGGGCCTCCGCGTGTGCGGATTGCCGGACTTGATGGACCTAGGGTCTGTTCCGGAGATGGCGCTTCTTAGGTTCTTATGTTCTTAACACGGCTGTAAGACTAATCTTCAACCTGAAAAAATACGACTCGGTCACTGCCTTTACCAATCAACTACACTGGCTACCTATCTCATCACAAATAACATTCAAAGTATCATGCATCATTCACCGTATACTACATGAAATCTCAGCAGCTCCACTCATCCAGATCTTCTCAATGGCATGGTCCACTTCTCGCAGAATCCTCAACTAGATACTACTAAATCTCCCATCCACAAAAAAACCTTCAATACAAACGTATTTTTCACTCTATGCTCACCTTTCTAGGAGTAAAAACTTGGAACGACCTCGTAGAAATAACTAGAAGAGAACCTGTTTTCACTATACAGTGGTACCTCGGTTTACGAGTGCACCGGTTTGCGAGTGTTTTGCAAGACGAGCAAAACATTCGCAAAATCGGCACCTCGGAAACTGAGCATGCCTCGATTTATGAGCGCCCCCCCCCCCCCGCGATCCGGCACCCCAGCTCGCGTTGCACCCCCCCGCCGTGATCCGGCATCCCCCAGGCACCCACCCACCCACACGATCATATTTCTTACCCCTATTTGGCTCCGGCACCAACGCACAGGACAAGCGGGTGCCGGTGTCCAAAGATCTGCCTTCTTCTTT
Organism: Geotrypetes seraphini; assembly: GCF_902459505.1. Taxonomy (NCBI): domain Eukaryota; kingdom Metazoa; phylum Chordata; class Amphibia; order Gymnophiona; family Dermophiidae; genus Geotrypetes; species Geotrypetes seraphini. Next base: position 313,376,637 of record NC_047084.1, on the reverse strand, counting down.
GTGCTGGGCCTTGAGAATCTGCGCATGCTCAAGGCCTTCGGGTTCCTGTTCTCTCCGAGATTCTGGGGGGGGGGGGGCCTTCATGAGCGGGAGGAGCAATGCCGGTTCTTGGGGGGTGGAGCAGTGCCGCTGGCCTCGGGGGGTGGGGGGGTGGGAATGAATCAAGCGAGTTTCCCTTAAATCCTATGGGGAAACTCGCTTTGATATACAAGTACTTTGGTTTACGAGCATGCTTCTGGAACGAATTATGCTCGTAAACCAAGGTTCCACTGTATTTTGAAAAAAAACTGAAAACCCATCTTTTCGATACTTAGGCACTCTTTTACAAAGGCGCGCTAAGCGTTTTAGCGCGGATTTAGTGCACACTGAATCAACGCATGCGCTAACCGCTAACGTATCCATAGGACAACATGCACGTGTTAACGTTTAGCACGTGTTTAGCATGCAATAATATTTAGCACGCACTAAAAAGCATAGCGCACCTTTGTAAAAGAGGGGGTTAATCTGCTCTTTCTATCTTTTCCTTCTCTCTTCCTCTCCCCCCTCCTGCCTTCCTCCTCCCTCTCCCCTCTCATTATGTTGCTTTGAGCTTGTATAGGTATTCACGACGCACAAATAGAAGGTTAGATTAGATTAAACTGTCGGTGGGATCAGCTCAATTAGTCCTTAAGCTACTGGGGTGAAATTTGGGAGTGGAGTGGATTCACAATTATAGTTAATGCAATGTAATGTAATATTTTACTTATGGATCACAGTATACCTGCATAGGTTCAAAGTGATTTACAAGAGAACCCTTGTTAGAGCAGGGGGAACACATTAGATATACAATAAACTTATTATACATACTGAACAGAGATTCCAACATAGGTAGAGACAAATAGCAACAAACCTTTTACAATCTGATTTGATATTGGGCACCTCCAGAGTGGAACTGATAGTTTTGTTGTAGATGAGTGGGATTACTGTAATCAGTTACAGGCTGATGAGCATTAGGGGATGAGAGTTGGATTTGTGGTCTTTGGCGCTGTCCAATGGGTACTGCTGTGGTTGAGATCATGATGGTCATTTTTTTTTTTAAAAAAGAAGGGTCCACAAAGTGACATAAAGGGGTAGATGGACACGTATCTCGCCAAACTTTCTGATTCGCTATTTTCGAAACCTTGTGGCCGGGTTTACTTTCTACCACCCTGCTTCTCCTGCAAACGCTGCAGTGGATCAGAGCAGAGGCAGTACCGAAAGCTGCTCTCTATCCAGCGGAACCTTTCTTCTGCTATGTCTTGTCTCTTTGATGCAACTTCCTGGGAATGGGATGCATCATAGGAAAGACTCCATTGGACAGAGAGCAGTTTTCAGTGCTGCCTTTGCTGTGACCCATTGCAGCATTTGCAGAAGTGGCAGAGGGTAAAGTAGACAGATGCAGGACCAGCATGAATGTGGGGGAAGGTGGAGAGATGGACACATGGAATAGTCTCCCAGTAGAGATGATGGAGACAAAGACTGTGTCTGAATTCAAGAAAGCTTGGGACAGGCATAGGGAGAGGAGGAGATAGTGGATTCTGCGGATGGGCAGACTGGATGGGCCATTTGTCCTTTATCTTCCATCATGTTTCTATCTTCTTGTTTATCTTTAAACTCAGAAAGAAAGAATCACAAGGCCATTATAGTTCAGTACAATTTAGCAAGGGAAATAGCTAATGCAGTCAGTTATGAAATGCCACTGTTAACTTAAGTACAAAGTCTAAATGACCTCACAATAGTATGAACAGAGCCTGCTTAGAATCCTTCCAAGATTCTATTTGGCCTTATTCCATCTCAGAGGCCAATTTAGGATATTAACACTAATACAGTATATATTGCGAAACATATTTCAACAGAAGTGAAATATAAAATGTTTTTATTTCTCAGAAACTGAAGTTCTGAACAGCTGCTGGCATGAAAAAGCTTGCACATGAGACCAAATTCCAACAGAACATTTCTCATTCTGTGTCTATGGAAACAAATCTTTATTGTGATTAAAAACACTTCAATTGAAAACATCATTTTAAAATGATTCTGCCCTCTTAAATCTTTTATTTATTTATAGTATTTATATACCACTTATAGTCTAAGTGGTTTACATTCAGGTACTCAAGCATTTTCTCCTATCTGTCCCAGGAGGCTCACACTCTATCTAATGTACCTGGGTCAATGGGGGACTTGCCCAGGGTCACAAGGGGAAGCATGGGATTTGAAGCCACAACCTCAGGGGGCAGAGGCTCTAACTCTAACCACTGTGCCACACACTCCCCATCTCGTGCAACCTCTCCCCAGAAATTTGAAATAGAGGAATTGGCTTTACAAATGCTTGCATATTTCACTCATGTTTTTACATAAGAGATTGACGTAATTAAGCTCAATTTTACATAGAACGTTGAGATAGGAACTAGAGAATGACACGGGGAGCGATCCCCGCAGCGAACCGCTGCGTGGCTGCGGTTTGACTGCGGGTTATGGTGACCTCATTAGCAAATCGCCGCAGACGCGGGGACAAATCCTTTCACCGCCCGCAAAAACGGTGAATAGATTTGTCCCCGCAGGCCAATGTCCCCCCTTCTAGGAACCGCTATTTACCTGTGTTTCACCTGCACGTTGCCGCATTGACTCCGCCCCCCAATATACTGGCTCCTCATTTGTCAGATCAACCCTTCCTGCCAATAGAACCCGCCCCCCCCCGGACGATCGCCGGCAGGAAGGTGCTCAGCCCTTCATGCCGACAGAACCAGCCCTCCCCAACGATCGCGGCAGGAGGGTACCCATCCCCTCCTGCCTACCCCAACCCCCCCCCCAACGGCCGTCCCGACGATCGCAGCAGGAGGATATCCAACCCCTCCTGCCAGCTCCCCAACAGCCCCCCTATGATCACTGGTAGGAGGGTGCCCAACCCCTCCTGCCGGCCCCCCCCACGGCCCCCTATATCGCCAATAGGAGGGTGCCCCACCCCTCCTGCCGGACCCTCCCCCAACAAACCCCGCCATCCCGAAACACCACCCTTAGTCTTACTTTCCAAGTTGGACCGGACAGCTCCTCGCTCGTCTGGCCAGCAGGCCTGCCTCCGTCCAAATGAGGCGGGCCCGCCCCTCCCCTCCCCTGCCTAACCCACAGGATCCTAGGGCCTGATTGGCCCAAGCACCTAAGGCCCCTCCTATAGCGGGAGTGGCTTTAGGTGCCTAGACCAATCAGGCCCTAGGATCCTGTGGGTTGGGCAGGGTAGGGGCGGGCCCGCCTCATTTGGACGGAGGCAAGCCTGCTGGCCATACGTGTGAGGAGCCGTCCGGTCCAACTTGGAAAGTAAGACTAAGGGGGTTCCGGGGTGGGAGGGTTCGTGGGGGGGGGGTCCAGCAGGAGGGGTTGGGTACCCTCCTGCCGGCGATCTTAGGGGAGGCCATTGGGAGGACCGGCAGGAGGGGTTGGGTACCCTTCTGCTGCGATTGTCGGGAGGGCCGTTGGGGGGGGTCTACAGGAGGGGTTGGGTGCCCTCCTGCCGTGATCGCTGGGGGGAGGGGAGACTTGCAGCCGTAGCCGCGGTCACTATGCTAATCAACACATCTTCCTCAGGGGTCCAAATCGTAGTTCCTTAATCCGGTAAACTATGCGAGCCACAACAACGTACAAAAAAGTCCGAAACTCACAGGAAAGTGTAAGAGCCTTAGAAGGTGTGTCTCAGCGCAAAGCTGATAAGGAGTATTTGCTGGCCAGTTTACAATACTTGCACAAATCTATATATATAAAATCGGAGGTATGTGTGTATGTATGTGTGTATGTGCCGCGATCATGCAAAAACGGCTTGCCCGATTTGAACGAAACTTGGTATGCAGATCCCTCACTACCTGGGGTGATATGTTCTGGGGGTCTCGCGGCCCAACTGCACACGTGGGCGGAGCTACAAACAGAAAATCAGATTTCACCCATTCATGTCAATGGAAAAAATGTAAAGAGCTGCCAACGCAAAAAGGGCTTGCCCGATTTGAACGAAACTTGGTATGCAGATCCCTCACTACTTGGAGTGATATGTTCTGGGGGTCTCGCGGCCCACTTGCACACGTGGGCAGAGCTACAAACATAAAATCAGATTTCACCCATTCATGTCAATGGAAAAAATGTAAAACAGCTGCCAACGCAAAAACGGCTTGCCCGATTTGAACGAAACTTTGTATGCAGATCCCTCACTACCTGGGGTGATATGTTCTGGGGATCTCGCGGCCCACCTGCACACCTGGGCAGAGCTACAAACAGAAAATCAGATTTCACCCATTCATGTCAATGTAAAAAATGTAAAAAGCTGCCAACGCAAAAACGGCTTGTCCGATTTGAACGAAACTTGGTATGCGGATCCCTCACTACCTGGGGTGATATGTTCTGGGGGTCTCGCGGCCCAACTGCACACATGGGTGGAGCTACAAACAGAAAATCAGATTTCACCCATTCATGTCAATGGAAAAAATGTAAAGAGCTGCCAACGCAAAAACGGCTTGCCCGATTTGAACGAAACTTTGTATGCAGATCCCTCACTACCTGGGGTGATATGTTCTGGGGATCTCGCGGCCCACCTGCACACCTGGGCAGAGCTACAAACAGAAAATCAGATTTCACCCATTCATGTCAATGTAAAAAATGTAAAAAGCTGCCAACGCAAAAACGGCTTGCCCGATTTGAACGAAACTTGGTATGCGGATCCCTCACTACCTGGGGTGATATGTTCTGGGGGTCTCGCGGCCCAACTGCACATGTGGGCGGAGCTACAAACAGAAAATCAGATTTCACCCATTCATGTCAATGGAAAAAATGTAAAAAGCTGCCAACGCAAAAACGGCTTGCCCGATTTGAACGAAACTTGGTATGCAGATCCCTCACTACCTGGGGTGATATGTTCTGGGGTCTCGCAGCCCACCTGCACACGTGGGCGGAGCTACAAACAGAAAATCAGATTTCACCCATTCAAGTCAATGGGAAAAATGTAAAAAGCTGTGGGACCGATTTGAACGAAAATTGGTATGCTGATCCCTCACTACCTGGGGTGATATGTTCTGGGGGTCTCGCGGCCCACCTGCACATGTGGGCGGAGCTACAAACAGAAAATCAGATTTCACCCATTCAATTCAATGGAAAAAATGTAAAAAGCTGTGGGACTGATTTGAACGAAACTTGGTATGCAGATCCTTCACTACCTGGGGTGATATGTTCTGGGGGTCTCGCGGCCCACCTGCACACATGGGCGGAGCTACCAACAGAAAATCAGATTTCACCCATTCAAGTCAATGGAAAAAATGTAAAAAGCCGTGGGACCGATTTGAACGAAACTTGGTATGCAGATCCCTCACAACCTGGGGTGATATGTTCTGGGGGTCTCGCGGCCCACCTGCACACGTGGGCGGAGCTACCAACAGAAAATCAGATTTCACCCATTCAAGTCAATGGAAAAAATGTAAAAAGCTGTGGGACCGATTTGAACGAAACTTGGTATGCAGATCCCTCACTACCTGGGGTGATATGTTCTGGGGGTCTCGCCGCCCACCTGCACACGTGGGCGGAGCTACAAACAGAAAATCAGATTTCACCCATTCATGTCAATGGAAAAATGTAAAAAGTGCCAACGCAAAAACGGCTTGCCCGATTTGAACGAAACTTGCAACACATCTTCCTTTTCAGTTTAAGAGATTGCAAATTCCAGTGAGACTTGCATTCTCTATAACAATCGACAAATCACAGGGACAGACTATTACATACTGTGGAGTGGATTTAAGATCCCCCTGTTTTTCCCATGGACAACTCTATGTTGCTTGCTCAAGGGTGGGTTCACCCAAGAATTTATATGTTCTTGCTCCTGGAGGTGAAACTAAAAATGTTGTTTATAATCAAGTTTTGTGTTAGTTGTATTGTATTCATTTTGTCAAATATTTCACATTATAATTTGAATATTGTACTTTTTATAAAGCTGTAAAAAAATAATTTCATTCACCACTATAAAGTATCTTTATTTGAATCCATTTACAGTGTTATTGCTATAATTAAATACCCGTGCAACGCCGGGGCATCAGCTAGTAGAACATAAATTAAACATAAGAAACCAAAAAGTCTTAATAATTGCTCAAGTCTTCATGCTCCTTTCTAGTAATACTTGCCATTTTGTAGCAATAACAGCCATAAGTTTAAAACAGAAATGACAAAGAGAACCCCCCCCCCCATACACACTCACAACCTAGCCATGCACACCTCAGCATTGGCAGGCTAGTTGCAAACCATTAATCAGGAAGGCAGAGAATTTGAAAAGAAGCTTGTCACAAAGACAAATATTCATAGTAACCATTTTCCAGGTACATTAAAAAGAAGAAGCCTATGAGTGAGACAGGGATGATGATCAAGGGAAGGGCAAGACCATAGCAGAAAGACTAAGGGGGCAATTCTGTATGTGGGCCCCTCTGTTTAGGTGCCCTGATGCCACACAGTGAGAGTCTATTATACTGTATAATGGCATCTGGGAGCCCAGATTCTACTATAGAATACTAGTGTAATCCACAATTGGCTCACTTAACATTTACATGTGCAAGTGAGAGCCCTGCCTATTGCCCACCTATGTTGCACCCATATGAATGCCCCTTTGCATTTATGCGCTATCCCCCGGATTCCATATATGGTGCTCAGATTCAAGATGTGCGTCCAAATTAATTGAGTAATGTTTCCTTAGCTATTAATAATTGGGCGCTAACAACCAATTATTGATGTTTATTGGCACTCATTAAAATTTCCATGTGTATCTGGTGGTGCGCTACTCTATAAGGCATGATGCCTAACTCTACTAGCATGTAACTCAAAAGAGAGCGTGTCAGACGCATTCAGAAGCGTGCACATAGTTAAAGAATACTGCCTCAGCGTGCCTAACTTGGACGCCAGCATTTATACCAGGTTTCAGCAGGTGTAAGTCTGGTGCCCAAAGTTAGGCACAGAAATTGCAGCTAAGTGTGATTCCAGAAAGAATACTCATTCTTTATAGAATTTATTTTACTTTTCCGTACTAACGCAAATGCTTATACGATCCCAGCTGGATTATTGCAACTCCCTCTCTGCGGGGTTGAACTCTACTCTCCTGAACAAACTACAGATGATTCAAAACGCAGTGATCAGACTAATATTTAAACTTAAAAAAATTGACTCCGTCTCACCTTACTATAAGAACTTACATTGGCTTCCCATCAAAACTTGTATCACCTTCAAACTATCATACATAATGTTGCATATCTTAAATGCAAAAACCGCTGAACTGCTCATAAACTTATTCTTGAATTCCTGGTCAACATCGACTAGAAAACTGAAATTGCTTCAACTACTCCTCCCATCTCCCAAAGGAGCTAAATTGAAATGCACATTTGACTCGCTCTTCACATATCTTGGCACCAAGAGCTGGAACAACCTCCCGACTGACATCAGTATGGAAACATTCTACGCAATCCAAAAAGTTGACCCTGGTTGCTCCACAAACAAAAAATCCATTCAAAACAAAAGACTCTGTAGAGAGTTGATGTTCAAGATGTAGGCTTTATTAAAAGTTATACTTGGTAATCCCCTTAAAATATCTAGGTCACTGGGAACTCCGGAACCAGCACTATCTGTGTTTCGACAATACAGTCTTCCTCAAGGGTCCCTTTTGGTCCTATGATAAAAGTTCGTGGATTAAGAACTGATTCAAAGAAAACTCTGTGACGATGACAGATTCTCAGGAGGCAGGCCAGAGTGGCCAAAACATGTATATGTCTGTCGAGTTTTAATTGATATAAATAAAATAATTGAGTATCACAGGTTACCTTTACTGTTTTTCTTGATAGTGGTTAAAGCTACAGCCTCAGCACCCTATGTGACACTGAGGTCTTTTCTCCATTTTTAAAGAAATTATATTATCTGTTTAGCTGGTGCTTATATACAGTGCTGTGGTTATTTTTGGATGATTATACATTTGAGTGTATTTTGAAATACGCTCAAATGTCATCTTCTACTGTTAATGTTCTATTTAAATATTTGTCATTGTTTTATGTGTAACTGGGCTTGTTTCCAGTAATAGAAATATATTGTTATCTACCATGAACTTGTAGAATGTAGATTAGGCGATTAATCAAACTATATAATAAACTTGGAAACTTGGATAAACTTGGTAAGGGCAGAATATAAGTCAGAATGTAATTTATTATAATGGCAAAGCAGGCCGGGGTGCCAGTGGGTGAATTACACAGGAGACAACTATAGGTCAGTACCAGACTTACCAAAACCATCTCTGCTCTATGCTTGGGGTAGAAGCTGGCCTGCCTGTGGTGCAAGACATTGGTCTTCTCTAAGAAGTCAATAGATAATGGGCCAGGACTTTTTCAACCATCTTTGGGATGAAGGGAAGACAGAATGATAGCTGGATTGAAGAGTAGGATTGGCTCTGACATTTTTGAGTTGTGGACCTATACAGGCCTTATTCAAGACTTGTCAGAGCTATACTACGAATTTTTAATTGAGGTGTGAGGAGAAATGATCAGCTGGAGCAGCAGCAGTTGTCAAGGTGGTCAAGATTTTGCCAGTAGCAAATGGTATAGGGAGATTACATGTTGAAAAGCAATCACGGCAGTTGTTGCTGTTAGGCCTAGTAAAGGGTAGTAAGGATAATGCAAATGAGGAAGGTTGCTGTTCCCCATCCATTTGTTGTTATGGCAGAAGGGGAGCCAGAATGTTATTAATTTTTATGCTCATATAATGATTCAAAATGTTGTGTGATTGTGGCACTGAGGGTATGAAGAGAGGGGGGGGGGTACCTCGGTGCCACGATCATACAACATTTTGAATCATTATATGAAAATATTACATGTTGCATGTCCTCGTATAATAGCTTTTTATGTACATAAAGGAGATGCAAGCTGGCTGGGGGGTGGGGGGAGAGATAACTCAGTTAAGGAAAGCTGGGCAGCAGCAAACCTCTCCTCCCAGAGTATCCCATCAAATGCAAAGCCTGTGATTCAAAATGATTCGAGGGACTGTGAACAGTTAATATTGAAAGACACTGAAAGATGGTTCCAAATCATTTTTTAAAAGCAGATGTAAGCCATTTTACAGGTTTTAACAACATTTTTAAATTCCTCTCCAGCACGCCAGAGCTGGTCTTTGACCAGAGGGCTGCTGCGTGAGCAGACTGCTGGGCACGATCGACCACTGGTCTGATCCAGAAGCAGCAATTCTTATGTTCTTTCTGACTTTGTTTTATTGTTATGTAAACCACCATGACCAGTCTTCAGTCTGGGTGGCTTATCGAGCTGATAAAAGGACAAAACCCCAGCTGAAGAGTTTGGGATTTGTGCTATTGTTATGCTCAGTGCAGGGCTTTATTTTCCAGTCTTCACCAGTCCATCTAGATTGTCACAACAGCTGACTATCAGGCTGACCATGAACTTTCTTTGCTGCTGAGTATGGACATTCTCTGCGTGCACTAAAGTTCATCTACCAATATAGTCTCTGAAATGGCTCTGGCATAAATTGGAAGAGGAGCAGACGGGACTTCTGGAAACTGCTCTCTCTGTATTTTTCTTCCAGACATAAGGTGAGTCATATCATATCACAAGAATACACTCAGCATCCTCTCAAAAGTCACAAAGGAAAGTGTTTTTGCACTTTAATTTTGAACACGTGAGCACTAAGGTCCAGAGATGTAACATGCTTGATTAACCCTCTTTGGGTTTCAATAGCCTACAACTCACTCCACAGGGCTTGTCCCAATAAATTATGTTGTGTTAACTGAGGACCTTTCACTAATATTTAAACTGTTACTTTATTATAGCTCCCTTTTCTTTGGGACTTGGTGCAAATCTCCCAATATATTTGGCGATTTATGAAGAATTTTTATATTTGAGTAGGCTTTAGAGGAGACATGATGAACTTCCTCTTTATTTCCTTGTCCATAGAGCATAGACGCAATCCCCTGAATTCTAAATGTGGTGCCCAAAATTGAGCATAGATCAAAGACAGGAACCCAAATAAATTTTGCAGAAACCAATTAATTGCTAATAATTGGAAGCTAATTTTCTTGCCCATGAATATTTATTTGAATTTCATGTCCTTGAATATTTATCAAATTTTCCCTCTCCCCTGGTGCCAACATGCTCTTTCCATTCCTTCCTCCTCTCAAACGTTTCTGACTTGCTCTCGCTACGCCTTCCTCCTCCCCAGATACCAATACGCTGTCTCCTCTTTTCTCTCCTGTTCCCTCAGTGCCAATATAACCTTTCCACCCCAGCCATTCTCTCCTTCCTGCTGTTGCTGTGGCAGTGGGATGATATTGTGGAGGCAATGGAGGTCTGATGGTAAAAAAGAGGTCTGTTGCAGCAATGAGATGGGGATAGAAGCAGGCAAGTGGAAATGAAGAGCATCTAGTCCAGGGGTGCCCAACACGTTGATCGCGATCGACCAGTAGCTCAGGAAGGCAAGCGAGTTGATCGCGGAGCCCATCCCGGGCTCCGTGATAGACTCGTGTTGCCGTCCTGATCTACTGGGCCGATCAGCCTTCCTCTCCAGTGTTCTCTCTAGGGCCTTTTACCTGGGCAGTCCGCCCAGCTGTCATCTGCTGCTGCCGCCACTGCTGAACATTAAAAAAAAAAACAAAAAAAAAACCGGCTTGGAGATTTCAGCCCGTAGCGAACTTATGCTCCATGTCTCTAACGTGTGCGTGCCGGCTTCCCTTCTCTTCCCTCCGAAACCGGAAGTTATGTCCGGGGGGGGGGGAGAAGGGAAGCCGGCACGCACATGTTGAGAGCCCTGAAGCAAGCGTTCGCTATGGGCTAAGGCGGGAGACAGGTTAGTGAAGCATTTGCTCTTCTTGCTGCCGGATCCTGCCTACTTTCTATTTCCGCGAAGGCAGGACCCGGCAGCATTTCCCCCAATAGGTCGATTGCGATCTTGGGCCAATCAGCCTTCCTCTCCCCGATGGCAGAATTGACGTCGGGGAGAGGAATGCTGGTCGGCCGAAGCAGAGAGAGCTTGGGGCGGGTCGGCTTTCGGGCCTGTTATTGGTGGCGGTTTGGGGCCTGTTATTGGTGGCGGTTTGGGTACTGGTCCCCGATGGCAATGGCAGTGGCAGTGGCTTGGGGGAGGGCAGAGAGAAAGAAAGAAAAAGGGCAGGCAGGGAGACAGAAGGAAAGAAGAGAAACAGAAAAAAAAGAAAGGGAGGCAGAGAGAAAGAAAGGGCAGGGAGAGAGGAAGGAAAAGTTGGGGGAGGGAACGAGGTCTGGAGGAGAGGAAGCATACAGGCTAAAAGAAGGGAAGAAAGATTGGATGCACAGTCAGAAGAAGAAAGTGCAACCAGAGACTCATGAAATCACCAGACAAGGTAGGGAAAATGATTTTATTTTAAATTTAGTGATCAAAATGTGTCTGAATTTATATCTGCTGTCTATATTTTACACTAAGGTCCCCTTTTACTAAACTGCAATAGAGCTTTTTAGCGCAGGGAGCCTATGAGCGTCGAGAGCAGCGCTGGGCATTCAGCGCAGCTCCCTGCGCTCTAAAAATTGCTATCGTGATTTAGTAAAAAGGGAGGGGGGTATATTTGTCTATTTTTGTATGGTTGTTACTGAGGTGATAGTGCATAGAGTCATCTGCTTTGACCTCTTTGAAAAACCCTGGAATAGGAATGATAATTAACATTTTCTATGCGTACAGTGTGCGTTGTGTTTTTTTAAAATTTTATTGTTGGTAGATCATTTTGACTTGGTCATTTTAAAAGTAGCTCGCAAGCCCAAAAAGTGTGGGCACCCCTGATCTAGTCTATGGGCTCTTTTACAAAGGTGCGTTAGGGCTTTAACGTGCAGAATAGCGTGCGTTGAATTGCCACGCGCGCTAGACCTTAACGCCAGCATTGAGCTGGTGTTAGTTCTAGAAGCATAGCGCGGGTTTAGTGTGCGGTAATTTCATGCGTGCACTAATTTCTTTAGCGTACCTTAGTAAAAGGAGCCCTATGTTTTATAACTTGAGTAGCAGTATGGAAATGGTCTATAGTAGTAAAAGGTATCAGTGTATCACTTTTTTCCCAGATTCTTGGGAATGGGAAAGAAGAGTCTGCCAGAAATTAACCATAAATCTGGAATAAATCTTCATTTCCCACCAAATTCAAACCAAATTGAAATCCATTTGGTTTGAGACATGCAGTGAAAGATTTGCACATCCCCAATGCCAAACCAAAAATTTTGTGTACAGTATGTACTAATAAAAGCGCAAGCAGTCTGAGGCAGGATTACATGGACTCAAATGTATGTATTTTATTTTCAGCAATAACGACCATGGACTACATGGAACTTGTATCTGTGTTATTTACAAATAGATTTATAAATGACAAAATATACTTTATTTCAAATATTACAGTATTCAGTGAGGCAGCAGCCTGATAAATATCTGGACAAATGATCAAACTATCTTTCAGTGATATTTTTACCTAGCATATCTCTTTAAGCTCAGCTGTGGAATAAGTGATCCTAGACTTGAACAGATATTTGTGTACAGTTAGGTCTTCTTTTTATGTGGTTCACCTACATATTATCCATGTGACTTTAAGTCTTAAAGCTACAACTCCTCCTATGTTTAAACAGATACATTTTGATGCACTGCCAGGTGTACTAACAACAATTATCCATTTGATGATGGGAAATGTAAAAATAAGTTTATGCTCTTAGCCTCTGCTGGTGTTTAACAGATAGCAACTGAGACAGACATGGGATAGCCAGTGGTTTCTCTGGGATCAGTAGCATGGAATGTTGCTGTTATTCAGGTTTCTGTGGAGAGTGTGTGGTGCAGTGGTTAGAGCTACAGCCTCAGCACCCTGAGGTTGTGGGTTCAAATCCCTTGCTGCTCCTTGTGACCGTGGGCAAGTCACTTAATTCTCCACTGCCCCAGGTACATTAGACAGAGTTTGAGACCACTGGGACAAATAGGGAAAGATGATAAAGTACCTGAATGTAAAACCACTTAGGATATTTTTATTTTATTTTATTTATTTAGATTTTTATCCCATTCTCCCAGTAGCTCAGAACGGTCTACAGATAAACATACACAATGGAGAGTAATTAGACAAATAAGATGTACTATAGGTTAAATGTTTGGACATACAGGACTGTGAAGTAGTTAAATACAGGGAGTATACAGCAAATTAAGAGTAGAGTTTAAGTATAAGTAGTTTAGTTTAGTATCAGTCGTTTAGTTTGATATGAGTAGTTTAGTTTGGTACAAGTTATTTGAGTTTAGATACAATTTATCAGAGTACAGACTAAGAGAGGACTGTACTGAAATTTAGGGAGAAGTTAGACAGGGGAGGGAAGAGAGAGGGGGGTTTAAGGGGGATGTGGACTGAGGGTGACCTTTAGTTGAAGAGGAGGGTCTTTACCATTTTACGAAATGTCAATAATGAGTTCTGTTGTCTGAGTTGAGGGGGGAGTTGGTTCCAGAGATGTGGAATGAAGTGGCTGTAGGATCGTTTGCGGGCAGTTTCTGAGAGGAGGGACCTTCCAGGGGGAATGCGTAGGCGTATTTCCGATTTTGAGCGGAGGGTGTGAGTGGGTGTGTAGATGGGAAGCTTGGATTTTATGTAGGAGGGGGTGGTGGTATAAATTCTTTTGTGGGCTATTGCTAGGGCTTTGAAAGCACAGCACTGGCTAATTGGGAGCCAGTGTTCAGCGCGGAGTGCCGGGGAGACAGGATCATGGTAGTTGAGGTTGTGTAGGAGGCGGATAGCTGTATTTTGGACCCGTTGGAGGCGTTTGAGATTATTTTTGGTTAGGCCATTGAATAGGGAGTTACAGTAATCCATTCTGGAGAGGACATATACGTAAAGGAGTTGGGCGAGGTCAGGTGTGGAGATGTAGGGTTTGATCCTTTTCAGTTGGCGGAGGTAGTAGAAGGAGGTGGAGATTACTTGGGATATGTGGGCAGATAGGGATAGGTGTCCGTCTAAGGTTACTCCTAGGCTGCGCACCTGATCTGTTGCCGTTATTAGAGTGGAGTCCCATGCTAGTGTGGGACGTGTGTATTTGGTGCTTTTTTTCCGGATCCATAAGAGTTCGGTTTTAGAGGCGTTAAGTTGAAGTTTGTTGTTTGACATCCAAGCTTTCATGTCAGATAGGCATTGTTGTAGGTTAGCAATTTGGGACGACTGGTTTTCGCCTAGTGGGAGGAGCAGCTGGATGTCATCTGCATAAGAGTGGATTTTAATGCTATATTTCTGTGCTATATCAATGACAGGCCTGATGTAGAGGTTGAATAGGAGGGGGGATAGAAGGGTGCCTTGAGGAACAACATATTTGATAGGCTTGGGGTGAGATTTGTGTGTCCCTAGTAGGACAGTTTGGGTCCTTTGATGGAGGAAGGAGGTGATCCATTGGAGGGCTGTGTCCTTGATTCCGAGGTCATAGAGTCTGGATGTGAGGAGGTGGTGGTCGACTGTGTCAAAGGCAGCGCTGAGGTCAAGTAGGACTAGTAGGGCATCACTGCCTTTGTTGAGTATTGCCCAGCTGTCATCAATGATATCAAGGAGTACTGACTCTGTGCTGTGGCCTTTTCAGAAGCCGGACTGGGCAGGGGATAGAGCAGCTTGTTCTTCAGTGAAAGGGTGTAGTCGGTGGAGCACAATTCGTTCAAGGAGTTTGGAGACAAATGGGAGGTTGGAGACTGGGCGATAGTTGCCGGGTTCGTTAGGATCAAGGGTGGGTTTTTTGAGAGTGGGCTTGATAATAGCTAACTTCCAGCGGAGGGGAACAGTCCCAGTGGTTAGAGAGGTGTTAATGATGTGGAGGATGGATTCTGCCATGGCGTCTTCTGTGGACAGCAGGAGATTGGATGGGCAGGGATCGAGGATGGTGTTGGAGGGTTTGATTTCTCTCAGGGCTTCGAGGACCTCGGTATGAGTGGCCATATGAAATTGGGAGAGAGCGATGGAGGATGGGGTATTTGGAATCGGTTGGGGCTGAATAGGAGTGGGTTTGGTGTTGGTGTCAAGATTATCTCGGATGGTTTGTACTTTGGACTGGAAGAAGTCCGAGAGAGTCTCACTATCAAGTTCTGTTTGGTTGTTGTGACTTTTTCTTTGGGCGCTGGTGAAGAGTTGGTTTGTGAGGGTGAACAGTTGTTTGGATCTAGAAGGGGCTAGTTGTAGGAGGCGAGAGTAGTAGGTCTTTTTCGCTTCTAGGATAGCAGCTTTGTAGGTGATGGATAAGTTATTCCAATGGGCTTTGGTTTCTGAGCTCGGGTGTTTGATCCAGATCCTTTCTGCTTTCCTCAGTGATCGTTTTATGGATCGGAGGTCACTGGTGTACCAGGGAGCAGGTGCTTTGTTGGTGATTATTTGGGTTGTTTTTGTCTGGGCGAGGCTATTATAGAGGGATTGGATGTTGGAGTGCCAAGCGGAGGCTGCCTGGTCAATGGAGTGGGGATGTTGGGTGCAGGTTTCGTTTAGGGTGCGAATGCCCGTGGCCATGGCTGGAGGGCTGACTGAGTTAGGGAGTTGAGGTAGGGTGGGAGGGGTAGGGTATTTACGCGGGGCTAGGGTAGTTTCAAGTGGGAGTTCGAATTCAATGAGGTGGTGGTCTGACCATGGGACTGGTGTGGTGGTATAAGTTGTTTGTTGGGGCTCTGCAGTTGGGCCTCTGAGGGTGAAGAGCAAGTCTAAGATGTTGCCTGCTGAGTGCGTGGGGTGGTTATAGCTTGATGAAATAAGTGGTAAATTGTCAAATTCTCCAAGATATTTGTGATGTGGATTGGTTACTGTTGGAAACAGGATGATGGGCTAGATGGACCATTGTCTGACCCAGTATGGCTATTTTGATGTCCTTATGCAGTAGTGTGCCTTGATTAAATGAGTCCAAACACAAACCTGCACCTTCCCAGCAGAGTTTTAAAGGCAGAAACCAATCTCTCAAACTGGAATTGTCTTCAAATCTGCCTGTCCTGAACCTTCCCCCTCCCCTCTTCCACACAATGGGGGGTGGGGGGGGGGGAATTCTACTATATAAATGGCACTCAAAATTCAACACTAAGTACAATTCTATAAATTCTTATTCCAGGATGCTATTTATTGACCTCTCAGCTGTAGAGAGGTAGGCATGGACAGCAATTGCAGTGCATCTTAATGTATTACTTCCCCCCCCCTTTCCTATCAGCAATTGTAATTCTCCCTTCCTACCCTCTTTGCTGTATTAGTCTATTTCTCTATGACTTTTCCTAACCTTTGCACTATATTTTTAGATTGTAAACTGCCTTGAAGGTTTCACCAAAGGGTGGGGCAGAAAGTCCAAAATAAACTTGAAACTAGCCCTTCATAGGATTGCACTCATTGCCGATTCCCATGCCTAAATCTGGGTGTCAGGCTTACGCTTGCTGAAATCTAGTGTAAATACTGACACCCAAGTTAGGCACACTGAGGCAGTATTCTGTAATAATGCGTGTAGCTTTTCAGAAGGCCCTGATGTGCCATTGTAATCATCAATCACCCGTCAAAAATTACAAAGACTAGGGGACAATCGATGAAGTTACAGGGAAATACTTTTAAAACCAATAGGAGGAAATATTTTTTCACTCAGAGAATAGTTAAGCTCTGAAACGCATTGCCAGAGGTTGTGGTAAGAGCGGATAGCGTAGCTGGTTTTAAGAAGGGTTTGGACAATTTCCTGGAGGAAAAGTCCTTAGTCTGTTATTGAGAAAGACATGGGGGAAGCCACTGCTTGCCCTGAATCGGTAACATGGAATACTGCTACTCTTTGGGTTTTGGCCAGGTATTAATGATCTGGATTGGCCACCGTGAGAACGGGCTACTGGGCTTGATGGACCATTGGTATGACCCAGTTAGGCTATTCTTATGTTCAAACTTAAGGTCACTAAAGAAATAAATCAAGACATTCTGGGAGAAAAGATGAGCTAAGATCTCCGCTGCTTCATCTGGAAAAGGCAGACTCGATGGTCCTTGTAAATTTTATCTGCCCTGTTTCACAGACCAGTAAAGGAATAGAATACTAGGTACAGAGGATGAGAGTTACATTACAAACCAAGGGCTATATTTACCAAAGGGAGCAACCACATTAGCACATGCTAGCACATTTTAAATCTTAAAGTCTATTCTATACTCTGAGACCCATTTACAAATAACAAATGCTAATACGGTTCAATCATTTTGGTAAATCTAGCCCTATGTAAATTAGGTAAGACAAATGACTTAGCTAAAGAGATGATTTGTGCATTAGAACAAGGCCTGCTTCAGTTACCCTGTCTGATCTCCCCTAATGGCAGGGCTACCACTTTCTCAGCATGGAAAATAAATGTAATCAACTGAGAAAAGCCCACACTATTCTCAAGTATTAAGCAGTTCTTCTCAGTGGTACAAAGGAACGAGCAAGCATTATGCATGAATGCTGAGCGATCTTTTATGTTTTTGAAACGTAATCCAGTGATGTATGTGGAGGTAATAGCCTTTGTTTAGGCAGGACAGTGCAATAAATACTTCTGAAGCTTCCTTGTTTTTGGACTTTTGGAGTGCTTTGGCAAGCTCTTAGCTGACGTACACCTTGTAATACAAACAGCCATTAAAACATTGAAAAACTGTAATTATCATTTAAATACCAAGTACTGAAATCACAAGCAAGATTCTCTCACACATCCTCTCATACATGATCTGACACACACGGCCCTGGTGACTCTGATGGACCATGTCATGTTCTGATTCTTTTGCCTGTCTCCGCAGGCTTCTTGGTGTAAAATCCATTCTCTCGCCTGCAGGCGTGTCTGTTGTCGTGGCTGATACCTTCCGACTGCGAATTTGCTTCTGTTGTCTGTTCACTGGTCTGTGCGTCACTGGGCACCTGTAATGAACCAGAAATTCCAGTAAACAATTAGTTTGCTGGCAATGTTGACCTTACAAACATGGCTGGTTTATAGAATGCCTATGAGAGATTTTGTCACACCTTTTGTTAGACTTCATATTATCTTTACTCTGAAAAAAAAAGTCTGGCGTGTTCAGTTGCCTTGAGGGTAGCCGCTGAGACCTCCTGAGCAGCTCTGAATTTTGTCCAGCAGAACCACATTTCTCATTTTCTTAGATGATTTTTCATTTTCGGCAGAGATTTGCACTGCTCTTTTTAACAAATTGTCAGTCTTTTCTATATTAATAACTGAAAATAATTACTGGCCTAGGCACTACAAATTGCATTATGTACTGTATATTGGTATTAGATCCTTATATGTATGTGTCAATCTAGCTTAAAAACTTGTACCGAAAACCCCCCAAACAAACTTGTACCCTAACCCTAAAATTGTAACCTGTAACCCGCGCTGAGCTCTTTGGGGAGGATGAGATAGAAAAATGAATTAAATAAATAAATACACTGCATGCCAAAATGGGTGATATACTCTAAGGGGACAATTCTAGAACTTGGCACTTCAATGTAGGTGCACCACAGCTAAAACAGTATCTGAGTGAGCCTAAGCCATTATAAAACACTAGCATAAAACCGCTTTGGCACACAATTATTTATAAAGAGCTTGCTAGCCAATTAATTTGCATGCACATATCTGCAATGCGCTGAAATTTGGGTGTCATATATAGAATCCAGAAGTAAAGAATGACACAGTGACAAAATTCATCACTGTTCCTATCCCCGCGGATAACCATGGGAAACTATCTCTATGTCATTCTTTAAGGAGAGAAGGAAGAGTCAGAGTATGAATGGGCATAACCACTGACCCTCAAGAATGCTAGTGTAGAAGGACTGAGGTTGAGATAGACACTAAAGAAGGACACGGGATGGTTTCCTGCAATACTGGGACAGACCGAAGGTCCATCAAGCTCAGCATCCTGTTTCCAACAGTGGCCAACCCAGGTCACAAGTATCTGGCAGAAACCCAAATAGTAGCAACATTCTAGGGCTGATATTGTGATGTCATAATGCCTCATTCCACCAATGCCTAAGAGCCAACCTCATCAGTGATGTCACAATGGCTTGATTGTTCTATACATGGCTTACTTAAGACATAAGATTTGCCATAGAGAATGACATAGGGACACTTGTCCCCATCCCCGTGGTTAACTGCGGGAAACCAGTCCTATGTCATTCTTTAAGGAGAAAGGGAAGAATCAGAGTATGAATGGGCACAACTACTAATCCTCAAACCTTGCATTGAAGAATGCTGATGCAGAAGGATTGAGGTTGACATAGACATTGAAGAATGACATTGGGATTGTTTCCCGCATTTAACCGCGGGGACGGGAATGGTGATGAATTTTGTCACCGTGTCATTCTCTAATCCAGAGGTAACTGATTAACTATTTGGATAAACTCAGAATAGGAGAGGGCTGACCTAACTTTATCTGATTAGCTATTGGAATAGTGAGCTTAATTTCATCATTATCCAGATAGTGCTCGCATGGACCACCAGATGTTTTTTTAGCTGTAGTGGCCAGTGTTTAAAAATCACTGACCACTGCGGCTTAGTACTGACCCAACAGCTGCATTGAATCATGCAGCTTTAAGAGGGTTCCTTCCTTTCTCATTATATTTCATTGCCATCTAAGGTTTTTGTCAAAGGATATGCCATAACAAGTAGGGGCCCTTTTACTGAGCTGCAGTAAGCATTAGTGCATGCCTGTCGCATGTTGGAAAGCACTACTGCGGGGCATACTGAGACAATAGTCTGTGTATGTGCGCGCTGTACCCTCATGCTAAAACATAAAATTGGAGTGGAGAATGGGTGTGGCTATACTAATCGGTTAGCACATGGGTATTGCCAAGTACTAATCGATTAGCACGTGGTTTGTGTAGAAACCCTTAGTTAAGGGCTCACGTGCTAATGGGAAAATTAGCATGTGGATATTATTGAAAAAAATGGAAAATGCTGCCATTGTACAGCTGCGCCAAAAGTGGACACAGCATGCGGGAAACCTATGCTTTAGTCATAGTCCGCTTTTTAGCACAATTTAGTAAAAGGACCCCTTAGAAAAGAGATAACTGAGAAACTGTGATCATAGAGTAATGATATCATTGTTACACTTTGCTGTTTAAATAATCTATTAATTTAGATTCTTATTCCAATATGTGTTCTCTCATTTTGTCTTTTTCTTAGTCTTCTTTCATCTCTCCTAAGTTTGCTTAGGCCAGTGGTCTCAAAATCAAACCCTTTGCAGGGCCACATTTTGGATTTGTAGGTACTTGGAGGGCCTCAGAAAAAATAGTTAATGTCTTATTAAAGAAATGACAATTTTGCATGAGGTAAAATGCTTTATAATTTATAAATCTTTCCTTTTGGCTAAGTCTTAATAATAATATTGTAATTTATAGCTAAAGAGACATATGATCAAGAAACTGTTTTATTTTACTTTTGCGATTGTGATAAACATACCGAGGGCCTCAAAATAGTACCTGGCGGGCCGCGAGTTTGAGACCACTGGCTTAGGCACTTCTAGATGTGATTCTATAAACAGCACCAAATGGTGCCTACATTGTAGATGCCGCTAAGCGCTGTTTATAAAATTTGGCCCATAGCATAACTTAAGCCACCCCAAATTCTAGGACAAACTTCATATCAGTGCGGATGAGTAGCAGACAAGACAGTCAGAGTTGCAGGAAACAGCTCCTACGTAAGTAGTGATTTTGTAAGAACAAGTCCTGCAGTATTAGATTTCTACTGGAAAATAAAGCTCTGGTTTACTAAGATACTTTAATTCAAGTGAAGCGCCAAGCGGATAAATAGGCCCCATTGAGAATAAAAGACCATGCATTATTTAACACACATTAATAAATAAATGAAGCCCTCATTGTGGCCTTTAAGCAATGGAGATGAGTTAAAAATGTTACAAAGGTGGCAACTTACTTTTCTTTTGCATGCCGGTTTTACAGATATTCCACTTTCACAACTGATTCCAGTTGCTTCTTCCAAATCTAAAATGAGCAAAAGAATGTCCTTGTTACATGACAAATGAAATCGCCAACTGGAAGTCAGGCATAAGTAAATAGAATGTTCCATTATTTGTCACAATAGCATTGCACAATCTGCTGCAAAGTGATAGGGACTGATTGTTATGCTAATCTAGGCTTCCAGTGGACCGTGACTCCATACAAGAGGCCGCTGAAAAGTTCTCAGCCTGACCAACAAAGCTGGGGTAGTCTCCATCGAGGGCTATACATGTAGGCCTGGATTCTCTCTACGACGCTGATATTGGCGGCCGCCTAAAAAAGAGGCCGCAGATCACATGTCAGTCATGCGATGGCGCTGTATACCGAATTGTGCCTCCAGGAAAGACAGGTGCAGGAAATCTAGGCCAGGGTTTTCCAGGTCTACTGTTCTGGCACCTATCTTTGTCATGAATCATGCCTACGTAAGTGCTTAAGGCAGCCTAAAGCCACATCCGTTTCTTAATTAACATATGCATCGGTATTGCATCTACTGGCAACTAGGTTTAGGTAGAATTTTCCCCTTAGTCCAGTGATTTTCTACTTTTTTGTTTCATTGGGAAAATATGGAATGAAAAAAGTGGAAAATCGCTGGACTGAGGCCAGGATTCTCAAAAAACCGTGTTAAAAAGTGACGGTCTGCTAACACAGACGTTTTGATAGCGAATTTAAAAAAAGAAGACGTTCTCAAAAACTCCCGCATGCAAATGAGGTCAGCGGACATCAGCGAAGATTTGCTAAATTTGCATGTGCCCATCACTGGTGATAGCGATGGGCACATGCGCAGAAAAAACGTGAAAAAAAAGACACCCCCCCCCCACACACACATAATTACAACAGGAGAGATCTTTAATCTTTCCCGCTGCCAACCAACAACCCTCCCCTGCAGCGGGAGAGATGCTAAATCTCTCCCCCCACAAACAACCTCCTCTTGCAATGGGAGAGATACCGATTCTCTTCCGCTGCAGCAGGAGAGATGCCCAATATCTCCCGCCACAAACAACCCCCCCAAATGGCGGTGACCCCCCCTTTGCAGCAAGAGAGATGCCAATTCTCTACCAACGCAAACAACCCTCCCTACAACAGAAGAGATGCCCACTCTCCCCCGCTGCCATACAACACCCTCCTCATCTCTGACATCTCCCCTTACCTCCATGTAGATTTGTGATCTGAGGAATGTGGATTCCCATCACCTAGCTGGCCTGCGTCTTCCAAAATAAGCCTTTCCCTCCCCAGTGCATAGGAGGGGTCTAAGGCATCCGGGCCAATCAGAGCCTTAGGCCCCTTCCCGGTGCATCTGGGGAGGGGCCTGAGGCTCTGATTGGCCCAAGTTGTTTAAGGCCCCTCCCTGGTGCATCCCAGGATGCACTGGGGAGGGGAAGGCGCATTTTGGAAGATGCGAGCCAGTTGGGTCGAGGAATCTGCATCCCTCAGGTCACGCATCTACATGGAGGTAAAGGGAGGGGGGGCGTCGGAAGCGGGGCTGGGTGTTGTATGGCAGCAGGGGAAAGTGGGCATCTCTCCTGTTGTAGGAGGGGAGGGGTTGTTGGTTGGCAGCAGGAGAGAATGAGCATCTCTCTCGCTGCATCACAACACAGCTTTTTAGCAGTCTCTGACACTGCCATGCCGGGGTTTAAAACAGTGTAGTCACTGTACCGGCACCCCTGGACCATTAGTTTATTTTTGTAGCTAAAAGCCGACGCCGCTTTTAGAAAATGGCTCGGCACCCTCCTGTCGGAGATCTTAGGGGGTGCCTTTGGGGGGCCCGGGAGGAGGGGTTGGGCACCCTCCTGCTGGCAATCTTAGGGGGGGCCGTTGGGGTACCCTCCTGCTGGCAATCTTAGGGGGGCCTTTGGGTACCCTCCTGCCGGCAATCTTAGGGGGGCCGGCAGGAGGGGTTGGGTACCCTCCTGCCACGATCTTCGGAAGGGCCGTGTGGGGGGTTGGCAGGAGGGGTTGGGTACCCTCCTGCCGCGATCGTCGTGGGGGTGGGTTCTGTCGGCAGGAAGGGTTGAGCACCTTCCTGCCGGCGATCGTCGGGGGGGAGGGGAAATTTGCGGCAGTAGCCGTGGCCGCTATACTAATCATGGCAGGGAGATCCTTGCCGCAATTAGGTACAGCGTCCGCATCTACTTACCATGTAGGCCAGCATTTTGCTAGCCTACATTGTAAGCGTCTCCCGTTCTGCTAGGGAGATGCGTAAGGCCGTCTAGGTTCGCTTAAGGCTACCGCCTAGCCTTAAGCGAACTTAGGCGGGCTTGCAGGCCTCTCTAGGCTCCCTGGAGGCGCCTTCTATATAGGCGGCCTGCCTGGGGAGCATTTTATTTTTAGAAAAAGTGCCTTCTGATTGGCTGATTAGACAGCCTACAGCTGCCTACAATCGGGAGCACTTTGCAGAATCAGGGCCTGAATGTTCTGCGCTGCTCCCGATGCTCATAGAGATCTTATGAGCGTTGGGAGCAGCGCAGAGCATTCAGCGTACCGGCCTCCGCCAAAAACCTCTTTCGTGGTTTTGTAAAAGGGAGGGGGGAGAATGAGTTGTTCAATCTGTGAATGCCTGTGAAATCTGTACTCTGCTCATTTGGAGATATAAATGTACAATTGTTTGTGGTGCTTCTCATAAACTGTTTTGATTTTGAGTAAAAATGTTTTTTTAGTCTTCACATGTTGAGAAAAGTGAGATCCTGCTTCCACCAGCAACATTTTGCTGTCCATGTACAATCAATCATTCTTTCCAGGCTGGACTATTGTAACTCCATCTATCTAAGTCTAACCAAGAAAAATCTTCAAAGACTTCAGCAGATCCAGAACACTGCGGCTAGGTTGATCTTCGTAAAAAGTAAATTTGATCTGTTTCCCCGCTTCTGTCAAAACTTCACTGGCTTCCAGTAATTTCTAGAGTTCACTTTAAATGTGCCTGCCTAACATTCAAGATCCTGCATGGCATCTCCCCCCACCCCCTAATTCCAGTATCTTGGAATTCTACGAGACCTGACACTACCAGATCCACCCAAAAACTTAAACTATCTTTCCCCTCGTTAAAAGGCGTTATCTATGTGGGAAAATTAGGGACATCTCTTTTTATCAAAATCACTGAGCTTTGGAATAACCTTCCTGCCCTGCTGCGGAATCTGGGCTCCTTCCAATTATTCTGTAAGCATCTGAAAGCTTGGTTATTCTCAAAAATGTAAATCTTGCTACCCTCTTTATAAACACTATCGGCCTCTTTTACAAAGCCGGCGCTAGCGGCTGCCCTGCACTAACAGCCCCGAAGCCCATAGAGATTTAAAGGGCTTCGGGGCTATTGCCGTGCGGCTTTGTAAAAGAGGCAGTAATTCTTATTATGTTTTTCCTTCCTTATATTAAAGTTCCTGTAAACCATGCCGAGCTCTATCTTTATGGAGACGATGCGGTATATAAACTTAAGGTTTAGTTTAGTTTCTTTTTTTAATTCCACAATTCTCTTTTGTTGCAAGTACCTTTAAGAAGTGCATCCAGCTTCTCTACCACATGTCGGGCATTCTCCATGGTAAAGCACATAGGTGGCTTGAATTTCAGAATGTTTCTATATGGTCCATCGGCACTGAGGAGGATCCGCTGCTCCTTCAGTCTGTGAAAGAAAAAAATAGAAATCTAATCTAATCTAATCTTAGGTCTGAAGCGGTGTACAATAAAACCAACAGAATCACTGTAAATTACAACAGCTAGAGAAAACCCTACAAAACAAATTTCCTGACTCAAGTATTTATAGAAAAGACAAGTTTTTAAATGCTTATGAAATAAAAAGTATGAAGGTTGCCCAGTGGCGTAATAAGGGTGAGCAGAAGAGGTCTGCACGGGAACGGGGATCGCGGGAATTCCGCGGGGTCCCGCGGAATCCCCCCTAACCCACGGAACTCCCACGGGGACCCCTCTCTGGCACACGGGACTCCCACGGGGACCCCCGTCTAGCCAACGGGACTCCTACAGGGAAGGAAGACTTTGGAAGCAGGGTTCGTCCATCTATATATATAAAATCGGATGTATGTATGTATGTGCCGCGATCACGCAAAAACGGCTTGACCGATTTGAACGAAACTTGGTATGCAGATCCCTCACTACCCGGGATGATATGTTCTGGGGGTCTCGCGGCCCACCTGCACACGTGGGCGGAGCTACAAACAGATAATCGGATTTCACCCATTCATGTCAATGGAAAAAATGTAAAGAGCTGCCAACGCAAAAACGGCTTGCCCGATTTGAATGAAACTTGGTATGCCGATCCCTCACTACCTGGGGTGATATGTTCTGGGGGTCTCACGGCCCTCCTGCACATGTTGGCGGAGCTACAAACATAAAATCAGATTTCACCCATTCATGTCAATGGAAAAAATGTAAAACAGCTGCCAACGCAAAAACGGCTTGCCCGATTTGAACGAAACTTGGTATGCAGATCACTCACTACCTGGGGTGATATGTTCTGGGGGTATCGCGGCCAACCTGCACATCTGGGCGGAGCTACAAACAGAAAATCAGATTTCACCCATTCATGTCAATGGAACAAATGTAAAATCTGCCTCCGCAAAACCGGCTTGCACGATTTGAACGAAACTTGGTATGCGGATCCCTCACTACCCGGGATGATATGTTCTGGGGGTCTCGCGGCCCAACTGCACACGTGGGCGGAGCTACAAACAGAACTTCAGATTTCACCCATTCAAGTCCATGGGAAAAATGTAAAAAGCTGTGGGACCGATTTGAACTAAACTTGGTATGCTGATCCCTCACTACCTGGGGTGATATGTTCTGGGGGTCTCGCGGCCCACCTGCACACATGGGCGGAACTACAAACAGAAAATCAGATTTCACCCATTCATGTCAATGGAAAAAATGTAAAAAACTGCCATTCTCACAGTAATTCCAACTACCTGGGATGATATGTTCTGGGAGTCTCGCGGCCCTCCTGCACACGTTGCCGCAGTTACAAACAAAAAATCAGATTTCACCCATTCATGTCAATTAAAAAAATGTAAGAAGCTGCCTTTCTCCCTGTAATTCAAAAACGGCTTGACCGATTTTAACGAAACTTGGTATGCCGATCCCTCACTACCTGGGGTGATATGTTCTGGGGGTCTCGCGGCCCACCTGCACACGTGGGCGGAGCTACAAAAAGAAAATCGGATTTCACCCATTCATGTCAATGGAAAAAATGTAAAACGCTGTGGGACCGATTTGAACGAAAATTGGTATGCAGATCCCTCACTACCGGGGGTGATATGTTCTGGGGGTCTTGCGGCCCACATGCACACGTGGGCGGAGCTACAAACAGAAAATCAGATTTCACCCATTCAAGTCAATGGAAAAAATGTACAAAGCTGTGGGACCGATTTGAACGAAACTTGGTATGCAGATCCCTCACTACCTGGGGTAATATGTTCTGGGGGTCTCGCGGCCCACCTGCACACGTGGGCGGAGCTACAAACAGAAAATCAGATTTCACCCATTCAAGTCAATGGAAAAAATGTAAGAAGCTGTGGGACCGATTTGAACGAAACTTGGTATGCAGATCCCTCACTACCTGGGGTGATATGTTCTGGGGGTCTCGTGGCCCACCTGCACACGTGGGCGGAGCTACAAACAGAAAATCAGATTTCACCCATTCAAGTCAATGGAAAAAATGTAAGAAGCAGTGGGACCGATTTGAACGAAATTTGGTATGCAGATCCCTCACTACCTGGGGTGATATGTTCTGGGGGTCTCGCGGCCCACCTGCACACGTGGGCGGAGCTACAAACAGAAAATCAGATTTCACCCATTCAAGTCATTGGAAAAAATGTACAAAGCTGTGGGACCGATTTGAACGAAACTTGGTATGCAGATCCCTCACTACCTGGGGTGATATGTTCTGGGGGTCTCGCGGCCCACCTGCACACGTGGGCGGAGCTACAAACAGAAAATCAGATTTCACCCATTCAAGTCATTGGAAAAAATGTACAAAGCTGTGGGACCGATTTGAACGAAACTTGGTATGCAGATCCCTCACTACCTGGGGTGATATGTTCTGGGGGTCTCGCGGCCCACCTGCACACGTGGGCGGAGCTACAAACAGAAAATCAGATTTCACCCATTCAAGTCAATGGAAAAAATGTAAAAAGCTGTGGGACCGATTTAAACGAAACTTGGTATGCAGATCCCTCACTACCTGGGGTGATATGTTCTGGGGGTCTCGCGGCCCACGTGCACACGTGGGAAGGGTGGGTTCACCCAAGAATGTATATGTTCTTGCTCCTGGAGGTGAAACTAAAAATGTTGTTTATAATCAATTTTTGTGTTAGTTGAATTGTATTCATTTTGTCAAATATTTCACATTATACTTTGAATATTTTACTTTTTATAAAGCTGTAACAAAATTATTTCATTCACCACTATAAAGTATCTTTATTTAAATCCATTTACAGTGTTATTGCTATAATTAAATACCCGTGCAATGCCGGGGCATCAGCTAGTATAATATAATGGACACGTCAGCCTTAGAAAAAGAGGGGGTTTATAAGTTAATTACCTGAACAAAAAACAAAAAAAGGATTCCACCAAAGAGATTCCACAAGGAAAACATCAGCGCAAACACAAAAGAAACTGTGGAATTGATGATCCTGTCAGAAGTAATTGCTGCTTTTTATGGGGACGGGCGGAGATGGAGGTAATTCCTTGCGGGGATGGGTGGGGACGGAGAGGATCCTGACGGGGACGGGTGGGGACGGAGAGGATCCTGGCGGGGACGGGCGGGGATGGGTGGGATTTCTGTCCCCGCGCAACTCTGTAGTGAGGAGGGACAAGGGCGGTGGCACCCCTCCCCCGCCCTCTTCCCCACCCCCACACCCCTGCCGCACGCGCACCCCCTTACCTTTTCCCGTACCTTTTTATCTTTTCTGGCGGGAGCAGCGTGCTCATGTTGGCATCCACTCGCCCCACAGTGTCACTTCCTAGGCGCGGGTCCCCGAAGTGACATCAAAGAGAGCGCCGATGCTGACACAGGCAACAATCTCGTGCCGGGGAGACTGAAGTAAATACTGTACATGTGTTAACTATATGCTGAAGAAAAGAATGCTTACTTGTATATGATATGTTGAGCTTCTGCTGTGGCTGGTGTTCTTTTATTTCTGTCCTTCACTAAATCGACACCAATAAACAAACCCTCGCCCCTGTGGACAATATAAAAGAAGATTAACCTTGAAACTAGTCTATTTTGCATTGTAGCATTGACTTTTTTATTTTCAAAACAGACATTTCGGTCAAAATGAGACACTTCAGATTTGTTTAATCTGATTGTTTAAGCAGACTTATTTCTGACAACAGACATTTCAACTACAGTAGCAGGTTTAATCTTGGCAAAACTTCTACCCACATGGAAACAAAAATAAGAATGTGCAAGAGAGCTCCAGATCATGAAGGCCAGTTGGATTTGCAGTTAAAATTTCTCTAAGAAAAGTGGAAAGTCCATTCATGCAATGAGATTAAGGCAGGTCTGGTTCAGTCTGTCCCCAGTGACATGAAGTCATTCGGTATGTTAGTGATTTATTCTGGGCTGCATTACAGGATTCTTTTATTTTTACTCCATACTAGCAGTGACTGACATGTAAATGTTTTCACCATAAAGTCTGGTGAGACCTAATTTAGAGCAATGTGTATAATTCTGGATATGCTGCCTTCAAAAAGTTATAAACAGGATGGAATTGGTCCAGATGACGACAGCTACAATGAGCAGTGGTCTTCATCATAAAGCATATGGGGACACACTTAAAGATCACAATATGTATACTTTGGAGGAAAGGCGAGAGAGGGCAGAGATGACAGAGATGTTTAAATGCCTATGTGGAAGAAACGCGTATGAGGCAATTCTCTTAATCGAAAGGAAATTCTGGAATGAGGAGGTATAGGGTGAAGGGGAAAAGAGAAAGACTCAGAAGTATTCCAAAGAAATATTTCTTTATGGAAAGAGTCATGAATTCATGGAATGGCTGCCCAGTGGAGGTGGGTAAGGTGTAGATTGTAGCCGAATTCACAAAAGCTTGGAACAAGTATATAGGAGAGGGGAAACATGATTGAGACGTTTAAGTATATCACGGGACGTATAGAGGTGGAAGATGATATCTTCTGTCTTACAGGGCCCTCAACCACCAGAGGTCACTCGCTGAAAGTCAGGGGAGGGAAGTTTCATGGTGATGCCAGGAAGTACTTCTTCACCGAAAGGGTGGTCGATCATTGGAACGAGCTACCTCAGCAGGTGATTGAGGCCAACAGCGTGTCAGATTTTAAGAGAAAATGGGATATTCACGTGGGATCTATAGGGGAGTAAAGTCAGGGGGTGGGTCATTTGTATGGGCAGACTTGATGGGCTATGGCCCTTTTCTGACGTCATTTTCTATGTTTAAGGGAGTGAAAGGGAGAGTAGATGGCATTGATGGGTAGACAGGATATGCCATATGATCTTTATCTGCCTTCATTTTTCTATGTTTCTATGTTTAAAAAAAAAATGAAGTTTTCTGCCTTTTGGGAAAACCGTAGGGAAAAATTCTATTGTGGGGAAAATATTTATTTATTATTCTTTATTATATCACTTATAGCCTAAGTGGTTTTACATTCAGGCACTCAAGTATTTTTCACAAAAGCCAGCAAAGGGACTTGCCCACTGGTATGGTGGAACCTACGTGTGATTCCTAGATTGACAGGAGTTGGGGGTTGCTGCAGAAGTGGCATTTGCAACCCCTAAGACTCTAGTCTTTACACCCAGTCTTCATGGTCTCCAAAGGGTCAAGTTTTCAGGATATCTCTACTGAATATGTATGAGAGTGATTTGCATGCAATGGAGGTAGTAAGCACACAAATCTCCTCCATGCATATTCATTAGGATTATCCTGAAAACCTGACCTCGAGGACAGGGAGTGAAGACTAAGGACCTAGAGAGTTATGGCCACTACACAATGGTGACACCTAGTGGCTTTATTTAGGTCCCACAATTGCTGGGTTTAGTTTCATTTCACTTTATTTGCCTGATAAACTGAAGAACTCTTGTGTCTGGCCCCCAGCTGAAAACTGTTAGTGAAATTCTTAGACTGAAAGGGCTATAAAATATGGGAAAATTCCCCAGATACGTGTGAATAAAGGCTCGTGCTTTCAGATCCAGCACTGCTTCTGACTGAGCTGGACGTCCAAAAGAACAGGAGGGAAACCACCAGACAAAAATAAATATAAATATCCAGGAACAAACAACAAAAGCCAGCAGAAAATGACTATTTGATTGTTTCTATCAATTCTCCCTCCTTGCTGTCTGTATTTTTAATTAGCAAAGATGGATTTTAGAAGTTTTAACATTCTTTTGCAAACGTTTTCTCATTAAAATGTGCTCAAAAATCTATGAATTTTACCAAATATCTGTGTAATAATGAACTAGTGGGAAGTGCTTGCTTGCTCCTACATTGTTATTTCAGTCCCATATGTATAAGCACATACCTGATATCTCCTATCAGAGGATGCTTCTCTTTCTGCTCTTTCAGCAGCTCCACCAGATAATTTCCAACTTTCACAGCATTGGTCCTAAGGTCTTCTTTCTCGATCACATCCAGCACAGCTAGACCAATCGCACAGGAGACTGGGTTTCCTCCAAACTGAAATCATGGATAAAGAGAGGACTGGCTGTTAATGATACTGCTGACCCTGTGGCCTGGAAGCTGAGCTCTCCCCTCAGTGACATAATCAGGAGAGGTGGAGGGTGGGCTGCCCCGGGCGCTGTCTTGGTGGGGGCGCCTGCACCCATCCTCCTCTCCGATCCCCGCTCCATCCCGACATCCCCTGCTGCGCGTGTGAGCCCGTTCCCTTCATTTTCTCAGCATGAGTTGTATCACAAACTTCTAGGGCAGACTAGTACTGTGAACTACTAGGGCAGACTAGATGGGCCACTTGGCCTTTATCTGCCATCATGTTTCTATCGGAGTGAGAAAGAGATAATGGTTACTGCGGATGGGCAGACTAGATGGGCCACTTGGCCGTTATCTGCCATCATGTTTCTATCGGAGCGAGAAAGAGATAATGGTTACTGTGGATGGGCAGACTAGATGGGCCACTTGGCCTTTATCTGCCATCATGTTTCTATGTTTCTATCGGAGTGAGAAAGAGATAATGGTTACTGCAGATGGGCAGACTAGATGGGCCACTTGGCCGTTATCTGCCATCATGTTTCTATCGGAGTGAGAAAGAGATAATGGTTACTGTGGAAGGGCAGACTAGATGGGCTATTTGGCCTTAGCTGTCATCATGTTTCTATGTTTCTATCGGAGCGAGAAAGAGATAATGGTTACTGCAGATGGGCATAGTAGATGGGCCATTTGGTCTTTATCTGCCATCATGTTTCTATGCCTGCATCAGTGTCGGCTCTCTCTGACATCACTTACTGGTCCCATACTTAAAGTGACCATAACTCCCGTTTTTGGATCCCCTGTCCCGTTGTCCCCACACACAGCTTTGTCCCATTTTCAGGGACAGCGTCCCGAAGCTGTGCATGGGGATAACAGGACAGGCGATCGCTTCCTGTCCCTCCCTGCTGCGCAAAAAAAAAAAAAAAGCCTCTTTTTCTGGCCTCTTGCAGCACTGGAGGGAGGAAGAGAAGGGCAGAGATGAGGGCTGAGTAATGCATGATCTTCAATCCCTTTCAGTGCTGATTGGTCAGAACAGTTCCTGGGGCGGGGAGAGTCATAGAAGGGTCCGCCCTCTAGCTCTGATTGAGGGAGAAGAGAAAAGAAGGCGTCACTCTCAGCTCCTTGTGCTATTCAAATCTAGGATGGGAGGAGGAGCCAGGGCTGGACATGCAGCTGGGAATATGGGCGCCCGATTTAACCCCCCCATATGCCGCCGCCACTGTTCTTCTTACCTCGCTGCTGCTGGTAATTGCCGCCCAGAAGCCTTCTTCCCGACATCAGTTCCGATGTCGGAGAGGATGTTCCGGGCCAGCCAGGCAGCAATTGGTGGCCCAGAACGTCCTCTCCAATGTCAGAATTGATGTCGGGAAGAAGGCTTCTGGGCAGCGATTGCCAGCAGCAGCAGCAGCAGGGAGGTAAGAAGGAGAGTAGCAGCAGTGGTGGCAGGGGGCGGGGGGGGGTTAAATCTGGCGCTGGAGGGAGGCTTTTTTTTTGCGTGGCAGGGAGTGAAGGAGATAGGCAGGCAGGCAGGCTTCGGGGGTGGGGGTGGGACAAAGTCTGGAAGGCAGTGAGGGGGACATGGGAAGGAGGTACTGGGGGCACTAAGGACATGGGAAGGAGGCACTGGGGGCACTAAGGACATGGAAAGGAAGGAAGGAGGGAGGGAATAGAAAGGGACAATTGTTGGGCCTGAATGCAGAAAGAAATGAAAGAAAGGATATACAGTCAGAAGGAAACGCAACCAGAGACTCATGAAATCACCAGACAGCAAAGGTAGGAAAAATGATTTTATTTTCAATTTAGTGATCAAAATGTGTCAGTTTTGAGAATTTTAAAGTCATCTGCCTTGACATCTTTGAAACCCCACCCAGATATAAATGATAATTAACATTTTCTATGCATATAGTGTGCTTTGTAGTTTTTTAAAAAATTTTATGGTTACCTTTATGAATTAAGATATTATGTGTACATGAAAAATGAATGGAAGAAATTGGAGGTGGAATTGGGGGGGGGGGCTGGGCTAGGGCGGGATTGGGGGCGGGACTGACAATTAATAGATGTCCCCTTTTGATGAAAAAAATAAATGGTCACCTTACCCATACTGAATATTTTTACATGCCTTTTTTCTTATAGACTGCAATACAGTAGATCCTCCTGATCGTGTGAATAACATGAGGAAGGGCCTAGTGAAGTTTGAGGAATGATCTGAAATTTGACAGCTAAGATTTAATGCTAAGAAATGCAAGCTCATGCATTTGGGCTGCATAACCCCCCCCCCCTCCATATCCCCCTGCTTTGGGGGTGAAGAACTGTTGTGCACGAAAGAGGGTGGCCAAATAGGTTGAAAAGGTGACAGTGAAAGCTAGAAGGATGGTTGGGTGCATAGGGAGAGGAATGGCTAGTAGGAAAAAGTAGGTCTTGATGCCTGTAAGTATAGTTTGTTATTATAGCTAGGGTCTTGTGTGAACAGTCTCATCCACTTCCTCTGCCAACAAATGTGCACACAATCAAAAAAGGGGCCTCGGTTCTCAGAATTGTTTCTCCTGAAAGAACGAATAGAAAAATATA
Organism: Geotrypetes seraphini; assembly: GCF_902459505.1. NCBI lineage: Eukaryota > Metazoa > Chordata > Amphibia > Gymnophiona > Dermophiidae > Geotrypetes > Geotrypetes seraphini. Next base: position 313,343,426 of record NC_047084.1, on the reverse strand, counting down.
ACCAGTTCTGAGAAAGCAATATGAGGGGGCCAAGATATAAAAACAAGCTAAAAAAAAAAACCCTAAATGGATCATTATTTCTAACTCTTTGCTAAGATGTAATAGTGGAGAGGCATTTCTGAGACTGTTTGATTGGGAGTGGCCATGTGAGGTTAGAGAAACATAGAAACATGAAGGCAAATAAAGGCTAAATAGCCCATCCTATCTGCCCATCCACAGCATCCGAAGTCCTGTATAAGCTCAAGCCTAGAACTTACTGTATTGAAATATTCCATTCCGGAGGCTCCAAAAGCCTCAGCAATTTCCCTGGTTGTCACAACACATGACATTGGATGCCCGTTGCCGATTGGCTTCCCCATGGTCACGATATCTGGCACAAAATCTTCTCCCTGAAGTTGGAAGCTCCAGAAGTGCTTCCCGACGCGGCCAAAACCAACCTGAACCTCGTCAGCTATGAACACTCCTCCAGCATTATGGACATATCTGAAAGCAAACAGTCAAATAGAAGAACGCCTGTGAAGAAGGGGCCCAGCAAAACATTCCAAAGCTAAGAACACAAGGAGCACAACATTCAGAAACTAACATCATGCACATGGCCAGAAATAACATTCTGTTTTCCACTGTTTGAAGAAATTGCTTCAGCTGTAACACATTGTTAACCATTTTCAGCCAGCAGCATTTGGAATTTTCATAAATGCCTGACCACCCTGGGATGATTTATCCCTGAATATTCAGTGTCAGCCTACAAAATATCCAGTTATTTGCTGGCTCCTGAAAGTTATCTCGCTATTTTGTGGGCATTCTCAGGTGGAGTCAGCAATTAGCCAGCTAGGATAACTGCAACCACATAAAACATGCACTTAACCAGCTATGTTTTATCTGTCACATACTGTATGCCCCAATATTCAGTACTGGAGCTCTGCATTGAATATCCAGACATAAAGATGGAGACAGTCAGCAAAATGCTGAGCACAGCCAGCTGAATATCTACCCCATATGTTTTCAAAGTCTGCCCACATGGCCCCCCTCTTGAAGCTTGTATATCTTGCGGATATATATGTGTAAGTAGCGGCTTTCTAAAATCACTCCCCACGTGTATATGCTCATTTATGAGGGGGTGCTGAAAAGCTCTCAGCCAACCAAGAAGGGAATGATGTGGAGCCATGAAACCTGCAAGTTATCCTACATATTCACCCATAGGTTCAACACACTTGGCAAATCGTGTTTGAAGTTTCTGTATCCCTTTCAAAAATACTCTGATGTGGGTGGGTGGGGGGAGGGAAATGTATTTCGAGGATTTAAATTACTTAATTATAATATTGTAATCACATGTGTCTTATTATATTAATAATTGGGAGGAGGATGGGAGAAAATGATTGTTTTATGTATTACTTGTGTAGTTAATAGTGTGTTTTATGCAGTATTTTATGTTCAATTAATTGTATTGCACTGTCAAAGTTTGAAAATCAATAAAGATTAAAAAAATAATACTCTGATGTCTGGTTACCTCTGAATCACTCAAACATTGTCACCCTTTCAAACTCTTTTTAAGATTTAGAACCAGAAAATAGTCAAATGGAGCAGGAACGAATGAGTCGGGTGGATAATCTATGCATTGAAACCCCAACTGCGTCAAAACATCCATTGTTTTGCAAGCCTTGTGAGCAGGTGCATTGTCTTGCAAAAAGAGAATGCCTTTCCACAGCTTCCCTCTCCTTTTTCTTTCATGGAACAGCAAGTTACAGTGGTATTCTGCATTAACTGTTTGGCCCCTTGGAGGATAGCCAGTCATTACAATACCTTCCTGATCCCATAACACTGTGGCCATGACTGTCCTTGTAGACTTTTGGGTCTTGAATTTCCTTGGCCTTGGAGAACCTGAGTGTTGCCATTGCATGGACTGTTTTGTTGTCAGGATCAGAGTGGTGTATCCATGTTTCAGCATCAGTAACTAGTTGTTCCAAAATATTGCCACCAGCTTGCTGAAAATGCTGCAAAATCAACTTGGAAATGTCCATTCGATGTTGTTTCTCTTCAGCATTCAAACATTTGAGCTGACAGCTTCTGCATACCAAGCTGCTCATGGATTATACACCCAAACATTCTCTGGATATCTGTAGTGTCTCAGCAATTGTTTTAGCCAATATTCACCAATCTGCAAAAATCAGGTCATGAGCATGGTCAACAATTTCAGAAGTTGACGCCATTTGAGGTCTCACAGACCTTGCTGCATCTTCAGTCTCGAAATCACCATTCTGAAAGTTTGCACACCACTTCTTCACTGTGGAGTATGATGGGCATTTGTCACTCAATGTTTGCATCATACATTCATATATGCAATCTGTGCCAGGGCTTTGTGGATGACATAACCCACATGTGAGAATATGCTGTCTGCTTGTCCTAGGATAAAAGCTATTGTATATAGTTAGCCTTGTGTTGTTGGTTTTTTTAGAAATTTGAAGCTATACAATCAGCTAAAGAACTGGTGTGGTCTCCATCACGGTGTGATATATAAGTCTAATGCAGAGCTTGTTTGGCCTCCTAGGTAAATCCTTGTCCCACCCTATAAATAACACCCTATAAATAACTATCCCACACATAGTCTAGGCCTAGATCACATCAACCAAGAGGTTACACTTGTAGCATGATCTCGTAAAAAGCTTATGACTAAAGATTACAATGTGATAATAATAATAATAACAGCTTATATACCGCAATACCGTGAAGTTCTATGCGGTTTACAAAAGATTAAGCAAAGGTACAAATTGACTGACTTCAAGAGGGGAAGAAGAAAGAGAAGTAATTAGACAGGAAATTCATTGTTGAGGAGAAAAGTGATCAAAAGGACAGTAGGTCGCTATTGAGAGGAAAGAGATAAGTGGATCAGTTGTCAAGATGTTTTAGGAACAGGTGTGTTTTTAGACGTTTCCTAAATTCCTCATAAGTAGAGGGCGAAAGTAATTGTTCTAGGTCTTTACCCCATGATGCTGCTTGGTGTGATGCCTTAAGTGTACACAATCAAAATACAGTACATACTCTGCCACTTTCTGGAAGTAGCCTGCTGGTGGAATGACTTGCCCTCCACAACTCTGCATGGACTCAGCAATAAATGCAGCAATCTACACAAAAGAAGAAGATGTCAGATCTTCCCTAGTAAAACTAGTTCCCCTCTTGGCAGCAAGTTATAAACAACTGCAGATGTGCAGGGATTGCCAAAATCAGTTTTACTTGCATCTGAAATTCTCCCCTGGAAGTTTAAACAAAAAAAGAGAAATTCTGTGAAACAGCAACCACAAACTCTGCCACTGTTCAGACAGAATATCATTTCATCTGCCAGTGCCACAGTGTTTCCTGGTTATTTTGGTATTTGCTCACATATTCAAGCGTTTCTTCACAGGGGGCATCCCAAGCTGCCTCCTTCAGACGTCTCAAATACAGCCCAGCATTTTGGCATATTGAAGCCCTGTTTCTAGAATTTTTGAGCCACAGTATAAGGCAAATGTGTGACAGAAAATTTTCAACCCGATTACTAGTATACTCCATCCAATCATCTAGCACTGAGAAAGGGAGGGGAAAATATTTATCTAAATCCATGACTTTTTGAACATAAGAACATAAGGATTTGCTTAGGAATTTGTCCATTGAAACTGATTTTGACAACCTCCAACACACTACAAATTTAACATATCACAAATGACAGTCATTTGTTGCAGCCGAAAGACTGTCATCTGTTAATAAAGAAGTTGTTTTGATATAAAAAAGATAAAAAAAAAACAACGAAAAGAAATAATGAACAAGTGAAGTGCTGCCAGTTGCTGAAAAGGAGGTGAAAAAATGGTTATTGAAAATGAAGTAAGTAAAAGTTAGGAATTTTGACACATTTGAATGCCAAGCTTACATTTGTTTTCTTATTTTCAGCATTATAGACATCAGGGACCGGGTACTATGTCCCATGTACCATAGCAGGCTACCAGCCTGAACCTGTTACTGAACTGACTGCCTCCCACACAGCTCGGGCAACCCCTGCCTCAGCACCAACAGGTCCACGGGAACTGGGCCTCATGCTTCGCTTCCTGGAAACAATGCCTGTGTGCACACTCCATTCAGAAAGGCATATCACAGCACAATAGTACGTGGCTCCCCCAAAGTAGGTAAGAAAGGTAAACGCCACCAAAACCTAAGATAAGCAAAGAAGGGGGAAAAAGAAAGGAAAGAAAAGAAGAAGAAGAAAAAAAAACAACTATCCATTAGTTAAAAGGCTGAATAATAAACCAAAAAGACAGGTCATTGATCCATCTGATTGACTGAATTAAACAAGGAGTGTTGAGTAGCGTGTGCAGAGACACTTTGCAACATAGACTTGAAGCGTTAAAAATATGAGCGCCTTTAATTCTTACCAGCCTGCACATGGCATTTACGTTGGAAATTGTCTGGAAAAGCTGAATGACTGAAAATTTGTCTCAGTAAGGAAGCTTATAGCAGTTTTGGAAGGTGTAAGAGCACATGTTTCTAACCTGATAACTAATGCTCTGTGCCTCCCCTATCCCTCCCGCCCATGGCCTTCATTTTCAAATAGTTAGCCTACTTTGCATTGCTTCTCCTCTGATTTTACGCTATGAGGTTATGTGTGATACTGCATTTTGCTGTCGAGCTACATTTTTGTGGAACTTTGTGTCACCATATTTAAGACAGACTCTCTCCCAAAATATAAAAGGGAACTCGAAACTTAATTTTTTTGAGATGGTGTGTGCTTCATCTATATGAGGTCCCCAGAGGAAAGTCAGTATCTATTGCATTTCCTGGCTTTCATTCCAAGTATAATTTTATATAATTATTTTATTATCTGCCACCTTGGTAATTGTTATTGAAAGGTAGTCCAGAAAATGCCCACTATTCGAACCTCAAGAAGCAGGTCGGCTAACTCCTCTGATCAGCGCTAAGTGTGGATATTCAGTGCCAGGCTGTTTCCGGTGACCAACATTGAATATCTGGGGGGGTTTTTGGCTGGTGTAAACTTAACTGGCTAAGTCAATATTCAGTACTGGCTGGCTAAGTTTATAGTGGCCAAAGATAGAACTGCTTTTTGCACTGCCAGATTTGGCTGCTAAACTTAGCAGCTCAATGCTGCAAATTGCTGCTTATCACACAATATAGGGCTAGATTCACTAACCTGACTCTCCATGCACGATCCGTGGCTGATCCGTGCAGGCCCGACCAATTCATGAAACAAAAAAATTAAAATGAGGGCGATCGGAGGAAGGCCCCCCCCCTCCGACCGCACAGATCGCTAGTGTACGATCCTGAGGCATGTGCAGCCCATCTGCTTTCCCTGTAGATGGTCTGCGCATGCATTTGGTGTCCGTTTATGCTGGGTTGTTTTTTGTTTTTTTTACTGGCCTCGACTCTCCTGCTCTCCCAGGGAAGGGCGATCCCCGGCGGCAGCAGTCTTTTCCCCTTCGCCGACACAAGTTCACTGCCCCGGTGAGTCCCTGCCGTGAAGAGCCACAGCTAACACGTTTTCAGCAGGATACATTATAGCAGGGGACTTTTAAAAGCAGGCAATTATCGACTCTCCTGCTCTATGCCACCCTTCCCCACAATGCAGCCCCGCTTTAAAACCACGGGCTTGCACTGCGGGGAAGGGCGGCAGAGAGCAGGAGAGTCAGGGCGGCAAAAGCAGGGCTCAGCTGGAAAGGGCAGAGAGCAGAGTGGCAGAGATGGGCTGCAGGGCTGGGATTTCGGGCCGAGGACAGTCGGAAAGGACATTTGCGACTGGTCCCCATCAGTTGCTTCTTGGCCAGCTCAGTCGGTTTCCAAGATTTCTTTAGTAAATCGTGTCCCTGCCTACTTTGCATGCCGTTCCCCTCATTTGCATGCATGGATCAGAATCAGATTGGCACAGAGGTAAGTGAATTGGGCTGGAGTAAAATCGGGTCGCAAACTGATCGGTGCACGATTGGTTTGCTTAGTGAATCTAGCCCATAGTCGGTTAACTTTTAGCCACTAACCACATATATTCAGCAGAGATAACCGGCTATCTCATGCTGTATATTTGCATTTAGCTGGTTAAGCGCTATTTAACTGGTCAGTGTCATTTCTGGCTGGTTAAATAGTGCTGAATTTCAGCAACTGAGCCAATCTCCCATTCTGTGTACATGGGGATACAGCTTAATAAAACAGGCCATTAGAACAATGCTTCTTTCCTTGTAAGATTTTTTTGAAAGAACTTTTCTCATTTTAACATAGTGTTTCAAATACACATTATACTAAGAACCGTGGGCCTTAAACTTTATCCCTCCATCAGTCAATGGCATAGCAAGTCAGCATCAAAAACCTGACTTGATGCAAGTCATCTCCTACCCTGGTCAGCTGGGGATGCTGCAGCCTCGCTGCTCACAGGAGGGAGCCACAGTTATACAACAGTGCCGCCTAGTGGCCAGATTTTGGTCTGTGATTGCAGGCGCACTGGCTGCGGTCTGTCCCTACAGAGTAAGTAAGTTAGGAGAGGATAATAAAATTGGGAAGTGGTAGAGGGGGGAAAGAGCTATGTTCAATGGTATAATTGGCCCATCTTCAAATCTAAGCTCTACGTTCAGTCTAATAATGGCAGTCTTGTGAGGAGATAGGAATTTCTGGGACTTGGCTTACACACAAGTGGCAGAAAATTTTAAGGAGAACAATGTTGCTATTGTCATTACATTTTAATACACAGGTCCCAGTGTGCTCAAGGGTTTCAATTATTTCATAACTATGTCAAAAATTCTAAGTAAACAGAGGTTGTTGATATCTGTAGTCAATCTGCAGAATGAAAGATTAGCACAGTGCGCTCACCGCACGCCAGCCTTTGGGCTGTGCGCCACTACCCTGCTGGGCCTTGCTTCACTCTGTGATACACATGCTGCCACGTAGCTCCGATCACAATAGTATGTTTGGGACAGATAGGGGACATGCTTGTAAATAGGCGGTATACAAATACCATTAATAAATAAATATATTTCTCTGCACTAGATTTCATCCAGTCTTCAGTGAGGTCATCAGCAAAGGCCTTTTGAATAAGAGAACTCAAGCGCACGTAATGTAATTTTATTATTTTAAAAGTGAGACTGCAGAAAAACAGGCGCACTCTGGGCCTGAATCTATAAATGGCACCTAAGCGTGCCTACATTGTAGGCACCACTCCGCACGATTGCCAATCAACTGCTAGGTGTCCTATATAGAATCACGCCCAGCGGAGTCTAGGTGTGTGTACGCATCACTAAGTGTTCTAGAGGTGGACCAGGTTTTATCTGGTCTAATTTACTGGCACCTAGCTCGGATGCCTGTCAGCCACGCCTGTTCTCTGCCCCCTAACCACGCCTAATTTTCACGTAGGCATTGTTAGGCATCAGAGGGCTCCTTGACTCAGGCATCGCAAGGCGCTGCGTGGATTTCCGCACACAACGTTTGATTGTTTTTTAAAATTTTGTTTAAAAGCTCAATGGCGTGCTCAGTTACCACATCAATTAAGCTTGTTAATTCAATTTGGGTTGTGTGCGGAGTTTAGTTAGGGGTCACCAGGCATCTGCGATCAGGGCACCAAGCAGCGCCTAACCTAGGAACTATTTATAGAAACAGGCCCTCTGTTCATATTCTGAAAATTAACTTCCTTGTCATTATCTGTGCATTTAAAGGAACAAATCACACACTGCCATGAAAGCAGTTGGTTGGGCTGAAGCTTTGTTTGTAGTGTGATAGTTCCTATACTGTTCTGGTGACCCCCCACAGCCAGTCAAATTTTCAGGTTAGCCATGATGAATATGAAGGAACTAATTCTGCATCTACTGAACGAATCAAAGCCTTAAAATAGTGTTGCTTTTTTTTTTTTTCCTCTAAGGGTTCCAAAGTATGCACACATATTTCAGTCACGCTTATTGTGGAAACTTCATTGGTTCTGAGGTCACCAGGACAGGCTTGAGGACTTCTGGGACAGTGCGTTCCTTGCATCCCTACCAGCTTGTTGATTTTTAGTGGCCACCTCTCCAGGCTGGCTACTCTGATACAAACCTTGCGACCCTTCTTCTGGGCCTCCTGAATTATGCTTCTCACATCCGCCGCATATGCAGATGCCGGGTCTGGATGGTCCTCTCTGTATTTTCCTCTGTATTTGTCTGGGGAAGGAGCCTGCATGCAATGACAGCAAACATCATGTAAGGAATGCACTGCACTCATGCACTGAGTTAATAAGAGAGCAATTTTCAACATAGCCAGTAGTTTTAACAGGATAGCCACAATGAATGTGAATCTGATAGATTTACATGCACTTCCTCCACCATATGCAAATCTATCTCATGCATATACTTTGCAGACATCCTGAAAACTGGATTGGCTGGATGTGTCCCAAGGAGCGAGAAGAGAACCGCTGGCTTAAAAATTAAAGGATCTTATCTGCAACCCTATTGCTTCCCTGTTCATTGTGACAATTTACAGAAGTGCCAAGCACTTCACCCCAGCGGTGATGAGAATATCTCCATTTTTTTTCATGGTATCTCACGTTACTCTTTTTATTGCTTTCAGTCTCGTAAAGTTTTGCAGTCTTGGACGTCTTCTGTCAGCAGTGTCCCATACACTTTTCGGCACTGGGGCACCCTAAACCCGGTGCTGCAGCCGGAATGCAACCAGAAGTGCATAGAGGCCCTCAGGCCGTACCCTGAACCTGTCCTTTGAATTGTTGGGGAGAGGAGAAGAGGTGCCGGCGAGGAGCAGAGTCATCGGCACCGGCTGACAGCCTATAGGACGTGCCTCTCAGCACGCTTCTCCTCCTTGCCGGCATGCTGCGGCACACAGTTTGCGATACACTGGCTTAAGCAATGCAGTAATTTATAATGGCTAGAGGCTGTGCAGCCCAAAAATGTTTGTTTGATGTAGTTTCCTGTGTGGTTTATGGACATTTTAATGTTATTTGAGTTGTTGTTGGGTTTTGTGGGGTTTTTTTTGGGGGGGAATAGGGTTACCAGATTTTACTTTAGTAAAATCCGAACCCCTAGACCTCCCCCCCCCAGGCCCGCCTAGTTCTACCCATCCACGCCCTGTTATGCCCCAGTCCCGCCCCCCCCCCCCCACTGCCTACTCTCATCGGGCAGGAGGGCAGCTGCATATGCACGGATGTGATGTGATGATGTCACGTGCATGCACGCTTGCACATGATGTCATTGTGTGGCATCCGCGCATGCATGCTTGCCCTCCTGCCCAATGTAATTTTCGAGGAAGCTTTTCAAAGTGTCGGGACCCCCAGACATGTTCTGGAAAAGAAGGACAGGTCTGGGGAAATCCAGATATCTGGTAACCCTAGGGGAGAGCAAGATCATTATTGGTGCACAGTCTTCTGAAAGAGTGTTCACTTTCCCCAATAGCACACACTCTTAGCAAACAGTGCATAAACAATCTCATGCTGCTACCAATATGGGTCATATGTATGTAGAAGGAGAACATGATCCCTAGCGCTAGAGGTGCTATTTTGTAGACAGTGCTAGCAGGGCAGGAATACCTGGAGATTGTTCCTGCCTGAAGACTGCTGGAAAGGGATTGGGTTTGATATACCGCTTGGACAAGGTGTATTAAGTGGTTTACAATCAGGTTCTCAAACATTTTCCCCTTTCTGTCCCAGTGGGCTCACAGTCTATCTAATGTACCTGGGGCAATGGAGGATTAAATGACTTGCCCAGGGTCATAAGGAGCAGCACAAGATTTGAACCCACAACCTCAGGGTGCTGAGGCTGTAGCTCTAACCACTATGCCACACCCTCCTCACACCAGGGATACTGAAAGATAGAGGGGGCTTTTGGGAAGGTTGGGGAGATGTAATGGGGGGGGGGAGAGGGTGACTTCATCAGGGGTGTGGTGGATGTCAACACAAGGGGTGGTGGTTCTTCATTAGAGGTGCAGGAAACAGCACCAGCTCTTTAGTCTCTGGCTTGGGATCATGAGGCCAAGGATTTGAGGCCTAGTGCTCCCAGTACACATATTCCCCTGTTCCACCTAGCTGTTACTGAGGCGATCATTTAGCAACATCGAAGTACATAGAACATTACTTCCCATAGCAGCATTCAAACAACCAACTCTTAAAGGCCCAACAATAGGAACCATATGAAGGCTTTTTCCCTTAGCTCTAAGGGCAATGAATTCCACAGTTCTGGTTCTGTCCCTGTTCTAGACCTTTGTCCTGTGTTTTTGTAACCAAAATTGATGGATTATGAGTAACATTACTTCAAACTCAGCACAACTTGCATTCTGACATGTACCTGGAGACACAAGATTTCATGTAACTTGGAGCTATTCCAATCAGGACCTTAGGCTCCTCCCTCTGCCTAAACTTTCACATAAAGATGACACATTTACTAAGAGATGGGTCCTCCATCTCCATATTTTTTCCCAATAGAGTATTTGCTGGGGGAAAAACAAGCAAAATACCAACATTTCAACATTTTTGCACATTTTCAGGAGTTTGATGCATGTCAAATAAGTCACTATTAACGTGTTACCTCTCTCCTCCACTGCCAATTCCAGACTTCATTCCTTTCATCTAGCTGCCCCCTATGCCTGGAATAAATGACCTGAGTTTGTCCTTCAAGCCCCTTCCCATCCCTTGTTTAAAAGCAGACTGAAAACCCACCTTTTTTTATATAGCTTTCGATCCTTAACCCTATTCCTCTGCCCTCCAACCCAGCCTGCTGATTAACCGTTCCCTTTAACTGTATCCATGACATCCTGTTTGTCTGTCTTGCCTGTTTAAATTGTAAGCTCTTTCGAGCAGGGACTGTTTTCTTACTCTTTGTGACTCTGTATAGCGTTGCATGCTAGTGCTATAGAAATAATTAATAGTATTAGTAGTAGTACGGTAGTCTTCTGTGAAAACACTTGGCAAGATAATGGACTGAGCTTGGAGTCTCACAGGTTTGGATTGTTTTTCACTTTGTGAAATGGAGCCGAGTGGCTGGGTTCTCAGCTGGTCCAAGAGGATTTAAAGAGCAGTCAGTTGTGATGGGCAGATGAAGACACACTCACCACATGCACATACTCCTTCTTGGCTTTCTTCCCAAGCTGAAGAAATTTATAGGGGCTGATGTCAATCAGAGAGCTGACGTGACCGTGGTAGGCACTGAAACATCAGATATTGAACTAGTAAAAAAAAGCTTGTCACATGGACAGTTTAATACATAATGACAAGGATTGTTATGATGCTAATGGAGAAACAAAGAAAAAAAAAATCATCTACATTTAGGAGCTTAAAAGTTATGATTATAAAACCTAAGAGAACATATTAGGCCACATTAATTTTCCTAGATTTATATTAGATTTAAGACCCTAATATAAATGCCTGGTACTGAAAATCTGCAAGCTTCTAACTCTTTTCCCTATTCTTAATCCAGGGGTGTCCAATGTCGGTCCTCGAGGGCCGCAATCCAGTCGGGTTTTCAGGATTTCCCCAATGAATATGCATGAGATCTATTAGCATACAATGAAAGCAGTGCATGCAAATAGACCTCATGTCTATTCATTGGGGAAATCCTGAAAATCCGACTGGACTGCGGCCCTCGAGGACCGACATTGGACACCCCTGTCTTAATCCATCCCTGTTGCTACCCATTCATTAGGCTCCTACTTTAGGACAGGGGTAGGCAATTCCGGTGCTCGAGAGCCGGAGCCAGGTCAGGTTTTCAGAATATCCACAATGAATATGTATGAGATGGATTTGCATGCACTGTCTCCTTGAAATGCAAATCTATCTCATGCATATTTATTGTGGATATCCTGAAAACCTGACCTGGCTCCGGCTCTCGAGGACTGGAATTGCCTACCCCTGATTTTAGGGGATTAGTGAAATTGTAAACATACATTTAGCAATCCAACCCTAGTAAATTTCAGTAAAAGCACATGTCTAGGCTAGGATTTCAAGGGGACACAGCGACTATAAACTTGCACATGCAGAAAAAGTGTAAATTTACTCGGGGCTTTATGCATACACGTGCCAGCATGTACACTCATATAGAGGAATTGTTTAATTTATGGGTCACTATACAGCCGCCACTTTCAGTGTTTCATATAGTAATGGAATTTCTCAGCACTTATTTAATTTTAAGGTCTTGGGGCATCGTTGTTGGGTTATGCTTAGGGCCCTAAAGCAACCTGGTTACCATTCACATAATCTGGTCCCTCACATGATCTGGGTACTGGAGAAACCTGGCCTTTGCAGCGAGTGCACCTGAACCATCTCTCCCTATATCTTTACAGCTGCACACCAAATCATGTTATCCCTACAGACTATATAGGCGTCCACCTAAAGCAAGAAACCTGCAGTTCATGTCTACAGACACAGAATCTCTGCAGAAAGAATACAGTGAATAGTTATATTATCTTGAGAGGGGGGAGGGGATCATCAATTAGCACATGCTAGAAGAGACTAACAAATAAATCTTCCACTACTGTTCTCACCTATGGATGTCCTAAATGACATCATAAAAGCAGAGAATGTATGTATATTTTATGATTAAACATTCATTTGTGCAATCTTGAAATATTTATAATGGCAACAGCAAAGCATTGTGGGTCTGGTTGTTCAGCTCATAGGTTTCGCCCTAAATAATATTGGGTAAGCTGTTGGCTGTAATTATATCCGATGATACAAGACTTACTTGTCGAGGGTTATTATGTCTTGGTGGCCACTGTACTGTCGAGCAAGGCGTAGGGCAAGGTCGTTGGCTTCAGACCTAGAGAATAATTGAACTCAGTTTATAAATGTCTTTTCATTAAGCTCCAAGTGGGAATACAAAATATAAAAACATTGGAAATACAGCTGGTCTCTACACACACAAACAGTATCTTCATTAGAATTCATAATACTTGGTTGAAGTGTTTCATTCATAGTAGGCTACACCACTCAAGTAATTGAATATTTTCAATAAGGCTCCTGAGGCACACCATATTGGCCAAAAGACGCATGTGTTGAACCATCGCACAGACTTTTTATGATTGTTGAATAAATTGCACACCAACACTATTGCATATCTGTCTCTACTGTGGGTTGTTTGTTCCATAAACTCCCAGAGTCAGCATCAAGGCTGTTGCCTAGAGAGGAAGAATGCAGAGACTCACAAGCCAATTCTCAGAACCTTCACAGTAAAACCTCCTACCAGTGGAACAGCGTAGCGGTGCAGTGGTTAAAGCTACAGCCTCAGCACCCTGAGTTCAAACCCACACTGCTCCTTGTGATCCTGGGCAAGTCGCTTAATCCCCTCCATCGCCCCAGGTACATTAGATAGATTGTGAACCCACTGGGACACATTGGTTTCCCAACCTAAAGAAGGATATAAAACTGCTGGAGAGGGTGCAGAGGCGAGCAACGAAGTTAATAAGAGGTATGGAGAACTTGGAATATGAGGAACGACTCAAGAAACTGGGATTGTTCTCCCTTGAGAAGAGGAGGCTGCGAGGGGACATGATCGAGACGTTCAAAATACTGAAAGGCATCGATAAAATAGAGCAGGAAAATAAATTATTTACATTGTCCAACGTGACACGGACAAGAGGACATGGTTTGAAACTAGGGGGGGACAAGTCCAGGACAAATGTCAGGAAGTTCTGCTTCACGCAGCGAGTGGTAGACGCCTGGAATGCTCTCCCAAAGGAGGTTATTAAGGAATCCACTGTGCTAGGATTCAAAGGCAAATTAGATGCATATCTCCTTACGAGAGGCATAGAGGGATATGGGTGACTAAAACTACATCAGGTGTATATCTGACTGGGCCTCCGCGTGTGCGTATCGCCGGACTCGATGGACCATGGGTCTGATCCGGAGATGGCAGTTCTTATGTTCTTATGACAGACAGAGAAAAATGTAAATTGTTCTGAGCTACCCTTGGAGAACAGTATAAAAAATAAATAAATATATGTATATTGGGTGAATGAAAAGACTTCAAGAGCTCAGTGAAATAGAACTTTGAAGCATAACAGCTTTCATGTACTGTTCACTATAACATCAAGCATTTATTAGTAAGTAAAAACCTCCCCCCCCTTTTTTTTTTAAATTGAAACATCTAGCATGTCCTTGTTCTACTTCTTTTCTTTTTATAAATTATTTTTATTCAAGATTTATCAATTCATGTTATAGATAGTTTTAAATTATTTAGATTTGTGTGTCCTCCTTAGTTGAAAATGCATGTCCACCTCAAAGTTCACAAGATGCACAAAGCCCACACTATCAACACAGCTGAGCGAACAATGAAAACGTTGAAGAAATCCACTTAGCTTGAATGTTGATTTTGATCGGGCAGTTCAAATAACCAAAAATTATCACTCAAATTCCATTCAACGCTCACGGGGATGTGCGATCGGCCTGAAGTTATCTAGAGTCACCAAAGCGGCCGGGCGAGCCCAAATTGGTTTTGGTCTGATAAATGCACACATCCTAGGAGATCACTGCTCGTATTAGCTCTATGGTGAATAGTTACAAGTTTACAGCCTGAATAATAATAATAATAATAACAGCTTATATACAGCAATACCGTGAAGTTCTATGCGGTTTACAAAAGATTAAGCAAAGGTACAAATTGACTGACTTCAAGAGGGGGAGAAGAAAGAGAAGTAATTAGACAGGAAATTCATTGTTGAGGAGAAAAGTGATCAAAAGGACAGTAGGTCGCTATTGAGAGAAAAGAGATAAGTGGATCAGTTGTCAAGATGTTTTAGGAACAGGTGTGTTTTTAGACGTTTCCTAAATACCTCATAAGTAGAGGGCGAAAGTAATTGTTTTAGGTCTTTACCCCATGATGCTGCTTGGTGTGAGAGAAGGAATTCATTTTGGGTTACTTTGTATTTCTTTGCAAGGAAAGGTTTTTTTTGTTGTGGATGAGAAAAACATCCAAGCCATAAACCTGCCCTGGTCCCGCCCACCCCATGCCTCTATCACGCCCCCTGGAGTTTTAGACAAACTGCAGATGAACAGCATAGAAATCCATCTAGCGAGTTAGAAGGGTTTGGTAACAAAAATGTCCATCAACCCTTTTATGCCACTTTTTGGATACTTTTCTTTTTTGAAAATGAGCTCCATAGTAACATACTATATGACAGCAGATAAAGGCCCATATGGTCCATCCCGTCTGCCCAAAAAGATAAACACAGCATAAAGTATGACGTGATACTATTTATGCATTCTCGATCTTGCCATTTTCAGGGCACGGACCATAAAATTTTGCCAGGCTCAAGCCTTGTTCTCCAACTATTGAAGCTAAATTTGTCCAGCTATGGCTTTGTTTCTCAATTACTAATATTGCCACCTAATCACCATTATGCTTGATTGGTTCCATGCCTTCCATACATCATTACTTTGTATTTATCCCACACATTTTTTTGAATTCTGTTACCATTTTCATCTCTGCCAACTCCCATAGGAGAGCATTCCAGGCATCTACCACCCTCTCTATGAAAAAAAGTACTTCTTATACCCCTGCAAGCTACTGCTTGCCCTGGATCGGTAGCATGGAATGTTGCTGCTCCTTGGGTTTTGGCCAGGTACTAGGTACCTGGATTGGTCACTTTCAACACAGGCTACTGGGCTTTATGGACCATTGGTCTGATCTAGTAAGGCTATTCTTATGCTCTTATTAATGCCTTTCTTATATTATATGGCAAACAACAAGGGTCTGCTGCTACCAACTGGGTCAGCTGCTCTTTATAGTAGATATATATGATTTGAATAGACTTTAACCTACAATAAAGAAGATTTCAAGAACATTATATTCCACAGTCTCTGTCCTGTTTTGGCATCCTTTCTTGTATTATATCTCTCATATCCCTCTTTTGCTCTAAGGTATACATATTCAAGTCTCAATCAGTTTCAGGCACAGATGAAGTTTAACATGGACAAATGTAAAGTGATGCACCTGGGCACAAAGAACAGGGAATATGAATATAAAATGTTAGATGTGACATTGGGAAACAAGAAAGAGACCTGGGGGTACTGATAGACAGGACCATGAAGCCGTCGAATCAATGTGTAGCGGCGGCAAAGAAAGCCAGCAGGATGTTGGGCATGATAAAGAAGGGTATCTCGAGTAGATCGGTGGATGTCATAATGCCGCTTTACAGAGCAATGGTCAGACCACACCTGGAGTACTGTGTCCAACACTGGTCTCCTCACCTAAAGAAGGATATATCCCTGCTGGAGAGGGTGCAGAGGCGAGCCACGAAGCTAGTAAAAGGTATGGGAAATTTGAGCTACAAAGAACGCCTCGGAAAACTAAGCTTGTTCACCCTTGAGAAGAGAAGACTGCGAGGGGATATGATAGAGACTTTCAAAATACTAAAAGGACTCGACAAAATAGAGCAAGAAGCATCGTTATTCACGTTGTCAAATGAGACTCGGACAAGAGGGCACGGGCTGAAATTGAGGGGCGACAGGCCCAGGACGAATGTCAGGAAGTTCTGTTTCACACAGCGAGTGGTGGACGTTTGGAATGCTCTCCCGGAGGAGGTTGTGATGGAAACCTCCATTATGGGATTCAAGTGCAAGTTGGATGCACACCTCCTTGCAAATCAGATTGAGGGATAAGGCTAAATATGGTCATCATAAGGGAACACCTAGGTCTCCATCAAGGAACACCTAGATTGGCCTCTGCATGTGCGGGTCACCGGACTGGATGGACCAAAGGTCTGATTCGGTGAGGGCATTTCTTATGTTCTTATGTTATTATGACCCCACACCATTTGTGTAGGAGAGTGTGGTGTAGTAGTTAGAGTTACAACCTCAGCACCCTGAGGTTGTGGGTTCAAACCCTGTGCTGCTCCTTGTGACCCTGGGCAAGTCACATAATACTCCACTGCCCCAGATATATTAGGCAGATTGTGAGCCCACCGGGACAGGTAAGGAAAATGCTTGAAGTACCTGTGTGTAAACCACTTTGAATGTGATTGTAAAATTACAAAAAGGTGGAATATAAATTCCAATCCCTTTCCCTGTATTGCTTTTCTCTGAACTACTTCAAATGTTATTATGTCCTCAGTGAGATGCAGCCTCCAAAACTGATCGCAGAACTCCAAATGGGACTATCAGCTCCTATGCTGGATTCTGGCTTTGATAATCACCAAATATTAAAGCCAGATAACTTTCACATAGAATTTATCTTCTGAGTAAAGCCCACGTTATATAATAATCTCATCAACAGCCACACTCTTATGTCATGAAGGATTATAATTAGTTTTTTTGGGGTTTTTTTTTCACAATTATATCACTTTTTTCTCTCAGTTGTATAGTATAATGCACCTATCTCAATTCAACTGTGACCTCAGCGGCTACACTCGAACATCATATTTCATGTAAAGTTCGAGTATCCTGTAGCCAGCCTCCTCATCAGTCACTTCTATGTGCTCATAAATAATCTTATAAATAGCGCACCTTAATGCCATAAATAACTTATCTTAGTTAGCAAACTGAATGGGGCTCCGACGTGAATTCATGTTTCGCAAAGGAGATGTTTCAAGGAGTGTCCCCATTGAGAGCATCACACCACTGTCTCCGTGCCGTGCTGTGGATTCTGGCTATGGCCATTGTGCCATCACATTGTTTCGCCATCCTGAGATCCCCAGTCAATATCAACCCAAGGTACTTTTCCTGATCTGTGCACATCTGCCTCTCTCTTCGTACTGCATACAGCACTGAAAATGCATCACTCTGTAAAAATGTTTAACTGCCAAGTATTAGCCCAATCTTCTAATTTTTGTAGATCACTTCTCATGTTGTCTGTTCCCTCCAGGATATCCACTCTATTGCAAATCTTCATGCCATCCGCAAAAGGCACATTTTTCCTTTGGCATACTGTTCACAAAGACATTGAACAGAATCAGCCCCTGGGTCACTCCACGACTCACCTTCTATTCTTCAGTATGAATTCCATTTACCACCATACTTTGTTGCCCGTCAATCAATTTCTAATCCAGGTCAGAACCTTTGGACCCAGCCCCAGGTTGCTCAGTTTATTCATGAACCTCCAATGAGGAACTAAAATATCAAAGGCTTTGGTGAAATCCTTGTAAACCAATCAGTGCAAGTCTTTGACCTGTCTCTCTAGTCACTCAGTCTATTTAATTTTGCTTAATCCAAGAAATGATCTCTCTCTGTTTTCTTTTACTAACAGATGTTACACATTAATGAAGAGCAACACAGAGTTTCTTCTGAGCATTTTCAAAATGCGCTTCCACCTCTAGATTTGTGTTCTTTTCAGGGTTAAGGACATCTGGTTCTGCACTTCGTTCTGAAGTGTTCCTTTAAAAAGAAAATTTTGGAGAGCCTGAATATCACCGGCAGGCAAAGAAAGAAAGAATAAGTCATAAACTTACCCTGAGTTCACAAAATAGCAAACTGAAAGTCTGTCAGGCAGAGTGGCTGTGAGGCGCTTGGCGTATTGGACGAGATTGTCATGCAGGAATCGTGAGTTTGTGTTCAAAAGTTCCATCTGTTTCACAGCAGCCTTTGTCACTTCTGGGTGAGAATGTCCAACTGAAGAAGAACAAATCATATTGTTTTAGTTATGATGCAAAATCACTCATCAATTTTCATTCTCTTCTTGGCTGGGCTGTGAACTTTTCAGCAGGCCCTCGTAATTTACACAGAATAATAAAAAAAAGCACAATTAGCCCATAGAACAGGGAAACAATGGAACTTTTATTGTGATGACCCAGCGTGGCCCATGTCGGGTCATCACATTAAAAGTTCCATTTTTTTTCCTGTTCTTTGGGCCAATTGTGCTTTTGTTGTTGTTGTTGCATGCTTTATTAGTACTGCACTTCTGTTATTCCTTCCTTTGTTATCTTAGACTTAATTGACATAGCACATGACAAAGGCTGGATCATAGGCAGCATTATAGGGCTTCCTCTTATGTGCATAACCTGCAAAACCCTTAAGAACATAAGAATTGCCATATTGGGACAGACCGAAGGTCCATCAAGCTCAGTATCCTGTTTCCAACAGTGGCCAGCCCAGGTCCCAAGTACCTAGCTAGATCCCAAGTAGTAAAACAGATTCTATACTGCTTATCCTAGGCATAAGCAGTGGATTTCTACAAGTCATCTCAATAATGGCCTAAGGACTTCTCTTTTAGGAAATTATCCAATCCCTTTTTTAAACCCCGCTAAGCTAACTGATTTCACCACATTCTCCGGCAATGAATTCCAGAGTTTAATTGCATGTTGTGTGAAGAAATATTTCCTCTGGTTTATTTTAAATCTACTACTTAATAGCTTCATCACATGTCCCCTAGTCCTAGTATTTTTGGAAAGAGTGAACAAGCGATTCACATCTACCCTTTCCACTTAGGCTGGTGTAGGTCACTTAAACCTCTACTGCCTCTGGTACAAACCTAGGGGTCCCTTTACTAAAGGGTATGAAACCCCGATGCTTGTTTAGCACGCAGGATAATGCTCACTGCAGAATGTGTTCATGTTAGGGTTACCAGATTTTACAGAAGTAAAATCTGGACCCATGGACACACCCTGTTATGCCCCAGCCCTGCTCCTAGCCCTACCCCCTCAACCTGTTCAATGGTTTGGAGCGGCGTGAGGAGGGCACCGCGTTGCATCTTCATATGCGCAGATGCCCTCCTGACACTGCTCCTAGCTGAAAGCTTTTGAAAGCCTGGACCCTGATCCTATAAATGGCGCCTAACATGTTGGTGCCGAGGACAGTGGCATAGGGGGGGATGAGTGACGCCCCTCTCCTGCCACTGTCCTTCCCCTTCCCTTTATATCTTTGACGAGAGCAGCCATGAACTAGCTACTTGCATTGGCTTCTAATGTCACTTCCTAGGTGCGGGTCACAGAAGTGATATCGGAGAGCGCTGAAGCTGACGCGAGCAGCAAGTTTGTGACTGATTGCGCCGAAGTTAAAAAGGTACGGGGGTGGGGGAAGGGGCGCATGCGCGGCCGTGGGAGGAGTGGGAAGGGGGAAGGGAGGAGAGCAGGAGGGCTGCCAGCACCCCGAGGAAGACCGCGGCCGGGGTGGACTGCCTCTCCCCCGCACTCCCATTACTACACCACAAGTGTCAATCAAGTTTATCAAGTTTATCAAGTTTATTATGCAATTTGATTAATCGCCTATTCTACATTCTAGGCGATGTACAAACATAAATGAATAAATAAAAACTTGGGATAATTATTACATAGACAAATAATATTACATAATTACAAAAACTTACAATCATGAAACACTAGGAAATATATATTTAAAGGGTTACATTCTGTATCAAATTCTATATTTCAGGATTACAACAAAAGGAAGGGAGTAAAGTACAAATAAGAAGATATAAGGTTAAGAAGGAATGTAAAGTCATTTATTAACTAAAAACGTCATTGAAAAGAAAACTTTTAAGCTTAGTCTTGAATTTAGTTAAGTTCTTTTCTTCTCTAATATAGAGAGGGAGATTATTCCAAGATTGTGGGGCGGTCACTGAAAAAATAGTAAGCCGTCTAGTGTTAATAACTTTCAATGAGGGAATAGCCAATAGATGTTGATCCTGAGATCTCAGTGTTCTTGTAGTTATATATGGAATTAACACTCTGAAAATGAAAGCTGGGGTTTGAGACATTAGTGATTTGAAAGTAAGCAAACAGATTTTATATAAAATACGATGTGCGACGGGAAGCCAGTGGGATTCCTTAAGTAAAGGTGTGACATGGTCGAATTTATTTGCTTTATGAATTATTTTTATGGAAGCGTTCTGTATAATTTGAAGGCGTCTGATTTCTTTTTGGGATAGGCCCATAAACAAAGCATTACAATAATCTAGTTTGGAAATAATTAGGGAATGTATTAGAATATTTAAAGATTTTGCACATAAGAATTTTGCAACAGAACGAATTTGGCGTAATCTAAAAAAAGTAGATTCAATCACAAGTTAGGTGTCATTTATAGAACTGTGCCTAGTGGCGCCTAAAACGGTCTTAGGTGCTGGTAAGCACTGAAAAGTTAGGCACACTCAATCCATGCCAGGGTTTTCTTGGCCTAAATAAGTGCACCTAAGTCAAAATATGCCCAAATCCATCCACAATCTGTCCCTAACCATGCCTAGACACCTATCTTGAAGTGGTAGGTGCCTACCAGCTAATTAATTGCTAATTTAATTGTTTTTTAATTGTAGTTTTTCAATTAATGACATCGATTAAGGCTTTTAAAACCGAAGTGTGTTTTTTAGCGCCGGCCACAGCGGTAACAGCTCCGATGCTTATAGGAATTCTAAAAACCACGCTTCGGTTTTGTAAAAAGGTTTAAAAAATTTTTTTAGTTCAATAAATCTTATTGAATTTTCAATCATAAACAGATAAACAGATCACAATAATATAATTAGTTTACAAAGATCAATATACAGGTAATGGTAGCACTAATAACTACTACAAAATAACAAAAAAACAGCATTAACAAAAAAAAACCCCTAACTAACAGCATGGATGTACATTACCAATAATTTAATTTAATTTAATTCTTATATACCGCTAATAACCGTGAGGTTTCTAAGCGGTTTACAAAAATGATGCATTAAAAGATACAATAAATAAAAATAAATAAGATAGGTACTTGGAAATTCCCTAACTGTCCCAAAGGCTCACAATCTAACTAAAGTACCTGAAGAAACAATTTATGAAAAGTAAAAATAAAAATATAAAGACAGAAGTAGAGATAGAGATAGAAATGAATATTCTAACAAGTAATGAATAAATAAGTTAAAGATAGAATTAAAAATAATAATTAAAGTAAATAAAAATAGAGATAAAAAATAAGTATAGAGAGAAATAAAAATAAAATATATTCCAAAAAAGCATTAAGATCTGATGTTAAATGATCATAATAATTACAAGCCAAAGAATGGAAAAAAACAAACCAAAACGTTCAACTGCCATCAACCCCAATTCCGATGACTATCATCTGGGGTCCCGAGATTCCTCCAAGAACAGGTGACATCTCTGGCAAGGTAATCACCACCACTGCCGCACATGATGCGAAATCCTCAGAGAAGATGATATTCATTTTAAATGTGATATGTCACTATATTTTATGAGAGATTTCCAGATCTTTTGAAAAATATGCAAATAACCCTAAGCGCATTGATCTAGGCACCTAACTCTAGGCATTTTTAAAATAAAATCAGGATCTAAGAGCTACTGGTTTTTGTTTTTTTTTGTAGGTCTAATGCATAATGGAAAAATTAATGCAGGACCTGCAAATATAATTTTAACCCCCCCCCCCCACACACACACACACACACTATTTTACAGCAGCATTAAAAATGGGATTGGTGCACAGAAAGTTCCACATTAAAATGTGCTAAGCCCATTTTTAAAAACCTTTTAATAAAAGGGCATCTTAGATTGTAAGCTCTTCGAGAATGGGAAAAACCTAGAGTAGCTGAATGTAACTCACTTTGAGCTTCCACTGAAAAAGGTTTGATCTAAATCCAAAATCTCTTTCTTTCTCTTCTCCTTATATTGACAGCAGGTGCTCCTAGCTGGATAAGTGTGTTTAAATATCTGGCCCAGCTTAAAGCATATTTATTTTGAGAAACCTTTCCAGAATAAACAGTTATTGAAAGCTATGTTCTGCCGGTGATCTTTGAGCTGGGAGACAGGGAGAACTTTGGGATTCAAATATATATTTTTAATCTTTCTTATTATATGAGGGGCTACTGAAAAGTTCTCAACCCAACCAACAAATTTGGGGCAGTCTCCAATGAGGGCTATACAATTAGGGCCTCTTCTATCAAACTACGCTAGCAGTTTGTAGCGCGGTGAGCTGCGCTGAATGGCCCGCGCTACTCCTGATGCTCATGGAGTTTCTATGAGTGTCGGGAGCAGCCCGGGCCATTTAGCATGGCTCTCTGCGCTAAAAACTGCTAGCGCAGTTTGATAGAAAAGGCCCTAAGTCCAGGGATTTCCCACTTTTTTCGTTCTGTCAGAAAAATATGGAACAAAAAAATGGAAAATTGCTGGACTAAGTGTATAGCCCTCAATGGAGACTGCCCCTTCTTTGTTGGTTGGGCTGACAACTTTTCAGCGGCCCCTTGTATTATGGCATTCTTTTCTATATCCTGTATTTTTAACTGTAAC
The DNA here is from genome assembly GCF_902459505.1 of Geotrypetes seraphini. Classification (NCBI taxonomy): domain Eukaryota; kingdom Metazoa; phylum Chordata; class Amphibia; order Gymnophiona; family Dermophiidae; genus Geotrypetes; species Geotrypetes seraphini. Next base: position 313,320,305 of record NC_047084.1, on the reverse strand, counting down.
CCGCTTGTATGGACTTTGCGCCCTTAAGTGGATAAGCAAATGAAATAAACAACATCAAAGCAAGTGCCATAAGGCGGTAAGAGGGGCTAAAAGGGACTACGAGGAAAAAATAGCCAAGGAGGCAAAACATTTTAAGCCGCTCTTTCGATATATTAAGGGGAAACGACCCGCGAAGGAAGCAGTGGGGCTGTTAGATGACCATGGAATAAAAGGAGAAATAAAGGACAAAGCCATTGCTGACAAACTGAACACATTTTTTTGTGTCTGTATTTACCGAAGAGGATATATCCAATATACCAGAAGCCAACAGAATATACACAGGAAATGAAAATGGGAAAATGACAGGGTTTAGGGAACTTAAAGGGGTTATAGCTGAACTGCTTCAACTAATAGCCAATTTGTTGATCAAATCAGGAAAGGTTCTGAAGACTGGAAAGTGTCGAATGTTACGCCGATCTTCAAGAAAGGTTCGAGGGAGAATCTGGGAAACTACAGACCAGTGAGTCTGAATTCTGTACTAGGAAAGATGGTAGAGGCGCTGATAAAGGACCGCATCATCGATCACCTTGATGGACACAAATTGATGAGGACCAGCCAGCACGGCTTCAGCAAAGGAAGATCTTGCTTGACTTCTTCGAGGGAGTAAATAGGTAGATAGAAAAGGGTGACCCAAACGATATCGTATATCTAGATTTTCAGAAGGCATTTGACAAGGTCCCACATGAACGTCTACTTTGAAAAATTGCGAGCCATGGAATTGAGGGTGATATACTCACGTGGATTAAAAACTGGTAGGTGGATAGGAAACAGAGAGTGAGCATAAATGGACAATACTCGGACTGGAAAAGCATCACGAGTGGTGTGCTGCAGGGTTCGGTCCTCGGGCCTTGGGCCTGTGCTCTTCAACATATTTATAAACGACCTAGAAATTGGCGCGACGAGTGAGGCAATTAAATTTGCGGATGATACAAAGTTATTCAGACTGAGTAGTGAGGATACAGGATTGTGAAGACCTACAATGAGACATAGATACACTCGAGGAATTGGCCGCGAAATGGCAAATGAGGTCAACATGGATAAGTGCAAGGTGATGCATGTCGGTAACAAAAATCATATGCACAAATACAGGATGTCCGGTGCTATACTTGGAGAGAGCCCCCAGGAAAGAGACTTGGGAGTACTTGCAGACAAGTCAATGAAACCATCCGCGCAATGTACGGCGGCAGCGGCGAAAAGGGCAAACAGAATGCTAGGAATGATTAAGAAGAGGATCACAAACAGATCTGAAAAGGTTATCATGCCATTATACCGGGCCGTGGTACACCCCCATCTGGAATACTGCATCCAACACTGGTCGCCTTACATGAAAAAGCACATAGTACTACTCGAAAGGGTCCAGAGAAAAGTGACAAAAATGGTTAAGGGACTGGAGGAGTTGCTGTACAATGAGAGGCTAGAGAAACTGGGCCTCTTCTCCTTCGAAAAGTGGAGACTGAGAGGGGACATGATCGAAACATTCAAGATATTGAAGGGAATTGACTTAGTAGAGAAAGAGAGATTGTTCACTATCTCCGAGGTAAAGAGAACCAGAGGGCACTCGCTAAAGTTAAAAGGGGATAGATTCCGTACAAACGTAAGGAAGTTCTTCTTCACCCAGAGAGTGGTAGAAATCTGGAACACTCTTCCAGAGGCTGCTATAGGGGAAAACACCCTTCAGGGATTCAAGAAAAGGTTGGATAAATTCCTGTTGGAACAGAACATACGCAGGTAATGCTAGTCTCAGATAGGGCACTGGTCTTTGACCTAAGGGCCGCCGCATGAGCAGACTACTGGGCACGATGGACCACTGGTCTGACCCAACAGCGGCAATTCTTATATTCTTATGTACTTTGATAGATACTTTTCAGTTAAAAAAATAAATAAATCAGTATCTTTAACTACCAAGGGATCAATAGTCAGCCAGAACAATCAGCATTTTTATAATCCACTACAAGTACCGAATATTCAGGTCACTGGAAGTTATCTGGATGATGGCTAATATTCAGTGCTGGTACATCTGGGCAAATTAGGACCACTGTTCCCTCTCCTCTGAGCCAGAATCCTCCATCTATAGTCCTGCCAGTGGGGGGTGCTGTTTTACTATTACATTTTCAATATCAAAGGACAGGCAAGTTTTGCAGACCTCCAGGGAGCCTGCCTTTCCCGGTTCATAGACAACACCGCGAAAGACAAAGGCGCGCGCCGACAACTGAGTGCAAGATGGAGGCGCGCGCCGAAGAAAATTACAGTTTTTAGTGGCTCCGACGGGGGGTTTTGTTGGGGAGCCCCTCCAGTTTACTTAATAGAGATCGTGGCGGCGTTGTGGGAGGTTTGGGGGGTTGTAACCCCCCACATTTTACTGTAAACTTAATTTTTTCCCTAAAAACAGGGAAAAAGTGAAATTTTCAGTAAAATGTGGGGGGTTACAACCACCCAAACCCCCCCAATGCCCCCACAACGCGGCGCGATCTCTATTAAGTAAAGCCCCCCTGTCGGAGCCCTAAAAACAGTAATTTTCTGTGGTGCGGGCCTCTGCGCTGCGCTCAATTGTCTGTGCGCGCCTTTGTCCCGGCGCGCTTTTGACCTGACACCGCCTTTCCCTGGTGATTGAAAAAACACTGGCAACATTGAAGTTGGAGAACTTTGGCTCAACTTAGAGGGAACAGTGTTTAAGACACCAATATGCGTCACATCAGGACCACTCTACTGCCTCTAGACCATCCTGACACTAAGCAGAGAGCCCTGGCAGTCAGAGTTGATATTCACTATCACAATCCAATTAAGTGCTGCTGAATTTCAGTGATTGGGTGGGACTAGGGTTACCAGACGTCCGGATTTTCCCGGACATGTCCTCCTTTTAAGGACACGTCCAGAGGTCTGGACGGCTTTTCAAAACTCGGCACTTTGTCCAGGTTTTGAAAAGCTTCCCAGGCACGTGACATCACTGCGTCGTGTCCTCGCATGCGCGGATGCCCTGGAGGTGGGGCTGGAGGCGGAACAGGATGTGACAGAGGCAGAACTGGGTGGTCCTGGGGGCATGGCCATGGGTCCAGATTTTCCTGAAGGAAGATCTGGTAACCCTAGGTGGGACAAAACAATTTAACTGGTTAGGAGCCTTTCATGTCTACTTAAATTGCTCTGGGTATTGACTGATAAATTTTGAGGGTGGTAAAGAAATATTACTACGGCTTGAGGTTTAGCCTCAGCTACAACCAATTATGTGTAAATATGGCCTGAATATATATAGAATTATAAAGTATCTTACTGTGTGCAACATTGTTGATGCAGTCCAGGTATTTCTCACCATTCTCATCAAACATGTATTGTCCTTGAGCACGCACAATCTTGATAGGATCATTTGAAAAGAAAACTTTGCAAGACGGTCTGAAATGCAGAAAAATAAGTTCTTTTATTTGAGCTATCCTTGTAAATGCATAGCTAGGTATCATTCCACTACATATGCCTTTTTTGAACCGACACATCTAACTGTGTTCCTGGCAACAAAACATATGGGAGGAGACAGTAAATACATCAGGCAAACTGTTCTATTAATATTTCTTTGTCTTTATGTCCATTTATGAAGTCCTGGATCCATACAATGTGGACTTGCATGATTTTTATTTTCTTTGATTATTGTTGTACATTATTTCTTTAATGTTATATAATGGGAAAATTTCACTTTTCTTTAAAAAAAAAGTATATTCTTGGCTAAAAACTTAAATGTTAACAAATGTAATTTGGAGTTTTTTGTGTTTTTTTTTAGGAAAACAGAAAAGAAAACACCTTTAATATGAGTTTGTCTTAAGGCTTCATTTTCAAAAGAAGGACAGCATGACTTTACACAGGAGTGTCAATGCTTCAGGCATTAGTGTACTGCGGTCAGAGTCTATTCTAAGACAGCATCTGGGTGTCCAGATTCTGTTATATAATACCAGCATCAGTCTCATATATACAGTGGCACCTCGGAATCCGAACACCCCAGAATCTGAACTCTGCTTTGGAATCCGAACGGCCTGCATATTGTAAGTGTGTGTTTCTTCCCCAGAATCTGAATACAGCTTTGGAATATTTGTTAATATTTTACCTTAAAATCCAGTGTATTTACTGTTAAAATTTGAGTATGTGGGACCCAGGAACGGATTAATCAATTTTCTATTATTTTCAATGGGAAAAATTGTCTTGGAACTCGAATGGGGTTCTGGAACGGATTAAGTTCGGATTCCAAGGCATCACTGTATATATAAACTGATGCTAGTATTACACAGCCCTCAGACTGATCTACTCACTGAAGAAGTACAACTTCATCACCATCGCCTACCAAGGCACACACTGGCTACCTGTACAAGCACCAATACTTTTTAAATTCTACTGCATGCTCATCAAAACCCTAGATGGCAATGGACCATCCTACCTGAACACTCACCTAACTTGGAACAACTCGCCCACCCCCCAATCAAAGGAATTCAATGTAAAAAATATATATATATACAAAGGACTACTCGCCACCCAAGCAGCAAAACTAGACAGCCACATCTCCAATTTACTGATCTCAGCACCAAACTATAAAACCTTTGGGAGGGAAATAAAAACCAGGTTATTCAAGAAATCTATCAAGACAAACTCATGATACAACCAATAACCTCACTCCATCACCAGACTCCAAATGTTCCAACCAATAGCTTCCCTGTATTCTTCTGGTCTGTAGTTGAAAGAATGGAGTGGTGAGATAGACCAATTTTTTTTTCATTTTTGACAGCTTGCACTACGGGCTTTGTGAAGCAGCTACGACGCAACGCGTCAAGCCCAGAATTCTATCAAAATGATTTTACATCAGTATAAATCTCAGATAAGTGGTTTCTTTTGAATTTTTTTTACTTGCAATTCATAAATCAAAAACTTGTGCAATGATTAAAGAGTGAAGTTACAGCTTGTTCAAACGTCCAGTCCCTTTCTGGCATTTGGTCTGATAAATCAAATTTAACGCTGAGCACTGTTTTGAAAAAGCTGGTGAATGCATGAAAGATTTGTGTGAAGTTTCATTAGCCACTTCTTGTGTATATGTTCATCTTCTGGATATGACCAGAATCTCATCGTTTTGTAATCCGCATAGAGCAGGGGTAGGCAATTCCGGTCCCCGAGAGCCGGAGCCAGGTCAGGTTTTCAGGATATCCGCAATAAATATGCACGAGATAGATTTGCCTCTCAAGGAGGCAGTGTATGCAGATTCATCTCATACATTTTCATTGTGGATATCCTGAAAACGTGACCTGGCTCCGGCTCTCAAGGACCGGAATTGCCTACCTCTGGTCTAGAGCCACAAGGTATTGAAAGAATAAAAGAAACTATTGTACACCAGCCACAGACCTGGAAATCATTTAGGCAGCAGTTTCCCTTTAAAAAAACTGTCACTTTATTTACATATAGGGTTGGATTCAGTAAATAGTGCCCACCGCTATGGCTCATAGTCTATAAATGGTGCCTTAACTTAGATACCGGTAGGCGCCCTACCAGCGCCTAAGTTAAGAGGGGAAAACCATTTACGAGTTCTTTTAAAAAAGAGATTTCCAGGCACCTACCGCATCGGAATCATGCCTCCGGAGGAGCCTACTGGCATCAAACGCCACTGTAGGCGTGGCTAACACCAGAAGTGGTGCTAGATGCGATTCACGTCAAAGGAAGGCGCCGGAAATGTAGTTCTTGAAAACCCTGGCCTATATTTCTGCCGGAGGCATGGTTCTCTAAGCAGCGCCGTCGTGCGATTGACATGCAATCGGCCGTCAACAGCACCTTTTAGAGAACCTGGGCCTATGTTTATAAAGGGTGCTCCGGGATGAACGCTCTTTACAGAATATGATTGGTCGCTAAATTCCACCCCCCCAAATTTGGATGCTAGGAGTTACACCAACTGGCACACATCCACAGTATTCTGTAATACTTTGTACAATTTTCCAGAACACTATTAATTATTTCTATGGCACTACCAGACGTACGCAGTGCTGTACAGAGTCACAAAGAAGTCAGTCCCTACTTGAAAGAGCTTACAATCTAAAAAGACAAGACAAGCAAATAGGATGTCATGGATACAGTTAAGGGGAATGGTTAATCAGCTGGCTGGGTTGGACGGTAGAGAAGTAGGGTTAAGAATTGAAGGCTATATTAAAAAGGTGGGTTTTCAGGTTGCTTTTAAATAAGGGAAGGGGCTTGTTGGACAAACTCGGGTAATTTACTCCAGGCATAGGGGGCAGCCAGATGAAAGGAAAGAAGTCTGGAACTGGCAGTAAAGGAGAAGGGTACAGCTAAGAGCAGCTTATCTAAGGAGCGGAGTTCTCTGGGAGGTGTATAAGAAGAGAGAAGGGAGGAGAGATATCGAGGGGCAGCAGAATGAACACATTTGTGGGTCAGCAAAAGGAGCTTGAACTGTATGCGAAGGTGGATAGGGAGCCAGTGAAATGATTAAAGGAGAGGGGTGACATGAGTGTAGCGAGGTTGGTAGAAGATGAGTACAGCCCATGCCTCTCCCGTGGGGACACCCCCTTTGAAGCTGCACATGGATACATTTAGGGGCTGCCGTACAACTGTCCACATAAGTGCATTTCCATGCCAACCTGCCATTTCTGCTATTTTGGCGCCTTGTATCCATGGGAACGTGTTTCCATGCTGATATTTGGGCACAGAATTGGCGTCTAACTTTAGGTACCATTTATAGAATTTTCCCCCATACCATATAAGCCACATCCAGGGAGAGTGTGGCGCAGTGGTTAAAGCTACAGCCTCAGCACTCTGGGGTTGTGTGTTCAAATCCATGCTGCTCCTTGTGACCCTGGGCAAGTCACTTAATTCCCCGTTGCCCCAGGTACATTAGATAGCTTGTGAGCCCACCAGGACAGACAGGGAAAATGCTTAAAGTAGCTGTATATAAACCACTATGAGTGTGGTTGCAAAACTACAAAAAGGCAGTATACAAGTCCCAATCCTTTTCTCTGATGTCATAATACCTCATTCCGCCAATTAAAACCAACCTCATCATTGATGTCATAATGGCTTCATTGTCCTATACCTGGCTCACTTCTGATATTTTAATGGAGGAGAGTGTAGTGCAGTGGTTAAAGCTGCAGCCTCAGCACTCAGGGGTTGTGGGTTCAAACCCATGCTGCTCCTTGTGACCCTGGGCAAATCACTTAATCCCCCCATTACCCCGGGTACATTAGATAGATTGTGTGCCCACCGGGACAGACAGGGAAAAATGCTTGAGCATCTGAATAAATTCATGTAAACTGTCCTGAGCTCCCCTGGGAGAACGGTATAGAAAATTGAATAAATAAATCCACTTATGAAGCTGGTTATAAAGTTAGTCTCATTGGTTTTTTTGATTTGTATTTATTATGTATGTAATGTTGTGATCTGCTTTGTATAAAGGTAGAATATAAATAATAAGCTATAAACTATAAATACATTTTATAACAATTTGCAGTCCTACTTTTGTTGCAATCTTAGGGCTCCTTTGATGAAGCCGCGTAAGTGGTTTAACGCATGTAATAGCGTGCGCTAATTTGCTGGCCACGCTAGTCGCTACCGCCTCCTCTTGAGCAGGCGGTAGTTTTTTTGGCTAGCACGGGGGTTGGCGCGCGCTAAAAATGTGCACGCGATAAACCGCTGATGCGGCTTCGTAAAAGGAGCCCATAGTGTTTCACAATTTAACTTTCAAACAAGGCAACGTCTAGGAAGAAAACCTTTCAGAGTCTTTACAGACAGAAGTTTTACGTTATGCTAATCACACATTGGCCTGATTTTCTTGTGCAAAGGTTTCTGGCTTCAGAGGTAAAGGAGGATCTTGAAAAACAAAAAAAAAAAAATTGACTAATTCACTTTTCTGAATAAGGCTTTGTGTATTCAACTATTTATCCTGGCAGGCTTTTAACAAGCTCAAACTGGTTTCAGCCCTGGTTTCAGGTAGACAAGTGCATTCATTATCTATAGAGATCAGCAGATTCATTAATCTGGACAACCAGTGGACAGGCAAGTCAGCAACTTCTGCATTCTAACCCTCACCCTTCCAAAGAACAGCAGGGAATGACTTTAGGAAGACAAAACACCTGAGCAAAGAACAGGGTTCCAAACTGCAACACGGTATCCATTTCTGCTGATGATATTTTCCTGCGTTCCTTTGTTTTCAAGTTTTCAAGTTTATTATAACATTTGATTAATCGCTTATTCCGAATTCTAAGCGATGTACAAAGTAATAAAATTACAAAAGTACAAAATAAGGGGAGACAAACTTAAAAGAAATGTATTATAGCCACTGATACATAATAATGATTAAAATTACAAATATAAACAAGTTTCGTAGCTACTAATACATAATAAATTAAGATAGACATACATTGATAAAAAAAAAGAAACAAGAGGAAAACTCAGGATGAAATACAATTTAAATAGAACAATCGAGGTAAAAACAATAGGATGGGAAATAAAAGATGATAGAAGTAGTTAAAAAAAAAAAAAAAAATTCAGAGCCAAAAGCAATTCAATTAAACATTGAATGCATCTTGAAAAAGAAGACTCTTTAATTTACTCTTAAATATTCCAAGATTCTTTTCATCTCTTAGGTGAATTGGAAGAGGATTCCAGGATTGAGGAGCCGTGACAGAAAAAAATAGTCTGCCGCCTTGTGTTAATTACTTTAAGAGAGGGAATGACCAACAAATTTTGGTCACTTGACCTCAGAAGTCTAGGCAATGTGTATGGAATTAAAACCCTATAAATAAAGGCTGGGGTTTTAGATGCCAGAGATTTAAAAGTGAGAAGGCATAGTTTATACATTTTCTTCCAGCGTTGTTGTTTGATTATTTTAATGCTTGCTGACACACACTGATGTAGGACCATTAATCTTGCTCAACACTAAGGATTACATTTGAACAGTTTCTACTTGTTGGTGTTTTTTGTTTTTTTTAGAATGTTGGCACCACAAACAGTGGCTCCCTCAGGAGGCCAGAACACGTGTACCTAGAATCTGTCCTGTCGGAGCCACTTGTCAAGAATGAGAGAGACTGCCTACCCACACCTCCCAGGGGCTATAGTTGTCCCAGAAATGTAGACCTAGGGATTGAACTTGGGTCTTCTGTACCTGCTGGCCAGGCCTGCCTCTTGTGTTTAGTTTTGAAAGAAAAGCCCATAGTGCAATTCAGCTTGTTAAAACTGTGTCTGGCGTAGAACTGGTTAAATCAGTGTTTGCTGCCAGTCTTGACCGAAAGGACTTTAAGGGGCAGTTCTAGGATTTGGCTACTCACTGCCATGTACTGAGCGTCAGTTCTACAACTACATCTCCTTGGCAAGTTTCCACTATTTATTTATTTATATACTCCTATCAAGGCTTTATAGTCAGGTACTCAAGCATTTTCCCTATCTGTCCCGGTGGGCTCACAATCTATCTAATGGACCTGGGGCAATGGAGGACTGAGGGACTGCCCAGGTCACAAGGAGCAGTGCAGGATTTTATCCCACAACCTCAGGGTGCTGAGGCTGTAGCTCTAACCACTGTGCGACTCCTTCCTACAGAATGCTAGCATAAGTTAGCATTGAGATGCCTACATGTAGCGGTACCCATGTACACCAGGTCTATGCCTCTTGTGTGCTGGCATGCCTAAGTGTGCATGTGTAAGTATGAGCCATGCCCATGTCCTACTCCTATGGGGTTAGCACTATAACCCTTAAGTGCTCCCTTATAGAATAGCATTTAGGGCACTCGCACGCAAAAATGCCAATCAAGGTGTCATTTGCACGTGCAACAGGCACTAGGTTATAGAACTGCCTCTGATGTGTGCAAATGGAACTCATGGACATTCTATATTTTAAACTCAAAAAAGTACCTGCTGATTAAGGATTAGTCCTTATGCAAGAAAACAAGTGTCAACTCACTTTACCTCTATTTTGTTTGAAAAAAAAAAAAAAAAAAATTGGGTGCATATTCAATAGCACTTTTTTGAATAACACCACCTGCTATCTGCATAAGTGCAGCTGAGTGGGCTATTTGCTGGCACTAGGGGGTAAATTCTCAGAAGGTCACTGAAATTTAGGTGCCTCAGGGGTCAGAAAAAATATATTTCTACAAAAAACATGTATACAGAAAATAAATTAGTAAATACACAAGGAGAGTGTGGCACAGTGGTTAAAGCCACAGGCTCAGCACTCTGAGGTTGTGTGTTCAAACCCATGCTGCTCCTTGTGACCCAGGGCAAGTTGCTTAATCCCCCTATTGCTCCAGGTACATTAGATAGAGTGTGAGCTCACTGGGACAGGGAAAAATGCTTGAGTACCTGAATAAATTCATATAAACTGTTCTGAGTTCCCCTAGGAGAACAGTATAGAAAATTTAATAAATAAATAAAATTATATAAATAGATAATTAACCCCCCATTTTACAAAACCACGATAGTGTTTTTTTAGCGCAGGCCAGCATGCTGAATGCTTTGCACTGCTCCTGACATTCATAGGGGCTCCTTTTACGAAGGTGTGCTAGCGTTTTTAGCGCACGCACTAGCTGAAAAACTACTGCCTGCTCAAGAGGAGGCAGTAGCAGCTAGCGCGCGTGGCATTTTAGTGCAAGCTATTTCGTGTGTTAAAGCCCTAAGGCGCCTTTGTAAAAGGAGCCCATAGAGTTTCTATGAGTGTTGGGAGCAGTGCAGAGCATTCAGCACGCGGTTTTGTAAAAAGGGGGATAAATAATCAAAAGATAACAAGTAATAGTAAAAATCTATAATGAAATCAAAGATCGCAACACACCTATACATTTAAAATCAACTGAGCTAAAATACTCAAATAATAAAATATAATGTAATTCAATTTTAAAAATCTCTATTGTGAAATGTAAATGAAATATATGAATTCAGAGAGCCTACCTTGTCAAAAAGCTTCCAGACAAAGTGGAAGAGAAAAGTTACCTAGCTATGTTCAGCATTAAAATCTAATAGAAATATAATTTCAATGCATAAACACCCTTGCTGCCTAAAGTGCACCCACAATGAAATCTAATAAAACATAATTAAAATATAATTTGAATGCATAAGCATCATTGCTGCCAAGAATGCTTACTAACATGAAATGAGGAGGAACTATGAATATTTGTACAGTATAAGGTATGGGAATCTAAAGAAGGATAACTGTGTTATGAATATTTAAGCACAAAGCTGAAAGAGAGATATGAACGTGTGGATGTGAAGCAAGCAGACAGAAAACAACCTGTGGATAATCAAATGTAATAATAAAGGGCATATACATTGCCGATGCAATGCTGTCCGATGCCTGAAGCATAGAAGTTGAAGACACTGAAAAGTTGTCATGCATATTTTTTAAGGAGATGGTAGTCTTAGAGCTATTGGCTCCAGTTTCTTTGGGGAGGGGGGAGCTTGGGGGGAAGGGGGTTAACATTATCTGGGCAGCAGACTGAATATCACCACTATCCAGATAAGTTTCTGCACTGACCAACTTTTCTAGATATTCAGCGCCAGTCACTTTCTGGATAGTAGCGCAGCTGGAACTTTATAAAATCCACTGATGGGAGGGGCTGATTACACAGGTCAATACATCATTTTCATCAAAGTTAATATTGGGTGGGTTTTGTAGTATTTTTCATTCTGATTTCAAATCTGTGTTTAGTTTTTCACTAGAACGTCACATTTTTGTAATGAGGTTCATTGTATATCATTACAAACGTTAATTGGGCGATATATCAAGCGTTGGTTAACAACAGTAGTATTTGGGGTTTTTTTTATGCTACAGACAGTGATTAATTTTAGTCTTTATCATGCCAAGACATTGTACTAATCATCTAGATAGTTTCTGTTCCATCTGTGGTTCATTCACAATGAAAGCATGTCACCCAATTACCGTAGATCTGGAGAAGGTATACAAATTGTACTTTAGCTGTCCACTGGGTGACCAGGATAAGTTTTGGGCTCCACATATCATCTGTACCAGTTGTTCCAAAGGACTTCGTGATTGGCTCAATTGACAAAAGGCAGCGATGTAATTTGCAATCCTAATGATATGGAGGGAACCACCAAACCATATGAAAGATTGCTTCTTTTGCCTTGTGAACACAAGTGGATTCTCAGCTAAAACTAAGCACAAAATCTGCTATTAGGCCTGCTTCTCATGGTGACTCACTGTACCTACACAAAATGGACTTGCTTCTGTGGAACATGATGAGGAATGTGATGATGCAGCAGCTGGTCACAATGCAGAATTATCTGATCCTTTTTTTTTTTTTTAATTATCTTTATTAACAATTGCAAATGAACAGACAACCACGAGCAAAACAAGCAGAAAACAGAGCATCCGGCAAACAGCACTGGATACAACAACAAAGTATATGCAGTACAAAAAACCCCATGGATGGGTGCCCATCACAATCGACATTTTAAAATATCAACCCCACCAAACAATCCCACACAAGCCCAAGCCTGCAGCACCAACCACAACAAGCACTCCACACACAGGCCTCTAAACAACCAACCAGCCAAATGCACACACCCCCACACACACATACACACACACACACACACGGGTGCAACTACCCGAGTGAGAACAAACCCAAAAGCAACAAAAACAGAAAAACAAAAGGAAAGGAGCATCCGCCCCCTCGAGCAAGCAAATCAAGGAGAGGAATCAAGGAGAGGAATTCGGGCCCCCGGTCTCCAGACCGGAACAGAGTTTCAACGCTCGCTGCCACAAATCTCGATAGCAGCGGTGGGTCAGAGTCCCAGCCCTAGGGACACGCTGAAGCTCAAACTGCCCCACCGCCGCCAAACGAGCCAGCCAGTGTGAAAAGGAGGCCACAGAATCTCCTACCCAATGCTGCAACAAGAGCTTTTTGACCACCAAGACAGCCATGTAGAGAATCCTGCGCTGGGGAAGTGTGAGCCCCCCCTCAATCAAGTCACGTTGATCCCCCAAGAGCAGAAAGCCATAAGACCAGGGCACATCTCTCCGAAGAAGGCGCTCCAAAAAGGGGAGAACTTGCAGCCATACTGCAGAAGAAGGGCATTCCAAAAAATGGTGCAGAAGGGTACCAGAGGAACGATGGCATTTGGTACAAACTGCTTCCTCCCAAAGGCCCATACGAGCTCCCTGGACCCGAGAAGTATAAGCCCGGTGCAAAATTTTAAATTGCATTTCCCTAAAATCCGTGGAGCCCCCCATGGTGTTCACAGTGGCAAAGAGATCAAGAAAGGCCTCACGGTCCAAGGGAGTGCCCAGCTCCGATTGCCACCGGGAAGCCAGCCGATCGATAGAGCCCAGGCCCGAAGCGTTTTTCAAAATCCGATACCAGGTAGCCAAGGTGTTACAAGCAGGAGAGACCTGAAAAAACTGAACATCCAAGGGACCACAGAGCCAAGCATCCCCCCAGCGACGTGTTAAGGACAAATAATAATGCCGAGCCTGAAGGTAAGCCCAAAAGTGGGTCTGAGGGAGTTGCCAGTGAGTCTGCAGCTGGGCAAAAGAAAGAAAAAGACCCCCCCCCACCGCAAGTATATCCTGGAGAGTTCTACCCCCTCTCTGCTCCCAGTGCCGAAACCAGGCATGACCCACGCCCGGAGGGAAGTCAACATTGCCATACAGCTGCAACAGAAGGGAGGCTGTCGGAGTTTTCCCCTGCCGTCGCCGCCACCAGCGCCACGCTCGCCGTAGAGGTAAAAGAAATGCAAACTTAGCCCCACCCCCCGGTATAGCCATCAGCGGAGCATGCAAAAGTGACAAAACCGAGTGCAGGGCACACCAGAACTCTACCCATCCCTGGGACGAGAATCTATAACAGCCCGACCATCCTTCATGAATAAAGCGAAATAAAGCGGCGACATTATAATATCGAAGATCGGGAAGGTTCAAACCCCCCCTAGACTTATCCAAAGCTAAGGTGGCATAACTAATCCTGGCCCGCCTATGACGCCAGATGAAAGAAGTGATAATCGAACGAAACAGATGCACCTCTTTATCCGTAACCCAAATGGGCACCGCCTGCAACGGATACAAAATCTTGGGGAGAAGTACCATCTTAGTCAAGGCCACCCGCCCGCAAACACCTAACGGAAGGTCCCTCCACTTATCGCACAATTGCCGAATCGCCTCCAGATGACGGGTCACATTAGATCGATACAGAAGCTTAAGGTCCGGACTTAAATAGACACCCAGGTAATGCATCGGCCCCTTCACCGGCGGTATCTCAAGACTCGCATGCCAGGACTCCACCGTAGTAGACCGCAAGGGGAGAAGTTCAGATTTATCACAGTTAACGCGGAGACCAGAAAGATCCCCGAAGGAACGGACCGGGGCAAGGACCCTCCCTAAATCTCGCCTGGGTTGATCCAGATAAAGGAGAATATCATCGGCAAAGAGATTAATGTGACTCTCCTGGTCCCCAATGTGAATGCCCCGAACAATCGGATCACCGCGGATCTTAGCAGCCAAGGGTTCGATAGCTAACACAAAAAGCAACGGGGACAACGGACATCCCTGTCGCGTCCCCCTTCCCAAAGCAAACGGGGTAGTGAACTGACCATTAATTAAAAGTCTAGCTTGCGGCAGGATATATAAGCTACTGATCCATTGATAAATAGAGCCCTCTATGCCAAACTGACGCAAAACCCAAAAGAGATATTGCCAAGAAATACTATCAAATACCTTCTCCATGTCGAGGCCTACAATAGCCGATTCGCCCTCCAAACCACGCCTGGAGTGAAGGGCCATCAAGGCTCTGATCAAATTCATGGAGGCATATCTGCCCGGCACAAATCCCGCCTGGTCTTCATGAATCAAGAGCGGCAAAAAAGCATTCAATCTATGCGCCAATATCGCAGCAAAAAGCTTGGCATCCTGATTAAGAAGGGAAATAGGCCGATAAGAACCCACCTGAGCTAGGTCCTTGCCCGGCTTAGGCAACAGCACCACATGGGCCATGTTAGGAGTCCCCAAACCCCGATTCTCGGAAAGCGCATTAAACGCCCCCGCCAAAGCAGGAGAGATCTGATCTGACAGAATCTTGTAATATTCAGAGCCAAACCCATCGGGACCCGGCGCCTTAGTCAATTTAAGCCTCTTAATACCAATATGTACTTCCTCGGAACTAATAGGAGCATTCAGTTGTTCCAGCTGAGCCGCTGTCAACCGAGGGAGCTGAAGTCCCCGAAAGAAAGCATCCCTATCAGCGTCCGAGAACGGGCGGTTAGCGTACAAAGATTCATAAAAGTGAACGAATTGCTGTTGGATCTGCCGTTCCTGCGTGTAACAAGTACCCTTCGGGTTCCGAATGGACAGGATAACCTGACGGGTGCGCGGAGGCCGGACCAAATTGGCCAACAGCCTCCCGGTCTTACCCCTCCAGGCATACAACCTATACCGTTGAAAATAAATATCGCGAGAGGCCCGCTGTGTCAAGATATCATCTATGCGACGCCGGACAGTCAGCAAATGAATTTTATCCTCCGCCGAAAGAGAAGTACAATGGCGGGCCCTCAACTGCTGCAACTCCCCCGATAGAGTCAGCAACTCCGCATCCAGGGACTTCCGTTTGCGAGAAAGATAAGCAATAATGAACCCCCGCAGAACCGCCTTGGAAGCCTCCCAATAGGTCACAGGATGAACGGCTTCTGTATTATTGTGAAAGCAGTACTCCGACCACTGTTCCCGAAGTTATCTATGAAATTCAAGATCTCTATAAAGATGACACGGAAATTTCCAATGACGCTCCGCGGGTTCCGGCGTAAACTGAAGCTCCATGACAACAGGCGAATGATCCGACAGGGGATCATAAGAACATAAGAACATAAGAAGCGCCATCTCCGGATCAGACCTTCGGTCCATCTAGTCCGGTGATCCGCACACGCGGAGGCCCTGCCAGGTATACACCTGGCTTACCCTATAGCCAACCATATCTCTATATGCCTCTCTCAAGGAGATATGCATCTAGTTTGCCCTTGAAGCCTAGGACTGTCGATTCTGCAATAATCTCCCCTGGGAGAGTATTCCAGATGTCAACCACTCTCTGTGTGAAGCAGAACTTCCTGATATTAGTCCTGAACTTGCCCCCCCTTAGCTTCATTTTATGTCCTCTTGTCCGTGTCAAATTGGACAATGTAAATAATCTTCTCTGCTCTATTTTGTCGATTCCTTTCAGTATTTTGAAGGTCTCGATCATATCCCCAAGCAGTCTCCTTTTCTCAAGGGAGAACAATCCCAGTGTTTTAAGTCGATCCTCATATTCCAGTTTCTCCATACCCTTCACTAGTTTAGTTGCTCGCCTCTGCACCCTCTCCAGCAGTTTTATATCCTTCTTTAGGTAGGGAGACCAATGTTGGACGCAGTATTCCAAGTGGGGTCTGACCATTGCCCTATAAAGCGGCATTATAACTTTCTCCGATCTACTCGAGATTCCTTTCTTTATCATGCCCAACATTCTATTTGCCTTATTTGCCGCTGCCGCGCATTGTGCCGACGGCTTCAGGGTCCTATCTATCAGTACACCCAGATCCCTTTCTTGTTCACTTTTTCCCAGAGTTGCACCTGACATTCTGTACTCGTATTCCTTATTTTTACTGCCTAAATGCATTACCTTGCATTTCTCCACATTGAACTTCATCTGCCATTTCTCCGCCCAGTTTTCTAACCGACACAAATCGCTCTGGAGTTCCTCACTGTCCTCCTGCGATCTGATTTCCCGGCAGAGTTTTGTGTCGTCTGCAAACTTGATGATCTCACTGGATGTTCCGTTTTCCAGGTCATTGATATAAATATTAAAAAGGATCGGCCCAAGTACCGAGCCCTGGGGTACACCACTAGTCACTTTCTCCCAGTCGGAGAACTTCCCATTTATGCCCACTCTCTGCTTCCTATTTTCCAGCCATTTGCCTATCCATCTTTGTATATCTCCCTCTATGCCATGGCTTTGTAGTTTCCTGAGAAGTCTTTCATGTGGAACTTTGTCAAATGCTTTCTGGAAGTCCAAGTATATTATGTCCACCGGCTTTCCACTATCAATTTGCTTGTTCACGGTCTCAAAGAATTGGAGTAAATTCGTCAAACAAGATTTCCCTTTCCTGAATCCATGTTGACTGGGTTTCATCAAGTCGTGTGTGTCCAAGTGCTGAACTATGCTATCCTTGATCAGTGATTCAATCATCTTGCCGGGGACAGACGTAAGACTCACAGGTCTATAGTTGCCCGGTTCTCCTCTCGATCCTTTTTTGAAGATTGGCGTGATGTTCGCTTTCCTCCAGTCGTCTGGTATCTGACCAGTTCTGATTGACAGGTTTGCAAGTTTTTGCAATAACTCTCCGATTTCAACCTTCAATTCCTTCAAGACTCTCGGGTGAATTTCATCCGGTCCAGGGGATTTGTCACTTTTAAGTTTGTCGATCTGGTAGTATATCTGATCTAAGTTCACTTCAACTGTGGTGAGGCTGTCCTCTATTTCTCCTGTAAACAATTTCTCCGCTTCAGGTATTGTTGAGGTGTCCTCCTTCGTAAAGACGGACGCAAAGAAGGAATTTAGTTTGTCTGCGATTTGTTTATCTTCCTTGATGTACCCTTTTCTTCCCTTGTCGTCCAGGGGTCCCACTGCCTCTTTTGCAGGTTTTTTCCCTTTCACGTATCTAAAGAAGGGCTTGAAGTTTTTAGCCTCCCGGGCTATTTTTTCCTCATAGTCCTGTTTTGCATCCCTCACCGCCTTGTGACATTTCTTCTGTTTATCTTTATGTTTGTTCCAGGCTTCGGTTGTCTTCGTGCATTTCCATTTTTTGAAAGAGTCCTTCTTTTCTTTTATGGCTTCCTTCACCTGTATGGTAAGCCATGCCGGTTCTCCTTTGCCTTTAGTTCTCCGATCTTTGGAAATCCTCGGAATGTAGAGATCTTGTGCTTCTGCAATAGTATTTTTCAATAGGCACCATGCCTGATCGACTGTTTCAAGTTTGTCCACCATCTTCTCGAGTCGTTTTGTTACCATGGCTCTCATGCAATCGTATTTACCCTTTTTAAAGTTTAAGGTGGTGGTTAAGGTTTTGGTATGTTTCCCTTTCCCGCTGTCAACATCTATCCCAACATCTGTCCTCCTCAACATCTATCCCAGTCACCCGGGGGAGCAGAGCGGGCGATACCAACAGATAATCCAATCTAGCATAGACATTGTGGGGATGCGAGTAAAAGGTATAAGTGCGTTCCGTAGGGTGCAATGTCCTCCAGGTGTCCAATAACTGCAACTGGCTAAGCAAAAAATTAACCCCCTTGGCTCCATGGTCCCGGGTCCCCATCTTTACTGGACTGCAATCCAGGGCCGGGTCTGCGGTAATGTTGAAATCCCCTCCCACCAACAGCTGTTAGTCTGGATACATGGCTATCTTGGCCAACAAAGCTGAAAAAAATTTATGGTCATACACATTAGGAGCATATAGATTACACAATAACCATTTGTGCCCCCATAATTCTCCCAACACTATAACATAGCGGCCATCCTGATCTTGGAGAACTTTATGAGTATGGAAGGGCAATTGTTTATGAATGAGGATAGCAACCCCTCGCTTCCGGGTGCCAAAGGAAGACGAGCAGACCTCGCCCACCCAGTCTCTCCGAAGCTTGAGGTGTTCCAGAACGGAAAGGTGGGTTTCTTGCACAAAGGCGATATCAGTCTCCCTCTTGCGGAACCAGGTCAAAACTTTCTTCCTCTTGATAGGAGAGTGAATCCCGTCCACATTTAAGGTAGCTATAGTCACTTTAGTCATTGGGAACAAGTTCTCCCAGGTGAATAACAGAATACAATATAGTACAATAGACAGGCAGCCCCCCAGCTAGGCCCCCCATCCAGGAATACTGGAGCTGGAACACTCTCAAGAAAAGCATGGAACACAAAGGCAAGGCCAACCACCCCCAAGAGCGCTGCACCACCGCATTCATCTCACTCACTCCTAACCATACAGACAACCACCACACAGAACCACAGTCAAACACAACAGGCACTCTCCCGCAACCCCACCCAAACCACCCTGTTCCCTAAAATCCAGAACCTACAGGGTTAAAACAAAGCAAGAAAAATCAGAACCCTGGTTCAACCCCTGCGGAGTTCCCCAGGGATCACCCCTATCTCCTAAACTATTCAATATATACATAGCCTCCCTCAGCTTCTACCTAGACAAACATGGCATAACCTCATACAGCTATGCAGATGACATCACTATTCTCCTCTCCTTCGACCACCCAGAACCCACCATGACAAGCACAATGCACAGAACACTCGAAACAGTAGCAACATGGATGACAGAGCACAAATTAAAACTTAACCCTGACAAAAAAACTTCATCCTCCTAGAAAACAATAAAACTCCTACCTTAACAAATCTAGTAATAAATTTGATCTCATACCCTATTCAACCCACACTAAAACTTCTGGGAGTACTAATTGACAGAGAATGTACCATGCAACCAAAAATCAACAAAGTAATAAAAGCATCATTCGTGACCATGAGAAATCTAAGACAAATCTGAAAATTCTTCGACAGGAAACAATTCCTACTTTTGGTACAATCCCTTATCTTTGGACTAACAGACTACTGCAACATCCTATACTTCCCATATACAGCGACCATGATAAAAGAATTACAACTATACAAAACACAGCCCTAAGACTCATCTACTCATTGAAAAAAATATGACCACATCACAGAAGCATACCATGACTCTCACTGGCTCCCAATACAAGCAAGAGTACACTTCAAATTCTACTGCCTACTTTTCAAAGCTATTAACGGAGAAAGCCCAACCTACTGGAATAACCGACTGACTCAATCCTCCTCATCCAGGCACAGGAGAGCCCACTCACTTTTCACACACCCACCATCCAAAAATGTCAAACGAAAAAAACTATATGACAATCTAATAGCCACCAAAGCAGCTAAACTGGATAGACAAATCACCATTCTGTTGTCATCAACCACAGACTACAAAACCTTCAAGAAAGATTCTAAAACCCTACTCTTCAAAAAAATACATAAAACCTATCTAATACGACCAGTTCCTACCTAAACCCCACCTACCCACTCTACACCCTTAATATACTCTAATATGCTTCTAACTACCCAACTAATGCAAAAATGCCTCTATTTATCCAACACTTACCACCTTAAGATCTCGACAACTCTGGTAACTCTTATGACATCTCTTTTGCTATTCCTGTACACTTTTATGTAAACTTTTATGTAATCTCTGAAAACTTTTATGTAATCCGCCTTGAACCGCAAGGTATTGGCGGAATAGAAATCACTAATGTAATGTATCTTTAAAAGTTTACATGACTGAAAAAAAACAACTAATAACAGACCTGAAATCAGTGTAAAAACTGATTTAGAAAAATGTGCTGTGTTGTCAGATGATTCCGCAAAAAAAAATTTTTGTTGCCTTGTGTTATTGGCCTATAGTATATATTTTCACACAGTGGTGCACATGTTATACTGTAGAAAAAGAGCTGTTTAAGCATTATCAAATGACTTCCATGACATCGTTTTTATTAACTCCGTGTGCACCACGGTTGTTATGACAGAAATCAGGATGCCTACAGATAGAAGAGGGGGAGCTGAAAAGTTATGAGACCAGTGGCACAGTGGTTAAAACTACAGCCTCAGAACATTGAGGTTATGGGTTCAAACTAGAGAATGACATGGGAACCGTTTACGGCGGTAAACCTCTGGTCACTGCAGTAAATCCGCAGGAATGGAGACATTTGCAACTGGTTTACTGCAAGAATCGGGACAAGACCTTTCACCGTCCCGCGGGAATGGGGACAAGACCTTTTACTGTTCCATGGGAGCGGAGAAAAGTCTTACTCCTATGGTAAAAAAAATTGTGCCCGTGTCAGACTCGGCATCTTCTCCCCAGCTCCTCTTGCGCCTATTTTACCTTCAGGATCCAGTCATGCCATGATGAAGATAGAAGGAACCTAAAACCAAAGCTTGAGACCAATAAAATTACCAGACAACAAAAATAAAAAAAATAAATTTATTTTATATTTTATGATTAGAATATTTCCGATTTGAAATATGTACCCTGCTAGAGCTGGTATTAGACATAACTGGGGACTGCAAAGTCCAGGATGTGCTTCTTTAGTTTCCAGCTGGCTTAGGGCTGTCTCTCTGACCAGAGGACAGTTGCTCTAGTTGCACTCCCCTAACATTATTCTTGCCATGTGTAACTAAAGTATTCTGTTAGCTTGATTTTTCTATGTAGCATTCTGTAGTAATTTCAGTTTTCAGGGGATATTTGTGAAAGGGAGGGGAGATGGGTTTTGTTGAACCTTGCTCTGTTTTATTTGTGTTTATAAAATGACAATTGTCAGAGGAGAAGCTTCCGCCCACACACACGCAACTGCTGGGCGGCACAGGCAGGCTTCGCCGGCATCAGTTTCTTTTCTAAAGCGCCGCGAAGGTAAGGGGGAAGGAGGGATATAGATTTGGCCGGAGGGAGGGAGGGAGGGAGGGAAGGGGCCTTCCCTCCCTTAAGTTTCTTTACGCTGCGAAGATAAGGGGGAGGGAGGGAGATTCTCGGGCTACTGAGGAGCAGTGAGGTGGAGAGAGGGAAGGGTGGATGCTGCGGGAACGGGCGGTGAAGGGGATGGTGGTACAGTGACGGGGACAGATTTTTTCCCCATGTCATTCTCTAGTTCAAACCCACACTGTTCCTTGTGACACTGGGCAAGTCACCTAATCCCCCTCCCCTCCCCCCCCCACACACACCCCCAATTACCCCAGGTACATTAGATAGATTGTGAGCTTACTGGGACAGACAGTACCTAAATAAATTCATGTAAACTGTTCTGAGCTCCCTAGGGAGAACAGTATAGAAAACTGAATAAATAAATAAGAAGAAATGATCTGGATAAGGTTCAATCAATGATCTGAAACAATGTCAAAACACAGAATTTTGTTTCTGCAAATTGGCACATAACAAAATAAGATAGCACTCTTTTCAACTACAGTGACAAAATAATGCTCAGAATCTAAGAAGTTGATTGGTTGGGCTGAGATCTTTTCAGCACCCCCCTCATAGTACAGGATTAGAATGCTTTTAACAGGATTAGAACTGTGGGGATATTATTCCTAATTGCATATTCAATTACAAAAAACATGTTTTGATGACGAGCACATTGTTATATTCTTATGTAGGCTTCCTGAAGATAATAATCATGGTCCCTTGTTTTCAGTAAGACATAATCACAAAAATTATTTTAAGAAGCAATGCTTTCAGGGTTTTATTTTTATTTTATATAAATAAACAGTTCCTTCAGCCTGTCATAAATAGATGGGGAAGAAGGAACCAAGGCAAATAACCAGAAGAAGGCAGACAGACTACCTTTCTCTGTTACAGCTTTGCTAAAAATAGCAAGTGTCTTTGCATTTGTGTCAGTTACACCAGGCTTTGATGCAACTTGTCCAGAAAAAGCCTCCTGTGCAATCTGCAATGAACTGCACTGCTTTAGTTCTTCCAAGAATTCCGCTTGGTAGAGAAAGGATGACGACAGTCACTTTTGAATGGTTAGTTACCTCACATTCAGAAATAACAAAACAAAACACAGTTTGGCTTTGCTACTCCTATGAAGGTTGAACGAGTTGTACAAATATACTTTACGAGGGGCCGCTGAAAAGTTCTCAGCCCAACCAAGAAGAGAATGATGTGTCAAGAAAACTGTGAAGTAACTTGTAGATTTCAAGGCTCCACGTCATTCTCTTTTTGGTTGGGCCGAGAACTTTTCAGCAGCTCCTCGTATAGTGCTAGAGAGCTTTAGACCTTATTTATTCAATTTTCTATACCATTCTCATTAATTTATTCAGATACTCAAGCATTTTTCCCTATCTATCCCAGCAGGCTCATAATCTATCTAATGTACCTGGGCAATGGGGAATTAAGTGACTTACTCGGGGTCACAAGGAGCAATGTGGGTTTGAACCCACAACGTCAGGGTGCTGAGGCTGTAGCTTTAACCACTGCACCACATCAGGGTTACTATTCAGAATGAATTAACCAGGCAGGAGAAGTTCTTGCCCCATTAAATCACAATGAGTGGGCCATTCATGAATTTTCAGCCACACTTCACAGTGTTGCTAAAGATCTGGTGGTTAGTTCTTTGGTAGTCCAGATAGGAGCAGGGAGTTATGTGGGCACAGCGATATTCAATGCTAGTGACCACATAGCTAAATGGGCAGATAGGACCACACACAAATAGTAATTCTGATCTGTGGTTTAGTAAGGGGGATTGTCTATCCCAGCCACCATCTTTGTGGGGGCGCCTGCACCCCTCCTCCTCTCCATAGTAAATATGGAAGAACTAAGGCCAGTACTTGGCAGACTTGCATGATCTGTGTCTGTATATGGCATTTGGTGGAGGATGGGCTGGGGAGGGCTTCAATGGCTGTGAGGGTGTAGATGGACTGGAGTGAGCTTTGACGGAGACTTCAGTAGTTGGAACCCAAGCACAGTAGTGGGTAGAGCTTTGGATTCTTGCCCAGAAATAGCTAAGAAGAAGTAGGAAAAAAAAAAAAAACCCCAACAAATTTTTAGATTGAATCAGGTTGGGCAGACTGGATGGACCATTCGGGTCTTTATCTGCATCATCTACTATGTTACTATCCCCGCTCCTTCTCACTCCTCCCCCACTACCACACGCATCCCTTCACTCCCCCTCCCCCTAATGTACCTATATCTCTTCACCAGCGCGATCAGCAGCTCCAACCTGCTGCTCTTACCAGCGTTGGTTCTCCTTCTGGCGTCACTTCCGGGTCCCGCACCTCGGAAGTGATGTCAGATGGAGAGCCAACGCTAGTGTGAGTAGCAGGTTGGAGTCGCTGCTCGTGCTGGTGAAGAGATAGAGGTCCAGGGGGGAAGTGAAGGTGCATGCGGGGCGAGGACAGAGCAGGGGGTGGAGAAGAAGGACACCACTGCTTCGGGCGCCTCTCGACCTCACTGATTTTGCCCAGTTAGCTTTGGAGGTATGACAATGAATATCAGCTGTACCGATATTAGTTCTGGGTGCAGCTGAAGACAAGGAGGTCAGAGTATAGAAAAAAAAAAAATCATTCTCCTATAATAAAAATATGTCAAGCAGAAGAAAATAGGGGAAGACCAATTTGATTCCAACTTGTAAATTGAATGCTATATGAAAAAAATTATTGGCAACATTACAGGGTCCTTTTACTAAGGCGTGCTAGCTGTTTTAGCACACGCAAAACGCTAACGCATCCAGTATAGTCTATGGACACGTTAGCGTTTAGCACGCTAAAACGGTAAGCTCACCTTAGTAAAAGGACCCCTAAACTAGTAGATTAATAGGTCCAGACTCATTCAAAATACCATAAAAATAATTATGTGTAACATAAACCTAAGTCGTTATTTTTATGGTATACTGGATGAGTCTAGGCCTATTAATCTATTAGTTTATTGTCACTGATAATTTTATATTGCATTACATTTTCAAGTTGGCGTCAAAATGGTCTTTCCATACTTTCATCTGCTTGACATATTCAGTGTCAGAGCCCAGATAGGGCTTCATAAAATGATGACCACTTCTGATTGAATATTGATCAGATTTTTTTGTTGTTGTTACAGATATATCAGATTCAATCTCACCATATCTACTGTATGCTAAACCCCAATGTGAAATTCATTTAATCAATTTGCATGAGCTAAAATGTTCTAATTTTAGAGCTACGGAGAGTATGGCAGAAGTGATTGGCCATTAATTTTTTCTTTTCAGCAGATGATATCCCTATAGCAGTCATATCAAAACGTGAATTTGTATCAGGTTAACATCTCCTGAGACAAGTGAAATGTTCTACTGAAAAGAGAAGTTCTTTTCTTTATATATTTTTGCCCCCCAAATTGAAAAAAATCTGGCTCCTTGAGTAAGCAATGATGCTTTACACAATTTTTGTATCATTCAGGACTGATTTATCTGATGGTTCACAGTGTAAGGTTTTGATTATATAATAAAAGGTTATTTGTGTAACTAATTTTATAAAGGCAACATAGGTACCTATTTACACCTGTATAGCTGGAGGAGCAACCTACAACCTGTTGGTCAAACACAGCCTGTTATTGTATTTTATGCAGGCCCAAGAGACCATGGGAAGTACAGAAAGAAAATGTCATGAACTAGAGTTTTGCCAGTTTAAAATACTGTACTTCATAAATATTTTCAGACTAGCCACGCTAGCAGTTTGTTTCCATCATTTTAAGTTAAATTTTTACTTATTTATCACAGAAGGTCTATAGAGCCAGGCTCAGCGTGAGGGGCTGTGGCGTCCTGAGCCAACTTTTGCTTTGGCCCCAACCCTGAAAATCTGGTATTTCTCTCCTCCCCCTATCCCCGTGATCTGTTATTGCCCTCCTTCAAGTCCTCCCTTCCTGAAGGACCAGGTGAGGCACTGGTTCATGGCACTGCTGATGATAACGGTTGCCAAAATCCCTGTTCCTCTAGAAGTTTGAAGGGAGACCGGACTAGGATCTTGGCACTCTTTATCACTGGCACTTTGGGCAGGGCCTCACTTGGTCCATAGGTAGAGATGGCCCTGTATAGAGTTCTGATGTTATGTAATGTTGAGGGGTTGTACTGATGTTTGTGTGGCCCTCTGTGCGTAAAGGTTGCCCATACCTGCTTTATAAAATAGGCACCCAGATCCAGCCACAACAGTATCTCAGTGCTGATGCCCAAATGTATGCCTGTGCCTAAGAAAGTGTAAATGTGTGTATATGATCTGCATGTATAAGCAGGTATGTTCTAGAACAGTGTTTTTCAAACTTTTAACACCTATGGACCGGCAGAAATAAAAGAATTATTCTGTGGACCGGCATCGGTCCGTGGACAGGCTGTTGAAGAACACGAGGCTAAGTCGTGGGCCAGACCCTGCCCATCTCTATCCAATCTCCATCCCAGACCCCGCCACCATTTTAGTACTAATTGTGCCTTTCACGTCCCGTGCCTCATCTGGAAGCCTTCCCTCTGACGTTGCAACGTCAGAGAGAAGGCTTCCGGTTCAGGCGCAGGATGCCCGTAGGAGCCACTGGCCGTGGCTTTGTGCACTGAATCAGTTAGGAAGAAGGAGCTGGCTCGAAGAACACTGTTTTGGGCCTGATGCACGTGCTGGCCCTGTGGACCGGCAGGAAATTTCTGTGGACCGGCACTGGTCCATGGACCGGTGGTTGAAGAACACTGTTCTAGAATACACACACATATCACAACTCCGCATGTGCTTTGCCAAACCACATCCTGGGAACACCTGTGCATAGATCTCATAAAAGCAAGCAAACACTTTCTACGCACATACTTTCTGTGCGTATGCGGCTGTATAATGTAGTAAAAAACCTAGTTTGTTGTAAAACAGACTTTATAGATGGAAAAAGTTTTATAAACGTTCCCCTTTAGGACAATTTTAAAAGGCATTTCCACAGGGAAAAGTCATATTTTATGTAGAGAAATGGGAGGTTTATAAAACTACCCTCCCGATTTGTGGGCAAATTTATGAGAATATAATCTACAGTATATGTTGTAACTTTATTTGGACTGAGTGGAGACATTCCCAGAGGTGAGGGCCAGTGGTGGAAAGCACTATTCCCCTCTAAGCCAGTGATTCTTAACCTTTTTTGAGTCATGGACCCCTTTAAGAATCTGATGAAAGCAATGGTCCCCCTTCCCCAGAAATAGGGTTAGCAGATGTCTAGGAAAACCCAGACATGTCTTCTTTCTAGAGGACTGTCCAGGTGCCTGGACGGACTTTCAAAAAAGCCAGCAGTTTTGTCACACACATCCGCGCATGCTCCAGGCCCTCCAGATGCGGCCAGAGCTCATCAGGGAAGAAGATAGGAGGCAGAACTGGGCGGAATTGGCGGGGCTGGGTTGGAATGGGGCAGGGTTGGAGCCATGTGTCCGGGTTTTTGCGGACTAAAATATGGTAACCCTACCCAGAAATATTCACATAAACACCAATTTTGCATGCAATTAATATAATGTATTTTATTTGTCGAGATTTGATTGTCTCATACATATGACATACACATAGGGAGCCCATAGTATTGTTAAACTTTAAAGTAAACAATCTAAAAAAAAAAATCCTTTCTTTATGCAAAAAGCAAGGGCCACTCATTATAATTATAAAATACAATCCTCTTGTGCAAATTAAAACAGATCTACTACTACTACTACGTTTTCTATTACCATTACTAGTACATCTAATCTCTCGTTATCTGTGAGAAAAATCAATAGTACCAGGCTGTATCGTGAATATAAATGTTAATTTTTATCTGACCCTCATTGACCCCCTAGGAGTCCATGCCGCAGACCCCAGGCTAAGAACCCCTGCTCTAAGCTGAGCATTGCTGCATTGCTGCCAGCGTGTGTGTGTTGGCGGGGGGGGTGGGGGAGGGGGGCGGTATTTCAATATTGTGTCTTCCATTCCTAGGGCTAGGCAGGTGTTCTGGAGTCCTGCACATCTTGCCTGTCCTTCACTGTTGAAAAAGTAAAAGTGATCACAGGGATGAAGCAGGAAACTACAGGCCGGTGCGCCTCACTTCAGTTGTTGGAAAAATAATGGAAGTGTTGCTGAAAGAAAGAATAGTGTACTTCCTTGAGCCCTGAATATGTATACCCTAGACGAAAGGAGTGACAGGGGAGATATGATTCAGACGTTCAAATACTTGAAGGGTATTAACGTAGAACAAAATCTTTTCCAGAGAAAGGAAAATGGTAAAACCAGAGGACATAATTTGAGGTTGAGGGGTGGTAGATTCAAAGGCAATGTTAGGAAATTCTACTTTACGGAGAGGGTGGTGGATGCCTGGAATGAGCTTCCGAGAGAGGTGGTGGAGAGTAAAACTGTGACTGAGTTCAAAGAAGCGTGGGATGAACACAGAGGATCTAGAATCAGAAAATAATATTAAATATTGAACTAAGGCCAGTACTGGGCAGACTTGCACGGTCTGTGTCTGTATATGGCCGTTTGGTGGAGGATGGGCTGGGGAGGGCTTCAATGGCTGGGAGGGTGTAGATGGGCTGGAGTAGGTTTTAACGGAGAATTCGGCAGTTGGAACACAAGCACAGTACCGGGTAGAGCTTTGGATTCTTGCCCAGAAATAGCTAAGAAGAAAAAATTTAAATTGAATCAGGAAGGGCAGACTGAATGGACCATTCGGGTCTTTATCTGCTGTCATCTACTATGTTATTGGATGGACTGTAGCTGGAGGACTCCTGCTCAGCTCATAGTAGTATGCATGGCAAAGAGCAGAAGTTCAGACATGTATGTGCATAAACTCCCTGAGGTGATTTTCAGAGCTGAAGTGTATACATACTTTAGAAAGGTTGATCGTAAATGTACAGGAAAAAAAAACCACCCAGGTGTGCCCTATTAACATGTCCATGCAATGGAAGGAAAATTCTGAACAAGTTAACTCGCTACTTGCGAACACTGGGCTCCTTTTACAAAGCCGCGTTAGTGGCTTTATCGCACGCACCTATTTAGCGCGCGCTAACCCTCGCACTAGCCGAGAAACTACCGCCTGCTCAAGAGGAGACGGTAGTGCAGGGGTGCCCAACGCGTCGATCGCGATCGACCAATAGCTCAGGAAGGCAACTCGAGTCGATCGCACTCATGTTGCCGTCCTGATCTACGGGCCGATCAGCCTTCCTCTCCAGTATTCTCCCTAGGGCCTTTTAGCTGGGTGGTCCACCCAGCTGTCATCTGCCGCTGCTGAACATTTTAAAAAAATACCCAAAAAACCGGCTTGGAGATTTCAGCCCCTAGCGAACTTATGCTCCGGGCTCTAACGTGTGCGTGCAGGCTTCTCTTCTCTTCCCTCCGAAACCGGAAGTTATGCCCGGGGAGGGGGAGGGGGGAGAAGGGAAGCCTGCACGCACATGTTGAGAGCCCTGAAACAAGCGTTCGCTACGGGCTAAGGCGGGAGACATGTTAGTGAAGCATTTCCTCTTCTTGCTGCCGGGTCCTGCCTACTTTCTGTTTCCGCGAAGGCAGGACCCAGCAGCATTTCCCCCAACAGTTCCTCGCGATGCTGGTCGGCCGAAGCAGGGAGAGGTTGGGGCGGCGTCGGCTTTTGGGCGTGTTATTGGCGTCGGCTTTCGGGCCTGTTATTGGTGGCGGTTTGGGTCCTGGTCCCCGATGGCAGTTTGGGTCCCCGATGGCAGTGGCAGTGTCTTGGGGGAGGGCAGAGAGAAAGAAAGAAAGAAAAAGGGCAGGCAGGGAGACAGAAGGAAAGAAGAGAAACAGAAAAAAAGGAAAGGGAGGCAGAGAGAAAGAAAGGGCAGGGGAGAGGAAGGAAAAGTTGGGGGAGGGAATGAGGTGTGGAGGAGAGGAAGCATACAGGCTGAAAGAAGGGAAGAAAGACTGGATGCACAGTCAGAAGAAGAAAGTGCAACCAGAGACTCATGAAATCACCAGACAAGGTAGGAAAAATGATTTTATTTTAAATTTAGTGATCGAAATGTGTCTCAATTTATATCTGCTGTCTATATTTTACACTAAGGTCCCCTTTTACTAAACCGCAATAGAGTTTTTTAGCGCAGGGAGCCTATGAGCGTCGAGAGCAGCGCTGGGCATTCAGCGCAGCTCCCTGTGCTCTAAAAACTGCTATCGTGGTTTAGTAAAAAGGGAGGGGGGTATATTTGTCTATTTTTGTATGGTTGTTACTGAGGTGATAGTGCATAGAGTCATCTGCTTTGACCTCTTTGAAAAACCCTGGAATAGGAATGGTAATTAACATTTTCTATGCGTACAGTGTGCGTTGTGTTTTTTTTAAATTTTATTGTTGGTAGATCATTTTGACTTGGTCATTTTAAAAGTAGCTCGCAAGCCCAAAAAGTGTGGGCACCCCTGCGGTAGTGGCTAGCGCGGCTGGCAAATTAACGTTCACCATTATGCGCGTTAAACCGCTAATGCGGCTTTGTAAAAGGAGCCCACAGTTTAAGATCAAAAAGCAGTTGCTTCCAGTTTTTTTTTTGGTAATAATTTTTATTAGCAAAATGCAACACAGATGATACAGAAAACCAGCAGTACAAGGACACAAGGTCCGAAAAAAAGAAAATACAAAACTCGAACAGGAGAACGTACTGGCAAGCACAGAAATGAAAAGTGATAAGAATTTAGGAATTCTAGCTAAATGCTCATGTGTGTAAAGTAGAGATCTGCACGGGAAAGGGGATCACGGGAATCCCGCGGGTCCCACGGAAATCCCCCCCAACCCACAGGACTCCCACGGGGACCCCCTCTAGCCAACGGGACTCCCACAGGGATGGAAGGCTTTGGAAGCAGGGTTCGTCTATATAATATAATGGACACGTAAGCCTTAGTAAAAGAGGGGGTTTATAAGTTAATTACCTGAACAGAAAACAAAGAAGGGGTTCAACCAAAGAGATTCCACAAGGAAAACAGCAGCGCAAACAGAAAAGAAACTGTGGAATTGATGATCCTGTCAGAAGTAATTGCTGCTTTTTATTGGGACGGGTGGGATGGAGGGAATTCCTTGCGGGGATGGGTGGGGACGGAGAGGATCCTGGCAGGGACGGGTGGAGGTGGGTGGGATTTCTGTCCCCGCACAACTCTCTAGTGTGAAGTCCATTTATCTTTGTAAACATCTTGTGTAATTTTTTTTTCTTATAACTTCAGTGTGATAAAAGCACAGATCGGGGTAAAGTGTAGGCCACTTGCAACCACAGAAGATCTGCCTCAACCACAGATACTAATACAGTGAAGACATTTAGGACTTCCACTAAACCACTATCTATGTCCATAGAGAGTACCAGACCACGGGGTTTTATTTTCTTAAAACCCACATTACCAAGACAGCTACAGATGTCCATTTTGTACCTCTTGTCTCACTCTCAGTCAATCCTTTCAGCACCGTAGGATTCAGAATCTTTTGCAAGCAAAGGGATCGGACAGAACTTCCATTTAACAATGCAATACAACTTCTGGTATCCCACAATTTTCTACATGGAATCAATGTGGCTCGCAGCAAGAGGAATTTACATTGACTCAAGGTTTAGAGATAAACAAATTTAACATTGATGGCTCAGGTTGGAAGTAACAACAGACAAGGAAGGAGATGAAGTCCGTAAGTGCCCCAGGGCCCTACGGTTGGAGGCAATTCTGTAATGGAACCAAGGCACCCAGGTAGAGAGTGACATAGGGATGGGTACCTGCAGTTAACCAAGGGACAAGGATGGGGGACAGAGCCCACAGGAACAGGGCGGTGAAGGGGACAGAGTCTGCAGGGATGGCGTGGAAACGGGGACAGAAACCATGGCCACAGGGACAAACTGTGTCCCCGGGTCATTCTCTACACCCAGGTTCTATTATAGAATACTAGCGGAACTAAGTATCAGTGCACCTAATAATTAGGTACCCGCAGTATAAATGGTGATGTAGGTGCGGGTGCTTAAATGAGGCAGGGATGTACATACCTTCTGTACGTTACATGCATAAATGTATGTATCTTCACTCATAAATGTGAACATTCTGCATGAGCACTATTCTAATCACTTAATGCATATCTGCATCCCCCCCCTTGCAGATATGCATTAAGTGATTAGAATAGCGCTCATGCAGAATGTTCACATTTATGAGTGAAGATACATACACATATACAGTATGTCATTATTCTAATATTTACATGACTATTGCACACATAAATGCTTATAGCTTTTACTGTGCTAGACAAGAGTGAGGTGTCATGAGCTTACACTGGCAATGAGAGAGAAATTTGCCCAAGGCTTGTCAGCAGCAGAATTTAAAGTCAAATCTTTACTTCCTAGGGGACAGATGCAGAAAGCTTGCGATAAAGCTTACATAGTAGATGACGGCAGATAAAGACCCGAATGGTCCATTCAGTCTGCCCAACCTGATTCAATTCAATTTTTTTTAATTTTTTCTTCTTAGCTATTTCTGGGCAAGAATCCAAAGCTCTACCCGGTACTGTGCTTGGGTTCCAACTGCCGAAATCTCTGTCAAAACTCACTCCAGCCCATCTACATCCTCCCAGTCATTGAAGCCCTCCCCAGTCCATCCTCAACCAAAAGCCATATACAAACACATACCTTGCAAGTCTGCCCAGTACTGGCCTTAGTTCGATATTTACCATTATTTTCTATGGATGAATAGTGGCAGTACAAGACAATATTCCACCGCATGTAGTAAACAAGATGCAAATGTAGTGCGTGGGCAAATTGCGCTAACAGGAAGGCATGCACGTTTTTTTTTCTGTGCTAATGACCGCCACGTCTTGAAGAAATTGTGGTTTGCTCACGCTTGTACAATTTGGCCCAGAGAAATAGATGTTTATAAATCTGCACAGATATAAAAGTTATTGCTTGTTATTTGGCGTCTTTGCTATGCACTTTTTGTAGGATGGACCCACTTTTTGTACTTTTGTGGTTTTTCATTAGTTCGCTTTCCAGGAAATGAACACAGAAGAATTGGCCCTAATAACACAAGCTGAACATTTTTTTAATGACCAAAACAATCTCCCCTTCCTTCTTCTGCAACTTTTCCTACTGTTCAGACCTTGTCAAAAAAATTTTCTGTCATTATTCTAGTGGCAAAATCAGCTCCTTCCTTTATTTCATTAACAAGGACTTCTCCATGACCTGTTTACCATACATTTTAATACAATTTATGAACATCTACAGTATTCTGCATGAATTAAATCTGAACACAAGCCTTTGGTGCACTGTTTAGCCAATAGCACAAATGTAAATTGCATGGTAATCGTGCGGTACTTTTCTGCATGTATGTTTATCAGTTCATAGCTTTAACCATTAGTCCACTTCCTCTCAAGATGGGCTGGTGGTCAGAGTAAAGGTCCACATTCAGCCTTCTAATCTCTATGTAAATTTGATATGAAATTATAATGCCATGGTCCATTATTTAGGAGGAAGGGGTGAGGGATAAAGATTTGTGTGTGTGTGTGTATTATTTTGCCAGCTGCTCTGCTACTGTGCCAAACACTACAATTAATAACAGTCTCGTTTCATAAGATGAATCCTCTTAACCCTTCCTCTTCCACTGTTACAGAACAATGCTGCCAAGACACTGGGAGAAGCTTTCTTTCACTGTTACGTTGGCAGCCATGCCAGCAGTGTACCAACTTTCATGTTCTCAACTAAAATGGGAGAGAAATGAAAGTCAGCTTGGATTGTGAGCCCACTAGGGACAGAAATAGCACCTGCATATAGGGCTCCTTATACGAAGCCGCGTTAGCGGTTTTATTGCACGTACCTTTTTAGTGTGCGCTAACCCCCGCGCTAGCTGAGAAACTACTGCCTGCTCAAGAGGAGGCGGTAGCGGCTAGCGTGGCCGGCAAATTAGCGTGTGCTATTACGCGCATTAAACCGCTAACGTGGCTTCGTAAAAGGAACCCATAATGTGTACAGCGCTGCATATGCCCTAGTAGCACTATATTAATGATTAGTAGTAGTAGTAATAGTAGACAGACAGCCACAAGTTCTTTCAAGAGGAATCTCACTACAGATGAAAATCTGAAAAACATCAGCTTTCAACCCAATGGGAGACAGAGGGCTGTCAGCAGGAAGAGGAAAGGAAGGAGCTGTTCACCCAGGGGATGAGGGGATGGGGAGGGGGGGGGGCTTGAATAAACCACTCACCCGATGTGTTTCCTCCGCAGCTCTAGTGTCTGCTGCTTGCTGTACAGCTCACTCATAGTGCCCTGCACCAAGCTTGTGCGTTGACAAAAATTTAAAACAAAGAAAAGTTTTCTTCTCCTTATATGTCCCTGTAAATAATTTACTGTGTGCTGGTTGAAGTGCTAAACTATAGGCTAAGGTGTTTCCTTTAATTTCTTAGTTGTTGGACTCCCCAGGGCTATCGTTTCCTCTCCTCTCCAGAACCTCCCAGCCTTCCCTGCTATTATTATTCTCCCTACCTCTCACTCTCTCCCTATCTCTTCTTCTCCAAGCTTCCCTGGCCTTCTGTTCCTTCCTTGCTGTCAAGGGTTTCCTTTTATAACCCTGCTCTAGTCCTCCCCTTGGCCACCACCCTCCTGTTTATCTTTAGCATTGGCAACAGAGCTGCATGAACCCTCCTAAACTCTTTCACTGACATTCCGAGTGGGAACTACCTCTGCCCTCTTGTAGCCCTTCTGGGAATCTTCTCTCTCTCTCCCCTCCCCTCCCCTGCCCAGAAGAGCTGTGTCAGCATAGAACAGTTCTCATCCCTGGAGATTGAAAAAGAACGCTTGTCTAGTGTGATTTTGCATCAGATGTACAAAACTGGAAAGCTTAGGTCAGCAATTATTGCTGCAAATGTATAAGATGTTAGATGTGCAACAGCATTTTAGAAATGAGGAGACGTCAATATCCTTTTTTTTTCCTGTCAAGATTGAATTTCAGGATTGAATTTGAAATGGGAGTTTGATGTATTTTAATGTTTAGTTTTACTGTTGGATTTGTAGAATTGTAAATTTTATGCATTTGTTGTTTTTATTCATTTATGTATGTGGACATTGTAACCCGCTTAAGATATAAAGCGGGATAGAAAATTTTAAAATAAATAAATAAATATGATGTTACATTATATAAAAGATTTGTATCCCGCCAAAGCTCTAATCAATGAGGTTCAAAGTGGGTAACAATATAATCAAGACTACACTCTTAAATGAAATAACTTTCACTTACCTCCATCCCCAAATTAATGTTCAGCCCCCTAGCCTCTAGCCCTCCTCAATATTTTGATAATTTAAACTCAACAATCATGATCATTACACAAAAAATCAAAATGCTAATGGTTCTTGGAGTTTGTGCAGCTATTAAATTGTATTGTTTTGCAGCCGCTTTTTTTTGCTGTGCTCAAGAAGTTACTGTCTTAGGCAACTGCCTAATGTGGCCCTGCTAGGCACCTGCATAAGTGAGAGGCCTGCCTATTTTCCACTCATGCTCTACCATTGCCTTTTTTTTTGGGCAGGAAATTTCTATGTACCCTGTTGATTTTGTCCTTCGGACCTTCTATAAGCCTTTTCAAATGCTCATAGTATTTTTAGAGAATTTTTAAAGTTTGCATTCTCAACACTAGAGGGACACCTAGTGGACCTACAGACACACCCCTGAGGCAGGCCTCCACCTGGGGGCTGAAACACGGAACGTGTCGGGTCGTTGGCTGGATCCTTTCAACATACGTCCATAGGACTTTTGACATATGTGCTTTTATTTATGTGATTTTGTATTTGTTTTGAATTTATTAAAATATAATTTGCTTTTCCCAAGGTTCCCACTTGTTTTCCTTCTGTTGGATTTTGCATAGGGCTTTTTGTTCCTTTTCTTTGTTCTATATATACCATTCCTATGTATACCAATACAATACTGTAAAATATAGGACTCCTTTTACTAAGCTGCGATAGCATTTTTAGCGCGTGCAGAATTTTAGCATGCGCTAAACCCACGCTACGTGGCTAGAACTAACGCCAGCTCAATGCTGGCATTAGCATCTAGCGTGGGGCAATTTAGCACGCGCTAAGTGCACGTTAAAACCGCTAGCGCAGCTTTGTAAAAGGAGCCCTATTTATATACTGTGTCAACCCTTAACTCTAGAACAAGGAGGGGCACCCTGCAGGCTGCTATTTGACTTTATGTGGCCAATGAAACCATGGGAAGTATACACAAATAACATCATTAAGCAGAATTTTGGCAATCTTAAATATTGCATTTTGCAAATATTTTCAGAATGGCCAGTCTAGCTGTTTGTTTCCAGTGGCGTACCTAGCGTATTTGACACCCAGGGTCAATCATTTTTTAACACCCTCTCCTCTATATGAACAAAATTATGTTTAGTAATAATCCATGAGTCACACAACAAGGGTATACCTAGGAAAAGGCAGCATCTTAAACATTGCAGTAAGCACTGGAACATCAATACACCCATTTTACAACTACGTAAATAAGCCAGAGTAGTACAGATCGATCCTGCACAGTCAATGCCAACAGAAAAGCATGACTTTTTTCACACACACTGAACACAGTTACACTCTCACCTAGTATACTATAGATTAAGGGTTCCTTTTATCAAGCCGCGCTAGTGGGGTTAGCGTGTCGGACATTTAATCACGCGCTAACCCCCGCGGCAAGCCAAAAAATTAATGCCTCGTCAATGGAGGCGTTAGCGACTAGCGCGTCAAGCGCTTTAACGAGCGGTATTCCGCACGTTAAACCCCTACTGCGCCTTGATAAAAGGACCCCTAAGTAATTACAAACTAAAAATAGCTGCACCCCAAGAAGCCAGACTCTGCATATAATGCAACACCACAGAAATAGTGATGCATGTCCCCTAGTACTATGCAAAATTTAAAGATAGTAGATGTAAATTTGAAAAGACTGACACATACCAATCACCACATAGGGCTCCTTTTACTAAGCTGTGCTAGCGGTTTTAGCGCGCGCCACAATGCCGCGTGTGCTAGACGCTAACGCCTCCATAGAG
The DNA here is from genome assembly GCF_902459505.1 of Geotrypetes seraphini. Taxonomy (NCBI): domain Eukaryota; kingdom Metazoa; phylum Chordata; class Amphibia; order Gymnophiona; family Dermophiidae; genus Geotrypetes; species Geotrypetes seraphini. The sequence continues at coordinate 313,283,755 of NC_047084.1, read as the reverse complement.
CTGGCATTAGTTTTTTCTGTGTAGCGCGGGGGTTAGCGCACGCTAATCTGCAGTACGCGCTAAAAACGCTACCGCCGCTTAGTAAGAGAAGCCCATAGAAATAAAACAAAAATGGAAAATAAGATACCATTATATTGGACTAATACATTTTTCTATTAGCTTTCAGAGCCCAAAATCTCCTTCTTCAGGTCAGTACCATATACTGCTGTTAAGGTATCCTGTCTTGACCTGAGGAAGGTGGTTTTGGTCTCTGAAAGCTACTCAAAAATGTATTACAATTAGTTCAATCAAAGGATCACTTTATTTCCTTTTTTTCCTTTATAAATGTTTATTAACACAGCTATCATACTACTTTATTTGGAAAAAAAAAATCTACCTTTGTTGTCTCTGGGTTTCTTCTAATATTACTACTACTATTTATAATTTCTAAAGTGCTGAAAGGTGTACTCAGCACTGTACATTTAACATGTAATAGATGGTCTCTGGTCAGAAGAGCTTACAATCTAATTTGGACAGTCAAACAAGACATATAGGGGTTGGGGAGTTTCTAGCAGAGAGAACAATAGGATGGATATAACTCCTGACTCACACAGTGAGTGTGAGTTAGGAGTTGAAAACAGCCCCCCAAAAGTGGGCTTTTAGCTTGGATTTGAATACTGCTAGAAGCGGAGCCTGACATAATGATTCAAGCAGTCTATTCCAGGCATATGGCCCAGCAAGATAGAAGGGACGGAATCTGGAGTTGGCAGTGAAGAAGGGTACAGATAGGAGGGACTTAACGGATGAATGGAGTTCATGGGGGAGAGGGGAGCATAGAGGGAAATAAGTAAGGATAAAATTAACTCTGTGGTCAAGAAATGTTTTTTTAACCTGCATATGCTGAGGAAGGTCATACACCTCTTTCATCATCGTCATTTTTCCATATTAGTTCAGCAATTATATTATCTCGGCTCGATTATTGCAATGTTATCTACCTCAGTACCACAAAAACTTGTCTTTATAGATTGCAACTGATTCAAAATACTGCTGTGAAATTGATCTTTGAGAAACGTAAATTTGATTACGTGACTCCGTTGCTCCAGAGTCTCCATTGGCTCCCGGTTTATTTTAGAGTTCAATTTAAATGTGCTTGTGTTGTTTTTAAAATCCTATATGGTATCTTTACTCCTCTCCTTCCTTTTGCAAGAGGTAACCAACAATTTAAATTATATCTTCCTTCCAAAAAAGGGATTAAAGGAGTCAAGATTTTTAGTCAAGGAACTGTGGGCCAGAATTTTTAAATCGGTCCACTCTGCCTCCCATAGACAATCCGCAATTTTTCTATACCATCGAGCCTTCCGGACTCCTTCCAAAACAGCCAAAATTAAGAGGTCCTCAGATAGCTCCTGTTGGACTTGTAAATCCTCAGAGGGCTCTCTACGACATATGATATACGATTGTCCCCATTTACAGATTTTTTGGTCCTCTATTTGGAATGTGATTACCAAAATTTTTCTTATTAATGACCCCTTTACATTAGATGTGTTAATTCTGGGATCCTCAGCACTATCCTCACCTTTATCTTTGTATCATGATCGCCTTTTGACCCTTTTGCTATTTCTAACTATTCAATTAATTTTGCAAAATTGGAAAGACTTCTCTAATCTCAGCTTCACTCATTGGTGGAATTCGGTTTGTCTTCATGTTAAATATGAACGACATTTGGCAGAACGCTCTAAATCACTATCCACTTATAATAAAACATTGTCAATACTATTGGATTACTGCACTCAAGACCTTTGAACTAATAATATTTATTAGACCTTTACCTGCATAATATCATTCATCTAATTGATTTACTCATTTGCATTTCTCATTGGTGTTTACTATCTACTGTATTCTTAGGACTCATCAGTGACCCCCTTCAACATTTATGATAATTGGATTTACATAGCTTTTGTAATCTATGGTTTTCTATCTTTGCTTAAATTATGGTTTCTTATGCACATCCATTGCCTTACCAACTTCTCTGTCTTGCTATTTATTGTGGCTAGAAGGCTGTATTGTATTATTTGATGCTTTGTGTTGGATACCGATATATTATCTTATTATGGTGATGTACTTGAAAGGAGCTGTCACTTCTTTTCTTGTTGGGCTTTCTCGAAAGCCTTTTGTTGTTTATTTTATACCTATAAAATCAATAAAAATATTTTGAACTAAAAAAAAAAAGATTTTTAGTCAATCTCTGATCTTTAAGTTTTCTCAACTTTGGAATGATCTTCCATTTCTTTTAAGGAGTTCCGGCTCACTTCAATTTTTTTGCAAATCTTTAAAAACTACTTTATTTGCTAAACTCTTTGAAAATTAGGGGTCCTTTTATCAAGGCGCAGTAGGCGGTTAATGTGCGGAATACCACGCGTTCAACCGCCTGCCGCGCTAGTCGCTAACGCTTCAATTGATGAGGCGTTAGTTTTTTGGCTTGCCGCAGGGGTTAGCGCATGATGAAATGTCCGACGCGCTAATCCCCGTAGCGTGCCTTGATAAAAGGAGCCCTTAATTTCCCAAAATTTAGTCTTATTTTTTATGGTTTTATTTGTTAAGTTAATTATTGTAAACCGAGTCCAGCTTTCTTAGAATGATGACTCGGTATATAAAGCCAAGCCTTAGATTAGATTAGAGGGGCTGTAGTGTAAATACACTTGTAGGTCAGTAAGAGGAGTTTGAACTGTATTCGTAAATGGATGGAGAGCCAATGAAATGACTTGAGGAGAGGGGAAAGTGGAGGAGTGGAGGGGTTGAGGAGGAGTGGAGGAATGGAGGAGAGTGGAAGTGTAGGAGTTGGAGGAGTCATCAGCATGGATGTTGAGGTCACAAAGGATGAGGAAAGAAATTGAGGGTTCGAGCAAGAAGGAGAGCCACTACAGATCTGGCTGAAGTAGTTTTTTATGTACCTTTACATGCTCTAGAATCTGGAATTAGCACCGATGGGGAATTTAAGTTTTTGCATTGTAAAGATCCAAAGATTCCTGTGATATATTTTGTCCCAAAGGTCCATAAATCTGTGGTGAATCCCCATGGTCATCCGATAGTGGCAAGGATAGGCTCAGTTTTAGGGCCACTATCAGAATTTTTGGACCTACAACTGAAAAGTGAAGTTCCCAAAATAGCATCATATGTTAAAGATATGACCAGTATGCTTAACATTTTTAAGGGAGATCCATGTTGTTCCATCCAACTCACTTATGGTGACTTTAGATATCATAACACTATATACAAACATTCCTCAGCAAGTAGCCTTACAAGTTATATGTAAACACCTGCCTCAGATGGATTTATCAGAGGCTAGAATAAATCTTTTGTTACAGCTAGACCAAATCGCGTTGAACAAAAATTATTTTCAATTTGTGATATATTTTATGTTCAGGTGAAAGGTACAGCAATGGGGGCTAAAATGAGCCCCCACTATAGCTTGTCTTTATGTAGTGTACTTTGGGGAAATCAATTTATACACTTCGGAATATTTTGTGAAGATGTTACTGTGGAAACGCTACAAAGACAATGTTTTTGCCATTTGGGTGAGCTCATTGCCTGAATTCAAAGATTTTCTGCAGTGGTTGAATCAGCGCAACTCTAATTTGCATTTTTCAGCACAAACTCATTCAAATCAACTTCCTTTCCTTGACTTATTGATTACTTTGAGTAAGGGCAGTTTCTCCACCACCATTTTTAAGAAACCCACTGATAGAAACAATCTCTTATGGTATGACAGCTTTCATCCTCATCACCTTCACAATAACATACCTACAGAACAATTTTTGTGCATAAGACGTATTGTCAAATCAGAAAATCCGGACCCCTAGACCCACCCCCCCAATCCCGCCCAGTCCCGCCCATCCCCCGCCTCCAATCCCTCCCTAGCCCTTCCTCTCCCTGCCTGCTGTTGTCAGGCAGGAAGGGATTCTGCACATGCGCAGATGCTGCACGATGATATCATGAGCAAAGACACGTGTGATGTCATTGTGTGGCATCCACGCATGTGCAGACTTCCTCCCTGCACAACGCGATTTCAGGAGGCTTTTCAAAACCTAGAGAAAGTGCCGGGTTTTGAAAAGCCATCCAGACCCCCAGACATGTCCTCGAAAGGAGGACTTGTCTGGTGAAATCTGGACATCTGGTAACCCTGCACACATGCAAACCTATATTCCTGTTCTCCAGTTAGCACATGACTATCTCTGGTACTGATTAATTTGAAACTAATTTGTGAAACCTTTATTTATTTATTCAATTTTCTATACTGTGCTCCCAGGGGAGCTCATAACGTAAAGGGGGCTGATGCAATATGCTGAAAAGAGAACATCTAGCTTGAATGGAGGGTGGGGGGAGTGTGTGGCCAGATAAGAGTGAGGAGGAAGAAGAGCAGTGACATGACAACAGATCTACCCCACCCTCTTTCAGCCTGTGACATCCAAGTAATAAACAATGCAGATAAAGCAAACCTCAGTGACAAGGAAGTATTAATACTAGAAGTCAGGATGTGCGGTTTATAGGGAATAGACTGAGAAATCATGTTGGAACATATTTCTTCAAAGAATGGGTGTGGGTGCATCAACATTTTTGTAAGTGATATTGCTTAAGGGCTGTTTGGCAATGTTTGCCTCTGTGGATGATACCAAAATCTGCAATAGAGTAGACACCCCTGATGGTGTGAATAAAATGAGGAAAGACCAAGCGATGCTTGAGGAATGGTCTAAAATTTGGCAGCTAAGATTTAATGAAAAGCAACGCAAGGTCATGCATTTGTGCTGCAAAAGCTTGAGGGAAAAGTAATTTAGGGGGTAAAGAACTTGTGTTCATGAAAGAGGAGAGGGACTTTGATGTGATAGTATGTGATAAACTTAAGATGGCCAAACAGGTTGAAAAGGTGGTAAAAGCTAGGTGGATGCTAGGATGCATAGGGAGAAGTATGGCCAGTATGAAAAAGGAGGTATTGATGCCCCTGTATAAGACTCTGGTGGGACCTCATTTAGAATATTGTGTACAATTCTGGAGACTGCACCTAAGATTTATTTAGGGAATTGGATAATAGCATTAGCAATCTCATGCTAGGTCAGATCCCAACTTATTTGGTTTCCTCTGAAGTCATTTGTGATGCCTTTGCCAAAGTTACTCATTTGCCCATTGAACCCTTCCAGATTCAAATTGTGTTCCACCTTGGTACTGCCTTTCCTTTATATGTAGATGTGGAATGGATGGAACCTGTTTTTCCCCTTCATTCTTTCTGAAAATGGGTATCAATTGAAACAAGTTATCAATGTTGGTACTTGGAAAGATAACACTGGCCAACACTCATTTTGGTGCCTCAAATGTTAGACCTGTTTCTGGGTATATTTCACCTGTTGATTCCAAAAATGGCACCAGTTTTCTCCTATAAGCTTTAGTTTTTGAGATACAGAACATGTGCCATATACCACTCTTCACTCTGCTCACCCATTTAAAAAATCAGGATATTTTAATGTAGTATTAAAATTAACATCTTTCAAGCATGAAGGAAACATATTAAAAATTAAAAGAAAAGTGTACAACATGAAAATCTACTTATTTTATAGCAAAAGCACAAGTTTATGATAAAAAATTTCCAGTCATTCAAAACACAAGAAGATCCTTTTGTAAGACTTCCGAGAGTGGGATCTTCCAGGACAATCCCACTTAAGATTCCAGCAATAGTCTGCCATCATGTGTGCATCCCATCTTTCTTGGTATCTGGCTTCCATTGTTTTTCTGTCTTGGTGAAATCTTTCACCTGGCTCTTTGTTTAAGTCACCAAGGTCCTCTGGAAAGCGATCTAAGTGGCTGTGCAGATAATGGACTGAGAGGGGACATGATCAAAACATTCAAGATAATGAAGGGAATAGACTTAGTGGAGAAAGAGAGATCGTTCACCCTCTCCAAGGTGGAGAGAATGAGAGGTCACTCTTTAAAGTTAAAAGGGGATAGATTCCGTACAAATGTAAGGAAGTTCTTCTTCACCCAAAGAGTGGTAGAAACCTGGAACGCTCTTCCGGAGGCTGTTATAGGGGAAAACACTCTCCAGGGATTCAAGAAAAGGTTAGATAAGTTCCTGCTGAACCAGAACGTATGCAGGTAATGCTAGAATCAAATAGGGCATTGGTCTTTGACCTAAGGGCCGCCGCATGAGCGGACTGCTGGGCACGATGGACCACTTGTCTGACCCAGTGACGACAATTCTTATGTTCTTTAACACTCATGTTGCACTACAGTTAGAAATATGTAAGCACTCTCACTATATCTGCTAACTTGCATGCAAAATCACAAACCAAATAACAGAAGACAAAGTTGAAAAATCTGTTTGAATTTAAATCTACTGTATGTGCAATTGTTTTAAACAGATCAGGTTGAGAAACCTTTGAAATACAAATTTATGTAATCTAATGAATCCATGTTTACCATCTAAATTTTTTGCACCTAATTATGCAATATAACAGAACAAAAGCGATTTTGTCATTTGAGCTGTACATTTTTTATGCCAGCGTGTTGTATAGAAAAGGAAGTAGACAAATAGTTGTGAAACAAAGGTCATTATATACATAAAAATTGTGGGTAATTTAAATACATAAATTTCCCATTTAAAAAAGAAAAGCTTGTTATGACATCCCGATTCTGTAGAAGAGATCTTTTAAATAGCGGTAAAAAAATTCAACCATATCTAAGAAACTAGAGCTGATGTGGTCTATCCAATGCAATTTTATGAATCAGCGCCCCAAATAATCCCAGAACAGATTTAAAAACCTAAGGCACCACGAAAAAGTTTTCTTTTTTTGGCCTGTGTAATCTTTATCTCCTTGTGGAAACTCCAGAGAATGTTGCCTTTCAACATGATGACACTCCCCCTAATTTGGCTTTATGTCAAAAAAGAAGGATATCCATTGGCTCTGCCCTGGTAAATCTTTCTTGAAAGACACTTCTGAAACGCTTTATGGTATGTAGAGTTTTAGCTGCCATTCCTGAGAAATGTAAACTTACCAGGACTAAATATGAAAAATTTTCTGATATGACTGTAGCCATTGTGAACAAAGCTTGGTTAATTAGTACTCCTCGTGCTGAACTTATTGTCACCTATACCAGACATGATGTTAGCAACCATTTTCCATTGATATGTAATGTCTGTATGATTGATGTTCTACCTAATGCCTTTGTTTCTGTTGGAAGTGTTTCGCTGTTCTTTCTTGATACAGATCCTTCTGATATGGAAGTTATGAATGTTTTCCATGTACATCCTATCAACTTCACTCAAGAAATTGATCAAGTTCTTATGTTCAAAGCCTTTTACACCAGAGAATGGCACGGTGACTGTTTCCCACAGCGAAACCAGAAGTTACATCGGAAGGAGGGACTCGGCGGCAAGAAGGTTCCTGGAGCAGCGCTGCATGCACGAAGCTTCAAACTGGCTGGTAGGTCACCCCGGGAGGCACAAAGGGGCCGACCCAGGAGAGTCGTTGGTTTGTTGTGTTTGGTTTGAGGATTTTTTGCTGCCGGCATTCAGGGAGGGAGGGAGGGAGGGTGTGAGGGCTGTTGGATCTGCGATAGAGAGGGAGGAAGAGAGGAGGGCTGCTGCTGCACCTACGAAGGAGGGAGAGGTTTGCTTGGGCTGCTAGACAGCTGGAGCTGAAGGGAAGGGAGACAGTTACTGGATCTGGACTGGGGAATGGAGGAGAAGGGAGACAGGTCCTGGGTCAATGTGATGGGTGGAGTGGAGCTAGAGGGAAGGGAGAATGGTGCAGGACCTGCAGGAAGGAAGAGAGAGAAGGAAAGGGAAAGAAAAAAGCTGATCCAAGGGGATAAAGGAAGAGTGAGTAAAATATTGAATATAGTGGAGGGAGGGAGGAAAGAGAAAATATGGGAGACACCTTGTTATAAAGGAGTAAGAGAAGGGAGATGTTGGACATAGGGAGATATACAAAAAGAGAGGAGATGTTGGGCATGGATGGGAGCACAGGAACAGGGACAAAAAGGGGAATGCTGCATGGGGGTAGTATATGGACACAGAGAGAAGATGGCTAGACATGGGGGAGAATAAGAATGCAGAAGAAAGATGCTGGACAGGCATATAGGGATATATAGGCGTGATACTGTACAAAGGAGAAGGGGGTCATAGAATGCAGAGATGAAGGCAGTGAGATGGGCACAGAGGAAATACTAGAAAGGGACGTATAAAAGACATAGAAAAGGGAAAGGCTGAACATGGGAAGCAATACATATAGAGATAGAAGAAGGATGGTGAGCATGGAGAAAGAAGAAATGTCAAATGGTCAGGAGACACTGGCAAGCGAGCTAGGAGAAGACAAGCACCTGAGACCAACATGATTTGAAGAATAAAATGACGAGACAATAAAAGGTAGAAACAAAATTATTTTCTATTTTGTGATTAGAATATAACAGTTTTGAAATATGTATCCTGCTAAAGCTGGTGTTAGACATAACAAAGCCCAGGCTGTGTTTGTTAGCTTCCAGCTGGCTTAGGTCTCTCTCTCTGACCAGGGGGCAGTTGTCCTAGTTGCACTCCCCTACCACTATTCCTGTCATGTGTGACTGAAGTATTCTGTTAGCTTGATTTTTCTACGTAGCCTTCCGTAGTAATTTGACTTCAGTTTTCTTGAGAGTGGAGGGAATATTTGTGAGGGGAAGGAGAGGGGAGACAGGGGTTTTGTTGATCCTTGCTCTGTATTATTTGTGATTTATAAAATGACAATTGTACAGAATATTGTTTCTTTTTATACTTTAATAAAATAAGTTCAGCATAAAATCATAACTATTCGAAGCTTGTGCGTATGGGATCAGATAGTTTGCGGGGTTGGAGTAGGGATGAGGACTGAACTGACAGGGACAAAATTTTCCCCAGTGTCGCATTTATATTTCCGTCATTTGAATGACCAATTTTTGGGGGCCAAAATTCGTTTATTTCCTGATATGGCTCAAAAGTCCTAGAAGCGGAGGAAGGAGTTCTTGGCATTAAGGCCAAGAGTCCTGGCTTTGGGTGGAATATTTCAGTTAAAATTTCCTGTAAAATGTTTTATTACTTATCAAAATAAGTTACTTATTTTTTGAACCCAAACAGCTGCTAGAATTTATTGAACTGAGAGAAGAAAGAGCAATTGTGGCTGATAATATTTAGCTTGCTATACCAGCAGTAGGTAACACAGAATTATTACATTACATTACATTACATTACATTAGTGATTTCTATTCCGCTTGTGCCTTGCGGTTCTAAGCGGATTACAAGTTAGAAGACTGGACATTTCCAGGAGCGTTACAGTACATAGAATCAAGAATGTATCATGTTACAATTGTTAGTCTGGAACATTTCCAGGAGAATTGAAAAGCAAAGAGTAGATTTATAATAGGTTATTGTGATGAATAGAAATAATACAGTCGGGATACAGTAATTATTTCCTGTTGATCTCTTCTAATATTGTGGACTAAATATCTAACAATTGTTTTTTCCTGATTTTATGATTTCATCATTATGCTATATTGATCTATTCAAGTTGTATGTATTTTGCTTGATTGAAATTTGAAAATTGCATAAAATAAATAAAAGAAAATAAAAAAATTTCCCCAGTGTCATTCTCTATCTCACACTGTTGAGCTAGAAGTTGTTAGTACTGACCTGCATGTTGCTGACTTTCCTGGTGTCCATGAAGTTGTTGCTACTTATAGTATTGAACTTCTCATGACCTCGGTCATCCCAAGCTGGGTCATCTTGTTATAGACAATTGTCAATTTTATATGGGAAGTGCTACCACTGCGATGTCTTATTCGTCACCGCCTATCTCCAATGGACTTGAGACTGCATGATTTTGTTGCGGCTATGCCCGAGTGATTTTTGGTACTGCTGTATTTTTTCTTTTGATCTCTTGCTTTAGCATTCATTTTTATTGCCGAGCATTTAGTTTTGATTTTAATTTATTGTACTAACATTTTATCAGTTCAGATTTTGTAATCATTTACTTATGGCTTTGGTCCATTTTTGCTGTTGTATTGACCATGGCTTTATGATTTTATTGTGTTAATTACTGGTTATTTCTAGCCTTGTTGCTGATTTTGTTAGTCATGTGAAATGCGAAATACTTATGTTATTGTTTAACCAATCAAATCATGAAGCAAAACAGTAAAAAAAAAAACTTACCCCCTCTTCTACGAAACCGCACTAGCGGTTTTTAGTGCAGAGAGATCACAGAGAGCCGCGCTGCTCCCAATGCTCATTGAGTTCCTACGAGTGGCGGGAGCAGCGCGGGCCATTCAGTGCAGCTCCCCAGGCTAGAAACTGCTAGTGCAGTTTCGTAGAAGAGGGGGTTAGACTTTTATCAGATGACCTTCAGACAGGTATTATTCAAAATATGATCCATTCATAGCAACTTCAGATCATCACCAAAAAAGCAAACAGGATGCTAGGAATTATTAAAAAAGGGATGGTTAATAAGACTAAGAATGTTATAATGCCCCTGTATCACTCCATGGTGCGACCTCATCTGGAGTACTGTGTTCAATTCTGGTCTCCTTATCTCAAGAAAGATATAGTGCCACTAGAAAAGGTTCAAAGAAGAGCGACCAAGCTGATGAAGGAAAGACTTTATGAGGAAAGACTAAAAAGGTTAGGGCTGTTCAGCTGAGAGGAGATATGATTGAAGTCTACAAAATCTTGAGTAGAGTAGAACGGGTACAAGTGGATAAAAAATTACAAAGACTAGAGGACATTCAATGAAGTTACAGGGAAATACTTATAAAACCAATATAAGGAAATTTTTTTCACTCAGAGAATAGTTAAGCTCTAGAACGCATTGCCAGAGGTTGTGGTAAGAGTGGATAGCGTAGCTGGTTTTAAGAAAGGTTTGGACAATTTCCTGGAGGAAAAGTCCATAGTCTGTTATTGAGAAAGACATGGGGGAAGCCACAGCTTGCCCTGGATTGGTAGCATGGAATGTTGCTACTCCGTGGGTTTTGACCTAGTGCTTGAGTCCTGGATTGGCCACCATGAGAATGGGCTACTGGGCTTGACGGGCTATTGGTCTGACCCAGAAAGGCTATTCTTATGTTCAATCATGACACAGAATCACTAGTATCTAAAAAGATTCGTACAAAAATATTGTGCAGTGAGGCTCAAAACATAAACTCACAACCATACAAAAATAGCAAATGCTAGCAAGTGAAAAAAGATTAAATGAGTGCAATGCTAATAAGTGAGAGGTGACAAGAAATGACTTATCATGCAAAGCATCTAAATTAGAGAATGACATGGGGGAAAAATTTGTCCCCATCTCTGCCCCGTCCCTGCGAGCTTGGTCCCTGTCCCTGTCCTGTCCCCGCAAGCTCGGTCTCCATCCCCATCTTATCCACATGAGCTCAGTCCCCGTCCCCGCAAACCATTTGATCCCATCCACCCAAGTTTTATACTGAACTTATTTTATTAAAGTATTAAAAAAAAACCCCAATATTCTGTACAATTGTCATTTTATAAATCAAAGTTCTGGCTGCCGAACTAGAGAAAGAGATCTTTGGCTAGCAGGGCTTTGTTTATATATGTTTATCAACACAACTAATATACTACTTTATCCTAAAGCAAAAAAAAAAAAAAAAGAAAAAAGAAAAGAAATATAATTTTTTTTTCTACCTTTGTTGTTTGGTTTCTGCTTTCCTCATCTTCTCCTCATTCAATTCCTTCCATCCACTGTCTGCCTTCTCTTTGACTGTTCCATATGCTCTGTTACTGTGCTTCTCCCTTCCATATCTCCCTCCACCCCCACCCTCCATTGGTCTGGCACACATCTTCTTCCCTCTGCTCCCCCCATAGTCTGGCGTCTCTGTCTTCTTCCCTTCCATCTTTCTTTTCTTTCTCCAGATGGTTTTTAGCATCTCTTTCCTCCTTTCCTCCCCTCAGATCTGGTATCTGTCTCCCCAATCCAGCATGTGCCTTTTTTTTCTTTATCTCCTCCTTCCATACAGTTCACTTCAGTATCTTTTCACTCTCTCTTCTCCACTTTCCTTCAGCGTCTTCTCCCCTCTCTCTTCCCCGTTTCCCTTCAGCGACTCCTCCCCACACTCTCTTTCCCATTTCCGTCTTCTTCCCACTCTCTCTTCCCCATTTCCCTTCAGCGTATTTTTCCCTCTCTCTCTTCCCCAATTCCCTTCAGCGTCTGTTCCTCTCCCCCCCCCCACCTCCTCTCTTCACTTCCTTTTAGTACCCTTCACACAGTCCAGCAGCCTCTTCCCTCCTGCTCGCTGCAGTCTGAGCATCTCTCTCCCTTCCCCTTCCCTTCTCTGGTGATTTTTTTTTTCTCTCAACAAACAGCCGGAGCCATGAAGTCACATGCGGCTGCCGGAAACTTCTCCTTTGACGCAACTTCCTGTTTCCGGTTGCATCAGAGGAGAACTTTCCGGCAGCCACATGAGACTTCAAGCCTCCGGCTGCTTGTTGAGAGAAAATTAAAAATCGCCCCGAAGGTGAGGGGAAATGAGGGAGGGAGATGCCCAGACAGTTGTGATCGTTAGGAAGGAGGGAGGGGCTGCTGGACTGCATGATAGGCGACCGTGCACGTTCCCTCCCTTAACTGTAAGACAAGGCCATTTACCACTCCACGGGGCAGTGAATGGCCTTGTCGTACCCACGGCAACAACATTTTTTCTCCCACCATTTCGGCAGGTTACCCGTGGCTACCTGCGGCTAGCTGCGGGTAAAAGCCACCATGTCATTCTCTAATCTTAATAAAAGCCACAGCTAATATAGTTTTGCAACTGCAAAAAAGAGGAAACAGAATTGTTCTAATATTTATATTTCTGCTCTCCTGGTTGTTTTTGGATATGTTTCTGCCATAATCAAACATTTTAGAAAACATACAGCCTTTAAAATTAATACATGAGCCCTTACCGCCACCTATTTTTTAGGCAGTAAGGGCTTACATACTAAACCAGCACTAATTGGTTAGTGCCCAGTAATGTAGCTCTGCTAACTTATTAATACAGAAATGCCCATTCTCTGTCCCCAGATGTCCCCTTAGCTAAAAATATTTTAAAAAAATTGTTAGGCCGTAGATAGTGCACACATATTTGCAACTTAACTGTGGGACACCTCAGCACGCACTATGGTATGCCATTTTAAGCTGTGGTAAGCACTGCAGCTTGGTAAAAGAGCCTTTGGGTTGTGGTTATACTTCCTGACCCCTGTTCCTGGGTCTAGGATTGTGGGCCATTGGCAAAATAATCCATACACTCCTCTCAGTCCTTTGCCTCAGGCCAGGGTTCTGAGGCAAAGGAAAGCTGCTGCCACCTCTTCCACACCATGACTCACTTCCATACCCTGACAAATGCAAATGTTATGTTTATGTTTATTAATATTTGATATCCCACTCCAGCATATCACAGGTCTAAGTGGTTACAAACAAAATTAGGTACTATCTGTCCCAAAGGCTCACAATCCAGTACTTGAGTAACAACTATTGAAATAGTAAAGACATCACAAAAGTCCTAGAATGATGAGAGAAGGGTACAATTCACATTATACGAAAGAAAAATTAACAGAATAAAATTAAAATAAATAAATAAAGCCTCAGAGTCCCAATTCAGAATAGAAGTCCAGTAGGCTCTGATCTCTGGCTGAAGTTGATCACTGGATCCCGATTGTGGGCGAGGGCTAACAGCCAAAGATAGCAGGACAACATTTGCGGGATCTTCCTCCACAGACTCCCTGACAGGCACCTCTCGCTTCTATAGGCAACTCTCAGCTGGGTTCCCAACTGACTGCTGCACACCTGAGAGTCCAGCCGATCTCTGAATCTGAGCAGAAAGATGAGCAAAGCAGGAGGATGGCGGCTGGATCGAAACCAACACAAGCCATAACTCCACCAGCACCCCCCCCCCCCCCCGAGAAAGGGAAGTCCCGGAGGCTGGGCACAAGTTTAAAGCTGGGGAAAATGCTGGGATCACCGCCTCCGAGCTCATTACACCCGACTCCATCGGCGGACAACTGGGAGGAGGAGTCCTCTGCACGGCCCCACGCCGCGATTATGATTATTCTAAAATTTACTGTACTGCTCTTTCTGATAGAACAGGTCATAGTTGTTTACAGACTAATAACATTAAAAGAAAAGAACTCCATAATATGATAAGAAAAAAGCAATCATACAGAACAGAAGAAAATGCACAAAAAAGTCCATATAAAGATAAATAAAACACATCAAAAACAGCACTCTTGCTAAATCAGAAGAGTGTGGCACGGTGGTCAAAGCTATAGCCTCAGCACCCTGAAGTTGTGGGTTCACACCCACACTGCTCCTTGTGACCCTGAGCAAGTCACTTAATCCCCCACTGCCCCAGGCACATTAAATAGATTGTAAGCCCAATAGGACAGGGAAAAATGCTTGAGTACCTGAATAAATTCATGTAAACCTTTCTGAGCTCCCCTGGAAGAATGGTATAGAAAACTGAATAAATTAGATGATTGAGAATCATATGCTTGTTCAAAAGAAAAAAAAAATGGCTTGGGCATGTGCCCTTCTGGCACCTGGACTGGATGATATACATCCCAGAGTACTGAAATAACTCAAACATGAAATTGCCAGTGTGCTGCTACTGATCTGTAACCTGTCTTTAAAGTCATCCATTGTACCTGAAGATTGGAGGGTGGCCAATGTAATATTGATTTTTAAAAAGGGTTCCAGGGGTGATCTGGGATATTACAGACTGGTAAGCCTTACTTCAGTTTCGAGCAAGATAGTGGAAACTATTATAAAGAATAAAATTATGGAACACGTAGATAAGCATGGTTTAATGGGTCAGAGTCAACATGGGTTCAGCCAAGGGAAATCTTGCCTCACCAATTTGCTTCATTTATTTAAAGGTGTGGATATACATGTGGATAAAGGTGAGACGGATGAAGTAGTGTATCTAGATTTTCAGAAGTTTTCAACAAAGTTCCCCATGAAAGATTCCTGAGAAAATTAAAAAGTCATGGTATAGGAGGCAGCGTTCCTGTGTGGACTAGAAATTGGTTATCAGACAGAAAACAGAAGGTAGTGTTAAATGGTCATTTTTCTCAACAGAGGGTGAATAGAGGAGTGCTGCAGGCAGGGCCGCTGAGAGAAAATCCGGACCCTGGTACAAAGATTTTTGAAATGACATGTTTAAGGCTCATACCTGAAATGAAAAGAAAACATAGAAATTTGCTGTATTACTATCGAGAATTTTGTTAGTGGTTCTAAAGTTAGGACAATATTGCTACTGTATTGTCTTTCCGCTAACCATCAAGCCGTTTATAGTCTCGGATCTCTCGATAACGTAGACAAAAAGGCACGTAATGTCAGTGGGTCTTTTATGCTACAATTACAGCATTTACAGGGAACTTTAGCTGTGGAATTATTTCTTCCTTCGCTGTCCTGTAAAGTGCTCTTTGCAGTCCACGATAAATCAGCGTGGCTCTTGTTCCACTTTCTTCTTCCTTCTGGGATTCGGTGGGAAAGCAAGGAGAAGTAATCCGAGCAATAAATTTGAAGCTAGGAATGAACACGTGAGAACACTCGTTGATAGTCACTGTCACAAGTTTTTGTTCGTTGAATCTTGAATGCACTGTATTATGTCACTCCAAAGTATTTTATCATTGTCACGGCCTTCACGCTCGCTCAACGCTTCGCAATCTTGTACGCGAAAGTTCTCGTGCCATTCTTTGTCTCCTTCTTGAGATAATGACACGTTTCAGTTTTTGTGATGTTGCTTGGGCTTCATTGTGCCCCCTCGAGTTTCATAGGCCCTGAAACGAAGTACCGGCTGCACCCCACTCTCCTTGGGCTTTGCTGCAGGGATCTGTACTAGGACTGGTGCAATTTAATATATTTATAAATGATCTGGAAATTGGAAAGACAAGTGAAGTGATTAAATTTGCAGATGTCACTAAGCTGTTCAAAGTTGTTAAAACACATGTGGAATATGACAATTTGCATGAAGACCTTAGGAAATTGGGAGACTGGGCATCCAAATGTTAGCTGAAATTTAGTGTGGACAAGTGCAAAGTGATGCACATTGGGAAAATAGCCAAATCATAGTTTCCAAATGCTTGGGGATCAGCATTCAAGAAAGAGATCTAGGTGTCATCATAGACAATACGCTGAAATCTTCTGCTCATTGTGCAGCAGTGGCCAAAAACAAACAAACAGGATGCTATGAATTATTAGGAAAGGGATAGCAAATAAGATCAAGAATATTATAATGCTTCTGTATCGCTCCATGGTGTGACCTCACCTTAAGTATTGCATTAAATTCTGGTCCCATATCTCAGAAAGGATATAGTGGAAGTAGAAAAGGTTGAAAGAAGAGTGACCAAAATGATAAAGCGGATGGAACTCCTCGCAAATGAGGAAAGGCTAATGAGGTTAGGGCTTCAGCTTGGAAGAGACGCAGCTCAGGAAGGATATGATTGAGGTCTACAAAATCCTGATTATTGTAGAATGAGTAAAAGTGAATCCATTTTTTTACTTTTTTTGAAAACTGAAGATTTCAGGTTAGGATGTAGGGAGGGTCCTCTCACACAGAAGACTGGTCTGGTGGTTGCCCCAAGAAGAAAATAATGCAACTGATATTCTCAGGCTATATAATGAAGACAAGAAAACTGTGCAATTACTGGTTATTCTTATTTTTTTTTTATGTAGCAGTTAAATTATCATATTCTCTCTGATAACACTGCACAACAAAGTTTTTGCTTCCTGAACACTGCTGGGTGTTTCTTATAGAATTTTGGGTGCTGATCATGAATACTACATCAAAAATTACCCATCACGTACCATTTCAGAGAAATCTTCAATTTTGTCGTGATTTTTTCTTATATTTGGATGCAAACAATTTTTTCTCCCATAAGTGTCTTATCAACAACGGTTTGTGCCGCCTGGGTATGTCCATGCATAAAATCTAGCCAGGTTGGAAGCTGTTTTATGGAAGATGACATCCTGGGCATGTCTGGGCAGGTCTGAACGAGCTTGCGCTGTCTCACCATGCTATAATGGTGGCTTCCATACACCGATCCTGCTCATTTGGTTAATATAGATAGTCCGTGTGTGTATATAGTATCAGTATAGTAAAGTATAGTAGTATAGTAGCTGTAGCAATATAACAGTAAGTAAGCTTGATGCTATAGACGTTTTGGTGTCGGGCAATATGTCTCGTCGGTGTCGTAACAGCCGCGACACATTCTGCTATATCTGTGGGGAATATACACTTACGCCTCAGAGACGTTCGATGACTGCCCTTGTAAAGAAAGCCTATCATCTGTATTTTGGCTGCAAAATAGGTGATCAAGACAAGCAATGGGCGCCTCACATTTGCTGTGCGACATGTGCTGTTAGTCTGAGAGCCTGGCTCAGAGGTACTCGAAAGACGATGCCATTTGCTGTTCCGATGATATGGCGAGAACAGAAAGACCATGTGACGGACTGTTATTTCTGTTTGACTAATGTGTCTGGTTTCTCTGCCAAAAACAAGAAGTCAATTGAATATCCTAATCTGCCTTCAGCAATGAGACCCATGCCACATGATGACAGTCTTCCAGTTCCGAAACCACCAGAGGATTGGACCTTAGACGAACCAGATGAAGAAACTGCAGTGCAGGGTTCTAACAGTGACATTGACCCGGATTTTGAACCATCCTCATCAGGCGATCCACATCTGATAACACAGTCCGAATTGAACGATTTGGTCAGAGATTTGGGTCTGTCAAAAGCAAAAGCTGAGCTGCTAGGTTCGAGACTGCAGGAATGGTGTTTGCTATCACCAGGTACGAAAATTTCTGTGTTTCGAGACCGGCATCATGATATAACCAAATTTTTTGCACAAGTCGACAGTCTCTGTTTCTGTTGTGACATTGAAGGATTGTTCTCGGTCTTTGGTTGTGATCACAACCCGGAAGAGTGGCGTCTTTTCATTGATTCGTCAATGTTAAGCCTGAAAGCTGTTCTGTTGCACAATGGCAACGTTTATCCTTCAGTACCTGTTGGCTATGCAGCACATATGAAAGAAACATATGAGAATATGGAAATGTTACTAAAGTATGTCCAGTATACCAGGTATAACTGGAATATCTGTGGAGACCTCAAAGTCGTTGCTCTGTTACTAGGACTGCAGCTTGGCTATACAAAGTACTGCTGTTTCATCTGCGAATGGGACAGCCGAGACAGAGAGTCGCACTATTCTAGAAAGAACTGGCCACTCCGTAAAAAGTTAGTTCCAGGACAGAAAAATGTAGCACATGAATCGCTTGTTGACCCGACAAAGATATTTTTGCCTCCTCTTCACATTAAACTGGGACTCATGAAGAATTTTGTGAAAGCAATGAACAAGGAAGGGGAAGGTTTTCGTTATTTAAGACAGATGTTCCCAAGAATAACTGATGCCAAGATCAAAGAGGGTATTTTTGTTGGCCCCCAGATCAGACATGTTATGAGTGACAAGCGATTTGAAGATCTGTTAGTTGGGCCGGAAAAAAATTGGCTGGAAAGCCTTGAAAGACGTTGTTGACAATTTTCTGGGCAATTACAGAGCCCCAAACTACATTCAGCTGGTAGACAAACTTCTCAAAGCATACAAGAGAATGAAGTGCAATATGTCACTCAAGATTCATTTCCTCCATTCACACTTGGACTTCTTCCCCGCAAATCTCGGTGCTGTGAGTGACGAGCACGGTGAAAGGTTTCATCAAGACATAGCTACGATGGAGAAACGATACCAGGGCAATTGGAATCCGTCAATGCTTGCCGACTATTGTTGGATGCTACAACGTGATGCACCAGACACTGAATATAAAAGAAACTCGGGAGCAAAACACTTTTAATTCTGTTTCATTTAGTCGCTTGTGCGAAACGTAAACTTGACTATATATTTTATTGTCAGTAAACATAAAAATGTCTATTTCTCATAGTTCTTACGTGATGCAGTAAAACCAAAACCATATTTGAGCATACCAAGTTGGTACCTGTCATAATCACCAAAAACTTTTCAGGAATCAAGACTTAACCAAAAAATTGTTGTGCAGTGTAATAGGCCACGTCTTTGTTTCAACATTAAAAAAACCCTTTATATTTCATCTTAAAAGCCAAATTTAGATTCCTCCAATTATAACCCACCTCCAGAGCTCACAGCATTGCTCTCCTCCACCCTCCCCATGATGACCAGATCTCTCTTCTTATCTTTTCTCATGGCTCTTTCTGGTACTAGGTCAGTGTGGGTCCTTGAGCATGCACTGATACTCAGTGCTATGAGCATGCGCAAGTGCTCAAGGCCCTGCACCAGCCATGCGCTATAACATGAGGAGAGGTCAAGAAGAGAGATACGATGATCTGATGGGGGAAGGGAAGAGTACAGAAGAGCAATGCTGATTACCATGAGAGAGCAGGATGAAGGAGAGAAATTTTGCCTGCTTTAGTAGCCCAGCCTAGGCTTCAGAAAACTGTTGTTTCTAATAATAGCCCAGATGATTATTAGAGAGCATATGGTATGTAGCTTAGCATTCTAACTACAAAAATAAATCAAACCTACTATCCTCATCTACAATATCATAAAACTATAGGGCTCATAATCGAAACTGAAATACATCTAAAAACCCACCCAAGTCAGCACTAGGATGATCTAAAAAAAACAGGCCGTCCAAGTGCCGTTAATCGAAATGGCTTTTTAGACGTATCTAGGGACTTTATAGGCCTCTGAATGCTGCTGTGCACCCAGAGCTGAAAGGGGCATTTTTTGAGGAGTGGTTAGGGCGGGATGTGGGCTGACCTAGATTTAATTGTCCTGCAGGGATAATCCAAGGTATGACGAGACTGCCTAGATGGAACTTCTATGTTGTGACTTAGACAATGTAAAGACCAAGTGCCCAAAAGGTATCCAAAGTGACCAGGTAACCACTGCATGGACAAAGTAAAGACCCCCCCCCACCCCCCCCCCTGTGTCCACCTATCCCATCGCATTCCCAAAAAGTTCAGAATAAAAGCATACATACCTTCCTCTGGAACATCAGTACCTAGCATAAGTAAGCCTAGTAGAGCTGCATAGAGGTGGCTTAAGTAGTCGGGGGGGGGGGGAAGGGGGGCTAATAAACCATAGAGAGGAGGACCCAAGCCCATAAGCCACTCTAACCACTAGTCATCCTGCAGGGATAATCGAATGTTTGGCAAGACTTCCTAGGCGAAACTTATACATTGTTATACCATGTAAAAACAGGTATAAGTGCCAAAAAGGTATCGAAAATGACCAAATAACCAAGCAGGGATATACCAAAGACCCCCCCCCCCCCCCCGCACACTCCCCCCCCCATGTTCACAGACCCCGTCACACCCCCACAAAGTTCAGAATGAAAACATACATACTTGCCTCTGGAACATCAGCACCTGCTATAGGAAAGCCTAGTAGAGCTGCACAGAGGTGGCTTAAGTAGTCTGGGGGGTGAGCTAGTAAACTATAGAGAGAAGGACCCAGATCCATAAGCAACTCTAACCAGTACATTAATGGTAGAAAATGTGAGCCCACCAAAAAAAACCCAAACTTTACTGCCATATAGGTGTCACCTGCAGCCATAAGAGCTATTTGGGTTATAGACAGGTGGGCATAGTATGTTTTGGAGGTGCTTTGGGGGGCTCACCATGACCTTTAAAGGAGTTGTGATGAGATATTTATCTGGCACCCTTTTTGTGAAATTCACAGCAGTGCCCTGTAAAGTGCCCCACTGCTCTGCTGAGTACCTGAATAAATTCACGTAAACTGTTCTGAGCTCCCTTGGGAGAACGGTATAGAAAATTGAAAAAATAAATTAATAAATAAAATAAATGTCTGGGTGGCCAGTCCATCACAATGCTGGCCCCTCCCACATCCAAAAGATCTGTTCTGGACGTTTCAGACTTGGACGAATTTTTGGTCGAGAATGTGGAATAAAGATAGACACACTTTTCGAGAATGGACATTTTGCCGCTGCCAACTTTGGGCAACTAGCGTCCTACATCCAAATTGGACTTAGACGTTTCTTCTGATTATGCCCCTCCATGTGAATTAATAGCAAAGGAAAAAGCACTGCTAAAAGCAGACATTTGTGCTTCACAATTAATTCACATGTTTTTTTTTTTTTAATATATTGTAGTGGAGAGTAGATTTGATATATTTTTATATGTACAGTAAGGGCTTTTTTTTACTAAGGTGCGCTAGCGGTTTTAGTGTGCGCTACAATTAATAAACAATTATTGGCAGTAATTGGCACTTATTAGAATTTACGCACACAACTTTCTATGTGTATTCTGTAAAGTAGTGCATGTAAATTCTAATGTGTGGATCTCACAAGGGGGCGTGGCCAGGGGAGGAGCATGGGCAGGCCATGAATGTGCTATTAGAGAATACATCCGATCTGCATACAACTTAGCCACAGACATTATGGTTTAAGATTTATGGTTTATTTCAAATTTACTTTATGGAGAGGGTAGTGGAAGCCTGGAATGCGCTCCCGAGAGAGGTGGTGGAGAATAAAACTGTGACTGAGTTCATGAACTGAGTGTGGGATGAACACAGAAGATTTAGAATCAGAAAATAATATTAAATATTGAACTAAGGCCAGTACTGGGAAGACTTGCACGGTCTGTGTCTGTGTATGGTCGTTTGGTGGAGGATGGGCTGGGGAGGGCTTCAATGGCTGGGAGGGTGTAGATGGGCTAGAGTAAGTCTTAACAGAGATTTCGGCAGTTGGAACCCAAGCACAATACTGGGTAAAGCTTTGGATTCTCGCCCAGAAATAGCTAAGAAGAAAAAAAATTTAAATTGAATCAGGTTGGGCAGACTGGATGGACCATTCGGGTCTTTATCTGCCGTAATCTACTATGTTACATATCATAGATCTCAGCAGTTTACAATACTAAAATCAAATTAGAAAACAAGAAAAGAAATACAATTATAACAGGATAGGCCAATGTCTAAATGTTAATCTTGTGGACGGGTGCTGGTGTCATTCTATAAACCATGCCTAATTCCAGAGGCGGTTTATAGAATAGCATTAAGCGCAGATTTTTTTTAGGCAATTAGTACTACTACTATTTATCACTTCTATAGCACTGCAACGTGTACAAAGGTAGGGAGAACGAGAGGGCACTCTCTAAAGTTGAAAGGGGATAGATTCCTTACAAACGTGAGGAAGTTCTTCTTCACCCAGAGAGTGGTAGAAAACTGGAACGCTCTTCCGGAGTCTGTCATAAGGGAAAACACCCTCAAGGAATTCAAGACAAAGTTAGACAAGTTCCTGCTGAACAAGAACGTACGCTGGTAGGGCTAGTCTCAGTTAAGGTGCTGGTCTTTGACCAGAGGGCCGCTGCGTGAGCGGACTGCTAGGCATGATGGACCACTGGTCTGACCCAGCAGCGGCAATTCATATGTTCTTACATTTGACATTTAATAGATGGTCATATAGGCCAACATAGATCAACAGGCAACATATATAGAATTTACCCCTAAGTAGTGTTGCTGTATGTTATAAATCTGGGCTGGTGTTTAACTTTGCACAGTTGCCACCCTTCATGAATTTCAGGCCTGCAGTTATTTATCTTCATCACATAAGTGCCTCTGGGTTGAAGCTAAACCCAAACTGAGTTGTTTTTTTTAACATTTAACTCCTCAATCCCTAGTCCCATCACTGCATCCCAGAAACAGAAGAGAAAATTTCTTTGTATAACCCAATTAAACTATGTGTTTCATTAATGCCTATTGCTCTCAGAAGGCCTGTGGACAATTGTCCAAATTCACACATGTATTGTATATTCCTTGGGTCCAACTATTAGTGTAAATATACACTCTCAAGAGTTATATGGAGCTCACTGATAATTAAAGATATGACAGTAAATTCAGTAAAAGGTTACACATTATTCACAGTTTATTGTCCTAAGGGCAGAGTACGCTGAGAACTGGTATGTGCTGTGTATAGATATTCATCTTTGTCTATAATTAACTCTTTCTGTGCAGTTGTCTTACTGCAACCCTGCAAACAAACCTATGCAAAGCTAGGAGAGAAAGAGCAGAATGCAGTGGGGTAGAAAGGATGTCAGGCTCTGGCACAGGAAGATAAGCAAGGAATTGGGCAAGAAAGCCAGGGCCCCCAGAAACCCCAACTGCTGTGACACTTAAACAAAGTGAGAAAACCATAGAGAGGAGGACCCAAGCCCATAAGCCACTCTAACCACTAGTCATCCTGCAGGGATAATCTCCATCGTAGCAGCTGGTGGTCACAGACTTCATGTCTTCAAATCGGGAAATTCCAGCTGGCCTGAACATGAAAGAGAGTTTGGGCCTTGGGAATGAGGTATCGTTCAGCCCCACAAGACTGGCACTTCCCCAGCAGCCATGACATCCTGTGAGTTTGGGAATGCAACAGGATACAGAAGCTGTGTCGCCTGAAGCTTTCATGGGGATGTTGAGTCTGGAACAGCTTAGGGGGATATCTTTTCGGTTTCCCAAACTGGAGGGGTGATTCAAGGCGTGCTGGGGTAAAGTAGAATTCCAGCTGTCCTACCTCTAGTAAGGCCTTCTGAGGTAACTCTTGAAGCAATGTGGACAGCATTGGACAAGGTGCAGGAGTCTCTCCCCTTATTCAAACTTATTCACAAAGAATAAAGTCTGAAGACCCCAATACTGAAAGATCCCAAAGGACCAATAGACACCCCCTCCAACTACCTACCCATCGCCTCAATTCCATTATATGTTAAACTAATAGAAGGTCTGGTTGCCAAATACCTCACCAACTACCTTGAAGACCACAACCTACTCCACCCAACTCAATCGGGGTTCAGATCTAACCACAGCACCGAGACACTGCTAGTTTCCCTTCTAGATATAGCCCGACAGCACCTTAGCAAAGGAAGAAGGATGCTGATAATTCAACTCGACCTCTCTGCCGCATTTGACCTGGTCGACCACACTATACTTCTTCAGATATCAGAAGCAATAGGGATCTCAGGTGAAGTATACAACTGGTTTCAAGGATTCCTCAAAACAAGAACATACAGAGTAAAAACAAAGGATCTTATATTGGAGCCTTGGACCAATCCCTGCGGAGTACCTCAAGGTTCCCCACTGTCACCCATGCTCTTCAATCTTTTCATTTCCTCCCTCGGTACCCTGTTAGACAAACTCAAAGTAACTTCATTCAGCTATGCAGACGATATAACCATACTCCTCCCCTTTGACACACAAGATCCCACCACATCAGACATCCTGGAAAAAAACTAGAAGCAGTGGAAAAATGGATGACAGAACACTGAAGCTCAACTCTGATAAAACTAAATTTCTACTGCTTGAAAAGGACAAAATCCCTTCTATAACTGAACTAGAAATAAATGTAATGTAATGTCATTTATTTCTTATATACCTCTAAACTCCGTTAGGATTCTAAGCGGTTTACAGAAAATATACAATAGGGTGCATTAAAATTATAAGTAAAATAAGTACTTAGAAATTCCCTTACTGTCCCGAAGGCTCACAATCTAACTAAAGTACCTGGAAAATGACAATTAGTAGAGTAATGAAGAAATAAAATAGAGATAGATGGAAAAAAAATAAGAAAATAAACATTCTAATAAGATTACAATGATCTAAAGGACTTTGAAAGGTTGAAAAACAAAAAACAAAACCAAAAAAAACACCCCTTCGTATGCAACCCATGATTTGTCTTGCCTTGGATGAAGCTTGCTCCACTTGATTGGCAGTCTTCATGTCCTCACTGACGATTACCCCCAAGTCTCGTTCTGCTACTGTTTTTGCTAGGATCTCGCCATTAAGGGTATAAGACTTGCATGGATTTTGGCTGCCCAGGTGCATAACTTTGCATTTTTTGGCATTGAAGTTGAGTTGCCAGGTCCTAGACCAGCGCTCCAGTAGGAGTAGGTCGTGCATCATGTTGTCGGGCATTGAATCTTCGTCCGTTGTGCATTTGCCCACTACATTACTTAGTTTGGCGTCATCGGCAAATAATGTTATTTTACCTCGAAGCCCTTCTGCCAAGTCCCTTATAAAGATGTTGAATAGGATTGGGCCCAAGACTGAGCCCTGTGGCACTCCACTGATCACCTCCGTCATTTCGGAGGGGGTGCCGTTCACCACTACCCTTTGAAGCCTACCTCCAAGCCAGTTCCCAACCCATTTCGTCAATGTGTCACCTAATCCTATAGAACTCATCTTGCTCAGCAACCTGCGGTGTGGTACGCTATTGAATGCTTTGCTAAAGTCCAGGTACACGATGTCCAGGGACTCCCCAATATCCAGCTTCCCCGTCACCCAGTCAAAGAAGCTGATCAGGTTGGATTGGCATGATCTCCCCTTAGTAAATCCATGTTGTCGGGGATCCCGTAGATTCTCCTCATCCAGGATCTTATCCAATTGGTGTTTGATTAGAGTTTCCATTAGTTTGCTCACTATCGATGTTAGACTCACTGGTCTGTAATTTGCTGTCTCCATCTTTGAGCCTTTCTTGTGGAGTGGAATGACGTTAGCCGTCCTCCTGTCCAACGGGACGCTGCCTGTACTAAGGGAGAGGTTGAAGAGCGCGGACAGTGGCTCCGCCAAGACATCACTCAGCTCCCTAAGCACCCTGGGGTGTAGGTTGCCCGGCCCATTGCTTTGTTAACCTTGAGCTTTGACAGCTCACCGTAGACACTGCTGGGCGTAAACTCAAAGTTACTAAACGGGTCAACTGAGCCAACCCTTGTTTGTAGCTGAGGGCCAAGCCCCGGCGCTTCTCGGGTGAAGACTGAGCAGAAGTATTTATTTAATAGTTGGGCTTTTTCCGAATCCTTTTCCACATAGTCTCCGTCTGGATTCCTAAGACGTACAATCCCGTCTGAGTTTTTACTTCTGTCACTGATATACCTGAAGAAGGATTTATCTCCTTTCTGGATATTCTTTGCCAGAGACTCCTCCATGTGGAATTTAGCCTCCCTGACTGCTGTTTTGACGGCTTTTGATTTGGTCAGGTAGTCTGCTCTAGTCCTGTTTCCCCGATTGTTTGTAAGAGATGAATGCTTTTTTCTTCTCCTTGATGAGGTCTGAGATCTCCGCAGTAAACCACTGAGGCTTGTTGTTCCTTCGCCGTTTACTTACTAATTTAACATAGCCGTTTGTCGCTTCCTGCATGGTGGCTTTCAAAGTCGACCACATTTCTTCCACACTATTGGTTTCTGCTTGGCTTTGTAGCACCTGGTGAACAAAGGAACCCATGTCTTGGAAGTTTGTGTCCTTGAATTTGAGGACCTTGGCAGTGTGGTAGATTTAGTGAAACCTTTCCTAAGATCGAACCATATCATGTTGTGGTCACTGGAGGCCAATGTGTCGCCCACCGAGACCTCTGTGACACTTTCTCCATTGGTAAGTAATAGGTCCAGTATTGCCTGATCCCTTGTTGGTTCCAACACCAGTTGCTTGAGACCAGCTCCCTTCATAGAGTTTAATAGCCTCCTGCTGCTGCCGGAAGCAGAGGTAAGTGAATCCCAATCCACATCAGGCATGTTGAAGTCACCTAGTAATACTGTGTCCCCACGCAAGGTGATATTTTCTATATCTCCGATTATTTCCATATCCTGTTGTCTTGGGGGTCTGTAAATTACGCCAAGATACAAGCATTTGTCCTTCCCTCTGGCCAAATTAACCCAAAGGGATTCCCCAGTATACTGGACATCTGAGATTCTTGTGATCTTAATGTCATCTTTAGTATATAATGCTACACCTCCTCCCATTCTGCCCTCCCTGTCCCGGCGAAGCAAATTGTAACCCGGTATGACCATGTCCCACACAAGTACACTGGGCCCCCTGGCCCTGCCCCATCCCATATCACTCCCAGCCCCGCCTTCATTTATTTACCTGTTTTCTTATTTATTTTTAATGCTTTTTAATAATCATTTCCTCATCTTCTTGTCATTCTCTTCCTTCCATCCACTGTCTGCCCCTTCCAGAAACTCTGTCTCCCCCTGCCATCTCTCCTCCTGCCCCTCCCCCCCATTAGTTTGGTATCCATCATCTTCCCTCTGATCCCCTCATGGTCTGGCATCTCTCTCCTTCATCCCTACTTCCCTCCCCCCATGTGGTTTTTAGCATCTCTCTCTTCTCATTTCCTCCACTCAGATCTGATATCTCTGTCTCATTCCCTGTTCTCTCTCCTCCCTTTCCTTTTCTTCTCTGGTCTTCCTTCTCTATTTTCTGCCTCTGTCTAAATTAAATTCTTTCTTTCTATTCAGTCTTCAGTTTCCCTCTTTTCACTGTGTCTACTCACAGCTTGCCACCCTATTCCTTCACCCCTCCATTATCTCTTTAACTCTATCTTCTTCCCTCCCCATCCAGCATATGCCCCCATCCAGCATGTGGAAAAGCAGCACAGTGATGATGGAAAGTCATATATATATATATATTGTGGCTCTGCCGGTGTTGGTTTGTACGATTGGCCCCGGTCAGTGCCCAGAATAGCCTGCGGCCTCACGTGCTTCCAGAAGATGCTGGAAGTCCTGCTGGGTTTTTGGTCAATAAAGAACCACAAAAACAGGTCAGGAACAATAAAGTTCAAAATAAAATTGAGTCCCAATTTATTGAGTTCTCAGACCCTTCACAGGGTTTAGTTCATTGACTCCATGAACAAAGGAAAGCATAAAAGAATCTCCGGGCTGCGAAACAAAAAGCTCACACCTTCCTTACAGGTATAACAGGTAAGTAATTTCTTAGTCTGTAATAATCCAGCCGTAATAAGCCTGCCTTTACAAAGCAGAACTGGAATAGGACTATAGCACTTTCTTTGAGGAATGAAAGTGTTGTACTCAGGCCTGGATTAAGGCAGGCCTGTCCCAACCAACTTAGGAGTAGTTGGTGGGGGAGGGGAGTAGCCGAATCCACTTATTTAAATCTGCATTTAAACAGTTGCCACAAATGGCCCCACAATCCCACCCAGTATCTTGTGTGGATTCTCCCCAACTACCACCCCTATACAGAGTCCATATTGCAGACCCAATCAACCTCAAAAGGCAAACACAAAGAAAAAAACTTTCAAACAAAAATAGACCTGGATTTCAGGCTTCCAGGTTTAGGCACCTTTGCAGCATGAGCCCAGCACTGCTCACCGGCTCCAAACAGGTGCAGGCAGATTTCCAGAACTCCAAAAGTCCATAAAATTAAGCACAGCAAAAAGTAAAGGTATTGCACTTAACTTTGATCCATTGCTGTTGCTTCCGGTTCCATGGCAGTATCCATAAATTCCATAGGCTCTGGACTGGCTAGCTGGCTGGCTTCAGGAACAGGGGTTGCATCCACCATCTCAATATCCTGATGGTTCTGAGGTTCAGGAGCCCCGTCCTGAGAACCTCCTTCCTGGGCTGACCCAGGGTAGACTAACTGTTTCCTCCTCAGTGCTGCCTCTAAAGCACTGAGGCGACCACACCCTGTTCTGTGTGGGGGCAGGGCAGCCTGTAGCTTGGGCTGAGATTTCCCTGAGCTTCTAATTAAGCCTTGCATCTGTGGGTTAGCTGAGCTGGTGCATTTGCTCTGGGGCTGTTCTAGGCTGTTCCCTCCAGATTCCTCACCTCCCCAGGGTTTTGTGAGCTGGGCTTTCAATGGGAATTCAGAGTTTTCCTTACTATTGCTGTCCAGCCTGTCACAATGGTTAGCCCTCTTTAAAGTCAGCCTAGGGTTATGCAAAGCCTTTCCTGTCACAAGCCGAGCCTTAGGGCTAGGGTTGTGACATACCCCCACCCTTAATGGCTGCCCGTCCCCAGTCTGCGAAGATGTTCAGCAATGCCTCCGTGGCCTGTTACCTTTTTTTCCCTGACTTAGGGACGGTGGGTCTGGGTCCTCAAAATCCTCGGGCCACCTTAAAATGGGGGTCTCATATTGCCCTTCTGAGGCCCCGTTGTCATAAGCCTTCGGACTCTCCAACCCATCTACCCGTTGAGCTAAGGCTGCGATGACCTGAGTCATCCCACCTAGCTCCTCTTTTTGCATCCGAGTGATTTGTTCTTTTAATTCACTCATACCCTGTTCCATTTCCTTAAAGGTATCTAGGACCCTTTCAAAATGTTGGGCGTGATGCTCCAGTTGTTCTCCCCGAGCTTGCTGTCGTTCAGCCCAATTCTTCGTTCGCCCTCGGTCATCCGCTAATTCCCCACACAATGTTTTTATCTCACCCACACTGTGTTGGAATGCCTGCTGTTGGGCTTGGCTTTCCTCAACCTGACCTTTAACTTGTTTTAACTGGGCGCTCACCTGGTCTAACAACTTTTTAAGACTTTCGGATTCTCGCTGGCACTGGGCTGTGATTTCCTCCCTGGATTTTTCCTGAGCCCGGTCCAGCGGATCCTTCCACGATAGGAAACTAGCCTCAGCCTGTGACTGCAGGTTTGTTTCCCATTTTTGTTGCGCTGTCCCTAACTCTCCCCTCAGAGATAAGATTTCTGCACGTAGTGCAGCCAGAGTTGCTTCCTCAGGACCCCCGCTATGGGTACCTAAGGATTCAGGGGAAGACGGAGATCCTTGAGCCCTATTTCCCATGGACCCAAACCCCTTCTGTCCCCTCTGAGTATCGGGGAGCCGCTCTCGTTGTTCCAACCTGGCATGCCAAATTCTTTCGCACACCATTTGGGCGATACGGTCCCCAGCTTGAACCCTGTAATCTGTATCCCCGTGGTTCACTAACAGTACCGCCAGATTCCCTCTAAAGTCAGGGTCAATTACCCCTGCCGCAACATCCAATGAATGCTCCAGGGCTAACCCTGACCGCGGGGCTATCCTAACATAGGAACCGGGCGGGGGTGACACCTGGATGTCAGTTTTTATCAAGGCCCTGCTTTTAGATGGAATAGTTTGCGCTTGTGCAGCATAGAGGTCGAACCCCGCTGCTCTAGCATAGTCTCGGGCCGGTGCCAAAGCCTTCTCCGAAAGAGGGGCCCAGCGAATAGACGGACACCACCCCCTTTGCCTTGGCCTCCTACCACGACGCCACCTTCCCGTAGGGGCAATCACACTGTCCCCCAACACATACTTCCCCAGGCTTCTCCCTCCTTGAGGAATCCCTATACGAGCCTGGGCTAACCAGTCTCTGCCCAGAATTAATGGGAAAGGAGTAGATTTTAAGACCGCTACTTGTATGCGGGTTCTTTCCCCACCATAGTCTATAGTCATGGGCCCCAGGGGATACTCCCTAGACTCTCCAAGAATGCAGGTGATGGGAACCTTCGCTACCCCCAAGCTCTGATCCTTGCCCAACTCAGACCAGAGTTTACCCGAAGCCACCGATTGCTCGGCCCTGGTGTCGATGAGGGCTGAGACTTCCCTACCTGCCACAGAGACTACAGCCTGATATCCCTCAGGAACCTGGGTGTTTGTCCCTTGGGTCACCATCAAGCCCCTTTTGTCTCTGCAAAACCTCTGAGTATGCCTCGACTTTCCACATCGATAGCACCGGAGCACCTCTTTGTGCAAGGGCTCCTTAGGTTTGGGATACCCAGTGGTTTTGAGAGGTGGAACTTGGCTCCTAGCTGCCTTCCCCTTCTCCAGGCTCTGTGAGGAGGCTGTTCGCTCCTCATCATTAGCGCCTTGGGCATCCAAATACGCCTCAGCCACCTCAATAGCCTGGTGAAGGTTCTTACACCCTTGTCTCCGAATCCAGCCCCTTAGATTTTTCGGGACCGATTCTAAGAATTGTTCCTTAATAATCTCAAGGAATAAAGCTCTGGGGTCTCCTAGATATATGTGTGCAGCCACCGCTCAGCTAACTTTGTTAATTTCTGCACTACAGCCTTGGGTCTCTCTTTATCTTGCATTATAGTTGCCCTAAATCTCTGCCTATAATGCTCAGGAGTAAACCCTAAATACTCCAGGATGTGGTTTTTAACAGCCTGGTAATTGTTAGCTAATTCGGGGTTTAAGGTCTGAAAGGCTGCTAGGGTTTCTCCAGCCAAGCAAGGTAGAAGCCTGACAGCCCACTGTCCCTGCGGCCAACCAGCTACAGTAGCTACCCTCTCGAATGCAGACAAAAATTCGTCCGGTGCATCTGCCGGCGTTATTTTACATAAGTTCACAAGCGATAAAGGGTTAGCTGCTACTGCCGATTGTTGTGCAAAACTCAGTCCCGGCTCGCTGCCCGTAGTTGGCGAGGGTCTCTGTAACAGTTGTGACAGTACCTTAGTCTGTTCCCCCATAGCCATCACCATCTCGTCTTGCTGTCGCCTTGCAAGTTCCTGAGAACGGTACCATAGTTCCTGGTTGGCTTTGAGCACCGCTTGCAGGTCCTCACTCTGTTTCTGTCTTTCCCCGGCCAGGAACGCCATCAGCTGCTGCTGGTCCATCTTCCTCCCGGGTCTGTAACAGAAACAAGAGAAACAAAACCAAGTGCGGTATCTTCAGATAGCCTATCTATCACCCCTCACCAGCCCCTTAGCTCGGGTACTCTTACCAGAGGTACTGGTGAGTCGGTGCCTTGGTTAGTAGGCCTCCTTGGCCTCCAGTCATTCTGTCCGCGTTTCTGTCCTCTCTGGAACCCGGTCTGGCCCTGGTCGGTCACCTTCTGGATCAGGTCCACCGCCGGTAAGTCCAGGTCCCTCTGGTCTCGTCCTTGAACTGCTTCCGTGCAGCTGACAGGATTTCCTCCACAGAAGACTTGTCTCCCTCAGCAACCACCGACAGAAGAGTCTGGAAACCAGCTGCTCAAAGAAAGGAACCAACAAAACAAACTAACACAACAACCAAAAAAAAAAAATCCCAAAAAGCCAAACTTTTTTTTTTTTTCAAAAGTTCCTACAAATGTCCAGCAGGAGGCACTATATCCCACTGCTGCCACCACTTGTGGCTCTGCCGGTGTTGGTTTGTACGATTGGCCCCGGTCAGTGCCCAGAATAGCCTGCGGCCTCACGTGCTTCCAGAAGATGCTGGAAGTCCTGCTGGGTTTTTAGTCAATAAAGAACCACAAAAACAGGTCAGGAACAATAAAGTTCAAAATAAAATTGAGTCCCAATTTATTGAGTTCTCAGACCCTTCACAGGGTTTAGTTCATTGGCTCCATGAACAAAGGAAAACATAAAAGAATCTCCGGGCTGCGAAACAAAAAGCCCACACCTTCCTTACAGGTATAACAGGTAAGTAATTTCTTAGTCTGTAATAATCCAGCCGTAATAAGCCTGCCTTTACAAAGCAGAACTGGAATAGGACTATAGCACTTTCTTTGAGGAATGAAAGTGTTGTACTCAGGCCTGGATTAAGGCAGGCCTGTCCCAACCAATTTAGGAGTAGTTGGTGGGGGAGGGGAGTAGCCGAATCCACTTATTTAAATCTGCATTTAAACAGTTGCCACAAATGGCCCCACAATCCCACCCAGGATCTTGTGTGGATTCTCCCCAACTACCACCCCTATACAGAGTCCATATTGCAGACCCAATCAACCTCAAAAGGCAAACACAAAGAAAAAACTTTCAAACAAAAATAGACCTGGATTTCAGGCTTCCAGGTTTAGGCACCTTTGCAGCATGAGCCCAGCACTGCTCACCGGCTCCAAACAGGTGCAGGCAGATTTCCAGAACTCCAAAAGTCCATAAAATTAAGCACAGCAAAAAGTAAAGGTATTGCACTTAACTTTGATCCATTGCTGTTGCTTCCGGTTCCATGGCAGTATCCATAAATTCCATAGGCTCTGGACTGGCTAGCTGGCTGGCTTCAGGAACAGGGGCTGTATCCACCATCTCAATATCCTGATGGTTCTGAGGTTCAGGAGCCCCGTCCTGAGAACCTCCTTCCTGGGCTGACCCAGGGTAGACTAACTGTTTCCTCCTCAGTGCTGCCTCTAAAGCACTGAGGCGACCACGCCCTGTTCTGTGCGGGGGCAGGGCAGCCTGTAGCTTGGGCTGAGATTTCCCTGAGCTTCTAATTAAGCCTTGCAGCTGTGGGTTAGCTGAGCTGGTGCATTTGCTCTGGGGCTGTTCTAGGCTGTTCCCTCCAGATTCCTCACCTCCCCAGGGTTTTGTGAGCTGGGCTTTCAATGGGAATTCAGAGTTTTCCTTACTATTGCTGTCCAGCCTGTCACAATGGTTAGCCCTCTTTAAAGTCAGCCTAGGGTTATGCAAAGCCTTTCCTGTCACAAGCCGAGCCTTAGGGCTAGGGTTGTGACAATATATATATTCTAATAGTTCCAGTAGACAGCGGATATGCAGGCAGGACTTGAGTTTTAATTGAATTTTGGAGAAGTTCATAATTCTGTTATTAGCTTCCAAATGCCAAAGATTGCATAATCATATCGGTTGTAATTTGTGGTCTGTTTCTACAGTGTAATACCCCATGTCATCAGTACTGAAAAACAAACATAGACCTAAATGAGATCCCTTACAAGAATAATAGAAGCCTTGGCTAGGAAAATACAGCAATTGTATGGGTTTCCAGAAGATGAAGCACTGCCACAGCAACGTCATTTTCAGAGATGAAAAACCTATAGCTCAGACAGAAGCAGAGAAAAAGACAACGTAAATAAGTGTGGGTTATCTTAATGAATCTATTTTATGGCTTCTTTTAGGATATGGAATCTTGTTTCCCCTCCTAAAAAAAGTAATAATATATGAACAGTCAGAAATAACTAAACCAAGAGATGGGGCTCTTTCCATACCAGAGGTAAAGAAAGGCCTAGACATAAAATTGGAAGCAGAGTGACGTGAAATCAAAATATTTTGAATGCTGTTTTTAGATTAAGCTGATGACGTTAGAATCAGTAGTAGATGGAAGAGTTTGAATGGAACAGGGGTGTCAAACTGAAATCACATAAGGGGCCAAAACACAGCTAAGTTGTGGGCCAAATTTTTTATTAAGATACTTACCCCCTCCTTTACATACAGTGTGGGCCTCAGCACTGGCAGCGGCAGCAACTGCTCCGATGCTCACAGGACTTCTATGAGCATCGGATCAATCACTGCCACTGCCAGTGCCAAAACCCATGCTATGTGCCAGCAAAGGAGGGGGTTAGTCTTAGTAGAAGTATAGGGATATAACCTCTCCAACCCCACGCCGGCTATGTGTTACATACAAAATAAATAAAAAAGACTTCTTCCTCTCTCTATTAGGTCCTAGTTCACACTTGCTGTCTAACACCAGCTCTGACAGGATACACATTTCAATTCTGACATATTGTAATCACAAAATAGAAAATACAATTATTTTTTCTACCTTTTGTTGTCTGGTCATTTTGCTTCTGGTCCCAGTTTCTCTTTCAGATTTTTTTTTTCTATCTTATAATTCTCTTTCCAGTGTCTGCTGTCCATTTTTTTTCTCCTCTTCTCTCTTGCTCCAGTCCCTGTCTCCAACATATAGATTTTGCCCTTTCAACTTTTCTGCCTCTGTCCATTCAAATCTCACCCTCTTTCTCATCCTTCTTTTTGTAATTTTCAGCTGCCTATCAATTTTCTATCTTCTCTTATTCTGTAGCTCTCCCATTTCCCATCTCACTCATTTCACAGTCTCTTATTTCCTTCTATCTTTCCTTCTCTCTCCTCTTGGTCCAACATTTTGCTCCCTCTATTTTCTGTTGTTCTTCTTCCCTCCCCCCCAATGAGATGGAAGGGAAAAAAAAGAGATGCTGCTCTCCTTTCCACCCCCAGGCCTAACATTCTCCCTCCCTTCCATCTCCAGATCCAACTTCTCTCCCTTTCTCTTCCCCACTACCCCCCATCCCATCTCTCCCCCTGTCTGCTTGCCTCCCTCCCTCCCCCCCAGGTCTACCATTTCTCCCTTTCTCTTTCCAACGGTTCTCCCTTCAAGTATCTTTTTCCCTCTTCCTCCACACCACCCCAGGTTCCACCTCTCTCCCTTCATCGCTCTCTCTTCACAGCCCAGCATGTCTTTCCTTCCCACGTAGGTCCCTCTCTCTTCACAGCCCAGCATGTCTTTCCCTCCCGCACTGGTCCAATGTTGCCACCAAGCCAAAAAATCTGTCGGCCTTGGTAATTCAGTAATGTTGTACATGGCTCCCCCTTCTGCTTTTTGCCTGCTGCAGTCTGTCTCCAATGACACACAACTTCCTGTTTCTGCCCAGGTGGAGCACAGCAGATGGAAAGCAGGAAGGGGAGCCACAGACAACACCACCGAATTGCTGCCAAGGCCGGCAGACTTTCCAATGTGACGGCAACATCAGACCGGTGTGGGAGGGAAGACATGCTGGGCTGTGAGAAGGGGAAGAGCATTGCCACGGCCACATAAAAAGGCCAGGTGGGCTGGATTCAGCTTGCAGGCCTTGTGTTTGACACATGTGCATAGAGCCTCGATTTTCGGGCTTCTGATCCCTGGTGAGAGAAAGCTGTCAAACCAGCACGCTCAACATTATCTCTAGACAACAGGGGAAAAAAAGGAACTTGTAATTCAACTTATTTTCAGAAAATGCTGAAATCTTTCTAGAAGTGAAGACAAAAGTTCCCCGGAAATTCGGGGATTCTGCCCTGCGCCAAGCTGTGTTGAAACTTTTGCTTTTAAGGCAAAATGAAGCATTGTGATCTAAGACAAAAGCTTAAATAAAGGCTAGTCCAAAATGACTCAACTTGATTTGTGCACTAAGAAACCCAATACTTGGAATAATCCGTGTGGAATATAACTGAGCTGTTCACTTCTGTTCAACATAGTCTTAAATGTACCAGGCAGGCTACTGGAGTCTCATTGGATTTCACCTCAGACCAAGTCCCTTTGGCAGCTGACCTCCAGGTTCACCAGATACTTTTGTAAGTCCCAGCAAACAAGCGCAATGGCAGGGGTGGGGAGTGGAGGGGGAAAGTTCAGTAAATGGTATCCAAGGCGGTTAGACGATCCTTGGTAAGCTAATATCCGGCAAAGGGTGTGCTGCGCTGAGCATCCTTTCCAGAACACTAGTTTAGAACGGATGTGAGTACTTACATCTGCCGATACTTGGTGTAAATGCCGGCATGCAACTAATGGTGGTTAAATGACCCTATTCTATAACATCACAGCTAAACTTCCAGGCAGGACCCTGACCTTTCCCTCCCCATCCCATGACCATACCTCCTACTGAGTTCCACGCCATATATTTTAGGTGTGCAGGTTATAGAATAGCCCGGTTAACTTATTTCTACGGTATACAGTATCTCAGAACCTCAGCGACACAAATCCAGGCTCAATACAGCCACAGCCCTAAGCTTCATGTGTCATCTCTTCTTTGGGTTCAATTCAAATTTGTATCTATCAATATAAATACTTTAGAATAATTTATAAGTAATAACACTTATCTTTGTGGTCTGAAAAGTCAGGGAACAAGCCAGCAGGCTTCACTTCCTGCTTTTTCAAGGCTTTCTCCTACAACCAAATAACATGTATCAAACTTCAAATCTCCCATTTATAAATTTTTAATAAAACTTTTATTTCAAATAATTTAAATATCTCTTCTTACTAACCTTTTTACCACTGACACCTCTCTTGACCACTGCCGTAGTGTGGGGTTTTTAAAGAAGGAGGTTTTAGACCACGATGCCATCTTGATTGAGGATGTGGAGTTTGACGCATGTTGTTTGGTTGTAGGGGAAAGCCTTGAAAAAGCAGGATGTGACGCACGTTGGCTTGTTTCCTGACTTTTCACACCACAAAGATAAGTGTTATTACTTATAAATTATTCTAAAGTATTTATATTGATGGATACAAAATTGAATTGAACCAGTGAAGAGATGACACGTGAAGCTTAGAGCTGTGAATGTATTGAGCCCGCAGTTGTGTTTTTGAGATTCTGAGATATAC
Organism: Geotrypetes seraphini; assembly: GCF_902459505.1. Taxonomy (NCBI): domain Eukaryota; kingdom Metazoa; phylum Chordata; class Amphibia; order Gymnophiona; family Dermophiidae; genus Geotrypetes; species Geotrypetes seraphini. Next base: position 313,246,975 of record NC_047084.1, on the reverse strand, counting down.
CGAAAAAATAAGTTATCCGGGGTATTGTAAATGAGTATATTGATTGATTGCCTTGGATTTAAAATAGAGCCTGAGGGAAAGAACATGTTAGAGAATAGAGCACAGGGCATATCTGCATACAACTCCAAATGAGTGTTAATTAACACCAGTTATTGTTAATATCTCACTGACTAATTAGTTTACATGCGGATCTGGAATCTGTGCCCAAATTTGCTTGTCCAACTTCAGATGCTGAAAATATTATGGGCTAGATTCACTAACCCTCTGATCCGTATCCGATCCGTGGGCGATTGGAGGCAGGCTGACCAATTCGCCAACCATCTGCATGCAAATGGGGGTGATCGGAGCCATGCCCCCAATCGACTGCACGGATCGGATTGAGCCCTGACAATAGTGACAGGAGAAGCAGCCTCCTGCCACTGCTGTCAGGGCTCTGCCGGCTTTTTTTTTTAATAGGCTGCAAAATATCAGGCCTATTAAAAAAAAAAGAAAAAAAGCCTCCCCTGTGCGGCGTAGCGCCCCCATGCTCGCCCGAACCCGCACACACTCCACCCCTCCCTGACCAGCACGGCCCACCCACCAGGCCCACCCCCTCTCCGTACCAATATCTTTGGGAACAGGATGGGTGCTCAGGCCCTGATGTTCCAGGCCTCCTCCGAGGCTGGCCGGCTGACCAGGCAAGGCCCACCCCCTCCCTGTACCTTGCAATATCTTAGGGAACAGGAGGAGTGCTCAGTCCCTCCTGCTCCACGCCTCCTCCACCAGAAGTGTGGCTTTAGGCCACGCCCTGATGCATCTTCAGATGCACGGGAGGGGCCTCAGCCAATCAGGTACTTCCTTAGGAAAGAGTCTAGGGAAGTCCCTGATTGCCAGAGAGAGTCTAGGCAGCAGAGAGCAGGGCCGGCAGAGAGCAGGGCTTTTTAATGGAGCTAGAGAGTCGAAAAGATGTTTTTGACTGATCCCCAGCAGTCGCTTTTTGGGTTGATCGGCCAGTCCAGTTGGATCAGGAAATTTGTTTAGTGAATTGCGTCCCTACCTACTTTGCATGCAGTTCCCCTCATTTACATTGGAAAGTGGATCACAGGAGAGGTTAGTGAATCGGGACGGAGGGAAATCAGGTCACTAAGGGGTCACACATCGATCGGTACACAATTGGTTTGCTTAGTGAATCTAGCCCTATGAGCTTACCAATAATAAATAAACACAAATAGGATACAGTTGGATGAATATTTTAATAATTACACACTTTTTACATGATGACAATGTCATACACAGTGTAAAAATAATTCCAAAGGTCAACTTCTCACAAGCTAGTACCAAATAAAAGAATACAAAAAAAATATAAAACAGAAGATTAAGATCAATAATAACAGCAACAAAAAGTCAAACCATGCCTTTATTCATTAGCTGCACATATGCCAGACTTAAAGCCTCAGATGGAGTCAAAATAAGAAACAAATCACAACAGATAAATTAACATTATTTACACTACCTGGCAACACCAGTCCTTTGCCATATTTACAGTGGTAAGACACTCAAAGTACTCTGAACTCTGTTTTCACAAGGGATTCCTTGATTTAATGCTTGAAAAGAGAGTCCTCGGCATTTTACCCACAGTAATGTAGTGCTTTGCTGAAACATTTTCTGAACATTCTCTCTGTACGTATGAGACCATTTGCATTACAAAAATAACTGCAACAATAACCATAGAAAGATGAGCATAAAAAAGTAAAAAACAGAAATAAAAATATATAATATTTACCCAAGAGCAGAAAACGGTCAAATGCACCTTAAAAAAAACAACGATGTTGCAGGATATTACCTTTCCCCAAACATTTACAATTGTATAAGATTGCACAAAGAAATACCAACAAAATTATACTATACAACAAACAGGCTGATATTCAAATGGTTTAGGCTCCTCACTTTGAGAGTTTAGGCACCTAAATTGACCACTTTGAAAATTTTACTAGGACTGAGTATCTAAATTTATGCTTTCTTATCAGGTAGCCCTTTGGGATAAGGATTTCAAATTGTTATTATCTACGGCCACCTCATATGTACAGCTCAGGAGACAACTGAAAACTTTTCTATTCTTAAAGTTCTTGGGTCCTTTATTTTCCTTTCTATTCCTTGATGAAATTATAGTTAAACTTTTGTAAATCGCATAGAACTCATTGGTTATGCGGTCTAGAAATTGGTTTTTATGTTAAAGGCCTCGATTCCATATATGTCACCCAAAAAATTGGAACCGATTAGCGCGGCAGTGTGATTCTATAAAAGGCACACTGTACAGAATCATGCTTAGCATTGCCTAAGCAGTGCTAGGCATCTCTAGGCATCCTAACTTGCAGGTATTTATGCCAGGGTTTTCTTGGCCTAAATGCTTGCACAATGACGCCTAAGTCAAAAACATACACCTAACTCCAAAATAAGCCCACAATCTTCCCATAACTATTCCATCTTTTAGGTAGACACTTTGGACAAGGTGCCTAATTTTTGGTTCATAGACAATGGCGCGAAAGACAAAGGCGCGCGCCGACAACTGAGCGCAAGACGGAGGCGCGCGCTGAAGAAAATTACAGTTTTTAGGGGCTCCGACGGGGGGGTTTGTTGGGGAACCCCCCCACTTTACTTAATATACATCGCGCCGGCTTTATGGGGGGTTTGGGGGGTTGTAACCCTCCACATTTTACTGTAAACTTAACTTTTTCCCTAAAAACAGGGAAAAAGTAAAGTTTTCATTAAAATGTGGGGGGGTTACAACCCCCCAAACCCCCCACAACGCCCCCACAACAGGGCGCGATGTCTATTAAGTAAAGTGGGGGGGGAGTTCCCCCCCACACTCCCCCGTCGGAGCCCTAAAAACTGTAATTTTTCGAGCGGCGCACGCCTCCACGCTGCGCTCAATTGTCTGGGCGCGCCTTTGACCCGGCGCGCTTTTGACCTGACATCTAATTTTTAGAGAATCACACTTACCAAGTTAAGTGCCTGTCAATTAATTCCAATTAACATCAATTATGAGGTGTTACATGCCAATTATCTGCACCGATTAAACCTATTAATCAAGGCCCCTTTTATCAAGCCACGTTAGGGTTTTTTTTTTATTGCCAGCTGCTGTAGCAAAAACTCTGACGCCCCAAAATGTCAATAAATGCCTACAGTTAAGTGCCTAAAAACTGGGTGGCAACAGGGTCAGGTTTGGGGTGCATGAGCTTAGCATTGATTTTCAGTCCTAGGCTCCTAAATTAGGCTCCTAAATCCAGGAAACTGAACAGCAGGAGCAAACAGAGGAGCATAACTTTTACAGTTTTAAATTTGAGTGAATTTTCTGAAGTTTGGCTGAAAATAAGGGGCAAATTTAGGAACCTAATTTAGGATCTCAGCCTTTTTAAAAAAAATATCAGGTCCACATTATTCTACAAACCAAACTCTTGAGAAATAATTCCCAAGAGAAATGTGCGAGTATGTATCCACTGTGTCTGGGAAATACAAACATTGAACTATGAAAAAATAAAGCATTAAAGGTCCCTGGGAGGGTAAGGCACCATTCTCCAAAGAACAAAAGATTCATTTCAATGTAGGAGGCAGAGGGTCTCTAAAACAGTACAAATCTCTGTTGCATACATGCATTATACTCATAGCTGAGAGACCTTCTGAACTTCCTATTCACCTACAACTTTTCTTACCATCTCAGGTATTGTTCAGTAAAATTGTGCATTTTTATTATTTTTTTATTTTAAATTACAGCATGCTAAAATTTTTAGTGAGAACTAAAATAGCATGTTTTAAACATTTGAAAATAATTATAGCATGTGCTATCAAATTTTAGTGCACATTAAAACTAAATAACACATGCTAAACAATGAAAGGAAACAACTCACATACAATAAAACAACACACCTACAATAAAACATATATAATACAATGAAAAAATATTTAAAAAATGAAATAACAGCCCTCATCTCTCAAATTTTCTGTCCGCACACTCCTACTGCCCAGAATGACAGAACTGGTCAAGGGAATGACAATATCGTGAGTGAGGAGGATAAAACCCAGGACAAAGAACCACATTTCCCTCAGCAAAAGTCAAGAAAGTATAGTTTGATAGGAAACGGAACTGGTCTGATCTGGAAGTGATAGCCCAGGGTTTTTGTTGGTCAAATCTAAACAGCTGAGATTCACAAAGGGGTCCTTCCACTAAAGTGTGCTAATGGATTTAGCGTATGCTAAATGTTGTGCAGCTCAGTGTATATGGATTGCATGGCACTTTTAAGGCACAATAATTTATTAGTCTACATTAAATCCATTAGCACACATTAGTTATAGGACCCCCAAAGTATCTTCTAGGGTAGAAATATTTCAAAGAGACATGCAGAGCCATGGTGCCTCATTTTAGTTATTTTAAACTGAGGCAATTTAGCAAGCTTTGAATTCCTTTTTTTAGTCTGTGAAAACATCTTTTTTTTAATGGTAACTGTGGGATTAATTGCCATTTTGTATGGTACAGTATAAAGATTGTGCTTTTTCTGAAGGGTAAACAATTGTAGCTATACAGTATGCTTGTGCTATGTTTTCCTTTTTGTGCATAAATATATTTAATTGAAAATATTTAAATGCCTCACAATTGCATTCTGTGCTTAAAGTTGGCCTGCTTTCAGCTGTAAAAAGGTCAAAATAGGTTTGCTGAAGTTTCATTGTCTCTCTCATTTACAGTGTTAATATAAAAATAACAGATGAAAAATGATCCCAATATTTTGAACACATTCTATTTTTTAATTCAGAAATATTTCTTTTTTCTTGTATAATAATGTAAGAAATTTACAGAACTATTTTTTCATTATGTGACTTCACTCTTAAACAGAGATCATCTTATGCTCTAGATCAGTGATTCCCAACCCTGTCCTGGAGGAACACCAGGCCAATCGGGTTTTCAGGCTAGCCCTAATGAATATGCATGAGAGAGATTTGCATATGATGGAAGTGATAGGCATGCAAATTTGCTTCATGCATATTCATTAGGGCTAGCCTGAAAACCCAATTGGCCTGGTGTTCCTCCAGGACAGGGTTGGGAACCACTGATCTAGATAACGTTACAATCTGTTGAAGAATGTTGTTGAGTCACCATTTTCATACTACCATGAGTGTATAACAAGTTGTTAGAAGAACCAGCTTGAGACAGTTTATCATAATTGATTACCCTTGACTACTATAAACAAGATATGCAATTTGGGGGTAATTTTATAAGACGTTACCTCATTTTAGGCAGTAGGAACATGCATAAATGGCGGCATTCTAATAATTTATGCATGTAAGTGGCCATGGATGCGCATAAATGACTTCTTAAAAAAATACCGACTAGAGGAAAAGGATGCATCGTATTTTGATGGCTCAGACTTCATCCTTGGGCATCTTCATGAGCAGAGTTTGGGCAGAGCATGCAAATGCATGTTTAAATTATAGACCGCTATACATTATGCACATTCTAGCTAATATTTAGACATGGGCATTTACACCAGCTATAGGGTAGGTGTAGGCAACACAAGTGTCTTAAATGTAAGTGCATTTTCTTCTACGTATGCTATGAAAAGTAGGCACCTACTTTTCTTGACAGAGCAGATTTGAGAATAAACAACTGCTTACCCTCCTATCCTAACTACCCTGTTATGGAATCACCTTCTTTATGTGTCTAGGCAAAGATTTGAACTGCGAAAAAGTACAAAGAAAATGCCAACATACCTGCTCTCTACCTAACCTATCTGGAGATTTGCCAAGCAGTACACATTCTTACTTTATATTTATTTCCAACAATATTTCAGTTACACAAAGTTATAAGTGACTTGGTGAAAACTATCAACAATCCAAGTTAAGCAAAGGTAAATATATAGTGGAAATGTTGTTGAATGTCTATGTTTGCTACAAATATTCGTTCTATATCATAGCACTAAGTGCTAAGTGCTTTATTTAATCTAGAGAAAACTAATGTTTAAATAATACTAGCATCTGTATAAGAAATTAAATAACATTAAATACTAGCATCTGTATAAGAAATTAAATAACATTTTCAGGCTCATATTCAGCGATCACTGATGATCTCCTGAAGTTCACGGTGATACCAGAAGTTCAATGCTGGCACCGTGACCGGCATTGAATTTCCAGTCTAGTTTTGGCTGGCAGAGACATAGCTGGCTATTGGGCTGGATTTGTTTTTGATTGACCGCTGCTGACAATAGCATTAAGTGGTGTACAATATTATAACAAAGTGCAAAGCTTTACAAATCAAAGTATACAATATAACTACAGTACTCGTATGTTGTTACAGGTACTTAAATTACCCTATGTCAATATTCAGCAGCTAGCTGGCAAAGTCTCAATGGCCAAAGATATACCACCTTTTTAGGCGGTTGTATTTGACTACCACACTTAGCCGGCAAGCCGCTGAATATTGGCAGTGACCATCACCGGCCAATCCACTAAGCCGGATATTCAGCATGAGATAGTCGGCTCCCCCTCCCCCCCCCCTATATCAGCAGATAGCTGGTTATGTGTTTTAGACAGCTAGGAGCCATTCCCCACCATTTAAATAGCACTAAATATTGAGCACATTGGCCAACCAAATAGCACATAGCTGGATATCCATCAACATTCAGTGTCAGATCGCTATCTTCCACTGAATATCCCATTTGGTGGATAGTCCAGTGAAATAACCAGTCATTGCCAATATTTAGTGGCTTGCTGGTTAAGTTCAGCAGCCAGATAGGCCTGTGCAAAAAGCAGGGCTATCTTTGGCTGCTAGGATTTAGCCAACCAGTTGATTAATATTGGTTTAGATGACTACGTCTCAGCCGGCCAAATCTAAACTGGAAATTCAATGTTGGTTGCTGGATATGGTGTTGGCTACCTCTTCTTGTCTGAATATTGGGTGGATTGACTGCAAACGTTACAGATAGAACCGAGGTTCACTCCCAGCTTGGGTGAAAAAAGAACTTAAATTTTCTGGCTAATGTATCCAGGATCATTCAGAACTCGCAGAGAGTTCTGGTGTGTATGCTTGTGTTCAGCTTGCCTCTTTCCAAGGTACGCTGAAGGTCAAGAGAACATGCAGAAACAATGAGTACTGTCTACCGAAAGCAATCTTAAGAAATCAAATACAGCATGCATCGCTGAATAACCAAGCAATATGCCAGTGAATCTTTAAGCTTTACACGACTTGAGTGCTTTATTTGCTTTGAGCATTCTGAAGTCAGTCAGTGGATCTTAAACCAGGCCTTGGGCACCTTCTAGCCAGTTGATTTTGCAGGAGATCCACAATGAACATGACTGGGCTACATTTGCATATGATGCAGGTAACACTTGCAAATCAATCTCATCCACATTGATTGTGGATATCCTAAAAACTAGGGCTATGGGATAGTACAGGGGTGTCTTGAGAAACCCTGCCTTAAATGAAATGTTAGCAACGGGAACTGCTATATACACACTGAACTGATGGAGACATTTGTTATATACAGTGTTTGCTGTTTTCTTGAGGAGTGTGCCCAGTGTATGCAAGTAAATGGATTAGTTTAACACTGACACATGACACAGGCTCCTATAAATACAGAGGCAAGTTGTTATAGTACTAATTTAGGATTACCAGCCGTCTGGATTTACCCAGACATGTACTCTTTGTAGAGGACTGTCCAGGTGTCTGGATGGCTTTTCAAAACCTGGCACTTTGGGTTTTGGAAAGCTTCAAGCTCAGGGCTGCATCTGCGCATGCGTGGACGCAACATGGTGATGTCACACCTGCGCATGCTCAGAGGCTCTGGGCTTGAGAAGTTCAGGGGCGGGGCTGGGGCAGAATGGGGCAGAGCTTGGGCAAGCCTGGGGGCAGGGCCACGTGTCTGGATTTTTACAGGCCTAAAATCTGGCGACCCTTTACTAATTCATGAAACCGTGCTATTCGGAAAGTTGTCATAGCTTTGGCAAACAGCTGCTGATTGAACCACTGTCCCAGCAAGTCCAGAAAAAAAATACAAAATGTGTATAAGGAATGCCTCTTAAGTGTAACAAGGAGAGTTCAGTCTGAAGCAGTACCAGAAAACAAAATAAAATACAGAGAGAAGAAATTAGCACCATAAAGAAAAACCCTCAAAGAACTGTTCACTGAAAAAGCATTAACAAGCTTGTTGTGGTGCCTGGGCCCTTCTCTTTTACACTGCAAGCATGCATTTCATATATCATGTTCTCCCTTAATTACAGTATACAAAGAGCCACTATAGAGGGAAGAGTACTTTCTCACCACCACGTACAATTGGGCCTGAGTTTAGCCAGTCATTGGAAACTGCAGACTACCAGTTAACATGGTTTCTTAGTGCATGTGCTAGTAACAAAGCAGTTTACAATCAACAGAGAATCAGGAAGCTATGGCATGACGGAGAAAGCAGTTAGAAATCTGATCTGTGACAAAATAATAGAGATCTGATTATTATTTTCAATTTAATTTAAATTGTACATAGGAGTACAAAACAAAATGGTCCGCAGAACCATTGTACTCCATCCATTCACAGTATCATACGTTTCTCTGATGCGCGCTCAAAGTTGGGCACAGAAATTTGGGCACCGAGGGGCTGATTCTATAAACAGCGCCTAAATCAGCTGGCATCCAAAAAAAAAAAAAGGTCCTGGCTATGTGTCAGTCATGTTTCGGTGACAGCACCATGTACAGAATTGCGTCTAGCGGCGCCCATGTAAAAACTTAAGTGCCTGAAATTTAGGCGAGGGTTTTAAAGGCCTACATTTCAGGTACCTAGGTTTATGGAGAATTGTACTTAGTGGTGCCTAACTCACACTTCACCCACAGAAATGCCCACTTACGTGTTAGGTGCTTCTAAGCGCATTGCAATAGGCGCCTTTCTTTTATAGGATCAGATAGGTGCCTATATCGCCGAATTAAATTTTTTTTAACCGATTGAAGCTGTTAAGCGTATTTTACCAATTAAGGGGGTCCTTTTTATTAAGGTGCACTAACTGATTTAGCGCACGCTAAATACTAAGGCATCCATTATATCCTATGGGCGTCTTAGCATTTAGCGCATGCTAAATCAGTTAGCGCACCTTAATAAAAGGACCCCTAAAAGTTAGGTGCCCTTTATAGAATCAGCCCCAAGATATAGAATCCCGCTTCCATGTTAAACCTGGACCTGGTACCAACCATTAATCTGAATGTTGACGCATGACCTGCAGTAAGAATTCCGTGAATGCCTCTTCTTGAGGCAGCGTTAGTATGGAGCTTGCTGTTTATTAAAATCCGGTGTTTTAGCAGCTTGAGACCAAAACATAATTCACTTTAGTAAAAGGGCCCCTCCGTCATTTACATGCTTATTTTACATTATGAGCACAGCAGCCACTACACAACCTGTATGTTTTCTGACTATAGATCACCATAAAAAGAACACGGATCACTTCATCAATTATCCAACCCACAACAATAGATCAACAAAAAGGAGGGGTTTTTTTGGGGGGAATAATGAAAAAATTATTATTCAAATCACTATTATTGCACATATAGGGCTCCTTTCACTAAGCTGCGCTAGCGGTTTTAGTGCGCGCTTAGCGCATGCTACATTGCCGTACACGCTAGACGCTAATGCCACCATTGAGCTGGCGTTAGTTCTAGCCGCATAGCGCAGGGTTAGAGCGCGCTAACCCTGCACTACGCGGCTAGAACTAAGCAGCTCAATGGTGGCGTTAGACTCTAGCACGCACAGCAATGTAGCGCGCGCTAAGCGTGCACTAAAACCGCTAGCGCAGCTTAGTGAAAGGAGCCCTATATGTGCAATAATAGTGATTTGAATAATAATTTTTTCATTATTCCATTAAAAAAACCCTCCTTTTTGTTGTTTTCTAACTATAAGCAACCCAGCTCACTTTGGACTTCAGAACTCAATAAGTTTAAGCTACTTCCTCTCTTTCTGAAGGGAATATCTGAATTGGTGACACAGATGAGTGAATTCAAATATGCAAGTCAGCAGTCGTGTTGCTGGTAAACAGCTGAAGTTGAAGGTGCTTAGTAGAAGTCAGCATAATCATGGACTGCATAAGTAAACTTTAGATCTTTAAGAAGAGACTGTGCAGGATTCTTTAGGAGAACCATGTTGTATTTTCAAATGCACACTGGTAAAAGAAATATACATGTAAGAGCCTCAGAATATGGAGCTTGTATACCCAATTCGGGTTATAGCGTGAACAGATTCACTGGCTCCTGCTCACATCACAGGCTGAAACCCCTTTAATTTATATATTTTTATTTTCTTCCATTATTTTATTTTCATTTTATTTTATTAAGAGCCTTAAAATTTATCTCTTCTTTTAAAAAAGGACCTAACATCTGTTCATCTTCTGTCTTGTGCATCTACCCACAAGCTAATTTTTCAAGCGGTGTGCTTTAGTGATCTACCTTACATATTATTTCAGTACAGAATCGGCAGAAGTATTTCCAAGGATTGTAAACATACAATCCGTTCTGTATAAATAAATAGAGCAGTACTTATCTTGGGAAACTCGCCTTCTTTGACTTATTAGTTTCGTGAAGTAAATCCCATGATTATTTAACTGAAGCCGTTGCTCATTTTTCTAACTTATTCCAAGCTGTTGCTTATTTTTCTGGCTTTTTCAGATGCGGCCTGCGTATATACTCTCACTACATCAGGGAATTTCTGGCAATGGTATCTTGAACTGGCTATAATGGTTCTACAAACCGATTCTGCAACACCACTTGAAAAATTAGCTTGTGGGTAGATACACAATACAGAATATGACCAGCTATTAGGTTCTTTTTAAAAAGAAGAGATACATTTTAAGGATCTTAATAAAATAAAATGAAAAGAAAATAATGGAAGAAAAAAAAAATATATATATATATATATAAATTTAAGGGGTTTCAGCCTGTGACATGAGCAGGAGCCAGTGAATCTGTTCACGGCATAACCTGAATTTGGTATACAAGCTCCATATCGTGAGGCTCTTTATCCCCTAGAGAGAAAAAAAAATAACCTTACATGTATATTTATTTTACCAGTGGGCATTGATATGGTGTAGTATATGATAATTTGAACCATGTGGTTATATATTTTCTGTATTTTCAAATGCACACATTTTCACTGTCATAGACTTTGTGAACAAGTAATCAAATAATTACCGTATTTTCATGCATATAACGCGCGCGTTATACACGATTTTACAAACCGTGCATAACCATGCGCGTTATACGCGTGAGCGCGTTTTACAACTTTTTTTTTACATAGTTCCCCCCCCCCGACGTCCGATTCACCCTGCAGGACCACTCGCACCCCCACCCCGAAGGACCGCTCACACTCGCACTCGCACCCCCACCCTGAAGGACCGCTCGCACCCCCACAGCCTACCCCCCCCATTATGGAGAAGCTCCTACCGTTGTCCTGCTGCTTCCTCTGCCGGCGGTCCCGGCCCTTCTGTGAGCCCTGCGTCTGCTGCTTCCTCTTCCGGCGGTCCCGGGCCTTCTGTGAGCCCTGCGTCTGCACTGCTTCCTCTTCCGGCGGTCCCGCCCTTTCTCTGATGTCAGAGAAAGGGCGGGACCGCCGGAAGAGGAAGTAGCAGGACAATGGTAGGAGCTTCTCCATGATGGGGGGGGAGGGGAGGCTGTAGGGGTGCGTGCGGTCCTTCGGTGTGGGGGTGCGAGCGGTCCTGCGGGGGGGGGTGAATCGGATGTCGGGGGGGCATCAGGCTTTCAGGGTGGGGACAGGACTTCAAGGGGGAGAGGAGAGTCGGGGCAGGCGAAAGGAGAGTCGGGCGGAGACGGGAGAGTCGGGGCGGCATGCGCGGTATACGGGTGTGCGCGGTATATAAAAATTTCTTTACATAAATTACAGTTTCCCACGCGCTATACCCGTGTGCGTGTTTTACACGGGTGCGCGGTATATGAGTGAAAATACGGTACTAACGTTCTTTGCTGTGGGTTGAACAGTCTGGGGGGGGGGTCATGGTTAGTTAGAGTTGCCAGATTTTAGGATTGTAAAATCTGGACACCCTAAATCTGCAGTCCCGCCCATCTCCGCCCCAGTCCCGCCCTAGGTCTGCCCCACACTACCTGCTATAGTCGGGCAGGAGGCAATCCGCGCATGCCGTTGTCGGCGGCCGCCTTAAAAGCAGCCACTGATTGCGTGTCAATCACACGACGGTGTCGTTTAGAGCAGTGTTTTTCAACCTTTTTACACCTATGGACCGGCAGAAATAAAAGAATTATTCTGTGGACCGGCATCGGTCTGTGGACCGGCGGTTGAAGAACACTGGGCTAAGTCGTGGGCCAGACCCCGCCCATCTCTACCCAATCTCCACCCCAGACCCTGCTCCCATAATAGTACTAATTGCACCTTGCACGTTCCGTGCCTCATCTGGAAGCCAAGGCTTCCGGTTCAGGCGTAGGATGCCCGTAGGAGCCACTGCCTGTGGCTTTGTGCACTGAATCAGTGAGGAAGAGGGAGCTGGCTCGAAGATAACGCCGCATCGATCGCACCGTGGACCAGCGGTTGAAGAACACTGTGTTGGGCCTGATGCACGTGCTGGCCCTGTGGACCGGCAGGAAATTTCTGTGGACCGGCACTGGTCCATGGACCAGCACTGGTCCATGGACCGGTGGTTGAAGAACACTGGTTTAGAGAATCATGCCTCCGGTCAAGGTAGGCACTGGAAATGTAGACCAGGGTTTCAAAGGCCTACATGTCTGATGACCGACACGAATCACGCCTCTGTAGGTGCTTTATGGCGCCTAATGCCACATCTGGTGTTAGCCTCGCCTGCAGTGATATTAGGCACTATTAAACACCTATGGAGGCAAGATTGTGGTGCCGTTTTTTGAAGTACTGGTAGGCACCTTGAAAATCAGTTTAAAATGGCATTTACACAGCATTATTCGCTTAGGGGTCCTTTTATTAAGGTGCGCTAACCGATTTAGCACACGCTACATGCTAAGGCATCCATTATATCCTATGGGCGTCTTAGCATTTAGCGCGCACTAAATTTAGCATTTAGCTTTTAGCGCACCGTAATAAAAGGACCCCTTAGCTCGGGCGCCTACCAGCACCTAAAAACTGGCTCCATTTATAGAACTTAGCCCTTAGGGCCAGATTCAGTAAATGGCATCCAGCACTGTTCTAAAAAGCATTGGTTGACAAATTCCTCACCCAGCTTTTGGCAGGATAACTTATACCAATTGAAACTAGGTGTATCCCTGATTTTCTGTAGCAAGATGTATTCTTGTAATGTTAAGTGAAAACTTTTATAAATAAAGAATTAAAAAAAAAAAAAGAAAGAAAGAAACTAGGTGTAAATCCTGGCATGCAAGTGGGGAACGCGTCCACGGTATTCTATAACCTACGTGCAATTTTCTGGAACACCTGACTCGCTCATGCCCTTCCCATGGCTAAGCACTCCTTGCAGCTGCACTTGAATACATAGACAGTATCTTATAACAGGTTGCGTAAGTGGATTTCCATGCCAATCTGCTGTTTCGGCCCCCTTTTAGCACCGTGCATCTGTTAAAATATGTTTCCACACCAAAGGTTGGGCATGGAATTAGTGCCTAACTTTAGATGCAATTTATAGAATTTCCCCATTAATGAGTGGTTTAATGCACGGTAACTGCTGGCACACAACTGTGTTAAGGGGCTTTGTGGCATTTAGCAGTTACCGTGCATTAAACCACGTGTTGAGTGCTTTTTGTGAAAGGGTGGGGTATGGGCAGAGAACGATGTGGAAAGCCTCTGCGCTAAAATCAACCTGTGCACTGCTGGTTAATGACATTTTAATAAGGCAACTGCAGGTTACATGCTGGGCAGGCCCCCTACTCGGTACTGCATTAGTTTTGCACTTAGCGTATGTTAAGTTCCTGCTTTAAAGTGCAATAAGTGCATAATCTAATCCACTTTAGTAGAAGAGCCCCTTTAATTTTGAATTTGAGAGTAGATAAACTCGGGTTACAAGATTGTCTTGCATTACTCAAAGGTTTACAGAATTGAGCCCCATCTTCTCATACGGAGCCTGTGGGCCTTACAGAAAATGGGCCTTTCAAATGCACAATAAATTTTGTCCTTCAATCTATAAACGGCGCCTACCGGAAGGTGCCTAGACCGCAGCACTTACCGATGCAGGCGCCTAACTTAATTTTTTTAATTGGTTAATTGGTGTTAATTGAAAGCACCATTAAAAAACGATTGAAAAAAAATTAGCCAGCGCCTAGCAGCCCCTACACAAAAAATTGGCATGGTTAGGGACGGAGTTTATGCATGGATCGAGTTAGCCACTAGCATCTTCGGCTAGAGAATGACATGGGGACAAATTATTCCCCGTCCCCGCAGGAACTCATTTTCCCATTCCCATTCCTGCAAACTCCAGCCTCATCCGCCCAAGCCTCAAACACTTTAAAATCATAGGTATTATCATGCTGTTGTACCGGGCCATGGTACACCCCCATCTGGAATACAGCGTCCAACACTAGTCGCCGTACATGAAGAAGGACATAGTACTACTCGAAAGGGTCCAGAGAAGAGCGACAAAAATGGTTACGGGACTGGAGGAGTTGCCGTACAATGAGAGGCTAGAGAAACTGGGCCTCTTCTCCCTTGAAAAGAGGAGACTGACAGGGGATATGATCGAAACATTCAAGATATTGAAGGGACTTGACTTAGTAGAGAAAGAGAGATTGTTCACCCTCTCCAAGGTGAAGGGAACTAGAGGGAACTTGCTAAAGTTAAAAGGGGATAGATTCCATACAAATTTAAGGAAGTTCTTCTTCACCCAGAGAGTGGTAGAAAACTGGAACGCTCTTCCAGAGGCTGCTATAGGGAAAAACACCTTCCAGGGATTCAAGACAAGGTTAGACAAGTTCCTGCTGAACCAGAACATAAGCAGGTATGGCTAGACTCCAATATTGACCTAAGGGCTGCCGCGTGAGCAGACTGCTGGGCATGATGGACCACTGGTCTGACCCAGCAGTGGCAATTCTCATGTTCTTATGTTGTGCGGTTAAGGCAGAGCTTACAGGAATGGGGCAGGGACAGCGACAAAACTCGCGGGGATGGGGGCGAGGAAATTGAGTTCCTGTGGCGACAGAGACAAATTTGTCCCTATGTCATTCTCTATCTTAGGCCTGGAAAACCCTGGCCTAAGTGTTTTGACACCTAGCAGTGTCTAACTTGATTTAGGCGTCACTAGGCACGATTCTAGAAACAGCACCTACCTTTGAATGACATGCGGTAGGTGCAGTTTTTCCTAGGCACCTACCAAGTTAGGCACCATTTATAGAATCAGGCCCTTTTGTGTTCGGTCTAGTGAGAACACTACAAAAATGATGACTAAAATTTCATTGATGTGGTTTTGTTCCCAATTACCATATTTGCCGGCGTATAAGACGACTGGGCGTATAAGACGACCCCCCCAACTTTTACAGTTAAAATATAGAGTTTGTTATATACTCGCCATATAAGACTACCCCTTCTTCCGCACACCTTCTGCACAACAAATAAAACTTAAAAGAACATCAGAATTTATTTCAACAATTTTAATTAATTCACTAAAGCTGAATAGAACAATAAACCCATGGGAGCTGCCATGCTATTTGTTTTCTAAACTGTTAACCAAACTGAAACTGTCAATGATAGAAGGAAGATAACACATAGAGGGAGAGAGCAAGTGCCGGGCAAGTCCCTAGCAAGTTTGCTGGCATGACAGTTTCCCTTTAAAAGCCTTCAAAAGCCTCCTGTTCGCCCCCGCAACTTCCTTAAGGGCTAGACTCCACACACGGCCGCATGTGCGAGAGACGTAGTAAAGAGAAAAGGGGTGGGGCCAGAGCGCCGCTGCTTCCCGCTGTGCAGGATGAAGGAGATGGCACCCTTGTCAC
Source organism: Geotrypetes seraphini (assembly GCF_902459505.1). NCBI lineage: Eukaryota > Metazoa > Chordata > Amphibia > Gymnophiona > Dermophiidae > Geotrypetes > Geotrypetes seraphini. The sequence goes on along the minus strand of NC_047084.1, from coordinate 313,231,059 downwards.
ACTGATGTCCCGCCATGGCCCCGCTGATGTCCCGGCAGGTTTACTAGTACCGTAAGCACCGTAAGGAGGTAAGGAAGGAGATGTTAGGGCATGTAAAGTAAGGGCATGTAAACAGTACCCGGCGTATAAGACGATCCCCGACTTTGGGGAGGATTTTAAGGTACTGAAAAGTCGTCTTATACGCCGGCAAATACGGTATTTGAAATTGTAAATAACTACCAGCCACCAGCATGGCAGCACAGTTTTGGCGCCTGGATTACATTACAGCAATTTTAATACTACCACAGTTCAGGTGCGATACTGAGGAACAGGGTGCCTTGATGGACACCAGGGCTGAAAAAGGTTTGAGCTTGCATGTCAGGAGTTCTCCTGGGTTATAGATTAGAGAATGACATGGGGACAAATTTTTTCCCCCATTCCTACGGGAACTCATTTTCCCATCCCGTCCTTGCAAGTTCTTTTCCTGTCCCTGCCCCATTCCTGCAAGCTCCGTCCTCACCTGCACAAACCTCAAACACTTTAAAATTCTAAGTCTTGGAGGCCTGTGCGGTTAAGGCAGAACTTACAGGAATGAGGCAGGAACAGGGACAGCACCAAAACTCAAGGGGATGGGTCGGGGGAAATTGAGTTCTTGTGGGGGACGAGGAAAACTTTGTCCCTGTGTCATTCTCTATTACAGATCAGAGATCTAACTACAGCTCCAAATCAGCTTTGAATACCGATCCCAAAATATTATAAAATACTATAATAAAGGAGAAATGATCCAGCTACACAGATCACAAATTGCATAATATTTAAAAAAAAAATCTGCTGACGGTGACCTTCTGGGTTGGTACCTATATTTTACCCAAAATATGCTGCTAATCAAAGGACATATACAAGGGAGTGCTGAAAAATTCTCAGCCCAACCAAGAAGAGAATGACAGGGATATGGTTCAATCAACGATCTGAAGCGATGTCAAAAACATAGAATTTCATTTCTGCAAATTGGCACTTAACAAAATAAGATAACAATCTTTTCAGCTACAGTGGCAAAATAACGCTCAGAATTTAGGAAGTTGGTTGATTGGCCTGAGAACTTTTCAGCACCTCCTCGTATTTCAGTTTCAAAATTAGTCTGTATATATCTAAGTCTCCTCTCTCTCTACATAAAAATACGTATATAGATACACACACAGTCATTATTAAGGTATTCAGCTTATATCTAAATGCTTGGAATTGGTCTGGGAATGAAAGTTAAACAGTACAAAAAATATAACAGACCAAAGAAATGAAGAAATCTAGCACAAGTAGGAACAACATTTGTCAAGTAAAAACAGCTCTGTAATATTAATGCAAACAAATGTTCCATAACCCTACCTACTGAGAAAGCAAACTAAAATGTAAATAAATAGCAGTAATATAAGTGACCACTCGCTCCTGAAATAGAAACAGAAGCAATCAGCCAGGATAGGGAAAGAAATAAAAAATACAAACACAGTTGCTACAGAACTCTTTTAAGTAGTACATTAGCGAGTGTATATGGACACAGGCACTGTCTGTTGTTTGAAATACTTCTACTAATGAGGATTTGGCAAAAGATAAGTGTAGCAGAGCAAGCGACTGTCAACCAAACAAGCAAGTAGCAATAGTCTTGTATAGTAAATCATATCCACCTCAATCCACCAACTTATCACCTATAGATGTAATATTTCTGAATGGTTTATGAAGGAAAGGCCTGTCAGCCAATCTAATGGCCTCACTAGCTGATTGGTGAATGCTACCAAGAACAACCAATAAGCACTATGGGTGCTATATCCTAAGCATTTTCTCATACACACAAAATAAGTCAAATCTTTCAGTATATCTGGCCGTGTTTTCTCTTGTAACTATTTGTTCACTCACGACCAGTTCCACTTGCTCCTTTACAACATTCTTTGAGAAACAATTCCCTGCAAAATCATAAGAACCTCAGACCATGGCTTTTTCACATCCACAATGTTTTTTTCAGAGCTGTTACCATTAAAAGCTCAAGGAAATAGAGGTTTCTGAAACAAGTTTGCACATTATCTGAATTGCAATTTTCACAATGTAGACGTCTGCCATAACAAAATCTGTAATAAACCACCAAAACATATCTTTAATAGATATTCCTTAAAAAGAAAGATGTAGAAAAAAAATCCTATATTGTAGGTTTCTGAAAACCCTGCTGGGAGGGCTCGCATATGGTGTGTTGTTTTTTTTTCTCTCTCAGAACAGAATCATTGAAATCATTATACACACCTAATGAGTTATTAGGGTAGTGCTGTAAGACTCCTTTGTTCCAAAACTACCATGTTCATTCCTCAACAGTGTCACAATATATTACAAGAAGTCACGGAAAAAAAGTCCTTGAAAAGGCTGTGAATCCTTCTTGATTCAGCAGAGCCCACCAGCTGCCACGCTTTGTTGCAGCTCTTTGAAACTGCGCACGGGATGGGTGCTGTTCATAGACCTTCTCCCAGGATTACACAGCTCATGGGCTTTGGCACTGACACCCCTTCCATCTTGAATGTGCTGGATGCCATGAGCAAACAACAGGGGAAACAGGCATATCAACAGATGTAACCTTGTCCACCACTCAGGACCCCCAAACGAGAAGCTGTAGACATGCAGATGGAGCTGCGTCTCCCCAAAATTCAACACCACGCTCTTAGCACTTCTTCCTTTATCTCTTTTTGGCGATAAGCCAGGGGGTGACTCCCTTGAGATGACAAAAGTAAACAATTCAGAAACTGGAACCAATGGTCATAGGCAGTTGTCGGCTAGCATTTGACGCTGTCAAACACAGCAAGCAGATTTGGCACACAGTTCATGCTTTTTGTTTTTACAGTCTGCATATACAGTTACAATGTCACGAAGACGTCTGAGATGAACACGGCAGCAGAATGTTCAGTAAACTTCAACGGCAGCTGGTACAGTACGTTTCATAACATTTAGCTCGTATTTGGTCACAATTTAATGTAAACTGGTCTATGGCAATAATTGTCCAAGCAAGTCACATGCCATAAACAGGAAAATGAGCCAAATGAGCAATATATAAATATAAGGCGTACACACAAACTACTGCGAACAAATAGAAACAGGTATATGCAACCATATCTTAGATTTGGAAAATCTTTTTTTTTGTTGTTCAGATTTCAGCTATAAATAAAAGTATGTAGTAGTATGTACAACTCCATGCTTGTAATGTTAGATTTATCACTGCAAAGAGATAAAAACACACATATTGGTGAGATTAGTAACCGGATTGTTAAACATTTACATGCATTTCATGTCAAAATATTAATGGAGCAAGTCTATAACAGAGTACCTTCATCTAGGCACTTCAAGGCCCTGATTCTATAAATGGTGTCTCACTCGTAGGCACCGTTTGGTGCAGTTGTATCAACTGCTAGGCACTATTTATAAGAACATAAGCATGCCTCTGCTGGGTCAGACCAGAGGTCCATCATGCCCAGCAGTCCGCTCATGCGGCGGCCCATCAGGTCCAGGACCTGTAAAGTAATCCTCTATCTATACCCTTCTATCCCCTTTTCCTTCAGGAAATCATCTAATCCTTTCTTGAACCCCAATACCTTACTCTGTTCTATCACACCCTCTGGAAGCGCATTCTTCTAGCAGCTTCTAAGCGTTCTTAGGCACCACTAGATGTTAAAATCCTTAAGAGCACTCCATTTATGCCAGCGTTCTCTTGGCCTTATAAGAATGTGCCCAAGGTAGGCGCCTAACTGAATCCACACCTAAACTCCACCCTGAATTCGACCCCTGACCACACCTACTTGCTGTGTAGATGTTGGTAGGCACTTTGGTGTAGATGCCCACCTCGAAGTGGGAGGTGCCTACCGAGTTAGGCACCTACTGGCAAATTATATTGTTTTTTAAATTGATTTATAATGGTGCTTTCAATTATCAGTGCCGATTAAGCCGACTAAAAAAATTAAGTTAGGCGCCTAGATTGGGTAGGTGCGCCGATCTAGGCATTTAATTGTAAGCATCTTGTAGAGAACCAGGGCCTTAGTCTATACAGAAACCTAGGTGCCTAAGTCCTATTACAAAATACTAGCGCAACTCAGTATCAATGCACCTAGACAGCCACACTTATACTAGCCTTAGAGTTGGCTGTGAACACCTAAGTGCAACATTGATGCATAAATTATGGGCTTAAGTAGGAGACATGCCTATGCATCACTCATTCTCCACCCTTATGTATGTCTCCCTTAGAAATATGCACTATGAAACTTAGGGGTATAGTTATCAACATAGGCTACTGTTATGACAGGTTATTTTACCATTAACTTGTGCTATTTTAATACAGTTCCCAGATTAAGCAATTTATTTAAAAATTTATATATCACCTAAAAAGTTTAGGCAGTTTACAGTTAACATACAAAATAATTTTTTTAAAACCCCAGTATATCATCTATGTAACAAAACTGCTGCGACCCACCCTGCTGATCATATTCATATCCTCTACATAAGTACACCAGTAAATAAATGTATCCTCTAAAGAAAAAGGAAATCTCTGATCTTACATTAACTACTATTCGTAGACAATTCATTCACATAAACACTTCAACAAATAATTGTGTCTTCAAGAGTTTTTTAAAGACATCTCTGATCTTACACAGGCACAACTGACCTGACAATGCATTCCACAATTTCACTCCAGCAACTGAAAACACAGTATTCCTAATTCTTGCATCCATTACACTCCTTTCTCTCTCTATAGATAATTTCATTGCATTTTCGGATCTTAATACTCTTCCAGGGCAATATAACTCCAACATATCTTGAATACATCTAGGTGCTTTATAAGACAAAGCTTGCTGAATTATCAATATCACTTTATATTGCACTATTTGCTGTATGGGAAACCAATGCAGTTGTTTCAAAACTGGCATGATGTGGGTCATCTGTGAAACCTCCACAATCAATCTAGCAACAGAATTCGTTAGTACTTGCAATCTCTTACTCCAAGTTTTAGTTACCCTTAAATACAGTGCATTGCAGTAATCTAATCTGCCTAGCTACTAATATCAGGGTTTAACAGTAAAATAACACGTCTTAAAGGTAGCCTACATTGATTACTCCCCCCTTAACCTGGTGTTTGCAGAATAGGGCTTAGGTAGATTTTTGCATTTGTGAATATATGTGCACATGTACAGTATGTGTGTATATGCCATTATTCTATATTCTAAACTGGGAGAAAAAATGGAGATTAGAAGCAAGCAAGTTACAGTTTTGAAATGCATACTCTGGATCACATTGCTGTTTTAAGACATTAAAGCATTTGCAATTCTGCAGCTCTTACCTTCTGCCAACAACCAGGCATTGGTAGTCCATCTGGGCCCTGTTTCAAGGAAAAAGAGAAGAAAGTGCTCTCTTATGGATATTTCAAGAATAACTCTCTTCGCCTTTCTGTCTGCCACCTTTTCCAACTGTACCCTTTAATATTTATGATAAGATGAATCCAGAATGTTACAGGGAGACTGAGTGTGAGGGTACCTGAAAGCCTCAAATTAGGAGGGCAAAAAAACCCTTTTTGGATGAATTTATCTTCATGTATAAAGGAACATTATGATGCAAATTCTATAATTTGGCGCTATGATTTAGGATCCCCAGTGCTATGTGCTTACTATAACTGCATCTAGGTGCCAAGATTCTGTTATAAAACATGAACATAAATTGGCATTGGTGTACACCAAGTAGCAGTTGACACCTTAGTGTGCCCTAAAGTGAATGTAACTTATAGTACAGTATTATCTAAATTGTCCAACTTAATTAGGACTGACAAGTTCTTAGATACCCAAAAAGTCAGACAATGTAGAGACTTACTGCATCTGCCCATCTACCTGCCAGTCACATAGCACGGCCTCGCAAGGTTGCTACCAGAGCTCACAGCATCCATTCTGAAGATGGAGACCACACAGGCATGAGTGAGTAGGGATTGCTCATGCCCTGAACTCATCACTGGACTTCCAGGATTTATAAAGGTAGACCCTGGTAGGGGGGAGGGAGCGCTACCTTAGTCAGGTGGCTGGGGGGCATTTTGCAGAGGCCAACACCAGGGAAGCAGCTGCAGTTTGGGTGGGTGGATGGAACCTACTTACCTGACCATTGCTTAATCTAGAGTGTCAGATAACCAAAGGATGGTTAACTGGGACTCTACTATATTCTACAAGTTACACACATACTTCAGAGATATGCCCGTGACCTGCCTATTCTCCACCCATGTATGTATCTTGCAGCCATATGTATATATAGCAAAGATACTTACCTGTAACAGGAGTTCTTCAAGAACCGCAGGCATTTATTCTCACGTGTGTGTCGTCATCCACAGAACCCAATGTGAACACTACCAAATGCACTGTCACTTTAAGTCTTTAGACAGTGCCCATACTGTGCATGTCCAGTGTCTTCCCACCTGACATTGGCTCACGGGACCATCAGTTCAGTAACAAAACTAAGAATCCAACTGGGGGAGGTGGGCGGGTTGTGATAATGTATGCCTGCTGTCCTCAGAGAACATCTGCTAAAGTATCATTGCTTTCTCTGAGGACAAACAGGCATAATATTCTCACATGTGGGTCTTCCAAGCTGTCAGGATCATGTCTCTGGAGAAAGATAATGGATATATAAACATGATCCTGGCAAGAATCTAAGAAGGTTAGAGAGAAAGTTAGTGCTCAGGGAGTAAACAAATATTGCAGAACTGCTTGTCCAAACTGACTGTCTCTTTTGGAGTTTCGTTTCAAACAATAATGAGAAGTAAAAGTATGGATTGAGGATCATGTAGCTGCTTTGCAGATGGCCTCAATAGATGCAGAGTGTAAATGAGCCACCAAAGAAACCATATCTCAGACATTGTAGGCTTACATGGCCCTGAAGCATCAGCCCAGCCTGAGTATACATGAAGGAAATATAGTCAGCTAGCCAAGTGGAGATGGTTCTCTTGGTAACAACTACTGAATCTGCTGATAAGATCAAATGTCACAAAAACTGGAAGATTCCTCTTAGAGAATGATGACAAAAATGGTACAAGGGATGGGACAACTACCCTATGAGTTTCAAGTTTAATAAAATTTGATTAATCGTCTATCTTAGATTCTAGGCAATATACAATAATAATAAAAAAAGGGGGCTTTAATAATAAAAAAGGAAAAGCTACAGTGGCTAGGGCTCTTCAGTTTGGAGAAGCGATGGCTCAGGGGAGATATGATAGAGGTCTATAAAATATTGAGTGGAGTGGAACAAGTAGATGTGAATCACTTGTTTACTCTTTCCAAATATACTAAGACTAGGTGGCATGCAATGAAGTTGAATTGATGGCATGCTGAACTGTTTACGATGAGGAAGCCTTGATCAACCAGTGATCTAAGTAGGGCAATATGTGAAACCCCCATGTGTGAAGGGCTTCCAACACTACCATTAAGCATTTCATGAAGAAATGAGAAGCTGAAGCTAGTCTAAAGGGCCAGACTTTGTATTGGAAATGTCGAGATCCAATGCGAAAGTGAAGATACTTTCTGTGAGCAGGTAGGCTGGATATATGATTGCAGGCCTCTTTCAGATCTAGAGAGCAAAGCCAAATTGCCTTTTTCCAGTAGAGATAGAAGGGTTCTCAGAGAGACCATGCAAAACTTCTTTAACAAGAATTTGTTGAAGTCCTCCAGTCTTTTTTGGGATCACGAAATATGTTTGCCAAAAGAGCCCATTGTCATGGCTTCTCTGCCTGGAGGAGCAGAAGCATAAGATCGTGATTTGCATGATCATTTGAGGTCAAATTCCACAACTCATGAATGATGCTGAAGTCAAATTCTGTCAAAGCCTGGATAATTTTGAATTCTGTACATTGTGTCTATCTTTTTAGGAGCAACCTAGACTGAGAGAGGATTCTTCCAGTTCTTAATAAAGCTCCTTTCATTACCCTATGCAAAGATACCTCAATACATTCATTTGGTGGTGCTTCAAAGTTAAGCAATTGAAAAAGTTCACAGCGAGATTCCTCCTCTGTTTCCATTTTGATAGGCAAAGCCTGACTCATCTGTCTCACAAAGTCACTTTCTGGTGGAGACCTGATTTTTTGAAGAGGGGAAGGATCAGAAGGTATACCATAGGATTCTTCTGCTGAGTATTCTGGCAAATCTTCATCTGAATGGTTAGAGATATCCAAGTCAGACTCCTCAAAGTATTCTCTATTATGTGAAACAGGGAGTATGCATCAAGAGAAGCATAGACTATGTGCATCAAGGTATAGGTCAATGGTCTGATCCAGGAGACAGCTCCTCCACTGATAATGGTGCATGTGTCAAATGGATCTGTGCTGATCCCGATGCTCGACGTTGAGCAGGGGTGCATGATCACATCCTCGATCGACACTTATGTAAAGGCATGGAAGCCATTACCACCTGTGAAGACTGCGTCTATAGTAGCCCTGAAAGCTCTTGTCTGAGCATAACCTGGATCTCCTCCTGGAGAGATGGTACCGGTACCGGTACAGGAAGAGACATTAGCATGGAACCAATGTGCTGTACTAGATATGAGAGCACTGAAGACCTTGATTTTGAGGCATGCCTATGAAGACATCATCAGATGGATGGAAGGAGAGCAGTCCTTGGTGTATCAATGCTTACTATGCATCGAAGAAGTTGGCACTTGGGAGGATGCATGCCATGCCTAGAAGGGGGAGAATGTTTGTGTTTCTTAGCTTTCTTACTTGCCACATCCCTCAATGCATGAGGCCTAGATGAAGAGTAAGTAGAATTCTGCCTCTGTGAGAACCCTGACACCCACCACTCTGGATGCAGGGTCAATGCATTCAGCACTGATGTCGATGCCTGAGTAATAGGATGCTTGGTGTCAGGTTCTGAGTCCCCCGCCATGCTTGATGTTGATGCTGATGCGGTATTGGAAATTTTTATGAACTGAAATTTGGGGGCTTTCAGTTACGTTTTTTTGCATGTGGAGACAGAGGTCACAGCGAATGTCTCAATGGTCAGGACTCACACACCGGTCACACCAGTTATGTGGGTCAGAACTTGAAATGGTCTGATTACATCGAGCAAACACCACAACAGCAGAGGAGACGACAAACAAATCAGTCAAAGGCATATATAAGGATGAATTTATTGTATGGTAAAAGAATGACACGTTTCAGCCACAGGGCCTGCATCAGGAGTCAATAATGTGGAATTGATGAAAAATATGATGGACAATTTAAATCCTATAAAAATACCCTATTGTCTTCAGAGCTGTAAATAATTAAAAAACATAAGCACTATAAAAAGTATTGACTGATTTGGTTGTTGTCTCCTCTGCCGTTGCGGTGTTTGCTGTTGATCTGCGGTGGATTTTTGTTTTAGAACATAAGAACATAAGCAGTGCCTCTGCTGGGTCAGACCAGGGGTCCATCGTGCCCAGCAGTCCGCTCACGCGGCGGCCCAACAGGTCCAGGACCTGTGTAGCAATCCTTTATCTATACCCCTCTATCCCTTTTCCTTCAGAAAATTGTCCAATCCCTTCTTGAACTCCAGTACCGTATTCTGTCCTATCAAGCCCTCTGGAAGCGCATTCCAGGTGTCCACCACCCATTGGGTGAAGAAGAACTTCCTAGCATTGGTTTTGAATCTGTCCCCTTTCAACTTTTCTGAATGCCTTCTCGTTTTTGTAGTACTCGAGAGTTTGAAGAATCTATCCCTCTCCACTTTCTTTATGCTCTTCATGATCTTATGGGTCTCAATCATATCCCCTCTAAGTCTCCGCTTCTCCTGGGAAAAGAGCCCCAGTTTCTCCAATATTTCAGTGCATGAAAGATTTTCCATACCTTTTATCAAACGTGTCACTCTCTTCTGAACCCTCTCGAGTATCTATTTCGCTCGCCTGATTACATTGAGAATATTTTTTAGATCCACTCAGTACCCTCTTTGACATGGAGTGGAAAACAGACAAGGCTAAGTCAAAGGGCTCAGTGGCCCAAGCAGGTCAAGTAACTAGGATGCTGAAAATGGTCAATGCTCCTGAGAGGAAAAAAGGGCTCAGAGTGGCCTGAAGGCCAAAAAATGAAAATTTGACAAAAATGAAACAATGTTGGATATAATACTGGAACACAATAAAAATAAGAAACTATGAGGAAAACACTGAAAAATAAGTACAGGAAGGCACAAAAAAGGCAAAAGTTTGACAAATTGAAGAGACAAGTTCTCAGCTCCACGGAAAATGAAGAACTGATGGTCCCATGAAGGCACTGGCATGTATACAGTGTGGGCACTGCCTAACTATTTAAAGTGACCGTGCACTTTGCAGTGTCTGTACCAGATTCTGTGGATGATGTCACCCACATGTGAGAATATTACACTTGCTTGTCCTCAGAGAAGCTAAGCAAATTTTGGTGCATATGTTATAGAATAGTGCCTGGTACTTATGCACATTAATGTCAATTTGTGGCATCAATCATGTGGCAAGTGCTATTATTCGAACTTATGCATCCAACTGGTGCCTATCTTTTGGCATCAATTTATAGAATTGCCCTTTATGTGTCAGGGTATAAAGAAGACATACTGTATATTCAGCACTGCTATACATGTAGACAGAGGTGCTGAACATAGGTGAACAGAACTCCCTGCCAGCAGCTATATTTATAAAAGTGATATTTCACTATTATATATATGGCCTAAATTGAACTACTTAGCTAACTGTATCTGAATTCAAGAAAGCATGGGATCTCTTAAGGAGAGGAGGAGATAGTGGATGCTGTGGGTAGGCAGACTGGATGGGCCATTTGGCTTTTATCTGCCATCATATTTCTATGTTTCTATATGGATAGATGCTGAATATTGCTGCTATAAGTGTGGCTAAGCAGAATCCTCTCTACTCTCTGGCACTATGCAGATAATTGGAAGGAATATTTGGTGGCATTATCTGTATCATGCTGCTGGAAATTCATAGATAGAGAGCTTATTATATATTTAGTGGTGGCCAGTAGCAAGGGTGGAAGGTGCCCGGGTGTTGGCGCCCCCCTCCACTCTCCTCTCTAACTCGCACTTCAAGTTTAAGTTCAAGTTTCAAGTTTATTAGGATTTTATATACCACCTATCAAGGTTATCTAAGCGGTTTTTACAATCAGGTACTCAAGCACTTTCCCTCTCTGTCCCGGTGGGCTCACAATCTATGTAATGTACCTGGGGCTATGGAGGATTAAGTGACTTGCCCAGGGTCACAAGGAGCAGCGCGGGGTTTGAACCCACAACCCCAGGGTGCTGAGGCTGTAGATCTAACCACTGCACCACACACTCCTACGCGCCACACACTCCTACTTCTTCTACATGACCTCTCCCCGGCTCCTTGTGTGCCCCCACACCACAGTTGCACCGCACCCTCCCTTCTTCATACCCTGTACCTCTTTAAATCTTCACCAGCGCCAGCAGCTTCTCCAGCATGCTGCAAGAAATGGCATTGACTTTTCCTCTGATGTCCCCATGACCCAGACCCAGACCCATGACCCAGAAGTGATTTTAGAGGGATCCAAACTGGTGCGAGCAGTAGGCCAGAGTATTTGATCACGCTGGCAAAATTTGTGCTCTTTATAGAATAGCAATTAGCACATATGTTGGCATCCAACAGAAAACTGGTCTAAATCCTGATGCACAACTTGTGTGTGCATGCAGCCCCCTAATTCTATGACACTGTGCACAATTTTTTGCTCCTCCCATAGATGCACCCCCTTTTGAGTTGCAAACAAGAGGATTTTATAGAATTATGCAGACATCCAAATTAGAGCCAATTGATTGTTAACAGCCAATTGCTAATTGTTAATGGCTCATTAACTAATTTGTGTGCAGATCTCAGCATCATGTGCAATTTTGAGTGCCCAAATTTAAACATCATTTATAGTATCTGAGGATAAATGTATAGTCTGTTTGAATATTGGGACCTGAATATTTTGCTGGGTGGAAATAGGAATTGATTTGATTTAATTACTTGATATACCGCTTAGTAAATTTAATGTTAAAGCGGTTTATAATAAAACAGCAAATAATACATTAAAATAATCGATGGACAACAAATGTGATTCAAGAAAGCTTTTAACGGCTCTGTCAGGCATACTAGAATACAGCAAATGGTGGATCACAGTAATCTTCCTTTTCTGGCTGTTATGTCTGCAATACCTGAGTTCCACATGCACAGTCATCAAAGATATCTTTTTCATGCTCATTTAAAACAGATAGAAGTGGAGTCATCACACAGGTAGATCTGTGAACTCCCAACAAACCGCAATTACATGTACAGTGAGATACATGAGAAACAGCACATCATTTCTATCTGGGACTTATACTTGCTGCTGTCTCCCTAGAGCAGTCTCTCTCAAATTGTGTGCCATGGCACAGTGGTGTTCCCCAAAGAGATTCTGGGTGTGCCACAAGAGATTCCAGAATTTTATTTTAAAAAATTCTCTTCATAAGTACACACTAGAATATATGACATGTAAGCCACATACAAGTGTCTGTCAATGTTATGATGTGTGCGTAAGGATACAATTGCCCAGACAAGCATCATTCTATGACATGATTGGTCCTTGAAAACTACTGACAAGTGATTTTAATTTTATTTTGTATGTAGTAGTTATCCTAACTTGAGCAACAAAGCAATCAAGGCTTTGCTACCATTTGGATCTTCTTATCTATGCAAACTTAGATTTTCAACTCTGTCAGAAATTAAATTGAAAAAAGAAGAGCGCCTGCAGATGGTGGATAATGAAATGTATGTTTGCTTGTCGACTATTGAGCTGCATTTTGAGTTAATTTGCACTCAAAAACAAGCACATCCATCACATTGATTAGCAATTCTATTCTATTTAAATTTTTGTTGGTTTTGCAATTTTATAATTTCAATTTTAATGTGCCCTGAAAAACATTTGCTCTTTTTAGTGTGCCGCGAAAAGGGGAGATATGATAGCCGTTTAAATACCTACATATAAATGTGCATGAGTCAAGTCTCTTTCATTTGGAAGGAAACTCTGCAATGAGAGGGCATAGGATGAAGTTAAGAGGTGATAGGCTCCGGAGTAATCTAAGGAAATACTTTTTTACGGAAGTAGACATGTAGAACAGTCTCCTGGAAGAGGTGGTGGAGACAGAGTATATCTGAATCCAAGAGGGCCTGGGATAGGCACGTGGGAAGTTTCAAGTTTCAAGTTTATTTGTTCTTAATGAATCGCCTATTTAAATTGCTAGGCGATGTACAACATAATAATAAAATATACAAATAAAATATTGGTTTTAACAAAAATAACTTTTGTTATGGGTTAAAACTTAACATACAAAATACATACATATAAAATAACTTTTGTTATGGGTTAAAGCTCACAAGAATTGTGTGGGTAAGTGGGGAAAAAGTTACAATGTTTGGATAGAAGAGAAGAAAAAACATAAAAGGAGAGAACAAAAAAGGGGGGGGGGGTAATTTTAGCTGCTTAAGTAAAAATCAATAATTAATATGCTAGGAATCATAAGCATCATTAAAGAGAAATGTTTTTAGAGTTTTTTTAAATAGAGTTAAATCTTTTAATTCTCTAATATATTGGGGGTAAAAGATTCCACGATTGGGGGGCCATAACTGAAAACATATCGTGCCGTCTAATTCCTATAACTTTCATAGAGGGAATGGAGAGAAGATTATGAGAAGTCGAGCGAAGAGACCGTGACGTGCTGTAAGGGATTAGCCACCTGTTAATAAATTGTGGTTCATTAAAAATCAGGGCTTTGAAAACTAAAAGTAGTAATTTAAAAGTAATACGATGGCTTACCGGAAGCCAATGGGATTTAATCAACAGAGGGGTAACATGATCGTATTTTTTTGCATTGTAGATCTGTTTCACGGCGGTATTTTGTATTAATTGCAGCCTTCTTTTTTCTTTTTGAGTAATGTTAAGAAGGAGAGAGTTACAATAGTCTATTCTGGATATTATCAAGGAATGAATTAGTATATTAATAGATTTAGGTTGAAGGAATTTAGCGAGTGAGCGAATTAAATGTAATTTATAAAAGCATATTTTGACAGTATTGCTAATATGGTCATGATAGGTAAGTTTATCTCTCGGAGAGAGAGTGAGATAATGGTTACTGTGGATGGGCAAACTAGATGGGCCATTTGGGCTTTTTTATCTGCCGTCATGTTTCTATGTGTAGTGTGCCGGAGCTATAAAAGTTTGAGAGACACTGTCCTAGAGTAACGCCAATAGCACCATTCTTCCAATTTGAAGTAAGTGGCTAAAGAAGCTGGCGTCTGGATTTCCCATAGGGGAGCAGCTCTTTTGTTCTCTGATTATGTCAGGCATTATGTTAGCATATGACTCCGAATTGTGGCAATTTCCATGAAAGGATATTTTCACATGCAATGGCGAGGGCATTAGCAGTCTCCAGATAAAAGTGATATCATAAGAGAACACAAGAACTGAACAAAATAATGTATGGTGAAGGCATGCTTAACTTTTCCCCAGCAAATATTTCAGCAATGACTGTCATCAATACACTGCAAACTAACTGCACCTGAAGCTAAAATCTCGAGATAAAGTTTGAACTTTACACTGCTGTGTCTATTTAAAAAAAATAAAAATGCAGTTCTATAATGGAGCATTTCGTAGAAGTCTACTCTATAACAGACACTAGGCAATTAAGTTCTATTATAGAATACTAGTGCAACCCGGTATCAGCACACATAACATTTAGGGCCCCTTTTACAAAGCTGCGGTAGTGATTCCCCCACAGCAAATGCACCGAAGCACATTCAATTCCTGTGGGCTTCGGTGCATTATTATAATCAAATGCTGTGTCTTCGGTTACAGTGTGCAGCTAATCAAACGGAAAAAAACATGCAGCTTTAAACTGAACTCAGAACCTCAGTTCAAAGCATGCTTCCTAAGCCCTTAAGAAGACTTCTACACGTGTAGGTATGTATTGTAAGAACTGAAAGTCCTGGAAGAGCTGTAACAGCTTCATGGATATTTAGAAACGAAATCTGTGTTGCCAGATTGGTACAAAGGAAAGGGATAAATAACATAATTTTAGTGTAGCTAGGTTCTTGGGTTCATGCTAACATACAGCAGGAGGGAACTGTCCGTGGTGCAGGAATGTGAGTTTCAAAGGCAGAGCATTAAGTTGAAAACTGATTGCAGAACTAGTAGGGAGGGTTGGGGCTGCAGACTGTTACTGTTTCAGTCAATTTGGTTTATTTTATGTACTATGTTCATAGCATTCCCATCACTAAGTATCTAATAAAAAGAGAATGACTGAAATATCTTATTTCATTCTCTATAGAGTACGAGGGGTCGCTGAAAAGTTCTCATCCCAACCAACAAACTTGGTGCAGTCTCCATCAAGGGCTATACATTTAGTCCAGTCAGAAAAATACAGAACGAAAAAAGTGGAAAATTGCTGGCCTAAGTGTATAGCCCTCGATGGAGACTTTTCCAAATTTGTTGGGTGGGCTGAGAACTTTTCAGGGACCCTTTGTACTTTAGGAGGGGGGAAAAAAATGTAAAAATGCTTTTCTTTTCACGTGGAAACAATCCTGGGGGATAGAGGAGAGGAAAAGAGGGAATATTTGTGGTAAATGTGTAAAGAACACAAGCTGCAGGTGTGAGGAGAGTTAGCTAATCTGTCCTGGGTGCATTCTCTCAATGAGAGTGTGATGCAACTGAAGACACACATCTGTTCATGCACATGCAGGTAGTGTGTTCATAAAGCAGAGGATTTCCAGGGATGCGTTGCATTGGCAGAGATGGATGAGAACAAAGGAAGTGCATGCAGGGTTGGTAGGAAAGAGAAATACTGTACCAATTGGCAAGGGGCATCCAGCCCATCCAGACCAGGCTGGCCCGGCTCCCCCTTTTCCCCCTTTAATCCACGGAATCCCTGTTTGTAAAGATGAACTTGCATATGTTACTGACAAAGAAATGTCCTCATTACCGACTTTGCTGGAGTGGAAAAAAAAAACTTTCACAGAAAGGAGGAGGAGCAATCATATCACCAACAGCGACAGATTGTAAATCCGAGAGACGATAGTAGGCCTTTTTTGTGTGAAGACAAGAACAGATCATTGGTCAGGCTTGAATTTGCCATGTTGATCTGTCCCTCACTCGGAAGAGGTTTCTTTGGTTTCAAGCAAGAAAACTCTTCCAGAAAGAGTCGGTAGAAGAATCATTAATCATTAAAAGGAATGAAGTGTGGTTTGAAACCTGGAATTGAAGATGAAGCGTTCCAGGCTGGTGTACAGTTGGTGCTTTGCTCCTCCTCCTTCTCTCTCAGTGAATTATACAGTATAACAATAACACACCAGGACCTCTGACTTCTAAAACATGAGCGTGAGACATACCAACGGGCAAGGTGCATCTAATCCAGGGGCACCCTGTTCTCCTTTCTCCCCTTTAGGCCCCTTTTTGCCTTTCTTTCCCTTTTCCCCCTGTAGGTACAATGATTTTGAGAAAACAAAAATGTTTTATTTATTTATTTATTTTGTGGGGACAGTGTGAGGAAAAAAAAAGAAGGACAGATTAAGAATATTTTAACTAAGACACGGCTGAATAGGCACTTACCACTGTGTTCTGGTCTGTGCATTAGTGTGGAAAAATCTAAATCTCAGGATTGCCAGCAGAACTGCTGACTGCTTTGCTGTGAGACAGAATATACCATACATATCCACAGCAGGGATGTGTATATTCTATTCGGTATCACACTAACAGCATGCATTAATGAATTAACATGCATTAAGTCAGTTTGCATGCATTTAAAAGTTATAATATCATACATTAATTTTTTTTTCTGTCAGGTGATTCTCAGTAGATGTGACTTTTAGATGTTTCTGAAACTGTTAGGATTTTTACACAAATCTTTGACTACTTTGTGACGTACAAAGCTTACCCTTAGTTCTTTGCACTGAAAATAGAAGTATGATGAATTCTAAGGAAAATCCAGTTATCATGCAGCTCAGCATACACACATAGCACAGCTCGTATTGAGCTTAAAATTCAAATTGTCTTTGGCCACTTTAACCACATTGAGAAGTGAAACTATTTTACAATGTGCACTCCATCCATTAGTAAAGGAGATGTTAACCTTTATGTGCCAGGTGTGTTTATACATGTTTAGAACAGGGGTTCTTAATCCAGTTCTCGGGGCACAACTAGCCAGTCAGGTTTTCAGGATCCCACAATGAATATGCAGGGGATATATTTGCATAGAATGGAGGTAGTACTCTGAACTCTTAGGAGCAAATTCTATAAATGGCGTCCCAACTGTAGGCAGCGGTAGGCGTCCTACTGCTGTCTAACCAGTCAATCGGGATGCGCGTTTTCTAAAACAAAAACACCCCGAGGCAGACTGCTTACACTATGGCTGTCTGTTGCAAGTGCAGGGAAACACATCAGGACACATAAGCTTGCCCTAAGCTGGATGTGGGCGTGGTTTTGCCTGGAAGTGGCCTTGGGTGAGCTTAAGTGGCTCTAGGTGTCTCCATAGGGCCGCAATAGCTGCCTGATAAAATGCACTGGGGAGGAGCCTAAGGCTTTGATTGGCCCAGATACCTAAGGCCCATCCTACAGGGTTTCGCCGCTTAGCCCTCCAACTAATGTGTGCATTAGATTCCTTAGTTCGTGTTTCAAAATGTGCCAGGTGGGTCACTGACATTGCTGCTGACCCCTGGCACCCGGCATAGGCCTCCATGCCTGGTGGTATGAAGCGGTCGGGGTGCACTGAGGATAGTCCATCCCAGTTGACAGTCACGCTGGGAGTGGGGAGCCCTGTTCCTCTTCTCACTCCATGTGCCGTCTCCCTGTGGGAGGGCAGCGGGGGGTTCCGGGGGAGGGCACAGAGGCGGTTGTCTCTCTCAGCCCCGGGTAAAATGGCAAAGCTGCTGCTGGGGGCTCTAATACTTGCCATGCGGGCAGCAAGCCATCTTCCCTGACGGCCTTCCCAGCCAACCTGGAGACAGTTGTGGTGCACCACCGTTGGAAGAAATGAACCCTGCAGGGACCAGAGATACCCGGGAGGTGTTCTCCATCCCCATTAGGCGGGGGAGGTGGGGGGAGGGATCCGCTGACCCAGGGCGGCCGGTCGCTGCCTGCCAGGTAGCCCACTGAGTTGAATCCTCTGGGCAGATGCATGGACCCCACCTGTTTACCTCTTAATGGTTTCATGCCCTCTTGAACTCTCTCTTCAAAGTTCTTTTCAACTTTCCCTTACGGTACTTGTCTGCTATCGGTTTCATGCTGGTATTTAGCTGACTTCGCGGGGGAGGGGGAGGTCAGGAATTCACTGCTGCGACTACTCAGCAGATCATGTCAGGGAGATTTTCTTGCCGCGATCAGCTGATGGCAAGGGATCAGGAACGATTCTCTAACCGGCACCTGTGACATGGGCCGGTTAGAGAATTGGGGTAGTTAGGCGTCTATTACGTCAGACACAATTCTGTATAGGATGCTAGTCTGCGATTCTCAGCCGCTTCTTAGGCGGCTGCTGAGACCAGCATCCTATACAGCATTTCCCCCTTAAAGAGTAATGTCCTGCTTTGATCCTGGACCCTTAAAGCTACGCTCCGGCACAATGCTAAGTGTGGATCAAACTTCCAAGGTACTTGGTATTCTGCTAGATTCCACTCTCTACCATGAACTCCAAATTTCCAACCTCTGGAAAAACTTTCTACAGTTTAAAGCAACTAAGACTGATCAAACCTTACGTCTACAGCCACCACATTGCTATACTAGTCCAAATTCTTGTCCTAACCCAGCTCGACTATTGCAATTCCCTCCATGCTGGCATAGCCTCTTCTAATATGCACAAACTCCAAATGATTCAAAGCACTGCAATCAGATTGATCTTCGGCTTAAAGAAATATGACCCCGTCTTGGCTTATTATCGCAAACTTCACTGGCTACCCATAAATGCACAAATTTTGTTTAAGCTATCCTGCATCATCTACCACACCCTTGATGCCAACTCTCCTGAACAAATAACTCACCTGTTCTCCAATTCCTCCATCGCATCACCCAGAATCAAGAACACTCACCAACTGATCATCCCCTCATCCAGGGGAGTGCAATACAAATGAATATTCAACAACCTGTTCAATTATGAAGCCACAAGACCTGGCCTTCCCACATCTATAAGTACAGAGACAAACTACCTCACTTTCAAGAAAAAGCTGAAAACGTACGTTTGATAAATTCCTTACAACTCAGTAACTTGGCATACCTGCCAAGCTAAGAAGCCTGGGTTAGGCACGTTGGATCTCTTAAAAAGAAGAAGAGATAATGGTTACTGCGGATGGTTAGACTGGATGGGCCATTTGACCTTTATCTGCCATCATGTTTCTAAGTTTCATTAGTCAGCTACCATTGTTACACTTAGTTCAGGCTTAAGAGGAAGTAGTAAGGCACCGATTCTATAAATGGCACTTAAAACTTAGACGTCGAGTACTGTGGTGCTTAAGCACAGTTCTATAAAAGTTAGGGGCACTTTATAGAATCATGCTTAGTGGCGCCTAGAGAGGACTTAGGCATCAATAGCCATCTTAACCTAAGGTGCACCCTATTTATGATAGGATTTTCTTGGCCTAAATAAGTGGGCCTAAGTCCAAAACAAGCGCCTACATGAAAAACACACCCATGATCTGCCCCCTTTCATGTAGGCACTTTGCACTCGGTAACTACATCAAAGTGGTAGGCGCCTACAAAACCAATTAAGTGCAATTTACGTCAAATACAAGATGCTAATCATTAATTATTGGTGCCAATTAATATTTTAATTTATGAATCCCCCCTTTTACAAAGCCACGGTAGCAGATGCCACACAGCAAACGCTCTGACACCCATTAAATCCCTATGGGTGTCGTAGCAATTACCGCAGTAGCAGCCACTACTGCAGCTTTGTAACAGAAGCCCTAAATTAGGTACCCAGGTCGACTAAGTGTGCCATTCTAGACATCTAAGTTTAGGTATCATATATGAATCAGGGTCTAAGTGCTTCCATGTTAATTGGGAGCAGGTACCACACATTAACCAGAATGTTAAGACATGGCCTGCAATAAAAATAGTGGGAATGCCCCTTCTTGGTGCAGCATTAGTGCAGAAAACCAAAATATGAATGCCTAGTTTTTGGATGTCAAAGCTTGTACTTAAATGCTACATTCACATGAATTGTTAAAAGTGTACACTGCAAAATAATACATTCTTCTTTGGCATTTTTGAAAATGATGATCTATCATGCACAGATAAAGTGTTATAAATGGACCACAAAACTGACTTAAGTGCATGCATTTTTTTAAATAAAAATCATACATTTAGCAAAAGAAGCCACATGAGCCCACATCTAGTCATAAATTAGACATGCATGATATAGAATACATAAGATACACATCCTGTTTTACCATTTCAGTCTTTCATATTTGTAGAATGACAGTTTCAAGTGTTTTGAATCAATAAGACCTCAAATTCTGTTGAATTCCTGCACCATCATAAGCACTCAATATCTGGGGTGGCTCAGCTTGCTCCATTTTTTTTCATATGGAAAAAGAGAAACGGGGGGGCCACCTTTGCACAATCAGATCTGTCCCCTAAAGATTTAGGGCTCCTTTTACAAAGGCGTGCTAGGGCCTTAACGCGCGGAATAGCGCGAGCTAAATTGCCAAGCGCGCTAGCCACTACCGCCTCCTTTTGAGCAGGTGGTAGATTTTTGGCTAGCGCGCATTAATCCGGTGTGTGCGCTAAAACCGCAAGCGCACCTTCGTAAAAGGAGCCCTTAACCTTGTACCTTCAATATTAACAAAACCAAAGCTCAAAATGGTATATGCTAATGCAACAGAGCTTTCATTATTGCATCCTGAGATTAGTCTATGCACTAATGTAGCTCGAAGGCTTGGTGGGGATCCTCAAGTCATTTGGATACTTGAAAGGTTGGGCATTATTCTTTGGGTGCTGCTCTTTTTCAATGGGGAATCCCTGTGCATGTGTTCTCTTGTAACAGATTTCCACACCAGTTTATCACAGTGGTAAGTGAGTTTCAGGCCCCGTGTTCAGCTTGTCTGCTACAGACACAAGCACATAAAACAAAAGACATTGAGCAAGAAAGATAAGCTACTGTTATTTAATGTCAAGTTAGGATTAAGGGATGGAAGTCAGAGAAGAGGCCCAGGAGAATTAGTATCGACACTACAGAGCAGTCAAAGGAGGAATTTTAAGGCAGTAGCTTTAGGGAATTTCATTATTAAACTGAGGGAAAATAAAGAGGAGAAAGGATCTACTGGAAAGGAGTTTGAAGGAGAAGGAAGGAATGCACCGCTGGAAAGGAAGGCATGTTTAGAAAACAGCACATGGAGTTTATTTCACACAAAACACAAAGAAACCAAGTCCATTTCAAATAGAAAGAAAATATCCGTACCACAAAATAAAAGGTGAGAATTATAAATGAAATAAATAACCTCACTAAAATGAATCAACAGAAAAAAAACAAAACAAAACTGAAATTACACAAAATAGCATGTCTTTTTGATGGATCGATATGTTGTTAATCGTTCTGATGACACATGGGTTAATTTAAATTCCTCAACTGTCTTTCCTGTGTGCCAACAAATATGTAAATATACATAGACTGTTACT
The DNA here is from genome assembly GCF_902459505.1 of Geotrypetes seraphini. Lineage (NCBI taxonomy): Eukaryota > Metazoa > Chordata > Amphibia > Gymnophiona > Dermophiidae > Geotrypetes > Geotrypetes seraphini. The sequence goes on along the minus strand of NC_047084.1, from coordinate 313,209,395 downwards.
ATGTGACATGTTGGACCCTTGGTGTTAGGGTCAGACTATAGTTAAAATGTTTGGGGAGAGTGCTTACTCCAATAATTATTTAAGTGGACTGAAAACATCTTTTTAGACTTTTTAAATTTATATATCGGATTCAGGGAGCAGGATCACAACAGAAACTCTACACAGCAACATTCTTATTCTCCATTTTTTTTGCATTAGAATTCTGCTCTACTGATTATTTTTTTTTACATTGAGTCTATAGTCATTGCTATTGCAATATGTAGAATATCAAATTAGTAGATCAAATGGCATTTGAGTCTAAATATAGGAGAAACTAATGAAAGAAGGTGACATCTGAGAAATATTGAATGAGAAAACCTCAGAAGCTGTCTCGGTTTTTGTGTAATGTTTTGTTTGGAATTCTCCCTCATCACCCAGTTACTCAAGATGCATGATTCTGCAGGAAAAGCTTAAGCTTTATGTTTATGACATCATGCTACTCATCCTCTATCAAATATGATGTCATGAAATATGATGCCCTTTGTGACATCATGGCTGCATTTGTAGAAAAGATGTATTAGAAAGGAGAAAACCAGTATTTGGGTACAAGAGTCTGGGTTCATCCAAATGATTTTTGTTTCTGGAGGTCAAACATTTAGGAAATATTCGCAAGCTGTTCAGCACAAAAGAAATTCTGACCACAAGGGAGAAGGAATCATTATGAACTCCCCATTAACATTCAGATGCCTAGTTACCCATAAACAACATATGTCTTCTCATTACCTCTGACATTCTTCAGCACTGAATATTATTTCCGTTCAAGATCTGATCACTATCATGGTTATGGGGTTACTGTTACTTCCCTTGGAGCCAAATCACCACATTTAAATCTTATTTATACCAGGATAAATACAGTAAAGTCTTTTTATGTCCTTGAAGAGATACAGCCTCCAAAATTGGACACAATATTCCAAGTGGGGGGGGCCTCACAAATTACTTGCACAGGGACATAAACACTAGAGAATGACATGGGGACAAATATTTCCCCTTGGGAACTCATTTTTCCGTCCCAGCAAGTTCTTTTCTTGCCCCATTCCTGCAAGCTTCGTCCTCATCTGCACAAGCCTCAAACAACTTTAAAATCATAAGTGTTTGAGGCTTATGCAGTTAAGGCAGAGCTTACAAGAATGGGGCAGGGACAGGGACAGCAACAAAACTCGGGGACGGGACAGGGAAACTGAGTTTCTGTGGGGTTGGGGAAAAAATTTGTCCCCCGTGTTATTCTCTAATAAGCACCTCATTTCTTCTGTTGGTTATACCTCTCACTATGCAGCCTAGCATTCTTTGAACAGAAGCCATTGCCATGTCACGTTGTTTTGCCACCCTGAGATCCTCAGACACCTCAAGGTCCCTCCCCTGATCTGTCGTGTCAGTAACTCACCCATTATCACATAACATTTCTCATATCCTATCCAGACCCTAGATCACAGGTGTCGAAGTCGGTCCTCGAGGGCCGCAATCCAGTCGGGTTTTCAGAATTTCCCCAATGAATATGCATTGAAAGCAGTGCATGCACATAGATCTCATGCATATTCATTGGGGAAATCTTGAAAACCCGACTGGATTGCGGCCCTCGAGGATCGACTTTGACACCCCTCTTTACCATCTTGTTTTTCTTCACTCATAGCAGTGTTCACTCTGCTAAACACAAAACTAACATCCATGGGACCATGAAACTGCCTTGTGGCCCTAGGGATACTGTAGGGGGGTCTTTACTGCACTAGCATACTGCACTGCAGCACTAGCAAGCAGGACTCATACACACACATTTAGAAATTATTTACAATTCATGCTCCATCTTCACACTGTACATACAACATAATTAATACATACAGTAGCCAAATTTCAGGTTCCCTCACATGCTGCCCACATATTTACAAAGAACTACCTCTGTGGCTATGTGAAGATAATGAATCTTAATACTTAGGGAGAAATTCTTTTGGGTGGGTATTGAAGAATGGGAATGAGTCTTTGGGTGTAGTGTTGAGGTGCAATGGTGATACGCACACTGTAAATCATGCTGGCTCCTTGTTGTATGTTGGTTAGAGATAATGAAGCCCAAAATGTGGTTAACTGAGTGGTACAAATAGCAAATATAACTACAATATCATATAAACCACTCAATTGGGAGGGTCTAAACACTAATTAGTCATATTTGACCACATCCCTATCAGTCAATAATAATATTATTATTCATTCAGGAAAAAAGGCATCAGAGTTTGGAGCTCTATGCTATAGTCCAAATGGATACTCCATAATTTAATCACTGGCCAAAAAATCTGATTTGTATATATTTTTGTATTTATTTATAACTATTTTTTGGGGATTTTATATTTTAACTTATATTTACTTAGTAAAAATCTGATTAATTTCTAAACCATTGATAGACCTCCCCAATAGTTTGAAAAGCATCAACAGAAAGTTACTTATCTTAAGTGCTCTTATTTTGACTGGTTTTGTCTTCTCTTTTTCATATCTGTGCTGTGTCAAACTATCGGAACAAGAACCGGCCAATAATTGAATTATGGAGTATCCATTTGGACTATAATCATGCTGACAATATGAGTCAATGATAAGACTTAGCATAGAGCTCCAAAACTCTGAGGTCTTTTTTCCTGAAAGAATAATAATAATATTATTGACTGATGCGGATGTGGTCAAACATGACTAATTAGTGTTTAGACCCTCCCAATTGTGAGTGGTTTATATGATATTGTAGTTAGTGATAATGGGCATTCCCCTTATCCTAGATGTTAACTTCATTCCTGCACTGATATGCTGCTCAGAATAGTGCTATGACAGTGCTCACTGGTGTACCAGGATGGTTAGATAGCCAGGATCAGTCCCTAAAAATCTATGTTTACAATATAAACTGTACTGCAGACTTTCTGCTCCTGACACCAAATTCACTGAATATCTTTAGTGTGTACATTTTTGATAGGCTTAATTTAAATTTTGTTTGCAATACTGTATATTTGATATAGAGAGTAGATATATGTTAAAACTCCACCCCCCCAAAAAAAACACCAAAAATCCAGACATGCATACTTTCTAAGTAGGTATCTCCCCTCCACATTGAGGAGGGAAATAAAAACCCAATTGTTCAAGAAATATGTCAAGACAAACTCCAGATATACTACATCACCAGACTTCAAATGTTCCAACCAATAGCTTCCCTGTAATCTTCTGGAAATGACCAGAATCTGTTCCTTTTGTAATCTGCCTAGAACCGCAAGGCATTGACAGAATAAAAGAAACTAATGTAATGTAATGCAATCTCATCCAAGATTTTAGGCCATTCACAAAAATGTGAAAGCCTTTCAGGACTCCCATATAAAATATGCAACAGATTTAGGTTTAATTTTGTTGGATTTTTGCTAAGGGAGCTGCCCTGACACATTTTGGAAAGCTTATTCCTAATTTCTGGAAAACGTTGAAAACGTGATGCCCTGAAATATTTTTAGTTTTGAGAAATACTGTTCTTTTACGCTGTCTGGACTCCAGACTCCCCGGGAGATCTTTTGTCTGCTCACACTCAGACTCTGGTTCCTTAATCACATGATCTCAGTGTAACTTTGTCTTTTACAACCCCATAGATGACTCCCATTCTCTTCCTAAAAGAAAATCTTTTGAGAAAATTGTTCCTGAATTTTAAAAACATCACGAGATGCAAAAGAGCTGGAACTGCCATTATGGTTTGATGTTACAAGGGTATGAGTGTACTTCTCTGAGACATGAGCTTTGAGGTGATTCACTGGATGGCCAAGGCCTACATATTGCTTTTGCAGCTGACATTTGGTTTGTCATTTGGCACACAGGATGAGGACTGGGTTTCTTTGGCAAGCGATAGGACTGGGATAGCAGAGCTGACTGACTGAGAAAGCACAGAAAGATAGCAGCACTTCAGTCACCTTTTCACCACTTTCTCCTGGGTCACCTTTTTCTCCACGTGGACCTGGAAACCCCTGAAAAAATACACAAGAACACCTTATCTATCTAGATTGTTTTTGGGGTATTTGGAAAATCAGTCAGAATGTATGGCTGAAGTATTACATCTTAGATCTGAGAATTTGTAAAATGAAAATTAGAAGGAGGTGCACCTTGGGTCTATCTGATCCTTCTATTCCGCTCATCTCTTACCTCTTCTCATTTGCACCTTCTTCCTACCCTACCACCCCGTTCACTCAACTGTCTTCTACACCTTCCCAAATCTAACTGATGTAACCTTGCTGTCCTTACAGCATCTCTTGTTGTTCTTGTTGTATATCGTCTTGAACTGAAAAGGTATGACGGGATATAAAAAAAGCTATTATTATACATAGTGTCAGCCTCTTGTAATTTCCAACAAAATCGTCCAGAGAGGCTGCCCTACTGGATGCAAGATCTTATAAGAATTTGAAGTTTTCAATGGAAATATCTGGATTTATGTGGTCTCAATCCAACTGTGCCACTTCTTCCCTGGATAATTCTTATGCTGGTCTGCTAAAATGCATTCTAACTAGGGATACCATATGGCTCCAGAAAAAAGGACAGATTGAGACATTCAGGTTTTACTTCCTTTGTGGAAATAAAACCCAGATGTCTCAATCTGTCCTCCTTACTTCTATTGCTTTCAATGGGAGTAAAACCCAGATGTCTCAATCTGTCCTCTTTTTCCTGGAGCCATTTGGTAACCCTAATTTTAACCCACAATGAATCCAGTGCACTTATGGGTCAATATGGCTACTAGATCACTAACTAGGATGGAAAGTTACAAATGTTGTAGGATCCAACATATTTAGCCCAGAGATATGACAGGACAGAAGTTCCTGTTGCTGCTGAAGAAGATAAACTGGCCTACACTAATCATCACTAATTCCATTTAATTTAAAAACATATGAACATAGACATTGCCATACTGAGAGAGGTTCATCAAGCCCAGTATCCTGTTTCCAACATTGGCCAATCTAGGTCAAAAGTACCTGACAAAATCCCAGAAGAGTAAAACAGATTTTATATTGCTTATCCCAGGTATAAACAGTGGATTTTTCCAAATCCATCTTAATAATGGCTTACAGATTTCTTTCAGGTCCAAACCTTTTATAAACCCTGCTATGCTAACTGCTTTTACAACATTCTTTGGCAACGAATTCCCGTTTAATTACATGTTGAATGTAGAGAGCTAGGTTGAATGTACGGGAACTAGGTTAGCAGGGATCCCAAAGGGATCCCCTCTAGAACTGGAGGAAACCTGCGAGGACTCCCCAGAGAAGTAGTTCTTGTGTGGCTCCTGCAGGAGTGTACAGTACCTGTCTCCAGGCCTGGTTCCAAGACATCTAAGTACTGCCTCCTCCTCCCTTCATAATTCAGCACAGCTGCATTTGTTTTCTTCAAAAGGCTGCAGGCAGCTGACCTGGAATCCTTTTCTCTGACATAGGATTTTGCATCAGAGGGAAGGCTTCCAGGTCAGTTGCTTGCAGTGTGTAGGAACCGCTGCCTGCAGTCTTTTGAAGACATATGCCTGCAAGATAAGAAGGAGTGAGAAGAAATACTTCACGGGGGTGGCGGTTTAACTTGAAACATAGGAAGGATTGAGGGTGTGAGGGAGAGGAGAGCATGAACTTGGGACATAGGATGAAAGATGGAATAAGTGAGGGAAAGGGGACATAGGGACTTGGAACATAGGATACAGGGAGGGAGGAAAAGAGAGATGCTGCAGGTGGGGGAAGGAAGAAAAAGGGAGACTTGTTGAGCATGGCTGTGTGGAGTGGGAGGGAAAGAAAGATGGTGAAAGGAAGAAATAGGAGAATTATTGGGCATGGTGGCAGAGAGAAGTGAAGTAGAAATGCAATGGGGAGGGGGGAGGGAGAAAAGAGAGGGAGAAATGTTGGATGTAATGGCAGAGAGAGAAGGGTGAGACAGATCCTGCATGGGATGGAAAGGGATGCAAGAGGGAGAAATGTTAGACATGGTGGTAAAGTGAAGGGGAAATGCGACATAGGGCTGGAGAGAGATATTAGAAGGAGAAATGTTGGTCATGGAGCTGGTGGGGAGGAGCAAAAGATGCTGCATGGGAAAGGGAAAGGGATAAGAATGGGAGAAATGTTGGACACAGCAATAGAATGGGGTGGGAGAGATGCACCCTGGATCTCATATCTTTCTCTCTCTTTTCTCACTCCCTATGCAGCAAGGGGGTGAGTGAGAAATGGTGGACAATGAGAGAGGAGACATGTTGGACATGGGGTGAAGAAGAAAGAGGACAAAATGCTGTACAGGAAGCAGTAGGAAAGAAAGAGGGAAATGGATCCAGGGGCAGAAGGGAGTGAGGATGCTGTATAATGGAAGGGAGGGAGGGAAGGAGATATGCAGGACCATGGTAGGAGGGACAGAAGGATGTTGGGGGGGAGAGGAATAAAAGGGACAGACAGATTTCAGGTTTTGAGGGTGTGGAGGGGAGAAAGAGTAAGCAGATGCTGGGCAGGAAGGGTAAAGTGAAAGCGAAGCTAGGAATGGTAGCACCATGTGGAAGAGGCGGGGGGGGAGGTTGGCAGGGAAATGAATAGTGATTACAGTGGGCAAAAATATGATAATGGGGAGTAGACGATGGAAGAGAATGGCATGAGAGAAATTGAAAATTTGATAGGAAGAGGAGAAGGGAAAGAGAGGGTGAAATATGAGTGGGCTAAATGGAAAAGTTAATATGTCTGAGCAGTTGTTGTAGTGAGGGAATAGAATAAGACAGGAAAGAATAGAAAAGATAAATAGGCATCAGCTGCTTGAAGGAGAATTTGCAGAAGATAGGAAAAGAAAAAAAGAGAATCTGGAACCAACTTGATGGAAAAATAAATTTCCAGACAAGAAAGATAAGAAAAAACATTTTATTTTGAATTTACTTGACTTGCTAGCTTTGGGAAATGTATATAGCAGATGTCTTTGTATTATGTTCAATAGAAAAGGAAAAGCATTTCTGGTTTTATTTCTTCAGTACTGAAGTACTTGCTGAGTTTAATTTTTTCAGGTTCTCAGTTCAATTTTTGTCAATATATTTTTATTTAGTTCTGTATTTGGCAAGGCAAGGGTCTTTCACAATAATAGTAATGGCAATGGCAGGTGGAGAGCTTGGAAGAAAGGGGATCGGGGGTAGGGGTTATTTTCTGCCCTTGGCACCAGCATGTCCAACACTGACCCTAACCCTTGCTATAGCTGGTGGGGATCTCCAAGTACTGCCAGCTGAGGACCTCCTCCAAAAGTTGAAAGAACTCTCTTCTATCAAGTGTGACAGTCACTGGAAGCATACTTGTGCCACCGAAGTGACAGCATCTGTGGCTTGGAGACATTGCTGATGCCTGCCAAGCTTGGTAAAAGGGAGTTTTGGCCACCTTTGGAGGATGTCATCAGTTGACAGAGCTTGAAGATCCTCATCAGCTAGAGTATTTATATTTTATATGAGGTCTCACAATTAAGTTCACGAACTATTCTAGAAAAAGTGCTACATACCTCATTGCTGAATATCACTATGGTCACCTTCAAAGTACTCCCCTTGGGAAGCAATGAACCAATGCCAGCACCTAGTCTTCCCTTCAAAGCAATTTTGGAACTCTTTTTCTGGAATGCCCATCAGAGCTGTCATCATATTACCCTTGATGTCTGGAATGTTATCAAAATGTCTTCCTTTCAATATTTCCTTTATCTTCAGGTAAAGAAATGGGGGGAGTGTGAGTGGAGAGGGTGTTCCAAATAGTTATTTGTTTTCTGGCTAAAAACTCCCTTACTGACAGTGCCGTGTGAGATGGTTCAAGAGCCATGAATTTTTGGCGAAAAGTTCAGGTTGTTTTTGTCTACCTTTTTCCTGCAGCTTTTTCAGCAATTCCAAATAGTAAACTTGGTTAACTGTTTGTCCAGTTGGTACAAATTCATAATGAATAATCCTTCTGATATCAAAAAAGGTTAGCAACATCGTTTTGACTCTTGATTTGGACTGGCAGAACTTTTTTGGTCATGGAGAATTGGCTGACTTCCGTTGTGCAAGTGGGATCTCTCAGAGAGAGAAAGAGATAATGGTTACTGTGGATGGGCAGACTAGATGGGCCATTTGACCTTTATCTGCTGTCATGTTTCTGTTTCTATGATGCTTTGTTTCAGGGTCGTATTGGTACACCCATGTTTTATCACCAGTGATAACACGGCCCAAAACATTGTCTTGCCTCTCCAAAAGGTCTTGGTAAACTTCAACTCTCCTTTGCTTTTGTTCATCAGTGAGCTCTTTCAAGACCATTTTTCATGCCAAGATTTTAAAGATTTTCCTATTTCTCTATCGATGTTTACTTGGTCTGCTATGCTTCTCAAAATCAGCCAATGATTTGATGCACAATTCGACAAATGTTTTTATCAGTTCTGCTCGTTACTGGCCGTCATGACCTTTCATCATCAGTGACGCTTTCTCTCCCCTCAGAAAAACATTTAATCCATTTGTAGACTGCCATTTTCTTCATGGCATTATCCCCATAAACTTGGCCTAACATGTCCCTGATTTCACTTCCACTCTTGCCATGTTTAACAAGAAATCTTATGTTTGTTCTTTACTCTAATTCAAGCTCCGACATTCTTGCGATGGCACACAAAAGCACACAACGACAATAATGAACGCCAGCAAGACACCACCACATGTCGACACGAACACAGTTGTGAGATACTTATATACCAAGGCTAGGAAACCTTACAGAGTTGTTTGTACAGTGCTCCCAATGTAAGCGCATGGAGGCAAGTTCGCAAACTTAATTGTCAGACCTCATATTTACATTAGAGGCTCTGGCAGAGACCCCTTTACAAAATATATATTCTTCCCAATAAATATTTCCAAATTTATAGGGGCCCACTTTTATGAAGCTGCTTTAGAGTTTTTTTTATTGCTGGCCACTGCAGTAAAGCTCTAATGCTCGTAGAATTCATATGAGCATTGGAGATTTTATTGCAGCGGCCAGTGATAAAAAAGCCCTAACACAACTTCATAAAAGGGGGCCAAAGTGTCTTTGCTTATTTGAAAAAGTTAATTTTAGGGCTGTACATTAATTAAAATTTTTAATTGCACGATTAATCATATAAAGCATCCCCTCACATTTCCTCCTGTATAGTGCAATATGTACATAGCAGACATAAATTCTCAAAACTGACACATTTTAATTCAATCGTCCCACAGAAAAGTGATATATCACATCTCATTACCTCCCCCGTACTAAATTAAAAAAAAAAAAAATCTTATCTTTATTATCTGGTTATCTTTCTAATCTCTTTCCACATCTCTGGTTCTGCTTCCCTGTTCTATCTATTCCCTGTTTCTTTTTCTTCCTCTTTACTTCCTGCTCTATATTCATCTTTCACAAATCAACTTTACTTCCATTTTTCTTCTTTCTTTTCAAATGTCTAGTTTTCTTCTCTTCTTTTCTCTTTTCTTTACTTTCCCTTCCATGGATACCCTCACTTCCCTTTTCTCTTCACTCCCTTCCTTCTCCCCACCATTCTGGGCTCACCATTTCCCTCCTTCCCTCCTCTGTCACATTTCCCTTGTTTTTCCCATCCCTATTTCCAAAATCTGGTCCTCTCAAACATCACTGTACTGCACCCCATCTGCACCTCTTTCTTCTAGCAAATCTTCCTCTGATCCTCTCCTCTCTCCCTCCCTTCTTGGCTGGATATCTCTTTCTATCTCCCTCCTCCCTCCTTCTTTCCATCATCTTCTCCTCCCTCCCTCCCTCCTTCTCTCTGTGATTGGGTATCTCTATTTCTTTCCTCTTTCCCTCCCTCTCTCCATGGTTGGGTATCTCTTTCTCTCTCTATGCTCCCTCCCTCCCTCAGTAGTTGCCTGCCTGCCTCCCTCCCTCCATGGTCAGTTTGAGTTGGTTGCTCTTTTTCCTTCTCTCCAACTAACCTTTTATAGTCTGCTGGTAGTGCTAGCGATTAAAGTAGAGCACTACCGGCAGGCTCGCCGGTTCCACAGCCTCTCGTGATCTCTTCGGTCCCTGCTACACTGGAACAGCTGATCTAACTTTCTGCAAAAGGCTGGAACTGGCGAGCTTGTTAGCAGTGCTCTACTTTAATCGCTAGCACTGCCAGCAGGTTATAAAAAGTCAGAGGGAGGAAGGAAGGGAGGGGATATAGTGGACCATGGCAGGTTGTGGCAGTGGCAGTGGCAGCGGCAGGTGGCAGGTGATGGCAGTTGCCGGGTGGCTATAAAATGTTAGTTAGAGGAAGGAAGGGAGTGGATTATAGTTGACTGTGGTGAGCAGTGGCAGTGAGTGGCAGCAGGTGGCAGGGCAGAGCCATGAAGACAAAGGTCATCAACTCATGTTGCATTTTTTGAAGTGCATTATTTTCTTGATGCGCTAATCATGTCATTACTGTGTTAAATGTGCAGCCCTAGTTAATTGGGAAGAATGCATAATTTGTAAATCGGTCTCTACCAGACCCTCCAACATACTTCAGTAAAATAATTAAATTAATGTACTTCAATAGCATAATTAAACTACTTGTGAAGGTTATGGGGATGGGCGAGGATGGAAGAGATTACTTGCGGGGGTGGAATGGATTTTAGTGGGGACAGGTTTGATTCCAGCAGGGATGGGCGAGAACAGATTTGATTCCAGCAGGACAGGCAGGGACCGGTTTGATTTCTGTCCCTGTGCAACTGTCTAGCTTAGTGTCCCGCAAACTTTGTCAAGCCGTGGCACACTAAATGTAGTGGCTGCGGCTTGAGGCATCCGGAGGTTTCCGGACATCGCTGTGATGATGTCATGCACATGCATGACATAATATGTCGACGTCCGCACATGCACAAAGGCCCTCCAGACGGGCCCCGAGCCACCAGTGGGGGTGCCAGCAGGGAAGAGGGCTGGAGAGAATGAGAGGCGTTGGCGCCTGATGACTGCCTACAAGACGTGCTGCTCACCGCGAGAGACATGTCTTGTACGCAGTCTGCCAGCGCCAGTACCTCTCCTCCTCCCCAGTGTGTCACAGCACACCTGAAATCTCAAGAGGCACACACAGTTTGCAATACACTGCTCTAATTGAATGAAGAAATATTCTCTCCAATTTTTTTTTTCAATGTTTTTATTAATTTTATAAGATAAATGTACAAATATTAAATAAAACAAGAAACAAACCATATGTACAAAATAATAAATACAAGTACCAATATTAAATAAGACATGAAATAGATCAAATGTACAAGTTATTATGAATATATGCATACAGTAAAACCTTGGATTGCAAGTAACTTGTTTTGCAGGTGTTTTGCAAGACAAACAAAACATTTTATTAAATTTTAACTTGATATACAAGCAATGTCTTGCAATACAAGTATATACAGTATACACACATCACAACTGAGCTGATGGTTCTTCTCTCTCTGACGCTGTGGGAGGTGTAGTGACTGTTCTAAATGAGCAAGGTCTTGCAATACAAGTACGTATAGCATTTTGTATTAAAGTTTTTGGGTTGTCGAACAAATCATCTGAATTTCCATTATTTCCTATGGGGAAATTTGCTTTCATATACAAGTGCTTTGGATTACAAGCATGCTTCTGGAACGAATTATGCTCGCAAACCAAGGTTTGATTGTATATATAATTATTAAAAGGTATATATCAGATGAATAAGGGGGACCAGCATATATATTGTTGGCATATGATACACAGCAATCATATTAAAATATGGAACTTTCAAGAAGCATTATCAGCTAGATAAATTAAGATTAGCAATATATTATGAAATTCTGTTTGTCAATGGCCTAAAGTGCAATAAGTTTAAACAGGGCTCCATATTTTGAGGAATGTGCTAGTGGAACGATGTTTTCCTGCAATTACACTTTCATATTTGTTAGTAATACATACTGTACAGTGTTCCACCATGCCATGAACTCTACCTTGGATAGATTCTTCCAACAGTGCAAAATGTTTTTGATGGCCAAAAACAATAGTATGTTAAGTAAGCGAGCATCGGGCTCAGAAAGGGGTTGCGTGAGGCCCTGTTGTCCTAAAACAATAATTTTAAGATTTAGAGGCTCTTGGATCATTAATATCGAGGAAATGGTATTCCAAACTCTTTCCCAATAAATCTTGAGCTGAGAACATTGAAATATCATATGAAGCAATGTACCCACAGATTTCTCACATGACCAACATACATTAGAAACTTTATGTGAGTGTGGAGTTCAGTGAGCCCGTTGTAAAAAAAAATGTATGTTGACTGAAGTACTGAAGCAGAGCGAATTGATTTACATAATCTTGCCACACCACTTGCCATAATTCATCATTTGTGGATATATCTAAATCAGGTTGCCAGGGACTCATCAGCATTGATACAGATACCGGTAAAGCTCAACACAGTAATCCATACCATTTGGAGGCAATGCCTTTGAGAGGAGTGATAGTAATACTTTGGTGTAGAAGGTCAGGCATAGACTTTAATTTATTCAAATCTGGAAATGCTGCATTAACACATTGCTTTAGTTGCATCCATTTAGTATCCTGGTTGGGTGGTAGACTTTATTTATTACCAATTTCCTCAAAGGACATCCAGTTGTTATGGGTAAGAAGATCTTGTAGAGTGCAGATTTCATGCTTCTGCCATATAGACCAGTTTAAGGTGATGTTTTAAATTTTAAAGATGTCATTGTTCCTTAGTGAGATCAATGAGGTGTCCATCCATTTAGTTTCCATTACACTGTCAAAATGTTGTATTACTCTTTTAGTTGATCGAGTGATGCAATTTAACCGTTTTGATTGGTTTAACGATAAGGGTATTGACGGAGTAAGTGCGAGCATGTTGGCACCAAGTAAACTTTTCTCCAAAAGAAGCCATGATGGGGGATTAACCATAAGGAGCTCTGGTGCATACTAAAAGCCTGATGGTATTTTAAAAAAATCTGGGAAGTTGACGCCGCCATTTGACTTTACATTTTTAAGTTTATGTAAAGCGATTCGTGGTTGCTTGTTATTCCATAGTAATTTACTCATGACTTGTTCTATATTATTAATATATTCTTTTGTTTAAAAGGTAGGGCAGCATGCTTAATACATAATTATCCTTTGGTTGGATCATCATTTTATTAGTGGCAAGTCGACCCCACCAGGTGATTTTTAAAGGTGACCATCTATGTGTTAGGTCTTTGATCAGAATTAATAAACACTCAGAGTTTAGTCGTTCGGTGTCCTTTAATGTTGGGCCAACAATAATACCTAAATATTTGAATTTACATGTGTTCCAGATGAATCCAAGGGATATAATGGTTTGCTTGTCTTCAATGCAGTTTAGAGGCATTAATTCGGATTTGTTGGTGTTCAATTTGTATCCAGACACGTGTGCATATTGCTCAATTATTTTGATGACTTGGGGAATAGATTCAGGTGTTATATAAAGCATGATGTCATCTGCGTAAGTGGAGAGCTTAATTTCACCATCATTGTATTTGAAACCAATAATGTCTTGTTGATTCCTGATGGCCACAAGTGCTAGATTAAAAAGTAGTGGTGATAGAGGACAGTAACTGGAAAGTTTGCTAGGGTAGGTGAGAGGGGGAAGGATATAAGCATATGCCTGACTAGAGCTGAGTGATCTCATGTGCTGTTGCTTTTGATTGTGCGGTTTGCCCTCATTTTTATATGGAGAGCCATGCGTTTTACATTAATACTTTTCCCAAACATTTGTTTGTTGGCATCTTATGAAAAAATAATTCAAACTTATTTCTTTAGAAGATATGTCTAAAAGTTTTTCAAGTTCATATGATTCTGGATATGAATATATAAAAAATCTATATGTGCAGCTGTCTCTAAATACACCGTTTGTGCCATAATATCCGAAATATGAATATATTACTATATGGCGTGCTATCTTCATCTAGTAAATGAAAAAATGAAAAAGAAGCACACAAATGAAAAATGAAACACCATGCACATGCATTCATCACTAATGTTATTCTCATGTTGCCAACCACTGTGCCAAATAAATTGGCTACCAGAGATACTCACATCTAAGCCAGGCTCTCCATCTTTGCCCTGCCAAAGAACCATGCAAACAAAGTCAGGGTTTCTACACTGCTACTAGATTTCCTCTCATCTCCCTTCAATGCCTGGGTGTGTGTGCGTATATACAGTCAAACCTTGGATAGTGAGTAAAGTGGTTTGCGAGTGTTTTGCAAGACGAGCAAAACATTTTATTAAATTTTAACTCGATAAATGAGCGTTGTCTTGCAGTACGAGCACATATCGTGTGTCACGTCATCAAAACCCACAGTTGAAGCACGCACATCTTACACCGAGCACAGCTGAACTTAATAAAAGCAGATCGTAATAATAGTGTCACGCCATATTTGCCCACAGTTCAAGCACGCACGACATATGCGCATCTTACGCCGAGTGTGGCTGAATGTAATAGAAGTGTCGCACCCAATTTACCCATAGCTCAAGCGCTCACAGCATACAGTATTTTGTATTAAATGTTTTGGGTTGTGGAACGAATCGTCTGAGTTTCCATGATTTCCTATGGGGAAATTCACTTTGATATACGAGTGCTTTGGATTATGAGCATGCTTCCGGAACAAATTATGTTCACAAACCAAGGTTTTACTGTATATACTGTATATATATATATATATGCACAACGAGTGCAAAATTCCCAGCTCACTGTGGAAGCACCCATCTGTGTTACTGGAGTTAGCATATGATAAGGAATTACTTAGGGTCAATTATTTGTGCTTATCTGCGTTCTCCACCCTAACTGAATTACACAGTTACTTGGAAATAGCAATAAAATACTGGCACTCAAGGGTGATTAAAAGTGTCAACAAACATATGCTAACATACCGGCAAACCATAAGGTCCTCTGGGTCCAGGATCACCTACTGCTCCTTTCTCACCCTGTGAAAGAATAACCATTCAGGTTAAGAAAGTACTTTGCTAGGCATTACTATAGTCCTTTGGACAAAAACATAAAGCACATCTTCTTACAATTAAAACATTTTTTCTTGTTCAACCAGATTCTTTAATTGGCTTTCTCCTTCTACTTGTCTCCAAGAGCAAATCCACCTGCCTGATACATGTACCCAGACCAATATATTAAAACAGAATCAATAGGCCCAATGTTCAGTCGATGGTAGTCAGTGCTTTGACTGCTTGCTGCCGGCTGGGCCTTTTCTGGTGACCAGCATTGAATATCTATTTCTTTTTTGGCCACCAAATGCTACACTAGTTCAGCCAATATTCAGCAGCTGACTGGTTATGTTCTAGTGGTTCAAGATAGGACTGCTAGTTATGCGGTCCAATTTAACTGCTAATCTTATCTGGTCTGGCACTGACTTATCTGGTCTGTGCCTAACTGGTTATAAGTCACATAATACAGCTGGTTTAGCGATAGCTGCTAACCATGAATTTTCAGCAGGAGATAAACAGTTATCTCATGCTGAATATTTGTGGTTAGCTGCAAAAATGTTATTTAACCTCAGTGGCCATTTTTAACCAGTTAAAAAAATGCTGAATATTGGGTGGGGGTGGAATGAGTCTGTAGATAACTTTACCACAATGACTTTACAGCAAAATGTATAATAACGAGGCCTTTTCTCCTTTCCAAATTGTTAAATTAATAAGGTTATTCAACAACAGTCAACTCGAGCATTCAACACATGCATGTTGCCCCACTCACATTTCTCCCCCTATCCTCAATTAACCTCCCCTCATACCCATGTCTATTTTCCCATTTATCACCTCAGCCATCTTCACATTTCCTCTATCCCCCAAAGACTGACAAGAAAAGGCCATTTTTATGTGGATGAGCACAACCACTGTGAAATATGATAACCATTAACATGATAATACCTAATAATCAAATTATTACATAGTCAAAAGCATCAGTCTCAGTGCTTAACAACTTCTTTAACTAAACAAATGAGTTTTTAAACTTAGCATTGGACTTCCTCCTGGCAGAGATTTTCTAAGAGGTTCCAAATTCTGTCAAAGTTATTACTTGGTACTAGTAATCAAAGCTATCCATGTCTGGGATCAACAGGCTTTAATGCATGTCGCTTTACACCAATCAATTTTTCCCTTATACTAGCCAATTTTGCCCCCAGTACAATCAAATCACATGTCTTCACACTGTCAAGCTGACAAACAACTCTACTTTTTTGGCCCAGCAATTGTAGCTGTGCCACTATCTCAGGCATACATGAGAAGTTACTCCCATGACTACGTACACTTGCCACATAGGATGCTGAGCAACTTGCTGATGTGCTGACTGTGGTGACATTGTTCATGGAGGAGGTGAGAGGACAAGGTTGCTCTTCTCTCACATGATGTGGCTGCAAGAAGTTCAGAGGTAGTTGGTACTGTTGTCTGTGCAGGAGAATTCCTATTACAGATCTTCAGTGAAGATCGAGGAGTTGCAGGTTCACTTGTGGTGGTGATTCTGTCCTTTTATTGGGGATTATTGAGATGTCCCATGGTAGTGAAGATAAACCTGTTAAACCATCTGTGATAACCCTAAACTCCATCTGGTCTGCATTGGTTGGTCTTTAAGCTATTGCTTTTAAACACTCAAGTGAAATTTTTTGGGGGACCTCCAAATTAGAAATACAATCAAGTCAGGAGGAGAGTAAATTGAGTGCCCCGGTTCAAAAGATGGAAAAAGTAGAGCAATGATTGGAATATCAGGAGATGCTGGCAGGAACTGAGGTACAAGATTGTTTAATCTTCCATTGGAAGTTAGAAGATGATGGAGAATACCCTGAAGAATTTAAATGTGCATTTAATTAATTTTCTTAAGGTTTTAGGTGAATCTTCTGGAGAGACCTTGAAGAAATACTTGCTGAATATCTTGAATATTTCATCATGAATCCATCTTACCAATGTCTAAGGGGTTAATTCTCTTCAGGTTACCACAGGTTAGGTGCCAGTTTGCTGCACACTAAGCACACATGCTATATCAGCAATTATGAACATAATTGCTTTTATAGAATAGTATCATAGGTCTACAGTTAGTCTGCTTACACCATGTTTCCAACATTGGCTAATCTAGGTCACAAGTACCCGGCAAGATCCCAGAAGAGTAAAACAGATTTTATGATGCTTATCCCAGGTTTAAGCAGTAGATTTCCCCAATAATGGCTTATAAACTTTTCTTTAAAGACCAAACCTTTTTTGAAAGCTCCACACCATTTTTATCACTTTCCTCTGGACCACTTCAAGTCTTTTTACATCCTTAACCAGATATAGCTTCCAAAACTGAACACAATACTTGAAATAGGCCTCACCAACAACTTGTACAGAAGTATCAACACCTCCTTTCTTCTGCTGGTTATACCTCTCTTTATATAGCCTAGTATTCTTCTAGCTACAGCCACTATTTTGTAACACTGCTTTGTTACTAGCTGATTTAAATGTCATAAGAACATAAGGATAGCCTTACTGGGTCAGGCCAATGGTCCATCAAGCCCAGTAGCCCGTTCTCACGGTGGCCAATCCAGGTCCTTAGTATCTGGCCAAAACCCAAGGAGTAGCAACATTCCATGCTACCGATCCATGGCAAGCAGTGGCTTCTCCCAATAACAGACTCTGGACTTTCCTCCAGGAAACTGTCCAAACCTTTCTTAAAACCAGCTGATTCCGGAACTTGGAGGCTTGGTGGATGGCTGGCTAACTGCTGAGCTCCCACCTTTGAACATCATAAATTAGATTTAAAGCAATAATTTTTCTCCTGATTCATTTAAAATCTGTGGAAATGTCATCAACTAAACAAAAGTTACAAGAAACTCCTGCTAGATCAACAGGAAAGATCAATAGATTAAAAGAGGATTCACAGACTTCCAATGAGGTTCCTTTACCAATGGATGCCTTAGATATGATCGAGGTAATGGAAGCATTAAGAAACATCAATTTAAACCTAATTGAAATGAAGAAAGAAATGAATCTTATGAACAGTAAGTTTGATATATTAAATAATAGAATGAACAAATTGGAAGACAGAATGGGAAAATTTGAATATATACAACAAAATGTCAAGGAAGATCATAATATTTTGATGGAAATGAATAAAAAAATGATAGATAAGGAAAATAGGTCTAGGAGTCAAAATTTAAGAATAATTGGATTAAAGGAAAGTGCTGAAGGGAAAAACATGATCTCTTTTTTAGAAGATGCAATATCAAAAATTCTTCCAATAAAAATTAAAGGTGCACTGGAAATTGAGAGAGCACATAGAATTGGAAAGAAAAATGCTCAGCATCAAGAAAAAACAAAAACTGTAATATTGAGACTACTACGATTCCAACAAGTACTGGATATTTTAAAAGCTGCAAAAGAGGCAAAAAATCTAACATACAAAGATTCCCAGATTTTGCAAAGGAGACTGTTCAGGTCAAGAAAATTTTTTTACAACTTAGGCAACCTTTGAAAGAAACAGGAGATCAGTATGGATTATATCATCCTGCGTTAATGAAAATCACATACAAAGGAAAACTTTATCAGTTTAATGAGCCAGAAAAACTTAAGGATCTCCTGTCATCTCAAAAAACACCTATAAATTAGAATTTAATTTATTTCATGGAATTAAAACGCTGGTTCAAGGGAAGATATGTTTGAAATTTTGTTTTTATTGATTTTAATTGAATATGAAAAGTTTGGTTTAGGGAAAAGGTTTGTTAATATTTTTTCAATATACTTCAATTGATGTTAAGATGGCTACTACAACTGATTCATTAACTGTAATGGAATGATTAGAAGAGTTTCAAATTAAAATTGAAGAGGATTCTACTCTAGAATCGGTAAACAAATAAGAAGATAAATATTCATATATTCATATTTACCAGGCGTCAGATGGAGTGCGGGAGAGAGAGAGGGAGGAGCATTGGGTGAGGCCTTCGGGAAGATTGCATCGGAGATACAGCCGGGGAGTGTCCTGAGGCTGATGCCCTGGAGGGTGAAGAGGTGAAATGATTCCGCGAATGAACAGAGTTTTGGGTCTTGATACACAGACGGACAATGGTTGAGTTGCAGGTGGGCTGCTGCATGGGTAGAGATTCCCTTCTGGTGAAAAGTTTGCAGCTTGCCTCCTCCCTGTGGTTTCTGTTGCCGGCATGGAACATTCGACTCGGGTGCTGGGGTGTATGAAGACTTTGTGCCCCGGTGGCTCCTGAGGCGTATGGAAACATTGAAGCTGCGGCGACGTGCTTTACTGACTTCCTTGTGTTGGGTAAATTTAATGCTTCCGGTTTCCGGTGTTCAATATAGGCTACGGGAGCAGACAATGACTGCTCACATAAACACAATGTTCATAGTGAAACCAGAGGAAACGGAGGAGCCCGAGAGGGTGAAGATATTGGATATTGCAGAGTATCGATGCACAGAATGGCCGGGTCTTCGTGGATGTTAGCCCAGCTGAAAGAACAGATTCTGCCTTACAGAGATCAGTTTTACAGATAAACCAAGGGACAACGATTCTTTGCAGAGGGTTTGTTTACTTTAGATTTAGAATCAAAGGCCTTTTTAACCATGGTTCCTGTAGCAGCAAACTAAAAATAGTAATGATGAAATTATTTAATGCCAAAATGATGGGCCATGTTAAGTGTATTTGATTTTACTTTTAAGAAAATGATTGAATTCAGCAGAAATGGAGGAAGTTATTATAGAGAGTGTAGTACTACAATGGATAATTCTTACATTAAATATAAAATATTATAATGCTATTATCTTAAATGAGACTTGAAAGTTATTACATTTTCTGATGTCATCATATCAAAAAGAAAAATCCTTATTTATTTTATTTAAATTATTAATATTTAAATAATCCTATAGATCTGATGTAGTTTAAAATAATTTGAAGATATTTATGAGATGGTTAAATATTATTTAGGTGCTTAAAATACCTAATAATTTATTTTATAAATTAGTTAAATTGAACTCTTGGCTTAATTGGAGTTGATACATTGAAATATGGTAATGCAATAATGGTTTTTAAATCAATTTACCACTATTAGGAGGGATTGTAAAGGAAATTCTAATGTATTTCTGATATTTAAAATGATTTTGTTAATATAATGTAATTTTGAATTACACATTTCTTTACTGAATTTTATTCATGAAGATTTATATGTAAGAAGTTTGGTATATAATTAAAAGGGGAATGAAGAGGTTTTTAAATATATTGATTGATTAATTTTTATAGTAAAGGAGAAATCGTTAAAAGAGATGCTTATGGGAGGGAGAGGGGTGCCGGTCTGTGCTTATGTCTTCAAGTTATTGTAATATGAGGAGGGGTGGGATATGGGAGGGTTTAGGGAAGGGTTTTTGGAATCATAGAAATATAATATTTAAGAAATTAAGAGAGGGAATGACTGTTTTATATAGTAAATTGAGGGAAATGAGTAATGTGCAGGAAAATTATAACAAATTGAAGTATTTGTTGAAGTTCATAGGTGATGGAAATAAATATATTTATGGAGCTTAAATTACTTTCGCTAAATTTTAATGGCTTCAACCATCCAATAAAAAGAAAGAAAACACTTTTATTTTTAAAACAACAGAATATTGATATGTTTCATTCAGGAGACTCATTTATTAGCCTTAGAGTCTCAAAAATCAAAAGGAAATTGGATGAAACATTGCTTTTATGCCCTAGCTGTAAAGAAAAAAGCAGGTGTTGCAATATTGATGAATAAAAGATGTAATGCTATGTTCAAATTAATTGTTGCTGATCCTTCAGGAAGATGGATACATGTAGATATGAATCTGGGAAATACTATCATGGCGCTATTCAATGTATATGCACCTAATTCGAACCAAATTGAATTTTTCAAATCTCTACAACAATTATTGTTACCACTGGCTGCTTCTAATTTAGTTGTGGCAGGGGATTTTAATGCTGTTATAGATCCTTTAATGGATAAAAAACCTAGCAGAATTATGAAATCATTAGGGATGGATAATTTGGTTCAAAATTGTGATTTAAAAGATATATGGCGAATATTTCAGTTTAATGATCGGGAATTTTCATTTTGTTCCCATGTTCACAAATCATTTTCAAGAATAGATTATATATTTGTTTCAAATGCATTAGTTCGGCAAATAACACAAGCATTCATTGATCCAATTATTTTGTCTGATCATGGTGGGGTGTGGATTAAAATTAAAATAAGTGACCAGAAGGACAGAAGAGCTGTGTGGAGATTTGATAATGCATTGCTTGTAGAACCAAATTTTATTGAGAAAATTCAGTTAAAATCAATGATTATTTTCAAATAAATAATACGGAAGATATCTCAGTGGAAACGTTATGGGATGCTTTTAAGGCAACCATAAGAGGTCAAATTATTTATTTTTCGGCGTATATTAAAAAACAAATTAAAAGTCAATTTTCCAGGTTAGAACAAGAAATTAAGAAATTGGAATTAAAATTAATGGATAAATGGGAATATTCTATATTACAGGATCTCTTGAAAGCTAAAGGGAAATATAATGAGATTTCTTCTAAAATGATAAGGAAAGATTTATTTTCTCAACAGGCATTGTATTATGCAAATTCAAATAGGGCAGGAAGATTACTAGCAAATTATTTGAAAGCAAAAAAATGAAAAACAAATGTAGTGGCAATAAAAGATGAAAAAGGAAATGCTTTTACACAAATTGAGCCTATTTTAAAACAATTTTTACATTTTTATAAAAATCTGTATTTTTCTGAGCCTTATTTAGATAAAGAAAAGGATGGATTGTAATTTTTAAGTTTAATTAAGGGGCCAAAAATTCCTGAGCATATAAAAGAAAGCTTAGAAAAGCCAATATCAATAAAAGAATTGCAAACAGCATTGAAGTCCCTTAGAGTTGGATCTGCTCCAGGTGGAGATGGTTTTACAGTAGAGTTTTACAAATCATTCCAAATTACCCTATTACCATATTTGTTAAATTTATATCAGACTCAACTAACTAAAGGTTGTATTACGGGTACCGTGGCGGAATCATTAACTATGGTCTTGCCAAAGTCAAATAAAGATCCCACACTGGTTTCAAATTACAGGCCTATTTCTTTAATTAATGTAGATGGAAAACTTTTAGCTAAAACTTTGGCTATACGTTTGGCTAAAGCTCTCCCTTTTATTATTGGAATGCACCAAACAGAATTCGTTGCTCAAAGACATTCTTCTAACAACACTAGGCTTGCTTTGCATATGTTGAATTTGTCAAAAGCCTTAAATGATCCGGCTTTTTCTGTATCCCTTGATGCAGAGAAGGCCTTTGATCATGTCGAATGGACCTTCATGTATCAAGCGTTGGAATGGTTTGGTATTGGTTCAGGATTTATACAAATGGTTCAAACATTGTATAGCTTCCCTGTTGCTAAATTGTATATTAATAATAATTTTTCAGACGGTTTTAGGTTGCAGAGGGGGGTTAGACAAGGCTGTCACTTATCTCCTCTCCTTTTTGATATTGTATTGGAACCCTTGTTATTAGCCATTCAGCAAGCGAAGGAGATTCAGGGTATTCTTCCACTCAATGTCCATTGTACAAAAGGTTTGTTTGATTCATTTCCCTTTCTTTGGAGGGAGGATGGAATAAAGTATTTAGGCATTTGGATTAAAAATACCATGGAAGAAACAATGAAAATAAATGAAAAATCGTTATTACACAAGGTTACAGAAATGTGTGAGCAATGGAATCCTTTACATCTTTCATGGTGGGGGAGAGTCCAAACTATCAAGATGATGATTTTGCCTGTGGTTTATTATCAGATGGATGTTGCCAGTTTATTTTCAAGGGTCCTTTTATAAAAAATTAAATAGCATTCTTATAAAATTTATTTGGCTACGTAAAACTTCTAGAGAAGCCTTGGTATCTTTACAAAGGCCAATTTCAGAGGGAGAGGTAAATTTTCCCAATTTTTATAGGTATCATCAAGCCTATATTTTATGCCAAGGTATGTATTGGGTCCTCCCAGAGCTCATGGAAAAACTCCCAGATTGGTTGTGGCTAGAATGGCAACTCATGTCTCCATTACGCCTTTGCCATGTGCTCAGTATCAAAATGCCTAGTTACAGTAAAGATAACAGAATATTAGCTGATACATGGAAAACATTGCATTATGTAAGTAATTTAACAACTATTCTAATTCACAAATCTACAAATCAATCTATATGGCTGAACTCCAAGATTAAAATTGGCGGAGAAAGGCTCGCCTAGAAGCATTGGATGATAGCAGGAATATGTTTATTAGATAATGTTATCTCTAATGGTAAAATGCTTGAATTTTCACAGTTGCAACATAAATATGGCCTTAATTAATCAGAAAGTTTTAGATGGTTGCAACTGAAGCAGGCCATTCAGGCAAGGTTCCCTGACTGGAAAAACCTTAATAATCAATATAGTATGGAGTTCTTATGCTTTCAGGCGGACTTCTTGGGTCACCAGGCCGCCCAGTGGTATAAATTGCTGACTGGATTTATTAAAAAGAAACCAAACATTGGTCTGAGAGACATTTGGAGCACTGAGATTAAGCATCACATTTCTACGTTTCAATGGCCACGAATTTGGACTTGGAGGATGAGATGTACAGTGTCGGCATCTATGAGACAAACTTGTTTTTTTCTGTTACATAGAGCATTATGGATCCCTGTTCGGTTACAAAAATTGAATAGCTCTAAGTCTAATAAATGTTGGCACTGTCATCTCGAAGCAGGGACTTTAGATCATTTATTATTCTATTGTCCATATATTATGAATTTTTGGAAATCAATTTGGGACCAAATTAATTGTTTATTAGACAACCCAGTGGCATTATCATATGATACTGTGCTGTATGGTATGGCAATGAGAGCAAAAAGTCAGATTTCTACAAATAATAACAAATTATTACTTATAATGACTGGGGTTGCCATTCAACAAATTACGTATAATTGGAAAAATTGGAGTAGATTAAATTATAATTTTTGGTGGAATACCTTATGTCATGTTTATAAAATGGAGAGATTTATTGCAATACAGCCGGGATGTTTCGAGAAATTTCAAGATGTGTGGGAGCCATTAACAAAGTATTGTACTGATTAGATGACTTTTTTTCCCCTTAAATTTACAAGTTCAATTGTGTGAGGGGGGTAATTTTATTATTACTTATTGTATAAGATATTGATTATATAATAGGAAAGGGTGGGAAGGGTGGGTGGGAGATAAGAGCATATCATTTGTACCATTGATGATTATTAAGTGATTTATTGTTAATTTGTTTGGACATATTGTCACACTTATTGTAAGTTTGAAAATGAATAAAGAATTATAAAAAAACCCACAAAAAAACAGCTATACTATCTGCTCTTACCACAACCTCTGGCAATGTGTTCCAGAGCTTAACTATTCTCTGAGTTAAAAAAAATTTCCTCCTATTGGTTTTAAAAGTATTTCCCTGTAACTTCATTGAGTATCCCATAGTCTTTGTAATTTTTGATGGAGTGAAAAATCGATCCACTCAGGATTTTGTAGACTTCAATCATATCTTCCTTCAGCCATCTCTTTTCCAAGCTGAAGAGCCCTAACCTTTTAGTCTTTCCCCATATGTTAGTTTTGTATGTGACTGCCAGTATTCTAGAACTTTAGCATGTAAGTTCTGGGCATGCCCCTTACCTGCCCTTGATCCTCCCATGTTCACACCCCCTTGCAGTTACACATTAGAATTTGTGTGCTTCAAGTTTTAAGGTTTAATTAAGAGTTTGATTAGATCGCTTTTTCAGAATTTCAAAGTGATGTTAATGTTATAGAATACCAATTAGATGCAGTTATGTGCGTAATGGCAAATTAAGTGCCAATTAACACCAATAATTGGTTAATGTCAATTAGCTATCAATTTGTCAATTAAGTTATGCATACATAATTTTGCATATTGTGACCCAAATTCTACTTATGTCACCTAAAAAATCAGTGCTTAACAAATTCACACTTAGCACTATTCTGTAAACTGCATCCAGAGTTAGATGTGGTTCACAGAATATGTGTAGAGCCCATCCCCGCAAAGAAATTAAGACACAGTCATTTACACCAATGAATACCAGGCATAAATTCTGCACAGATTGGGTGTATTCTGTACCAGTGCACCTAGCTTTTAGGGATGCTCATGAGCTGTCATGACCCTTTTGAGATCCGTGCAGTAGAGTTTAGGTACACCACTTTAAAGAAAACATCTAGAGAGTAGTGCATGTAAATTGTAATTTGTGCCATTAATTGCTTGATAATTGGCAATTATCAGTGCTGATTGGTTTCTTAACCTATTAAGTTGCTTGCACAAATCAACAATGTGCACTGATTTGCAGATATAGCTTTAGTCACAATTTATAGAATCTGAGAGTACACATAAAAATGGGCATGCATGATTATAGAATGAGGGGGTAAATGTTTACTGTTGCCAATCAGGGCTGGACAAGAATGATCTGGAAGATCAGATATATCTGGTGTTAGTTTGTATGCTTAGGCTTTCTTTGAGAACTTAGAGAACAATACGTATATACAGGAGAAAAGACAGGATAGAAACATGATCGCAGATAAAGGCCAAATGGCCCATCTAGTCTGCCCATCCACAGTAACCATTATCTCTTTCTCTCCTAAGAGAACCCACGTGCCTATCCCAGGCCATTTTGAATTCAGACACAATCTCTGTCTCCACCACCTCTTCTGGGAGACTGTTCCATACATCCACCACCCTTTCTGTAAAAAAGTATTTCCTTAGATTACTCCGGAGCCTATTAACTCTTAACTATATCCTATGCCCTCTCATTCCAGAGTTTCTTTTCAAATGAAAGAGACTCGATTCATGTGTATTTACATTATGTAGGAATTTAAACGTCTCCTATCATATCTCCCCTCTCCCGCCTTTCCTCCAAAGTATACAGATTGAGATCTTTAAGTCTGTCCCCACACGCATTATGATGAAGACCACATACCATTTTAATAGCCTTCCTCTGGACCGATATCATCCTTTTTATATCATTTTGAAGGTATGGCCTCCAGAATTGTACACAATATTCTACATGAGGTTTCACCAAAATCTTATACAGGGACATCAATACCTCCTTTTTTCTACTGGCCATATCTCTCCCTATGCAACCTAGCATCCTTCTAGCTTTCACCGTCACCTTTTCAACCTGTTTGGCCACCTTAAGATTATCACTTCCCTAATCACCTCTTATAATACATCTAATTGTAATTATAAATAGTACAATTAGATGTATTATAAGAGGTGATTAGGGAAGTGCTATTCATGAAGATCACCTGAATTTATTTATTTATTTTTCTAATTATATTGAGTTGCACCTTAAGATTATCACATACAATCACACCCAAATCCTGCTCTTCTGTTGTGCACATAAGTTCTTCACCCCCTAAACTATACTGTTCCCTCAGGTTCAAATGCATGACCTTGCATTTCTTAGCATTAAATTTTAGCTGCCAAATTTCAGACAATTCTTCAAGCTTCGCCAGATCTTTCTTCATGTTATTCACACCATCCGTCGTGTCTACTCTATTGCAGATTTTGGTATCATCCACAAAGAGGCAAATCTTACTCGACAATCCTTCAGCAATAGTGTTTATAAAAATGTTAAAAAGAACAGGCCCAAGAACAGAACCTTGAGGCACACCACGGTTAACATCTCTTTCCTCAGAGTGATCTCCATTGATCACTACCCTCTGTTGCCTTCCACTCAACCAGTTCTTGACCCAACCCGTCACTGTAGGACCCATCCTGAGGCCACTCAGTTTATTTATGAGACGTCTGTGTGGAACACTGTCAACTTTGCTAAAATCTAAATACACCATATCTAGCACACATCCTCTATCCAATTCCCTGGTCACCCAGTCAAAGAAATTGATCAGATTTGTCTGAGAAGACCTACCTCTAGTGAATCCATGTTGCCTCCGGTCCTGTAATACACAGGATTCCAGAAACTTGACCATTCTCTGTTTTAAAAGTGTTTCCATTAATTTGCTTACCACAGAAGTCAGACTTACCGGCCTGTAATCCCTACTTCTTCCTTACTTTCACTTTTGTGGAGAGTGACCACATCTGCCCTTCTCCAGTCCTCCGGTACCACTCCCTACTCTAAAGACTCATTGAAAAGGTCAGTCAGCAGAGCTACCAGAACTTCCCTAAATTCCTTCAGCACCCTAAGATGTACACCATCTGGCCCCATCGCTTTGTCTACCTTTACTTTAGCTAGTTCCTCACAAACACAATACTCTGAAAATTAATCAGGGTCTCTTACTCCTCCATCCCTATTCATGTTTGTCTTCTGCGGTCCCGTTCCTGGTGCTTCAACCATGAACACAAAACAGAAATATTTGTTAAGCAAGTCGGCCTTTTCTTTATCAGCTTCTACATATTCTTCCCCTTCCCCTTTGAGTCTCACAATGCCACTTTTGCACTTCTTCCTATCACTAATATATCTAAAATATATCTTGTCTTCCCGTTTTACCGTGTCAGCTATTTTTTTCTTCCATTTGCATCTTTGCTTTCCTGACTACACGATCAGCCTCTCTTAACTTTTCCAGATATTTTTGTCTGTCTTCCTATTGCAGCAATCTTTTGTAGTTTATTACAGCTAACCTCTTATTCCTTACCTTCTCAACTACTACTTTTGAGAACCAAAGCAGCCTTCTTTTCCTCTTACTTTTACTTACTTGCCTCACAAAAAGGTTTGTCGCCCTTACAATTGCTCCTTTCAGTTTTGCCCACTGCATTTCCACTCCTTCCAAACGTTCTCATCCAGACAATAATTCCCATCTAAACAAAGTTAGTTTTTTAAAGTCTAGAACCTTTGCTTTTGAATGAGCCCTTTCTATACCCATCTTAATATTAAACCATACTATGCAGTGATTACTGGATGCCAGATGATCACCCACTGTAACATCAGAAACACTTTCCCAGTTTGTAAGCACTAAGTCCAGTATGACCCCATCCTATGTGGATTCCATTACCAACTGCTGGAACAGTTCTCCATGTAGAGAAACAGGAATCTCCCTACTTCTAGAAGACCCCACAATAAGGATACCCCAATCAACAACCTGCATGTTAAAATCAGCTATTAGCAATGGCTTTCCCTTTTTTAGATATATTCTGAATGTCTACTATTAAATTTCTATGTACTTCTTCCATCTGTGAAGGAGGCCTATATATCACACCAATATATTCACTATTCTATCTTTCCTAATTGATCCCCAGTGCCTCTTCCTTGCCCTGCAGATCCTGCAATTGTGTGGCTTTAATATGATCTTTATATATATATATGCTAATGTTTTCACAGCTCTAGTTATAACAATAATTTATTACATTAAATTATAGTGAAGTGAAGTGCTCAGACCTTATAACCTGAAATATAAAAAAAATATAAACAGAATTTTGAGTTAGTTGGTAATCTTGAATTTGATTTTGATTTTTCAATAGTGTCCCTCCCTGATGAAGAGGTGAAACTCGAGTCGGGGGATGGGAAGTATTGGATGAACGGATGAAAAGTTCAAGTTATTTTTTAGCGATGCACACAAGATTTAAGGGCACAGAGTCACCATTGAGGATTAACGACAAACAACTATCCACCCCATTCAGATAAGTATACTGAGATTATCTGATAGTAGCATTTGTTTAACAAGGGTGGTCAGGGGACAGGTGAATGCGATGATGGTCCCCTAGTTAACCTCAAAGTAGTGACATCACTATATTTCAGGTTATAAGGTCTGAGCACTTCACTATAATTTAATGTAATAAATTATTGTTATAATTAGAGCTGTGAAAACATTGGCATATATTAATCTTCATCACAGAATACCTAAATTTATCTCCCTATTAAGTAGGAGATTTAATATGATCTTTAACATATAATGCTCCTCCTCCTCCTTTTATTCCTACCCTGTCTTTCCTGAACAGGTTATAGCCCAGTATAACTACATCCCAGTCATGGTTCTCTGTGAACCATGTCTCTGTGATCGCCACCATATCCAACTCCTCTTCTTCCATCACAGCTTCTAGATCCAGAATCTTGTTTCCCATATTTCGAGCATTAGTATACAGTATACTGCTTTCCACACATTTCCCTCTTTTCCCATCCGTGTAGAGGTATTCAGTGATTTATTTACCTGAGGGCTTATACTCACCTGGGAGCTTTGATCACCCTGCCCCATCACTTCTAGTTTAAAGCCCTCTTCAGTAGATTAGCCAGCCTGCTGGTGAAGACACTTCTCTTCTTTGATAGATGCACACCCTCCCTGCCCAGCAACTCTTGGAAGATCATCCACGTAGCCACACATTCATCTTCAAGATGCAAGCTTCTCTGCCCTGGCCTTTACCCTCGACAGGGAGAATGGATGAGAATACCACCTGCGCACCTGACTGCTTCACCTTCTCCCCCAGAGCCACATAGTCACTTTTGACACGTTCACAGGGGTACCTGGCAGTATCGTTAGTGCCAATGTGGATGAGTAGCATTGGATAGTAGTCATCAGAGATGTTTAAATATCTCTGTGGCGTTAATGTACAGGTGTCTTTTTCAAATTAAGGAAAATTCTGGAAGGAGAGGGCATAGGATGAAGTTAAGAGGTAATAGGCTCAGGAGTATTCTAAGGAAATACTTCTTTATAGAAAGGGTGGTAGATGCATGGAATAGTCTCCCGATAGAAGTAGTAGAGAGGAAGACTATATGAATCCAAGAAAGCATGGGACAGGCAAGTGGGATCTCTTAGAGAGAATATAAGATAATGGATGGTGGGGAAGGGCAGACTAGTTGAGCCATTAGGCCTTTATCTGCCATCATGTTTCTATGTTTGAAAGAAGAGACTAACAGAGGTATGATTTTAGCAGCATTTGTATTTGAGTAGGAAAATGAAAAAGATTTAGAGTTTATATTTTCATACTAAATTTTCTACCTTTCTGGAACCAAAACAAAATAAAAAAATTCAGGCTATAGCCTAAGAAGCAAGTTCTTGTTAATTTTCCTTGTAAATGTCCTGTGGGAAACTAAGAATTATGTGCTTTTCTTAGTGTCCTATTTTCTTAATTTCCTTGCTGATAAAAGAAGGGTTTCTGTGACAGATAGGGGGACAGAGCTAATCATTCATGAATGGCAGTACTAATTATGTGTTCTATATTTAGCCGGAAGCCAGAATCTAGTAGTTTCTTATAGGTAAAATAATTTTCCTTGTTATTTTTCCTCTTTTTCTTGCTTGGTTTCTCATTAAATTTTGTTTTAATATGGACATTTGGAATAGAGGAATATTACTTTTCAGAACTGTGTTTTATTTTTCTTATAAATTGCATTTTCTTCCAAGTGGTCCTATTTCCTTTCAAATGATTTTGTTTGCATGCAATTTGATTGAATAATAAATTAAATATTTTTTTAAAAAACCTCCAGGGGTGATTTTCTAATCCCTGATCTCCTTTGTCTGGTAGCTCTAGGCCAAGACTGACAGAGTGTGAGAGGAGCGTGTAATTGAAGAGAGGATTTATGAAGTCAGAGTATGGGTTGTGGACTTTGCCATTTACATTTGCATTCTGTCATTTCCAGGGTCCAGAGTGAAACTTATTTTTACCCTGAGATGACTATGATCTTCTAAGGTATCATCTCACATAGTAGGAACCCCTGCTTAAAAGAAAACTCCTGTGACTCAGTGGTTAAAGGCACATCTGCTATCTTCTCCAGGTTATGAGTTCAAATCCCTAGTATGGTCAGGTACCCCAGCACATATTCCTATTTTTTTTAGTGGCAATCTGCCTTCTAGGTGCATATTGATGATGTCACAATGATGTCAAGATTGTGCATCAGACATGTTCACGTGCTCTGAACCACAGCTATTGTGAGTAGGGTTTCTCTTCTTGTTTTCTTAATCTTTGGAAATGAGGTTTAGCATGCAATACATTTGTTCATGTGCTTTGCTTGAGTAATGCATTATTAAATATCTTTTAACCTTAATATCAAACAGGAGTACTCTTTATACAAAAACAGAAGGTTTAGTATGCAATATATATATATATATATATATTTTTTTTTTTTTTTCATGTGCTTTGAGGAATACAGAGGCCAAAGTAGTATTTTTTGGTTTTGTTTTTTTTAAACAGCAGAGGAATTGGACAAGTGTTGAAGGTATATCTTTCCTAGAGAAATGACTGCTTGTGAATCAAGAGGATATAAGCTTGGCTTTTAAATTGACATGTGGTTTAATGGCTGAGTGTGTGGTGTGGTGATTAGAGATACAGCCTTAACACCCTGAGGTTGTGGATTCAAATCCCTCACAGCTCCTTGTGACCCTGGGGCAAGTCACCTAATTCCCTCATTGCCCCAGATACACTAGATAAGAGTTTGAGCCCACCAGGACAGAAGAGAAATATGATAAAGTAGCTGAATGTAAATACCACTTAGGATATAAATCAGGGGTCTCAAAGTCCCTCCTCAAGGGCCGCAATCCAGTTGGGTTTTCAGGATTTCCCCAATGAATATGCATGAGATCTATGTGCATGCACTGCTTTCAATGCATATTCATTGGGGAAATCCTGAAAACCCGACTGGATTGCGGCCCTCAAGGAGGGACTTTGAGATCTCTGATTAAATGGTATGTAATTAAAAGATAAATGAATAAAATATAATAGTGGTGCCATTTTACTGCATACAATTTTAATGTAAAAACCATCATAACACTAAAACGTGATAACATTATAGACGTTGTCAGGATTGGGTTTTCAGGATAGCCCTAACGAATATGCATGAAGCAGATTTGCATGCCTGTCACTTCCATTATATGCAAATCTCTCTCATGCATATTTATTAGGGCTAGCCTGAAAACCCGATTGGCCTGGTGGTCCTCCAGGACAGGGTTGGGAACCACTGGTCTATACGACACCTAAAAGGCGATTCTATAAAAGACGTCTAACTATATAGATGCGTTTAAATTCGCTGGATGCTGCTGAGTGCGATTCTCTATTATGCATCTATGCATAATAGAATCACGCTGAGCGTTGTGCTCCCAGACATCTAAACCAGTGGTTCCCAACCCTGTCACGAAGGACCACCAGCCAGTCGGGTTTTTGGGATAACCCTTATGAATATGCCTGAGAGAGATTTGCATATAATGGAAGTGACCAGCATGCAAATCTGCTCCATGCATATTCATTAGGGCTATCCTGAAAACCTGACTGGCTGGTGGTCCTCCAGGACAGGGATGGGAACCACTGGTCTAAACGACGTCTAACTTTTAGGCATCCTTTACAGAATTTGCTTCTAAATGCATCTGAGAGGTTTTTTGTTTTTAATGAATTACTGTGGGGTTCTTAATGACTAAATCTGACCCAGGCTTAAAGAAACCTCAATGAATAGACATTCAAAACAAAAAACAGGTTTCTAAACCAACTCAAAAGTTGTTGTTCAGTTGAGAGAGAG
Organism: Geotrypetes seraphini; assembly: GCF_902459505.1. NCBI lineage: Eukaryota > Metazoa > Chordata > Amphibia > Gymnophiona > Dermophiidae > Geotrypetes > Geotrypetes seraphini. Next base: position 313,176,946 of record NC_047084.1, on the reverse strand, counting down.
GGTCTCAGAGATCCTGCAACGTTCAATAACTAAACGCCTAGAAGGTAATGCAGGTAGGATTTTCTTTCATCTACTCTCACTCATGATTTAAAGCTTGTTAATTGAAATGTAAATCAATGGCCAATAAATAAATGAATAAATAGAGCATTTATCTTAAACTCTCTATGGAAAAGTGCCTCTATAAATGCGGTAAATGTAGTATTTGCACGTCAACTAGACAAATCAAGGAATTTGTAAATCCATCTAACAATAAAACATATTCCATCAGACATTTTTTGACGTGCGACTCAAGTTATATCATTTATGTCATTATTTGTCCATGCTCAAAACTGTATGTTGGCAAATCGATCCATCCATTCCGCATTAGAATTTGAGAGCATAGATCTAATCTCAAACGTGGTATCACCAATGCCCCCATTGTTGAACATTGTCTGCTTTTTAAACACACTTTCAGTCAACTTCGGTGTTGGTGTATTGACAAAGAACCACCAAATATTAGAGGTGGAGATCGCCATAAAAACTGCTTCAGAGAGAGGCCAGATGGATTCACAGACTGAACACTTTGACACCATATGGATTGAATATGAATATCAGTTGGAAAACTTTTTTATGATACATTCATTTTTGTTTTACATCTCCCTGACACTCATTTATTGGATTGATTTTTATAACATCAGTGGGGGTGGGCTTAGCCGATCATAAGTTGTTTATGCTTACGTCGGCATTTTTCATGAGATCAGAATGGGTGGGCTCGGTCTCTTTTATTCACTTTTTTTTCACTTATTTTTCTCCAATGGGAGCGCAGCTTTCTCAGCTGACAGCGTATTTAACACGCATGCGCTGGCGTCTTTTATCCACAAGCGCCATTTTCGAGCAAATCGTTGTTTGAACAGTAAGTACAACATTATTCAACGATTAAAATTTAAAAGTTGTTTTTGGTAATCATTGAATTCATTTATGTATTGCAGTTTGCCAAAAAAAACCAGAAGAAGCCACCGACGAGTGGCGAAACGGGCCCCGTTGGGTCATCATTGCGGTTTACCACTGCAGGGGCGACTGTTGGCATCGCCCTGAACATCATTAAGAGGCACTTTTCCATACAGAGTTTAAGATAAGTGCTCTATTTATTCATTTATTTATTGTACATTGATTTACATTTCAATTAACAAGCTTTAAATCATGAGTGAGAGTAGAGGGTTGATGAAAGAAAATCCTACCTGCATTACCTTCTAGGCCAGGGGTGTCCAATGTCGGTCCTCGAGGGCCGCAATCCAGTCGGGTTTTCAGGATTTCCCCAATGAATATGCATGAGATCTATTTGCATGCACTGCTTTCAATGCATATTCATTGGGGAAATCCTGAAAACCCGACTGGATTGCGGCCCTCGAGGACTGACATTGGACACCCCTGTTCTAGGCGTTCAATTATTGAACGTTGCAGGATCTCTGAGACCCTTTCTCTCAACTGAACAACAACTTTTGAGTTGGGTTCTTAATGACAACATTTAAATGCAGTCTGCACTAATGTTTTCAGCCCCCACACTAAAACCATTAGGGCAGGGGTAGGCAACTTCAGTCCTTGAGGGCCGGAATCCAGTCGGGTTTTCAGGATTTCCCCAATGACTATGCATGAGATCTATTTGCATGCACTGCTTTCAATGCATAGTCATTGAGGAAATCTTGAAAACCTGACTGGATTCCGGCTCTCAAAGACCGGAGTTGCTCACCCCTGCATTAAGGTATACAGCGCACAATAACATGCATTCAAACCAGTTGCTAACTCCCCTTTTAGTGCCGACATTAGTTTTGAGCATCACACACATAGAAGGGTAGACAGGGGAAAGACATTGGAAAGGAGACTCTAAAAGCTGCCTTTTGTGGCTGGGGGTTCAGACCAGAGGTTCCCTCAGCCCCCTGAGAATTCCCCTTGCTTGTCCAGTTCCTCAATCATTCTGTCTTCCCACCTCTCCCATTCCCAATATAGCTCTCTCTCTCTCTCTCTCTTCCTTCCCTCCACCCTCATTCATCACAAGCTAATTTTTCCTCTTCATTCTGGGCCTATGGGAGTGAAAAAAACTCACTTAGTCTTGCACTGGTGATTAACTTCAGTGCTGAGGAAACTTAGCTTTAAATGTAATTATACTACTTGCAGTCCAGTAGCAGCTACTCCATCTGGCTACCTCAGCACACTGTCCATTCTGATCTTCCCAACCCAATCCTTTCCAATTAAATCCTCCCCCCCATCTCAAAACTCCACTATTCTGATCCTCCCGATTGAATCTCACCAGCATATAACCCCCACCCCAATTATGATTTCTCTCATTTTCATCCCCCAGCACAAACCTCCACCCTATTCCAATTCTCCCAATCAGATACCGCATTTCAATCACTGCTCCAATCCCCCCCTCTTGGGTTGATTGACACAATTTTATCACCTGGAGCCAGACAGGGAGTAAGTGGGACTGTTCCTACCCCACCCAACTAGATGACCGAGATTATTCCCAGATAGGGGTGCTCATAAGTGGTGTGGTAGGATGGGTAGAGGTCAGGGTTAGAATCATGAGGGAGGGGTTTTTCTCAGGGAGTGGGGCTTCATACATATTTTTACTTCAAGGGGCCTTGAGGGGAATCAGATCAGGTAGAAGGAGCTTCTTGGGGGTAGGAGATCAGATTAGGGGGTCTTCAGGGAGTTCATATTATGTAATAAAAGGTGTCTTGGGACAATTGGATATGTTGGAGGTCTTTGGCAGGAATCAGATTGGGTGGGAGGGGAATCAAATCATATGGGTGGTCTTTGGAGGCATTGAATTTGGTGGGGAGCTTTAGAGGGATCAAATCAAATGGGAGAGGTTTCTGGGGTGAGGGGACTGGATTGGTGATAGGGGCTTCTTAGGGGGATTGGATGAGATGAAAGGATCATTGGAGGGTATTGGATCAAGTAGAGATGTATTGAGGGTAGAAATGGGGGTACTGTTGCTGCGGAGCAGAAGTGGGTGCAGACATACTACCAGACTGCTGGTAGTGCGACAATATAATATTGTTGTATTGAGACAGACCAAAGATCCATCAAGCCCAGCATCCTGTTTCCAACAGTGGCCACAAGTATCTGGCAGTTTCCCAAAAGAGTGAATAGATTTCATGCTGCTCATCCCAGGAATAAGCAGTAGATTTTTCCCAATCCACTTTAATATAATGGCTCATGGACTTTTCTTCCATAAACTTGATCAAAACTTTTCAAAACCCCACCATACTAACAGCTTTTACCACATTCTTTGGCAATGTATTCAAGTTTCAAGTTTATTTAAAAAATGTGATTAAATCGCTTTTTCGGAATTTCAAAGCGATGTACAATAAAATGGGGAAGACAGCCAAATTATTTGGGAGACAGTGACCTGAACACGAACAAAGGTAGACTGTAAAACAAAAGGAAAATGGGAAGAACTACAATCAAAATAGGAAAGAGAACAAAGAAGGAGAAAACCATAAGGGTATAACATTATAAAGTGAAAGCCTTGCATGAATTGAGATTTAAGGCAGATTAAACTCAGGAGCTTAATTATACACTGAATGAAGAAATATTTTCTCTGATTTGTTCTAAATGTACTAAGTAATTTCATTGCATGCCTCTAGTCCTTGTACTTTTAGAAAGAGTAAACAACTGATACCTATCTACCTGTTGCACTCCACTCATTATTTTATAGACCTATCATATCTTCCTTCAGCCTTATCTTTTCTAAATTGATAAGCCCTAACCTCTTAAGGTGGCTTCAAATATGGCAACACTCTTGCATGCTAGCTGTCTTAACCTGCCACTCCCCCCCTCTACCCAGTCATACCCATGAACCAGGCCTATCTGTATTAAGCAGCTAGTGCAGATTCTTTACCAGGCTAGCTGATTTTAATATGCAGTAGCTATTAGTGTGTATTCATTCTATTATCTACCTTATGGGGGAGAATGAGGTGCAGTGGTTAAAAGCTACAGCCTCAGTACCCTGAGGGTGTGGGTTCAAACCCACACTGCTCCTTGAGACCCTGGGCAAGTCACTTAATCCCCCTCCAATTAGATAGATTGTGAGCCTGCCAAGAGAGACAGGGAAAAATGATTGAGTACCTGAACAAATTCATGTAAACCATTCTGAGCTCCCCTGGGAGAACAGTATATTAAAATAAACATGTGGAGGGGCATAATCAAAATATACATCTAAGTCCAATTTGGACATAGGGCGCTAGTCGCCCAAAGTCAGCAGCGGGAAAATGTCTATTCTCAAAAAGTACGTCTAAAATATACAGTATATATATTTTTTTTTTTGGGGGGGGGGATGTCCAGGTGTTTAATCGTCCAGACCATCTCTACGTCTATCTTTATACCACATTCTTGACCAAAAATTTGTTTATATGTTATAAATTTTTGTCTTTCAAAAATTTGTTAAGAAGTTCTGTTTTTAACACTATTTGTTATCATTTATGATATTTTACTGTACATCGCTTAGAAATGTTATAGGCGATACATCAAATAAAATTGAACTTGAACTTGAACTTTAAGTCCCAAACGCCCAGAACAAGACCTTTTGGACATGGGAGGGGCCAGCATTGTGATGGACTGGCCACCCAGACATGACAACAGAGTAGTGGGGCACCTTACAGGGCACTGCTGTGAACTTCACATAAACATCTCACCAGAACTCCCTTATAGGTTGTGTTGAGCTCCCCAGAACACCCCCCCAAAACCTACTAGACCCACCTGTCTACTACCCTTATGGCTGCAGGTGACACCTATATGGCAGTACAATAGGGTTTTGGGGGGTGCACATTTCACCATGAATGCAGTGGTTAGAGTGGCTTATGGGCCTGGGTCTTCCTCTCTATAGTTTGCTAGCCCACCCCCAGACTACTTAAGCCACCTCTGTACAGCTCTACTAGGCTTTCCTATGGCAGGTGCTGATGTTCTGGAGACAGGTATGTATGTTTTTATTCTGATCTTTGCAGGGATGTGAGGGGGAGGGGGGTCAGTGAACACTGGGCATCTTAGGGGGACTGTGTAGGGGTCTTTACTTTGTCTCTGCAGTGGTTATCTGGTCACTTTGGATATCTTTTGGGCACTTATTCCTGTTTTTACATCGTCTAAGTCACAAGGTATATGTTCAATCCAGAAAGTCTCATAAAACCTTTGATTATCCCTGCAGGATGATTAATTCTAGGTTGGCCCACATCCCACCCTAACCACTCCCAGATACGTCCCTTTAGCTCTGGGTGCACAGCGGCATTCAGAGGCCTAAAACATCCTTGGATACATCCAAAAAATAGGTTTGATTATTGGCACTTGGATGACCTGTCTTTTAGGTCGTCTAAATGCCAATTTGGGCGGGTTTTTAGACATGTTTACGTTTCGATTTTGAGCCCCATAGTAAAAGCCATGCAAGCTGATTAATGGAGCTTAGTAAAAGAGCTCCTTAGTTTTTTTTGTTTGGATTAGTTTTTTGTTTGGATTTGTTTGCAGCCCCATCTGGGGTTTTTTTGTGTTTTTTTTTTTTGGGGGGGGGTTAATTTCTTAGTCGCTCTCTTGCATTGTATGCATTAATATTATTTTTTCTTATTTTACTGTGTTGTTTGGTGAGATAGAAATAAATGAATGAAGTGATGGATTTGAATTCTCCTAATCTTTTAAACAATATCTTTAGGCATCAGTTTTGAATGGTCCCCTTATGCCTCCTTCTTTTTTCCCCATCACTCCTTTCTAGGTTCTTTTCACAAATAGGATACCTTAAAGGCATGCTGTGTGGGGAAAGTAGTCTAATGTATGAGTGGGTGCCTACTTTGGTAGTAGTGATCTTCAAACAGTTTGGTTTGATCTAACAGCTAAAGTGGAGGGCAGCCACAAAATTCAAAGCCTTGGATTTCAAATATGCTGACTCTGGTAACATGGAGGAGTATCTGAAGAAAGTACTGATAGGATGGGAGAACATACAAGAAGTGGAAAGACAGTGGTCCAGACTGGAAGGAGCAATAAAAAATGGCAACCGACCTTTACATGAGGAAAATAAATAAAAGCATGAAAAATAAAAAAGAAAAATAAAAAAGAAACCAGTATGGTTCTCAAAACATTGGCTGAGAAAGTAAGGGCAAAAGAGTTGCTGTTCTTGAAAAAAAAATAAAAAAATCCAGAAGAGGAACTTGGAGGCGAGGAGGATGGCAGTTTGAGTGCAGAGCTCCTCTTCCTGCACATTCTCACTAAAGATTTTATAACTATTTAATCCCTTCAGTTTAACTAAAGTGATTTCAGATGGCTTCAAGAAAACAACTTACATTGGATACTGTATTTTCTACAGATGGGAAAAGTAAAAGAATAAAACCAAATCCTGTAACACCATCTAACACCATTTCAGCAGGGGAGAGCCGACGGAGGAGGGCTGCAGTCCGGCCATCGGACCAATGGTCGGCTCGGGGGCCCGTTCCAGCGGGGCACCCGACACTGTCTTCGCTCCTCCCCCATTCCAGCAGGGGAGAGCCGACGGAGGAGGGCTGCAGTCCGGCCATTGGACCAACGGTCGGCTCGGGGGCCCGTTCCAGCGGGGCACCCAACACTGTCTTCGCTCCTTCCCCATTCCAGCAGGGGAGAGCCGACAAAGGAAGGCTGCAGTCCACCCATCGGACCAACGGTCGGCTCGGGGGCCCGTTCCAGTGGGGCACCCGACACTGTCTTCGCTCCTCCCCCATTCCAGCAGGGGAGAGCCGACGGAGGAGGGCTGCAGTCCGGCCATCGGACCAACGGTCGGCTCGGGGGCCCGTTCCAGCGGGGCACCCGACACTGTCTTCGCTCCTCCCCCATTCCAGCAGGGGAGAGCCGACGGAGGAGGGCTGCAGTCCGGCCATTGGACCAACGGTCGGCTCGGGGGCCCGTTCCAGCGGGGCACCCAACACTGTCTTCGCTCCTTCCCCATTCCAGCAGGGGAGAGCCGACGGAGGAGGGCTGCAGTCCGGCCATCGGACCAACGGTCGGCTCGGGGGCCCGTTCCAGCAGGGCACCCGACACTGTCTTCGCTCCTCCCCCATTCCAGCAGGGGAGAGCCGACGGAGGAGGGCTGCAGTCCGGCCATCGGACCAACGGTTGGCTCGGGGGCCCGTTCAAGCTGGACTTCAGTTTTGACTGTTCTGATTTTATTTTCACTTCTTCTTTTTAGTTTATGATATATTTTTTAATCTCACTTATTGTTTTACCACTTATTTTGCTTTATTTTATCATTCAAATTTCATTTAAATTTCCCCAGAATTCTATTGTTTCAACGATTCTCCCTCTGCATCTATTCTTATCTCCCCTCTTTTTTCAACCTTTCAAAGTCCTTCAGATCATTGTAGTCTTATTAGAATGTTTATTTTCTTATTTTTCTCATCTATTCTCTATTTTATTTCTTCATTACTCTACTAATTGTCATTTTTCCAGGTACTTTAGTTAGATTATGAGCCTTCGGGACAGTAAGGGAATTTCTAAGTACCTATTTTACTTATAATTTTAATGCACCCTATTGTCTATTTTTCTGTAAACCACTTAGAATCCTAACGGAGTTTAGCGGTATATAAGAAATAAATTACATTACAAATTACATTACATTATACTCGATGATATTAAAAGAAGAAGAGATATGCATTAAAGAACTAAGGCCGGTATTGGACACACCCGCATAGTTTGTGTCCCACATATAGTGATTCGGTGCAGGATGGGCTGGGGTGGGCATCAAAAGGAGCTCCACTAATATGGAACATGAGGATGTTACTGGCCAGACTTTATGGTAGATATCCTGCAAACAATGGGATGGTTGGATAGGCTGGAGTGAGCTTGGACAGCAACTTCAGCATTTGGAACCTAGGACAATACCAGACTTTACAGTTTATGGCCCAGATATATCAAAGAAGAGACAAGTTAATCTAATCATGTATTTTTTAATGGGTATAACTTATGGGCATCTGGATGTACCTTTCAGGTCTTTATCTGCCGTCATTTATTATATTACTACATCTCCTTAGGGGATCAGAAATGAGAGTTTGAACAAAAATTGAGTCTGTGCATGCAGGCGGTATGTACATGGATGTTAGATCATGGACTACGGTTAAATGATTATGATTGTGGGACAAACTCCAGAGAATAATATGGGGGACTGTATAGAGGTGCTTGGGTCTCAGGTGGAAGTGAAAAAGGAAGTGACAATACTGGGGATTTGCCTTGACTTGGCCCTTACAATGGGAAAACAGATCCTGAAAACACAATTGCGCATTCTATATAGACTGAAACCGCTATTGGCACCTTGTGATTTTAGAATGGTTGTGCAGGGTCATGTTTTGTCCAAATTAAACTAATGTAATTCCCTCTCTTTGGGCATGGCAAACTTGAAGATTAAGACCCTACAATTGCTAATGAATTCAGTGGCTAGATTAATCAGTGGCACCCCAAGAGCGGCTCACATTACTCCAATCTTAAAACAACTACTTGGCTAACCATAAAACAACGAATGCAATAAAAGGTGTTATCATTAGTTCATTATGTCCACTTGCTCTGAACCACAGCTATTGTAAGTAGGGTTTCTCTTCTTATTTTCTTACATTTTAGGAATGAGGTTTAGTATTCAATATATTTTTTTCATGTCCTTTGCTTGAGTAATGCATCATCAAATATCTTTTAACCTTAATATCAAACTGGAGTACTCTTTACCCCCCACCAAACCCCCCCCCAACCCATTCTACTATATTTGGATGCCTCCAACATGCCTAACCCACACCTAACTTGCACCTAGCTAGTGCCCAACTCATGCCCGAAAGTAGACCTGGTTTTGTAATGCCTACATGTTAGGCAAGATTGTAGACACATTAGAATGCTGAGTGGCAAGCGATTCTGTCTATCACGTTAGGCTCAGCTTTTTCCGATGGGCGTCTAAAAAATTCTGGACTCCTATTTTCTGAATCGCGCACAGCCTTTGGATGTCTAACTTCCAATTATTGCTTATTAAAGTCATTAATTGGACTTAATTTATTTGAATGCCTAAGTAGTTGGCCGTCCACATTGTGGATGCCTAACTTTAGGTGTCCTTTATAGAATTTGCCCATTAGTGCCTGAAAATTAATACAAAGTCCAGGACAGTATAGAAGGATTGTATGAGAGGAGTAGGTGTTTAGCAGCACTCCTTCTCTCCCTCCAACCTAACATGACCTGGACCCCATCCCCTAATTATAAAAAAAAAATCCCTGGAAGTCGAGTATCCCCCCTGCCCTTCCATCCCTCCCTCTTTCCCAAAATTGCCCTTGTAGTCCAGTGGCCCCCCCATCCAGCTATGCCCCCTAGATACCATTGGCCTGGTGGTCTAATGTAATCCCACCCTTCTCCCCAAGCACTTCATACCTCTCTTGTAGGATGCAGGAGCGATTCCTACTTGCTCTTGCCTTGGGGCATTGTCATTTCAAAATGACGGCACCCCACTTGGCCCAGTGCAGCCTGCATATATGCGAGTATTCTGGTCATTACAAATGTTCTTAGTGCCTAAATGTTGTTGGCTTCTTTATATAATAAATCCCTCTATGCATGTCAAAAGCCAAGCCTTTAGCCGAGCTACTCTAGTTGATCAACATAAAATTCTATATGCTAATGATGTGAAGCTAGTGAACCAGATCTACCCATAGTAAAATGCCTGTCTAAGAGCAACTCAGGAACAGATAAAAGATAACAAACTCTGTACCTAAATGAAAAAAAGAAATTTGGTGGGCTTGTACCAGACTTCAAAATACTATTGGGATTTATGAAATCCCTCTAAAATCAAAGGTTATTAATATTGGGATATTGCTGGACTCATTATTTATTTTAATTACACATTCAAAGAACCTTTGCAACTGTTTCTATGACCTCCATATAGTGAAAAGAAAATCTGACCACACTGGAACATGCTGTGAGAATATCACTGGACTACTATAATGCCCTGTAAACTGGTCATACCAAAAAGAGTTTGCACCAGCTCCAACTGATTTCAGAATACTTCAGTACGACTAATAAAGGGCTTCAAGCGGTGTGACCACATCACACCCTTCCTGCATAAACTACACTGGCTACCAGTACCTTACGGGACTAAATTTAAAACTTTATTTTTGGCTTTCAAGGTCCTCAGACAAAATGGACCAGAGTACCTAAAGAATAAGTTGGTGTTCTACACACCTGTGAGGCCACCAGCAAGCTTTTTCAGGAGTAGCCCCCACACTCTGAAACTCACTCCCAGAGGAGCTATGCTAGTGCTACTTAAAGGGACTGTGACCCCCCATGCTTGTGGCCAACGATGCCTCTGACCCTGCCAAGTGCATCAGAATGATGCCTCCATGTAGCGCTGCCGCTCACCCAAGTCATGACCACAAACCCAGGACCCACAGTTTGGGAAGTACTGGGCTACATCGAACTCAAGACTACCTCTGCTGTAGGAGGCAGGTGAAAGCCTGACTGTTCTCCAAATCCTTTAATACATGTGGTGACCATCTATCCACTCACTCTACACCTGGACTAGCTTGCTGCCTACCCTGTAACTTAGACCAGTCTCTCATATCTTATTCAACTGTACGTATAGAGGAGCATTTTCAAATTGACGTCTAAGTCTGAGTTTAGACGTTTGTGAAAAACGTCCAAAAATGCAGTAGAAAACAAAAGACCATTTTTAAAGCAGAAACACGTCAGTTTTTTAAAAAAAATTAAATGACCATTTCTAGATACGTTAGCCCTCAGTGCAACTATCTTTCTTAACCATTAAAAAAAAAAATCATCCAAGTAAGAAATGTACAAAAACCACATATTGGGACCTAGGAGGAGTCAGCATTCATAACGGACTAACCACACAGACATCCCAGAAGAGCAATGGAGCACCCTAAAAGGTCCCAAGTACACATCTCACCGTAACCCCCCTTATTGTGTGTATGTTGAGCTCTCCAAAACTTATCCACAGCCCACTGTACCCAACTGTACATCACCCCAATAGCCCTTATGCCTACAGTTGTCACCTATATGTCAGTACAATAGGTTTTTTTGGGGTGAGTTTTGATGGGCTCACACAAGTTTGATGGGCTCACACAAGTTTACTAGTTAGAGTGGGATATGGGCCTGCGTCCCCTTCTCTAAAGTCCACTGTACTGACCACCAGGCTACCCAGAGACCTGTATTACGACTGGCCATAACATCTGAAGCTGTCTTACAGGCTGGAATGTACTGTTTCCTTTACATCTTTTGGGGTTGGAAGTAGGTCAGTGAATACTGAGGGAATGTGTGTGTGTGTGTGTGTGTGGGGGGGGTGCCTTCATCCTTCCAGTGCTCATCTGAGCTTTATAAGCACATTTTGGGCACTTATTCATTGTTAAAACAGGTCAAGCTCCAAATGTTCAAATTATGCCCTGGACGCTTTCTACAATGTTCGATTACTGCAGAAAAACGTCCAAATAATAAGACTACCCTAGTCCCGCCCACACCCCACCTCCAACACGCCCACTTGAAATTTAGATGAACTGTGCATGAATAGCATAAAAATCCAGCTAGAAAATAGCAAATTGAAAGGGTTTGGCAAGAAAAACTTCCATCTGCCCCTTTATATCACTTTCTGGAGGTTTTTTCTCTTTTGAAAATGAGCCCCATAATTTGCTTTCAGATTAGCCACTCATCTGTTTATCCCAATGACTTTGTGCTACCCATCTTTTCCTGTCTCTGTATCTCAACTGCACTTGCCCCTTTGGCTGCCCTTTAAAATGTTTCATTGTATTGTAAAACCAGCATCAGCATTATATCTGTGCTATTTGATTGTTTTAATTGCATGCCAATTAAGGTGTTTCATTTATCTTGTGCTGACAATGTGATTATCATATCAATGTTATATGAATGTTCTTCCATGCTATTATGATATTATTCATATCTGCTGACATCATATTCTTGCTATACATGGACTTGGGGAAATCCATTGCTTAATGCTGGGATAAACAGTATAATATCTGTTTTACTAGTCTGGGATCTTGCCAGGTACTTGTGACCTGGATTGGCTCCTGTTAGAAACAGAATATTGGGCTCGATAGTTTCAATTTTCCCTTCACCTAGGCAATTCCGGTTCTCGAGAGCCGGAGCCAGATCAGGTTTTCAGGATCTCCACAATGAATATGTATGAGATGGATTTGCATGCACTGCCTCCTTAAGATGCAAATCTATCTCACGCATATTTATTGTGGATATCCTGAAAACCTGACCTGGCTCTGGCTCTCGAGGACCGGAATTGCCTACCCCTGACCTAGTGCAATTTCCTCATAAATAAGATGAAGCCAGACTTTATACTTTTTGCTTTTTTTTTTGTATTTGAGAAAAACAGCTCAGACAAAAGCATACATGATACCAACTGTTGCCAATCTGTACCTTCAGCTTTTACTTGTCTTTTTGTACTGACTTCATACTATTGCCTCTTCTTGTGTTCAGGTCCAGTCATAGTGTGACACACCAAGTCCCAGGAAAATATCATGGGATTGTGCAATGTTAAAAACCCTGACTAGAATGGTGCACTACAACAAGGAAGTGCTGATTTGAAGCATTATTCTCCTCCTGTTGAATGAGGGAGGTGGTAGGGAAGGGAAGACCTAGAAATGAGGTGAAATAGTGTAGGGTGAAAAGGGGAAGGGGGGGGCAGGGCGGGGTAGGAAAAGAACTTGGGGTTACAGTGGAGTGAGAAATTAAATATATTAGTCTCATGCGGGATAGTATAGAATATGCATAGAAAGATTCCATTAAAAGGTAGATTCTTTCGCAAATCTTTAAAAACTTTTCTATTTGCTAAACATTTTGAAAATTAATCTCCTTGCAATTTTAGCATGTTTTTATTAATTATTGTTAACCATGTTGAGTTTCCTCTGATTGATGGCCCAGTATATAAAGCTAAGTTTTAGTTTAGTTTAGTTTAGGTCTCAATTCCTTTCAAAGTTAATCCAGCCCTGCGTTAAAAGGCAATGTACAACAATTTTTTTATGGAGCTGAGAACAGAAGGAACACTGGTTGTATTATTAGATTGACACTGACAATGGCGATGGTTCTCATTATGTAGCTGAGTACAGGAGGCACTGAAAGTACATTACATTACATTTCTAGACTGCAAAACCTTTCAGATCAATGTGGTTCACATAACCAAGAGCCTGTACAATAATAGTAACTTACAAAAAAGAAAAAAAAAACCCCATCATGGTCATTAATTTCCTAAGAATCTTACATATAAAGATTTCAGTAACTTTTGAAAGTGCATGTATGAACTTGAGGAAGCAAACAGGTTACGAAGCTCAGTGTCCCAGCTAGCTGCCTGATATGCAACCGTTCGATGTAAAAACTACTTGTAAACACAGCCTCGGACAGGAGGGAATACAAACAATGAAGTAACTCGTAATGGGCGATCTACATTAAAAAGCGTAAATTGATCCAGATGCCTGGCCATGTAAAAGATTTGTAACAAAGTGTCCCAAATTTAAACAGTACCCTGGCCTCAAATGGGAGCCAGTGAAGCTCTTTATAGTACGGGGTGACATGGTCAGATTTCTTTAAATCAGGGGTGTCCAACCTGCGGCCTGAGGGCCGCATGCGACCCCATGAAGTATTTTGTGTGGCCCCAGTCGAGAGCGATGTAGTGTTTTCCTCTGCTGACCCCGGGTATTTACCGTCTTGCCGGCTCCCTCCAGTCTTGCTGCAGCGTTTGCGCGGCCCCAGAAACATTTTTTTTCGGCCAATGCAGTCCAGGGAAGCCAAAAGGTTGGACACCCCTGCTTTAAATTAAAAATCTTATGCTACGCAGCATTCTGAATTTTGTGTAATCTATCTAAGTTTGACCGTTGATCTGCATGACTTGGCCTGGAAGGGTCTCTGTGACTTGACATTCTATGGCCTCAGATTTCTTTCACCTGGCTACTCCACATGTATTTTAAGTACTTACTCTGTCTCCCTTGGGACCTGCTGGGCCATGTGGGCCAACTGGACCATCGGTACCCTGCAAATAAGACACTGAGATTAAAACTAATAGTCATCAGCTTGGATTTGTTTCAGTGCAGTCTGTGCTTTCCTGGAAAAATCTACAGCATGAAAGGATTGCTCATTTTGCTTCACCACTTAAGGCCAGCTGAGTAGCAAGGAGAGAAGTTGGATTTCAAGAGAAGAAATCTGCAAGCAGAAATGCCATGGAAGGGTTTATAGAGACAGTTTCTGAAAGAGATTGTGCAAGGAACATGTGAAAGCATACAGTGAAGAGCAATGGGCTAGAAGAATCTATTAAATGGCCTCCATATACTGTGTCCGAATGCTTTTCCATCACAGGCATTTCAACACTCCACAGTGAACACAATTTTTCCTTCCTCTAGTTGGATCTCAGGTGCATTACGGATATTGGTTCAAAATGATTAAAACATCATCCTCGACAGGTTTAAGATCCCACCCTTCTCCATCTATCTCCACTATCAGATCTGCAAAGACCAGGTACAAGAGTCATTCTACTAAATCTACCAATGATGCGATCTGTCTCATCCAAACTTATTTACACCTTCTAAGCCCAAAAATTCAGGATACATGCATTGAATGGTGCCACAGATAAGAAATCAGATGGAAAACTGTGAACGCAAAAGGAAGGGAGGTAGATAGACATGCCCATTCAGCCAGTAGCTCTGTTCCAAGTAATATTGTACCATTAGCAAAGCCGTATCAGAAGATCAGTGCAGAGAACGAACAAAAATGCAATGATATGGCTCAGTGGATATGACACACAGTCCCTTAATAGACTAATTCAAATGAAATGCAACAGCCCAGTGTATCAGCTGGTATTTCAAAAAGCAAACTCTATAGGTGGGCACCACAATTCAGGTGTCATTTTTCTGTGCAGTAAGGGCGGGGGCGGAGGGGGCGCACACTGCCCCTGGCACTGCCTTGGTGGGGGCACCAGCACCTCTCCACCCCTCCCACGCATGTGCCCTCCCTTCCCTGCCCCCTTACCTATTTAAATCTTCACCAATGCAAGCAACTACTCTGGCTTGCTGCTTGCGCTGACCTGGCTCCCTCTGAAATCACTTCCGAGTCACGGGTCCAGGAAGTGACGTCAGAGGGAAAGCCAAAGCTGACATGATCAGCAGGCCAAAGAAGCTGCTTGTGCTGGTGAAGATTTAAAGAGGTATGGGGTGGTAAGAGAGGGTGTGAGTGTGGCATGTGGGGCACGGAAGGAGCGGGATGGAGTGGTGCAGAAGGAGCAGGGGGATGCATAGGAGAGTGCAGGGTACCCTGGTCGCCTCCTACCCTTTCTACGCCATTGCAGGCAGTGACTCTATCCTATATGAAACTTATGCATGAAAGCATTCTTTTAGAATATTAGAATAAGTCAAGAGTGGCATGCCCAAATGTAGGTGCCAATATTTTGGGCTAGATTCAGTCAATGGCAATGAAAAGTAGGCACTTGGTAAAAATCGCAGCGCTTAGCCCATATTCTAGTGCCCAGCTTTGGGTGTGAAGACTTACAGCAACTGAAACGTGGTGTAAAACCTGGCATACAGCCCCCAAAGTCTATAACACCCCTTCCCCCCATGCCCCTCCCATAGCCATGCCCCTTTTTGGATTGTGCCCGAAAGGGTTTGGGTAGGGGTTTTTATAGAATGATATGCAGCCAAATCTGTATGCAAATCCATATTAGAGCCAATTAACATCAGTAACTGATTGTGAACAGCCAACTACTGATTAATGGCTCATTAACTAATTTATTTGCATACGGATCTCAAAATTGCATGGAATTTTGAGCATCTTATAGAATCTGGGGTTTTAGGCCAAGTCTATGGTTGACATAAATGGTTGCACATAACTTACTGGTGCCTTGCCTATAATCTGCCCATGTGAATGTCCATCTGACAATTACTCGCTAAGGCAGTTTACTGTGTAATTGTAGAATTGTGCTTAGATACTATACTGCAATGTATGCATTAATGTGTTTGCCTACGTCGCATGGAAGGCAGCATTCTATAGATGCACCTGTGCAATCAATGCGTACATTTAAGTACCTGGCCATAGAATGAGGGGCAAATGGGTGAAACAAAGTACTGATGCCCAATAGTATACCATGGTCAACCCTTAATGACCTGTCCAGCCACACTTCCAATTCAGTGACAACACCACAGGGAGCATCTGGATGTCCGACCTACACTCTTTTCTGTAAAAAGCGCAGAGATTCAGCAGCAAAGCGAGACACAGGAAGACAAGGGACTCACCCGGGGTCCTGGCTTTCCGTCTAAGCCAGATGCTCCCTGTATGATTAGGTGAAAGTATGGATGATGAGGACAACACGAATGACAAGAATGTGACATTAGCAAACGATGCTGACGAATACATATAACTTGTTCCAAACAACAGAAGATGGGCTGTTACACGGAGCTGGAACGAGTACATCATGGCTACAATTTGTTAGTTTAAAAAAAAAATGCAATGAATTATGCAGGTACATTAACAACACTTTTAAATGAATTAGTCATACTGTATTGGTTATACAATAAACAGTTAACAAGTTGTTTTAATTTTGTATTAATTTTGTAAGTATGATCTGGGGACATACAGGCCAAATAAATTCTGGACCCTTAATGACAGACTTATTTATCTTGAAAGTCTTGTTTCTGTTTATCATTTAGCAAAATTAGATCATGCCAACCTAATTCTATGATACAGATAATATGTGCTCTCATTACTCATGGCTTTCCTGCCAAATACCTAGAGATCTGGAGCCCCCTGCTGGAATTTTCCACAAACATCCCCAGCATGAGATCCACTAGTTATGAGGGCTCTTTTGTTTTGGGAGGGTTCCCCCTCTGAAATTTTCACAATGCAAAACATTACACAGAAAATATTTTTTTAAAAAAGACTTGTATAAGTTCATAAACTGAAATGTATGTAAAAATGTTAGGTTTGTTCAAAATGATTTTATTTAATAGATATTATTGCCTGCCAAACAAGCATTCAGTTTTTGTTTTATTAATCCATTTATCTTTTGAATTTTTGAAGCTGGTACATAAAAAGCTCTATTTTGATGATCCTATATGATAGATCCAGACCTGCACATCACCCACAAATATTTATTAGATGTAAATTCTGACACAAATCTCAAATCTGAACCAGCTGATAATGGGGAGAGGGGGTACAGGGTATACAGCGTTCCCCCGGTCGTTCGCGGTCGGCGGTTCGCGGTCCCGGTCATTCACAGTATTTTCCGACCGCGAACCGCTAACAAGCAAATGACAGCGGGAGAGGCAGGAGAAAGCAGCCGGAGCGCCGTGAATGCAGGAAATCACTCGCGGTATGCTCCGACTGCCTCTTCCTGCACTAAGTCGGGCCTTATCCAATCAGGAGCTGCGTGTCAAAGCAGCTCCTGATTGGATAAGGCCCGACTTAGTGCAGGAAGAGGCAGTCGGAGCATACCGCGAGTGATTTCCTGCATGCGCGGTGCTCCGGCTGCTCTCCTGCTGCTCTCTCCCACTGCCCTCTTCAGGCTCCCCCATGAAAAACCGTATTCGCAGTTTTTCGAGATTTGCGGGGGTTCCTGGAACAGAACCCCCGCAAATATCGGGGGAGTACCGTATCTTTATTCTATATAATGGTACCTGTGGGTTAACTTCATCTCACTCTCTTGTTGTAGAACACTTGGATATCACTATTTCTGTACTATTTCTGGTGCTGTTTATTTACAGGCATATGACACCTAGGGCTCCTTTTACGAAGGCGCGTTAGGGCCTTAACGCACACTAAAATGCCACATGTGCTAGCCGCTACTGCCTCTTCTTGAGCAGGCTATAGTTTTTCGGCTAGCGCACACTATAGCGCGCGCTAAAAACACCAGTGCACCTTCCTAAAAAGAGCCCCTATGCTACTATAACTAGGGCTACCAGACACATGACCCCAGACACATGACCCCATCCCATTCCGGCTCCAGCCCCATCCTGTTACGCCCCAGTCACGCCCAGTTCTGGCTCTAGCCCCACCCCATTCCACCCCCAGCCCCGCTCCGCAAAGCCTCCTCCTCTCTTCCCTGATGAGCTCTGGCCTCGTCTGGAGTGCCCGAAGCTTGTTGAGGCTTTCCAAAACCCGGACAAACTGACGGGTTTTGGAAAGTCCATCTGGGAGCCCGGAGTGTCCTTTAAAAAACGAGCAAGTACAGGTTTTCCCGGACATCTGGTAACCCTAACTATAACCCTTGTAGCTCCAGGAGCTGATATGTCTACTTCTAAAGGAAACCACCAATCAATTTGTTTAATCCATCACTGTTATTTGGGAGGTAAAGGGGGTGGGGCACTATATAAAACTAACATTTCTAGCATGACTGTAGCATAACATTCACTTCCCACTAAACTTCAATCTTAGCAGCCAAATACAGTATAACCCCATTTATTTCCACTCTATATCTACAGTTCAAAATGCAGTAATAAATGGATTAGCATGGATATATAATTCAACAAAACAGATACTGAAGAAAATGCCACAAACAAGCAGGTTCATTAAGGAGGGGAAAACGGCATGTGGAAAACAAGACATAACACTGAGACAATGACATGATTACTATGCTCTGGTCTGATGGTGGCAGTGCTAACACAGCCAGCCAGGAACACACAGAGCAGACAGTGCTAGGCACAGGGAAATGTGGGTGAAGATACTGGAAGAGATTTGTGTTCTGCTCCAGTACCTTGCCCTCTGAGCTGGAATGGCGGGACAAAAGGTTTTCATGAATTGTATGGAAATGCAGAAGGTTTCTTTACTTACTGGAAGACCAAGGGGTCCTCTGTCACCTTTTTGACCTGGTTCACCCCTCGCTCCTTTAAGACCATTTAACCCCGGTTCACCCTAGATACAAAAGTAAATACCCATTTTTTTAACGCCACAGTGGCTAGGAGAGAAGAGAGTCAGTCACAATAACTGCTGCAAACTCTAGTTTACTATGTTTTGCCTTACTGAGGTGGGTGAAGGCACAGCATCTAAAATGCAAGGTGGCAATAAGCACCGTACAATGTCGAGCGTAAGAATGTTCTGATATGAAATACTGCTTCTCATTAGTAAGCTGTGCCACGTTGTAACCATTTTGAATAATTCCCAGATGTCTTTTCTCTTCATTT
Organism: Geotrypetes seraphini; assembly: GCF_902459505.1. Taxonomy (NCBI): domain Eukaryota; kingdom Metazoa; phylum Chordata; class Amphibia; order Gymnophiona; family Dermophiidae; genus Geotrypetes; species Geotrypetes seraphini. Next base: position 313,157,807 of record NC_047084.1, on the reverse strand, counting down.
ACTCGCAATACACACGTTCTCATCACCTGCTAATGCAAAGTAAAGAAATCTCCCAGACAGAAAGCCAAGTCTCTGCACTCTAGAGGCAACTTTGGTTTCCAATAGCATTCTTTCTTTTATTTTTCAGGCAAGATACCTTACATGACTGTGGAATCTGCAGCACCGTCTCAAGACAAACTGAATTATTGGACTAAAAGGCATTGGTGCAGCAGCTGTTGCTTCAGGACATGTTTTGAGTCCTACCTAAAGCCAAGCCCTAGTAAGAACAGAAAGAAATTGCCATCTTCTTAATCTACTCGTTTCTTCTGTGCTTCCTGTGTGGTGGGTATATCACTTCTTGTCTGCACAATCTGCAGATTAGGGTGAACATATCAGCAGGAGACATGCCAGACACAGGAAGACAAAAGCAGTGGAATAGGATGGAACCTTATTAATTCAATGCCAGGACTTTCTAGGGTTCGGTGGCTTGATAGGACCTTCCTTTGGACATAAGAATGAGTAGGATTTTTTAAAAATCTGAAAGCATGCCTATTACTTGATGTGCAACGGGAAAGCAATGTTTTCAGAATTTGGCCTTCTTCCCCAGTTTTCCAGTGTCTTTGTTTGTCTGAGGTTTTTTTTTTTTGGGGGGGGAGGGTCACACATTTTTTCTGGAGAGACTTTCATAATTGTGCACCTCGCTCACATTGTGCCCTGACTCTGTCTATTTGAATGCCTACCCTCAAACTATGCACTATCAAAGCTACTTGCATGGCTTACAGAATAGCACATGGGTGCATAATTGGCATGTAAAGTATAATTGGCATGTAAAGTAGGTGCCTTCTTTATACACTCCATTAATGGAAAAATATAGGGGAAGAATAGGAAGGTTAAAAGGGATGGGCAACATGATGAAGAATTTAGTCTTGGGAAAGCTTGGATAAAGAGTCAAAGTCTTAAGGGCTGATCCGAACTTTAAAGAACTCTCTAAGTGAAGATCCATGGGTAGTAAGGAAGGGACTAGCTAGCTAGATGAATCCAATTGTAACTTAGCCATAGTTGGAATAACCAGAAGAATAGCCTGAGGGGATCTGTGGGAGTGTTATTGGTGGTAGAGAATGAGAAAGGGGGTCAGATAAACAGGGACATCCATATATACCGTATTTTCACGCACATAACGCGCACGCTATACACTATTTTACAAACCGAGCATAACCATGCGCATTATATGCGTGAGCGCGTTATACAATTGTTTTCTGTCTTCTGGTGCCCTCCTCCTTCCTTCAGCGTTCCACAAGAGGCACATAGGATCCGCTGCCCGCGGCTTTCAGCGAACGATGCAGAAAGATGGAGGAGGGCGCCAGCAAGACAGAAAACACCGCATCACAATAGAATAGGCATTACAATAGAAAACCTGGGAAACAAAATTACTTCATTAGTAATTTCCCTGCTGGCGGCATTTGCTGATAGTTAAAATAGCTCAGCTAATATTTCTTGTGAAGTCATTTTGCATACAAAGCAAGTTAGATAAATAGGACTTAAACGCTGGCATGGATTATGAAAGTTCAATGAGGAGCATGCGCGGTATACGCGTGGGCGCGCTATACCAAAATTTTCTTACATAAATTCCTTGTTCCCGCGCGCTATACCCGTGTGCACGTTATATGCGTGAAAATATGGTAGTAGGCAAGGTGTACAAGCATTAGGATTTAAAACTGGATCCTACAAAGAGAAATAGAATCCCATGGTCGGATCTCCTAGCACTGTGGCCATATTGTCACTAGATTTAATACACACAAATGGAGAAAGTATGTCTAATAGCCGGGCAGGCATTCACCAGGGCGGCTCTGATCACTAAACAATGTGGTTTGATATTAATGCTAAGGAGGAATTTACCCCCTCTTCTCCGAAACCGCGCTAGCGGTTTTTTAGCGCAGAGAGCCGCACTGAATGGCCCGTGCTGCTCTCGATGCTTATAGGAACTCAATGAGCGTTGGGAACAGCACAGGCCATTCAGCGTAGCTCTCTGCGCTAAAAAACGCTAGCGTGGTTTCGTAGAAGAGGGGGTAAGTCACACCAAATTCAAAGTTCTTGATTTCACATAAACTGACTTCTGTAAAAAGAGAAAGGACCTGAAAGATTTGCTGGCACAGTGGGAGGAAATAAATGAGTTGGGAAACAGGTTAAACTGAAAGGGACTATAACAATGACTACTGATCTTTATGTAAGGAAAATAAATAAAGCAAGAGGAAAAGGAAACCATTATAATTCACCAGTGTAATGGCTGCAAAAATTATGGCACAAAAGTAGTGCTCAGAAAATACATTCACAGAGGTGTGGCGATCTTTAGCTGGTGGCCTGGTGTCTTTGAATGTGCTGCTCTGAATCGGGACTATTTCCAGCAATTTTGGTAGCCTGCTGATGTTGTTAATAGAATCTTCGCAGAATGGGATCATACTGGACTTAGGGCTAGATTCACTAAGCAAACCGATTTTGTACCGATTGTAACCCTTTGCAACCTGCTTTCCCTCCGACCCAATCCCGATCCATGCATGCAAAAGAGCAGAATCGGCATGCAAAGCAGGAAGGACGTGATTCACAAAACTTCTTCTGGCACACCGACTAGCTGGCCGATCAAAAAGCTAAAACCCTGCTCTCTGCCCCGATTCTCCTGCACTGGCCGCCCTGCTCTCTGCTCTCTTCTCTGCCCAAATTCTGGTGAGGACCAGTCGCTTGTTGCTAAAACCCTGCTCTCTGCCCCGATTCTCCTGCACTGGCCGCCCTGCTCTCTTCTCTGCCCTGATTCTCCTGCTCTGGCTGCCATGCTCCCTGCTCTCTGCCCTGACTCTCCTGCCCTGCTCAGCCCCGACTCACCTGCCCTTCCTCGCGAGCCTGTGGTTTTAACCCGCTTTAAACCAGTGGGTTAAAACCACGGGCTCGCACTGCAGGGAAGGGCGGCAGAGAGCAGGTGAGTCGGAGCCAGTAAAAAAAAGTAAACAAAAACCAGAAAGCAAACACATGCGCAGACCAACTACAGGCAAAGTAGATGATCTGAGCATGCGTCGGGATCGCTACCTAGTGATCCATGTCAGTAGATGGGGGCGTGCCTCCGATCGCCCCCATTAGAATATTCTTGTTTGCAGAATCGATTGGCCCTGCCCAGATCTGACACGGATCGGTCACGATCGGGCAGGTTAGTGAATCTATTAGTGTTTACAAACAGGAGAAGTGTTTGTGATGCTAGTGGGTGATCATCTGGCATCCAGTGATCACTGCATGGTATGGTTTAATATTAAGACGGGTATAGAAAGAGCTCATTCAAAAGTAATAGAGTCATCTGATGCAAAAGTTCATTATGATTAAAATATCATATAAAAACATCAAAATTGAAAAACCTTAGATGCAGAAGAAACATATGCCAAAGTGGTTTCACAATACACTAATTGCTCTCAGGGATAGCAATAAAAACCAGTCCCTACATGGGCCGTATTTCGGCGGAACACTGCCTTCTTCAGGGGTCCTTTAGCAGAATAAAATAAAACAATGTGAAGGAATATGAAAAATAAAATGAAAATGCAAATATAAGTGAAATGACAAAAAATATGTGTATCAACCCAATGTAAGCATATGAAAGAGAGCTTAAGACTTTACACCCACACTGATATGAAAAATGTGTAAACTAATGGATGGTAATGGTGATGGTATGAAAGAGGATAATTATGTGAATAAGAAAGAGTGCAAGAGTGAGCTAAATAAATAATGCCCATGTAGGTTCAGTTTTTATTGTCATCCCTGGGAGCAATTAGTGTATTGTGAAATCATTTTGGCATATGTTTCTTCTGCATCTAAAGTTTTTCAATTTTGATGTTTTAGGTTGTCCAAGTGCCGACTTGGGCGGGTTTTTAGACATGTTTAAGTTTCGATTATGAGCCCCAAAGTGACTTACAATGAAACATCTACAATAAAAATCAACAGGCACCAATTTTTGTTATCAACTGCAAAGCTATCCCTGTCATAAGAAGTCTGTTCTTGCTTGCAGTAACTGGACTCTTTAGGTTAATAAAGTCCCAAATAACACTGTCATAGGACAATGGAATTGAAGCTTCCAATATCATGTTGATTTTGCCCCAAATAGACTTCCAAAAATTGAGTATCAACGGACAATAGAATAGCAAGTGATTCAGTGTCCTTATATCAAGATGACAGTGCCAGCATCTATTAGATTTTGAACTGTCTAACTTTTGCAAATGAACAGGGAGTCCCAAAAACTCTATATAACAGGAAAAAACAGGTTTGTCTCATAGATGCTGATGCTGTACAAAAAACTGGAAAAACTGGGGCAGACTGAATTTCAACTTTTGGTAGGAAACTCTGTGTCAGTTTTATAGATACGAGAGAATGAATTCGGAACAACTGGAACATTATAATAAATTTAAAGAGACTTGGGGTCCATTAACGGAATTTGTAAAAATTGATTGAACAAATAAGCCTTTGATTCCTAATTGATTTTCACACACATCCAGGGAGGGGGGGGGGGGAATGTACTTTATATTATTATTTGTTTGGATGTAAGGAGAAGAAAAAAGCGTTTCTCTCCTACAAGCGCACGGAGAAAAGAGAGGCAAAAGTAGAATATAGGACCAGGTCTACAGCGGTCAAAATGGCAGTTAGGGAGGCAAAACTTCGAGTGGAAGAAATTCTGGCAAAAAACATTAAAAAGGGGGACAAATCCTTCTTCAGGTATATTAGTGACAGAAAAAGGAACACAGGCGGGATAGTACGCCTTAGAAGACCGGACGGAAGTTACGTGGAAGCAGATTCCGATAAAGCCGAACTACTGTGAGGCACCGGGACACGGTCCCCAGTTGAAGGCAACACAAAGCACAGAAGACCCGTTTCAGAATTTTGAGTTCACACCAGGTGAAGTTTACAGTGAACTGGCAAGACTCAAGGTGAACAAAGCCATGGGACCAGACAATTTGCACCCAAGAATGCTCAGAGAATTGAGCGATGTCCTGGCGAAACCGTTGGCTGAGCTATTCAATCTCTCCCTAAGTAAGGGGAAAGTTCCCCTGGACTGGAAATTAGCTAATGTCGTTCCTATGCATAAAAAGGGTTGCAGGGCAGAGGCTGCGAATTATAGACTGGTGAGTCTCACATCAATAGTGTGCAAACTCATGGAAACACTAATTAAAAGCAAATTGGACACGATCTTGAATGAAGGGAATCTTCGGGATCCCAGTCAGCATGGATTCACCAAGGGTAGGTCCTGCCAATCCAATCTCATCAGCTTCTTTGACTGGGTAACAAGAAAGTTGGACTTGGGAGAGTCTTTGGACGTCGTGTACCTGGACTTCAGGAAAGCTTTTGACAGTGTCCCACACCGCAGGCTGCTAAGCAAGATGGAATCGATGGGATTAGGAGAGACACTAACTGCATGGGTCAATGATTGGCTGAGTGGCAGACTTCAGAGGGTGGTGGTTAATGGTACCCTCTCTAAAACATCGGAGGTGACCAGTGGAGTGCCGCAGGGCTCGGTCCTGGGTCCACTCCTTTTCAACATATTCATAGGGGATCTGACTCAAGGGCTTCAAGGTAAAATAACACTATTCGCCGATGACGCCAAACTATGTAATATAGTAAGTGAATGCAGTTTACAGAATTATATGGCGCAGGACTTGCTTACATTGGAAAGTTGGTCCTCAACCTGGCAGCTAGGCTTCAATGCTAAGAAATGTAAGGTCATGCACCTCGGAAGCGGAAATCCATGCAGGACGTACTTCTTGAACGGAGAAACTTTAACTAGGACTTCAGCAGAACGAGATTTAGGAGTAATCATCAGTGCAGACATGAAAACTGCCAATCAAGTGGAGAAGGCTTCATCTAAGGCAAGGCAGATATTGGGTTGTATCAATAGAAGTTTCGTCAGCCGAAAGCCTGAAGTCATAATGCCGTTGTACAGGGCCATGGTGAGACCTCATCTGGAGTACTGTGTGCAATTCTGGAGGACACATTACAGTAAAGATGTGCGCAGAATTGAATCGGTTCAACGGACGGCCACCAGGATGATCTCGGGGCTCAAGGGTCTCTCGTACGAAGAGAGACTGAACAAATTGCAGCTCTACACTCTTGAGGAACGTAGGAAGAGGGGAGACATGATCGAAACATTTAAGTACCTCACGGGACGTGTCGAAGTGGAAGATGATATTTTCTTTCTCAAGGGATCCTCGGCCACAAGAGGGCACCCGCTCAAACTCAGGGGCGGAAAATTTCATGGCAACACCAGAAAGTATTTCTTCACAGAGAGAGTGGTTGATCATTGGAACAAGCTTCCAGTGCAGGTGATCGAGGAAGACAGCGTGCCAGACTTTAAGAATAAATGGGATACCCATGTGGGATCCCTACGAGTGTCAAGATAAGGAAATTGGGTCATTAGGGCATAGACAGGGGGTGGGTAAGCAGAGTGGGCAGACTTGATGGGCTGTAGCCCTTTTCTGCCGTCATCTTCTATGTTTCTATGTTTAAGTGCTGATTATTGTATTAATTAATTATATATTCTGTGCACTTTTGTATATGATTTGAAAAATTAATAAAGAATTAAAAAAATATATATATCAACAGACACATTTCCTACATCCCTACCAACCCTTACAACTACATTAAGAGGAGATTGACGTAACCCCCAGCAAATAAATGACAATAACAATTCTCACATACATGAAAATGAAAAACATACTGGATTAGCGCACAAGCCCTTACTGCCTACAAAATAGGTGGCAGTAAGAGCACACATGCTCGTTTTTGTTAAAGGCTTCGTGCTTATCGCGACATTAGCACTCTTTTGGCTGAAGTAAAATTGCCTTAGAGCAGTGTTCTTCAACCACCCGTCCATGGACCAGGGCCAGCACATGCATCAGACCCAAAACAGTGTTCTTCAACCGCCGGTCCACAGTGCAATCGATGGGGTGTTATCTTCGAGCCAGCTCCCTCTTCTTAACTGATTCAGTGCACAAAACCATGGGCAGTGGCTCCTACGGGCATCCTGCGCCTGAACCAGAAGCCTTCTCTCTGATGTTGCAACGTCAGAGGGAAGGCTTCCAGATGAGGCACGGGATGTGCAAGGTGCAATTAGTACTATTATGGAGGCGGGGTCTGGGTTGGAGATTGGGTAGAGATGGGTGGAGTCTGGCCCACGACTTAGCCCCGTGTTCTTCAACCGCCGGTCCACGGACCAGGGCCAGCACGTGCATCAGACCCAAAACAGGGTTCTTCAACCACCAGTCCGTGGACCGGTGCCGGTCCACAGAAATTTCCTGCCGGTCCACAGGGCTAGCACGTGCATCAGGCCCAAAATAGTGTTTTTCAACCGCCGGTCCACAGTGCAATCGATGGGGTGTTATCTTCGAGCCAGCTCCCTCTTCCTAACTGATTCAGTGCACAAAACCATGGGCAGTGGCTCCTACTGGCATCCTGCACCTGAACCAGAAGCCTTCTCTCTGACATTGCAACATCAGAGGGAAGGCTTCCAGATGAGGCACGGGACGTGCAAGGTGCAATTAGTACTATTATGGAGGCGGGGTTTGGGGTGGAGATTGGGTAGAGATTGGCGGAGTCTGGCCCACGACTTAGCCCCGTGTTCTTCAACCGCCGTTCCATGGACCGATGCCGGTCCATAGAATAATTCTTTTATTTCTGCTGGTCCATAGGTGTAAAAAGGTTGAAAAACACTGCCTTATAGCATGGGAAAGACCCATGTTAGGGTGTGCTAAGCTCACTTTTTACCACAGCTCATTAAAAGGACCCCTAAGTGATTCAGGTGCACTGTTATAATGTCTTGCCCTTAGGTGCATAACTTGCAATGATTGATGCCAATCAAGTACATAAGCACTACTTTCTATCTTTCATTCCCCCACAGAACCGGTACAGAGTGAGCAGAGAGAACGCAAGCTGCCCTCCTTCTCCCCAGCTAATTTGTCTTCGTCTTGCATTAAAGGGAGACCTGGAAGGTGTATAGGGCAATTCAGTGCGATCTTTGCCTTCTCTGCCGAGACTGTTATTTAGGGTGCCACTTAGTGCCAAACTGTAATGGTGATTTTAATGACGTCAGCAACTTCCTATCAGGAACTGGACGGATAGTGCTAGCGTAGCTCACTTTTTTTCTCTTTATTAAATAGGGGTTGGACAGCAGGGTTTGATTAACCCTTCTCCCCCATCCTTTTCCAGGCTTTCAGTTTCAACTGCAAGATTAAGATGACACCATTTGCACACTTCACATTTAACTTACTATCAAGTTTAGATTTTGCCTTTCTCTTACAGCATTGGATTACAAACCTAAAAAACATAGGCAGTCAGCCTTTGATTTAAACACCAGCAGCTGTGGGATTTTTATACCAGGATGGTAAGCACTGATATCTGGATATCAGCCATTGCTGAACATCTGAGCATTAACTACCCAATTCTACCAACAATACTCAAACTGATACTGGATAAGTAACAGTAAAATGATAGGACAGTAAAAAAGGCAGTTGATTAGTGGACTGAAAAGTGCCAGTAGCTAGGTAAATGGACATTCCACCCCAGAATGTTGGGACCCCAGATAATGTTGGGATCCAAATTCTGTTGGGACAGTCCATCTGGATTTTCAGCAGCATTATGTAGATAATGTTGCTGGAAATCCAGTTATGGACCCAGTAAGTGGGACTAATCCAGATAGTCCCTATCCAGATAAATCATGCTGAATATTGACCCCCATAAAAGATATTAAAAAGTAGAACACTGTATCAGATGACTGGCATTGAATTTCCAGAGTTTGTTCGGTCGCTAGAAATATTGCTAGTTAAACTAATATTTATCAGCTGACCTGCTAACTTACTTAAAAAGTCCAACTTAGCTGGTCATTCACTAAATATTGGCACCAACTGGGTGTGGTGACCAGGCTACCCACTAACCGCAAATATTCAGAGGAGATAACTGGCTATAAGGGGGGTGGGGGTCTTCTCAGTGCGTGGTCTTCCATCGGGGTGCTGACACCCCTCCTCCTCTCTGCCCCCTTCCCACTCCTCCCCCTGCCATGCACATGCCCCTTCCCTTCCCCGGTACCTTTTTAATGTTGGCGCGAGCAGCCACTAGAGGTCTGCACGGGAACGGGGATCGCGGGGATCCCGCGGGTCCCGCGGGGATCCCGCGGGTTCCCCCCCTGGCCCACGGGACTCCCACGGGGACGCCCCCTGGCCCACGGGACTCCCACGGGGATGCCCCCCTGACCCACGGGACTCCCACGGGGACGCCCCCTTGCCCACGGGACTCCCACGGGGATGAAAACAACCTACCTAAATTCTGGCGATGCAAGTCTGGCGTCGCGTCGGGAAATAGCCATGTTGAGCAGTGAGCTCAGCACGTACACAGATGAAAGCCTTGCTTGCTGATTGGTCCGGCGGCCCCGCCCCACCGTGCCGCCGGACCAATCAGCAAGCAAGGCTTTCATCTGTGTACGTGCTGAGCTCACTGCTCAGCATGGCTATTTCCCGACGCGGGCATTAGGCTGTTTTTTGTCATTTCGGGTGGGGGATGGCAGCGGCAGCAGCAGCCTGAAAAAGAAATCATCCTGGCCGGGTTCGGTGTCATGCTCCGGAGCTTCTACAGCCTTCCTATCTCCCTCTCCCTTCTACCTGCGGCTCTCTTCGGCAACTTAGCAGCAACGATCGACACAAGCTTCTGGCGTCGGGGCCTACCCTCTGCGAGTCCCGCTTGTTTCAACTTCCTTTTTCCACAAAGGTGGGACTCGTAGAGGGAAGGCCTCGATGTCGGCAGCTTGTCTTGATCACCGCTGCTGACGAGTTGCTTAAGAGAGCCGCGGAGCAGGGGGGTGTTGCCAGGTGCAGGTAGAAGGGAGAGGGCCAGATGCAGGACTCGTGGGTGAGGGAGGAGAAGATTGAGAGAAAGAGAGAGGGGAGGGAAACAAAAGGAAATCTTTCATACTGGGCTGGGCCGGAGTGGAGAGAGGGTGGAAAGATTCTGGCTACAGGGTGCATTAACAAAGGAAAAAGGGGGAAAGCTGAAAATGGAGATAGTGACACAAAGAAGAGAAAGGGTAAGCAGGACCTTCTGAATAAGGATAGAGATACAGAGGGGACATGAAGAGGAGGTGAAATAGAGACATAGAAGTAATGCTGAAAAAGTGTGTGTGGGGGGGGGGAGATAAAGACATTGAAAGGGCAAATGGTGAATATGGGGTAAAGACAAGGACAGAGACAAATGAAGATTCTGAAAAAGTGGTGAGATAGGGATATAGGTGAGATGGACACAAAGAAGGGTGATGCTGGAAAATAGGTGGAATGGTAATTCTGACAGACACAGAAGGGAAATGCTGGATCAAGGAGAGATGGGGCTCAGGCTGGATGGAATGAGGAGAAATGCCTTGTTGGCCCGGAACTTCCTCTCCTACGTCAGAATTGACGTCAGGGAGCGGAATGCTGGTCAGCGCGACGCTTCTGCAGGGAAAGCTTGGGACAGCGGTGGCTTGGGGACTATTCCCCGATGGCGGTGGCAGCAAACCGAGTGGCTTGGGGGAGGGCACGGAGAAAGAAAGAAAGGGGGCAGACAGAGAGACAGAAAGAAGGGGGAACAGGGAGACAGAAAGAAAAAGTTGGGGGAGAGAATGAGGTCTGGAGGAGAGGAAACATACAGGAGGCTGAAAGAAAGGAAGAAAGATTGGATGCACAGTCAGAAGAAGAAAGTGCAACCAGAGACTCATGAAATCACCAAACAGCAAAGGTAGGAAAAATGATTTTATTTTCAATTTAGTGATCAAAATGTGTCTGTTTTGAGAATTTATATCTGCTGTCTATATTTTGCACTATGGCTCCCTTTTACTAAACCGCAATATTGTTTTTTAGCGCAGGGAGCCTATGAGCATTGAGAGCAGCGCGAGGCATTCAGCGTAACTCCCTGTGCTAAAACCTACTATTGTGGTTTAGTAAAAAGGGAGGGGGTGTATTTGTCTATTTTTGTATTTTGTTACCGAGGTGACATTGCATAGAGTCATCTGCCTTGGGAAATGTATATGGCAGATATCTTTGTTTTGTGTTCAAAAGAAAAGGAAATGCATTTCTGGTTTTATTTCTACAGTGTTGAAGTACTTGTTGGCCCTTGCTGTGACTGGTGGGGATCCCCAAGCACCGCCAGCAGAGGACCTCCTCTAGAGATGGTCAGAACTCCCCTCCACCAAGCGCAGCAGTCGCTGGCAGCATCCATGAGCCACTGAGGTGCCAGCATCTGTGACTCAGGGACGCTACTGCTGCCTGCCAAGCTTGGCAAAAGGGACCCCAGGCCAACTGCAAAGGAAGTCCTCAGCTGACAGTTTGTGGGTTCTCATCAGCTGAGTATTTATATTTTATATTTACATTAGAGGTTCTGGTAGAAACCCATTTACAAAGTATGTATTCTTCCCAATTAATATTTCCAAATTAATAGTCTCTTTGCTTATTTGTAAATGGGTCTCTACCAGAGCCTTTAATTCAGTAGCATAATTAAATAAAATAACTATTTCTGAAGTTTATAGGGAAGGATGGTGACGGAGGGGATTCCTCGCGGGGACGGGTGGGGACGGAGGGGATTCCTCGCGGGGACGGGTGGGGACGGAGGGGATTCCTCGCGGGGACGGGTGGGGACGGAGGGATTCCTCACGGGGACGGGTGGGGACGGAGGGATTCCTCACGGGGACGGGTGGGGATGGGTGGGATTTTGGCGGGGACGGGTGGGGACGGGTGGGATTTCTGTCCCCGCGCAACTCTCTAGCAGCCACGAACTTGATGCCCCGTGTCAACTTCAGCACTCTCTCTGATGTCACTTCTGGTCACATGGAGTACTGAAGCACACACGGACAGCAAGTTTGTGGCTGCTTGCACTGAAGTTAAAAAAGTATGGGGAAGGGGCGCGCATGCGTGGCAGGGGTGGGGGGGGTGGAGAAGAGGGTAAGAGAGGGGCGCTGCGCACCCTCGCTATGCCACTGTGAAGAGGCAAGAAGATTCAGCACCAGTGTGGTACCTTCAAACACAGACCTGAGAAACAACGGCTGTTGTGCCTTACTCCAGCCAGTCCAAGGAGTAGAGCGGGATGTTACAGCACTTGAGCATGGATCTATGTTTCAAGACCCTGTGTCAAGTGCAGAATCTTTCAGCACTGGAAGAACCATAAATACGAGACGAACCGCACTCTTCTCTGCCTCCGTCCCCTAAATGTGGAACTTATTACCTGCTCAGGTAAGAGAAGAAAAGAACCTTGAGAAATTTAAATCAAAATTAAAAAGTTTCCTATATAGAGATGCCTTTAACTGATTAGTGAGTCCTTTAAACTAAGTTGACCTTCCCAATCGAAGTAGGCAAGCACTGATCTAATATATTATAACCTCCTATTGATCTATCCTTATTTGTTCGCTTTACTATATCAAATTGTAGTTCTTCCCCGATTTCCCTTTGAAGTGTAAGTTTGTCTATCCCTACATTGTATGTTTCCCTCATTTGAAAATTATTTATTGTACATCGCTTTGAAATCCTTGAAAAAAGCGATTTTATCAAATATGAAATAAACTTGAAACTTGAGGATGGAGGATCAGCAGCAGGCTCTAAAAGAGGAAGGGAAGAACGAGAGATTCTGGACACTGGACTCAAGGGGGAAGAGAAGGAGGGAGGGAGGGAGATGGCATGTTGAAGGGGGATGGGTAGTAGGGAGGAGAAGTGGAGATGCTGGACTGAGTGGGAAGGAAAGAAAAAGGGAGATGGGGCAGAATGGGAAATGCTGCACTTTTGGGGCTAGGGAAGGAGAAATGGGAGTTGCTGAACTGTTAAAGAAGTCTGGTGGAAGGCCTTGAGCTGCTTTGGGATGGTGACTAAAGGGTCACCTAGGTGTCAGATATCCTTGAGTTGGCCCTGGGGACTGGGAAAAGAGACAATTTTGACCTCTTTTGGAGGATATTGGGAGGCAGATTTGTGGGAATGCAGTAAGAATAGTTTGATGAAGTGAAATGAGACTGTTTCAGCTTGCTGGTCTTCTGGGCTATTGGCAATGGCTCAAGAAAGCGAAACTGCATCATTAACAACCCACACCCCGTTTTACTAAGACGCAATAGAAGTTTCTACCAGAGAATGTAACGGGGACAAATTTTTCCCCATCCCCGTGGGAACTCATTTTCATGTCCTGTCCCAAAAAGTTCTTTTTCTGTCCCTGCCCCATTCCTGCAAGCTCCATCCTCAACTGCACAAGCTTCAAACACTTTAAAATCATAAGTGTTCGAAGTTTGTACGCTTAATACAGAGCTTACAAGAATGGGGCAGGAACAGGGACAGCGACAAAACTCATGGGGATGGGTAAATTGAGTTTCTGCGGGGACGGGCACAAATTTGTCCCCGTATCATTCTCTAGTTTCTACCATGGCCAGGAGCACTAAATGTTCCAACGCTCATAGAATTCTTTTGAGTGTCAGAGCACTTAGCACCCCGGGCCACAATAGAATCCTCTGTCGTGGCTTAGTAAAGGAGAGCCTAAGTTTCCAAGCTGCAATCCCGACCTCTTACAGGTCAGCATTGAGATGGCTGCAAGTTCAGCAGAAGATGAAACTTCTGCTGGTGAGATGCAGGGCCATTACTCTTACAGGAGAAGTCAGTTTCTAATATGTTTGTCTATAGTATACACATTGAGGGGCATAATCGAAAGGAACGTCTAAGTCCGTTTTCATCTAAGTCACAAGTCATCTAAAGTAAAAAACAGCTTAGGACACATTTTCAAAAAATACGTCCAAATTTTTTTCCCTTTCGAAAATCGTCTAACTATATGTCCTGTCGATCTGATCGTCCAAGCCCCTAAATCGTCTATCTTTATACCACATTTTCATCCAAGTCAAAAATGCCTAGAACAAGCCCTGTTGGACATGGGAGGGGTCTGCAAAGTGATGGACTGAACACTCAGAAATGGCATCTAAATAGTGGGGTACCTTACAGGGCACTGCTGTGAACTTCACAAAAAGGGTGCCATGTCTTCATCTCACTAAAGCTCCCTTATAGGTCATGGGAGTCCCCCCCCAAACCACCTCCAGAATCTCATAGACCCACTTATCTACCACCCTAATAGTCTGCAGGAGCCACTTATATGCCAGTACAAAAGGGTTTTGGGGGTGTATAGGGGAGTGCACATGTTTCAGTATCAATGCAGTGATTACAGGGGCTTATGGGCATGATGCCTCCTCTTTATGGGTCCCTAACCCACCCCCAAGATGACTTAAGCTGCCTCTGTGCAGGCCAACTAGGCTTTCCTAGGCCAGGCTGCCTGGTGATGATTTTTACAGGTGTGATTATGATTTTTATGGGGTTCGGGGGGTCGGTGATCACTAGGGTAGTGTGTGGGTGGTCTGTATTATGTGTTTGCAGTGCTTATCTGGTGACTTTAGGTGGGTTTTTGTGACTTAGACCATGTTTTAAATGGTCTAAGTCACAATGTCCAAGTTCCGTCTAGGCTCTGTTGTAAAACTTTCGGTTATACATGCTGTAAGACTAAGTCTAAGCCTGCCCACGTCCTGCCCAAATCCCGCCCTCGACACTCCTCCTGAAACACCCATTTAGCTATGGTCGTTCAGCGGCACTATGAAGTCCTAGGTCGTTTATAAATACGTCCAAAACTTGCTTTGATTATTGGCACTTGGACATCTTTCATTTATGATCGTCCAAGTGCCGACTTAGGCTGGTTTTTGGACATTTTTCTCTTTCGATTATGAGCCCCATTGTCTATAGTATACACATTTTTTTTGTGTGTGTAGATCAAAACAATAGTGAATTCTACCCAATGGAATATTTTCATTCTTTCTGCTTCGCTTGGAGGCCCAATGCTTATTGGTGCCTTAGGGCTCAGTTACCCCATACACTCTACGAGTTCAAAGCATACAGTATGAGGAGAGATTGGAAGCCTTGAATATGTTTACCCTAGAGGAAAGGAGGGACAGGGGAGATATGATTCAGACATTTAAATACTTGACAGGTATTAACGTAGAACAAAATCTTTTCCAGAGAAAGGAAAATGGTAAAACCAAAGGCATAATTTGAGGTTGACGGGTAGTAAACTCAAGAGTAATGTTAGGAAGTTCTTCTTTACGGAGAGGGTGGTTGATGCCTGGAATGCGCTCCCGAGGGATGTGGTGGAGAAGAAAATGGTGACAGAGCTCAAAAAAGTATGGGATGAACACAGAGGATCTCTAATCAGAAAATAATGGTATATATTGAAGGCCAGTAATGGTATATATTGAAGGACTAAGACCAGTACTGGGCAGACATGCACGGTCTGTGTCACATATATGGCCATTCAGTTGAGGATGGGCTGGGATGGTTTAGATGAGCTGGAGTGAGCTTCGACGGAGACTCCGGTAGATGCACAATACCGGGCAGAGCTCTGGGTTTCTGGCCAAGAAATATCTAGAGAGTTTGGGCAGACTGGATGGACCATTCGGGTCTTTATCTGCCGTCATTTACTATTCTACTTTGTATAAAGATGAAGGCAAGATTTCAAAATGAAATAATCCAGGTACATGGTCGACCTGCCCTTGTGCTCCCTTCCCCCCACCTTTCCCATAGAGGAGGAAAGTTTATACTAGGGAAAATTAATAGTGGTATATTTTTAAGCAAATCTAGTGTAAGTTGCTAGGTACATCTAGATTTTTTAAAGCAAGTTTTGGAAGCACTGTTAGGTAACTAGCAGAGTCTTCCCCCTCGATAATCAGTGCTATTTAACTGGTCAGAAAGGCTGCTGACTGGTTAAATAGCATTTTTGTGAATAACTGTGAATACTCAGTGGGAGATAACTGGTTATCTCCTGCTGAATATTCGTGGCTAGCACCTACCACTAAACTGGCTAAGTTGCATGACTTATTTGATTAAGCGTAAATATTCAGCACCAGACTGGATAAGATTAGCACTTAAACTGGTCTATATAAATTGCAGTCCTATCTTTAACTGTTGAATATCAGCTTAGCCAGTTAACACCCTCTTTTTTTTTTTTTTTTACTAATCCATGGTAGAGGTTTCTACCGTGGCCCAGAGTACGAAGTTTCCAACGCTGCTCTGATGCTCATAGGAATTTATGAGTGCCAGTGCATTTAGCGCTCTGGGTTGCAGTAGAAACCTCTACCGCAGCTTAGAAAAAAAAAGGGGGGGGGGGGAAAGAGGGATATGTGACTAGCGACCAGGAAACTTACCCCCTCTTCTACAAAGCCACGCTAGCAGCTGCCATGCAGCAATAACCCCGAAGCCCTTTAAATCTCTATGGGCTTCGGGGCTGTTACTGCACGGCAGCCCCTAACGCGGCTTTGTAGAAGAGGGGGTTAGATATTCAATGCTGGTTGCCGGAAACAGCTTGGCTTTGATTCTTAGGGTTAAATTCTGACAGAAAGTGGTCAAAGCACTGCCTGCCATCAGCTGAAAATGGGTGTGGGGGAGGGGGTTAACATGTTTAAAAATCATCAGGTCAGAAATGACCACCACTATGCAACAGTAACAAGAACAACTCTAGACACACCAAGAAATACACAGCTGCATTTATATTTTTGTTCTGCTTCAATTAGAGAGTAAGGGTTAAAGAATTTAATATATATTCAACAAAAGATGAGACAAAGACAAAACAAGCACATAAAGACAAGAATCACAGAGAAAACCAAAGGACAGAGAACCAAAAAACAAAGCTTGTTTTGTGAAGCATTCTTTACCTTTGGGCCTGGAAGTCCATGTGGTCCCTGAAATTTAAATAAACACACTGCTTAGTGAGATCATTTTTTATAAAAATCCAAGGGCTCCTTTTACAAACGTGTGCTAGCGTTTTTAGTGCACCCACCGGATTAGCTAACGCCTGCTGAAGAGGAGGCGGTAGCGGCAAGCACATGCAGCATTTTAGCATGCACTATTCTGCGCATTAAGGCCCTAACGCACCTTTGTAAAAGGAGCCCCAAATTCCTGGGCATAATATACAGTACAATATATAATAACGTATAAAAAATTAACTTGGATACACTGTGAGGGGTAAGTCAGCTATATAAGGGATGGTGGAGCCAGAGGCCTCACTTCTGCCACATTTAAGGTCTGGGGTCAGGAGGAGGGGGCCTAAGCAAGGGACTGGGGATGGAGACTTGCACTTGAGCACTAGACATTAGAAACTTTTTTTTTTTTTTAACTCAAGTGGGGTTGGGGTATGGTGAGGATAACAAGACAGCAGGGATATCATTTTTTTTTTGGGGGGGGGGGCGCTTGGGTCAGAGGACAGTTTGTTGGTCATCTGTTTGGAGGGCTCAATGCATAATATCCACAGAATGCTTTTTTGCCCATGGCTGGTGCATGTGCTTGTCACCCTTCCAGTCAGTACCTGAGGCAATCACTGTTTAGGCATTGACAGGAAGGGTGTTGCCTCATGTCAGGGATGTTGGGTGATGGGGGGGGGCAGGAATTTGGGGGAATGTAGGGGGGCAGGGGAGGGGTGTAGGGCTCCAGCTGAGCCAGCAGGAATCCCCAAAACCGGCTCAGCTGATGGGGGAGCTCTCTGCCGCGATCAGCTGATGGCAAACCCTCAATGTGCTGTTCCCCCCCCCTCCCTGGGTGGTGGTGCTTGCCCTGGATTGGTAACAAGGAATGTTGCTACTCTTTGAGTTTCTGCCAGGTACTGTGACCTGAATTGGCCACAGTACCTGTGACTGGGCTACATGGACCAATGGTCATGACCCAGTGTAACTGTTTTTATGTTCTTAATTGCGTTGTGTTGTGTGTTTTATTTTGCACTGATTTTTTAAGGGCCTTTTCACATTGGCATTGCATGCACTGAGTAATGCAGAATTAACATATGAGCCCTTACCACTTACAAAATAGGTGGCGCCATGGTGGAAGGGCTCACGTGGTAATTTTTGTCACTGACCATGCGCTAATGGCAAAATTAGCGCATGGATATTAATTCAGAAAATGGAAAATCGGCCCCTTTCTTGCTGTGGTAGAAATGGCCTTAGCTCACGGGAATGACTCACATAAAGGCACACTGAGGCCACTCTCTACCACAGCTTTGTAAAAGGACCCCTAAAAGAGGCATGCAAAATGTGTGGATTAAAGTGTCAACCAACCTCCTAGCTTTTCCAGTGCAATTATGTTAACCTGCCTGATGCTCACCAGGCCACACAAGGTTACACACATGTGAAAAGTGAGATGATACATAACTAAAAATATTAAGATCATCTGCTACAAAGGCTCAGTGGAATAAACATTTAGTAAAACAGACAAACATTCACAGGTGGTAGAATGCCCTTGAAGAAAGGCAACAGATGGAAAGGATGCCTCCATTACACTCAGAGGAGTGTTTAAAATTGGGACATATATTTACAAAATTGCCATTACCATGACTAGTAATGCTTTGCCCAGATGATTATGGCTATTCTATTCTATTCATGCATATCGTATAAGCTGTGTGCTGCATGCAAGTGATACATTCTAAAATATGGCACATGTCATTTTAATGTGCCAGGACAAGAGGACTTTGAAGAAGAATTGAATAAATCTGTCATATTGAACCAGCATAAGACAGAGTCCAGCTGATATTCAGCCAGCAGCGGACATCATTTGTTTTGTCTGCCTGCCACTGGCATGAAAAGTGGAAATTCAATACCGGGAACTGTGTGGACATTACCATTTCTGTTTTTTAAAAAGCCAGCTAGCACATGCCCAGTTAAGTCATTAATCAGACTTAACCAGCTATGGGCTAGTGCAAAAGAGATAAGACAGCTATTTATGCAGTCCGATTTATGCACTAAAGAACGATGGGTGGTTGAGTTAGGGTTACCAGACGTCCTTTTGAGGACATGTCTGGGGGTCCGGACGGCTTTTCAAAACCCAGCACTTTGTCCGGGTTTTGAAAAGCTTCCCGACATAATTGCGTCGGGAAGAGGCATCCGTGTATGTGCAAACGCAACGCAGTGATGTCACGCACACACGCGCTTGCATGTGGCATCTTTGCGTTGTGTCCGTGCATGCCCAGATGCCATCTGGGGGTGGGGTTGGAGGGCAGAACAAGGCGGGAAAGAGGCGGAACTGGGTGGTCCTGGGGGCATGGCCATGGGTCCGGATTTTCCTGAAGGAAAATCAGGTAACCCTAGGTTGAATAAAAATAAATTAGTGTTAAATATGTCAAAAACAGTTGCCTGTTCTATTTCAAGTAGGGTTACCAATGAAGAATCTGCAGTCAGAGATGAGACTGGAAGCCACCTGGCAAACACCAGTTATGGATTATTATGATTGTTATTTACTGTATTATTGTATGATTATAATAAATATTCTCCAGGGAAAGTCCTAATTTCATTTGCATGTCTTAGTAAGATAAAAGGATTGCTTCTGGACCAATTTTTTATATGTAGTCTCAGTGAAATATATATGCTGTACCCTATCCAAGACTACTATTTGATTCAAAAGCTCTCAGTCAGGTCCCATTCCAAAATAAAATACCGTATTTTCACGCATATAACGCACGCATTATACATGATTTTTACAAACCGTGCATAACCTTGCGCGTTATACGCGTGAGCGCGTTTTACAATGTTTTTTTTACATAGTTCCCCCCCCCCCCGACGTCCAATTCACCCCGCAGGACCGCTTGCACCCCCCCCCCGACGTCCGATTCACCCCCCCCCCGCAGGACCGCTCGCACCCCCACCCCGAAGGACCGCTCGCACCCCCACAGCCTCCCCCCCCATCATGGAGAAGCTCCTACCGTTCTCCTGCTGCTTCCTCTGCCGGCGGTCCCAGGCCTTCTGTGAGCCCTGCGTCTGCGCTGCTTCTTCTTCCGGCGGTCCTGCCCTTTCTCTGATGTCCCGCGCGCTATACCCGTGTGCGCGTTTTACACGGGTGCGTGGTATATGAGTGAAAATACGGTAGCATGGAAGAGTAGACTAATGGTTAGATCATCAGGTTGAGAACCAAGGGAGTGTTCATGTCTCAATGATGTTCTTAATGACCTTGGGCAAGTTACTCCATTGACTCAGATACAACCTACCCCCTTTTACTAAGCCACGGTAAAGGTTTCTACCACAACTCAGAGCACTAAATGCTTCAACACTGCTCTGACATTCATAGAATTCCTATGAGCATTGGAGCATTTAGCACTCTGGGCCGCTGTAGAAACCTCTACCGTGGCTTAGTAAAAGAGGGCCTTAGATTATACTGTAACCCCACTGGGACAGGAAAATTCATACTGTACTCAAATGTAACTCATCTGAAATATGTGAGCTAAATCCAAATCCCTCCCTAACGTGGCTCTATCCTATGAAATTCCTTGTTTTGCACACAAGCGCCTGTGCCAGTGTTGAGATGAGTTTAATTGATGCTGCAATATGCACCAGTGCTCTCAGGAAAACAGAAGACTTACCATGGGGCCTGGTGGACCATGAGGGCCAGAAGGTCCCGGAGGGCCAATGATCTGCAAAGAGAAACATTCCCTTAGGTGAAGCAGACAAGTAACAGAATAAGTCAGAGTGTAACTGTTCTATTTTGCAGGAGATATTAATAATATTCAGACTGAAGGGTTTTAAAAGGGCATTACTAATGCTCTTACATCTTATGAATCCTTCATTTCTTTAATTTCTAAGCAGTATTAGATCATCCAATTAAAACATAAATCAAGCTGAACAGTTCTGCTAAACCATGACTGCCTTTGCATATGGTCACGCTCATTGAAGAAAAATAACCTAAAATAACAAGGGATCAGGAAATGTAGTAATATTCCCTTAACTCGATGCCAGCAATCATGGCGAGCACTGTTAAGTCAATGAGCTTCACTGTAGAGCCATCTGGGGGCTCCCTTCTGATCTGTGCTCTTGGGGGGCCTGCATGACTGCACAAGCCAAATGGGTTCTCTGAGCAAACACCAGGGTAAGGTCACTTACAACTGGAAGGAAAAGAACCTCAGAAACCTGCTCAGATACTGACACAAGGTAAACTTAGTCTGAGACTTATCGGTTCCGGCTTTCTATCATATGTTCCAAAAAACTTCCAGTAATTTTACCAATATCACTGTTGAGACATACTGTGATTTAATATTATATGTATT
Organism: Geotrypetes seraphini; assembly: GCF_902459505.1. Classification (NCBI taxonomy): domain Eukaryota; kingdom Metazoa; phylum Chordata; class Amphibia; order Gymnophiona; family Dermophiidae; genus Geotrypetes; species Geotrypetes seraphini. Next base: position 313,136,723 of record NC_047084.1, on the reverse strand, counting down.
TTTTTTTAAATAAATATCAAGTGAACCCTTCTTAGAGCACCTAAAGTGATATACTTTTATGACTGTTTCATAAAGGAGTCAATCAAAATCAGGACATAGGCTCATACAGAACATGCCATCTGATGGAAACCTCATGGATCAGCAGAAAATAAACTGCAGAACAACTTATCTTAAAAGTGGTTCTGTTCCGAACAGGACCCGTTTCGCCATTTAAATCGGCTTCTTCTGGGGAAAAGGTCAGAACAATCTGAATATCTGCAAAATTCTCATGAGGACATCCTATGTCCTGCTATGGAGGTTTTCATTCCACCAGCATCAATGTAAAATAATGACTGACAGAGATTTCTAAACTAAACTAAACTAAACCTTAGGTTTGTATACCGCACCATCTCCGCGTGCGCAGAGCTCGGCACGGTTTACAGAGTTTGAAAGGAAAGGAACTACAAAGAAAGGATATAGGAGAGGGACTGAGGAGATAGAGGGGGACAGGATACTAGAGCACGGGAGGTGATTAGATTTTTGAAAAGAGCCAAGTTTTCAAGTGTTTGCAGAAGGATTGGAAGGAGCTAGAATTTCTGAGCGGGGATGAAAGATTGTTCCAGAGTTCTATGGTTCTAAAGGGGAGGGATGTTCCAAGTTTTCCTGCGCGGGATATACCTTTTATGGAAGGGAAAGATAGTTTCAGTTTTTGGGAGGATCTAGTCGAGAGCGGGTTTGAGGAATTCCAGAAGAGTGGGATAATGGGAGGGAGGACGCCATGTAGAATCTTGAAGGCTATGCAGGCACATTTATAGAGGACTCTGGAGTATACTGGGAGCCAATGAAGCTTGAAGAGGAGTGGGGAAACGTGGTCGAACTTGCCTTTTGCGAAAATAAGCTTGGCTGCGGCGTTCTGAATTAGTTGAAGTCTATGGAGGTTTTTCTTAGTTAGGCTTATATAGATGGAGTTGCAGTAGTCCAGTCTAGAGAGGATGGTGGATTGGACGAGGATGGCGAAATGAGAATGATGAAAGCAGGATCTTACTTTCCTCAACATATGGAGGCTAAAGAAGCATTTTTTTACCAGGGAGTTGAGGTGATCGTTGAAGGAGAGAGAGGAATCTAAGATGATGCCTAGGACTTTGCTTGAAAACTCAAGCTGAAGAGTGGGGCCGGAGGGTAGAGGGATGGAGGTGGGTAAATGGTCTGAGATTGGGCCGAGCCAAAGTAGTTTGGTTTTGGACTCATTCAGTTTCATTTGTACAGATTGGGCCCAGGATTGGAGGTTCGTAATACATGTGGAGATGTTCTCAGCAAGGTTCGAGAGGTTCGAGTCGGTTTCGAGGAGGATGAGGATGTCGTCAGCGTAGGAGTAGAGAGTTTCTAGGGGGGATAAATGAAGGAGTTTCAGAGAGGACATGTAGATGTTGAAAAGGATAGGGGAGAGGGGTGAGCCTTGCGGGACTCCACATTTTGGCTTCCAGGCGGGGGATGAGGTACCGTTTGTGTTAACGGTGTAGGAGCGGGAGCGTAGGAATTTCGAGAACCAATCCAGGACTGTGGAGCTTATGCCTATTTCGGAGAGTTGGAAGATTAGGATGTCGTGGTGAACGACATCGAAGGCTGCGGAGAGGTCGAATTGAAGAAGAACAGCAAGTTTGTTGCGAGAATGGAGTTGTTGCACCTTAGAGATTAGTGAGGCCAAGAGGGATTCGGTGCTGAAGTTGGGTCTGAAGCCGAATTGGTGGGGTAGGAGGATAGAGAATCGTTCTAGCTAGGATGAGAGTTGGGTGGATATGATGGATTCTAATAGTTTGGTTAGGAGAGGGATATTTGCTATAGGACGGTAATTTGATGGAATGGAGGGATCGATTTCCTCTATGATTCAACACATAAAAGTTGTCATCAGCTTTCATCCTTATTTAACCATTTGAGAAGACAGGTCTGAATCAACACACAAAGTTTTCCATGTGCAGTGGATGGGCAAGGGTGAGCAGACAGCAGCAGCCTGGTAAGACTTACAGAAGCACCTTGTGAACCAGGCAAACCAAGATCTCCCTTTTCTCCTTTCACGCCATTGGTACCCTACAAAACCATTAAAAGAAAGTATAAACAACAGTTCCATTTGGTGCAGATTAATGGAAACCAGCATGCATGGAAAAATCTATTCACAAGCCCTCAATATATGTTTTTTTTTTCTTTCTGAGAGGTCATCTCCCTCTTGATGTTCTTGGTAGGAGCCTTATAACTCTTCAGAGTTGTGGCTGCAATGAAGCCACTGTTCCTAAATGAACTTATAGCAAAATTCAAAACAGGTTTTTAGATCAATAAAGAGATAGGTGTTTGGTCAAGATTCTCAGATTTCATCTGGTCACTCTGCATCTGCAGCCTCTGAAGTAGAACTGGAATGTATAAAGATTATTCATATAATATAATTTCTATGAGTAACAACGTCTTGTCAGTTGTTATTCTGAAGATAACAGAAATCTGATGTGCACCACTGAAATTACCTCTGGAATGGAATATAAACTCTCAGTTATTTAAAAAAAAAAAAAAAAAAAAAACCCTCAAAAAGAGCTCACTGGCTATGTCCAGATATTTTCCTCGTGACCTGTTGAACTGGAAGGAGCAGTTGGAAAGGTGCTGGCAAGCTAAAATTTGGGGCCTGATATTCAGATGGCAGTGCTCAGCAGTTTGCTGAGCACTGCCAGTTAAACCTGGACATTCACTAATAGTTAAACCTGGACATTCAATGCCAGGCCACATCTGGGCTCTGGCATTGGATATTTGGGTTTCCAGAGCCAGCTAACTGGTTACCTATGCAACAAAGAGTGCAGTTTAAGATTGTTGCGATTATACATCAGACATGGTATCATGCTTCCCCAAAGATCTTACAAGAATTATTTCAGATCTATAAACCGAGAAGAGAGCTTAAAAATGTAAATGGGATGAAATTAAGTTTGGAGGGTAGAATGCCGACTATGCATGCTAGGATCGGGGCATCAATGATATCTGTGGCTGACGTACAACTATGGAATGCCTTGCTTGGAATCCTGCGGTTTTGTATGGGGAGGATGAATTTTAAGAAAATGCTGAAAACTCAATTGTTTGCTTCTTATGCTAAGATGTATTTCAATTGATAATCGCCTTCTAGAATTTTTTTTTTTTCCTGACATCGAAGTATGATTTAAAGCTTGTTTGTACTTCTGAATTGATCGATTCTGTGATCTATCTCTATTATAACAGGGATGATTAACGATGTTGTCTTGATTATCGGAGGGAAACAAGATTCTATGTATGCCTTATGGAAACCAAAAAATAAAGAGGAACCGGAGACTCTCAGCATGAGTAAACTGCAGAGCCCTGAAGAAATGATTTGGCTGTTTGGAGAGGAAGCTTTCATTAGTGCCTGTACCACATTATCAAGCCTGTCTGCCGTGAAGCAACAGATAAATGTTAAAATGTTTATTTTATTTTTATTTTTCCTCTAACTCTACTTTTCACTTCTCTATTACCCTCCAGGTACTTTAGTTAGATTGTGAGCCTTCGGGACAGTAAGGGAATTTTTCAAGTACCTTTCTTATTTCTAATCTTAATGTATATTTTCTGTAAACAGCTTAGAACCTAACGGATGTAGCGGTATATAAGAAATAAATTACATTACATTACATTACATAAGTGTGGCTTGCACTTTGTTAGATTAAAATATTTAATCACCTTACCATTATAGTTGGCACAGTGGGGTTGCCTATGATAGAATATCGAAGGTTAAACAATGAGGAATTCGGGTCTCCTTCCTAGCTCTGGAGCAATGACTGCCTGGTAGCTTCTGAGGCAAATTCCCCTGCATGTGTGCTTCAACTTTATGCTTTAGGTATAAAATAGTTAAGCCTTGAGCTTTAGCTTCAGCGTTTGAACTGCAGGATATAAGTGTTGTGTTTGTCATATGGAAACCACATAGTTGTATGCGGTATATAATTTTTTTAATGAATAAATAATAATAAATAATAAGTTAAGTGCAATATTCAGCGTTTAATCAGCTATGAGTCACTGAATGAGGACAGAACTAACTTGTATGCAGTCCAATTTATGTGGTTAACTTGGCTGGTTAAGTGTCACATACTGGCATGTAACTGACCAAGTGTTGACTCCCCTCCCCCAAATAGCCGGTTTTAAGTTCAGCCCAAACCGGTTATTTTTAGCAGCACTAAGGGGGGATTCTTTAAACATAAAAACATAGAAAGATGACGGCAGATAAGGGCTATTGCCCATCAAGTCTGCCCACTCTCTTGACCCACCCCTTGGAGTCAACTGACCCCTTTAATTATACAGCCACTTTACTTTACCCTAGTGACCCTATTCCTGGACTTGACCCCCGTAGAGATCCCACATAGGTATCCCATTTATTCTTAAAGTCCGGGATGCTGCTGGCCTTGATTACCTGCACTGGAAGCTTGTTCCACTGCTCAATCACTCTTTCTGTGAAGAAGTATTTCCTTGCGTCTCCACGAAACTTCCCCCCCTGAGTTTGAGCGGATGCCCTCTTGTGGACGTGGGTCCTTTGAGAAGAAAGATGTCGTCTTCCACCTCGACGCGTCCCGTGATGTACTTAAATGTCTCAATCATGTCTCCCCTCTCCCTACGTTCTTCGAGAGTGTAGAGCCACAATTTGTTCAGTCTTTCCTCGTACGAGAAACCCCCGAGCCCTGAGACCATCCTGGTGGCCATCCGCTGAACTGTGCCAGTTTTGTAGGTGCTGCTAGGTGCCCAAACTCAGCAAAAAAAAAAACCCCGCCATTGAAACAACTTTTTAAACTGAGTTTGAAGGTGCCTACTGCGCCTAAAAATTCAGCGCTGAAATCTTGCTTCTCTAGGTGCTTTAGGCCGCCTAATGCCACTGTGGGCGTGGCTAACGCCAGATGTGGCATTAGGCAGCCGAATCACATTAGGTAGGCGCCGGAAATGCAGGCCAGGAAAACCATGGCCTCCATTTCCAGTGCCTGCCTTTGCTGGAGGTGTGATTCTGTACCTGGCGCCATTTATGTTTATGTTTTATTAACATTTGATATACTGCTTAAGCATATTACAGACCTAAGAGTTTTACAATATAATACAGGCACTTAGAACTTCCCTATCTGTCCCGAAGGCTCACAATCTAGCTAAAGTACCTGAGTCATTATTAAAATAGAAAATATATAACAAAATTCCAAGAATTGTGAGGGAAAGAAAAAGATAAAAGAAATAAAAAGAATAAAATTAAAATATACAAATAAGTTTAAGAAATTGAAGATTGAGCAAAATAAATTCCAATCTGGTGCTAAGTCCAATCATCCATCTGGTCCAATAGAGCGCCACATCTGCAAGGAAGGATCGACACAGAGAAGTGATGGTGGGATGTAGGGGCATCCCTGCCAGAGGCAAAGGAATCAACGGCTGCAATCTGATTGGCTGCAATCTGATTGGCTGCAATCGCTTTTAAGGTGGCCACCGACAACGGTGCCAGTTACCAAATCTGGGCCTAACTGGTTAAATCCTTCTGAGAATTAGCGGTTAGCCCTGAACAAGCAAACTAAATGGCTTACAGAATAAACAAATAAACATATCACATGTACAGTATACTTACAATAAGAAATTCTTAACAATAACACATCAATATCTTATCCACCCATTCCTCCCTTACCCAAACCCCCATCCTCCCACCCAACCACTCTTAGTCAACCCCCCACACTGCCCCCAAACTTGCCCCACTCCTTCCCCAGCCCCGTCCTACATGAACCTCATCTCGTTTTGCCTGAGCTCAGGGCCGTGTCTGGAGGACTCCAAGCAAGCGCGTGCCCATGATGTCATCACGTCGATGTCCGCGCATGCTCAGAGGCCCTGAGCTCAGGGAAAATGAGACGAGGGGCGGAGAGGAGGAAAAGCGCTGACGCCAGAAGTGATACTCATGTTTCCTTCAATTTCTGGTGGTACATCTGGAATCTTGCCACAGCACACAGTTTGTGATTCACTGTATTACAGTAAACTATCAATCATACAAATACATAGCTCATATTAATAATGATAACCATTAAAAACTCTAATTTATTTTGCATACTTACTGGCAACCCAGGAAGTCCAATTCCACCTTTTTCTCCCGGTATTCCTGATTCACCTCTGTCACCTTTTGAGCCTTTAGGACCCTAAAGCAACACGTTTTTGAGATGGAATGAATCACAGTCACAAACACCACCTGCTTTTAAACTTCTCTGATTCCTTCACTAATCACCTTTTTTATTATATCCAACACTATTACTTGATTCAACACATAGCTGATGTGGTTAAGTGAACACTCAGACCCACAGCTGAGATCCCAGTGAAAAAATCACGGAGCAGCTGTATAGGAGACCATCATAGTTGTTCACAGTCTCCTCCACCATGCAAAGACTAAATAACTTCCATTCAAATGAAATAAAATGATACAAAACCACAACTTAACTTTGAATGGTGTGGGTGATAAACTCAACTGCTCCGTGCTCCTCCTTTATTCTCTGGGTTTGAGTCTCTTGGGTCTGAGTGTTCACTTAACCACATCAGCTATGTGTTGAATCAAGTAATAGGGTTGGATATAATGAAAAAGGTGATTAGTGAAGGAATTATTTAATAATATCACCTTGGATAAGTAAGTTCCCTTGCAGTCTTCAGATTTAAACTTCTCTGACCAAGTAGTCAAAAAACATTGAGCCCCTAAAGTTAGGCTCCTAAATTCATACCCTATTTTTGTCAGCCAAACTTAGGGCCCCTTTAGTAAACCGTGGTAGAACCTTACCGTGTGATAGTGCATGATTTTTCTGGATGCCACTCATAAGGCTATTTCTACTGCAGGATTTAATTTGCTGTTTTTCCATTTATTTTTTCAGGACGAGCGCTTATGTTGACATTAGCACCCAGCAATTGAAAGAAAATTCAATGGGAGCACTTACCCCCAAATTCTGTAAATGGCGCCTACGTTAGGCATCGCTAGGCACCCTAATTGCAGCCGCCTAGTGACACCTAAGTTCAGGATCCATGCCTAACTTTTAATTTTTAATTGGCTTAATCGGCATGGTAATAGACCACACCAGTTTTCAGCCAAGGAAAAAAAATTAATTAGGCAGTTGAAGAGCTCGGCGCTAAACTCTTAGGACACCACTCCCCAGGTACACTGGGACAGATAGGGAAAATTCTTGAAGTACCTGTATGTAAACTGCTTTGTGTGTAGTTGGAAAACTACAATAAAAAGGCGGTATACAAGTCCCCATTCCTTTCACCTTTCAAGATTAATTCTTCACTTGTATATGAAGAGAGCACTAATCACTAGCTGATGCCCGTTTTCAGTATTTAATCAACATCTGAGCAGAGTGTAGGAGAGCCAAAGGCTTCTGTGAAATTAAATGTGTCTAGTTCAAATGTCATGACTGGGAGAATAGATTAGGAATGCTGCTGATTTACAAGAGATAACAATTAATTTGCTTCCAAATCTACTCAGTAGCACATAGCTTTTTCTCATTAACTGAGTCCTAGTACAATGAATCTCATAAGCAGGAGATTACAAAGCATACTTAGAAGAGCAATGTACTGCACAACCCAAAAGAGTTATTGGACCAAAAGGCCACAAATGATGCTTCCTACATACCTGCTCCCCATCCACTCCTGGAGGTCCTACAGATCCTGCTTCACCCTGTAATAACAAGATTCATGACATACTGGTTATTGATTTAGAAAGCAATCATTTCAAATACAGTATATTACTGTATGTTGGTTAAGGGCACAGTCTCCAGTATCCCATAGCACCTTAGCTGGAAAAATTCTGCTGCAAAGATCTTAAACTCCTGTGACAATTCTGTAATTTATCTGTTTAAATATTTATTGTTTAGCATAGTAAGGCATAGTAATGTGCCACCATTAACATGTGTTATTTTACAGCTAGGCCTCATTTTTTAAAATTGGACCTGTGGTAAAATTACACATTTTATTGGTAGCCCATGTTGATAACTACTTCTCTAAATAATGCAAAGTAAAGTAGTTTTTCAAACTTCTTTGTGTGTCTCAATCATTCATTTTGTTGTGTTTTGTTTCTTTTTAGGGGTTTCATGATTGGAGTTTCTCAGGCATGGATAAAGAGTGGGAGTAAGGAAATGGTCAGAAGATCATGGGGAATGGGTGAAGGGGGAGGAGGAGGAGGAGGAGAAGATGGAAAGAGAGAGAGGACACTTGGGGATTGAGAGAAGGGCTAGTCTACAAGAAATGGAGACACCTATTTCAAACATTGATCAAACTGGTATGAACATGCTTAAGGCTGGTGGAGCCCATTGAGGAAAAATGCAAAAATTCCTTTCAGCAGGAGGTTCCCCGTAGGGCCCTCACCTCCTTAGAGAAACCACTCGCCATCATCTGAGAGCTCTCCTTATGTTTAATATTTCTCATGAGATGAATTTAGGCAACCTACATTACATCATATGTTTTAACAAACCTAATGCACCTGTGGTGTTCGGTGAAAGATAATCACTGTATTAGTTCAGGCAGCAACTGTGTGAAGCCTTAGACTGATCAACTAAGGATGTGCTTTGTTGCCGCCAACAGCTGTGCCTGAATCCCTCTTGAAAGCACATTCAAGAAATCAGCAGGCTCATTAATGTCCCTTCCTTCATTTTTTTATATTTGTATCTTTATATTTCTTTTACAGTGCAAAATCACACAGCAGGAGGAAATTGATTTTAATGGACTAGATAAACTATTCTATGGTGACAAAATTGTAAAATGTCTGATATAATACACTGCATTCCCTATCACATGTACTGTGTGTACATACTAAAGGGCGTTCAGCCTTTAAAACTTGATTCATGCATGCTAAAAAGCTACCAAAGAATGTGTTGAAGCATTCTGCAGAAATTTGTCCATTTGCATGTGCTAACTAGTGCATTATCTATTAAAAAAATATATATTTTTATGATGGGGTGTTCCCACATTATCAAGCTAGTGTTAGTACCTCTGAAACAGGAGGCGGTAAGTGTTCCTGTGTTAATTAATTGCCGGTATTGCATGCTAATGAAAACATGTTTGCACGACCTGCATCTGAAACACTAGTAAAAGCCCTTAAAATATACTGCATTCATTCAGGGTTAAGCACATGAGAAAGACCGGCATTAGCCCATGTTAAGCCCAGACTGTAAAGTGGCTTAGTAAATCAACCACTAAATATATGAATACAATGAAGGTCATTCTAGTGGTAGAAATGGAGAATTGTAATTTTTTCTGTAAATGGAAAATTTTAAGGCAAGATTATCACCTTTGGTCCTTGAAGTCCTGGTGACCCTGCAGGTCCCGGGGGGCCCTGTGAAGAAAAATATAACATTCAAAGCTCTTGTTCTTAGTTGTGTATTTTATATTGTTAAATAACACAAAAACCAAGCTGACATGTTAACACCAGACAGAGTAAATCAGGATTCTGAACATGTTACGTTACAAGGATAGCACAAACCATCATTAAACCAAGTTAGTATTTAGGTGCCATCGACTCATGTTAGAGTCTTAGCAGCTTGATGAATTACAGATCTAAAAAGAGATCAGTTTTGTGATAGTCCAGTAAAGTCCTCCAGCATTATCCCCATGGTTGTTTTCAACATGTCCAACCATCTGATTACAGGTCACCCTCTTCGCCTGATTCCTTCAATCTACCCAAACATAATGTCCTTCTCCAATGATCTTTCTCTTCTAACAGTGTGACCAAAATAAGACAGTCATAACATAGTCAGTTTGATCTCTTCCAGAATCATTAGTTCTTCTGGTGGTCCACGGCATACATAAAATCCTCAAATGAGTCAGTCTTCTTTCTGTCTTGTTTCTGTAGTATCAAGCTTTTGCATCCATAATTGACCACTGAGAAAATGAGTGCATGGACAAGTTTGATCTTCATTTGCAGTGTTATTTCCTTGCCTCTGAATACTTTGTCAGGAACCTTAATTGAAGAGTGACCTTGTATTATTCTACAGAATATTTCTTCCCTGCTAGTTGATTCTTTGTTTATGAAAGAACCTAGAAGATTGAAATCCTTTACAACTTCTGTTCTATTGCCTTCAAGCTCAAAATCTTCATCATTTTCTGTATTCATGATCTTTGTCTTGTTTATATTCAGTTCTAATCCCATGTTATGACTTTTGGCTTTTCTCAGTAGATACAGCATGTCTTCTTTGCTGCTGGTAATAAGCATTGTATCATCTGCATAGCACAGGTTGTTTATATTTTGGCCACCAACTTTGAAACCAATGCTCTCTTCTTCCAAATTTGCTTTTCTGAAGAAGACTTCACCATAAAGGTTGAACAGGTAAAATGACAAGACAATATTATAACTTAAATGTCATTCTGGTTTTCAACTGTCATATTTCAAAAAGTCTCAAATTTAGATAACAGTTCTGGATTTTTAAACTTGGCATGGTTGTGCCGGGAAGTCTTAAGAAAGAAGTGGAGTGGATGTCGCTTGTCTGAACCAATAGAGTGAATGGAAGTAATTATCACATGACCACAATATCAGGAGTTTGAAATAGATGCCATGGCCTTGTTGATTTGAGAAGGGTGAACAGCTCTGGGAGAGCAAGAAAGAAGGTAGGAGCCAAAGTTTTTTGAAATATGATGACAGCTGAAAACCGGGATAATATTTAAGTTATAATATTGTCCTTTACAAGGGGAATTGCCTTGAAACAGCCCCTTTGGGGCAAAACATGAATTTGTGTCAGCCTGACTCTTCCCCCAATACAATAGATATAAGTTTGGATCTTTCTTAAAAATGCTTTAAATCAAAGAATGCACTTCAGTTAACCATATTGAAGAATTTAAGAACTGAATTTAAAAATTGTACTTTAATTATTAAATGGATACATGGTGTAAGTGAAGTTGGAAACTTGATGACTATTTGAATGAAGTTTCCTATGAGGACGGATAAAGAAGTCTCAATGAAGTAGCAAAACACATTGCTGTTCATCAGAGTGTGATTATACTTATGGTCCTAGGAAACAAATGATTGAAGAGTGCATTGGGATGTATGGTGTCTAATTGTGTTATTGAGGAAGTATATGCCCTGATCTGTTATTAACATTGTGCACTAGTTCTAACATTGTGCACTAGTGGTTTAATTTAAGACAGGGGTAGAAAGGACTCATTTGAAAGTGAAGGTTCTAGACTTCAAAAAAAACCTAAATTTGTTCAGATGGGGGATTATGTCATGGAGTTGTTATCTGGATGGGAACATATGGAAGGAAGAGGAAAACAGTGTGCAAAACTGCAACTAGCTATTATAAGGACAACAAACTATGGCCCAGTTTCTCTAATCTCTTCTTCTATGTATATCTAAAAGTCTTAAAATCTGTATAACACTGTGTTTGATCATTTAATTTCATTCTTTATATGTATTCATTTTATTTGGCTGACATTGTTTCCTTAAGGCCCACAGGAACTTATAGCACAAATATGTATATCACCAAAACAGGAATAATGTACAACAAAGTAGATACACAGTAAAGGGATAAATTAAGATGGCTGACAATATGTAGCTGCTTCACTGAGCTCTACTGGTGGTATTGATAGTTATCACAAGTTATGGTGTAAAGGAAGGACAAAATCAAGAACTTATCCCAATGCTTCTGCATTTGTTTCAGGACTGATGGATTCTATTGTAAAGCTTGAGGAGCAATTTGGAGACCCAGGTGGGGTTTAGAGCTTGACTCAAGATCTTGGTGGTTCTTCTTATTTTGAAGTCTCCCTGAACTCTGGTGGAAGGGTAAGCACCATCAGATTGAGAAAGCATGAAGCCATTGAGAATCAGGAGGCAAGATTACAACAGAATGAGGGTCTTGTGAAGTGTTTTGCTGGAGCAGAGAGGAGATAGGAAGGTGCAAGTAGATTTTTTAGGGGAAACTCCTTGATACTGGATACTCTGCATGTAACTGCACTGTTGAAGACTTCTCTGACCTCTCAGGTGTTCATAGCTACTTTACTTTGAAATAGGTTGACCTAAATACTTACAAGCGCTTGCTGAGAGAATGACCTGTGATACTGGATTTAATAAATGCTGCAGGTCCATTGTTTAATCATCCCAGTGGAACAGTTCAGCATCAGTTTGTCTGCTTTGACTTTTTTGGAGTTGTAGAAATAATTTCTATGATCATTATGAGAGTCCGTCAACTATGACTCCACAGAATTTATGCTTTGGTTGGACTTGATTAAACATGACACCTATCCACATAGAGCCATGCAAGGAAACTGTCACAGTACAACATGACAACAGAGACATCCATGCAGTGGGAATTACCGTGACGGTTACAGTGGTAATCCTCTGTTGGCAAAATGCATGAATAGAAAGACAATGTTACCAGGAAAACAGATCAAACAAAGGTACTTAATCAGTTGATTAATACAAGCTCATATAATAATTCTGACAATTATGATTCTAGCATCTAACAGACTTTATACAAATAAATGCAGAGATATGCATGATAACTACAAAGTCACCAATAGTAAAGTGAGGTAATTAATAAAAGCCTGTAAAAAACATATATCTTTTGTAACACAAAAGTAATTGGGTTTTTATTATGCTTTATAAAAGGAAGTTCACAGCAAGGAAGGAATAAAATTATTATATAAAGAGAAATGCTATTTAAAAATAGACCCTAGATCAGATCTTCTCCACCCAGCCCCTGGGGCACACCAAGTCCCATTGTATTTTCTGGATAGCCTCAATGAATAGCCACGAGATAGATTTGCATACCAAGTAGGACGTGCACGTCAATCTATTTCCTGCATAGTCATAGTAAATATCCTGAAAATCTGATGGGTCATAATTGAAAGAAATAAAAATTAATTGGGAGATAGGCACCTATCCTCTTAGGTGCAATTTTGCAAAAGATAGGCGCCTATTGCATGGTGCCTATTGGCGCATAACACCAAAGTAGATGTGTTTAGCTTAGGCAATGCTAGGTGTGATTCTCTAAAAAACTTAGGCACCTTTAATGTAGGCCTTTAAAACCCTAGCCTATATTACAGGCACCTAAGTTTTAATTTAGAATATTGTATACAATTCTGGAGGCAGCACCTTCAAAAAGATATAAAAAGGATGGAGTCGGTCCAGAGGAAGGCTACTAAAATGGTGCATGGTCTTCGTGATAAGGTATATGGGGATAGACTTATAAATCTCAATCTGTATACTTTGGAGGAAAGGCAGGAGAGGGGAGATATAATAGAGACGTTTAAATACCTACGTAATATAAATGTGCATGAGTCGAGTCTCTTTCATTTGAAAGGAAACTCTGCAATGAGAATTCATAGGATGAAGTTAAGAAGTGATAGGCTCCGGAATAATCCGAGGAAATATTTTGTTATGGAAAGGGTGGTAGATGTGTGGAACAGTCTCCCGGAAGAGGTGGTGGAAATAGAGACTCTGTCTGAATTCAAGAGGGCCTGGGATAAGCACGTGGGATCTCTCAGAGAGAGAGAGAGAGAAAGAGAGATAATATTTACTGTGGATGGGCAGACTAGATGGGCCATTTGGCCTTTATCTGCCATCATGTTTCTATGTTTCTTAAGTTAGGCTCAACTAATCACGAGTCTGTAATGGGCACCTGTGACTGGCACACAATAGGCACCTAAAGTTAGGCATCCATTACAGCATCAGGCCCATAGTACATAATTGTCAGGGGGCATTCACAGGGGAAGGGTATAGGTGAGGCATAGCCAGGGCCAACATTTGCATGCTTAATTTGCAGAATACTGTGAATTACATATGTAAATGTCACATTTAGGTGCTAAAATTTACACCAGCCATAGACATGGGGCGTATGTTAGCACCTAGATCTACTGATGCTGACTTACATTGGTATTCCAAAATGGAAATGATCCAAATACATTTTGCTACAGATTAGGCCTTACTACCCACTAAATTTTGGCACCTAAATGGTGGCATCTGCCCTATTTAATTCCTCATGCAAGAGTCCAGACCCTGCCCAGTCTGTGGCTTTCCCTCGTGTCTTCACAGCTAAAGACCTTCTGCATGTGTCCCAAGTTGCCTTGATTTCTGTGTCTGTTCATGGCTCTAGCACCTCTCCTCGGTGAAGCTGTTTCACGTAGCCACTACGCCTGCCAAGAAATATTTCATACTGGGAACAGCAATGAACTTAGGCAATATTGTTCCACACGAGCTAAAAAAAGAGAAAAAAGTGCCGGTGCTGTGTGATTCAGTTGCGCTAAGCCATTGCAGCACCATAGCCGGTCAGCTCATGCTTCAGATGATGTCAGGGCAGCCACGAGGGGATAGAAACAGTGCAGGTAGTCAAAAATTACATTACAGGGAAAAAGTTGACTCGTCAGCTGCAATAAACATAACCTATGCCGAAGAACAGTTTGCACAGGCACTTTACCTGTTAGAAGCATTTGAATCATAAATACACACATTGGCAAACATCCCTCTCCCCCAGAGAAACAGTTTAAATTTCTTTCAAACGTTTGCATACCTGCAGTGCTTCCTGTATATTTCCATTGTAATCTATGATCTCCGTTGCTCCTCGGTCACCCTTTTGTCCTGGTGGGCCCTGCAATGCGTTGCATAGTTTTCAGCTCAAACTGGCCACTCATTCCAAAATTGCATATCAACATGTACTTTACCACAGTGTAAAATTAAATCCTATTGAAGAGAGTCGTGCATAAATTTGGACATAGGCAACTGCCTCCACTCCAAATGTTGCCTGGAGCCGGAGGTGCTACATTTTGATCTGGGCCTACTGTCAGAAACTGCAACCAGGTCTGGATACTAATGCTAAGTATCTAATGATTTTTCCCCCATGATAACCAACATAAAAAACCCCCAAAACCTCTGATCATGGGTTTAATATTAGCCCCTCAATGACATAATTAGTTTTCCCTTAAATCAATAGAAAAGCAATAACAGCTATGTGGGAATTTAGGACAAAACAGTGTTTACAAAATAATTGTTATGTTAGTAGTACTGACAATATATTAATTTAACTGGAGGACATTTTGTTTTTGTGTCATTTGGAAGGACAGGTAGCAGGTTGCATGTGATGTGTTCCAGGTTTATGACTAACATTGCCAGGGAATCCTTTCTACATGCTAGTCTGTCTGAATTTTCTAGGCCAAGACCTCCAGGCACACTAAGACAGCAAGTAATCTTGGCAATTAGAACAATGCTGAACTTGAAGGACCTCCGGTTGTTGGCAAGAACTGTCAAGCTACTCAGCTCTACGAGGGCAATATCGGGCAAGCTTATCCGGATATATTATGGGTCTTACAGCAGAGATTTCAAAGGGCAGAATCAGAAACTATAAATACCATACTAAACTGGCATTTAAGTCATTTCACAACGGCTATTTCAAGTACTATTTGTAACAGTGTGAAGGATGTTTTGGAAATGTTTTGGCTAAGTTAGAATTTTAGATACTTACCCTGGGGCCCATGAGTCCTGAATCTCCTTTGTCTCCAGGATCGCCCTAAAAAAGTCAAGCAATATCTGTCATCATGAAATACATGCATAAGGAGAAGTGTGTAAAAACAAAATCTAAGTTTAGCACTTTAGGGGTAATTTTAGGTGGTAACAACATGCAGGGATTAAGAACATAAGAATAGCCTTCACGGAGGCCAATCCAAGTCACAAGTACCTGGCAAAAACCCAAATAGTAGCAGCATTCTATGCTACCAACCCACATCTGTCGCAAAAGCAGACTGTGGCTTTTCCTCCAGGAACTTGTCCAAACCTTTTTTTTTAAACCCGCTACATTAACTGCTCTTACCATATCCTCTGGCAATGCGTTCCAGAGCTTAACTATTCTCTGAATGAAAAAATATTTCCTCCAATTTGTTTTACAAGTATTACTCTAACTTTATTGAGTGTCCCCCGGTCTTTGTAAATCTTGATTCAGTATGTGAATAGATGAACAGTTTCTGGTTACGTGGTATTCTGTGTGTCTAGATGTGATGGTATATACCCTGTGGGTGGGCATTCACATGGCTGAAGTTTGGGAAAAATATGGTTGGGGGAGAATACTTATGTAGGTAGATTATAAAATTTTATAATCGATACACAGTGCAAACAGGGTTGTGGAATCAGTAAACCAAACCTTTGAATCCATCTCCACCTCCTCTATTTTTCTACTGTCCAACTCCAACTCTGACTGATTCCGACTCCCACTGACACTAGGCTTTACATTTTTTGTACTGAATCTAAAGTATTGGTAAAGAAGTATATAAGTATAAAATTATAAATTTACAATATATTATAATGAAAGTTTTTATTTTGAAGTTGGAGTTGGAGTAAGTACATTTTTACCGACACCTACTCCAACCAAAATTGCTTCCAAATTCCACTCCGACTCCAAGACTCATCTCTGATTACAGAGCCTTAGGTGCAAGTATTTATTTTGCTTTGTTTCAGTGTTATACGTTTTCCCTTAGAAAATGTGCAGAATGCAAAGAAGAGAAGTATTCAAGGTAACCTTTGGAGAGTTTCATATGTACAGCAAGGATATTAGAACTTGTGGCTTTTCCACAGTTCAAATATCAAGGTCAACTTCATTTTACTTTGATTTAGAACAGGCTTATCCAATCTATTTCCATCAGGGACAGCATTTGATATTTTGTAACATTCGTGCACTCACGCTTTTTGGAGAATAAGGTGATGCCTCTTAATTGGACTAACATGACATTTTTAACTTGTTTTCAGAAGCCAAAGCCTCCTTCCTTAAGTCAGGACGAGCATATTATACCAACATTATACTGTCCAAATTTGAAGGAGGAGGTTTTGGTCTCCAAAAGCTAGTCATAAAATTTATTTAGGGCTCCTTTTACAAAGCGGTGTTACCAAATAGTGGTGCGCTGAATGCGAAAAAGCCAATTCAACTCCCATGAGCTTTTTCACATTCTGCGCATGCTAATCAGTAACCCCGCTTTGTAAAAGGAGCCCTTAGTCTTATAAAAAGGCATCTCCTTATTTTACCTTTTTTTTTTTTAATATTCTTTATTCATTTTCAAAATTACATTAAGTGTAAAATATATTCATTCAGATTAACATTAACTACATCACTTACAAACAATCATTGATATATTACATAAAAACTTTTTTTTAATATATATATTTATTAATTTTTAAAGTAGATTAACACTGCTATCACATTTTTTTATCCTCAGTACTTCAAGCTCCATCTCTGGCAGTATTCAAATCCAGACCCAAAGACTGCGTCTTTGCAGATGCTTTCAATTCCACACTGATTCTGCTAATTCTAATGCTAACTGCTAATACAACGGGTTAACATCTATAAAAATCTCAAAATATTTCCACAAAACTAATATTTTTCCAAAGACATGCAGCTGACTTCACAAATAGCCTTGCTGTGCTTTATTTGAATATATATATCTTGCCATCTTTCAACAACTGTAGGGTGTATCTTTTTTCTATCAGTTTGAGAGATATGGTGTGTTGACCATGTTAGTCCATTTTTCAAGGTAATATATAAAAATAAAACAAAAACATAAAGGAGATAAGGTGATACCTTTTTTACTGGACTAACTTAGGGCTCCTTTAACGAAGTCGCGGTAGCGGTCTAACGCAAGCAATTGCGCGCGCTAAACTGCCGGCCATGCCAGCCGCTACCGCCTCCTCTTGAGCAGGTGGTAGTTTTTTGGCTAGTGCAGGGGTTAGCGCGTGATAAAAAGTCACACACGTTAAAGCCGCTAACGTGGCTTCATAAAAGGAGCCCCTAATGCATTTTATGATTAGCGTTTGAAGGTAACCCCTTCTTTCTCAGATCAAAAATAAGCAAAGGTTGACAAATATGAAAGCATTCCAGTGACAATCTCACAGGAAGAGGGAGGGGTGGGTGGGCAGGAGACAGAGAGAGGAGAAAGCAGTTTAAATTCCTTTGTAGTCTGAAAGAAAACCAAGATCTCTGTTAAGTTCTGTCTGATAGGTATCAAAAAATTCTATCACTTTGATTTCAAAGATCTTACGTTCTTGAATTGGTCTAAAATTTTCTTTAAGTATTCTCACCATAAAATCATGGGTGCAGTGTTCCGTTTTTCCAAAGTGTTATCCGGAGAGGTGACATCCTGGTTGGCATTGCAGTTTTAAATATATCTGTGTAAATTGATCCTAGTCTTTAGCATCTGGCCCGTTTCACAATGTAGCACCCTTCTTTGCACTTTTTGAATTATATAAAGTATACCACCACATTGGAAGTTGAGCATGTGAAGGATCCCCATATGTTGAATGTTTTTCCCATGTGAGTGACCGTGAGATCCTGTGAGATGTGCTCACACAGTTTGCAGCTTGCCACACGACAAGGATGTGTGCCATTCTCTTCTTTGTGCATTTGTGTAGGGCGTTTGTTTTTTTTTACCAGTTTCTGTATCGGATTAGGTAGCCGACGAAAGGCCAGCACAGATGGAGCTGGGAATATTTCTTTTAGTAATTCATTTTCTTGGAGAAGAGGTTGTAGACCTCATAATTTTTCTTAGCTTTTCCAGCTCTGGATTATAAATTACTACCAAGGGGGTCCTTCCTGTGGTTTTTTTCCCTGGTGTTTTAAGGGACGAGGCAATACTCTTAGAGTTTATATTACCTATTTGTTTAAAGGATTCAGTCAGGGTTTTTAGGTGCTTGTCTCTTGGGTCAGAGTAGATACGGTAATATCATGTGGCTTGGCTGTGCATAATGAATTTTTTTTGTATGTGAGGGGTGAAAGCTGGAGCTGTGGAGGTAGCTGCGTCAGTCTGTAGGTTTCTTGTATATAGATGTTTGTATGCAACCTTTGTTGATAAAAAAACTGTGGTGTCTAGAAAATTGACTTTTTCTGGGGAGTAGTCAATTTTGAATTTAACTTAGGATGGTAAGTGTTGAAAGAATTGTAAAATTGTTTGAGAATCTCTTCTACCTCAGTACAAGTCATAAAAATGTCATCAATATATCGGTGGTATTTCAGGGGTTTTTGTCCAAGAGGTTCAAGACACAGAAGTCATCAACCAAGGTGTTGGCATCTGTTTTCTGGGACAAAGATGGAATTCTGCATGTACATTACCTAGAAAAGGGTGCAACCATCACAGCATAATGCTACATTGCACTTCTTGACAAACTGAAGCAGCAACTGGTCTCCAAACATCGAGGCGAGCTTTCAAAAGTAATCTTGTTTCTTCAAGACAATGCTGCTCCTCACAAGGTGGCCGTTACGCAGCAGAAATTGGCAGATCTTCACTCCTACTACTATTAATTATTTCTATAGCACTACCAGATGCATGCAGCGCTGCACAGTCACAAAGAATAAGAAAACAGTTCCTGCTCGAAAGAGCTTACAATCTAAACAGGCAAGACAGACAAACAGGATGTCATGGGCACAGTTAAGGGAAAGGGTTAATTAGCAGGCTGGGTTGGAGGGCAGAGGAGTAGGGTTAAGGACTGAAAAGTAGAAACATAGAAACATAGAAATAGATGGCAGATAAGGGCCCACGGCCCATCTAGTCTGCCCACCTTAATGTCCCTCCCCTACCTTTGCCCTGTGAATAGATCCCATGTGCCAATCCCATTTTGCCTTATATCAAAAAGGTGGGCTTTCAATCTACTTTTAAACAAGGGAAGAGTCCCACAGGTCCACAGGTTCATGCCATTTGGAGACCTGTTGTGCTCTTATGCTATTAATTTGTCCTCTGAAGAAGGCACTTTATGAGTGCCAAAACTTGGATCTCTGTTGGGACTACAGACTTTTATACTTTAAGCCAGTGCATCTCAAACTGTGTGAGATTCCAAGTGTGCCATGGCACACTGAGGAGGAAGAGAGGCACCTGCCAGCTAACTTCCCTATGCGGTACAGCACCAGTGCTGTCCGATTCGCCGAAGGCCTGCATGTTTCCCCCTTCTCTCTAGCGTCCTCCAGCTTCCCACCTGGCCTCCCGGTCTCACCTTTAAAGCTAATTACAGCAGCCTGCAGAGGATCGCCGATAGGTAAAATGATTTTATTTTCAATATAGTGATTGAAATGTGTCAGTTTTAAGAATTTATATTTGCTGTGTACATTGTGTGTACATGAAAAAGGAATGGAAAAAATTGCATTATAATTAGTAAAGGGGATGGGATCTGGGGCAGAGCTTGGGCGGGTCTAGGGAGGTCTGTGGTTGGGGTACTCAGTTGATATTTGTTAGACTTAGGGGGAACTTAGCTTGAAGTAGTTGAGAAACACTGCTGTAGGCAATCAGCTCGCGCCAGTGCCTCTCCTTCTCTCCGGCCCTCCACCCTACTGGCATCTCAGGGCCCATCAGGAAGGCCTCTACACATACGCGGACTTCAAAATGATGATGTCAAGCATATGCGTGGTGTCATCACGGTGATGTTCCCGCACTTCTGGGTACCTCAAGCCGTGGCCATTACCTTTAGTGTGCCTCAGCTCGAGAAAGTTTGAGAGGCACTGCTTTAAGTTAATAAACTTTACCATTTGGTTGTTTTAGACATCTCACTTGCCTTTCTTGTTTGTTTGGTATAGTTTGAGGCAAGACATCTTCCTTGTTTTGCTGTACTGAGTATTAGAAGCGCATCAGAATGTGAGAGGCTCTGCGCTTATGTTTTCTTTTAAAAGTTCAATTTATTTGATATACTGTACTGCAAATTTTCAAAGAAGAAATCTTAAGAGTTTACAATAACTAAATGGAAAGGGGGGAGAGAAGGGGAAAACACAATAGCACATGACACAAACGATTGCAGACTTGGGAAGCTGAGGGATGAAGTTGGCAAACTCAGAAGCAGCGAGGTGGGGGGCTGCTGATGATCCCCCAGCTGTTGGCACTGGAAGTGTGTATGTGTGTGTGTGGGGGGGGGGGGGTTCGAGGGCAGATGCAGATATGGGAAGAGATGGGGAGAGGATTCTAGGCAGGCCATGAGGAGAGGCAGGACACAAGAAGAGGTGGTTAGAGGGTGCAGAGGCAGGAAATGGGGAGAGACAGTGAGAGAGTGCATATGCTGGAGATGGGGAGAGTGCAAATATTGGACATGAAGAAAGATTGGGAGAAAAAGCACAGGGAGGTGGAAATAGAGGAGATTCTGGACATGAGAGTATATGGGGAGATAGAGGGAAAATTCTGAACACAGCAGGTAAAGGAAACAGGATATCTAGGGAGATTGAAGGGAGATATTGGACACTGGAGAGCATAGAAAGATGAAAGAGATATGCTGGACATAGAGAAATTATCTTACTGGCTGTCTTCAAAAATCAAGAAAAATGCCAGGAAATAGTTTTGAAACTAGTTTTTTCCTCCCTAAAAGTGATAATTCTCTTAGTCACTTATTTTTCTTCAGATAGCATGGCAGGGAGTATGGCTGTAAAAATTTCAAGATTCTCTTTTCACTGCATTTTAGATGAGTTGATCTTAACTCTTCTTATTCAGGTTACCTTAGAAAATTGCATCACTCTACTCCTTAGAATACTAGAACAAGTTTCTCTAGACATCAATTTTAAGTTTCCACTTCATATATTTTGCAGCATTATTATATCTGTAGAAAAAAAAACAACACTAAAACTTCCTAGATGCTCTTGAATTGAAACTGAACCTTTCAGAAGGGATTTAAAATGTCCCTTGCTCTTAGTTATCTGGTTGCCCTTAATCCTTTTAGTAACAAGCAGATATCCATGGCTAAGAATCCCACTTACATAGAAGGTTAGTAGGTCTGCATAACTCCCAAGCTGTATCACCTGTGTACATTGTTACATGATACACCAACAGGTCAGATCTTGTGTACAAGCATCAAAGCAAATAAGACAACTTGAGCAAATTCCATGATCCATGTATCAAAGTGAAAGTGATTATATCAAGTGATTACATATACTGTAGTTCAAAACCAGCGCCAGCTAAAGGAATTGTGGGATTTTGAGTCAACTTTCTTTGGCACTACTCTCGCAATATCAGCAGCACTGCTCCCCATTGGCGAAGCACCTAATTCTACCCACATTGGTATCCCTCTCCTTTTTAGGGTTACCAAATGGCTGGATTTCCCTGGACATGTCCTCCTTTTACAGGACATGTCCAGGTGTCCGGACAGCTTTTCAAAATCCAGCACTTTGTCCGGGTTTTGAAAAACTTCCAGCTAGGAACAACATTGGGATGGCATCTGCGCATGCGTGGATGCAATGAGGTGACATCACATACATGCATGCATGTGTGTGATGTCATCACGTCATACCAGCGCATGCACAGATGCTCTCCCGACAAGTGAAAAGGTTGAGGGGCGGGGCTGGGCTGGGGAGGCGGAACAGGGCATGACTCGTGTGGAACTGGGTAAGGCCGGGTGGAAGGCCTGGGGGTGGGGCCATGAGTCTGGATTTTAGTTCCTGAAAATCTGGTAACCCTATTCCTTTATGATCAGATCACTCTCTCCTCCTTTCCCTGCCCGTGGTCCTGCAAACCTGCTGGCAGGAGCAACATGAAAACAGGCACCCTCCAGTCAGTTCCTAGGTGTTCCCTCTGTCACACCCTGCCTCCTCTGATGCAATTTCCTGTAGGCAGGATGTTTGTCTCTGGTCTCTAGTCAGCCCCTGGGTGTTCCCACAGCTATTTATTTTTACACTGTTGCTAGAAAGTTTGCAGGATCATGGGCAGGTGAGCGGGGAGAAAAAAGTGAAGTGGGAGAGGGAGCGATGCTGGAGCAGAGAAGGGAGAGAAAGTGTGACTAGACCATGGCAGTGGGGAGAGAGATGCTGAACCTGCTGGGAGGAGAAGGGCAGAAAAGCTTAAGCATTGCATCAAATGAGACACTGGCAGTGATATCAGTGGCTGGGATTTCGGTGACCTTTATGGCTGGCACCCTGAGCCAGTGTCCACTTGGTCCAATGGTTAAGCTGGCTCTGTTTAAAACTGACAAAATTGTGTAGAACTCTAATATATATAAAGTAGAAAGCAGATAAGGAAGAGGAAAATTAATGCATGTTATAAATAGAGAATAAGAGCCCAAAGCTAATAATTAGCATGTAAGAAAGTATATGTAATACTGAATTTTTCAATCCTCACATGTTGGATGGATTTAATAATCATGTTTACTGACCTTTGACCCTTTTGGACCCCTAGTTCCAGATTCACCAGGTTCACCCTTGTTTAAATGAACATAACAGGAAGGAAATGAAAGAGAGAGGAAAAAAAGAGAGAACAGAAAAAATTATCAATGGCAAGAAAAAAATAGGAGAAGCTCTTAATTTAAAAAAACAACTGCATTATACTGGAAAGAATAATTAGGAAACTGGTGTGCATTGAACAGAATCCTCATGAGAACTTGAGGTCTAGGGAAGCACAGAACACAGACATACAGTTAGAACTGGTGTAACGTGAAAAATGTCCAAGAGAAACCAAAAAAGCACTGTGGAGAGACGATGATCCTGAAATGAACTTTAACTGAATTTCCAAATGTACATAAAAAAGCCAAGTTCCAAATAAACAATCCACATAAAAGGTATAAATCCACATAAAAATCAAAAGGCCCTAATAGGCTAGTGGTGCAGGACCCAACACGGTCCGCGTTTCGACAAGGTGTCTTCCTCAGGGGTCCCTAAGGGTCCTATGATAATGAATACGTGGAAAAACTGGTCTATGGAGAATCAAACGCTGCTGGAACATAAAATAATGTGAAAAATAGCATCCTGCAATGTACTGAAGGAACTTAAAAGTTAAGGATACATTTGCTGAAATTTTGAGAATTTTAATAAATTGAGGATTTCTTACAAATTCAATGCCCTACTTCTTAATCAATCAAACGATATCACTATGCACGGATTAATATGTTATCCTGCAATTTGTGCGAACCACAGTTGTTATGAAGCATATTTTACAAGTCTCAGCTTCTAATTTACATTTATAATGTTGTACCAAAAAGGAAGGGATTCAGCAGTAAAATAATCACCAAAAGAAAAACTGAAATCAGTGAAATCCAATCACACATAATGTGCAAAAATATGGAGGAAAAAGCCTCAGATGTTCTCTTGTCCTGTTATATTGAGCTATAACTTAAGCTCTTGACACAAATTCAAGACTAGTTTCTTTCATTGGCAGAAAACCTCCATTACTTACTATTCTCAATAGTCACGTCCTTCAAAATATCGAGCAAAAATAACTTATAACCATATGCAATATTAACTCAGCTGTGCAAGCAAACACTTATCTTATTTTGTTCCAGCAGGACCCGTTTCTCAGTAGCTTCATCAGGGGACTTTTAAGCGTTGCTTCTGAAATTAGTCTGCAGCTATTTTTATTGTGCTGTGTTGTTGGCATAACTAACCTTAGGTCCAGGAGCACCAAGTTCACCTCGTTCACCCTTCCCAGGGGGCCCTGCTTCTCCTTTCTCACCCTGGCAAAGATTAGAGGTCATATGGCATGAATACATTACAATGTTAAATAATATATATTGCATCTCTACACACTGTGAGTATGTGAGTATATAAAAAATAAAGATTACCAAAGAACACAACTGCCACCAAAACATGAGCACCTGACTAGGATGATGCTCTCCTTTAAGAAGACCACCCTATAAAGCAGAACAGAGGCAGCCAGACTGGAGGTGGGACTTCTCTACAACATTTCTGTAGGTCTTCTCTATGCAGTGGCATAGTGGGGGGAGGGGAGGGTGAACCACCCCGGGAGCCGTTTTCACGGGGGCGCCAGTGCCTCTCCTCCTCTCCGCCCCTGCACACCTCTTGAAATGTTTGCTGGCACAAGCAGCATCTTCTACCTGCTGCTCGTGCTGGCCTTGGCTCCCTTCTCACATCACTTCCTGGTTGCAGGACCATGACATGATGTCAGAAAGACAGTGGCGTACCAAGGGGGGGGGGGAGAGTCCGCCCCAGGTGCAGTCTTAGTGGGGGTACACAGCCGGCCAGGTCCAGAAAATTCAGCGATGAATTTGAAACAGCTCCCTTTCTGCCTCCCTGCCCCTTACCTTCATGGCCGCAAGTCTAAATTACCTTCATACAGCAGCTGGAGTTGCATGTGGCTGACGTAAAGGTCATCTCTGATGCAACCAGAAGTTGCATCAGAGATGACCTTTACGGCAGCCATACAGCAGCCGGCTGCTGTACGAAGGCAGTTTAGACGTTGCCAGCCACAGGGCAGGGATGTTTGTCAGACCGGGCCTGTTGTCCCGGGGGGGGGGGGGGAGAAAACGCCACGAAGGTAAGGAGCAGGGAGGGAGAAAGGGAGGAAAGGTGGGGTGAAGAGGAAAAGATGCTGAAGGGAAATGGGTAAAACAGAGGGGGGAGAAGGACACTGAAAGCACATGGGGAAGACAGGGGGGGGAGAAGGACGCTGAAAGTACATGGGGAAGACAGGGGGGGGGGGAGAAGGACACTGAAAGCACATGAGGAAGACAGAGTGGGGAGGACGCTGAAAGGACATGGGGAAGAGAGAGTGGGGAGAAGATGCTGGCAGGGAATAAGACAGAGATGCCAGACTATGGGGGGAGCAGAGGGAAGAAGATGGGTGCCAGACCAATTTGGAAGGGGGGAGAAAAGGAGAGGCACAGTAACAGAGCAAATGGAAGACGCAGAGAGAAGAGAGACAGTGGATGGAAGGAATTGAATGAGAAGGTGAGGAAAGCTGAAACCAGAGAATACAAAGGTAGAACAAAAATTTTCTATTTATTTATTGCTTTAGAAGACATGTGTCACTGTTTCTGTGCTGTTATATTGTATGCAGAGTCCAGCTTCTTGCTGGTTCAATTTAACCTTTGTCTATGTATTTCTATTTTATCCCCCCTTTTACAAAACTGTGGAGCGTTTTTTAGCGCCAGTCGTGCTGGTAGCAGCTCTGATGCTCAGAATTCTATGAGCATCAGAGCTTTTACCACCGTGGCTAAAATCCACACTACAGTTTTGTAAAAGGGGGAGGGGTTAGTTTGTGATGACATATTCCATATTAGGCGAAGGTGTTTTCTGTGTTCTGTGTGTTCGAAAGACATGGTTTTCTATTAGGATTGACGGTGTAGGATTGATCTGTACTAGTCTGGCTTGTTTAGTTTTACAGTGGGTGTATTGATGTAATGTTCACTGCAATATGTAAGATGCTTGCTTTTCTTAGGTACTCATGTGTGACGTGTGGCTTGTTACTAAAAATCATGTTTTTCGTACAGAGGGGGGAGGGGCTGCCAAAAAATGATGGGCCCCAGGTGTCACATATGCTAGGTTCGCCACTGCAGAAAGGAACCAAGGCTGGTGTGCACAGCAGGTGGAAGATACTGTTTGTGCCAGTGAGTGCTCAAGCAGTGAGGAAGAAAAAGAGGGCACATGGCATGGTGATACCGGGTGCTACCACTACAGGCGTCAACCTCCCTAGCTACACCACTGCTTCTAACATATGAACATAAGAATAGCCTTAGTGGGTCAGACCAATGGTCCATTAAACCCTGTGGACAATTCAGGTCACTAGTACCTGGCTAAAACCCCAGGAGTAGCAACATTCCATGCTACCGAACCAGGGCAAGCAGTGGCTTCCCTCATGTATTTCTCAGTAACAGCCTATGGACTTTTCCTCCAGAAAATTGTCCAAACCTTTCTTAAAACCAGGTACACTATCCACTCTTACCACAACCTCTGGCAATATGTTCCAGAGCTTAACTATTCTCTGTGTGAAAAAATATTTCCTCCTATTGGTTTTAACAGTATTTCCCTGTAACTTTGTTGAGTGTCCTTTGTAATTTTTGACAGAGTGAAAAATTGATCCACTTGTACCCGTTCTATTCCACTCAAGATTTTGAAGACTTCAATCATATCTCCCCTAACCTTTTTAGTCTTTCTTCATACAAGAGGAGTTCCATCCCTTTATCATCTTGGTCACTCTTCTTTGAACCTATCCTAGTGCTTTTGTGAGATAAGGAGACCAGAATTGAACGCAATACTCCAGGTGAGGTTGCACCATGGAGCAATAAAGAGGCATTTTGGCATTCTTAGTCTTGTTAACCATCCTTTTTTAAATAATTCCTAGCATCTTGTTTGCTTTTTTGGCCATCGCCACACATTGGGCAGAAGATTTCATCGTATTGTTTATGACACCCAGATCCTTTTCTTGGGCGCTGACTCTCAAGGTGGATCCTAACATCCGTTAACTGTGATTTGGGTTATTCTTTCCAATGTGCATCACTTTGCATTTGTCCACATTAAATTTCATCTGCCACATCTTCCAATTTCCTAAAGCCTGCCTGCAATTTTTCCACAGTCTGTATGTGCTTTAACAACTTTCTTCCTCAGCTACTCTAGCCTCAAGAGATTGGACCAGTTTCCTGAGTGCTGTGAGCTCATTGCACTGAGTACACACATATGATCTCTCACCAAAATGGAGATAATCAAACACGTGACACTCAGTGCACAAGACTGGATAACCCTGATCTCGCTGCTGGACTGCTGCCTGCATCTTAATATTGGTGATTTTCCATACCATTTGAATGTTCTGATGTGCGCTTATTAGGTGTTTCACAAGTATTATGCTGTCCCTGCATTTATCTCTCTTACTTGAATTTCAGTGCTATTAATAAGTATACAGTATTTTGAAATTAGTTATATGATAGTCCTATTATTAAGTTTCAATTTGGGGTGGGAGGGAGGATATTTTTATTGTTACATGTTGTATAAGTATTGATTATATGATAGATAAGGGTGGGGAGGGGGGGAGATAAGAGAATATCATATGTATCATTGTTGATTATTAAGTGATATATTTATGGTTATTTGTATGGATATGTTATCACACTTATTATAAGTTTAAAAATGAATAAAGATTTAAAAAAAAAAAAAGTTTCAATTTGCTTAATTTGAGTTTACCTCATTCATTGCACTTGTTTTGTATACCACTTTGGGTGAATTTCTTCTTAAAGGGGGTTAATAAATCCCAATAAATAAATGGGGGGGGAGGGGATTAGAGAGCTGAGAACATTAATGTCTTAGTAGTAAGGTTTATTTTACAACCATGAAGTAATAAGATTCTACTATGACCTCAGAAGCATGAGCCATCGGCCAATAATCAGATCTTTGGGGGAAAAAAATTTATTTGTTGGACTGAAGGCCTTAGTAAAAATATTTCAAAATCTGGATTTTCTTCTGCTGAATCTACATGTGGATTTGGTTCAAAGAATGCCATTAGCATTATGTTTTATCCGATTTGGGAAGTCTTATGCAATCACAGCATTATTTTAACAGGATTCATAGTTAACAGAATTCAAAACATTACTGCAGGTGTGGCAGAAGAGAGAAATATAGCAATACACTGTGACAAATAACAGATGCAACATAACAAGCAGAATACAGACTGATTTAGAACAAGTGCTACAGGTAAAACAAATGAGAAAAAGTATTGCTTACCTTTGTTCCTGGTAACCCTGGTAAGCCAGGCTCTCCCTGTGGACCAATGAAACCTGGTTCACCCTTTAAAAAAAATGAATGCATTAGATCACTATCTGATTAACAGGATATTGAAACCTGTCCATAAAGATCACTATTGAGACTTTATGGATAGGTGAAAGGATTTTTTGTTGTTTACAACCCAATGGAATTTGGAAAGGGGGGTCGAGAAATATCTGTCTGTCTGTTTTGCTGTCTTGGGGCAAATAACTGTGAAAATTTAACAGAACTGGATGAAACTTGGTATGGGAGAAAACTAGTTAAAAGACGATTTGAGTTTGAAAATAGGCTAGGTAAGACCAGGAATTCCAGAGAAGCAATTGCCTCCCCCTCCAAAAAAAATGACCCAATGCATTTCGATAGGAGAAGCAGTTCCAGCTTTGGCAGCATAGAAATTTATAGTAGCATAGTTTGGGGTGAATCAATGGAGCTCTAGCCAAAATGTATGTAGACACTCTTATATTCAAAAGACACCAACATCCGAAAGGACCCTTGCGATCATTTGCCAAGGATTGTAATGCCCCTGACTCATAGATTGTAAAAGCGTTGTTTCTTCTCATGTTCAAGTTTTTCTATGTCACGTTGTATACAGGAATTGAAGCTGTGTATAAGTGGATCAATAGAGGCCATGCGGGATCCAATTGGAAGGAGTTTTAACCACTGAAATGTCTATATAATTTGAAAATGCAAGCTCATTTCATCTTGCCTTTTGCAGGATGGTTTAAGGTTGCTCTCTCCCTTAAATCGCCATTCTTATTTTCCCTCTCCAAACTGTATACAAAAAAGGATAACAGCCCCTGTTGTTAATTAGGGGCATATCCATGAGTAAGTGCTGGCCCACGTCTGTGAAGAGAAATGCCAACTTTCACGTGTAAATACTGGCACTTACACATGTACATTGCTGAGGTTCCTCTGTTCAATATATCATCGTGTATCTTTGAAAAATGGCATATATTACATTACATTAGTATTTATGAATTGCTAATATGCCCCAGAAGGAGTTCAGTGCAATTTATAATTTAGAAGAGCCTGGCCAAATCCTGGGATTACATTATTTCATTAGGGTTCCTAACACAGATAGCTTGGCGTGTGTTCATGTATTGGTAAATACAGGCACACTCCTGTGTCTATTTTAGAAAAAGCTCTATATTGGCAGAACCTTCTCCAAAATAACACCAAAACTCTAATGTACTAACTCAGATGGATCAACTCCAATTTCTACATTATATTTAAAATGTGATGGTTACGACTTCTGGAGTAGTTCACTTATGGATCGGGCATTAGGCCTGACCTCCTAGAGAGCATTTGTAGGGGATGAGTTGGTTTTGGGAGGTGGGGTTGTGGAAAGTATTCTTGACATTTTCTATGGTCCACTTAGGGCTCCTTTTACAAAGGTGCGCTAGCAGTTTTAACACACGCTAAAATGCCACGCACGCTAGCCGCTACCGCCTCCTTTTAAGCAGGTGGTAATTTTTCGACTAGTGCACGCTAAAGCGCGTGCTAATCTTGTGCGTGCGCTAAAAACGCTAGCGCACCTTAGTAAAAGGAGCCCTTAGACTTCGGCTGCACCGTTGGCTTTTAATATCTCCCTGCCATTTGTGGAGTGGGAGTCTGGGCATATTTCACTCTTTTGGCACCTGCTGGACCATTTGGAAATATATTGTAACTTGTTGATCTGTTGCCTAATTGTGATTTTGTTGTTCTAGTCCTTGGTTCACATTGATTTGCGGGGGGGGGGGGGGGGGGAAGGGGGATTGTTGGAGGGAGGTCATGTTAAATGATGATGAACACTTTCGATCTCCTTGTTTTTGTAACTTGTTCTGTGAAGTCATCAAGAAAAATTGTTTGAAATAAACTGTGATGTACAGGTGTAGTGCGGCTGCAGATCGTCATAATTTGCAAAGTCTAGATTAGATGTTTCAAAAATTTCCCCAGATATTTTACAGAAAATAACCTGATTTGTAGCTCCTGAAAAGGTGCATACAGTGATGCTAAACTTTATCTTATTTTATTTTTTAAAAAATTCTATTTCAATCAGAAATTCAACTAGAACATATTTCCCAGACACAATTCGGGCGCCTTTTACTAAGGTGCACTATGCTTTTTAGCGCATGCTAAATATGCTTTTTAGCGCATGCTAAATAAATGCTAACGTGTGCATGTTAGTCTATGGACGCATTAGCGGTTAGCGTGTGCTAAACGCGCACTAAAACGCATAGCACACCTTAGTAAAACAGGGGGTAAGTATCTGATGCAAACAACTAGAAAAATTGCTAGGTTTATATAATTAAAACAGAATGGTTATAAAAGATTAGCATTTTTGCACTGGGCTAAAACATAAACATACAGGTCCTTTTATTAAGGCGTGCTAACTGATTTAGTGCACGCTAAATGCTAAGATGCTCATAGGATATAATAGATGCCTTAGCATTTAGCTCATGCTAATATTTAGCATGAGCTAAATCGGTTAGCGCACCTTAATACAAGGTTTTGAGATTAATGATATGGCAACAATACAATTTTTACTATCTAATAAGTTTCCATATCTGTCTGGTCCCTATCAATCTGTTTAGGTAGATACAAGGCTACATATTTATCTCTCTGTATCTCACAGATTTTTTTTTCAACTAGGTTTGATTTTATTAACTATTTATCTTTAGCTGAGCTAAAACCATGAACATATTTTTCTCAAGTACACCTCCCAGCACCCTAGGAAATTGGTTAGTAGCAAGCTACATTTCATGGGTCCTTCCATAGCACCTGCAATAGAACAAATTTGCACCCATGAGCACAGCAGCAAGATGTACAGCACAAACACTCAAGCCAATGAGAGCAAGACAGGGCAAAGCAGGAAGAAATGAACATTGCAGGCTCTTCTGACAATTAGCGTGCATGTTAGAAAAACAGAACCCCAAAATAAAATACTGCTCTGTAGTTGTATACATTTTGTGAGTCTAATTTAAAGTGTGAATTTATGCTGATAAAACTGTGAAAATCTATGTGCAAGTGTATGCATAATTACACTATGTAACATGATTTTTGTTCCTGGGCAGTACTTATAGTTTCCTAATTGTTCATGTCTAAAATGTATAGAAAATGTCTGTTATTTCCATAAAACTTTGCTTTTGTGACCAGGATAGTCAAATTTTGCGATTTGCCTATTTTTATTTATAGTTCAGTATTTTTATTTAATTATTTGTAAAAATGAAAAAACAAAAACAGTGGATAACAAGTAACAATAAGCAGGATGTTCAGCAGATAAATAAAAATACATAAGACAGGTCTGAAATTTAAAGATCCTTGAGATCCATTTAAGTAATTATCAATGGTTTTTAAACAAAATAAAATTTTCATCTTTTCATTCTTATAAAGTCATAAAAAGCAACAAATGAATCACAATTAACATGTATTTATATTGAAGTTATACAAAGATGACCACAGAATATTTAAAAGTGAGTAGTTTTTTGAGATTTGAGATTATATTATGTCACTTTCACAAATGAGCCCCCAGATGTAGTCTCTCATTATGTTCTCATTATATTGTCCTTGGTAGCAGTGTTCAAAATCCATTATATCCTGGTGGAAACACTCACCTTGCTCTTCTTAGTATGCTCCTATGTTCTCCTTGAATGTCTCAAGATGAGCATCAAGGACACGAACTTTGAGAGACATACTACAGCCCATTTTACTGTAATTCTTCACCAGATTCTCAACCAGCTCCATGTAATTTTCAGCCTTGTGATTGCCCAGGAAGATCAAAACCACTGCGACAAAGCTGTTCCAAGCCACTTTCTCCTTCCTATAGTAGTTAGCTTCTTGGGAAATTCCTTGCACTCCAGGATCTTTTTTATCCGTGATCTGACAAAGACACCAGCTTTGACCTTTGCCTCAGACAGATTAGGGAAGATATCTTGAAGATACTTGAAGGCTGCTGACTCCTTATTTAGAGCTCTGACAAATTGTTTCATTAGGCCCAATTTGATGTGCAATGATAGCATTAGCACCTTCTGGGGGTCCACCAGTGGTTCCCATTTGATGTTGTTTCTCCCTACAGAGAATTTGATCTGCTGTACCTTTGTGTCTCAAAGGTGTACCTTTGCTGTGTGTTCCAAAGGTCTGCTGTACCTTTGCTGTACCTGGTGTCCCAAAGGCAGAGATAGCAGGCAAACTTGGTAAAACCATCTTGCGGACCCATTAAGAATGCTACCATTTTTAAGTCTCTGATGACATCCCAGCCGTACTCATCATATGTCAAGGCACCTAATAAGGTTTTGATGCTGTTGTAATGTTCTTTGAGGTGCACTGAGTGAGCCAGTGGAAGAGATGGGTACTTGTTCTCGTTATGGAGCAGCATGCCTTTGATGCTCCTGGATGAGCTGTTAATGAAGATATGCCACCCTTTTGGGTTACAGGCAATTCCAGTTGCCTCAGACTGATCACATTGTGGCAGAAGAAGAGCCCATCTCGATTGATGAAGAAGGTGGAAAAGCTTGGTGATGCTTCCTCTGATCTGTGATTCGCACACTTACATCCAAGTTCCACTGCTTGAGCCTAGACATCAAAAGCTCAGCACTGGACTTGGTGAGACCAAGATCGCTGATCAAGTTGTTGTGGCCTTTTTGGTTTGTATAGTATGGGTTTCTCTCATCAGCTGCACCACTGATTTTGTAAACTGGATCTACAAAGCCTCCCTCACTCTCTAACTTGCTGCTCTCTTCTGAAGACAGCTGCTCTCTCCATATCTCTCTGGGGGAGTGGGTATGGGGAGCTTAGGGCAACGTGGCTCCAGGGCAATGGATGAAGGAATATCTGGATATGTGAGTGAAGATGCATTTTGCCAGTTTGATATGGGGAAGGGTCCACCTTGCAGAAGTAGCAGTTGCTTGAGTGGTCAGTGGGTTACCGCTATCTTCTTGAGATAGCAAACCATGGCTCTCTTTTCCCTTCTGTACCATCCTATAGAACAGGGCTGCCCAAGTACGGTCCTTGAGATCTACTGGCAGGCCAGGTTTTCAGGATATCCACAATGAATATGCATGAGAGATATTTGCCTGCACTGCCTTCTTGGTATGCAAATCTCTCTCATGCATGTTCATTGTGGATATCCTGAAAACCTGGCCTGCCAATAGATCTCGAGGACCGGATTTGGGCAGCCCTGCTATAGAAGAATAAAATAAAATTTTGGTAATGAAAACAATAAATTTATTTCACCTACTACTAAAGTATATGAGATTCTCGCAACATATTTCATAGATGATGTACAGTGTTCCCCTGGTTGTTCGCAGTCGGTGGTTCGTGGTCCTGGTCATTCGTGGTATTTTCTGATCACGAACCGCCGACAAGGAGAGGACAGCTGAAGAGGCAGGAGAGAGCAGCCAGAGCGCCAGCGAGTGAAGGAAATCACTCACTATATGCTCCGACTGCCTCTTGCTTTGACATGCAGCTCCTGATTGGTAAGGCCCGACTTAGTGCAGGAAGAGGCGGTCAGAGCATATAGTGAGTGATTTCCTGCACTTGCCGGTGCTCCGGCTGCTCTCTCCTGCCTCTCCCGCTGCTCTCTCCAGTCTCCCCATGAAAAACCATATTTGCGGTTTTTCAAGATTCGCGGGGGTTCCTGGAATGGAACCCCTGCAAATATCGGGGGAGTACTGTATTTTCAAATAACACTGAACATTTTAAATTTTTCAAAATTAAACCTTCTAAGAAATTTTATAGCAGAAAATTCCACCATCTTAGTGAGAAACAAAATTGTCTTACCTTCCAGAGTTTTTTGGCAGTGCTCGCATGTGAAGCGAGGTGCCCAAGGTTTGTCTTGATCTCAAACAGGCATGCTGAAATATGCCTTGTAGGCATCACACATCTTAGCAGATGCTTCTATGGAGTAGATTTTCCCTCTTCTCTCGATAATTTGGCCGGATACATAGCAAAATCATCTGGCATGTACCTTAGTAAAAGGGCCCCTAAGTTTACACAGCTTGGAATCAATCTGTAATGTTCTGCAGCAAAGGTATATTTCAAAATATCAGTATCCTGGTCACAAAAGGAAAGTTTGAGGGGAATGATAGCCATTTTCTATACTTTTGTGGCATAGGCAATTAAGAAAGAACACTTATTATCAAGGAACATGCAACATGTGGCTTTTAATTTTGCATGCAGTACTGTTTAATTAAGGGAAGTGAGGCAGAGGGGTGTAGTTCAGTGATTTATTTAATAACAGTGCTAGTGGTTTGATAGTCGATTGTCAAATATTTCTGGTAGAAACTGAATCAATTTCATTCTGTGGTCAGCATATCAGACAGAAAGCTGTTATTGTCTCCATCATTTATCTAAGAAAATAATTATTCACTGAAAACACTGTTTAAACATTTTTGCCCCCTTATACTAAGCCGATTAGCATGGACTGATGCTGTACATGCTTCAACGCCAGTAGGGAATTAATGGCCTTCGGAGCATTTGTCATGCAGCACTCTCTTGCATGGCTTAGTAAAAGGGGAATTATGTTTTTAATTAGATTATGTATGTTTAATTTGTATAATACCTAGGACTACTGGATAAAGCAGCCTATAAATATTTTAAACAAAAAATAAATAAAACATTTCTGTCTAGTACAAGGGCTCTCAACCCAGTACATAGGTCACACCCAGCCAGTCAGGTTTTCAGGATACATATAATGCATATGTATGAGATAGATTTGCACACGTATGTATACTTTGGAGCAAAAGCAGGAGAGGGGAGATTACATAGCGACATTCAAATACCTATGTGACATAAATGCGCATGAGGCAAGTCTCATTGGAAAAGAAGCTCTGGAAAGAGAGGGCATATGATGAAGTTAACAGGTGATAGGCTCAGGAGAAATCTAAAGAAATACTTTTTTTTATAGAAAAGGGTGGTAGATGCATGGAATAGTCTCCCGGTAGAGGCGGTGGAAACAAAGACTGTGAATTCAAGAAAGCTTGAGACAGGCACGTGGGATCTCTTATGGAGAGGAAGAGATAGTGGATGTTGTGAATGGGCCATTTGGCCTTTTTCTGCCGTCATGTTAATATATCTTGGTTAGTACAGCATGGTCTGGCTATTAATCTCAAAACAAATGAAGTTACAATGGTCTCTAGTAACATTATATTGAACCAAGACCTTAAGAGTCAAATTAAATGATGCTGTGCTTCATTTAAAATTAGAAGTGACCTAGTTAGGTATTATATAGGAGGTACTATTGAATTTGCATGCAGCTGTACCTTCCCTTCCACTGCCATATCCAATATTTCTGTATCTTTCCTACTGTCTACCATCTCTCTCCCTGCCTTGTGCCTTAGATCAAACCTCTCTATTCCCATCCATGCAGCATCTCTCCCTTCCTCTCCTCCATTATCATGTGCATTATTTCTTTCTCCCCATACACCATCTCTCCCTGCCCTTTACCCTATATCCAACATTTCTCCCTCCCACCATATGCAAGATATCTCCCTCTCACTCCTTGCTATCTCTGCTGCTTCTCTCCCTTCCTCTCTTCCATCTCATCTTCAGTAATTCTTCCTCTTTCCTCTTCTCTCTTCCTTCATGTACAGCAGCTTTCCATCCCTTTTATCTCCCTACGCAGCACTTTCCTCCTTCCTATCCCCCTGGGCAGCAGCTTTTCATCCCTACCATCCCCTTGTGCAGCAACTTTTCATCCCTCCTATTCTTCTATGCAGCACCTCATGACCAACTCCCCACCCCCTTTGGACCTTCTAAAGTGATGGTAATGACCGGCTTGGCAGAGGCAGCGCAGTGAACAGGCTTCTCATGGCATGCCCACCAGAGCTTCCCTCTGTCATGCCCCAGAGGGGCAGGTCAGAAGAAGCCTGTTCTCTGTGCTGCCTCTGCCAAGTGCCAAGTCGGTCACCGCCACAGCTGCTGCTACTTTAGGAGGCCCCAAGGTATGGCAGGAGTCAGGACTCACTGAATTGGTGAGTCTGTATGCAGAATGTAAGGCAGTTGACTGTCAGCAAAAGCCAACATTAGTTTCCCTTTTAATTTCAGGGAGACTACTGGTGTGGGTCCAATCAATCCTTTTGGTATAATAGAGGCAGAATCTTAGGTGGACACTGGTTTGATATAGGAGCTGTTTGCATTGCAGGTCCCCAGGCACTCCTTCACTGGGTCCCTTTGGAGTTTCCCTGTGGCTTAGTGGGCTTAGTCCCATGTGGGGCCCCATGTCACACTCTCCAGCCAGTAGGATTACTGTTTTACCAGTGGCTTCCTTCTACCACCTCCTCCCTTGCTGGCTGTTTCCCTTTTACATATCTGAAAAATGGTTTACAATTTCTTGCTTCCTTGGCTAGTCTCTCCTCGTATTCTTTCTTGGCTTTTCTGACCACTCGGTGACATTCTTTCTGATGCTTCCTGTGCTCTTTCCAATTTCCTTCAGTTTAGTCCTTTTTCCACTTCTGAAATGATTTTTTCTTGTCTCCTATCACTGTCTTTACTTCATTGGTTATCCATGCTGGGTCTTTAGTCTGATTCTTTTTGCATCCTTTCCTAAATCTGGGTACATATAGGTTTTGTGCCTTGCTTACCGTGTCCTTGAGTAGGGACCAGGCTTGCTCCACAGTCCGAGCTTCCTTGGAGCTGTTTCTGAGCTTCTTCTTCACCATTTGTCTCATGGCATCATAGTTCCCTTTCTTGTTGCCTTGGTTCCTGTTGCCTTGGTTCTCTTCCCCTTTGGTAATCCTACTTCCACTTGGAACAGAATCATGTTGTGGTCACTTTTCCTAATGGTCCCATTACTTCCACTCCCTTTGCAGGTCCTTTCAGCCCGTTGAGGATCAGATCCAGGATTGCTGCCCCTCTCGTTGGTGTCTGGACACGTTGTTCCATGAAACAGTCTTGGACGGCTTCCAGGAACTCCGTTTCCTTCGTACATTTTGAATTTCCAAGACGCCAGTCTATCCCGGGATAGTTGAAATCTCCCATAACTATGGTGTTAGCGTTCTTGCATTCCTTTCTCAGCTCGGCTACCATTTCTGTATCCTCTGCTTCAGTTTGCCCAGGTGGATGGTAGAACAGTCCCATCTTTATCTTGTATCCGTTTCTTCCTGGTATTTTAATCCACAATGACTCCAGTTGTCCATTTGCCACTGCTGTATCCACACTGGTTGAGTGAATGGTGTCCCTTATGTATAGTGCTATTCCTCCTCCTTTCTGATAAGTCCTGTCTTTTCGGTAGAGTTTGTACCCTGGCAGTACTATGTCCCATTTGTTTTCCTCGTAAATAGGACATATAGAAATTCCCCCTTTACCAGTATATTCAGGGTTCTGGGACATTGATTGCCAGAGCTATATGTATAGAGGTAACCAACCACTTATAGAAATTCTCTGCCAGTTCCCATAAATCTATTAACCATAGAGAGACAAGCTGTTTCTCCCTACTCCAACCTGCTCACTTCCCCTTCTCATTTCAACTATTCTATACCATATTCTTTCTGCTGTTCTCAGGCTAAATTTTTTTTAAAACCTCTGAAACTTTCAAAAAGCCAATAGTAGTTCTCTGCTCTTGGCAATGGGAGGAGTCCACATAGAGTGCAGACAGCCTCCCCAGTGCCATGACATCAGAGGCTACAGCAGCCCACTGTTGAATTCCTGCACCTTGAAACCTCTGAAAGAATGAACAAAAGAATCCCCCATCCTCACATGTATTTGAAGAATTGAGAGCTGTAGTTATTGATCAGGTTATGCCAGGACCCAGGGGATGTAATATTCATAGATTTTTGCCCAGCGAAAAGAACAATGGATATATATGCTACATTCAGTGAAACCTCAGAATTGAATCACAACATTTTTGCTAACTTTTTTAAAAGGGCAATGTTGGAATATTTATGCTGTTTCCCTGAGGTAAATTGTCACTGGGGTAGTATACTTTAGGAGGACCAATTGAGGGCCTGGGATAGGCAAGTGGGATCTCTAAGAGAGAGAGAGAGAAAGAGATAATGGTTACTGCAGATGGGCAGACTAGATGGGCCATTTGGCCTTTATCTGCCGTCATGTTTCTATGTTGCCACATGGAATCACTGGATTAGTTGTGACTGCTTCTGCTGTTTTTTGTAAGAGAGTTGCCTGAGTTTGAAAGAAAGTAGGAAGCATATTGAAACAAGTCTTTTCATGTTGTGACATGTTTCAAGGTTACTCATGCACAGTTGCAGCTCAGTGCAAGTCTAACATTCTAAAAGATAGGATGTCAGGAGAGTCCATGTGCAAATCAAATAAGAAACTGATAGATTTGGAGCACCGTTCAGTTATAAAATTTCTCACAAAATAAGGGAAGTTTATGGTGAGTCTTCCCCATCATCCTACAAAGTAAAATTTTGGAGCAAGCAGTTTAAATGGGGTAGAGAGTCCATTGAAGATGACCCTCACACTGGATAGTCTGTGGAAGTAACTTCCTCAGAAATGTGCAAGAAAGTCGAGGATTTAATTTTGTCAGACAGACAAATTAAGGTTTTCCAAATAGCCAAAGAAATTGGCATCTTGGCAGATGCAGTTTGGAAAATAATTCATGAAAAGTTGGGCATGTCTAAGATAAGTGCAAGATGGGTTCCAAGAATGCTGATGCCATGTCAGAAGGCCATGAGCCTTCAGTGTTGTCGGGAGACCTTGGAGATGCTCCATGAAGACCATGAGATTTTTTTTTCATTGTTTGGTGACTAGAGATGAGACTTGGGTCTATCACAGAGATCCTGAGTCCAAAATGGAGTCAATGTAGTGGAAGCATAAGTCATTCCTCACCCCACAAAAGTTCAAGACAGAAAAATCTGCAGCCAAAGTCATGATAACTATCTTCTGGGATGATGAAGGACTTTTGCTTCTGGAGTTACGCCAATACAGTGATCACTTTGCGGGTGTCAATCAAGGAGAAAAACTCACAGCAAATGTGCTGCTTCTTCATGACAATGCACCAGTGCATGTTATTACAATCACACGCTGATATCTGAGAATGTGGGTTTCAGCAGCTGAACCATTCACCCTACAGACCTGACCTAGCTCCCCTAGATTATTTCCAGTTCCGAGTTTTGAAGAAATCTCTCCACAGACAGTGGTTTTCAAGTGATGAAGACGTCAAGGAAGCTGTGACGTCCTGGTTTGAAGGTCAAACAGAAGAATTCTTTTCAAAGGGGTTAAAGTCATTACAGGAAAAGTGGATGATGTGTGTGGAGCTATCAGGGAACTATACTGAAAAAAAAAAAAGAATTTTAAACACTTTTCTTTCCTACTGAGGTAGATAAATTATTGAACACTCCTCATAACTAGTTTATTTTGCTATGCTTTAATTAGAAAGAGAATATAATTAGCTAACAAACAGAGCTCCATGTTTCAGAGCAATGTATGCACATCTTGCTGTACTGCACAGCTATTACTAGGATCCATGAGGCAAAGGTTGTGCTATTTATATCCTGTGTATGGTGATCATCCTTACAAAAACATACAAGCTGAAACTATATCCCTTGTAAACAGTGTATGTAGTACTAGGAGGAATTATATCCCACTTGAACTAGGCTATAGACAGTAGTTCTGCTAATAAGTGATTAGGAGCAGTGCAGAAAGCTATGCGGTAAGCTGACTCAATGCACAACTTCTACTGTAAAATTAATCATTAAAAAAAATTCTGCACTATGCAGTAAGTAATCAGCTTACAAACTGCAGTCACAAATTCACAGCTCGTTGTGAAATGTACTATCTGACAGAAAAGAGATATGCTAATCTAACCCAGGGGTAGGCAATTCCAGTCCTCGAGAGCCGGAGCCAGGTCAGGCTTTCAGGATATCCACAATAAATATGCATGAGATAGATTTGCATCTCAAGGAGGCAGTGCATGCAAATCCATCTCATACATATTCATTGTGGATATCCTGAAAACCTGACCTGGCTCTGGCTCTTGAGGACCAGAATTGTCTATCCCTGATCTAACCTAATCTAGGAAGCTCTTTGCCTACAAAGGATCAAGGCGATTTACAATATCAAGAACCCGTGCATACCATGAGGAGTTGCAGATAATAAAGTTATTTTTTTAAAAACCATAAAAACACAATGAACTTTCCAGTATACAGTACACAAAACAAAACACCAGTTTTTTTCTGCACTGGCCCCTAGTCCCTGCTGGTCTAGTTGCCCAGTCTCCCTACAGTGCAATCTGACCTACGCCCTGTCCTGACTTCCCAAAAATCTCTGGTGGTGTGGTGACTCTAACCCCTCCCCCACTCTGTCTTTAAATAATTAAAGATATGGTGTCTAGCAGCAGCAACTCCCCCCCTAAAAAAAAAAAAGCTTATAAGAGTCAGATGCAATCCCACCCTCTCTTGCCTCTGGGTTGTAGAACTATTCATATACATAAGCTATCTTTTCCTTCGGTCAAAGGTTCTCGATCAACCGGTAAAATTGTTCAATCTTTTTCCTTTTTATTGATTGCACTAAGGAATGACCTTCCTTTTCAAATACAATCATGTATTTCTCTTTAGGTTTTCCATAAAATTTGAAAAACTATAGTGTTTCAACGTTTTTCAGAATGTAATTTTTAATGATCTATCTTAAAATCAACACATCCTTTGCAAACATATTTTTATTGTAAATTGAGTTGAGCCCTGTATTTATAGGGATGATCCGGTATATATATCTAAGATTTAGATTAGATTAGATCATGAGAAATGGAGGTGCCTAAGCCAATGCAGTGCATGTTGGGGTACAACGGGCGTGGCCAGTCTGCCAAAAAAGAAATGTAACACTAGTTCTTTGCCCTAAAACACTGCTATTGCATCTACAACTAGTTCAAAATGCAGCAGCAAGACTCATATACAGACTATGGAAATTGGAACATCTACAGCCCTACTATATGAAACTACATTGGCTGTCCATCACCGCCTTTAAGATCCTGAGAGGGAATGCCCCCGACTACCTAACAGAGTTGGTCGTCCTACTCCAGGGTGCCTCCAACAGATATTCCACCAGAAACCTTCTCCACTTGAAATTCCCAGCATGCAACAATATAAAGTCTACCAGACAAATTCCCCTATCCATCCAATGTCACTTAGCAAAATGCTGGAACCTACTACCACTTACACTATGATCTTGTGACCATTATTTCAGGTTCAGAAAACTTTTAAAAGCATTTCTGTACCAAGACAGGGAGCCAACCTGGAAGTAACTGAAATGGTAATTGTAAAAGCCCATTTCTAAACTGTCTAATGTAACTCCTGGGACATAACAATGAGCCAACAATGACCTACTTGTACTTGAACTATGACCTAACTGTACTACTAACTATACTGATCTACCTGTACTAGTAACCCCATTAAATGTTCAATGTTTAAACTGTCCATTGTAACTTCCTGGGTAACTGAGCCGACATCTTGTAATGCAATCTGACTTTGAACTGAATAGGTAAAGGTGGAATAGAAACCTGATTAACGTAACATAACATGTTCCTCTATTTGGTACAAAATAATTCTGAGAAATATCTTTCATTGAAGAAAATGTTATTATGTTTGACTGTTGTAACGGAAACATTTTTTTTTTTTTTTGTACAGGCAGTCCACAGGTAAAGAACGAGTTAAGTTCTTAAAGCTGTTCTTGAGTCGGATTTGTATGTAACTCACAACTTGTGGTTTTTAAGATTCCAGCTGCTTACCTTAGCTCCCAGCTAACAAAAGGGCCAACTATCTCTACCAATGTTCCCTCAAAGGTACAGCATTCACAACCACACACTGTTCTTAATGTAGCCATGCATCATTCCTGAATCTGCTACAGGAGAAGTGTAGGAATCTTTGCCACTAGAAATACTGCTCACTGAAATCAAATGAAGCCATAACCGTGTACTTAAGTTGGGTGTCTGTAACTCGGGGACTGGCTGTATATTTTTTTTTTTCAGTAGCAGTTTCCAGTGCTATTCTTTGGAGGACATTAATATAGACAATGACCAGACAACAGTTATCACATATAGATGTAGACGATGATGTCTAAGGGCTCCTTCTACTAAGGTGCGCTAGCGTTTTTAGTGCATGCAGGAAATTACCACGCACTACACTTCTAGAACTAACGCCAGCTCAATGCTGGCGTTAAGGTCTGGCACGCACGGCAATGTAGCGCGTGCTATTCCACGCGTTAAGGCCCTAGCGCACCTTAGTAAAAGGAGCCCTAAATGTACAAGTAAATGTACAAATATCACAACTGGCTTTTGCAGGTCCACTTATTCTGTCAGTGACTGTTTCCATAGTCTATTATCCTTAGCTCATTTTGTACCAGTCCAATAAAGGAAGTATGGTAATATAGTCATTACTAGTTGAATAAGAAGGTATTAGGTGAAACTTGTGTTTACAGATAAGAACATAAGAAGTTGCCTCCACTGGGTCCGACCGAGGTCCATCTCGTCCAGCGGTCCGCTCCCGCGGCGGCCCATCAGGTCTGCGACCTGTGAAGTGGTTTCTGACCACTTTTATAACCTACCTCAAGTTCTATCTGTACCCCTCTATCCCTTTATCCTCCAGGAACCTATCCAAACCCTTCTTGAACCCCTGTACAGAGTTCTGGCCTATCACTTCCTCCGGAAGCGCGTTCCATGTGTCCACCACCCTCTGCGTAAAAAAGAATTTTCTAGCATTTGTTCTAAACCTGTCCCCTTTCAATTTCTCCGAGTGACCCCTAGTGCTTGTGGCTCCCCTCAGTTTGAAGAATCTGTCCTTATTTACTCTCTCTATGCCCTTAAGGATTTTGAAGGTTTCTATCATGTCCCCTCTAAGTCTCCTCTTCTCCAGGGAGAACAGCCCCAGCATTTTTAACCTGTCAGCGTATGAAAAATTTTCCATACCATTTATTAGTTTAGTCGCCCTCCTCTGCACTCCCTCGAGTACCGCCATGTCCTTCTTGAGGTACGGTGACCAGTATTGAACACAGTACTCCAGGTGCGGGCGCACCATTGCGCGATACAGCGGCATGATGACTTCCTTCGTCCTGGTTGTAATACCTTTTTTGATGATGCCCAGCATTCTGTTTGCTTTCTTTGAGGCTGTCGCACATTGCGCCGATGGTTTCAGTGATGTGTCGACCATCACCCCCAGGTCCCTTTCAAGGTTACTCACCCCTAGCAGTGTTCCCCCCATTTTGTAGCTGAACATCGGGTTCTTTTTCCCTACATGCATGACCTTGCATTTTTCTACGTTAAAACTCATTTGCCACTTTTTTGCCCAGTCTTCCAGTTTCGTTAGGTCCCTTTGCAGGTCTTCACAGTCTTCCGTGTTTCTAACCCTGCTGCAGAGTTTGGTGTCATCAGCAAATTTGATAACCTCACATTTTGTCCCTGCCTCCAGATCGTTAATAAATATATTGAACAGTAGAGGTCCCAGCACTGACCCCTGCGGAACTCCGCTCGTAACCCATTGCCAGTCTGAGTATTGGCCTTTTACTCCAACCCTCTGCTTCCTGCCCGCCAACCAGTGTTTGATCCATCGGTAGATATCCCCTTGCACCCCGTGGTACCACAGCTTTTTA
The DNA here is from genome assembly GCF_902459505.1 of Geotrypetes seraphini. Lineage (NCBI taxonomy): Eukaryota > Metazoa > Chordata > Amphibia > Gymnophiona > Dermophiidae > Geotrypetes > Geotrypetes seraphini. Next base: position 313,092,816 of record NC_047084.1, on the reverse strand, counting down.
AGTAGCCGTTCGTGAGGTACCTTGTCGAAGGCTTTTTGGAAGTCAAGGTAAATGATGTCTATGGATTCCCCCTTATCCATCTGGCTGTTTATTCCCTCAAAGAAGTACAGCAAGTTCGTGAGGCATGACCTTCCCTTGCAGAAGCCATGTTGGCTCGCCTTCAGTTGTCCATTGTTTTCTATGTATTCGCATATTGTGTCCTTTACCATTGCTTCCATCATCTTCCCTGGAACCGAGGTCAAGCTCACAGGCCTGTAGTTTCCCGGGTTACCCCTTGATCCCTTCTTAAAGATAGGCGTGACATTCGCTATTTTCCAGTCCTCTGGGATCTCCCCTGTTTTTAGGGAGAGGTTACATATTTGGTGAAGTGTCTCTGCTATTTCATTTCTCAGTTCTTTTAGTACCCTTGGGTGGATGCCGTCCGGGCCCGGTGATTTGTCGCTCTTTAGTCTGTCTATCTGCCTGAGGACATCCTCTTTGCTCACCTCTAGTTTTACCAGCCTTTCATCTTGTTCTCCGTTTATAATCTCCTCGGGTTCCGGAATATTGGTTGTGTCCTCTCTGGTGAAGACTGACGAGAAGAATTTGTTTAACCTGTCAGCTATCTCTTTTTCCTCCTTTATCGCTCCTTTCCTATCTCCGTCATCCAGTGGTCCCACTTCCTCTCTGGCTGGTTGTTTCCCTTTCACATACCTGAAGAAGGGTTTGAAGTTTCTTGCTTCTCCTGCCAGTCTTTCCTCATATTCTCTCTTTGCTTTCCTGACCTCTCGATGACATTCTTTCTGGTGTCTTTTGTGCTCTTCCTGGTTTTCCTTTGTTGGTTCCTTTTTCCATTTCTTGAAGGATGATTTCTTGTCGCTTATCGCCTTTTTAACTGCAGATGTTATCCATGCTGGGTTTTTAGTTCGATTTTTTTTGCACCCTTTCCTAAACCTTGGGACGTACAGGTCTTGTGCCTCGAGCACTGTGCATTTAAGCAGTGTCCAGGCTTCCTTTACGGTCTTCACCTTTCCTGAGCTGCTGGTGAGCTTTTTTTCCTACCATTTTCCTCATGTCCTTGTAGTTTCCTTTTCTGAAGTTGAGTGCTGTCGTTGTGGTTCTTTTCACCTTGGTTGTTCCCATGTTTAATTTGTATTGGATCATGTTGTGATCGCTGTTCCCTAACGGTGCTAGTACCTCCACTTCCTTTGCGGGTCCCTCTAGCCCGTTGAGGATTAGGTCTAGAGTGGCATCCCCTCTCGTTGGTTCTGTGACCAGCTGCTCCATGAAACAGTCCCTTATCGCCTCTAGGAATTTAGTTTCTCGCGTGCACTTTGAGTGCCCAATGTCCCAGTCTATTCCCGGATAGTTGAAGTCCCCCATAACCACCACCTTTTCTGTTTTGCACACCTGTCTCAGTTCGGCCTCCAGGTCTAGGTCGTTTGTTTCTGGCTGTCCTGGTGGGCGATAGTACAGTCCCAATTTGATGTCAGCTCCTTCCCCTCCTGTCAGCTTAACCCATAGTGACTCCAGACTGTCTGCCCTTATTGTTGTTTCGATTCTGGATGAGGCAATGGAGTCCTTTATATACAGTGCTATTCCTCCCCCCTTCTTGTGTGCCCTGTCCTTCCTGTAGAGTTTGTACCCTGGCAGGGCCACATCCCATTTGTTGTCCTCTGACCACCATGTTTCTGTGATTCCTATTATGTCTATGTCCTTTTTTCTGGCTATAACTTCTAGCTCCCCCATTTTAGTTCTTAGGCTTCTAGCATTTGTATATAGGCAATTTAAGCATTTGTATATAGGCAATTTAAGATAGATAGAGTATTTAAAAAAATTGTTTATAACAGGAATAAAATAAATTTATTTGTATGTCAGAATCAGAAAGGAAGAGGGACGTAAGAAAACTAAGGGACTGATTCTAGAAATGGCAGCTTAAGCTAGGTAGCGGTAGGTGATGTGCTACTGCCTAACTTAATTGACCATAACGTTAAAAAGTCATTAAACTGGCATTAAGAAAAAAAAAATTTGCTGCCTGCTGTTGCCTCCCAAACCGACACCCTAATTGCGGCTACAGAGGTGCCTAAAGTCGAAGAAGGAGAGGCTAATGCCGGAAATTGCCTTAGGCATCGTTACATGCCTCCGGAGCTGCAATTTACATGAAACATAAGTGCTGGAAATGTATTATTATTATTATTACGTCTTCAAAATGCCGGTGTACATTTCACATAGCCGCGAGTCTGCAACCGGCGCTGGTGCATGATTGACACGTGACCGGCGCCCAGTTTGGAGGCACCAGCTGATGCCTGTACTGGTTCCAGAATCCAGCCCTAGGAAGGGGAATATTAAGCGGCGTCAGTCAACATTTTTATATACCATGCTACCAGTTGAATTAGACCCACATATTCAGTGCTGGGTCAAACCCAGATACCAGCATTGAATATTCGGATCATGGTTGTCACCCAGAAATTATGTGGGTATGGCCAATATTCAGTGCCTACCTTGATAGCTAACCTGTAAAATTAGGACTGCCTTTTGTACAGTCCTTTCATATCCAGTTAACATATCCTGGTACTTGCCTAACTTCTGGCTGTGCCCCAACTCTGCACCCGGGCCACCTCGGCACTAACTGGAGAATGTCATGAAGGTCAAAGGAATGGAAAACAAAGATGAAAATGTTATTATGCCCTTGTATCATAGAAACATAGAAACATAGAAAGATGACGGCAGAAAAGGGCTACAGCCCATCAAGTCTGCCCACTCTACTGACCCACCCAATTTAGTCTGTGTGCTAATGACCCAATTCTTTAACTTGATCTTCGTAGTGATCCTACGTAGGTGTCCCATTTATTCTTAAAGTCAGGTACGCTGGTGGCCTCAACCACTTGCACCGGAAGCTTGTTCCAGCGATCTATCACTCTTTCCGTGAAGAAGTACTTCCTGGTGTCGCCATTAAATTTCCCTCCTCTGAGTTTGAGCGGATGTCCTCTTGTGGCCGAGGGTCCTTTGGGAAAGAAAATGTCATCTTCCACCTCGACACGTCCTGTGATGTACTTAAATGTCTCAATCATGTCCCCCCTCTCCCTACGTTCCTCAAGAGTGTAGAGCTGCAGTTTGTGCAGTCTCTCTTCGTATGAGAGACCCTTGAGCCCCGAGATCGTCCTAGTGGCCATCCGCTGAACCGACTCGACTCTGAGCACGTCTTTATGGTAATGTGGCCTCCAGAATTGCACACAGTATTCCAGATGAGGTCTCACCATGGCTCTGTATAGTGGCATTATGACTTCAGGTTTCCGGCTGACGAAACTTCTTTTGATACAACCTATCATCTGCCTTGCCATGGATGAGGCCTTCTCCACTTGTTTGGCAGCCTTCATATCTGCACTGATGATTACTCCTAAATCTCGTTCTACTGAAGTCCTAGCCAATGTTTCTCCATTCAAGGTGTAAGTTCTGCATGGATTACCGCTACCAAGGTGCATGACCTTACATTTCTTAGCGTTGAAGCCCAGCTGCCAGGTCGAGGACCAGCATTCCAATGTAAGCAGGTCCTGCGCCATACTGTCTTGCAAGTTGCTTTCACTTACTATATTGCATAGTTTGGCGTCGTCGGCGAATAATGTTACTTTACCTTGAAGCCCTCGAGTCAAGTCCCCTATGAATATGTTAAAAAGGAGTGGACCCAGGACCGAGCCCTGCGGCACTCCGCTGGTCACCTCCGAAGTCTCAGAGAGGGTGCCGTTGACCACCACCCTCTGACGTCTGCAACTCAGCCAATCGTTGACCCATGTAGTCAGTGTCTCGCCTAACCCCATCGATTTCATTTTGCTTATCAGCCTGCGATGTGGGACGCTATCAAAAGCCTTACTGAAGTCTAAGTACACGACGTCCAGAGACTCTCCCGAGTCTAGCTTTCCTGTTACCCAGTCAAAGAAGCTTATGAGATTGGATTGGCAGGACCTACCCTTGGTAAAACCATGTTGACTGGGATCCCTTAGGTTCCCCTCATCCAAGATCGTGTCTAATTCACGTTTAAGTAGTGTTTCCATGAGTTTACACACTATTGATGTGAGACTCACCGGCCTGTAATTCGCAGCCTCTGCCCTGCAACCCTTTTTGTGCAGAGGGACGACATTAGCTGTTTTCCAGTCCAGGGGGACTCTCCCCTTACTTAGGGAGAGATTGAAGAGCATGGATAACGGCTCCGCCAGGACATCAGCCAGCTCTCTGAGCACTCTTGGGTGCAAATTGTCCGGTCCCATGGCTTTGTTCACCTTGAGTCTTGACAGTTCGCTGTAAACATCAGCTGGTGTGAACTCAAATTTCTGAAACGGGTCTTCCGCGCTTGGTGTTGCTTCCAGCTGTGGCCCATGCCCTGGTTTCTCGCAGGTGAAGACTGAGCAGAAGTATTCATTCAGTAGTTTGGCTTTATCAGAATCTGCTTCCAGATAATTTCCGTCCAGTGTTCTAAGGCGTACTATCCCGTCTGTGTTCTTTTTCCTGTCACTAATATACTTAAAGAAGGATTTGTCACCTTTTTTGATGTTCTTTGCTAAAGTTTCTTCCACTCGAAGTTTGGCCTCCCTAACCGCTGTTTTGACCGCTGCAGACTTGGTCTTATATTCAATGTTAGCTTCCCCTTTCCCGGGATGTTTGTAGGAGAGAAATGCCTTTTTCTTCTCCTTGACGAGGTACGAGACCTCATCTGTGAACCATTGGGGTTTCTTATTTCTTTGTTGTTTATTTACTGATTTTATGTAGCGGACAGTTGCCTCGTGTAGGGTCAATTTCAGGGTTGACCACCAATCCTCCACACTATCAGTCACTGCTTTGTCCTGCAGCATTTGATGGACGAAATCTCCCATGCGTGCGAAGTCAGTGCCCCGGAAATTGAGTACCTTCGTTTTTGTTTGCGATCTAGGGAAGCCATTCCTAAGGTTGAACCATACCATGTTGTGGTCACTGGTGGCTAGCGTTTCTCCTACTGAGACCTCCGATACGCTTTCCCCGTTTGTGAGTACCAGGTCCAGGATCGCCTGGGCCCTAGTGGGCTCTAGTACCAATTGATTGAGCCGTACTCCCTTCATGGACGTTAATAGCCTCCTGCTACTACAAGTTGTTGCTGAGAGTGTGTTCCAATCTGCATCAGGCATGTTGAAGTCCCCTAGCAGAACAGTGTCCCCCCGTAGAGTGATGTTCTCTATGTCTTCAATTAGTTCCGTGTCCTGTTCCTCCGATTGTCTTGGAGGTCTGTATACCACTCCAAGATACAGGCATTTTTCTCTGCCTCTGGCCAGGTTTACCCAGATGGATTCCCCGGTGTACTTAACATCTGTGATCCTGGTTGTTTTGATGTTCTCTTTGATGTAGAGGGCTACCCCTCCTCCTGACTTTCCCTCTCTGTCTTGGCGAAGCAGGTTATATCCTGGTATAGTCATATCCCACCCATGAGAGTCTGTGAACCAGGTTTCGGATATTGCCACTACGTATCGCTCTATGGTACGGCCGCACCTCGAATACTGTGTGCAGTTCCGGTCGCTGTATCTCAGAAAAGATACAGCAGAATTAGAAAAGGTACAAAGAAGGATGGCAAAAATGATAAAAGGGATGGGATGATTTCCCTATGAGGAAAGGCTAAAGCGGTTAGGGCTCTTCAGCTTGGAGAAGAGGCAGCTCAGGGGTGATATGATAGAGGTCTATAAAATAGTGAGTGGAGTGGAAAGGGTAGATGTGAATCGCTTGTTCACTCTTTACAAAAATATTATGAAGCTACTAAGTAGTAGATTTAAAACAATCAGGAGAAAATATTTATTCACACAACTTGTAATAAACTCTGGAATTCATTGCCAGAGAATGTGGTGAAATCAGTTAGCTTAGCAGGGTTTAAAAAAGGTTTAGATAATTTCCTAAAAGAGAAGTCCATAGCCATTATTGAGATGGCTTGGGGAAATCCACTGCTTATTCCTAGGACAAGCAGCATAGAATCTGTTTTGCTACTTGGGATCTTGCTAGGTACTTGGGTCCTGGGTTGGCCACTGTTGGAAACAGGATACTGGGCTTGACAGACCTTCGGTTTGTCCCAGTATGTCAATTCTTATGTTCTCCAGCCCAATTAAAACATAAGAACATAAGAGTAGCCATGACTAGTTGTCCATCTAGTTAGTATCCTGTTTCCAACAGTGGCCAAATCATGCTGAATATCAACCCCTAAAGGACTAACAATAAACTACTAAGAATAGCTAGCATAATTTTTGTTTTGTCTTATTAGTATGTCACGATTTGGAGTCCTCTCTGCTTTTATATAAACCTCTCTAATATTGTGATTGTAAAAAGAATCCAGAACTTTTACCATAGGTTAACAGCATCATCAAACAACCTGAGTGGACATAACTGAAGCTTTTACATGGAAAAGACAACAATTTGGGACCATGTTCTTGTCTTGTTTTGCGCCCAAGCGTAAATTGTGGACACTGACAATTTGAGACCTGATTTTATAAAGGGTGCCTAAAAATTAGACACTGAGGGAAGCACCACCTAGTGCTTGTCAATTGTCACTTAGGCACCGTTTATAGAATCAAGGTTAGTGGCACCTAAAATGCATTTAGGCGTCCCCTATTTATGCCAGGGGGTTCTTGGTCTAAATACTGGTAGGTAAGGGGTCCTTTTACTAAAATGCGGTAGCCAATTTAGCGCACGCTATAAATTAGCAGGTGCTAAATGCTAACGTGTCCAATATATCCTACAGACGCGTTAGCATTTAGCGTACACTAAATCGCCAACCGCACCTTAGTAAAAGACCCATTAAGTCTGTTTTAGGCACCTACTTGGAAAACATGCCCAAGATCTAACCAAGATTTGCCTTTAATCATGCCCACTTTCTGGAAGGCACCTGCCACCCAATTAATTTTAATTTAAGCTAATTAAACCAATTAAAACTTATTATTGGTGCCAATTAAGCCTATTAAATAATTAAGCTAGATGACTAGATCAGCTAGCTGTGCCGATCTAGGTACCTAACTTCAGGTGCCATGTATAGAATCTGGGCCAAAATGCGGGAATTAATCTTTTCCTAAGAAGATCCTTACTCTACTCTACTAACTGTAGCGTGTGCTAAATTGATCAGATTTGTCTAAGACCTGCTTCTAGTGAATCCATGTTGCTTCAGGTTCTGTAATTTAAAAAAATTCACAATTAAGAGTTCAGTGTTAAACTGTTAGAATGCCTAGTGATGCCTACGTAGAGGCATCCTGAGGTGCCTAATGACACCTACCTGGTTAGGGGCGGAGAGTAGGCATCAGAGGTAGGCGCCAGTAAATTAGGCTTGGTAAAACCTGGTCTAATATGCCGGTGCCTAGCAATGACTAAGGCGCCTCTAGGTGTGATTCTATAAATGGCGCCAACAATGTAGGTACTATTTATAGAATCCAACCTTTACTGCCTACAAAATAGGCATGTACTAATGGTCCCACACTAATGAGAAAATTAGTGCATGGTCATTAATAGAAAAATTCAGCCATTTAACCTTTGCAGGAAAAATGGCCTTAGCACGCAGGAATGATCCATATAAGGACACACTAAGACACTTTTTACCACAGTTTGGTGAAAAGGCTCCTTAGTGCGTGAATGCAGGAGGGTTGAACACAGGCAAACGACATGTTGCATGTGGCTTATAGAATAGTGAAGTTATGTGTGTAAATGCCACATGTAGGCATGCCATTTGTGCCAGCCATAGATCTGGTCTAAGCAGCTCAGCCTCAGATGAGCCTAAACGTAGGTGTGTTGGGGTCGACCTATGCCAGCATTCTATACAAACAATTATGTGAGGAAAATTTGGAGTCACAGTCTGTATAAAGTGGGGGTCTACGTTGTGGCACTCAGTTATAGAACTGCCTCCTCTACGTATTAGCTCCACTATGTTGGAGCTTCATTCCAAAACATTAGGAAGGTTCCCTTACTAGATTTGAAGCAGGTTTTAAGGCCTACTATTTTTCCCAAAGGTTTGGGGGCTGAGTGTCTCCATGCCGCTGGATGTTGTGGTCCTTGGCGGACCCTGCAGGCATTCTTTTTTCTCTTCTGAATTCTCTTCATTTTATTATCGATTTTAAACCACTCTGATATTTTCAATGAAGGCCAGTTTATACAATTTTGTAATATGCATCAGCAGAAACAAACATTAGCAAAAGCTGAAAAATTGCCATTCATTTTTTGTACAGGAGTGTGCATGGCTAAGAAAATGAGGAAGCCCAGCTGCTGATATTTGCAGCCTCGGTCACTACAGTGGAATAATCCACTCCAGAATACTGTTAGATCAAAACTATTTACTTGTTTTAATTTAGAATTTCCAGGATTACTGCCAAGGAAATAAAGCAGTGGGAGCATAAATATTATTTTTGATCCCAAAATACACTGTAGTCTGGTTTTCCATGGAGTGTGAATAAAAGGGGGAGATTATGGCTCTCGTGGGATCGGTGTGTGAGCTTCATGGATGGTGGGAGCTGCTTTTTAGACACCACTGTCTTTTCACCGTGTGCTCAGTGAATCGCAGATGATGATAATGTGCACAGTTCTGATTCAGACAGTAATTATATCCAAACAGGATATTTTGCATGCATGTGAAACCTAAATAAGCAAATGAGGCCATTCAGTTTGAAACTGTAAAGCATCACAAAAGGCCAAAGATTTCCACCCAGTCTGGGACCTAAGTCCACTACCTCGATGTTTTTGATGGTCTGTTTGGCTTCCTTCTAAAATCCAAGGTAAATATAAATATAAAATGCAAACATGCACGTACGCGTATTTTTAGAAAGAGAGCAAGAATGATAAAATTCAGAAACTATTTGTTTGCAGAACCATAAAAATATTTGCCACTTTTCATCAAGTTAAACATTTGTATTTTTTACTGTATTATTGTATTTCGCTGATTGTCCAGCTCTTTTTAGTGTAAACCGCCTAGAACTTTTGGCTATGGTGGTATAAAAGAATAAAGTTATTATTAAGTTAGTATTATTAAAAAGGGACCTTAAGGTATAATTGATAAAAGCGCCTCATTCTCCTCTTTCCTAGCATATAACAATTTCTCCTTTTGTGGTGCTCTTACAGATAAATCCCCACTTGACAGAGACTATGGTTGTATTTACCTTTATCCCAGGAAGTCCAGGAAGCCCAGGAAGCCCTGGTTCACCCTATATAGGAAAATTATATACAATTATAGAACACTTTTCACAACTAATTGGAATCCGGAAGAAGCATTTGTGTACATACATTTCAGGTCTGATCATTGGAAGATCATAAAGGCAGACCTGCAGTTCAACTCAGAGAAACCCAAGGCCTATAAAATCCAAATGATCCTATAATTCATACTCTACGAACCCATGCTAAGGTAATTACATATAATACCAGTAAGTATGTTGTAATGGTGATTCATGGCCAAACAATGGTAATCAGCAGCTGGTTATTGGTGGAAGGCCTCAACTGGAATTTAAGCTTAGAATGAGTTCAGAGTCCTGAGGAAGATATTTAGCTAGCAAACACACACAAAGCACTTGTGAGGGCTCCACCACCTGCCCTGCCTCTGTTTAAGGCACTGGCCCTTCTGTCTACTTTCTCTTTGCTGCCATTTTGATCCTACTTCTGCCTCCTTTAGGCCACATGGGTTCGCAGATCCAAAGCACAACTAGAACACAGCGGCAGGAGGACCTGGACAGCAGCTAGGGTGGGCATAGACCAGGGGGTAGGCAATTCCTGTCCTCGAGAGCCGGAGCCCGTTCAGGTTTTCAGGATATCCACAATAAATATGCATGAGATAGATTTGCATCTCAAGGAGGCAGTGCATGCAAATCCATCTCATACATATTCATTGTGGCTATCTAGTGTGACCATATGGCTCCAGAAAAAAGGGGACGGATTAAGACATCCGGGTTTTACTTCCATTGAAAGCAATGGAAGTAAGGAGAACAGATTGAGACATCTTGGTTGCTTTCAATGGAAGTAAAACCCGGATGTCTCAATCCGTCCCCTTTTTTCTGGAGCCATATGGTCACACTATGGATATCTGAAGACATGACCTGGCAACGGCTCTCGAGGACCGGAATTGTCTACCCCTGGCATAGACCCTGGGGCTGCTCCAAGTATGTTGTGGTATTTGTAGAAGCCTCTTGATCCTGGTGTTGTAGGAGCAACTCTGTCTACGGGGGGGGGGGGGGAGGGGGACACATGCACACAGGTATATCCTACCACATGCCAACATGTACATCACTTTGAAGTTTGATTAAGCGATTCATCAAATCCTAAATAAACTTGGAAACTTGGAACATGCATTGCTTCTGGCTAAGCGCGTTTTATATATAGTAGAGATAAATGTAGCAATCGCATCCGTTGAATACGATAAGAAATGGCGTAATGTCTGGAAGTCTCCTAATCATGGAAGCAGGTAGTAGGCCCCTGTGGGCAAAGGATTCAGGTCAGACTACCAGTAAAATAAAACTAGTGCTCTGCTGTTAGAATGAGATTAATTACCACTTGCACCTAGTCTGGAGTGCTCTGCAGGGATTGCTACTACCTAATGAGTCCAGTTAGTCAGCAAGGTATGCACGTAGCCTTTGGGGAGAAAGGGAATTAGGGGATAAGTATCAGTAATGCAATTATTCCCAATTCAGTGGCCAAAGGAACACGAGTTAAGGACACAAGCTACATATAGGCTTACCTAAATTCACTGAAACTATTGTGCATGAGCCAAGGTAATTAATCACTGCCTGGTGTGATGGCAGCACTTGGGTTTGAAAAGGAGGGAGTGGCAGATTTTAGGAATCGCTCAAGCTCATCTGCTGTTCTTTAAAGTTTAACACTGCTGATCCCATCTTGTATCAAAACTACTACTGCAAACGTGCTGGCATGACACATGTCTTTTTGCATATTACTTTCTTATAGAGAGTTTTGGTTAACCCCTTTTGTACAGCACTAAGAGGCCCTGTTTATTATGCTGCGTTAGGATTTTAATGAGTGCCAACTGTTATGCAGAGCTCGGTAGTTAACATGTCATGTTAACAGTTCAAGTTTTATTAGGATTATATATACTGCCTATCAAGGTCATATAAGTGGTTTTACAATCAGGTACTCAAGCATTTTCCTTATCTGTCCCAGAGGGCTCACAATCTATCTAGCATACCTGGGGCTATGGAGGATTAAGTGACTTGCCCAAGCTCACAAGGAGCAGCGCAGGGTTTGAACCCACAACCCCCAGGGTGCTGAGGCTGTAGCTTCAACCACTGCGCCACACACTCATATGTGTTCGTTGCCATGTTGAATACCTAAACACAGAGATTCAAATTAAGGATCGTGGGAAGAGCAGAGAGTCTCCCTTGAAGTTAATCTGGGTGCTGTTAATCTCTTTTAACTGCAATTGCGGCATATAATGCAGAATAGTTAGATACACCCTCCAAATGTGTAATTATCTGTATTTTGTATTTATGACTGTGTCGTTTAATGTGTGGAACTACCCGGAATACCTGCAACAGTCACCATGGAGCGTTTTCTTAAATAGGAGTGCCCGCCTCCCCCTGTTGCGACAAAGCTTAGCCAGCCAATAGGCTGCAGGGAAAAGCAGGACTGAAGGTTGCTAAGGCACTGTCTCTTCATGTAGCACAAACATTGACACAGTGTCATTAAGACCACCCATCACAAAACTCATGCTCAAGGGAGACAGGCCTTGAGCGATACAAATTTAAGGGCACTCTGAACACTGTACATTAGTTTAATAATGAAGCCAAGGGGCCCTTTTACTTGCCACAGATTAAAATTCACTTCTGCAGGGCATGCTCAGGTGTCCCATGGTAGCTTTGGCATCTGCACATGTTTCCCATGCACTAAAAGATACTTATTTTTTTTAGTGCTGGAGGCATGTTTGGAGGCAGAGAGTAGGCCTACCCAGTGCTAATTAGTTAGTGCAGCTACATCGCTGCACACTAACCAGTTAGTGTTGTGGTTAGTGCATGAGCCCTTACCACCTGCAAAATAGGTGTAGTTAAGAGCTCATGCACTAATGGCCATGCACTAATGGGAAAATTAGTGTGCGGCCGTTAATGGAGTAAATAGAAAAAGTAGCTATTTTACAGCCACACTAAAATTAGTCTCAGTGCACGGGAAGCCCATTGCAGGCCACCTTTTAGCCCTATGTGAGATAAGACCAGGAAATGGATGCAGGTTTCATTTTCAGCAATTTATAGGGCACCTATTACCAAAACATGCTTAAATATGGATTGAGCACATTTTAACATGGGTCTTTCTCGTGGGACTAGTAGACGCTCAATGAAGTTACAGGGAAGTACTTTTAAAACCAAGAGGAAGAAATATTTTTTCGCTCAGAGAATAGTTAAGCTCTGGAACGTGTGGACGTGGTAAGAGCGAATAGCGTAGCTGGTTTTAAGAAAGGTTTGGACAATTTCCTGTAGTAAAAGCCCATTGACTGTTATTGAGAAAGACATGGGGGAAGCCACTGCTTGTCCTGAATCGGTAGCATGGGTTTCTGCCAGGTACTAGTGAAAATCAATGAAAACAAGAGAAAAAGGAGTCCCTCAGGGTTCGGTGCTGGGGCCGATACTGTTCAATATGTTTGTGAGTGACATTGCTGAAGGGTTAGAAGGAAAAGTGTACCTTTTTGCAGATGATACCAAGATTTGTAACAGAGACACCGAAGAGGGAGTGGAAAATATGAAAAGGATCTGCAAAAGTTAGAGGAATGGTCTAATGCCTGGCAACTAAAATTCAATGCAAAGAAATGCAGAGTAATGCATTTGGGGATTAATAATCGGAAGGAACCGTATATGCTGGGAGGAGAGAAGCTGATATGCACGGACGGGGAGAGGGATCTTGGGGTGATTGTGTCCGAAGATCTAAAGGCGAAAAAAACAGTGTGACAAGGCAGTGGCTGCTGCCAGAAGGATGCTGGGCTGTATAAAGAGAGGCGTAGTCAGTAGAAGGAAGAAGGTGTTGATGCCCCTGTACAGGTCATTGGTAAGGCCCCACTTGGAGTATTGTGTTCAGTTTTGGAGACCGTATCTGGCGAAGGACGTAAGAAGACTTGAGATGGTCCAGAGGAGGGTGACGAAAATAATAGGAGGCTTGCGCCAGAAGACGTATGAGGAGAGACTGGAAGCCCTGAATATGTATACCCTAGAGGAAAGGAGAGACAGGGGAGATATGATTCAGACGTTCAAATACTTGAAGGGTATTAACGTAGAACAAAATCTTTTCCAGAAAAAGGAAAATGGTAAAACCAGAGGACATAATTTGAGGTTGAGGGGTGGTAGATTCAGGGGCAATGTTAGGAAATTCTACTTTACAGAGAGGGTAGTGGATGCCTGGAATGCGCTCCCGAGAGAGGTGGTGGAGAGTAAAACTGTGACTGAGTTCATGAACTGAGTGTGGGATGAACACAGAAGATCTAGAATCAGAAAATAACATTAAATATTGAACTAAGGCAATTACTGGGAAGACTTGCATGGTCTGTGGCTGTATATGGCCGTTTGGTGGAGGATGGGCTGGGGAGGGCTTTAATGGCTGGGAGGGTGTAGATGGGCTGGAGTAAGTCTTAACAGAGATTTTGGCAGTAGGAACCCAAGCACAGTACCGGGTAGAGCTTTGAATTCTTGCCCAGAAATAGCTAAGAAGAAAAAATTAAAAAATTAAAATTGAATCAGGTTGGGCAGACAGAATGGACCATTCGGGTCTTTATCTGCCGTCATCTACTATGTTACTATGTTAGTGACCTGGACTGGCCACCTAGAGGACGGGCTACTGGGCTAGATGGACCATTGGACTGACCCAGTAAAACTATTTTTATGTTCTGATGTGCTAAGTTCTTATTTTACACAGCAGTATAGTAAGGCTTTTTTATTTTATTTATTTATTTTTGCAGGTGCTGTGCTTATTTTTCTATAAGTGTATGGAACTTGCAAAAAAATATTGCAGGAGGTCTTATTGTTGCCCATGCCTGTTCCCTACCCATTGTGCACTGACAAATTGCCACAAAACATTTTAACGTTTTACATATGTGTTTTCCCCATGTTAAGTGCATATTAGCACTGAATGCAGTTTAGTAAAAGAACCCCTATGTGAGCTGTTTATAAATTGTGTCAAACACAAACCAGGCCTTCCTGCTGTCCATAGAACAATGTCCCTGAAACATATGGCATTTAAGTATGTCTGGGTAGACGGCGTGATGAATTGAAGTCTCTTTTCTATGTGAAATCCTTGGAAAGTGGGGCTGTAAAAGAGATGCAATATGTGCAGTACTTCCCACTGAATTGCTGTCCAGCACCATTCTGAAGCCAGCACAGGGATGTGTATTTATGGCCCGGCATGCATTCCTGCCTTGTTTGCTCTGATGTCTTTTATAGAATAAAGGGACTTCTAAGAAAGCTGAGTTAAAAAATAAATAATCTACCTTGAGTTTAATGTGGAATGATATTTTGCAAATTGAAGAGAAGAGTTCCATAACCCGTTAAGTACAAAAAGCTGTTTATTGGAAAAATGCAAGCTTTTATTTTAAGAATTCTACCTAATATAAGTATTTTTTAAGCCTAATATCATATACCTTACAAATAAAAGTCTTTTAGTGCAAAACGTTTTGCAAAAGAACTTTCCCACATTTAAGCTGCATTTAAGCTTTTTAGCATGTCTGTTGGCATTTTTGTGCAATGAACACTTCAGTAGATGAGGCCCTTTGTAAAAATATACAGTATGAGGGGCCACTGAAAAGTTCTCAGCCCAACCAATAAAGTTGGGACAGTCTCCATCGAGAGCTAAACACTTAGGCCCAGATTCTCTATATGGTGCAGATATCGGTGGGCACCTAAAAAGCGGCCGCTGATTGCATGTCAATCATGCAACGGCGCAGTATAGAGAATCGTGCCTCTGGGAAAGACAGGCACCGGAAATGTAGGCTAGGGCTTTCCAGGCCTCCTTTTCTGGTTCCTATCTTTGTCATGAGTCTACTTAGATGCTTTAGGCTGCCTAACGTCACTTCTGGCATTAGCTATGTCCACAGTGGCATCAGGCGGCCTAAAACACTTCCAGAAACATCATTTCAATGTCATTTTTTACTGAGTTTGGGTGCCTAAAAATCAGCGCTAGAGAATCCAAGTCTTAGTCCAGGGATGTTCCACTTATTTCATTCTGTCGGAAAAATACGGAATGAAAAAAGTGGAAAATTGATAAGGGGCTCATAATAAAAAGATAAAATGTCTAAAAACTTCTAAAAACCCACCTAATCGAAATGAGTTTTAGACATATCTAAAAACAGCTTAGGCCTTTTCGGTGCTGCTGTACGCCCAGAGAGAAAAGGGGCATTTTTGAAGCAGTGATTAGGGTGGGATGTGGGCTGACCTAGACTTAGTCGTACTGCAAGTATAACCGAAAGTTTAACGAGACTGCCTATACGGAACTTATACGTAGTGACTTAGGCGATCTAAAAACAGGTCTAAATGCTCCGAAGGTATCCAAAGTGACCAGATAAGTACTGCAGACACAAAGTACAGATCCCCACACACTCCCCAGTGATCAATGACCCCCCCCCCCCCACACACACACACACTGCCATAAAATCAGAATAAAAATGTACATACCTGCCTGCAGAACATCAGCACCTGGCATAGGAAAGCCTAGTAGAGCTACCCAAAGGTGGCTTAAATAGTCTGGGGGGTGGACTAGTGAACCATAGAGAGGAGGACCCAGGCCCATAAGCCAATCTAACCACTGCATTCATGGTGAAAATGTGCACCCACCAAAAAAAACCCCAAACCCTATTGTACTGCCATATAGGTGCCACCTGCAGCCATAAGGGCTATTGGGGTGGTAAACAGGTGGGTATAGTAGGTTTTAGAGGTGTTTGGGGGGGCTCACCATGACCTACAAGGGAGTTATGGTGAGATGTTTATGTAGCACCATTTTTGTGAAGTTCGCAGCAGTGCCCCACTACTCTGTTGCCATGTCTGGGTGGCCAGTCCATCACTTTGCTGGCCACTCCCACGTCCAAAAGGTCTTGCTCTAGGCGTTTTTGATTTGGATGAATTTTTGGACGAGAATGGGGTATAAAGATAGATGACTTAGCAGTCTGGACGATCAAATGGCTGGACGTATAAGTAAACAATTCTCAAAAAAAAAATATTTTGGACGTATTTTTCGAGAATGAACTTTGGACATTTCTGACTTTGGGCAACTGGCCCAAAATGGACTTAGACATATTTTTTGATTATGCCCCTCTAAGTGTACAGCCCTCAATGGAGACTTTTCAGTGGGCCTTTTTTTGTGCAGACTATAAGGAGACCTTCAGTACAGATATCTCTTCTCGCTCTCCATTTCAGGATATGGACCCTATATCTCAATACCCCCTTCAGCACTCTCAAGTCAATGTCCTCTTTAGAACATATCTATATATTGTGAAAAGTTGCAGGTTAAGATTTTTATTTTCCAACATGCAAGGTTAACATTTAACTCAGTTTTAGTCATTCGTGGTTATTAGAACAGCAGAGACAGCAGCAAGGTTATTTTTAAGGCCACCCATTTCACAAGGCAAGTGTTATTTTGTAGGGTCAACTATGCCAGTGGGTGAAAAGATGCAGCAGGGGAGCAGGAGGTCTGTGCAAAGCATACTGGCTAGTCAGGGGGGTTCCATCTCTGCCTGCATATGTTAACTCTGCAGAGCAGGAGGGCTTTCTACTGAAAAAAAAAGTAAATTAAAAATAATCTCTCCCAACTGCTGCCATGAAACGGAAGGTTACTGACTCACTATGCAATGAATCTGTTAAAATACACTGATCATGCAAATGTTTAGCCAACCATTTAAAATTGCTGGCTGAACACAGTTCTCTGTTTCATAACACCATCGAAGTCCCAACCTGACAATAAACACACAAAAACAGCCTATTAAGGAAAATACACTTTTTTTTTTTTGCTTTCACCATTGCTTGTTATTTAAAGGAAGCAAGGGACTTACCATGTTCTTTACAAAGGGGCTTAAAAGAAAAGACAAATTAATAATCCTTTGAGAAAATATTTTGAAGCATTACCTTTTGCCCCGGATGGCCTGATTCACCGGGTTCACCCTATGAAAACCAAATAAAAGATCTAATTCAGAATAGAAAAGGAGGCTAATGAGGGGCAAAAAAAAAATGTGAAAAGCACAAACCCAAGATTTATTAGCAAAGGATATTGAGAAACAAAACAAACAATGATTATATTCTTGCAATTACCTTAATCCCTGCTGCAGAGTTTCCAGGGTCTCCCTTATGAGACATGCAAAAGAGAGAAATAAGAGCACATTGGTTAACTGTATTACTGTAGCACATGGAACAATAATAATTACTTTTATGTTTGCACTGACACAAAAATACTGGCAAGGTGACTCATCTCCCACAGCAGGATAACAATACATCATAAAAGCACTGCAGAATGATCAAACAGGGAGTCATCTATAATCAGTAAGAACACATTTTTCTCCAAGACAGTATCAGTCTATTTGTTACTCTGCAACAGCCTGAAGCCAATCAGTGGGAACAATGTGCAGAAAGCAAGGCTGAAGAGATGGGCTGCCAATCTTCCAAATGCAGAAATGTGCCAAATGCCAGGCACAAGAATGAAGCTCCTCGGGGCAAAAACTGAATATCTCCCAATCAGGCTGGATATCCTTTCTGACACATGAAAATCTCCCCTCGCCCCTCGGAATGAATATGTGGCGCAGTGGTTAGAGCTACAGCCTGAGGTTGTGGGTTCTCCAACAGATAGATCGATCGAAAAGCGACAAATCACCAGGCCCGGACGGAATCCACCCAAGGGTATTAAAAGAGCTAAGAAACGAAATAGCGGAAATACTCCAACGAGTTTGCAACCTATCCTTGAAAACTGGGGAGATCCCGGAGGACTAGAAAATAGCAAATGTTACACCTATCTTTAAAAAGGGATCAAGAGGTGACCTGGGAAACTACAGGCCAGAAAGCTTGACTTCAGTTCCAGGCAAAATGGTAGAAGCGCTGATAAAAGACAGCATCTGTGAAAACATAGAAAAAAATGGACTAATGAAAGCGAGCCAACATGGCTTCTGCAAGGGAAGATCATGCCAAACGAACTTACTGCACTTCTTTGAAGGGATAAACAGCCAGATGGACAAAGGGGAACCCATAGACATCATTTATCTCGACTTCCAAAAAGCCTTTGACAAGGTACCCCATGAGCGGCTGCTTAGGAAGCTGTGGAACCACGGGGTAGAATGGGACATACACAGATGGGTTAAACACTGGTTGGCAGGCAGAAATCAAAGGGTTGGAGCAAAGGGCCAATACTCAGACTGGAGGAGGGTCACGAGCGGTGTTCTGCAGGGGTCAGTACTCGGACCGCTGCTGTTTAATGTATTTATTAATGACCTAGAAACAGGTACAAAGTGTGAAGTTATAAAATTTGCGGATGACACTAAACTCTGTAGTAGGGTTAGAACTGCGGAGGAATGTGAAGACCTACAAAGGGGCCTGAACAAACTGGAGGAATGGGCGAATAAATGGCAGATGAACTTCAATGTAGAGAAATGCAAGGTCATGCATATAGGGAAAAAGAACCCGATGTTCAGCTACAAAATGGGGGGATTAGTACTAGGGGAAAATAACCTTGAAAAAGACTTGGGTGTGCTGGTGGATACAACAATGAAGTCAACGGCACAATGCGCAACAGCCTCAAAGAAAGCAAACAGAATGTTGGGTATTATTAAGAAGGGTATTACAACCAGAATGAAGGCAGTCATCATGCCGCTGTATCGTGCGATGGTGCGCCCGCATCTGGAGTACTGTGTCCAATATAGGTCACCGTACCTTAAGAAGGACATGGCGATACTTGAGAGGGTTCAGAGAAGAGCGACAAAAATGATAAAAGGTATGGAAAACCTTTCATACGCAGACAGGTTACAAAGGCTGGGGCTCTTTTCCCTGGAGAAGCAGAGACTCAGAGGAGACATGATAGAGACTTACAAGCTCATGAAGGACATAGAGAAGGTGGAGAGGGACAGATTCTTCAGCCTATTGGGAACCACAAGAACAAGGGGACACTCGGAAAAACTGAAAGGGGACAGGTTTAGAACCAATGCTAGGAAATTCTTTTTCACTCAGAGGGTGGTGGGCACCTGAAATGCGCTTCCGCTTTGTGATAGGACAAAGTACATTATGGGGTTTCAAAGAAGGATTGGATAAATTACTGAAGAATGTGGGGATTGAGGGATAGCTAGAGATAGAGATAGGATTATGAAAGGGTATAGATTGAAGAATAAAGGGGACTGAAGGGTTTTAGACAAAGGATCACCTTACAGGTCATGGACCTGATGGGCCACTGTGGGAGTGGACTGCTGGGCGTGATGGACCTCTGGTCTGACTCAGCGGAGGCAACTTCTTATGTTCAACCCCACACTGTGCCTTGTGACCCTGGGTAAGCCACCCAGTCACCCCATTGCCCCAGGTACATTAGATAGATTGTGAGCCTGCTGGGACAGACAGGGTAAAATGCTCGAGTACCTGAATAAATTTGTGTAAATTGTTCTGAGCTCCCTGGGAGAGTGGTACCCAACCCTGTCCTGGAGAACCACCAGCCAGTCAGGTTTTCAGGATAGCCCTAATGAATATGCATGAAAGAGATTTGCATGTAATGAACATGATAGGAGTGCAGATCTGCCCCATGCATATTCATTAGGGCTATCCCAAAAACCCGACTGGCTAGTTGTCCTCCAGGACAGGGTTGGGGACCACTAGTATAGAAAACTTAATAAATATATTGCTCTGATGCTTTCTATAACATCCTTGTATGCCTATATAAAAGTGCTAAATGCATAAAAATAAAGTTCCACATAAAAGCTGGTAAACAAATACCATAGTTTTGTCCAATACGAACTTGTCACCTGAAATTTGTTCAAAATAAGAACAGCTCTAGAAACCAGGAAAACACAATATAGAAGTACTACTACCACAGACCACAGCCAGAGGGCAGCAGTACAGTTCCAGAGAATCAACTCAAATAAAGGTAGTATGACAATAGTTACTGCTAGTCAGCTTTTCTTTCTGGGTTGTTGTTTTTTTAATATACAAAGAAGTGGCACAACTGCCTATCCCAAGCCTTCTTGAATTCAGACACAGTCTTTGTCTCCACCACTTCATCCGGGAGACTGTTCCACGCATCTACCACCCTTTCTGTAAATAAAAGTATTTCCTTAGATTACTCCGGAGCCTATCACCTCTTAACTTTATCCTATGCCCTCTCATTACAGATGCTTCCTTTCAATTGAAAGAGACTCGACAAAAGCACATTTACGCCACGTAGGTATTTAAACGTCTCCATCATATCTCCCCTCTCTCTCCTTTCCTCTAAAGTATATATATTGAAATCTTTAAGTCTGTCTTATGACGAAGACCACATATCATTTTAGTAACCTTCTTCTGGACCAACACCATCCTTTTAATATTTTTTCGAAGGTGCGGTCTCCAGAATTGTAGACAATATTCTAAATGAGGTCTCACCAGAGTCTTATACAGGGGCATCAATACCTTCTTTTCCTTACCTCTTCCTATGCACCCTAGTTTGCTTCTAGCTTTCACCATCACCTTTTCAACCTGTTTGAGCACCTTAAGATCATCACATACAATCAAACCCATGTCCTGCTCTTCTGTCATGCATAAAAGTTCTTCATCCCTTAAACTGTACCGTTCCTTCAGGTTTTTGCAGCCCAAATGCATGACCTCACATTTCTTAGCATTAAATTTTAGCTGCCAAATTTCAGACCATTCTTCAAGCTTCGCTAGGTCTTTCTTCATGTTATTTACATCATCGGAGGTGTCTACTGTATTGAAGATTTTGGTATCATCCGCAAAGAGGCAAATCTTACCTGACAGCCCTTCAGCAATATTGCTTATAAAAATGTTTAAAAAAAAAAGCAGGCCCAAGAACAGAACCTTGAGGCACACCACTGGTAACATCCCTTTCCTCAAAGCAATCTCCATTGACCACTATCCTCTGTCATCTTCCACTTAACCAGTTCCTGACCCAGCCCTTAACTTTGGGGCCTATCCCAAAAGCACTCATTTTATTTATTAGACATCTGTGCCTTATACTCACTCTACCACCCAATGTGTGGCGGCGGCGGTCACAAATGCAAATAGAATGCTAGGAATTAGTAAAAAAAAGGGATGGTTAACAAGACTAAGAATGTTATAATGCCCCTGTATCGCTCCATGGTGTGACCTCATCTGGAGTATTGCGTTCAATTCTGGTCTCCTTATCTCAAGAAAGATATAGTGGCATTAGAAAAGGTTCAAAGAAGAATGACCAAGATGGTCAAAGGGATGGAACTCCTCTCATATGAGGAAAGACTAAAACGGTTAGGGCTTTTCAGCTTGGAAAAGAGACGGCTGAGGGGAGATATGATTGAAGTCTACAAAATCCTGAGTAGAGTAGAACGGGTACAAGTGGATTGATGTTTCACTCCGTCAAAAATTACAAAGACTAGGGGACCCTCGATGAAGTTACAGGGAAATACTTTTAAAACCAATTGGAGGAAATTTTTTTCACTCAGAGAATAGTTAAGCTCTGGACTGTGTTGCCAGAGGATATGATAAGAACGGATAGCGTAGCTGGTTTTAAGAAAGGTTTGGACAATTTCCTGGAGGAAAAGTCCATAGTCTGTTATTGAGAAAGACATGGGGGGAAGCCACTGCTTGCTCTGTATTGGTAGCATGAAATATTGCTACACCTTGGGTTTTGGCCAGGTAATAGTGACCTGGATTGGCCACCATGAGAATGGGCTACTGGGTTTGATGGACCATTGGTCTGACTCAGTAAGGATATTCTTATGTCCTCAAACCTCTATTTTCTTATAGGTTCTGTAGCTTTTGTATTTTTCTTCTTTCCTGTCACATTTTTGTAGTTCCTTTCCTATTTCTCAAATTGTTTTATCATAAACTGCCTTAACGATTGTACTCCAAGGGTCCTATATCAAGTTCAATAAACCATTCTGCTTCCTGTGGTGGTGCATGTGGCTCAACTTCTGGCAGCTATTGATCCCCAGTGGCTACCAACCAAAGGGAAGAAGTGGTTGCTATAGATCATAGGTTCCTAACCTTTCTTGAATCACTTTTTCAGTGAATGATTCAATAGCGCCCCCTCCTTGGGTAAACTATAGTGTACATACTTTCCTTCAGCGTCTGCTTTCCTCTCTCGCCCCTCCTCACTTCCCTTCAGCGTCTGTTACTCTTCCCCCCTCTCTCTCCACTTCCCTTCAGCGCCACTCAACCTCTTCCCCTCATTGGGCCACCTTCCTCCCTTCCCCTCATCTTTGCAGGCGCTCTTCATAGTTTTTTCTTTCTGAGATGTCCGGACGTGGCAACGATCTCACCAAGTCCCGCTCGACTGTCCTAAAGCTTCTCCGACACACTTCCTGTTTCTGCCTGGATGGCTTGTGTCAGAGGAGAATCTTTGGGGCAGTGCTGCCATCAGTGGCCATTGGATTCGCCAATTGCTTAAGGGGGCGGTGGCTGGCCCTCAACGCCCCCTCAATATGACTTGGACACAAAATGCCCCCCTTAGACTTCTCTGCGCCCACCGGTGGGTGGTAGTGCCCCCGTTGGGAACCACTGCTATAGAATATCATACCTCTGCCAGTGATAGGTTACAGAGTGAGGTCTCACAACTAAGTAGCCTAAGGCTTACAGAATCCAGCGGTTCTCAGTTTATTTTCATCAACAAGTTCAGAAGTGGCAATCATAGAAAGTTTCTCCTCCACTGATTTCTGTAAGTGCTTATGTACTGTCATTTAAGTCACTTTATTAGAGGTTTGAGAGAAAAAAAAGTGTCAGAATACTTGTACACTGATTAGTATGGATGATAGAGAACAGAGAAGTAATTAGATACATTTTCCCACTGTATGAAAATTGCTTTGCAACACATTTGGCTTAAAAAGAAACACATTACACTGTGCCCACTGTGAGGCTATTATCTATAGCAGCTGCACTCAAGCAATTTCCCTAAGATTATAGATCACTGCCAGCCAACCTCTAACTTTAAAGTAACACAGGAGCAGAGTACATAATTGTGTTTCAGAAAAAAAATACTAGTTTACACCGGGAAGCCTTACAATTTATTGAAGTTACATACTACTACGGTAGGCCAAACCAATAGCACAAAAACTGGCACTGATATATATTAGTTTATTTCCTACTAGCTGATGCCCCGGCGTTGCACGGGTATTTAATTATAGCAATAACACTGTAAATGGATTCAAATAAAGATACTTTATAGTGGTGAATGAATGCAAGTCTCACTGGAATTAGCAATCTCTTAAACTGAAAAGGAAGATCTGTTGGAATAAGTGGCATCCAAAAGTTTCAGTATTGATTTAAACAACTCAATATGTGGAAACTCAGGTTGAAAAGAAACTCCATGCAGTTTTTTCCCGGTTCAGAATGGAACCTGTGTGCCTAGTTCAGCATATGTGAGTACTCATGTAATGTAATAACATTATGAACTGGGGTGCATGAAGGAAACAGTTACAAACACAGTTAGAACATACAAACTCTATATGTATGGTGTCCGTGGTAGAATAGAAAAGATGTCCCTAGTGGTTATAGTGTCATATAAAGTGTTTTATAGTTGAAATTACTGTGAGAATGGCAGC
Source organism: Geotrypetes seraphini (assembly GCF_902459505.1). NCBI lineage: Eukaryota > Metazoa > Chordata > Amphibia > Gymnophiona > Dermophiidae > Geotrypetes > Geotrypetes seraphini. The sequence goes on along the minus strand of NC_047084.1, from coordinate 313,069,148 downwards.
TTTTTACATCCTGTCCATTGACATGAATGGGTGAAATAAGATTTTCTGTTTGTAGCTCCGCCCACGTGTGCAGGTGGGCCGCGAGACCCCCAGAACATATCACCCCAGGTAGTGAGAGATCTGCATACCAAATTTCGTTCAAATCGGTCAAGCCGTTTTTGAATTACTGTGAGAATGGCAGCTTTTTACATTTTTTCCATTGACATGAATGGGTGAAATATGATGTTCTGTTTGTAGCTCTGCCCACGTGTACAGGTGGGCCGCGAGACCCCCAGAACATATCACCCCAGGTAGTTGGAATTACTGTGAGAATGGCAGCTTTTTACATTTTTTCCATTGACATGAATGGGTGAAATCTGATTTTATGTTTGTAGCTCCGCCCACGTGTGCAGGTGGGCCGTGAGACCCCCAGAACATATCACCCCAGGTAGTGAGGGATCTGCATACCAAGTTTCGTTCAAATCGGTCAAGCCGTTTTTGATTTACTGTGAGAATGGCAGCTGTTTACATTTTTTCCATTGACATGAATGGGTGAAATCTGATTTTCTGTTTGTAGCTCCGCCCACGTGTGCAGGTGGGCCGCGAGACCCCCAGAACATATCACCCCAGGTAGTGAGGGATCTGCATACCAAGTTTCGTTCAAATCGGTCAAGCAGTTTTTTAAATACTGTGAGAATGGCAGCTTTTTACATTTTTTCCATTGACATGAATGGGTGAAATATGATGTTCTGTTTGTAGCTCTGCCCACGTGTACAGGTGGGCCGCGAGACCCCCAGAACATATCACCCCAGGTAGTTGGAATTACTGTGGGAATGGCAGCTTTTTACATTTTTTCCATTGACATGAATGGGTGAAATCTGATTTTCTGTTTGTAGCTCCGCCCACGTGTGCAGGTGGGCCGAAAGACCCCCAGAACTTATCACACCAGGTAGTGAGGGATCGGCATACCAAGTTTCGTTCAAATCGATCAAGCCAGTTTTGAATTACTGTGAGAATGGCAGCTTTTTACATTTTTTCCATTGACATGAATGGGTGAAATCTGATGTTCTGTTTGTAGTTCCGCCCACGTGTGCAGGTAGGCCGCGAGACCCCCAGAACATATCACCCCAGGTTGTGAGGGATCTGCATACCAAGTTTCGTTCAAATCGGTCAAGCCGTTTTTGCGTGATCACGGCACATACACACACACACACACATACATACACACATACATACCTCCGATTTTATATATATAGATAAAATGTCAGTTAGTTTAGTTCCTATAAAATGTAGCTTTCTATGTTCAGCAGTTATTATAATGTATGTCCAGGGTTCAAATTTTCATAAGATACCTGTTCTATGGACCTATTGGAAGTGCATCAGCCCATGTACTACCTGTTGCTGGCTAAATGGAGGCCTCTCCACTCATAGTGTTCATGGCTGGTAGAGCAAGGCAGTGGGACACATGTGGCATTATTTATTTAACGATGCTTTTAATATTTGAAACTTTTATACTTTCTGGAGAAGCTCTTAACAGTATTATGGATTAAATACCCCTTACCTTTTGTTTTTTTCCAAAAATTTAAGATTGTAACTTTTAACTTTCTTCCTCCCGACTCATGTTTGTATTATATGTAACCATATTGTTAAATGTTAGCCTCTTTTTTATTCTTTATTGGATTTTGTACATCGCTTAGTAATTTTAATAGGCGATTAATCAAATGCTCTAATAAAACTTGAAACTTGATAACTGCATGCACATCGGATTTTGAGCAAATAGTGCTAGCGCATGTAGTTTTATTATGTGATCCTACAATTTTCCATGCAATCCCACCGCTGAGCCTGCAGCTCTAAGAGTGGCCCATACAAAACAAAAAATGCTTACGATATAAAATATTAGGGGGGGGGGGTCAAAGTGATTTAACCAGCCAGAAACAGCAGGTTAAATCACCCGTTCTGGGCTAACTGCTAATTTTCAGTCACCATATGGCTCCAGAAAAAGGGGGATGGATTGAGACATCTGAGTTTTACTTCCATTGCTTTCAATGGAAATACAACCCAGATGCCTCTATCTGTCCACCTTACTTCCATTGCTTTTGATGTCTCAATCCGTCCTTCTTTTCCTGGAGCCATATGATAACCCTAGTTAAGTGACTTGCCAAGAGTCACAAGTTGCCGAAGTGGAAACTTAACCCAGTTCCCCAGGATCTCATAGAATGACACGGGGACAAATTTTTCCCTGTCCCAACAGGAATTCATTTTCCTGTCCCTGCCCCATTCCTTCAAGCATCTGTCCTCATCTGCACAAGCCTCAAACATTTAAAAATCATAAGTGTTTGAGGCTTGTGCGGTTACGGCAGAGCTTACAGGAATGGGGCAGGGACAGCGACTAAACTTACGGGGGATGGGAAATTGAGTTCCTGCGGGGATGGAGAAAAATTTGTCTCCGTGTCTTTCTGTAGATCTCAGCTCACTGCACTACCCATTAGGCTGCATTAGCACATGACCTGCATAAAACATTTCTCCCCTCAACAAAAAGAATAGCGTTAGATTTGTAGTTAACATGTGTTAACTGCAATTCCTAAAGCCCTTTAGTAAACATACTTTACACCTAAGTGCTGAATATCGCACTAAACCAGTGATCTCAAACTCAAACCCTTTGCAGGGCCACATTTTGGATTTGTAGGTACTTGGAGGGCCTCAGAAAAAAATAGTTAATGTTTTATTAAAGAAATGACAGTTTTGCATGAGGTAAACTCTTTATAGTTTATAAATCTTTCCTTTTGACTAAGTCTTAACAATAATATTGTCATTTATAACTAAAGAGACCTATATGATCAAGAAACTGTTTTATTTTACTTTTGTGATTATGATAAACAAACCGAGGGCCTCAAAATAGTACCTGGCGGGCCGTGAGTTTGAGACTACTGAGTTAAGGGGAATGGTTAATCTGCTGGCTGGGTTGGAGGGCAGAGGGGAGAACAGGACAATCAAGCCATTGTGACATCACTGATGAGGCTGGCTCTTATTGGTGGAATGAGGCATTATGACATCACAATCTCAGCTCTGCTTCCCAAAGACAAACAGGATGACATGGTTACAGCTAAGCCAGTAGTCTCAAACTCAAACCCTTTGCAGGGCCACATTTTGGATTTATAGGTACTTGGAGGGCCTCAGAAAAAAATAGTTAATGTTTTATTAAAGAAATGACAGTTTTGCATGAGGTAAACTCTTTATAGTTTATAAATCTTTCCTTTTGGCTAAGTCTTAATAATAATATTGTCATTTATAGCTAAAAAGACATATGATCAAGAGACTCTTTTATTTTACTTTTGTGATTACCGAGGGCCTCAAAATAGTACCTGAAGGGCTGCATGTGATTCCCGGGCTGCGAGTTTGAGACCACTGCACTAAACCAATTGTGTTAGCCAGTTTTGGAAACCTGGAAATTCAATGTTTGGTCATGTCCAGGGACCAGGATTGAATTCTCAGGTTTAATCCAAGTTTCATTTAAAATTTGATCAAACACATATAAAATTTGCAACGGCGCCCTATAGAGAATTGCGCCTCCATGAAAGATAGGTTCCGGAAACATAGGTCAAAGTTTCTGGGCTTACATTTCCGGTGCTTATCAATGCTATGAATCGCGCCTAGGTGCTTTAGGCCTCTTAAGGACACTTCTGGCGTCAGTCATGCCCATAGTGGCATTCATTGGCCTAAAGCACCTGTATAGGTACAATTCCAGCGCATAGGAGCTTTAGTGGTGTCATTTTTTGCCACTTTAAAGGGCATTTGTGACTGTGTAGGAAAAAAAAAATATGTTATACAGTGTAATATAATAATAATCTAATGTGCAGACTGAGAGCCCTCTCAGAAGTGCTAGGAATGACAAGTCTAATGCAAAAATATAGGAAAGCAAATATCAATTTTATACAGAAGAAAGTTGCTTATCTGTAACAGGAGTTCTCTATAGGCAGCAAGATAAATTAGACACACAAGTAGGAAATATCATCTAATGGCATCAGGAAAAAGGTACTCTCTTACAGCTCATAATGAATTAAGAAAAAGATTTTCTGAGCATATATGGAGAATTGGCTTTGGTGCCTCTGTATGGGTATCTTACTGTAATAAAAGCAGGATGAGGCAGAAAAAAGTAATCCTATAGAGTTTTTTGTTTTTTCTCTCAGCAATTGCTTAGAATTTCTGGGTGAAATTTTACAGCTTTATTTGTCATTACCATCTACATTTATTTGCCAAGTGAAATGAGATTATCTTTAAACATGGCAAAGTTACAGACTTTTTAGTGCAACCACCCAGCAATTTTTGCATATTCAAAAATGTTTGTACTGTAAATAGTGGCGTAGTAAAGGGGGGGGGGTCAGTCCGCCCCAGGCGCTGTCTTGATGAGAGTGCAGGCACCTGTCTTCCTCTCTACCCCCTGCTCCTTCCCTCCTCCCCCCCCTCCCCCACTGCCACGTGTGCACGCCACTTCCCTTCCCCCATATCTCTGTAATGTTCCTGGCTTGAGCAGCTACTCCCCAACCTGCAGTCACACCAGTGTTGGCTCTTCCTCTGATGTCACTTCCTGGAACTGCACCCAGGAAGTGGTCCAACTTTCAGATTCTAGATCTAACCGATGTACTCTTTCAACTGTAATTGTATTTCAGTCTGAACGTTTTTTTTCCCTTGTATCAAACTGCTTGTTTCTATCCTGTATCAGAATGATTGTTTTGTTTAACTTGTATCTCAATCTCTGACTGTATGTTTTCTCTGCTGTAAACCGCTTTGAACTTCTGGTATAGCGGTATATAAGAAATAAAATTATTAAAATTATTATTATTCTCAGGGGAAGAGCTGACAACAGGTTGGGGTTTATGCTTGTGCCAGGAATGTTGCAGAGGTATGGGGGAAGGGAATTAGTGCATTCATGGCAGGAGGGGGTGGGGAAGGAGTTTGTGGAGGTGGGGGGCAGAGAAGAGGTCGGGGCAGGGGCGCCATTGCTCCTGGCGCCTCTCACCCTCGCTATGCCACTGACTGAAAAAAACTTTCAGGCTCAGGACAGAAAGGGGAAAGTGAACCAAAAAGGCTTAATGGAAGCTTTAATTTTTTAGAAAAATCTTGAGTGAAAAGGTTTTTAAAAATGCCTTAAAGTTTTTAAAATGAAGTTTCCAAACATATATTCAAAGGTAAGCTGTTTCAGAGTGTTGGGCCTATCACACTGAAGCAGGATTTTTAAAAACTTTGAATATTGCCCAGGAAATGTCTAAGTGAAAAAAAGCTAAAAAAGAGGATCCAAGGGAACCCACATTTAACTCTTTCCCTCCCCCTCTCTTATAACATTCATTTTGTGAATGGCTTGGATAAGACGTCACCTTATACAGCAATGGCAGGATAGTAACACTTCTTCCCATTCTTGTCTGACAGGAGCCATTATGATTGATTTATTTATTCCATTTTCTATACTGTTCTCCCAGGAAAGCTCAGAACGGTTTACATGAGTTTATTTAGGTACATGAGCATTTTTCCCTGTCTGTCCCGGCGGGCTCACAATCTATCTAATGTACCTGGGGCAACGGGGGGATTAAATCACTTGCCCAGGGTCACAAGGAGCAGCGTGGGTTTGAACCCACAACCCCAGGGTGCTGAGGCTGTAGCTTTAACCACTGCGCCTTACATTTTTAAAAATACAGGCAAACAAATAAATAGATTTTCATGACTTTGACCGCAGGGATCAGCACTTATTTGCAAAGACATACAATGCATATGTGTTGAGATCTTAATCTCAGATCATTATGAAATCCTGATCTCGCAGCAGCCAAGAACAGCAGATGCATCCACCAGACCCTCCAGAGGTAGGCGATACTGGTTTACAAGCTTACTGTAGACTAAGCATTATGTATGTATGTTTGATCTCATGTAAACTGCCCAGGGCTAGACGGTATAGAAATTCTAAAAATAAATAAATTAAAGAATAAATAACAATAATAAATAACAACTCTTCCTCAGTTTTGCTAAAGGGGTCCCTTGTAGTGCCAGTGTCTTGGATGGTGAAGGGATAATCGTACGCCAGATGCCAGCGCGCCGACAGTTCGGCGCAAGACAGAAGCGCGCAGGGGAAAAAATAATTTTTAAACAGCTCCGACTGGGGGTTTGGGGTGGCAACCCCCCACTTTATTGGTTAGTGTTCACGCTGCCGTTGTGGTGGGTGTGGGGGTGAAACCCCCCACATTATAGAGAAAATGGAACTTTTCCCGAAAAAAATCAGAAAAAGTTCCATTTATGCTATAATGGAGGTTTCCAACCCCAACAGCAGCGCGAACACTAACCAATAAAGGGGGGGTACCACCCCAACCCCCCCCCCCCCCGTCAGAGCTCTTTAAAAATTACTTTTCCCCCGCGCGCTTCTGTCTTGCCGAATTGTCGGCGCTGGATTGTCAGCGCGCTGGCGTCTTGCGCGCCACTGACTATGAACCATCTTGGATAACTATCCTACACATTTCCTTACCCCTCCTCCTCCCCAAATAAACGCATCTTGACATATAACCCAGCAATCCTATAGACTCATCCCAAAACCTCTGCCAGTAAGTCAACTGCCCGAGCTGTGGATATACTGCTAAATTCATCCTGATTATACTGAGTATACAGGATTATTGTAACATTGTATATTTGACAAGTACCATGAAAAACTTGGCTAGATTGACCCTGGTTCAAAATACAGCAGTAAGAATGATTTATGGTCTGAGGAAATATGACCATGTTACCCCCTATTATTTTGAGTTGCATTGGCTTTCGGTAGAGGCCAGGTTGATCTTTAATTTGGGATGCTTATACTCTAAAGTTGCTTTAGGTGTTGCCCCATTATATCTTGTTGACAGATTTGTTATCGTGGTACACAAGAATAGTAGAAAATCTCATGCCCTATTTAAGTTTCCTTCAGCTAAGGGTTGTAAAAGTAAGAACAAAAACTGTGGATACAGATGTTCTGGAGATAATTTATTAAACACTGACATATAAAACCATAAAAATTAAATTAAAAAAGTACAATGATAAAAAATACTGTGATAAAAATCCAACCGGACAGTATTTTTTATCATTGTACTTTTTTAATTGAATTTTTATGGTTTTAAATGTCAGTGTTTAATAAATTATCTCCAGAACATCTGTATCCACAGTTTTTGTTTTCATCGGTGGATTGTTTTCACTGTGGATCATTGGGTCTCCCCATTTTTCTTTGTTGTAAAAGTAAGAAACATCATGGGCATTGTCTTGCTTACCAAGCAGCTTATTATGATATAGATTTTCATCCATTATTGATTAGATCCACCTCTTATGAAAATTATAGAAAACTTTTGAAGACTTTTTTTTTTTTTTTTTTTTACAAATTTGTGATCAATTAGATTTCTGTAATCACATTATTCCTGTATTTTCTCATAGCATAATCTTTTGTTAACCGCATTGAACTTATGGTTATGCAGTCTAGAAATTTGCTATTATGTTATGTTATGCAGCATACCCTGAGTCAACATCCTGTTACCTTTTGTGCAAGTCAACACATCTGTTTGTCATGTGGCCCAAACTGTCTGCTTAGTCTCATGTCTAAAAGGAAATATCTAAATCCATCTAAATCTGCCATTGCTGTTTCCTAGGTTTGATTCAGCATCAAATTCATATTCTCTTTTGCTAAATGGGGTCTCAATTCCATTTCAGGATTCTATAAAAGTTTTAGGAGTAATTTTAGATTCTTGACATTTGATCAGCATATTTTAGCCTTCAGAACCCCTCCCCCCCTAACATATTTATACTAAAACAATTGAGCAGCATCTGTTCCGTTTTGGATTTCTGTACAGCTCATCTTCTTCATTCGTTAGTATTTTCACATTTGGATGACTATAATTCGATACTTCAGGGAACAAAAACTTTCATCTATTAGGAGGCTGCAGTTAATCCAAAATACATCTGCAAAACTGCTTTTTGGTGCTAGAAAACATGATCACGTTACTCCGCTAGTAATGAAAGAGCATTGGGTCCCAGTATCCTATTGGACACCATTAAAAAATTCTTAGGGCTCCTTTTACTAAGCTGCGCTAGCGGTTTTGGCGTGCGCGCTAGATGCTAACGCCAGCATTGAGCTGGCGTTAGTTCTTGGCGCATAGCGCGGGGTTAACGCATGCGGCAATGCCTCACGCGCTAAAAACGCTAGCGCACCTTAGCAAAAGGAGCCCTTAGTATTGCGTGTCAGGTTTGCTCTTCTGGACTATCAGTTTACTAGTCCAGGCGCTGTTTATAGAATCAGGGCCTTTCTACTACCAGGACCTTAGTTAAGTTGCTCTTTTCAGTTTTGGCTTCCCAATTACATAATGCAATCTTAAATTTATGTCAGATGAGACACTGCAAGGGAGACATAAAGAATGATGTGTTTGTGCATATAGGGGTCCTTTTACTAAGGCGCAATAACCAGTTTAGAGCACGCTAAATGCTATGACACCCATTATATTCTACGGGTGCCTTAGCATTTAGCGTGCACTAAATCAATTAGCACATCTTACTAAAAGGACCCCATAGTGAAGTTCTTTTGAACATACTGATTTACGTGTTGTTAAATGCATGTCTCTGGAAACAAATGCTCCACCTTTCATTCTGCGGGATGAGATTTGGTCTCGATTCCTCTACTTATTGACCCACAATATCTGGGCCCTCTGCCTAAGCTACTCAGCAAGTTAGTGGATGTTGGAGGTCCATGGAATCATCCGTTCCATTTATTCTGCGGTCCAACACGTGGCATCCACAAAACCCCCCTAATCAGTTTCATGGGGCCCGCAAATCCCAAATGTAAGTCACCTCCACCACAATGCGCAGTGCTGAAGCACCACCCCTGAGCTGGTCCCTTAATTTCCTCTGTCGCCATTAATACTTTTATGTACCTTTGCTCCCAGTTCACCTTTGGGCCCGCTGTCTCCGAAATCTCCCTGTAAAAAAAATAAATAAATAAAGCGAGGATCCTCAGATGTTTCAGAAGTGCTAGAAACAGGAATTATCAAGTTCAGCTGGCACAAGATCATAAGCAACAAACAGCTAGCAAGGGTTTTGGCAGCCTGGATCTGTGCTAAAGTAAGAATAGCGGACTAGATTCAGTAAATGGTTCTCAAAAAACGGTACCCCCCCAAAATCCATGTGGATCGCTGCTTTATACATAACTCTCCAAGTTGCACACTGTTTATAGAATAGTGCTTAGAGTCAAGTTTGGCCCAAACACATATTACTACACAAAACTATCACTACCAATTAATTACATTGACCTAAATGAGTGTTTTTAAAATGAATTATAGCTGTATTTAGCAGATCTAAAAATATTGTACATGCAAAATGATTGATATACTAGGAAATTGACCTTTTAAAAATGTATTTTCTCGTGAGATTACTTCTTAACAGGATTTTGAACAAAGCCAAAGACGCAATCAAATTTTGCAGTGGCTCATAAGAGGACTTTAGTGTGAACCCCTATAGTAAAAATTGGATTTGTAACCAATCTTCTCAAACCTTTTGCAAATTATCCGCCTCCCTCCCCCCCCCCTTTTTATGGAGCCACATTAGGCTTTTATATCACCGGCCGCGGTGGTATTAGCTCCAACACTTATAGAATTCCTATGAACAATGAAGCTAATACTGCCGCGGCTGGTGATAAAAAAGCCTAATGCAGCTTTGTAATAAAAAGGGATGGGGGGTATGACAGGTAATATAGTGTGTGCTCAGAAACCCAGAGAGAAAGGTTTGAATTTATTCTCTTCTGCCATTTCAGGGCACAAATGTAATTTTCGCCCACATCAACTTAACTTTTTCCTTGTTTTGTTTTTGCAATTTCGATAATAAAAAAGGTCTTGTGAAATAACTTAACTTTGTGGGTTATGGGTCCCACATAGTTAAGTTATTTCATGTCTAACTTTAGACACCATTTATAGAATTCCCACCTACATGCTCGACCCACTATCCGTTCTTCTTTCATACACAAAATTACATGGTGATATGGTATGGGGATGCTTTTTAGCGTAGGACTGGAAATAATATATGTAGATTGTATTTGAAAGTCTACATGTATTGCTTTATTTTTATTTATTTAAAATACATAAACCACACCTATACACGAGTAGCTTACAGACAAAATAGTTTTCCTTTGAAATTTACATCCACTAAATAAAGAAGCAAAAAGTTTGAGTTGGCAGCTAGAATTTATTGTGGACTATAGTTTGGGATTATAAATTAGTTATTTTTTGTGTGTTTGGAGGGGTTGATGGGATGATTATGACATGGTTACTATATTGGAAAAGGAATGGGGAGAATGTAAATTGTTAATTGGGGATTGAATGGGGGAACAGAATGTGATAGGATGAAATTTCTTTCTTTGCATTACTAATTAATGTTGATGTTTTTCATTATAAATCACTTTGGGGGAATTCTATAAACCAGTGTTTTTCAACCTTTTTTGGGCAAAGGCACACTTGTTTCATGAAAAAAATCACGAGGCACACCACCATTAGAAAATGTTAAAAAATTTAACTCTGTGCCTATATTGACTATATATAAAGTAATTCACTTGAGTGCCACCGCCGCCATCGGGAACAGGCCGGCGCCAAGTTCTCCCTGCTTCTCTTCCCCGCGGGGCCGACCAACTCTCGCCACCCGTTGTCAATTCTAACGTCGGAGAGGACGTTCTAGGCTAGCCCCCCCCACCCTGGTATGCACTATCTGTACCTCACTCCCTCCCTATGACCAAAAATTCTCCTTTCTTCTATTCCCCGTGTACACAACCATCTCTTTCCCTCCCTTACTCTCTCCAAAGTCCATGCCTTCTGTGTCCAAACACTCATTCCCTCCCCCACCTCAGCATCTCTTTCCCTCCCTTCCTCTCTCCCAAGTCCATTTCTTCTGTGTCCAAAAACGCATTCCCTCCCCCACCTCAGCATCTCTTTCCCTCCCTTCCTCTCTCCCAAGTCCATGCCTTCTGTGTCCAAAAACCCATTCCCTCCCCCACCTCAGCATCTCTTTCCCTCCCTTCCTCTCTCTCAAGTTCATGCCTTGTGTCCAAAACGCACTCCCTCCCCCCTTTTGTGTTCCGTGTTTGCCTCCCAGCCCATCTTTGCAACTTTCTCAGCAAAACGAAGCTCAAGCCGCGAGGCTTGTCTTCTGCTTCCTGCCTGCCCTGCCGCGCACAAATAGCCGAACGGAAGTATTCTCCGACGTCAGCGCTGACGTCGGAGGGCAGGCTTTGCTTAAGCCCTCCCTCCGACGTCAGCGCTGACATTGGGGAACGCTTGCGATCGGCTATATGTTAGCTGCAGGGCAGGCAGGAACAGAAGACGAGCCTCGCGGCTCGAGATGTATTGAACTCCGCGGGTCCCCCGTCCAGCTCTCTCCTGTCCACGTGGGGCGGACCGCCCCTCTCCCTAGACTGTGGCCTAGGACCCTGGGGGAGCCCGGGCCCCCTGTCAGCTTCGGGCCCCTGAATGCAGGACTGGTGGTACTGCCCTGATGGCGGCCCTGACCGTACGGCACACCAGGCAACATCTCGCAGCACACTAGTGTGCCGCGGAACAGCGGTTGAAAAACACTGCTATAAACAGTGCCTAGGTTAGGTGCACATGCAACTAAATTTTTTAGATTAATTTCATTGGCACAATAACTGACCACACCATTAAAATCTAATAAAAAAAATCCCCCACACAATTAATTAAAGTTGCACATAGAATTCAACATGACAACTAACGACACCTAAGTCGAGGCACCTACCGGCACCTACCTCAAAAGTGGGCATGGTTAGGGGCGGAGAATAGACATGGTATGACTTAGGTGCCTAACAGGATGTCTACTGATGTCTAAGTTGAGTTAGGCGCTGCCAGGTGTGATTCTGCAAATGGTGCCTAGTGGTTGATTGACAACCATGCTGAGCGGTGCCTAGGAGTTATAGAATCAGGCCCTATGGGTCTGGTGAAAGAGGAGCCATTTCATTCCATAACAAAATTCTACACTGCTGCAGCAAGTCCCACAGGTAAAATACATGTGCACTTTCTCTTTGAAACTTTGTGCAAAAAGAATGAACAACAAGTAGGCAGAGACCTTGTCTTAGTGTGAAAAAGGACCTCTCAGTGAACTAGTTTTCAACATGCCCAACAGAAAGCTACCTCCTGTAGTGCTGTCTGTGTTACCTACTGTATACAGAGCATCATGCCTTGCCATTGAGATAGATAAACAGTAAATGAAAATCACCGCACCTTTTCACCAGGTTCTCCAATGTCACCCTAATCAAAGAAGAATGAACAAATATTCTATTATAAGACCGGGCAATGGCAGAGAAATTTTCTATAATATAATATGAAGCAATTATGTTATGTCATCAATTTCTATATGGTATGATGCCTGAAATTTTTAAGAATATGATGTCCCGTTATCAACCACAAAGATCCCTGCATTCCGAAAGTGCCATATTGCTGAAAACAAAGGCTAACCCTAAATATGTGGAAACAAATGCCATGACTTTCACATGTGCAGGAGTCAAGCTATGGAATGGCCTTGTTGGCTAGATTCGAAAATGTGGACAGAGGAATTCATTTAGGAAAATGTTAAAGACTCAGCTATTTGTAGATGCATTTCTTTGAGCAATTGATTTTTTGTAAGACTGATTTGTCTGCTTTTTTTTTTTTTTTTACCTTGTATAGATTTTCAATATTTTATGTATGTAACTCCTTGTAAACCGTTTTTGTAAAAAAAAAGGTATAGAAATTTTGAAAAAAAAAAAAAAAATGTTATACAGTACACAAGGCAAAACAAAGAAAAATCCAACGTCGGCAGTGAAAGTAGAGCAACAAAACCAAAAAGAAACTGCAGAGAAAAATGTACACGGATGCATCCATTGTACACACTGAGCAGCAGTCCGACAGGAGCCTCACGTCGCCTATCACCCACAAATTTTATACAAAACCGTTGTATTCCATACGGTTCTCCACTAGTGAAGCTCTGAACATCTCGGACCCTTGAGGAAGAGGTGTTTCTTCGAAACACGGACCGTTGGGTCTGGTCTTCATGCAAATGAGAATCAACCTTTGGAAAACAACATTTTATTGTCTTAAATAAAAGTTTCCGAACCTTGTACATTTTTCTCTGCAGTTTCTTTTTGGTTTTTTTTTAATCTTTATTAAATTTTCAAACTACAATTTTGCATGCAAATAATTCATGTACATATAATATTACAAGAAAAGCACAATAAACTTACAGATATTAATAAGCAATTATTTTCCCCACCTTCCTACCTAGTAATCAAGAAAATAAATACCCACAAGAAACTACCTAAAAAAAATCCCTGAATCAATTCCAATGCAAACCCCTCCCCCCTCCCTCCCACCTGGATGTGTATGTTTAAAGGTCAGTAAAATAAAGTTAATGTTATACAGTACAGACAACGTTTAGAGCACAGGATAACAGTAGATATATTTCATTCATAGCAATAGGTGTTTTAGGAGAAAAAGACAGATCATAAGTGAGTTGCCAAGGAAGGTGAAAACAGCAGCAGATATCAATATAAGGTGCAAAGGAGCAGCAGAGAAAAAAAAATCAAAAGCCTGAGTAAAGTTAAAAGCCTTTATAACACCAATCCACCCAATATTCAGGGCTATATAACTGCCCAGGAATGGCTCCTGGCTGGTTAAATAGCAGTTACTCAGCTATCCATCAATATTCAGCAGGAGATAGCTGTCGGTCTCCACTGAACATTTGCAGTGAACATCTAAAACTTAGCCAGCAATATCAAGTGATAACCATCAAAACTGAGCACTGAACAGCCAAGTTTAGCTGCCAAATCAGGCCATGTAAACAGCGGACCTATCTTTGGCTGCTATACACTTTGGGCAATACCCTGATTTGCTGATAAAGAACCGTTTGTGGCCTTTAAGAGTTATAGAAAAAGGCAAAAGTAGGGGTGTTCCAAATACTCACAAATAAAAGAAGCGTTAGAAGGTCCAATAAAAACCCAAAGGTTTCTAGGCCCCCAAAGGGTGCAAAAATAAACACTCAGTTTGACTGGGCCATGTTTGTTAGTCGGACTGATGTTCCAGTTGCTTGGAAGCTTTTTGCGAGCACAGATATGTGATATATACAAAAAAAAATGTCATCAACCCCTGATGTAGCATCGTTGGATTTGTGAAACAGAAGTACCCTCTGTCGGGAGAACTAATACATGGCTAATAAGGAGAAGGAAAGGAGTTCCTCATCACGGATACATAAGCTCTAGATAAGTGTTATTTCACACTCTGTTTGAAAATTTGAATTGAGTATCTATCTACTCAGCTGTAGTCATCACCATTCTAGTTTTTTTTGCTGTGGAATCTGGATATTGAAAGCACATTTACATTTTTTATATAAATGCCTTAAAGATGCATGAGAAAGTATATTTACGTATGTGTGGAGTGTTTTTTTACAGACCAGTGATGATACAGACTGCTTAGGTACTGCCTGTCCCAGCAGTCTGTGTATTGAGGTCTGTTTTTCTCCACAGTTTTTTTTAATGTTTTTGTGCTTTTGATTTCAATGTGACTTTTTGGCTGAATGATTGAGATGTCCTGCAAAACTTGCTAACAGTGCGATTACAAAATCTTTTCTTTTTTGTATGCAATCTATGGCACATAGCTGGATGGCCACAAGTGGCCAAGGTTATTCATATGCAGCTTTGATGCTTTAGAGTGGCAACCCTAGCAAATGTGCGGGACACTGGAGATTTTAAAGTCCTTAAATGGCTGACACCCTACAGTCCTACAAAGTGGAACAACTGTGTAATATTTATTGCATTCAAGCACACAGGTGTTAAGTAACATCTTTTTCCTCACCTTAAGCCCTGGTGTTCCATCCTGGCCTGGTGCACCATGGGGGCCTGGTTCACCCTGAAATACCAAAGAGAAAGATGGTGGAAAAAGATCACATAGTTTAGGTTTATTTGTACTTGATATATTGCCTTTCACTCACAACAATCAATACAGTTTACATTAATATATCTGAAAAGTGACAGGAACACCAATAAACTAATATGAAAGTGACAGGGAGAAAGGGTAAAGGTCTAAGGAAGCAGAGAAGGACAAGGCCAGTGAGATGAAACCATGCCTCAGCATTTCAGACTAGTCCTTTTCTTGTTGGATCATGTGAGATAACAGACATACATATTTTGAGGCAGAAATAGGGAGAAGATAGAAGAGGCACAGTTATTCATATACTCGTATTACTGCTTGATAATACTATAAAACATGATAGCGGAAATATACGTAAGACAGATTTGGAAATAATTCATTGTATCCGTGAATATTACTATATACATCAAGTTTCAAGTTTTATTCAAATTTGATAAAGTTGCTTATCAGGATTTCTAAGCGAATCATAATAAAAGATTTAAGGAATAAAAAATTCCAACACAAATAACAAAACTAAAACTTGGACATTTTGACTAACGGGAAACGTAAGGTTGAAGGGTATGAAATACAATTGTAAAAGAAAAGAAGAGCATTTAAGGGAAGGACAAAAAGGGCCGGGAACCAAGCCTGTGCTTCCTTGATGTAGATTTTCTGTAAACCGCTTAGAACCTAACGGATGTAGCGGTATATAAGAAATAAATTACATTACATTACATTGACAGTTGATGGACGGAGTCTGGAAATGAAGGTCGCCATAGTGTAAGTGTAAATGCATCTGAAACAATGGGTAATGCAGCATCCTTTTTTCTTGATGAGTTGGAACATCCCATGGTATCAGATACAGATTATGGCATGCTATCTTCGGATATAAGTTATATTGAAATTAATGATGCCATTGATGGTTTGTCTAAACAAAAGTCTCTGGGTCCTGATGGACAGGACAGGTTTAAGAACCACTGCTATAAAGTAAGATAGGTATCTACTTTCCTTCATAGAATACTAGTGCAACTGGATATACACTTAACAGTTAGCCCAAGCCTTTACATCAGCGACAGAGCTGGCCGAATAAGTGTGTGCAACTAAATGCTGGAAGTACATAATTTATAGTGTAGGGTCATGAAATGGTTAACTGTTGTTTAAAATATTGCTCTGGCCTACATAGCTGAAAACAGTGTACAATCTACTGACCTCATCTGCCTAAAATGTATGTCCCTACCTTACCACATTGTAAGCTAAATAGATAAGAGTTTGAGCCATGATGTGCCCTACCCTCCTGTACATGTAACATTTAGAACTGTAAGATTTAGATAAGCAGAGAAATGAGCTAGTTTCCTATAGGACTATAAGTTAAACTGAACTAAACTAAACTTTAAGTTTATATACCGCGTCATCTTCACAGAAGTGGAGCTCGACACGGTTTACAGGAATTACAAGCAAAGAAAGGAGCTCCAATGGAAGGAAGGAGGGCTAGGTAAACAGGAAGGGGAGGGGGGGAGGGAGGGGGAAGTTACATTTTGGAGAAGCCAGGTTTTCAGATGTTTTCTGAAGTGTTGTAGGGAGGTCGAACTCCGAAGATGGGCAGTAAAGCTGTTCCATAGTTCGGTGATCCTGAAGAGGAGGGACGTTCCAAGTTTTCCTGTGTGGGAAATGCCATTTAGAGAAGGAAAGGATAGTTTGAATTTCTGAGAGGATCTGGTGGAATGAGTACTCGAGAGCCAAGATAGAGGAAAGAGGGGAGGAAGGATGCCGTGAAGAGATTTGAAGGTAAGACAGGCGCATTTGTAGCGAACCCTGAGGAAGATTGGGAGCCAGTGAAGCTTAGACAGAAGAGGGGAGATATGGTCGAATTTGCCTTTTGCAAAGATTAGTTTAGCTGCGGTGTTCTGAATCTGTTGAAGTCTGGTGAGGCTTTTCTTTGTTAGGCTTAGATAGATGGAGTTGCAGTAATCCAGTCTGGAAAGGATGATGGACTGGACAAGGACAGCGAAATGTTCTGGTGGAAGTAGGATCTGACTTTCCTCAGCATATGAAGATTGAAAAAGCATTTTTTTACTAGGGAGTTGATGTGTTCGTTAAAGGACAATGTAGAGTCAATGATGATGCCCAGAACTTTGCTAGAGTGTTCAAGCTGCAGAGTGGTGCCAGAGGGAAGTGGGATGAGGGAGGGTAGCTGATCCAATTTCGGGCCAAGCCAAAGAAGTTTTGTTTTGGTCTCATTTAGTTTCATTTGAACGGTGAGAGCCCAGGATTGGAGATTTGTTATGCAAGTTGAGATGTTGTCAGAGAGGTTGGTGAGGTTAGAGTCAGTTTCGAGAAGGACAAGGATGTCGTCGGCGTAGGTGTAAAGTGTCTCAGAGGTAGAAAGGTGGAGGAGTTTCAGGGAGGACATATAAACATTGAAAAGAATCGGGGATAGAGGTGAACCCTGGGGGACTCCGCAGAGTGGTTTCCAAGGGGAGGATGAGGTACCATTCATGTTAACGGAATAGGAGCGGGAACGTAAGAATTTTGAGAACCAATCTATGACTGTGGAATTTATGCCAATTTCGGAGAGTTGGAGGATTAGTATGTCGTGGTGGACAATGTCGAAAGCTGCAGAGAGGTCGAATTGAAGAAGGACAGCGAACTTGTTGCAGGAATGGAGTTGTTGGACCTTTGAGATCAAAGAGGCTAAGAGATACTCAGTGCTGTAGTTGGGTCTGAATCCGTGTTGGTAGGGAAGGAGAATGGAGAATCTCTCAAGATAGGATGAGAGTTGGGTGGCTATGATAGATTCCAGCATTTTGGTCAGGAGAGGAATGTTGGCTATTGGGCGATAGCTGGAAGGAGTGGAGGGGTCCAGATCAGCCTTTTTCAAGAGAGGGGATAAGGAGATGCGTCCCATTTCTGTCGAAAATAGGCCTGAGAGCAGGGCAGAGTTTAAGAGTTTGGTGAGAGATGAGATGGCCTGAGCTGGAATGTTCTCGTATAAGTAGGAGGGGAAAGGATCTAAGGTTGCAAGATTTTAACTTGAGGCAGAGTTTAGAGACTTGGGAGTCGGAAACGGGCTCAAAGGCGGTCCAGGATCTATCGGCTGGGATATGGTTGGCCTCGGTTAGATTAGGTGTGGAGGTAGTGAGCACCAGAGAGTTGTAGGCGGGGGTTGGGGGAAAGGAGCATCGTAAGGTAGTCACTTTCTCATTGAAGAATTTTGCAAGATCGTTAGCAGATGGAGAGGAGGGGAGTGAGGAGGAATCGTGTTTAGAGGATAAGGAACACCAAATATTGAACAAAGTATTACTTTGGTTGTTGGAGCTGCAGATTTTGTTGCTGTAGTAGTTCTTCCTTGATTTTTTTAATTCGGTGTTGTAGAACTTAATGGAAGTCCTCCAGGACTGTCTATCCGTGGGGGATTTGGATTTTTTCCATTTTCTTTCTAGTGTGCGACATTTCTGCTTTAGTTGTCTATGGAGAGGAAGGTACCAGGGGGCCTTGCGGGTGTAGGAGACCATTTTAGTGGATAGTGGGGCAAGGGAGTGGTAGGTGGTCTCAGAGAGGGTGATCCAATTGTGCCAGTTGGATTCAGGGTTTGGAGGGTTGTGGATGGCGGGAGTTAGGTTGAGGAATTTGGCCCAGAACAAATCGCTCGCAATTTTTTTCCGGAAGGTAATAGGATTGGGAGAATGAGGGGGGGGGGGGTTCGAGGTGGGACATGAAGATGGGGAGGCAGAAAGTCCCTAGGAAGTGGTCGGACCAGGGGATGGGGTCCCAGCGAGTGTCGTCGATCGAAGTTTTGTGTTCGGAGAGGTCGATGAAGCTGATGATGTCTAACGCATGTCCTTTTTCATGGGTTGGGGAAGGAGCCGGGGGGGGGGGGAAGCCTAAAGAGGTGAGGAAGTTGATGAGATCAGATGCATCCTTGTTGGTAGTATCGTTTAAGTGAAGATTAATATCCCCAATGATTAGTAATCTTTGGAATCTGAGGAAGGCGTTTGTAATGGTCTCAAGGATGAGGTCAGAGGATTTGTTCCAGGGGGATGAAGGTGGGCGGTATAAAAGCAAGATACCTAGTGGGTACGGGTGGAGCTCATCATTGACAGAGGCTAGCATGTATTCTAGGGAAGCCTGGCTACCCTTATGAAGAAGCTGGACGTCGAAGAATGATTTATGGAGGAGTGCAAGACCACCTCCTTTCCGGTTAATTCTGGGGGAAAAGAGGCCTTGATAACCGTGGGAGCAGAGTTCATTTTGAGAGAAGAAGTCGTCTTTTGCGATCCAAGTTTCGGTGATGAATAAGAAACCGGGATTGAGATCTTCAAGAAGATCCTTCAGAATTTGGGTTTTGTTGCATGCGGATCTGGCGTTGCAGTATAGAGATGGTACTGGGGTGAGAGAGTCTGAGGTGGGGTTGGGGGGGTTGGCAGGGTGAATGGGCTTTAGGGAGGCGCGATTGATTCTTCGGGGGTTTTTTTTGGAGGGGTAGCTTCTGGTGCGCAAAAGCGTGGGGATTTTGGCACCAGGGTAGATAGGACTGACAGTGATGGGGTTCAATAGGTTAGGGGAGGGAGGGTTCAGGCAGAGGGAGATATTGGAGGATGAGCAGATAAGGAGAAGAAGGATCCATAGGTGAGATTTCATGGTGGGGATTTGGAGGGCTTTTGAGGGGATGGGAGACAAGAGTGGCGGAGGTTTGCAATTGAGGAGAGCGGGACGATTGGGCAGGACTAAAACAGTTGAATAGAATCAGGTGGATCTTAGTAATTAGGCAAGGACAAAACAGAAGGGAGGAATCTGGAGGACCTAAGCAGGGGATAGGCAGTTGAAATAAAATCTGGGGATCTTTAGCAAACTAAAGCAATTAAATATAATCAATTGAGTAATAGAGCATAAATAAAATCTGGGGATCTTTAGCAAACTAAGCAATTAAGTATAATCAATTGAGAAACAGAGCATAAACAGTTGAAAGGAATCTGGTGATCCTTAGCAGATTTAAACAGTGTATAGAGTCAGGAGAATCTTAGCCGGGCTTGGGTAGGGATTGTTGACTAAGTCAGAATGGAACTTGACAATTATGAAGAGATTTGATAGGAATAAAGATAAAAGTTGAGCTGCAGGAGGCCTCGGGTGGCGGAGCTGGACTTCCACGCGGCCTGAGGTACTCTCTCTGCGGCTGAGGGTCAGTCCCACGATGGAGCAGCTTCTGGTATCGGTGGAGCTGCCCTGCCGAGTTATGCTGGGAAGAAGGATGTCTTTTAAAGTCGGGACCTCTGTGTCGGGAGGGGGGCGGAGCAGGGCTGTTGGCGTGTCAGGCAAGAAACTACCGAGAACAAACACCCATCAACCATTATTGGATGTACATAAGCTGGTGGCAGCAGCATTCTGGTCTGGGGAATGATTTCTTGGTATGGTCTGGGTCCTCTAATACCTCTGGAAGGCACTCTCAACCAATATGAGTATCTCTCTATCGTTGCTCATCAAGTACACTTGTACTTGTTGCTGGTCTTTCCTTTGGCCAATGGGATTGTTCAGCAAGACAATGCGACATGTCATATGCCAGAACTTTTTGTGAGTGGTTCACAGAGCATGACCATGACTTCCAGCAACATCCTTGGCCTTTGAATTCTCCAGACCTTAATCCAATTCAAGCACATTTAGGACCACCTCAATCGACATGTTCAACGACTGGATCCACTACTACGCACCTGTCAGCAACTGTCGGATGCAAAGCAGTCTGCATAGCTCCAGATACCTCTAGCAACCACTCAGCATCATATTGAGCCACTCTCATGGTGTCTGGCTGCCGTCCATGCTAAGAGACGGTTATTCTGGATATTAGCAGATGGTCATAATAATATGACTCAACCATGTACAGTATATGATAGTAAGTCAACCTGTTGCATCATTTCTAGAAATTATGACTCTGAATGATTGTTTTCATTACTAGTACAACTAGGTTGTATCATATCTTTGCTATCATTTGTTCACTTTGTTAAAAACTCATTAAAGTTTTCGAACTAAAATGTTAATGCCTAATTTACACCCCCCCTTTTTTTTTTTTTAACCATGATAGTGGTTTTTAGTGCAGGCCGGTGCAATGAATGCTCTGCGCTGCTCCTGATGCTCATAGGAATTCTATGAGCGTCGGGAGCAGCACAGAGTATTCAGCGCGCTGGACTGCGCTAAAAAAACGCTATTGCGGTTTTATAAAAGGGAGGGTTATAGAATTACCCCGCAATAGTTGGGGGGGGTGGGGGTTGGTTTGTTGTTTTTTTTTTAAGAAAAATTCCCTCTGTGATGCTATTTTCTCAAGCAACAAGAACACCAACCCCTTTTACATTTTCAAATCTGACAGCAGCATAATTCTAAACAATGGCAGGCAATTTTATTTTTCCGTTCCTATAACGTTTTGCTTGGATCTTGTTCTTTATTCACCTACTGCAAATTGTCTATAGGGACAGGAGACAAGCGGTTTGGATTAAATTCAATTAAATTGTACTGACACCTACTGTAGCTAGTACAGCTAGCTGGGAAACTGAATGCTGTTTCAAATTACACCTAGGAAAATTCGCCAAATGTCATATATAGTGCAAGGAAAGAAAATGTAAAATGAGAATTAAGTCAACCACTTCTTTCCTCAAAGCATGATTTTATATCTGTTAATTGGAATACACAGAAGTATCATATTATTCTTCCTTTCTAAGGAAATTGTTCATTTCCTTTCTTTCTGTGCAGGAGTGAAGACCACCACATGGAACAGGTAAGATCTCATTGCAGGGCTTTTCAACTCAGGAGTCATCTAGCCTAACCATTCCATGTAAAAAATATCTTGCATGCTGGCCTATAACAGCCACAAATACAAACTTATAACACTTTGGTGTTATAAGTTTGTATTCAGATACCTTAGCTTGGGTCCTCAGTATTCAGATACCTTAGCTTGGGGAGTGTCAGTATTCATCTCAGCGAGCCCAAAAACTATGGATTAGACACTAATATCTGTCATTTTCGATTATTTTTACATGTCATCCCTTCCCACCCCCACAGTATTTTTTCCCAGATAGTAAGTCATATGTATACCAAGTTTGGTTGAAATCTCTCCATGCGTTTCAGAGTTATGTTGGAACTTGCATACATACACACACACACATACACACACACACACACACACACAGATACATCCGATTTCACAATCAGCCAACAGACTAAAGACCAGAACAAACTGGGAAGAACATATAGTTAAATACAAAACGCAATTCAAGATCCAAAGAATAAAGCCTCTCTAATAACTTCTTGTCACAAAATAAATTTCTGAAATAAAAAGGTTTTTAGCTTCTTATGGAAACTTAAATGATATTCCAGTCTAATTCCTGCGGCAGTGTATTCCATACCGAAAGAACTTGATAATGAATGCCTGAAGAAAAACATTCTCTTATAATTAACACCCTTTATTAGTATGAACTAGAGTTTCAAGAGAGCCCAATTTCTTGATGGTATATTAGATGAAGTAAAAGAAAGTAAGGGGCAGGGAGAAAGAAAGGGAGGAAAGGTGGAGTGGAGAGGAAAAGACGCTTAAGGGAAATGGGTAAAACTGAGGGGGAGAAGGACGCTGAAAGCACATGGGGAAGACAAAGGGTTGGAGAAGGACGCTGAAAGGACATGGGGAAGACGGGGGGGGGGGAGAAGGACGCTGAAAGGACATGAGGTAGACAAAGGGGTGGAGAAGGATGCTGAAAGCACATGGGGAAGACAAAGGGGTGGAGAAGGATGCTGAAAGCACATGGGGAAGACGGGGGGAGAAGGACACTGAAAAGACATGGGGAAGACGAGGGGAAGAAGAACACTGAAAGGACATGGGGAAGACAGAGGGGGAGAAGGACGCTGAAAAGACATGGGGAAGACGGGGGGGTGGAGAAGGACTCTGAAAGGACATGGGGAAGACAGAGGGGGAGAAGGACGCTGAAAGACATGGAAAAGACAGAGGGGATGAAGGACGCTGAAAGGACATGGGGAAGACAGAGGGGGAGATGGACACTGAAAGCACATGTGGAAGACAGAGGGGGGAGAAGGACACTGACAGGACATGAGGAAGATGGGGAGGAGAAAGACGCTGAAAGGAAATGGGGAAGAGAGAGTGGGGAGAAGATGCTGGCAGGGAAGAAGACAGAGATGCCAGACTATGGGGGGAGCGGAGGGAAGAAGATGGGTGCCAGACCAATTTGGATGGGGGGAGAAAGGGAGAGGCACAGTAACAGAGCAAATGGAAGACGCAGAGAGAAGAGAGATAATGGATGGAAGGAATTGAATGAGAACAAAGCAGAAACCAGGCAACAAAGGTAGGAAAAAAATTCTATTTCTTTTTTTTTTTTTCTTCAGGATAAAGTAGTATATTAATTGTGTTGATAAAAATTTATAAACATTAGAGGATCTGGTAGAAACCCGTTTACAAAGTATTATTTCTTCCCAATTAATACTTCCAAATTAATAAAGTCTTTTTGCTTATTTGTAAATGGGTTTCTACCAGAGAATTTAATTCAGTAGCATAATTAAATGAAATAACTATTTGTGAAGTTTATAGGGACGGGCGGGGACGGAAGGGATTCCTTGCGGGGACGGGTGGGGATGGAGGGATTCCTCACGGGGACAGCTGGGGACGGGTGGGACTTTGGCGAGGACGGGTGGGATTTCTGTCCCCACGCAACTCTCTAATCTCTTTCTCTTGCTATGCTGCTGATTGCAGGCTACACTCCTGAAGATGTCTGTGCAAGTTTTTTTTTTTTGCAGAAGACAAACTAATAACAGAGCTCTTTACTACAGAGGATCACTACTAAAGTCTCATAGCCAGCTACATAGACCATTTTGTTAAAGGTAAGCTGAAAGGTTTCAGCCCCTCCTGAGCTGAACTGGGAAAACAGAGAGGAAAAATCAGCCAAGCAGAGTATAAAAAAACATCCTCCTCTGAGACAAAGGCAACCTATGGCATTTGTCACTCACCCACTGCAATAGGGGCACCGACAAACTATTTAGATGAGCAAAAGAGGAACTGGATCTCTCAATAAAAACCTTGCTGAGAGACCCAATTCCTTGAGTGGATAAAAAAAACACAAAAATCTCTTTCAGACCAACATAAGGCACCAAGAACCTGGGAAACCTGTAGCGTTTTCTTTGGACCTTGAGACTGTTTCAGTCATCCGGCTGCCAGAGGATTTTCCTTTTCCCTCCATTTCTTTCTCTGTCATACATGCAGTAAAATGAATCCAGTTACAGAAAACATTCTTTTGGCTTACTGTATATGCCAATCACTAAGAAATATTGTGTGTTTTCAAACATCCAAATTTCTTTAACCTGCCTTGTTTCCTTTCTGTACCAATATATTAAGACTGAAATTTTATTCGGTTTAATCTAGCAGCAGACCAATAAAATAAGGAAAGTGGCAATTATTAGGAGTTCCCAGGAACCACATGCACTGGTGGGAGGAAGGGGATATAACCTTATCAGAGGAGCAACTGGATAATAGAAATTCCTTGGACTAAAAGCTTCCTAGATCCATCTGGTCTAAGCCCCAGAACCCTGACCCCAAGTCCTGACTGCTCAAACTAAGAAAGCTCTAAGGGCCTGAAGGCATAGGGGTCCTATCTCTGACAGTGGGGCTGCTCCTATTAGGCAATAGGGCCCTGATTACATTGGGACCACCATTCCATGGTTTGGACTGAACTTATTTTGGTGTCTAGGTGGAGTTTGTATTCATAACTATATTGTATGAAGAAGCTATTTAATTGAGGCAGAGAGGTATATTAAGCTAAGAGAGAAAGATACCCTTGTTTAGCAAAAAAACAAAACAAAAACATCTCTATCACTCAGGCTTTGTTGGAGTGCAGAACACATCCTCTCTATAGAACCATCTTGGATTCTCTTTTTAACTATAAGAGAATTTTTTTTTCATCTAATGAATAGTTCTAATCTAATCTAATCTAATGCTTGGCTTTATATACCGAGACTTCAATCCAGGAAAGTTCATCTCGGTTTACAGTAGTTAGTTTAGGCCAATAAGAACTGAAGAGAAAGAAAAAAGAAAAACCTGAGAGGAAATTAATTACCAAAGTGCTTAGTGAACAGAATAGTTTTCAAAGACTTATGAAAAAAGGAAGAGAGACAGAACTTCTTAAAAAGAGTGGAAGATTGTTCCAAAGTTGAGGAAACTTGAAGGTCAAAGAATGGCCAAAGATCTTGGTTCCTTTGATACCTTTGCTAGAAGGACAGGATAATTTGAGTTGTTGGTCACCCCTTGCGAAAGAGAATCTATACAGATTCCAGGATAGCAGAACTAGAGGAGTGAAAATGCCATGAAGAATTTTGCAAATAGCACAAGCACATTTAAACTGGATTCTGAAATACAAAGGAAGCCAATAAAGACTATGAAGCAGTGGTGTCACATGATCACACTTATGCTTCCCGAAAATCAATCTGACAGCTGTATTCTGGACCAGTTGCAGTCTAGAAAGACAGTTTTTTGTAATGCTAAGATAAATGACATTACAATAGTCAAGATGAGATAAAATAATTGACAACTAAAATAGAGAAGTGGTGTTGATGAAAGAGGTGTCTTACCTTCCTCAACATACGCAAATTGAAAAAGCATTTCCTGATGACAGAGTTAATCTGATCCTTGAAAGAAAGCGAGGAGTCAAGAAAGACTCCCAGAATCTTAGCGGAAAACTCGATTTCTAAGGAGGAACCAGAAGCCAGTGTTACAGAACTATGCAAATAATCCAATTTTGGGCCTAGCCATAATGATTTTGTCTTAGATGCGTTAAGTTTCATCCGAACGGCTTGGGCCCATAATAGTTAAGCTCTGGAACTCATTACCAGAGGATGTGGCAACAGCAGTTAGCCTATCTGGGTTTTTAACAGATTTGGACATGTTCCTGGAGAAAAAGTCAATAGTCTGCTATTGAGATTGAGATGGGGGAAGCCATTGCTTGCCCTGGGATTGGTAGCTTGGAATGTTGCTACTATTTGGGTTTCTGACAGGTACTTGTAACCTGGATTGGCCACTGTGGAAACAGGATACTGGGCTAGATGGACCATTGGTCTGACCTAGTTTGGTTGGTCTTATATTCTTATGTACCTTCTTATAAATATGAAACTAATTTTTGCAAAATCAAATATACTTTTCCTTTGACATTTTCCCATTGAGCTCCATGGAGTTGGGGTTTTGAGAATGAACAATCATCATTTTTGGCTTCTTGCCCTTTGAGCTGATATCACATTTAGAATGTGCTTGGGAGCATTCTCTTCATCCATATCAAGGGGTTGTCTCTGGATTTTAAGGAAGTAATAACAAGGATCATGATTTGTAATGAACTTGTTATGTACTGTATATTGCAATTACAAGTGTGTGTGTGGGGGGGGGAGGGGGGTCTGTCTAAAAAGGTATATGCAGTAGGTTATGTGACTTTCCCAAGAGAGGTAAGGCCGCCAAGCCTTGCTTTTCTACTTCAGTGTGTGATTTACCAAACTTGATAAACAACCTTTGGTGTCAAACTCTGAGTCACCAATTTGAGTGAATAATTCTCAAAGAAATTAGCTTCGGCCTTAAGCAGTGTAGAAATTTTTTTAAAAAATACTTGCTTAGCATTAAAAGTAGCACACAACTTTAAAATGGGGATTTAGAAGAATGTCCTAAACTCTTCAGGGGATCAATTAATGCACTGTGTATCAGAAATACCAGACATTACAACACTCTTGTAGAGAGAATTAATTGAAATTTAGCACAAAAATGATGGTATGAAGAGGACTTCTCAGAGCTAGGTATAATAAACTATTTTTCTAATTAACTCCCTTTATCTGCAGTTTCAGATCTGCATTTTACCATATATATGTTCCACAAAATAGAAATGGTACAGGACTCCTCTCTCCACAGTAAAATTATAGAGCAATGTAAAAGATACCAGGTACCAATATAACCCAGGGGAAAAGTAAACACTACCCCCTCTTCTCTCTTACATGTTCAGTGGTAATCCAGTAGTTTTGCTGAACGTGGCTATGCTCACAACTTGTCGGCCTGGGAAACAGCTTGTGACAGGATTCAGGTTTCAAAGTGTAATTTGAGCATTTCTTATATTTAACAACATACTAGAAATGAACAAGACCAATTCCCTGGAAAGACTACAAGGGGTTTGTTTTACAGTCAGCCTATATGCAAGGGGCATTTTTAGTTCCTTCTCTAGATTAATGTCGGCAAAAAGCTAATTTTAAAATACTGTATAATTCAATGGATTGTAGATTAAAACCTAGCAGAAATACAGATGTTTCTGTTTATCTCCTTATAAGAATATAAGGACCAATGGTCCATCTAGCCCAGTAGCCTGTCTTCATGGTAGCCAATCCAGGTCCCTAGTACCTGGCCAAAACCCGTACAGCGAAAGACTAGAGAAACTGGGTCTCTTTTCCCTCGAGGAGATTGAGAGGCGCATGATCGAAACATTCAAGGTACTGAAGGGTTTAGACTTAGTAGATAAGGACAGGTTGTTCACCCTCTCCAAGGTGTGGAGAACGAGAGGGCACTCTCTACAGTTGAAAGGGGATAGATTCCGTACGAATGTAAGGAAGTTCTTCTTCACCCAGAGAGTGGTGGAAAACTGGAACGCTCTTCCGGAGTCTGTCGTAGGGGAAAACACCCTCCTGGGATTCAAGACAAAGTTAGACAAGTTCCTGCTGAACCGGAACGTACGCAGGTAGGGCTAGTCTCAGTTAGGGCGCTGGTCTTTGACCAGAGGGCCGCCGTGTGAGCGGACTGCTGGGCACGATGGACCACTGGTCTGACCCAGCAGCGGCAATTCTTATGTTCTTATGAGTAGCAACATTCCATGCTACTGATCCAGGGCGAGCAGTGGCTTCCCCCATGTCTGTCTCAACAACAGGCGATGGACTTTTCCTCCAGGAAATTGTCCAAACCTTTCTTAAAACCAGCTATGTTAACTGCTCTTACCACTCAACACTAAGGGCTAGATTCAATAAATGGCACCCAAAGTTAGGCGCTAGAGATGATCTGCGCAGTTAGTATTCTGTAAAGAGTGCCCTACGTGGAGTGTCTTTTATAGAATAACAGCTTTGAGTGCCTTTCACATCTAACTTTATGCCTGCCAAAGGCTAGTGTAAATGCTGGCACCCACCTCATTACATTACACTACAATTTACTTATATACCGCAGGACCGTGAAGTTCTACGCGGCTTACCAAAGAAATTGGACAATAAGAGGAAATGAGACAATGAGAGGAATGAACTTGAATTACCTAAATATTTGGTAAACAAATAAGTTTTCAGATGCCTCCTAAAATCTAAGTAAGTGGTTGAAGTTAGACACAGAAATGCAGGTATTTTATAACAACTTTATCCCAAGGTGATGCTGTAAATCACCCTTAATGCCTTGTAACAAAGAAGTAACAATCAATTTACCCGGCCCTCAGAGATGCCACCTGGGGATCAAACAATACTATCCCCCGGCTTTACGCACCTAATCGTCATCGGGTCAGTGCAGAGTGTGAGACTGGTATATCATTTTCTTTTGTTTTTTATATATGTGATGAACTCTTATACTGATTTAAAACAATAAATATTTCTAATGAGTTTGAAATGAATACTTAGCTTAACCGGGATGGTAAATGGCGGTTGACAAGGGATAAACAAGCCAACATGTTTCACCCGTAGAGGGGGGTTTCCTCAGGGCTACTATCCCTTTTTGTGCTAGTTATACACGACTTGGCCACCCAATCTAAGTTCTCAAGTTCTCAAGATTGATTGTTACTTCTTTGTTACAAGGCATTAAGGGTGATTTACAGCATCACCTTGGGATAAAGTTGATATTGTGCCTTGTAAAAGCTACTGTTTAAGCCTATTATCCAATTCAAAAGGTATTTTATAACAAGGCATCTAATTTCTGGGAACATTCCTGACCTGCCCAAGCCCGCTGTGAACTACTGCAACTAATCATTTCTATAGTGTTACTAGATGTATGCGGCACTGTACACTTTTATATGCAGGTACTTTCTCTGTTGCCGGCAGGCTCACAATCTAAGGTTTGTATTTTTTTTCTACCTGGAGCAATGGAGAGTTAAGTGAGTTGCAAAGGATTACAAGGAACTGTAGTGGGAACTGAACGCAGTTCCCCAGGATCTCAGTCCATTGCACAGGCTATTAGGCTACTTCACCACTCATTAGGGTACGCCAACGAAATTTAAGCACAGATGTTATAGAATAGGGCATAGGGCAGATTTGCCAGTAACTCCTAACTATTGCCAATTAAGTGCTCGCAACTCCAATGATTGATTGCTAGCACCTAATTGACTAATTAGTTAACATGCAGATCTGGTCTCCAGGCTCAAATTTGGGCAACCTATATAGAATCCAAGGGTAACTGTACACCACTTTCCAGTAAAGATAACATTATACATTGATCCAATAACAATTTGTTTTTCTCATTCTGGGGTCCTTTTATTAAGGTGCACTAACCGATTTAGTGCACACTAAAAATTAGTGCGTGCTAAATGCTTAGACATCCATTATATTCCTATGGACATCTTAGCACCTTAATAAAAGGACCCCTCTATTATCTATTAGGTGGAATAAGGTAAAACAAGAATATATAATTTCAAATCCCAGATTTAATTGACTTGTTGCAATGGTCCTTGAGACCACTAGAGTCTTTGTAGGCTATGGTACCTTTTAACATATTGCTTCTTGAAAGCTTCTATACCGCTACTAATGACCGGGGAGTCAATTCAGAGCGGTTTATATGAGTTTCTGTAATGGTGTTATAAAAGATCTTCAAGTTTCAAGTTTATTATACATTTGATTGATCGCTTATTCAAAATTCTAAGCAATGAACACATCAGTAAAATTACAAAATTAAGGGGGCAACAAAACAAACAAAGAACTAAACCTTTCAAAACATATTGAAGACTAACTTTACAAACATATTAAAACAAGAGGAAAGGATGGGAAAAGAAATACAAATTGTTGATAGGAGAGAAGACAATTATGGTAAAAAAACAATAGGAAGGGAGAGAGCAATGAACCTCAGAGAAGTTATGGAGTTGGAATGAAACTCCTAGCCAAATTTTCTAATTATCAAATGCATCCTTAAAAAGAAAGCTTTTTAGTTTGCTCTTAAATTTATCCAAATTGTTTTCTTCCCTTAAGTAAATAGGGAGGGAATTCCATGTTTGAGGGGTTGTGACAGAAAAGATGAAATGCCGTTGTGTGTTAATAATTTTAAGTGAGGGAATAACTAGTAAATGTTGATCATTGGACCTCAGTAATCTAGTTGAGGTATAGGGAATCAGTAATTTATAAATGAAAGCCGGAGTCTTGTATAGCAAAGATTTAAAAGTAAGCAGACTTAATTTATACATTATACGGTGTGCGACTGGGAGCCAGTGCACTTTCTTAAGAAGAGGAGTCATGTGATCGAATTTCTTAGCCTTCATTATAAGTTTAATTGAAGCATTTTGAATGATCTGTAGACGTCTGATTTCATTTTGAGCTATTTCCTTGAATAGGTCATTACAATAATCGATTTTTGAAATAACCAAGGAATGAAGTAATATGTTAAGAGACTCTGGACATAGAAATTTTGAAACTGAACAGATTTGAGATGAAGTGTTTTCATCATATAAGATAATGAACAATAAATTTACAGAATATTTAATGACATCAACCTGGTTTGCTATTGCACTGTTTTGGGGCTTACGGTCGATTTAATTAGATGCACAATTGTAAATTAAGTTTAGTATGATCTTTTTTCATATCATGCCTATACTGTATTTGAAATCTTTTGAAGTTGCTCTTACAGTACTGTTAAAGGTAGGGTTTAGATGGAAATGAAGAACTGCCAGAATCATCAGTGTGACTATCTGAAATGTAAAATGGAGCTACAGCAGATATATTTTATGGGTTTAAAGAAACTGCCCCTTTGTAGTCCAACTGGGAGTATGCAAGTGGGGCCAGGATAGATCGTACTTACAGAATTATTATTACTTTGAGTAAATTGTGAAACAGCAGGTTATGACCTTCTTGATTTATTGAAGTATAAGGTTCAAGTGAGACAGCCAGAAGTACTGTGTGAAAAACAGGATAGATGGTCAATGAAATAAATTAATCCTAAGATTTTGTGTATTATATTTATAAGAAATGATAATAAATAGGGGTTGTATTGCTACTATGATAAGACAAAATGGAGCTGCTCGAGACCCCCCGAGAGCCATCCATGCTATGACAAAACCTTTAGCGTCATTGGTCAATCTGCACTCATGACAGGAAAATAGCTTTTCAATGGCGACTGAGGAGTTTTGCATTTTTAAAACATAGTAACTGTTGTGCTGTCTGTTTGTGAAATAGAGTGGCATATAAATAATCTTTTTAATCATATTGCTATGAGCTAGTCTATGGGTTCGTGGAGATTAGAGAGATGCAAAGCACAACGACATATCTTTTAAGGAATGGTGGTGAAGTTTACTTTAGGTTTATATATGATACAGTATCACTAGTAAGTCAGTAAGGAGGCAGTTCTAGAACTCGGTGCCTCCAGTTTGGCGCAGCAGGGCCCTGCACCAATTTTACGAGTACAACATCATTTGTGAACCAGGATGACATTATAAAATACTGGCGTAAAACCCAAACTGGCAAAATGCCAGGTCAACTGCAGGAATTAAGGGGTGTGGCTAAGTGTACCTCGCATACCCCTGAATTCTAGAAATGGCACTTTGAGTTATGTGTGCAATTTAATTGAATAACAAGCCAATTAATGCAGATAATTGGCTTCTTAACAAGCAATTATTAGAATTAATTAGTTTTAATTTAAATTTATGCATGTAAATATAGGCTCGCAATCCGCACTTAAAATTTTTACATGCCGAACTTATAGCACTGCTCCTTGTGAACTTAGGCAAGTCACCTAATCCCCCCCCCCCTAAAAAAATTGCCCCAGGTACATTAGATAGATTGTGAGCCCACCAGGACAGACAGGGAAAATGCTTGAGTACCTGAATAAATTCATATATACCATTCTGAGCTCCCTTGGGAGAACAGTATAGAAAATTGAGTAAATAAATAAACACCCCTTAAAAGTTACATGCTATAGCACTTAGGTGCACCTTGTAGAATAGCTTCTAGTATGCTTTTGTGCATAACTGCCAATTTTGGTGCCCCTGACACACATAAGTAGCATGTACTTGTAGATGCCAGGTTATAGAATGACCTTTTATATCATTATAACAGGTTTAATTTCAAATAGCTTTAATGTTCTTTTTTATCTTTAAATTATGGGCTCTTTTTTTTTAA
Organism: Geotrypetes seraphini; assembly: GCF_902459505.1. Taxonomy (NCBI): domain Eukaryota; kingdom Metazoa; phylum Chordata; class Amphibia; order Gymnophiona; family Dermophiidae; genus Geotrypetes; species Geotrypetes seraphini. The sequence continues at coordinate 313,036,914 of NC_047084.1, read as the reverse complement.
TTTGCAGTGCTGTGCATCAAGTGGCATAGATTCATATTTCCTTAGATTACAAGATAATCAAATTGATGTTTTATATTCCGTAGAACAGTTAATTTATTATGAATGCTAATGTCAAATGATCATTTGTGATTTAATTTTAGTGTGCTCTGTTCTTCATATTGAGCATGAAGAAGAATTGGTGCAGTAGTACCTAGGAAGTATGAAAGTTTATGCTTTACCACCAGATAATGAAAAATGTGCATGCACACTGTCACAGGGTAGCCCCTGTAAGAAGGGTAGTAAGAAAACGCCTGTGCCCAGGGCTAGGCAAGGGAAAGTACTGTCCCAAAGTGGAAGAACCCTACCAACACCTCAACCCAGAATTTGAACCAGTCAGGGAAGGTTTAGTCATGAGCAAGAAAATACCTATTTGTTTTCACCTGAATTAAAGAAGGGGGAACAATATGCAGGTGAAACTAATAGTGCTGAGAATAGTGTTACCAGGGGGAATGTTTACAAGGCAACTGACAACATTCATGGGGGACCCAATTCAAGGCGACACCAAGAACATTACTAGTCTCCACTTTGGCCAGGAACAAGCAATTCCTGCAGCTCATTATCCTGAGGCTTATAAGGGCCAGCAGGAGCGCTCAGAGGGGAGGCAGCCACTGAACCAACCCACACTGGAGAGGAAACATGGTAGTAAAGGCAGACCAGTGCCTAGGACCCGAAGCAGCATACCTCAACAGAATACACAGGTCAGATCTAACCATATTGATTCTGAAATGTTAGAAGATTTTGTGGGTGAAGCTTCTGAGAATGAAGAGTATTTAGACCCTGAAGAAGTCATGGACTTTAATGAGGGAAATACTGAAATTGACCTGTGGGATATGGAAACTGACTGTGTTTAAATTGAGGTCGTGCTGGGACTTTGCCAAATAGCAAAGTTAGAAGTTAAAATGGTTTGCTAATTTGTTGGGGAAATAAAGGGGCTGGCTGCCCCAGTAAACTCAAGTTTGGGGAGAGTTTACTGTAAAGCTTAAGGCCTTGCGAAGGTTCTTGCAAGCTTCTTTTGAAAGAACCTGAAGGCTCCTTTTACAAAGATACGCTAATGTTTTTAGCGCACATACCGGATTAAGAGGAGGCGGTAGTGGCTAGCGCATGGGGCATTTTAGCGCACGCCATGCCGCACATTAAGGCCCTAACGCACCTTTGTAAAAGGAGCCCTGAGTTTTTCTACGCTGTGGCAGTTAGCACTTCACAGCCCTGGCAGTAGTCTTTTTGGGATATTTTTCCTTTTTGGTTTTTCTTTTAGACTGGATTGTGGGTCCTGTGGGGAGGGACGACAACCAACGGTCACTGTGGGGGGAGGTCCCTACTGCCCTGAGCTCTGCAGTCAGAAGAGCTCAGAGGCAAGATCCAGTCTGACACTAAGAGTAATAATTTTGTTATGAGTTTTGAATAAGAAACCGTATGAAAGCATTTTTTGAAACTAGCTGAATATAGCACTGGGAATAGTAAGGAGTCCCTGATGTCAGAAGTTTGAATGGACCAGAAGGGACACAGGCCAAGGGAGGCCATTTTGAACTATGTCTTTGAAAGCCAAGTTTTCTTTTGAACTATGAATGTTTTTGTGAAAATTGAAGTTCCAGATGGTATAAAGTACTTTAAGTTGGAATCAATCCAGGTGTTTTATTACTTGATCCACCACTCCAATTGTGAACTGATTAACCGTTCGGTCAGTGCCGTGTGCTCTGGACTCTCTCAGTTATACCTGCTTGGGCGTGGCCCAGCCTGGTGATGCACGGTGACAACATGCACACAGTTACATATCTTTGTGTTTGATATGTACATAATATTGTGATTTTGTGTATATGATTTATTATTTTCACAAATGATGATTTTATGTTTTTGAAGTATGGATGCCAATTTATGTTTTTGATATTTTATATTTAGCATCACATATTTATATCGATGGTATTCTATTTTATAGTATTTTGTTCACCCCTGATGCAGCTTGAGGGCAAAATGTGGCCATGCTGGGTTTTTATCTGCCATAAAACAGTATTTTATTTGCAACCATCTTGTTTCTTGGTATGGCAAGCTCTTTTGATTGTCTTGTGGACTTTTGCATTGCCCTGCCTCTGTGTGTGCTCTCTTTTCCCTAATGCCTGAGCCTTTCAGACCTCAAAGGTCACATCTGAAGAAAGGATCTGTGTAAAGCTCATGCGCTGCAACATCCTTCTTGTTGGTCCTTTAAAAAGATTCAAACCTGTCAAAACTGAATTTCTGTGACATTTATGCATGTGCAAAAAATTAAGTATAGGAATAAAATCCCCCTGAGACAGAGGCATGCACTCCCAGACCAGCTCAAATATCTTGTATTTCTTTGCTACATGAGGTAAAATGTAGTGGACCTAACATCTCCTGACATTTAGCCATATAAGCAGCTCAGGCAAATTGTAGAACTGATCGAATTCCACACTGAATAGCATGTCTCTTTTTCTCTTTCTGAAATTCACATTTCCTCTAAGGAAAGAAAAGGAAGGATTTAACAGAAACTGACTATTAATGGACTCCTTTTATCAAGCAGCGGTAGAACCTTTTACTGTGGGCCGATAAGGTAAATGCTCTGATGCTCATAGGAATTGAATGAAGGAGCCCAATGTTTGGTAAGAATGTGCACAGACAAAAATAAAGAAATAAAAATAGATGCCGTTCCTTTTTAAAATGTTCAATTTTTTTTCCTCATGTTGGGGAACTTTTATCTGCCATCATGTTTCTATGTTTCTGGCCTTAGGGATCTGGCCAATCAGAGTCTTAGGCCACTAGAATGTTATAGGGCTCATAATCGAATGAGAAAAACGTCCAAAAACCGGCCTAAGTCAGCACTTGGACAAACATTTCCCAAATACGTCCAAGTGTCGATAATAAAAATGGGTTTTGGACGTATTTCTAAATGACCTAGGCCTACATAGTTCCGCTGAACGACCAAAGCTAAACGGGGCGTTTCAGGAGGAGTTTTGAGGGCGGGAGTTGGGCAGGACGTGGGCCAGCTTAGACTTAGTCGTACAGCCTAGGATCAACGGAACTTGGACGTTGTGACTTAGACCATTTAAAACATGGTCTAAGTCATAAAACCCCACCTAAAGTCACCAGATAAGCACTGCAAACACATAAAACAGACCCCCCCTCACACTACCCCAGTGATAACCGATGCCCACCCCCTCATAAAAATATTAATCACACCTTTAAAATTCAGCCTCCAGACCATCATCGCTAGGCCGCCTGGCATAGGAAAGCCTAGTCGTCCAGCACAGAGGCAGCTTAAGTCGTCTTGGGGGTGGGTTAGTGACTCATGAAAAGGAGGACCCATGCTCATAAGCCCCTGTAATCACTGCATTGATAATGAAACATGTGCACTCCCCTATACACCCCCAAAACCCTTTTCTACTGCCCTATAAGTGGCTTCTGCAGCCATAAAGGCTATTGGGGTGGTAGATAAATGGGTCTGAGGGATTCTGGAAGTGGTTTGGGGGGGCTCACCATGACCTATAAGGGAGCTGTGGTGAGATGATGACTTGGCACCCTTTTTGTGAAGTTCACAGTAGTGCCCTGTTAGGTACCCCACTATTTAGGTGCCATGTCTGGGTGTGCAGTCCATCACTTTGCAGACCCCTCTCACGTCCAACAGGGCTTGTTCTAGGCGTTTTTGACTTAGACGAAAAGTTGGACGGAAATGTGGTATAAAATGGACGTTATAGTGGCTTGGACGATCAGATCGGCAGGATGTATAATTAGACGATTTTCAAAATATAAAAAAAATTTTGGACGTATTTTTAAAAAATGTGTCCTAGGCTGTTTTTAACTTTGGACGACTTGCGAATTGGATGCAAATGGATTTAGACGTCCTTTTCGATTATGCCCCTCCATGTCTATAAGCAATACAATAAATAAAAATATATATATATGCTTGTAACATTCTGAATGTTCTACTATGGTTTTTGTCAAGTCTGTCCCATGCAGGAACCTAACCCTGTTTATCCTATAGGATTCACTTGCCTCAGTTTTGAGGCGCAAAATGTACTGCTGGAACCTAACCTCTATTTTCCCACAGATGTAGCATTTCGTTATTTGTGATTTTCCAGTTCATGAACAATTTTGAGAACTATGCTGCCGTGAATAATGAGAATGGACTGTATATGGTAAACGTTACTGCACAAGCATGCTATTTCTATGGCAGTTTAGCAGTTAGCACATGATAATTTATGCATTAAGGAGGGAATTCTATAACTTGCTCAAAATTCACCCTAGAATTGTGCTTAACACCGATTCCTATAATTACCTCTAGGTACCATATTTACACTTGTTGAAACCATGTATAAATGCTGGTTCCTAAGTTAGGCACACTTATCTGGTATTCTATAACTATGCACATAATGATTTGAACATTCCTGACACACTCATGCCCCTTCCATGGCCCTCCCCCTTTTGGGATATGCGCTATGAGAGTTTGATGCCCTGGCTTATGGAATAGCATGCATCCAGATGTGTGTGCAAATGTTGATGAGTGCCAGTTAATATCAATAATTGGTTGCTGGCACCCAATTATTGATGCTTAAGAGCTCACTAATTAATTACTGGTAATTTGTGCTCACATCTTCACAGTGCATCCAAATTTGGGAATGGAAATTTTGACACCATCTATGGAATCCAGGGAAAAGCACATTTTGTGTCATGGTGTGGGAACAAGGCAGGGTGTGGATAGAAAGTGGGAGTGAACTAACTCACTTGTTCAGTTAGCATGAATTCATTTAGAGCCGATTCTGTAATGGGCACCTAAAAAAGATAGGAGCCTATTACATGTCAATCATACTTAGGCGCCCATTACAGAATCGTGCTTAGCAGCGCCTAACTTAAAACTTAGGCACCTGTAATATAGGGTAGGATTTTAAAGCCTTATATTATAGGAACCTAGGTCCTTTAGCAGGTCATTCCTAACTGCGCTTAAGTCTCTTTCCCCTAAACATGCCTACTTTGGTGTTAGGTGCCAGTGGGCACCATGCAATAGACCCCTATCTAGGGTTACCAGAGTTTCCAAATGGAAAATCCAGACCCATGGCCCTGCCCCAAAGCCTGCCCCATTTTGGCTGGCCAGCCCCATTCAGCCCCCATCTCCACCCCGCCCCCTGCCCCCTCGACCTGAACGAGCAACATCGGGCGGCATTTGCGCAGATGCGAAAATGCCATCCCGACGTCACTCGTTGCCAGAAGCTTTTCAAAACCCGAACAAAGTGCCAGGTTTTAAAAGTTGTCTGGATCCACGGACATGTCCTCAAAAGGAGGACATGTCCAGGGAGATCTGGGCGTCTGGTAACCCCACACCTATCTATTAATAAAGCTCATCATTGAAGCCAATTTTTTAATTAAGTTAGGCACCGCTTATAAAATTTCCCCCTTAGTGTCTATGGAAAAGGAGGAGTTATATGTTAACTTGATTGCAATTAATACAGATACATGTGCTAATGAACATTTCTGAATAGGAGCTACGGAAGTCCTGCTGGGCATACCTTCAAAGTTGATGCACTGCCTTTGCACTTACCACATGTCAACTTTTACTGTTAGGGCATGGCCCACCCAATGTTCAGCGGCATCCTCCCTCCTGTTATCCCACTCTTCTGGAATTCCTCTAACCCTAATTCCACTAGATCCTCCCCAAAACTGAAACTATCATTCCCCTCTACAAAAGGTATATCCCGCGTAGGAAAATTAGGAACATCCCTCCCCTTTAGAACCACAGAACTCTGGAACAACATCACATCCCCGCTCACAGTTTCAAGTTCCCTCCATTCCTTCCACAAACACTTGAAAACTTGGCTCTTTTCAAAAACCTAACACTTCCCGCTTTTTGGTTCCCTATCCCTCTTTATCTTCCTAGCTTCTTTCCTATAACCCTTCATTGTAGCTCCTTTTCAACCTAACCCTGTAAACCGTGCCGAGCTCTACGCTTGTGGAGATGGCGCGGTATACAAACCTAAGGTTTAGTTTAGTTTAGTTTATTTAAACAGCCAGGAGCAGCTCCTGGCTAATTAAATAGCACTTAGCCAGCTAAGCGCTAATATTCAGAAAATAAAGGACTCATATAGAGAGGGGTAAGTGAAGGGTTAAGGGTGGAGAGGAGATTCTTTAAAGGTTTCATGCAGTGCTCACCTTCTGCCCATCCATTCCTGCAATACCAGGAGTGCCATCAGAACCCTGCAGGTATAGATATGTGGATTAATCAGATTATAAAGTTTTGAATTTTTCAACAACTTAAAGAACTTTACTTTATATATATTTTCTTTACTGTACCTTTTCAACTACTGTAAGCCAGGGGCCTGATGTTCAATCCATGGTGCTAAGCAGCTTATAAGCCATTCATAGCCATGGGCTGAATTAGATCAATGCGTGGCCTCCACCACTGAATATCTGGGTTCATGCAGCAACTCGGAAGTTAACCCGGTATCGGCTGATATTCAGACCAGTGCCTGGTTAACTCTGTGAATAAAGTTAGGACAGTCTTTTTGCTGTCCTAACTTTATCCACTTGCTTAGCTAGTTAGTGGACTAAATCTAGCCACTAATCAACTAAGTAGCAGCTCCGCCCAAACTCCATCCCAAGACCGCTCCTAACTTAGGGCCCCTTATACCAAGTCTCGTTAATGATGCTGCTGCGGTAAATGTACTGAAGCCCTTAGGAACTGAATGGTCTTTGGTGCATTTACTGTGGCCGCATCGCTACTGTGGCTTTGTCAAAGGGGCCCTCAGCCAGTTTGCACATACAGTACATGACTGTTTGTTTACAACTGATGTTCAATGGCAGATCCTGGTTAAATGCCACTGAATATCAGTGGTTAGCCAGCTCAGCAAGGCTTAACCAGGCATAGGGTTGCCAGTTTTCCTCTTTGAAAAACAGAGGATGCCTGGCTCCACTCCATTCTTCCCCCAGTTTCGCATTGCCTCCAGCTCCGCCCCATTCTTCCCCACCCCCTGCATGAACCTCCCCGAGCTCGAAGGCCACATTTGGAAGCTTTTGCGCATGCACAGACGTCAACGCAATGACATTACACAAAAGCGTGTGTGCTTATGACATCATCATGGTGACAGCTGTGCATGCACAAAGGCTTCCAGATGCGGCCTCCGAGCTTAGCATTTCCAAAACCTGGACAAACTGCCTGGTTTTGGAAATCCCTCTGTGCCTGGACAGTCCACTAAAAAGAGGACATGTCAGGGTTTTCTCAGACGTAGGGTAACCCTAACCAGGCATGACTTCAACTGCTCAGTTAAACTTTGAATATTGATCTCCATGTTTACAAAGATGATGCTTCATTCTATTTGGTGGCTCTGCTCCAGTGGTTTTTGACTTGTGGGTCAAAAGTCAAAAAGTTAGATGTAGGTCTAAGATTTGTTAGTGTGTCAAAAAATACGGGCCAATCACGAAAATCAAAAGTATTAAAAACGCAGGACAGTTTGTTTGATAAAGGTGAGTTTGTAAGACCATCACTGGTACTTCTGTGAGAAAACATTTAAATAATGTGGAAGTGGAGGAGTGGCCTAGTGGTTAAGGCTGCAGCTTCAGCACCCTGAGGTTGCAGGTTCAAACCTAATGAACTTGTGACCCTGGGCATGTCACCTAACACTCCATTGTCCCAGGTACATTAGTCAGATTGTGAGCCTAAAGGGACAGATAGGGAACCATACTGGAATGTAAACCTGAATGTAAACCACTTAGGCTACAAGTGGGTTATAAATACCAAAAAATAAATATAAAATACTAAAAATAAAGTTGAAAGTAAAAATAATAAAAAAATACTAGACAAATGGACAGCAGCTGCTTGAAGGAGAATTTGCATTAGATAGGAAAGCAGAAAAGAGAAACTGGAACCAACAGGTCCCAGATGTGATGTCAGAGACAGTGCCGATACCGAAGCGGGCAGTAACCTCACACCGGACAAGTAAAAAAGGTACAGAGGAAGGCAAGGGGCACATGCAAGCGGCAAGGAGAGGAACGGGCAGGTAGGGGGGGACAGAGAGGAGGAGGGATGCCATACCCATAGCAAGATGGCACCCAGGGTGGATTGTCCCTCCCCCTTACTATGCCACTGTTTGGAGCACTATAACTATGGAAGATTATAACTGCATTACATGCAATTTCATCACACACACACAAGAAGGCAAAGAGTACCCTCTCCCCGCTAAGTATCTTACAATCACTGGTGGTCCAGTGGTATATTTAGGGAAGGAGAAAGCCCCAGTCACTCTTGCCAAAGTCAGCTCTACTCTCAAAATGGCTGTTGTGATCTCTTGCAGTAGTCTAACTAGATTACCAGTAGAGATCATGGCAGCTATTTTTAGAACAGGGTCAGCATGGGCATGAGCAACTTATGATCACTCCTGCCCTGATTACACCCCTAGGCCGCCAAATTGTAAGATAGGCCTGAAGGGGGCACCTACAGGTAGGCATAGGGAAAGTTAACTCTAGTTCAGAAGGAAGGGGATGGGGAAAAGGGGAGACAAACAGGCCAAAGCACAAATTTTCAGCTTCCACCAAAAACATACAGTTGGCTGATGCCAAATCCATAGCCATACTCTTTTGGCAGAAAAACCCTTCCCTAAAACAAGCAGAAATAGGATTTTGGACCAATTTTGGTGCCTTAACCAAAACAAACCGAAATTTAGTTAGTCTCTAACCTAGAGTGCCTAATACCCTTGCACCTGCCATAAGCACAGGGCACCAAAGGGAAAGTTGCAGTGTAGGAAAGAATGGAGGGGGAGGATCTGCAAGAGGGAGGTGGAGGGAGAGAACCAATAGGGAAGCAGATCAAAGATAAGTGTCAGGCAGCATTAATGTGCTATGAAACTGGCTGTAACTCAGAGAGCAAGACAAACACAAGCAGGCACAAGGAAGGTAAGAGAAGTTACAGACAAGAGAAGATACAGGAGAAGAAGAAATAAAGGGAAGATGGTGAGAAGAAAATAGGGAGCTAAATATGAGCCATAAGTAGGGAGCTGCTCACAGGGAGAGACAGTGACCAAAAAATTGACCCAGGCATGAAGATCCTGTCCTTAGCTCCTCTTTACCCCTCAGTCTCTCTCTGATGCTGTAGCCTGTGCTGCTCCAGGCTCCAGCTGCTATCTCTGCAAGCCCTTACATAAATTTATGCAAATTCCAGTAGCAGTACGTCTGTTCTTTCTGCCATCTTAAAAGCACAGGAGCTCAGGGGCTGGTAGCTATTCTTACTGCTGGCCTGCATACCTTCACACCTTTAAAAAAGAAACGGACATAGAAGAGACAATACTGTATGTTTACATCAGTGGCCCAGTTATGCTCGTGGTTACTCAAGAAGGCCTAACTCAGGGATGGGCAACTCCAGTCCTTGAGGGCCGGAATCCAGTCGGGTTTTCAGGATTTCCCCAGAATATGCATGAGATCTATTTGCATGCACTGCTTTCAATGTATATTCATTGGGGAAATCCTGAAAACCCGACTGGATTCCGGCCCTCGAGGACCGGAGTTGCCCATCCCTGCCCTAACTACATCTAAGATAGATAAGATGAGAGGAACAGGGTCGGGGGAGGAGGGGAGGGAGAAGATCACCTTACGGGGAGACGTTGTTCTGCTGGGAGACTTTAACATGCCTGATGTAGATTGGAACACACTCTCAGCGACTACTTATGATAGCAGGAGGATATTAACGTCCATGAAGGGAGTACGGCTCAAACAATTGGTATTAGAGCCCACTAGGTCCCAGGCCATCCTGGACCTGGTACTTACGAACGGGGAAAGCGTCTCAGAGATCTCGGTGGGAGAACCGCTAGCCACCAGTGACCATAACATGGTATGGTTCAACCTCAGGAAAGGCTTCCCTAGAACACAAACAAAAACAAGGGTACTCAATTTCCGGGGCACTGACTTCACACGCATGGGAGACTTCGTCCATCAGACGCTTCAGGTTCAAGAAGTGACGGATAATGTGGAGGTTATGTGGTCAACCTTGAAATCAACCCTTCATGAGGCAACTATCCGCTACATAAAATCAGTAACTAAACAACAAAGAAAAAAGAAACCCCAATGGTTCACTGATGAGGTCTCGTACCTCGTCAAGGATAAGAAAAGAGCGTTTCTCTTGTACAAACGCACGGGGGAAAAAGAAGCAAACATTGAATACAGGACAAAGTCTGCAGCGGTCAAAACAGCAGTCAGGGAGGCCAAACTTCGAATGGAAGAAACACTAGCGAAGAACATTAAAAAAGGGGACAAATCCTTCTTCAGGTACATTAGCGACAGGAAAAAGAACGCAGACGGGATAGTACGCCTTAGAACGCCAGACGGGAATTATGTGGAAACAGATTCTGAAAAAGCCAAACTACTGAACGATTACTTCTGTTCAGTCTTTACCTGCGAGGCGCCAGGGCAAGGGCCACAGCTGGAAGCAAAGGAAAGCAAGGAAGACCCATTTCTGAATTTTGAGTTCACACCAGCTGATGTTTACAGAGAACTTTCAAGACTCAAGGTGAACAAAGCCATGGGACCGGACAATTTGCACCCAAGAGTGCTCAGAGAGCTGTGCGATGTTCTGGCGGAACCGTTAGCCATGCTCTTCAATCTCTCCCTAAGTACGGGGAGAGTCCCCCTGGACTGGAAAACAGCTAATGTCGTTCCTCTGCACAAAAAGGGTTGCAGAGCAGAGGCTGCGAATTACAGACCAGTGAGTCTCACATCAATAGTGTGTAAACTCATGGAAACTCTACTTAAAGGTAAATTAGACACGATAATGGATGAAGGGAATCTAAGGGATCCCTGTCAACATGGATTCACCAGAGGCAGGTCATGCCAATCCAATCTTATAAGCTTCTTCGATTGAGTGACAGGAAAGCTAGACCTGGGAGAGTCTCTGGACATAGTGTACTTGGATTTCAGTAAAGCTTTCGACAGTGTCCCACACCGTAGACTATTAAACAAGATGAAATCGATGGGTTTGGGTGAGAAACTAACTGCATGGGTCAGGGATTGGCTGAGTGGAAGACTTCAGAGGGTGGTGGTCAACGGCACCCTCTCTGAGACATCGGAGGTGACTAGTGGAGTGCCGCAGGGCTCAGTCCTGGGACCATCCCTTTTCAACATATTCATAGGGGACCTGACCCGGGGGCTTCAGGGTAAAGTAGCACTGTTCGCCGACGATGCCAAACTGTGTAACATAGTAAGTGAAAGTAACCTCCAGGATAGTATGACACAAGATCTGATCACGTTAGAAAACTGGTCCTCGACATGGCAGCTAGGCTTCAACGCTAAAAAATGTAAGGTCATGCATCTCGGCAGAGGAAATCCATGCAGAACATACTCCTTGAATGGAGAAACGCTAGCTAGGACTTCAGAGGAACGGGACTTGGGGGTAATCATCAGTGCAGACATGAAGGCTGCCAAACAAGTAGAAAAGGCCTCATCAAAGGCAAGGCAAATGATGGGATGTATCAATAGAAGCTTCGTCAGCTGTAAACCTGAAGTCATTATGCCACTCTATAGAACCATGGTGAGACCCCATCTGGAATACTGTGTGCAATTCTGGAGGCCACATTACCGGAAAGATGTGCTTCGAGCTGAGTCGGTCCAGAGGATGGCCACTAGGATGGTCTCGGGGCTCAAGGGTCTCTCATACGAAGAAAGACTGGGCAAACTGCAGCTCTATACCCTAGAGGAGCGCAGGGAAAGGGGTGACATGATTGAGACATTTAAGTACGTCACGGGTCGTGTCGAGGTGGAAAACGATATATTCTTTCCCAAGGGACCCTCGGTCACAAGGGGGCACCCGCTCAAACTCAGAGGAGGAAAATTTAGTGGTGACACCAGGAAGTATTTCTTCACAGAAAGGGTGGTAGATCACTGGAACAGACTTCCGGTGCAGGTGATCAAGGCCACCAGCGTGCTCGACTTCAAGAATAAATGGGATATCCACGTGGGATCCCTACGAGGGTCGAGTAAAGGAACTAGGTCATTAGCATTCAGACTTAATGGGGTGGGTCAATAGAGTGGGCAGACTTGATGGGCTGTGGCCCTTTTCTGCCGTCATCTTTCTATGTTTCTATGTTTCTAAGACGACTTTTAGAGACTTTTAGGCTTGGAATTTCACTATGAAAAGGTTTGTACAAACCTGCTTTATAGTACTACTTCCAAATAATAGATGTGCCAATTCTATATGCAGCCACTGAAGGAAGGTGCCAAGATCACTGATGTATAATGTTTCAACTATCCTTGCCATGTCTAAATTTGTATTCAGAATGTGTTGAACTTGATCAATCACAGAAGGAACCTGATATGTAAAGGGTAGTTTATCACACGGCTTACTGTATCTATTGCATAGTAGAACAGTAGTCTTGACCTGAAGTATATTCTTAATAAATACAGAAGCTCAACTTTCTCATTTCATATTATGTGGTTCTATTAAAGGGTAAAATTTTATTGCCAAAAACACAATGTTCTCACCCCTACCTAACACTAGGTAGCTTTTTTTGCTTGAAGAAGTTTAACAGATGCCGAACAATGTCTGTGCAAAGCATGTTATGTCTTGATGGTCTGGGAGATATGGAAACTGCTTATTCCCATTCAAAGGAACTTAAGTTTTTCTTCATTCAGATTTCAAGAACATCTTACACGTTTCTCCCTCTATATTTTTCCCATTCTAGTGTTTGGGTAAGGCACCAACAAAGCTTCATCCAGCTGTCGTTCCTAATGCCAATAATATACTGATATTGCTGTAATGTAAAGTTATCAGTCCAACTTAGTGTGAAAAGGTTGAAAGTGTTCACAGGAAGCAGGTTCTCTAGTTACCAGATGAACAGGAAGACACGAACAGGCCATCTGAACACAATCAATCCAAGACCATTTATCAGCAACACCTGAACCCTTTGTTTCTGCTGGTCCATTTTTTGTCATATGGTACCGATCGAGTATACTCCAGCAAAGGGCACAAATCCAGCCTGAAACCTGATCTTGTGCAATGTTTTAAGTTGGTTTCATAGTTTTGACAGTGCTTAAATAGGAAAATTGTGGGGACCTTTTAACCTGCGAGTTCAGCAGCCAGATTGAAAACAGTCTGCTCTAAATTGCTTGAATTTCTTATAATCGGGGAAATAAGTCTTAAGTCTCACATTATGAAGTTGTATTCTGGGAAAGCAAACTCCAGACTAAACTTAACTGCTTCAACATGCCCTAACAGTAGCTAATTCCACTTACCATTTTCTTCATGCAATTTGTCACTTAAAAATCAAATAATTTTCACGATATTTGTTATTTGTACTATACCTTTTGTCCTGGAGGTCCCTGAGGCCCCTGGAAGAAGGGAAAACAATTCAGTTAGCATAATATTATATTTAGTATACATTTAAAGTGATCAATAATTGTGCGAGTTTGGAAAACAGCTGACTTTGCATTAGGTAAAATGGCAATTTCTCCTAGGATCAGTGGCGTACCTAGCATATGTGACACCCGGAGCCCATTATTTTTTGGAACACCCCCCCTCATCTGTACGAAAAACATGATTTTTAGTAACAAGCCACACGTCACATATGAGTACCTAGGAAAAGGCAGCATTTTACATATTGCAGTGAGCAGTACATTAATACACCCATTGCAAAACTAAACAAGCCAGACTAGTACAGATCAATCCTACACCGTCAATCCTAATAGAAAACCATGTCTTTCGAACACACAGAACACAGAAAACACCTTCGCCTAGTATGGAATATGTCATCACAAACTAACCCATCCCCCTTTTACAAAATTGTAGTGTGGATTTTAGCCACGGTGGTAACAGCTCTGACGCTCATAGAATTCTGAGCATCAGAGCTGCTACCACCACGGCTGGCACTAAAAAACGCTCCACAGTTTTGTAAAAGGGGGGATAAAATAGAAATACACAGACAAAGGTTAAATTGAACCAGCAAGAAGCTGGACTCTGCATAAAATGCAACACCACAGAAACAGTGACACATGTCTCCTAAAGCAATAAATAAATAGAAAATTTTTGTTCTACCTTTGTCTTCTCTGGTTTCTGCTTTCCTCATCTTCTTGTTACTCTCTTCCTTCCGTCCACTATCTGCCGTCTCTCTGCCCCTCCCTATATGGAATCTTCTTTCCTTCTATGCCCCTTCCAGAAACTGTATGCCTCTCCTTCCCTCTCCCACACCTCTCTTCTGCAATCCCTTTCTTCCCTCATTTTCCTTTTCAATTTATTTTATGCATCCATCTAGATTACGTTCTTACTACCCTCTCATCAATTTCCTTTTTTCTGTCTACCTACAGCTCGCCACCTCTTTCCTTCACCCCCTCCAGTATTTCCCTAACTCAATCTTTTTCTCCCCATCATCTGCCCTCTTCTCTCTCCCCACTTCCATCATCTGCCCCTTCTCCCTACTTCCATCATCTGCCCTCTTCTCTCTCCCCTTTCTCCCCACTTCCATCATCTACCGCCTTCTCTCAATCTCTCCATCCACCACAGGCCCATCTTTCTCCCTTCCTCACCTTTCTGATTTTGGCAACAAGATTTGCAACCCCCTCCCCCCGCGATGACACTTACGATCGGCAACGGGCCTCCTTCTACCCCTGCCATCAACAGAACTTCAGATCGGCAATACGGTGCTCAGTAGAAAGCGGAAACAGGAAGCTGAGTCAGAGGGAAGCTTTTGACGTGAGTACTAGAGAATGGCACAGGGAAAAAATCTGTCCCCATCACTGCACCTTCCCCATCACCGCCATCCCATTCACCGCCCCGTCACCGTCCCCGCAGCATCCATACAAGCCTCAGTACTGCAATATTTAGCTTATTCCTTCCTTATAAATCAAAGTTCTGGCTGCTGAACTGGAGAAAGAGATGTTCAGCTGACAGGGCTTTGTTTATAAATTTTTATCAACACAACTAATATACTACTTTATCCTGAAGCAAAAAAAAAAAAAAAAAAAGAAAAAGAAATAGAATTTTTTTTTCTACCTTTGTTATCTGGTTTCTGCTTTCCTCATGTTCTCATTCAATTCCTTCCATCCACTGTCTCTCTTCTCTCTGCGTCTTCCATTTGCTCTGTTACTGTGCCTCTCCCTTTCTCCCCCCTTCCAAATTGGTCTGGCACCCATCTTCTTCCCTCCGCTCCCCCCATAGTCTGGCATCTCTGTCTTCTTCCCTGCCAGCGTCTTCTCCCCACTCTCTCTTCCCCATTTCCCTTCAGCGTCTTCTCCCCACTCTCTCTTCCCCATTTCCTTTCAGCGTCCTTCTCCCCCCCCTGTTTTCCCCATGTGCTATCAGCGTCCTTCGCCCCCCTCTGTCTTCCGCATGTGCTTTCAGCATCCTTCTCCCTCTCTGTCTTCCCCATGTGCTTTCAGCGTCCTTCTCCCCCCTCTGTCTTCCCCATGTGCTTTCAGCGTCCTTCTCCCTCCTCTGTTTTACCCATTTCCTTTGTGTCTTTTCCTCTCTACTCCACTTTTCCTCCCTTTCTCCCACCCCCGCCCGCCCGCCCGACAACAGGCCCAGTCCGACAAACCTCCCTGCCCTGTGGCCACGAGTCTAAACTACCTTCTTACAGCAGCCGAGCGTTGTAGTTGCATATGGCTGCCGTAAAGGTCATCTCTGACGCAACTTCCGGTTGCATCAGAGATGGCCTTTACGGCAGCCACACGCAGCTTCAATACTCCAGCTGTTGTAAGAAGGTAATTTAGACTCGCGGCCACAGGGCAGGGAGGTTTGTCGGACCAGGCCTGTTGTCGGTTGGTCGGGCGGGGGAAAACGCCACGAAGGTAAAGGGACCTGGCCGACTGTGCACCCCCCCCCCCACTAAGGCTGCAACCGGGGCGGATGGCCCCCCCCCTGTTCCCCCTTGGTATGCCACTGTCCAGGATCATACTGTACAACAGATCTTTTTCTTTTTTTATTCCCTACCCTTTTTATTTTTTCTTGGACATTGATACCATTACAATCTGAAATTCAGTATTTTATTCTCTTTTTTTCCTTCCTTTAATTTCAATCCCATATGTTTTCAGACCAGTCTGTTGAAATACTAAGAGGTATACAGCGGCAATATAAATAAACACATATGCACCAAATAGTATACACAATCTCTGGAAATCCACCACTGATCCTACAGAAGGAAACACAGTAAAACCTTGGATTGCAAGTAATTTGGTTTACAAGTGTTTTGCAAGACAAGAAAAACATTTTATTAAATTTTAACTTGATATATAAGCAATGTCTTGTAATACAAGTACATACAGTATACACACATCACAACTGAGCCGATGGTGGTTCTCTCTCTGACACTGCAAGAGTGTAGTGATTGTTCTAAACAAGTAAAGTCTTGCAATGCGAGTACATACAATATACACGCGTCACATCATCACAACTGAGCCTATGGTTCTTCTCTCTCTGGCGCTGCGGGAGTGTAGTGACTCTTCTAAATGAGCGAAGTCTTGCAATATAAGTACGTATAGTATTTTGTATTAAAGTTTTTGGGTTGTGGAACTAATTATCTGAGTTTCCATTATTTCCTATGGGGAAATTTGCTTTTATATACGAGTGCTTTGGATTACAAGCATGCTTCTGGAATGAATTATGCTCGCAAACCAATGTTTTACTGTACTTTAAATAACCTACACATCAGCCCAGTAACCATATAAAGATATTTGCAGATGTTCAACATGTCCTATGAAAAATTATTTTTCATAGACAATGGTGAAAATCACTAAACAGCTTTATGGGATGAAAACATTTCAAAAGTAGTTTTGAAGGAATGACAGTCTCCTGTTTGCTGTAGTGACAGTATTTATTGCTGATTTTAACTAATCACATATGGCCAAGGTGATACCTCCCAGAGTGGCTTATGCTTTCTCAAAGGACACAGAAGTTCAGTGACATCTGAAAAGTTTACTGCCAGATTCTGTATAGGTCTCCCAAAGTTGGGTACGAATCCCAGATCTGCTCATAAATTAATTATGTGAGTTAAATAAATTATTGGCATTAATTGGCAATAATTAGGAGTTAGACATGGATCTGCCCTGCACCCTATTCTATAACATACATGTCAACATTTCATAGTTTTAATTTAATTTTGGAATTTATAATCCACTTAACCATCAAGTTATAGGCAAAAACAGTCAAGATACAGAAAACAGTGTAAAAAAACAACAGTATAATAACAGCAGTAAAACCAGCAGTTACAGGGAAAGAGGAGGGTACAAATCAGAGAAATAGGAAATAAACTGAGATTTTTGGGCCAAAAAAATGGTCAGAGGCAGGCCCGACACGCAAGACAGGTAGCTGATTCATCCCGGCGGTAGCTGCAGTGGTTGTCCTTGCTGAGGAGTTAGTGGCGCATGTGGATTGCGGTCAGCCCTGCCTTCAGTCCCGGTCTCGGTCTTGCTAAATCAGCTGGCAATGATGAAGCCAGATGCCGTGGGGGCCTTCCCTCTTGCCAAGTCATTATAGACTCTGCCGGTCTCAATCCCGCCTCCCTCTGAAGTTACTTCCTGGTTTTGAGGGAGCAGGATCGCAATCCAGATGTGCCACTGACTCCTCACTTCCTCCCTCCTCTCAGTGGCCGACAAACAGCAGGGACGACAGCTGCAGCTGCCATCAGGAGGAATCAGCTGCCTGCCTCGCATGTTGGGCTTGACCCGGACCCGCAACTCCATTCCCCACAGCCAGAGCCCCAGGCAGCTAGTGTTAGAAGTGGAAAAGGGAAAGGTTGATGGGGCAAGATCTTGGATGGAGGTGGAGAGAGAGAGAGAGAGAATATAACAGGCGCTGGTTAGAGAATTACGCCTGGCTGATCAAGGGATCCCTTGTGATCAGCTAATTGCAGCAAGGGAATTCCCAAACAGCTGAGCCGGCAAGCCTTCCCAAAGCTGCGGCTTCAGGGAGGCCTGCCGGCTCAACTGATTGGTGGGAAAATATCCCTGCCACGATCAGCAGAGCAACTGTGGGAGGGGACCCCTGACATGTACCGAAAAATCGGCAGGAGGGATGCTCACTCCTTCCTTCCGCCTTCCCCCCCCCCAAGCAGCCTAGCAGGAGAGATGACAACTCCTTCCTGTTGCCACCCTCTGGAATACCCACCAACCCCCTAGAACCCCTGCCCCCATTGAAGAGGGATGCACACTACATTTTCCACTGAACCCCCGAAACCCCCCCACCCCCAAAGTAGCCTGACAGGAGGGATGCCCAGTCCCTCCTGCCACCATCCGTCCACCCAAACCTATGAATCCCCCATGAACCCCTGATAATCCATGAACCTTACCTCCCAACCCCCCAAACCTGAAGAACCCCATCCCATTTCCCTAAGTCGACCCTGACAATCCCACCCCTCCATACCTCTTAGAAGAAAGTCTGGCTGGAGGGAAGTTTACTCACTCCAGCTGGCAAGTCCACCACTCCAAAATGGTAGGCCTTCCCCTTCCTGGTGCATTCTGGAATGCAGCGGGGAAGGGTCTAAAACAACTGAGCCAATCAGGGCCTCAAGCCCTTCCCTGGTATATCCCAGAATGCACTGGGAAGGGGATGGCATCTGAGCCAATCAAGGCCATAGGTGCCACCTAGGTGCATCCCAGAATGTACCGGGAAGGGGAAGGCCCACCATTTTGGAGTGGCAGGCCTGCCGTCCAGAGAGTGTGAGCATCCCTCCAGCCAGACTTTCTTCTTACAGGTACAGGGGCATGGAGGAAGTCAGGGGCTAACTTAGGGGTGTAGGGTGGGGGATCTGCAGGTTTGGGGGGGTCATGGGGTGGCAGCAGGAGGGAGTGTGCATCCCTTCTGCTGGGCTACTTTGGGGAGTTCAGGAGAGTGGCAGTAGGAGGGAGTGGGCATTCCTTATGCCAGGCTGCTTGGGGGGTGGCAGGGATATGGGGAGGTGGCAGCAGGAGGTAGTAGGCATCTCTCCTGATGGGCTGCTTTGGGGGGTGTCAACGCTTTGGGGGGTCAGAAGCAGGAGGGAGTGAACATCCGTCCTGCCAATTTCGCAGTACATGTCAGGGAGAGGGGGACCCCTGCTGCAGCTGCTCAGCTGTTTGCAGCAAGGGTATTTCCCCCCAATCAGTTGAGCTGGTAGGCCTCCTCAAAGCCATGGCAACTTGGTAGGCAAGTTGTAATTGCTCTTAAGTCAGCTTTTAAACAGCATTTTGGCCATAACTTAGGTGCCGGTAGGGTGCTAGTAAGGCATCTGAGTGAGGGTAAGGGGGTGGGATGACAAGCGACTAAGGAGGGAGAGAGATGGGGTAGAGGAGAACAGAGAGTGAGAGAGAGAAAATGAAAGGAAGATGGAAAAAGTTGGTCGGTAGGTGACAGGTGAAAAAGAAACTAAGTCAGAGAGTGATAGGCAAATCAAATGGATATAAACACAGAGAAAAGTGGGCAATAAAAAGAAAGATTTGTGGCAGACACGTAGAGAAAGAAGAACTGAAAAAACAAACCTGGAAAATAATTTAAGAGAAGACATAGAAGAAAGGTAGGAAAGAGACAGGGACCAGCCCAATTAGAAAAATACAATGCCAGATGACAAAAGTAGAAAAGAAAAATATTATTTAATACTTTTTAAGGATTGGGATCTGTTCACTTTGGGAACTGCAGAGTACAAGAGAAAAAGCATGTCTCTTTTACCAGTATTGAACTGCTTATAGTAGGGGTGAGCCTCAACTCAGTTGGGTTTTCAAGATTTCCACAATGAGATCTATTTGAATACAATAAAAGCAGTACATGCAAATTAATCTTATGCATATTCATTGTGGAAATCTTGAAAACCCAACTGGGTTGTGGCCCTCGAGGACCATGGCTGCTCATCCCTGGTATATACAGTCTGTTGGGAAGTGGGGGAGAGAAAAAGTCGCCATTTCAGTTTTTGCTTGCATGCTTTTTGTGGTTCCTTTTTCTGTATCTGGTGAGAGTCTATCTATGTTCTCCAGTACCGGGTGGACTTTTAAGGTCTATGACCCAGTAATAGCAAAGAAAAAAAGACAATTCAATTTAATCATGAATTTATAATGAATGTAACTATTGGACAGACTGGATGGACCATTAAGGTCTTTACCTGATGTCATTTACTGTGCTACTATGCTTTTTTTTTTTTTTAACTATGTTACTATGTGTGACTGAGGTGCGAGTGTTGGCAATTTTGGTCCTCGAGGGCTGCAACTCAAGTGGGGTTTTCAGGATTTCCACAATGTATGCAAATATATTTCATGCATATTCATTGGGGAAATCCTGAAATCTTTACTGGGTTGTGGCCATTGGACCAAGGTTGCCCACCCCTGTGTTATTGTGTAGCATTTGAATAGGAATCATGGAGCTCAGTGTAATATTTACAGCACTATCTTTTAAGAGCATAAGAACAGCCTTATTGGGTCAGACAAATTTATTTATTTATTTTATTTTAATAATTTTTATACTGTTTAAACCTAAACGGTTCACATATTGTTACATACATAATTCAGTAAGACAAATAAAATTAAATATATAATCATCGGAAAATCACGTAAAGTGCCCATCAAAAGAACAATCGTACAGATCAGTTCCTAGAAAAATGCATTAACAAATAACTGCGATTTTAATAGTTTTCTGAAATTACCCTTGACAAGTGAGTCCCACAGTTTGACCCCGGCACAGCAAAAGACCATTTTACTGGTCTCAGCATATTTGGGATTGGCATTTGTTTTTAATAACGGTGAATTCTCACAACGCAGAGACCTAGATGGTAAATAGTTTTCCATCTTACTTTTAAACAATTCAGGTATGGATCCATCTAACCCAGTTTCCTGTTTCCATCAGTGGCCAATCCAGGTCACTGTGTCTGGTAGAAACCCAAACAGTAGTGACATTCTAAGCTACTGATCCAGTGCAAGTAGTGGCTTCCTCCATGTCTTTTAAACCCAACTACGCTAGCTACTATAACTACATTCTCTAGCAATGAGTTCGTAGGTGGGTTAGGGCTGTTAGGATTGGCAAGTTTTTGAATGTCTCTTTGCACAATTTTTGTGTTATTTTGCAAAATGATTGGCCCTATTTGAAAGCACGCCCATGACACTCAAAATAAAAATGCTGGCCTAGCCACTCGGGCTTTCAGGTTATCCACAATACATATGCATGAGATGTACGTGCACTGCCCCTATGGTAAGCAAATCTATTCGAGCATATGCATTGTGGATATCCTGAAAATCTGAAAGGCTGGGTGTACCCCAAGGACTGTGTTGAGAAGCACTGTTGTGGAGTCACCACACCAACCCCCCGTCCCCGCCCCCAACCTTTCGTGTTAAACAAAGTGTCTGGCAGTGGAAGGAATATGAGTAATTCCTGAGATGATAATAACAATCTGAATATTTTTGGTATGATGTGTTGGATAGCTCTGTTGGGGAACATGGAATTTGTTTTATAGAACTAGAGGTGCAGGGTTTATATTGAAATTCTATCCAATCCTGTAGAGAATCTTGACTTGATTCCCACACAGAAGAATTTGTTGAATGATGATATCTATAATAATAAAATGTTAGTCGCGCAGGCGCACTCTAAGGTCGTGCTCCCTGATCCATCGCGGACACGAGAGTGCGCATGCGCGCTCATCACGCATCGGGCTTACCACCGCTGCAGCCAGCTGAGGTCTATGACGCAGCTCAGCCTCTTCAGACACCGCTGCTCCTCCTCTTCGGGCAGCAGGCTCCTCTCACGCGTCCAGCACCGCCGCTCGGAGGCCGCCGGGACAGAGCTGCGGCGCCGATTGCCTCCACCAGTCGGGCAGCCAGCCGCCGATCTCCAGCGGGCGGGGTATCAGAGGAGAGGGATCGCGGCCGCTCAGTGCCCCCACCGAGGAGCCCAGCAATTTTCCGCCCGGGCTCTTTAACTGTCCCCGCCGCCCAGCGGCGACTCCAGCAGCGTGTGCAACAGTCTTCACACGCTGCTTCGGGCCCTTCTACTGCCCTGATTTGCTCTGCCGCGTCTCTGATGATGTCATCAGAGACGCGGCAGAGCAAATTAGGGCAGTAGAAGGACCCGAAGCAGCATGTGGAGACTGCTGCACACGCTGCTGGAATCACCAGGTTTGTAGTTGGGCCCGCGGGAAGGGAAAGTGGGGTAGAGGAATCGCTAATGCTGCTGCACAGGGAACTGGTGTGGGGGGAGAGAAATGGAAGGGGAGGGAATGCTGCTTTGGACAGACAGACAGACAGAGGGAGGAAGGGAGACAGAAAGAAAAGAAGAAAGACACAGGGGCAGGGAGATACACAGAAAGACAGACAGACAA
The DNA here is from genome assembly GCF_902459505.1 of Geotrypetes seraphini. Classification (NCBI taxonomy): domain Eukaryota; kingdom Metazoa; phylum Chordata; class Amphibia; order Gymnophiona; family Dermophiidae; genus Geotrypetes; species Geotrypetes seraphini. The sequence continues at coordinate 313,014,637 of NC_047084.1, read as the reverse complement.
AGGGGGCCAGGGACAGAGACAGAAAGAAAGACAGCGGGAGTCGCGTCAGGGGGGGGTGCGGGATGTGGAGAGAGGGAACTTTTCCAATGGGTGCAACTGGGCGGCTGTCGGGAACCTCTGATCAAGGGCAGAGCAAGGTAAGTGTATCATAGGGATAAGAAGGAGGAGGGGGAGAAAAAGGAAGGGATGCCTACTGCTGGACAGGGGGAGAAGGAAAGAGGTGCTGATGGACAGGGGGGGGTGACGAAAAAGGAACAGAGGCCTAATGTTGGACATGGGGAGAAGGAAAGAGGTGCTGCTGGACAGGGGGGAGGTAAAACAAAGGGAGAAGGGCTGCTGCTGCATAAGGAGAGCAGTGAAGGGGTAGTGGTGGACACAGGGGAGGTAAAAGGAAGGGAGAATGGACAGGGGGAACAGGCAAGGGGTGGTGATGGGCAGCCAATGAAAAAGAAAGACAGAAAGAAAGCGGCTAAGGAGAGAGAGAGAGAAAGAAATAAAGACAGACACACACACATATATTCTAGCACCCGTTAATGTAACGGGCTATAAGACTAGTGTCTTTATATTTGCATAGTGCAGGAGGAAATGGATCTCTTTCTTTTTTCTATCTGGTGAGAGTCTATCTGTGATCTGTGTTTTCAGCCAAAGCTGTATATTCTGTTAGCCTTGAGTTTCTATGTAAGAATGTGCAGTAATTTTTCAGTTTTCCTAATAGGCACATGCTCTAGGACTCATTGAAATATTTACAGCATTGGTTTTTTCTAGGTAGGGTTCTTTTGTGAGTTCTGAAAGTTTGTGCTGTAATGGTAAACTTGTTGGAGGAGCAAATCCAAACAGTGGCAGAAGATGAGATGCTGCCAAAAGGGATTTTTATTAGAAAACAAAAAGACTCAACACTATCAGTGTTTCAGTATTTTTTTTAAAAAAAGTACCTTCCTCAGGAGTCTTTAGTTGTCAGAAAGCAAACAAACCACACCTTCCGGGAGGTTTTAACACTGATGTTATTGCACATAAATTTTTTTTTTTTTTTAATTCAATTTTTCTATACCGTTCTCCCAGGGGAGTTCAGAACGGTTTACATGAATTTATTCAGGTACTCAATCATTTTTCCCTGTCTGTCCCGGCGGTCTCACAATCTACCTAATGTACCTGGGGCAATGGGGGGATTAAGTGACTTGCCCAGGGTCACAAGGAGCAGCGCGGGTTTGAACCCACAACCCCAGGGTGCTGAGGCTGTAGCTTTAACCACTGCGCCACACACTCCTCCCCCCAAATTGGGGGGGGGGAGGGGTTTACAGCATGAACACATGTGTGATTTGTTGACTTTCTGACAGCTAAAGACTCCTGAGGAAGGTACTTTTTTAAATACCAAAATGCTGACAGCGTCGAGTCTTTTTATTTTTTTATAAAGATCCCTTTTGGAAGCATCTCGTCCTCTCCCATTGTTTGAATTTACTTTTGCGTTTGTGTGGGGACTCTGTCGCTTTCTGGGTTTAGAAACTTGCTGGAAACTTTTGTCTCTTTTGGTACTGAGAAGGTATATGTTGCTGCTAGTGAGATGACACTAGAATTCTAGCTGACTGTTTTCTGTATGGTAAGTTTTATGGAGAAATGACAGTCTGCTGATACCAACAGTTCCTTATAGCAATTTAAGGCAATTCTGAATGGCCTTACCTTTCCTGACACTACCTGCGACACAGAAAGAAGTTCTGTTGAGAAATGCAAATAATTACACACACACAACCCCTTGGAGAAATTCCTCCTTATGCCTATGGAGGACCATCAGTCAGGGGTCTCCATAATGTGCAGAATAAGCCAGATTCTATTTCCTCTGCTGGTTTATGGTTTATTAAAACTTGCTATCCCGCCTGGGCTGATTCTCAGATCACAGCGGCTTACAATTTAAAAAACAAATTTCAGTGGGAAAAGAACTACAATATGGATAGAAAAAAAAGAACACATTCATCCCAGATAGTTTACAGCAAGGGAGCTGTCACACAGGCACAAGATGGGAATATGTATACCAGCTGTTTAGTGAGACAAGAATGGGTAAAGAAGGAATGTGCTCCTGCTGAGTGCCCACTGCTGGGAGTGCCTGTCCTTGAAATGTAAGAAAGTGGAGGTCAAGGATGAAAACAAAAAGGAAATTGATTTTGTCTGAGGAAAATGTATATGGATGTTGATTATATTACGCTGTGCTAGAGGTCATGACCAATAAATAAATACATATCGTCAACCAACCTATCGTATTTCTCGTTTCATTCAGTGCACAGGCACTATTGTAAACAGTCATTATTCTTTGCTCCTTCTCCATTTCTAGGTCCCAGAAAAAAAATGCAGCTAAGGGAATATTATTTCAGAGGTCTTTAACGATCAGTATAACAGCACCTTAACATCACTGCTTTTCTCATTTGCTTTGTTTTATGTAAGCAGCATTATTAGGTAGCTAGATTGGTTTGCTTTCTTAATTTGGTTTTATTTTTATGTTGTCTTTCTCTTTGGTCCTAGTATGTTGACGTTGCTAGGTTTCCCACTTATTTAAAGATGCCTATGAATCTTAACATTAGTTCTTTTTATTTAATCAAATACTATACTATATTGTGCATTGGTACTACGACTCCCTCCCTTTTGTTTTTTCCTTTTTCTAACCATACCCAAATATTGTAACTTTTAATCCCTCCCCTTAAACTCAGGACTGTATTGTTTAATTTTCTTTTTTTTATTTGAAATTGATTTTGTAATGTCTCTTCTATCTTAATTATAATATGTACATCGCCTAGAAAATGTAATAGGCGATTCATCAAAGATTAAATAAACTTGAAACTTGAAACTTGAATAAGAGGAGTGTTATTTTCTAAGGACATAACTCAAGCAGATTGAATTCCAGGTAGATAAGTTCTTCCCTGCTCCAGAAGCAAACAGTCCATGCGTTAATGCGCTAGCATGCATTAGTGCAATTTAACACACGTTATTTAAGGCAAATTACATTATTGTCAAAAGGCTCTATTTATTAAGCAAGCAAATAATTGCATTATCACTTGCAAATATGTGTTATTGGCATTACTATATTAATGCACATTAGTAAATGTGGCCCTATGTTTGTAGTTCATGAGATTGTAGGGATTTTTTTTTTTTTTTAAATTTATGCATTCGGATTTATTAACTGCCTTTTTGATGAAGAGATTCACCCAAAGCAGTTTACAATACACTTAATAATAATTAGATAATTTTAAGTATTTTCCCTATCTATCCCAGTGGGCTCACAAACTATCTAATGTACCTAGGGCAGTGGAGGATTAAGTAATTAAGTGGCTTGCCCAGAATCACAAGGAGAAGGATGGGATCAAACTAGAGAGATGCATGGGAATGGGGTTGTTGGGGATCCTGTGAGAATCCCCTCCAAGTCCACGGGACTGCCCTCTAGACTCGTGGGGATCCTGTGGGGATGGAATTCATTTTTCCAGGGATCCCACAGGAGTGTACCTTTCTTCTCTGTGTCTGTTGCAATCACACATGCTCGTCACAGGCCACTGAAAGCGCTTCCTACATGCTGCCAGCGGCCGACCCAGAATCCTTCCCTATGATGCAAAATGCTTCCCTCTGACACGTTTTGTGTCAGAGGAAAAGCTTCCAGGTCAGCTGCTGGTGGTGTGCGGGGGGGTGGGGGGGGGGAGGGCACTGCTGGCACTGGGAAGGGGTAGGAAGGGAGAGGAAGAAATTCTGCACAAGGGTGGGTCGGGGGTGTGGGTAGAGGGAGTGGGCATCTTTCCTGCCAGGATCTTCAGTGGTGGGGGGGTGTTGGGGCCATGACATTCACAGGGGGGAGGGTATCCAAGGAGGTCATGATATTTGGGGGGGGTGTCAGTCGGAATGTGGAGGGGTTGTGGGGCCGTCATTAGGGGGAGGGTACAGCACAACACAGCACCACTTTGGCACAACTTTTTTTTATGGGGACAGATATAGTGCATGTGTAACACACACATCTGTGGCCATCAAAAAAGAAAAGAAAAAAATAGGGCAGAACAGTTGGCAATTTTGGGCCCTTAGCAACCGCTGCTAGATGCCTTAGTGATGTCAGGGCATCATTCGGAGGACTCGTTTTAATAGTAATGACTTTGTTTTAATATTAATGACATCATTTGCATGACAGTGGGAGAATGAATGAACGCACGGAAAAGAACACGCGCCATTTTGTACAGCGGGTCAGCAAATTAGATCCGTCGCTAAACCAGTCATAATGGTTTAGCGACGATCGTTAGACAGTCAGAGAGTTTTGTGCATCCTGCTCTGAGTTAGTTGCCTGTAAATTAAGCCCGGTAAAACCTGGCCTAACGTGCTAGTGGTTGATTGAAAATTATGCAGAGCAGTACCTACAATGTAGGCGCACTTAGGCGCTATTTACAGAATCTGGCCCGGAAAATATATTAAAAATATTCCCAATAAAATAATAATATGCCAGAATATATAAATACAATCATAAGATATGAACTGACCAAGCATTGAAAATTAAGAAATTAAAAATATACTTTTACAACCTTCAATGTGGGGTTATCATGTGCGAACAGGTTGCCATAAAACATGTTAAAGTATTTTGCAGTATTTTACCTGTAAGCATGTGGTAACCTGCACATTATTTATTTTTAAAAACTATTTGTAGAAAGATGCGTCATAGGCAGAGAGTGGCCATTCCTGTGTTATCCAGCTAGCACATTATAAGCTGCGCACGCTAACTGGATAATGCAGAGTTAATGTGGGAGCATCCAGCACCATCTAAGTAAAAGGTGCAAATATTTTAAAAATACCCTATAACAATGCCATGTTAAATATGAGCTTATCATACAGGGAAATTCCACATTTAAAAGTATGCTATGCCCAGATTTTATCACACTTTAGCAAAAGGCCCCCCTTTATTACATAATTCAATAAATCATAAAAACATTTAACATATATAAGCAGACAAAATGATTACAGCATCTAAACACTGCTTTATCATTTTAAAAAACTGTCCATAACAGATCAGATGCTCAACATGTTTTGCTTCAGGGTAGAGAATGACATGGTAGCTGGTATCCACGGCAAGCCACGGGTAACCCGCCAAAATGGTGGGAGGGGGGGATCCTCACTGCGGGTATGGGGACAAGGCCATCCACTGCCCCGTGGAGCGGTGAATGGCCTTGTTCCCACAGTTAAGGGAGAGAACACGCGCGGTCACCGATTGCGCATGGCCCTCTCCCTCCTTCCTACCTACCAGACAAATCTATCTCCTTCCCTCCTTCCCCCTTACCTTTGCAGCGTGTTAATTTCCAGAGTAACTTGCTCAAGCCGCCGGAGCCTGCCTGCAGTCGCGTGCGTCTGTAGGCGGAAGCTTCTCCTCTGATGCAACTTCTGGTTGCGTCAGAGGAGAAGCTTCCGCCTACAGACATATGCGACTGCAGGCAGGCTCTGGTGGCTTGAGCAAGTTACTCTGGAAACTTAAAACGCGCCACAAAGATAAGGGGGAGGGAGGGAGATTCTCAGACTGCGTGAGGGGTGCTGAAGGGCAGTGAGGTGGTGAGAGGGAAGGGTGGTGGTGGAAAGGAAAGGAACGATGCTGAAGGGGGGTGGAGAGGAACAGACACTGAGAGGAAATGGGAGAAGACGCTGGAAGGGAAGAAGACAGAGATGCCAGACTATGGGAGGAGTGGAGGGATGAAGATGGGTGCCAGATCAATTGGCAGGGGGGGGTGTTGAAGGGAGAGGCACAGTAATAGAGCAAATGGAAGATGCAGAGAGAAGACAGACAGTAGATGGCATGAGAAGATGAGGAAAGCAGAAACCAGACAACAAAAGTAGAAAAAAAAAATTATATTTATTTTCTTTTGCTTTAGGATAAAGTAGTATATTAGTTTTGTTGATAAAAATTTATAAACAAAGCCCTGCCAGTTGAACATCTCTTTCTCTAGTTCAGCAGCCAGAACTTTGATTTATAAGGAAAGAATAAGCTAAACATTGCAGTACTGAGGCTTGTATGGATGCTGCAGGGATAGTAGTCACGGGAGCGTGGACAGTAGTCATGGGGACGGGGCGGGGGACAGTGGTCACGGTGGCGGGGTGGTGACAGAGACAGTGGTCGCAGGGACGGGGCAGTGCCAAATTTTTTTTCCCCGTGTCATTCTCTAGGTCAGGGATCACTTGCTTCAGGGATCTTATTCATAACACCTAGGTGCTAACATCAGAAACAACCAGAAACCCTTGTGTGCAATGCCTACAGGGGAGTCACAAAGCAGAGATGTGGCACTATTCCCCTAGACATCACACAAAAACCTTAAAGTAGGGTAAGTCCAGGTTTTCACCACAGAAGGATAATCAATAGTGCTTGCAAAGCAAAGAATCCAGCTCAAAGAGCCTTATTTTATAGTCTCTGTGAGATCAGCTCATATTAATAGCTGTGAAATTCAAAAACCCCTTCAGGCTTTTAAGTGATATACAGGGATTGAATACTGAGTGGAAAGTGTTTTTAATTTGTAAGCTCCTCTGCTGGCATAAACAAATGTCATACAGAAAGAACTGTACAACAGTCTATGAACAGACATCCAGCATAATTCATTCTTATCCCCAGTGTATTGTTGTATGCATTTACATTTCATTGGCCTATTGCCGTTAAGTAGAAAGAGATACTATACAGAAGAATACCTGTACTAGGTTACGAGGGCTCTTAAGCTATTAAAAGAAGAAACTTACCATCAAGCCTTGTTCTCCTAGTTTGCCTGGATCTCCCTTTGAAAAGAAGTTGTACCTATTAGGCATTCTTTAAATAAGCAACATCTATTTCACTAGTGTGAAAAACTGTTATTTTGTGTTAAGATATGTCGTACAATAAAACAATAGCCATAAATAATCTGCTGGCTAAGAATATTCACAGGTCACCTGTGGGTAGCCCTTCCACCCATACCTCCACTTCTGTATTCCTTTGGATTCTCAACAGAAGTTATTATTGGATGTAAGAAAGGAGGATAATAACAAGACAGACAATCCATGAACATCCTCTAGTCTTCTTCATTTGCATCTTCTCTGTTGTATTCACCATAGCTTTCTTGTCAGCCTCAATTGGATGAATAAAACCCTTACTTACTAAGAGGCATGTTTACTAAAATTTAATAAGTTTTATTCTACTTACTACACAGTAGATTCAAAAAAATTACAATGTGGTATTGTAAAGTCTGTGTGGTAACTGTTGGTGGTATGTCCAGCATCTGCCCTGCAGTTACCACAGAGTATAGACATTTAGGCTCAGATTCTATAAGTGGCCCTGTCGGCATCAGTCGCTTAAAAAATGGCTGCCGATCATGTGTCAGTCACTTAATGGTGCCGTCCATACAATCGCGGCTTTGTGAAAGGTAGGTGCTGGAAATGTAGGCCATGGTTTTCAAGGCCTACATTTCTGGCGCTTACCTTTCCTGTGAATTGCATCTACGGAGGCACTTTACGATGCCTAACGCCAATTCCTATGTTTAGCACCACTTCCAGTGTTAGCCAAATCTACAGTGGCATTAGACATCATAAAGCGCCTCCGTAGCAGTGGTGCAGGTGCCTTTTTTTATGCATCGGTAGGCGCCTACATTTTTTTAAAAATGCTATCATTTGTTTTTAAATGGCATTTTCCACTTAAGTTAGGTGCCTAACTTAGGGTGTTGTTTATAAAATATGGGCCTTACTGCTCTATAAATGCATCAATGGATAGCATAGTACGTGCAGGCATAATATCTAGATGCATTTACTGCAGACCACTATATAAAAAAAAAAAAAGATTCCCCACCTGCCTCATGGCGCTACCACCCCCTTGATGTTGTTACACACCTCACCACCCTCTCAATTCTTCATGGACACTTACTGGGGGTGTTCTAGTATTTTGGGGAAAAGGCAATTCGCATCTACTCTTTCCACTCCACTCAGTATTTTATAGACTTCTATCATGTCTCCCCTGAGCTATCTCTTCCGGTGTCAGGTCAAAAGCGCGCCGGGACAAAGGTGCGCCCAGACAATTGAGCATAGCGCGCACCACCGCGCCGCTCTAAATTACTGTTTTTAGTGCTCCGACGGGGGGGCGTGGGGGGGAACCCCCCCACTTTACTTAATAGACATCGCGCCACGTTGTGGGGGTGTTGTGGGGGGTGTGGGGGGTTGTAACCCCCCACATTTTACTGAAAACTTCACTTTTTCCCTGTTTTTAGGGAAAAAGTTCAGTTTACAGTAAAATGTGGAGGGTTACAACCCCCAAACCCCCCATAACGCCGGCGCGATGTCTATTAAGTAAACTGGGGGGGTTCCCCAACAAAACCCCCCATCGGAGCCCCTAAAAAACTGTAATTTAGAGCAGTGCAGCGGCACGCACTGCGCTCAATTGTCGGCGCGCGCTTTTGTCTTTCGCGCCGTTGTCTATGAACCATCTCTTCTTCAAACTGAAGAGCCCAGGTTGCTTTAACCTTTCTTCATAGAGAAGTCATCTCATCCCTTCTATCGTTTTCATTGACTTTCTCTGTTCCTCTTCTAAATCCACTATATCTTTTTTGAGATACGGTGACCAGAATTACACACAGCATTCGAGGTACGGCCATACCATAGAGTGATATAAAGGTCATTGCTACTTTTTAATTTGTTCCTCTTCTCTTTGGTGAGCCAGGAGTACTAGGCATGTTATGCAGTTCTTTCCTCATGCCTTTTAGACCTGCTCTGGTATGAACTGCTTCCAGTCCAGAGCTACAAGTGAAATTATGGTCAGTCCTCATGTATTTAAAAACAGCTTCTCCTAATTTGTTTTGAATAGCAATATTGTCCTTTGAGTGCACTAGGTAATTTTCCTGTTCTATCATTAGATGCCTCTTAATTAATTCCCCCTTTTACAAAAGTGCGGAACATGTTTTTAGTGCTGGGCGGCGTGCTGAATGCTCTGCGCTGCTCCAACGCTCATAGGAACTCTATGACCTTTGGAACATCGCAGAACATTCAGTTTGCCAGCCGGTGCTAAAAACCTCATCCGTGCTTTTGTAAAAGGGGGGGGGGAGGGGAGGGGGTTAAATAAAATTCTAGTTACTGCAAGCCAAAAGAAATTTTTTAAAAAGTAGTTTCATTATTTGTGCTTCTTGTTCACTTTTCTCATAGTTGAGTGCAGATACTCTTTTAAACTAGACCGTGTATTTTTCAATCATGACCTAAACTCTGTTCTTGTAGTTAACATTATGGGTCCCTTCCATCAAGCTGCGCTAGAAGTGTTCATCACATGCTAGCAAGGTAAGTACTCTGACGCTCATAAGGATTCTATGAGCGTCGGAGAATTTACCGTGTCTGCCTGTGCTAAAAACCTCTAGTGCAGCTTGATAAAAAGGAGGGGGGAGGGGCATATTTTGTCATGCTATAAGGCTGGTGTGTTAAATGCAGCTCATGGGGAAGTTCTGTGCAGCCCACGTCATAGTATCTAATGTGCATTCCAAAATTCAAAATCTGTTTAATTATATAATGTAAATTTGGCTCCTATGTAACTATAATGAGGAGAATAGGGAGGATGAATATTTAACGCGGCCCAATCAAGAAATGTGTGGCTGCTGTAGCATCACATCATTAGGCATGAGTTTGACATACTTGGTATATAAGAACATAAGAACATAAGAATTGCTGCTGCTGGGTCAGACCAGTGGTACTTCGTACCATGCAGTCCGCTCCCGCGGTGGCCCTTAGGTCAAAGACCAGTGCCCTAATTGAGTCTAGCCTTACCTGCGTACGTTCTAGTTGAGCAGGAACTTATCTAGCTTTGTCTTGAATCCCTGGAGGGTGTTTTCCCCTATAACAGCCTCCGGAAGAGCGTTCCAGTTTTCCACCACTCTCTGGGTGAAGAAGAACTTCCTTACGTTTGTACAGAATCGATCCCCTTTTAACTTTAGAGAGTGCCCTCTCATTCTCCCTACCTTGGAATTTCAAAGTTTTAGCCTAAAGATATATGCTGTAACTTTGTCTAGAAATTCTGGATCTGGAAACTGAGAATATCATTTTCATTGTTCGTAATAATTGTTACCTTTAAGCTGAGCTACTATCATGAAAGCCAATTGGAATAATGGAAAAGCCAGCAAGAAAACAAAAAACAAATAACATACAAAGAGGACAACTTACTGGTAGTCCAGACAGTCCTCTGGGACCATCTTTACCGGTGTCACCGGGAGGGCCTCTAGGTCCTGGTGAGCCAGGGGGTCCTGGAGGTCCAGGTGGTCCAGCTTGACCCTGATCCCCCTTAAGAAGAGCCAAGAAACATGTCATTAGTACACGTGCATTGATTACAAAGAGCAGCTTTTCTACAACAGTTCCCCAAGTCTTACTTATACACTGCATGGGAAGAGAAACTATAAACTGTGCAAAGAGATTATTGTATCCTTCCACTATATACCAGTGACACCCCTGTCAGTACCAGCAGTCTGTTTCTGGAAACTGTGTTAATAATAACAAGGATGCCCTAATCAGACAGGCCAAAACCTGTTTCGATTATCGGCACTTGGACGTCTTTCATTTATGATCGTCCAAGTGCTGACTTAGGGCAGTTTTTGGACATTTTTCTTTTTCGATTATGAACCCCACAGTATATATTGTATATATACATTATATTTTTTGTAGTCCATAGCTCCTCATAATACAGTAGATATGTACATCATTTTAATGAATTTCTAAAATTCACGAAAAAAACAATTTAAAACAAAAACGATGCAAAGCTTATGAAGTCTAAAGAATTTCCAATGTGGTGTCACATTGATAGACAATTTCCGGGGCACCGACTTCGCATACATGGGAGATTTCGTCCATCGGACACTGCAGGACCAAGCAGAGACTGGTAATGTGGAAGCTATGTGGTCGTCCCTGAAATCATCCATACACGAAGCAACTAGACGCTACATAAAATCAGTAGATAAACGGCAAAGAAACAATAAACCCCAATGGTTCACTGAGGAGATCTTGCACCTCGTTAAGGAGAAGAAAAAAGCATTTCTTTCCTACAAGAGTATGCAGAAAAGAGAAGCTAAAGTAGAATATAGGACCAGGTCTGCAGCGGTCAAAACTGCAGTTAGGGAGGCCAAACTTTGAGTGGAAGAAACTCTGGCAAAAAACATTAAGAAAGGGGGCAAATCCTTCTTCAGGTATATTAGTGATAGGAAAAGGAACACAGACGGATAGTACGCCTTAGACGACCAGACGGAAACTATGCAGTAGCGGATTCCGAAAAAGCTGAACTACTAAATGAATACTTCTGCTCAGTCTTAACCTGCGAGGCACCAGGACACGGACCACAGTTGAAGGCAAAACAAAACGCGGAAGACCCGTGTCAGAATTTTGAGTTCACACTAGGAGACGTCTACAGCGAACTGACAAGGCTCAAGGTGAACAAGGCCATGGGACCGGACAATTTACACCCGAGTGCTCAGAGAATTGAGAGATGTTCTGGCGGAACCATTGGCCGTGCTCTTCAATCTCTCACTAAGTATGGGGAAAGTTCCCTTGGACTGGAAAACAGCTAACGTCGTTCCTCTGCATAAAAAGGGTTGCAAGGCAGAGGCTGCGAACTATAGACCGGTGAGTCTCACTTCAATAGTGTGTAAACTCATGGAAACACTAATTAAGCATAAATTAGATACGATCTTGAATGAGGGGAGTCTCCGGGATCCCAGTCAACATGGATTCACCAAGGGTAGGTCCTGCCAGTCCAATCTCATCAGCTTCTTTGACTGGGTAACAAGAAGGCTGGACTTGGGAGAGTCCTTGGATGTCGGGTACCTAGACTTCAGCAAGGCTTTTGACAGCGTCCCACACCGCAGGCTGCTGAACAAGATGGAATCGATGGGGATAGGAGAGACACTAACTGCATGGGTTAATGATTGGCTAAGTGGCAGACTTCAGAGGGTGGTGGTTAATGGTACCCTCTCTAAAACATCGGAGGTGACCAGCGGAGTGCCGCAGGGCTCAATCCTGGGCCCACTCCTCTTCAACATATTCATTGGGGATCTGACTCAAGGGATTCAAGGTAAGGTAACCTTATTCGCTGATGATGCCAAACTATGCAATATAGTAAGCGACTGCAATCTACAGGATACTATGGCGCATGACTTGCGTACATTAGAAAGTTGGTCCTCGACCTGGCAGCTGGGCTTCAACGCCAAGAAATGTAAGGTCATGCATCTCAGAAGCAGAAATCCATGCAAAACTTACACCTTGAATGGAGAAACTTTAACCAGGACTACAGCAGAACGAGATTTAGGAGTAATCATCAGTGCAGACATGAAAACTGCCACTCAAGTGGAGAGGGGTTCATCTAAGGCACGGCAGATGATAGGTTGTATTAAGAGAAGCTTCATCAGCAGGAAGCCTAAAGTCATAATGCCATTGTACAGAGCCATGGTGAGACCTCATCTGGAATACTGTGTGCAATTCTGGAGGCCACATTACCGTAAAGATGTGCTCAGAATGGTCTCGGGGCTCAAGGGTCTCTCGTACGAAGAAAGACTGAACAAATTGCAGCTCTACACTCTCGAAGAACGTAGGGAGAGGGGAGACATGATTGAGACATTTAAGTATATCACGGGACGTGTCGAGGTGGAAGATGATATCTTTCTTCTCAAAGGACCCTCGACCACAAGAGGGCATCCGCTCAAACTCAGGGGAGGGAAGTTTCGTGGAGACGCCAGGAAGTACTTCTTCACGGAAAGAGTGATTGAGCATTGGAATAAGCTTCCAGTGCAGGTGATCGAGGCCAGCAGCATCCCAGACTTTAAGAATAAATGGGATACCTATGTGGGATCCCTACGAGGGTCAAGTCAAGGAATAGGGTCACTAGGGTATAGACTTGAAGGAGCGGGTCAGTAGAATGGCAGTATAATTAAGGGGGTCAGTAGACTTAAAAGGGTGGGTCAATAGAGTGGGCAGACTTGATGGGCTATAGCTCTTATCTGCCGTCATCTTTCTATGTTTTCTATGTTTCTAAGGATTATAATCAAAATATGACCACATTAAGGTCCCCCTTTAACTAAGGTAATTAGCATGGGCTGGCACAGTAACTGCTCCAAAGCCGTTTAAATCCCTCTGAACTTTGGTGAGGTTGCCATGAAGCACTTGCTATTGCCGCTTAGTAAAAGGGGGCCTTAGAGACTTTCCTGTTTTTGCAAGGTAAAATTAAACAAGTACAGATTCTCAATAAGTACTAATGCAGCTCCATGTCAGGTCTTTCAAATACACTTTGTTCATCTATGTTGACAGTCTCCATTCTTGCCATTAGTTCTGCTTTGTCACTATATTTAACATTAGGGCTGTGCCAAATATTTATTTTTGTTAGATAGCCAAATACTGACAAACCAAGTTTAGTATCTTGTTGAATACTGAATCGTAACCACAGAATCATTGTAGATGAAGGTTGGGGAAAAAAACCACACAAGTTCAGGAAAAGATTTTTGCTGACTCTAAAACATCAGTATTGTAAGAAAGCCAGATTTCTCTTATTTTTATTTTTAAAAAATCAACACAATTTCAATATATTATTCAAATAAACCCTCTACTTATCTGACTGAATCAGTCTGCACATGTCATCGTGCAGCAAATGAAAAGCCAACTAGTATAGTCAGCATAGCCCTAATTAAAATAAAAACAGGAATATTTAACACATCTTATGGCTTCTACTTCTATTTTCACTTTTACCAAAAGGTACACACCCTCTAGAGCAGTGGTCTCAAACTCACGGCCCGCCAGGTACTATTTTGAGGCCCTCAGTATGTTTATCATAATCACAAAAGTAAAATAAAACAGTTTCTTGATCATATGTTTCTTTAGCTATAAATTACAATATTATCATTAAGACTTAGCCAAAAGGAAAGATTTATAAACTATAACGCGTTTTACCTCATGTAAAATTGTCATTTCTTTAATAAGACATTAACTATTTTTTCTGAGGCCCTCCAAGTACCTACAAAGTGAAAATGTGGCCCTGCAAAGGGTTTGAGTTTGAGACCACTGCTTTAGAGAATGTACAGATTGCAGAAACATTCCAAAGAGGAAACATAGCATGGCATGTGGCAAAAGCTACAGCGCAAAGCAATAACCTTCAGCAAGGAAAGAGCACCTGTGAGATCAAGCACTACCTTAATGAGCCGGCGTTTAATGAGCTGCTGATCAGCAGAGAGAAAGCCATGATTGATCTTAGGAAACACCATCTGATCAGTCAGGTGAAGTCAAAGGTTGAAGTTCAAAGGTGAGAGAGTTGAAGGACAGACGTCAGAAGGCCCCCGAGAAAGAAATAAGAGATATAAACATTAGAGTTTTCATAACTAAAATGTCATTTGAACTGTTGCTTTAGTCTGGCAGAGAATCTGTGCTTCTCCTTCAAAACAGGCTTTTGATAACTCCAAATAACAATACAAAGCAAAGTTCTGTCACATATAACCAGGGCTTCTATCTTTAGGTGTTAAACAAATTGTAACTTCATGTCTTTATTTCCTAGACAATTAGAGGTTCTTTGAGGGTACTATGAATTGGATGTGACGAGTGCTTTTGCCACAAAGCTAATATTACTGGGCAACTTTTTTGGTGGCGGGACTAAAGTGCGCCGGACAATTGCACGCGGACAAAAATGCTAAGACAAATGCGTGCAGGACATCAGCACGCCGGATTAAAAGGTAACTTTAAAGCACTTTGAGGGTGTGTGTTTGGGACCCCCCCCCGCACACACACTTTACTTAGAAGTGTTGCCACTGCCGTTGGGGGGTAGGTGGAGGGGAACCCTCCCCCTCACTTACAGAAGAAACTAATTTTTCACTAAAACACTGGGAAAAATTATACTTTTCTCTCTAATAGGGGGGTTTCCTCCCCCAACCCTCTCCCCCCAATGGCAGCGCCAACACTTCTAAGTAAAATTGGGGGGTTCCCCCCACACACACACCCTTGTAGCGCTTTAAAGTTACCTTTTAATCCGGCGCACATTTGTCTTAGCGTTTTTGTCTTCATGTGATTGTCCAGCGTGCTTTCGTCTATGAACCCCTTTTTTTGGCCTATCAAATAAACATATGTATGTTGCTGAGGAGCTCTCCTAGAGAATTACACAAGGACAAATTTTCCCTTTCCCACAGGATCTCTCTTATCTCCGTCCCGTCCCTGTGAGCTCTGTCCCTGCTCCATTGTTGAAAGCTCTGTCTTCGTCTGCACAAGACTCGAACACTTTAAAATCATAAGTGTTGAGGCTTGTGCAGTTAAGACAGAGTTTGCAGAATGGGACAGGAATAGAACTCGCAGGGACGGAAAAGGGATATTGAGATCCCGCAGTGATGGGGACAAATTTGTTCCTGTGTTATTCTCTACTTTGAATCTCAACAAAGAACATGGTGGAGAATCCAAGGCAGGCAAAGAGAGAGGTCAGAGACTATTTGGGAAAGTATGTTTTTTTTTCCACTGCTTATCCAATAAACACCTAAAGGGGCATAATCGAAAGGGACGTCTAAGTCCGTTTACGTCCATCTCGCAAGTCGTCCAAAGTTAAAAAGAGCCTAAGACGCATTTTCGAAAGAGACGTCCAACTTTTTTTTACTTTTGAAAATCGTCTAATTATACGTCCTGCCGATCTGATCGTCCAAGCCGCTAAATCGTCCATCTTTATACCACATTTCTGTCCAACTTTTCGTCCAAGTCCAAAATGCCTAGAACAAGCCCTGTTGGGCGTTGGAGGGGTCTGCAAAGTGATGGACTGAACACCCAGACATGGCACTTAAATAGTGGGGTACCTTACAGGGCACTGCTGTGAACACAAAAAGGGTGCCATGGCTTCTCCTCCCTACAGCTCCCTTATAGGTGACGGTGAGCTCCCCAAACCACCTCCAGAATCCCCTAGACCCACTTATCTACCACCCCAATAGCCCTTATGGCTGCAAGAGCCACTTATATGCCAGTCAAAAAGGGTTTTGGGGGTATATAGGGCAGTGAACATGTTTAAGTATCAATGCAGTGATTACAGGGGCTTATGGGCATGGGTCCTCTTCTCTATGGTTCCCTAACCCACCCCCAAGATGACTTAAGCAGCCTCTGGGCTTGGCGACTAGGCTTTCTTATGCCAGGCGGCCAGGTGATGATGGTTTAGAGGCTGAAATTTAAAGTTGTGAATATAATTTTTATTGGGGTGGGGAGGGGGGTTGGTGATCACTGGGGTAGTGTGTGGGGGTCTGTGTTATGTGTTTGAAGTGCTTATCTGGTGAGTTTAGGTGGGCTTTTGTGACTTAGACCATGTTTTACATGGTCTAAGTCACAGCGTCCAAGTTCTGTCTAGGCTCTGTTGTTAAACTTTCGGTTATACATGCTGTACAACTAAGTCTAAGCCGGCCCACGTCCCGCCCAACTCCCGCCCTCGACACGCCTCCCGAAATGCCCCGTTTAGCTTTGGACATTGAGCGGCACTATGAAGGCCTAGGTCATTTAGAAATACGTCCAAAACCCAGTTTTATTATCGGCACTTGGACGTTTTTGAAAAATGTTTGTCCAAGTGCCGACTTAGGCCGGTGTTTGGAAGTTTTTCGATTATGAGCCCCCTATTTGTTTTGGCATCAGGGGTGTTTTATTGAGATTCATCAGTTAAAACCTAAAATTAGCAGCCCTTTATATAAGTGAAGATACAAAGAATTTATTTATTTTTATTTTTTTGCATGGTGCAGGTGATTGGTAAATGTTCTTCAAGGTTTTTACATGACAATCTATGAGCACAGATTCTGAAGATAAAGCCCCAGTCAGTGTTTTAATCAGACTTTCCAAGCAGCACAGTGTGGCATGAACATGGGTACCATTTTGCAAGGCAATGAAAAGGTAGAAATATTTGGATAACTTTCTAATTATCTGTAATTCCCCTCTGCATTGGTAAGAGTACAGATGAGCACACTGAAACGGGATGTGTTAGCACACAATTGAACATACGCCAGTATCTATGTTCAAGTCACCTTAAAAATGTTGGGACTATACTGGGAGAACAGATTTTCTTTTTCAAGCACCATTAAGTCTGTACAATCATGAGCAGACACTGCTAACATACAGCATATACAATATGAAATGTTTATTGAGCAAATATTAATGTACATGTTCATCCACTCTTATGCTGCTAAGAGATCTGACTGCATTTGTGCAGTTGTCAACCACAAACCTTGACAGTGAGGATCTGATTGCTATGGAGGGCAGCCACTGTGGGGAAGCCTGGAAGACCCTGGGGACACAACACAACATAGCACCGAAACAAAACACCACAAACAGCACAGACACAGCTCACTATGGAATAACATGGCAAACAAATACTTCTAGATAATTGCTTGACCTATCAAAGAAATAAAAACCCAAAACCTTTCGATTTTACACTCTTTGGGAACTACGTCCCTAATACAACCCACTAACAAGATCTTGGATATTATTTTAGATCAACATTTACTATGCAGGATCAGGTAAATGCACTAGTGTGAAAAGTTTTTTTTATACTTTCTGGAAATTACACAGTATAAACCTTACTTCGACACTGCATCATTTAAATTACTGGTATAATCTTTGGTGTTGAGCCCGTGTCAAATTTAAATTCGGCTGTCTCTGCTATAAAGTTCTCTTTGGAAAGGCACCTATCTATCCAAATTATTTTCCTTTGCTCAGTCTAAGTGTCCATGTAGTTCACACAGTCTTTTAAATTTTCCATCAATAAAAGTCTGTCGTTATAAAAAATACCATCAATATCTGTTCTCTTATCAGGCAGCTTTTTTGGATAGGGAACTGAAACCTCTGTTGTTAAGCTCTGTGTCTTACTGTCATTTTTGAAAGCAATTGAAGACACACCTATTTATTAATTAATTAAATCTCATTAAGTAGTATTATTTCTTTTAATATTTGTAAACCGCATTGAACTTACCAGCTATGCGGTATAGTAATTTATTATGTTACTAGTCTTTAAGCCCGTTACATTAACGGGTGCTAGAATAGATGTGTGTGTCTGTCTTTCTTTCTTTCTCTCGCTCTCATTGGCCGTTTTCTGTCTGTCTGTCTTTCTTTATTTCTGTCTCTTTCCTCGGCTGTCCACCACCACCCCTTGCCTGCTCCTTCTGTCCAGCAGCAGCCCTTCTCCCTTCCTTTATCTCCCCACTGTCCAGCAGCACCTCTTCCCTGCTCCCCCTGTCCAGCAGCAGCCCTTCTCCCTTCCTTTTACACCCCCCCCCACTGTCCAGCAGCACCCCTTCCCTGCTCCCCCTGTCCAACAGCAGCCCTTCTCCCTTCCTTTTATCTCTCCCCTGTCCATCAGCACCTCTTCCTTGCTCCCTAATACCTGCTCCCAAACTGCCGTTATTACCCTCACTCCATCCCAGCTTCCTTTTCTTTTCTGGCCCACCAGCACAAACTGCAACTGCCACTGCTGCTCTTCATTCGCCTCTTCAAAGCAGCCTGCTGAGGATCGTCGGCCGGCTGTAGCAAACCTCGCAGGCCGCTCTCCACCTCGGGAGCACGTTCCCTCTGACGCGATCCCACCCCTTCTCTGATGTATGGAATCGCATCAGAGAGAACATGCTCCCGAGGTGGAGAGCGGCCTACGAGATTCGCTATAGCCGGCCGGCGATCCTCAGCAGGCTGCTTTGAAGAGACGAATGAAGAGCTGCTGCGGCGGCAGCAGTTTGTTGTCTGGCAGGCCAATTTTGAACATCCCGAGGTCCTTAGAGAGAGTGAGTGAAGGCAGGAGGGGGGAGTTTCCGGCATGTTCTCCACCTCCTTGCATCCGTGGCCATTTAAAACTCCGCATGCGCAGTAGGACTGCCATGGAGCTACGGATCACGGAACACCTAGTTTGAAGTAGATGTTATGTCTTTAACTGGGCACCAAAATTAGGTGCTTAGTTGCAAAGTGCTATGTACTAATTCTAGAATATCATCTGGGTGCCAAGATTCCTTTATAGAATACGTGCGTAAATCAAAAACTACCATATGCACCCACAGTAAGGTGCAATCTCCTATGCCATGTCAATGCATACACTTAACATTTTGGAATTAGAGTATAGAGGTTGTGTCGTGAGAAATCAGTTCTAACAAAGGGATTGTAGCCCTGATGAAACCCCTCCACATGTCGGTGATATATCCCTTAGAATTGACCACTCAAGCTAAGTATTAGCTTTACATTAACCAATTATGAAGATTTAAAAGATTTACTACATTCAAATTTTATGTTAATAAATGATAACAATATACAATTAACGTCATTGTAACATGCATGACTCTTGTTATTCATTTTTGGACATAAGTAGTAAGTCTCCTGGTATTAGCAACAGCTGTAATTGAGTGAAAAAAGCTATTTTGATTATGTTTTCTCTGTGATGCCACTTTGAAATAAGGGCATGAAGCAAAAATTGCATATTTAGACCTTAAACACTATAATCCTTCATTTAAATACACACTAACCACTCACACAGGCTTAACTTATTGAATTTAATGGGAGAAAAGTCAAATTAAAAGAAATATAAGAATATAAAAATTGCTACTAGAATAAAACCATTCACAATTAGAAGAAAGTTAATGTTCCAGCACAGTAAATATCGCGTGGTATCTGCATAATCCTCACACTACATAGTCCCATAGGCATCAAAATAATTGGGGGCACCAAACACAGTAGAAATTACCCCTCCCAGGGCACTATGAAGGGGTTTCCTCAATACGGGGGGAGTGGCTCAGCACCCACTGGCATTCACAGAGCTTGCTCGTATTCTATTAATTAAAGTGTGTTTGCCTAATAATAGGTAATTAGAGAAGATATTGAAGTGTGTCAAGTCAATATGCAAGTTGTTTCTGACTAAATGAGTGTGCAAGAGAGAGAGAATGAATATCTATGCCCCTAAGTCATTTGCATGCACTTGGGTTTATATATGCAGGTCTCAGCTTTATACGCAAAACAAGGAGTGGAAATGTCCTATATACACTGTTGGACTCAATCTATCTCATAAATGTCCTTTATTTCATCCAACAACTCAATGACTCAACATGTACATGTTTTAGCCAAGACGGCCTGCTTCAGGAGTCTTGTGAATCTTCACAATACTGTAAAAATAGATCCACTAGTACAGGGGTAGGGAACTCCGGTCCTCGAGAGCCGTATTCCAGTCGGGTTTTCAGGATTTCTCCAACGAATATGCAGGAGATCTATTTGCATGCAGTGCTTTCAGTGCATATTCATTGGGGAAATCCTGAAAACCTGACTGGAATACGGCTCTCGAGGACCGGAGTTCCCTACCCCTGCACTAGTATATCAAAATGCCAAGGTGCTGATACAATGTCACAACACAGAACGCCCAGAATACCTTTTTGGCTCCTGTTAATGCTTTCCGACTGCCCTGCTTTCTGCCGCCCTGCTCTCTGCCCCGATCTGCTCTCTGCCTCCCAACTCTCTCTCTCTGTTGTGCAATGATTGAGAACTTGAGCCGTTTTCAAAGGTGGGCTTTCTAGTTCACTGACAGAGTGGTTTTTTTTTACCTTGTAACAGTTCTCTGAGCACAATACAAGTGTGACTTAGTAAATGCTGTGAATATTTTGATATATGCCCAGAGTGTATTCACTGGATCTATTTATAGCACTATATACTTGGGTTTATAGTGTTTGATTTATCCCCGTTTTGTCCTGGGAATCCAGAAAAAGGAGGACAGGTTGAAATATCTGGGTTTTACTTCCACCATGTGGCTCCAGAGGAAAGAGGACATATTGCGACATTTGGGTTTTACTTCCATTGTTTTGTCATTGTATGTTTTACCATGCTTTGCTAACTATGTTTGACATCTTCTCTATCAGACAATGGTTGCCTTGCTATTTTCTACCATACTATGTCTGAGAGTGTGGTGTAGGGGTTATAACTATAGCCTTGACACTCTCTGGTTCAAGCCCACATTGTCCCCTGTGTCCCTAAAAAGGCCACCTGGTCCACCATTGCCCCAGGTACTTTAGATAGATTGTGAGCCCACCGGGACAGATAGGGGAAAATGCTTGAGTACCTGAATAAATTTATGTAAACTGTTCTGAGTTCCCCTGGGAGAACAGTATAGAAAATTGAATGAATGAATAAATAAATAAATAAAATTATAGAATAAAGTGCAGGTCAGATTCACATGTAAACCCAAGTAAGTGTTGATTGATAATTAACTAGTTTGCAAGTCAATCTGAGATCCATATCCAAATCTGATTGTTCAAATTTTGGTGACTTATATAGAATCTGGGGGTAAGGGCTTACCAGACTTTATTTACCCCTTTTACAAAACCGTAGTGTGGCTTTTAGTGCCGGCCACGGCAGTAACAGCTCCGACACTCATAGTATTCCTATGAATGTCGGAGATGTTACCGCCGTGGCCAGCACTAAAAACCATGCTATGATTTTGTAAAATGGGGTGTGGGGTATTTATTTATTGGGACCCTAATAACAGATTTGGAAAATAAGGCAGGTTTTTTTTCACATCACATATTTCTGCTTATTTGCTTTTTTAATTTTAAATAACATCATAATTTTGCACATGGGCTTTACAACCACATAAGGAGGTCTTTATTGACCATCATATCAGTTTGACTTTGAAGTATCTTGGCTACTTTATTTATATATTAACAGTGTTCTGTCTGGTACACGGAAATCAACTAAGTCAGCTCTCCTTGCTTACCACCTCTAACCCCCCTCCCCCCATAAGAAATGAGCCATATGATTTAGAAAGCAGAAGTCACTATGGAATATGAATTTATAATGTTATTACATAGTAAAGTTTCAGCAAATCTTTCCATCTGTGACTCATTAGTCCTCTGGGAATCAGCGTTTTTCAACAACCTTTTAATACTCAGATAATGGAACACAATAAAAAAGAATTATGCAATTATTTTAACTTTGGTTAACAGTAATATTCTGTACCATCATGAGAATTATTTAGCGGAATGTGGTATTTGTAAATCATTTTCTTCTACTTCCATGAAATTTACAGTTGGTCAATGATTTTAAACAATTACTGGAACAAATTGAGAGTACACAGAGATGAGCTTGTATATGGTAAAAACCATCGTGTTCATAACAGAGCAGTCCATTTCTACACTGTGATATATGTTTTTGCTACAATTGCTCACCCTATCTTGGATTGTATGGTACATATAGAGATAGCAACGATAGATAAAATAGTCTCCATTAAACATCCAAACTGGGAGCAGGGAGGGGAAATCAAATAATCAGAGGCAAAATGGGACACACTATAGATCAGTTAATACAACACCAACATTGGTTTGGATCTATTTTCTTGATTTACCACTATTGACATAAGTATTAAGTGGTGTATACAAAAGATATACATCCGGATGTTTCAAAATGGACTCAGACTAGAAGGAAAGAATTTCTTATATAACGGGAAAAAGTTTTATCATTAGGAGCTTCTTTTCAGTTAAGATTTCCTTGTAAATGTTTTGTTGTATTTCAAAACAATAGATATATTTTTTATGATTCACAGCAGCTACGTTTCTTTCTAGAGGGTAAAGGAGTTTCATTTGCACCATAGTGATTTTCGGTATAACTCAAGTCTATTATTATTATTAAACCATCGGTTTTCACTTAATTTCCTTTTAATACTTAATATGTGATCTTTCCTGGAAGAATTTCTTTCTCTTTGTCTCCTTCCTCTTTTATTGAGGACTATGTTAAAGGTTTTTTTTTTTTTTCCTTTTTGTTAATATATTGATCCAATAATGAAAATGGAATTATTTCTGTATTATATTTTTTATTTTTGAATTATTATAATTACTAAAAGAAAGATTGGATGTATTAATATCATATATTGCCTGTTAAGCACAATTGTTGTTTATTTGAAAAAATTTAAATAAAGATTTAAAAAAAAAAAAAGATATACATATACAAATATATGCTCATATATCATAGTACAATTACAGTAACATAATGCAACACCACAAGTAAATTATCAAATTGAAACCCCTTTTAGTGGTCTATAGAGTCTTTCTCAAAATCTTTAGTGTCGTAATCTTTAGTTCTGAAACAATACTGCTTTCAATAACTTCCTAAAAGTTAAACAGGATATGCCATCAAAGAATTTGTCAAACACAGAACTCCACATGGCTGGACCAACGCGAAGATGTTCAGCTTCTCGCTGAAGCGAGTTGGGCTTGGCCAAGGTCAGGCAATGAAAACAACTCCATCTGAGAGCGGTGTAAAGATCTTTTTGGACAATATCTAAACTTGTTTGACAGATATGTAGGAGATTTTACCTGCTGAGCTTTAAACACCACACGCAACATTTTGAACTTGATACGTTGGTCTACAGGCAACCAGCGTGGTAGCATCACAGCTTAAACGCACAGCTGTAGACAGCTTAAGCACTCTCCAGTTTTGCACAGTGCAGATCTCATAAACCTGCCCAGATGTGAATAGTAGCACATTTGTTCTGACATTCAGAGTGTTAATGATTTGTAACACCAAAGAGAGTCTTTTAAATGAAAGAAGAATAAAAGAAGGTTTGTTCATTGTTCAGAATATAAACTGCCCGATGGGCGGTATAAAAATTTTTTAATAAATGTGAAACTTTAAAATTAAATCTCTGCCCCCCATGGTGAAAATCCTCCCAAGCCTTCTCTCAATCCCCCACAATCCCATCAATACAGATGGTGCTTTCATACAGCAGCTTTGGGCCTTGATGCTTCAGCAAAAGGAAACTGTGCCAGTGAACTTTAAGCCTGATGGATTTGTTCATTTCTGTCAGACAAAATGATGCCCATAAATATGCTCTAGGGGGCTCATAATAAAAAAAATATTAAAAAACGTTCAAAAAGTGGCCTAAATTGGTATTTGAACGATCAAAAAAGACAGATCGTCCAAGTAACGATAATTAAAGCTGGTTTTAGAATTAATCCAGGTACCTCTCCTCCCTTGTAACCAAAAAAAAAAAAAAACCTCAAAACTGTTGTAACTTCACTGGAAATGTCCAGTTAGCTCTTTTGTAATCTGCCTTGAACTGCAAGGTATAGGCGGAATAGAAGTCTCTAATATAATGTAATCTAACACCAGCTTAGGCTTTTACTCTGCCTCTGAATGCCTAGAGCGAAAAGAGGCATTTTTAGAGGAGGGGAAAGGGCGGGAAGTGGGCCGACCTAGATTTAGTCATATAGCAAGTGTATAACCAAAACTTTAACAAGATTGCCCAGTCGGAACTTATACATTTTGACTTAGACCAAGTCAAAACAGGAATAAGTTTCGAATAGGGGCCGCTGAGCTAATCGCGGCTGCTGCAATCAGCTCAGCAGCCCCGGCAACTTGCCCACCCCCCATCACAATGATCACGGCAGGAGTGATGCCTAATCTCTCCTGCCATGATCACGATCCCCTCCTGAACTTTTCAATCTCTCCTGCCGGAACTCCCCTCCCCCCCCCCGACAATACCAGTAAGAGGGAGCCCAAGCCCTTCTGCCAAGGCGCAGGCCCCCACGAACCTCCCTCGACAATACCAGCAGGAGAGAGCCCAAGCCCTCCTACTGGAAGTTGACTCCCCACCCCCACCTTCCCTCAAATACAGGCAGGAGGGATTCCAGACCCTCCTGCCCATGGCACACACCCCATGACCCCCCAATCGACCTCCCCTGAGCCCCCAATCACCCCTGACACTCCCAACCCCCGACACCCTCCCCTCAACTTACTTTAAAGTTGGACAGATGGACAGATCCCAAGCCTGGCCTGTCGGCAGGTCCGCCATCCTCTGAATGGCTGGCATAGGGCCTGATTGAGCCAGGCGCCTAAGGTCCCGCCCATAGAAGAGGCCTTAGGCGCCTGGGCCATCCGGAATTGGCCCAGTTTCCTTAGGCCCCTCCTGTAAGTGGGGCCCTAGGTACATGGGTCCAACCCAGCCCTTCTCTGTACCTTTTCTAATTCCGCTATATCTTTTTGAGATGTGGCGACCAAACTTACACACAGTATTCTACTACTACTACTATTAATTATTTCTAGAGCACTACCAGACGTACATAGTGCTGTAGAGTCACAAAGGAGACAGTCAGTGCTCGAATGAGCTTACAATCTAAACAATAAAAACAAACAAACAGGATGCCAGGGTAGGGGTTTACAGTTAGAGGGGATGGTTAAACTGCTGGCAGTGGGAAGAAAGGTTATGAGTTGAAGGCTGTCTCAAAAAGATGGGTTTTCAGCCTGCTTTTGAACAAGGGAAGCGAAGGGGCATGGTGTATGGATTCAGGCAGTTTACTCCAGACGTATGGGGTGGCGAGATGAAAAGAACAAAGTCTGGAATTGGAAGTGGAGGAGAAAGGTACAGATCAAAGTAAATTGTCTGAGGAATGGAGTTCTCAGGGAGGTGTTTAAGGGGAGACAAGAGAGGAGAGATACTGAGGGGCTGCAGAATGAGCACGCTCGTAGGTTAGTAATATGAGTTTGAACTGTATGTGAAAGCAGATAGAAAGCTAGTGAAGGGATTTGAGGAGAGGGGTGAGGTGAGTGTAGCGAGGTTGGCAGAAGGTAAGTTGTGCAGCAGTGTTTTGTACAGATTGCAGGGAGAGAGATGGTTCAATGGGAGATCTGTTAGATTGTAGTAGTCTAAGTGTGAGGCTATGAGTGTGCACAAGGGTTCAGAGTAGTGCTGCCCGATTCGTAATTCAAATCAATTCTCCGATTCACTTTGGGTGAATCAATTCAAATCGGATTGTTTTTTACGAAAATCGGACTTACCGATTCGTCGGCCCCCTTGTTGAGAGACCCGTTCGGGCTTTCCCTCTGCTACTGGAGTCCTTGGTTCTGGGGTAATTTCTGGTTTTGCAATACCGGAAGTTACATCGAAGCAAGAACTCTGGTGGCAGAGGGAAAGCCCGAACGGGTCTCTGGTGCAGATCGGCGACAGCAAGGCTCTCTCCTTCCCAGCCGCAAGTATTTCTCTTCTCCTCCCTGGCCAGGCAAAAGTGGCGGTAGCGAATGCAATTCACTACCCTGCCACTACTCCGGGTGTCTTCTCCTTACTGCACCACTGCGGCTTAGAAAGGGCCCTGACAGTAGAGCCCAGAATGCATTTTTAAACGTTGGTTGGACTTTTCAACCCTATACCCCCAGCCCCTGAACGGTGAAGGTTTTCAAGTGACTAGTTCCGCTTTTGCTCGCTCATGCACTTACGCTCTCTCCTTTCTGTGTTGCTGTCCCATGTATGATTGATCCGTGCATTTACAAATCATTGTACTATAACATTGCAAAATCAGCTTCATCTTTCTTCTGGACTTTCCCTGCAGCGGGTCCAGCCTTGGGTATTGATTTTAATCAAATGAATTATGGCTAATCGGAGCCAGCCGTAGGCTAAGCAAACTATTCACGTAGTTCTCAGCCTGACTCTGCTTTTCACTCATTGCTAACTGTGGCATACTTAAACCCTTCTAGCTTGAGGTCACTGAATGGAGTCTAGACTGCCTGTTATTTTGAACCAATTTCCTGCACTGGAAATGAATCTGCTCATGGTATTGTGCGTAAGCTTTCTCTGTGCTGCCTTCGCTTCTTAAGAAATATTTCTGGAATACAGTATTCTGTTTTGGGCGGTACATTCTGGATGGGTGTAATGCGAGAGTGAATTCCAGAAGTGCAAAGGTTAATTGTATGGTTATAAGTGAAATGCCTGGTTTGGTATTCCACAAGGGTCTATCTTATCACCTCTACTGTTTAACATCTACTTGGCCCCACTTTTAACCCTTGGTCAATCAATAGGGTTTACCGCTTACGCATACGCTGACGATCTTCAACTATTGATCCCAGTAGCCAAAATGAGATTCAGTCCATTAATCAAAAGTTGAATAAAGTTCATGACTGGTTGAATATTAATAAGCTTTCTTTAAATATTTCAAAAACTAATACTCTACTCTTCTCGGGAAAAGAGGGGGCACAATTAAATCTCTCCGGTCACCATAGAAAATACTCCACTTTTACCAATCATGACTACTAAAATCTTAGGTGTCCTTATAGACAAGTTAACTTTTCGACCACAAATTAGTGCATTGGTTAAAAATTGTTTTTATAAATTAAAGATGATTAGATCGCTGGCCCCTCTACTTGACACTAATTCCTTGAATGTACTGATCCATGCACTGGTAATATCAAAAATGGATTATTGTAACTCTTTACTAAAAGGGATCTATCATAAAGACTTAAAGCGCTTGCAATTAATCCAAAATACAGCCATTAAGATAATTTTGGGTGCAAAAAAATTTGACCACGTTACCCCACTGCTACAAAAAGCCCACTGGTTGCCAGTCCTACACAGGATAACTTATAAAATCGCCCTTCTAACATTTAAAACTTTACAAACCAATACACCAGCATTTATAGACAGATTTTTGATCCCATATGACCCTCCTAGAGCTTTAAGATCTATTTCACAGTATAATCTTAACGTTCCATCTTTAAAAATAATTGGTACACGTTGTACTTCAATCTTTTCCGTGACAGCCCCTATGATTTGGAATTTTCTTCCTTTGCACTTAAAAATGAAAAAAAACTTGCAAAAATGTAAAAGCAATTTAAAGTGCTTTCTTTTTAAAGATGCTTTTAGTTGATCAACTGTCCTTTAGTAATTAACTTAATTTTGTTTCTTACATTTATTTCCCAATTCCCTTTTGTGTTTACCTTAATTGTTTTTTACATTTTCTATATCAAATGTATTTCTCCCCCCTTTCTTATTTGTGTCCAGGGGCTTTACGGTCCTTTTACCTAGTATGTATTTGTTGTTGGTCATGTAGTTTTTTATTAATTTAATTAATAATAGATTTGTTATCATGTTAAAGTATGTTTTATTTGTCAAAATTTTGTTCAAATGTTAATTTTTATATTTTGTAAAACGCTTTGTAGTTTCGAATAAGCGTTTAATCAAAAACCTGAATAAACATAAACATGTTACAGGATCTTTAAAAACTGGATGACCTATTCCTTGATGCATCAAAGATTTTTAGACATAGTGCCTGTCAGCTGGGACTCTTCTGGGCATTGTCATTTTCCTGTTTGTTTGCTTGTTTGTTTCCTGTTTGTTTGAAGTTTTACCATGGTCATCAACTTAGGGCAGAGCCAATTTTCTTGACTCCTACTGTCTATTATTCACACAATCATCATGAAGTCCCCTGGAGATCACAAACACTTCAATTACAGCCAGAAACAAAATCTGCTTTATAATTCGTAAAATATAACTTTCTGGCTCTGATAAATCCTAAGTCAGATTGGCTGGTGCCTTTTGCATATTGGGATTTGAATTTTTTTTCTGAAGATAATCAATTAAATATTTAAACCTCGATGGAAAAGCTTATAATTTTGTCTCTGTACAGCTAAAATTCAGATAAGAAACCTTGGTAAGGATAAGGGATTCCTCTGGATAAAAAAAATTAAAAAGGTATATAGAGGGAGAGGGGAGATGGGAGTTGGTGGACTGGAAGAGAGATGGGGATAAGATAGATGGGAGAAATGAATATGGTGGAGGGGGGAATATGGATGGTGGAGGGGGAGATCATGGAGAGGGGAGATGAGGAAGGATAGAAGAAATAAGAATCTAAAAACAGGAGAGGGAGAGAAATGGTGGACAATGGGATTTAGGGAGGAAAAGAACAGAAAGGAAGAGAAGTTGGACACAAGAGATGGTGGGAGGATAGAGATACTGGATATGAGGGTAGTTAGAAAGAGAAAGGGAGAGCTGGTGGGGAAGGAGGGAGAGATGTTGGATGACAGGGTAGTTGAGAAAAGGAGAGATGGTGGGTCTAGACAAGAGACCCTGGCAAGCAAGTTATCAGAAGAACGTTTGTTGCAGAGCCTGGGACCAACATGATTTGAAAAATGTCCAGACAACAAAAGGTTAAAAAAAAATAATTATTATTTTCTGTTTTGTGATTATAATGTGTCAGATTTGGAAATTGTATCCTGCCAGAGTTGAGCTAGGATTTAACAAGGAGAGGAAAAGTATTTTTTGTTTGTTTATTTTTTTTACACCACAGCACCAGTGTGAGTAGGAGAGGGCAGAGGCTATAAAATAAACTCACCAAGATATTTGGAAAAAACACCCAATTGTGCAGGAAAATCGAATCAAATCGAATTAAAAAAAAAATTGATTCAATAGGCTGAATCGAATCAAAATATTTTTTTTCCTGAATCGGACAGCACTAGTTTGGAGAGTATGTTCAGAGAGGAAGGGGCAAATTTTGGTGATGTTGTAGAGACAGATGTGACAGGCAACTAGCAGTCTATTGGATGTGGGTAGAAAATGAGAGGTTGGAGTCAAAGACGACTGGATTGATAGTATTTTTTACAGAGATGGAGAATGG
Organism: Geotrypetes seraphini; assembly: GCF_902459505.1. Taxonomy (NCBI): domain Eukaryota; kingdom Metazoa; phylum Chordata; class Amphibia; order Gymnophiona; family Dermophiidae; genus Geotrypetes; species Geotrypetes seraphini. Next base: position 312,985,301 of record NC_047084.1, on the reverse strand, counting down.
AGGGAAAGGAGCAGAGAGTTTAGCAGGAAAAAGGAGTTTGTGAAATTGTGGGTGTAGAAAGGTAGATCTGGGAATCATCAGCATACAAGTGATATTGAAAGCCATAGGAGGAGATCAAGGTACCAAATGAAGAGGTAGAGATAGAGAAGTGATTCTAAAACAGAGCCCTGGGGTATGCCAACTGCTAGTGGGATAGGAGCAGAGGAGGAACTACCAGTGCTTATAGTAAAGGTGCGATGGGAGAATTAGGTGGCAAATCAGGAGAGGACAGATTCACGGAATCCAAACGAGAACAACAAATCAAGGAGTAAGCAGTGATAAACAGTATCAAAAACAGCAGACAGGTCAAAAAGGATGAACATATAATAAAGGCCCTTAGATCTGGTAAGGGTAATCTATATCGAGCTGTGGTCACAACGGGTAGCAATACAAAGGCATTATAATATAGTAATATAGTAAATGTTAGCGGATAAAGATCTGAACAGTCCATCCAGTCAGCCCTGTAATTACATGCATTACAATTTCATGATTAAATTGTCTTTTTCCTTTGTTTCTATGTAATTTTCCCCATTAAACCAAGTTTATTTATATGTCTAGCAATTTTGTTCTTAATCATGTATAAATGAACTGATTGTCAGTGTAACAGATTGTATGATTTCTGTTCATTAGGTTAGCTGGAGCTGAAAATGCTGTGGAGACAATGTTCACAGGCCCTAGGTAAAGATACAGGTATCCTATGCATCACAGAATAGGGCTACCTAACAGATTGATCAAGAATGTATGTGTGTCAAGTTCCAGAGGGAACCACAACTGTACCTCTTAGTCAAAAGGCTGCCATTTCCATGATTGAACCAATCACAGACAGGAGGCTATGAAGGCTCTTGATACCATAACCTATAAGGGCCTCTCTGCCACATTTCCTTTTGCCTCAGTGACAAAACATTCACTACCAAGCAATCAACCAAGTAAACAAAGACAGGGATAGATCGACAAAAGTTAAAACAAAACAAAACATGAACACTGAAATTTAGGTCTAAATGTTTTAACAAAAGAAAGAAATTGGTGCAATCATTCAGTCAACCAAGGTTAAGATAATAAAATTAACTTCTGAATGCTTTCAATTTCAGGAACTTAATCCCTGCTGCTGAAGACATTTTGAGATGCTATCAGTTATGTGTAGACCCAGCTGTTAAGAATATTTAGGTGAATACATTATGTGGAGAAAAGAACTCTGAGAAAATAGCTGTGCATGGCTCCTGTTTGACTTGTTACTGTCTGAGATCCCTCTTCATCCCCCTCTAAGAGCCTTGCAAGATAGCCCAAACATTTTTTTAAGTGAACCACTCAAGGTATGTTTTTCAATTATTAGATTTAATTACAAGAGGATAAATTGGTACAAATTTAAGGTAACATAATTCCATTATTTTAAGATATGTGGCATCTTAAAATAATGTAAGATTATCACCGTATGTTTTGTTTCTTAGAATGGAGTTAGGGCATCTTTCTTAGAATGTAGCCAGGGCATTTAAAAGCCCTTACCATTAAAGGAGATCACATAGCCTCAATATTTAAACTCCACAGTCAGCTCTATTTTTAAATACCGATTGTGGTATGTAGCCCTTTATTTGGTATTGTTGCTCAGATGTAACATGTGTCTTCTAAGGCTCTTATGGCATCTCCAAATGCCTGTTTACATGGCATTGTTGCTCTTGTTCAACATCAAGTTACATAAAGCAGTCATTTTACCATCTGCCAATTAAAGGGTTAAACTTATACCTGGATATTCAGCAGCAGTCATATCCAGATACTGATACTGAATAACTGGATATACAGTGCCTTGCAGAAGTTATCTGGGTATTTGGCACTGGGCACAGAGCTGATATACAGCTGTCAGAACTTGTTCGAATAGTCTTCCGGGTACAAGTGCTAACTGGATATATTCCTTCTCTATCAACTTCATTCCCAGATCAGTCAGCACTGTTCAGACAGTACTGGGGTAGTCAGTGAAGATATTAGTGGTATTATTTGGACTGGAGCCCCGCCTGCCCAGATAAGTGCAACTGAATATTCAGCCCACAACTTTTAACCTGACCATAAGCTCTTTAACTACAATTAAAACCAGTCTGGAAATAAATGAGAAAAACAAGGAAAACAAGGACAGTGTTTCCCAGCACAATATGATAATAGTTAAGGGCAATTAGCAGAGCAAGAGGTCTTAAAGTAATTCCTTCTACTGCAGTGGAGATACAGAACATTTATATTCCATATTCCACTTAACTTCAAATTGGCTCAAACATAGTAACATAGAGGATCATTTTTGAAAAGGACGTCTAAGTCCAATTGGACATGTTCCACAAGGCGTCCAAAGTCAGAAGCACAGAAACATCCATTTTTGAAAGCTGTACCACTAGATGTCCAAATATATATATATTTTTAAATTGACTAGTTGGATGTTTTGGTTGACAGGACGTCCACCCCTTAGGACTCCTAACTTTATACCTCATTTTCGACCACAAAAATGTCTAAGTTGAAAATATCCAAATCCAGACCATTTGGATGTGAGAGTGGCCATCATTGTACTGGTTCATTTTATGTGAAGTTCACCTCTAAGGTGTCCCACTGATCTGTTGGCATGTCTATCTGGACAGTCCATTACAGGTGGGTATAGTAGGTTTGGGGCGGAGGGGGGGGCTCATCATACATTATAAGGAGGTTATGGTGAGATGTATATCTGGTTCCCTTTATGTGTCAACTGCTCTGTTAGCATGTCTATGTGACCAGTCCATTCGAATGCTTGTCCCTCCCACATCTACATGGTCTAGATGTGGTAGGGGCTAGCATTCGAATGAACCAGATATACTGTACATCTCATCATAACCTCCTTATAATGTATGGTGAGCTTCCCCAAATCTACTATACCCACCTGACTACCACCTCAATAGCCCTTATGACTACATGTTGCACTGATATAGCAGTAGAGTAGGGTTTTGGCAGGCTCACATTTTCCATCATAAATATAGTGGCTAGAGTGGCTTATGGGTCTGGCTCCTCCTCTCTGTGGTTCACTAGCCTACTCATCAGGTTATTTAAAACACCTGTAAGATGCTCTAATAGGCTTTCCCATACCAAGTGCTGCTATTCTAGAGACAGGTATATACTGTTTCATTTAGATCTTTATGGGATGGGAGGGTGTGCGTGTGTGGGGGTGGGGTGGGGGTTATTACTTAATCTTCCCAGTGGTCATCTGGTAAATTCGGGTACCTTTTTGGTACTTAGACACTTCTAAAACAGGTCCAGCCCACTCTCCAGCCCTGTCACATTCCCTTAAAAAGCAAAGTAAGTTACCTGTAGCAGGTGTTCTCTGAGGACAGTAGGTATACTTTCTCACATATGAGTGGCATCATCCACATCACCCGGCATAGACACTCAAAAAATATAACTGTACTGTCACTTTAAATTTTAAAGACCGTCCGTATTGTGCACATGGTGATGCTTTCCCACCTGGCTTCGTCTCTCAGGATCTGCAGGTCAGTAACAAAGCTAAGAAGCCAACTAGGGGAGGTAGGTAGGTTATGAAAATATATACCTGCTGTCCTCGGAGCACACTTGCTACAGGTAAGTAACTTTGCTTTCTACGGGGACAAGCATGTATATATTCTCACATAATAGACTCCCACGCTGCCAGGATCATGCCTCTAGGAAGAGGCTTATACAGGCAGTCTCCGTTTTATGAACATCTGACTTATGAACGGGGGTCCTGTTCTACTGTCGGTGTCCCAATGTGCCACTCTCTCTCCCTCCCTCCATTCTGTGTCCCAAGTACGTGCCTCCCTTCAGCAGGAAGATATATTTTAATTTTTCAATTTTTTGATGAAGTATATAAGATTAAACTGCTCATTTAATATAATTTAATATGATTAATGATTGGCATAAATCTGTTGACCAGTCACACTATAGACAATGTAAGATTTGCTTTCCTTATTGTCATAATGAGTATTTGGCTGTTGTAAAAAAAATTAAAAAAATCTGCTAGTTTATCTATTTTACTATATGAAGCAAGTAGCAGTTATGTGCATTTCCTCCTAATGAGCATCATACTATTTTATGGGTAGTTGATTTTACCACTTTTTTTAGACACAGATGAATTGTTTTGTTTTTGTGACCATCACTAGGTGGTATCAGAATGCATGATTCTTTTGGCACTAAATAGAGATTGTTTTTTAAAGAGTATATTGAGCATGCGCGTTTTTATGGTAATTCAAGCATGCACATTTCTGTGCCTTGTCGGAATATCGTCTATATTAGACATCATCGGTACGCTTTGCCCCTTCATTCTAAGCGTACGCAGAGACCGCTGTACCTTATGACAATTTGTCTGTGCAGCGTCATTTTTAGTTCAGCGTGGGACTTATTTTAGTCATCATTTCTTTAGTCCGGCACCAAAATTTCAATTAATGCCAATTAGCATCAATAGTTGATTAACAGTGCCTAATGATTGGTGCTAATTGGTTCATTATTCATTTCAATTGCATGCAGAAATTGGGCATGCTCTAAAATTTACGTGCACCATTAGGTCATAACTGCTCATTCTCAGTGGCGATAACTAAGTGAAGCAGAGTGGAGGAGTGGCATAGTGGTTAGAGCAGCTGCCTCAGCACCGTGAGGTTGTGAGTTCAATTCCCACTGCCATTCCCTATGACTCTGAGCAAGTCACTTAACCCTTTATTGCTCCAGGTACAAAATAAGTACCTGTCTAAAATATGTAAACCACTTTTGATTGTGTAACCGCACAGAGAAAGCAGTATATCAAGTCCCATTCCCGGTATCCTTTAAGTTCCACTACAAATTAGTGGATAGCCCCAAGCAAGCAGTCAGTGGCCATTTCTGGATGGTTAAATTGTTTTGAATATCAACCAACGAGAATCCAAGTGAATCCCTATTATTGTCATGCTATAATTCAAAGAAGCTACAGTCATTTTTTTTTGAGTAAAAATGTACCCAAGATCACTGGATACTGTAGACCAGGGGTCTCAAAGTCTCTCTTGAGGGCCGCAATCCAGTCAGGTTTTCAGGATTTTCCCCAATGAATATGCATGAGATCTATGTGCACGCACTGCTTTCAATATTCATTGGGGAAATCCTGAAAACCCGACTGGATTGCGGCCCTCAAGGAGGGACTTTGAGATCCCTGCTGTAGACCCTCAGGGTGCTGTATGAAGATCAGTCCCTTATCTAATGAGCAGTACTACTTTTTTGATCATGTGAGTCCAGTACATTCCTCAACTGCACAACAATAAGCTTCTCAGCTCATAAGAATTTTACCATAAGCAGAGAACATACAATCCTCCTTAGCTTTACTCCGAGGGTCATATTTACTATTTCTAAATACTGAGTCCCTCCATCCAACATAGGGTTACTGGATTTCCCCGGATGTGTCCTTCTTTTTACCTTCCTCCCCTGTCATGTCAGTCTCAAGTAATATAAGTAGTCTCTCCCTCTCCTCCACATTTAATTATCATGTGGTGGAATTTTTATTTTTTTTTACTTTTGCTTTTAAATCTTTTTATTGACTATAAACCGTCTAGATAAATTTTGATGGATGGTATATCAAAGAAATAATAAACTTGGCAACTTTTCAAAACCCCGGCACTTTGTCCGGGTTTTGAAAAGCCTCTTCTCACTCACATTGGGCAGAAGGCAATCCGCTGCCCGCCCAAAGCAGGCATTGGGGGGGGAGGGGGGCGAAGCTAGGGCAGGACTGGGGGCGGGTCTAGGGTATCTGTATTTTACAGTCGTAAATGGCAACCCTAATCCAATACCAACTTTGGAACCCAGCATTTTCTTGAGTGCCTTGTGCTCTTTGATATGTTATTGCATACGATGAGGGCTTCTCCCTTTTCTTTAATATTTAGCAATAGCTTTCAGAGATTTTTGGAAGAAGGGATGAGGAGATAGGTTTGTCATGCTTCTATAAAATATTCACATACAGAAACAAAAAACATGCAGGGTTAATGGTGCTAACAAACATAAAACACAACTTAAGAGTTTAGCTCTTGAACGACTTTTGCACTCATGTACCATTCCTGATACAGCTTAGCAGGAGCATTAACTTTTTTTTATTTTAATGCTTACCCGAGGGCCCTGATCACCTTGATCTCCCTGCAAAAGGGAAAGATAGTCTTAGCACAGAAGCTGTACGCTTCCACTGATTTTCACATACTGTAATCTCACATCACACTACATTAGGATAACCTTGAGTGCAATTAAATGCTGCTTGGATCGCCTCTCATTTTCTTACAGAGAACACGTGAAAATTAACTGACCTTCTCGCCTTTTGGACCAGCTGAGCCCTGAAAGAGATAAAAAGGGAAAGAGTGGGATTTTATTCATTGAAACAAGGAGAAGGAAACATTAACATCTGACTGTATAATGCCTATTTTCCCCCCCCCCAAAAAAAAGAAACATTTAGCTGGTGTTTGGCTGCACGGTAACTGCCTAACACCAGCAGTCAGACCGGATATTCAATAATGGGTTGTATCTGGCAACCTGCTTTGAATATCTGGTTTCATTTTTGATCCTGGCAATTTAAGCAGTTCAGCCAATATTCAGCACTAAGGGCTCTTTTTACTAAGGTGCGCTAGCCTTTTTAGCGCACGCTATAATGCCGCGCGCGCTAGCCCCGCACTACAAGGAAAATACTAACTCAAGCTCTCTGGAGGCATTAGCATGTAGTGCACGCTAAATGCGCATTAAAACCGCTAGTGCACCTTAGTAAAAGGAGCCCTAAGGTCCAGATTCTCTATAAGGCACCAATATCGGCGGCCACCTAAAAAAAACGCAGCTGCCGATCATGTGCCAATCGCTCCTCTAGCAAAGATAAATACTGGAAATGTAGGGCCAGGGTTTTCATTTCTGGCGCCTTTCTTTGTTGTGAATTGCACCAACATAGGCCCTTCAAAATTAAGCAGCAAGGTTTTTCTGTAAAGCAAAATGATTTGATCATGTCTTGCCTCTTCTTATTTAGTTACATTGGCTTCCCATACATTACTGTATTTTTTTAAATGCTTATTAATGTATTAATGCTTACTTATTAGGCTTATTATTTAGATTTTCCCTCTTGTCTTTCAAAATAATCTTTTATACACATACCCCTCCCCCCCCGCACCATGTGTTCTCTATATTTTTTTTTTTATTATTGTTTACTAGGACATCTTGGCCGCCAAAACATCCAGACCGCCAGGATGTCTACCTTTATTCACCATTTTCGCCAATAGAAATGTCCAAGTTAAAAACATCCACATCAGCACCATATAGATATGGGAGGGGCTAGAATTCTAATGGACTGGTCACGTAGACATGCTAACAGAGCAGTGGGACACCTTACAGGGCACTGCTGCTAACTTCACATAAAGAGTACCAGATATACTTTCACCATATACCCCTTATAATTTATGCTACAGTCAACTCCACCTAAATGCACGTCGGTTAAGCGCATGCTTCAGTTATTCGCAGCCTACTACCATGGGCCCGTTTTTTTTACATTAAGGTAAATGGACATAAACTCTGGATAATTGCAATTATGATAAGCCCACAATCTGCTTATGCGCATTGATGTTATAGGTCCCACCTCTTTGCGTTCACGTTACGTTCACTCCGGTTAAAAGCAATCACGTTCTCACATTGATAAGCCAAGTGTTTCGGATCAGCAGTCTAGGCCTGGCCAGGTGTTTGAACTTTTGAAACTGCACCATGGCGTCTCGTGGAGAAACACCTTTGTCTTTGGCTGGTCAAAAGTCATTGTCTCTTGCTGAACGTGTCCACCACGCTGGACAAAATCATTGTCTTTGGCTGAACGTGTCGATATCTTAAAGAGACTTGACCAACGGGAGAGTAAGGTCTCTATTGCAAAACATTACAGCATTCATCCTAGCCAGATTTCTCAGATTCACGAAAAAAAGCAAGCCATATTGAAAGACTGGCAAAACAATATCAATTCTACCAGGAAACGGAAAAGAATTGGGAAGGCTGGAGACGTTGAACAGGTATTGCTGCGATGGTTTGCTAAAGCTAGAAGTCGTCAACTGCCAATCAGTGGGCCTCTTCTGATTGAGAAAGCAGCACAGCTATCCGAAGAACTGGGCATAGAAGACTTCACAGCAACAAACGGATAGCTAGAGAGGTGGAAAGTTCGTAATGACATAAAATTTAAGAAGCAACATGGCAAAAAACAAGACGCTGATGAGTTTGGTGCAGAAAGATGGGTCATGGAAGTGTTGCATCAGTCATTGGTGGATATGAACCATGCAACGTTTTCATTGCCAATGAGACGGGCCTGTACTGGAGTGCCATCCCTGATGGAACATTGGCTTTCAATTGCAGCAAAACCGTTGGCTTCAAGGTGCCAAAGGAACGATTGACATTGCTGCTCAGTTGCCTTATGGACGGTAGCGAAAAGCTCGAGCCACTGGTGATTGGGAAGAATCGAAATCCTCGGTTCTTCAAAATATTAAACGCCTGCCTGTTGAATATGAAAGCAACAAAAACGCACGGATGACAGCGACACTGTGGATTGAATGGTTGCAGAAGCTTGACAATCTGATGAGAAGGCATAGGAGACACATTGTAATACTATGTGATAACTGTGCAGCACACAGCAATGACATAGACTAACCAACATCAAACTTGTGTTTCTGCCACCAAACATGACCTCTTTGATCCAACTGATGGACCAGGGGATAATCACCAACTTCAAATGTCATTACAGGTCGCTCGTCCTAAGATTTGTGATGGCAGTGATTGATGAAAGCACGGAATCCAGCCCCCAAGCTGCTGAGTTTGTGAGAAAAATGATGGTGCTCGAATCTCTTCACATGGTACGGGAGGCATGGAGTTGAGTCTCATCATCAACGATTTCAAATTGCTATCGACGGGCGAGCTTCATTCATACATCTGATGAGACAACCGAAGCTGACACTTCATCCATTGAACTCCCAGTTGGACTCTCGCCACAAGAGTTTGAGCTGTATGTCGCCGTTGACAACGATATGCCCACATCATCTGATAACACTAATTCTGATATCTGTACATTCATAAAGGACATTGCAGACAACCAAGAGTCTGATGATGACGGGGATACTGCTGTGGTCGTCACAACTAATAAAACACCTGCAGAGATTGTTTCTTTCTGAGACGTGCTGAAGTCCCTGCACACGCTGCGTTGTTATCTGGAGATAAATTTATGTCAGGACTATGTCCAGTTTTACAGCATCAATAGTCAGATATACAGCCTGAATCCTGCAATCTGCATGCAGAAAACAATGACTGATTATTTCAGTAGAATCTTGGTTTAAAAAAAGGTTTACAGTGTATTGCATTAGATGGAACAGTGCTGATTCTAAAACTCAACCATGTAGAATTGTTTTACGTGTGTTTTTTTGCTGAATAAAAGTTTTATTGCATTTGACTATGGCATACTGTGATTTGACTAAAAAGTGGTACTCCGATTAATCACATACTCCGTTTAAGTGCATGTGGCGGTCCAGTCTGGAGGCCTTGCACTGTATACCCACCTGTCTACCACCCCAATGGCCCTTATAGCTGCAGGTGGCACCTATATTACAGTATATAGTAAGGTTTTGAAAGGCTCATAATTAACATCACAAATGTTGTGCCTTATGGGCCTGAGTCCTCCTCTCTATGGCTCACTAGCCCATCCACCAGGTTACTTAAGACACCTGTCGATGCTCTACTAGGCATTCCCAAACCAAATGCTGCTGTTTGTACTCTTTCATTCAGATTGTTGAGGGTTGGGAGGGAGTTAATGAGCAGTGAGGGAGTGTGTGTGTGTTGGGGGGTCATACCTGAATGTATCCAGTGGTCATCTGGTCAGTTTGGGTACCTTTTTGGTACTTAGACACTTCTAAAACAGGTCTAGCTCCAAACATCTAAATTCCATCCATCTTGGAAAAGGTTCAATTATTGCCGCAAGTTGTCCAAGTTAAGCCCACCCAAAACATGCCTATAGCACACCTCCCAACATGCCCTCTAGAACTTTGGACACACAATGAGAGAAATGTTACTCTAGACATCAAGGAAAACGTTTTGATTATAAGCACTTGGACAATTATGACATCCAAGTGCCGACTTAGGCATTTTTTTTTTTTTTTTTGATGTGTTAGTTTTTTGATTATGCTCCTAATTATCTACTACCTTCAAGTTTGTTGTCTGAGCAGAGGAAAGGTACTACTACATTTCATATTATTCAAAGAGATTAAAAAAACATTTTTTAAATGAGAAAAGAAAGGAAATTTAACAGCAAATCATTTTGAAGATGCAAAATGGATATGTGATTCGCCTTTGAAAATGACATTTCTGCTCATTTAAATAACCTAAATATGGAATTGCAGGCAAAAGCCATCTCAGATCAGAACTTCCTGGCAATGTGGCGGCCTTCCAAATCAAACCAACATTATTTCATTCACAGCTTTTAGATAACACTTGTCACTTTCTGTATTTTCAGAAAATATTTCAGCAATACAAGATAAATAGTTGGCAGTATGCCAGCCACATTCAAAAGTTTCAGCAGTCATTTGAGAAGTGATTTTTAGAAGCTGAAGAAGATAAAAAAAAATTGTTTAAAGCATTTCCAATCCTTTCTAAGCTTCATAAGAAGAATATACTAGTTAAGGTTTATAGTTTGAACTCACTGACCTGGAGAATGATTTTGCAATAGTTTACTTCCTTTCTTTTTGGAAGGAAACAATGTGTGTATTGGGAAGACAAACTGTTTGGGGTCAAACCAGAGATGTGGATTGCCTCAGGAATCAGCCCTTTCACCTCTTCCATCTATATATGACTTCATTAGCTAGAAACTGAAAGTTAATGTAGGCTTTTTTTTTTTTTTTTAGATAATATCTAGCTCAGTAGCCTATGTTCAATAAAATCAGAACTTGGTAGTTTAAGACGTGAATAAAGACCTTATTCAGGCCACAGGTGGTCACGAGGGTGACTGATGACTTCAGTGGTTTTCATCATAAAATGTATGGGAACTGAAGTAAAGATCTCAACATGTATATACTTTGGAAGAAAGGTAGGAGAGGGGAGATATGATAGAAACATTTAAATACTTCCGTTGCATAAATGCACAGGAAGCAAACCACTCTCAGTTGAAAGGAAGCTGTAGAATGAGGGGGCATAAGTTGAAGGTGAAAGAGGACAGACTCAGCATTAAGCTGAAGAAATACTTCTTCACAGAAAGGATGGTGAATTCATGGAATGGCGTCCTGGTGGAGGTGGTGGAGATGAAAGTGTATCTCAATTCAAGAAAGCTTGTTACATGTACCTAGAATCTCTAAGGGAAAAGAATAGATAGTAGATGGTATGGATGGGCAGTCTGAGTAGGCCATATGACCTTTATCTGCATTCATTTTTCTCTGTTTCTTTGTTTAAACTCTGGATGGAATAAGAGAATACAGTCCCTGTAGCTCTTCAAATTTCATAATTAATGAAGCTGTACAATGGTATCTTGGTTTACGAGCATAATTCGTTCCAGAAGCATGCTCGTAAACCAAAATACTCGTATATCAAAGCAAGTTTCCCCATAGGAAATAATGGAAACTCGCTTTGATACGTTTCCCCCCCCCCTCCGAGGCCAGCGGCGCTGCTCCCCCCCCAAGAACCGGCATTGCTCGGGGGGAGCTCATGAAGGCTCCCCCACGTGATCCGCCATCCCCCCGCTCGTTTCGCCCCCCTGTGATCCAGTGACCCCCCCGCAATCCAGTGACCCCCCCTCCCCCGCTCACATCACACCCCCTCCATGCTGCGATCCGGCGTCCCCCATGCATCCACCCACCTACCCGAAGGCCTTGAGCATGCGCAGATGCTCAAGGCCCAGTGCGAAGGAGGCAGATCTTCGGGCACCGGCATGTCCTGTGCGTTGGTGCCGGTGCCAAATGGGGGTAAGATATGTGATCGGGGGGGTGGGTGGATGCCTGGGGGATGCTGGATCGCGGCGGGGAGAGGATGTGACGTGAGCAGAGGGTGCCAGATCGCGGGGAGGCGCTCATAAATCGAGGCACACTCGGTTTCCGAGGCGCCGATTTTGCGAATGTTTTGCTCGACTTGCAAAACACTCGCAAACCGGTGCACTCGCAAACCGAGGTACCACTGTATATATATAAGTTGCTAGCCCTGCAGAATCTGTATCTATATGCTATTGGTTTTCTGGCAGGTCTGATAGTTCATGTCTCAGACCGAGACGATGAAGAAGAGATCCTTTGTCTGAAAACCAATTATCTCCAATGGGAATGACGGATGCAGCTCAGAAAATGTTTAAGTAATTATTCTGCTAACTAGGAATCCAGTTTCAGTGAATCTGAGCACTTGAAGACATTGCTCCCGGAATACCCTATTCTGCACATAAATTATAAAATGTTATGATTTGCCCACATCTTTTTCACAATCTAGGCATGAACATTTACACCAGTTTTATGGCCGGTATAAGTGTTCATGCCTATAATATACTGGACTAGTGTCCTTCTGTCAATGTCTTTTCAGTCTCAAAAAATCCTTCTCATTATCTTATGACTGAAAAGACATTGACAGAAGGACACTAGTCATATAACATATGTCAATGTAAAGAATACTGGCTGATACATTTACTTTTTATAATATACTGGAGACACATTTTCTATACAGAAAAGAAGGCACCTTTACAGGCTCCAAATATGCACTTTTTATACTGCATAGTGCATTCATCTCTCCCTATGATGGAAGTTCACAGCAGCCATTTCCTATTGGCGATCTACACGGGACAGGAGTGTAGGAAGATCGCTCCTGCCCCGAATGCCCGCTAGACCACAAGGTAAGGAGTAATCTGTGAAATGCTGAGGGCGGGAAGGTCCTAAACTATGCTTCTCCCCCCCCCCCAAAAAAAAAAAATCGTGGATAATCGAAACTGCAAACCCCAAAACCACGACTAGGGAGGGGGAAGTGTACTATAACTAGTTACTACCCAGTACTGGTGGAGACCCATCTCTAAAAGGAAATTGTGAGTAAAAGACCCTGCTTCTTGCAGAGCCTGTGTGGAGTGTTTCAGCTTGGTGAGAAAGATACAGTGGTCCCAGGCTGAGGAAAGAGGGTGGGACCCAGGAGTTGCCCACCACGGGTATTAAGGAATTTGCAAGAAGAGCGTTTCTGAAGTGACTATGCCATAACCAGATGTAAATAGTTTAAGCATGTTGACTTTGCAATCAAGTTCAAGTAAAAGTTTCAGTTATAAATTGCACCTCGACGAATATTGTTGTGGCATAATTATCATATAAAGATTCAGGCTAGATCAATTAACTGATAGTGTGGCAGAACTGAGGTATCTGGACTCTCCAAGATTTAATAAAGAACTCTCAATGGATGTCCTTTGAGGAATTACAAACTTGTTATAACTTGCTGCTCCATCAGCAATATCGTTGGATGCAATTGAAACACTGCTTGAATGCTCTTTTTCCTTATGTAGGGCAATTAAAGAATATCCCAGAACTACTTTCTTACATTTCATTAATCAATACTAATAAAAACAGAGTTGCCTCCAGATGGTATGACTTTATGAGAAGGTCTTCAACTTCTTCATTAACGATCATGATGAACGCTTGGCATGGAGATTTGGGATTTTCGCCTGAGGAAGAGACGTGGCAAGAAGTTTGGAAAAATATGTTTAGATCTTCTTGCTCTGCTGGCGTTCTTCAATCTCTGTTCTTCCTTATGCATAGAGCACACTGGACTCCAATTAAGGTAGCTAAGATTTCAAATGGACTCTCTACCATGTGTTGGTCTTGTAACTCACAGGAAGGCACACTAACTCATACGATCTATGACAGTTCACAGACCTATCAGTCCATTGGAGCAAAGTCTGGGAAACCATTTCTACAATCTTGAGTATACAAGAACCCTTAAGTTTGCGCATTTTCATACTGGGTCATCACGGCCTACTGCACACGCTGCCTGATCATAATGCAAGGCTGCTTAATGTCTTGCTATTTTTGGCCCTTAAAAATATCTTATATTGTTGGAAAGTCCTATCTAAGGTGAATTATATTAATTGGTGGAATACGTTATGCCTTACAGTAAAATATGAAAGTGTCATAGCGGAAAGGCACAAGTCTATGAGGCTCATTTACCAAAATCTGGAGTCAACTCATATTGCAATACAGACTGATGGCATTCAGTTATTGTGCTAGGATATAGATATCTACAACAGAACTTATGCATTATATCATGGCTTGCTATCCATATTTATACGGGGGTATAATAACTCCGGTGTTCCTCTGTGCTGTGGATATTGTATATGGTTATGGCTGCAGGTTATGCTGACACTCTCTTTTTGGATAGGCAGGGGACAGCTTGTTGTATTGCATAGATAATATTTTATGATTCTTTGCTTTGTACAACTTGTCAGTATCTTGCCTTGTTAACATTTATATTTGCATTACATTTGTATTTTATTAAAATCAATAAAAATCTTTGAACTGGATAAATTGCACCTTGGACTTAACTGTTTCATTGGACAAGAGAATAATGTGAGGACTAAGTAGCGCGACTGAACCCTGGGACTGTGATCCTCCGGCCTACCAGATTTTATCCAGCCAGTGGCGTAGTAAGGGGGGTGCAGCCCACCCTGGGCGCGGTCTTCCTTGGGGTGCTGGCTTCCCTCCTCCTCTCCATCCCTCCTTTCCACTCCTCCCCCTGCCATGCAGGTGCACCCACACCTCTTCCCTGTACTTTTTTTTTAACTTCGGCATGAGCAGCAAGGAACTTGCTGCCAGCATCGGCTTTGGCGCTTTCTCTGACATCACTTGATATATATTTTTTATATATTTTTAATAATATACACCGCTTAGTCATTTTATAAGCGGTATATCAAAAAAAAAATGTAATGACTTTTTATTGAAAGTTTATTGAGCCTGTTAGGTTACATAAGTTAGATAGTTCTAAATCTAAAAGATGCTGGCATTGTCATTTAGACATTGGGACACTGGATCATCTGTTGTTCTATTGTCCTTTGATACTTAGCTTTTGGAGGTCAATATGGGGTAGAATTAGTAACATTTTGGAATCATCAATTTCTTTAATGTATGAGGCAGTCATTTGTGGTACAATATTACATTTCAAGCCCCCAATGGATCAATATAAAGGTTGTCTTTTCCTTATAATGACTGGGATAGCCATCCAGATGATCACTTGAAATTGGAAGAACTGTGATCGTTTAAATTTTTCGTTCTGGTGGGCAAGTCTTTGCTCTAGTTCAGTGGTCTCAAACACACGGCCCACGGGCTGCATGCGGCCCCCCCAGGGACTCTTTTGCGGCCTGCGATCTGTCCTCTCCACTTCACAAGTTTTCCGATTGTGGAGAGGACAATCGCGTACAGACCGCGACTGCTGTAATTGGACTTGCAGAAGTCTCTCTGGAGGGAATGTCGGCAAATGGTTCGCGACTCGCTTAAAGCAGGGGTCCCCAATCTGCTTCCCTTCCCGTCTCACTGCCCTCCCCCAAGCCACCGTAATTGGGGAACAGGCCAGCGCCGAGGTCTTAGCTCTCCCTACTTATCTTCCCCAGGTCGGAGCCAACCAATTCTCGCCACCCAATGTCAATTCTAACGTCGGGGAGGAAGTTCCAGGCCAGCCAATTCCTCTCCGACGTTAGAATTGACGTCAGGTGGTGAGAATTGGTCGGCCCCGCGCTGGGGAAGATAAGCAGGGAGAGCTAAGACCTCGGCGCTGGCCTGTTCCCGGATTGTGGCAGTGGTGGCCTGTTCCCCAATGGTGGTGGCTAGGGGGAGGGCAAGGAAAAATAAAGAAAGAAAGGGGGTACAAAGAGACAGAAAGAAAGAAGGGAGATGGGACACAGACAGAAAGGGGCATGGAGAGAGAAAGACAGAAAGAAAGGGCGTGCATGGAGAAATAAAAAAAGAAAGAAAGGGGGCACAGAGAGAGAGAGAAAGATAGACATATAGAAAGAAAGGGGGCATGGAGAAAGAGAGAAAGAAAGAAGGGGGCAGGGTGAAAGAAATAAAAAGTTGGGGGAGGGAAGGAGACAGATGCCAGACCAGGGGAAAGGAAGGAAGGAGGGAGGGAGAGAAAGAAAGAAAGAGATGTCAGACCATGGAAATAGGGATGGAAGAAGAGAGAGATAGAAAGGAAGGTAAGACATGGAAACGTAGATTTTGAAAAGAAAACTGAAAAATTTAATATTAAGTTAATGCCAAAGATGGATGCAAGGCAGAAAGTGAAGACGGAGAGAAAAACAGTCAAAGGACAAGAAGGCCCTGGAAACATAGTTAAAATAAAGAAAAATAAAGTCACCAGCCAACAAAGGTAAGGAAAATGATTTTATTTTCAATATAGTGATTGAAATGTGTCAGTTTTGAGAAAGGAAAAATATTAAACTTTAAATGTGAGGGCAGCAGACAAAATAGCTAATGACAATTTTGCATATGGTAAAACTCTTTATAATTTATAAATCTTTCCTTTAACTGTTAAAGGAAAGATTTATAAACTATAAAGAGTTTTACCTCATGCAAAGTTGTCATTTCTTTAATAAGACATTAACTATTTTTTCTGCGGCCCTCCAAGTACCTACAAGTACAAAATGTGGCCCCACTAAGGGTTTGAGTTTGAGACCACTGCTCTAGTTATAGACTTGAAGGAATAAATGCTGAGAATTTGGAGCATGGTAATATATATAAATTGATATGAGGCCCATTGGCATTTTATGTTACCTCATTATAATTAATAATAAATGAGTGTTGACTATGAGTCAGTTTTTGTTTATTGTGGTACATATCCAGGGAAGGTTGTGAGGGGGTTATTTATGTCATAAATTGATTTTTGAATATTCACACTTGGGGTGGGAAGATATCATTATTTAGAAAAGGGTAAGTTTTTTATGATAATATATGTTTTTGTGTTTTATTGAATAACTAGCTGATGCCCCGGCGTTGCACGGGTATTTAATTATAGCAATAACACTGTAAATGGATTCAAATAAAGATACTTTATAGTGGTGAATGAAATTATTTTTTTACAGCTTTATAAAAAGTGCAATATTCAAATTATAATGTGAAATATTTGACAAAATGAATACAATACAACTAACGCAAAACGTGATTATAAACAACATTTTTAGTTTCACCTCCAGGAGCAAGAACATATAAATTCTTGGGTGAACCCACCCTTGAGCAAGCAACATAGAGTTGTGGGCCGCGAGACCCCCAGAACATATCACCCCAGGTAGTGAGGGATCTGCATACCAAGTTTCGTTCAAATCGGTCAAGCCGTTTTTGAATTACGGTGAGAATGGCAGCTGTTTACATTTTTTCCATTGACATGAATGGGTGAAATATGATTTTCTGTTTGTTGCTCCGCCCACGTGTGCAGGTGGGCCGCGAGACCCCCAGAACATATAACCCCAGGTAGTGAGGGATCTGCATACCAAGTTTCGTTCAAATCGGTCAAGCCGTTTTTGAATTACTGTGAGAATGGCAGCTTTTTACATTTTTTCCATTGACATGAATGGGTGTAATCTGATTTTATGTTTGTAGCTCCGCCCACATGTGCAGGCGGGCCGCAAGACCCCCAGAACATATCACCCCAGGTAGTGAGGGATCTGCATACCAAGTTTCGTTCAAATCGGTCAAGCCGTTTTTGAATTACGGTGAGAATGGCAGCTGTTTACATTTTTTCCATTGACATGAATGGGTGAAATATGATTTTCTGTTTGTTGCTCCGCCCACGTGTGCAGGTGGGCTGCGAGACCCCCAGAACATATAACCCCAGGTAGTGAGGGATCTGCATACCAAGTTTCGTTCAAATCGGTCAAGCTGTTTTTGAATTACTGTGAGAATGGCAGCTTTTTACATTTTTTTCCATTGACATGAATGGGTGAAATCTGATTTTCTGTTTGTAACTCCGCCCACGTGTGCAGGTGGGCCGCAAGACCCCCAGAACATATCACCCCAGGTAGTGAGGGATCTGCATACCAAGTTTCGTTAAAATCGGTCAAGCCGTTTTTGCATGATCGCGGCACATACACACACACACACACACACATACATACACACATGCATACCTCCGATTTTATATATATAGATTATTGGGTGGGGGAAAATGGTTGATTATGAACATGTGAAAGTTGAATGTGCTTTTATTGTATCATTATACATTGCATTTGTTGTATTGCACTGCTGAAGGTTTGAAAATCAATAAAGAAATTAAAAAAAAAAAGGTTTATTGAGGGGTGGAGTGGTGGTGCTGAGGCTCTGAAGATAAGATTTAAAGCTGGGTATAAATACCTATTGGAATGCACTTAAAGACATTTATTTGAAATTACAGATTACTTATGACACTAACAAACCCAAATTTCTAATCTCAGTTTATATTCAAGTCAACCTTTTTTCCTCCTTTTTGGAGGGAAAAGATTATATCAGTTTATATTTGAGTATACATACGGTAGGTAGAGATAGAGAGAACAAAGGGGGCAGAGGCTGGAAAGAGGCTGAGAAGAAAGAAGCAAGGAGTTTAGGTCTGCACGGGAACGGGGATCGCAAGAATCCCAAAGGGATCCCCCAGGTCGACGGGACTCCCACGGGAACAGGCGGGGATGGAGGGGATTCCTTGCGGGGACAGCAGGGACGGAAGGATTCTTTGTGGGGACAGAGGGATTCCTCATGGGGACAGGTGGGGACGGGTGGGATTTTGACAGGGACGGGTGGGGACGGGTGGGATTTCCGTCCCAGCGCAACTCTCTAACAAGGAGGGGAAGGGGCTGGAGAAAACAAAGGGGAAATAGGACTGTCAAAGAAAGAGAAAAGTGTGAAGAAGAAAGCTAAAGCAAAAAGTTGCTGTGAAGGACAAAAAAAGGAGCAAAGCAATTTGGGACAAATGGGAGACAGCACTTCTGCAGGAATGCATACCTGATTTTCCTCCTGCACCACCCCTCCTCCAAACTTCTATCCAGAAATGTCACTGTTCAAATGCTATAAGAGCAATATTTTTACTAGAACGTGGAATTCTGTGCAGAAGTATTGTATAGTTCATACCATTTGGTAAAAAGCAAGGTCCCATGAATTCATAATTAAGTACAACATAATATAATTCCTAACAAGGCATACTGAAGCCAAAAGAAAAGGTATTTATGGCACCTGATAATTTAGAACAAAGGCAGGTTAATCATTTATGTGGGGGAGTTTTCAGTCACTTCTGTTCCTTCACACAGACACAAACTGAGCAGTTATATTTAGGGCTCCTTTTACGAAGGCGCATTAGGGCCTTAACACGCGGAATAGCGTGCGCTAGCCGCTACCGCCTTCTCTTGAGCAGGCGGTAGTTTTTCGGCTAGCGCGCGCTAATACGGTGCATGCGCTAAAAATGCTAGCGCACCTTCGGAAAAGGAGTCCTTAGTGTTCTCTAGGTTAAAGTCAGCTGCGTTTCTGCTCCTTGTAGTTTTGAATAAAAGCAGACTTCTGTCTTTTGTTCATACCATTACCAGACGTCAGTGTGCAATAACAGGCTGAACTCATAGGAGACAACGTGAAGAGTATTTCATGGTACATCAACCAACAGCTACAGCTGGCTCAAAGAAACTTCCACTTGACATTTTCATCAGCAAGTGAATTCAATGCAAGTTTCATTAAAGCCTGCATCATTCTTTTTATCGAATGACAAAATTCAAAAAGGCGTGAGATAAAACAAAGGTTCCCTATTTGGCATGAAGTACAGAGCATTTCCACTCATAGTAAAACATAAAATAACTTTCATACTTTAAAGGGAAAAAAAGAGGCAGAAGATGAGGGTAGACTGCACCGGGCATCAGTTACAACCTTAGACATAGGAAGTAACTTGCATGGAGTCACAGACGACAGACTGGATAAAGCCATGCTGTTCTTTATTTTCCATCATTTACTATGTTACTATGAAGGTAATTCTGTAACTTGGCAGTAGAAAATTTTTCCCCATACCCTCGGGAACTCATTTTTCCGTCCTGAGTTCTTTTCCTGTCCCTGCCCCATCCCTGCAAGCTCATCTGCACAAGACTCAAACACTTTTAAAATCATAAGTGTTCGAGGCTTCTGCAGTTAAGACAGAGTTTACAGGAATGGGACAGGGACAGTGACAAAACTTGTGGGGATGGGACAGGGAAATTGAGTTCTTATAGGGAGGAGGAAAAATTTGTCCCGTCATTCTCTACTTGGCACCTCAAATTAGGCATCACAATGGGACACGAGCGTTAATTCTATAATGATACTTAGGCGCACCTAAGACATCATAGAATATTAGTGTAAACCCATTTTGGTGACCCAACAGTTAAGTGCGATCACTTCTGCCAAGTCAATGGTTGGTCTAGGTCAGGGATAGGCAATTCTGGTCCTCGAGAGCCGGAGCCAGGTCAGGTTTTTAGGATATCCACAATGATTTGCATGCACTGCCTCCTTGAGATGCAAATCTATCTCATGTATATTCATTGTGGATATCCTGAAAACCTGACCTGGCTCCGGCTCTCGAGGACTGGAATTCCCTACCCCTGGTCTAGGGAGGTGTAGTTAGGTACACCATGCAAAGTGTATAACTGATAGTTTTCTATATGCTATCTTCCCAAAATAAATAAACCACCAAACTCCATAAAGTACACAGTAGGTAAAACCAAGGGAGATGACCAAAATGAACAGGCAAAAAAAAAAGTAAGCAATTCTCAAAAGTCAATACCCTTAATTAAAATAATCATTCAGTACATAGGGACTTGACATAGGTCATATTTTGGCACTACAACCTGCATCAAAAGTCCATAAATCTGAAAGCAATGTAATAAGTGAAAAGTGAACAAAGCTCTGTGATAGGTGGAATTTATATCATTTGACCAAAGGTGGAACGGAACAGCAGAAGCACCACCACTGGATCCATATTGCATGACACTCTGTAGCCACCAGAGGGCCACTAGTTTATACAGGAGGCAGGCCTCGTCTCTCTCCAGCTCCAAAGACAATCAGGAACAGTAGACCAGTTTCTCATTTTCTGCTCCCTTCCAGGTTTAAGGAACAGGGGATTGATCTTAGAAACATGAAGGCAGATAAAGGACAAACGGCCCACTATCTCCTACTCTCTCTAAGAGATCCCACTTGCCTGTCTCTTGCTTTCTTGAATTCAGACATAGTCTTTGTCTCCACCACCTCCTCCGGGAGACTATTTCATGTATCTATCGCCCTTTCTGTAAAAAAGTATTTCCTTAGATTACTCCTAAGCCTATCACCACTTAACTTCATCCTATGCCCTCTCATTGCAGAGTTTCTTTTCAAATGAAAGTGACTCGCCTCATGCATATTTATGCCACTTGGTCTTTTCCTCAACACCTCCAATGATTTTTGTCTGCAAAGAGGGACAACAAAATGAACAGCAGTTGCATAGTGGGCCCTGATCTCCTCCATGGCCAACTAAGGGCTTTGAACCATGCAGGCGTAGTGTATTGTGAGGTTTAAAGCAGTAGTAGGGGCCATGGGCAATACAGCAGGAAGGTACAGCCCAAAATACTGCTTTCCTTC
The DNA here is from genome assembly GCF_902459505.1 of Geotrypetes seraphini. Classification (NCBI taxonomy): domain Eukaryota; kingdom Metazoa; phylum Chordata; class Amphibia; order Gymnophiona; family Dermophiidae; genus Geotrypetes; species Geotrypetes seraphini. Next base: position 312,963,720 of record NC_047084.1, on the reverse strand, counting down.
TTCAGTATGGTTCAATAATTAGGCTGTCCTCCTTTGTATCAAATAAATGAATGAGATAGCAGGTGATATATGGAGATTTGGCTTAGCCAGCCTGATTGCAAGTGCCCATGTAGCAGAGCAAAAGTAGGAGTTCTCAAAATTAAGGGGGGGTCCTGTTATTAAGAAGCGCTAACTGATTTAGCGCACGTTAAATGCTAAGGCATCCATTATATCCTATGGGCATCTTAGCATTTAGCGCACGCTAAATCAGTTAGCGCATCTTAGGGGTCCTTTTACAAAGCCGCGCTAGCTCTTTTTTCGCATGCACTGGATTAGCGTGCGCTATAGTGCACGCTAGCCGGAAATCTACCGCCTGCTCAAAAGGAGGCAGTAGCGGCTAGCGCGTGTGGCAATTTAGCACTTTGCACTTTAGCACTTTAGCGCGTGGCTTTGTAAAAGGAGCCCTTAATAAAAGGACCCCAAAGTCTCTTATAAAGTATCATAAATCCAGACTGCTGTTGGTTTCTTGTTGATGGCACACAAGTTATGGAATATTTTTTCTTGCAAATTTAGGGGTCTTATACTAAGGAGCGCTAAATATTAAAGCGTGCTAAATGCTAACACGTCCATAAAATATAAAGGGCACATTAGCATTTAGCGCATCTTAGTAAAAGATCCCCTTAATACAGTAAATGGTACGCGTGATTTGTCAAATATAAGCACAATTTTTTTGCTTTTATATGGATGAAGAATTTCAAACTATTAAGGCATAATTTCTTGCTTCAAACAATCTACAATACTGTTTTGGGACATATGGGGCATAAGGACAGACTTTTTACATGTGCCTAATGTTAGAGCAACGATTGCTAATGCTACCAAGTAATTAAATTCCATCAACTTAATAGCTGTTCATCTATATCCATTAAAAATAGGGTTTTATTCACCTGAATAAACAGAACACAGTTTATTAAATGAGGATCTTTCAAGCTTAAAGTTCAACATGATCCTGCCCAGTGAAACAGTCTACCTCACTAAATGATTTTTTTAGGCTTATGCAAATTATGAGCACTTCTACCGATGGCATACAAATCAGGAGGACTCCATGCCCCACTGACACAAGCTTTTATTTTGCCCAACCAGCAGCAGAGCTGTTAGTGATGTCAGAAAATCCTCCAACTTTCACAAAGAGGCAAACATGCCAACGGTTCTTACTTTTGGAGGAATTCTGCACAACTAAGCAATGCAGAATTTATTCAGAATTGTACAGTCACGCATAATTCCCCCTTTCCCATGCAGAATGACAGACGGTGTCAGCTATTGGGTCGTGGCACTTGCAATGATTCACACACACTGCCTGCTGCTAATCTGGAAGTCTCTCTGTGGCAGAGGAGAGGCTTCCAGATTAGCAACAGGCAGCATGTGTGAATTTCTGCTGATACTGTAATCCAATGAAGCAAGCCTTACTAGGGAGAGTATGGGGGAGGGGAGGAAGGAAGGTTGTTAGCACAGGAGGAGGGGTGAGAAGAAGGAAAATTGGCACAGGGAAAGGGGTGATAGGAAGGAAGGTTGTTGGCAGGGGGGGGGGGAGGGAAGGGTGAGAGGAAGGAAAGAAGTAGGCACAGGGGGAGGGGAGAGAGACCTGCATGGTGAGGGGAGAGGATGAAATGTTGTACATGATAATAGAGGGGAGGAAGGGATAGATGGTGCATGGAGGGGGATAGAGAGGGTTGACCCAGGGTACAAGTCAAGGGGAGCAAGAGATGGTAAACAGTAGGAAAGAAACAGAAATGTAGGATATGGCAGTGGGAGGAAGGGAGAGAATGTTGCATGGAGGAGGGACACAAGGTAGGGAGAGAGAGATGTTGGATATGGGGATGGATGGGAAAGAGGGAGAGAGAGATACACAGGAGGTAGAGGGAGAGATGGAGGGAGATGTTGGATCCAGGAGCAGAGTGGAGTGATGGAGAGATGCCCGACAATGGGAGTGAGGGAAGAGAGTGGAAGAAATGCTGGACCATGAGGGAAAGTACAGGGGGAGAAGAGAAGAGAGAGGGAGATGTCAAGCTATGAGGGTGGAGATGGAAGGAAGATGAAAAGGAATGGAGGGCTGAGGAAGGAATGGGATGGGGAACAGGAGAAAAGATGGAAATTTGATAGCTTAAAAGTGAAAAAGAGGCAGAAAAGAGCTAAAAAAGGAATGATCAATATATCAGAAGCAGGTGTAATGAGGGAATAGATGGGAGAGAAAAGAAAAGATAAATAGATAGCAGTTGCTTGAAGGAGAATTAGCAGGCAACAGGAAAGAAGAAAAGAGAAGGTGGAACCAACATGAAGGAAAAATAAAAACATCCAGATAACAAAGGTAGAAGAAAAACATTATAATTAGCAAAAATGTTGTTTAAATTTTGACAAATTAACCTGCAGAATTTTGAATTTTTTGCACAGAATTCTGCCAGGAGTAAGTTCTGTTCCTACTATAGAAATGTAATATGATCTCCATGTTGTAATAGTGAGGTAAACACACAAGTGTTTTATCACATTTTGATTAAGTGCTGAGGTTAGCATTCTAGTCCTCTTGAATATAGATAAAGTGCTGACTCTGCCCTTGGAATGCCCCCCCCTCCCAACATAGCCAGTTTTGATTTAGGTACTAACCACACTATTCAGGAGTAATTAGCTGGTTAAGGGCTGCTGAATATTAGCAGCTAGCTCCAACCAAGCAATTTAACCAGTCAGCAGCCAGCTAAATTACTTTGAATATCAGGTCCACAGAAAACAGTAAGTAGGTTTAAATGACGAAATCTTTCAGTGGAAGAAGGTGAATAGTGGAGTATCACAAGAATCTGTAAGGGAACTGGGGCTTTTTACCGTATTTATAAATGATCTGGAAAAGTGATCAAATTTGCCAATAACAAAGTTGTTAAAAACCATATGCAGACTATGAGAACTTGCAAAAGGCTCTTGGAAGAGTAGGCAAATAAATGGCAGATGAAATTTAATTCCATAGCTTATCAAATTAAAATACATGAAAATTAGAAACCTTACCACCACCCCGCTAGCGGCTGCCATTGCCGTAACTGCCCCAAAGCCCATAGAAATTTTAAAAAATAATAAAAAGCTTGTTCAGATGCTAATATACTTTATGTACATAAATTGTCAAGAAATATCTATTGTTCATAGAAATATCCCAGAAAAAACCTGTTTCAAAAATCCAGGCCTAGATTACTACTTTCCCTTGTATATATCTTCTTGACTTGACAAGTGGCCTTCACCTATCATTAACTTAGTCAAGTTAATATACAGTATAACTTCAAAAACCAAGGGTTGATTTTCACTCAGCTGATTTCACAGTTTATTTATCTTTTTATTAACCCTATCACTCCCTCATTGTTACATGTGCATTTTCACTGACATACCTCCAGGCCTGCCTCTTAAAGCAGCAGCAGCAGCAGCAGCAGTGGCAGTGGCCAGTCGATAGAGGCAGCACTCTTAATAGGCTGCTTGTGGCCTGCCCTGCCCTGCTGGAGCCTTCCCTCTGCTGTGTCACTGATGACATGACAGAGAGAAGCCCTGGTGGAGCAGGCTGCAAACAGCCTGTTCACAGCGCTGCCTCTAATGGCCGGCCACCGCTGCTGCTCCTGTGGGATGCCCGAAGATATATTAAATTTCACGGTGGGGTTGGGGAGGTCGGTCGGGAGGTGCTGCACAGGGGGATGGGATGGAGAGATGGAAAGCTGCTACACAAGAGGATGGGACTGAGGGAGGGATGGAAAGCTGCTACACAGGGGGATAGGAGGGATGGATGGAAAGCTACTGCACATGGGGGAGGGAAGAGGGGAGAGAGGAGAGAGGAATAATTGTTGGACATGGGGTGATGGAGAGGAAGTGAGATGCAACAGAGATAGAAAGAGGTGAGAGGAAGAAATCCTGCATATGGTAGAGGGAAGAGAGGAAATACCATAACATGGAGGAGGAGGGAGAGGGAGAAATGGAAGGGAAGGAGAGGAGAGACATGCCAGAGCATGGAGGGAGGGAAAGGAAGGAGACAGAAATGCTAAATCATCAGGAAGGGAGGGAAAGGAAGGAGAGGAGATGCCAGAGCATGGAGGGGAAGGGAGAGATGGAAGGGAAGGAGAAGAAAGAGATGCCAAGGCATGGGAGGAGGGAAGGAGATTGAAATGCCATACCATCGGGGAGGGATGGAAAGGAAGAAGAGGAGATGCCAGAGCTTGAAGGGGGAGGGAGAGATGGAAGGGGAGGAGAGAGATGTCAGGGCATGGGGGGAGGGAAGGGAAGAAGACTGAGATGTCAGACCAGCTTGAAGGAAGGGAGAAAAAGGAAAGGAGATGTCAGAGAATGGAGGGAGAGGGAGAGATGAAAGGAGAAGAGGAGAGAGATCCCATGGCATGTGGGAAGGGAAGCAGATGCCAGAATATGGGGAGAGTTGGAGTGGGAAGGAGGGAAGGAAAGGAGAAGAGAGAGATGCCAGAGCATGGGGAAAGGGAGTAGAGACAGAAAGAGAAAAATGAAAGAGACAGAAAAAGGGTGGACACTGGATGGAATGGAGAGTGAAGAGAAGATGAGGAAAGCAGAAACCAGAGATGACAAAAGGTAGAAAAAATATTTTTTTTGATGCTTTAAAATAAAGTAGTATTGTAGCTGTATTGATAAATATTTATAAATAGATAATGGAAATTAGGTAATCCTTTTATTGGACTAATTTAATATATTTTTTACTAACCTTTGGAGACCCAAATCTCCATCATCAGGCAGTGGCATACCAAGGGGGTGGGGGGGGGGGGGGGCAGGCAGTCCGCTCTGGGTGCAGCTCCTGGGGGTACTCCTCCAATCCCTTTTTATATGGGGCGGGGATGTTAAAAAATAATCGGTCCCAAATGTCACATACCCTAGGTACACCACTAGATGAAGTTACTAAGTAGTAGATTTAAAACAAACCAGGGAAAATATTTCTTCACTCAACGAGTAATTAAACTTTGGAATTCATTGCTGGAGAATATAGTGAAAGCTGTTAGCTTAGCAGGGTTTTGAAAAGGTTTGGATAATTTTCTAAAAGAGATATCCTTACACCATTATTAAGATGGCTTGGGGAAATCAACTGCTTTTTCCTAGGATAAGCAGTATAAAATCTGTTTTTCTCCTTGGGATCTTGCCAAGTACTTGTGACCTGGGTTTGGCCACTGTTGGAAACAGGATACTGGGCTTCATGGACCTTCAGTCTGTCCCAGTATGGCAACTCTTATGATCTTATGTTCTTACTAGTTTTTTAGCCAGTTACATTAACGGGTGCTAGAATAGATGTGTAGACTTAGGCATTTCTTTCTTTCTTTCTGTCTCTTTCCCTGGCCCCATGTCTGTCTTTCTTTCTGTCACTCTCCCTTCCCCCTGTCTGTCTTTCTTTCTGTCTGTCTTTCTTTCTGTCTCTCTCCTCTTTGTCTGTCTTTCTTTCTGTCTCTCTCCCTGGCCCCTCCTCCCTGCGCACGACCATCTCTCAAACCCACTCCTCCTTTACAAAGCCACGCTAGTGTTTTTAGTGCTGGCCACAGAGGTAACAGCATGGATGCTCACAGAACTAAAGAACACTACAATCTGTAGACCCCCCTCCCCCCTCCTATAAGAACTGACAAAAGAAAAAAGCATATGGATAATCACCTTTCCTGACACATCACAGTCTCTGGGTTTCCCCATCCCTAGTCAGAGCCAAGACACAATGTCACAACATCAGGATGCTTTCGTTCCCCCTCTGAGAAAGGACATCCCTCCCTGCTCTAGAAAAGCAAGAGTTTCAGCGCTTCCTATTCCAAAAGCCAGCACGGAACATATCGAACTCAGCTGGGAATCTGAAGTCAAAAGGGAAAGCAGGAAGACAGGGAGTGGCAGATCCAGCTCCATCCTATGGAGGAGAAAAAAAGCATGACATCATGCCCTTCAAAGAGGAAAAGTGAAGGATTCCCCTTCCATTGAGAGCCACATCCTCTCCTCCTCATGACATCATGCGTCTAATACTCAGTCTTGCAGAGACTGGGACATGCGGAGAGAATGGGCGCTGGTTTACCCTTCTCGGCTCTCAGGCTCCAGGCTCTTGAAAACACTGCTGTCTGCAGGAGCTTCCCTTGCCACTAACATCTGCAGCCGGTTTAACAGCTCGGCCCCTCCTGCTGCTTAACCACTTGCTTCCTCCTCCCCTCCCCCCATATGTCTGTCAAATCATCGAGGGGCCCGAAGGAAAAACAGAAGCAACACGAAGTTCCAATGGCCCAGCCGCAGCGTCCCAGGCACAGTAAACACCGCTGCTTCGCGGTCTTCTACTGGCTTGATTTCCTCTGCCACGTCCCTGATGACATCATCAGGGACGCGGCAGAGGAAATCAAGCCAGTAGAAGGCCCGAAGCAGCGTGTTTACTGTGCCTGGGACGTTGCTGGAGGCGGAAGGTTTGTGTTTGTCGCACGGTGGTAGGTGCGGCTGGGAGGATCAACGGGGGTTTCGGGTGTGCTGGGTAGGGTCGGTGCTGGGGGGGTGCTACCTGCTGTGAATCAGGCCAGAGCCGGCAAGCTCTCCTCCTGGCATCCTCCGCTCCGCACCGCCTTTGCCTTAGCGCGCATGCGCACTCTGCCGGATACATCCCGACAGATCAGGACTCAGGGAACACGCGGCGAGAGTGCGCATGCGCGCTTAGCGTTTTATTATTATAGATGCAATCTGAGCATGCCTTTTTGCCTACTGCTTCCCCTTGTCCTTTTCCCTTTATTGTAAGTATAGCACATATGCTTGGAAACCGATGTACATATTTTTAACTACTGGATGGAAGACAATTTTCAGCTCAAAAAATGTACCCAAATTGCTCCCCACTTTCACTGTATTCTTTCAGAGGCTCCAAAGATAACCCAATATCATTTAAAGCTACCTTGATTCACTTCCAAAGCAATACTACACTTATATCATTCTAGATTTACACCCCAGTCAGATGTACTGACTGAAAAGTCTCACTCTTTGGCCTTCAGTCTTACTCCTTGGCATGGTAAATCTTACTTTTTGAGATGGTTCACCCTTTGCATCTCTACATTTTCCCACAATGGTCAGCCTTTGTATGCAGGGGTAATAGGATCCAGAGGAAGCATTAGTCTGCAGCCCCTAGCAAAAAGATTGTCACTTTTGAAGATCGAGCTAGAGTGGTATGGAACCACATAGAAAGAAAACCTCTGGCTAACTGCAAATGAAGGATTATGGCACTGCATTCCTAATAGGGGACAGTTCCAACTGAGCCAAAAGCCCAAACGAGCAAGAAGAAAATACTAGGCTACAAATTAAAATAAAAATTATAGAAATTGTGGAACAAATCTCAACAAACTGCTCAATGTATGTTGCATGCATCAGGACTGAAGCCATGCATGTTATTAAAAATTTTTATGAATAGTCAAATGTACACTATGGGCCAGATTCAGTAGGGGTTTAACGCGCATAATACCATGCGTTAAACCGCCTGCTGCGCTAGCCGCTAATGCCTGCATTGAGCAGGCGTTAGTTTTTTAGCTGGCCGTGGGTGTTAGCGCGTGATGAAATGTCCGACGCGCTAACCCCGCTAGCGCAGTTTGATATAAGGACCTCTTAGACATCACTAGGCGGCCCAGACATAGGCACTCCATTAGGCCAGCTTTACACTCACCTAGTTTGGCGGTGCCTATGTCAGACGCCTAACGACACCTAAGTCAACTGTGCCCATTCACCACCCATAATCACATCTACTTTTTTTTTTTTTTCAAATCTTTATTCATTTTAACATATACATCAAGTGTACATTAAAATATGAACACAACATATTACATTATCACTTGATAATTCCATAACAATATATAACTAAAAGATTTATATCCCACCCCCATCTCATATCTATACATGAATAATATAATTCCTATGTATATTAATCAATTAAATTATACACATATATATTGAATTATCATAATCTACTTTTTAACATAGGCATCATTAGGCGTCCCTAGGCATCCTAAGAGTTCAGCACCAAATTGTTAAATTGCTTAATTTAATTTTATTTTTTTATTGACTGAAAACTGGCATGGTCAATTATCACACCGATTAAGCCAATTAAAAAAATTAAGTTCAGCATGAATCCCAAACTTAGGCGTTGCTAGCCAGCCGTGATTAAGACGCCATTTATAGAATATGGTTTATAGAATAACTGATCACATTCTCAAGCAATTACATTTCTATCCTTAAATTATTAATAAAATCTGTATGCTAAAAACTAGTTCCTCATACCTTATTTGACTGTGTATATATACTGTATATATAAGAACATAAGAATGGCCTTACTGGGTCAGACCAATGGTCCATCTAGCCCAGTCACAAGTACCTGGCAGAAACCCAAATTGTAGCAGCATTCCATACCACTGATCCAGGGCAATTTGCCTTCAGTTTCTTTATTTATTCAGTTTTCTATACCGTTCTTCCAGGAGAGCTCAGAATGGTTTAGATGAATTTATTCAGGGACTCAAGCATTTTTCCCTGGGCTCACAATCTATTTAATGCATCCGGGGCAATGGGGGGATTAAGTCCCAAATTCTGTAATCAACGCCTAAAGTGAGTCACCTATTTTGGAGGCGCCCAACTAGATGGGCGCCTATCTAAATTGAATATTGTTATTCAATTTAGATAGGCGCCCATCTAGTTGGGCGCCTCCAAAATAGGTTCAATTAAGTTTTCAATTAAGAGTTCAATTAAGCTTTTTAATCAGCACTGATTGAAACACAGGCGCCTATCAAGAAAGTGTGATTCTGTAACAAGGCGCCTCTAAAAATTTAGACGGCCTTCAAAAAAATAGGCGCTATGCATGTTAGACGTGGGCGTGGCTATATGTTATGCGCCTTGTTGCAGAATCACTGCTCTTAAGCGTGCTTAAGCGCTCAGCTAGGCGCCTAACTTTTAGTTGTGCCTAGAGCTGGCCTATTTCTTGGGCGCCTCCAAAATAGGTTCCACTCAGCGTGATTCTTTAAACAGCACCCAATTTTACTTGAATCGCGCTGAACAGTGTCTAATTAGGCGCCTAACGTTTGGGCGCTTCTTATAGAATTTGCCCTTAAGTGACTTGCCTGGGGTCACAAGGAGCAGTATGGATTTGAACCCACAACCTCAAGGTACTGATGCTGTAGCTTTAACCACTGCACTACACTTTCCTCCAGTGCAATATCAGAAGTGAGCCAAGTATAGGACAATGAAGCCATTGTGACATCACTGATGAGGTTGGCTTTAATTGGCGGAATGAGGCATTATGACATCAGGGGAAAGGATAGGGACTTGTATACTGCCTTTTTGTAGTTTTTGCAACCACACTCATAGTGGTTTATATACAGGTACTTTAAGCATTTTCCCTGTCTGTCCTGGTGGGCTCACAATCTATCTAATGTATCTGGTGCAATGGGGGATTAATTGACTTGCCCAGGGTCTCAAGGAGCAGCATGTGTTTGAACATACAACCCCAGAGTGCTGAGGCTGTAGATTTAACCACTGCCCCACACTTTCTGATGTTTCGTTATATTTTACAAACAATGGAGCCCTCTTACTAAGCTGTGGTAAGCAGCAACGCTTACTTACCGCAGATTACAAAACACTACTGTGGCACAAGCTCTGGGATTGGCACATTACCCATGCGCTAAAAATAGAATTTATATTTTAGTACTGGGGGCGTGTCTGGGAGCAGAGAATAGGCGTGTTCTGTGCTAATCAGTTAGCGCAGCTACATCGCTGCATGCTAACAAATTCGTGTGGTTAGCACATGAGCCTTTAGGGCCAGATTCTATAAATGGTGCCAAGCGATGCCTACATTGTAGGTGCCGTTCGGCGCGGTTCTCAATCAAAAAAATGGTGCTGTTTCTAGAGTCACGCCTAGTGGCACCTAAGCGGACATAGCTGGTAGGCATCCTAGACATAGGTGCTACTCCGTTAGGCTAGCTTTTCACTTGCCTAATTTGGCGGTGTCTACGTCGGGCGCCTAACATAAGAACATAAGAACATAAGCAATGCCTCCACTGAGTCAGACCTGAGGTCCATCGTGCCCAGCAGTCCGCTCAAGCGGCGGCCCAACAGGTCCAGGACCTGTGCAGTAATCCTCTATTTATAACCCTCTATCCCCTTTTCCAGCAGGAAATTGTCCAATCCTTTCTTGAACCCCAGTACCGTACTCTGCCCTATTACGCTCTCTGGAAGCGCATTCCAGGTGTCCACCACTCGTTGGGTAAAGAAGAACTTCCTAGCATTTGTTTTGAATCTGTCCCCTTTCAACTTTTCCGAGTGTCCTCTTGTTCTTTTATTTTTAGAAAGTTTGAAGAATCTGTCCCTCTCTACTCTCTCTATGCCCTTCATGATCTTATAAGTCTCTATCATATCCCCTCTAAGTCTCCTCTTCTCCAGGGAAAAGAGACCCAGTTTCTCCAATCTCTCAGCATATGAGAGGTTTTCCATCCCTTTTATCAAACGTGTCGCTCTCCTCTGAACCCTCTCGAGTAATGCCATATCCTTCTTAAGGTACGGAGACCAATATTGGACGCAGTATTCCAGATGCGGGCGCACCATCGCCCGATACAATGGCAGGATAACTTCTTTTCTCCTTGTTGTAATTGTTGTAACAATGCCTAGGTCGACCACTCCTATTCTCCGCCTATAACCACGCCTACTTTTAAACATGGGCATCCTTAGGCATGGGGGGGCATCTTCACTTAGGCATTGCTAGGTGTCCTATGAGTTCAGCGCCAAACTCTTAAATTGATTAATGTTTTTTTGATCAATTACCACGCCGATTAAAAAATAAAAATTGGGGGTGGATACCGAACCTAGGCGGCTGAAATTAGGGTGCCTAGTGGTGCCTAATCTAGACGCCGTTTATAAAATTTTGCAGTTACTGCCTAGAAAATAGCTGTTGGCAAGCGCTCGTGCACTAATGGCCGTGTGTTAAGGAAACTAGTGAGTGGCCTTTAATGGGAATAATGGAAAACAGAGCAATTTTTCTATCACACTAAAAGTGGCCTCAGCACACGAGAAAGCCCCACACTGAGGAGGTGGGGGCTTATATTTGGTCAGTTCACTATTGTTAGGCTGTTAACAGAATTCTAAGTTTCATGGTAAGCTGTACTTGCTGCAGTAGCATAGCAAGGGTAGGAAGCTTTTGATGGCCACAAGCTAATTTCCCCATTAGCGAACTTACCAACGCTTATGTTTTAGATGGTAAGAGCTCCCTTGCTAATCACATGCTAATTAGGTGGCGAACGCCAATATAGTTGCATTAACTGATTAGCACAGAACATACCTACTCTTTGCCCCCCAAATACACCCCCAGCGCTAAAAAATAAAAAGTACTTTTTAGCACATGAAGACGTGCAGATGCTATAATTACTGTTGGATGTCTAAGCATGCCCCCCCCCCCCGGTAATGGGGGGGGATGGGGGTACATGTTAGTACTGCGGCTTAGTAAAAGGGCCCCTAACAAAGGATATAAAGCAGTATAATAATTACCAAATTAAACCTAAGTAAACTATAGAATGGTGTTAGGCTCGTATCTGGCCAAACAGCTGATGGAAAAGTAGTATATAAAGTCCCATCTCTTTACCCTTCTAAACCCTGACTGTTTATTGCGCAGAGTATGTATTCTGTCCCTACTTTATGTGAGCATTTACTCAGTTTCTTATATAAGAACAAGTTTAAGGGCTCCTTTTACTAAGCTGCGCTAGCGTTTTTATCACGCTTAGCATGCACTGCATTGCTCCCCGCGCTAGACGCTAACGCCAGCATTGAGCTGGCGTTAGTTCTTGGCGCGTGGCGCAGGGTTAGCACACGCTAAAAACGCTAGCGCACCTTAGTAAAGGCAGCCCTAAGCGTTTATGTTAAGATGTATAGGTAAGGTGTGCTCTGTGGACCTAAATCCCCAGAGGGCGCTGGCTTTAGCTGATTTCCTGTGTTGTGCAACGATTAACGGTAGATTTTATGCCGACCCTTTTTCAGACTTTGGCCAAATACCTTAAATCTTATGACTTCATAAAGATGCATAAAACCAAGCAGAAGAGCAAATTTGAACTTACTTGAGGTCCTGGTTGACCCTATAAATTGAAAAAAAAAAAAAGAGAATTACATACTGCACAATGGGAATATAATAAATCAACAGCTACATACAGTAAATACATAATAGAAATGTGCAAAATTTAGACATGAGTAAACCTGAAAAAATTTCAGACTAGTATCTTTAAAAAGTATTCATTTCCAAAGGTAGCAGAATCGCTAAATCGTACAGAGATATTAGAATCCACACTGTCCTCTGTCCTCGCTTTCTCTTTTACAATTGTAGTTCTTCCCTTTCTCTCCTATTGTTTGAAGTAAGTCCATTTGTCTTATTATGTGTTTTATTAAGATGTTTTGGTTTATCTAGTACCCCTGATTTTTAATCTGTTTTTAAGTAAATTTTATATTGTACACCTCTTAGAAATTTGATGAAGCGGTTTAAACATTTTTTAATAAACTTGAAACTTGAACTTTGTTAGTCTCGTTTGTCTTTGAACATGACGTTAACTCCATAGTAAGATTATTTTTCCGAAATTCTCAGACGTTATTTTATGGAAAAAAAAGTCTGGATCTTCCCTGATGTCACAAGAACTACACAAGAGTGGAAAAAGTTCTTCTTGGCAATGAGGTCAGAAACATTAACACTTGGAACATTCCTTCTAGCATATCCTTGTAAATCTATAATTACATTTCTAGGAGTAAAATACACTTTTTTATGCCATAAGAACTCCGATCATTCTTGGATTTGAAGAAAATGACAACCGGGACAGCTCAATAAGATCTTAAGACAGTCATGATTATGGTATTATAGGGCCGCTTTGTCTTTATCTACTGTTATACCAATTCCTTAATTTGTTTTATTTGAGTTGCTCCTCACTCTTATAGTTCTCTTCCTCCGTTATTGTGGTCTAAGAAAGATTTAATTGTTTTCTTCATTGTTTTTCTTTAAAATATTTTTTTTCATCTGATTTTCTTGTACAAGAGATGTCTTGTGATGTTATGTTAAAATTTCAATTAAAAAAAGAGCCAGAACTATTAATTTCCTAATTAATTCACCATCTTCACTCCTCCCCCATTTCGGCAGGGGAGAGCTGCAGTCCGGCGCTCAGCACCAACGGTCGGTTCAGGAGCCCGTTCCAGCAGGGCACCCGACACCATCTTCATTTCTCCCCCGTTCCAGCAAGGGAGAACCGAAGCTCAGCATCAATGGTCAGTTCGGGACCCCTTTCCAGCAAGGCACCAGACACCATCTTCACTCCTCCCCCGTTCCGAAGGGTCTGCCTCTGAGGATTTCGCATCATGTGCGGCAGCAGTGGAGATTACCATGCCAGAGATGTCGCCTGTTCTTGGAGGAATCTCGGGACCCAGATGATAGCCATCGGAACTGGGGTTGATGGCAGTTAGAAAATAGAATGGGAATAATGGTTGAAGTGAATTGGGGTGGAGATGGAGGTGGGTATGGAGAGAGATAGGGATAAGATGTATTCCGGAATGGCATTAAGATCTGATATTAAATGATCATAATAATTACAAGTCAAAGATCTTGATGCTTTTTTGGAGTGTGTTTCTGTTTCTCTCTATGCTTGTTTTTATCTCTATTTTTATTTACTTTAATTATTATTTTAATTCTATCTTTAACTTATTTATTCATTACTTGTTGGAATATTCATTTCTATCTCTATCTCTACCTCTGTCTTTATATTTTATCTTTACTTTTCATAAATTGTTTCTTCGGGTACTTTAGTTAGATTGTGAGCCTTTGGGACAGTTAGAGAATTTCCAAGTACCTATCTTATTTATTTTTATTTGTATCTTTAATGCATCATTTTTGTAAACTGCTTAGATACCTCACGGTTATTAGTGGTATATAAGAATTAAATTAAATTAAAAATTAAATTAAATTAAGGGGGGATTCATCAGTGTGTGTTACTGTTAAGATGGGTTGTATTACCATAAGTGGTGCTAGTTTAGCACAAGACCTCATTGCATAAAATAACCCTGCCTTAACAGTGGCACACCTTTGATGAATCCCCTCCTAAATGAGTACAGTGGCCGTGTTAGTCCACTTTCCAAGGTAATATATAGAAATAAAGCAAAAAAAACCAAAGGAAATAAGGTAATATTTTTAAAAAATTCTTTATTCGATTTTCAAATTTCAAAATTGCATTACACAAATATATTACATTTAATTGATCAACAAAAGCACATTCAACTCAAATATACATAACCACCTATTTTATCCCCCCCCATGATTAATCAATAAAACACAGAAATCATGTAAATATCCCAATATTCATACCTTATTAAAATTAATAATATCCTCCCAACCATCTTTTTTATTGGACTAACTCAATACATTTTATGATGAGCTTTCAAAGGCAACCCTTCTTCTTCAGATCAGAAATAAGCAAATGTTGACAAATATCAGTACTGTATATATAAGGAAAACATGAAAGCATTTCAGGGATAGGAAGAGGGAGGGGTGGGCAGGCGACAGAAAGGGGACAGAGCAGTTTTAAATGTTTTTGTAGTGCGAAAGGAAGTCCAGATCTTTGTTAAGTCCCGTCTGGTAGGTGCCAAAATATTTTATCATTTTAATTTCAAAGGTTTTATGTCCTTAGATTGTCTTAAAGTTCCCCTGTAGTATTCTTACCATAAAATCATTGGTGCAGTGGTCAGTTTTTCCAAAGTGTTGTCTGACCGAGGTGACATTCGGGTTGCTATTGCAATTTTTAATATGATCTAATCCTTATCTAATCTAATCTAATCTAATCCTTAGGTTTGTATACCGCATCATCTCCACGTTCGTAGAGCTCGACGCGGTTTACAGTAGGAGAAATAGGAAGGAACTACAACAGAGGGTTAGAGGTAGAAGTGTGAAGAAAATTTAGAGGACTTGGGATGCCAAGATATAAGAGTTTCCTTGATTCCTAAGTTGGAGGGAGACTTACATTTTTTGAGAAAAGCCAGGTTTTCAGATGTTTGCGGAAAACTTGGAGAGAGCTCAAGTTCCGAAGAGGGGAGGTAAGGTTGTTCCAAAGCTCAGTGATTTTGAAGTGGAGGGAGGTCCCTAGCTTTCCTGTGTGGGAAATGCCTTTTTTTTTTTTTTTTTTTTGAATATATTTTTATTGAATGAACCAATCACGAGAGGTACAATCAGCAACCAAGCCAAAAAAAGTGTAACATCATAGATACAATAATCAGGTATACAATACAGTGAGGCCAGAGATCAAACACTCAAACAGAGCCTTCTCATGAAAGTTCACAATTTTCAAGTTTGAAACAGAACAACAAGAAATTAGCGAGGGGAAGGATAGTTTTAATTTGTGGGAGGATCTGGTGGTATTAGGGTTTGAGGAATTCCAAGAAAGAGGGATAAAGGGAGGGAGGATACCATATAGGATTTTGAAAGCTAAACAGGCGCATTTATAGTGGACCCTGGCGATTATCGGAAGCCAGTGGAGCTTGGCCACGAGTCGGGAGACATGGTCAAATTTACTTTTAGTATCTATGTAATGATATCTATGTAAGTTGATTGTGGTCTTTAGCATTTGGTTGTTTCACCAATGTACGCAACATGCCTCTTTGCACTTTTTGCACTGAATGATGTAGAGTAGACCACATTAAAAGATGAACATGTAAAGGATCCCTAGATGCTGAATGTTTTTCCTATATGAGTGACTGGACAACACTTTAGAAAAATTGACCACTGCACCAATGATTTTATGGTACGAATACTAAAAGGGAACTTTAAGACAATCCAAGAATGTAAAACCTTTGAAATTAAAATGATAAAATATTTTGACACCTACCAGATGGGCCTTAACAAAGATCTGGGCTTCCTTTCCCACTACAAAGACATTTATGTTTATTGAGAGCTTGTATACTGCTGCTAATGATCGGAGAGTCAATTCAGAGCGGTTTACATGAGCTTCTGTAGCTATGTTACCATACAGTTACAAAGAGCTTCTATGAGGTGTTACAATACAAGGGCTCCATACTGAAATACACAGAGCTCTGTGGTGGTGTTACAATACAGAATTATTAATACCGGCATGATTATGTCATAATCAATCATCTTACTTATTTACTGGCACATTGATCATCCTACTTATATGCACATGTTTATACCAAATCAATCATCCTACGTATATACACATGTAATACTAGGGGCTCCTTTTATCAAGCCGCGCTAGCAGGGTTAATGCGCGTGACTTTTCATCACGCATTAACCCCCGTGCTGGCCTAAAAACTACCACCTGCTCAAGAGGAGACGGTAGGGCTAGCGCGGCCAGCGGTTTAGCGCATGGTATTACCCTTGCGCGGCTTGATAGGTTTACTGTTGCAGCTAAATACACTATATTTTCACGTCTCCTAAGGCTTTTGCCACCTCTCTGTCTCCTGCCCACCCACCCCTCCCTCTTCCTATCCTATTTTTAGCACATTACTTTTTTCTCCTATTTTCCTGACAGTTTCCTCCCACTCCTTTAGGATTCCAGCCCTTTATATTTATGTTTCCAGGCCTCTATTCATTCACTCCAGTGTTTCTCAAAGCAGTCCAGCAGTACCAGCTAGCCAGTATGGCTTTTGTGATATCCACAATGAATATGCATGAGTTATATGCACACAAATCTATCTTAGTAGTACGAAAGGAAATGGGAACGGACAATGCTTTTCAGTGATTTTGGTTACTCTGGCATGTTAGTTGGACCGAGCTTTGTTTTATCCCAGACCTGTCATCTGTGAACATATACGCCACAGTGACCCCTGATGCAGGCGTTCCTCAGACGCCGAAACACAGTGCTGTGTCGGGTCCACAGCTTCTGCTTGTGTCCTTTTCTGAAATAAACAAGTTGTCTTCAGTGGAGTGTTCATTGTCCGTCCCCACTTCCTTTTGTACTGTTTTATACCCATAGGTTCTTTGTCCCGTTGGACTTTTTGGTGTTCACAAATCTATCTTATACATATTCATTGTGAATATCACAAAAAGCAGACTTGCTAGAGAGTACTTGCTTGAGAAACACTGCCTAAGTTTGAGAAACAAAGCCCATGCTTTGTAGCAATAACCCTTGGCAGAGGCCAGAGACCACGACTCCTTCAAGAAACTAGTACATATGCAGAGGGTTTAACCAATAGATATTACTGCCATTTGATAACAGACAACCCCCCTCCACACCCTAAAAGCTATGAAATCAGCACATGCAGCATTTCCATCCCTTCTGAGTTCAAACAGTAAAACCTGGCTTCAAGAACTGAATTCAGGTCTCCCACAGCACCTGCACAGAGATGCTAGCCATGCCAGCACATTATTTTCGTATTATTTAAAGTGGCTTGCAATTCTTCACATCTTGTAAATTTTACACCTTCTGTTCTCTAAAAGATATAAATCAAAATGCACTAAGGCACAGATTCGCTAAGATTTTAAGAGAAAATGGGATATTCACGTGGGATCTATAGGGGAGTAAAAGTCAGGGAGTGGGTCATTGGTATGGGCAGACTCGATGGGCTGTGGCCCTTTTCTGCCGTCAATTTCTATGTTTCTATCTATGTTTCTAAGATAGCGATACAGTCGCTGTTAGCCAATTCCTGGCCGATTTTAAAACAGCGATTGAGTCGGGGCAGAGTAAAACTGGTTTTGCAACCATCGTTACAGGATCGTTAAGTTTAGTGAATCTAGGCCTAAAGCAGGCATTTGCTTCACAGAGGTACACAACAATCTAAACTTTCAATGTGAAAGAACAATTAGAGAAATAATCAAAAAGTTATTAAGAATAAGAACATAAAAGAATATAATAATAGCCATGCTGGGTCAGACCAAAGGTCAATCTAGCCCAATATTCTACCTCCAACAGTGGCCAAACCAGGTCATAAGTACCTGACAGAATCCCCAAAACTAGCAAGATTCTACGCTATCAACTTCAGGGATAAACAGTAGCTTTCTTTGTATCTACCTTAATAAGTCTGTGGACTTTTCCTCCAGAAACTTGTTTAAATTGGTTTAAAACCTAGATATGACAACTCCTCTTACCACATCCCATAGCAATGAATTCTAGAGCTTAACTATTTGCTGAGTGAAAAAGTCTTTTCTCCTATTTGTTTTAAACTTCATGGCGTGTCCCCCTAGTCTTTGTACATTTTGAAACAGTAAACAATCAATTCACATTCACCTACTCTGTTCCAGTCAGAATTTTGTAGACGTCTATGATATCCCCCCTCAACCATCTCTTCTCCAACCTGAAGAGTCCTAACCTGTTAAACCTTTCCTCATATAAGAGGAGTTCTAACCTCTTAATGATTTGGGTCACCTGTTTTTGTATGTTTTCTTATTCTGTTATATCTTCTTTGAGATGTGGTAACTAGAACTGCACACAATACTCAAGATGAGATCGTTCTATGGAGTAATACAGAAGGATTAAAATATTCTTTCTTTGTTTAATTTTCTGTTCCTTTCCTAATAATTCCTAAAATTCTGTTTGATTTTGGCTGCCAATAAAAAGTCTTAATTGTATATGTGTTTGTACCCTCTTTCATAGTACACTCATGTGAGCTAATGGTAGTGAATATCATTCCCTTTGGGCTTTAGATCAGTGTATTGCAAATTGTGTGCCTCCTGAGATTTCAGGTGTGCCGCTGCACACTGGGGAGGAGGAGAGGCGCCAGCGCACTGCCTACAGGATGTGCCTATCGCAGTGGGAAGCACGTCCTGTAGGCAATCAGCCGGCACCGGTGCCTCTCCTTCTCACCAGCCCTCTTCCCTGCTGACACCCCCCACTGGCATCTCAGGGCCCACCTGGAGGGCCATCGCGCATGCATGAACGTCAGTGCAATGATGTCATGCATGTGCGTGATGTCATCACAGCAACGTCCACACACTTCCTGATGCCTCGAGCCGTGGCCACTTCATTTAGTGTGCCACGGCTCGAGAAAGTTTGTGGGACACTGCTTTAGATGGTACGAATCACTCAAAAACTTTTGCCATCAGTCACTTTGAACAGTTTTGATGATCGTCCAGAAACAAGAGTCAGAAGTTGCCGCAATGTCAATCTGTTATAAAGAAGGTGTTTTGAGAACATCATGAAAAAAAGGAAGTTGAAATGCTGCTATGATTAGCAGCACAGTGAGGAAAACAGGGATGAGCATATGCATTCATTGCTAAGTTAGATATAAAGCAGAAATAAGACAGATTAAGACTTGATTGAACAGAAGCTTGCTGTAGCGGCAAAACCTAATATAAAAAAGCTTTTTCAAGAACATTCAAAAGAAAAAGCCCACAAAGGAGTCAGTTGGATGCTAAACAACCAAGAGATAAAAGGAGTGCCCAGATAAAAGCAGAACATTTCAATTACAGTCCATTCTCATTATTTGCAGTAGTTTGGTTCCTGAAAATGTTTGCGAACTGCAAAATCGTGAATAACGAAACGTTGAGTTTATGGGAAAATAGGCTCAGCACGTACCTCAAAACTGCAGAAAGTAAACAGTAGATCCTATTGGAAAAATAGGGTTAGGTTCCTGCATGGGACAGCACTTGAAGTACTTGTACTTCATGCTCTGGACACTTGGGGGCCATATCTGGAAGCAAAGTCTGACTGCAAGGTGAAAGTGAAAGCAGAAAAGCTGGGTTTTTAAGCACTGGCCTGCAAATTTGCGAACATTTATTTGGCCAGTTGGGGACTTCCTTAGGCTTAGCCCTAAGGAAGTCCCAGATTGGCTCAGGCTCCTCTGACCATAGGCGTACCTAGGGTATGTGACACCCGGGGCCCATTGTTTTTTGACACCCCTGCCATCATTTTTGACCCCCCCATGTAAAAAAAATATTTTTAGCAATGTTCTTGCAGGTGCAAGCCATGAGAGGGGTGTTCCCGGCCTGGGAGTCATGGTCCGGGAACTTCCCTTCTCACGGCTCGGTGCCAAGGCTCTGGATATTGCCCATGGCCCAGCATGTTCCCAGACTTCTCTCCTGTCCGATGGCCCTTTACCTTCCATGAAGCTGAAAAAACTGCCGTCCCCGGCAGTGAATCAGCTATGTCGCCTGTGGCTCCCCTTCCTGCTTACGGTGCCTGCCTCTGCCGCAATCCACCTGGGCGGAAACAGGACGTTGTGTCATTGGCAGACGCGGAAAGCAGGAAGGGGAGCCCCGGGCGACATAGCTGAATCACTGACAAGGCCAACAGTTTTTTCAGCTTCATGGAAGGTAAAGGGCCATCGGACAGGAGAGAAGGCTGGGAACATGCTGGGCCACGGGGACTACTCAGAGCCTTGGGACCGGGCCATGAGAAGGGAAGTTCCTGGACCATGACTCCAAGGCCAGGAACACCCCCCTCATGGCTTGCACCTGGGGCGGACTGCGCCACCCCCCCCCCCCCGCCACCCCCTTGGTATGCCACTGCCTCAGACCCCTCCCAAGAGAGGAACCCGAGGCGCCTGAGCAATCAGGGCCTTAGGCCTCCCCCATACATCACATGATGTACGGTGCGGGGCCTAAAGCCCGCATCGCATCGTGGCCAGGCGGAGAAGAAAGAGCAGGAGGACTTTGCGGTTCCTCTTGCTCCCATCGCTGGAGATCACTTTTAATGGTACAGGGGAGAAGGTTAGGGGACCGGTCGATGGCGGTGGGGGGTTCCAATGGCAGGAAGGAGTTGGCATCCCTCCTGCCATATTCGCGCAGGAGGAGGGTACAATGTTGGGAAGTTTGGGGGGATCTCGACGGCAGGAGGGAATTGGCATCCCTCCTGCCTTATTTGCGCGGGAGGGGAGGGCAGCGTTAGGTGGAGCGGCTAGTGGCAGGAGGGAGTGGGCATCCCTCCTGCCATTTGTGGGTCGTGGGGGGGTGTTTGTCAGGGGTGGTGGTTTTTTGACAGGTCTGCCTGTCATTTCTTTTTTTTTTTTAATGGGGTAGATATTTTGCGTGTGTAATACACGCAAAATATCTATGCCATGGAAAAAAATGAATAAAAAATACAGGCAGACCTGTCAAAAAAACGTAAAACCTGATTCAAAATAGCCAAGCAATTGTTAATGAATCAATTGCTTGGCTATTTTGCATGGGATTTTCCACTTTTTTCGTTCCATCGGAAAAACACCGAATGAAAAAAGTGGAAAAACACTGGACTAAGTGTATAGCCCTTGATGAAGACTGCCCCAACTTTGTTGGTTGGGCTGAGAACTTTTCAGTGGCCCCTCATACAATACGGAGGTTTCATAGCATCTCCCTAATAACCAAATCCCACCCACATTACATATTAGAATATTCTAAGGCATATAAATGCTAGACAGTGTAAAACATACATCAAATGTTGAAACTCCCTATCCCCATTTCCCTAATACTACAAGAGTCAATGGAATCAAAATAATACAGAGTTCTGGAAGTTAACCTGCTAAACGCTCTACAGAGCCCACAATTTAAGAAAATCCTGTTTTTCAGTCATAATACAGTATATTCATATCTGTATATCAAGCATAAAGAATATATCCAAAAATTAAAATTCAAAAGCAAGGGTTGCTTCCAACATTTTGTGATAGATTGACAGGCAATCATTATCATATAATTGAACAGTTTCTGATGAGCTCTTCCTTCCCTGTCACCAGCAAACTGTACAGGAGAAAATAAGGCAGCATATAACAGAGGGGGTGTTAAATGTTAAATATCAGATATACGAGACCACACTTGCTCCCAAAAAGAGTACACTAGTGGGCAGAAAAAGATGAGATGGTCAAGAGTTCCCAGAGCTGCACCACAGTTCCAACATTACTGAGACAAGTGAGGAAATGCTTTATGTAATCATACAGGTGTCCATTATATCCGATGAAACAAGAAGTAGAAGGTTTGATGTAATTACCAAAATGCTAGAGTCCATTATATCTGCTCAGCTTTCATCATATTTGTAGAGATTTTCCATTCTTTTATCCTGCCAATATTGATTCAGGCCTAATCTTAGTACCGAATCTCTATTGATCTCATTAATCTCTAAGGTTCAGCAATTGCAATTGTGTAATAAGTTTGCAATTTTGCTACAATTCGATCTATCAGCGGCCTTCGACGTCGTTCACCACAATATTTTGATTTACCAACTTTCTGAGATAGGTATTGATTCCACAGTCCTAGACTGGCTTTCAAAATTCTTATGATCTCGTTCAAATACCGTTAATATGAATGGCACTATGCCATCCTCTTGGAAGCCATTATGCAGAGTCCTACAGGGATCACCTTTATCATCTATTCTTTTCAACATTTACATTACTACTTTGAAATTTTTCCATTTATCCCCTTGGGAAACACTATATACATATGCAGATGACATCTTTGTTCTCCTTGAGATATACTCGAATCTCACTAACTTCGTTGGGAACATAATAGAATGTATAACGAAACTTCAGTCTTGGACCCTTACTGTACAAATGAAACTGAACAAGTCCAAAACAAAACTACTGTGGCTCGGCCCAAAATTAGAGCAGCTACCTTTGTCCATTCTGTTGCCTTCAGGATCCTCAATGCAGATTGAATTCTCAAGTAAAGTTTTGGGTGTCATTAAAGATTCAACACTTTCATTCAATGACCACCTTAATTCTCTGGTTAAAAAAATGTTTCTTTAGTCTCCATATGTTGAGGAAAGTGAGATCCTGTTTCCATCAACAAAATTTGCTGACCTTGTTCAATCATTCTTTTGAGGCTGGATTATTGTAACTCAGTCTGTTTAAACTTGACCAAGAAAAGCTTTCAAAGACTTCAACTGATCCAGAATACTGCGGCTAGGCTGATCTTTGCAAAAAGTAAATTCGATCATGTCTCTCCACTTCTGCAAAAACTCCATTGGCTTCCAATAATTACTAGGGTTTATTTTAAATGTGCCTGCTTAACATTTAAGATCTTGCATGGCATCCTTCCTCCTTTAATTCCCCTGTCTTGGAATTCTGCAAGATCTGACATTACCAGATCTATTCAAAAATTGAAATTATCCTTTCCTATGTCGAAAGGCGTTATTTACATTGGCAAATTAGGGAAGTCTCTACTTTTCAAAATTATTGAATAATTACTGTGGAATAATTTTCCTGCTCAACTGCGCGATCTGGGCTCTTTCCAACCATTTTGAAAACATCTGAAAACTTGGCTATTTTCAAAGTTGTAAATTCCGCTCCTCGCCATACTATTCCAAATCCACATTGTACTTGTTCTCTTTTCTTTTTTTTTTTTTTAATAAATCTTTATTCATTTTTAAAAGCCAACATAAAGTGCAACAGGCTAACCAACAATTCGTACAATAAAATGATATAATAAGTACATAACACCCCCCACCCGCACCCTCCCACCCACCCTTCCTGGATGTAGTACTCATTCAGAAATCAAAGGGAACTACTAATGATCAATTCATACAAAAGTTTGTCAATGAACCCCAAATCTTTTATAAATTTAGCATAAGGTTTCCCACCAAAAATTATAATTTATGTTATCCCAATTTTTCATGATTAGCTGCATAGCAACTCCTGTCATGATGAAAGGTAATCTATTTTTGTTTGCATTGATTGGACTCTTGGGCATTAATAATGTTCCAAACACTACATTATACGACAATGACAATGGAGCCTCCATTATCATATTGATTTGACCCTATATGGAACAAATAAGTAAGGATGTTTATTTTTTACTTGTTCTGTTTTCTAAGTTTGTAAACCGTGCCGAGCTCTACTGTTATAGAGAAGATGCGGTATATAAGCCTAAGGTTTAGTTTAGTTTACTGATGATGATTTAGCACATCTAGCGTGCTGTCCCCAGAAAGTACACCATATCTTTGCAGAGATGTTCAGTCCAAGCAGCGGCGTAGTAAGGAGGGGTGGGAGGGGCAGTCTGCCCTGGGTGCAGTCTTGCTGAGGGTGCGGCACCCCTCCAACTCTCCACCCTCCCCCGCTCCTCTCCTTACCGTGTGCCCCTTGCCTTCCCACATGCCTTTTTTACTTCCCCAGCGCAAGGTTGCTGCCCATGGCGGCATCAGTGCTCTCTCCGACGTCACTTCCGGGACCCGCGCTTAGGAAGTGATGTCAAAGGGTGAGCCGCTGGCGCTGGAGAAGTTAAAAAGGTACAGGGAAAGGAGTGGGGAAGTAGAGGAGGGGCGCCACCGCCCCGGACACCTCTCGCCCTTACTATGCCACTGAGCCCAAGCTCCTTACTCCAGATGATAAAGTACCTGAATGTAAACCACTTAGGATAGAAGTGGTATATAAATAATAAAATTAATATTGTACGTAGCCCCATTGAGGATTGTAGTTGAGGACGAGAACAAAGACATTTGTAAATATCTGAGGCACGAAAATCTGTATGTGTATAGTCATGAAAAATCTGGAAAATACCTGGCATGGAGGGCAAGGCAGCTAAATTAGGAAATTGTGAAATTATTAGATGAAACAGTTGTATCCTTTTAAAACACCAAGAAAAGAGCATTCCATAAGATTTATGAAGATCCAAAAAAGATATGTTTATCTTGGCATATTAGATCCTCCAAAGACCACGTCTCACCGTGCAGCAGTTTTTTTTATACTGTGAAACAAGTGGCCCTTGTCGGGGTTTGTTTGGGGTTTGGGGGGGGGACTTTGATGTTTTTGTGTGCAGTTGAAGAAATGATAATGTGAGCTGTGTCTCCTATAGAGGTTCATTTGGACTCTATTTACAGGAGGATTGTTTGGATGTGGGCCACGGTAATTGCTCTGACACCCATAGGGATTCAATGGGTATCAGAGCGTTTGCCATGCATGCAGCAGCCACTACCACACCTTTGTAAAATAACAGAAAACCAATCACTGACATAGGCACCAGTTCTGTGGGTGTCCATGTCACCCCCAATAATTTTGAAATCTTTGATGCCTTTGAGATTTAACTGCCCTTTTAAGGGCAACCTAGAATGATTTTATTTCTACTTCCCCTCCTATTGTTTTTTCCCCTAAACTATTATCTTTTACCTTCAAAATTGTAGTTCTTGCCCATTTTCCTTTTGTTCCCATTCATTATGGTTTTATGTCTCCAAAAGTCTTTGTCGTCCCCTGTCTTCTTAAATTTGTATTGTAGCTATTGTATGCTTTTATGATTTTGTACGCCGCCTAGAAGGTTGATTAGGCGGTATAAGAAATTTTAATTAAACTTGAAACTTGATAAGGTTGCTGAATAAGAATCTCTGACACAGCGGCTCACTGTGCCATGAAACGCTGGCTGCGTCGGATGATTGATAACGAGGGCTTACAATGTTCCCATGCAGGCAGTGCTCGAGAAGTCCAGTAATATTAAGATAAGAGTGCTGTGGAAATAGTTAATCCATGCCGCTGTGATATTCACTGTTGTCTGAATAAGAGTCTGATTGTATTCGTAATCATGGACTGATAAACAATTGTTATGAATTGTTCAACTTAAAATAATTTTAAAAATTTTCTTTAACTAATAAGGACAGTATTTGGAAAAGTCGTGATAATAGGTGTTGAGGATTTTATGCCTATGATTAAAGGGGGGAGGCTACTCTACACTTTTTTGAGCGCTATAATGCTCTTGGTCTGAGGCTTTTCCTACCCCTTTGAGAAACTTATGCCTGCAGTTGTGGGTGTTTTTTTAATTGTTTTCCTTGCTTTTAGGATCACATTTTTTGGGTTATACTTTAGTGTTTTTTCACAACATTAATGTATGGCCATGAAATCTGCAAATGGAAAACATGTAGAAATGGCCTTAGCGCAAAGGCATGCTAAGGCCACTTTTAACCACAGCTTAGTATAAGAACCCCTAGGTGAGCATTTTTTTTTCTTATTATTCTTTTGAAACAGAGATACAAAACTTAATTTTCCCATTTTTATAAATATTTGCAGGTGGCGGGGAATGTTCTAACAGTTTGATAATGGGAGTCGGGCCTCTTAGGGTCTGATTCACCAATGCTTTTTCCCACTCTGTGATTGCGAAGGCAATATATCTATAGTGAATCAGGGCCCTGAGACTTCAACCCTGCCTTTTCAATATTCTTAGTGTGACCTTGAATAAGTCACTTTTCAGCAGTATGACTGACAACAAAGCAAAAAAAAGCCTAGGCACAGCTTTATTTGTGCAGTTATTATTAATCTAATTCTCACATGCATAGTGCAGGCGTAGTTCTATTCATGACAGGGACTTAGTGATATCAAAGTAATTATCTGTTAATATACTGCTAGTTTTCTAGTGGTGTGTCTTTCTTTTCATATACCAGAGTGATTGGGGGTGCTTTATTGGATGTTTTTACTTGAATTAAAATTTCACAAGCAGCTTCGGGCTGCTTTAGGAAAAACTGCTGTTTTGATACAGGCAATTTTCAGATGCTAACAATTATCACTTGTCTGTACTTTAAACTATTATTAAAGAATGCAAATTACCATTTACGCACAAAGGCCTGAATTCTCCAAATGGCGCCAATTTTTTTAGGCACCAGTAAGTGCCCAAGCTCAGTGGAAAATGTCATTTAAATGATGTTTTTAACTGAGTTTCCAGGTGCCTACTGACACCTAAAAAAATCAATGCAGAATCACGCCTCTGGAGGTACCTACTGGCACCTAATGCCACTGGACTCAGACAGCCTGCTGAGGATAATAATAATAATAATTTTATTTTTATATACCGCCATACTATAAACAGTTCTAAGTGGTTTACAAGGGAAGAGACTGTATACAGACAGCGACATTACAGAGAACTTTCGAATTTACATCGGCATCCATTTCAAACAAACTTATAAGTTTATATATTAGGCATGATAACCTTAATGGAAGATTGATAGTGATTTGTGATGGTCAGCCCATAAGAAAGCCGCCATAGGTGAAAGTTTAACACTGGAAGTGGCATTAGGCGCAGTAAAGCGCCTATGTAGGCTTGATCCACAGCAAAGATAGGTGTCAGAAATGTAAGCCTTGAAAATCCTAGCCTAGATTTTGGTGCCTATCTTTCCCAGAGGCGTGATTCTCTAAATGGCGCTGTTGCGTGATTGACATGTGATCAGCGGCCGTTTTATAGGTGGCTGCCAATATTGGTTTCCAATAACAAATTGGACAGAACTCTAGTTCTTGTGGAAAGAATGTTGAATAACGTGTGCAAAAAACTGGAGCAACCAAATAATTAGCTTTAAATAATGGACATCAGTATGAGCCTTGGTGATGCCCCACAGGAGACGAATTGGCTCAGGCCATTTAGAGAATTCAGGCCTAAGTATATGCAACTGATAAGCTACTAAACAGTTTCAAATCTGTACTATGCAACCAAATTACCTCAGGATGCACAGTTTCCAGGCCATGTTGCCTGAAAATAAGTACTCTCGGCTTGTGGTGATTGTTAAATAAATAATATAATATAATATAATTTTATATTCTACCTAGAACCTAAGCGGGTTACAATAATACATACATAAAAACAAACAAAGGCCCCCTTTTACAAGGCAATTATCATGGCGGGCCACAGTAATCGTTCCGACACCCATAGGGATTCAATGGATATCAGAGTGTTTGCCATGCAGCAGCCACTACCACACCTTTGTAAAAGGAGAGGGGGGAATCAATAACAGAAAACCAATCACTGACATAGGCACCAGCTCTGTGGGTGTCTATGTCACCCCCAATAATTTTGAAACCTCATGTAACCAGCGCTGGTGTGAGGTCCAGAAATCTCTTCCCATTCTAACCATGAACCTCCCTCCCTTCCCCTCACCTTCCAGCATCAGCTACCAATGGGGTGCTCCAAAGGCTGGCGTTATGAACATCTTCCGGCAGCAGCATTCACAATTCGCTGATCTCGTCGGCTTCGGGCCCTCTTTTCTGCCAGGTCTCAACTACTTCCTGTTTCTGTGAAGGCAGGTCCTGGCAGAGAGGAAGGCCCAAAGAAAATGAGAGCAGTGAGTTGTGAACGCTGTGCAACTGACTGGGAAGGGGAGTGGAGGGGGAGACAAATGCTACATCCAAGTGGGGAGAGGGAGGAAGAAGGAGGGCCAGGGAAAGGAGAGAAAGGGAGGGAGGGAAATGAAGGAAGGAAGGAGAGGAGATGCTAGACCATGGAAGGGGAGGGAAAGATGCTAGTTCATGGAGGGACACCAGACCAAGAGGAAAGGTAAGAGGGAGGGAAAGGAAGGAAAGGAGATGCCAGAGCATGGAGGGGGAGGGCGAGAGGGAAGGGAAGGGAAGAAGATAGATGCCTGACCAAGGGGAAAGGAAGGAGAGAATATGCCAGAGTATGGAGGGGAGGGAAAGATGGAAGGAGAGGATAGAGATGCCATTTGACAGGGCATGGGGGAGAAAAGGGAAGGCAGGAAAGGAGAAGAGAGAGATACCAGAGCATAGGGGAGGGGGTGGAGACAGAGAGAACAAAATGGAGAGGGAGTGAAGCTGAAATGAATCATGTTCAAAAGAGTGAAGGGACACAGGATAGACAGTTTATGGAAGGGACATACTGGGGGATGCACAGTATTCACAGCTTTAGCGACGATCACTGATAATCAAACCGATGCACAAAATGGCCTACCGCATGTTTTTCTGATCGATCGCCCATTTTCCGATTCAGCCATGCAAATTAGTAAAACCCCATGCAAAACAGCCAAGCAATTGATGAACTAACATCACTTGGCTATTTAGCATCAGGTTTTACCGATCGTAAAAACCAATTCCTCTAGACCTATCAGTAACTGTGTTACTGACAGGTATGCCTGGGTTTTTAAAAAAAAATTTTTAATGGCACAGATATTTTGCATGTATTACACACACAAAATATCTGTCCCATAAAGAAAAAAATGAAAAAATCCCCCACTGCTGATGACAGCCCTCTCCAGTAACCTCAAACAAACGTGCCCTTCCCCGCCAAATCCCCATAAAATGGCAGGATGGATGGCCACTCCCTCATGCCATTTCACTTGATCCCCTGCCCTGTGGCAAATGTCAAGAGGGATGCCCACTCCCTCCTGCCATGAAGGACCTTCCCCCCCCAAAAAAAAAAAAAATGGCAGGAGGAATGCCTATTCCCTCCTGCCACCAGAGCCCTCTTCCCCCTCAAGGAAGGTAAGAAATGGAAAAGTAGATTTTGAGAAGAAAACAGAAAAATGTAAGAAAGTTGAATGTTAAAAGTTGATGCCAAAGATGGATGTAGGGCACACAGTGAATAAGGAGAGAAAAACAGCAAATGGATAAGACGGCCCTGGAAAAAGTTAAGAGCACAGACAGAAGGAAGAACAACCAGAGACTGGGAAAAGATAAGAAAAATTTAATCACCAGACCACAAAGGTAGGGAAAATTATTTTCTTTTTAATTTAGTGATTGAAAAGTATCAGTTTTGAGAATTTATATGTCCAGTCTATAGTTTGTACTGTTCAGAAAGAAATTATTTTCTTTCTGTTTCTCTGGTGTTGTACTGCATGTAGAGTCTGGTATCTTAGGGTTTCATTTGTGTATATTAGTACTTTTAGTTACTGGTCCTGAATTTGCACAGGGGTTATCTGTGTTCTGCATATGTGACCAAGGCCAGGTGTTCTGGTAGAAGTGAATGTTGAGAAGCATACAGTGTAGTTTAATTTTGTGGTTAACTATTATGTATTGTTAATAAGATTATATTGTATGTATATATGAAAAATTAATGAAAAAATTGTATTACAATTAGTACTATTATTACGGGGCTAGAGTCTGGGGTAGATCTTGGGTGGGGTCTAGGGCGGAACATTTTGAAAAGCTGTCTCCTATGATCTCGGACATAATATAAAATTCAACACCTTGCATCTGCTGATTCTTATTAAACAGTGCTACATGTCTATTTTGAAAAAGCTTCCACAAATAGGGATGGTTTCAAAAGTTTCTTAAAATACTAAATGTTATCCACTAACTTCAACTGCCCAATCAGGTTGTTCCATAGATTCACCCCAGCTACTGAAATTGCTTTTTTTCCCCCTGGTATTAGCGTATTTTACCCAATCAATCTATTGACAACCAAATTGGGTTTTAATTTTCAGATCTCAGTGAGAGCTGTGAATGATGCCACATCATAGATTGTGATAAGTCCCAAGGCACTCCATTATGAACAGCATGGAAATCAACACTCAAGTCTTAAATAATGTCCTGTTCTTAATAGGCAATCAGTGCAGTTATTTTAAGGGGAGTAATATGTTTAAAATTGCTACCTCTGCAAATAAGCCGTGCAGCTGCAATGTAAATAAACATCAAAAAAATAAACCTCCCAGACCCCAAGAACTGGAACCAGATAGGGGGGAGAGACTAGAGCGGAGCTGGTGGAATGACTAATATATGACTATCTCTAATGAATGAGTGATAAACACAGGAAAGCCCTCAGTCACACAGCCACTCACTGGAGAATCCAGCGAAACAGGCTGTCACTGGCTTACACCCAACGGGGTGTTAACTGTGAAACATCCCCGGGCTTTTACTCTGTGTATAATTTGTAATAAAGTGCACCCAACAGTGCTCGGTGTGAAAAAAGATAATAAATCAAAAAAACACACACACTCGTTCCACCATAAACAGCAATAGTCTCTGCCCCTTGTCCGGGGGGTCAAATACAAACGTCCAAAACCAGCGAAGTGAAAAAGCCAACAGGAAGTACTTAGCTTCTCAGTGGAAACAAACAGCCAGCGAAGATCTTGATTCTTAATTCGTCCAACGGGACTCCGTTTCAGGGGTGCACACCCCCTTCTTCAGGAACTGCTGGACTGCGCTGTGACCCTCCAAATGATCCGGCACAGCTTAGATTGACGGATCATTTGGAGGGTCACAGCGCAGTCCAGCAGTTCCTGAAGAAGGGGGTGTGCACCCCCGAAACGGAGTCCCGTTGGACGAATTAAGAATCAAGATCTTCGTTGGCTGTTTGTTTCCACTGAGAAGCTAAGTACTTCCTGTTGGCTTTTTCACTTCGCTGGTTTTGGACGTTTGTATTTGACCCCCCGGACAAGGGGCAGAGACTATTGCTGTTTATGGTGGAACGAGTGTGTGTGTTTTTTTTATTTATTATCTTTTTTCACACCGAGCACTGTTGGGTGCACTTTATTACAAATTATACACAGAGTAAAAGCCCGGGGATGTTTCACAGTTAACACCCCGTTGGGTGTAAGCCAGTGACAGCCTGTTCCGCTGGATTCTCCAGTGAGTGGCTGTGTGACTGAGGGCTTTCCTGTGTTTATCACTCATTCATTAGAGATAGTCATATATTAGTCATTCCACCAGCTCCGCTCTGGTCTCTCCCCCCTATCTGGTTCTAGTTCTTGGGGTTTGGGAGGTTTATTTTTTTGATGTTAACTTTCTAGCCTCCTTAGCATTTTCGGGTTCTTGTGATTTTCTAAGCAATGTAAATAAACACATATTTAGGGGTTTGCTGTCTTAAAATCAGCAGCAAAAAGGCGTGGAGGGGCATAATCAAAAGATGTGTCTAAATCCGTTTTGGGCCTAAGTTGCTAGTTGCCCAAAGTCGGCAGTGTCTAAAGTCCATTCTCGAAAAATACGTCCCAGATATTTTTTTCCGAAAATTGTCTAACTGTACGTCCAGCCGTTTTGATCGCCCAGATTGCTAAGTTGTCTATCTTTATATCCCATTCTCGTCCAAAAATTTGTCCAAGTTAAAAACACCTAGAAAAAGACCTTTTGGACATGGGAAGGGCCATCCAGACATGGCAACAGAATAGTGGGACACCTTACAGGGCACTGATGCAAACCTCACAAAAAGGGTGCCACATAAACATCTCACCATAATTCCCTTATAGGTCATGGTGAGCCCCCCCAAACCTACTATATCCACCTGTCTACAATCCCAATAGCCCTAATGGCTGCAGATGGCACCTATATGGCAGTACAATAGGGTTTGGGGGTGCACATGTTCCATCATAAATGCAGTGGTTGGAGTGGCTTATGGGCCTGGGTCATCCTCTCTATGATTCACTAGCCCATCCCCCAGACTACTTAAACCAACTCTATGCAGCTCTACTAGGCTTTCCTGTGCCAGGTGCTGATGTTCTGGAGGCAGGTATGTACGTTTTTCTTATAATTTTTATGGTGTTGGGGGGGGTCAGTGATCACTTGGGCAGTGTGTGGGGGTCTGTACTTTGTGTCTGCAATACTTATCTGGTCACTTTGGATACCTTTTTGCCACTTAGACCTGTTTTTACATGGCCTAAGTCACAACGTACAAGTTCTATCAAGGCAGCCTTGTTAAACTTTCGGTTATACTTAGTAATATAGTAACATAATAGATGACGGCAGATAAAGACCCGAATGGTCCATCCAGTCTGCCCAACCTGATTCAATTTAAATTTTTTTTTTTTTTTTGGTTAATTTTTTCTTCTTAGCTATTTCTGGGCAAGAATCCAAAGCTTTACCCGGTACTGTGCTTGGGTTACAACTGCCGAAATCTCTGTTAAGACTTACTCCAGCCCATCTACACCCTCCCAGCCATTGAAGCCCTCCCCTGCCCATCCTCCACCAAACGGCCATACACAGACACAGACCGTGCAAGTCTGCCCAGTAACTGGCCTAGTTCAATATTTAATATTATTTTCTGATTCTAAATCTTCTGTGTTCATCCCACGCTTCTTTGAACTCAGTCACAGTTTTACTCTCCACTACCTCTCTCGGGAGCGCATTCCAGGCATCCACTACCTTCTCCGTAAAGTAGAATTTCCTAACATTGCCCCTGAATCTACCACCCCTCAACCTCAAATTATGTCCTCTGGTTTTACCATTTTCCTTTCTCTGGAAAAGATTTTGTTCTACATTAATACCCTTCAAGTATTTGAACGTCTGAATCATATCTCCCCTGTCTCTACTTTCCTCTAGGGTATACGTATTCAGGGCTTCCAGTCTCTCCTCATACGTCTTCTGGCGCAAGCCTCCTATCATTTTTGTCGCCCTCCTCTGGACCGCCTCAAGTCTTCTTACGTCTTTCGCCAGATACGGTCTCCAAAACTGAACACAATACTCCAAGTGGGGCCTCACCAATGACCTGTACAGGGGCATCAACACCTTCTTCCTTCTACTGACTACGCCTCTCTTTATACAGCCCAGCATCCTTCTGGCAGCAGCCACTGCCTTGTCACACTGTTTTTTCGCCTTTAGATCTTCGGACAATATAACCCTAAGGTCCCTCTCCCCGTAGTATGACTAAGTCTAGGTCGGCCCACGTCCTGCCCAAATCCCACCATCACCACTCCTAAAACGCCCCTTTTATCTCTGGGCGTACAGCAGCACTGAAAAGGCCTAAGCTGTTTTTAGGTACGTCTAAAACCCATTTCGATTATCGGCACTTGGACGACTTGTCTTTTAGATCGTCCAAGTGCTGATTTAGGCGGGTTTTTAGATGGGTTTTTTTTTAAAATTATGAGCCCCTTATTGTCTTTATTTAATTTTCTGTTCATTTTCAGGATGGGGTGGGGGGAATATCTTTCTTGTTTATTTCTTGATTGAATAGTTAGAAGGAAGGGGTGGGATTTTTTTTCTGTATTGTTATTGATGGAATTTAAGTACTTATGTTGTTTATTAATGTTTGTAAAATTCATGGCACTTTTTTGAAAATTAATAAAGATTTATTTATTTATTTTTTTTTAAAGAAACTCACACTGTTCCTCTCCCTATCTTCATCTCTGTTTCTCATTCTTCAGCCCATCCCACACCCACCTATCTTTGTAACACAGTACACTTGCTTCTTTTTCAGTTTTCAAATTTCACCTGATTCCAAAGTAAATTCCTTGACAGGCAGTGATTCAAAATCGTCAAATCATAGAATTTTTATTTTCATTGTGTTTGACTTCAAGAAATCCATACAAGGCACTTGACAATTAAAGATATATTTTGTTTCAAAAAAATCTCGACCAAGGATTGTAAACTTGTCATTGGAAAAGGGAAAATGTGTTAATTGATCATTAACCACACATTCCAGAAGTTTGGTCATCCACGGAATACTAGCTATTGGCCTAAAGTTATCCACAATTGTAACATCAGATCCAGTAAACTTAGGTATTGGATCTAAAACTACATTTTCCAACTTATCTGGTTAAACACCAGCACAAAGTAATTAATAAATCTAGTAGGTCAATAAATAACTTCAAATACTTAATTCAAAAATGCTATAATTCAAAAGTATATATATCAGCAAATTTTAATCATTAAAATATAACCATAAATATAAAAAAGGAAAAATAATAATTCAAACAAATATTCACGTGTAAGTGAATGTGCTCAGCACCCCCACACACCGGTCACTGAGAATAAAGACCAATGAGTATAAGGACCATCAGTGCAGCATTCTGTCCTTAAATAAAACCTCCATAAGCTAACACGTGCTAGTAGAGTATAATTATAAGATCATAAAAAGGGACTCTTATGTTATACAAACACGGTTAGCAGTGTATCACATGTCGGATATTTTGATTGAACCCTCAATATAAAACTTCAACAGAGATAGATTTCAATTAAAAAAAGGACAAACATGCAAAGAGCAAGCCTAAACTGCATAGACGGGACAGCATAAAACGCAGTCCTGATTTTATGCGTCAACACATGGCCGCTTACATTCTATATATTGACTTAAGTGATTACATGTTTGCTGGCGTCACATAAACCAAAACTATATATTCAGGGGCTGATTCTATAAGTGGTGGCTGAAATGGCATGTGCGTAGAAAAATGGTGCCTGCCGATGAACTTATGTACCGGTAATGTAGGCTGGGGTTTTCAAGACCTACATTTCTGGCACCTAAATTACATAACATAGCATCGTGCTTCTAAACCGCGTAACCGTAAGTTCAACACGGTTTACAAAAAATTATAAATCACGAGTAACTGGAAGAACCATGATAGAATAAGTTACACCTTTTGGTGGGTGAACATATGCACTACGTACAGATATGAAAGAATTAATGCAGAGTGTAGGGGACTTAGTGGTGTATCTAATAAAGTTTGGAGCCCATTGACTAAATTTGTGAAATTTTAATAATGTACTAATCTTATCTTTCCTTTTGTTCATGTACCTTTACACATCCATGGGGGGTGGGAGGGTGGGAGGGAGGGAAATAAATATTGATGATGACATTTGGGTAACTTTATTCTTCATTTATACTATATATTATGTTATATTATGTTACTATTATATGTAGGAAAACTGAAAATCTTGAATGATATATATGTTACCTGTACAGATATTAGTGTAATGTATGTAATACCTTCTGTTCTTTAATTTGTATGACACTGTTTTAGATTAAAAATAAATAAAGTTTAAAAAAATAAAAAATTATAAATGAAAATAACAGGGGAAACACAATAGAACTAATTGGCCAGGTATTTTGAGAAGAGATAAGTTTTCAACTGGGTCCTAAAATGTTTGTAAGAACAAGCTGTAAGCAACAACGATCGAAATTCTTTATCGTAGGAAGCTGCTTGAAATGATAGTGTATGATCAAGAAATTTCTTGCTTTTTACAACCCTGAACGGGTGGAAAAATGAACAGGGCATGAGATCTTCTACTATGCTTATAAGATGCTATAAGAAATCTGTTGGCCATATAGAACGCAGCAGTACCATACAAGACCTTATAACAAAGACAGCTCAATTTAAACAAAACACGAGCTTCCATCACAGAATTGCGCCTAGCAGCACTTAGGGCTCCTTTTACAAAGGTGCGTTAGGGCCTTAACGTGCGGAATAGCATGCGCTAAAATGCCACGCGCGTAAGCCGCTACCGCCTCCTCTTGAGCAGGCAGTAGTTTTTCAGGTAGCGCGCTAAAAATGCTAGCGCACCTTTGTAAAAGGAGCCCTAAGTGATGGCTAAGACCAACTCTGTCCCTGAACACACCTACTTAGACATGCAGCATCACTAGGCATCCAGGTGTTAGCCACCAGCGGTGTCAGGTCAAAAGCGCGCCGGGACAAAGGCGCGCCCAGACAATTGAGTACAGCGTGGAGGTGCGCGCCGCTCAAAATTACTGTTTTTAGGGCTCCGACGGGGAGGCATGGGGGGAACCCCCCCACTTTACTTAATAGACATCGCGCCGCGTTGTGGGGGCGTTGTGGGGGGTTTGAGGGGTTGTAACCCCCCACATTTTACTGAAAACTTCACTTTTTCCCTGTTTTTAGGTAAAAAGTTAAGTTTACAGTAAAATGTGGAGGGTTACAACCTCCCAAACCCCCCATAACGCCGGCGCGATGTCTATTAAGTAAAGTGGGGGGGTTCCCCAACAAAACCCCCCGTCGGAGCCCCTAAAAACAGTAATTTTGAGCAGCATGCGCCTCTGCGCTGCGCTCAATTGTCCGGGCGCGCCTTTGTCTTTCGCACCAGTCTATGAACCGCCACCAGCTTCCTATTCAAGGACACCTATTATCTTTAATTATCCTTAGTCAGGCTTTTTCTTCACTTTTCATTCAACCCCCTCCATATTGGATTTTTTCCCCCTCTTATATGTTCCTTCTCTATCCTTTAAAATCTATCTATTTATTAAAAACATTACCCCGCACATGTAACAACTTAACATCTACTCAAAGATCAATCACCAGGCACCTGATTGCTGAAAAAACAGAAATGGGTATATTAAACAAATACTTTGACAAAAAAAAAAATTGTGCTGCGTATGGATTCTGATTTCTCTGTATGCAATTGCCAGTCCTTGTCTACAAACAGAAAGCAGATGGGCTAATTCATCATTTTCTATTTATTTCTGTGGACACTTCTGATGTGGCCCAAGTGATATTGATGAAAAAAAAAACAATAAACCAGGAAACTGCGTTTGTTTCTTGAAAACGAGACAGCCACTGCTTAGAAGAAGATATAGATCATTATAGCAGATGTGGTATGGAGACTTTGATAAATTAGATTTCCCCCCCCCCCCACTATTCTATTTCTGAAAATGTTCTGCAAGGAAAACTCCACAGACCTAATTCAAATTATGGTTTTTCTGGATGCAATCAATTCATACAAAAGCCATGATCTGGGTTTTATTTTTTCTTCAGTGTATCCCTTTTGATGGCAGCAATTTTCTTAGGCCAAAGCTTTTCTAAGAAGTCCTTTTACTAAGCTGCAGTAAAAATAGGCCTTAACGAGCCCTTACATGGGTGATTTTTGCACGCTATATCCAAATAGGCAATAGAACAAAACTCTAAACAAAACTGCCAAAATATAATATAATTAAGCTCGGCATCACTTTGCCGGAGGTTGGAGTTCTCGTCTATTCAGAAGATTTTCCTCCTGATATGTCTCCAACTGGCATTTAATTGGATGTTTTAGCTCCTGAAGAAGTTTGCGAAATGGAGCTCTGTCGAGCCGAGACAACCACTCGTTGAGACCCAGATGAGTCTATTGAATGGACCAAATGAATTGTGATTCGACTTGAACTGTGATTATTTTTATTCTTGTTTGGACACTGAGCCGGTTTGAATGTATGGTGATTGGAAACCGGAATAGTTCTTTGTTGGGATTCACTGAACGAATTATGAACTGTGATTCGTCATTTTTAAGGGATTTTCTGAATGTCAGCCTGCCAGGACAGATAGGAAAAATACTTAAGAGTACCTGAATACTGTTCAATGTATTATAAACCACTTTGGGTGAATCTCTTCACAAAAGGCAGGAAATAAATATTTTTAATTCAATAAAGCTTGGGACAAGTACATTGGATCTCTAAAAGAGTGGATAAGTAGACTCGGTGGTATAAGAAGGGTAGGAAGTGCTTAGGGTGATGGCACTCCCTGCCCTCTTCTCAACTCTGCAGCTCCTTCCTCCCCCAACCCCCCCCCCCCCCCATCGCCCCAACTGTGCGAGTGCCTTCCCTCCACCTGGTACCTCTTTAACTCTTCCTTGGCGCAAACAACATTTCCAACCTGCTGCCTGCGCCGGCCTCAACTCTCCCTCCGATGTCACTTCCTGGTCCCACATCAGAGGGAGCACAGAGACCGGCATGAGCAGCAGATGCTGCTTACACCAACAATGATTTAAATAAATACAGGGGAAAGGGAAGGTACTCGTACTACAGGGGAGCAGGGGGCCAGCGCCCACATCAAGACGGCACCTGGAGCAGTCTGCTCCCCCCCCACCCCCACTAGGCAGACTAAATAGGCCACATAGTCTTTGGGCTCCTTTTACAAAGATGTTCTAGCGGTTTTAGTGTGCGCTAAGTGTACACTAAAATGCCACGTGCGCTAGCCACTTCCGCCGCCTTTTAAGCAGGCGGTAATTTTCAGCTAAAAACGCTAGCGCACCTTTGTAAAAGGAGCCCTTTATCTGCCTTCATTTTTCTCTGTTTCTGATTACAACACCAGTCAAGCCAAATCAGATTACATTCCAGATTATTGCATAATTCTTCAAAATAATTGTATAAAAGGTAAAAAAAAAATTATGTATACATAATTTAGACTTGTCCATGCACTCATTTTCTCAGTGGTCAATTATGGATGCAGAAGCTGGACACTACGGAAACAAGACAGAAAGAAGATTGAGTCATTTGAGCTTTGGTCCTGGAGAAGGATTTTATGCATGCCGTGGACCGCCAGAAGAACTAACAAATCAATTCTGGAAGAGATGAAATTGGATATATCACTTGAAGCTCAAATGATGAAGCTACGATTGTTTTATTTTGGTCACACTGTCAAAAGAGAAAGATCACTGAAGAAGGGCATTATGTTTGGGACCATCGAAGGAGCCTGCAAGCAGATGGCTGGACCATAGGGATGACGCTGGAGGACCTTACCAGACTAGCACATAATCGATCTCTTTTAGATCTGTAACATCACGTCGCTAGGACTCGAGCATGAGTTGATGGCACCTAACACACAATTCAGAGATACTTATAATACAGCTTCCAACTTTTTCTTCCGATTGCTTTGCTACTTTTCTTCCAGATAAACTGACTAGTTTACAAGGATATTGGGTGGTCTGACTTTAGGAAGATCAATTGCAGCAAGGCTACCGGAGGATGGTATAGCAGGATGGTTAGTAAATACCAAAAAGTCCAACAGGACAGCGAACCCATGGGTATAAAGCAGTACAAAAGGAAGCAGGAACGGACAATGAACACGCCACTGAAGATCACTGATGTAAAACCAATTTGTTTATTTCATAAAAGGACACAAGCAGAAGCTGTGGACCCAACACAGCACTGTGTTTTGGCGTCTGAGGAACGCCTGCATCAGGGGTCACTCAGTCCAACAAACATGCCAGAGTAACCAAAATCACTGAAAAGCTATGGAAGCATTTTCAAAAAGTAGGTTGGTATACATTTTATTTTTTTTTTTAACTGAATTAAGATGGTATGGACTTGTTGGCAGGAGCATACTACTGGGGTGATGAGGGTACTGAAAGGTCTCTCCCATCTAATTTTCATATAGTAAAGACTCCCCCCCCCTCAATATTCAGTCCACAAAGAAATACATACAGTATTTTGAATGTTGGCTGCCATGAGCTTTATATATCTGGATACAAACCAGTGCTAAATATCTGAGAATATTTTGGCCAGTATTACTTATCTAGATATCAGCAATATACAGACTCTAGGCTGAAAACATGCTCCTGCCGGTTCTGAGCATGTTTTCAGCCTAGAGAAGCGTTGCTAGAGAGAATTTTCCCTGACGCAGCGGGGATATAGTGTATCCCGTGTATCACGCAGGCCGTGTTGGATGATTAAAAGCAAGAAGCAATGACCTTGGTTATCTAGAGCAGGAGCTAAGCACTTTAAGCTATATAAGCTGAAAATGAATTAAAGCAGTTTATAGCACGAATGCACTTTCCAAGACAGCACTTTACACCACCAGTGCACTTTTTCAAGATAAGTACATTTTTCTGTCGGTTCTGTTTTCTGAAATGAGCTGTTAGGTTATTAAATGGTTAAGTGATTGAATTTAGTATGAATCAAACGATTTAGGGCTCCTTTTACTAAGGTGCGCTAACGTTTTTAGCGCACGCAGGATATTACCATGCCCTGTACCGCGCACTACGTGGCTAGAACTAACGCCAGCTGGAGCGCGCGCTATTCAACGCGTTAATGCCCTAACACAGCTTCGTAAAAGGAGCCCTTAAACTAGATTAATTTTTATGTAGTTAAAAAAAAGAAGTAATGAATTAAAGAAATAAATTATTAATTGAGTTTAAAGGTAGGAAGGATGGGTCCAAGCCGGTGATATAAGCAGGAGTAAGAGATCTGCTTGTCTCCTTGAGAAAACCTGGAATGGATGAAACTCCATGATCTAAACTAAACCTTAAGTTTATATACCACATCATCTCCATGGATGTTGTGGAGCTCGGCACGGTTTACAAGAACTTAAAATATAGGAAGAGAAGGAAAAAAAAGGTTTACATGAACTTATATATAGCAGAGAAGAGTAAGGGGGGATAGAATTACATTTTAGTGAAAAGCCAGGTTTTCAGTTGCTTGCGGAATAATTGGGGGGAGCCCAGGTTCCGCAGTGGGTTAGAAAGGTCGTTCCAAAGACCTGTGATTCTGAAGAGAAGAGATTTTCCCAGTTTGCCTGCATTGCAAATACCGTGTAGAGAGGGGAAGGATAATTTATACCTTTGGTGGGTCTGGTAGAGTCAGGACTCGAGGAGTTATAAGATAGTGGGATTAAGGGAGGAAGGATGCCGTGAATGATCTTAAAAGCCAGGCAGGAGCATTTGAAATGGATTCTGGAAATCACTGGAAGCCAGTGAAGTTTGGCTAGGAGTGGGGAGATATGGTCAGACTTGCGTTTTGCAAAGATCAACTTGGCTGCAGTATTCTGGATTAGCTGGAGTCTTTGAAGACTTTTTTTTGATAGGCTTAAGTAGATGGCATTGCAGTAGTCTAATTTGGAGAGGATGATGGATTGGACAAGGACGGCAAAATGTTGTTGGCGAAAATAGGATCTTACTTTCCTCAGCATGTGGAGCTGAAAAAGCATGATTTTTTTTAAGTTCAGTAAGTTTTATTGAAGTTTTATATATAACAAAAACATAAGCATAATGCAATCAATACAAAAGTGTTCATGTAGAAGAGTTAAAGCATGATTTAGCCAAGGATTTGAGGTGGTCATTGAGGGAGAGAGAAGAATCGATAATGATGCCAAGGACCTTGCTTGATCTGAGGCTTATTCCCTTATATTTACAAAAAAAACCTTCAGTATCATTTTGGTTATTGGTGGGTTTTATATTTGATTTAATTAATAGGTAACCACCAGGTCTTCTTTAGTTCTCTGTAGTTTAAGCCACATGGTACAAGACCTCCAGTCACAGAGAAAGAGAAGCAATAACCAACTGCAAAATAATTGCAGAGAACACAAGGAGCTGTAGGGCAGCTCAAAATAGCTCAAACCAAATTTTATTAAAAGTCTTTCAAGATAAAAGGTAGTGTCAGACTTCAACAACAGTTATTACAACAGCCCAACGTGTTTCGGCATCACAGTGCCTGCATCAGGGGCAAATGTCAAATTTATTGTGAAGTTGAATAACACAGTGTTACGCTGCTCTATGCAGGAAAAGCTGTTTTTCAGTATCAGTAAGAGCTCTCTTAGGGCCTCTCTTACAAAGCTGTGGTAGCAAGTAGCGGCACAGCAAATGTGACGCAGCCCATAGGAACTGAATGGGCTGCATCCCATTTACCACACCGGACTCACTACCGCTGCTTCATAAAAAGGGCCCTTAGTCTTATATGAAGTGGTACATTTTAAAAATGTGGGTACATTTGATATGATTATATGACTTACTCCATTTTTCTGCCTCCTTCACAAATTTATCTAGTTTTCCATCTCCCTTTTCCTCTAGCCATATGCAGAATTTTCGCTTCTTTTCATGTGCAGCATGTAATTCTTCTTTTCCTTCCCTTCATGTGCATGTCTTCCCCCTTCCTTTCCCTTCTCTTCATGTGCAGTATGTAACCCCTTTTTGTGTCATATGTTACCCTTTCTTCCCTTCATGTGCAGCATTTCTCCCATCTTTCTTTCCCTCTGTAGTATATTGTTTCTCCTCCTTTCCACCCCATGCCCTCAGATGAGTCGAATTTCTTTCCCTACCTTCTTCCTACTTCTTCCTTTCACTTGGGTTTAGTCTCTCTCCCCTCAGCTGTGAGTTTACAAACTTGCAGCGGTTTGATCAGGCCTTCCTATGGCCATACCGAGGCTTTCCCTTTATTGCACCATACCCACATGACAAAGGAAATTGCAACAGAGGGAAGGACCTTGGGGCTGGCCAGAAGAGGGCCGGATGTACCGTATTTTCGCGGATATAACGCGCACCATTGTAAAACGCGCACAGGGGTATAGCGCGCAGAAATCACGATGATATGTACAAAAACTTTTCTATACCGCGCTCAGGCATATAACGCGCATGCTGCCCGACTCTCCTCTGGCCACCCCGACTCTCCTTTCGCTCTCCCCGACTCTCCTCTGGCCACCCCGACTCTCCTTTCGCCCTCCCCGACTCTCATCTGGTTGCCCCGACTCACCCTGACTTTCGGTGCACTGCCCCGACTCTCCTCTGGTTGCCCCGACTCACCCTGACTTTCGGTGCACTGCCCCGACTCTCCTCTGGTTGCCCCGACTCACCGTTCACCCGCCCTGACTTTCGGTGCACTGCCCCGCCTCTCCGTGCCTGTCCCCCTTGAAGTCCTGTCCCCCCTTGAAGGTCTGCCTGTCCCCCCTTGAAGATCTGCCTGTCCCCCCTTGAAGTCCTGTCCCCATCCTGAAAGCCTGATGCCCCCCCTCGACGTCCGATTCTTCTCCCCCCTCGGCAGGACCACTCGCACCCCCACCCCGAAGGACCGCCGACTCCCCGACAATATTGGGCCAGGAGGGAGCCCAAATCCTCCTGGCCACGGCGACCCCCTAACCCCACCCCGCACTACATTACGGGCAGGAGGGATCCCAGGCCCTCCTGCCCTCGACGCAAACCCCCTCCCCCCAACGACCGCCCCCCCCCAAGAACCTCCGCCCGTCCCCCAGCCGCCCCGCGACCCCCCTGGCCGACCCCCACGACACCCCCACCCGCCTTCCCCGTACTTTGTGTAGTTGGGCCAGAAGGGAGCCCAAACCCTCCTGGCCACGGCGACCCCCTAACCCCACCCCGCACTACATTACGGGCAGGAGGGATCCCAGGCCCTCCTGCCCTCGACGCAAACCCCCCTCCCTCCAACGACCGCCCCCCCCAAGAACCTCCGACCGACCCGCGACCCCCCTGGCCGACCCCCCCCACCCCCCTTCCCCGTACCTTTGGAAGTTGGCCGGACAGACGGGAGCCAAACCCGCCTGTCCGGCAGGCAGCCAACGAAGGAATGAGGCCGGATTGGCCCATCCGTCCTAAAGCTCCGCCTACTGGTGGGGCCTAAGGCGCGTGGGCCAATCAGAATAGGCCCTGGAGCCTTAGGTCCCACCTGGGGGCGCGGCCTGAGACACATGGTCGGGTTTGGCCCATGTGCCTCAGGCCGCGCCCCCAGGTGGGACCTAAGGCTCCAGGGCCTATTCTGATTGGCCCACGCGCCTTAGGCCCCACCAGTAGGCGGAGCTTTAGGACGGATGGGCCAATCCGGCCTCATTCCTTCGTTG
The DNA here is from genome assembly GCF_902459505.1 of Geotrypetes seraphini. Lineage (NCBI taxonomy): Eukaryota > Metazoa > Chordata > Amphibia > Gymnophiona > Dermophiidae > Geotrypetes > Geotrypetes seraphini. Next base: position 312,920,161 of record NC_047084.1, on the reverse strand, counting down.
GCTGCCTGCCGGACAGGCGGGTTTGGCTCCCGTCTGTCCGGCCAACTTCCAAAGGTACGGGGAAGGGGGGTGGGGGGGTCGGCCAGGGGGGTCGCGGGTCGGTCGGAGGTTCTTGGGGGGGGGGGCGGTCGTTGGAGGGAGGGGGGTTTGCGTCGAGGGCAGGAGGGCCTGGGATCCCTCCTGCCCGTAATGTAGTGCGGGGTGGGGTTAGGGGGTCGCCGTGGCCAGGAGGGTTTGGGCTCCCTTCTGGCCCAACTACACAAAGTACGGGGAAGGCGGGTGGGGGTGTCGTGGGGGTCGGCCAGGGGGGTCGCGGGTCGGCTGGGGGACGGGCGGAGGTTCTTGGGGGGGGGGCGGTCGTTGGGGGGAGGGGGTTTGCGTCGAGGGCAGGAGGGCCTGGGATCCCTCCTGCCCGTAATGTAGTGCGGGGTGGGGTTAGGGGGTCGCCGTGGCCAGGAGGGTTTGGGCTCCCTCCTGGCCCGATATTGTTGGGGAGTCGGCGGTCCTTCGGGGTGAGGGTGCGAGTGGTCCTGCCGGGGGGGGGATGTATCGGACGTCGGGGAGTCGGCCGGGCAAGAGGGCTTGGGCTCCCTCTTGCTCCGATCGTGGATGCGGGTGCGGGTGGGAGCGCGTGCGAGCGGTCGTTCGGGGTGGGGGGGGCGAGCGGTCCTGCTGGGGGGGTGAATCGGGCGTCGGGCGGGGTGGGAACTATGTTTAAAAACTTTTGTATACCGCGCTCAGGCATATAACGCGCGAGGGGTATGCGCGGTACGTAAAATCACGTATAACGCGCGCGTTATATCCGCGAAAATACGGTAATCACTGCCAGCTACCACCACAAATTTGTAAACTATCGGTGGAGAGGAGAGAGACCTAGAGAGGCAATACTGGAGTTGCTCAGGAAGTGCACTGATTCTAGCAGGGATGGCAATGCAAATTTTTGGGGTGGCACTTGCCACCCTGTGCCATCCTGTAGTGACACCTTTGCTTGGAGGGGATCTGTATCTACTACCCTGATCCTGATGGCTCCTAAATTCAAGGAATATTTGTCAACTCTTGCCTTACATCAGCTACAGGAGTTTGGCGATGATGACCTCATGAATTGATAGTGGGTAAATGGCTCAGATGGAGGCTACCAGCAGCGACTTCGTCCCTACCATCAAATGAGGGAGACAAACTGAATCCCTTAAGCTGTATTTTATTGGGCTCAAACCCATCTAGGAGCAAGCAGGGTGTGGCACTGGGTGAAGAGGAAGATGATCCCATAGAAGAATCTCTATTATTTTTGACAATACCACAGAGGAGAGGAGAGGGAGCATTCATATGTCTTCATCTTCCTGGAAGGAGTTGGATTAGACGGTGGTATATGTAAAAGTTGAAGTATGGTTGAAGGAGAACCTCTGACTATTAGTCCAAGAAATGCTCCCTGTGAAAGGCCTATCACCTCTCAACATGGCAATGGGGTCTGGTTAGGCCCAGAATAGGCACACTACCCCTGAAGCTGAATGCCTTATAGATATAACATCTCTATGTCTATAAAACTAACATTACCCTAATATTTTAGAAAATCCTGTAAATTGAACTTGTGGCTTAGTAAAGATATTTCTGATCTTCAGCATGACTGGTGCTTAGAAACAGCAGGCCGAAGTAGTTAAAAGCTCCTTATGCGGTCAGTAGCAGCATACCACCTGCTGTATTCATTCAGTTACAAACAAATGCAGGGTACCTGCAGCAAGGAAACACTTTACATCTCAACAGAGGATTTTTTTTTTTTTTCAATGCTATAAGAAATATCTTTGCATAAATCTTCCCCAGCTACTTTCTAAATGATGCTTTCAGGAAGAATGTGCAGTATAATGTCTATGAAATGAAATTTATTGGCCATGCATTACAGGCATCATAAATCACACAAAAAAAGTTCATTTAAGATCCAGTAATGTCTTTCCTTTCATGAGAAGACATGGTGCATGCTGATAACTTGTTTAAACTTCCACGCTCAGGTTAAAGTAAGCATAGAGGACATGATTCTATAGACGGCACCTAGCGGCACCATTTGACACAATTGTCAATCAACTGCCAGGCATCATTTATAGAAATGGGCCTAGCAGCGCCTTACTTGTCCTACGTGGCAGTAGATGTCATAATGTTAGGAGCCGATATATTAGACCAGTGTTTTCCTGGCCTAATTTTTGGCATTTAACATAGACCCCTACCAATACCTAAGTCATACTATGCCTATTCTCCATCCTAACCATGCCTACTTTTTTGGGCAGACACCTCAGTTTAAGCCTCGGTATCTGTGCCAATTTCCACACGGAACTTTAATTGATCATTTTTTAAATTGTTTTAAATTGGCTTTTAATGGTGTTTCAATTATCACACCATTTAAGCCAATTTAATCCAAAATTAACTACCACATGGAAATCAGATAGGCACTGCAAGGCACCACCAATCTAGACCCCTACTAGTACCTAATCTAGGCACCACTTATAGAATTGGGGGCCACAGCACATTAAGGGGGTCTTTTACTAAAGATTAGTGCATGTTACTTGCAGCAGGGCCCATGGGAATAAAATGGGTCCTGTGGCAGATAACATGAGTTGAGTTTTTGCATCACACACCTCTCTTCAAAGGCATTTTCTATCTATTCCATATTTGCCTTTTTGTAAACATAGTACCAAGCAGGTAGGCAAACTTGAGCCCAATTATCTGCCCTTCCAAAAGAAGATTAAAGCAAAGTTCCCATGCCCAAGTATTTGATGATCCTGAAAAAAAGAACCATACCATGTCTTATATCCCGCAATTTTCTACAAAGAATCATTGTGGCTTACATTAAGATTGGGATCAGTTATAACATTAGCAAACATATTCTAGATAGGGGGTAGGGTAGAGATAAGTCATTATAAAGGGGAAAGATAAGCCTTTAACATTCTTCTGAAGCTGTAATAGGAGGGAACTTGACATAAGTATAGGGGTAGATTATTCTAGACCAGGGATGCCCACACTTTTTTGACTTGCATGCTACTTTTAAAATGACAGTCAAAATCTACCAACAATAAAATTTAAAGAAACACAAAGCACACTGTACGCAGAGAAAATGTTAATTATCATTTATATTCAGGGGTTTTTTCAAAGAGGTCAAGGCAGATGACTTTAAAATATGCAATATCACCTCAGTAACAACTATACAAAAATAGACAAATATGCCCCCTTCCCTTTTACTACATCACGATAGCGGTTTTTAGCGCAGGGAGCTGCGCTGAATACCCCGTGCTGCTCCCGACCCTCATAGGCTCTCTGCGCTAAAAACCGCTATTGCAGTTTAGTAAAAGGGGGCCATAGTGCAAAAAATAGACAGCAGATATAAATTCTCAAAACGGCCACATTTTGATCACTAAATTGAAAATAAAAATCATTTTTCCTACCTTTGTTGTCTTGTGATCTCATGAGTCTCTGGTTGCACTTCCTTCTGACTTCATCCAATATTTCTTTCTTTCTTTCTTTCTTCCTCTTGCATGCTTCCTATCCTCCAAACCTCATTCCATTCCCCAACCATCTCTCTATGTCCCTCCATGACTCCAACTTTTTCTTTCTCTCTCCCTGCCCCCTCCCATTTCTTTGTTTCTCTCTCCCTGCCCCCCTTCTTTCTTTCTGTCTTCCTTTATTTCTCCCTGCCCCATTTCTTTCTGCCTTTCTCTCTCTCTGCCCCCAAGCCACCACCACCAATTTCTCCCTGCTTCTCCGACGCAAAAGCCAGGCCCGCGCTGGGCCCACAAGCCTCCCCCCCACCTACCCCCACACACACATCAATTCTGACATTGGAGAGGAAGTTCGGGCCAGCCAGGCAGCGAATGGCTGGCCCGGAACTTCCTGGGGGAGGCTTGCGTGCCTGGCTTTTGTGGTGTCGGGGAGTCAGAGAGAGCACAAAGGCAACGCGTTGCCCTTGCGATCTACTGGTCGATCATGATCGGCCTTTTGGGCACCCCTGTTCTAGACTCTGGGGACCATGGATTCGAAGGTGGACTCGAAAAGAAATCTCCTCTTTCACTATATATGGAGCCCTATTATGGTTTCCTGGGTACTGAGGTACCTTACCCTGCAGGGCCCCAGGGCTTTTGCCTTGTTGGAAATTTCTGAAACACTTATAGCCTTGTGGTAGGAAGGCAGATATAAATATCACCCTTTGAGATTCACATGGAGCACTTGTCTTCTCCCTGACCATGGTGAGGGGGTGAATTCACACTGCATATGGCTTCAGAAGGTTTACAGCCGCCATTCCTGGGCCTGAAGTCACAAAAGTAACCACTGAGCTCGCACTCAGTGGCATAGCGAGAGTGAGTGGCGCCCAGGGTGGTAGTGCCCTTACCCCACCCTCTTCTCTGCCCCCCGCTCCTTCCCAAACCCCGCCCCTGCTGTGCATGCGCCCCTTCGCCTTTACCTTTTTAATTTTCCAGGCGCGAGCAACCTCACAAATTTGCTGCCTGCATCGTGTCGGCTATCCCTCTGACATCACTTCTTAAGCTCAGGGCCCGGAAGTGACATCAGAGAGAGGTGACACCAACGTGGACAGCAAATTCGTAATGCTGCTCGCGCAGGGAAAATTACAGAAGTACGAGGAAAGGAAAGGGGCGCACACATGTAGCCGGGGGAGGGGGAAGAAAGCAGTAGGGGGCGGAGAGGAGGACAGGTGCCGGTGCCCGTACCAAGACTGCGCACAGGGCGGACCACCACCCTACACCCTCTTTGATACGCCACTGTTTGCAGTGCCCGAGACTTCCATATGGCAGTGGTCCTTGCTCCTGATTCCACATCCACAGCAGCAGTCACAGAATCCTCATTGCCTAAGTCATCCGAAATGGCAGTGGACCCTACACCTCACCCTGACAGAAAGGTAGAAGCACATGCAAAACATGGCACTGCTCACACTGGAAACCCCATGGTATCTCTGCACACCCCTGAAAGAAATGCACCTGCTGCCTACTGAAATGCCAGTGCCCACCGCATCTGTACCTCCTGCCATTGTCTACAACTAGGCCAAGTGCTCTCCCCTACCCCCACCCCAACAGAGACTCTGCTCTGCAACTGCCAGCAGCTCAGCTTGTTTTGCTTTATTTATTTTACTCATGCTCATGCAAGATGAAAGGGCATTGAACTCCGCTGTAGCTACTGATTCCAACCTTCAGTACGACTAGGGGTAACAGAGGGGTGAGGGGAGACCCGAGGGAAAGAGATCTCTGGTGTCCACATAGGCATTGCTAATTCAAGCACAGGAGCCTGGTGGCCCAGAGATGGTGGATATCCATTCCAGAAGACTGCTCTTCTGTCTAAATCCACTAGGAGAGCAACTAGAGAGCTTCTGCCTTTTCATCCTGCTACACCAGTTCCATATGCCTGCCATTCTCTTGCAGGCAGAGCACACTAGATATTGTCTAATCTAATCTAATCTAAATCTTGGGTTTATATACCGCATCATCTCCGCAGATGGAGCTCGACACGGTTTACATGGTTAGGGAAGGAACGGAACTCCAGTGGAATTATAAAAGTAAGAGAGAAGGGAGGTTAGGTGTGAGAGTGCCAGGAGCGGGACGGGGTTACGTTCTGGAGAAGAGCCAGGTCTTCAGATGCTTACGGAATGGTAGAAGGGGGCTCAAATTGCGGAGAGGGGAAGGGAGACTGTTCCAGAGCTGAGCGATTCTGAAAGGGAGGGAAGAGCCAAGTTTACCAACAAGGGAGATGCCTTTTAAGGAGGGGTAGGATAGTTTTAATTTTTGAGTGGATCTAGTGGAGGTTGGATTTGAGGAATTCCAGGATAGAGGGATAAAAGGAGGAAGGATACCGTGGAGGATCTTGAAGGTTAGGCAGGCACATTTAAAGTGGACCCTGGAAATAACGGGAAGCCAGTGGAGTTTGGATAGGAGCGGTGAGACATGGTCAAATTTACTTTTTGAGAAGATAAGTTTGGCCGCGGTGTTCTGGATTAGTTGGAGTCTGTGAAGGCTTTTCTTTGTTAGGCTTAGGTAAATGGAATTGCAATAATCCAATCTGGAGAGGATAATGGATTGTACGAGGACGGCAAAGTGTTTTTGGTGGAAGCAGGATCTCAGTTTCCTCAGCATGTGAAGGCTGCAAAAGCATTTTTTTATCAGGGAGTTGAGGTGGTCGTTGAAGGATAATGATGAATCTATGGTGATGCCCAGAACTTTGCTAGAGAACTCCAACTGTAGAGAGGAGCCTGTGGGCAGTGGGATGGAAGTGGGTAATTGATCAAGTTTAGGGCCGAGCCAAAGTAGTTTGGTTTTGGACTCGTTCAATTTCATTTGTACAGTGTGAGCCCAGGATTGAAGTTTGGTTATGCAAGAAGAAATGTTAGCTGCGAGATTGGTGAGGTTCGCGTCGGTCTCGTTGAGGACCAGGATATCGTCGGAGTAAGTGTAGAGTGTTTCTAGGGGGGATAGGTGGAGAAGATTCAGGGAGGACATATAAATGTTGAAGAGGATGGGAGATAGGGGGGAGCCTTGTGGGACTCCACAAGTCGGTTTCCATGGGGAGGAAGAGGAACCATGTTTGGTGACGGTGTAAGAGCGAGAACGTAAGAAGTTCGAGAACCAGTCAAGGACTGTAGAACTAATGCCTATCTCGGAGAGTAGGAAGATTAGAATGTCATGGTGGACAACGTCAAAGGCAGCAGAGAGGTCGAATTGAAGGAGAACGGCAAATTTTTTGTGAGAGTGAAATTGTTGGATCTTCGAGATTAGGGAGGCCAGGAGGGTTTCGGTACTGAAGTTGGGTCTGAAGCCGTATTGATAGGGTAGGAGGACAGAGAATCTTTCCAGGTAGGCTGAGAGTTGGGAGGAGACGATGGACTCTAGCAATTTGGTTAGGAGCGGAATGTTTGCTATTGGGCGATAATTGGATGGGGAGGAGGGGTCTAGGTCAGCTTTCTTCAGTAGGGGGGTCAGTGCAATGCGTCCCATTTCAGGGGAGAAGAGGCCCGATAATAGGGCAGAATTTATGAGTATGGTGAGAGAAGAGATGGCCTGTGTGGGTATTTTCTCAAATAGATAGGATGGGAATGGGTCCAAGGTGCAGTTACAGGATTTCAGTTTCAGGCAGAGTTTGAGGACCTGCGAATCGGATACTTGCTCAAAGGTAGTCCAGGATCTGTTGACTGGGACGGGGGTGGGGACCTTTGTAGTAGGATCGGGGGAGGCGGGCACAAGAGGATTGTAGGAGACTACGGGAGGGAAGGAGCTTCTCAAGGCGGTGACCTTTTCATTGAAGAAGTTTGTTAGTAGGTCCACTGATGGGGAGGAGGGAAGTATAGAAGGGTTGGTGTTGGGAGTTAAGGAGCGCCAGATATTGAACAGCATACTATTCTGGTTTTTTGATCTGGAGATCTTGTCACCATAGAAGTTTTTCCTAGCTCTTTTGAGTGTATTGTTGTAGAGTTTAATGTTGACTCTCCAGATTTGTTTATCTGCAGGGGATTTAGATTTTTTCCAGATGCGTTCCAGGGATCGACATTTTTGTTTTAGCACCCTGTGTTGTGGGAGGTACCAGGGGGCCTTACGGGAGTAGGAGATGGTTTTGGTGGACAGCGGGGCGAGAGATTGGTAGGTGGATTCTGAGAGAGTGGTCCAATTGTGCCAGTTGGTTGCAGAATCTGATGGCTTAGGCTTGGATGAGAGAGTGTCAAGAAATTTGGACCAGAACTGATCACTTGAAATTTTCTTGCGGAAAGTAATGGACTTAGAGGACTGAGGAGAGGTTCCAAGGTGAGACATGAAGATGGGGAGACAGAAGGTTCCTAGGAAGTGGTCGGATCAGGGAACGTGGTCCCAACGGATGTCATCGGTTGAAGTTTTGTAATCCGTGAGATCGAGGAAGCTGATGAGGTCTAGTGTGTGGCCTTTTTCATGGGTTGGAGAGGGGGCAGGGGGGGAGAAGCCGAGAGAGATGAGGAAATTATTGAAATCGGATGCATCTTTGCTGGAGGTGTCATCAAGGTGGAGATTGATATCTCCGATGATCAGTAGTCTTTGGAACTTAAGGAATGCGTTAGATATGGTCTCGTAAACAAGTTCGGAGGAATTGCTCCAGGGGGTGGGCGGGCGATAAAGTAATAAGATACCTAGTGGGTGTAGATGGAGCTCATCATTGATTGAGGCTAGCATATATTCTAGTGAGTGTTGGCTGCCTTTTTCGAGAAGTTCAACATTGAAGAAAGATTTGAAGAGGAGTGCCAATCCGCCTCCTTTTCAGTTTAGTCTAGGAGAAAAGAGGCCTTGGTAGCCCTGGGGGCAAATCTCGTTTTGTGTAAAATATTGTCACCAGCGGGGTCAGGGCAATGCGTCCCGAGCCGCTGGGACACAGAAGTTTTGGCTCATGTGAGCTGCGGCTAGCAACACAGGGATAAATAAGCCAGGGATTTGCCAAACAGACAGAAAAAAAAACACACTGCAAAGTTGGTAAATAAGAAAATAAAAAAAAACTGGACTGGATTTAATTGTGCAATTTCCACAAACAAAAAAATGGTTGCTTTACCTATCAACTTTCCACCAGTCTTCAACATAAAGTAATCAAAGAAACTAAACTTGTCAGGTAATAGCCACCAATACATAAGTCCTTGAATATCAGGATTAAATAAACTCAACAGTTCTAGTGCAGTGTAATATTCCTCAAAAAGAAAAGAGGTTTCAAAACTCCAAAACTAGAAACCTTAAATCTCAGCAAAAAGGATTCTTTTTCTTTGTAGCAAGACTTCCAAACAAGAAAGGTTCTCTGTACATTCCAAATATAGTCTCAGCCTAAGTCCATAGTCTTTACCAAAAAGACTTCTGTCTCAACCAGTGCCACGGCACTGATTCTTCCAGCCGCAGTAGTGCTGGGGAAGGTGGTGTGCTCCATGTGCTGGAATATTGCCAAGATATGGCCCTCTATCCCTCCACATTTAATGTGGGCAAACCCCCCACCACCTTCAAACAAACACAGGCAGACTTGCTCAAAAATAGGCCTTAAATCAAAAACTTGTACATTTGTAATCCATAGTTATAGTATTAGTCACTTGCCTTTGGCTAGCAGACTTCCATGGGCTGTGTGCTGGCAGGTACCTCAGTGAAAGACTCCGATTCAAAATCCAGTTCCATATCTTGGAACTCTTCGCAAGGATTCTCAGGTGCCTCTGCCCCAGCCTCTACCAGCTCCATCTGCTCAGGAACAGCATAGTTTTGCAGAGCTCTCAGCCTTGAGCTTTGCGACTGCTTGCTTTCGCTGCCTGCTTGCTTCTCCCCCTCCAGCCATGCAGACCTGAGGTTTAGGAGCTGGGGACCACGCCCCAAACGCTCAGGTGTGCCGGATATCCTGACTTCCTTTCCCTTCCTAGCTGGGGGAAGGGAAATCTGCCTTCTGGCACTTGCACTCCCTCTGCTGGACACAGGAGTAATAGTAGGCAAAAGGATATCTTGTGGATTACATAGAGCAGCTTGAGCACCCTCTGCTCTAACAGTGGGATTTCTATTAGGAACAGCCCTAGCAGGCATACCTTGCATATCACAATATCCATTCAGCTACACTCTCATATCAAAACTTGAACTGTCTATAGAAATTGATCTCTGCCTCCATCTTCTGGTGGGGAAACATAGTACCCTCATCTATATTGGTCGGGTAGGATAAGACAGAACAATAAATACACTAATAGAATGTGCATAAAAAACACAATTATAAGCTAGCATCTCAAGAATATCCATCTCATATTTACAGACCAGTCAGCATTTAGGAAGAACTACAACAGTAGAAAGAGTTCAGCCTGTCAAGAAAACATTCAGCTAAGGAATATGCACAAATATACAGCAGTTTCCAAGCAAAGAGATCAGTTACTAGCAAGAAATTCTAAGAATAACTGTCCTCACCTCAGTCCTGAAATGATTCCACTGCCTGGTGCAAAACTAAAAACTTCTTGGGCCTGCCTTGCATTTCCTAATATGTCTGTGAATACCTGCACACCACAACCAGGGTGTCTGATCTCCCACAATTTCCTGGTTGCATTAAAGACTGTAGAATCCAACACTTGGTATGGAATTGGTCTGTCACTTTGGAATTGTTCTAGGAGATCAAAAGTCAAATTGAAGAGGAAGCAGAAAAAGCAGCACATCTCTTCCTTTCTCACTTAAAACAATGTGAGCATGGGACTAGGACAGTGGTCTCAAACTCAAACCCTTTGCAGGGCCACATTTTGTATTTGTAGGTACTTGGAGGGCCTCAGAAAAAATAGTTAATGTTTTATTAAAGAAATGACAGTTTTGCATGAGGTAAACTCTTTATAGTTTATAAATCTTTCCTTTTGGCTAAGTCTTAATAATAATATTGTCATTTATAGCTAAGGAGACATATGATCAAGAAGCTGTTTTATTTTACTTTTGTGATTATGATAAACGTACCGAGGGCCTCAAATAGTACCTGGCGGGCCACATGTGGCCCCTGGGCCGTGAGTTTGAGACTACTGGACTAGGAGGAGGACAGTGGCATACAACATCCTGGTCCACCTCCTCTTCCTCTCCTGCAAGGGGGGGGGGGGAAGATTAGAAGAAGATGCAGGGAAAGAGACAGGGAGAAGGAGCAGGAGTAATAAAGAGATCAGAGGTGAAATGCAGGAGAGAAGAAGAGAGAATCCTGAAAAAGAGAGTGAGGTATAAAGGTAATAGGACTTGATATACTGCTTTTTCTGTGTGATTATAATCACAGCAGTTTACATATTTTAGACAGGTACTTGTTTTGTACGGGCAATGAAGTGTTAAGTGTGCAGAGTCACAAAGAGCTACAGTGGGAATTGAACTCAAGCCTTAGGGTGCTGAGGCAGTTGCTCCATCTGCTAGGTCACTCCTCCATTCTGATTAATCACTATTCTAATCTGTTTTTGGCCACATGCCAGTCTATTGTACTCCTTTTTGATCCCTTCTCTCTCCTTACACCTTTCCTTTCCTTCCTTCCTCATAAGGTTAGAAGATTAGAGATTAAAAAAAAAAATAATATGGTTTTGAAAATTCACCGTTCCAAAAATGTCACTACAACCTGTTTGCAGCCTGACCTGCCTCAGATTTTCATGCAAATATCGAGCTTCTGTAGCAGAATAATCATTCCATGGTTGTCCTGTGATAAGTCTGTGATCTATAATGTAAAGTTGCTCGATAGCTTTTATTTTCTCTCATGCGATTCAGAAACTGGCAAGTTGGACAAGCTGCCACATTAAGTACAACAGGCACACACTCTAAGGTATGGGAAAAGACGAAGCCATCTCGGAAGAATTTAGCGCTAGAAATGTCATCGGTCATCTTGGTTTTCAATTCCCTGCTCCGAGAAAGAGAAGACAATAGCTCTTCTTATCATTTATTAGCCCAGCAAAATAATGAACTCTCAGGACACAGCCAAACAAAGCTGCCGGCTCTTTGGTATTTCATTTGGGTTTAGAACAAAGCACAAATTACAATACTTTAACAATACAAAAGAAGCAACCGTTTTCATTCCTTGTTCAGCTGAGGGAACCTTTACATGTTACAATAAAAAATAATTATTCAGGTACAAAGCGCTGCATTCTGTTTTTCCCATGGCATAGTGACATTAAAACGCTTCCAGAGGAGGAAGTGTGCAGGGATCAGGAGTCTGGGTTACAGCTTTCTGCATGGGGAGGGAAATGTATTTTGATTATTAAAATTACTTAATTATAATTTTATAAACACATAATTGTCTTCCTGTATTAATAATTGGGGGGGGGGGGGAGAAAATGATTGTTTTATGTATAAATTGTGTATTTAATAGTGCGTTTTATGAAATATTTATGTTCAAGTAATTGTATTGCACTGTCAAAGTTTAAAAATCAATAAAGATTTATTTAAAAAAAAAAGAACATTTTGTTCCTTCATTACTACTGCTTATAATTTCTACAGTGCTACTAGACATATGCAGTGTTGTACACAAAACATGAAAGAGAAAGTCCCTGCTCAACAGAACTTACAATCTATTCAAGGCACAAATAGGATAATAAAGGAATAGGGGATTACTTATTGAGGGAATGCTTAAACAGACATGGGTACTGAAAAGGTGAATAGGAGACAGGAGTTAAAAGCAGCCTCAAAAAACTGGCCTTTTAGCCTAGATGTGAACAGAGACAGAGCTTGACGTGCCAACTCAGGAAGTCTATTCCAGGCTTATGGTCTTGCAACAATAACAGGAACAAACTCTAGAGTTGAAAGTGGAGAAGAAGATACGTTCTTTTTAAAGTTCCCCTGTAAGTGCTTGATACACTTACAAAATAAGGATTATAATTTTTTGGAACCAACACAATTAGAGTTATTCTTACAGGGTAATGAGAAATAATTTGAAGTGATTATTCTGATTTTGAGGGTCTTTTTAATATTTTTCAGTGCCGAGAGTTTAAAGAAAATTCCTTGTGAGTCTGGTTTGTCCCATTTGGAAATTTTTTTTTTTTAATTTGCCTTTATTGTATACTTTTGAAGTTGAAACAGTCTTCTCTCAATAATGTGGGCTTGATGGTTTTTGGAAAATCTTTTTGTATCATATTTATTTGATTGTTTCCTGAAATATTTATACGATTCAGCATTAACTTTTAACCAACTAAGGGCTAGATTCACTAACCTGCCCAAATTGGAACAATCCATTTCCGATTCAGGCACGTCCGACGAATTCACTAACCTAAAATATGCAGATGGGGCAATCGGAGGAACGCCCTCCCCCCCCCCCCCTCCATCTGCCTGCATGGATCCCATCCTAGCCGCGACTTTTTTTTTTTAACTTTAAACTTCAGGGCCTGATTCTCCTGCTCCTATGCTGCCACGGCGGCGGCGGCGACCTCTTCACTCCTTCCCTTCAGTGCAAGCCCGCGTGTTTAAAGCTGGCGCTGCACTGCGGCGTACAGCCCCACTTTAAAACCATGGGCTTGCACTACGGGGAAGGGTGGCAGAGATCAGGAGAGTCAGGGCTAGTGAGTTTTAGCTGAGCTTCCTTGTGCATGGAGAGCGCCTGGCGCTCATCCCAAAACTGTTGCAAACTTTTGATCAACAGGGAGCCCGAGTTTGAACAGGGGGAGTTTTAGCCGAGGTGAGCAGGAGAGTCGGGGTGAGCAGGCAGGAAAGATCGGGGCAGGCAGGCAGGGGGTTCGGGTTTAGGGCAGGCAGGGGGTTCGGGTTTAGGGCAGGCAGGCAGGCGTGTTCGGGGCAGGCAGGCAGGCTCGTTTGGGGCTGCAGGAGATGGGGCTGACAGGTTAGAAAGCAGGACGGCAGAAGGCAGGGCAGTCGCAAAGGGCTTCAGCGACTGGTCCTGAGCAGTCGCTTTTTGCGAGCCCAGTCGGATAGAAAAAAGTTTAGTGAATCGCGTCCCTGCCTACTTTGCATGCAGTTCCCATCATTTGCATGTGCACACCGGGAGCGGATGGCTACACAGGTTAGTGACTACTGCAGGAGGGAAATCTGGTCGCTAAGGGCTTGCAAACCGATCGGTACCCAATCGGTTTGCTTAGTGAATCTAGCCCTAAATTCCTTGCCTGAAACGAGAATAACCTATCAAAAAAATTTTGTATCAACATTCCTTAACAGAAGGGAAAATAAAATAAGATAAAAGGCGTTGGGGCCATTTTGATATAGCCAGTTCAAAGTGATCCTTCAGATAATTTGCAGTAGTACCATACAGCACCTTGTAACATAGTGATCCAAACTTGAAAACAACCCTGGCTTCTATTGAAAGCCAGTGCAGTTTTCTAGAAAAAGGAGTAACATGATCCGATTTTTTTTTCAGATTAAAAATTAACATGACAGCTGCATTCTGATTCAATTGCAATCTATGCAGATTACTCTTTAGACCAGCATAATAAATAATGTTGCAATAGTCAAGGGAACTAAGAAGCAAGGACTACACCAGCAATCGAAAAGCAGAGTGGTCAAAGTAGGAACGTATGGAGCGTAAATTCCAAAGTATGTAGAAGCACTTCCAGACTAGCTTATTAGTATGTTCGTTCATAGATAAATCTGAATCTAATGTGATTCCTAAGATCTTAATAGTCAAACTTAACGTATAGGCAATTCCATTTATTAATATATCCTGAACATTGGTCTTTTTACAAATAAGAAAAATTTTGTCTTATCCTTGTTAAGTTTTAATTTAAATTCCAGCATCCAACGTTCTATAACCAGCAATACTGCAGATATTAACTGAGATATTTGCGAGAGTGCATTTGGAACAGGGATTACCATAGTTATATCATCAGCATAACTTTACTAATTGACATTCGGGTCAGACAGTCTGGATCCAAGAGAACTCAAATAAACATTAAAAAGTAAAGGAGAGAGAGAGGAGCCCTGCGGAACTCCACATTGATTACTCCATACATCAGAAAGAGCATCTCTCAAAAAGCACTTGGTAAGTGCGTGTGATCAGAAAATCCTGAAACCAATTGTAAACCTTGCCAGAAATTCCAATCCCGTCCAAACTTTTTAACAGCTGCACCATGCAACCACAAATCAACAAAACAATGCAAAAATCATTCGCGGTCATGAGAAACCTAAGACAAGTTCGAAAATTCTTCAACAGAAAACATTTCCAGCTCATGGTCCAGTCCCTAGTCCTAGGTCTCCTTGACTACTGCAACATCCTCTATCTCCCCTGCCCCGTAACAATGATATAACAACTACAAATGGTAGAAAACACAGCCCTGAGACTAATCTATTCACTAAGAAAACACGACCACATCACCGAGGCATATCTCGACTCACACTGGCTCCCAATTCAAGAAAGAATACTATTTAAATTCTACTGTCTATTATTTAAATCCATAAATGGTGACAGCCCAGCCTACTTGAACAACCGCCTAATCCAAACTACCACAACCAGACACAGGAGAACCCAGACACCATTCACATACCCTCCAATCAGAGACATCAAACGGAAAAAACTGTTCGATGGCCTTCTAGCCACATAGGCAGCAAAACTAGATCACCAATCACCAAAACTCTCCAATCTACTAATCGTAACCCCAGTGATCCAGTGTGTCAAAGGTCGATGACGCACCAAGCAACACTAACAGTCTGGCCTTCTGCTTGTCTAAACTTAATCTAACGACTGAAAAATCGAGACCAATACATTTTTGGTACTTTAGCTCCTCAAAGCCATGAGATGGGAGAGGCACTTTGTTGTTAAGTGGGTCATGGGGGATTCCTTTAGAAAATTATTGATCTATAAAAGTCATAGAATATTGAGCAGTATCCTCAACCTCACATTATATCAGATACCAAACAAGTAAAAAAAAAAAAAAGCTATTTAAAATTTAATTAATTTAAGCATTTCCATTCCACTAATCCTATTGAGTTCAATGTGTATTACATGGGACATAAAAATACAGAGCAAAGCCAGAAAAAAAGCCAAGGTTGCTTAATAGTAGGGGCTCTATCAGACTCTGTTGTCCTTCCCCATGGCCTGGTATCTCACTCTATCCAGTTCTGGGTCCAGCATCTTTCCCTACACCCGCCTCCTCCATTCTTCAAATGTTCAGCAGGTCACCAAAAGTAAAAACACTACACACAGGCCTTTTCTGGTTAACCCCAACCCCTTCCCTCTGCCATATACCACCCACAGGAAGCTGCATCAGAAAAGATGGTACGTGAAAGTAGGATGGCATCATATGACCAGAAGAGACCTGTGTGTAGTGCTTCTGCTATGGCGACCCAGCATGTTTGGAGGAAAGGAAGGTAGAAATGCCAGACCTCAGATGGGGAGGGAGGGAGAAGAGAAAGATGCCAGTCCCACAGTGAGAGAGGGGATAGTAGTAGAGATGCCAGACCCATGATGGGGAGAAATAGAAAGATGAAGGACCTTTGATGGGACGAGTGAAAGATGCCAGATGTATGATGGGGGAAGGAGGGAGGGAGAGATACCAAATCTGAGGTGAGGGGAGAGAGATGCCAGATTTGGGGCAGGGAGAGATACTGACACTAGGGTGGGGGAAATATGACCTCTAGTGATAGTCACACCATTCTAGATATAGCACCAGCCAGGCAGAAGCTGAGGATTGATCCTGCCTGGCAACCACCGGACCACCAGGTAAGGGCTCCGAGGCCCTCTCTAGGGGTAGGGGGGGCCTTGTAGATTGAAAGATGCTGTGGGGGGGAGGGGGCTGAGAACATGAGGGAAGGATGCTGCATGGGAGAGCTGAGATCAGAAAGGAAGGATGCTGCATGTTGGGAGAGTGGCAGAATGGGGGGGGTGTCAGTTGCAGCCTTGCGGCCCCTGTACACATTGGACTCAGAAGCTTTGCAGCCTTGTTCTCACAGGCACATAGAATAACACTGCTGTAAATAGGATTACATATAAAATTGCCCTCTTGACCTTTAAAACTATGCAAACTAATGCCCCGGCTTTCATAGACAGATTCTTGATTCCCTATGACCCTCCCAGAGCCTTAAGATCAACCTCACAGCATTCCCTTAATATCCCACCCTTGAAGATAATTGGCACTCGTCTTACCCTTATTTTTTCAGCTACTGCCCCTTTAATCTGGAACTCTTTCCCTCTATAGCCAGTGGTTCCCAAACCTGTCCTGGAGGACCCCCAGGCCAGTCGGATTTTCAGGATAACCCTAATGAATATGCATGAGAGCGATCTGCATATAATGGAGGTGCCAGGCATGCAAATCTGCTCCATGCATATTCATTAGGGCTATCCTGAAAACCTGACTGGCCTGGGGGTCCTCCAGGACAGGTTTGGGAACCACTGCTCTATACCTAAGAGCCAAACGAAACTTGCAAAAAATTAAAAAGCACTCTAAAATGTTTCCTTTTTAAAGATGCCTATAACTGACAATCATACATAATAATAAGAAGCATAATAACTTTATTTTTGTATCCCGCCATACCCGGAAGAGTTCTAGGCGGTTCACATCAATTAAACAAGGTTACAAGTGGTTTACATCAGTTGAGCGGGGTTACAAGCAGTTCAATAACAAATTGATCAAAGTTGCCAGAGGGGGGTGAGGGAAGGATGTAGAGGGGAGAGGCGTTGTTAGATAGAAGGGGCGTTGGGATCCTGGTCTTGGAAGAGGCGGGTTTTGAGTAGTTTTCTAAAGCCGAGGTAGTTGGGGGCCTTGAGGGCCATTTGGGATAACCATGGGTTTAGCTTAGTGGCTTGGAAGGCGAGGGTTTTGTCGAGGAATTTTTTAGAATGGCAAAGTTTAAGGGAGGGGTAGGCGAATAGTTGGATTCTGCGGGAGTCCTTGATGCTGTGATTCAGGGCGAAGTGAGGGATGATGTAGCTTGGGGATAAACCAAATACTGTTTTATAGCAGAAGCAGGCGAATTTGAATAGGACTCTGGATTCTAATGGCAACCAATGGAGTTTGTGGTAGAAAGGGGTGATGTGTTCCCATTTTTTCAGGCCGAATATGAGGCGGACAGCAGTGTTCTGGATCATTTTGAGTCTCCTGATGGTTTTTTTTGTGGAGCTTAAGTAAATGATATTGCAGTAGTCCAATATGCTAAGGATGGAGGATTGTACTAGCAGGCGGAATGAAGTGTCGTCAAAGTATTTTTTTATGGTGCGGAGTTTCCAAAGCACCGAGATACTTTTTCTGACGGTATTGTCCGTGTGTTTGTCAAGGGATAGATGTTTGTCTAGTGTGACGCCCAGTATTTTTAGGTTTTGTTCAAGGGGGAAAACGGATCCTTTTACTTGAATTGTGGTGTCTTTGATTTTATCTTTGGGGGTTGCTAGGAAGAATTTTGTTTTATCCGGGTTTAGTTTTAGTCTGTATGATAACATCCAGTGTTCTATCTGATTGAGTATGCTTGAAAGGAAGGTAAGGAGCTCTGATGTGAAACTGGTTAGCGGGATGATTATAGTGATGTCATCTGCGTAGATAAAAAATTTGAGCTTGAGGTTTTGCAGAAGGTTTCCTAGGGAGGCGAGGTAGACGTTGAACAGGGTGGGAGTCAGGGGGGAGCCCTGTGGCACGCCACAGGAGTTCTCCCAGCTATATGAGAAGGCGTCATTTTTGAATACCCTGTATGATCTGTTCCGTAAGAACCCGTGGAACCAGTTAAGGACCTGGCCCGAGATGCCTATGTAGGTGAGGCAGTCAAGGAGAATGTTGTGGTCGACCAGGTCGAATGCACTGCTCAGGTCGAGTTGTACAATCAAGGCGCTGGAGCCTTGGCTGAAGAGTGTGTGAAGGTGGTCTAGGAGAGAGGCTATAATGGTTTCGGTGCTGTGGTTGGAGCGAAAGCCTGATTGATTGTCATTTAGGATATTGAATTTATCAAGGTATGTGGTAAGTTTGGCATTAACCAGCCCTTCTGCTATTTTGGTGAATAGTGGGATGCTTGCGATCGGTCTGTAGTTGGACGGGATATTGGGTGGTTCTTTTGTGTTTTTTATGATTGGGGTGATCGAGATGTGGCCTTGTTCTGCTGGGAAGCTTCCGGTAGATAGTAGGAGGTTAACCCATGCCAGCATATTTGCTTTGAAGTGGATTGGAGCCGTTTTCATAACGTTAGGGGGGCAGGTGTCTAGTCTACAGAAGGAGTTGGTATATTTGTTATAGAATTTGTTGAAGGATTGCCAATTGATAGTAGTGAATTGATCCCAGTTTAGGTCTGCTCTGGACCCCGGGTCTGGTTTGGAACTGTTGTTGTCTTGGAGGGTTGGAAAGTCCCCGTGGGGATTGGCAGGGGCAGTTATCGAAGATCTTAGTTTCAGTATTTTGGAGTTGAAGAAGTCGGCTAGGGAGTTGGCGGTTAGTGTGAGTAGATACATGTATCTACTCCAGCAATTTTTAACTTTTTTCCCATTTCTACTCCAGCAATTTTAACTTTTTCCCATCTCCTATTGTATTTTCCTTCTATGTATTCTTTCTATAAAAATTGTGGTTCTCCCCCCCCCTTTTCCCATTGTTCATGTATGTCCAATAATTAGTTTATGTATGTCTAATAAGTTGAAATGTTTATCTTCCAGCTATTTTTTAAATATTTTGTACAACGCTTTGTACTCCTAGATAAGCGTTTAATCAAAAACTTAAATAAAGATAAAAGAAGCATTATTTGTTTTTTTACCAGGAGTGGGAAATAAAGGTGGAAAAATACAAAGTGATGCACATTGGGAAGAATAACCTGAATCACAGTTACCGGATGCTAGGGTCCACCTTGGGGATTAGCACCCAAGAAAAAGATCTCGGTATCATCGTAGACAATATGATGAAACCTTCCACCTAATGTGCGGCTGCAGCCAAAAAAGCAAGCAGGATGCTAGGAATTATTAAAAAAGGGATGGTTAACAAGACTAAGAATTTTATAATGTCCCTGTATCATTCCATGGCACGACCTCGTCTGGAGTATTGCGTTCAATTCTGGTCTCCTTATCTCAAGAAAGATATGGCAGCACTAGAAAATGTTCAAAGAAGAGCGACCAAGATGATAAAGGGGATGGAACGCCTCTTGTATGAGGAAAGACTAAAATGGTTAGGGCTCTTCAGCTTGGAAAAGAGACAGCTGAGGGAAAATATGATTGAAGTCTACAAAATCCTGAGTGGAGTAGAACAGATACAAGTGGATCGATTTTTCACTTTGTCAAAAATTACAAAGACTAGGGGACACTCGATGAAGTTACAGGGAAATACTTTTAAAACCAATAGGAGGAATTTTTTTTTTTCACTCAGAGAATAGTTAAGCTCTGGAACGCATTGCCAGAGGATGTGGTAAGAGCGGATAGCGTAGCTGGTTTTAAGAAAGGTTTGGACAAGTTCCTGGAGGAATTAAGTCCATAGTTTGTTATTGAGAAAGACATGGGGGAAGCCATTGCTTGCCCTGGATCAGTAGCATGGAATATTGCTACACCTGTAGTGACCTGGATTGGCCACCGTGAGAACAGGCTACTGTGCTTGATAGACCTTTGGTATGACCCAGTAAGGCTATTCTTATGTTCTTATATGTGATAAATTGCAATCTTTTGATGAATTCCCCCCTTGGTCTGGAAGGCCCTTCTAGTATATCTTGAAACCACTGAGGAAAAAAAATAAAGACTTTTCTGTTTCAGGATACTTTTAAATCATAATTAATACTTTGTTCCTGCATTTGTCTTCTCCTGGGGAATTGCCATAAAATTATTGCTGGTTCTGCTGCTAAATTTGGCTGTCTGCCTCTTTACCCTTACCTTTAGTATTTTACTTTCTTTTCTTGTAATCTACAAACTCCTCCGAATAGATGGTGTATCAACCATTTAATAATCTTGAAAGAAAAAAAACTAACAGCCAGTTACTTTTTTTTTTTTTCATTTAAGGAACTGGAGTCTGCAGTCTATCCAGATTGTTTGTTTCAGTTACAGCATTCAGTTAAAAGAAGACACCGGTTTGTCAAGTTTGATGGTTCTCAAACCACCACCAAGAGCCAATCCTGACTGAGCTCAAAGCCCCAAAAGAGGAAGAGGAAACTGTCTGCCCTTCTACTAATGCTCTACATCTGTTTCCACTTCTGATGGTTTTTATACAAAGCGCTATTTCAGTCTTTTGAAGCAATATTTGATGAAGTTCAGACTAACGTGTTCAAACTCCGGCTGCATTTACTCAGTTTACATCTGACATACTCTGCATTGCTACTAAGGAACTGAAATAAAGAGCAGCTGCAGTGGTTTAGTGCTTTCTGCAAAGCTGTTACAGTCACACTATTTAGCTAACAAGAAAATGTGCTAATTATTTACCCTCAAAATTCTCAAATGAGAAAACCAAATGGGTAATATTGCAGATAAGAATCCTTTTTTTTTTTATCAAGGTATGCTCATCCTTACATGTGGTAGATCAGAAATGTCTCAATTTGTACACTTAGGTGAGACGCTGATGAACTTTTTAGACTCATTTCATATTTTTAAACATTCCAAAGAGTTTCAGATGGACCAGCATTAAATTTAAAAAAAACCCCAAAAAAACCACTTCTGTTTCATCTTTGTATAATAAGCAGTAGGCCTCCAAATAAATTTCTGGAACTTCTATTTGGTTTTATTTATTCAGGTTTGTTAATTGTGTCTACATGGATACCTGAAGTAATTTGCAATACAATAATAATCACAACATATTTAAAGATGTAAATCCCACTCATATGCTGGGAAGCTAAATGAAGGAAGCAGCTAGACTACCTGGTAAAAGTTGGGGCAGCCATTTTCAGTGAGCGGCAGGAGCAAGTGGGGTTTGCTCTTGCATCAGGGACCACTAGATCACCTGAGATAGTAAGTAGGCCTGAGGCAACTTTCTGAGAGTTCGAGGCGGGGGGGGGGCTAGGAATGGAATCGGAGCTAAGCACACCAGGATAGTTTGCAAACTCTTGTTCGGATCCTGGCTGACTCGTATAAGTATCTTATGTGGTTTCTGGTTGTGTATCGGTTGGGCCCTGCATAAGTGTTGGCAGATTGTAGCGGTTCATTCAGGCCTAGATATTCAATGCTGGCAGGGCTACTTTAATTGGTGATGGTCAGCATTTTAAAAAACACTGACCACTACTGGCTGAATACTGACCAGCAGTGAATCTTACAGCTATTTGCTATATGGTGTTCATTATTTCTCAATGTTGGAACAAGCACAGAGGGATTAAACCAGCAGTCTTTTTTGGTTCTATTTTTGTTGACCTGAATCAATGTAATAAAGATGAATATACTCCCTAGGTTGATGCTTCTGATGCTCCTGTGTATTATGTCAGTCAACTTCTTTGTGCAATTAGATAGGGTTAAATATGACATCAGCTGTATACGTTTTGTTGGAATATAATACATTTTCTGCTATTGTTTTTTTGAAGATGACCGACAGGAATTCTCTCTTATATTTTTCTAGTATGCACCCATATCTCATGAATGGATCGTTTTCATAATTTCTGTGAAGGAATTATGTTCAAAATTTGAAGATAGAGGTTATCCTTCTAAAGTTGAGAGAAATGCTGCTAAATAAGCTTTTTACAATCCCCACAAGGAATTATTGCAATATTGAGCCAAAACTTATCAAGATGTTTTGACACTGGTATCTATATACACTTCTCTATCTGATAAACTACGAAAGATTGTTAATCTCTTTCTATTTTAAAAATGCTTGAATGTTTTGAAAGAACTGATAATTTTTTCATATGAATGGAACAGGAATCTTCAAGATTGAGCCGTTGTGATGTCTGGAATCGCTCTCATCGTCTACTCTTCTAACTGCTGGACACTGTGCTGTCCTGTAATGTCTGAAGCAGACCGATTTGTGCACGTTCAAAAAACTGGTCAATTTTGTGTGCTCAGAAATTCAACTACGTGTCAGTCTGAAGGAGTGATATATTAGATCCAATGCCTCTGTAGTCTTTTACATATTGGGCAGACGTTTCACTCCCTGAAGATTAGATATTATAGAACATCATTCATGAATGAATACTGGGAAAATGGAAGCCCCCATTGTAGCTTATTGTTAACAAAAATCAGCATCAGTCTGACTCACTATAATGTGTAGTGTTGGAGCAGATACAGCAATCAAAGCACCAGGATGATTTTAAGAAACATTTAGTTCAACAGGAACAAAACTGGATTTTTTTTTAATTTTTTGTTTTTTAATCTATGGAACTGTTTGGGCAAGCAGTGGCTTCCCCCCATGTCTTTCTCAATAGCAGACTTTTCCTCCAGGAAATTGTCCAAACCTTTCAGTAGCTGCTTCATTCCCCTCTCTCCCTCTCCTCCAGCTCTTGAATTCCCCCCTCCCCAGTAGCCTGCAAACATGCTCCCCGCTCTACCTCACCTTTGCAGACAGCAGCACTGGCCCCGCTGACTTCCCTCTGTGCATCCCACCCTCACTGACATTACATCCTGTTTCCTCTCTGGTGGGACACAGCAGAGGGAAGCCGGCAAGACCAGTGCATGCAGTGTATGTGCATCACTGCTGCTGTTGCCAGCAAAGGTGCTGAGGTAAAGTGGGGAGGGGAAGTTCAGAGAGCGAAGAGTTGCAGAGCTGCCAGTGGGAACAAATGCCAGATCTGGAAAGTGGATGAGAGGCAGAGAGATGCAGGACAAAGGAGAACGGGAGTTTTGAAAGGCGCACCCAAAATGACAAGTCTGGCTATACCCCTGATTGCTCTATATAAGATACAGTAGTTGCATTTTCACAAACTGAGAATATTCCATACTTTTTTTTCTACCTTTATTGTTTGAACAATTTATTTTTCCATTTAACTTGGCCCCAGAGTCTCTTTTCTAGCATTTTTCTGTGTCTTTTGTCTTTGCAGGGTCTTCTGCCCATCTGACATTTCTCCACTCTCCATGCCCACCATTTCTCTTCTCTCTGCACCTCTATTTGTCCTGTTTAGCATCTCCCTTCAGTGTTCCTGACTTTATTCTACCCCCAAGTTCAGCATCTGCCCTCCTGTGTCCCCATTTCTCACCTTTTCCAGCATCTGCTCTCCCAATGCCCACCCCCCCCCCCCAACACACACACACATACTTTTCCTTAGGTTGCATTTTTCCCAGACCCACACAGTTACTCTCCATCTTTTTGCAGCTTGTATTCCCTCTGCCTGTTCTTCCGCTATCCCAGATCATGTCTTTATTTATTTCTTTCTTTTATTTCTTTTCCCCCTACAACCTAAGCAGAAGACAATAAAACAAACACAGAATATTTCACATAATCTTCACAATGAAACAAACTGCAACAAGTAACCCTACTATGTTTATGTTTATTTCTCACCCACCCTTATCCAGGCCGAGTTAGACATAAATATACAAAATAAAAGATTTACATTTATCATACAAAACACTTCAAAGACACACTATAACAAATTACATACTTACATATCAAATCAAATTACATATAACATACACGTCGCATCAACAACGAAAACCCACACGTATATCAAAATATAAAATTCCATAAGGCATAAAAGATGCCTCAATAACAGACATCAAATAACCAAATAAAACAAACCAGACCATTGAACACCTCCATGATCAGCATTCAGCATTCAAGAGTCATCACTCCTTCTCCCTCAGCCAGACTCAGACCCTATATTTCATTTTACAGAACAATTGTCTTTTCAGCAGTTTCTTAAAGTTCTGAACATTTTGCTGCTGGCCAATGTATCCTGGAAGATTGTTCCACTCCCAGGGGCCGGTGCAGTGAAAGACACTGTTTCTGGAAGAGGAAAGCCTTAACTCCCGCACAGATGGTAAAGACAGATCACAATGCTCAATTGAGCGGAACAGTCAAGCCGGCTCACGCAGCAAGATGCTCTGGGCCAGGTGTTTAGGGGCTAACTTCTCTAAGCACATTAAGACATTCACCAGTAACTTGTACCGGATCTTATCCTTTACTTTCAGCCAATACAACCTTCTGTTACATGCTCACGTCTGTCCAATTTAAACAGAGAGCACACCACTGAATTTTGGGCCACCTGAAACGCCCCCAAGACTGATCCTGGTACTCCCAAGAACACCAGACTGCAATAGTCAAAAACGGACAAAACCATCGACTGTAACACCATCCTAAACAATGCGGCCTCTAAATAAGCTCTCTCATTCCTTAGCTAACCGAAGATGAAAATACACCTTCCGAACTACAGCAAGCACCTGCCCTCTCATAGGGCTCCTTTTACAAAGGTGCACTAATATTTTTAGCGCATGCACCAAAAAACTACTGTCTGCTCAAGAGGAGGCGGTAGCGGCTAGCGCGCGTGGCATTTTAGCGTGCGCTATTCCGCACGTTAAGGCCCTAACGCACCTTTGTAAAAGGAGCCGATAGTGAGTCCCGAATCCAAAAGCACACCAAGATACTATGGGCTCCTTTTACAAAGGTGCGTTAGGGCCTTAATGCGTGGAATAGCGCATGCTAAAATTCCGCATGCGCACTAGCTGCTATCGCCTCCTCTTGAGCAGGTGGTAGTTTTCAGGTAGCACGCGCTAATCCAGTGTGTGCGCTAAAAACGCTAGCGCACCTTTGTAAAAGGAGCCCTATATCATTGCCTCTTCTAAATTTTAAAATATAAAATCTCATAAAGACATTTCAATCATAAAGGAATATTTAATAACATTTCGCTCTAGAAAAAAAGCTCATATGAATAAGTAAGTTTTCAATTCCTTTTTTAAAAGATTTTAACTCCCTATATAATCTCAAATGACATGACAACTGATTCCACAATCGTGGACCTGCAACTGAATTTGCTGTTGTCTGTGTTCTTTTATAAATTAGTCTCCCCATCTGACTCAATCGACAATCGCACTGCTGTTTCAGATCTTAATGACCCTGTTGGCAGGTACTTCCTCAGTGCATGTGTTAAATACCAAGGTGCTGTGCCATAGATGGTTTGATGCACAATTGTCAAAACTTTATATTCAGTCCTAAACTCCAGTGTAGTAGTTTTAACACTGGCAAAATATGTTCATATCTAGGTACCCCAGAAATCAATCGTGCTGCAGTATTTTGCACAACCTCCTTTCTGCATAAGTGCCGCTGAATATTGGTCCCTTAGAATTTAGGCCCCCTTTTACTAAGCCGCCGATTACCACAGCAGCCCACGGTAATCACACTGAAGCCCTTTGAGAATTAATGGGCTTCAGTGCCATTGTCGTGCAGCAGCCGCTAGCATGGCTTTGTAAAACGGCGACTTAATAAGGATATGGGGATTGCTATGCAAAATATTAGTAAGCTTTGTTGCAACATTGGGCTCCTTTTACTAAGGTGCGCTAGCGTTTTTAGCGCACACAGGATTTTAGAACGCGCTAAACCCGCGCTACGCTTTTAGAACTAATGCCAGCTCAACGCTGGTGTTAAGGTCTAGTGTGCATGGCAATTTAGCGTGCGCTATTCCGCGCGCTAAGGCCCTAACGCACCTTTGTAAAAGGAGCCCATTGTGTGATAACTAGAGTAATATTGCAATAGATGGCTTGAAATGAATATTTATCTGTGGTACTAAATAAAATAAAATAGTTACAACAAAGATATATTTTCAATGAAGACATGATCAATTTCCCAAGAGGATCAATTAACACAAGTATAAAACATTTCTAACTGCACCTGGTTACCTTGGAAGACAAAACACTATGAGCTGTACTTACAGGAGGACCTGTGAAGAAAAAGAAAAAGAAAAATTACATGAATATTTCTGGTTAAGTACACATGCAAAAGCTGAATGTGCTACAAATGGAGTTACAGGACATTCTTAGCTATAATCACCAAATGGGATATTTGATGAATTACTGTATTGGGTTAAATAATGATTGATCACATAATAGCAACCTTAAAGGGCGGAGATAGAGGTAAAGTTTTACTGAGATCAGAACAACGATGGATCTACAAATTACAGAGTTTGTCTCCCAGGGGTTTGAATTCTACCCTTGAATAGAAGGCTTTTTTTATGAATGACAGTTGTTTGAGAATTTTATCAGCCTATCTGTTGGATTTTGCATCGGCGTTACCATAATTTTTATATTATTGAAAAAAATATTTTGTGAACTACTGAACCACTCGCCCCCTTTTATAAAACCGTTGCGTGGTTTCTAGCGCCAACCATGGTGGTAACAGCTCCGACGCTCATAGGAATTCTATGAGTGTCGAAGCTGTTACCGCTGCAGCCAGCGCTAAAAAAAAACACACTACAATTTTGTAAAAGGGCAGGGGTAATTTTTTGTACCGTTGGTTCTATAATATTTTGTACTGCTGAAATAATGTTCTGTACTTCTGGAATAATAACTCTTGTTTGTTGGAGTTTGAATTTTTGAATCACTGGAGCTTTAAGAATGGCTTTTTCATAATGTAACCTGCTTGGTTTTTCACAGTGCAAACTGATTGGTTTTCATAGTGTAACCTGATTGTTTTTTTTCAACATGCATTTTGATTGGCTCTTATGGTTGTTAGTATCTCCTTAAAATGTTGCCGCCATTTTGAAAGGGGCTATGCACAGTGAGCAGCTATGTTTGCTGATGCGTTAAATCCCTTTATGCTGCATTTGCTAACATTATTGCTTATCATCCTTGGTTCCTATAATATTTTCAACAGCAAACCATTATTTCTATTTTTTAGCACTAATAAGTGTTTTTGGCGGTTCAAGCTCCTGCTGAAGCTGAATGTGAAACGGGCGTTCCATTGAGCGTCTCAACTAACCTCCTGTGCTGCTGCTACAATGTAGCTCTTATCAAGAAACAATGGTACATTTCAGTTAAGGGCTCCTTTTACGAAGCCGCGTTAGCGGCTTTAGCGCGCGTGACTTTTAATCACGTGCTACCCTCGCGCTAGCCGAAAAACTACTGCTTGCTCAAGAGGAGGTGGCAGCGGCTAGCGCGTCCGGCGATTTCGCATGCGCTATTACGCGCATTAAACCGCTACCGCGGCTTCGTAAAAGGAGCCCTAAGTTTTTAAATAATACTGTTTGTGCACTTTACTTCTTTTTAAAAAATTGCAAAATTGGGGAGGTTTTCTGATTTATGATGGGGGTGCTTGTTAAACTAGAAATTAGTACTCGAGGATTAGGGCCCGAATGTATCCCTTATTAACTCAAAACAAGCCCCACACGGACAAACGATACACACACCCAACAACACTACAAGGCCTTAAACATACAACCAACAGCATTCACACTCCCCAAAAGAAAAAGGGAAAAAGAAAAGAAGTGCCAGTTTCGATTGATGAAGTGGTGAGGATGTTTGAGGAGTATGGTGGGTCTGGAATATCTGGATGTGAAGCAATGATATGAACACCCCTGACGCAGCGATTTGATGCGAAACAGGGGGTTCCCCGTTGGGTGTAAGGACTGCCTGGCCTGGATTTGGAAGCCATTAGCAGCTAAGTTATTTTTTCTTGCTTTTGCTGTGGATGTTATGAGCTGGACTATACTGCCTTTTGTTACATTCACCCACTGATTTTCATCTGTATTAGGCGTGCAGTTTGATACCACCTGGCAGGCTACTTTAGTTGCCTTGTTTTTGGACTATTTTTCAGCATTTACATATAAACAGATAAACAGTTTCTGTAGGAGTGGAGTTTTTTAGGCCAGATGAAGCTGAACTGAGGCCTTTTTCTCCACTTCTTTTCTTTTTCCCTTTTTCTTTTGGGGAGTGTGAATGCTGTTGATTGTATGTTTAAGGCCATGTAGTGTTGTTGGGTGTGTGTATCGTTTGTCCGTGTGGGGCTTGTTTTGGGTTAATAAGGGGTGCTTGTTAAACCCATGAGGTGATCTATACAGCCCGTACTTCAGCACCAACTCAAATCTTTGCCTTTCCTGCCCAACTGTTTTTTTATTTTTATTGATTTCTCATGAGGATTGTATTGAACAACCCCAGACACAGGCGGGTATGCTGGAACACTTCGTGTTACCAGATTTTACCATTGTCAAATCCAGACCCATGTCCCCATTCCCAGGCCTGCACAGTTCCGCCCAATTCATGCCCCGTTCCACCCCAGCCGTGCCCCCCTAAACCCGTTCTCATGCTCGGAGCTGCATTGGGAGGAGTTCTGCGCACACGCAGGTGTGACACGATGATGTCACATGCATTTGTGCATGCACGTGATGTCACCGTGTTGCATCCGTGCATACGCAGATGCAGTCCCAATGCGGTTGGAAGCTAGAAGCTTTTCAAAACCCAGACAAATTGCCTGACATGCCTGGGTAAATCTGGACATCTGCTAACCCTAGGAACACAGCCCATGTTGGGTCCATCAATAAATAGAAATTTGGTTGCTAGGAACTCGAAGGCCACTTGTGCTTTTTTTTGTGCCTTTTGTTTTATTCATTTATTCAATTTCCTAGACCGTTCGCCCAGGAGAGCTCAGAACGGTTTACATGAGTTTATTCAGGTACTCAAGCATGAATCCCTGTCTGTCCTGGTGGGCTCACAATCTACCTAATGTACCTGGGGCAATGGGGGGATTAAGTGACTTGGCCAGGGTCACAAGGAGCAGCATGGGTTTGAACTCATAACCTCAGAGCGCTGAGGCTGTAGCTTTAACCACTGCCCCACTCTAGAAATCAAAATGTAGTAAAAGTAGCCAAGTACAGGACAATCAACTCATTGTGACATCACTGATGAGGTTGGCTCTTAAGCACTGATAGAATGAGGCATTCTGATGTCACAGTACCAGCTCTGGTTATCAGAGGCTGAAGCTTTTCACACTATTTATTTATTCAGTTTTCTATACCATTTTCCCAGGGGAGCTCAGAATAGTTTACATGAATTTATTCAGGTACTCAAGCATTTTTCCCTTGTGGGCTCACAATCTATCTAATGTACATGGGGCAATGGGGGGATTAAGTGACTTGCCCAGGGTCACAAGGAGCAGCGTGGGTTTGAATCCACAACCCCAGGGTGCTGAGGCTGTAGCTTTAACCACTGCGCCACACTGGTCCCTCTCTTTTTCGATTGACATGCCTACAATTAGGCACACCAATTCAGATTCACACTACTATTCTATAACAAAATCTTGGTACGCAGATGCTGTTATAGAATCAGTGGCGTAGCCCCCCCCCCCCCTCCTACCTTGCATGTACTGTTTCCCTTCCCCCATACCTCTGTAACGTTCCTGGCATGAGCAGCAACCTCCAATCTGCTGCTGCACCAGCGTCAGCTCTTCCTCTGACATCACTTTCTAGGCGCGGGTCCAGGAAGTGACGTCAGAGGAAGCACTGACGCTGGTGTGACAGCAGGTTAGGAGTTGCTGCACATGCCAAGAACGTTGCAGGGGAAGGGAAGCGGCGCCCACACATGACAGTGGGGGGTGGGGAAGAAGCATGGGGTGGAGAGGAAGGCAGATGCCTGTGCCCTCACCAAGATGGCACCTGGGGTGAACCCCCCGTCCCCCCTTCTATGCCACTGTATAGAATCAATGTTCAGTGTGTGGTATTGGTGCACCTAACTAGAGGCACCAAGTTCTAGAATTGCCCCCAATAGTATCTGTAAAGGATTTTTTTTTTTTATTCCTTCAGAAGACTATTGAAGCAAGTACATTTGGCAGAAGACAGAAGGGGGAAATTCATCAAGTGGTGTTAAGGTCTCAAGTCATGCTAAATGGCCCTTAAAATGGTTTAACAAAAAACAATGTGGAGAAATGATGTTCCTGAGATGGACTTTATTAATATTAAAATAATATTAAAACTTGGCAAAACCACATAAAAACCTCTAGGACGCAGTCCACTGAAAATCTTTGGACCCTGGACCCAACATGGTCCTTGTTTCAACAGAATGTCTTCTTCAGGGGTCCCTATGAAGTCCTATGGTAAAGATACGTGGATAAAAATGCCAGACAGAAATAAACTGATCCGTAAAAGCGGTGTGCAGGACATGGGCTCAAAAAGCCGAGTGGTTTGCCAAGTTTTAATATTATTTTAATATTAATAAAGTCCATCTCAGGAACATCATTTTGCCACATTGTTTTTATTTATTTTTGGATTTGTCTGTGGAGATCATTGGACTTAAACAGCTCTAGTGCCACTTGACTAAAAATACCATGGTGATATTTAAGTCATTGTGGGTTACACATTAATGAGATACAAAACATGTAAATGCCTGTTTTCCATTTTATTACTATGTAAATACCATAATATGACTTATGGTGATATACCATAACTAGCATTAAGGCCCCCCCCAACTCAGCCTCCTTCCCTCTTGATTCCACCTCACCCCCCCCCCCCCCTTTAGCATCTTTCATGCACAGGTCCCCCCTGCCCCCCCAAAGAGGACCTCAGGGTCCTTACCTGATAGTCCAATGCAGTGGCATAGTAAGGGTTAGAGTCGCCTGGGGTGGTGGCTCCCCTCCCTTGCCCTCTATTCCACCCCATCTCCACATGCTCCATCACCACCCCCTCTTGCCGCACACGCACGCACCGCTTCCCTTTTCCCCTACCTCTGTAAAGTTCTTGGCACGAGCAGCAACACCCAAGCTGCTGTCATGCCAGTGTCAGTTGTTCTTATGAGTTTACTTCCTAGGCGGGGTTGAGGCAGGAAGTGACGTCAGAGGAAGAGCCGACGCTGGCGGGACAGCAGTTGTGGGGTTGCTGTTCGCACCAGGAACCTTAAAGAGGTACAGGGGAACAGACCATAGTGAAAGAAGTATCTGAGAAGTTGAAATTGGGAATTATTGAAGAGTTGGCCAGAAACTGGTGGCCATCGTACTGGTGCTGAAGCCGGAAAAGAGCACCTGATTTTATATTAATTTCTGGAAGGTGAACACTGTCTCCAGACTAGAGGCTTATCTAATGCCAAGAGTCGATGAGCTCAAGAGGTTGGGAAGAGCTCAGTTCATCTCAGCCCTGGACCTAAGGGATATTGGTAGGTACCCCTTACTCCAGCAGCAAAGGAGAAGACAGCCTTTTCAACACCCGCTAATCTATTCCAGTTCACAGTGTTACTTTTTGGCCTTTACTGTGTGGAAATTTTAGGAATGCCCTTGACCCGCCTATGCACTCCCATGGTCATGTGTCGCCACCCCCACTTTAGGGTTGTGCACTATGGGATTTGGGAACAAGATGTGCATGCAAATTCAAATTGGTGTGAATTAGCACCCAGTTATTGGTACTAGTTGGCTCATTAGCCTGCTAAGTTGGGTGCACATCTTGGATCAGTGCCCAAATATCAGCACCCCAATTTTGGGTGCCATATATATAATTCAGGGGCAAATGTGCAATTGGAGATACTTCAGACACCTGTGAGTTAGAGTTCTTACCCTAACTAACAACAGAGCAAATCCAGAATAGATATAACAAATGATGTCATAATCATGCTTTAAAAAATACTGTAAACATTGTGAACGCTTACCAGGTTCACCTCTTCTTCCCCTCTTTCCTCGTTTTCCTGCAGGACCTGTAAAAAAAAAAAAAAAAGCAAAATTTGAATGTTTTGACTTAGTTCAGATTTTATAGTATCTATACAAGATGTGCTCATTAGTATGAATTAATTTGTACCTGAGGAACACAACTTCACAATTGAAATGACCTTCAAGACTGTATAGCATCAAGGCCCAGTAGACTTATAACAAAAAAAACATTATCATACACTGGCACAAAAGTTGGCAGTCTAATAAAGTTTAGGGCTCCTTTTACGAAGGTGCGCTAAGCGTTTTAGCGCACGCACCTGATTAGCACACGCTAGCCGAAAATCTACCGCCTGCTCAAAAGGAGGCGGTAGCGGCTAGCGCGCGCGGCAATTTATCACGCACTATTCCGCGCGTTAAGGCCCTAGCGCGGCTTTGTAAAAGGAGCCCTTAATTGGGCATAAAAAGGGCTAAGAATTAGACATGTGCATCGTCAAATAATACATGTGTACAGAATTGTTATATTTGTTTGACATGAGGTACCTAGTTGTATTATACTATCTTGTTCACGTTAGGTCATAATTAATACTTGTATACTTGGTGGTTATTGGGTTGTTGTTTTTTTCTCCTCTTCATATGTTATTATTATAAATCTTTATCTGTTACAAGGCATCTGTCTTGTGGGTGGTTGGGAGTTGTTATGTTTGACGGGGGGAGGGGGGATGTATGATTGTGGGTATGTATGGGGGTTTTCTTTTTAGTTTTAGCTCAAGGCAGTGGCTTACAAGTCTGAGATTTGCTTGGCATGTGACTTTTAGCACTGATGCTGTACTGTTATTGATACTGACTCTGATGTTACTCAATGCTGATGGGAATATGTAAGGTCTTATCTCTGAATATCAGAGGCTTACATCATCCTATCAAGAGGAAAAAAATGCTGTTGTTTTGTAAACATCACTCTGCACAGGTAGTCTTTTTGCAAGAAACCAAGCTGAATGTCATTGAATCTGCCAAACTGAAGAGGGATTGGGTCTCACATTGTTTCCTCTCCCCAGCTGTTTCCACTAAGGGTGGGGTTGCTATTTTATTATCCAAACATCTTCACTACACTATAATTGGCTCCTCCCATGACTCCCAGGGTAGATGGGTATCAGTCACCCTTGATATAGCTTCCAGTAGGTATACATTCCTCTCACTATATGGACCCAATACTGCAGACCCAAAGTTCTTTCATGAGATCTCCAAGGAGCTGGCTTCCCTTTCTACTGACTATATCATTGTGGGTGGAGACTGGAATTTGGTTTTGGATTCCCACTTAGACCGAAAATCTCACTCCTCCTATCGCTTGCCTACGACCCATTCGCTCTTAAGAAATATCATTCAGTCCTATGACCTTGCTGATGTATGGCGTCTCTTTCACCCCAAAGATCAAGAGTATACCTTTTGGTCAGCGCCTCATGCGTCTGCTATGCGACTGGATTACTTCCTTTTGTCTAATTCGCTCATACACTCTGTTCACTCTTCATCTATACTCTCTTGCCCTCTTTCGGACCATTCGCCATATCGATATCATATGCTCTCTCGACCCCCTCACCCTCTACACCTTCATGGCGCTTGAATGTTGCTCTTTTGCAAGATCTTGATTTCCTTTCCCAGGTGGAACTATGGACAACTGAATATTTCATGTACAATGATACACCGCTTGTATCTTATCAGATGATTTGGGATGCCTATAAGGCGTACCTGAGAGGTCGCATCATAGCCTATTTGGCTCATCTTACCAAATCTCGTAAACAATCACTGCTTGATCTTGATGCTCAAATAAAATCCTTGGAGGTTCGATATCATATCTCATCGGCTGCCTCAGATTTGATACAAATACGTAAGTTGAAATTCCAGTATAATACCATTCTATCTGAGCAAGCTGGTGTAATGTTGTTACATGAAAGTGCTTTGTATTATGAACATCGAAACAAAGCGGGTACCTTACTAGCTAACTACCTTAAGCAAAAAAAAAGAGCTCGTCATAGTGTTGCCCTTAAACAGGGAGACTCTCTCATCACAGACCCTGTAGCCATCACCGATCAGTTTCGCTCCTTTTATGAGAAACTCTATACTTCGGGAGTTACTTCATTTGAAACTGACTTTGCCGAATTCTTTCGAGACCTGCTGCCTCCTTCTCTTCTATCTAAGCTTCTTGAGGAGCTCAATCAACACTTAACTCCATCAGATATCAGTGCGGCCATTGGTGGATTACGGACAGGCAAGGCCCCGGGAGGGGATGGTCTCCCCCTGGGTTTCTATAAAACCTTTCAAACCACGATGATACCATTACTCACTCGGCTTTACACTGACTTTATGGAGCGGGGCTCGAGTGGAGGAACCTTTGCTGAAGCGGATATAGTGGTTTTCCCCAAGCCTGGACGTGATCCAATGCTCCCTAACAATTATAGACCAATTTCGTTACTCAATTATGATTGTAAAATTTATGCTAAAATACTTGCTGATAGGCTCACTAAGGTTCTTCCTTTGCTTATACATCCTACTCAATGCGGCTTTGTAAAGGGACAACTTACAGCTGATAATTCTCGAGTACTATGTCATGTATTACAGGCTGCCCGTCATGTCTCCATCCCTCAATGTGTGATGTCATTAGATGCCGAAAAGGCTTTTGATTATGTGGAATGGAAATATTTGTTTCATACTTTACACTGGTTCCAATTAGGTGATGTATTCATTGACATGGTGCGCCTATTGTACTCTAATCCTAGGGCCAGGTTGAATGTGGATGGGCATTTTTCCTCTTATTTTTCTCTATCCAGGGGATATATGGTGTATATCGAAATGCAGGTCCGCTCACATTATTACCTGTCCAGCGCTTATGGGAACGAGATCTCTCTCGTTCAGTTTCTGAAAGTCAATGGAACCAGATATGGCGACGCTCCAATAGACCCTTGCACTCGGCCTCTCTTAGACAATCTTTGTTTTTTGTTCTTCACAAATCGTTATGGACTCCAATCAAGCAACAACGAGTTGTTTCCACTTCATCTAACGAGTGCTGGAGATGTCTTATGTCTGCTGGAACTCTACAACACATGTTTTTTGACTGCTCCTTTGTATCTGGCTTTTGGATGGACGTTGGAGATATTGTGAGTCATATTATTCCTTCTCCGGCAGTGTTGACTTATGACCTTATAATACTACGATCCTCAGCAATCGAACCTCCACTTCCTCGACATATGGAGACCCTGTTTGACATACTCTGTGGCTTGGCCATCAAGACTGTACTACTACATTGGAAGACGCAGAGACCGATATCTGTTTCTCAATGGTGGTCTATGGTTCTCTCTGCGTATAAATATGAGTCCAGAGTGGCCGAGTGCAGAGGCTCACAATCTATTTTTCGTAATATCTGGTCTCCTTTGATTGCTTACTGTGAGTGTACCACATGAGGTTTTTCATTTGTGATATATCTTATTTTATTTGTATTTCTACAGTACTGTATTGATGGTGCTTTTGATACTACTAATGACTGTATATGCTATGCTATGCTATTGTATTTCAGCAAGCTTGTCTCCACTACTTTATATTAGTGGATTGTTTATTTCGCTGCCATGAGCTGTTCTGTTTTGTTATTGTTTTTGTATTTCTTTCTTTCTTAATAAAAATTGATTGACTTAAAAAATAAAAAAATAAATAAATCTTTATCTGTTATTATTGTAAATCAAATTAAAAAAAAAAAAGAAATGTAGAAGAGAATGATGGATAAAGACAAAAAAAAACAAATCTAACCAATTAGACTTTGGGCTTATGCAATTTGTTGAAAAAATTTTATACTGCAGCTCGGTAAGAATTTTAGGTGCATGTTAAAATCACACTTATACCACTGGTTAGCGATGCTGAAATGGTTTCAGTGGAGTGTTAAGTTGTATGGAAACTTTGACCACATACCACATTACAATGAATTCACATGTGGTGATTAGCCAACACATGACATGCAAAACAAAAATCGAGAATTTTGTACACATGGTTAATATAGGACACTTTTCACCAGATCTACGGCAGTGGAGAAGGTTTGGTTGAGAGGACTAGTATCTACTGGCAGTCCCCTCTCCTCCCAACTGACCAGCTTGACAGAGATACCTTGTATTGGCCCCCTTGATGATCTAGTGGCCTCCTCCCTCTCTGACCTACGCCAACCCAATGATCTGACCCCCTTACCAACCCTTCAAAACATTTTTGCTGGTAGTTTAGTGGCCCCCTCCTTCCCCCTTACCAAATCCCGCTTTTTGTGACTACAAAAATTAAATTATTGGCATCTAGTAGCTTCCTCCAAACCACTGAACCCTCCTCCAGTCCCACCCAAGCACATCTGCCATATTTTAAAATGAGAGGAAGGTGTGGTACCTACTTGCTCCTACCTCAGGCATTGCCATCTTGAATAATGGTAGCACCTGCCCTATGAGGTATATCCTGGGGTTGCACTGGTTGGGGCCAGCCTGCTATATAACCCCATTTTCTAGCACCCTTTGGTAGGCATTTCCTTTAATTCCTGACAGTCCATATTAGTCACATGGTACTTTTCATTTCAATATAGGGCTTATCCACAATTACAACCATACTCCCCCACTTTTACAAAAGCCATAGTGCAATTTTTAGTGCCAGCCGCAGCGGTAACATCTCCAACGCTCATAGAATTCCAATGAGCGTCAGAGCTGTTACTGCCATGGCCAGTACTACAAACCGCGCTACGGTTTTGTAAAGGGGGGGGGGGGGGTCTGTTCATTGTGGATAACAAATAAGAGCAATCATTGGAATGTAACATAAAATAAAAAAATAAAGCTTAAACTTTAAAAAAAAATTGTAAACAAAATGTTTTTTTTAAACAGCAGGTAATAGTTTAGTTTATTGTTATTGCTAATTCGTCTTTATCTAGATTACAAAAATATACATATGCAGTGTTCCTCCGTAAATTTGCAGTTCGCGGTTCACGGAGTCAATCATATGCAGTCTTCTCTGACCGCCTCTTCCTGTAGTAAAGTCGGGCTACACCAATCAGGAGCTGCGTGCCAAAGCAGCTCCTGATTGGTGTAGCCCAACTTTACTACAATAAGAGGTGGTACGAGCAGACTGTAAATGATTTTCTTCACCCGCTGGCGCTCCAGCTGCCCTCTCCTGCCTCTCCAGCTGCCTTCTCCTGCCTCGCCTGCCTTTTGCATTCATGGTTTTTCAAAATTCACAGGGGTTCCTGGAACGGAACCCCCGTAAATTTCGGGGGAGTACAGTATAATAAAATGATTAAAATACATACAAACTGCAAACTACCTTCCAACATTTGGTCTATTGATAGGAAAATAAGGAATTGAAAATTCTCTTAAATGTAAGCTTGTTGCCAGAGAAAAAGAGATTGATAGCAGACCTTTATCACACTCAATCTCTGTGAGAAGCAGACTGACAGCAAAGAAGTCAAATAAGATGGAGCCAAGCCATAAATAAGTCTAAATATAAAACTCAGTTTCAAAAATGAACATGTGCTTTTAGGTAACCAATGCAGTTCTTAACAAAGGGGTCATGCGATCAAATCTCCAAGCTCCACATAACAGTCTCACTGCCATGTTCTGCAAAGTCTGGAAGTGCTTGGATATTTTAATGATGGTTCCAGAATATAAAACATTAAAGGAGTCCAACTGGATAAATATAAGACTTGGACTATTATTTTAAAATGATAAAATTTAAGAAAATGTTCAGAAATAGTTGCCTTAAAAAAAAACCCATTTTCTTATATAATAAATTTATATTTGTGAAAGATCGATATCCTTCAAAATCTGCAATAATAATGCATGGTCGCCAAGTTGAGCGCAGCAGAAAGGTCAAACTGCAATTTTATTATGTGGTAACCCCGAGTTACAAGTAATCGAATGCCATTTACCAGTGAACATTTTAGTGTTTTAGTACTGAACCCTTCTTAATCTCGGACTGGGAAAATGAAGAATACTGTGATTATCAAGATAGTCAATTAGCTGATTAGCCATTATATTTTCCAGAAAGAGAGGTTCCTGCCTGATTAAACCGTGCTGAGCAACTCAGCATACAACATTCAATGACAATTAACTGGTTAGTGCCACTGAATATCACCACTAACCAGCTTTCTCCTAACCCTGGGGTCAGCAACCTTTTTATAGCAAAGAGCCAATTTATCCAGAATGTTTGACCCAAGATTTACAAACTCCTCAACTCCTTGCAAGGATCTGCACCTCTCATCCCTCTCTCCCCTTCCCCTCCCTCCAACCCAAAGCCAAGATTCTCTCCCCTATCCAGGACCCAACCCTTTAATCTCTCTCCCAACCCCACAATCACCTTCAGGCCTACCGAGGTACCTGGTGGTCCAGCGGGGTCTTCATGGCAGGAGTGCAGCCTTATCGCTCCTGCCTTCTAAAATGGCTGCAATAGCCTCTCGCGGTGCTACAGAAAATGACATAAGCAACTACGAGAGGTCGCGGCAGCTATTTTAGAAGGCAGCCGTGAAGAGACAGGAGCAAGAGGACTGCACTCCTGCCATAAAGACCCCTGCAGGACCACCAGGTACCTCAGTAGACTCAAGGGGGGAAATCATGGGGTTGGGAGGGAGATTAAAGGGTTGGAGCCTGGAGAGCCATAGCCACATGAAAGAAGAGCCACAGGTTGTTGACCCCCTATCCTAACCAGTTAGGGGATGAGCCAGTTTGGAGTGTGGGTGGAGCTCTTACTTAGATGGTTAGCAGCAATTTTTAGTCCATTAGCCAGCTAAATGACTGCATAAAATTAGGACAGCAAAAAGACTGCCCTAAAGTTAAGCACTAAAGTTAATTGGGCACCAATCTGAATGTTGGATTCCTTAGTTAGAACTTTCTTATTCCATCTTGAACACTGCGCAAGTAACATTAAATTGAAATTTATGTTTATGAAACTAAATTTATGTTATGTGAAAGCCCAACAACTTCCAATCAGCTATAGGTAAATCTCTCTGATTATTCTTTAGAATCTACATTAAAAATTCTGGGAGTGTTTCTTGACTGATTTAACATGGAAGAATCAATTGAATTCATCGATAAGGATGCAGCTGAAAATAGCAATACAGTCCTGATTACAGCTGGTTTACTGCAATCTTGTACTTGTGGGAGTTCCCAATAACATAGTAAACGAAAAGAAAACAACCAATAAACATTGCACAACACTGCTGCAAGTCTGAAAAATATGATAGGTTAACCCTCTTTGAGTCAACCTCATTGGCTTCCTATTCAAGTTCTCTTTTGATTTAAGCTATTAAGATTTGTTTTTAGAAGTAGTCATCATTTAGCACTTAATTATGCTCCCACTACTTCATTGATTAGTTATGAATAAAAATCAGCATTTAACAGAATCACTGAATGCTGAGTTTCCTACCATCTCCTGAGTTAAAATTAAAACTATGCATTCTTTGACTAATCCCTATTAAGCTGCATTAGAATGAAATTCTATTCCATTAGATCAGTGTATCGCAAACTGTATGTCGCGGTGAGATTCCGGGTGTGCTACGAGATGCCAGTAAGCAGGAGAGGCACCGGCACCGGCTGACTGCTTACATGA
Organism: Geotrypetes seraphini; assembly: GCF_902459505.1. Taxonomy (NCBI): domain Eukaryota; kingdom Metazoa; phylum Chordata; class Amphibia; order Gymnophiona; family Dermophiidae; genus Geotrypetes; species Geotrypetes seraphini. The sequence goes on along the minus strand of NC_047084.1, from coordinate 312,880,776 downwards.
CATGCCCCCTCCAAATTGGTCTGGCACCCATACCCATCTTCTTCCCTCCGCTCCCCCCATAGTCTGGCATCTCTGTCTTCTTCCCTGCCAGCATCTTCTCCCCACTCTCTCTTCCCCATTTCCCTTCAGCATCTTCTCCCAATCTCTCTTCCCCATTTTCCTTCAGTGTCTTCTCCCAGTCTCTCTTCCCCATTTTCATTCAGCGTTTTCTCCCCACTCTGTCTTCCCCATGTCCTTTCAGCGTCTTCTCCCCACTCTGTCTTCCCCATGTCCCTTCAGCATCTTCTCCCCACTCTGTTTTACCCATTTTCCTTCAGCGTCTGTTCCTCTCCACCCCACCTTTCCTCCCTTTCTCCCTCCCTGTCCCTTACCTTTGTGGCACTTTCACCGCCCCCCTGCAGCGAGAACACCTTCCGCCATGCACTTCCGCCATGCACCCCCCCTCCCCCCAGAACAACAGGCCTGGTCCGACAACTGTGCCGACAAACCTCCCTGCCCTTTACCTTCATGGCCGGCAATTTCTAAACTGCCTTCTTACAGCAGCCGGAGCGTTGATGTGGCATATGGCTACCGGAAAGGTCATCTCTGATGCAGTGGTGAACACAGTTTTTTCCCCATCATTTTGGCGGGTTACCCGTGGCTAACAGCCACTGTGTCATTCTCTACTTCCTTTAGCATGCTCCTTCAACATGGTGCCTCAGGAGTCAGTGTCAATACTGTATGTCTTTTTTCTGATGATGTCACAACTAGGCATCTGGCTCCTCCCAGAGATAACCTGAGTCTGAACTATGAGGGCTACATTCATTTTCCAGTCATGGCAAAACTACTTAAGGAATAAATCTGGAGTCTTGTAAAGAGAAGAAATGGTTTTATTGTGGCAGGAAAATCCAATTGATAGCACATACTATCCTGCCTGTCCATTGTCCCTATCTGTTGAAATACCATAGACTCAAATTTATGTCCTGGCTTGTTGCAATTTTCCAACAGACAATAGATTTAACGATTTTCTATACTTTTACTGGGAAGTCTACCATACATTATTATTCTCATACAGCACTACCAGGTATATGCAACACTATGCACAGACACATACGAGACAATCACTGTTCTGAGAAAATTATAATGGACAAAACATAAGCTCAATAAGAATATAAGAGAACTTATAATAGATTACTAGAGAAGAATTAGCAGGGGACATGAACCACATTATTTAAATGGATAAAGCAGCAAAAAAATGAAGTTATTACCCTGCATATTGTTTGTGTTGTATATTGATAAATGAAATTATTTACAACTTGTTAATTCTGTGAACATGCAGTGTCTGCTGTAGCAACCTGTTTCCTAGTAAACCAGTTTTCCTAATTCTGATTAATATTTTTTTCGATGTATTCAATGCTTGTATATATTTTGGAATGTATGAAATGAACAAACTAGGTTGGTATATTTCAATGTGAAAATCTTAACTGAAATACCTCAGCCCCACCACTCCACCGCTATAGTAATTTCAAAAGCGGGAGATTTATGTGGTGCCTCATCATTGGTAATTCATTGTTAAGCGCCGTGTCAGTGTTCATACAAAAGCTTTTTTTTCTTTTTTTACTTTTTTATAATAAATAAATTAGTGTAAAAGTGTATATACACTAATTTACACTATATTTACTTTTTTACAATAAATAAATTAGTGTAAAAGTGTATATACACTTTTACACTAATTTATTTATTGTAAAAAAGTAAAAAAAGAAAAAAAAGCTTTTGTATGAACACTGACACGGCGCTTAACAATGAATTACCAATGATGAGGCACCACATAAATCTCCCGTTTTTGAAATTACTATAGCGGTGGAGTGGTGGGGCTGAGGTATTTCGGTTAAGATTTTCACATTGAAATATACCAACCTAGTTTGTTCATTTCATACATTCTATTAGAGAGGGTTGGTAGTACTTACATTTAAAATACACTGGTATTGGGACTAAAGCTAATAGTGTATATATTTTGGGGCATCAGATTGATTAAAGGTTAGTTGTAGCTTATAGGAAAATTAGCAAAGAACTGTAAAGAATGGATTGGAAGGATAAACCTTTCTGGATAGCCACTCTCTTCCTCTTATAAGATCATGAAGCCCGTAGCCCGGCTTCACAGTGGCAAATCCAGGTCACTAATACCTGGCAAAAACCCAAATAGTAGCAGCATTCCATGCTACTGCTCCAGGGCAAGCAGTGGCTTCCCCCATGTCTGTCTCAATAACACACTAAGGACTTTTCCTCCAGGAAATTGTCCAAACCTTTCTTAAAACTAGCTGCGTTCAGGGCAGGATTAATTCGTCAAGGGCCCCTAGGCACACAAGTACACTGGGCCCCCTGCCCCGCCCCACCCCACCATGCGCCCAGGCGGAAACAGGAAGCTGCGTCAGATGGAAGCTTTGGGCAAGCAGCACCGCTTGCACAATTACAGTTCCCGTTGCCTTTCTTACCCGCTTTGCTTGCTTGTCTTACTTTCCGTTGATGGGGGGGCTGCATTGCCGATTGGGGTGGGGCCTGCATTGCCGATCGGGGGGCCTCACGTTGCTGATCGATGCTGGAGGGGCCCATCGCCGTTTGGAAAAAACAATGTTGATGCCCTCCTTCATCGGGCTCCTCTGACAATTTTGGGCCCTAGGCACGTGCCTACTTGGCCTATTGGTTAATCCTGCCCTGGCTGCGTTAACCACCCTTACCACAACCTTTGACAACGTGTTCCAGAGCTTAATTATTCTCTGAGTGAAAAAATATTTCCTTCTGTTGATTTTAAAAATATTTCCTTGTATTTTCTTTGAGTGTCCCCTAATCTTTGTAATTTTTGACAGAGTGAAAAATCGATCAAGTCGTACCCGTTCTACTCCACTCAGGATTTTGTGAACTTCAATCATATCTCCCCTCAGCCGTCTCTTTTCCAAGCTGAAGAGCCCTACCTCTTTAGTCTTTCCTCATACGAGAGGAGTTCCATCCCCTTTGTCATCTTGGACACTTTTCTTTAAACCTAGTTCCACTATAACTTTTTTGAGATAAGGCAACCAGAATGTAACGCAATACTCAAAGTGAGGTCACACAATAGAGCGATACAGAGGAATTATAGCACTCTTGTTAACCATCCCTTATTTAATAATTCCTAGTATCTTGTTTGCTTTTTGGTTGCCGCCACCACACATTGGGTGGGAGGTTTCAGCGTATGTTCTACAAAGACACCCAGATATTTTTCTTGGGCGCTGATCTCCAAGATGGACCCTAGCATCTGATAACTATGATTTGGCTTATTCTTCCCTATGTGCATCTCTTTGCATTTGGCCGCATTAAATTTCATCTGCCATTTGGACACCAATTTCCTAAGGTCTGCCTGCAATTTTTCATTGTTAAAGATACTTTGAAACCTTCAGCTCAATGTGGCGGTGGCTGCTAAGAAAGCAAATAGATATCCAGCTATCTTATACTGTAAATTGTAACTTCTTGGAAATGTCCAGCTACCTCATACTGTTATTTGTAAATGCCTGGAAATGTCCAGCTATCTTACTCTGTAATCCTCTTAGAACTGCAAGGTACAGGCGGAATAGAAGTCACTAATGTAATGTAATGTAATGTTAGGAATTATCAGGAAAGGAATGGGAAAACTAAGATGAAAATGTTATAGTGTCCATGTATCGCTCTATGGTACAGTCGCACCTGGAATCCTGTGTGCAGTGCTGGTCGCTATGTCTCAAAAAAGATATAGCGAAATTAGAAAAGGTACAGAGAAGGGCAACAAAAATTTTAAAAGGGATGGGCCGATGGGCATGATGGACCACTGGTCTGACTCAGCAGTGGCAATTATTATGTTCTTAAAGCAGCTAGAGCTCTTCAGCTTGGAGAAGAGATGGCTCATAAAATAATGAGTTGAGTGGAAAGATTAGATGTGAACCGCTTGTTCACTCTTTTCAAATATACTAGGGGATATGCAATGAAGCTACCAAGTAGTAGATTTAAAACAAACCGGAGAAAATAAACTCTGGAATTCATTCCTGGAAAATGTAGTGAAATCAGTTAGCTTAGTGGGGTTTATAAAAGGTTTAGCATAGACCATCTATGGCTTGTAGAAATCCACTGTTTATTCCTAGGATAAGCAGCATAAAAACTGTTTTACTACTTGGGATCTAGCTAGGTGCTTGGGACCTGAGTTAGCCACTGTTGGAAACAGGATATTAATTAATTAAATTTGTTTTCCATCCCATTGTCCCCAAAGAGCTCAGAACGGGTTACAGGTTAAGCATACATAATTTCAGTACAAGCTTACAATACAAGTTTGTATCCTAACCTGACACATACTAGGGGTCTAATATTAATATACGTGATGTATAGTTTACCGGTTACAATTTTCCATAGTTATCCTTACAGTGTAAGGGGCTTGATGGACCTTCGATCTGTCCCAGTATGGCAATTCTTATGTTCTTATGCATGCATTTTAACAACTTTGAACAGTTTAGTGTCATCTGCAAATTTTAATCACCTCTCCTCACTTTTTTATCCCATCTTCTGTTTTACTTATGTAAATATTTGTTTGTTTGTTTGTTTAAAAAGATTCTAGATTGTCCTGTCCACACCAAAGTGCTTGACTGTCCACGGTAGCAAGCACAGTAATTAGTTAAAGCAAAACACAAACATACACAATAAATAAGGCTAGGCTCAGTTAAAATTTTCATGCTGAACCACAGATTTCTCTATTTTTCCTAGCTATATAAATCTAATCTCTGCCTTCTACCACAACATATCCTGAACAAAAATGGCTTGATATAACAATATATTCTGTTAGTAATTGGTAATGCACAGTAGAGTTGTCTGATGTAGGAAAAAAAATTCAATTTGATTCAATTTGATTTTGCCAAATGAATCAAATTTTCAATTCAATATGACTCAATTTGCTTTCTATGATATAGCTTTAAAATTAGCTGGTGGGTTTATTTTGCAGCCTCTTTACCCCCTCCCCCCACCCCCTTTGCCCTCCCCAATCCCACACTAGTGCTGTTAAGTTGTAGCTAGCGCTCGATGTCTAATACTAGCTCTGGCAGGATTCACATCTCAAATCTGACTTATTGTAATCACAAAATAGTTTCTACCTTGTGTTGGCTGGTCATTTTATTCTTCAAATCATGTTGGTCCCAGGCTCTGATTTCTGTTTGTCTTCTGTTAACTCGCTCACCTTTTGACCTTTTCTTCTTTCTCCATGCTTACTATCCATCTTCCATCTCTGTACCTTCCCTTCTCTTTCCTCTTCCCTGTAGGTTCAGTACCCCTCCCCCAAGGGTCCAGTACCTTCTCTCCCTTTCTCTTTCCCTCCAGCTCGAGCCCCCAGTCCAGTGTCTCTTTCCCTTTGCTCCAGCACCCTCTCTATCCCACGTGGCCAACACCCTTTCTCCTTTCCCTTCTCTTCAGCCCCCTTATCCCATGTGGCCAGCACTCTCTCTCTCTTTCCTTCTTTCCAGCCCCCTCACCCAAAGATTGTTGTTTGTTGTTGTTGTTTTTGGTTTTTTCTTTTATGGTTTTGTTTTATTTCTACATATTATTTTAACTTTGAAAGAAGTAGGAACACTTTCTCTGCAGCATTTATCCAATTATTGATGTTCTGCCAGGGGCAGCAACATTGGTTGATGAGGTGCTCCCTATTTTCAGATTTCTCTCTTCTCAGTCAGGCAATGAGCAGCAGTATCTGATGCCCTCAGATTCCCAGAGTGCAGGACCACCTCAAAGGCAGCCTATCAGAGCTTGTAAAGCAAGCTAGGTGTGTATTTGATCATTTGAAATAGCTGGAGTTGGAGAGGAAACGAGATGGAATAATCAGAATGGACAGAAGAAGCAGGATAAAATGCCAGGATATGAGACAAGATGAAAGAAGAGGCTAAAACCAGTAAGAAGAATATAAGTAAAAGCAATGACATTTAAAAATACAGTATATAAGGTAGAAGAGACTCGTTATAAACAGTAAATTGAATGACTTGTAAACACTGTTGGCTCCTTTTACTAAGCTGCGATAGCGTTTTTAGCGCGTGCAGAATTGTCGCGTGTGCTAAACCCGCACTACATGGCTAGAACTAACGCCAGCTCAATGCTGGTGTTAGCGTCTAGCGCGTGTGGCAATTCTACGCACGCTAAAAACGCTCTCACAGCTTAGTAAAAGGAGCCCTAAATGATGCTTCAGGAACAACTTTTGCTTGAGTTAAGTATGTTGGGCCAGGCACCTAAGTGGGGTGATTTTGTGCATGTTTTCCGAAGTTCTTTAAGGTCTCCAATCAACCCCTAGATGGAGTAATATATACATATATATATTTTTTTTTTTAATTTTTTTTTTTTTTTGCTGTAAATCTGTTCCCAATCTTTTCCCAGTCTGTATGCCCATAGGATTTCATAGAGAAGGACGGTTTAAATAAAGATTAATGAAACCATGTTTTACCCAGACAGCTGTGGAGAAACGTGTACTGTAATTGCGATTTTGTGCTGCCAACATTAACTTGTCAAATGCACATGGGAACAGTGGCATACAAAGGATTTTATAAAAGAGATGTTTCAGGAAACAGCCCTGCCATGTGCACTGTAGATGTGCTAAAGAGTGTCCGTAAGGGTATTTACTTCTTATTCCTAAAGGTCTTTTTACCCACACGCCAGAAGTGGAGTTGTTTTACCTTGCTACTTGGAGTAAATTGGCTGCCCCTTGACTAATGCTGAGATTAAATATCAGACTTTCTGCTAGCCAGCAGCAGCATGGACTTAATTAAGGGAAAACAGAAGTACATTTCCTTTCAGCTTTTATTAGTAATTTAGTCCCTATTTCCCTCAGACCCACTATCCACCCAATTTTATCTACCTAAGTCCCAGACTGTATAAACGCCTTTGAGACCTCCTGCGATTCAATACACTTCATTTTGTGCAACTTATTTAAGTCCAGCTCAACCTCTCTTGTCTTTGTGCTTTCACGAAACTTGTGGTTTTATCATGCATGCCTTTCCACTTAGTCCAGTCCATCAGGGACACTGGAAGCCATTGCTGTGATTGCAGCACCCATCCCAGAAGGAAATTCTCACCATGCTCTATCAAATATAAAACATAAGACAAGCCCAAAGTCTGGAGCTGGGAACTAAAAACTGGCATTACTATATTTTCAAGTGTACTGGAAGTTATGGCACTAGAGGGGCAGCTGATTATTCCTTATCAGGCGTGGAGTTATAGGGCTCGATATTTAGATTGTGGGTGGGAGGCAGGCTGGCTAATTACCGCAGTCAGCGCTTAGCCAGGATATTGAATCTGCGCCATTTCTGGTGACCAGCATTGAATATTTGGTTTATTTTTGGCCAGCTCAAACTTAGCTGACTAAATCAATTTTAAGCACTGGCTGGCTAAATTATAGAAGTCATAGGGAGAGAAGTGGGACTTATCTAAATCGCAAATTATGGAGAGAAGCAGAACTATTCATCAATAAGATAAGTGCTCGTGCTTTTATCCTTTGTAGTCTTAAATACTGTCTCTCCATAGAATATGATAACAGTACGATGATCGAAAGTGGTGCTGCCTTACTTCCTTTGTATGTGAAATAAGCACAATAGCGCTAAAAAGTAGCCATTTTCTGAGCACTTTATAAAATTTGTCTTCTGGTGGTGTATTGAAAAGTTATAATTGTGAAACATGGTATATTCTGGGAGTGACAGAGTAAGTTATAGCAGCCAAAGATAGACCAGCTATTTGCGTGGCCCGATTTGGCTGCTAAACTTGGCCTCTCAACTCTTAAAATTGGCGGCTATTGTGTGATATAACTAGCAACGTTTTAGCTGCTAACCACTAATATTCAGCAGAGACAGCACTGAATATTAGCAGTTCGATGGCCAAATGCTATTTAACTGGCCAGAAGCCATTCCTGGCCATTTAAATAGCGCTGAATTTTGGGTGCATGGTCTAAAAAGCAATTTGGTACCCAAGCTATATAAATTATGTTAATCTAATCTAATCTAATCTAATCCTTAGGTTTGTATACCGCATCATCTCCACGTTCGTAGAGCTAAATATGGGAAACTCAAACACCACTAAGAGCCAGATTCTATAAACAGTGCCTAACTCGGTAGACGCCTAGAAAAGTCAATCAAAGTTAGTCATTGTTTGTAGAATCATGCCCAACAGTGCCTAAATGGACTTAAGTGCTAGTAGGCATCGAAATCTTAGGCACTGGTATATTAAGCCAGGGTTTTCTTAGCCTAAAATACCAGCACCTACAGTAACTATAGATATCTTTTATAAAATCAGGGCCTCAGTGGCATATTAGTCATTAGTACCAAAAATTACATTGGTTGCCGATGGAGGCAAAAGTTCTTTTTAAATTTGCCTGTATTTGTTTTAAATCAATATTTGGAATGTCGCCAGTCTACCTGGTTTCCCACTTTCTCCGGGACCGTTCTAATAAACCCACAAGCAGAATTCATTTGTTTGCTTATCCAACAGTAAAAGCCAGTCATTTTAAGAGATTTCTGGACAGAACTCTTGCTTTTCAGGCAGGCCAAATGAAAGATTGGTTGGGCAAAATTATTACATCTGACCACTCTTTTAGAAAATTAGTAAAGACGCAGTTGCTTGATCGATTTGTAACCTAAGGTTTTACTGTTTTTAACTTTTTTTTGCTTATTATGTATTTCTGATGATTTGTACTTGTCGCTGATTGTTCAGTTTCTCTTGTAAACCGCCTTGAACTATTAAGGCTTTGGCGGTATATACGAATAAAGTTATTATTATTATTATAACGGGTCAGATGGGGAAAATGCTTAAAGTACCTGTATGTAAACTCCTTTGAGTGTGGTTATAAAACTACAAAAAGGCGTTATACAAGTCTCAATCCCTTTCCCTGATGTCATAATGCATGACAGAAACCCAAATAGTAGCTTTTTAAAGCTAATATTCTGCTTCTTGAGTTAATATTTTACTTTCTGAATATCATCTTTTTTTGCAGGTTATTAGATTTTTGCTGCTTGATTGAAGTAATGTAGTAAATGAGTGGTTGAGATGGTATAGTCGTATGATTTTTGCAGATGTATGGGATTTTTATGTTGTACAAATCCTGAACTATGGTATGGTTTAATATTAAGATGGGTATAGAGAGGGCTCATTCAAAAGCAAAGGTTCTAGACTTTATAAAAAAAACTAACTTTGTTTGGATGGGGGTTTATGTCAAGGAATTATTGTCTGGATGGGACCATCTGGAAGGAGTGGAAATGCGGTGAGCAAAACTGAAAGGAGTAATTGTAAGAGCGACAAACCTTTTTGTGAATCAAGTAAGTAAAAGTAAGAGGAAAAGAAGGTCGCTTTGGTTCTCAAAAGTAGTAGCTGAGAAGGTAAGGAATAAGAGGTTAGCTTTCATAAACTACAAAAGATCACAGAAAGAGGAAGACAGGTAAAAATATCTGGAGAATTTGTTAAAATGGTGGTAGGGTTGACATATCATCAGGTCAGGGATGGAAAGCCACTAGACCACCAGGGATTGGAGGTTCAGTTCAGGGAGGAAAGGATGGTGAGCCAATGCAGATGCTGCTATATTTTTTATGTCACCCTTCCTGTTGTTGTTTGAGCTAATCAACGCTCATGCGCAGACAAGAAGGGTGACATTTAGCAGCGAGCTGAGGATTACTGCTGCAAATTTAACACAGAAGTAATTGCATTCTCATTACTTACAGCAGGGGTGTCAAAGTCCCTCCTCGAGATTTCCCCAATGAATATGAATGAGATCTGTTTGCATGCACTGCTTTCATTGTATGCTAATAGATCTCATGCATATTCATTTGGGAAATCCTGAAAACCTGACTGGATTGCAGCCCTCGAAGAGGGACTTTGACACCCCTGACTTACAGCATGTCACATTATTTTAGGATCGATAATTTCACAGAAGAGCCAAGGCTTTCTGCATTGGCCCCAGAGCCTGCTGAGGATAGGGTGGGAATGTTTAATAACTCCCCCCCCCCCCTTTTACAAAGATGTGCTAGGCTTTCATATCCCGACCGTGGCAGTATTAGCTCTGCCTCTCTGTTGTGGCCGGCGATAAAAAATCCTAATGCATCTTCGTAAAAGGGGAGGGTAAGTGGCCTTTTCATTAAAGGGCATTAAATCGCAGTTAACACAATCAAACAGGTTGGGAATTGGCATGTTTTAAATTTAAAATGTTTTTGGTTAATCTATAGATCAGGGGTAGGGAACTCCGGTTCTCGAGAGCCGTATTCCAGTCGGGTTTTCAGGATTTCCCCAGTGAATATGCATTGAAAGCAGTGCATGCAAATAGATCTCATGCATATTCATTGGGGAAATCCTAAAAACCCGACTGGAATGCGGCTCTCGAGGACTGGAGTTCCTTACCCCTGCTATAGAGTGTTTGTTGTTTTTTTTTGGTAAATTATCTTTATTAACAACTGCAAAAAAAATACAACCATGAGCAGAAGAATCATAAAACAGAGCAGCCAGAAAACAACACAGAAGACTAGTACAGCAAATGGTGCTCATCATTGGAGTTCTTTTCCTGTTCTGTTATTACTGCACACCGCTGTGTTCTTACTGTTTTAAGCCAAATAGTGTAATAAATAAAGCGAACTGTAACTGTACTGTAGAAACACATTAAAGTCCCCTTTCCACTCTTGACACACACCCTCTAAATTATTTTTGCAGGGGGTGTGTCATGGGTGAAGAGGGGCGTTTCTGTGTTATCTGACCTTTGTGTTATGATTAGCGCATGCTAACTGGATAATGCAGAGTTAATACAAGAGCACTCAGGGCTAGATTCACTGACCTTGCAATCTGTGTTCGATCCGTGGGTGATTGGAGGCAGGCTCACCGATTCACCAATTATCTTCATGCAAATGGGGGTGATCGGAGGCACGCCCCCATCCCATGACACGGATCGCTGGTTAGTGATCCTGACGCATACGCAGACCATCTACTTTGCCTGTAGATGGTCTGCGAATGCGTTTGCTGTCGTTTGTTTTTTTTTTTACTCATCCCGACTCTCCTCCGAAGTCCTGCCTTCCTTCCCCTTCTTGCCTCTGGTGCTGTTCTAATCCTGTGCACGGATCATCTTATTTTTAACTTTTTATAGCGAGCCCGTGGTTTTAACTCGCTTTAAACCTGTGGGTTAAAACCACAGGCTTGCACTGCAGGGGAAGGCCGGGGTAGAAGCAGGGCAGCACTGTGTGGCAACTGGTAACTCTAGAGTCGGGGAGGCAGAGAGCAGGTCGCGGGTTGGAAGAAAATCAAGTTACAAAGGGGTCGCAAACCAATTGGTACATGATCGGTTTCCTTAGTGATTCTAGCCCTAAGCTTCCATTGCCTAGATACAACCTCCCCCCCCCCCCTCCCACACACACACACACACAAAAAAAACCCTTATATTATTAGTCCACTAGGGACAGAGAAAGTACCTGTATGTAACATATAAACCACTTTGGCTGTACCACAGAAAGGCAATATATCAAATGCATTACCCTTACTCTTAAATGCTTTTGCAATAATTTTCTGTAGGTAGAACATGATAATGGGAATATTAACAAATGACCTGCAAAAATAAAAAAAATAAATAAATAAGGGAAAGCTTTCAAAAGGTGCCATGTTAATTGTGCTTAGTGTGTGGGAAAGTCCCGTGTTAAAATGTGTCAAGCACAGATTTTGAATACACCTAAAAATGTGCCTAACGTTTCATTTCACTATATTTCCTAATTGGCTTGAAACCCTAATAATAAATTGAACCCTCAGCAGTCAAAACTTGCAAAGCCCATTGTCAGTTAAGATGCCGAAAATCTCGTGTTTTATCTAACTAACTACATTTAATAAAGTGAGAATTAAAACAGAAAAATTGTTCATGCAGAGGCCGGGATGCCTTACCTGAACCACAATCGCTAGTCACTTAGAATAACTTCTAGGAGCCACGTGTGAGCTGTCATTCCACTAGTGAAAACGTCCACAAAAGTAAGCCTCACCACGGACCAACCCCCATGTTAAGCCCAACAGAATGCAAAGGAAAAAAAAAAAAAAAAAGATATATAAATACAAATCTAGAAAAATAATTAGTCATTAAAATCTAAGAGGAACAAAAATTAGCTCTAATGCTGTTGCCTCTCTGTCCTTTGCCCCTCTCCCTGCCCCCTTCCCCCCCTCCCCCCCCCCCCCCGGAATCTAGTTTCACTGGAAGGCAACTGAGATAATAAATCACAGCACTCTACAGAGCAGATGGATTATTTTACAGAAAATAAGCAATCATCTTTGCACTGCAAAAGACTTTGCATGAGCGAGGAATGCCCAAGCCAGATCCTATAACACTGACTTTCCCAGTGCTGTGCTGGAGGCGTCCTTAACTGCTCTGGTTTTTAGGACATTCAGAATTAATATGCATGAGATACATTTACATATCATGGAGACACAAGCTATTTCTCAGGAATGTGCAAATATCGTATCTAATTTATTTATGTGAATTTAAAAAAAAATCCTGTCAGGATACAGCATAATTTCTTGTAATGTTTTTACTGCTGTTTTATCCATCAAATTGGGACTTTTTCATAGATGCGAAATTGCAGACTACTCAATTTAAAACACAAGATTAGCTCTACTATATTATCATACCATGTTCTCAGTGTTTCACCGCAACTGGTGTGGAATTCAAATTTTAGTGATGAATACCATCTTTCAAGAATATATACATAACTTTTTGTCCTTTTCAAAGGGGAATTTTATATTGTATTGTACAAGGGGGTGCTGAAAAGTTCTCAGCTCAAGCAAGAAGAGAATGACGTGGACATGGTTCAGTCAATGATCGGAAACAATGTCCAGACATAGGGCTCCTTTTACTAAGGTGCGCTAGCTTTTTTAGCGCACGCAGCAGATTAGCGCACGCTAACCCCCGCGCTACGTGGCTAGAACTAACACCAGCTCAATGCTGGCGTTAGTGTCTAGCGCGAGCTCATATAATTTTGTTTCTGCAAATTGGCACTTAACAAAATAAGATAACACTCTTTTCAGCTACAAAATAATGCTCAGAATTTCGGTACCATTCAAGTAATTCCAAGAGAGTGACTCCAGTTTTCTAATGTCCAAAAAATAATAAAAGGGGGGGAAGGGGGGGAAGGGGGGTCACAGCCCAATCCCCCACTAACACAGTAAAATCAGTGAAAAGAACTACAAAAAAGTTTAAAACAATATTTTACGTATATAGAGAACCTAGGGTCCTGCTGTGGAGTGTAAAAACAACACCTAGATACTCTACAAAATAGTATGCTTTCACCTAGCTCTGACATCACTAGTTACTACCGTGTTTCCCTGAAAATAAGATACTGTCATATTAATTTTGGGTCCAAAAAATGCACTAGGGTTTATTTTCAGGGGATGTCTTATTTTTTGTGTGTGTACAACAATCATCTCTCACCCATCCCCTTGTGCAGCATCTTTCTATCCCTCCCTCCCATCCTCCCCCCCCCCCATGTAGCAGAGCCCCGAAAGCAATTTCATTGTGTTGCGTTAGATCTAACCTAATCTAAGCATTGTTCATGTATGCCATATCTTCCCTACAAAACAGAGCTTTAAATGGTTAACAAATACACAAATTACAGATCATCCTTAAACAAGCTGAATTTCAGATGTCATACCATTTCTGAAATAAAAAAAAGTCCTGAGATCTTTGTGGAATAGGGCTTTTAAGAGGTAACTACAATACCAATCAGCTCCAAAGAATATGACACTTGCCTATTTACTGTAATGGAAGCCTGTGCTGAAGTGTGTCTGGCACAATTTTGACAACTTTTAAAAGACTGTTACACTCAGTCTTTTTGGGGTGTCGCAGCCCAACTAAAGCTAGCATTTGGGGACTGCTGCAGAGGATGATCTTCACTAATTTTGGGGTGTTTTACAAATAATATGAAGCCATTCCCCATGTGCAGCACAACTCCTATGACCCCGCCAACCCATCCCCCTGTGCAGCATCTTTCCCTCCCAGCCCCCCGTGCAGAAGAATCCCGAAGACCCTCCCACTATGGGGCCGATATACCTCCGTTCCAAACAGCAGCACTGAACAGCCTGCTTCATGGCCTTCCCCACCAGGGTCATCCCTGTGCCACATCACTGATGACATCATCAGTGATGCGGCAGAGGGATGGGAAAACCCCCGACGGAGAAGGCTGCAAAACAGCCTGTTCAGTGCTGCCGCTGCTGCTGTTTGAAACAGAGGTATGTCAGCCTCACGGTGGGAAGGTCGGTGAGATTCTGCTGCACAGGATGGGAAGGAGGGATGAAAAGATACTATGCAAGGGGATGGGTGAGAGGGGAAGAAAGATTCTGTACAGGGTGGGGGCGGAGAGAGAAAGCGCTGCCACTGGCGAATTGGGGAGTGTCAGGGACATTCGGAGACGATCCAACTAGGGCTTATTTTTGAGCTTTTCAAAACCTGGCACTTTGTCCAGGTTTTGAAAAGCTTCCAGCTCGGAACCACATCAGGAGAGCATCTGCACATGCGTAGATGCAACGCGGTGATGTAACACGCATGTACATGTGTGTGATGTCATTGTGTCACATTTGTGCATTTGCAGATGCCCTCCTGACGTGGCTCTGAGCATGAGAAGAGGTTTGGGGGGTCAAAACGGGGCGAGACTTGGGCAGAACAGGGCGGAGCTGAGTAGAAGAAGGAGGGCCTGGGGGCGGAGCCATGGTTCCGGATTTTACGATCGTAAAATCTGGTAACCCTATGTGAAGGTGATCAGTGGAGAACGGGGAACTTGATTCACCCTGTTCCAGGGCTAAGAAGGAGAAACAGGGCATAGCTGTGGTTTTCTGATAGGGCGACCAAAATTTATTTTTATTTATTTTTAACATTTCTATACATTCCAAAACAGTTTACAGAAAGTTACATACATAAAATATTAAAACAAATCAGAACAAAGTAGGAACAAAAACAGACAGATTCAATCCTTGCATAAGATCAATTCCTCATAGAAATGCATCTATACCAGGGATCTCAAAGTCCCTCCTTGAGGGCCGCAATCCAGTCGGGTTTTCAGGATTTCCCCAATGAATATGCATGAGATCTATGTGCATGCACTGCTTTCAATGCATATTCATTGGGGAAATCCTGAAAACCCAACTGGATTGCGGTCCTCAAGGAGGGACTTTGAGATCCAGGATCTTATACCATAGAAATACCATCTATACCATAGAAATGCATCTATACCAGTGTTTCCCAACATGTGGTACACATAATCCCATATGTACAAGAGACATCCCCAGGGGGTATGCGCCACACCACCAGAAACCTCTTGAATATTTTCCTCCCACGGCCGCAGCGTCCAGCCTCCCCACACTCTTTCATTACCGCAGCTGCGTCTGATCTTCCCTGTGCTCCTCCACCAGTGCCTCATCCGCATCCACCCTCCCTTGTACTTCTTCACTGTCTGTATGTTTTCAAAACTTTGTCAGCAGTGAAAAGCATCCCCTACCTGCTGCTCGTGCCAGCCTCTGCTTTCCCTCTGACGTCACTTTCTGGTCCTGCAACCAGGAAGTAATGTCAGAAGGAGAGCTGAGACCGGTGGAAGCAGCAGGTAGGAAATGCTGCTGCTGCTGGCAAAATGTTAAAGAGGTGGGTTGGCAGGTAGGAGAGAGGCAGAGGCAGGAGAGGGAGAGGTACTGCTGGGTCTGGGTGATGGGGAGGAGGCGAGAAGGAGAGGTTCTGATGGACCTGGGTGGTGTTTAAAAAGATTTGGACAAGTTCCTGGAGGTAAAATCCATAAACTGTTATTAAGCCAGACCTGGGGAAAGTCGCTGCTTATCCCTGAGGTTAAGTAGCATGGAAGCTTACCATTTTTTAAAAATTCTGCCAGGTACTTGTTAGACAGATTTTAGGTCTGACCCAGAATTGCAATTCTAAAGCACTTTTTAAAAATAAAAATAACTAGTTAGGAGTTTAATTAGTTGTCCAAAAATAATTTAAAGTTTTACATCTTTTAATCAAAAGAAATGAGAAATATAAAAAAAAAAAAACAAATCCTTTAACCCGCAGTGATCAGGTGTCCCTTCCACTCACAGAGTTTAGCAATGTACTTAACTCTTAAGCCCAACTTGACAAGACATGTGTGGTTCTGATGACAGATTTAAATGTTCATTGAAATTGAAGGTTTCACATTTCTGTAGAGCATGCACTGCACCAGTGACAAAAGAAATACGACACTACAGGATTAACAGTGGCACATAGGCCAAGAACACTACATGGAGAATAGCCAAGTCATCTGTTTAGCTATAAGACGCTTCCTTAGCTAAAAGTAGTGCTTTCAAAGTCTTAGTCATCCGTCTTTCCAAACAAAGCATCAACTACATAATTGGAAAAAAAAGACTTGGGGAGAACTGCAGAAGCCACTTCTAACTGCACAAATTAATCAGTGGATTGAATTTATGCAATAGTCATCCAACTATCCAAACAGTTCCTATAGCACTGGTCTCCCCCTTAGTTGATAGAAGATAAAAATGAAAACTGTTCGAGGGCAAAGGAGAATAAACTTAATTGTTTATTGTGAGCTTCTATACCGCTACTAATGACTGGGATGCCAATTCAGAGTGGTTTGCATGAGCTTCTGTAAAAGGTGTTACAATTCTTGAGCTTCTTTCGGTGGCTGGCCACTAGCCGAAGAACAAATTGCTTCTGTTCTTCATCTTTTGTCAAAGTATTGTTGTATTTTTCAATGAGGCTTATCCTGATGGAGTCTGTCAAGAGGAAGGCTACCAAAATGGTGCGTGGTCGTCGTTGTAAGGCGTATGGGGACAGACTTACCCCCCTCTTTTATTAAACTCGCTCATGGGAACTCTATGAGCATCGGGAGCAGCGCGGGCGATTCAGAGCGGCTCACTGCGCTATAAACTGCTAGCGCAGTTTAATAGAAGGGACCTTTAAAGATCTCAATCTGTATACTTTGGAAGAAAGGTGGGATAGGGGAGATATGATACGAAAGGATGAGAGTCATGGTGGGGAAAAAGATTAGGAAGAGTATAAGCACAGTAAAAACGCTAGAGGAAGCATTGTCCCTTTTTAAGGACACAGTCACCGAGGCGCAAAATCTATATATAACGTGTATCAACAAGGGTTCCAAGAGGAAAAAGAACAAGGAACTGGCGTGGCTCACTGTAGCAGTGAAGGAAGCGATCAGAGACAAGAAGACTTCATTTAAGGAATGGAAAAGGACAAAAACAGACGAAAACTGGGAAAAGCACAAACATCAAAGCAAGTGTCATAAGGTGGTGAGAGGGGCCAAAAGAGACTATGAGGAAAAAATAGCCAAGGAGGCAAAACATTTTAAGCCATTCTTTCGATATATTAAGGGGAAACAACCAGCAAAGGAAGCAGTGAGGCCATTAGATGACCATGGAATAAAGGGAGTACTAAAGGAGGACAAAGCCATCGCCAACAAACTGAACACTTTTTTTGCATCTGTATTTACTGAAGAGAATATCTCCAATATACCAGAAGCTGACAGGCTATACACAAGAAACGAAGATGGGAAACTGAGAGGGTCGACGGTCAGTCTAGAAGAGGTATGCAGGCAGATTGATAGGCTTAAAAACGATAAATCCCCAGGACTGGACAGCATCCACCTGAGGGTAATCAAGGAACTGAAAGGGGTTATAACTGAACTGCTTCAACTAATAGCCAATCTGTCGATCAAATCAGGAAGAATTCTGGAAGGCTGGAAAGTGGTGAATGTTACGCCGAACTTCAAGAAAGGTTCGAGGGGAGATCTGGGAAACTACAGACCAGTGAATCTGACTTCGGTACCGAGAAAGTTGGTAGAGATGCTGATAAGGATTGCATCTTTGATCACCTTGATGGATACAATCTGATGAGGACCAGCAAGCACGGCTTCAGCAAAGGAAGATGTTGCTTGACAAACTTACTGCACTTCTTCGAAGGAATAAACAGGCAGGTAGACAAAGGTGACCCAGTTGACATTATATATCTGGATTTTAGCTTTGTAACTACTTGGAGGGCTGCAGAAAAAATAGTTAATGTCTTATTAAAGATCGCATGAGGAGCCGCCACCCACGGCTTTGAATAGAAAAAGGACCGCAGCAAGGGAGCCGACTCTCGATCATCGCATCCAGATCGGGGACTGCAGAATAGTACCTGGGGGGCCGCATGTGGCCTGTGGGCTGCAAATTTGAGACAGCTGATATACATGTATCTGTATGGTGTTTTATTTTATCTTTGAAAAGGTGATAGGCTCAAGTGTAATCTAAGGAAATACTTTTTTATAGAAAAGGTGGTAAATGCTTGAAATAGTCTTCCAGTAGAGGTGGTGGAAACAGACTGTGTCTGACGTCATGAAAGCATGGAACGAGCACATGAGATCTGTTAGGGAGAAGAGGAGGTGGTGAATGGACAGACTGGATGGGCCATTTTGAACTGTATCTGTCATGTTTCTATTTTAACATTCATTGATATGATCAAACATTGTGAAGCACATAACAAGGATGCAATGATTATAACTGCTACGTTTGGCAAGCATCCTCCTTTTGGGACACCCATCTTGATATCGGTGGAGAAGCTTGTGTGCTCTGATGATTCAAAGCGTTCTGACAGTGGAATGTAAGCTCCTGTGAACTACATGTCAACAGACTCTTAACTCCCGCTCACTGCTGTCAGATACCTATACCCACTATAATCTCCCCAACCCTGAAATGTCCTGTCTGAATTAGATTGTAAGCTCTTCTGAGCAGGGACTGTCTATTTTGTGTTAAAATGTACAGCGCTGCGTACACCTTTCAGCGCTACAGAAATAATAAATAGTAGTAGTAGTGCACACATATTGGGGAGGGGTGGGTTGGGGGGATAGCAAGTGAAGGAAACATTTACAGCATCTGCTTCTACCCATCCTGACAGCTACATATATTGGGGTCAATATTCAAAGTGATTTAACTGAGAAGGAAAGGTCTTATCAGCTCACAACCATGGGGTCATCTTTAACTTATCTTTCCTTCTCTTCACATATCCAACAGACTGCCAAAACCTGCTGTTTCTTTCTCTACAAAGCCGCTATAATTAAGCCTTTCCTTTCTTATACCCCTGACCTGATGGCTCAGACCATAGTAAAATGTCTTCCCCTAAAACTGAAATTCAAACCAGGTCTTCCTCAAACTGCCTCATTAGCAATCAGAAATTATACCTTGGCCTTACTGAAGTCAACTGTCAGCTTAAGTGTATGGAACTTGGTGCAGTGTTATTTTCTACCAAGCAGAAGGTTGAGCTGATTTTCAAAATCAAGCTTCTAACTTGCATGGTTCCGATTCCAAACAAGCCATGAAATTTGTAGGTGCTAATTAAGCTGTAGCATTTTCAAACTGAGCTTATAGATGGAAAATAAGGAACCTTAAGAATGCAGAACCAGCTCTGACCTAAGCTAAATACCGAAGCCCCTCTTCACTAAAGGGTAGTGAAAGACCGCCATTTCATGGTGTGGAAAAGTGCACAGACCTGGCTAATTACACTGTATGCTCCCAGCCTCAGTAGCACAGGATATATGCAGCATTTTACAAGCTCCATCCTGGCCCCACCATCTTTTAAAGGGACAAGCACAAAGCTCAACATCCCTGATGGTCCTCCCTCTTTCCTGCCTTCACTCCCCTGCCTTTTCCTTGATTAATCCCACCTATAACCCACCCGATTTAGTGTTTTTCAATTCATTTCTCTGATCACACTAAACCTCTTGTTTATTTTGTCTGTGGAGCAACGGCTCTGAGGAGCAACAGCTGGCTAGCATATGTTGCTGTAAAATACTGCATACATCTGGTAGCACTATACAGTACACATTACGATCATGGTGATGATGTTAGCTTCGTTTAGGAGCACAATTATCAATGTGGAATATTATGACGACATGTCATTTTACCATTAACTTGTTCTATTTTTGCACAGGTCCTATTATATGCAATGAGACCTACAGTAGATATTAATAGTTGGAGTTAACGGTAAAATAACATGTCTTACCAGTAGCTCAAGTTGGTAATTTCCTTCAGTAGGAAAAAGAAGGTACTGATGCCCCTGTATAAGATTCTGGTGAGACCTCATTTAGAATATTGTAAACAATTCTGGAGACAACACCTTCAAGAAGATATAAAAAGGATGGATTCAGTCCAGAGGAAGGTTACTAAAATGGTGTATGGTCTTCGTCATAAGGCATATGAGGACAGACTTAAAGATCTCAATCTGTAAAGTATACTTTGGAGGACAGGCAGGAGAGGGAAGATATGATAGATATGTTTAAATACCTACGTGGCGTAAATGCTCATGAGTCGAGTCTCTTTCATTTGAAAGGAAGCTCTGGAATGTGAGGGCATAGGATGAAGTTAAGAGGTGATTGGCTCAGGAGTAATCTAAGGAAATACTTTTTTACAGAAAGGGTGGTAGATGCGTGGAACAGACTCCCGGAAGAAGTGGTGGATACAGAGACTGTGTCTGAATTCAAGAAAGCATGGGATAGGCACTTGGGATCTCTTACAGAGAGGAAGAAATAATGGTTACTGCGGATGGGCAGACTGGATGGGCCATTTGGCCTTTATCTGCCATCATGTTTCTATGAAACAATTCCATTATTGTTATGGCTACTGTGTGTGATGGAAATACATTAAGGAAGTTTTTCCATATTTAATACATTATAATTAGCAATGCCTTAAACTAGAACTCAAGAAAAAAAAAAATCATATCCATTATGGGTTTCCATGAAAAGTTTTCTGGCCATGGCTCTCTAGAGGACTGAGCAGCAGTTTTAAAACAGAATCCTTGCAAGAAGGTCGTGTCTCTCCTGGGCTGTCCTTCCCGGATGAAGGAATCCATTTACCCTAGTTATGATGAATATCTGCCTCACAGAAAGAATCCTCCTGTGAACTAAATTATGGCTTTTGGTCTCTTTGGGAGTCCATTATCTGGTTTGTCTGTTCAGTCAAATTAGAAACATATTGTTATAATTACTTCTTCCTCCTAAATAAGAGATGTCCTTCAGTAGGAATATATCTAGCAGAACGACATTCATTTTCCCTTACTTATACTTCTAATTATGTTATGCTATGTTATTTATAGTCCTATATCCCGCCAAATCCTCCTGAGCGGAGTTCGAGGTGGGTTACAAAAGTAATCAAACATACAGTAAACAACTATAGTAAACAACCATTATTTATAATGATCGGGTGGGTTACAATAGTAATTCAAAATGCATTATGAGCCCATTTATGGTGTACTAACAATAAACCGTGTAGGAGTATCGATATCAGTCAGTGGTGAATAGCACTATATCAGTCAATGCAGATACCATTGTGGTCTCTGTAAGCATTAACAGTGGAATATCATTATGGGGGCAGGCTTACTTTTAGTTTGGGATGCAGATGTGGTGTAATTGATGTCTATTTTGAGATCATGATTATATTGTTCTAGTTTGGGTCAATTTTGTTCTTACTTAAGGTCATTTCAAGAGCCTGGTTTTTAGTGGAACAAGGAGTATTTTGGTTTGTATGGACCCCTGTGGGTAGTGAGTTCCACTTTTTAGAAGCTTGGTAGGTTAAGGAGTTATGTTGTCTTTTTTGTATTTATGTTTCTTGCTCGCTCTCTCTCTCTCTCTCTCTTCCTCCAGCTTAGTCCACTTTTGTTCCTTCTCCCCTCCCCCCTCCCCCCTATTTCTTCCCATCCCAACTTGTTGCTATTCCATTCCCTCTGGAGCCCAACCAGTTTTTACCCTCCTCTTTTCTCTCTTCAACCTTTCTCCCTTTTTCAACCCTATCTCCATAGACTGCCTGGTTCATCCTCCTACTCTGATGCAGAGCTCACTTTATAAGTTTTAGCACCTCAGCAGAAACCTCACAAAAAAAAATGAAAAGTGCACAGCTATTGGTGCCAGGCACATCACACTTTGTATACAGAGTTCACTGGGCAGAAAACTCTGGCTCAGCCTCTAAAAAGAGAACGAGCCAAGTCCAACCCAAAAAACAAATATGAGTACAGTTTCAGTCTGCATCCAACACCATCAGTATCAGATGCTAAGGTCCATCTTGGGGGTCAGCAGCCAAGAAAAAGATCTGGGTGTCATTGTAGTCAAAATGCAGAAAATTTCCATCCAACGTGTGGCGGCGGCTAAAAAAAAGCAAACAAGATGCTAGGAATTATTTTTAAAAGGGATGATTAACAAGACTAAGAATATTATAATGCCTCTGTATCGCTCCATGGTGCGACCTCACCTTGAGTTTTGCACTCAGTTCTGTTCTTCTTATCTCAAGAAAGATATAGTGGTGCTTGAAAAAGTTCAAAGAAGAGCGACAAAGATGATAAAGGGAATGGAGCTCCTCTCATATGAGGAAAGAGGTTGTGGCTCTTCAGTTTGGAAAAGAGAAAGCTGAGGGGAGATATGACTGAAGTTACATAATCCTGAGTGGTGTTGAGCAAGTAAAGTGGAATAATTTTTCAGTCTCTCAGGAATTACAAAGTGACCCTCGATGAAGTTACAAGGAAATACTTTTAAAACCAATAGGAAAAAATATATTTTCACTCAGACAATAGTTAAGCTCTGGAATGCGTTGCTAGAGGTTGTGGTAAGAGCGGTTAATATAGCTGGATTGAAGAAAGGTTTGGGCAATTTCTTGGAGGAAAAGTCCATAGTCTGCTGTTGAGACAGACATGGGGGAAGATGGATCATTGGTCTGACCCAGTAAGGCTATTCTTATGTTCTTACTGAAGATTTGTGGGCAGAAAACTACCATTATTAGAATATGGAATATTCTAGAATATATTTTATTTAGCATCCATTTTGTAAAGTATTGCTCAGTGTGGGCTGTTTTCTCTGGCTTATAAATGGGTTCCATTTTGTAGTACAAAATATTGTGGCTGCCATGTTAGTCAGCTTAAACATGCCCAAAGTTGTGGGTAAAGTATTTTTATTACACTAACCCCCTCTTCTATTAAACTGCACTAGCAGTTTTTAGCACAGAGAGCCGCGCTGAATGGAACTCTATGAGCGTCGGGAGCAGCGCGGGCCATTCAGCGTGGCTCACCGCGCTACAAACTGCTAGTGGAGTTTAATAGAAGAGGCCCTAAGTCAAGATATCCTTGAAAGTTAGTGACAGAAATATTTGTACCTGGATGTATTTCATCTTGTGAAATCAATGAAAAGATGTGAGCTAAGTCTCAATAAATAAAAATATAAAATGCATTTTGTTAGTCCAATAAAAATGCATCAGTTTTAACTTGTTTGGTTAATTGCCATTCTATAACACCTACCATTACAGCTACTGTATATATTTTCAGGAGAATTCTATAAATAGCACTATAAATTGCAAGTGCAAATTTGGGCACATGCCCAATTTGTGTGCACAATTTAATTGACTGATGAGCCTATTAGCGCCAATAAGGCGCTATCAATTACATTACATTGATGTTTTCTATCCCGCCAATACCTTTCAGTTCTCGGCAGTTTACAACAAGAGTTGGCCTGGGCATTCCCAGGGAGATTACATGGTTAATAGATGTATTATGTGTCGGGATCTGTGGAGGGTTGATCAGGTTTAGTTAGATCATTTGACAAATTTCTTGAATGGAAAAGTTTCAAGTTCTTTCCTGAATGTTTTGTAGTTGGGCGTCATAGTCAGCAGATTGGAGAGGTGGCGGTCGAGTTTCACTGCTCTGGTGGCTAATAGTCTGTTGTATATTTTTTTGCTTTGTATACCTTTGATTGGAGGGTGAGTAAAGTGTTCATGAGTTCTCCTTGGTCTGAATGTATTTTTCCTGATTAGGCGGTTGCTCAGATAGCTTGGTCCGTTTCCATTTAGGGCTTTGAATAGGGTGCAGTAGAATTTGTATTGTACGCGTGCTTGTACTGGGAGCCAGTGTGAATCTCGGAAAGCGGTGGTAACAATTGCTAATTGGTAACAATTTGGATTTAAACATTAATCTTGATAAGAGTTATTCTATAACGAAATGCATATACATCCTTTAGAGTTCAAATGAAAAGGGGTGTGGCTATAAGAGGAGCATGGGCATGTCAGGGGTGTCACTACAGATGTGCACACTATCGAAATTGGGGGATCCATGCCTAATAAAGGCACGAGAATTTGTAACAGGGTTCAGGGATCCCAGTGCTATGCTCTGTTCTATAAGCAGCGCTCAACTTAAGCGCCATTTATAAAATAGCGCTTGGCACATGTTTTTTTATTGGTGCCTTGCTGAATGGAGCCCTTTATCCTCTTCTGCTTAACAGAAATGAACCATGCAACAATGAGGGCAGTTCTACAACTGGGCAGACACTTTTACATGCCACTCGTGCACATAAATGCATGGAATACCAGCACTTTCACGAGTAAGTGTACACTTACGTGCATTAGTAGCAGCAAAATGTCTAAGTGCCATTCTGCAGTCACATGATAGTGGCATTGAGTGCAAATGCAAGGAGGCATTCAAATGGGAGCAGCAATGGGAGGGGCATTGGAAGTGCTGTCACTTATGTGTGCAATTTATAGAATGGTGCAGGTTGCAAGTGTCCTTGCCACATTTACACAACTGCAGTTAACTGCAGGCAGATAAGGTGCGCTGATGCTGGGTTATGGTAGTATTCTAACTGGGACAATGGAGTGTTAAGTGACTTGCACAGGGTCACAAGGAGCTGCTCCTACCTGTCCCGTTCCACCTGCAGCCCCACCCCATTCTGTACACAGTCCTGCCCCGATCCACCCACCAACCACAAACTTACACAAATGTCGTCTGTTCAGAGCTGCTTCTGGAGGGTCTCTACGCTTGTGCAGATGTGACATGATGACATCGTACACATGCGTGCATGTGTACGATGTCATCGTGTCGCATCCATGCAGGCGCAGAGACCCTCCAGACGGCCCCGAAGAGACAAGGTTTTCAAAACCTGAACAAACTACCGTGTTTTGAAAACCCTTCTGGACACTCGGACAGTCCTTCAAAAAGAGGAAATGTCTGGGTAAATCTGGACATCTGGTAACCCAAGCACAGGGATTGAACCCACAATCTCAGGGTTCTGAGGCAGCAGCTCTAACCACTAGGCCACTCCAGTGTAGCATTAGGATCCCTAAAATTGGATATCCACTTAGGGAACTGCCTTCCCTGTGTGCGTAACTAGTCTGAATCAGTACTCATGCTTGGTTCTGGGGTTGGACTTAGCTCATTCTCCCTGTAGACTAGGTTAATGTTTATCCTGATGTTGTTGTTGTCGTTAGGTGCCATCGACTCATGCTAGAGTCCTAGCGACTTGATGAATAGTGGATCTAAAAGGAAATCGGTTTTCTGCTAGTCCGGAAAGGTCCTTCCCATGGTTATTTTCAATGTGTTCAACCACCCTCTTCACCTGGTTCCTTTGATCTTCCCAAACATGATGTCCTTCTCCAGTGATCTCTCTCTTCTGATGGTGTGACCAAAATAAGATAGTCGTAACTTCATCATTTGGGCTACAAATGACATAGCCAGTTTGATCTCTTCCAGAATCGATTTGTTAGTACTTCTGGCGGTCCAAGGCATGCCTAAAATCCTTCTCCGGCACCAAAGCTCAAATGAGTCAGTCTTATTTCTGTCTTGTTTCTGTAGTGTCCAGCTTTCACATCCGTAACTGACCATCGAGAAAATGAGTATGTGGACAAGTCTTATCTTGATGTAGGAGTACAAAATTACAGGTAACAGACAGGTTTCTGAGAACAGTCTACATCCAAAGAAAAGCAGAAATTCTGTGCTCGTTAACTCACAGCATCATCATTTAGCAGCTAATACTAGAAGTTTAAGAGCTCGGGTTTAATGTTCCTGGTATCTTCATTGTACAAAATGCAGCATGCCATACAAATCACACTCATTACTACAGGAGATATAATATCAAGATCTGAAGCAAAAGATGATGATGGAAGGTGAAAGGCACTGTAATAGATTAAAGCTCTACCGAACAGAGAATTTATGGGCTGCAGAATTTACCTTAAGCTTCTCAAAAGATTGAACTGGAGACTCAGTCATACAAAGTTATTAAATTTAAGACCCTGGCTTATATTGTGACGTGCAGGAAATACATTCACCAACAAATCTTGCTGACATTAACAGTATCTTCCCCCTCTCCCCTTTTCTCTGATAATCCCTAGTTTTTATTTAATTTGCCTACTCTTACCTCCTTTACATAGCTAGTATCTCATGCTAGAGCTACTATCTTCAACTTTATCCTGTCCTTCTCTGTGATACAACTGACATATCATGGTCATGCTGCTTATCAATTCTGTCCTCTGAGATATCCCATTCCTGCTGAAAAATGTTTGTTTTCTAAGGCCCCGATGCTCTAAACTTACTGTGCCTTTAACGCTCGTCGCTAAACCAATTCGAACTGGTTTAACGTACAAGCATTTTAGCTTCTGATGCACAAAATGACTCTTCAGGGTCTTTTCAGTATCTGTCCAGTTGTCCAGAAAAACCTAAAGCAGGAAAAAATGCACATTGAAGTTTTTCGCAGGAATCTGATTGGGCTTGATCAGAAAATAATTTTTTTAAAAAAATTTTAAAGCCCATCCTGGGGTCGCTCAAAGCGATAAATGACCTTCAATATCTGCACTTTATTGTGGAAAATAACAGAATACCACACTTCACTAATAGCGAAACACGTACACTTTGGTGTAGTCATCTACCAATGGCGTTCCAAACACCCAAGTATTCAATGTCTTCTTGAGATCACCAGGATAAAGCCTGCAATGCTGTTCACTTTCTGCAACAAGGCCTCACGCTGCACTGAGTCTGTGGTGATGCCAGTGGCAAAGTCAGTTATCAGTTTAACACCTCGCTCGGCTGTGTCGTTAACCACCTTCCATACTGCAGAACAGTTTGTCAACATAGTGAAGGTCGTTAACGACACAGCCAAGCGAGGTGTTAAACTGATAGCTGACACTGGCATCATCACAGACCCAGTGCAGCGTGAGGTCTTGTTGCAAGGACTTGAACAGCATCAAGAAGACATTGGATGCTTGAGTGTTTGGAGCATATCACAATTGTACTACTGCAATATTGTCTATTACAGGACCCCTCTTTATCTGCTGAAATGCCTGCAGGCTGTTCAAGATACAGATGTTAGATTTCTATAGAAAATATGACCACATAACACCCTTGTTGATTCAACATCACTGCCTATCTCTTACCAGATCCAATTTAAGATTCTCGCATAGACTAATAAAGTGTTGTATAATAGTGTTCAAGTTTATCTCTCTTCACTGATAATCCTCCATCCTAGTTAGGACTCAGCATTCATTGCAGAACGATCACCCCTTTCTCCAGCTGATATCTCAGGTTTGCCTGGATTCTACTATGGCATCTGCTTTCTATTGAGTAATAGGCTTAATGGGCACTGATCATTGGCAAATCTGGCAACCCTAGCTTCACCTGCCTTTGATCTCAATTTCAGTCTGTGTCTGACTGTGAAAAAGTTCTTATCTCTCGGCTAAGCTGAAAAAAAATAAAAGGGGTATCAAGTCTGTTTCTGCTTTTTAGCAGGGCATGCGAGTAACTGTGAGCTCCATAAATGTTAGTGTCGTTTGCATGCAGTTATGTATAATTTTGATAATGTTATACTTGTTTCAGAGCAGAATAGAAGTCTGGTATTGGGAAGTTCTTCCTATTGCCCTCCTACCGATGATGTCTTACATTACAGTGGTTCTCGACTGCTTTTGTACAAACTGAGGGGGCAAGAGCAAGCCTACTGGGAAGGAAGCGAGGTTGAAAGATGAGTGATATCAGTCTGCAGATGCCAATAATTTGTGGTTCCTAAATTTCCCTAGGGTTTCTTCTATGTCCCCCAGGGAAATGTTAAAAAAATATTTTGGGGAGATTTTTTCAGTTTCAGAACTAATTCCACCATTCACACAAGTATTTTACTTGCCTGATAGAAAATTGGACCAGCAATTGACTAACAAGGGACAACAGGAACCACAATTGGATATTACTACATTACTGGAAAGTTCAATAAGTGAATTAGTTAAACTGGCGACATTGTTGGTAACTGTTGCATTGATGCCAGATAAGAACTGGATAATGAAGATGTTCTTTAAAAATAGAACTAAAGAGTTTCTGGGTCAGAAAGTACTGATCTTTCCGGATGTCACCAAAGAGACTCAAAAACGGAGAAAGCAGTTCCTGTTATTAAAATCTGGAGTAATTTCAGTAGGAGGAAAATTTTTCCTTAGATTTCCTTGTAAATGTATTGTTCATTATGGTTCAGATAAATATGTCTTCTTTGATCCGACACACCTAACTAAATTTGTAGCTTTGAAACGTCTTAAGAAAGGTGAAATAATGGAAGTAACAACTGAGATTCATGTTTAATTACTCCCCGCGACTTCAGTCACTTAGATTTTCTTAAGATTAAGATTATATTGATCTTTCTAGATTGTTATTTGTCACTCTATTGAAGTCTTGGATCATAAATCAATTGTGGACTAGAGATTGTTCTTATAAGGAGATGTTAAGATATTAATATCTTCTATACTATATTTTTTGTCACCTCTTAGTTTTATTATAATCTTACTGTACAAGATGTTATGCTTGGGAATATTGTATAAAATTGATAAATAAAAAAATTTATTTTTTTTTTTAAGATATCAGTCTGCAGGCAAACTGCTGGTTCAGGTGCATAACTCTATCATTCGAGACTACTAGACACATCTAAAAGAAAGAAGATTATCGAGGTAAGCACACAATCTTTCTTTAGATGGCTGGGGTGAAATTTTGGAATAGTTTAATTGTGCAGTTAAGGATGATAAACAACATACAGCACTTACATACATATTTATTTGTAGAAGCATTTCATTAGATGTTCAAAAGAGAGTAACATCTGATGGGTGAATAATGCTGATGTTATGTTATTGTTTATTGTATATACTAGAGTTTTAGTGAATTTTGTATGCGTGGCTGTAATCTGCTTAGGTTTTAAGCGGACTATAAGTGTTTTTAAAATTACATTAATTAATCAATTAATTAATTAAACCATTAACTTTTGGGCTTTTGGGATGGGTCTTCCCTGTTAATTGATGTTGTTCCTTTCTTTTTTTCTTATTTGATTTTATATTGTATGCCACTTTTATTCCTAGTACAGTAAAACCTGGTTTGCGAGCATAATTCATTCCAAAACCATCCTTGTCATCCAAAACACTCGTACCCAAAAAGTTTAAAACAAAATACTGTATGTACTCGTATTGCAAGACCTCGCTCGTTTAGAACAGTCACTACACTCCCGCAGCGTCAGAGAGAGAAGAATCACCGGCTCAATTGTGATGTGTGTATACTATATGTACTTATATTGCAAGACATTGCTTGTTTATCAAGTTAAAATTTAATAAAATGCTTTGCTTGTCTTGCAAAACATTTGCAAACCAAGTTACTTGCAATCCAAGGTTTTACTGTATAGTGAAATGGTGGGTTATCAGATAAATAAGGAGGAGATGTGCATGCACTGAAATCTTAGCTTTGTGTGTCTAACCAGTAACCAAAACAAAGAAATAGACCCTGAGATAGCCACAGAGAAGAAAATCCAAGAGAAACCAATAAACACTGTGGAATGACGATGTTCCTGAGATGGACTTTATTGAAAATTTAAAAGTTCCACAAGTCAATGTAAGCAATCCACATAGAAATAAAATGATCCACATAAAAACCTTGAGGACCTAATCCAAGTCCAAATAATATGTTTCCGTACAAAGAAGCTGAATTAATGCGAAGCCTTTAAACCTCAAATGAAAGGTATTGTCACCTTGATCGGTACCACAATGACCACAGCCAGCGAAGTTTCTTGTTACTGACCTTTTTAGGTGTTTCTGTAATAGGTTCATTGCACTGGAAATACATAAACCCTACTCCATTTGGGTTTCCACTGTGATAGCTTTGTTTGTTTTCTTTTGTGCTCTCAGGTACAGTTTCTCCCACATTCCTTCCTTAGAATGAGGATAATTCTACTACTACTATTACTACCACGTATTTATTAATTCTATATCACTACTCGATGCATGCAACACTGTACATTAAACACGCAAGAGACAGTCTCTGCTCAAATGAGCAAACAATCTAATTATGACAGAGAAACAGGACCAAAAGGGTGAATCTACAGTATACACGCGGCTCAGGTAGGAAAGTACAAAGGGAATAATTAGGATTACCAGACATCCAGATTTCCTCAGATATGTTCTCCTTTTCGAAGACATGTCTGGGGGTCCAGACGGCTTTTCAAAACCCGGCACTTTGGGTTTTGAAAAGCTTCCTCTCCAAACCTTTTTTAAACCAGCTACATTAACCAATCTTATCACATCCAACTTAACTATTCTCTGAGTGAAAAAATATTTCTTCCTATTGGTTTTAAAGTATTATTCTGTAACTTCATTGAGTTTCCCCTAGTCTTTGTAATTTTTGATGGAGTAAAAAATCGATTCACTTGTACCCATTCTACACCACTTAGGATTTTTTAGACTTCAATCATATCTCCTCTCAGCTGTCTCTTTTCCAAGCCGAAGAGCCCTAACCTCTTTAGACTTTCCTCATACGAGAGGAGTTTCATCCCCTTTATCATCTTGGTTGCTTTGCTTTGAACCTTTTCTAGTGCCACTATATCTTTTTTGAGATAAGGAGATCAGAACTGAATGCAATACTCAAGGTGAGGTCGCACCATTGAGCGATACAGAAGCATTATAACATTCTTAGTCTTGTTTGCCATCCCTCTTCTAATAATTCCTAGCATCTTGTTTGCTTTCTTGGCCGCCACCGCACATTGGGCAGAAGGTTTCAGCGTGTTGTCCACAATGACACCCAGATCTTTTTCTTGAGAGTGGCCCCCCAAGGTGGACCCTAGCATCCAGTAACTATGCATTTGTCCATATTAAATTTCATCTGCTATTTGGATGCCCAATCTTCCAATTTCTTAAGGTCTTTCTGCAGTTTTTCACAGTCCGCATGCATTTTAACAACTTTGTCATCTGTAAATTTAATTGCCTCACTCAGTTCCAATTTCCAGATTCCCGCGGCACACCACTATTTACCCTCCTCCATTGAGAAAAATGGCCATTTAACCCTACCTTTTCTTTTCTGTCCAATAACCAATTCTTAATCCACCATTCAACATTGCCTCCTATCCCATGACTCTTTAATTTTCTCAGGAACCTCTCATGAGGAACTTTGTCAAAAGCTTTCTGTAAATCTAGATACATTACATCAACCGGTTTGCCTTTATCCACATGTTTATTCACACCTTCAAAGAAGTCAAGCAAATTGGTGAGGCAAGACCTCCCTCGACTGAACCCATACTGACTCTGTCCCATTAAATCATGTTTGTCTACATCAGTGGTCTCAAACGCAAACCCTTAGTGGGGCCACATTTTGGATTTGTATGTACTTGGAGGGCTGCAGAAAAAAATATTTAATGTCTTATTAAAGAAATGATAACTTTGCATGAGGTAAAACTCTTTATAGTTTATAAATCTTTCCTTTAACAGTTAAAGGAAAGATTTATAAACTATAAAGAGTTTTACCTTATGCAAAATTGTCATTAACTATTTTTTCTGCGGCCCTCCAAGTACCCTATTTTTTCTGCAGCCCTCACATTTAAAGTTTAATATCTTTCCTTTCTCAAAACTGACACATTTCAATCACTATATTGAAAATAAAATCATTTTCCCTACCTTTGTTGGCTGGTGACTTTATTTTTCTGTGCTTTTAACTATGTTTCCAGGGCCTTCTTGTCCTTTGACTGTTTTTCTCTCCGTCTTCACTTTCTGCCTTGTATCCATCTTTGGCATTAACTTAATATTTCAAAATCTACATTTCCATGTCTTATCTTCCCTTCTATCTCTCTCTTCTTCCGTCCCTATTTCCATGGTCTGATATATTTCTTTCCTTTCTCTCCCTCCCTCCTTCCTTCCTTCCTTCATTTCCCCTGGTCTGGCATCTGTCTCCTTCCCTCCCCAAACTTTTTATTTCTTTCACCCTGCCCCCTTCTTTCTTTCTCTCTCTCTCCATGCCCCCTTTCTTTCTATATGTCTGTCTTTCTCTCTCTCTCCGTGCCCCCTTTCTTTCTTTTTTTCTGTCTCCATGCCCGCCCTTTCTTTCTGTCTTTCTCTCTCCATGCCCCTTTCTGTCTGTGTCCCGTCTCCCTTTCTTTCTGTCTCTCTGTCCCCCCTTTCTTTCTTTATTTCTCCCTGCCCTCCACCAAGCCATCACCATTGGGGAACAGGCCGCCCCCACCGCAATCGGGGAATAGGCCAGCGCCGAGGTCTTAGCTCTCCCTGCTTATCTTCCCCAGCGCGGGGCCGACCAATTCTCACCACCCGACGTCAATTCTAACGTCGGAGAGGAAGTTCTGGGCCAGCCAGGCAGTGATTGGCTGGCCCGGAACTTCCTCCCCGACGTTAGAATTGACATCGAGTGGCGAGAATTGGTTGGCTCTTAGCTGGGGAAGATAAGCAGGGAGAGCTAAGACCTCGGTGCTGGCCTGTTCCCTGATTGTGGTGGCTTTGGGGAGGGCAGTGAGATGGGAAGGGAAGCAGATTGGGGACCCCTCCTTTAGGCGAGCCGCGAGCCATTTGCCGACATTCCCTCCAGAGAGACTTCTGCAAGTCCAATTACAGCAGTCGCGGTCTATACGCGATTGTCCTCTCCACAATCGGAAAACTTGTGAAGTGGAGAGGACAGATTACGGGCCACAAAATAGTCCCGGGGGGGGCCGCATGCGGCCCATGGGCCACATGTTTGAGACAGCTGGTCTACATGCTCCACAATTTTTTTTTTTTTTTTAATAATTGTTCCCTCTATTTTGCCTGGCACTGAGGTCAGGCTTACTGGCCTGTAATTTCCCAGATCTCCCCTGGAACCCCTCTGTAGATCACTATTCTATAATTTGCATGTGTACTTGTGCATTACATAAGAACATAACCATTACCATAATGGGACAGACCAAAGTTCCATCAAGCCCAGTATTCTATTTCCAGCAGTGGCCAATCCAGATCAAAAGTACCTGGCAGGATCCCAAAAAAGTAAAACAGATTTTATGCCGCTTATCCTAGAAATAAGCAATGTTTTTTCCAAATCCAACAATGTCTTATGGATTTTTCTTTTAGGGAAATATCCAAATCTTTTCTTAAACCCTGCTAAGCTAACTGCTTTTACAAGATTATCTCACAATGAGAGAAACATAGAAAAATGGAAGCAGGTAAAGATCATATGGCTTATCTAGTCTGCCTGTCCATGCCATCTACTATCTCTTCTGCTCCCTTAAAGATCCAATATACCTTGTCCCAAGCTTTCTTGAGTGTATAAACACATTAGTCTTCCACCAGGATGCCATTCCATGCATTCACCACCCTTTCTATTAAAAAGTATTTTCTGAGATTACTTCTGAGTTTATTCCCTTTCAGTAATTCACCAGTTTATCTGCCAAATTGTTTTTGTTGTGATCCATCTAGGTATAGGCGAAATAATATAAGAACATAAGCATTGCCTCTGCCGGGTCAGACCAGGGGTCCATCGTGCCCAGCAGTCCGCTCCCGCGATGGCCCCCCAGGTCCATGACCTGTAAGTGATCCTTTACCTAAATCATATATTCCCTATTCATTTAGTGTCCTGTATATATGCATTGCCTCTGCCGAGTCAGACCATAGGTCTATCATGCTCAGCAGTCCGCTCCTGAGGTGGCCCCCCAGGTCAATGACCTGTAGTGATCTATTACTCTAGAGCATTTTGTACCTGTATAGTAATCCTCTAATTGTATCCCTGGATCCCCTTTTCCTTCAGGAACTCGTCCAGTCCCTTTTTGAAACCCAAAGTCATACTCTGCTCTACCACCTCCTCTGGAAGCGCATTCCAGGTGTCCACCACCCTCTGAGTGAAGAAGAACTTCCTGGCATTTGTTCTGAACCTATCTCCCTTCAATTTTTTAGAGTGCCCTCTAGTTCTTGTTGCCCCCGCCAGTCTGAAGAATCTGTCCCTCTCTACTTTCGCTATACCCTTCATGATCTTAGAAGTTTCTATCATATCCCCCTCTAAGTCTCTGCTTTTCCACATATAGTAGGTATATAAATGACCTCTTATTGGCTGATAAACGACCTTTTAATGACTGATCAGCAAAAAAGTACATGCTTTGATATGATGGCATGTAGTATGCCTCTGGGTAGAGGGTTGGAGTATGAGTGGAACACCCAAGTCTGCATGTAAATTATAAAATACTCTAATTTACATGCATAGTAGAAAAATATTGGTATGACCCTTTACAGCAACTCTAACCCCCCCCCCCCACCTCCTCATTTACAAAAGTGTAGCGTGGTTTTTAGTGCTGGCTCTGGCAGTAACAGCTCCAGCACTCATAGAGTTCCTATGAGCATCTGAGCTATTACCACCACTGCTGGCACTAAAAACTGCGCTATGCTTTTTGTAAAGGGGAGGGGAATTAAGATTGGTGCACATGTCTGCAGCTGCAATGAAGGCATATTAGGCAATATATACAAGTATTTAACATAGCCTTAATAGGTACTTTAACTTGGCACCCATATATAAAACAGCATTGAACAGAAAGCACAGGATGAACTTGCATGTCTGTAAAGAGGGTACATGACTAATGAGTAGTACAGTATTTTCAGCCTGGAGAAGGTTTATAAAATATTGAGTGCAGTGGAACAGGTAGATGTGAATCACTTGTTTACTGTTTCCAAAAATACTAGAGCCTGTGGCATGCGATGAAGCTACTATGTAGTAGATTTAAAACAAACCAGAGAAAAAAATTTCTTCATTCAAATTGCAATCAAACTGTGGAATTCATTGCTGGAGATTGAGGTGAAAGCTGTTAGCTTAACAGGGTTTAAAAAAGGCTTGGCTCATTTCCTAAAGGAAAAGTCCACAAGCCATTATTAAGATGGACTTGGGAAAATCCACAGCTTATTTCTAAGATAAACAGCATAAAATGTGTTTTACTCTTTTAGGATCTTGCCAGGTACTTGTAACCTGCATTGGCTACTGTTGAAAACAGGGTACTGGGCTTGATGGACCTTCTGTCTGTCCCAATATAGCAACTCTTATGCTCTTATGTTCTTACAAATGAGGTACATGATACTCATATATTCTGTCATCTGGGATGGTTAATGGTTACTAGTGCCTAAGGTCACACACCTCAGCTTGCACTCATAAGAGCGTTTTGTATTTATATACAAGAGGCATTAATTAAGGAGCCGCATTGAAGAGTTGGGGTGAGGTTTGCATTATTGTCCCCTCATTCATTGGGAGTGGACATCCCAGATTCAAACAATCAGGTAGCTGGCTCTTGCATGTTTCTTGGAAATATTTTTAGTTCCTATTATAAAGTGAGAGCCACGCATATAATTTTTTAGTCTGCCCAAAACACACCCAAACCAATGCTTCCTTTAAATCTCGATTGTTTAAACGGATTCTTTGTTGTTTATCACCTTGACCCTGGAGAAGAGTATTTGAAATGTCCTTTAAATCTCTGCATTTCCTTGAGCATCAACATGTAGAAATAATGGCCTTCTGAAATTGCTGTGTACACATGTGCATATGTAAATGCTGGAATTTCCATGTATAGATGCTTTAAATATGATCTACTAAATGTTCTAATGTCTGTTCCCTGTCAAACAATCTCCCCCGCCCCATGAGCGTCAGAGCAATGTCAAAGCATTTAGTGCTCCGGGCTGCAGTAGAAACCTCTACTGTGGTTTGGTAAAAGAGGGCCTATATTAGGTCAAGGTCTATGACCCAGATATCTGTGGATATCTTTTTGCAGTGTCTCTTATGTGGTTAAGTGCTGAATATCACACTTAGTTGCATAAAATATAGCCAGCTGCATATACCCAGATACAGTGGGTACAGTGGATACAGATACCCAAGGTAGAGCACCCCCTCTTCTGGCTGGAGCACCCCCTTCCTCCAGGCAGTAGGAAGGTACGTGAATGGGTCACGGGCTGACTGCGCGCAGCCGTTGGCTTTCCTGGTCCCCTGCCCCAGAACAGGAAGTTGACGTCAGTGGGGGTGAGGGCCAGCGGCTGATGGCTGTGTGCAGGGGGGACCACAGACCCGTGACCACTCCAGGACCCCCAAGCTCCCTGCACCCAGAGCGGACTGCTCCCACCCCCACCCCATCCTTGGTATGCCACTGCCCACACATGGCCCAGCATTGAATATCTGGGAATAACACCACCAGCAATTAAAAGCATTTTCCATCACTGTTTAATATTAACCCCACATGTTTAATTATATATTACAGAGTAACTTATCAGCATGGCAGGAGACCCTAAGAAAAACACAGTTCTCCAGTAGCCTGAATTTTAATTTTTTTGTTCGCATATCTTGCCACTTTAAGGACACACTAATAACTAACACCATGATTTTTATCGAAAATATCCAAAGCCTGCCCGTATTTTGGCAAGTTGCCTTGCACATGTCAGCTTGTATCTCCTAGCAGAAACTGATGGATTTCATCTAGGTGAAGCATCTTGTTGGGGTCAAATCTATTTGTTTGAAGCTTATAAAAATGGCACAACATGCTGTGCCAACTCCACAGCACTATTTCATGCAACAGCAACTCTGTATAGTTGCTCACATGTCACCCGCTTGTCAGCGCTTCCCCCTGAACAGGTGCTAAATATCTACGCATGAACTACGGTTTATTCCCTGGACCGCAGCACATAAGGGTCAGTTTATTCTGTGGAAAATGCTGCAGCTTACAGAAGCTGCTTTGGAAAATGGATCAAGTCTCAGAATTCTCAAAAAAAAAAAAAAAGATAAAACAGAAGGATACCAAAATTATCCCTGTTTCCTTAATTCAAAAAGATATGCAAAATAAGCCACTAGTGGCCTGTGTCAAGAACTATATGCATTTATAATTTAACATTAATATTAACTATGTCAAGGAAGAATTTGCTGATTAATTTGTAACATTCAACATATGTAGTAAGCTGGCTGCAGCTCAAGTATTTAATAATGGAATTCTGGGAATCATCCTTACTTCTGTATGAGTGTAATATGAAAAAGAGCAACCATTAGCTGGTCACAGCTATTCAAGCAATAGCTGAAGTGATTATTAAAATATCAAGTAGTCCCTGAATGGAGCTTGAATTGTCATCGTTAATTAATCACAAAGTCACAGAAATGAAAGCAGCATGACGTTCAGCCATGGTGGTTGGCGGTTCGCTGTTACGATCACTTGCTAAGTGAAGTGTGTGACCTTGTGTAACGGTCACAGTTCACCAACTTGGATCACGGGCTGTAAGAGTGTAATGTATGAGGGGCCGCTGAAAAGTTCTCAGCCCAACCAGGAGGAGAATGATGTGGAGCCATGAAACTTACAAACCTTTCTTGACCCTTTTTTATTTTACTTTATTTTTTTATTTATTCAATTTTCTATACCATTCTCCCAGGGGAGCTTAGAACGGTTTACATGAATTTATTCAGGTACTCAAGCATTTTCCCCTTCCTCCTCTCTGCCCCCCTTTTTCCCCACCCCCCACTGCTGCGCATGCTCCCCTTCCCTTCCCTGTACCTCTTTAATGTTCCAGGCACGAGCAGCAACCCCAACCTGCTAGAGAGTGATGCGGGGAAAAAGACTCACCCCCCATCCCCTCATCATTCCCACATTTTCATCCCCAACCCCGCAGCCTTAATTTTCTTTCCTGCATCTCCCCGCTCAAAGCAGCGAGATGATTTTATGCAATTTCATGGGCCTAAAGCATTGCAAACCAACATTTTGGTCCAAATTCTATAAACAGCACAGTAAGTTAGGTGGCGATAGGCGCCCTACCGCTGCTTAACTTAATTGGTTTAATTGGCTTTAAGTGGCACGGTAATTGACCACATCGTTTAAAACTTGTTTAAAAAAGTAGACACCAGAAGGCATCGACAGCAGGATGCCTAAATGGCGCCTTATGCTTAAGTGGGTGTGGTTAGGGGCAGAATGGGATTTAGGCGCCATTAGGCGCAATTCACTAAAAAATCTAGATGCCTGCAATGTAGGCCAGTAAAACACTGGTCTAAATTGCAGGCATCTAAGTTTTTTCATGGACGTTGTTAGCCATGATTCTTAAAACAGTGCCTAAGTGTGAATTTGTGCCTAAGTGTCCATTTGTGTAGACGCTGACAATTTAGGCACCGTTTACAGAATCCGGCCCTTTAAGCTTATATTGGTTTGGGGTTTTTCCCCCCCCCCCCTTTTATTTTGATTGAAAGAACATCAATAAAAGTACAACTTATGAGGCTTGCTGGGTTCTGCTTTGCACACAGAAAGCCAAACATCAGCTCAGCACCAGGGATATTTTAGTCTAATTTTAGTTCTAATTATTCATGCACAAAACATATCAAGATACACACAAAAAAAATCAAGAACAGCCCTCAGAATATCACACACACACACACATAAATTAATGCACAGCAAAATGATATAACATATCGAACAGAGTAGCATTTACAGTATTCTGGAAATATAAGCAGGTACTTTAACATCTGGCTTTCAGTCAGCCCTAGCTCCCCAATCCAGCATCTTCCTGTTGGCCATGTAAACAGAAACTCTGAGGTTACAGGCAACCATAAAATAATTTACCTATCAATGTTTTAGGGAAGTTGCCAAATAGCCACCAGGCTTCAACTCTACCAGGCTTTAATTCTGTTGAGTTAGAACAAGCTCCGAACCACATAGGGAGGAGCGATGACAAATCGGCCGAAGCCTTGGGGGCCAATCGGCTAGGTGCAGGGGGGGGGGGAAAGGGGGTAGGATAGATTAGGGTGAGCGGAGGGGAGGTCGCCCCTTTCGATCCGGCTTCACATGAGGCGGACGCGGCTTCCCTTCCGCTCACCCACTGCAATAATAGATTTGTCTCTCACCTGGCTGGAGCGCTCCCGCGAAGCGGGAGGCTGGCAGGGCGTCCTTTGGGTGTCTCCGACTACAGTGTCCGAGACTTGGGGCCGCTGCACACGCGGCAAGGAGTAGTCCTCTATCCATGGGGAGCGGAAGGGAGATCGCGGGAGACCATGGCAACGTGTCTCCTAATTTCCAGGTTTGTCTCCTCACGTGCATTGCCGGCTCGATCCGCTCCCGGCATGCACTCACCCCTACGGAGCGGCGCGCAGCTCACACCCGAACCAGGCAGCATGGCAGCCTGCGGCCGCACTGGGCCACCTTTGCTGCTCTCTCTCCTGCCTTTCTGAGGTCCGGGCGTCCGAGTGCGGGGCGCCGCCCGGCCTCCCGCGCGCCGAGCGGACGGGGAGGGCGGATGCACCGGCCGAGCTGGGACATCGACTCCAATCCCCAGCCGCGGGCCGCGTCGGGGCCGGCGGCGCCGACGGCCAGCGACCGGCGCTCAGGGCCAGCGACTCCCCTCCTCCTGGGCCGCGGGCCGCGTTGGGGCAGGCGGCTCGCGGCGCCGACCGCCTCCGACCGGGGCGCCGGTGCTAAAGGCCAACGACTACCCTCCTCCTGGGCCGCGGGCCACGTTGGGGCAAGCGGCACCGGCGCCGACCGCCTCCGACCGGCGCTCCGGGGCGCCGGCGCTGAATGCCAACGACTCCCCTCCTCCTGGGCCGCGGGCCGCGTTGGGGCAGGCGGCTCTCGGCGCCGACCGCCTCCGACCGGGGCGCCGGCGCTAAAGGCCAACGACTCCCCTCCTCCTAGGCCGCGCGCCGCGTTGGGGCGGCGGCTCGCGGCGCTGGCCGCCTCCGACCGGCGCTCCGGGGCGCCGGCGCTCGGGGCCGGCGACTCCCCTCCTCCTGGGCCGCGGGCCGCGTTGGGGCTGGCGGCCCTCGGCACCGACTGAGTCTGGCCGGCGCTCCAGGGCGGCGCGCCCCCTGGCCGCGTGTGCGGCGGCCCGGCTACCTCTCCGCCAGGACTCCCCCATCCGGCAGCTGCACCGGAGTCCCGTGGGGAGGCCGACGCCGGTCCGAGACACTCCGGTGTGCACCTGCCGGAGAGAGGACGCAGGAGAGGAAAGTACACCAAAAAAAAAAAAAAAAAAAATTAAATAAATAAATATAAATAAATAAATAAATAATAATTTTATTGTGCACAGTACATAAACAGCAAATACCTACTGAACCTTAATATATTAGTTACCTGCACCGAAGCGAGTACATTCAGATTCATTTTATATATATTTCTCTTCTTGGAACTCATAGTTACAAAATAAGAGTTAATTTGAATTTTAACCCTGGCACCTTGATTTAAAGTCCACAGCATTCAGCTGCCCCTCTGTACTAGAGAATGTGTCGGCATAATTTAAGAAACTCATATCTATGCATATGCCTGGATATACGTCCCAAGGACCAGGTTCAGTGGCGGGTACACTTTCAGAGTGGGAACATGAAAGTGGCCATACAGGGTCGGACCAATGATCCATTTAGCCTGGAGTCCTGTTTCCACAGTGGTCTATCTGGGTCACAAGTATCTGGAGGGCACCCAAATGGTGACAGTATTCCGTGCTGCCAAATCCCAGGTTTCTCCATGTCGGTCTCAGTAGCAGCCATGAGCTGTTCCTCCAGGAACTTGTCCTAATTTTCTTTTAACTATAGAAAAGTACTTTTGCATATCTGCCTGCCTGTGTCCGACGAGGCAGATGGCGGTTGACCGCTCTGGGCACCCGGGAGGCCGCCAGCCGCGGCCACAGATCTCGGCACGGCCATTGCTGCTGTTTCTTTAGGGACAGCCCCGGCTGCCGTGGGGAAAACGTTGTTCCGACCCCTTCCATAGCAAGTGGAGGGATCAACAAATTTAATTAGCTTGACAATTCCCTGCATTCGGTGATTCCCCTGAGTCATAAGAACATAAGAACATAAGCAGTGCCTCCGCCGGGTCAGACCATAGGTCCATCCTGCCCGACAGTCCGCTCCCGCGGTGGCCCAAACAGGTCACGACCTGTCTGCATCACCAGAAGGGGCTCCCTTGCCACCTTGGTTTCTCATTTAAGTCCTATCTTCCCATCGTAGTCCTAACCCTCCGGTCTTGCACATGTACGACCTGTTGGGTTTCTATACTTATTACCTGGTTAGCTTTCTATACCTGTGTTACATCCCAGCATCTCTCTCAGTATCCCACGATCCCTTTATCCCTCAGGAATCCGTCCAATCCCTGTTTGAATCCCTGTACCGTACTCTGCCTGATCACTTCCTACTCCTACTTCTACTGAGTCTACTTCTCTGCTGCAATGCGCTGGGCAAAATATAAGACCTTGCCTTCAGGGCTGTGCTAGATGAGGAAGTTATGCTTCACGGGTTATTTCTAGTCTTCCCATCTATCCAATCAGCTAATCTAATGATCCGATAAGTCTTATCCTTGGGGTGAGAAATATTAAAAGCATTTACCCTTCCTGTTATTCCAATTAATGAGACAGCGATGACACTGGACTCATCACATTTCTTCATTCAATGAATTTTCTTTAACTATAACTTTCTTATTTCCGGGAATTATCTTATTGATAAATTTCTTATTGCCGATAATTTAACTATAACTTGCAATAGGGAACAACTGACTGCCGACAACCTACATATGTACTGTGTTTTCCTTATTAATTTTCTGCTATATAACTTTACCTCATAAAACAAGGAAGACACTAGTTGGAGGCCGCTCTGTTTTCCTTTGACATGACATGCTGATATACAATCATGTTTCCACTCTCCTTAGGCCGGTACTTACTGTATCATTCTATAAGTATTTCTCGACAGCACAAGTCACGATCCATGCCGCCGTGCCGAAGAAGCCACCAGCACCAAAGAGGCGCTACCACCGCGGTTTCTACGGCCGCACATCTCAGCTAGAGCTCAGCACCGCCCGCGATTTTAACCCCACTAAGCTAGAGGGGCAAATGAGATCGTCCAATTGCTTAGCCTAGGATAGGATCTCCCGAGATTGGGGCAGCATCCACTCGGCGGGAACTTCGGTTCACAGGTCCTGCCCTTAGACTTCGATTCATGGATTCGAGACATACTACTGTACAACACTGGCTTCATTCGAGAGCTCAGAGACAGCATCTGGGAGGTAAGTCCGATACATGAAGGGACATGGCTTTATCGGCCCTTACATTGGGGTGTATAACACAACAATAAATTAATATAAATTCACAAATCATTTTAATATATTCACACATATTAGGACCTACTATATTACTGGTCTCACATGCCTGGATTATGGGGAATATGGGATAATTAGTTTGATATCTACACACTGATCCAGATATTTTACATCGCTAGGCTCATCAGTACATTGGTTATGCGCCCTTGTGCATTGGCGAAGCTTATCAGTACAGGGGATATCAGTACATGCTCATCGGTACATTGCCTAGGCTTATCAGTACATTGGATAGGCTACTAGACTTATCCGTACATTGAATGCTCCTCTATACATTGGCTAAGTTCATCAGTATATGGGATATGCTCCTCTGTACATTGGCTAGGTTCATCAGTACATTGGATATGCTCCTCTGTACATTGGCTAGGCTCATCAGTACATGGGATATGCTCCTCGGTACATTGGCTAGGCTTATCAGTACATTGTACTCTGGATCCTCTGTACATCGCTAGGCTCATCAGTACATTAGATATACTCCTCTGTACATTTTCTAGGCTCCCCTGTACATTAGGTAGGCAGCACATTGGATACGCTCCCCCGTACATTGGCTAGGCTTATCAATACATTGGATATGCTCCTCTGTACATTGGCTAGGCCACATTGCATGTGCTCCTCGGTATCAGTACATTGGATATACTCCTCGGTATATGCTCCTCTATCAGTACATTGGATATGCTCCTCTGTACATTGGCTGGGCTTATCAGCACATTGCATGTGCTCCTCTGTACATTGGCTAGGCTTATCAGCACATTGCATGTGCTCCTCTGTACATTGGCTAAGCTTATCAGTACATTGGATGTGCTCCTCTGTATCGGTACATTGGATATGCTCCTCTGTACATTGGCTAGGCTTATCAGCACATTGCAGGTGCTCCTCTGTACATTGGCTAGGCTTATCAGTGCATGGGATGTGCTCCTCTGTATCGGTACATTAGATATACTCCTCTGTACATTGGCTAGGCTTATCAGTACATGGGATACGCTCCTCTGTACATTGGCTAGGCTTATCAGCGCATTGCATGTGCTAGGCTTATCAGTACATCGCATAGGCTCCTCTGTGCATTGGATACGCTCCTCTGTACATTGGCTAGGCTTATCAGCACATTGCATGTGCTCCTCGGTACATCAGCACATTGCATGTGCTCCTCTGTACAGCAGCAACGCTTATCAGCACATGGCATGTGCTTCTCGGTACATTGGCAACGCTTATCAGCACATTGCATGTGCTCCGCGGTACATCAGCAACGCTTATCAGCACATTGCATGTGCTCCTCGGTACATCAGCACATTGCACGTGCTCCTCTGTACAGTGGCAACGCTTATCAGCACATGGCATGTGCTCCTCGGTACATTGGCAACGCTTATCAGCACATTACAGGTGCTCCTCGGTACATTGGCAACGCTTATCAGCACATTGCATGTGCTCCTCGTTACATCAGCACATTGCATGTGCTCCGCTGTACAGTGGCAACGCTTATCAGCACATTGCATGTTCTCCTCGGTACATCAGCAACGCTTATCAGCACATTGCACGTGCTCCTCGTTACATTGGCAACGCTTATCAGCACATCGCAAATGCTCTACATTGGCTTATAACAGCAGAGGCTTCCACGGCCTCAACTGCGGCGGCAGCTTCTACGGCAGCACAATATCAGCAATATACAACAGCAGAGGCTTCCACGGCCTCAACTGCAGCGGCAGCTTCTACGGCAGCACAATATCAGCAATATACAACAGCAGAGGCACAGCAGAGGCTTCCACGGCCTCAACTGCAGCGCCAGCTTCTACGGCAGCACAATATCAGCAATATACAACATCAGCGGCTCTAACAGCAGGGGCTTCCACGGCCACCGGTACATTGGCAACGCCTATCAGCACATTGCATGTGCTCCTCGGTACTTTGGCAACGCTTATCAGCACATCGCAAATGCTCTACATTGGCTTATTACAGCAGAGGAGGCTTCCACGGCCTCAACGGCAGCGGCAGCTTCTACGGCAGCAGCACATCGCAAATGCTCTACATTGGCTTATTACAGCAGAGGCTTCCACGGCCTCAACTGCAGCGGCAGCTTCTACGGCAGCACAATATCATCAATATACAACAGCAGAGGCTTACTGCAGCACAATATCAGCAATATACAACATCAGCGGCTCTAACAGCATGGGCTTCCACGGCCACCGGTACATTGACAACGCTTATCAGCACATTGCATGTGCTCCTCGGTACATTGGCAATGCTTATCAGCACATTGCATGTGCTCCTTGGTACATTTGCAACGCTTATCAGCACAT
The DNA here is from genome assembly GCF_902459505.1 of Geotrypetes seraphini. Lineage (NCBI taxonomy): Eukaryota > Metazoa > Chordata > Amphibia > Gymnophiona > Dermophiidae > Geotrypetes > Geotrypetes seraphini. Next base: position 312,836,354 of record NC_047084.1, on the reverse strand, counting down.
CGCATGTGCTCTACATTGGCTAGGCTTATCAGTACATAGCATGTGCTCCTCGGTACATTGGCTAGGCTCCTACATTGGCTAGGCTCATCAGTACAGGGCCATATATATATGGTGGGTTGCATATATAACTTGAGTAAGCTGAGACAATGAAGTTAGCTGGACCTCGGCAAATATCAGTTGATGAAGTTTTGCAAATATCAGTTGATGAAGTTACCCGTACCTTGGCATATATAGTTGTAGCGCTGTACCCGTGCAGTGGGTTGCGTATATTTCATTACACTGAGGCGATTCAGTACAAAAAGTTACCAGTACCTTTGCATATCCATGTTCATTACACTGAGGCGATTCAGTACGAAAAGTTATCAGTACCTTTGCATACCCATGCAGTGGGTAGCATATAGGCCGCAGCTACAGCACTTGGGGGGAACCCGCGATAAGCGAGGTTTCGCTATCCCGGGTAGTGGAGGGTAAGCACAGCATATGAGTCAACGACATACACCTTTACATTGCTTAGGAAATTGGGCATGTCACCTTGCTTGGACGGCAGGGAGGCCAGGCCCTGATCTTCACAGCAACATACTGCTGATGAGAGGACACATCCTTGAACGGGATAGGTCCAGCGAGCAGGGGAAGCTGTTACGGCAACTCACATTCGGAGAGGATGAAGAAGCATATGCTGTGCACCTGATGGGTTATTCTGCAATTGATGAAAGTTGTGATGTAATAGTGCTGTTATGGCTGCGGCCTAATAAATTCCACACTAGTTGAAAACGCTTGTGTAGTGTCTTTGTTTTCCGGACCAAGGGGTAGAGCACCAAGTGCTGAGTGCACGATTTGAGAACAAGCTCCGAACCACATAGGGAGGAGCAATGACAAATCGGCCGAAGCCTTGGGGGCCAATCGGCTAGGTGCAGGGGGGGGGGAAGGGGGTTAGGATAGATTAGGGTGAGCGGAGGGGAGGTCGCCCCTTTCGATCCGGCTTCACACGAGGCGGACGCGGCTTCCCTCCCGCCCACCCTCTACTTCTGTCGCAGCCAGACTGGAAAGGAGGGTAAGCACAGCATATGAGTCAACGACATACACCTTTACATTGCTTAGGAAATTGGGCATGTCACCTTGCTTGGACGGCAGGGAGGCCAGGCCCTGATCTTCACAGCAACGTACTGCTGATGAGAGGACACATCCTTGAACGGGATAGGTCCAGCGAGCAGGGGAAGCTGTTACGGCAACTCACATTCGGAGAGGATGAAGAAGCATATGCTGTGCACCTGATCATGTGGTGGTCATACCTGATGGGTTATTCTGCAATTGATGAAAGTTGTGATGTAATAGTGCTGTTATGGCTGCGGCCTAATAAATTCCACACTAGTTGAAAACGCTTGTGTAGTGTCTTTGTTTTCCGGACCAAGGGGTAGAGCACCAAGTGCTGAGTGCACGATTTGACCAAACATTAGGTATTATCTGTATTAGCTGTACCTAATGGTTAGAGCAGCAGGCTGAGAACCAGGGAAGTCAGGGTTCAATCCCCACTGATGCTCCTTGACATCTTGGACAAGTCACTTAACCCTTCATTGCCTCAGATGCAAAACCTAAATTGTAAACTCTTTAAGCTTATATTGGAACAGAAAAAAATACCTACTGTACCTGAATGTAACATGCCTTGAGTTATTACTGAGAAAGGTTTAGTGTAAATTCAAGCCAATATGAGGCATAATGTGAAGTAATACAAAACACTACATATGTCACTCAGGACCTACAGAGCAATTGCAACATACCATAATAGCAGTAACTTCCACAAGTCACACAACAGGGACCTACTTAGGAAAACACAGCACTACAGTGGGCACTAGAATATCAATACACTGATTGGAAAATTAAACAAGACAGATTAGTACAGATTAATCCTGCAGTCAATGCTAACAGAAAGCCATGTCTCTTTCACACATGCAGAACACAGACCCTCACCCAGTATAGAATATGTAACCAAAAACTAAAACTAGAAATAAAAATTAAACTGAACCCCCAAGAAGCCAGACTATGCATACAGTGCAACACTATATAGTAACATAGCAAATAATAGCAGATAAAACCTTATGGTGCTCATAATCGAAAGAGAAAAACATCCAAAAACCGGCACTTGGACGATCATCAGTCAAAAACGTCCAAGTGCTGATAATAAAACCGGGTTTTGGACGTATTTAAAAATGACCTAGGCCTTCACAGTGCCGCTGAACGACCATAGATAAACGGGGCATGTCAGGAGGAGTGTCGAGGGTGGGAGTTGGGCGGGACGTGAGCCGGCTTAGACTTAGTCATACTGCATGTATAACCAAAAGTTATACAGCACAGGATCGACGGAACTTGGACATTGTGACTTAGACCATTTAAAATATGGTCTAAGTCACAAAAACCCACCTAAAGTGACCCGATAAGCACTCCAAACACATAATACAGACCTCCCACACACTACCATAAAAATATTAATCACAACTTGAAAATTGTGCCTCCAGAACATCATCACTTGATAGCCTGGCATAGGAAAGCCTAGTCGTGCTTCACAGAGGCATCTTAAGCTATGGGTTAGGGACCCTTGGAGAGGAGGACCCATGCCCATAATACCCTGTAATCACTGCATTGATATTGAAATATGTACACTCCCCTATACACCCCCAAAACCCTTTTGTACTGGCATATAAATGGCTCCTGCATCCATAAGGGCTATTGGGGTGGTAGATAAGAGGGTCTAGGGGATTCTGGAGGTGGTTTGGGGGGGTTCACCATGACCTAAAAGGGAGCTGTAGTGAGATGATGACATGGCACCCTTTTTGTGAAGTTCACAGCAGTGTCCTATAAGGTACCCTACTATTTAGGTGCCATGTCTGGGTGTTCAGTCCATCACTTTGCAGACTTCTCCCACGCCCAATCTAATTTGGATAGATAGGAAATCACAGGGTTGGAGTGTTTCTAGCTGATGGAATTATATGATGGGTAAAGGTAACTTACAATGAGTTAGAATTAAGAGTTGAAAGCAGCTTCAAAAAAGTGGGCTTTTAGTTTAGATTTGAATACTGCTAGAGACTGAACATAACATATTGGCTCTGGCCGCCTATTCCAGGCATACGGCGTGGCAAGAAAGAAAGGACGGATTCTGGAGTTGGCAATGGTAAGAGCAGATAGCATAGCTGGTTTTAAGAAAGGTTTAGACAATTTCCTGGAAGAAAAGTCCATAGTTTGTTATTGAGAAAGACAAGGGGGAAGCTACTGCTTGCCTTGGATCAGTAGCATGGAATGTTGCTACACTTTGGTTTTTTGCCAGGTACTAGTGACCTGGATTGGCTACCGTGATAATGGGCTACTGGGCTTGATGGACCATTGGTCTGACCCAGTAAGGCTATTCTTATGTTCTTAAGGGTACAGATAAAAGGGATTTAGGGACTGCCCTATATTTACATTACAATGTCATGATTAAATTGAAATGTCTTTTCTCTTTGTTATTTCTGGGCCATAGATCTTAGAAGTCCACCCAGTACTGTTGTTAGGTTCCAGGTACTGGACTTGCCATTGAAGCTCACTCCAGCCCAGTGGCGTACCTAGGGTATGTGGCACCCGGGGCCCATCATTTTTTGACACCCACCCTCCATATAAAAAATATTTTTTGTAAAAACCATGAAACGGTATAAATGGTCAGAATAGAAACAGGGAGTGAAAATATTATTTTATTGAACCTCATATATGTAACCATTATTCCAAACATAACATAACATAAATTATGTCTGAATTGTCATGACATCAGAAGTGCGTATGGAGTAGTTGCAGGTGATGCTTGGGACAGTTCGGTTTTATGTGTTTTTTGAATAGAAGGGTTTTTATTTCTTTTTTGAAGGTTTTGTAGTCTGTGGTCGAGGTCAATAGGTTGTAGAGTTGGGGGTCGAGTTTTTTTCTTTTGACGCTTTTGGTTGAAGGGTGTGTGAATGGTGTGCGAGTTCTCCTATGTCTGGTTGAGGTGGATTGAATTATTTAGCTGAAGAAATTAGTTACCCCCTCATCCCACACACATTAATTCTCTTCCATTTTTGTTCCCATTATAAAAAACATTGATAAGTTCCCAGAAAAAAATACATTAAAATAAGAAGTGAAACCAAAGGCCCCTACAGATGAGAACATAACATAAGAATAGCCTAACTGGGTCAGACCAATGGTCCATCATGCCCAGTAGCCCATTCTCATGGTAGCCAATCCAGGTCACTAGTACCTGGTCAAAACTCAAAGAGTAGCAATATTCCATGCTACCGATCCAGGGCAAGCAAACACTTCCCCATGTCTTAATAACAGACTATGGATTTTTCCTCCAGGAATTTGTCCAAATCTTTCTTAAAACCAGCTAAGCTATCTGCTTTTACCATAACTTCTGGCCACTTCATTTTTAAGCTTAGATCTTTCCTTCCAAACAGAGACCTTGCTAGATGTCAAATACAACACAAGGGAACTTCACACGGACTTAGCTGTGCAGGAAATGTGAATCTCCTCATACACCCACCTATAGTGCAAAAATGTGAAAAGGTCTGTTTTTTTTCTTTCGATCACTAGATAGCCTAATGCCACACAAGCAGCACTGTTACAAAAGGTCAATGCTAAGGTTAACAAAGTTTCCTTCCTTGGACCACAAGGAGATACTGACAAACCACTGGAAGAGATCCCAAAACAACTACCTAGGCACAATACCCAAAGACCCACTCAGTGTGTGAACCAGTTGAGTGGAGTGGACTAACTGGGGGTGGAAATGGGCCCGGAGTTTGCTCAGGAGAATTTCCCAGACCACCTCTTCCTCTCAACACATTGACACACTGCCACCACCACCACCACCACTAGGAACACCTCACTGGGTAGGCCAGCAATGCTTATAAACTTTATAAAACACATTATTATATTTTTTTATAAAGCACATATTTTAACTGAACTCTCTGACATCCTCAGCCTTTCCATTCACAAAAATAGAAGGAAGAAAAGTTCCCATTTCCTGCTGTCTCATGTCCCCGATCTATACAATATTTTTCTTCTGCAGACCCTTCAAAAGTCTGACCAAATCCTCATTTCACTTGCATTATAAAGTACTGAGGATGCCATCTCTCCCCAATCCCAGGTCCTAAAGTCTGAGACTAGCGCAAACTGCCTGATTCAGGAAGAAAAATTTCGATTCAGCCTATTTAATTGGTTTTTCGATTCGATTTTCCTGCCCAGTTGGGTGATTTTTTTTCAAAAATCCTGGTGGGTTTTATAGCTTTTTCACCCCCTTTGGCTTCTCCTAACCACACTGGCGCTGTGGTGTAAATAAAATAAAGAAACAAAAAGGACTTTTCCTCTCTCTGTTAAATCCTAGCTCACGTTTGCGGTCTAACACCAGCTCTGGCAGGATACACATTTCAAATCTGACATATTGTAATCACAAAACAGAAAATAAAATTAATTTTTCTATCTTTTGTTGTCTGGTTATTTTTCAAATCTTGTTGGTCCCAGGCTCTGGTTGTCTTCTGATAACTTGCTTGCCAGGGTCTCCTTCTTTCTTCTTTCTGCATGCTAACCATCCATATGCCATCTCTGTCCTCCCCTTCCATTTCCCTTCCCTCCCCTGGATGTCTGGCATCTTTCCTTTTTTTCGTCTCCCTCCATAGATCCATCTTTTCTTTACCCTTTCATCCAGCATCTCTCCCTCCTTCCCTACCACCCCAGGGTCCATCATCTCTCCCTTTCTTTTCCCAACTACTCTCCTATCCAGTATCTCTATCCCCCTCCACACCATCCCTTGTGTCCAACTTCTCTCCCTTTCTGTTCCTTCCCTCCCTAAATCCCATGGTCCATCATCTCTCTCCCTCTCCTCTATTTTCAGACCCATTATTTCTTCCCTCCCAAAGTCTGGCATATGCACATCTCTTTGAACACCCCCTTCCCTCTGTGTACTTCTACACCAGGGTCCCCCCCAAAGGCCTGTCTCCCCCTTGAAGGCCTGCACCCCCCTTGAAGGCCTGCACCCACCCCCGAAGGCCTGCACCCCCTTGAAGGCCTGTCCCCCCCTTAAAGGCCTGTCCCACCCCTTTGTAGGCCTGTCCCCCCCTTAAAGGCCTGCCTGCCTGTCCCCACTTGAAGGCCTGCCTGCCTGTCCCCCCCCCAAAAGCCTGTCTCCCCCTATGAAGGCATGTCCCCCCCTTTAAGGCCTGCCCCCCCCTTGAAGGCCTGCACTCCCCAGAAGGCTGCACCCCCCCAGAAGGCTGCACCCCCCCCCAGAAGGCCTGCCCTCCCGAAGGCCTGCACCCCCTTGAAGGCCTGTCCCCCCCTTAGAGGCCTGCCTGCCTGTCCCCCCCCCCTTGAATGCCTGCCTGCCCCCATGAAGGCTTGTCCCCCCCCTTTAAGGCCTGCATCTCCCCCTGAAGGCTTGTCCCTCCCCTTAAAGGCCTGCACCCCCCCGAAGGCTGCACCCTCCCCGAAGGCCTGCACCTCCTTGAAGGCCTGTCCCACCCCATGTCCCCCCTCCTTAAAGGCCTGCCTGCCTGTCCCCCCCTTGAAGGCCTGCCTGCCTGTCCCCCCAAAAAAAAGCCTGTCTCCCCCCATGAAGGCTTGTCCCCCCCTTTAAGGCCTGCATCTCCCCCGAAGGCTGCACCCCCCAGAAGGCCTGCACCCTCCCCGAAGGCCAGCACCTCCTTGAAGGCCTGTCCCCCCCTTGAAGGCCTGTCCCACCCCCTGTCCCCCTCCTTAAAGGCCTGCCTGCCTGTCCCCCAAAAAAAAGCCTGTTTCCCCCCATGAAGGCTTGTCCCCCCCCCCTTTAAGGCCTGCATCTCCCCATGAAGGCCTGCCTGCCCGCCCCACCCCGAAGGACCGCTCGCCCCCCCCCCTCCCACCCCCCATCCAGATGTCCGGTTCTTCCCCTCTGGCCTCCCCGCACCATTTAGAGTAGAAGCAGCCTGCAGCAAGATCGCGATGTCAGCGATCTTGAGCTGCTTGTGCTGTCCTCCGCCGCGGACCCGCCCCCCTCCTCTGATGTCAGTGGAGGGGGCGGGACCATGGCGGAGGACAGCATGAAGCAGCGCAAGATCGCTGACATCGCGATCTTGCTGCAGGCTGCTTCGGTACTCTTAATGGTGCGGGGAGGCCAGAGAGGAAGAACCAGACGTCGGGGGGGGGGGGTAACGGACGCTGGAGCACCCCCTCATGGCTCGCACCCGGGGCGAACCGCCCCTCCCGCCCCCCCCCCTTGGTACGCCACTGCTCCAGCCTAGTCAAACCATCTCATTTGCAGGATTCATATTTTAATTAGAGATCCTCTCTGTTCATCTCATGCTTTTTTGAATTCCGTCACTGATTTCCTCTCCATCACCTTCCTTCATTCCAGATACCACCACCCTGTCCATGAAAAAAAATTTCCTAACATTACTCTTAATTCTATTACCCCTCAACCTCAATTTATGTCCTCTGGTTTTACCAATTTCCCTTCTCTGGAAAAGATTTGGTTTTATAGTAATTCCTTTCAAATATTTAAATGTCTGTATCATATCACTCCTGTCCCTCCTCTCCTGCAGAGTATATCTGTTGAAGCCTTCTAGTATCTTTTCATACTTCTTTTTTTGCACAAAACCCCTACCATTTTTGTCACTTTCCTCTTGATTGTTTCAAGTCTTCTTATATCCCTGGCTAGATATGGCCTTCAAAATTGAACACAATACTCCAGTTGGGGGCCTCACCAAAGACCTATACATGGGCATCAATACCTCCTTTCTTCTGCTGGATATGCCTCTCTCTATACAGCCTAGCATCCTTCTGGCTACAGACTGTGCCTTGTCACACTTTTTCATCACCTTCAGATCCTCAGACACTATCACCACAAGGTCTCTCTCCCCGTGCATGTATATCAGCCTTATACCTCCCAGCACATACATCTCTCTTGGATTTCTACTCCCCATATGCATCACTCTGCAGTTTTTTGCATTGAATTTTAGTTGCCAGACAGACCATTCTTCCAACTTTTGGAAATCCTTTTTTATGTTTTCCACTCCCTCCATGGTGTCCACTCTGTTACACATCTTGATATAATCTGCAAAAAGGCAAACTTTACCATCTAAGCCTTCAGCAATATCTCTCACAAACATATTGAACAGAATCAGCCCCAGCACCAATCCTTGAGGCATTCCACTACTCACCTTTCTTTCCTCTGAGGAAATTCCAAAAACTACCACCCTATGACGTCTGTTCTTCAACTAGTTTCTAATCCAGTTCACAACTATGGGTCCTAACTTCAGCCGGTCAAGTTTTTTTAAGAGCCTCCTATGAGGAACCATGCCAAAGGCTGTGAGAGCAGAGGATTATCTGGGATGGGGAAGCCCCCACTTCCCTGAACCTCTGAACATGGTTCGTGATGAAAGCAATATTTCACTTCCTCCCCTGCAGTTTGCTCAAGCTAGTAGTCATACCTGCCCCTTTAAGATTCAAGGGTAGCTGGTGGTGATTCTGTTTAATAATGCTCTGATTCCTGCTGGCCTATGAGTACCTGTGTCTTTAAGAGGTTGCATCTGAACAAATGCTGCTGCTAGTACTGAAGGATGCTCGGAGGAGCCCTAGGGTCCACAGGGGTGGAGGAGATGACACCTCTTTCACCACAGTGCCCTTAGGCAGGTCATGGCTGCTTCCCTCACATAACTGGAATCCAGGCCTGATGGCTGACCTAATAAACTACCTATGGATTTAACTCAGATTGGAGCATAAGAAATAGATTGGTTTTATTTTCTGTTTCCAGAGATAATTACCGAAATTCAAACCATGGTTCTCGAAATGAGAAGGTCCTAAATAAACAGGAAATGTTTAAACCGTCAACAACATTCATTTTTAATTATGAGGCACCACTGCCCACAGAGACAGATGGTCTATCGATTTGATTTGGGCTCTCCTACACAGCGGTAGCTGATCATCCTGTGGTGCTGTGTATTTAAAGATTTCTGTTGTGCTAGACAGCGTGTTGTAGCCCTTCATCAAAATCTGTTAGTTGCTGAAAATTGAATTTACAGTGTGTTGCTTTCCATAAAAAGAGACACAGCTGATATCTAGCCTATAAGTTTCAATACCACACAACTGATTAAATAAAGACAAAGAAGATGCAGCCTGCAACAAATACCCACAAGGAAAAGAGCAGACAGATGCAGGAATGGTGCCTCTAGAATCAGGGGAAATGCAAACCAGCACCATTTCCAGAGATCTAACAAATATGTTGAGTTATACTTGGCATCATTTAATAAATGGATTTCTGAAACTGAAAGCACCTGTTAAAGTGAAACAGAGGAGCTAGTGTTTAACATTATACTTATTTTCAGTAGGGCCAGCTGGGTTTTGTTTTTTATTTTCCACTGTTTGGAGATAGTATTTAGTGCTCTTTGATATATGATTTTATCTTTTGGAATATTCATTAACTATGACTGTATTAATCTTGCACATTTTGTACTCCGCTTAGAACTTTCGGTTAAAGTGGAATTTAAATCTGTTAAATTAAATTATGGAATATCATAAGAACATAAGAATAGCCTTTACTGGGTCAGACCAATGGTCCATCAAGCCCAGTAGCCTGTTCTCACGGTGGCCAATCCAGGTCACTAGTACCTGGCCAAAACCCAAGGTGTAGCAATATTCCATGCTACCAATACAGGGCAAGCAGTGGCTTCCCCCATGTCTTTCTCAATAACAGACTATGGACTTTTCCTCCAGGAACTTGTCCAAATCTTTCTTAATACCAGCTATGCTATCCACTCTTATCACATCCTCTGGCAACACGTTCCAAAGCTTAACTATTTTCTGAGTGAAGAAAATTTCCTCCTATTGGTTTTAAAAGTATTTCCGTGTAACTCCATCTTTATTAATACACCAACAGACTCATATGTGTACTAACATTATAGTTATGAATAGAACTTTGCCAAAACATACAAACATGAAAGAAGCATAAGTGTCATTATGAATAGATAATGAGATAATGAAACAATTTCACAAACTCACTATCCAGACATAGTGAAGGAGGGAGGGGACTGGGTAGGAAAAGAGGGGGTGAGGAGGAGAGGGACCAAGGAATAATAAATGAACAAATACGTTATTCCCTGGATCCTCTCCTCCCCCACCCCTCCCCCCACCCCCGCATCCTCCCCAGTCCTCTCCCCACTTCATATAGTGTCTGGTTAGTGAGTTTTGTGAAATTGTCTCATTGAAAGTTCAGTATTCTACTCCTGACTACTGAAGTTAAAGTAGTCCAAAAGGGCTCCCAGATCTGACAGAAATGCTGTCCCACTGGTGATTTAATGTCCCTTCTTTCCATCGTAAGCAAGGAGATCATTTGGGTTCCCCACAACACCAAGGTAGGCGTCTTCTTAGGCATCGGTCATGCTACATTATATTGTTCAAATAGAAACATAGGAGCAAGAGTTACTCTACATTTCCAAATAGAGTGCACAAAAGTAAGAAGTTCTGTCCAAAAGATCATCACCTTGCAACAAAACCATAACATGTGGCTGAGTCTCGCTCTGGACTGATTGCATTTCATGCAATTATGAGTAGGCTGAAATGAAATTTTACAGGCTTTATCTGGAGCTATATAAAGATGTAGCAAAAATTTTATAATCAAGTTCCCTAAGAGTAGGTAACATCGGAAACACCTACTTTGGCGTTGTAAAGAACGCAGATGATCTACTTGCTTATGATGGAAAGAAGGGACATTAAAGACTTTAAATCACATTTTACTTTTTTAAATTTATAACATTTTATTGAAGGAAATAATTAAATATAATATAACAATGGTCTGCAGAGAAAATAAAAGAGGAGGAGGAATTGCCATCATAGCCAGAAACACCATAAACCTAAAAATACAAGACAAAACAACCAACCCATACATGGATTTACTAGCCTGTCAACTTTCAAGCACATCACTCAAAGGAACACTAACATGCATGCTCTGCTACATAACCCCAGGTAACTGGAACACAGCAAAACCAATATTTGAAGAGTTTATATATCGAAACTCACTAATTACAACCTACAACTTAATCCTAGGTGACCTCAACCTCCACCTTGAAAACCAATCCTGCAAACAAGTAGAAACCTTACTTTCATACCTCGAGACCTTGACATACAAAATTTTAGACCCTCAAGCTATACATGAAAAAGGTCACCAACTTGACATCGCAGCCTACATGTCCCAACAACCCACACAACCAGAGATCCAAACGTCAAACGGAGAATGGAACCCTTCCCTCTGGTCAGATCACTACATTTACTCCTTCCAAATTACAATAACAAAAGCACACCAATCACACAAAAAATAACTTACAACTCACGCAAATACATCGACCCCACCATATTCTGGACAAAGGCAGACACCATAATCCAAGACAACACTCCCAAAGACTTCATCTCACAATGGAGCCATCTAAGTACAGCAACCCTGGATGACCTAGCCCCAGAACAACCCAAAACCAGAATCCACAGAAAATCAGACAAATGGTTCGACAACAAACTACTTCTACTCATAAGGCAATGCAGACAACTAGAAAGAAAATGGAGAAAAGCTGGAGGAATTTCTTCCTTTTAAACTTTGTATGCCTAGAGACATCTGGAAAAATTGTCACACGTTGGCCACAAAACAGGTCTTGTTTTTTCAAGAAATATAATTTCAGAATAGCCTGTTTTTCCAACTCTGTTTTGAAGACCACTATTAAAGTTGCTCGTTTATCAATTATGTCCTTAGAGGATTCAAGGAACTGTGATATATTAAAACTGTCAGGTGAAACAAGTTTATCCATTGCACCCTCTTCAAGTATTTCTTTAGACACTCTTGGAATGTAATAAAGGTTATCTAGTTCAAGAGTATCCACTTTAGTGTATTGTAATATATCACTCAAGGACATTTTCAAGAGTTCTAAGGAAGACAAATAATGTGTTACAGGAAAATTTAATAAACGGAGGTTTTTAGCCCTTATGGAATTCTCTAGTTTTTCTAACTTAGCATGAGTTAACATATCATCTTTAATATTGGAAACAGCAGTAACTTGTAAAGTATTAACAACATGATCTATTTTTTCTTTTTTTTTTTGCTGTTTCACGCTGTTTAACATCATGTTCATTAATTTTCACTGTTATATCTAAGGAAAACTGACATAATTTCAAATCAGTTTTTTGTAATGATGACTCTATTCTGTTAATACTTAGCCATACATCATTTATAGTGATCTCTTTATCTTTAGGGAGAACTTCAGAGCCTTGCCCTATGACCATCTGCACTGGGGTCAGCTCTTTAGGTCCCTCCAAGGATTGTGCTGAGTTCTGTAGTCCAGGAGGTAAAGATGTTTGTGGGGAAGAAGAAGTTCCCTCCAACGCTGGGTGGGACTCTTCTAACCCTGGAGAATGTGGTGGTTGAGGAGGTGGTGTAGGTTCCTCAGAGGACAGAGAAGCATTAAGAGTATCCAAGTTTACCTGCTCTTTCACTTGCGACAACACAGGAGCCATAAGGTGGCGATCCATCGGACCATCAAAGTTGGTGGTATTACTTTGGCCTTCCTCTTGCCCATATTGGTAAATTTTGATACTCTCTGCTCCCTGCTCCTCTTGGGCTCCGAAGGAACTCAAAAGGGGCAAGCCCCTTCGGTGCAACTGGAGCTACCTTCTTTCTGAAATTCCCATGCAAGTGCTTAGTCTCGTATGGAAGTGATAAGTACATTTTTTTTTAACCGCCTCCTGGGGGCGGGGCCTTGGGCCTTGGTCGGGTTGGGCCCATGTGCCTCAGGCCCCGCCCCCAGGTGGGACCTAAGGCTCCCGGGCCTATTCTGATTGGCCCAGGCGCCTTAGGCCCCACCAGTAGGCGGAGCTTTGGGACGGATGGGCCAATCCGGCCTCATTCCGTCGTTGGCTGCCTGCCGGACAGGCGAGTTTGACTCCCGTCTGTCCGGCCAACTACACAAAGGTACGGGGAAGAGGGGGGGGGGGGGTCGTGGGGGTCGGCCAGGGGGGTCGCGGGTCGGCTGGGGGGGCGGTCGTTGGGGGAAGGGGGGTTTGTGTCGAGGGCAGGAGGGCCTGGGATCCCTCCTGCCCGTAATGTAGTGCGGGATGGGGGTAGGGGGTCGCCGTGGCCAGGAGGGTTTGGGCTCCCTCCTGGCCTGAACAACTAGCAAGGGGGGGGGGGGTCGCCAGGGCTAGGAGGACTTGAGAAAATACGGTACTGGTAAATATAGCTTAAATCTACCAGTACGGTACTTTAGATCCAGAACAAATATATATATATATATATATATATATATATATATAAAGTGGAACCTCGGTTTGCGAGTAACCCAGTTTGTGAGTGTTTTGCAAGATGAGCAAAACACTCCCGCAAACCTTAACTCGCAAAACAAGCACTGTCCCACTAAACGAGCACCCCCCCCCCCACCGCTCGATCCGGCATAGCACCTCCCCCCCCCCCCCCCGCCTGCAAACGGGATCTTGGAGAGAACGAGAGCCAGAAGGCCTTGAGCATGCCCAGATGCTCAAGGCCCAGCCCAGCCAAGAGGCGGGATCTTTCCTTAACTGGCACCGGCATGCAGCAGATGGGGTAAGGAGCTTATTTGAGTGGGCGGGCGGATGCTGCTTCCAGCACGGGGTTGCGATGCGGTTCTCGCAGGGGGGGGCGTTCGTGGATGGGGGGTGCAATGCCGGTTTGAGCGGGGGGGGGGGGTGATGGAGCAGCGCCGGTAGCCTCGGGGGGGGGGGGAATAGGAAGTGGAACGAATCAAAGCGAGTTTCCCTTACTTCTTATGGGGAAACTCGCTTTGATATACGAGCAATTTGGTTTACGAGCATTCTTCTGGAACGAATTATGCTCGTAAATCAAGGTTCCACTGTATATATATACAACATATATAAGTATAAAATGATAAATTTCCAGAAATGGAAAAATATCTTAAATTTATAAGACACCTACAAGCTTGAAGGCTATTGAAGTGGTATACATTCAGATATAATAGGTATTTTTCAGGTCCTGGAGGGATCATATTTACAAAAAAAAAAAGAAAGAAAGAGTTACTATATAGCAGGGTTTAAACCTCTGTCCATTGGATTAGGAGTTCACTACATTAACTACTAGGCAAGAAAACTCCTTGTACCATGTCCTTCTTCATGTACGGCGACCAGTGCTGGACATCGTATTCCAGGTGAGGGCATACCATGGCTCGGTACAGCGGCATGATAACCTTCTCTGATCTGTTTGTGATCCCCTACTTAATCATTCTTAGCATTCTGTTCGCCCTTTTTACTAAGGTGCGCTAGCGTTTTTAGCGCACAAAGGAAATTCCCACGTGCTATGCTTCTAGATCTAACGCCAGCTCAATGCTGGCATTAAGGTCTAGCGCACGCAGTAATGTAGCGCACGCTATTCCGCGTGTTAAAACCCTAGCGCACCTTGGTAAAAGGAGCCCTAGGCTACTTCTCTGTGGCCATATTTTTGAAAAATGATGCCAAGCAGATATTCGTGTCTCTGTTTTTTAGTCATTCAAAAGCTGGATGTTTCATTTTGGAAAATGGCTATTCCATTTTTGGATGTTTTCAGTGCAAAAATGTTTATCTTAAACAGGAAATCTGGTCATTTTTCCTGTTTGATTATGACTGAGATGGTCATATTTTTGGATGTTTATGAGCAGAATGGGGTTTTTTGGACTTAGATTTTTTTTTAAATGCCCCTCCATATCTCAATTGTGTCTATCCAAGTCTGGATAATACATAATAGAACTGAGCTTTTAGATTTTACAGGAATGAGCAAGGTTATATCACCTGCATAAGTGCAGTAATGTACTTCCAACTTGGACAAATGTTCACCTAAAGAACTCATTATTATATTAAATAGAATTGGAGAAATTGACAAACCCTGTGGGACCCAACTCTTAACATTCCAAGAGTTTGAGATCAAATCTTGATATTTCATCATGTAAGTCCTATCTTCCAAAAAGTCTTCATCCAAAGTAAATGCTGAACAAGAACCTGTGCTGTTAGGGTTAATCTCGGTTAGGGTGCTGGTTTCTGACCAGAGGGCCGCCGCGTGAGCGGACTGCTGGGCATGATGGACCACCGGTCTGACCCAGCAGTGGCAATTCTTATGTTCTTATGTTGTCAACAATGCCTATTTCATTTAACATATAACCCCCCCTCCCTTTTTATCTTACATAGCCAGTTCTTAGTTCTATACCAGTGGTCTCAAACTCAAACCCTTTGCAGGGCCACATTTTGGATTTGTAGGTACTTGGAGGGCCGCAGAAAAAAATAATTAATGTGTTATTAAAGAAATGACAATTTTGCATGAGGTAAAACTCTTTATAGTCTTTAAATCTTTCCTCTCCCCCCCCCCCCCCAGGCCTGCATGTTCCCCCCTTCTTTGCAGCGTCCTCCAGCTTCCCCAATGGCCTTCCAGTCTTAGTTTCAGCTAATTACCACAGCCTGCATAGAGGATCGCTGGTGCTGTAGTGTTCCTTGCAGGCTGCCATCAGCCTCCGCAGCATGTTCCCTCTGCTGCGGTCCCGCCCCTCCTCTGACGTCAGGGGCAGGATCGCGGCAGAGGGAACATGCTGCTAAGGAAGACAGCACCGGCGATCCTCTCTGCAGGCTGCGGTGATTATCTGAAGGTAAGAGCGGGAGGCCAGGGAGGAAGCCAGGATGATGCGGCAAAGAGTGGGCAGTACTAATACAGACCGCGGGCTGCAAAATAGTACCTGGTGGGCCATATGTGGTCCCCGGGCCGTAAGTTTGAGACCACTGTTCTATACTGTGCTGAGGATTATACTTGGTTGAATATCAGTGCATGCCTGCAATATTGCAATTGTCATTTATGTGTAAGTGATGTTTTATATTCGATTATCGCTGTATGTTATATTATCATTTTAATGTTTTATTGTAACTTGCTGGAGCTCTTGTGCTGCCCATATTGGTATTAAATAAATTAAATGAAACCTGAAAGGTTGAATTTTCCTGCAAGTGTAACTGTTACTTTAAAGCAACAGAACAAGCCATTCATAAAAGACCCACAAAAACATCACTACGATCCCTCTTGTTTGGGCGCATGGTATTTGAACTTGCTAACCTCTGCATCACTGTTTGACAGGGCTCCTTTTGTGACGTGCCTCTGTTCAAACCAAAACAGAATAAGATTCAAGAATAAATACATCAGTGAAACTCAGATGCTGCAGACTATGTCCTAGCTCAGGGGTAGGCAATTCTGGTCCTCGAGAGCCGGAGTCAGGTCAGGTTTTCAGAATATTCACAATAAATATGCATGAGATAGATTTGCATCTCAAGGAGGCAGTGCATGCAAATCCATCTCATACATATTCATTGTGGATATCCTGAAAATCTGAAGTAGCTCCGGCTCTCGAGGACCGGAATTGCCTACCCCTGTCCTAGCTGAATAAGTCTGCACATTTCAAGCGCTTGAGTCACATGGTTTCTTGACCTCATATCTCAAGTACAAAATGCACGTCTAGTAGAGCATTCTGTGCTGCGTCTTGATGATTGTTGAATCTCTGCCAAGTCCTAGCAAGAATGCATCTTAAATGCAGAACAATAGTTTAAATCTTTTTCTCTGGTCTTTAACAGATGTTTGCCTTTGTAAAATCAATGTTCAATGAACAAGTTCAATTACTCTCTTTTTTTTAAAATCAACAATTACATCCAACCACTAAATTTGCCTCTGGAATTGTTCTGTTGGGTATAATTGGTTACTTTTTCCATAAAAGGTCTACTGAGACCTGCTGCTAATATTTTCACTTCATTAAAGATTTTAATGGAATGTACATGTAGCTGTAGGCCCTCAAACTCAAATCTCGTGAACAGACCGATCTGAATGAAAACACTTACCTGGAACACTAATGTTAAAAAAAAAACCCTAATTTTATAAAAACAAGCAAACCCTAGAAGCCTGACTCAACGGAAATGTGAAGGTTATTCGAGCCAAATGTTCAACTGTCTAGACAGGAGGATGATGACTTTTAGATATTATGCATTTGGGAAGCTCTTATACAACAAAGACATATGGCATACATCATGTGTTATTTATAGCAATGCAGTTACGTTATTGTTTAATAAATGTAATATAGATAAAATATCATTAAAGGCTAACATACTACAACAAGAGAGATTTTTCAATGTGTGCGTTCAGGCTTTTCCTTAACTTCTTATTTGTTCTCCAACTTATAAAGGTACTATATTGGCTTTCAACATGACGATGAACAGCTTGTCCTTACTCAGTAGATTCAATTCTCTTGACCACATCACCTACTCATTAGGAGTATCCTGAAAACCTGGCCTGCTTTTGATATCACTGGCTTAGTACATCAAGCTCTAAATGAGGATCTCAATCACTTGGTCAGGATGATAAGGTGCACAGAGGAACTACTACTACTACTATTTATCACTTATATAGTGCTAAAAGGCGAACGCAGCACTGTATATTTTGACATTTAATAGATGGTCCATGCTCAGAAAAACACATAACTGTTGAGAATGTAAATATGAGAAAAGTCCAAAACCATTGCTTTCAATGGAAGTAAACCCCGGATATCGCAATCCGTCCTCTTTTTTCTGGAGCCATATGGTAACCCAATCCAATGCCAATACTCATCAGCTGGCTGGCTAAGGCCTAGTGACCAAATATACCTGTGTGGAACCTTCTTTTTAGACAGGTCTATCTGGATGCTAGGCTTAGCCAGCAACCCAATGAATATTGGCGGTGATGGCTATGTTGCGTGACATCACCGGTCTCCAGGCAATCTGCTGACAAGGATATTCAGTGGGAGATTATTGGCTATCTCCCACTGAATATCGGTGGTTAGCTGATTTAAGGGCATTTAGCTGGCTGGAAGCTATTCCTGGCCAGCTAAATACCAGTGAATATCAGGCAGACTGTGTTGTGGACTTTTGCTACAAGTTTGAAAATGCATCCAAATATAAAATGGCTTCCATATTAAGAAATACACAGCAAATATAGGACATCTGACAAGTTAGCTTAGTTTTGACAAAAATTTGAGTTACTATGTGCTGACTTTTCAGGGCAGTGTACAGAAAGATATTGGTGTGGGTAGGAGCAGCCATGGAGATCTATTCTAGACAGATGAACTGGAGGAAGTGGGAAGGACTTGTGGGTATAAGTGCTACAGCGGCCACCATGGTGAGTCATGCAATAGGGGGAAACCACAAAATGGCTGTGGTTTTGTAGCCCAAACACAAGAGTGATGGAAATAGGCCAGTGCATAACTGTTTACACACCAGGGTGGTTATTGGGTGTACTGAGTTGAAGGAACTGCTGTCAAAAGATGCAATATTCATTCTGAACTCTGTCTCTTCTGATTCACTTCCATCACAGAATGGCTTTCTTCCATTTTCTTTCTAGTGTAAAAGCTTTAATAAATAATCTCCCGAACCCCCCCCCCCCAAAAAAAAAAAAAAAAAAAAAAAATAGCCACATACAGAAAAGAAGTGATGAAAGAGGAAACTAAGAAATGGCATTTAGTTCTACAAGCACTATAAGAAAAGCATCTGAATGGGAGGAAGGGCCTAGTGGATACTAGTCCTTATCAGCCAGAATGCCATCCTAATTGTTTTCATTTCTGCTATTGTCAACCCCATTTTTATTGACAGTAAGCACCTCTCATCACAACCTGGATCACACTAAAACGTCCCATAATGCCTGAAGAAATGTTATATCTTTTTGGCCATCAGATGAACATAAGAACATAAGAATTGCTGCTGCTGGGTCAGACCAATGGTCCATCGTGCCCAGCAGTCCACTCCTGTGGCGGCCCTTAGGTCAAAGACCAGTGCTCTAACTGAGACTAGCCTTACCTGCGTATGTTCCAGTTCAGCAGGAACTTGTCTAACTTTGTCATGAATCCCTGGAGGGTGTTTTCCCCTATGACAGCCTCCAGAAGAGCGTTCCAGTTTTCTACCACTCTGGATGAAGAAGAACTTCCTTACGTTTGTACGGAATCTATTCCCTTTTAACTTTAGAGAGTGCCCTCTTGTTCTCCCTACCTTGAAGAGGGTGAACAACCTGTCTTTATCTACTAAGTCTATTCCCTTCATTATCTTGAATGTTTCAATTATGTCCCCTCTCAGTCTCCTCTTTTCCAGGGAGAAGAAACCCAGTTTCTCTAATCTCTCACTGTACAGCAACTCCTCCAGCCCCTCAACCATTTTAGTCGCTCTTCTCTTGACCCTTTCAAGTAGTGCCATGTCTTTCTTCATGTACGGCGACCAGTGCTAGACATCGTATTCCAGGTGAGGGCATACCATGGCTCGGTACAGCGGCATGATAACCTTCTCCGATCTGTTTGTGATCCCCTTCTTAATCATTCCTAGCATTCTGTTCGCCCTTTTCACCGCTGCCACACATTGTGCAGACGGCTTCATTGACTTGTCGACCAGTACTCCCAAGTCTCTTTCCTGGGGGGTCATAAGAACATATGAGTATATGACCAGTTCTAAATGATTTCCAAGAATAGACTTACTTGTTGATAGATAGCATTGTCCAAGAATGATCAAATTGTGCTCTTCTGTTGCTTGCAATCCTCTAATATGGCAGAGGCCTCTTCTGAACCACCAGGAGCAAATTTCAGAGGACCTAATTGTGAAACTACATACCTTTCATCATATCCAGTATCAGAGTAATGTAGAGTTTCACTGTCACTTGACTACTACTACACTGCAGATTATGTGGGAAAACATGGACTTTGATGCAACAAAGAGGAGAAGTGGACTCAGAAAAAGACCTGATACACTGAAAGACATCTCCATTTGCCCCCTTGTGCATACTGCTATAACACAAACATGTTGCTCATTATTCCCAGACTAAACCTCCAATGAAAAGTTAAAGTCAGGGACAGATTTAGGCTGACCATCTCCAGATTTATCTGCAGAAATACTGTAGAATAAAAATCCTTTCCACATAGAAAAATGGATCCTGCTTCCATGTGAATCCTGAAAAATGGACCCTGCTTCTACACGGAGGATATACAGTATATCCTTCTTCCACATGGAATATATGGCTCCTGCAACAACACAGAGAATATGGATCATGCTTCCATTTGGAAGGTACAGATCTTGCTTCCAGGTAGAAGATATGGATCCTGCTTTCACGTAGAAGATATGAATTCTACTTCCACATACAAACGTCTAAGTTGAATTTGGTTGTATAGTGCTAGATGCCCAAAGATGACAGTGGGAAAATGTCCATTCTCGAAAAATATGCCTAGAATTTTTTTTTTTTAAATCATCTATCTGGACTTCCAGGCTATTGTTTGTCCAGACCACCACTACATCCATTTTTATACCACATTTTCAATCAAAATTTTGTCCAAGTCCCAAATATCCAGAACAAGACCATTTCGATGTGGCCACCCAGACATGGCAACAGAGCAGTGGGGCACCTTATAGGGCACTGCTGTGAACTTCACAAAAAGGGTGCCATATAAACATCTCATCAGAACTCCCTTATAGGTTATGGTGAAACACCCCCCCCCCCCAAAACTCACTATACCCACCTGTCTACAACCCCAATAGCCCTTATGGCTGAAGGTGGCACCTATATGGCAGTAGAGTGGGGTTTTGGGGGTCTCACATTTTCCACCATGAACTTAGTGGTTAGAGTGGCTTATGGGCCTGGGTCTTCCTCTATATGGTTCACTAGCCCACCCTCCCAGGCTACTTAAGACACCTGTATACAGCTCTGCAAGGCTTTCCTATACCAGGTGCTGATGTTCCAGAGAAAGGCATGTATATTTTTATTCTGATATTTGTGGCAGTGTGAGGGGGTCAGTGATCACTGGGAGAATGTGTAAGTGTTTATATGTTGTCTCTGCAGCAGTTATCTGGTTGCTTTGGATACTTTTTTGCCACTTATACCATCTTTTACATCATCTAAGTCACAATGTATAAGTTTCATCCAGGAAGTCTCATGAAACATTCGATTATCCCTGCAGGACGACTATGTCTTGGTCGGCCCACATGCCGCCCACATCCCACCCTAACCACTCCTCCAGATACACCCCTTTTGGCTCTGGGTGCACAGCGGCATTCAGAGACCTAAAAAGTTCCTGGATTCATCCAGAAATTCAGTTTGATTATCAATACTTGGATGAGCTGTCTTTTAAGTCACCCAAGTGCCAACATGGACGGGTTTTTAGATGTGTTTAACCCCCTCTTCTATTAAACTGCGCTAGCAGTTTCTAGCACGGGGAGCCATGCTGAATGGCCCGCGCTTCTCTCAATGCTCATAGGAACTCAGTGAGCGTCAGGTGCAGCACGGTCCATTCAGCACGGCTCCCTGCACTAGAAACTGCTATCGCAGTTTCGTAAAAGGAGGCCTAAGTTTCAATTATGAGCCACATAGTATATGGATTCTGCTTCCACAGTATTTCTAACCCCCGTAGGACACAGAAATGCAACTCTGATCTAATGCTGCTGCTACTGATCTACAGGGGCAGCCGTTTAAAATTAAAAATGTTGGTGCTAGCTTTTAAGGTTTTGCATGGGATGACATCAAAATGTGCTTCAGACAAATTATTAATCTATTTTCAGAGTGACAGATGTTTTATTTTGCCTTCTGCTAGGATTTTCCATCCTGAGAGTGCTCGTTCTTGAACCTTTTCTTAGTTTATGATCTGACTGTGGAATAAAGTCCCTTCCTCTGTACGACTAATGGATGATTTATTAGGGTATCATAGAGCTTTAAAAACTCATTTGTTTGAAAGGTATTAACGTAGAAGAAAATATTTTCCAGAGAAAGGGAAATGGTAAAACCAGAGGGCATAATGTGAGGTTGAGGGATGGTAGACTCAAGAGTAATGTTAGGACATTCTTCTTTATGGAGAAGGTGGTTGATGCCTGGAATGTGCTACCGAGGGATGTGGTGGAAATGAAAACGGTAAGAGAGTTCAAAAAAGCATGGGATGAACACAGAGAATCTCTAATCAGAAAATAATGGGTATATATTGAGGAACTAAGGCCAGTACTGGGCAGACGTGCACAGTCTATGTCCCATATATGGCCATTCAGTTGAGGGTGGGCTTGGGAGGGCTTCGACGGCTGGGTTGGTTTAGATGGGCTGGAGTGAGCTTTGATGGAGACTCTAGTACAGTGGTTCCAAACCCTGTCCTGGAGGACCGCCAGCCAGTTGGGTTTTCGGGGTAACTCTATTGAATAAGTATGGGGCAGATTTGCATGCCTGTCACCTCCATTATATGCAAATTTCTCTCATACATATTCATTAGGGCTATCCCAAAAACCCAACTGGCTGGTGGTCCTCCAGGACAGGGTTGGGAACCACTGCTCTAGTAGATGGAACCTAAACACAGTACCAGGCAAAGCTCTGGGTTTTTGGCCCAGAAATATCTACAAAAAAGAACAATGTAAATTAATTATTAATTTATAGACTGTATGGACCATTTGGGTCTTTATCTGCCATCATTTACTATGTTACTATATGGCATACATTGGAGGGTACTTAGGAAAGTTCAGGCTGTTTTACTGGCTGATCTTTTCAATGCTTCTCTACGGTCGGGAGTGGTACCGGAGGACTGGAGAAGGGTGATGTCCCTCTCCACAAAAGCAGAAGTAAGGAAGAGGTATGGAACTACAGGCTGGTAAGTCTGACTTCTGGGGTAAATAAATTAATGGAAACATTTCTAAAACAGAGAATATTAAAGTTTCTGGAATCCAATGGATTACAGGAACCAAGGCAACATAGTTTCAATAGAGACAGGTCTTGTCAGACAAATCTGATCAATTTCTTTGACAAGATGTCCAGAAAGTCAGAGAGAAGAACACTAGATGTGGTGTATTTAGATTTTAGCAAAGCCTTTGACATTGTTCCACACAGACATCTAATAAATAAACTGGATTCCTTTTGGTATGGGCCCTAAAGTGACAGACTGGGTTAGGAACTGGTTGAGTGGAAGACAACAGAAGATAGTGGTAAATGCAGCTTACTCTGAGGAAAGGGATGTTACCAGTGGTGTGCCACAAGTGTCGGTTTTTGGACCCATTCTTTTTTTTTAACATTTTTGTAAGTGATATTGCTAAAGGGCTATTTGGTAAGGTTTGCCTCTTTGTGCATGATACCAAAATCTGCAATAGGGCACACACTCCTGATGGTATAGATAACATGTGGCAGGACCTACTGAAGCTTGAAGAGTAGACTGAAACTAGGCAGCTAAGATTTAAAGTTGAGAAATGCGGGGTCATACATTTGGGCTAAAAAACCTGAGGGAATGCTACAGTTTAGGGCAGTGGTCTCCACGTGACCACAGGGCTGCATGCAGCCACCAAAATCCTCCAATGCAACCCTGAAACAGTTGGCTAAACTGCTCTTCAAAGTCTCTAAATGCATTAATTTCAATCATGCCCACTTGATTTCATAATTTGCAACTTATCTCTTAAGTGTATTTACTCAGGTGTCTCCTTTATGGAATTTACTACTGCTGACAATCCAAACGACAGTGAGTTTTTAAAAAATATCCTTTAGATCTCTAAGGGAGAGGATGGGATAGTACATGGCATGGAAAGGCAGATTTAGATAGGCCATATGGAATTTTTTTTCTGTTTCTATGTTTCCATGATAACGATGTATCTTATGAACACCATACAAAGATCGTTTTGTGGTCGCATAAGATTCTTGTTGCAAGTTACACTCTGCTTCTGGGATTGATGCTTGTTCTCAGGAACGCCATACCGACTGATTGCCAAACTAATACTAAAGTCCCAGATGAAAGATGACACATCTAAGCTCGCTGTTGCAGTTCGGGTATCATAGCTCAGCTGGTGATGAAAGCAGAATACGAAGTGTAAAGGGAAAAGGGCAGAAAATCACAAGAGACTATAAGGCTAGCTGTAAACAAAAAAAAAAAAGAAAGAAAGAAATATAAAATAGGTGCCCCATCTGGTTTTGAAGGATCAAATCACATACTCATTTTTTTCTAACTTCATGAGTTCTATGAAGAAAAGGAAGAAAAAAAAAATACAACTTTTGATATTTTGGAAGGAGAAAAACGAACAATGATGAACAAGAAAGGCGATTCCTTGGATCAGTGCCTGAGGACTGTGGTGATCATTATTGCTGTTATAAGGCATCTTAGTTACAAACCAGCATAGTAAAGCAGACATAAATTAATCTCACAGATGTTCGGATGTGGTTTCCTCAAACTGCACTTGACTAACAAAATTCTATGGAACCAGGGGCAACAAAACAAGCAACTACACCCCTACACACTCACATCTGCATGAAATCAGTACACATTCTTTATAAAGCTTCCTCAAGGGAAGGGTAATTATGTTCCTCCTGTAGAACGCTACTTGCATTACATACAGTCAGATAGCTTCACTAGCTAAAGAAAACACAGCATAAACATCTGAATGAAATCATTATAGGTACATATGTAAAAAAAATATACACAGGTCCTTTTCCATGTGCAGAGGTCAGCATATGTACAGTATTTTCAAAATGAAAGGATAAGCGTACCTCCGCTTTGAAAATCACTTCACATAATTTATGCACTAACATTTACAGAATATGTGCTTTTTACCATACATATACCGGTAATTTTCTGGGTTATTTTACATGCAAGTATTTTACATGCAAAGTATTCATGCAAAAGCAATCCTGTTCTCAAGCTGGTCCTTGGAAATGTCTCCATTCAGGCAAAGTTACTTTTGGCATAGGTATAGTGCATAGTTTAATAATGTGTCGAGCACAGTTTTACCAGCAGAAGTGCTTCTGAAAATTACCTTCCGTTTGCATAAGTCTTATCAGACAAATCAGATGTTAACTCATCCATGTTAATTCCTTGGAAAGATGGCCTTACACAAAAAAGTCCAATTATGATTGATAATTCTATCATTCAACCTGTCAGTTCAGTTAAAATCCTAAGCGTCATTCTAGATCACAAATTAACCTATCATGATCAGATTAGGTCAACCGTCAAAAACTGCTCCTTTAAATTAAAAATAATTAGATCACATTGTTATAATGTGCTCCTTGTTGGAGCAAGCATATTGTTGGCTTTGTATTTCATCTTTTATAAAATCAATAAAACTTTTTGAACTAAAAAAAAAAAAATGATTAGATCTCTAGCAAAAGTACTGGATTCGGCATCCCTCAATGTATTAATGCATTTTACACTCTGCTTCTGGGACAGCCCATCAAACTACAGACCAATCGCTTCTATCCCAACATACGTCAAAATAATAGAAGGACTAGTCGCACAACAACTGTCCACATACCTCGAATCCCACAACATCTTACACCCATCCCAATCCGGATTCAGAACCAACTACAGTACTGAAACTCTACTGGTATCTCTACTAGACATAGCTCGAAGTCACCTCAGCCAAGGAAACAAACTGCTAATCATCCAATTTGATTTATCAGCTGCATTCGATCTAGTGGACCACTACATACTCCTCCAAATACTAGACGCAATAGGAATTTCAGGTAAAGTTCATAACTGGTTCAAAGGCTTCCTCAAAAATAGAACATACAGAGTCAAATCTAAAGACACTCTATCTGAACCATGGTCTAATCCATGTGGAGTACCACAAGGCTCTCCCCTCTCTCCCACACTTTTCAACCTATTCATATCCTCCCTAGGCACTACCCTAGACGCCCAAAATATTACTTCTCTCAGCTACGCGGACGACATTACCATCCTCCTTCCATTCGACATACATAACCCAATCTCCACAGAACGCCTGAAAACTACATTGGAAACAGTGGATAAATGGATGATAGATCACAAGTTGAAGCTAAACTCTGACAAAACCAAATTCTTATTACTAGAGAAAGACAAAACACCATCCCTAACAGAACTGGAAATAAACTCAATCAAGTACCCTATACAGAACTCCCTCAAAATCCTTGGAATACACTTAGACAGATGCTGTACAATGCAAACACAAATCCAAAAAATCACCCAAAAAGCATTCTTCACAATGCGAAATTTAAGAAAAATCAGAAAATTCTTTAAAAAAGACCAATTCAGGATCATTGTCCAATCCATGGTACTAAGTATCGTCGACTATTGCAACAGCCTCTACTTACCCTGCCCGACCAACACAATAAAAAAACTACAGACCATCCAGAACACAGCCCTCAGACTCATATATTCACTCAGCAAATACGACCACATTACCAATGCATACCTAGAATCTCACTGGCTACCAATAAAAGCAAGAACACAATTCAAACTCTACTGTCTCATTTTCAAAGTAACCCATGGCACGGCACCCAGTTACCTAAATAACCGTTTTCATTACTACCACCCACCAAGAAAAAGGAGAACACAGAACCTCTTCACCTATCCACCACTCAACGGTACCTGTCGTAAGAAACTCTATGACAACCTCCTGGGGACACAGGCAGCCAAAATAGACTCTGACATCTCTAAATTACTGACCAAAACAACAGACATAAAAGAGTTCCGCAAAGAAATAAAAACACTACTGTTCAAAAAATATCTCCCATCACTCTAACCACCGCCCAATGAGTTCCCAATCAACGACTTCGGAATCACTCATCCATATTACCTCTTTGTCTGTGATCAAGAATATACTGTAACTCTTCTACACTACACCCGACTTAACTGATCGAGTTGACATGTATTACTTCTGTAAAATGCATTATCTTCTACTATATGTATTATCTTCTGAAATAAGTAATATCTTCTGTGAAATTGTAATATCATAACTCTTCACTGTTCCTGTAACTTACTCCTATCCTGAAATGTAATTCTACTGGAATGTCCCAGATATTTTCTATATTGTAATCCGCCTAGAACCGCAAGGCACAGGCGGAATAGAAATCCCTAATGTAATGTAATGTAATGTAATTTTCTGGTCATCTCAAAATTGGATTTTTGCAATGCTATATACAATAACTTGTCCCAAAAAGAAATATGACGTGTACAAATTATTCAGAGCACAGCAATAAAAGTCATTACTAATTCAAAAAAGTTTGATCATGTCACGCCCCTTCTAAAAAGCGCCCACTGGTTACCAATTCCACATAGGATAACCTATAAACTAGTGCAGGGGTGCCCACACTTTTTTGGCTTGCGAGCTACTTTTAAAATGGCCAAGTCAAAATGATCTACGAACAATAAAATTTAAAAAAAACACAAAGCACACTGTACGCAGAGAAAATGTTAATTATCATTTCTATTCAGGGTTTTTATCAGAGGTCAAGGCAGATGACTTTAAAATATGCAATGTCACCTCAGTAACAACTATACAAAAATAGACATATATACCCCCTCCCCTTTTACTAAACCGCGGTAGCAGTTTTTAGCGCAGGAAGCTGTGCTGAATTCCTTGCGCTGCTCTCAATGCTCATAGGTTCCCTGCACTAAAATCCTCTATTGTGGTTTAGTAAAAGGGGGCCATAGTGCAAAATATAGACAGCAGATATAAATTCTCAAAATGGACACATTTTTGATCACTAAATGAAAAAATCATTTTTCCTACCTTTTTGGTCTGGTGATTTCATGAATCTCTGGTTGCACTTCCTTCTTCTGTAAAGCCAATATTTCTTTCTTTCTGCCTTTCTTTCTCTCTCCCCCTGCCCCCAGCCATCATGCCGATTTCTCCACTTCCCCGATTCGTTCCCTACCCCCACCCCCAAGCCACCAACGCGATTTCTCCCTGCTGCTTCCCCGAGCCAGGCCTGGCGCGTACAAGCGCCAGGCCCACAAGACTTCACTTCCAATGTCAATTCTAATGTTAGGGAGGTAGTTCCAGGCCAGCCAGGCAGTGATTGGCTGGCCTAGAACTTCCTCTCTGACATCAGAATTGACATCGGAGGTGAAGTTATGTAAGTCCGGCACTTGTACGCGCCAGGCCTGGCTTGGGGAAGCAGCAGGGAGAAAAAGATCGACTCGCGTTGCCTTTGCGATCTACTGGTTGATCGTGATCGACCATTTGGGCACCTCTGAACTAGCGCTTCTGACATTTAAAATCTGGCAAACACCACAGCCTATCTTTCTTGACAGACTGCTGTTGCCTTATGCTCTTTCACGAACACTTAGATCAGCAGAACAAAATCTCTTAACAATTCCATCGAGAAGAACGGAGATTTTCTCCATTACAGCTCCACAAATTTGGAATCGACTTCCGTCTTTCTTAAGAGAAGAAAGACAGATAAATTTAAAATTGCTCTTAAAACATTTCTATTTAATGATGCTTTTTAGAATTAAGTTCAGAATTGGTTGTAATTATCCATTAACAGGGATATATATAGATAGACTCTAAAATACCAGAAACTAGCCTTATAAGGCTAAAACAAAACAAAAAAAAACAATCCTCCCCTCCCTTTGTGTGTTTACCTTGAATGTTTCTTTGCTTTTAAAAAATTGTAGTTCTCCCCCTTCTTTACTTATGTTTCTTGTAAGTCAGTATTAACATTAGTATTATTTTTATGTCTTCTTTGTAAATATTATTTTTAATGTAAATTGCTTAGAAATTATATGTGTTTAATCAAATTTTTTATAAAACTTGGAAACTTGAAATTGCCAAGGCAATGCAGACAGGTGATCTTTCGAAAGTATGTGGTATATTAAGGCCACAGCAATGAACACAAAATCCAAGCTTCATATAAACATTTACAACCTCAAATCCTTCAATACATTTGAACATTATTTTACTCCTTTGGGCTAAGTTTCACTAACTGGACATCTTCTAGGTACGCAGCCCTTGCATCATGGGGGTAGGGGGTTGATGGGACGTATACCACCTTTTTAGGGTTATACATTCAAAATGGTTTACATATCTACAGGTACCTATTTTTGATACCTGGGGCAATGGAGGATTAAGTGACTTGCCCAAGGTCACAAAGAGCAGGGCTGGGATTTGATCCCACAATCTCTGGGTGCAGAGGCAGCACCTCTACCACTCGGCTTTGTCTTGTTTGGTTTTGCACCCCACATACAAATTTCCCCTTTTCATTTCTGTGTTGATGTTGATCTCCTTTGGATTGCCATCTAAGCACCCGTAGATCTCACTTTTCCGTATCCTTTGTCCCATCCTGTAGAAGGATAGACCTGCCCAACTGCCAAAAACTGTCCATGTCATGTGTCTTCCCAACAGACATCCTATTATTGGCCTTTGCAAGCTGTGCAAATGATGACAGGTAGTAATTGGCCTTTGCAAGCTGTGCAAATGATGACAGGTAGTAATATTCTCTTTTATTCATTGTCAAACATTCTAACCAAACCATGCTATTGATTGACAAGGTGCTTTGTACCCAGCCCTAACTAAGAACTGCTCCCATAGTGTGACAGAGGTTGCTCTTGGGGGCAGGTGGGGAAGGAAAAACAATGCTATGCACCCTCACATCTGGCTGGCCTTATGCATGGGGACTCAAATATTTCCCCCTTCTCTGTCTCTTCTCTCTCCCCTCTCCCCCCTCCCTTCCCTTTTTATTCTTCTATCCTTGGAAGGCTGGGGAGGAAGTGGTTTAATAGAGAAGTTAGGAGGGAAATATGTTTTTACGCTCTTGTCTGCCAAACTGGGTTGGGTGCTAAGCTCCTTGATCAGTGAGGTCTCAGGTGCTGCATTAGGCCCACAACAAACCACAGAGAGGATATGAAAGTTTCATCCATTCTTTTACTTGTAAGAGAAGTTGAGTGAGGGATAGTATGGCAGCTGCTCATTCACTGGCAGTGTTCTTTAGCAGTTAGAGGAGAGCAAAAGAAAAGAAAGTGCAGCCAGGGGAGATTTCCTCATAGACCAGTGGCGGTTCTGGGGAAGAAGATTCTAGTAACATTTTTAAGTCACATAAAAACTGATCAAACCTTTTTTTTTTGCGGGGGTGGGAGGGGGGAGATTGTTAAATGGACTTTCCCCTTGGTTCAGGAAATTCACCAGTTGCGGGAGTGTTGCTCTACAATGGCGAAGTAAGGGGGGATGGGGAGGCGGTCTACCCCAGGCATTATCCTGGTGGGGGCGCCGGCACTCCTTCTCCTCTCCACCTCCCGCCTCTTTCCACTCTCTCTCCCCCCCACTTCACGTGTGCCCCTTCCCTTCCCACATATCTCTAGTTGTTCACTGCCTTAACAACTTCAATATGCTCCTTCTGACCGCGTCGTCTCCCTCTGATGTCACTTCTGGGTGCTGACATGACATGACATGACATGAGAGGGAGAATCGACGTGGTCGTGAGGAACACGTTGAAGTTACAGCACCCCTCCTCCTCTCCACCTCCACCCACCTCTTCCCATTCCATCCCCTGCCATGCGCACGCCCCCTTCCCTTCCCCCATGCCTCTAGTTGCTCACCTCCATGAGGAATGTCAATGTATGTATAAGCATGGATTAGTTAGACAAACCCAACATAGATTTAGTCAAGGGAAATCTTGCCTCATCGGTCTATTACATTTTTATGAAGGGGTGAATAAACATGTGGATAAAGGTGAGCCAGTCAATTTTGTGTATCTGGATTTTCAAAAGGCATTTGACAAAGTACCTCATGAAAGACTTCTAAGCAAATTAGAAAGTCATGAGATATGAGGTAATGTTGTATTATGGATTAAGAATGGTTAAAAAATAGAAAACAAAGAGTAGGGTTAAATGGTCAATCTTCTCAATGGAAAAGGGTAAATAATTGGGCTCTTCATAGAGGTCTATAAAATTCTGAGTGGAGTGGTATGGGTAGATGTGAATTGCTTTCTCATTCTTTCCAAAAATACTAAATACTAGGGGGCATATGATGAAGCTAATAAATTGTAAATTTAAAACAAAGTAGAGAAAATATGTCTTCACTCAAGAGCTGATTCTATAAATGGTGCCTAAATCAGCTGGTGCCTAGAAAAATGGCACCATTTACAGAATCGCAACTAGGTAAAAACTTAGGCACCTGAAATGCAGGCGAGGGTTTTAAAGGCCTACATTTCAGGTGCCTTAGAGGTCCTTTTACAAAGGCACGGTAGCGGTTTAACGCGCGGAATACCACACGTTAAACCGCCTGTTGTGCTCGTACCTAACGCCTCCATTGACGAGGCGTTAGGATTTTAGGCTGCCGCAGGGGTTAGTGCGTGATGAAATGTCCGATGCGCTAACCCCCGTAGCGCGTCTTGATAAAAGGAGCCCTAAGTTTTGGGGAGAAACGCACTTAGCAGCACCTAAGTCATGCTCTGCCCATAGAAATGTCCACTTAGGTGTTAGGCACCGCTAAGCGCATTGCGATAGGCGCCTATCTTTTATAGGCTTGGCTAGGCACCTATTGCCCAATTAAATTTTTTAAAAGCAATTATTGAGGCTATTAAGGGTATTTTGCCAATTAAGTTAGGTGCCCTTTATAGAATCAGCCCCTCAATGTGTAATTAAACTCTAGAATTTGTTGCCAGAGAATCAGTAAAAGCAAATAGCTTAGCAGGGTTTTAAAAAGGATAAATTGCTAAAAAAAAAAAAAAAAGTCCAAGATGGACTTGGGGAAATCCACTGCTTATTCTGAGGATAAGTAGCATAAAATCTGTTTTACTCTTTAGGATCTTCCCAGGTACTTATGACCTGGGTTGGCCACTGTTGGAAACAGATACTGGGACTGATAGACTTTCAGTCTGTCCCAGTTTGTCAACTTTTATGTTCTTATTTTCTTTGTCCTCATCGTGTCACATAAAAGAAATTGAGGCCAATAACATTACATTTTTGACATATCCTGATTCAATGAGAGACTTTGTTAAAGATTTCTGTAATTTTCCCAGACTGACTTGTGCAACACGCAATTATGGTTGAAATTACCCTACCTGGCCAGTAACATCCTGGGATCTGAGTTAATTTAAAATAAACTAGGAAATCTCTAAGATATTTCAATTTGAAAATAAAGCACATATCTTTGCCTTTTCTTTTCCAATCATTTACAGCCAGCTCCATGCCGAAAATCTCAGTGCTGCCATATTTTTTAAAACTCAAAAAAAAAAAAACCACTCCCCACCAAGGTATGGATGGATTTGGAAGGGAGCCTGAAGAGAGCAATTAGCACGGAGACAGCTGCAGCTGATGTCCTAGCAGGGTTACTGTATGCACCAGTGGAGGATCATCGCAACAGACATAAAATAACTGTGTCTCCAAATGGGTTTGGTTTGCGCCTGCTACGAAAGGAATGAACCTCACTCGTAAGCCAGGATATGCTGGGTATGATCCCAAGCTCTCACATTTATTGCTACTGCTTTTAATACTTGCACAAGTGCCAAAGAGAAGCTCAGTTTCCACATTTTGGCAGGATGCTTGCGTACTAATTCAAGGGTGTCAAATTTATTTTAACGTTAAACCACAGTTTATGTTATTAATGTTTATGTTTCTTACAGGTTTGATGTACTGCTCTTCCAGAAGGACAAATCAAAATGGTTTACAATTATAAACTGAGTACTGCAAAGGAGGATGGGAGAAGATGCTTTAAATGGGACAACTGACGGGGGTGTCCCCTTTGGGATATTTCAGAATACTGGGGGTCATAAGAGCTGGTCCCAGGGCTGATACTGGGAAGGAGGTCCCAAAGTCCACCTTCAGGCTATGCCTCCTTCAGCTTGAGCCAGGCTTGGGCCCATACCACAGGGAGCCCAGGACATTTCCCTGGTTACCTCCCCCTAACACCATTCATGCCAATGCACTTCACTTAGGAATGAATCACAGGAACTCAATGGCTCAAATATAAGCTGCATCCCCACACATGTACCTTTGCACTCATGTACACCGTCACAATTACACATGTGTATAGATATCTTCTACCTCCTCAAACACACCATACCTAGTTACTCAGTACTCCCTGCACTCACACCCACACCCATCCACATTCACTCTGTCACACCCCAGCCCAAATCCACCAATCACATGCACATGCTCTTCCTTGCTCTCATTGCTGTACAGTCCTGCAGATCCCTCTTTTAGAAATTCCACACTCAAACACAATGCAATCACCTCTTCTCTCTCTCTCTCTCATATACACACAAATCCATTCACTCAGTCACACACCCCATTGTACTTAAGTGAACTAGGCCTCTTATATACTCACATGGATTTACATTTTGGAGGTAGGGATTATGGGTACGGGAACAGAAGGTCTACAATTGTCTACTGTCAACCTCTTTTCTTCTCCTTTGGATAATTCATTTTCTCTCACCCTTATTTTCTCAGCACAGGCTCACCCTCTCCTTCAGACTCAACCAGTCATTCATCCCACCAGATCGTTGCACTCTTCCTCCTTTCCCCCAGATTCATCCCATTTCTCCTGGCTCATTCACTGTCTCCCACCTTCAATTCAAGTCACCCCCCTCATTCTCATGCCTCATTCCTAGGCTTACCTCGCCAAATTCATCCTCTCTCTCAACTACCACAACAGACTTGTTCTCCTTTTTTCTTAACACATTTTCATCCCAAACTCATTTACTCTCAGCCTCCCCTGGAATACCTTCCCCAGACTCAACCATTCACCTCATCTTACCTATCTACACTCAGCCCTTCTCTTTGATCTCCCAGGTTCATCTTCTTTCTCACCATTGATTTGCACCCCCCTAACTGTCTCCTTATTATTCAATCACTCATCGACTCATGGCTCCTCAGGCTCACCCTCCCCACTGTCAGAAGCCTTTCTCTCCCTGCTTGGTATCTCCCCTCTGCCTCTCTAATCCTTCCCCAAGGTCCAGAATTTGCCCTCTGTCTCCCTAATCCCACTTACATGTCTAGCATCTCCCCTCTCTTTGTCCTCCCTCTATTGTGGTCCAGCATCTCCCCTCTATTTCCTAACTCCTCCCCACCCATATTCCAGCATCTCCCCTTTTCTCCATCCCACTATCACATCTCTCTTCATATCCACCCTGTCCAACATCTCCCTTCCTCTTCTTCCACAGTCCATCATCTCCTTCCCCATAATCCTCCCCCATCTCCTGCTTCCTTGGGCCAAACAGGACACAGCAGAAGCCTGGAGGGGGCTCATAGGAAAAGTTGGCTGGAACTGAGAGCTAGATAAAAGGTTGCAATGGGGCCATACATTTTATAACCTTGCTATTAATATAAGGCGAATAAAAGTCCTGGGGATTCCATTTACCTCAATTACCTAAAAAAAATATGCATACTACGATTAGGAAGGCAAAAGGTTACTTTAAAAATATCCTTAGTGTAACTCTCTCACTATGCCATATGCATTCCAACCACCTGGCCTTTTGTTTGAAGGCATACAATTCAGGCATATTCCATGGTAAGGATCTCTGAGCTCACAGCGCCTATTCGTTTTCAGGTGATATTTTGTCTGTAGCTGTTGGACCAATACATTCCAGATAGCCACAAGCTCATTGGGAGAGAAACTCTAAAAACACATCATGGTCAAATTCATCTACAGAGGGCAATGCTATAAAGGGACGCCCATCAAGAGTCAACAAGAAAGGAAAATAGGCACCTACTTTTTTTTGTAGAATTAACTATTCAGTGGTTGGGTACAGTGGCGTTAAGCTATAGAAAGGGATATGGTGTCTTGATAAAACCTTTTGGGGGGAAACATGTTGGTGGTATAAATCCCTGAAAGCATGACCACAAGTTTTAAGTTAAGTATTTAAACTATTTATACACTAAGGTGGAAAAAAGTATTTATAAATTTAATAGCAAAGTATGGAAGATCCGGTGAGGAAGTAGTACATAAAGCCTGACACAATGAATTTGTATGAGTGCTAGGTGGTACTTCTGAGGATCTATAAACGTTGTACTATTTACTGTGAAGAGAGTTAGGAGGGGTAAGAGAATATACACCCTTCCAATCTGAAGTTTGGACCGTCTCCCACCAGCCACACAGCTGATATAAATGCTCTTGCCTAGAATACTAATAAAAAATTGTGTGCATATTATAGTATTCTATATATGCATATCTATGTGCCCCAGCCACTCTCCACACATGTGTGTGACCACATTCAAACTGCATGCCATTGCCCTGTATAGAATGTGCAGAGCCGGAATATTACAACCAAAAACAATTGGAACCAGATCCCTACCAAACAAATACCAAGTGAAAGAAATGGGGATAGGTCTAAAAATATCCAACCGTGGGTCTTTAAAGAACAGTTTTGACAATATGTAGATTTCTTCAAGTGGATCTTTAATAATGAAAGCTAGAAGGATGCTAGGATGCATCATTTTTTAAATTGTTGGGATTTCGTTCAATCTGTTTCTCTGGACTGATGATATTGACTCCTTCTAGGATAATGAGTCTTCTCCTCTTTTCAGGTTCCTTTTAATCCCTCAAAATGGCATTTTTTTCAGTATGCAAATCTGTATGCAAATGAGCAGCCATTTTCTTCAAGGCTGTTCCCTGTCTTTAGGCCCACATGGTCTTCCTATAATAGTTTTTTTTACCAGGAAACTCTTCCCTAGTCCTGAGGTTCCTGGTGATGGGAGATACATGCTGTCACAAAAACATCGGTTTGCAAGTAATGCGGTTTGCGAGTGTTTTGCAAGACAAGTAGATGTCAAACCTTAGGAGAAGGAAGAGCAACTCAACCCCTCCTATCCATTCCTATCATTGTACTTCTCCCCCTATCATTATGTTTCTATATGTCATTAACACCTCTTGGTTTTAATGTCATCCCCTTGTTTTTAATAGTTGTCACATTGTACACCACTCAGACAGTTTTTTAAAGTGGTATATCAAATTTTAAATAAAACTTGAAAACTTCTAAAACAGTGGCCATCATATCTTTATTTTGCAACATATATGACTGGAAAATCGTTTGTGAATCCTATAAACCAGAAAACATACCATCTTCAGTATCAAACAAACTGTAGAAGTGACTTTGTGGTCTATATTATAAAATGTCCCTGCCAAAAAATCTATGTTGGGAAGACCACTAGACAATTCACAATCCGCATGCTGAACATAAGTCCTGCCTACATCTACAACAGAAAGAGGCTCCGTTGGTTGTATACTGCATACAACAAAACCACACATTTAACCAACTATAATGGCAAGTAATTGATAGTGTACAGGAATCTATCTATAAGAGAGGGGATGGAGCAAAATATTACTACAAATAGAACAGTGGATTCACCGCCTTCAAAGTTTAGATCCTAAAGGACTAAACGCCACAATACATTGGCAAACATTTTTCTGATATACATCTTTTTGATAAAGATTCTGGACGCTATAGTAACAAGGAACAAATTAGCAGTAAATAAATGGGTTATTTCCTGAAACAGAACAAAATAAATACTTCACATTAGAGAAAAATATAGGTACCACATAGAAACAATTTCCAATCGAACAACTCTGGCCCATTGATAACATCTTAGACATGCTCGGCACTAGTCGGTACACAGTTGAATTCGCAAGCTAAAATATTCTTTATTGGAATTTTGGTCAGATCTATGTGAGTGGTAGCATTCATTGTATATCATTATTCGTGATCTCAAGACTCCTGAGGCAGACCTGTTGGCCGAAACATGTACATGTCGAGTCATTGAGTCATAGAGTCATTCGAATGTACCATTGTGACATTGAAGAAATAAAGATCTTCACATTATCGGATGAGTTGGAGGACACTTTTTTAGTGCACATCATTCTGATCTGGACAATTCCATTCTGTTTTGTTGTATTCCTTACATATATGACATGACGCTTTCTGTCATGGTAGTATTTTAAATATAAAAAATATACTACCACCTAAACAGAACATTGGGTGAAAGAAGGTTTTCCAACTGTTTAGATCTTAAAGGATTTGCTATAATATCATCTTAAAACTATTTAGGAATTGTATCCTTGTCAGATATATGTCATGACGCTTTTAGCACCATTGATGTCACACTACCGTATTTGAATAGCGGGTAGATTTAAACAAGAACGCCGTCACTCAGAATCCCAATTTAAATCGACTTCTGTTTGAAGTATCAGAAAGCTCACAACTGAGATGATTTAGAGATAGGCAAAGCAAAGTTTCAAAGTAAGTACCGTACCTTTAAATTCATTTTAGTGTATACATATATATATATATATATATATATATATATATATATATATAAATATTTTAAAAAAATTTTGTTGAGTATTCGTAAAATCAAGATAGAATAAATATCTATCTGTAAAGCTGATAAGTACGGCAAAGAATGAAAAAGCTTTGGTATGTAATAATTCTAAGAAAAACAATTCCATGAGACAAAAGAGTTTAACACATAAATATAAATAGAACAAATGTATATTATGCAGGCCGTGTTCCTTCCTAAATGGGTGGTTTTTCTCTTCTGTTAGTATCGGCAGACCAGATGAAAAAACATTTGTAGAAAAACTCTTGAAGAAGCTTTTTATAGAGTGAAACGGGGATTGCATCAATCATATCCAGGGAAACAAAGCAATAGAAAGGCTTTGTTATCCCTTTATGATCATGATTATTAGTATTAATTTTGAAAATATATTAATTTATATTATTGAAAACAAAAATTATTTAAAAATGAAAAGAAAAAAAGAAAAGTAGGAGCAACAACATAGGGAGAACTTAAGGAACTAATGATAGCTTGCATAAAGCTGTCTTGATAAGACTAGTTCTTTTTTTTAATGTTCTTTATTCATTTTTAAAATTACATTAAGTGTTACATAGATTCAATCACATTAACAATACATATATTACATTACATTACATTACATTACATTACATTAGTGATTTCTATTCCGCTTGTGCCTTGCGGTTCTAAGCGGATTACAAGTTAGAGGACTGGACATTTCCAGTAGCATTGCAGTACATGTAATCAAGAGTGTGTCCAGTTACAATTGTTAGTCTGGACTTTTCCAGGAGAAATTGATAGCAGGTAGTAGATAGTGATAGGTTGTTTAGACGAATAGAGATAATACTGTTCGGATTCAGGGTGTTGCTGGTGGTGGTGATGGAGGTGGTCGTGAGAACATTTTCTAATACTTTTATGAGGTTATGATGATGGGAAGTGTTTTTTGAAGAGATGAGTTTTGATTTCTTTTCGGAATACTTTAATGTCTGTAGATTTGGTCAGTAGTATGGTGATGGTAGTATCGATCTTTGCTGCCTGTGTCGCTAAAAGGCTGTCGTATAGTTTCTTTCGTCGTGTTCCTTTGAGAGGGGGGTGAGTGAATAGGCTCTGAGTTCTCCTTAGTCTGTGTGAGAGGTTACGGTGTAGTCTGTTATTTAGGTAGCTGGGGGCTGTTCCATGTATTACTTTGTATAGTAGACAATAGAATTTGAACTGGGATCTTGCTTTTATTGGTAGCCAGTGTGAGTCTAGGTATGCTTTGGTGATGTGGTCATATTTGCCGAGTGAGTAGATGATTCTGAGGGCTGTGTTCTGAACTGTCTGTAATTGTTTTATCATGTAGTTTGGGCATGATAGGTATAGGCTGTTACAGTAATCTACAATACTTAGTACTAGGGATTGTACTACTATCTTGTATTGATCTTTGTTGAAGAATTTTCTTATTTTTCTTAGGTTACGTATTGTGAAGAAAGCTCTTTGGATGATTTTGTGGATTTGAGACTGCATTGTGCAGTTTCTGTCTAGTTGTATTCCCAGGATCTTGAGTGTACTTTGCATTGGGTACTTGATTGTATTTAGTACTAGTTCTGTGAGAGATGGTTTTTTTTCCTTCTCTAGTAGTAGGAATTTAGTTTTTTCCGAGTTCAGTTTTAGTTTATGACTTGACATCCATTTTTCTACCGTTTCCATTATTATTTTCAGGTGGTTTGTGGATAATGGGTCTTGAATGTTAAAGGGGAGGAGGATAGTTATGTCATCCGCGTAGCTGAATGATACTGTGTTTAGGGCGTCTAGGGTTATGCCTAGGGATGCTATGAAGAGGTTAAATAATATGGGTGATAATGGTGATCCTTGTGGTACTCCACATGGGTTTGACCATGGGTCGGATATGTGCTCTTTTGATTTGACTTTGTATGTTCGTGTTTTGAGGAAGCTTCGGAACCATTTGTGAACATTACCTGAGATTCCTATTGCGTCTAATGTCTGGAGTAGCGTGTGATGGTCAACTAGGTCGAATGCCGCAGAAAGATCGCTTACAGACTATCATTTGCATATTACTTAAAATCTTATCCCTCCCCCCTTCCCTCCCTCCCTACCATATAATCCAGTATAATATAATATGTATTAATAAAATATCCCCTCCCTACCCAATTAATACTAATAAAATTAAGGGAAACAAATCTAACTACTCCGTGCAATATTTTGTTAATGGTTTCCATACATCCTGAAATTTCTTGAAATAACCCTTATGTAATGCAATAAATCTTTCCATTTTATATATATGGCATAGAGAGTTCCACCAAAAGACTATTTCTAAAGTCAAACAGCTGCAAGCACTTGAGGTCACCTTTCCCCAAAATAAAAAGTTTTATATTTCAATAATCATTAAGATATTTAATGTAAATAAGTTAATAAAACTCCAAAATAGAAGAATATAACTTTCCATATCGTCCATCAAACCTTGTAAAGCAGTGGTCTCAAATGCGCAGCCCGGGGGCCACATGCGGCCTCCCAGGTACTATTTTGAGGCCCTCAATATGTTTATCATAATCATAAAAAGTAAAATATAACAGTTTCTTGATCATATGTCTCTTTAGCTATAAATTACAATATTATTATTAAGACTTAGCCAAAAGGAAAGATTTATAAACTATAAAGAGTTTTACCTCATGCAAAATTGTCATTTCTTTAATAAGACATTAACTACTTTTTCTGAGGCCCTCCAAGTACCTACAAATCCAAAATGTGGCTCTGCAAAGGGTTTGAGTTTGAGGCCACTGTTGTAAAGGGTGATTAGTCAGTGACAATATTTCTGAAGGAATAAGTATGAAGATGGAAATCAGCAAAAGGGCACCTCTGCTCCCTGGGAGGGACCCTCTCCATGGGTCTATAAAGTTTTGTGAGAATTTTTCAGAACTGAAGCCATCTGTGTTCACTGGGAAATCCTTTCCCTACGATCCTCTCAAGGCAACCTCTGTGATAGGTCTTCAAGGTGTTCCTTCTTATCTTTTACAAGCAGAGCCATGAGCTCTGAACTATAACCTGAATATAGAAAAGAGTCTTAAAAAGATGCCCTTTTTTTACCTATATCCAGGAATGCTACAATGCAAAGCCGCTGTCGCTTTGTGTGAGTCTTTGTAGAAGAAATGGTTATAGTGCTATTGTATGGATGCGGAGTTCTGCAAGGGCTCTCTCTGAACACAGAAGAGGCTAAGGGTGCATCCCTTGTTTTGCAACCTCAGAAGAATCCTGAAGTCCTATTCCACTCGTATAACCTATAAAAGCCTTTTGTTTGTGTGGCTATACTGTTCACAAGGAGCCTGTGAACTAGCACTGCAGATAAACTCTGCAGTTGCCTTTGTAAGTGTTGCCTGAAAGCTATTTTGTGCTATATGGATTATTGGAATAAAAGCCACATTGACCTTTCTCGTGTTGTGGCTGAGTCTCCCATCCATCAGTCACCGTGGTCTTCCACAGTCATTTTTTTCTCTAGTTTCAGAAAATATAATGTCTGTCTCGATGCCTTTTTGTTCATATTTAATGGAGCTCATAATCGAAACTTTAAACACCTGCCCAAGTCGGCACTTAGTCTTCCTAAAAAACAGGTCGTCCAAGTAACGATAATCAAAACAGCTTTATGGACGTATCTAGGGACTTTTTAGGCCTCTAAATCCCACTGTGTGCCCAGAGCTGAAAGGGGCGTTTCTGGAGGAGTGGTTAGGGCGGGATGCGGGCGGGATGTAGGCCGACCTAGATTTAGTCGTCCTGCAGGGATAATTGAATGTTTGACAAGAATTCCTAGGTGAAACTTATACATTGTGAGTTAGACAGTGTAAAAGCAGGTATAAGCAGGTTTTAAAAGTAACTAGAAAACCACTGCAGGGACAAAGTAAAGACCCTCACACACTCCTCCCATATTCACTGACCCCCCCCCCCCCCCAAAGTTCAGAATAAAAACATACATACTTGCCTTTGGAACATCAGCACCTGCTACAGGAAAGCCTAGTTGACTTAAGTACTCTGGGGAGGTGGGCCACTGAACCATAGAGAGGAGGACCCAGGCCCATAAGCCACTCTAACTACTACATTGATGGTGGAAAATGTGAGCCCACCCCAAAAAAACCAAACCCTACTGTACTGCCATATAGGTGCCACCTGCAGCCATAAGGGTTATTGGGGAGATGCAGAGTTAAGCGCCATGCCTTATAGAATAGCATGCGTCCAGATGTGCGTGCAAATTCTAATTGGTGCCCATTAACATCAATAACTGGTTGTTTGGATCCAATTATTGATAGTCAATGGCTCATTACTCAATTAAACTGCATGTATCTTGGGTACATGCACAAATTTAGGTGTACAAATCTTTGGCACCATATATTGAACCCGGGGGATAATGTGCCAACAAGAGGGTGTGTGCTCATTAATATGTGCAGTCTCGCACTACACATATGCATTCCTGGGAGCATAGTTTGGGTGGAATTCTGATGTACATGTATGTGTGCATTTTATAGAATACCTGGCTACTTGTGTATATTCATCACAAGAAACAGGAGATACTACCTCCGCAAGCGTGAAAGCAGAAAACAAACAACGAAGGTGTTTAATCGATGTTCAAATTCCTTTATTGCTTGAAATGACTCGAATTTGAACATCGATTAGTCAGCCTCGTTGTTTGTTTTCTACTTGTGTATTTTACCTATAGAAATTTGCATTTGCTGTCAGGTTCTCTTGCGGCTGGGTCTGAATACCTATTCTTTAGAGACACAGAGGAGCCCTTGTTGTCCTTCTAAAACAGAGCAAATTTTTTTTTATTTACATAACTGATGGGTAATTTTATAAAGTCCTTTCACATATGTAAAAAGGCCTTTCCATAAGAGAAATCCTTTGTATCTTTCTCTCACTCATTTGGCCTCCTCTTTTAAAAACCACTTTTTCCTTTTTTTTTAAATTGTTAATCTATAACATCTCGAAAAGAGAATAGGCACCATAATACAGGGATATATAATTACAAATAAGCAATAGATTCAAAGAACAAAAAGGATTTCTAACTTACAATCTGTATCACTGATAGAATGAGACATATAGAAAAAAATATAAGAAATATAAACATCGAAAAAAAATGGGCACCAGTCCAAATTTGATCCCCTTTCCTGCCTGCTTTTGTTTACATTCCAGAGCCACTGCTAGTTATCACTGCAGTTTTAATAGCTCGCAGAGTACATATTCAGATGGAATTTGTCTATTTTATTTGAGGCCTAGCGTGGCCAAAGAAAATAAAGGGCAAATTGCTTATGGCCTCAACCTGACCTAGAATTTTATGTTGGGTAGGATGTGTGTTCCAAGCTCGAACACTGAGTAGTGTGAGTAGTATGCCAGGGTTGATTTAATGTACAACACAGATTTTTAAATAAATGCTATCATATCCTTTGTCCAATAAGCAAAATCTATACAGGTGGAACTTCAAACAATCTTTATTGATAAGTTCCACAGATTTACATTCACAGCTCTATTGTCATCATCAATCCATCAATAGCCCATAAATATGTACATCTATAAATAATATTATATAGAGAGACAGACAGAAATCTAGATAACTCTCTTAGGGCAGGGGTGTCCAATCTCAACCCTTGCCAGGTCGGGTTTTCAGGATTTCTCACATGAATATGCATGTTATCTATTTGAAAACAATGAAATCACTGCATGCAAATAGATCTCATGTAAATTAATTGGGGAAATCCTGAAAACCCGATTGAATTGCGGCCCTTGAGGACTAACGTTGGACAACCCTGATTTAGGAAGAGGAGGAGATAGTGGATGCTGCGGATGGGCAGACTGGATGGGCCATTTGGCCTTTATCTGCCGTCATATTTCTATGTCTCTCTGTTTCTTATAACTTTCTCCAAATGCCTTAGATTCTTCTTTGGAAATAGTTATGAGAGTACACCTTAAGGGTATGTCATTAAACTGGTTCAGGAAAAGTTTTTACATTTCTATATGTACCTCTGTTTATATAATTATACACCTTGAGGGTTCAGCAATACACATTTATATTTATTTAATGTGTATTTATATATC
Source organism: Geotrypetes seraphini (assembly GCF_902459505.1). NCBI lineage: Eukaryota > Metazoa > Chordata > Amphibia > Gymnophiona > Dermophiidae > Geotrypetes > Geotrypetes seraphini. The sequence goes on along the minus strand of NC_047084.1, from coordinate 312,793,239 downwards.
TATGTATTCATCATTTTAGTCTTATTATTTAATTAATTATTTATTCATTTTATTTACATAATTGTGGTTCAGCAACAGGTTATTATGGTTTAAATATGTGTATTTATATATCCATAGACTTGTCATTTAGTATTATTTATTTACTCATTTTTGTATATTTATAATGCATTCATTTTTGTCAGTTTTATATTATGACCAATTCATTTATGTTTTAGTATGTCTATGCTAATTTATATTTTTTGTGTATTAGCACTTTTTGTGTATTAACACAAGTAGTTGCCCCAACCCTCTGGAATTTGTCACCAAATGCTCTGAGAGGTAACTAATCTTGAGAAATTTAAATCTTTTCTTAAGACATTCCTTTTCAAAGATTCCTTTCAAGTGTAAATGTCCTTTTAAGGATTTAAAATTTTTTTAAATCTTTTATGAGTCCGCTTGTACTGGACTTACTTGTTTTTAACCCCATCCTTTTGTTTATACCTTTATATCTTACTTTTCTTTAATCATTGTAGTTCTCCCCTTTTTTCCACTCGTAACCATTTGTCCAGTTGTGTATGTTATTGTTTTATCTAATCGTGTATGTTTATTTTGTTAAAGTTATGTTAAATTGTATTATCTATTTTTACCCTATTTTAAAATGTATATCCACCTTGAAATAAATGATAAGGTGGTATATCAAATTTTAATTAATAAACATTTTTGCTACCAAAACTCAGACAGCTCCTTATGAAATTAGCCCTTTAGGGAACAATTCTATAACTGAGGGCTTCCATTTTTATTTTTTAGCAGGAGCCTATTCTATAATGCAGTGTGTCACAAACGGGTGTGCCGCAAGATGCCAGCGAGGAAGAGAGGTGCCGGCTGACTGCCTATAGGACATGCCTCTCATGGCAAGAGGCACGTCTTGTAGGCAGTCAGCCAGTACCAACACTTCTTCTCCTCTCCGCACAGGACAGGAACATAAGGTTAGGTTGAAAAAAAAAAAAGTGTTACGCAGTTATGAGCCCAAATCTTTTTCTATGAACAGAATGCCTATATTTCCAGTGCCTATCTTTTCCAGAGGTGCGATTCTGTACTCAGCGTCATCGCACGGTTGATATGCAATCGGCAGATGATTTAAAGGCGGCTGCTAACAACGGCACTGGTTACAGAATCCAGGCCTGTGTGCCTGCGGTTACACCAGCCATAAAACCGAAATAAATGTGGATGCCTAAATGCAGCAGGAGGACTTAAAGATCTCAATCTGTATACTTTGGAGGAAAGGTGGGAGAGGGGAGATATGATAGAGACGTTTAAATACCTATGTAATATAAATGCGCATGAGTCGAGTCCAGTGTTCCCTCTAAGGTGAGTGCATGAGCGATAGCTCACTATTTTCAGTGGCGTCGCTCATACGCTTTCCTCTGTCGCTCACTCGAGGGCGGGAGGAGGTGAGAGGAAGCGGCGGCGGCCTGTATTTTAAAGTTAAAAGATGCAGCAGCGGCTCCTCTCAAGATCCCCGACTGCATCGGACTTCCGACGCAGGTGGGGATTCGTGAGAGGAACCGCTGCCACGTCTTCAGTGTCCTACCAAGGGGGGGGGCGGTCCGCCCCGGCTGTGCACCCGCCCTAAGGCTGCAGTCGGAGTGGAAGTTCGGGCCAGCCAATCGCTGCCTGGATGGGCGGAACTTCCTCTCCGACGGCAGAATTGACGTCAGGGGAATGCTGGTCGGCCCGGTGGGAAGCAGAGAGAGCTTGGGGCAGCCGCGGTGGTGGCTTTGGGGCCTGTTTCCCCCGATGGTTGCGGCGGTGGCTTTGGGGCCTGTTTCCCCCGATGGTGGCAGCAGTGGCTTTGTGGAGGGTAGGGAGAAAGAAAGGGGGCAGGCAGGGAGACAGAAGGGAAACAGAAAAAAAGAAAGGGGGCATCAAGAGGAAAAAAAATAAAGAAAGGGCAAGGAGAGAGGAAGAAAAAGTTAGGGGAGGGAATGAGGTCTGGAGGAGAGGAAGCATACAGACTGAAAGAAGGGAAGAAAGATTGGATGCACAGTCAGAAGATGAAAGTGCAACCAGAGACTCATGAAATCACCAGACAAGGTAGGAAAAATGATTTTATTTTAAATTTAGTGATCAAAATGTGTCTGAATATATATGTGCTGTCAATATTTTGCACTATGGCCCCCTTTTACTAAATCACAATAGTGTTTTTTAGTGCAGGGAGCCTATGAGCGTCGAGAGCAGCGCTGGGCATTTAGCGCAGTTCCCTGCGCTAAAAACTGCTATTGTAGTTTAATAAAAAGGATGGGGGGTATATTTGTCTATTTTTGTATGGTTGTTACTGAGGTGACAATGCATAGAGTCATCTGCCTTGACCTCTTTGAAAAAACCCAGAATAGGAATGATAATTAACATTTTCTTAGCGTATAGTGTGCTTTGTGTTTTTTAATTTTATTGTTGGTAGATCATTTTGACTTGGTCATTTTAAAGTAGCTCGCAAGCCCAAAAAGTTTGGGCACCTCTGAGCTAAAGCGTTGAAGCTGTGTATTTCTATTTTATCCCCCTTTTACAAAACTGTGGAGCGTTTTTTAGCGCCAGCCGTGGTGGTAGCAGCTCTGATACTCAGAATTTATGAGCGTCAGGGCTGTTACCACTGTGGCTAAAATCCACACTACAGTTTTGTAAAAGGGTGAGGGGTTAGTTTGTGATGACATATTCCATACTAGGCGAAGGTGTTTTCTGTGTTCTGTGTGTTCGAAAGACATGGTTTTCTGTTAGGATTGACGGTTTAGGATTGATCTGTGCTGGTCTGGCTTGTTTAGTTTTACAATGGGTGTATTGATGTACTGCTCACTGCAATATGTAAGATGCTGCCTTTTCCTAGGTACTCATGTGTGACGTGTGGTTTGTTACTAAAAATCATGTTTTTCTTACAGATGGGGGGGGGGGGGTTGCCAAGAAATTATGGGCCTCGGGTGTTACATATGCTAGGTACGCCACTGTATGTAAAGATACCAGAAAGCTGGCGTACCAAAAACTTTAAGTAAATTGTTATTCTTCTAAGCTTTGAGTATTTAACCCTCCCACAATCTCACGGGCACTCGTTTCAAGTTTATTGAGATTTTGATTTAAACGCAATATCAAATATTTTCAATGCATATAAGAAAAATAAATTTGGGGAAATAAATAAAACCATTTGAACAATAAACATACAAACATATCCATAGATGATTAAAATTACATAAGGAGTACAAGGATAAACTACATTTGTTTAAAAATGCGTCCTCCGCGCCTGCTCATAAATTTGTGGAGTATGTAACTTGTCGCTCATGCATATTTTTTTTGCACACACCTCATCAATCCTTAGAGGAAACATTGGTCGAGTCTCTTTCATTTGAAAGGAAACTCTGCAATGAGAGGGCATAGGATGAAGTTAAGAGGTGATAGGCTCCGGAGTAATCTGAGGAAATACTTTTTTACAGAAAGGGTGGTAGATGCGTGGAAGAGGTGTTGGAAACAGAGACTGTGTCTGAATTCAAGAGGGCCTGGGATAGGCACATGGGATCTTTCTGAAAGAGATAATGGTTACTGTGGATGGGCAGACTAGATGGGCCATTTGGCTTTTAACTGCTGTCATGTTTCTATATAATCTACAGAGTCCTGACCATGTATGCACCTCCTTGCAAGTATGTATGTTATAAAAACATAAGAACATAGACCATACTGGTTCAGACTGAAAGTCCATCAAACTGAGTATTCTGTTTCGAACAGCAGCCAATTCAGTTCCAAGTACCTGGCAAGATCCCAAAAGAGTAAAACCGATGTTATACTGCTTATTCTAGAAATCAGCAATGGATTTTCCCAAGTCCATCTTAATAATGGCTTATGGACTTTTATTTTAGGAAATTATCCAAAATTTAATCCCTGCTAAGCTACTGTAACTACTTTTACCACATTTTCTGGCAACAAATTCCTGAGTTTAATGAGTATACACTTAGTCACTACATTTTTCTTAAGAACCTCCGAACACCACTCCAAGCTTCATGCAGTCATTGCCTTAAGCTTGACATGCAGGTTCATCACAGGTTCTAGATAAACTGTTCAACTATCCAGTTTAATAATTTAATTTTAATAGATAATTTTTTATTTAAAGTGCAAAGTTTAAAATGCAGAATTAAATATCACTCATTTTATCTACTACTAGTACTTAAAATTCTACAAGTACTTTGCTTTTCCATGTGGTCTTGTATGAGAAGAAAGTGGTCTCTAAAGCTGGCGGGTTAAGTAAATTGGGATAACGCCTTGAAAAAGCTCCGGCGAAACATGTCAGCGGCTTGATTATCCCGATGATTAAGACCACACGGAAAAGCTAAGTACTTGTAGAATTTTAAAGTACTAGTAGCCTTCAAGATAAAATGAGTGATATTTAATTCTGCATTTTACACTTTGCACTTTAAATAAAAAATTATCTATTAAAATTAAATTATTAAAACTGGATAGTTGAAGAACGGTTTATCTAGAACCTGTGATGAATCTGCACGTCACACTTAAGGCAATGACTGCATGGAGCCTGGAATGGTGTTCGGAGGTTCTTAAGAAAAATGTAGTGGCTTGAATTTGTGAGTAATCACTAACGGTATAATACATGAGGTGAATATTGAGGATTGGTTCAAGCTAAAGGAGAAAGTGAGCCGCATTGAGTACAGTACTAGTATTTCAGGCATTTATGTGTGCTAGGGGTATGAAAATGGGTGCACCTAAATTATAGAATGCCTTTTTAGTGGGTGCTAATTAAAAAAAAGCTTGATTTAATAACTTAAAGTTTTATTAGTTATATATTGCCCAATGCTGGATATACATGTCTTAGGGCTACTTTTACTAAGGTGTGTTAGCGGTTTAGCGTGCGCTACAATACCGCACATGCTAAACGCTAACACCTCCACAGAGCTTGTGTTAGTATTTTTCGTTTAGCACGTGGTTAGCACGTGCTAATCTTTAGCGCACAATAAAAACGCTAGCGCACCTTAGTAAAAGGAGCCCTTAGTATCCTAAGAAATACGTTTCCATTCCCTAAGTGATTCCAGCTGTGCTAAATGCTATACAACAAGAAAATTTACAAGAAGTTATAAAAATAAAAATCTTAGGAATTATATTTGATAATAAACTCACCTTTCATGACCATATCAGCAGTGTTGTCAAATTATCTTTTTTTAGGGTTAGACAAATTCGCTCTATTTCTCAATTTCTTTGTGAAAAGTCTCTTAAAATTCTTATCCATTCTTTCGTTTTATCTAAGATAGACTATTGTAACTCTTTATATAATGGTATTGCTCAAAAGGAACTTAAACGCCTTCAGATTATTCAAAACACATCTATAAAATTGATTACCAAAGCAAGGAAATTCGACCATGTGACACCTCTTCTTAGGGAAGCCCACTGGCTCCCAGTCACACATCGTGTAACTTATAAAATATGCCTACTTACATATAAAACTCTTCTTTTCAAAACCCCAGCATTTATTCATAAATATTCGATTCCATATACCACTAATCGAACATTAAGATCTACAGAACAACATCTTCTATCAGTTCCCTCTCTTAAATTCATAAACACTAGACGACAAGCTATCTTTTCTGTTTCAGCCCCCCAAACCTGGAATTCTCTCCCTATCTATTTAAGGGAAGAAACAAACATAGAAAAATTCAAAGGTAAGCTGAAGAGTTTTCTCTTTAAAGACGCCTTTTCTAGTTAATCATTTCTACACTATTTAATAATAATTCTTTTACTTCCTATCTTTTACTGAAACATTTAGCCTTTTCCCTTTCCTTATGTATTTTCCCTATTTGTTTTTCTATCTTTAAAACATATTGTAACTTTTACCCATGCTTTTCCTCGTGTTCTTTTTTTGTCAATAGTTTTGTCAATAGTATGTTCAGTTCTATTCAGTGTATTATTCCCCTTTTTATTGTAATTTTAGTAATATGTAAATCGCTTAGAATGTGGATTGAGCGATTAATCAAATTTTTAATAAACTTGAAACTTGAAACTTGAAAATCTTTTGGGTTCTTGTTTGTAATTTAAACTCCACATAGATAGCTTTACAATAGACACATAGAAAACATCCAGTGGGAGGGGGGAGAGACTGAAAAATCATTAAATTAAAATATTTGTTCAGTGGTGATAACTGAAATACTACAGTGAAGCACTTTCAACATCACGTTAAATGGAAAACTGATTTGAAAAAAATATCTCCCAGTTCTGCTCAAGGACAAGACCCATACCACCTCTCATTATAATTTCCAACTTAGGAGCTAAATAAAATAGCAGGTTTTAATTTGCCAATTAGCATTTCCTTCTCATTTTCCTTTATTCCTTACGTATTATTCAGCAGCCTCGCCAGTCAAACACCCTTAGCTTCAAAACCTGCAAGTGAGAATTTAATCTGCATCTCTCTGTGGTGAAGCTGTCAAGAAGCAGCAGTGATGCATGCCATAGCCAGACAGACGCAACAGTTTTCCCTGCTGCGCACAAAAAAATCTCTTTTCATGCTGTGGATCTGAAACAGACTTATATTTACTTGTGCCCTACTGTTACACTTCCATCGGCTATCTGCTCGTAACACTTCTGCAACCTCCAAGCTCAAATGACTGCTCCCAAATTATCTCTGTGATCCGCCACAACAGCGGAGCAAAACAACCCCCAGAGCAGGTAATATCCCACAATGGTTTATTAAAAGCTTGAGACTAGGCCGTCCTTTGATGGTTTTGAGGGAGGCAGCAGGTTTGACCTGATCGCGGCAGCATCCGCTGTCAGTTATCCTCAATGACGTTTCCTGGCTCCTGACAGGACTCTAACGCCTTCAGACTTGGCGGGCTTTTCTGTTATTCAACGTTATCAAGCAGCAGAACAATGACAGTGAATGTTTCTATTTTGACAAGCAGAGTCCCTAAGGGGACAATTCTATAAAAAGGTGCCAACGTTTACATACTAAATGTGTGCAAAAAAGATTTACACTATTCAAGTAAGTGATAAATACATATGCATTGTTCTGTAAATATGCATATATCTTACACTGGAAGCGTACATGTGGGTGGAGTCTGGACAGAGCATGAGCAGGATTCACACACGCAAAATTTAGAGAACAAATTGTGTTTGTACCTCTGGGATTGAGGTGTCAGCAGTCACACTAACTTTAGTTTCTAAGTGCTTGCACTTAACCACATAGGTGGGCATTTATAGTTGTATTCTCTAAAGCAGTGGTTCCCAAACCTGTCCTGGGGGACCCCCAGCCAGTCAGGTTTTCAAGATATCCCTAATGAATATGCATGAGAGAGATTTGCATATAATGGAAGTGACAGGTATGCAAATCTCGCTCATGCATATTCATTAGGGATATCTTGAAAACCTGACTGGCTGGGGGTCCCCCAGGTCAGGTTTGGGAACCACTGTTCTAAAGCAAGGGTGGGCCACATGGTCCTCGAGTTCCAGTCGGGTTTTCAAGATTTTCTACAATGAATATGCACGAGATTAATTTGCATGGACCGCTTCCATTGTATGCAAATCGATATCATGCATATTCATTGTGGAAATCTTGAAATACTGACTGGATTGCGGCCCTGGAGGACTGTGATTGCCCACCCCTGCAAAGGAAAGGAGGCACCTATGTTCCTTTAAAGATAAAGCTCCAACCAGGCACTCTCTAGGTACCTGTAAGACGCCAATTTGTACACATACATTATAGAATATGGGCATGTGTGTGTGATTGTTACCACTGCACACATAAATACTAGCTGCTACTTGCCATATGAACTGCAGCATATGTTGCATTCGGTGACTCACGCTGACCTACATATTCCGACAGTGAAACAACTGCGTCTAGCTGCGGCTAGAGCTAGCATGTTTTCATGCGTGGGTCCTCAGGAGTGGACTAAGCTCCCAGGATATTTACGTCAGCAAACAAATTTGAGTAGTTTCAAGAAAATGTAGAAGAAACATCTTTTCTGTAAGATGAAATATGGAGTTTGATTTAAAGTTTTTTTGGATGTGAGGCGCTGGGAGCCTTTTTGTAATTTTTTGAGGCTTCACATTCTTATTATTGATATTTTATCTCTTGTAATGTATATGATTTTGCTTATGCAGGTGTTTCATTGTGACCCGCCTTGGGATAGGCGGGGTATAAATAAATAAATACAAATAAATAATTAAACAAATAACAAAAAAAATCTGCTGACTCATAAGACCCGCCATATTGCCAGGTGACATGATTCAATTACAAAGCATGATTTCAATTATGTACAATCATTTGCGCTACCACAGTATCATTGAATGCCATATTTCATAATGCAAAACAAATGTTTCTTTAACAATTTCTTAAATTCCTGTAAGTTTTTCCGATGTCGTAAATTCACAGGCAGCTTGTTCCACTCCATGGGGCCTGCACATGAAAACACACTCTTCCTTGTACACTTATAATGCAAGCTCCTCAGAGCCGGGATAGTCCAACGTGCCTGTGTAGAAGATCTCAAATGTCTTGCAGGAATATAAGGTGTTAAACTGTCACACAAATACTTAGGCGCCATATGATTGACACCTAAATATACCATCAAGAGAAGCTTGCACGTCACTCGAAACTTCACTTTTAACCAATACAATGCAATATAATGTCTAGTAACATGTTCAAACCTGTCAAATCTACAGAGTATTCGTATCATGGAATTCGGAGCCACCTGTAATACATGCAAACATGTTGCTGGCAAGCCCAAAAACACAATATTGCAATAGTCCAGCCCGGCAAGAACTATAGTTTGAACCGCTTTCTTAAAATCATACTTTGTCAAATATGATCGGAGTTGACTTAACATCCGCAATTTAAAATAAGTCTTTAATTACGCTCTGTACATGAGCCCTGGAAATTAAGGGCTCCTTTTATTAAGCCGCGCTAGCGGGGTTAACGCACGCGACTTTTCATCACGCGCTAACCCCCGCTCTGGCCTAAAAACTACCGCCTGCTCAAGAGGAGGCGGTAGCGGCTAGCGCGGCAGGCGGTTTAGCGCGCCTTTGTAAAAGGAGCCCTAAGTTGAGAATCCAATAAAACACCTAAATAGGTCACACTTTCAGCAAAGGAACATCCTCAACCTGCTCTCTTGACATTAACATGACTTTAGTTTTAACAAACCACCGTGGAACTTGATCCACTAAGTCAGTGTTCTTCAACCTTTTTACACCTTTGGACCGGCGGAAATAAAATAATTATTTTGTGGACCGGCACCGGTCCTCGAACCGGCGGTTGAAGAACACTGGGCTAAGTCGTGGGCCAGACCCCGTCCATCTCTGCCTCAGACCCCACCCCCATAATAGTACTAATTGTAACACTATTTTTTTCATTCATTTTTCATAGATACACACAATATAATCTTATTAACACCACATAATGGTTAACCACAAAATTAAACTACACTGTATGCTTCTCAACATTCATTGCTACCAGAACAGATTACCCCTATGCAAATATGGGACCACAAACTAAAATTACTAATATATTCAAACAAAATCCTAAGATTCAAGACTCTGCATGCAGTACAGCCCCAGAGAAAAAGAAACAAATACATTTCTCCCTGAACAGTGCAAAATACAGACAGCAGATGTAAATTCTCAAAATTGACACAATTCAATCACTAAATTGAAAATAAAATCATTCCCCCTACCTTTGTTGTCTCCCTCCCTCTATGTGCCATCCCTTCATCACGGCAGTTGGGTGAGGCTGGGTGTCTTGCCCTCTCTTGTTTACAAACAACGGCTTGAAAAAGCCAGCTGTCTCTATTGTCTTCCTCCCCCTCTGCAAGAAACATAGCAGCGCTCCCACCTGGCTGTTTTATGCTTACCTGTGGCTGTCTCCCTCTTCCTCACTTCCCCTCTTCCTCACTGCCGGTCCGTGGCCAGAATACGCCTCGGGCTGGGATCAGTGCACAAAGCCACGTGCGGTGGCTCCTCGCGCATCATCCGGAAGCTTTTCCTCTGATGTTGTGATGTCAGAGAGAAAGCTTCCGGTTCAGGTGCAGGACGTGCGTAGGAGCCGCCGCCTCCGCAACCCGCAGCTTTGTGCACTGATCTCCTCAGGCCCAAGGCAAGTTCCAGCCGCAGGAAATTTCTGCGGACCGGCACCAGTTCACGGACCAGTGGTTGAAGAATACTGCACTAGGTGGTTGTTTTCCTCCTATATAGTGGCTGACCTAAGATCTTTGGTAGGTACCTCTTTCAGTTTCATATTGCCCAATATGATGGCTTGGGTGTCTGGGATCACAAAATGGTTTCTTAGAACTTAAGAAACAAATACTATTATGAATGAACAATTTTTTTGCAGAAAGATACCAGAAGAATGCAAAGATCATACTTAACTTTTAAGACCTGATTATCATCTGGTTTGGGGAGCAACTGAACAATCCATTCCACTCTGCCACATGGTTTTTATTTTATGCTTTATGTTATTTCATTTTATTGTTATTTTATTTTTATTTACATTGTAATTCTAGTTTTAGTCTGCAAATTGCTTTTACGGGCTGGACTGATTATCGTTGGCTTTTACAAATCTGTGGTAGAAGTTTCTACCGCGGGCTGGCAAGGTAAATGTTCTGACACTCATAGAATTTTCATGAGCATTGGAACATTTACCTTGCCAGCCCATGGTAGAAACCTCTACTGCAGCTTTGCAAGAGGAGCCCTATATGTATTTTTATCAAAGTATTTTTATACTCTGCCTTGAGAAGCGTAAAATATAAATAAATCATAAACAATATTTGTGAAAAGGTCAGCCAGTTTCACCTTTTGCAGTCATAGAAAAACATAGGCGTCGGCTTTTCAAAATGAGTGGAGGTGCTCAGCTCAACACACATTCTATAAGGAACGGCCTAGTTTTAGGCAGTGGGAACATATGTAAATCACCTCTCATAGAATACCAACAAGCAGAAAATTATGCACTGTGTTTTGATGGTGTGTACTTTCCCAGTAGTCATTCACAAGGGTGGAGATTGGGCACAGCATGGATGAAAATATTCTATAATTTACATGTGTTCTAACATCTATGAGTAGGCATGAGCATTCATATCAGCCACAGGGTGGCGCAATTGCAGCTTATATGTAGGCAGCTTTTCTAACACTTGTGCTAGTATTCTATAAAGAAAAGACATCTACTTTCCTTTATAGAATAGGCTTTAAATAGGCACCTGTATACCATCCTGTTTTAGGCACCCTATTATAGAATTACCCTCATGATTTGGAAGGGTATGGGGATGACAGTGGCATAGTAAGGGGGTGTGTGGACCGTCCCAGGTGCCAGGTCGGTGGGGGTGCTGGCTCCTCTCCACATCACCCTACCATACCACATCACCCTCGCGCCATCCCTCTCCCCACCCCATACCTCTGTATTATCTTTGTTAGCACAAGCAACTTCTGCCTGTTGTTCACATCAGCCTGGTTCCATTCTGAATCACTTCCGGGTCACAGGCCAAGAATTGACATCAAAGGGAAATCCAATGCTGGCTAGAGGAGCATACTTGCAGAAGCCACTTGCACTGGTAAAGATTAACAGATACGGGGGGAGGGAGAACGCAAGTGTGAAAGGGAGGGCAGGAAGGAAGGGGGGCACAGAGAGGGGGACACCACCATCCTGAGCGCCTTCTACCCTTACTACGCCATTAGGGGATGGGGCACCACTGTAGCAAACTTCCTTATTCATGGTGCCCTGTGCAGCCACATAGATCAGACTCTAAAAGCTCTGAGCTGAGTCAGGTATCAATCAGCAGAGCAGTACTAAGAGCACGAAAGGAAGCCAGGGCTCGGTAGCTGATTCAAGAGGGAACCCATAGGAACATACCATTTCCAAATTCCACCCATATGCTGCCATGCTGTTTCTTTGGCCTGACGTAGCATAATGAGCCTACTTGGTCCAGCCCTATTGTCTCCCTATGGGATCTAAAAGAGGCATGATTGTTTTATTATTGTGAAAAAGAGAAATGGTGTTCCTTTCCATTCTTCTTTCAGTTTGAGACTTGATTATAGGTCCTCTACTTGACAAAACTATTACTAAAACAATTTTCAAGCTTTTATGTTTGTCGTTTGCGATCCTCCATCTCTGCTTAATCTTGGTCCTCTCCTATGTTTTCTTTCCATTCATGTTCCTTTTCTTCCAAGAATTCTTTTCCAGTCTTCCTCTCATTTATGAGATTTCTCTTTCTTCCGTGCGTTTGATTCTCCGTGGCCTGCCTCTGAATCTCCTATCACTGCCCATTCTCTCACAGCTTGTTTCTGCTCCTCATACACAGCTCAGCTCTTCTCCCAGTCCTCTTCCCTTTCACCCAGCCGCTTCCCTTTTGCAGCAACATAAGAACATAAGAATAGCCTTATTGGGTTAGACCAATGGTCCATCAAGCCAGTAGCCCGTTCTCACTGTAGCCAATCCAGGTCCCTAATACCTGGCTAAAACCCAAGGTGTAGCAATATTCCATGCTACCTATCCAAGGCAAGCAGTGACTTCCCCCATGTCTTTCTCAATAACAGACTAAGGACTCTTCCTCCAGGAACTTGTCCAAACCTTTCTTAAAACCAGCTACGCTATCTGCTCTTACCACAACCTCTGGCAATGTGTTCCAGAGTTCAACTATTCTCCGAGTGAAAAAAAAATTTCCTCCTATTGGTTTTAAAAGTATTTCCCTGTAACTTTATCAAGTGTCCCCTTGACGGAGTGAAAAATCAATCCACTTGTACCATTCTATTCCACTCAGGATTTTCTAGACTTCATATCTCCCCTCATCCGTCTCTTTTCCAAGCTGAAAAGCCCTAACCTTTTTAGTCTTTCCTCATACAAGAGGAGCTCCATCCCCGTTATCATCTTTTTCGCTCTTCTTTGAACCTTTTCTAGCACCACTATATCTTTCTTGAGATAAGGAAACCAGAATTGAACGCAATACTCCACATGAGATCGCACCATGGAGCGATGCAGGGGCATTATGACATTCTTAGTCTTGTTAACCATCCCTTTTTTAAATAATTCCCAGCATCCTGTTTGCTTTCTTGGCTGCAGCCGCATATTGGGTGGAAGGTTTCATCGTATTGTCTTCAGCATTCTTTCCCCTGCCAGTAACCTTTCAAATCCTCCTCTATTCTCCTCCCACAGCTTCACTCTCAGCCTGTTCCCCTTTCACCCAGCCCCTCTTCCCCTTAAGCTGCTTTACTACTACTAATCATTTCTATAGCACTATTGAACATATGCCGGTGCTTTCTGTGTCCCTAGTGGGCTCATAATGCAAATTTTTTAATACCTTAAGAAATGGAGGGTTAAGTGACTTTGCCCAGAGTCAGAAGGAGCTGCAGTGAGAATTGAACCCAGTAATTTTATTTATTTATGTATGTATTCAAATTTCTATACCGTTCTCCCAGGGGAGCTCAAAACAGTTTGCATAGGTTCAAGTTTATTTATGGCTTGATATACCGACCATCACACGTATCTGGACAGTTTACAATATTAAAAATTGGAAAAATCTAATATAGAAATTTGATTAAAATAAAGAGGAGGTAAAACTGGACTAAAACAAAATTAGACTTATTAGAAACGAAAGAAACTGGGGAATAGGGAAGTTTTAATTACAATATGTAAATAAAAATAAAAGGAAGGATAGAGGGATAGGAAGGTACTCAAGCATTTTTCCCTGTCTGTCCTGGCGGGCTCACAATATGTCTACTGTACCTGAAGCAATGGAGAGATTAAGTGACTTGCCAAGGGTCACAGAGAGTACTGTGGGTTTGAGCCCACAACCTCAGAGTGCTGAGGCTGTAGCTTTAACCACTGCCCCAATTCATTAGACTCCTCCTCCATTCTACTCTCTGCCAGTTCATCACACAGAAGAATTCTCTCTCCCTGCCAGTAACCCGTATCAGATCCCTTCACCCTTCCTAGCCCCCTCTATTCCTCTCCCCACAGCTCCACTCCCAATCCCTGCCTCTACTACCCAACCTCTCTTCCCCTTATTGCTGCTGTCTGCCACCTGTAGCTCTTTACAGCAGCATTCTCTCTCCTAGCCTATAATTTTGTCTTCATAGGAACCAGAGATAATAAATGAGGGTGAGTTTAGAAGGAAAGTAAGACACCTAAGTCCTTTATATATGGCTCCTAAATCCACAAAACCCTAAATAACTGTAACAATATGTACTTTTGTTTTGAAGATCTAATAAGAAAAAACGTCCAGAAAGTTTAAAAAGTGAGTCAACTTTTAACAAGCTCCTTCTATAAGGGAGTGGAAGTGTTCCTCGTCTCCAGCTAAATCTTTTTGCAATCTGGATCCCTCTGATTCATCAATGATTAAATAGATGAGCTGTCTAGTAAGTTTTCATTCTAGGTGGAGATAATGTGAAAAACAATCTTTGGGATTGACTTTCCAGTTTCTGGGTTTTGCTTCAGGTTCCCTTGTTTCTGACTCAGAAACCCACAAGCTCATAAGTAAATGACAAACTTAAAGAAAACAGGCTGCGTGTGCACAGACAACACACGGCACCTGAAATTTATTTTCACAGAGAAAGAAACAGTCCGGGCCCTAAAGCTCTGATTAAGAAAAGCAGCCTGCAGCAGTTCTGTAGTGCTGAAATAACAACTAATATCACGAGAAAATTAATTAAGCTCACTGTTTGCTCTGATAACATTCCCAACACCGTGTTCCATGGGGACAAAATTAATATCACAGGCTTGAAGTTTAATAGCCTTGCAGCAAATACTCGTAGAAATTGAATGGGAAACAATGATTTATTTAAGAGGACTCTAACAGAGACGTTCAAACAAGAAAAATGTCTCAGAAATTAAGCACATTTGCATTTTCCTGCACTCAAGACCCATAAGGCTGCTTTACACATTTCAATCATTGACAATATCCTGTGGTCAGTGCTTTCATTTCAATAGCAGGAGTGTCCTTCAGCTTTGGGGAAAGGGCGGGGGGGTTAATTTAGCTCACATCTTTGTCAGTTGTAGCTCAAGGTGCAGGAGGTATTTTCCAGTCCCTTGAGGGCTTACAATCTAAGGGGCTGATACAAGGGGCCACTGAGGAGTTCTCAGCCCAACCAACAAATTTGGGGCAGTCTCCATCGAGGGTAATACACGTAGTACAGCAATTTTTCACTTTTTTCGTTCTCTCTTTTTCCGACAGAATGAAAAAAAGTGGAAAATCACTGGACTAAGTGTATAACCCTCAACGGAGACTGCCCCAACTGCTTTGGTTGGGCTGAGAACTTTACAGTGGCCCCTCGTACAATAAAGTGTGCTCAGGCTTTGAACAAGTTTAGTAAGGCTTTAGCACCCAACTTTGTGGTCGCACAGTACAGAAGGGGTTTTACATACAAACAAACTCCATGTAAAGCCTTGGCATGCATAGCATTTGAAAACACAACTAATTTACTCTTCGACACAGATTCAGAGAAGTATATTGAAGAGTGAAAGTCCGATGATGATGTTGGGGCATTAACAAGTGATAGCAAGCATGAAGGACTCACAACTTGGATTTGGCAATCTGAGCAGTACAGTGACAATATCATTGATATTGGAGTTATGGAAGGGTGGAACTGTAGCCCATATTAGGTGCAGTCACACTGACGAGCAAGTTTCCTAAACTTGCTCAGTTCATTTATTGTCAGTTTTGAACTACGCAATTAATTTCGTTCATCAAGGCAAGATTCATTTGTTATAGCTTATTCCTGTGCCAGGTATTTTAATGTCTCTGTGTTGAATACTCTATGTCAGGGGTGTCAAAGTCCCTCCTCGAGGACCGCAATCCAGTTGGGTTTTCAGGATTTCCCCAATAAATATGGGATTTATAATATCATTTCAATAGCCCACATAAATTAACACATAACTTACATAAATAGAAAGAGCTATATATTTAACATAAATAAATTACTATTGCCACTAATTCAAATAAAGTGTTCACAAATTTATTGCTTTCTATAAAATACCTAAACAACACCTTTTCTACATACAATTCATGCCTTATAAATATATTAAAACATTCACAATCTACCCAACCACCTCATTAAAAGGCCATTCATAAAGTGCATCAAAGTCTGTATCATATACTACTATATCTCCAATCCTGTATTAATGGATACTTTATTTGGGTTAGTGGCAATAGTAATTTATTTATGTACAGCTCTTTCTATTTATGTAAGCAATGAATATGCAAGAGATCTATTTGCATGCACTGCTTTCATTGTATGCTAATAAATCTCATGCATATTCATTGGGGAAATCCTGAAAACCCGACTGGATTGCGGCCCTCGAGGAGGGACTTTGACACCCCTGCTCTATGTAAAACTCCCTCAGTGCAAAAGCCACTACCTATGTTTCACAAAATTGCTGCTGATGGACTGAGTAAAATGCTTAATTCCATATTAGTGTCATATTAGTGTCCATATTAGTGTCATGTATATTCAGATCAATGCTGGGTCACCATTCTTGTGGAAGCTAACTAAGGCTGCTTAAACTGGCAGCTCCCTTAGAGTTATGCAAGTGTTTGTCAAGGTTGCAGCTGTGTGTAGGGGAGAGTGTTACGCAGTGGTTAAAGCTATAGGTATGGCCAGTAGGAAAAATGAGGTATTGATGCCCCCATATAAGACTCTGGTGAGACCTCATTTAGAATATTGTGTACAATTCTGGAGATGGCACCTGCAAAAAGATATAAACAGGATGGAATCGGTCCAGAGGAAGGCTACTAAAATGGTGCGTGGTCTTCGTCATAAGGCGTATGGGGACAGACTTACAGATCTCAATATGTATATCTTGGAGGAAAGGCGGGAGAGAGGAGATATGACAAAGACGTTTAAATACCTATGTAGTGTAAATGCGCATGAGGCAAGTCTTTCATTTGAAAGGAAGCTCTAGAATGAAAGGGCATAGGATGAAGTTAAGAGGTGATAGGCTCGGGAGTAATCTAAGGAACTACTTTTTTTTTTTTACAGAAAGGGTGGTAGAGGCGTGGAACAGTCTCCCGGAAGAGGGGATGGAGACAGAGACTGTGTCTGAATTCAAGAAGGTGTGGGATAGGCATGTGGGATCCCTTAGAGAGAGGAAGTGATAATGGTTACTGCGGATGGGCAGACTAGATGGGCCATGTGGTCTTTATCTGCCATCATGTTTTTATGTTTCTTAGCACCCTGAGGTTATGTGTTTAAACCCATGCTGTTCCTTGTGATCCTGGGCAAGTCACTTAATCTCTCAATTGCCCCAGGTACATTAGATAGATTTGAGCCCTCTGGGATAGACAGGGGAAAATGCTTGAGTCCCTGAATAAATTCATGTAAACCATTCTGAGCTCCCCTCGGAGAACAGTATAGAAAATTGAATAAATAAATAAATGTTAGGATGCATAGGCAAAAAAAATAATGTTTTGCTTATTTTCCTGTGTTATTTGCAGTTTTCATTTTGTCTTGGTTCTATAAATGTGTGTTGTAGGGCAATTTTGACAATTAAGTGGTATCACATTTCACCACCACTTCATTTACTGTGGAAGTCACTAATCTGTGGTAACTCTGTGCCATAGGTGAGGGACTCCTGCAGTGGCGGCACAACACCTGGTAAGAAGCGGAAACATGGCATCTGACCTCGATGAGTGTCCTCAGCTACCACATTATGCTCATTTGGGGTCATTTTCAAAGCAGAAACTACACATCTGCCTTCGTTTTGAAAATTCTCTGGCACACACCCAGGGAAAAGTACATGTGTTCTATCTACATCTGCACTCAGTTCTCATATTACCCCAGTTAGAACAGAACCAAGCTCGGCGGCAGCAGGAAAGAAGGGCAGATTGGTTCTATTTCCGCTGCATTGATGGATCACAGATGCTATTCTGTTAGACAAGTTGAATAAGACAAAAACTGATATGCCAGGTAACTTTCACACACCAGGCCTAGGTATGTCACTATCCTTATCCGGCTTTCAGGTCATGGTGAAGCATTAAGCAAATTGGGAGGGGGGCAACGGTGATACAAAGACAAGGAAACTAGGAAAGGCAACACTCTGCTAAAGACAGTTCATAATTTTCTTCTAGCACTGAGCATCTAAAGACTCTGGAAATGTCTAAAAAAAATGCATAATACCAGGATTCAATTGTTACTTTTGGTAGAAGCAGAATTAAAGCAATTTGAATTTTAAGCAGACATCTTGAAAGCCAGATATGTTGAAATGCTTTCCCTATTATGCGGCACTGTTTATCTTTATAAAAAGAGCATAATTATTCTAGAAAGAAAAAGTTGCTATTTTCTATGTGCATTTGTGACTGGTACGAGTGCAAATCAGGAATCCTTTACCCCCTCCCACCTGTTCTTTAGGGAAAAGGATTTGGATTTCATATACAGCTTGGACAAGGGGTATTAAGCAGTTTACAATCAGGTACTCAAGCATTTTTCTTATCTGTCCCAGCAGGCTCACAGTCTATCTAAAACAGTGGTTCCCAACCCTGTCCTGGGGGACCCCCAGCCAGAAGGGTTTTCAAGATATCCCTAATGAATATGCATGAGAGAGATTTGCATATAATGGAAGTGGCAGGTATGCAAATCTCTCTCATGAATATTCATTAGGGATATCTTGAAAACCCAACTGGCTGGGGGGTCCCCCAGGACAGGGTTGAGAACCACTGATCTAAAGTCCCTGGGGCAGTGAAGATTAAGTGACTTGCACAAGATCACAAGAAGAAGCATGGGGTTTGAACCCTCAACCTCAGGGTGCTGAAGCCGTAGCTCTAACCACTACACCACACTCTCCTTTAGTCAAATTTTTAAATACAGGAACCAGCAGGGTATTAGAAATTCAAGGGCCCTTTTACTAACCCAGAGTAAAATTTGTAGTTACAGCGACTTAACCAAGGATTTACCGTGCAGTAGCTGCAAATTTAATATGGCAGCTATTCAGGGGACTAACTCGGAAGTGCTCAGAACCCGCAGGTAGAGAACCCGCAAACAGGGACATGCCCCAAAATGTGGACCCCCCTTGGTCTATCACTGCACCTCCTCCTACACTAATAAAACTGTTTTAATTTAAACAGCTTTATTAGTGCAGGAGGAGGTATAGTGGTAGATCAAGGGGGTCTGCATTTTGGGGCATGTTCCTGTTTGCGGGTTCTTTACCTAAGGGTTCTGAGCACTTCCGAGTTAGTGTACATATAATATATTTTGTTTAAATAACACACGGAGGATCGGTTGCATATATAAGTGAACCAGCCACCATTGGATCTACCTAGTATTAGATTAAATTTCCCCAGTTAGATTTTGGGAGCTATCCAGGGGATCCACACTGTTTCCTATTGCAGGTTGAACCTTAATATTCGTATTAATGTGTAGTACCTGATCCTTGTTAATGTGACATAACTTCTAACTTACTGCAAAGCCCCTTAGTGCTACTCAATTACTGTGCAGCAAACCAGGCATTAAAATGCTTAGCATGGTTCAATAAAAGGACGGGCAAATTCTATAAACGGCGTCCCAATTGTAGGCAGAAGTAGGCATCCCACCGCTGTCTAACCAGCCAATCGGGACACATTTTTAAAAAACCAAAAAAAAACACGCCAAGGCAGGCAGCCTACATTGTAGGCATTTTTGCGAGCATAGGGAGATGAATAGGACTATTTAGCTCGCACAAAGCTAGGCGTGGGCATGGTTTCGCATGGAACTGGACTTAGGCAAGCTTAGGCAGCACTAGGCATCTCCTTAGGGCCACAATAGGCACTTGAAATGTATATTTCAAGGAGACGCAGCTCTAAGCTGATCGCAGTAAATGATTCTCCCTGCCACAATCAGTTTAGCGCCAAGGCAGCGGACCCTTCCCACCCCCACAAAGTTGGCTGGCAGGAGGGTTGCCCCCAAAGCCCCCCCCGAACGTCTGCAGTAGGAATGCCAACTCCATCCTGTCGCCACCCTAGGAGACATCCCCTGGCAGGAGGGATGCCTATACCCTTCTGCCACCACCCCCTCAGACATCCCCGGGCATGAAGGATGCCCATTCTCTCCTTCCGTCACCCCCCGAGACATCCTCGGGCAGGAGGGATGTCCAATCCCTCTTGCTGCTGGCCCCATCATCCTCTGAACTCCCCCCAAATACTCCTGCCACCCCCAAGTGCTCCCCATACATTTCTCTGATGGCGAGCAAGAAGGATGCCCACTCCCTCCTGCTGGCAGGCTTGCCTCCACAGAATGGCAGGCCTTCCCCTTCCCGGTGCATCCTGGGATCCTGGGATCCACCGGGGAGGTGCCTAAGACCCTGATCGGCCCAGGTACCTAAGGCCCACTCCCTTAGGAGGGGCCTTAGGCACCTGGGCCAACCGAAGTCTTAGGCCTATCTCCCGGTGCATTCTGGAATGCATTGGGAATGGCCTAAGATTTTGATTAGCCAGATCCCTTAGGCCACTCCCATGGTGGGTGGTTAATCCAGGATTTAATGGTTAATCCAGCGCTGTGCTGGGGCCACCAAACCTCTCTTGTTGTTTTTGTTAGGGAGGGAGGTGTTATGTTGGGGCTGCTGAGCCCCTCTTCCTGTTTGGCATATTTACTAAATCCCCTAGTGCATATGTCACTGCACACCACTGTTAACAGAAGTAACAAAAATAATTTGAAAGTGAAAAATAAACTTTTGGAATTGTAAGACGTTTCTTTGAAGAAACAGATCTAATGTTCTGTGCCTTTAAATTTTATAAGATGTTGGGTTTATAGGCAAGCAGTCTTGTTAATTGTTGTGTATATATTTTAATTGTTTATTATATATGTATATTTTGTAATCCGCCTTGGATAAAGGTGGGCTAGAAATGACAATAAACTAAGCTAAACTAAAAAGTGGTGAGGTATAGAACACAAAGTGAAACATGAACTTAGATGAAACAGATTTTAAAGAACATACACATACCAGCCATGAAGTATTGTAAAAACATTCTCAGACTTAGCTGAAAGGGCGTGATCTCAAATGAAACGGTATATGCGAGGATGGGAGGTGAAGAACCCTGAGAGAAGACCTGAACTAAAGAGAAAAGGACTTGCTGGTCACAGATTCAGAGATTCTGTTGCAGACTGAATACTGAAGGAAATGAGCAAGAGGAAAGGAGAAAGCTATCTGGGACAATGCCAAAGAGTTAAGTTGTGAAAAAATGGTGCATTAAAGTTACAAGTCCATAGAGAAGAAGACATTTGGTGATATGATAATAGGTAGAGTACATGCACAGTAAAGGAAATGTATAAAGCAGTTTCAGCAGTTAAGCATATTTCACTTGATGAAAATGGTTGTTATAAAATCACATAGGGCAGTGGGGGGAGCACTAGGCACCCTCTTTCCTCTTCCTTTCTCCCCCAAATTAAAATTACCTTTTTTTTTTTTTTTTAATTCTTTATTAATTTTCAAACAGCAATTGTGCAAAACAATTGCAATGGAACCTTGGATTACGAGCATAATTCATTCCAGAAGCATGCTCATAAACCAAATTGCTCATATATCAAAGCGAGTTTCCCCATAGGAAGTAAGGGAAACTTGCTTGATTCGTTCCACCTCCCCTCCCCCCAGGCCACCGGTGCTGCTCCACTTTACCCCCCATCCCCGAGGCCACCTGCGCTGCTCCACACCCCCCGTGATCCAACATCCCCTCCTCGATCCAGCATCCCATCTGCTCACGTCGCTCCTCCCCCCCACCCCCCCCCCGCCACGATCCGGCATCCCCCATTCACCCACCCAAACACAATCGCTTACCCCGCTGTGGCACCAGCACCAACGCATAGGACATGCCGGTGCTGGTGCCCGAAGATCCTCCCTGTTGCTTGTGCTTGGCCTTGATCATCTGCGCATGCTCAAGGCCTTTTAGTTCTCGTTCGATCTCCGAGAATCTCGGAGAGAACAAGAACTAGAAGGCCTTGAGCATGCGCAGATGCTCAAGGCCCAGCACAAGCAACAGGGAGGATCTTCGGGCACCGGCACCGGCACCGGCATGTCCTGTGCGTTGGTGCTGGTGCCGATGCCAGAGGGGGGGGGCTCACAAATCGAGGCAAGCTCGGTTTCTGAGGTGCGGATTTTGCAAATGTTTTGCTCATCTTGCAAAACACTCGCAAACCGCAGCACTCGTAAACCGAGGTTTGACTGTATATATATATATATATATATATATATACACATTTAATAGTACAAGAAAAGCAGATTGAACTTATAAATATACATAAACAATCATTTTAACCCTCCACCCACCTAATTAATAATCAAGAAAAATAAATACAATAACAACAAGTAATGATATAATAAGTAATGTTAAAGTATAAAATGATTGTATTTTGTGTTATACTTATTGTGAGTTTAAAAAATGAATAAAGATGTATTATCAAAAGAAAAATAAATACATAAAACCTTTTAATAATTTTACCCAATTTAAAATAGTAATGCAAATCCCCTCCCTCCACCCGCCCACCCTGGATGTTTATGATGAAAGGGCCAAAGATAATATCAGGCCAGTTATCATTCCTTACAGAATTTTATCAATGGCTCCCAAACATCCAAAAATTTCCTATAATGTCCCTGCTGTATAGCCAACATGCGTTCCATTTTAAAAATATGGCATAAAGATTCCCACCAAAAGGTATAATTTAACCGATCCCAGTTTTTTAAACTATGATGCCTGGCAACCCCTGTCATTATAAAGAGAATTAAAATGACCTTAACTGACAGGGATCCCCAAGCCCTACCAGCAGAAGAAATTCAGAAACCGCCCCATGTCAGCTAAAGTACATGCAGTCAATGGCAGCACTTTGAGCCAGTGCCTCAAGCATGCTGTTTTTGCAAGTTGAGAGACTACTACTACTACTATTTATTATTTCTAAAGCGCTGAAAGGCGTACACAGCTCTGTACATTTTAACATACAATAAACAGTCCTTGCTCAGAAGAGCTTACAATCTAATTTAGACAGGACATTTCGGGGTTGGGGAGATTATGGTACAGGAAATGATACAGTGGATATAGGTATCTGACAGCAGTGAATGGGAGTTAAGAGTTGAAGGCAGTGAACAAGTGGAGACTAAGCGGGATAAACTTAAATCACTGGCATAAAAAATCTCCTCGTTTAATGTTTTACTAAGGAAAAGCCTTGTGCAATGCAAACCAGAGAGGTATCTAATCTACCATCAGTTTACCAGGAAAATAAATACCTATTAGCAACAAATGCTCTAATGATCACAGTGGAACAATACTCATCTGAGATGGAAAACAAAAGCGCACCACACATCGACGATGGCCAGCGTTTCGCTAATTATAAGCTGCCTCAGGATGTAAAGGTGGTTAATCTTTCACTGGAGATCTGAGTTTAGACATGGTGGCTCCTCAAACATCACACATGTACATGCATAGGGGTGAAGGAGTGGCCTAGTAGTTAGTGGAGCAACAGGAACTGAGTTTGATTCCCACTGTACCTCCTTGTGACTCTGGGCAAGTCGCTTAACCCTTCACTGCACAGGTACAAAATGAGTACCTGAACATAATATGTAAAGTTTATGTTTATTGAAAGCTTCTATACCGTTACTACAAAAAAAATAATAATGAACACATACCGTCGGCCGACACCCTTGCTAGCTACTTCAACAATAAAATTTTAGATTTAAGAGCTAAAATACCTACACCCACATCCGATCTCAAACTCCAATTCAGACCGCAGGAAAGGAAGCCCAGAGTTGACATGCTCTGGGATCATTTTGAACCCTCAAATTGGCACCAATTCCTCACCTTGTTTAACAAATACTCCAAATCAAATTGCTTGCTAGACGAATGCCCATCTAAGATCATGAATGTTGCAGTACCTGAATTTGAAAGGGACCTATTTAACTGGATAACAACCACTCTCATAAGTGGGACATTCCATGTGGAATTGGGACACAGCCTGATCACACCCATCCCTAAAGACCAGAAGAACTCAATCGCACTGACGTCCAATTATAGACCCACTGGAAGGGTTGGTCAACCTGGAACTGGTAAATCACCTAGACAAATTTAACCTCCTCAGCGAACACCAATCAGGTTTCAGAAAAGGATACAGCACAGAGACAGTCTTAGGCTCAATCTTCAACCACCTATACGATCTTTTTAGTAAAGGTACCAGCGCTCTGATCTTACAACTAGATTTTAGCAGTGCATTTGACCTATTGGATCATGAAATAATGCTGCATTGCTTAGACGCAATGGGACTCTCGGGAAGAGTTTGGAACTGGTTCCAGGGCTTTTTAACCAAAAGATCATATGAAATGGTCTGCGATGGGAAATACTCCAATTCTTGGAAAAACCCTTCGGGAGTACCCCAATGTTCCCCTCTTTCTCCCACCTTATTTAACATCTACATCTCTTCTGAAGGACACCTATTACAAAAGCTAAACCTAAAATACTATATATATGCTGATGATATCTCTATTTTAATTCCTCTGACTAACCTGACCAACAAAACTATAAAACACATTTCCCATATCATGACTGAAATTGAACAATGGACTATCAATTTTAAATTGAAATTAAACACAGAAAAGACAAAAATTTTCTTGGCAAGCCCAAAGGACAAAATCACCACAACATCTATACATCTAAATGGTCACAATCACCCAATATCAAAAACTTTAAAAATTTTAGGAGTCACCTTAGGCACCCACTTGACCTTGATTGAACACACGAACTTGGTGACAAAAAAGTGCTTCTTTACACTTTGGAAATTAAAAACCATCAAAAAATACTTCATCCCTCTTTCTTTCAGACTACTGGTACAGTCAATGATTCTATCCACCCTAGACTACTGCAACATCATTTATGTGGGTATATCTAAAAAAAAAAAAAAAAACGTGAGAAAATTAAGAATAGTGCAAAACACAGCCGTCCGCTTAATATTCGGACTAAAGAAAAGCGAACACATTAGTCCCTACTACAAACTGCTACACTGGTTGCCAATGGAGGCACGAATACTATTCAAATTCTCTTGCTTTTGCTATAAACTGATGTGGGGAATGGCCCCCATCTATCTCTTACCACACTTCGAACTATACATCCCCACGAGGACAACCAGAGATCGCAATCTCTTTGCCTATCCAAAGATCACTGATTGCAAATACAGATCCTTTATGGACAGAACCTTTAAGTTTCAAGCTAGCAAACAGCAAACCTGGCTAGGCAATTACATCAATAGAGCCAGGTTGACCTAGGGCACTTTTCGGAAAGAAATTAAGACAGCTCTGTTCGATAGATTTATCTCCTAGACACTGAATTTTCAGTGACATTTTTCGCCATTTGTATTCTGAAATTTGCTGGCTGTCCAGTCCTCTTCACTGTAACATGCTAATATTATGTTTCTCATTAATTATACTCTGTAATCACTGTAATTACTGTAATTCACTGATTGTACAGCTCTCTTCACTGTAAACCACCTAGAAGTCGCATGATTGTGGCGGTATAGAAAAAATAAAGTTATTATTATTATTATTAATAATGACTAGGGAGTCCATTCAGAGCGGTTTACATGAGCTTCTGTAATGGTGTTACAATACATGAGCTTCTGTAAAGGTGTTACAATACAGAGTTAGCATTTTCTGAGATGGTTTTCAATACAGACACATTTATATCATCCTACATATACTGTATACACATATAATACTAGTATCGTGCACCGTGCTCATACTAAATCCTACTTATTTGCACACATACAGTGTGTTCCTAATGGGGACTAGCCAGCTATCTTCTCTATGTTGTTTTATTAGTTAAAGTGGTCTGTGAAGAGTTTGGTCTTTATCCCTTTCTTGAACTTTCTGGTGTCCTTTTCTAATTTTAATTCCTTCGGAAGGGAGTTCCACCACCTTGGAGCCATCACTGAGAGCATTATTGTCCTAATGTAAGAGGTGGTATATCAAGTCCCGTCCCCACTGCACCTTATTTTGAGCAGGTGTGCTATAGGGCAGTGTTTTTCAACCGCTGTTCCGCGGCACACTAGTGTGCCGTGAGATGTTGCCTGGTGTGCCGCAGGGCCGCCATCAGGGCAGTACTACCAGTCCTGCATTCAGGGGCCCGGAGCTGACAGGGGGCCCGAGGCAGGGGCGCCAGTAGCTCGCCAAGGCAAAGTGAGTCGATCACCCAGGACTCACTTTGTCTTGGCGATCTAATCTATCGAGCCGATAAGTCTTCTTCTCCCCGACGTCAATTCTGCAGTCGGAGAGGAAGTTCGGGCCAGCCAATCGCTGCCTGGCTGGGCGGAACTTCCTCTCCGATTGCAGAATTGACGTCAGGGAGAGCATGCGTCGGCGTCGGCTTTGGGGCCTGTTATCCATTGGTGGGTCCTGTTCCCCGATGGCAGCGGCAGTGGCAGTGGCTTGGGGAACGGCAGGGAGAAAGAAAGAAAGGGGGCAGGCAGGGAAACAGAAGGAAAGAAGAGAAACAGAAAAAAAGAAAGAAAGGTCAGGGAGAGAGGAAGAAAAAGTTGGGGGAGGGAATGAGGTGTGGAGGAGAGAAAGCATACAGGCTGATAGAAGGGAAGAAAGATTGGATGCACAGTCAGAAGAAGAAAGTGCAACCAGAAATCACCAGACAAGGTAGGAAAAATGATTTTATTTTAAATTTAGCAAAGTGGAGGCAGTATTACCACAGTTTTCAAAGGAATTTGCCCAAATAACTTAATAGTTAACTGGGTAAATTCCCAGAGATGAAAACTTCCCTTCACTTACTATGCACAGTTCTGAATTTATATCTGCTGTCTATATTTTACAATATGGTCACCTTTTACTAAACCGCAATAGTGGTTTTTAGCGCAGGGAGCCTATGAGCATCAAGAGCAGCGCTGGGCATTCAGCGCAGCTCCCTGCGCTGAAAACTGCTATTGTGGTTTAATAAAAAGGATGGAGGGTATATTTGTCTATTTTTGTATGCTATAAAAACCAAATACAGAGAGAGACTGAGAGCTGTTGACGAAGAGCTACGTATGTGTCTTTCTTCGATTCCAGCCAGAATATCACCTTGTGTTCAGCCAAACAGGCCCAGGTTTCGCACTGAATAAAGTATTTTATAATTTTTCACTATTCTGTTTACTTAATATTTCATAATAAAGTAATTATAAAATACTTTCTTTGTGTTTATTTGATTCCTATTCAAGAGAATTACTTTATATATAGTCAATATAGGCACAGAGTTAAATTTTTTAACATTTTCTAATGGTGGTGTGCCTCGTGATTTTTTTTCATGAAACAAGTGTGCCTTTGCCCAAAAAAGGTTGAAAAACACTGCTATAGGGGATGACTATGTGAGCCTTTTTTTTTTTTTTTAATAAGACCAAATATCTGAAAACAAACCAGAATTTATTTTCCCTGTGCACATCCCTAAGTTTACCCAAAGAGAAAGTTATAATGGCACAGGATGACTGTTAGAGGTCTTTCTGCAGTTTAGATGAATTAATACGCTACAGGATGGTAGTTTCATCAAGTAAACATTTTACTAATCAAATCAATGTCATCAAGTGCAATGAAAATATCATCACACGCACCAGGATGAGTAATTAATATTTTTCTTCCTGCATGGCATATTCAATTGAGTTCCAAGATATAAAATCACATTAAAGTACAGTTCCCTATCGTTCATTTTATATAAGGTAAGATATAACCCAATCCTGCAAGTAAGGAGATATTGGTGAAGATAAAGTTGCCCTTCAAATAGGTGCTATGATCTTTTAAATCTTCTTGAGTCCTTATAGTCTCATATGGCACGTCCAATTTTCTAATCATGAACCTATCCCAGATTAATGTTCTCCCAGCTAGTAATCAATACCATTTATCTCTTATAATCTAGAATCATGCCAACTCAGATTTAGGCATAGGTAGCATAAACAGCAAATACCTAGGCTATACAGGAGACCTATTAGAACCTAACGGATGTAGCGGTATATAAGAAATAAATTACATTACATTACATTCTGTTTGTTTCAGCACTGTACTCTATGATCTCTGGGGGAGAAACCTCCCCTCCCCACTGGTCATGTCTATGAGTGCCAGCATCCTAAATCTGAACCTTAGAAATGTGCTAAGAAGTGGAATGCTCTGGTGGGCCAATTGCGCCTGCGTGTAAGCCGGTTTCAGTTTAAGAAACAATGAAAAACGCAAGTTGTTTGTTACTGCGTGTCTGTGAATTTTTAGCCGGCAATTGAAGAGAAGAAACTGTTACTGTATTCTTGAGATTTATTAGCTGATATTTCAAGAGAAGAGATTGTTTAATTATGCAGATTTTAAGATTTTAGCTTGTCTCTTATTTTATGTATGTTTTTATTGACATCAGTTGGTTAGTTTTTTGCATTCAGCATGCTGGCCTGCATTAAAAACCACTATCACAATTTTGTAAAAGGGGGGGGGACGTTAAATTATTATTATAAGTGCTGTTATAGAATATGGCCATGACAGGTATAGCTATCCAATTGATCACACGAAACTGGAAAAACCATGACAAATTAAATTATATCTTTTGGTGGGTAAATGTAACATAGTAACATAGTAGATGACGGCAGATAAAGGCCCGAATGGTCCATTCAGTCTGCCCAACCTGATTCAATTTAAATTAAAAAAAATTTTTTCTTAGCTCTTTCTGGGCAAAAATCCAAAGCTCTACCCGGTACTGTGCTTGGGTTCCAACTGCCAAAATCTCTGTTAAAACCTATTCCAGTCCATCTACACCCTCCCAGCCACTGAAGCACTCCCCAGCCCATCCCCCACCAAACGGCCATACACAGACATAGACCATGCAAGTCTTCCCAGTAATGGCCTTAGTTCAATATTTAATATTATTTTCTGATTCTAGATCCTTTGTGTTCATCCCATGCTTCTTTGAACTCAGTCACAGTTTTGCTCTCTACCACCTCTCTCAGGAGCTCATTCCAGGCATCCACCACCCTCTCCATAAAGTAGAACTTCCTAACATTGCCTTTGAATCTACCATCCCTCAACCTCAAATTATGTCCTCTGGTTTTACCATTTTCCTTTCTCTGGAAAAGATTTTGTTCTACGTTAATACCCTTCAAGTATTTGAACGTCTGAATCATATCTCCCCTGTCCCTCCTTTCCTCTAGGGTATACATATTCAGGGCTTCCTGTCTCTCCTCATACGTCTTCTGGCGCAAGCCTCCTATCATTTTTGTCGCCCTCCTCTGGACCGCTTCAAGTCTTCTTATGTCCTTCGCCAGATCCGGTCTCCAAAACTGAACACAATACTCCAAGTGGGGCCTTACCAATGATCTGTACAAGGGCATCAACACCTTCTTCCTTCTACTGGCTACGCCTCTCTTTATACAGCCCAGCATCCTTCTGGCAGCAGCCACTGCCTTGTCACACTGTTTTTTCACCTTTAGATCTTTGGACACTATCACCCCAAGGTCCCTGTCCCCGTCCGTACATATCAGCTTCTCACCTCCCAGCATATACGGTTCCTTCCGATTATTAATCCCCAAATGCATTACTCTGCATTTCTTTGCATTGAATTTTAGTTGCCAGGCATTCTCCGAGAATCTCGGTGAGAGGGAGAATTAGAAGGGATTGAGCATGCGCAGATGCATGCTCAAAGCCGGCAGAGGCAGGAAGAAGATCTTCAAGCGGCACCGGCGCGTCCTGTGGGCTGCGTGCCGGTGCCAGACCGGGGGGGGGGGTGAGTTAAAGTTGGTCGGGCGGGGGGTGCCTATTCTTGCGGAAGGGGTGTCGATTTGAGTGGGGGGGGGGGCCTTTGCGAGCATGGGAGAGCGATGCCGGTTCTCGTGTCAGTGCCAGAAGGAGGGTGAGTTAAAGTTGGTCGGGTGGGGAATGCCGATTCGAGCAGGGGCCTTTGCGAGCGGGGGAGGGAGCAGTGCCGCTGGCCTCGGGAGGGGGGGGGGACGTATCAAAGCAAGTTTCCATTATTTCCTATGGGGAAACTCGCTTTGATATACGAGTATTTTGGTTTACGAGCATGCTTCTGGAACGAATTATGCTCATAAACCAAGGTTTGTATATGGCACCACAATCAAATTTAGTTTATCCTATTCTGTGAGTTACATGTGTATCCATCAGAGCCATTTATTGCCCACCCATGCTCTAACGCTTAAATGCCCCCTTTCATATACATGCTAAAGTAAATACACATGAATTTTATAGAATCTTAGTTAGAACCATTAGTGGTGCTTCTTACCTGCACACACATTAATATTCTGTAGCATATGAAATTATTTTGTACCTACCCACAGGTGCAAATTTATAGAATTGCCTTTTTTATATGGTCCTGATATAACATAAGTAATACCTATATAGTAATCTATAGACTGTGTAAATGGAATTCCTGTCTACCAAAACATGCAGCTGTATGTCATGTGCTATTTATCCTTTTATTTATGACTTTCTTTTTATAGAGCATTTGTTTATAGTATGGATCCCTTCAGGGTCACGAGAGAATCAAGTAGCCACACCTTTGCCAGTACAGCTGCTGTTTGCATGCACAGCACAAACTGGAGTCACTGACATCAGAAAGCATCACGCTGGCAGCATGTAGCCAGAGATATGAAATACACTGAGCTCAAATAGTGCCATTCCTGACCGCAGCACAGTATCAAAGACATGGTCATAGCTGACATGCCACTGTCTGTGTCCCTAAAGCTACAGAATATCTCCATATAATATTACATCTACGCTGACAAGGCACCTGTTGGGTCTCCAGAGAAACTGTATACATTGTGCCCTTGTGAGGCCACTCCCTGCCCCCAGGAGCCTTTTCTCTCACACACACTAGTACGTATGAATATTAGTAAGAACTAGGGAGAGAAGCTTATGCCTCTGCATAAACCATCTGCACTAAACAAACCAGGCCAATGGAGACACAAACATACCCTTTCTCTCACTTCTACTTATAAAACCCATGCCGCTCACTACAAACTTGTAATTCAAAAAGCTAAAAAGAAATATTTCTCTAATAAGAACACCAAAGATCGTAATACATCTGTATTGTTTTCCATTCTTCAATCCTTGACAACCACAAACCGTCCCATAGATGTCACTCCTACCATTTGCCCATGAGCTAGATACATCTTTCCTAGACAAGATTACCTCACTACCTATTAATCCCCCCCCCCCACCACCACCACCAATAGTATCACCCAAGTCAACACCTCAAATACTAAACCAATCCCTCTCACAAATGTTCTCTCCACATTTAATATTACATAACTTCCTGGGGTTATTAAAATAGT
Organism: Geotrypetes seraphini; assembly: GCF_902459505.1. NCBI lineage: Eukaryota > Metazoa > Chordata > Amphibia > Gymnophiona > Dermophiidae > Geotrypetes > Geotrypetes seraphini. The sequence goes on along the minus strand of NC_047084.1, from coordinate 312,762,021 downwards.
TTCAGCTATGAGACCCACATCTACACCACATGACCCTCTACCAGCGTCAGTTTTAAAACATTTCACTGTTCTCGGACCGTACATCCACTCTATGGTTAATAACAGACTAACTTATTGTTTTGTCACATCATCATGGAAATCTGAAATCATTATGCCTAAAATAAAAGATCATAAACTAAATGCAGGCTCGCATACCAACTATTGACCCATCACCAATCAAAGACCTTCTTTTTTCAGTTCAAATTGTTTATTAAAGTTTGTAAATATGTAAATACAAATAAACAGAACATGGATGTAACACAAAATACTAAATCTTTTGAAACCAGAAAGATATAAATCGTAATATGAACAATCATGTAACAGTCCAATGATTCATCCTGTATGAAAACTAAGCAGTAGGAGGGAAAGAATGGAAAAGAAAGGATAGAGAAACGAAATAAGAAAAGAAGGAGAAAAGGCCATCAGAGAAAAAGGGGAGGAAGAGGAGTAATCAAGCAAGAGATTGTGATTGCATATAATTGTCCAAATAGTCCCATGGTGATTTGCGGGTGGAATTTGAAGCACACATATTCGACAATCTAGATATACTAAGCTTTTCAGCGGCATAGCGCTCATCTCTGTAATAGAGGCATAATGAATTCCACCAGAAGGTATAGTCCAAAAGTGAGGCTGACTTCCAGTTTTTTAGCATTAAAGCCGTTGCAAACAGAGTGTCGATCAATTTAGGAGGGCAGACTGAGTTGGCAAAATTAGGATGTTGAGAGCGAAGTATGACCATATCAAAAGTAAGATTATGTGGACAGGAGATGATGTTCTTCATAGTGTTCCAAATATTAGACCAAAATGTCTGGATGACTGTACAGTGAAACAGCATGTGATCGAGAGTTCCATCAGTAGTAAGGCAGTGCCAACATTTAGAATCAGATTTCAGATGCGCTTTCCACATACGATGAGGAGTCCATAGCGCTTGCCACATAAGAAAATACAAAGATTGTGAAACTCTGGTTGAGAGAAGAGGACGATTAGTTTTAGCCCAAAAAGTATTCCAATCAATGTCTGCAACAGAAACATCCAACAGTTTGGACCAGCATTGTAAATCACGATGAGATAATGCATAGTGATGATCTCGAAGAATTTTATAAAAGGTAGAAACAGCTTTTCCACGATGCATTACATCATTACTCCAGAGGTAGATAGAGGTATGAGACAAAGGGATTGCAGATGCAAGAGGAAGAGAGTGTATAGCAGAAGAAAGTAAGAGCCACTGAGAGTGATATTTGGTTAATTGTGGAAAATGAGTACATATAGTCAAATGAGGTATCATCGATCCATTATATATCAGTTGATCTACAAACCAAATGCCCATTTTTTGCCATGTTTTCCAGGAAAAGACTTTACCACCATGTTTAAGCTTAGGATTATTCCAAATGGATATAGAAGAGCAACGAAATATTGAAACATCTGCAATATCATCAAGACAGCGAATAGCATGCTGTGTCACACTCAATAAAGTGTATTCCTTCAAACTTTTAGGAATGGCCATAGTATATAAGGCAAGTAAAGGGCAGGGGCTAATATATGTTTCCATTTCCAACCAAGGAGGAAGATCTTGGTGAGAAAGGGAGTGGATCCAATAGGTTCCATATTTCGCTACAGAGGCCAGGGAGTAATAATAAAAGTCAGGAAGGTTCATACCCCCATTCTCCTTAGATGCATGTAGTTTGGTAAAGGCAATGCGAGGTTTTTTATTATTCCAGATGAAGGTAGAAAGTTTCTTATTGATCCATTGAAAGAGAGATTTCTTACACAATGAGGGAAGCATGGAGATTATGTAGGTGAGTCTAGGAGCTAGAGTCATCTTGATTGAGGCTATTCTGCCCCACCAGGAGAGGAACAATGGAGACCAGTTAGTAACTGATTGAGTAACAATTTGTTTAAGTTTCTGAATATTCAGATCCATAACTAAGAGAGGATCTTTATGAATCATAATGCCCAAATATTTAATTGCATTGTCTGACCAATGAAACGGAAAGCAGGATAAATCAGAGGAGGATATAAGATCATTAAGCGGAAAGAGGTCAGATTTGTCCCAATTCACCGAATAACCAGATAGCAAGGAGTATTCCCTAATCAGAGATATCAGTTCAGGAAGGGATTGAAGAGGGTTACGAATGAAAAGGAGAATATCATCTGCATATGCTGCTAATTTTATTTGTCTAGTATTGGAAGGAATGCCTTGAATTAGTGAGTTTTGACGGATGGCAGATAAGAGTGGTTCTAAAGCTCGATTAAAAAGCAGAGGCGAAAGAGGGCAGCCCTGCCTAGTGCCTCTATATAAGGATATTTTCCTAGAAAGGGTGTTGTTGATGAGGATTCTAGATGTAGGATGGAGATATAGCATTTTGATCCAGTTAATGAAGGAGTCACCAAAGTTAAACCAGTGAAGGACTCGGATAAGGAAAGGCCATTCAACCCGATCAAAGGCTTTCTCAGCATCAACAGCTAGTCCAACAACTGGTTCTTCTATGTGTTTGACAAAAGTATTAATGTGATGAAAGAGACGCAGATTATCTCCAATGTATCTGTTTTTAACAAATCCGACCTGATCTTTGTGTATTAAAAAGGAGAGGACTTTATTTAGTCTGATAGAAAGAACTTTGGCCATTATCTTATAATCAATATTAAGGAGAGAGATGGGTCTATAGTTCTTAACCAGTAAAGGGTCTTTATCAGGTTTGGGGAAAACAATTATTGTGGCTTCAGCGAAATTAAATTGTTTTTCAGGGGTGAGGTGTAGAAAATTGTAATAATTCAAGAGATGAGGGATCAATAAGGAATCAAACTTTCTAAAGAATTCGGTGGTGATGCCATCCGGTCCTGGGGCTTTATTTTTGGCTAACAAAGAAATTGCTAAGGCGATCTCAGAGGAGGATATTGAGGAGTCAATACTCATTTTAGGCTCATCATCTAATCGGGAATGTTCTATGGTGTTTAAGAAGGCAGTAAAATTAGGCTCTGGAGAGGAAAGATCAGATTTATAAAGGTCTTTATAGAAAGTTTCAAATTGTTCTAAATTGGAGCTAGTGGAAGTAACATTATGACCAGTGGAGGTGGAAATGGAAGAAATAACAGTCTTATTTTTCTTTTTAAAGTATCTAGCTAAGGGTTTACCCATCGTGTTATCTCCCATATAATGTCCGGATGCAAGTAGGAACAAATCCTGTCTAGCTTTGAGGGAGGAAATAGAGTTATATTCGTATTTGAGCTTTAATAGCTGACTATAGATAGACGGATCATGGGTAAGTCCAGACATATGCTGTGATTCAAGTTGTTTGATCAAAGTTTCTAAGTCTCTTTCTTTTTGGGTGAGAAGTTTTTTTTTCCATGCAGAGAGTTTAATAAGTTCCCCTCTTAGGGCAGCTTTATACGCTTCCCAAACAATGGCTGGGCATATGTCGGGGTCTTTAGAATTAAGAGCAAAAAATTCTGAGGTGAACAATTGGATTTTTTCAACAATGTCGTCATCTAGTAATATATGATTATTTAATCTCCATTGTGAGGATCCAGCAGATTTAGATTGTATGGTGAGGTGAACAGATATCGCTGCATGGTCAGCAATGGTTATTGGGTGAATAATTGCGTTAGTCAAGCTTTGAGTTAGCCGCGTAGAGAGAAGAAAGTAATCTATTCGAGTATATGTGTGGTGGGGGGGAGAGAAATGGGAATACTCCTTGCCCTTTGGGTTTAAAAGTCTCCATGGATCAATAAGAGAAAAATTATTCTTTAGATTATTCAATTCGTAATAAGATTTGGACTTGGAGGGAGTACATGAAGACATCCTATCCAGATAATAATCTTGAATTTGATTAAAGTCCCCCCCCCCCCCCCCATGATTATGGGAAGAGAACCAAATTCAAGAATAGTAGTTTGAAGATCTCGGAAAAATTCTGGGTGATCTAAAACAGGGGCATACAAATTGAGAAGTATATATTCCATTGAATGTAGCATAACATGAACTAAACACTATCTCCCTTCCTTATCCGTTTTGTGGGTTAGAGTAGTAATTGGTAAATTGTTGCGATAAAGAATGGAGACACCATTTTTTTTCCTATTTATAGCAGGGGAAAAAATGTGAGAAGAATATCCTTTAATAGATAATTTAAGTGCAGCAGTTGAAGTGAGATGAGTTTCCTGAAGGAATACAATATCTGGGTGTTTGGAAGCAATATAATTTGAAATTTTTTTTCTTTTTATGGGGTGGTTAAGTCCATTGACATTATAGGATAAAACATGTAAATCAGCCATAGAAATAGGTACGCAGCAACATGTTCAAGCAATCATTTAAATGCAAAGATACAACATATATCATATGAGTACTCCAGTTATAGGAAGGCCAGAAAGGAAAAGGGGAAAAGGGAAGAAAAAGGTCAGAGAAGAGAACACAGAGCATGAGTATGAGGAAAAAAACACATGCCGATGTGTGTAAGTTGAACAATTCAAGGGTGCATCTGTATAACTGAACAGTGAGGAACACCAGGAGCGACTACTAGCTCCCCACACATTAGAACATAAACAATTCTATTCCAGATCGGTGAGTGATAGAGAAAGATAATCCCACAGCTCAGGTCATGGCATTTTTGATAGAGTCCAGGAAGTCTTTTAAAGCACTCGGATCCGTATATGATGTAGTACGGTTGTTGTAAGTAACTTTCATCCGGGCAGGATACATAAGACCATATTTAGCGCCGATGTCTTTCAGATCTTGACGATGGGATAGGAAGGATTTTCGTTTGAGTGCTGTAGTTTTTGCCAGATCCGGGACAATGAAGAATTTTTTCCCTTGAAATAGCAGCTGTGGATGTGATTTTGCAGCAGACATAATTTGCAGCACATGTGGAAAGCGTAAAATCTTTGCTACAATAGGCCTTGCGGTAGTTTGGTGGGCCGAGACATGCGACGGGACACGGTGTGCTCGCTCAATTTCGAGCGGGATCACAAAGGTCAAGCCAAGAGCCTTGGGTGGAAATGTGGTGAGAAAATTTATCATATCTGATCCTTCAGCAGACTCTGGTATGCCAATGATACGTATGTTATTTCGTCTGCTACGATTCGCCAAATCTTCCATGTCACGTTGGAGCGCCGTGATCGCTTGCACATGTTTATCCACAAGGAGACATGTGGTTTGCATGGCGGTTGTCTGCGCTTCTAGCGCATCAAGGCGATGGCGGGCATCTATAAATTGGGAGTTCAGAGATTCAATCTCCTCCCGCACATGCTTCGTTTCTTCTACTTGTTCTTTCATTACTTGCCTGAATAGGCGCATTTCGTTTATCAGGGTGTCGAGCTGTGACTCCTCCTGCTTCGGCACCATTTTCTCCAGAGAATCCGTCTTGGGCCTTTTGCCACTAGGCACTGGAGTTGGGGTTGCGTCTCCCTTGGGATTCTTCGGCGGTGACATTGAGCTAAGCGCGCTCGAAGCCAGGAGGTTAAAATAAATATATCACCGAGGCTGGAATAGTTGCTATAAGCGGCAATTAATAAAAGCGCAAAGGAGCTATCACTCCATGCGTCCGCTCGCCGTCGTCGTCAGGCTCCGCCCCCCCCCCCCAATCAAAGACCTTCTTTTCCCGTTTTCACTCCTTTTTAAATCCATTTGGAATGATCTACCTTTTTATTTAAGATTGTGTTCTTCTTATCAAATTTTTTGAATGAGTCTATTAGGAGCATTTTCAAAACACAAAAATGTCCCTAAATTGGCACTTTCTTTGCCAATAATCGAAACAAAGAACTTAGACATTTTAAGAAGTGCGTTAGAGGCATGTTTTGGGCAGGCTATGGGCTGGGTTCGACGTAGATGTTTTGCTGCCAAACATCAGTAGGAATTAATGTAAAAGGGAAAAAGAAATAAATATCTTTGTATATTTTAAGGTAAACACTGCCATTGGGGCAAGTGGTAAAAAGAAACATTCTTTAAGAGAGTAAGTTCCTGCAAGGGTGGCCTCTGTCCATCTCTGCTAACTTGCCATATTTCCTAAGAGAGTCCATTGTTTTCCAAACTGACAGTTAAACAGTATGTTAGTAGTCTTCCAGGAGAAGATATGTGACCTATTAACTGACCCGAATGACTAGCTGATGAAACTGTGGCCTGGCCTTCGAATGAGCAAGGTCGAGGAGAGGGCCACATTGAAACGGTCACAATGATTAATGTGTTTTCTCAGACTAGACCAAATGAATAATTGTTCAAATAAAACCAAAGGGTCCATGTAATTAACATTGTTACCTCAAAATATCAATTTTCAGCTTCTCTAATTCCTCAGTAGCATAAGCTATTTTAAAAAAACAACATATTACTATGCCATCAACAGCTTAAAACAGCTCACTGCAGCAGAACAGACATTTTTTTAAAAAATTATCATTTTTATTTACACCAACAAATTACATAGATATGTAGAGACCTCTAGAGAATATTTTTTCAATCCTCTTCTGGAGGCACACCTAGCCATTCAGGTCTTTAGGATCACCACAATGAATATGCATGAAATAAATTTGGTTATGACCAAGATCCATTTTATGTAAATCTATTTCAAGCATATTCCCTGTGGTGATTCCGAAAACCTGACTGGCAAGGTGTGACTCTAGGACTGGGTTGAGAAGTGCTGCTCTAGGGTTCTGCCTTTGGTAGATGACAGAGACCTCTAGTGACTCTACTAAAGTATTGTATTATAACCTATTTGTACCCTAGCACTTTCCAGAACAAGGGAGAGTTCTCCTGACTGATCAGGAAATAGAGGGAGCAGGTTTATCTTGGAGAGAATTTGGGACCAGTATAAATACCAAACCCTAAGAGTGTTGTAAACTGCTTTGAATGTGGTTGTAAAACTACAAAAGGTGGTATACAAGTCCTAATCCCTTTCCCTCGTCTCTCTTTGGTTCTCCATTCTGCAATAGTATATTGATATTTTTGGGCACTGTAGTGAACTCTGGCCCATATCCCACTCTAACCACTACATTTATGGTGGAAAGTGTGACCCCACCAAAATCCTATTGTACTGCCATATAGGTGACACCTGGATCAATCTTCAACTATCCACAGGGAAGTTCCCGGAGGAACAGGGCCAAATTGTAATAACACCGATTAAAAAAAATATTAAAGAATCGTCAAATGTACCACATAGCAAGATAGAAACTGTTTTTGGCTGGAAAAGCCACAGTGCATAATAAGTTAACAATGGAGAGAAATAGAGAGAAATTAGCTTTGAAATAGCAGTGAGCAGCAGAGAACCACTGATCCTAAATCTGGGCAAGGAGGGTCAGGCTGGCGGAAGGAATTGCATATGTGATTCAAAAGAAACGAGTGAAAGAGGAGTCTACTGGGGATTGGTCCTGGGAGAATTAAGTGACTGGGTCTGAATTTTTTATCAAAAATATTTCGCTAGTAAACTTTTGGAGCTTTCCTCCCTAACATCAACAGTAAGAAAGATATGATCATACTACTACAGTATAATCTCATTATAACGGACTCGCTTATAACAGAACCTCGCCTATAGCGGATGAGGTCCGCTGGTCCCGGACGTGCGCCATTCTAAACATACAGAAAATCATTGCATTTAGTGGACTCGCATATAACGGACTTTCAGATATAACGGACAACCAATTTGGTCCCCAGAGACACTTTTAGCTGTAATTTTCTTTGGCTATAACGGGCATACAGGCTCCGCCTACAAGGTGCATGGCCAGGGCCGGATTTAGATGAAAAGAGGCCCTAGGCTATTCCACTTATGAGGCCCTTTCACCTCCCATTTTTAAGTTTGTAAATTACATGAGAGATAATAAAATACATCATTACTGTGATATATATCAATATGTTAAATGAAACATGTTGTTATTGGTACTAACCTTTATAAAAAATGTGGCACGGATAATAAATAAAAAAAAGTCGAGAACACTTATTTGGACATTTATTCTCAGCACCATATATAGTACTTGTAACAATAACTAATCAAACATAACACACAACATTGCCCCTTCCTATGTCCATAGTGCCCCCAGTGCGTCCTTCCTCACCTCACCCCCCTCCGATGCCCGCCTGCCTCCCATCCCCCTTCCATTGAACACCCCCCATGCCATCCTGCCTGCCTGCCTTCCATTAAACCCCCCCACCCCTCCTCCGATGCCAGTCTGGGCTGCCCTGTCCTGACGGATCCACGTTTTGCCTCTCTCCCCGCTTTACCCAGCTGTTTCCGGAATGACGTCTTTCCCTCCCCGATTCTCCTCCCAGGGAGAGAAAAAGAAAGGGAGAAGCCGAGTCGGCGCCCCGTTGCGGCCGGAGCCAGTTCCGATCCCGAAGCGTAGAATTTCTCCTTATTTTCGGTTCAGTGTTTTAGTGTTCACTGTTTTTAGAATAGTGTAATTTTAATTTTGCTAACAATTTGAATGTAGGCCCCTCTTGATCTTGAGGCCCTAGGCTGAAGCCTAGTTAGCCTATAGGAAAATCCGGCCCTGTGCATGGCATGCCGGTGATATAGTATCAAAAAGCAGCCCAGAAGAAAATGACAGAGTATTTTTCTTTCAAGTACAGTACGACATAATGCTTTAGAACATCTTTTAGTGTTATGGTTTTGCAATCATTTCCAATGTTTTGCTGAGTTTTGTTCTTGATGTTGCTGAAATGGTTGTGCAGTGACTGTTGTTCATTGACTGAACGTTGTTTCAAGTTGATCTAAATAAAGATTTTTAAAAATGCAACTCTGGATATAACGGACTCTGGTTATAACGGACCGTTTTTCCAGGTCCCTTGAAGTCCGTTATAACGAGATTATACTGTAGTCTTAACGCATATGCAGCACCTCAGACATGATCGTCATTTTTAGAAAATGCCCAGTGGTCAGTGACCCCCCCCTCCCATCCCCCACAGATCTGAATAAAACAGTGCATACCAGTCTCTATGACAGCTGCAGATATTATGGGAAATACTAGTAGTGCAGCAAGCAGATGTCTGGAGTAGCCTGGTGGGCAGTGTACTGATCACATCAATCCCAAAGACCTGCTCCTAGTCCTGTGTATTCTATCTTTGCACATACATTTGGCTGAGGCACCCCCTAAAAGAGAGAGCTTGGATTCCTCGCGGACTCATGAAAGCTAAGTTTTCCTTCATATTTGATTTAGTGGAGGAAACTGCTATTGTCAAGAACTGTTTGATTTGAACGTTTTTTTTTTATTGATACACTGATGATTTCTTTGATTCTAAACTTGCACATGGCACTTTATTATTTATTTTTTCATATATAAAAAAGGCACTTTTGCACTTAAAAGGTTCACAGGATGACAGAAGTGATGTTTGTGGGTAAAACCTTGTAGGGCGCTTTCTGCACTCATGCGCTGAGGATATACCCAGGTGAACTCCTTATATAAAAAATTTTTTAGGAAGTTCCCATGAACTGATTAGTCACCCTGTGTAAACCATATTAAATCTAACTTAATACAATTTCTTCCTTTTGAATGGTAGGTGTGCATGTGCAAAGATAGAATACAAAGGACTAGGAACAGGTCTTTGGTATTGATTTGTACTTGAGACTGACCCCTCCTCAAATACATATATTCTTAGGCTTTTTGATATTTTTGGGCATTGTAGTGAACCACAGAGAGGGGGACTCTGGCCAATATCCCACTCTAACCACTACATTTATGGTGGAAAGTGTGACCCCACCAAAATCCTATTGTACTGCCAAATAGGTGATACCTGGATCAATCTTCAACTATCCATAGGGAAGTTCCCAGAGGAACAGGGCCAAATTGTAATAACACCGATTAAAAAAAATATTAAAGAATTGTCAAATAATATATCAAATTTTAGACCTATTGCTAACATTCAATTGGTCACTAAGCTATTGGAGGGGATGGTTAATGCAGAGTTGACTACCTATCTAGACAAGTTTAGTATCCTACATAATAACCAATCAGGTTTCAGGTCTGGGTTTAGTACTGAAACAGTCATGGCTTCTTTGTTAAACTATTTATACTCCCTTTTCAGTCAAGGCACAAGTGCTATGACCTGCAGTTAGACCTGAGCTGTGCCTTTGATTTGGTGGATCATACTATTTTATTGAATTGTTTGGAATCTATTGGCATTGTGGGAAAAGTTTTAAACTGGTTTCAGGGGTTTTTAGGCAAAAGATCTTATCAGGTATTTAAGGATGACAATTTACCCTATAACTGGGATAACTCTTGCGGGGTGCCACAGGGCTTCCCTTTGTCCCCAACTCTGTTTAATATTTATCTTATCTCGTTGGGCAACGTATTACAAAGTTTAAAGCTTAACTTTTATATTTACGCAGATTGTCATTCCGCTAATTTCTCTGTCATCTGATTTTACTAATTCTTTGGTTAATATTCTAAATCAAATCGAGTTCTGGATGACTGTGTTTAAATTAAAATTAAATACTGAAAAAACTAAATTATTTTTAGCAACGCCCAACGAAAAGATAAAAGAAATTACGATCCAAGTGAGCGGGCTGGAATATAATATTGAACAATCCATAAAGATACCAGGGGTAACCCTGGATAAACATCTGACTTTGGAAAAACATACAGATCTATTGTTTAAGAAATGTATTTCAGTTCTCTGGAAGCTCTGCACCATTAAGAAGTTCTTTGATGAAGCTTCTTTCCGTTTACTGGTACAGTCATCTATTTTGAGTATTTTAGATTATTGTAATGTTGTTTACCTGGGTGCTTACAAAAAAAAACACTCAAAAAACTTAGACTGGTCCAGAACACTGCTGTTCGGCTTATTTTTGGACTAAAAAAACAGGAGCCTATTACCCCCTTCTATCAAAAACTTCACTGGTTGCCAGAGTTCTGTTTAAGTTTTCCTGTATTTGTTACAAAGCATTTTTGGGGATGTTACCAGACTATCTTACTTCCCATTTCTTCTTGAATTATCTTAACAAGAGAACATGTAGAATAAATCTATTCAACTATCTCCCTTTAAAATCCTGCCAATATAAGCAGTTTTTTTTATATAATTTTTTCCTTCCAGACCGCTAAACTGAATATGTGGCTGGGAAAGCTTATATTAGAGGCCACTTCCTATTTTGATTTTAGGAAAATTTTAAAGACCAGTCTGTTCGACGTCTTCATCCTAGAATTATAACTTTTTAACTCATTTTATTCCTTATCTGATGTACTTTAATTTTACTGTTTCTTAATTGATGTATTCCAATTTTAACTGATTATTTTTTATGTTACCTCTATTTTGATTGTATGTATTTTACCATGTTGTGAACCGCTTTGAACATTTTTTGGTATAGCGGTATATAAAAATAAATTATTATTATTATTATAAGGTTATTGAGGTGGTAGATAGGTGGGTATAATAGGTTTTGTGGGAGTTTTAATCAGCGTTCCCGCTAAGCTGCGCTGGGGTGCGCTGGCGCTCAAAATATTACCTCGCAGCGCACAAGTTTCTCGTCACAGCGCACACAGTGTAGAGCACAGTTCTTCAACCGCCGGTCCGCAAACAAAATCTTGCCGGTCCGCGAAGGATTCGGTCCCCGCCGCAACGAAAGGCCGGCGTCAACTGACTTGCAACTTCCTGTTGCAGTCGCTGTGCCGGGACTCCTGCCTTCGCCGGGACTCCTGCCTTCCACCGCGTTTGCCTCCTGCCTTGTCTCCGCACCTCCAGACCAGCAGCGGCAGCTGTGTATGCTTTTAACTTCGGCACAGAGCTGCCCCTAATCAATAGTTTAGCGCGGTTTCATAAGGCAGCCTCGGGGCCTTTGCTAGGCCGGCCCACATCGCATCATCGAAGCGGGCCGGCTATCAAAGGCCCCGAGGCTGCCTCATGAAACCGCGCTAAACTATTGATTAGGGGCAGCTCAGTGCCGAAGTTAAAAGCATACAGAGCTGCCGCTGCTGGTCTGAACTCTTGGGCCGCTGAAGGAGGGCAAAAAGCAGCTGTCCTGGAGGTTTCCCTTCCTCTCGCCTTTACAGGTTCCTTTTTTCCACCTTTTTTTTTTTCCTTCAAACGGCAACGGGCCCCAGCATCGACATCAATCAAGTAAGTTCCACTGTCAATCAAGCGGTTCTGCTCGGCCAAAGCTTCCCCTGTGACATGAGCCACCCTCAGGGGAAAGAAAGTGACCCACAAAGGTGAGGGGAAGGGGGGCAGATGATGGAAGTTGGGGGGGGGGAGAGAGAGAGAGAGAGAGAAGGGGCAGATGATGGAATGGAGGAGATGAGAGAGAGAGAGAAGGGGACAGATGATGGAAGTGAGAAGAAGGGAGAGAGAGCAGAAGGCAGATGGATGTCAGTTGAGAAGGGAGAGCAGATGCTGAATGGAAGTGGGGAAAGAACACATACTGGATGGAAGGAGGAGATAAATAAAGGGGGAAGAAAATAGTAAGATAATGGAGGGGTGAGGGAAAGGGGTGACAAGCTGTGTGTAGACACAGTGAAAAGAGGGAAATGGGACTAAATAGTAAGAAAGAATTTAATTTAGATGGAGGCAGAAAATAGAGAAGGAAGACCAGAGAAGAAAAGGGAAGAGAGAGCAGAGAATGATCAGATCTGAGTGGAGGAAATGAGAAGAGAGATATGCTAAAAACCACAGGGGGGAGGGAAGGATAGAGATGCCAGACCATGAGGGGAACAGAAGGAAGATGATGGATGCTAGACCAAATTGGGGGGTGGGAGGGGGCAGGAGGAGAGATGGCAGGGAAAGACAGACAGTGAATGGAAGGGGCAGATGCTGGACTGAAGAGACAGAGAAGGTTATCATGCTGCTGTACCGGGCCATGGTACGCCCTCACCTGGAGTACTGCGTCCAGCACTGGTACTTTAAGAAGGACACGGTACTACTCGAAAGGATCCAGAGAAGAGCAACTAAAATGGTTAAGGGGCTGGAGGAGTTGCCGTACAGCGAAAGATTAGAGAAACTGGGCCTCTTCTCCCTTGAGCAGAGGAGATTGAGAGGGGACATGATAGAAACATTCAAGGTACTGAAGGGAATAGACTTAGTAGCTAAGGCAGGGAGAACGAGAGGGCACTCTCTAAAGTTGAAAGGGGATAGATTCCATACAAACGTAAGGAAGTTCTGTGGTAGAAAGCAACATATTTATTTGGCTCATAACTTGCTGGCGCCCGATATTTTTAGCTCACAGTGAAAAAAGTTTGCTCACAACACCCGCCCGCTTAGAGGGAACACTGCTCATCATCTATATATATAAAATCGGAGGTATGTATGTGTGTGTGTATGTATGTATGTATGTATGTATGTGTGTGTGTGTGTATGTGCCGCGATCACGCAAAAACGGCTTGACTGATTTGAATGAAACTTGGTATGCAGATCCCTCACTACCTGGGGTGATATGTTCTGGGGGTCTCGCGGCCCTCCTGCACACGTGGGCGGAGCTACAAACATAAAATCAGATTTCACCCATTCATGTCAATGGAAAAAATGTAAAAAGCTGCCATTCTCACAGTAATTCAAAAACGGCTTGACCGATTTGAACGAAACTTGGTATGCAGATCCCTCACTACCTGGGATGATATGTTCTGGGGGTCTCGCGGCCCACCTGCACACGTGGGCGGAGCTACAAACAGAAAATCAGATTTTACCCATTCATGTCAATGGTACAACTGTAAAACGCTGCCATTCTCACAGTACTTCAAAAACGGCTTGACCGAATTGAACGAAACTTGGTATGCAGATCCCTCACTACCTGGGGTGATATGTTCTGGGGGTCTCGCGGCCCACCTGCACAGGTGGGCGGAGCTACAAACAGAAAATCAGATTTCACCCATTCATGTCAATGGAAAAAATGTAAAAAGCTGCCATTCTCACAGTAATTCCAACTACCTGGGGTGATATGTTCTGGGGGTCTCGCGGCCCACCTGCACACGTGAGCGGAGCTACAAACATAAAATCAGATTTCACCCATTCATGTCAATTGAAAAAATGTAAAAAGCTGCCATTCTCACAGTAATTCAAAAACGGCTTGACCGATTAGAACGAAACTTGGTATGCTGATCCCTCACTACCTGGGGTGATATGTTCTGGGGGTCTCGCGGCCCACCTGCACATGTGGGCGGAGCTACAAACATAAAATCAGATTTCACCCATTCATGTCAATTGAAAAAATGTAAAAAGCTGCCATTCTCACAGTAATTCCAACTACTGGGGTGATATGTTCTGGGGGTCTCGCTGCCCACCTGCACATGTGGGCGGAGCTACAAACAGAACATCAGATTTCACCCATTCATGTCAATGGTAAAATTGTAAAATGCTGCCATTCTCACAGTACTTCAAAAACGGCTTGACCGAATTGAACGAAACTTGGTATGCAAATCCCTCACTACCTGGGGTGATATGTTCTGGGGGTCTCGCGGCCCACCTGCACATGTGGGCGGAGCAACAAACAGAAACTGAGATTTCACCCATTCATGTCAATGGAAAGGATGTAAAAAGCTGCCATTCTCACAGTAATTCCAACTATAAAACACTTTCTATGACACTATAACCACTAGAGACATCGTTTCTATTCTACCATGGACACCATACATATAGAGTTTGTATGTTATAACTGTGTTTTGTAACCAGACAGACTTCGTGCCTGACCTGGTTCCAGTTAGTGTTTCTACTAAGACTCCCAGCAAAACCCGGAAGAGAGTAGGTAAAAGCTGTCCTAGTGAGGATCTGGCTGATTCTCAGATTGACCACCAGAGGGAGCCTGAATTTCCTGATAGTTCCCTAGACCAGCAATATCCAGGGCACCACAGGAGGAGCTCTAGAGCTGCCTTGAGGACTGCTGAATCAGCCAGGCTAGGGCGTAGCCCAATCAGTATAAAACCAGCAGCTGTGTACAAGCAAGGAAGCAGGTTAGGGAGAAGGTTGGGACCTTTCCTCCCTGAGAGTCTCCTTGGGCCAGGCAAGAGCGAACCAGTTACACCCATGGAGGTGCAAGAGGCTGGAGATATCCTGGCAGAATCTGTAGCTGAGCTGGAACTTCCAATGGAGACTAACAACCTGCCAGAAGAAATGAGCTTGGCTGAGGAAGCCATGGAAGTTGGTTTGTCCACCAGCTGTACCTGCTAACAATTGAAGAAACTGTGAGTGCATTTTTTTTTTCAGCTTTCTTTATTGGAGGACTTTCTTTTTTTACTGTTTTGCATTTTGGTTGAAGCTGATAGTGCCTGAACTGAGGGAGAGGTTTGCTATAATCTGGGAGGGAAATTTGAAGCTGTTATATGCTGAAAAGTAAAGCAAACCTGAGGCACTCTCCTTATCCTGACAGTGCAAGGCTTGGCTGTCAGAGGCTTCTTTAAAACACTAGCAATAGGGTACCCAGTGCCTTTTGGCCCTATTGAGTTTTCAGTGTTTGTAAGGAACTGATTGCCCTGCTTAGGAGCAGGTTTAATTGAATGCTAAAGAAAGCATAAAGCCCAGTGAGGTGAAGAAAAGGAATATATATATATATTTTTTTGGGTTTGAATTTATGTTTTGACGGTTCATTATTCTGCTGTTTTGAATTTGAACTGAAGACATTCTACTTACCTGTTGTTGGTAGGACTACTAATAATCCTGACTTTATTACCTTAAAGAAAATAAATCCTGAGTTTTGATTTACTTCTGTTTTTTTGAGCAAATTGTGGTTTATTTTGTTGTTTTACTCTTGGTGTCAGTCCCTGCCTGCAGGGTGACTCCAGGCCGGGTCACACGCAGGTGTTCTCGTTTGTGTAGCCACTGTGTGGCGCTGTGGAGTCTTGCTCAGACTACAGTCCCGGTTACACATATTTGGTGTCAGAAGTGGGATAGTGCACCTCCTGCAGGCGACACCAAGGTACTGCAATTTTGAAAAAAAAAAAAAAAAAAAAAAAATAGTTTTCTTTTGATGTCATTTTGAACTTGTGCTGGAAAGGCATATTTGACTATCCTTTATTTTTGTAATTGGACTATTGAACTATTGACCAATTGTTTGTTTGAAAAATCCTAATTTTTGTTGGAGTACTTTATCTGAAGAAGAAACAAGTTCCTGTTACCTACTCGGAGGAGGAGTTTCTCACCGGAAGGCGGAAGCAGGAAAAAAGACTACAGCATATCCTGTGGAGGAGTGCGGCGAGGAGCTCAGTTGGAGTTCGGAGGTGGAAAGAACCGGACCAGAGTTCCAGACCCGAGTTCCAGTTCGGGACCCGAATTTCAGAGGGGCAAGCCGTGCGGAGAACGACTGGAGGCCAAGGAGGCCTAAACACCAAAGGCGCAGACTCACCAGTGCTATCGGTAAGAGTACCTAGACTGGGGGGTCTGGTAAAGGGGAGAAACACGCTTACCAAGCGGCCACACTTGGGTTTCTTTTCTTTTTGTTTGCCTTTCAGGTCCGGATTATGGAGCAGGCCCAGATCCTAGCCACACTAGCCGGCGAGCGGCAGCGGCAGTGTGATGACTTGAAGGCTATCCTGAAGTCAAGCGAGGAACGCTGGCAGGCGAATCAGGAAGCAATGATGCGGCAACATGGGGAACTGATTTCCACAATGCAGGACCAGGCCAAAGCATTTTCACAAATTCTTCAAAAGACTGCTATACATCCTACAGGACAGACATTACCAGCTGTATCTGTTCCAGTGCCGGTAGGACCTAATCCTTTATTGCATGTAAATTTATGCAAGATAGCACCCGGGGATGCCCCAGACGATTTCCTTAATTCGTTTGAAAGAATTGCTGTGGCTGCTGGATGGCCTCCAGAGCAATGGGTGTACCGGTTGCTGCCCTGCCTGGCCGGGGAGACTCTAGCGGCATTCCAGACCCTAGGGCCCGAGCTTGCCAATAGCTACCCTGTAGTAAAAGCCCATATATTGGATTTCTTAGGCTTCACCACAGAACACTACAGACAAAAGTTCAGGGCAACTACAATGCTTCATACAGAACGGCCTAAAGCTTTGCTTCAGCGTGTCACCAAACTGGCTGAAAAATGGCTGCAACCAGTTCTGAATGATGCCAGGGCCTTATTCACAGAAATAGTGAGGGAACAACTACTAGAAGCTGTCCCAAAGAACATCAGGTCCTGGATTAAGAGACAGAACTGTAAAACCTTAGGACAAGTTCTGGAAGTGGCTGAAGCATTTATAGATGCCCAAGAACCTTCAGGAGAGAATATGAGTCCCTTAGCTGACCACACACCTAGATCGAACCCACGGGAGTTAGGCAAGGGTTGGGGTAAGAAGCCGCAGGTTAAGGATCCCTGTGGTCCAAGTCCTAAACCTAACACTCAGGGTGGGGACAGAAGGTGTTACAGGTGTGGAAAGCAGGGACACACACAACAGTTTTGTAGGGTCTCTTACCCCGAAGTTAAAACCAGGGTTCCAAATAAGCAGGCCCAGGTTTACAAGGAGAAAGAACCAACGGCCCATCAGAGCATGTTAGGGTCAAAGGCTACAGGAAACGGGGGTGAGGTTAAATACCTCGTCAATGTATCAGTAGGGGGCCAGGTGGTGAAGGCGTTGGTGGATACAGGGGCAGATCAGTCCATGATGGCTGTTCCATTCTGGAAAAGGATCTTCCCTGGGGAAAAAGAGTCATTTGGGGCAGGCAAAGTGGTGATCAAATGCATCCACGGAGACAGTGCTCACTATACTCTTAGGCCAACTACTCTCCTGCATAAGGACCGTGTATACAAAGTTCCGATGGCCTTGATTCCCGGGGTCCCCTATGAAATAGTGTTGGGTCAGGATTGGGCCGGGTTAGAGGACTGTTTGCAAACTAAGCAGGGGTTGGTTAACACCCGTTCTCAAGGAAGGCCTAGCCTGGAGCCTGAGACCCCGTTGGGAAAAGTTTTTCCCTTTAAAAAAGGAGTGATTAGACCGGCGGCGCAGACACAGGCTAGGGCCTCCAGAGCACAGAAAAGAAGACAGCAACAGCAGAGGGCCCAGAATCTTAGACAAACTGAGCGAAGGAAAGAATTTCCCAGTCTTCCGCAGGAAATTAGCAATACCTTCCCCACGTTTGCCCAAGAACAGAAGGCTGATCCTTCATTGAGGGAACTGTGGCTTCAAGCTACAGGACCCCAATCTGCTGGATCAGGCTTGAGAGTTATACGTGGCCTCCTGTATAAAGAAAGAGCTGGCACTTCAGACCAGGACGGAGGAGGGGAACAGTTAGTGGTTCCCAAGGGATTTAGGAAGGCCATCTTACAAACTGCCCATGACTCACCCCTCGCAGGACATAAAGGGATTCAGGCCACGCAGGTACAGGTACAGCGAAGGTTCTACTGGCCTGGGTGGAGGCAAGAAATTGAGGATTTTTGTAAATCCTGTCCCACCTGCCAAAGGCTGGCTTTGAGCAAACCCGCACGGGCGCCTCTTGTCCCTATACCTGTGGTGGAAGAACCTCTCTCGCGGTTAGCCATGGACATTGTAGGGCCATTGGAAAAGACCCCTAGGGGGTACCAATTCATTTTTGTGGTGATGGATGTGGCCACCAGATTTCCTTGGGCTTTTCCTTTGCGGAAGACCACCTCGGGGGTATTAATGAAGGAACTTATGGGGTTATTCTCTACTATAGGTTTTCCGAGGGAAGTCCTTTCGGATCGGGGAAGCAATTTCTTGTCCAGGGAGATGGAGGAATTCTGGAAAGGACTCGGGGTGAGGCATATCCGAACCTCTGCCTATCACCCTCAGGCCAATGGCTTAGTCGAGAGGTTTAATCAATCTCTAAAGCATATGTTAAAGAAGGGATTAGAAGACAATTTGAGAGATTGGGACCTGTTCATTCCCTTTGTGTTATTTGCTGCTAGGGAGAAAGTACAGGACTCTCTGGGGGTTAGTCCCTTTGAATTATTGTATGGGCGGTCTCCCAGGGGCCTTCTAGATGTGATTAAGGAGGGTTGGGACCCCCCCGAAGAGACAGGAACAAATATTATTTCTTACCTGTCTCAGGTAAAGAAAAGGCTGGCGCAAGTGTCCAAATTGGGACGGGAAAACCTCGAGTGGGCTCAGAAGAAGCAAAAAGTCTATTATGACCGGGGAGCTAAAGAACGCCAATTCTCGGTAGGGGACAGGGTATTAATATTGGTGCCCTCAGACCCTCATAAATTTCTAGCCCATTGGAAAGGTCCCGCCACGATCATGGGGAAAGCAGGTCCAGTGAGTTATAGAGTTAAGGAGGAGCAAGGCCGGGTACAAACGTATCACGTCAACCTTCTAAAGGCCTGGAAGGATAGGGAAGCCTTAGCTCTTATAGCTCAGCGTTGCCAAGAGGACGATCTAGGACCCCAGATAGCGGACTTGGCACAGACTGAAAAGGTTAATGTAGGGAAAGAGTTGTCTGAATCACAGTCTCGTCAAGTACAGACACTCGTTGGCCAATTCTCTGATGTATTTTCATCGGTCCCAGGACGTACTAAGGGGGTTACACACGACATCATTACCAGTCCTGGTAAAATAGTCCGAGTGAGGCCTTACCGCCTCTCGGAGGAAAAGAAGAAACTGGTTTGTGAACTAGTTCAAGAAATGCTCTCCCTAGGGGTTATTGAGCCTTCACAAAGCCCCTGGTGCAGCCCCATAGTTATCGTCCCAAAGGCAGATGGATCTCCTAGGTTTTGCATCGACTTTAGACAGGTCAACGAGGTGTCACAATTCGATGCTTTTCCCATGCCAAGAGTAGACGAATTACTTGATAAATTAGGTCAGGCACAGTATCTTTCCACTATCGACCTGACTAAAGGGTATTGGCAGATTCCATTGACCCATAGTGCTAAACCCAAAACTGCCTTTAGCACCCCGTATGGGCTATACCAATTCACCCGCATGCCGTTTGGACTGCATGGTGCAGCTGCGACTTGTCAGCGGGCAGTAAATGAAGTCTTAAGGGGTCACCATGCTTACGCTGAGGCCTACCTGGATGATGTGGTAATATACTCATCTTCGTGGCAATCTCATGTGGAGCATGTTAGAGCAGTGTTGGAAGCTTTAAGGAAGGCAGGCTTCACTGTTAACCCGAAAAAGTGTTTTCTGGGCCAGCGAGAGGTCAGGTACTTGGGATACACAGTGGGCCGCGGACAGGTAAAACCTTTGATTGATAAGGTAAAGTGTATCCAGGAGTATCCTCGGCCTGGCACAAAAAAACAGTTGCGAGGGTTTTTGGGCCTATTGGGGTATTATAGGAGATTTATACCTGACTTTGCCACCAGGGCCACCCCTCTTACCAATATGTTAAGAAAGGACGTTCCGGATGTGTTGCACTGGGAGGAGGAAGGGGTGAAAGCGTTTATGGATTTGAAAGATAGTCTGTGTAGGCAGCCAGTATTGGCAGCCATTGATTTCAGCAGACCCCTTGTCCTCCAGACTGACGCATCTGGATGTGGATTGGGAGCGGTACTCAGCCAGGAGAGTCAGGGCATAGAGCACCCTGTCCTATATTTGAGCCGTAAGTTACATCCCAACGAGAGAAATTATGCAGTGGTAGAACTAGAGTGCTTAGCTGCAAAGTGGGCCATGCAGACACTTGAACACTATCTAGGAGAAAAGCACTTTACGTTAGTAACTGACCATGCAGCTCTTAAATGGTTAGGTACCATGCGGAACAACAACGCTCGCCTTACTCGCTGGTACTTAACCTTACAAACTTTCAGATTCTCTGTGGTTCATCGCCCAGGGAGTCTGAATACTAATGTTGATGCTCTGTCACGCATCCCTGAAAATTTGAGTCGACCCCATGCTTATAGGGATAAGCATCATTTAAGGGAGGGGGTATGTAACCAGACAGACTTCGTGCCTGACCTGGTTCCAGTTAGTGTTTCTACTAAGACTCCCAGCAAAACCCGGAAGAGAGTAGGTAAAAGCTGTCCTAGTGAGGATCTGGCTGATTCTCAGATTGACCACCAGAGGGAGCCTGAATTTCCTGATAGTTCCCTAGACCAGCAATATCCAGGGCACCACAGGAGGAGCTCTAGAGCTGCCTTGAGGACTGCTGAATCAGCCAGGCTAGGGCGTAGCCCAATCAGTATAAAACCAGCAGCTGTGTACAAGCAAGGAAGCAGGTTAGGGAGAAGGTTGGGACCTTTCCTCCCTGAGAGTCTCCTTGGGCCAGGCAAGAGCGAACCAGTTACACCCATGGAGGTGCAAGAGGCTGGAGATATCCTGGCAGAATCTGTAGCTGAGCTGGAACTTCCAATGGAGACTAACAACCTGCCAGAAGAAATGAGCTTGGCTGAGGAAGCCATGGAAGTTGGTTTGTCCACCAGCTGTACCTGCTAACAATTGAAGAAACTGTGAGTGCATTTTTTTTTTCAGCTTTCTTTATTGGAGGACTTTCTTTTTTTACTGTTTTGCATTTTGGTTGAAGCTGATAGTGCCTGAACTGAGGGAGAGGTTTGCTATAATCTGGGAGGGAAATTTGAAGCTGTTATATGCTGAAAAGTAAAGCAAACCTGAGGCACTCTCCTTATCCTGACAGTGCAAGGCTTGGCTGTCAGAGGCTTCTTTAAAACACTAGCAATAGGGTACCCAGTGCCTTTTGGCCCTATTGAGTTTTCAGTGTTTGTAAGGAACTGATTGCCCTGCTTAGGAGCAGGTTTAATTGAATGCTAAAGAAAGCATAAAGCCCAGTGAGGTGAAGAAAAGGAATATATATATATATTTTTTTGGGTTTGAATTTATGTTTTGACGGTTCATTATTCTGCTGTTTTGAATTTGAACTGAAGACATTCTACTTACCTGTTGTTGGTAGGACTACTAATAATCCTGACTTTATTACCTTAAAGAAAATAAATCCTGAGTTTTGATTTACTTCTGTTTTTTTGAGCAAATTGTGGTTTATTTTGTTGTTTTACTCTTGGTGTCAGTCCCTGCCTGCAGGGTGACTCCAGGCCGGGTCACACGCAGGTGTTCTCGTTTGTGTAGCCACTGTGTGGCGCTGTGGAGTCTTGCTCAGACTACAGTCCCGGTTACACATAGTAACTGTTTCCTTCATGCACCCCAGTTCATAATGTTATTACATTACATGAGTACTCACATATGCTGAACTAGGAACACAGGTTCCATTCTGAACCGGGAAAAAACTGCATGGAGTTTCTTTTCAACCTGAGTTTCCACATATTGAGTTGTTTAAATCAATACTGAAACTTTTGGATGCCACTTATTCCAACAGATCTTCCTTTTCAGTTTAAGAGATTGCAAATTCCAGTGAGACTTGCATTCTCTATCACAATCAACAAATCACAGGGACAGACTATTACATACTGTGGAGTGGATTTAAAATCCCCCTGTTTTTCCCATGGACAACTCTATGTTGCTTGCTCAAGGGTGGGTTCACCCAAGAATTTATATGTTCTTGCTCCTGGAGGTGAAACTAAAAATGTTGTTTATAATCAAGTTTTGTGTTAGTTGTATTGTATTCATTTTGTCAAATATTTCACATTATAATTTGAATATTGTACTTTTTATAAAGCTGTTAAAAAATAATTTCATTCACCACTATAAAGTATCTTTATTTGAATCCATTTACAGTGTTATTGCTATAATTAAATACCCGTGTAACGCCGGGGCATCAGCTAGTACATTATAAGAGAGTTATGGTGAGAAGTATACCTGGCACCCTTTATATGAAGTTCACAGCAGTACCCTCTAAGGTGCCCCACTGCTCTGCTGGCATGTCTATGTGGCCAGTCCAATAAACACGCTGCCCCCTTCTACAGGCAAATGGCTGTTTTGGATGTATTTCAGCTGGATGTCCTATTTTTCAAAAATGGCCCAAAAAGAAACATGTCTTGCTAAGACATCTAGTGGGTCATTTAAAAAAAAAAAAAAGAGAGAGAGAGAGAGAGATCTTGTAGGTTCAAAAATGGCCATTTTTCCCACCTGATATTTGGATGTCTTGCGGAAAATGTCCAAGGTCGGATTTAGACAGCCTGTTGAAAATGCCTCTCCATGTCTAAAAGCTTTAGTATTAAAATTAGCTCTGATCCTTCATGATCTTTTCATAACATAACATGCATTCTTAATTATTAAATTAAATATTCATCAAAAATGTCCCTTAATATTTTTAACTGGTTTTCTACCTTAAATGAGACATTATTGATCATGAGTGAATTTTTTTGTATTGAGGCTAAATGGACTTCCTAACCCATAGGGCCTCTTTTACAAAGCTACAGTAGCAAATTCGATACAGCACAGTAAAATTTAATACAGCGTATAAGAATTGAATGGGCTGGATCACATTTGCTACACTGAGACTCACTACCATGGCTTTGCAAAAGGGACCCTAAGTATTTAGTCTTATCATTGTTCAGTTTTAATCCAAAAGATTATGTCCCATTTAGTCAGAATATTTAAACCTTTAGTACACATCCCCCTCCATAATGCTGGCCTGCGAATACCAAAAAATTGTGAATAACTTTAGGGCCGACTCTTACTCACCCCCACCTCCCAGACCTGTCCACTGTACTTACTTTTTAAAGCCCGGTGGTCTAGCGGTGAAGCAAGGCAGGAGCGTGCAAAGCTGGGAACAAAAATAAGAACATAAGAACATAAGAAGTTGCCTCCACTGGGTCAGACCGGAGGTCCATCTCGCCCAGCGGCCCGCTCCCGCGGCAGCCCACCAGGTCCTTGACCTGTGAAGTGAATTTTTGACCTTTATAATCTACCTCTACTTCTATAACCTTCTGCTATCTGTATCCCTCAATCCCTTTATCCTTTAGGTACCTATCCAAACCTTCCTTAAACCCCTTTACTGTGCTCTCGCCTACTACAACCTCCGGAAGAGCATTCCATGCGTCCACCACCCTCTAGGTAAAAAAGAACTTCCTTGCATTGGTTCAATTTCTCCGAGTGACCCCTGGGCTGCCATGAGTTCAAGTGAGGCCACAGGAACTCACAGCAGACATTTTTGTTCCCAGTTCTGCACAGGTAGGAGCGAAGGAAGATCATTCCTGCCCTGCTTCACTGCTAGACCACCTGGTTTTAAAAAGTAAGTAAGTGGAGAGGTCTGGAAGGTGGGCTACCCAGACGAAAACTGCGAATAACCAAATTTGCGAGTTCTGAACCTGCAAATATGGAGGGGGATGTATAATTAGATGATTAATCAAAGATACATTATCTGCTTATACAGTTTATGCATTTGGAAACAGGCAAACTTGAAAAACTGCACCTTAAAACCTGTAGTAACTACATAATCTTTCTCCATGAATCTAAAAGGCAAGCTTGTGCACAGCAGTCCACATTGTGATTCATTATTATGGCATACTTCCTGGTATAGTGGTGATGGTCTTGTGTTAAGTGAAATCCTTCTGGAAGTGAGTTTCAAAGTGTGGGGGGACTGCTCCTGAGAGGTTTGCAGGTGTTCATTTGTGGTATTATTGCTCAAGTTATGTAATGCATTCATGTCATTTCAGACAGGGTTCTACTCTTATCCCAAATGACACTCATCCTTGTTCTGCATCTCAGTTATATTATATGACTGACCATTTCACACACAGATTCTAAAACAACTTTAAGTCATCAAGTCTGCAATAAAATCATGAAAAGATCTAAGTGCCAAGTTGCAAGTACACTGGAAAAATTAATGTCATTGCCTCCAAATTCCAGAAAATTTTGTTCTTGGGTGCTCAAATTCCCACAGATGCTCAAAAGATATGGTCCATGCAACATTTCCTAAATTTTAAATTAACGCTATTAGAACAGCATTGGGGATGCTCCTTTGAAAGACCATAAAGATCTCAGCAATGCATAGAAGGAAAGCCTGGTTTCCAAGTACTGAGGTCCATTTTCTCTAAAGGCGCTTTAAGGTCAGAGAGTTTTAAATTTGGTTTAGCAAATTTTATGCAGGAACTATGTGATAATGGTCACGTTGCTTGCAATCTTCTCTCAGTCATGCTATACAGTACCCTGAAATAACTGGAACGGACGCACACCCTTTGCAATCAGACCAATGTGTAGTGCATTACAATAGTGCATGCCATGATAAAGAATCACAGTGTGGGTTAGTGCATAAAAAGCCAGATATTCAATGCTGTTGCCAGGATACAGCCCAGCACTGAATATCTAGGTATAACCCAACAGCAGCCAAAAAAAAAA
The DNA here is from genome assembly GCF_902459505.1 of Geotrypetes seraphini. Classification (NCBI taxonomy): domain Eukaryota; kingdom Metazoa; phylum Chordata; class Amphibia; order Gymnophiona; family Dermophiidae; genus Geotrypetes; species Geotrypetes seraphini. The sequence goes on along the minus strand of NC_047084.1, from coordinate 312,736,959 downwards.
AACATTGATCATCACTGGCTAAATATTGACCCTTGTGCTTTTATTTTGGGGTCAATATTCAACCAGCGGTGATCAACATTTTACTGTATCAATAAGTTCTTATTTGGTGCGTTTTCTACCAGAAATGGTTTTTTAAAGCTTGCAGTGCAGAATACATGCTACTCAATCAAAATGAAGTTCTTGTGGTTTTAAACTCTACATACAATTTCAATTGGTTTGCTACAGAAAAATGTACTTATTTCAAATTGACTACGCTTCTATGTAAGGGCTTTGTGACATTGAGGGAACTCAATTTAGTTCAGTTTCAAGTAGTCTATCTCAAAATTGCCTCTTAAACTATATGGCTACAGCAAAGAGTATGTTCCCGTTTGCAGGGATGTCCCGATGGAATAATTTATCCGGCCAAATAAGGTTAGGTGTTGAACATTTGACTTTTAAGAAACTGCTTAAGACAAAGTTATTTGTTATTGCTTATTTTTGACCTGGTTTAATAGCTATTATTCTGAAATTGCCTAAGAATTTTATCGATAATATCGCCATGGGCATCATCTGATGTTGAGCCATATGTATGATGATTTTGAGCTTCTGTTTCAGTGTATTTGTATTTTATATTTTTATGTGTGTTAATTCTGTAAGCCACTAATTTTTCTGGTGGTATAAAAAAAAAATTAAATAAATAAATAAATGAAGTAAACTTGGAAATGGTGAATTGAAACCTAATAATAAGACTAATACATATTCAACAGCACTGTAGAAGAATCATTTAACAAAAATATGATGTCAGTACAGTACAAACAATATCATAATAGCATGGAGGAACACCTAATAAACATGCATAAGAACCATGTGCTTAAGGCCCCGCGCACATGAGGGGCCTAAGGCTACAGGGCTGATTCCTGTGGGTGGGGTTTGAGCCGCCTGGGCCAATCAGGCCCTAAGGCCCTCCATTCCAGGGATGGCTGGCCTGCCGGACGGACGAGCTTGGGACCCATCTGTTCGGCCAACTTGTTGTACAGGTACGGGGAGGGGTATTGGGGGGGTCAAGGGGTCTGTGGGGGGGTCTCGCAGGTTGGTGGGGGGTCAATTGGGGGTTCAGAGGGGCAATCGTGGGAGGGGGGTACATCGAGAGCAGGAGGGCCTGGGATCCCTCCTGCCCGTATCTTAGTGGGGGTGAGGGGTAGGGTGGTCACCTGGCCAGGAGGGCTTGGGCTCCCTCCTGGCCCGATCATAATCAGCAGCGGGGTCATGGCTCGCTGGGGCAGGAGGGCTTGGGCTCCCTCCTGGCCCCGATCTTAATCGATGGAGGGGGGGTCACGGCTTGCCGGGGCAAGAGGGCTTGGGCTCCCTCTTGCCCCGATCATTGTGGGGAGGTCACAGATTGATGGGGCAGTAGGGCTTGGGCTCCCTCCTGGCCCCGATCTTAATTGGCAGGGGGGGGGTCGCGGCTCACCGGGGCAAGAGGGCTTGGGCTCCCTCTTGCCCGATCTTGTGGAGGGGGGGGGTGATCGCATCGTGGCAGAGGAGATAGCCAATCTCTCCTGCCGTGATAATGATCCGATGTGCCGCAGTTGATGGCACTATGGGATCGTTATCGCAACAGGAGAGATTGGCTAACTCCTCTGCTGCAATGCGATCACCCCTCTACCTGAACTGCCACAAACCATGGCAGGAGAGATTGGGCATCTCTCCTGCCGATAGTTGCGGTGGGGGGGTGAGTAGGTTGTCGGGCCGCTGAGCTGATCACGCCAGCCACCATCAGCTCATTGGGCCCTTTTTTGGCACTTATACCTGTTTTGACTTGGTCTAAGTCAAAACGTATAAGTGCCAACTAGGCAACCTGTCAAAAGGTTTGTTTATTCCTTCTGTACCTTTCCCCTCCTCTAAAAATGCCTCTTTTCGTTCTATGCGTTTAGAAGCAGGGGAAAGGCCTAAGCTGGTTTTAGATACATCTAAAACCAGATTTGGTTATGGGTACTTGGACGATCAGGCTTTTTGATCGTCCAAGTACCCATTTAGGCCACTTTTTAGATGTTGCTTTTTGTTTTTATTATGAGCCCCTTATTCTTTTTTTTTTTTTTTTTAAATCTTTATTTATTGGATTATTCATTACAATACCTTAGTAACAAACATTCATGAATGAACACAAAAAATGCAAATGTAAATTCCCAACAAGGAACAACAAAATATATAAGGAAACTAAGCCCCTTATTCTTTAAGTTCTCTGGCCCACATTGACTGCTTTTTTCTGTTTATAACATTTTTTTTTTTCTATACGAGGTATACTGAGAAATCCTTTCCAGGCTTCTTTATTGTATTCCATTAATCTATTCATTAAAGATATTTGTGAACTTGAAAAAAAAACACACTGAGAAAACAAAAGTACATTAGCATGTCCATAAAAATGTTTACAAAAGCCCACAGAATTTTTTTTTCTACATACATACTAACCAACCATTAGACACACTTGGCAGAAGAGTATCCAGTTCCCTTAATGTGTGGGGCTGCTGAGAGAATTTATACAGCTTTCTAATGACTCCTCCTAATGTGATAGATAATATTTATAAGATGCATTGGGTACAGAAAAGGATTAGTAAATTATCATGCCTACTTTAAGATGTCTACATTATGGACTGCATTTTTTTCTTCTTTTTTTTTTTTTGTAAATCTTTATTCATTTTAAAGCCAAAAATAAGTGCAACATATTATACAGTCATTTACACTTTAACAGCACTTAAATTCAATCAGAATTATATTCTATGACAAATACATATATCATCCCCCCTTCTACTTATCCAAAAAATTTACATGCAAAATTGAAATAACATCTTCCACCTCTCTCCCACCCACCCACCCTGGACATGTATTATCAAAAGGGGAAAATCAACAATCACTCCTTACAGAATTTTGTCAATGGCTCCCAAATATCCATAAACTTCCTATAATGTACCTGTTGTTTGGCCACCATATGTCCCATTTTAAAAGATTCCCACCCAAAAGTATAATTTAATCGATCCCAGTTTTTCCAGTTCCTCAAAATAAGTTGTATGGCAATCTCTGTCATTATAAAGAGAAGTTTGTTATTCTGAGCAGATATTTGGCTGTTAGCCCTCATTAACATACCAAATAGGATGGTATCGTATGTCAATGCCACTGGATTTTCCAATATTTTGTTCACTTGATCCCAAATGGATCTCCAAAATTTAAGTATCAAGAGACAATAGTATAATAAATGATCCAATGTCTCAACTTCGAGACGACAGTGCCAGCATCTATTAGACTTGGAACTATCTAATTTCTGTAATCGAACAGGGGTCCATAATGCTCTATGTAACAAGAAAAACCATGCTTGTCTCATAGATGCAGACGTCGTACATCTCATCCTCCAAGTCCAAAGTCAAAGACTGCATTTTTTCAAAAATCTTCAAAGGTTTTTCTGCTCTTCTTAGTTTCTTTTTAAAGGTAGATAAATGGAACTTATTGCTAGTGCACATTGAGAAGAGGCATCAATATGAGTCAGCTGAACACATGTTTTATACAGGGAAAGTGCCTTACTTATGCTAATTCAATATAAATATTTTTAGATTATATACTTTTGTTTCATGGTGTATTATCTTGGAATAACAGAGAAGATATTACAAGTGGGATTAGTTCTGTGCCCAGTGGAGAATGTACACGATGGAATTTCACTGCAAATTTAAATTAGATTCCTTTAAAAACAGGATAGTTTTGAAGGCTTCAAAACTTCAGTTCAGAAATCACTCCTGAGAATGAGCTCCAACCAAAAAGTATTAAAGATGCATAACAATAGTGAAAATTCAGAGCAGAAGATGTGTTAACAACTAACGTGAGTGATCACAATCTGTCATCCCATGATAGTATCACTAAAATATCTATAAAAAATGGAAGACATCATTAAAATTTAGCCAGTGCTGTGAACAATAATATACATGAAAATATATAGTATGCTGCTATACAGAAATTAATATCGGTAAAAGAATTTAAAAACAAGGGCTCAAGCACACATCCCCATTGGAGATTCCACAAGCAGATTATTTTCTACAGTCCTTTTTCGAAAGACTAGTATTCCACAAAACTCATATTTCCGTACTACTTATAGGCAGTCTTCTATTCTTCCAAAGACCAAAGTCTGTACTGAAGGAACTGACATAGTAGCTTCCTACATGAGAAGACTTAACATCTCTTGAAAGGAGAATCTCGGCCAAAAATCTTCTTCTGTCTAGATTGGTTCTCTTGGATCACCATCACAGACAGTGAACATTGTCATAGAAAGCAAAGTAACTTCTGTATTGCGCCTCCCCCCACCCACCCACCCCCCTCCCTCCCGTCTTAATTTTTTTAAAATAAGTTCTAATGCTTTTCTATGGTCTGACCCACTGCACCATTTCATTGCCACTGCTGTGCAGCCTGGGAAATATAAATGTAACACTGGGTTTGTGTGTTGCCTAGGCAGTTGCCTACTGTATGCCATGAGTGGTGGGAACAGGGTGCATAAACAATTTTATTGGTTGTTGGAACCAGGGCCGGGGTTACAATAATGCAGGAGGTCAAATAAGCAATTCAGACTTAGAATTCTCCACTAAAAAACTTTTATCAACTTCAAATATTTTGTTCTGAACCAAAGATTTACTAAGTCTTTGAAATAATTAAGGCATAATACTTTCAATAAGGCAGAGGCAACAAATAACTTGTAATAATATCCAACGTATTTACAAAGGGCTAGATTCACTAAGCTCACCAATCATGTCCCGACCCCGAACCGATTCACTAACATCCTGGCCGATCAACCTCTCACCTGATCTGATCCGCACATGCAAATAAGGGGAAATGGTATGCAAAGTAAGAAGGCAGCAATTCACTAAACAGAAGAAGGAATACCAACTGGGCTGGACGATCCTAAAAGAAGCGACTGCATCCTTGACGACTGTTCTTCTCTCTGCTGCCCTGAAATCCCAGCCCTGCAGTCCTGAAATCCCAGTAGAAGGCTAGCTCTGCCGACTCTCCTGCTCTCTGCCGCCCTTCCCTGCAGTGCGAGCTTGTGGTTAAAAGCTTGTTTATGTTCCTGGCTGTAGTGTGTTCTGTTCCATATAGCTCTAGCATTAAAGCCCCCCCCCCCTTGCAGCATGATTTGTTCCAACAACGTGTTCTGTTCCATTAAAGCCCCCCCCCCCTCCCTTCCTTGTGTGGAGAGCAAGTGCATGAGCAGACCGCATCTACAAGCAAGAAGATGGTCTGCACATGCATCAGAATCGCTCTGCAGCGATCTGTGGGGGTCGTGTGGGGCGTGCCTCCAATCGCGCTAATTTGCATGAAGACTCATTGTGAATCGGTTACCCAGCCACAGATCGCCCAAGGATTGGATTGGTGAGTTTAGTGAATCTAGGCCATAGTTCCCTCCTATTTAGCAGTACTACTCCATTCTCCTTATGATTTTAAGTTCCACCATGGCAGTGGCAGGTTAAACACAGTTCTTTTTATCTGTACTCCTTGCTGCTGGAGCAGACAGGATGGATTAAGTCTTTAATTAGAGTAATTTACACTTCTATGGATAGTAGCTGTGAGCCTCAGAGTTATCTGAGCTTAAATGCTGTTTCACTAATTAGGATCCTCTTACTGGTGTCTTGGAGCCCCAGGAATTCCGTCTGAGGTGACAAGTGATGTTATCCTTCAGCCTTAAGATGTTTCTGCACCACAAGAATGTGGCCAGGGTGCCTTGAAGGAACCTACAAGTATAGCAGTTTCTCCTTCTACTTCTATGTGGAGAAAAGGATGAAGATGCCCTCATACATCCAAACAGGTCCCCCCAACCTTATAGGTTCTGGTTCTTGTGGACTTCAATCTCATTCCTTATGCCTGTTAATAGTCTGGGTAACATAGCATGTAGGCTCTATTTTCTGGGAGTTTGCATGCTACCGTGTCTCCCCAAAAATAAGACACTGTCGTATATTAATTTGGGGCCCAAAAAAGGCATTAGGTCTTATTTTCGGGGAGGTCTTATTTTTTTCATGTATAATGATTATCTCTCCCTTCCTCTCCTCCACCCTAATTCTTCCTATTTCCTTTCTCTCCCCCACAAGTGCAGCATCTTTCCTCCCCTCTCACCCATCCCCTTGTGCAGTATCTCTCTAGCCCTTCCTCCCATCCCTTGTGCAGCAGAACCCTTGCAGCTTCTATCCCTCCCTTCCTCACATTCCCTCCATGTAGCATCTTTCGATCCCTCTGCTGTCGCCGCACACCTTCCCCCCCCTCCCACTGACCCACCTCTCCTTCCCACCTGAACCACGAGACGGGAATACCTTATAACAAACCGGCAGCGTCGGCACTCGGCAGCAATCTACACAGGCTGCTTCGTGGCCTTCTATCTCTTGGGCATTCCTCTGCTGCTGATGTCATCAGCAACATTGCAGAGGAACGCCCGGGAGATAGAAGGCCGCGAAGCAGCCTGTGTAGATTGCTGCCGAGTGCCGACGCTGCTGGTTTGTTATAAGGTATTCCCGTCTCATGGTTCAGATGGGAAGGAGAGATGGGTCAGAGGGGGGTGCATGGCTGCGGTGGGGGGGGGGGGTAAGCACTGCTGCCGGTGACTAGGGCTTATTTTCAGGGGTAGGGCTTATATTAATACCTACCCCGAAAATCATGCTAGGGCTTATTTTCGGGGAAACACAGTATGTTACCCATGTTATAGTGTTATAGTCAGAAGAGGTTTCCTATTGTTACCAATATCTTCCACTCATTATACTCTTTTATAGGGTTACCAGACATCCGGAAAAACCCGGACATGTCCTCTTTTTAGAGGACTGTCCGGGTTCCCGGATGGACTTTCCAAAACCCGGCATTTGTCTGGGTTTTAGAAAGCCCCGGCCAGTTCTGGACGCATCTATAGGGCCTCTGAGCATGCGCGAATGATGCCACATAACATCCGCACATGCTCCAGGCTGGAGCTGGTTGTAGAAGAGAGGAGGCTTTGGGGGGGCCAGAATGGGAGCGGAATAGGGCAGGGTTATGTGTGCGGGGTTTTCTTTTTCAAAATATGGCAACCCTACTCTTTCAGATCTTTTCTAGAAAGGGTCAATAGACGCATCTGTCCAATTCCAGTCTACCTGTCTACTACTGAAGCTAGAGCATTACTATTATTCGATTGGTTAAAAGTAGAAGCGTGCAGCGGCATAATCAAAAGGGACATCTAAGTCCATTTACGTCCAAAGTAAAAAACAGCCTAGGACACATTTTTGAAAAATACGTCCAAAATTTATTTTCTTTCGAAAATCGTCTAATTATACATCCTGCAGATCTGATCGTCCAAGTCGCTAAATCGTCCATCTTTATACCACATTTTCGTCTAACTTTTCGTCCAAGTCCAAAACGCCTAGAACAAGCCTTGTTGGGCATGGGAGGGGTCTGCAAAGTGATGGACTGAACACCCAGACATGGCACCTAAATAGTGGGGTACTTTACAGGGCACTGCTGTGATCTTCACAAAAAGGGTGCCATGTCTTCTCCTCACTACAGCTCCCTTATAGGTCATGGTGAGCCCCCCAAACCACCTCCAGAATTGCAAGGTCACTTCTGCCAGATGAGCAAATTTGTCCCCTGATAATTTTTCTCTCATAGACGAGAGGAATATTACCATGTTTAACTGCGAGACAAACCTAGCTTCCAGACTGCACCAATCTTGTCGCATTGTTATTATGATTATGTATTTATTCTGTGAACTGCTTAGGTTTAAGCGGGGTACAAGTTTTTAAAATAAATTTCACAACCCTGCTGGAAAAAGGTGGTCCTCTCCAACAGATCACTCATACAATGGATGCATGAAGACCCCACCCTCACCCCATTCCACTAGCCTTGATACTAAAGTTAGCAATATTTTTACATGCACAACTGGAGTCAATATCAGCCCAAATACCATCCACTAAAAAGCAAAGGAATTTCTTATGACATTTATGTATGGGAATATGGAAGTGGGCACCCTGTAGATCAGGGGTAGGGAACTCCAGTCCTCGAGAGCCGTATTCCAGTCGGATTTTCAGGATTTCCCCGATGAATATGCATTGAAAACAGTGCATGTAAATAGATCTCATGCATATTCATTGGGGAAATCCTGAAAACCCGACTGGAATATGGCTCTCGAGGACTGGAGTTCCCTACCCCTGCTGTAGATCCATGAAGTACAGAAATTGTTGATAGCCTAAATTATGGATGACCAGAACTCCATCCCAAAAATCTTTCTCAAATTTTGACCAGTAATATGGATTCCTTAAGCTAGTGTTTCCCAACCCTGTCCTGGAGGACCAGCAGGCCAATCGGGTTTTCAGGCTAGCCCTAATGAATATGCATGAGAGAGATTTGCATATAATAGAAGTGATAGGCATGCAAATCTGCTCCATGCATATTCATTAGGGCTAGCCTGAAAACCCGATTGGCCTAGTGGTCCTCCAGGACAGGGTGGGGAACCACTGCCTTAAGCTAACAAATTCTCTTATTTCCCTATACCAGGGGTAGGCAATTCCGGTCCTCGAGAACTGGAGCCAGGTCAGGTTTTCAGATCTCCACCATGAATATGTACAAGATGGATTTGCATGCACTGCCTCCATGAGATGCAAATCAATCTCGTGCATATTCATTGTGGATATCCTGAAAACCTGACCTGGCTCCGGCTCTCGAGGGCTGGAATTGCCTACCCCTGCCCTATACTATCTACTCTATCCTGCAAGAAAACTGCTCTTGATATGGGGATAGCTCTGCATGTTGCCAGTCAAGACACCACACCGTCCATCAGCGGGGTCATGCCTCACTTGTCTTCCTTTTCGGATATGAACTGGGAATGGCCTACTCCTTTTCAATGGTTTCTCTTACTGCAGATGCAGAATACGGCCGCTAGGCTCATTAGTCCATCCTAAAGAGTAGATCATATTTCTCCAGTTCTGGACCAGCTGCATGAGTTACCAATTTCCAGTCGAACTGATTTTAAGCTTTTATGTTTAGTTTTAAAGCTTTGTATTTGAATCAACCCGAGTATTTATTGAAAAACCTTATTAAGTATGTTCCTGGGAGATCAATGTGTTCTTTTCAAAGAAATTTGCTTCAGTTACCTGGAAGTTAGATTACTGTCTACTAGGAAAAAGAGCTTTATCTTTGAACTTTTGGCTGGACAGCTTTCATTGTGATCTATCTTATGTCTTTTTAATCAATCCTGTGACTCCCAGACCAATGGGAACTATTTCTGTATCTTTCTGCTCATGGCTGTTGGAACGGGAGGCCATGGTTCCCAGAAATTGACGGCCGGTCAGAAGAGACGGCTCTCTCACCTCCCCCACCCGCTTCCTCCACGGCCACCCTCATTTTTAAATCTTCGGGCAGCAGCCACGAATGAGTCTGCTGCTGTCGGCGTGTCCCGGAAGTCTTCATTGTGCAGCGTCCAGTTGCCGCACAATGAAGACTTCCGGGGCAGACCTATGGCAGCAGGTTCACGCGTTGCCACTGCCCGAAGATTTAAAATGGGTATATAGACATAATCGCGGAAGACAAAGGCGTGCGCTGACAAATGAGCGCAAGACGGAGGCGTGCGCTGAAGAAAATTACTGTTTTTAGGGGCTCCGATGGGGGGTTTTGTTGGGGAGCCCCCCCCCACTTTACTTAATACAGATCATGACGGCGTTGTGGGGGGCTTGGGGGGGTTGTAACCCCCCACATTTTACTGGAAACTTAACTTTTTCCCTTAAAACAGGGAAAAAGTGAAGTTTTCAGTAAAATGTGGGGGTTTACAACCCCCCAAACCCCCCACAACGTGGCGTGATCTGTATTAAGTAAAGTGGGGGGGGGTTCCCCCCCACACACCCCCATCGGAGCCCCTAAAAACAGTAATTTTCTTCGGCACGCGCTTCTGCGCTGCGCTCAATTGTCTGCGCGCGCCTTTGTCCCGGCGCGCTTTTGACCTGACACCTTTAAAATGAGAGCAGCCAGGGAGGAGGTAGGTAGGGAAGCCGGAGATAGAGGTCTAGGGTGGTGCTTTAAGGCCCCCCCAAAAAAACAAAAAGCATTCCGCAGCCTGTTTCTGCTACATCGTCTTGGTGTCTGACTGTATGTTTTGGTGCTTAAGAATCTTTCTCCTCTCTGTCCAATTCACAGAATAATCACTTGGAACTGACCCCTCGATAATCAAGGCTGTTCTGATATTTTTTTCTCCTTTATCATGATGTCTTGCATCAAGGTTTTTATTAGTAGTTCAAACTGCAATGGTCCCAGGTGATCATAATGTCTTGATTTTCTATAATTCTCTTAGGGTCGTGATCCCAAATGCTTTTCTGGTATAGGAATGTTGCAATGTTTATAACATTTCCATCAGATGATATGTGCCACCTTATTAGGTCTTTCTGTATAGAAATTTTCTGTCATAAAAATTTAATAGCCATCTACAGGACAAGTAACCGTTCTCCAGCTCTTTCTCACAGAAACTAAATATATCTACTTCCCCAGATGTTTCTGTGCTTGCTGTGAATTATCTTGTCCATAAATCATTGTCCTAAGCTGCAACTATCAAGTTTTCCTTCTTTGGTTTCAGTTTACCTCACTGTAACAATTTATGTGTCCAAGCTTGATTGACATATGGTTCCTAGAGTAACATTATGTATTCCCCAATATATTTGTGCAGTTGTCACTTGTTTTATTGATCTAATTTTTTAAAGAGGTTTTTTTTTTTCTCTTGTTTCACAAATTTAGACCTTCTACTCATTGGACTGCTTGCGCAAGTTTAATGATGGAAATGACAGATTCTGGATATTAACTTTCATACTTCAATACTTTTTGTTCATTTGGATCTGCTGAAAATGTTAAATACCATATACAGTATTCTCAAATATAAAACTATCCAAATATAAACCGAGATAACATTCCACCGCTTCCCCATTTTTTAGGGGAAAAATGTTAACCTGAATATAAATTGATGGTTTATATTCAAGTATCAGGGCAGGAGTGATCCCTTCCTTCCCCGACGTGTCCTGTCTGCCAGCTCTGTAGTCAGCCAGCCCACCCCTCTCTTCCTTCCACAGTCCCGGTCCCACTGCAGGTCTACAGTATACATATTGAGATTTTTAAGTTCATCCCCAAAGTATTGGACTTCATTCACACAGGAATCTAAAACGTAGGAAATGTTAAAAATGTTGCAGGGCTGAAAGTGAGCCTCTTGAAACAAAGTTTCATACTTAGCAAAGTTGACAAGTTATTGGGCACCAGCCAAGTAGAAATATAATTCAAACTGCTACTAATCTTAGGAAAAGTAAAAGAGATATACAGTGGTACCTCGGTTTACGAGTGCACCGGTTTGCGAGTGTTTTGCAAGACGAGCAAAACATTTGCATAATCGGCACCTCAGAAACCGAGCGTGCCTCGATTTACGAGTGCCCCCTCCCCCCCCCATGATCCGGCACCCCCCCGCTCGGGTAGCACCCCCCTCCCCGCCGCAATCCAGCATGCCCCAGGCACCCACCCACCCATCCGATCACATTCCTTACCCCCATTTGCTCGAAGATCTGCCTTCATCACGCTGGGCCTTGAGCATCTGCGCATGCTCAAGGCCTTCGGGTTCCCGTTCTCTCCCATTCCGGAATCTTTTGTTACTCTTTGGGATTCCAGAATCTTGCTATTCTTTAGGATTCTGAATGGAATGTTGCTACTTCTTGGGTTTTGGCCAGGTACTAGGGACCTGTATTGGCCACTGTGAGAACGGGCTACTGGGCTTGATGGACCGTTGGTCTGACCCAGTAAGGTTATTCTTATGATTTACTGTATTCACATATACTGTACATACCATGTTGGAGCTTCAGAGATAAAAAAAAAAATATGGATATAACAAACTTTCATAAATAAACATGAATTCTGCACTTGCACATTTAGAAACAGCTCCACTGGAGCAGGCACATGACTTTAAAGCATAGTCCAACAGAGTAATCTTGACCAAGGGCCCACAGGCATCAGGATTGTTGGATGCCCTGAACTCTTTTATGAGCCATAAATTTCTACTGTCTGTCCCTTCTGATCATCCATCAGCTGTACTTACATTTCCTGATATTGTAGCATTTGCTCATTCTGTTCCGACCCCAAAAACTGAGACAAGAAACACATTGTTAGTCCAATAAAAATTTATCACCTTAGATATACTGTGGGCTCCTTTTACGAAGGTTTGCTAGCGTTTTTAGCGCACGCAAGAAATTACCGCGCGCTACGCTTCTAGAATTAACGCTAGCTCAATGCTGGCATTAAAGTCTAGTGCGCTTGGCAATGTAGCGCGTGCTTTTTTGCGCGTTAAAGCGCTTTAACGCGGCTTAGTAAAAGGAGCCCTGTATTTTTTTGTTTGTTTTATTTGTTCATCTTAATGTCTATATTCTGAAAACAATGTCCATTGCATCAGGGCTATAGTGGGATGAACAGCTAAAAGCATTTCAGCCAAATTAATGCGGGGGTGGGGGGGGGGTGTTTCTGAAGAAAAATGATCAAGAAATGAAGGATCTCGGCTATATTTCAGAATATTTAGAGAAGTGACACCTCGTAATTTTTCAAAGGATGAATGCAGGTCGGGAGGAAATTAAACAAGCATTTTGTGCATGTTCGCCTGATGTTTTATTCATCACAGCACAGGCAAATTGCATTTTATCCCTTGGCAATGAAGGACAGGGTCAAATTGACAGACAGCATTTAGTAGATGCCCTATAAACTTTGGTTCTTAAAATATGATATCCATATTATGTGCTATAAGAAATATGTCAGGCTGTTCAGTCAAGTATTAAAACCCTAACTCAAACCTGTTCATTGCTAGACATAAGAACATAAGAATAGCTTTACTGGGTCAGACCAATGGTCCATCTAGCCCAGTACCCCGTCTTCATGGAGGCCAATCCAAGTCATAAGTACATGGCAAAAACCCAAATAGTAGCAGCATTTCATGTCACCAATCTAGGGCAAGCAGTGGCCTCCCCTATGTCTGTCTCAACAGCAGACTATGGACTTTTCCTCCAGGAACTTGTCCAAACCCAGCTACATTAACTGCTCTTACCACATCCTCTGGCAATGCATTCCAGAGTTTATTCTCTGAATGGAAAAAAAAATATTTCCTATTATTGGTTTTAAAAGAATTATTCTGTAACTTTATCCAGTGTCCCCTAGTCTTTGTAAATCTTGATGCAATAATAATTATAATAATAATAAAAAAAAATCGATCCATTTGTACCCATTCTACACCACTCAGGATTTTGTACAGCACACACACTGATTTCTACATTTAAGAACCAGTGCCTGGAGGAAACGACTCAGGAATTGACTGGCGGGGCTTCAGCATCCCTGCCATCCAAGGTATGTTTAGCTTGCATGGGAGGGGGGAGAGGGAGAGGAATGCATTGATCCCCCCCCCCCATTCACCCCTAGGCACCTTCAAAATTGGAGGGCTTGCTATGCCCCTCGGGTACACATATTGAGGTCTTCTTTTCGTATATTTGGCACAAGTCCCAAATCGTTTTTGTCACCTTCCTCTGAACTGTCTCAAATTTTATACCAAAATATGGCCTCCAAAATTGAATAAACAGACAGACAGAAGAACACCTCGCCTTGGAGTACAGACCGTCAAACAGAAAAGGGAAAGGGAGGTGTCTTTTCAACCGATGATAAAGGGCTCCTTTTACGAAGCCGCGATAACGGATTTATCGCACGCGACTTTTTAGCGCACGCTAACCTCCGCGCTAGCCAAAAAACTACCGCCTGCTCAAGAGGAGGCGGTAGCGGCTAGCGCAGCCAGCAGATTAGCGCACGCTATTATGCACGTTAAACCAGTAACGCGGCTTAATAAAAGGAGCCCAAAGTCTTTTCTCCATCTTTAGATTTTGATAAGATTGCACAGGCATGGAATGTGGAAATGCAAATCAAATTACAAGGTTCAAATATACATAATTTTTTAAAAATTATTACCTGATATTTTCATATTTTGAAATGGGATATAAATTTATTTGTCATATATATATATATATAGCGCCTTGGCGTGCTTATCGTGCAACACTTATATCTGAAGGTTCTTGTCCCAAGTGTGGTTATTATAAAGCCACTTTATCCCATATCTTTTGGATTTGTCCTTGAGTAAACCAATTTTGGAATGTAGTTTTTTCTAGAGTTAGTAGTATGTGGAACACCCAAATGGCATTGTAACAGTTATAGTTTATTTTGGCTATTTGATATACAACATCCTATTCCAAGTAGATTTAAAAGCTTTTTAAAACGAACTGTACTTTCAGGTTTGAAGATTATCCTTTCACTTTGGATAAAATCAATCCGTCCAACTTATAGTCAGTGGCACTCTTAATATGTTATATCTTTTAATAATGGAAAGTGTGTCTATTTCTGAATGGGACACTAGGAAGGGACAGGTGTTACTCATGATTTGGCAACCTTTTTTAAATACATTAACTTCTAAAGGACATAATAGTATTTTAATAGATTGGTCTTGAAAACATATTAATTATATATGGGTTTGTTTGTTTTTTACAGCCCTGGGAGGAGGGGGGAATGGAAATGTGAAGATATATAGAAGGAATTAGTTGTTATTTATTTACATAGTAACATAGTAGATGACAGCAGATAAAGACCCGAATGGTCCATCCAGTCTGCCCAACCTGATTCAATTTAAATTTTTTATTTTTTCTTCTTAGCTATTTCTGGACAAGAATCCAAAGCTTTACCCTGTACTGTGCTTGGGTTCCAACTGCCGAAATTTCTGTTAAGACTTACTCCAACCCATCTACATCCTCCCAGCCATTGAAGCCCTCCCCAGCCCATCCTCCACCAAATGGCCATATACAGACACAGACCTTGCAAGTCTGCCCAGTACTAGCCTTAGTTCAATATTTAATCTTATTTTCTGATTCTAGATCCTTTGTGTTCATACCACGCTTCTTTGAACTCAGTCACAGTTTTACTCTCCACCACCTCTCTCGGGAGCGAATTCCAGGCATCTACCACCCTCTCCGTAAAGTAGAATTTCCTAACATTGCCTTTGAATCTACCACCCTTCAACCTCAAATTATGTCCTCTGGTTTTACCATTTTCTTTTCTCTGAAAAAGATTTTGTTCTACGTTAATACCCTTCAAGTATTTGAACGTCTGAATCATATCTCCCCTGTCTCTCCTTTCCTCTAGGGTATACATATTCAGGGTTTCCAGTCTCTCCTCATACGTCTTCTGGCGCAAGCCTCCTATCATTTTCGTCACCCTCCTCTGGACCACCTCAAGTCTTCTTACGTCCTTCGCCAGATACGGTCTCCAAAATTGAACACAATACTCCAAGTGGGTCCTTACCAATAACCTGTACAGGGGCATCAACACCTTCTTCCTTCTACTGACTACGCCTCTCTTTATACAGCCCAGCATCCTTCTGGCAGCAGCCACTGCCTTGTCACACTGTTTTTTCACCTTTAGATCTTCAGACACTATCACCCCAAGGTCCCTCTCCCCGTCCGTGCATATCAGCTTCTCTCCTCCCAGCATATACGGTTCCTTCCTATTATTAATCCCCAAATGCATTACTCTGCATTTCTTTGCATTGAATTTTAGTTGCCAGGCATTAGACCATTCCTCTAACTTTTGCAGATCCTTTTTCATATTTTCCACTCCCTCATCGGTGTCTACTCTGTTACAAATCTTGGTATCATCTGCAAAAAGGCACACTTTTCCTTCTATCCCTTCAGCAATGTCACTCACAAACATATTGAACAGGATTGGCCCCAGCACTGATCCCTGAGGGACTCCACTACTCACCTTTCCTTCCTTCGAGCGACTTCCATTAACCACCACCATCTTTTTATTTGATGTTATATTGTTGAAATTGTTTGTATTTATATTAAAATTTAATAAAAATGATTTAAATGTAAAAAACGGAGGTCCCAACAAGGATCCCTGTTTTGGCGTACAGGAAACGCCTTCCTCAGGCAGAAAGACCCTGAGAACGGAAATCACTAATGCCAAAAGAACAATAAAACATCAGGGAAGTTCAAAATATGCCATATCACAAAAAAAGCAGAGAAAAAAAATGAAACAAAGGTGCACTAGCGTTTTTAGCGCACGCAGGAAATTACCGCGCGCTATGCTTCTAGAAGTAACGCCAGCTCAATGCTGGCATTAAGGTCTAGCACGCGCAGCAATGTAGCGCGTGCTATTCCACGCATTAAAGCCCTAGCGCACCTTAGTTAAAGGAGCCCAAAGAGTCCTTACTGTGTGCAGTCGAGCAGCAGCATTCAGAGCACTACGAGAAAATGAATTCCAAACTCCAACTTGGACCTCACCAATGACTTCAGCAAAGGCATTAACACCTACTTTCTTCTACTGCAGGGGTGTCAAAGTCCCTCCTCGAGGGCCGCAATCCAGTCGGGTTTTCAGGATTTCCCCCATGTTTTATCTTAAACTCAGGGGCGGGAAATTTCATGGGGACACCAGAAAGTATTTCTTCACCGAAAGAGTGGTTGATCATTGGAACAAACTTCCAATACAGGTAATCGAGGCCAACAGCGTGCCAGATTTTAAAGGTTAATGGGATGCCCATGTGGGATCCTTAAGAGGGTGGAGTTAAGGATGGGTCATTAGGAGAGGGATCTCCAGGAGAACAGACTCAGGGGGGGGGGGTCTGTGGAGTGGGCAGACTTGAGGGGCTATGGCCCTTATCTGCCGTCATTTTTCTATGTTTCTATTAGATCTACTGGCATGCACTGCTTTCATTGTATGCTAATAGATCTCATGCATATTCATTGTTTGGAATCCCAATTAATACTACTTATGGATGTGTTCAAATACAAATCTTCCCCTATTTTTTGTTTAACCACATAACATATATTTATAAGAAGAGAAAAACGAATACATATATGTACACAACATATGCCAGACTGGTTACACCTAGAATGGAAAATTATGTCCCCAATGCGACTTTCTCATGTATTAAGTATCAGATTACCTAA
Organism: Geotrypetes seraphini; assembly: GCF_902459505.1. NCBI lineage: Eukaryota > Metazoa > Chordata > Amphibia > Gymnophiona > Dermophiidae > Geotrypetes > Geotrypetes seraphini. The sequence goes on along the minus strand of NC_047084.1, from coordinate 312,719,959 downwards.
TTATGCTAGGGATAACGTAATTTTATTGGATACATGGAAAACAATTAAATTTATTGATAAACTAACAGATGATCCTATTCTATAATGAAATCTACTTTGCAGTCCTTATGGTTAAACTCCAAGATTCAAGTGGGCGGTGCTGGGATCGCCTGGAAGAATTGGATGCAGGCAGGAATTCGGACATTAGATGATGTTAAATCTAATGAGAAACTGCTGGAATTTTCACAGCTGCAACAATCATTTGGGATTTTGAATTCTCAACAGTATAAGTGGTTGCAGTTGAAGCAGGCCATTCGGAGTGGGTTCCCTGAATGGAAAAATTTAAAAAATTATTTTAGCCTGCAGATCCTTTGCTACCAGACAGATTTAGTAGGACATCGGATATTCCATTAACATACGAAGCAATAATTTGTGGTACTATTTTACATATTAAACCTCCCCTTGATAAATTTAAAAGCTGTCTTTTCTTGATTTTAACTGGAATTGCGATTCAAATGATCACAAAAAACTAGAAAAGCCATGACAGATTAAATTATACATTTTGGTGGATATGAGAGAGTGAACGTAGAATGTTTAGGGTTTAGTGTTTATTTAACAAAATATGGAGTCCATTGGCTTTATTTGCTGCTTCACATTAAAAGATAATGTATTACCTTCTGAGTTTTTTCACTACCCATCTGGGATGGGTAAGGTAGGGAAAGGTACTGGAAAAATGGATATTAAATCTTCATATTAAAGTAATAAAGATGTTTAGTATTATTAATATTAATAATTGATGGAAGGGGATTGGGTATAGTTATGATTCTATATATTATTTGTTTGTAATATTTTGCTATTTTCAATTAAATGTATTACATTATTGTAATTTAATAAAATAATAAAAATGTTAACAAAAAAGAAGAGAAAAACATACCTATATGTACACAACATTAGTAATTTATTAATCAACCTTACTTTTTTCATAAATATTATAAATATATTGAATATACCACCCTCTGACTTATAACAAACACCTATTTCAACAGATAGCCCAGGCAAATGCCCTTGTTGCCCCGAAAACCTGGATAATCAGTTCCACATTGTCCAGTGTTTTATTTAAAATGTCCTTGCCAAACTGGTGCTTCATGGGTTAAACTCCTGCTTTCATGATAAGATCTTGTTCTCTCTTGAATAACAATTGACAGAATGTTCAAGCCAGCCCTTTTATTAAAAAAAAGGTAAGGTTGATTAATAAATTATTAATGTTGTATGCACATATTTATTCGTTTTTCTCTTCTTCTAAATGCATATTCATTAGGGAAATCCTGAAAACCCGACTGGATTGTGGCCCTCGAGGACCGACTTTGACACCTGTGTTCTACTGGCTATGCCTCTCTATATGCAGTCTAGCATCTTTCTGGCTAGTGCCAGACTTGTCAAATGGCTTCACTCCATTAAGATCCTCTGACAGTATCACCCCCAAGGTCCTTCTCCCAGTCTGTGCTTATCAGCTATTCAAAATGCAATTTAAAGATCTTGTTATTGATATACAAGATATTACGTGCAGAAACAGTGAGCTGTATGGGAGCCATGCTGAGAAGTCATGAACCTATTAGATAGTTAAGGTCTGAGAGGCGGAGACGATTATTGTGCATCTGTAGAAGGAGTTAAACCATTGAAAGCAAGACAGTGTATGTTTTATATTGCAGGGTCTTTGATGTGAAATGCTTTACCAACTGAGCTTCATAGTGTAAATAGTGTTCTTATACTCAGGAAGAAACTAAAGGCATATTTATTTTAACAGGTTTTTGGACTTTTAAGTGTGAAACAATAGTGCAGTGCGCTTTACTGAGAAGAGTGAAATTGAAAGGAGCAGATGATATATTTCAGTGTGTTAATTCCTATAAATGACAGTATGATAAAGTGGTGGGGTAAAGAGAGATAATATTTGTTTTAAAGATTTTATAAGTTTTTATTATTTTATATATTTTAGGAGCTCTTTTATTACAGTCAAGCTCTTAACATGGGATTAGCACATGCCAACAGCCTACTGCAAAACGCATTAAAATGTTTTGTGGTATTTTAGCACAGTAACCCATGCATTAATTGTTTAAGAATATTTTTTAGAGGAAGCATGTCTTGAGTGGAGAGTGGACTTTCCAATATTATCCAGTTAGCGTGTTTGGATTACGGCATGCTAACTGGATACCATTGGGTTAACATGGGAGTACTTATCGCCTCCTATTTAATGTCTGACCTGCAAAAAAAAAAATAGATATACTTTAAAAATGTGCTGTGGTAAATCTGGGCCTAGCACACAGGAAAGTCCAGTATTTGAATCACTTTAGTAAAAGGACCACTTAGTCCTAGAGGACAAAGGGATTGAGGGGTACAGATAGGAGCAGAGGTAGGTTATAGGGATAGGAGTAAGAGGTAAGTTATAGAAATAGGCAGGGACCACTGCTCAGGCAATAGGCCTGATGGGCTGCCGCGGGAGCAGACCGCTGGGCGAGATGGACCTCTGGTCTGCCTCTGCGGAGACAACTTCTTATGTTCTTATGTTGTAATTCACATAGATTTTTAGATATGCAGGCTATAAATAATTTAAATAAATACATTTTTAAATAAAATAAAGGAGCTTAGTGCACTGAAAAAGCTTCATGCTCACAGAATTCTTATGAGTGTTGAAGCAGCATCAGAGCATTTAGTGCTCTGGGCTGCACCATAGAAAAAGGGGGGTAAATTAGGTGCCTAAGAGGCTCCTACCTTTAGGCGCTCTTTATAGAATCAGCCCCTAAGTCCTTTTGTGTTAATTATTTGCAGTTCCTGCATGCTAATGACAACATTAGTGCACGACCTGCAAATAAAAAGATTCTGAGTCCACCGGGACTTGAATACCTGAATTAATTCATATAAACCATTCTGAGCTCCCCTGGGAGAATGGTATGAGATGTGCTAAGCCCATTTCGTAGCATATCTTATTAAAAGGGCCCCTAAATGTGGTAATAAACAATGATTGGTAAAGGAATTATGAAACTGAAAACAATTCTCTATTATATTCCAGATGAAAACATGAATTGTGAGGAATGGAAATGACTTATGAATAGTAAAAGTGAAAAGGGTATAATTAAAAATGTCTAATAAAAATTAATGATGGCAATGAACTGTAATTAAAGGTTAGGATAAACAGATAAATTAATGTTAGAAATGAAAAGTTAAAACAAATGACAATGAATATAGTTCAAAATTAACATTTTTAAATAACAATTATAATTGTTTTAGTAAATTACAGGATTAAAACAGGGTCAAAAACTCCTTTGACTCACTCACCCATGTTGCAACCAGCTCCTACCCCTCCCCAGGGTAAATTGCTAGGGCCATGCTGATAGAGCCGTAGCTGTGAAAATTAATTTAGGAGCACTTGCTACCTCCTATTTAGGGAACACTAGGGGGCTCCTGGGTTAGCCCTTCATTATTCAGTTCTATAGGCGTCCAACCACTGTCTAACCAGCCAATTGGGACACACATTTTCTATTTAAAAAAACCCTGAGGCAGGCTGCCTACACAGTAGGCGTCTGTTGCAGGTGCAGGGAGATGCGGCGGGACACTTAAGCTCGCCCAAGGTTGGGTGTGGTTTTGCCCGGAAGTGACCTTAGGTGAGCTTAAGCCGCCCTAGGCATCTCCCTAGGGACATGATAGATGCCTGAAATGTAGACCAGCAAAATGTTGGCCTACATTTCAAATAGACATGGTTGCTGAGCTAATTGCGGCAAGGAAATCTCCCTGCTGCGATCAGCAGAGAGGCCGCAGAAGGGTACTCCTGAACCCCACCCACAAAGTCGGCCAGCAGGAGGGATGACCACTCCCTCCTGCCATCACCCCCAATACTACTACCCACTTTCTCCCGCCGCATCGCACAATCCCTGACACTACTACTCACCTACCGCTATCCCGCAGCAGGAGAGATGAACACTCTCTCCCACCATGTCGCACAATCCCCAACATTACTACTCACCCACTCATCCTACCCCGCAGTGGGAGACATGCCCACTCCTTCCTGCCGCACAATCCCCTGACATTACTACCCACCTGCCACCACCCCTCACAGCAGGAAGGATGCCAACTCCCACCACCAGCGTGCCTCTATTATAGCAGCGGATTATCAAAACAGCTTACCGTGGTCTTTTCTGAGTTTCCTAGCAGCCTCCGATACTGCCATGCAAATGTAGTACAACAAGGTAATTAATATTAAAATGAGCACTCCGAGCAATTCTCTATCATCGCCGAGTGATTCCCTAACCTCGTTGTGCCACATTTGCGGCCAAAACTTGCTGATGTATCTGAGCTGTTTTAGCCTTACTTTCTGATCAATGCCTGAGTGCAGATTGGTTCAGGCATTGACAGGAAAGTAAGGTTTGACAGCTCAGACCCCCCCATGCAAATTAAAACCCCTCAAACAAACCCCAAAGCAAAGATCGGCAGGAGAGATGCCCATTCTATCCACTGCGTCACAGAATCCCCTGACACTACTACTTCCCTAACCCCACAGCGGGAGAGATGCCCACTCTCTCCTGCCGTGTCATACAATCCCCCAACACTACTACCCACCCCCCTAGGCTAATCAGAGATTTAGGCCGCTCCCCAGCACATCCCAGGATGCACTGGGAAGGCTCACCAATTTGTAAGAGGTGGGCCTGCCTGCCAGAAAGGGTAGGCGTCCTTCTGGCCGAATATCGTGAATAAGGTAGGGAGGGGCGGGGAGGGGGAGTTGTTGAGAGGGTTAATTTTGGTTTTCACAATCACTTAGAGCACTATGCACATATGCACAGGTTTGGGGATGTTTCACGCTTGATTTACCCTGTTTGGGTTAAGACAGCTCACAACTCTTTTACAGGCTTATCCTGACTATTGAGAGTCTTGATAACTGAGGACCTACATATTATTTGCATTCATTGCTCAGTTGAATTCAACACTTATATAAAGTGGGTCCCCCAATGCCTTGCAAAATTCCATGAAGGGATTCTTTTGAATTTTATGCTTCTATGACATGAGAGGGGCAGAGGTGGGGCAAAGGCATGCCAAGCAATTAGATACTGTCAATTACGTGCATAATTGCCAGCATTTGGGTGCCGACATGGCATACATTATCGCACCTAGAGTTAGGCGCCAAAATGCTAGCATTCTATAATAGCAGCCATGCATGATGTGGCCATTATAGAATTGGCGCTTGGCCTCCAAATCTTTGGCACCTAAGTTTTAGTGCTCTTTGCTGAACTGGATTAAATTCAGTAAATGGCTCCCCCTAAAACTCCTGGGCAGACTTTTCTATAAATGGCACTCTTATTTGCAAGCTGCTTATAACACTTAGAGTCAATTTCCATGCCAAACTTTGGACACAAGGATTTACGTCAGCTGAAACCTGGTGTAAATCCCAGCGCATAGGTTAGGTACAAATCCCAAGCATTTCCTGATTTTTAACAATATTTATGGGAAGGGGCGTGTCATGGGTGAGAATAGATGTGGAAGCATTATCCATTTAATGTGTTAGGATTAATGTGAACTAACTGAATAATGCAGGGTTAACCCAGGAACCAGTGGCGTAGTAAGGGGGGGGCTGACCGCCCAGGCACCATCTTGGTGGGGGGGCGCTGGCACCTCTCCATCCCCCATGCTACGCTCGCACTCTCCCTTCCCATCACGTATCTCTTTAAAATCTTCGCCAGTGCATGCAGCTACTCTGGCCAGCTGCTCGCACCGGCCTGGCTCCTTCTGAAATCACTTCCGGGTCATGGGGCCAGGAAATGACATCAGAAGGAAAGCCAATGCCAGCACAAGCAGCAGGCCAGAGAAGTTGTTCATGCTGTTGAAGATTTAAAGAGGTATGGGGTGGGAAGGGTGCAGGAGTGGGGAGGGGGTTGGCTCAGGAAGGAGCAGGGGGTGGAGAGGAGGGTGCAGGGGTGCCACCACACTAGGCGCTTCCCACTCTCTCTACAGCACTGCCAGGTACCCTTAGTGCCTCCTAAATAGGAAGTACTCAATGCCCCTGACTCGCCTATGCAACTCCCATGGCCACACCCCTTTCACGTCACACACAATAAGATTTGCATGTGGATTTTTATTAAACTGCACATAGTTATCAACCAATTAGCCACTTCAGTTATACACACATCTCAGAGCAGTGCCCAGTTTATAGAACTGTCCTTTCCTGTTTACCACTTATTATCCCATGGAGAGTTCCAGGCATACAGTATATGTCATTCTGCACACAAATTAAGGATGGGGAAAACTAGTGTATTTTCTCTAACGAAAAAGGTGCCGGTACTCAAATGCCAGGCTATCCTTTAGGGGTAGGGTAATCACTGAAGAGCCCACCCCACAATAGCCAAGTCCTCTGCAACCAGGCCACAGAATATATAAAAAGGCAGCACTCGTGCAAAGCTTGGGTTCTTCCATTAATACTTGAAAAAATGGAACAATTTTAGCGTACAATGGAAAAAGTGCCAGTACTCAGTACCCCCCCGAGTACCCCCTGAAATAAAGCCCTGGGGAAATCAATTTTGTAATTTGGAGGATTAGGCACAACCAAGGCCCTCATGGTTGGACAGGTCATTGAATATACCCCTTAACGTTTAACTGCCCAGGAGCTGCTCTTGCTTATATAGCATTTAGCCGGCTAACTGCTAATGTTTAGCAAGAGATAGCCAGTTATCTTCACTGAATATTCACAGTTAGGGCTCCTTTTACGAAGGTGCGTTAGGGCCTTAACGCGCGGAATAGCGTGCGCTACAATGCCACGCGCGCTAGCCACTACTGCCTCCTCTTGAGCAGGCGGTAGTTTTTCGGCTAGGGCGCACTATAGCGCGTGCTAATCCAGTGCGTGCGCTAAAAACGCTAATGCACCTTCATAAAAGGAGCCCTTAGTGACTAGCCACTACTACTATTAATTATTTGTATAGTGCTACCAGACGCACGCAGTGCTGCACAAATTCACAAAGAATAAGAAAACAGTCCCTGTTCAAAAGAGCTTACAATCTAAACAGGCAAGACAGACAGCATAAATAGCAGTCCTATCATTGCCTTCTATTAACTAGCCAGCACTGAATCTTTACTTAGCTGGTTAAGTTACAGCCAGCCCCCCAAAAAAGGATATTTAGGCCCATATTCTATAAGTGGGGCTATATGTTAGGCACCAATAGGCACCCTATCAGCGCCTAACTTAAGCAGTATGGAGGGGCATAATCGAAAGGAACATCTAAATCCGTTTTCGTCTAAGTCGAAAGTCATCCAAAGTAAAAAAAAAACAGCCTAGGACACATTTTCAAGAAATACGTCCAAAATTTTTTTTGTTTTGAAAATCGTCTAACTATAAGTCCTGCCGATCTGATCGTCCAAGTCTTTAAATCGTCCATCTTTTCGTCCAAGTCAAAAATGCCTAGAACAAGCCCTTTTGGACGTGGGAAGGGTCTGCAAAGTGATGGACTGAACACCCAGACATGGCACCTAAATAATGGGGTACCTTAAAGGGCACTGCTGTGAACTTCACAAAAAGGGTGCCATGTCTTCTCCTCACTACAGTTCCCTTATAGGTCATGGTGAGCCCCCCAAACCACCTCCAGAATCCCCTAGACCCACTTATCTACCACCCCAATAGCCCTTATGGCTGCAGGAGCCACTTATATGCCAGTAAAAAAGGGTTTTGGGGTGTATAGGGGAGTGCACATGTTTAGGTATCAATGCAGTGATTACAGGTGCTTATGGGCATGAGGCCTCCTCTCTATGGGTCCCTAACCCACCCACAAGACGACTTAAGCTGCCTCTGTGCTGGACGACTAGGCTTTCCTATGCCAGGCTGCCAGGTGATGATGGTCTGGAGGCTGAATTTTAAAGGTGTGATTAATATTTTTATGGGGGTGGGGGGGGTCGGTGATCACTGGGGTAGTGTGTGGGGGTCTGTTTTAAGTGTTTGCAGTGACTTTAGGTGGTTTTTTGTGACTTAGACCATATTTTACATGGTCTATGTCACAAAGTCCAAGTTCCGTCGATCCTGGACTGTATAACTTTGGGTTATACATGCTGTACGACTAAGTCTAAGCCTGCCCACGTCCCGCCCAACTCCCGCCCTCGACATTCCTCCTGAAATGCCCCATTTAGCTTTGGTCGTTCAGCGGCACTAGGTCGTTTAGAAATACGTCCAAAACCCGCTTTTATTATCGGCACTTGGACTTATTTGGACAATGTTCGTCCAAGTGCCAACTTAGGCCGGTTTTTGAAAGTTTTTCTCTATCGATTATGAGCCCCAAAGCCATTTAAAAGTCACCTTAAAATTGTGTAAAACCAAAAAGGCAGGCGCCTAGAAGCATAAAGGCGCCTACAAACCAGGCATCTAGATCATGTTTACAGTGGTGCCTAAAGATGCCTAAGGTCAAATTTGGCATGGATAATGCTAGAAATGACCTTATGCACCCTTAGGCACCGCTGTAGACATGATTCACGTCAAGCATAGGTGCCGGAAAAGTAGGTCTCGAATACCATGGCCTTCATTTCCGGTGCCTATTTTTGAGGTAGCCACAGTTCTACAAATGACACCATTGTGTGATCGACACATGACCGGCGTCCATCTTTAAGGCGGCTGCCGATACCGGCGCTGTTTGTAGAATCCGGCCTTTAATGCCTGGCATTGAGAATATCTAGGTCAAGCACTGGTGTCGGGCAGACATGTGCTACTCGGCACTGGCTGAATGTCGGTCCCATAGAGCTTTGGTGGTGGTTGGGGGAGTGGGGAGGGGGGGGGGAGTTGACAGTAGACATTTGGTAAATTGAGCCTAGCCACAGGATCTCATGACAAAAGAATGGCCTGCCCTCGTTCTGCTCTCATATCATTTGATAAACTGCCAGCCATTTCCATTGCTTAGCACCAAGCATCCAGTTTGATTCTGATGCAACAAGCAATCCCAATCATCTTTTGCATAGCCACGAACAAGAAAACAGCCAACAAAGGAGCCAGGGAACATAGGCTTCTATCTTTCCTACAGGTCCTTTGCGAGGACAAGCTTGAACAGAACAATGGAGACTGGAAGAGAAAAAAAAATACTATATTATCCTCCTCCTCAGCTGCATTACCTTAAATTACTAATCACCCAAATGATCTGCTTATTTCTGATAAACCCTGTTAATACGGTTTTAGAGGTACACTAAAAGAATATTTATCAGTAACTCTAAAAAGATCTATGCATTTTCTACAGACAGAAAATGCCAGTATGTCAGACATAACTATTGTAGTTTCTATAAAAATACTCTTTTCCAGGCTTTTATTGGATGTCTGAGTCATCATACTCTTATGAATCATTTTCTTTGTTGTTTTGCCATTATGCTTGCATTCTGCTCAGATGCAGAACAAGGAATAAGCAAGCCAGGCACCCATCTAGGAGTACAAGAAAAAAAAAACCAATTTGGACTTTTCTGCATTGCAAAGAAACTAGTCTTTTGAAGAAAAATCATGTACTTGGAGGATGTTGAAGGCCATCTGGGGGGTGGGAATGTACTTGAAAGGCTGCAGGTCCGCAAAATACAACACAGATTACATTGCCATGCCTTCCCTACTCTTCTACATATGTCCAGTATTATTTTAGAGATAATTAATAATAGTAATATCATGTTTCCCTGAAAATAAGACAGTGTCATATTAATTCTGGGTCAAAAAAACACATAAGTTTTTAATTTGGGGGAATGTCTTATTTTTTTTCATGTACAACAATCATCTTTCCCTTGCTCTCCTCCACCCCATTTCTTCCTCTTTCCTTTTTCCCTCCACCCTATGTGCAGCAGAACCCCACTGACCCTCCCACTGTGAGACTGACATACCGTACCTCAGAGGCCTCCAAAAACAGCAGCGGCAGCAGCGCTCTGAACGGGCTGCTTCACAGTTTTCCCCGTCGGGGCCTTCCCTCTGCCGCGTCACTGATGATATCATCAGTGACGTGGCAGAAGGAAGGCCCCGGCAGGGAATGCCACGAAGCAGCCCATTCAGAGCACTGCCGCCCCCGCTGTTTTTAGAGGCCTTGAAAGTACAGTATGTCAGCCAATCAAGCCCAGTAGCCCGTTCTCACGGTGGCCAATCCATGTCCCTAGTACCTGGCCAAAACTCAAGGAGTAGCAACATTCCATGCTACTGATCCAGGGCAAGTAGTGTCTTCCCCCATGTCTTTCTCAATAACAGACTATAGACAAACTCCAGGAAATTGTCCAAACACCCAGATCCTTTTCTTGAGTACTAAGCCCCAAGGTGGACCCTAGCATTTGATAACTATGATTTGGGATATTTTTTCCCAATGTACATCACTTTGCATTTGCCCACATTAAATTTAATCTGCAACTTGGATGCCCAGTCTTCCAATTTTCTAAGGTCTGCCTGAAATTTTCACAATCTGCATGTGTTTTAACAACTTTGAAAAGTTTAGTGTCATCTGCAGATTTAATCACCTCACTCATCGTTCCAATTTCCAGATCATTTATAAATAAGTTATATAGTACCGGTCTCAGTACAGATCCTTGCGGCACTCCACTTCACATAGTGAATGCTGGTACGCCCCATAACACAGTGCAGACATGTCCAACTTCGAACAGGTCGTGATCCGGCCATTCTGCTAGCGACGCATTGCTGCATGGGAGCTCAAGAAGCTTGCTCCTGCGTGCCTGTGTGCTGTGAGTTTCGAGCCCTGAACCCCAATTGGCGATTTGAAGGAGGTGTGCATGGCAGGAGCGCGGTCCTGTCTGTACACCGCTGGACCACCAGGGATAACTAAAAAGGTACCCAGGCAGGGGAGGGGGGGAGGATAAAAAAATTATTTGCATCGGCCGGGCCGGGACAGGAGAGGGGAGGGATCTCTCCTGTCCCAGCCTATTAGAGGCCTACATCAAGTCGGAAAGGGGTTCAGGTGATGACCCGAATATAGGACGAAACCCCCATTTTTGGGCCATTTTTTTTGGGCCAAAAATCTCGTCCTATATTCGAGTATATACAGTAAGCAAAAACAAAAACAGAGAGACGAAGATCCAGTAAGAACTGCGAGGGGAAATGTAAAGTACATTTTTTCTTAAAGTTTTATTGAGTAATAACTTTCTTTAAATGTCTTAATAACTAACTTTTATTGAGTAATTTGTGTTGATCCAGGCTGATCTTGCACAATCTTTAATATGTTGAACCGAAACATCTTCTAAAGTTGGGAAATTTGTTTCTAGGCACTAGCTTCCATAACGATTGTTGCTCAGAATGAGTCTTGAGAATAAATGTCATTTTTAAGAGTTACTGTTTCGTTTTCAAGCGATGGCTTGTTCAATGAGTAATTTTTACTGATAGCAGCTGCAGTTTCTTTAATGTCCACATCTACTTTGAATGGGTATGACAAGTACTCCACAACTGTTCCAATTTTGGGAAAGACACAGAATCTATTTTCGAATTCCTGGATAACAGATTTCTGTCACATACTTCTCGTTCTGAAGGGGTGTTGGGGGGCGGGGGCAGGAATGGGTGATTCTGAGAGGCAGGAGACCAGGTATGATGCCCGGCCTGTGGCATATCATCATGGGGCATGGGCAGCAGCCCCCTGGGGTACCCACAAACTATTAGCACGAAAACAAGAAACGCCCCCAATACACCCGCAGGCAAGATTCCCGCAGGCAGGGAAAGAAGACAGGCAAAGGATCAGCGGCGGTGGCAAGCCCTCGGCAGACGACCTCCTAGCGACGGGGCGAGCTGCTGGAGAGATGGAGCCAAGTGGGGTGGCGATCTACCTCTGACCCCTCCGTGATCTACAGGTAGATTGCGATCTACCTGTTGGACATGCCTAACACAGTGGTTTGCCTTTGCCTTCTACAGTTTGCAGCATCCCAGTCTCCTCTGCTGTTCGCTTTCATGATCTAATAATCTCAAGCTGTTCCAGAGCAAGGTTGCTAGTGACCTGACCTAGGGTACTGTGCCCAGAGCAAGCGGTGTCCCCAATGATACCAAGTTTATAAATATCTACAATAAAATGGTGAAATAATCTAAAATGAGCAAATGCATTATAATATGCCAGCACTATTTTTGTATGTTCAACTTGTATTTGGTATGAAAATTCATGACTTAATCAGGTTTATAGGTTCCATGATGTTGAATAAAGCAGACACAAATATTTATGCACTAATTGCATGTATAAATGTTTAGAATAATGGCACACATCAGTGGTGTAGCTGTGATTGGGCCTAGGTGGGCACAGGCCCACCCAACAGAAACACAATATCTAATCATGTGACTTAGCAGGCTAGCCAGGAGTATTCAGCGCTGGCCAGATATGTTTAGTGGACAAATCAGACAGCATAAATAGCAGTCCTATCATTGTGTATTAACTTAACCAGCCAGCGCTGAATATTCACTTAGCCAGTTAAGTTAGAAGCAGTCAAAAAAACGAGAATATTTGGGCCCATATTCTATAAACGGCACCATAAGTTAGTGGCAGAAACTCTTGTGCACAGCTTGCCAGTTGGCAGCTGTTTCCTTCAGGAAGATATTCAACTATGGAGCTTGGGAATTCCCACCAGCTAACGTATCGTTTCTTTTCAAAGTTGAGGAGGAGGGGGAGGGCAGGACAGGGGTGGAGAGGACACCAATTTCCTTCTTCAGCCCATTTAAAATCTGCTCTCTGGCTACGCTAGTCACATAAAGGCACCAAATTCTGCGTTAGTGCTATTCTAAAATGAAGTGTATGTAACACAGTGTATATTTTACAGGTGGGTGTAGTGTGGGCAGGATATGTGCATGACTCACACTTATTTGTGCAACCTATAAAATGCTATCAATTATGCACCTAAATCCATAATTTAGTTGTGATTTCTATGGCTGGTATAATTGGTTACACCTATATTCTATGGGGCTCATAATTGAAAGAGAAAAACGTCCAAAAACTGGCCTAAGTCGGCACTTGGACGAACATTTTGCAAATACGTCAAAGTGCCGATAATGAAAACGGGTTTTGGATGTATTTCTAAATGACATAGGCCTTCATAGTGCCGCTGAACGACCAAAGCTAAACGGGGCATTTCAGGAGGAGTGTGGAGGGTGGGAGTTGGGCGGGACGTGAGTCGGCTTAGACTTAGTCGTACAGCATGTATAACCGAAAGTTATACACCCCCAAAACCCTTTTTTACTGGCATAAGGGCTATTGGGGTGGTAGATAAGTGGGTCTAGGGGATTCTGGATGTGGTTTGGTGGGGCTCACCGTAGCCTATAAGGGAGCTGTAGTGAGGAGAAGACATGGCACCCTTTTTGTGAAGTGCCCTGTAAGGTACCCCACTATTTAGGTGGCATATCTGGGTGTGCAGTCCATCACTTTGCAGACCCCTCCCACGTCCAACAGGGCTTGTTCTAGGCGTTTTGGACTTGGACGAAAAGTTGGATGAAAATGATCCAGCAGCTTGAACGATCAGATCGGCAGGATGTATAATTAGACAATTTTCAAAACGAAACGAAAAAAAACGAAAAAAAAGTTGGACTTATTTTCGAAAATGTGTCTTAAGCTGTTTTTTTACTTTGGACGACTTGTGAGTTGGACGTAAATGGACTTAGACGTCTCTTTCAATTATAGAGAAACATAGAAACATAGAGTATGACGGCAGAAAAGGGCCAGTGTCCCAACAAGTCTGCCCAATCAAGAACCCTCCCTCCCTTGAGAATCCATCTTTTAAGCATAACTCTGTAGCAACCCCATCTGTTTGTTCCTCTATGTGTATGCCTGACTTGTTAGGCACCTACTTGTAAAGGGTTACCATATTTTTCTCCGGGAAACCCTGGACACATGACCCCACCCTGTTCCGCCTCCAGCCCCTCACCATTCTGCCGCAGCCCCGCCCACTTCTGCCCCAAGCCCCAACCCCAGAAAGCCTCCTCTCTTCTTCCGGATGAGCTCCAGCTGAGGCTGGAGGGCCTGGACCATGTGCAGATGTGTGTTACATCATCTACACATGCTCAGAGGCCCTCCAAATGCGGCCAGAGCATGTCGGGATTTTCCAAAACCCAGACAAATGCCAGGATTTGGAAAGTCCATCTGGGAGCCCAGACAGTCCTCTAAAAAGAGGACATGGCCGGGTTTTACAAATGTCTGGAATTTTCAGTGGGAGTGGATGAATAGGCCTACTGGTTAAAGTAAGGGACTGAAGAGCCAGGAAAGCCAGGATTCAAATTCCACTGTAGTTCCTTTTGATCTTAGACAAGTCACTTAATTCTCCATTGTTTCTGGCACAAAATTAGATTGTAAGCTCTTTGGGGACAGGAAAATAGCCACGGTACACGAACATAGCCACTACTGAGAAAGATATGAGCTAAATGAACAATTGTTCTTCCTATGTGGACATAGAAGCTGAAAATTCTTACACACAGCCACAGCCCTAGCTGAATGGTGCTGGAGCAGAAAGCATGAGTGTTCTGCTGAAGTCTACAGATATTCTGCTGAATATCGCCAGCTACCCAAATCTGTATATTCAGCACTGCTGCTTCTACAATGCTAAATACACATAACTATCCCTCTCTGTATCTCTGCCCCATCAGATGGAAGGGAGAGGGCTAACAGCTCCCACTTTGCAATCAAGGAGCGTATATACAGTATATATATTTTTAAAATTTATTTATAGGGATCTTCTAGGGGTAAAGTCAAGACCCCCTTATTTCTGTTGGAGTGGGAAGTGTTACCAATCTCCTCATTGTTTTTGTTGGAGTGAGGTGCGGTGTTGAGTATGCTGAGCCGCTTTTGTCGTTTGGCACATTTTTTTGGATCTCCTACTGTAAATATTACCAAACACCATTGTGTTAAAATATAATTAAACACTTGGAAACAGCGGGAAAGCAAGCTTGTGAAAGAGAAGCGTGAGAGAGTGGGTAGTGATAGGATAGTGGGTTTGCTGTGATGGTAGGGGGAAGGTAGATGTGAGAATCTGTTGCAGTGTGTCCAAGAGAAGAATACAGTGGATATGTTTTTGTCTGCAAGAAAGAGAGGAATGTCATTAGTGTGGATATGTGACAAAGAAAAGCTGTGTGCATGTTTATCTCACAGAATGACATCATATGGGCATGCATGAGAGAGAGAGACAGGAGACACTTGCTTCAAAAGTATTTGTCTGTGCAACTCTGCCTCTAGGAAATAATTGTTCTTTATGCATTAGACAGAAAAGGCCATTTATGTCCGGGACAGCATTTAAAGAACTGACAGTGAGTGTGTTATTACAAGTCATTGAATATGATTTTGTCTAAAGGACGAAAGAATAAATGGCAGAAAAAAATGTGGCCTCTTACATACGGGACATACTGTGATGGTGCTAATACAGGAAGAGAAAGAAGAGAAGGAACAAAAAATAAAAAAACAGTCATAGATTCAGGGTACAGACAAGAGTGAGAGACTGATAATGAATGAGGAGAGAGAGGCCACAAATGAGGAATGAGACACACAAAAGTTTTACAATGTACAGTGAAATAGTGAGAAGATAAAAGCCGAGTTTTTGCATCCTGGGAAAAGTTAAAAAAAGATATGAACAAAAACATCATTTCTCGTAAGGAAAATACGAGTATACACTAGTTTGCAAACTGAGCATGCAAGAGAAGTCCTGGTGGCACACCACGAACTTCTGCATTTAAAGAAGCAGCGCAGGAATATAAGAAAATGATAATGAGGATGGAACTTCTCTCAGATAAGGAAAGGCTACGTGTTCCATAATTTTATTCTTTATAATAGGACCAGTAAGTGATGTCAGAGAGAGAGCTGAGGCCGGCGGGAGCAGCAGGTTCGATATACTGCTCGCTGCTGGCAATCATTTGAAGAAGTATGCCGAGGGAGGGGGGCAACAGGGAAGGAATGCAGGGGGTAGCCGCAGTAGAGAATAATGTAGGGGTGTGCATGGTGCAATCTTTCTGGGTGCCACCATCCCAGAAGCCTCCTTCCCTCGCTAAACTACTGCTTCTTGCCAAATGGGAGATAAACATACATATGACCTAGTGCAAGAGACTGAATAGCACCTTCTCACTGCTGGATTGCTGTCTGCATTTTAGTGTTACTGAGGTTTAATTAATTAAACCTTATCATATTAGAAACATTACATTACTATAAAAAGCTTAAAGATTATATGGTATATTGTGTGATATATTTAGTGTTTGCTTCTCAGCAAGCAATGAATCTAATTAAAACTCTAATTAAAAATCTCTTATTATCCTAATTAGAATAATTAATTATAAATGAAGAGCTGTTCTAGGGATGGATGGGAGTTGGGGGTGGGAATGAAGAGTAGACTAACTTTAAAACGGTTCATAGTCATTCACACGCGAGACTTTAGCGCGCCGACATTGCAGCGCCGACAATTCGGCGCAAGACACTAGCACGCCACCTAAAAAGTGACGCGGAGTATGAGTGGGAAACCCCCCCCCCCCCAGTTTACTTCATACTCTTCGCGCTGCCGTTAAGGGGGACTTGGGGTGGTTGGAACCCTCCATTATAGAGTAAACTTAACTTTTTCCCGATTTTTTAGGAAAAAGTTGTTTTCTCTATAATGTGGGGGGGGGGGGGTTGTACCACCCACACCTCCCCAAGGGAGCACAAACAGCCTGAAGTAAAGTGAGGGGGTTCCCCCCACACATACCTCCATCGGAGCTCTTTAAAAGTCACCTTTTTAGGCAGCGTGCTGGTGTCTTGCGCCGAATTGTCGGCGCTGCAATGTCAGCGTGCTGAAGTCTCGCGTGCTTTTGTCCCATTTAAAACTATGGAAACTAGCTAATAAAGTTTGCAGGGTTTTTTTTTTTTTTTTTAAATTCAAACTGTCTTTAGCAATAAACCTACATTTTTCTCTTTATCCCCAATCTTTAAATCAATAGAGCACAGAGCAAAGTTTTCACTTACCCAAAGAAATTTCCTCGTCTCTCAGAACTTCTCAGAAGGCGGAGAGGAGCAGCTCAGGAACTGGTTGGAAGGGCTTCAGCATCCCCGCCAGCCATTTGAAGAGGTGCTACAGTTCTGGAAGGCCTCTATTATATTTGGCCTTAACAAATAAATTCATCCAGCCAACACCAATAAACAATAACTCACAAATTATTTATGGTCTGGATCTTAACTCAATCTTTGCAATATTATGTTGTTTTTCAAGACGCCTCAGCCCCACCACTCCACCACAGAAAGTTATATTCAAATCGCGGGAAGCTTCTGGTGGAACTTCATCATTGGCTGTCTTTGATTTGCCACAAAAATATTTTTTTAAAACTTTTTAATTTTTCATTTACTCTTAATTATTCTTATATATAGATAATAAATATCTCAATTGCATTGGATTAGAAAGTGAAATCCTCCACGGATAATACTTATCTCAGCCAACCAAGGGAGCCAGACCCGACATGTTTCGCACGTATATCGTGCTTTTTCAAGGGTCTCCCGAGGTGCGCCGCCGTCATCCGACTCCAAAAATTTAAAGAGGAAAAGATGACGGCGGCGCACCTCGGGAGACCCTTGAAAAAGCACGATATACGTGCGAAACATGTCGGGTCTGGCTCCCTTGGTTGGCTGAGATAAGTATTATCCGTGGAGGATTTCACTTTCTAATCCAATGCAATTGAGATATTTATTACCTATATATAAGAATAATTAAGAGTAAATGAAAAATTAAAAAGTTTTAAAAAAATATTTTTGTGGCAAATCAAAGACAGCCAATGATGAAGTTCCACCAGAAGCTTCCCGCGATTTGAATATAACTTTCTGCGGTGGAGTGGTGGGGCTGAGGCGTCTTGAAAAACAACATAATATTGCAAAGATTGAGTTAAGATCCAGACCATAAATAATTTGTGAGTTACAGTTCTGGAAGGGGCACAGGGCCCCAAGGTTCCCTGTGGCTGTGCCACAGATTGCCACATATACTGTACACTCAAATATCCTTGCAAAGCTACAATCTAAGGGGATGATATTCAGCGTTATTAGCTGATCAAGAACGGCTCCAAGCCAGCTAAATAGTACATAGCTGGCTTGGAGCCATCTCCTGCTGAATATCAGTGGCTAGCCAGCTATATATGATCAGCAGGAGATGGACGGCTGGTGATTGACTATGCTGCGCAATAAAGCTGGTCACTGCTAATATTCAGTAGCTGACCAACTAAGTTGTTCCGCTAGGATTTAGACGGCCAGCCAATATCGGTTTAACCAGTTGATGTTTTGGCCGGCCCCCCCCCCCCAAAAAAAAAACCAGAAATTCAATGCTGATTGACAGGTACAGCATGGCATTGAATTTCCAGCTTCGTTGACAACCGTGGGGTATACCTGGCCATCTCCCGGGGTCGGAATATCGACCGGTAAATGTCGGCTCTGTGCAGTATCTGCAGGGCATGTCCCCAATTGCCCCATAGGCTTTGCATTTACGAGTGCTAATTGTTGCACCTAATGTACAGTACATGCAAAACTCACTACACTTTAGTCAAAAGGGTTCCATGCAGCTAAAGAACATCAGGGTCATTGGGTTGGGCCATCATACCACCAACATAAAGTCAAAAGTTGGCTACAAACAATTAGCACTGTTAAATGTTTTTCAACAGAGGGGGAGGGGGAATAGGCACATGCAAAAGTCTGCTGACCCTGCACTCAGCTGTTTTCTTGTACATGTGCCCTAGTATTCAGTTGCAAGGGGCTACAGGTGCCTGTAAATCCACAGATCTTACAATGCATTCTCTAGAGAGCAAAGCAGCATGCCTCCTTTCATCTTCATGCCCTGAAAATGAGCCGCACAGCTTTCAGTCAAGAAGGTCTCCTTCTTGTCTAGCACAGATCTTTCTTGCTCAAAGGAGCAGAGACCATCTGCTGCCAAGGCCGCCCTAAGTTTCCCCAGTCAAGATTTGTTTTAGGCCAGGCTTTTATCTTGGGCGTTAAGCAGAAGGGGCAAGTCTGGCAGTACACAAATTTTCCCAGGGTGATTGATTCAGCCAGGTTGACCAGATCGGTGCTAATTAGAGCACGCCGGTTCCCAATTTAAAACTTCAAGAGCCCAGTATGCTAAATGATGTGATTCATGGTTTAATTACAGCAGCGGCAGAATCAGATTTTCTATGTATTTGTTAAAAATATAAGCAGTTTCAACAAGGATTCACCTCTGTTTCTTATCAATTTTAAAATTCCCTATCCTTTCCCTTCGTTTCTTTCCTCTGTTTTTAATTTTTTTTAAAAAAAATTGTAATTTTCTTCCACACTTCTCTTTTGTTTTATTCCTCCTTCCCACCTTAGTATGTCTGTCTTTGTATTGTCTTTGCCCATTATTTATTTTTGATTTTAACTGTACAACGCTTTGAAATATATTGTAAAGCATTTTATCAAATTTTATAAACTATAATCAAAGCTAACCTTCTTAATAGCATTACTTGAAGGGTGGAAATCCAGTGAAGAAATATAAGGTTGGGACATCTTAAAACTTGCTTATGTCAACACATATGACTGGTTTAGAGAAGCAATGTTCGATATTCAGCTCGTATAGTATTAATACTTTGCTCACTTATCAGTGTCAACAAACTACAGATATAAATAGAAGTGAGAAAATATAAACCATCTGTAGCTTTAGCATAAGCCCTTTTAATAGGTCATCAGATGTGCTTTCCGCATTTGATCACTTTTAATCAAGGGAAGTGTATACCAAGCTTAGGCAACATTTTCATAAGTTTAATTACTTAGCACTCCTCATTGACCCAATTTTATATGTTTTATTTATGCTTTTTATTCATACGCTTTATTTCTGCAGTTTATATGTACTTATTTGCTGGTATTCTGGTCATTTATACATTTTTTTATACATAATTACTGTACCCCCCCTAAAGGGCACATATATATATGTGTATACCACTGATCCCCCAGTATTCCTATCTAAATAGAAACCAGCTAGACTTTAGCCCTGAGAACATCAGGAGCAGTTATTTCAGAATAAAACAGAGCCAGGAAAAAAAAATATACAAGCTATTTGCAGCAGGATTCACACTCCTTTTGCCCAATTTTCCCAAACCACTCCTCTTCCCCTGATGTGCCCAGTCTCCACCTAAACCCCCACCGCTGCCAGAAACCTTTCAGCTTATTTGTATTCACCTTATCATTCTCACCCTTACATATCGGAAAACAGAATCAGCCTCCAGCTGTTAAAGTCACAGAAGGGAATAATCAAAACAAATGTCTTGAGTTCATCTGGGGCCTAGTGCGCTAGTCACCCAAAGTGGCAGCATCCAAAGTCCATTCTCGAAAAATACATTCCCAAAATTTTTTCTGAAAATTGTCTACTTCTGTGTTTAGCTGTTTGATCATCTAGACCACTAGTACCTCTATCTTTATACTATATTCTCGTCCACAAAGCTGTCCAAATTCCAAATGCCTAGAACAAGACCTTTTGGACATGGGAGGGGCCAGAATTGTGATGGACTGGCCACCCAGACATGGCAACAGAGTAGTGGGGCACCTTACAGGGCACTGCTGTGAACTTCACAAAAAGGGTGCCACATAAACATCTCACCACAATTTCCTTGGGGGTATTTTGGTGGACCATGGTGAGGGACCAAGGATGGTTCGCTGAAAGCAAGAAACTGCCCCGTGGCTGGAAGCCTTCCTAATCCCGCAGAACACCTGTATAGTATGTGGCCCCTTTCGCTTCTTGCCTCGCTCACTACTCGGCTGGTAGGAGGAGGAAGCAGTGCCTTTAAATGCTTTCGTGTTTCTCAGCATGTACGGTCACTGATCCAAATGGTCATATTTTTATATATTTTTTTGAATCTGGACCACAAACCTTAAGAGGTTATTAACCTCACAGTGAGGTGTGCAACGTTCCAGAATGCGACCGCCAGCCACATAAGGCACAAGTTTTCCATAAAGAATCATTCTGGAACATTGCCCGCCTCACTGCTGTAACTTCACGCAAGCGTTTTCCTGCGTCTGTATGCAATTATGAGCTGGAGTGGAGAGGACAATCGTGTACAGACGCAGGAAAGCGCTTACGTGAGGTTACAGCAGTGAGGTGAACAATGTTCCAGAACGTAAGGTAACCATTGGAGGCAGTGCAACTTGTGCGTGTATCCAGTGCTGGAGGAGGTGAGAGCCGAAGGTGGCTGCGGACGCGACTGCTGGGCACTTAAGGCACAAGTTTTCAATAAAAAATCATTCTTTATAGTACTGAGGGCCTCAAGACAGTTGGTCAAAAATCTTGTCTCTTGCAGTTGATACTTTGATAGTTTTTCACTTTTTGCATGTTGCACTGCTTTCAGCTGTGTATAGCTAAAATTATCAGAAGCAATTAAGCCTTAATTTATAAATCTTTCCTTAATTATTAAGGAAAGATTTATAAACTATAATGGTTATAGTTTATAAATTTTCTTTGATTGCTTCTGATAATATCAGATAACAGATAATCCACATTTTGGATTTGTAGGTACTTACCTCATGCAAACTTGTCATTTCTTTAATAAGAAATTAACTATTTTTTTCTGCGGCCCTCCAAGTACCTAGAAATCCAAAATGTGGCCCTGCAAAGGGTTTGAGTTTGAGACCGCTGGTCTAAGCAGTCTCGTCAAACTTTTGATTATCCCTGCAGCACGACTAAGTCTAGGTCGGCCCACAACCACCCACATCCTGCCCTAACCACACTTCCAAAAACACCCCTTTTTGCTCTGCGGGATTCAGATGCCTAAAAAGTCTCTGGATATATCTAAAAACCCGTTTTGATTATTGGCATTTGGACGACCTGTCTTTTTGATCATCCAAGCGCCGACTTGGGTGGGTTTTTAGAAGTATTTCTGTTTCGATTATGAGCCCCAGTATTTTGCTGACCGCCACCAGTATCAAACCCAGAAATTCAATACCAGACCATGTCCGGGCACTGGCATTGAATTTCCAGGTTTATGGAGACAGCTAACACATACCTGGTTAAGTGCAAGATTCAGCACTTAACTAGCTATAGGCTACCACATAAAGGGTGTCTTTTACAAAGCCATATTAGCAATGTTGCCACGTAAATGCACCAAAGCCCATAGGAATTGAATTGGCTTTGGTGCATTTGCCACGGCAGCATCACTAACACGGCTTTGTAAAAGAGGCCCAAAGATACTGACTTTTAAGCAGTCCTATTTATGCAGTTAACCTGGCTGGTTAAGTTCTGAATATCAGCATTTAACCAGTCAAGTTCCAACTCCAACCCTGGAATACCCCCCAAATAATCGTTTTTTAATTTGGCATTAACCACTAATTTTCAACAGCACTAATTGATTAAATGCCACTGGAAATTAGTAGTTAGTCCCAAACAGGCAATTTACATAGCTAGGAGTCATTTCTGGCCATTTGTTTGGATATATTGATCTGACAGAAACTATTTCATTCCCTCTATTTCTCTCCATGGTGAAGGCCCTCGAGGCACCCCAAAAAGCAACCATGTCCAGTATAGCCAGCTTGACCAACAGCTTGAGGGGAATTGTTTCTACCAAACGGGCAGCAGTTATACTGCCAGTCTGTGCCAATATCTCTTCTAATTCCCTTAGCTTTCCACTGTGGGCTGCTAGTGACACCATTCTTCCTGCATGTAGCATATCCAAAGATGATGCTGCCCCCACTGAATTAAACTCTTCCAGGGTCATATGGGAATTCAGGAAAGTCTACTTGGAGATACTCCCAAGCTCCTCCTGCTGCTGCTCTGAGAGAACCCATCGGAGACCCGAAGGTGGAGAAGTAGAAGGTCCTACCAAGGCTCAATGAAACCTCGCTGTCCAAGTTGGGCTCCTTCATATGCCCAGCAGCAGATTCACCCAATGTAGCTGTATTAACTGTTTGATGTGGTGAGGAAGTAGTAGGGGTAACAGGAAGGTTAAACCCTCTGCTTCCCTTTGTTTAGGCATGAATTTAAGTTAAAAAGAAAAAACTTGAAGAAAATAAACTTTCTTCAGTATGCCCTACTCTGACGCCATCTTGGTTCTCCTACCAACCATGATGTAATTTGATTTTTTTTCAGTGACTGTATTATGCTATGACCCTTGTAAAATAGCACTTTATTTTATTGTTCCTCACCTTAAACTCTCTAGGGTGTAGGCATAATATAAATTATGCTTTATATTAAATTAATTTCAAATCACCACATATGCAGATGTAGAGCTATATTTGCCAGTTGGAATGGAATAGCGGGACAGTCTAAAGAAGATTAATGATGGATTAGAGGGGTTAAATGTTATCAAATCAGAGGTGCTTTGGGTAAGGAATGTGCAGACTGGTAAGGACTTAGTTATTCAAACCCATACCAGTCAAGGCATCAGCTTGAAATCTGAGGGTTGATTAGATTCTCCACCAGCCCTTGATGTACAAATCTCCAAATTAGATCAGGTGTTTTATTTTGTCAACTAGGATTGATCAGACAGCTAATTCAGGCTTTGGTCCTGATGAGAATTGATTATGGGATACAGTATATATGGAATAGCAAAAAAAAAAAAAAAACCCCATTGAAACAGATAAAGTTCTTGCAACCTTCCTGTGCTAACAGGATTGTGGTCAAGGTGCAGTATTAGCCTAGTGGGGCTAGAGCTTCATTGGCTTCCAATTGAGCAACAATGTTAGTTTAAGATATTAAAGCTTTTGTTTAAAGCTACAAGGAATGAGATGGGTCCAATCCTCACTATTTGATTGCCCCCCACCCCCCACCCCCCATGTATCTGAACGCAATCTTTGTTCAACTCAGGGTAATGTTTTAGTAGTCACGATTTTGAGGGAACTTCATTTACAATGAAGCTACAATCTTTTCAGTAATAGACACGATATTATAGACTAAGCTTCCTGCTATCTTCTATAGGGCTGGTGGTAGAATCAGTTAACACCCCCCCCTCCCCGGAGAGCTCAGTCAGAATACCTCCCTCCTTGATAACTCTTTCCTCAAATTCCCCCATATTCTACATGAATTCTATTTTGGCACTAAATTACTGTCAGGGGGGTCAAGTGATGCCATTTTGATTCCAGGAGCCAATGGAGCAACAGCGACTGTGTTGGGTGGTGTGGATTGTTTATGATCTGCACTGGCTCTTTTGAGATGCATTAGTAGCCTGATGCTCACATGGAGGATTAGGCAATGCTAACTCAAAGCTTGCGCTTTCTTGATGTGAACAGCATAGTATGAGAGATTAAGTACAAGATATACTATTCAATTTGCATACTAATGAGATGTTTTGCAAGAACAGTACTTGCATGCTTCCCACCTCGCTATTGTTTACCATGCACTATGCTAAACAAAAGTGTGTTATGGGCAAATGATGCAGGGTTTAATATGTGTTATTTGTCCAAAAACCTACATTATTTCCTTAATACACATTAGTAACTACAGTTCTAAGTATATTATATAAGGTGTTATAAGCACTTGTAAGAACATACTTAAGGGGTAATTTCATAAGAGATGAAAATGTGTATGTGCTCAAATAGTTCTTGTAAGATTGCCTGGGCGTATATACCTGCAGAAAACTGGCACACAGGCAGGAAGACCCATTTTATGCAGGTTGTTGAGATTGGAATTGAGACGTCCAGGTTAGGGACATGCTTAATACTCCCTGTATTTTACAAAAGGCTCAACAAACATGGAGCCTTCTGAAAAATAATCACTCCAAAAATATACATCCAATACTTAACCCAGCACTACATACAGCAATAATTCAATCCCCAAATATACTCAAAATTGGAGAAAATAGGGGTGTTCTCAAAAACATGCAGCTCCCACATAGACAAACCCGTCTCAATGTATACTCATTAAGACAGGAAGACACATCCTCGATCAAAAAACTCCAAAGATAAGTGTAAAACGTATTCTGCTTAATTCAATTACTAGAACATTCATAATTATAAAAAAATGATCACACTTATATGCTTATTAAGTAGTCTTCATAGTGCTGGGCAATAGAAGCAGGAAAAACCCACAAAGTGGAGCATGAGCACAGTGCAGAGTGGCTACTGAATCCTCGCCGCCCACACGCTATTACCACGATTTCCAACAGGGCTCCCTGTTTCGCAAAAAGCTTCATCAGGGAAATGAGCGTTAATTATCCAGCTTCAATGCATACGAGGATCAGTGGTGCAGTAAGGGGGGCAATGCGGCAGACTGCCCTAGATGCTTTGTCAGTAGGGGTGCCGGCACCACTCTGCCCCATTGCCCCCCTTACTACACCACTGATCCTCGTATGCATTGAAGCTGGATAATTAACGCTAATTTCCCTGATGAAGCTTTTTTGCGAAACAGGGAGCCCTGTTGGAAATTGTGGTAATAGCGTGTGGGCGGCGAGGATTCAGTAGCCACTCTATAGATCTTCACTAGTGTGAGAAACTTCTGCCTGTTGCTTGCACCAGCCTGGTTCTCTTCTGAATCACTAACGGGTTATGGGGCCAGGAAGGAGGGAAGGGAGAATGCAAGTATAGAGTAAGGGGCGGGAAAGAGTTGGGGAGGGTACGAGGGGTGCCACCGCCCCGGGCCCCTCTTACCCTTACTACGCTACTGACAAGGATGGATCTTAAGGCTTTTTAGGTAGTTTTTAAGATATGAGATTTATATTTACACAAAAACAAGCTTAACTATTCTTTGAGTGAACATAGAATATAGTTGGCCTGTGAATAACCCCCCTCCCCCCCTTTATGAAGCCACGTTAGCATTTTTTTTTATTGCCGGCCACGGCAGTAAAAGCTCCAATGCTCATAGAATTCTGGCTGCCAATAAAAAACGCTAAGATGGCTTCGTAAAAGGAGGGAAAAGTTCCTGACGGAATAAAATTTTTGAATCAAACATTTGCCTAGCATTTTTGAAGATTGATTATTGAGAGGATAGTCTCCCAGAACAAGTGCTGCAAAGTATGGCCATGTCAAGAGACTAAAACAGGAGAACTACCTCCACAGGATGAAGATCCACACAAACACAGTCAAGTTTCAAGTTTATCAAAATTTTGATATACCGCCTTATTGGGATTCAAAGCGGTTTTACAGAAATTAAAATTCTAAAAAAAATACAGGACAGTGGGCAGTAAACAAAGACAAATGAATATACATGACATACTGGAAGGGGAGGAACTACAATGTTTGGATAGAAAAGAACAAAAATCGGGGAAAATGAAATAGCAAGGTCAGGGTGGCCAAGCTAGCATAAAATAAAAAATAAAAACGTCCTTAAAAGGACGATCAAACTTCAAAAGAATCTTTGAAAAGAAATGTTTTAAGACTGGATTTAAATTTATCTCTTTAAGTGGCTGGGAGCTGAGTTCCAAAGTGAGGAGGCCATAACTGAGAAGATATTGGTTCTCATAGTATTGATATGCTTCAACGAGGGTATTGAAAGCAGATTTTGGTTAGAGGATCGGAGGGAATGCTGAGAAGAGTGCGAAATTAAGAGTCTCTTTAAAAATTCGGGCTGACCTAGAACTCTAGTTTTAAATGTCAACAGTGAAGATGGCCAAAAAGTGTTGCTACTTTATTATTCAAACTCAACGGACTCGACACAAACATATTTTGACCCAATGGCCTGCATCAGGAGTCTTACAGAAAAAATGCCATATCACTTGTTGTATGTAATTTCATACAATGGAACGTGCAGTGTATGAAATTATGTGCAACAAGCGATATGGAAAGACAGCTCTCAGTGACCTTTGTTCTGTTTGTGTCAAAACATTTTAAACCAAATCTTTCAACCAGATTCCAAGATTTATAATATTTATGATATTAATCTTCTTTCACCATCTTCCAGTTTTCATATATTACATCAATCATGCCAAAGACCTCAGAAACACCCCTCCTCCGTCCCATTATAGGTAAAAAATTTTCGGGGAGGATCAAGTGTTATCTCCTCACTGGTCCATGCTCAATTTTCTATTATATTACTAAGTTTACACACTTTTATTAAACTTTTTATCTTCAATTATATTGTACTTATCTTAATTGGTGATTAAGCGGTTGGACCCGACATGTTTCGCTTCCGCTTTGTCAGGGATCCACACTATGAAAAATCATACCACAATGATTAAAACTTTAAAAATATCTTTCAATCACTATAGTACAACCTCCTCTGCCTTACTCCAATAATTATTCCTTACCATAGCCACTATCATCCATTCCGCATAACAACTGCTTAGCAAGATGGCGTCGTCGTCTATATTCATTGATAGACCAACCCCCCTCTGTTTCTTACTTTAGCCTATCACCAAGGACATCCGCCTCCTACCCCCAAAGACGCTGCGTCATGTTTCAACAGCATCATATGCTTTACCATCGGGGCTTGTATCATCTCGTTGTTTGTGGAATATTTAAATTCGGTAGATGTCCAGATTAAATTAACTCTCTCATATCACCAACAACAGATCAAATTTTTAGATCTTACAGTTATGAAGATGGCATATGATGCTGTTGAAACATACAGTATCGGAGCTGAAATGGCGGGTGATTGATAGCATACAAGAAGGGAAGGTGGAAGGTAATATTGAAGAAGCTTTAAACGTAAAGGAACAGCGTTGGATCCATCGACTCAGTACAGTGAAGCCGAATGGATTAAACGCCGAGATAGAATGGGCTACAGTCTTCTGACTTCCCCAATAGGATCGATGAAACTCATGAAGTTGATGATGTCAACACGCAGGATGCAGCATCTTTGGAGGTAGGAGGCGGACGTCCTTGGTGATAGGCTAAAGTAAGAAAGAGAGGGGGGTTGGTCTATCAATGAATATAGTATAAATAATGGCCCCAAAAGACGACGACGCCATCTTGCTAAGCAGTTGTTATGCGGAATGGATGATAGCGGCTATGGTAAGGAATAATTAGTGGAGTAAGGCAGAGGAGGTTGTACTATAGTGATTGAAAGATATTTTTAAAGTTTTAATCATTGTGGTATGATTTTTCATAGTGTGGATCCCTGACGAAGCGGAAGCGAAACATGTCGGGTCCAACCGCTTAATCACCAATTAAGATAAGTACAACATAATTGAAGATAAAAAGTTTAATAAAAGCGTGTAAACTTAGTAATTTAATAGAAAATTGAGCCTGGACCAGTGAGGAGGTAACACCTGATCCTCCTCGAAAATTTTTTGCCTATAACGGGACGGAGGAGGGGTGTTTCTGAGGTCTTTGGCATGATTGATGTAATATATGAAAACTGGAAGATGGTGAAAGAAGATTAATATCATAAATATTATAAATCTTGGAATCTGATTGAAAGATTTGGATTATAGTTCCAGGATATGAATATTTGCCTTAGATTGATGTTAAAACATTTTAAACGGCATCTTTTCTGTAAGAATCCTGATGCAGGTCACAGAACCAAAACACATTTGTGTCGCATCATGTCAGGGATCCTAAATATTATGAGCTAAGCACATGTAACAATTTTTTAAGCTCTTTACTTGAAAAGCAGAATGACTGTGTGGTGATGTTTTATGAACTTTTGAACTACTTTATTAATTTAAACATTTGTTTGACACATTTGGACACTTTTTAAAATTATGCAAGGTTTATAACCATCGAGACGTTATGTCCATGATAGGGGATGAGTTTCAGTTAGTCTCAAATAATATCAGCACAATTTGAATTTCTTTTGAATTAAAATCTCTGGGGTTTGTTGTGAATGCACATTTGCACTTGTGTGCTTTTCCAGCCTAGGCCAGATAAAATATTTTCCTTTTGGACCAATTTCTTAAAACATTTTCCAAATGTTTTCCAGTACCCAAATACTGCAACACAATCTGCCTGATAATCGGTGCTATTTAACTGGCCAGGAACAGCTTGTGCCTGGTTAAATAGTGCTAATTCAGCTAAGTGCTAATGTTCCGTGCAAGATGGCTGCTGAATGTTAACACTTAGCAGCAGCATATAGCCAGCTATGTCACATGACTTAGCTGGTTATGTGTGAAATTTAAAGTGCTAGTCAGCTAATTTTATTGGTCAAATTGGGCTGCTTAAATAGCTGGTCTATCTTCGCCAGCACTTAGAAACATGATGGCAGATAAAGGCCAAATGGCCCATCTAGTCTGCCCATCCAGTAACCATTATCTCTTTCTCTCTCCAAGAAATCCCACGTGCCTATCCTGGGCCCTTTTGAATTCAGACATAGTCTCTGTCTCCACCACTCTTCTGGGAGACTGTTCCATGCATCTACTAAGGGCTCCTTTTATAAAGCTGCGCTAGCGGTTTTATCGCACGCATCGGATTAATGAGCACTATAGCGTGCGCTAGGCGGAAATCTACTGCCTGCTCAAAAGGAGGCATAGCGGCTAGCACACGCGGCAATTTAGCACGTGCTATTCCGCTCGTTAAGGCCCTAGCCCGGCTTTGTAAAAGGAGCCCTAAGTTTCTAGAAGCCAAAAATAGACCAGATATTCAATGCCAATCACCAGAAATGGCCCAGAATTGAATATCTGGGCTCAGCATCAGAGTCAGTAAGGCTAGCTAACAGTCTGAATATTTATTTATTCCATTTTCTATTCCAATCTCCCAGGGAAGCTCAAAATGGTTTGCATGAATTTTTTCAGGTACACAAGCATTTTCCCCTGTCTGTCCTGGTGGACTCACAATCTATCTAATGTACCCTTGGACA
The DNA here is from genome assembly GCF_902459505.1 of Geotrypetes seraphini. Taxonomy (NCBI): domain Eukaryota; kingdom Metazoa; phylum Chordata; class Amphibia; order Gymnophiona; family Dermophiidae; genus Geotrypetes; species Geotrypetes seraphini. Next base: position 312,690,394 of record NC_047084.1, on the reverse strand, counting down.
ATGAGAGGATTAAGTGACTTGCCCAGGGTTACAAGGAGAAGCGTGGGTTTGAACCCACAACCTCGGGGTGCTGAGGCTGTGGCTTTAACCACTGCATCACACTTTCCCCCTTATCAGGCCCAGTATGCCATGTCCTTGTTAGCAGCCTTCAATGAGTGCAGGCCAAAGATGACAACAGGCCTCACTTGACCCCAAGAGATACCTTCCTGGGCAGATGACGCTTAAATTCCTTCAGCTGGTAAAAGACTTTTATCCTTTATCGTGAAACTCTCTTTCCAGCAATCTGCCTTGACGGACCCTTGGGGCTGTTCCTGACATGACAAGTGTTTTTACAGCTTGTGCCAATGCTGTTAATCTGGAAATCCTGTATGGTTTAAACCATGCTCGAGCCAGGGTTGCCAGAGACCTCTGACATGTTGTCATGATTCTAAAGATTTGCTGCAACTCACATGAACTTTGGAAACCAAATCCTTCATTAAACTCACTTAAACGGTTTCCAATTAGATTGCAAAATGTATTCAGTCTCTCACTCTGAGACCTGCACTAACAGCAATTAAAGATGAATTCACAACATAATTCACAGCAGGCAACGTCATCAAAAACATGTTATTTTTCTGAAACTTTTCCTGCCTTTCCTTTTGTTATATGGCATAACTTCACCTGATGAGTATAAGCAACACCGGGAAGTTTGACATTTCTGTACAGTATATACAATACAGTATATAATATACAGTATATTTCTGGCAATATATACAATACAGTACATAAACACAGGGCATGCTCACTTCTGGTGGTATTTTATAAAAGGATCTGACGACAGTCTTTCAAAAAATACATAAAGATGTAAGACATGCAATAGCGGCAGACAGTTTACAAGTCTACATGTGGGAAAATTCAACAGAAGAAATGCAACAACTTACACATGTCAGCACTTATACGTGATTGTGATACATTTTGCAAATATATGTACAAATGTTGTTAATTAACTATAAAGAATATAAGAGTCATCTTCCTAGGTCCATCTAGTCCAGCATCCTGTTTCAAACAGTGGCCAATCCAGGTTACAAGTACCTAGCAGAGTCCCACAAATTTGCAAGATTCCATTCTAGGTAACCCCAGGGATAAGCAGCGCTTTCCCACCAGTAGCCCTTGCTGTATTCCACTATTCACTGAACAATTCTATTTACTTTTTAAGTAAAAATTTAACTAAAAATTTATAGGCTGGTAGTTATTCAACTTATGTTGCATTTAATGATACTGAACTGTCTTCTCTATAGGACACATTAAGGGCAAGGAGTAAAAACAGCCAGATCAAGCAGCACAAATCCGGCACTGATTGCAGCAGCAGTAGCAGCAGAAGCTAAACGGCAAAAGATAAGTGTTATTCCCCGCTGAAAGTCTGTAAAACAATGTGCTATGTTACTGAATTGAGTAACTGGGTTAATTGAACAGAACTATTAAATCTTGAATCCCAGTGAAAGCGTGGGAATTAAACAAAAGGGTTTTATGAGCCAGTGAAGCAACTTCCCTTTCAAGCACGGCCACAAGATTTGCTCTGGTGGTGTGCGGGGATCTGAGGCTTTTTCCCCTTGTACCAAAACAGTCCGGGTAAGCGCAGTCTATAGTTAAAAAGTAAATAGAATTGTTCAGTGACTAGTGGAATACAGCAAGGGTTACTGGTAAGATAGATTGAAGATTTTACCTTGCATAGTGAGTTATTGATAAGCAGCACTTTTCCCAGGTCTATCTTTTAAAAAAAAAAAATAATAATAATCTTTATTAAATTTTCCAATTACAATTGTGCATACAAATAATGCATGTACATATATTACAAGAAAAGCACAATAAACTTACATATAGTAATATGAAATTATTTTCCCCCACCCTCCCACCTATTAATCAAGAAAATAAATACCCACAAGAAACTATCTAAAAATTCCCCAAAACAATTCCAGTACAAACCCCTCCCCCCTCCCTCCCACCCTGGTCTATCTTAATAATGGTTCATGGTGGTTAGTCATGTACATCTAGATTATTTTAACACATTATAATACAATAAACTTGGATTTTAACACATTATAATATGAGTTGCCACGGGTCTCAATTTAGGCTCTTCAAGTAGCCCAGAATGCTTATGGGAGCTTCTCAATTTTTGCCATATAACTTACATCCTACAAGAGCATCACTAATTGCCAGTAGCTTGGCATATTCAGTTTAAGGTTCAAGACTCTAATGATGCTCCTTGATCTACTGCTTCATGTCAAAAGATTTATCATCCTAAGAAATCATGGAGATCTCGGAGCAAATGTTTGTTTGATGTCCCCTCTTTTCATCAGGTTCATTTGCAAGAATATCAAGCCCATCTGTTTTTTTATTGCAGGACCTATGCTGTGGCATGACCTTCCATTAGAATTAATTCAAATAACGTCTTTGCTCACATTCAGAAAATTACTGAAGTCTTATTTATTAAAGTAGGCACTTGCTTGATTTAAAGATGGTCTAGAGGGCGTATTGTAGATCCAAACAATTTCCATAGAAAGTATTTTATAAGTAATTTTATTTTATATTTTATTGTTTGTTTTGAATTTCATGTATGTTTAGAAAAAAAAAATAGAAAAATAAAGGCAGATAAAGACCATATGGCCTATCTAGTCTGCCTCTCCATGCCATCTACGATCCTGTCCTATCCTTTACAGATCCAAGCTTTCTTGTTTGGTTGGAACTTGCTGAGATTGTTTAGATAATGAGGGATATACATTTTATAAATTAATTAATTTTATAAATTTAATTAATTATAGGAACTTTTCCTCCAGGAATTTGTCCAAACCCTTTATAAACCATCTACATTAACTGCTTATACAACTTGCTCCGGCAATCAGTTCGAAAGTTTAACTATACACTGAAAAAAAAAAAAAATTGGGGATAATATTCAACCAATGGAGGTAAACAGCTTGCAAGTTGCACCCAGCCATGAGCTGAACTAACCTCAGATATTTAATGCTGGGGCATACGCAGTTCCCAGCATTGAATATCCACACCCCATTTAACTGTATCCCGCACCCCTTGGGAGTGTAGGCACTACCTGGTAAAAATGGCTGATTTAGGGCTCCGTTTACGAAGGTGCGCTAGTGTTTTTAGTGCACGCACCGGATTAGAGTGTGCTATAGCGCATGCTAGCTGAAAAACTACTGCCTGCTCAAGAGGAGGCGGTAGCGTCTAGTGCGCGCAGCATTTTAACGTGCGCTATTCCACGCGTTAAGGCCCTAACGCGCCTTCGTAAAAGGAGCCCCTAGAGTTACTAACACCGGAATTAAACAATGGCAATCTTTTTTTACTTTGTCTTATTTTTTGTACTTAGCTTTGTACTGGACTAAATATATGTGCAAATTTAGGAAGAAAATGCACCCTCTTTCTGAAATAGTATGCCTTCTTTCCATATAGCCAGAATATGTCCAGATGTGTTTGAATGTTAAGTTTCCTAAAAACCTGACGCCTCAGCCCCACCACTCCTCCGCGTTGTTTGATTCAAAAAGTGGGAAGTTTTAATGTGGGAGCCTCATCATCGGCTGTCTGGTTTATTACAGTTTTACTTGCTATTTTTATTTTTTGCTGTTCGTTTATTTTACTATACGTTTATAAAGAATCAGTGTTTGAAAACTTCAATTTAAGCTCATAGTGTAAACTTTAAGAGTTATTTATATACTCATCTTTAAGCTCATAGTGTGAACTTTAAGAGTTCTTTATATACCAGACAGCCGATGATGAGGCTCCCACATTAAAACTTCCCGCTTTTTGAATCAAACAACGCGGAGGAGTGGTGGGGCTGAGGCGTCAGGTTTTTAGGAAACTTAACATTCAAACACATCTGGACATATTCTGGCAACATTATATATTATCGGTCTGGGCTATACCATACATTTATCTTTCAGCCACTTGATTTAGAAACTTCTTTCCATATAGTGCATGCTATTTCCAAAGAGTGCGCACTATGAACAGAAACTGAAAAGAGCAACACAATGTCCAAGCAAAAACAAATAAAATGAAAACTGCTGTAAACAACACAGGAAGGCTACTAAAATGGTCGGTGGTCTTCGTCATAAGGCATATAGGGACTGACTTAATGATCTCAATATGTATACTTTGGAGGAAAAGCGGATATGATAGAAACATTTGAATACCTACATGGCATAAATGCACATGAGGCAATTCTCTTTCATAAGAACATAAGAATTACCATACTGGGAGAGACCGAAGGTCCATCAAGCCCAGTATCCTGTTTCCAATAGTGGCCAACCCAGGTCCCAAGCACCAAGCTAGTAATAAAACAGATTTTATGCTGCTTATCCTAGGAATAAGCAGAGGATTTCCCCGTCATCTCAATAATGGCCTATATGGACTTCTCTTTTAGAAAATTATCCAAACCTTTTTTAAACCCCGCTAAGCTAACTGATTTCAACACATTCTCCAGCAACAAATTCCAGAGTTTAATTACACCTTGTGTGAAGAAATATTTTCTCTGATTTGTTTTAAATCTACTATTTAGTAGCTTCATTGCATGCCCCCTAGGTCCTAGTATTTTTGGAAAGAGTAAACAAGCAACTCACATCTACCTGCTCCACTCAGTATTTCATAGACCTCTATCATATCATCCCTGAGCCATCTCTTCTTCATTTGAAAGGAAGCTCCAGAATGAGAAGGCATAGGATGAATTTAAGAGGTGATTGGCTCAGGATTAATCTAAGAAAATACTTTTTTATAGAGAGGGTGGTAGACGTGTAGAATAATCTCCCAGTAAAGATGGTGGAGACAAAGACTGTGTCTGAATTCACAAAGGCTTGGGACAGACGCATGGGACCTTTTAGGGAGAGGAGGAGATAGTGGTTGCTGCAGATGGGCAGACTGGATGGGCCGTTTGGCCTTCATTTTTCCATGTTCTAAGAGAAATTATATACCACAAACATTTTCTGGCTGTCCATTCCTAATAATAAATTTACAATAATGCTAATGTGCCCATATCCAAAATATGGACTCCCACATCTCTGTGACATTGCCAGATAATACTCTGCCAGCAATGACTCACCACAAAAACCAGGTCAACATAAGACATACATAGCCTGCAGTTAGATCTGACTAGATGAGCACTTTAATTTATGCTAGGACTTCTAGTGGCATGCCAGACAGACCCAGCTACTAATAATGTTTTTCACTCTCTCCATCATTTTGCAATTAAGATTCCTTTGTGCTTTTCCAGTATCTGTGGGGTATGTGCACATACGTGTTTTGTTTTTCTCATTTTTTAATTTGTTTCTCTTATTTTTGTTTCCGTTGATGTTTGTTTCATTTCAGCCCAGCAAACAAAATATGAAAATGAATGGAAAAGGTTGTCTTTGAACAGTTGCTTTCTCATACACACACAGTTCTGGCTCTGCACCCCTATCAGTCAGGTTTAAGAACAGGGCTTAGCATTGAAATCATTTTGGTGTCATTGTTGAGTGAAGTTCAAGCTAAACTTGACAAGTGCCATAGTGGGCTCATGATTTCACTTGACCTCACGGAGGCATTTGATACATATAATAAATCATTCTTTGCTTTTACAAAGGTTGAAAGGCCTCTGGATAGCGGGTGCAGATTTATAATGGTTTACTTCTTTTTGCAAAATCTTTTTTTTTTTCATTATCAACTGCATCCTTGAGATCATATGAAATTTTGAGGGGTTCCACAAGATTCCGTCTTCTTATCACTTTGATCCAGAGCTTTGAGTTGATATGCAAACTTTAACATTAGTAAAATAAATCATTTTTTCTAGGTGCAAACTCCCCCCACCCCACCCCACCCCTTTTACTAAGCCGTGGTAGAGTTTTCTACCATGGCCAGAGCGCTAAATGCTCCGATGCTGCTCCAATTCCTATGAGCCTAAGGGGCTGATTCCACAAACGTGCATCCTGATTTTAGGCAGCGGTAGACATCCTACTGCCTTCTCACAGCAAACTGGGACTCATGTTTTTTAAAAAAAATGCAAGCAGGGAAAGATACCTACATTGTAGGCATATATCACGCGCCTACAGAGACGCACAGAGATGCTTACGGATGCCCAAGGCGTGGTGTGGGCATGATCTCCACCAGAAGTGGCCTTGGGCATCTATAAGCATCCCTATATGTATCCATAGGTACGAGACAGATGCCTTAAATATAGGCCTGTAAAATGCTGGCCTACCGGGCGGTATCACTTTAAGCTAAATCTAAGTGACAGTCTGATGGCTTTTAAAATTTAGCAGAAAAATAAGTTAAAAATTAAGTTAAAAAGTAATTACAAAAAATTCACAAAATAATAAAGGTTGGACCGACGAAGAGTTTTATAGTCAGAATATGTATTATATACTGTGAGTCCTTAAAACAAAACCAGTGTAGACAATTTCAATACATGATATGATTGAAGACACAACTGAGGCACATATTTATTCAATTATAAGGCCTACATTTAAGACATCTGTTAGTAAAATAGATGCAATTCTCTACAGGATGCCGATCCGAGACTGACACATGATTGGCAGTCGCTTCTTAGGCAGCCACCAAGATCCTTTAAAGAATCATCCCCTAAATGGCCAGAGCAAGGTCAATTGATAGTTTTTTTCATATCAGGCAGCATTATGGGGCAAAGGTCTAGAACAATTGTTTCTGCTTACTGATACTTATGGGAAATTTAGGAGATATCTAAAAACATCTGTTTTTGAAGTAACTTAGGTAGCTGATTTGTAGAATTTTATCATGCAATAATCAGATCTTTTTAGGGTTTTTTTAGTTTTTGGCTTTTACCTTTTTAGTTTTATTCAATTTGTTGTATTTTTCACTATTGTAAATCGCATAGAACTTTACGGCCTTGCGGCATATAAACTGTTATTATTATTATCATATCATATTCAAATGGGAAGAAAAATATATTAATTTTTACAATTATTTCATTCTCAGTAAAGGCAAAAAAAAAATAGATTTTACTTTTTTTTTTCTAGAACAATTTGCTAAAGCATCTTTGGATGTTGGTAATTTTGCAGAAGCACTTACACCAACATGTCATCTAGTGTCATTTTGATTACTTCAAACACCAGCACAATCTGACAAACGCCCCAATTAATAATGAAAATGATTTATCCGTGGGTCATTTTTTAGTTGATATTTTATTGCTGCACTAGACTCAAAGTTGACCTTGTAGTCTAAAGAACAGCCCTGTAAGAAGCTCTGATGTCTGGGAGAGAACGAAAGGGAAGAATCCCAGTTATCTGAGCTGGTTGATGAACTTTAACAGCTGAGGCTATGATGTTCTGATCCCTCTCTGCCTCAGAGACACACTGATCTTCACCACCCAGAAGAAACAGACAAGAGAGACTGAAAGGCCAGCAACTTCCTTGGAGAGCTAGGCATTTATTCTCTGTTCCAAGAATCCCCATTGCTGATTGTACCTGTTTTAAGAGGTTCTTCTCTTTAGACACTTAGGAAGTCTTAAATAAGAAATTTGCATTTAGGTGGAACACGGGGTTTCATTGGGGGAAAGTGTAATGATAAAGAGAACAAAATGAAAGGCCTGTACATTAAAATACATACTATAAAAGTTTTATTGCATGCACCAAAAACATTTTAGCATGCTTGGGCGATAATTATATAGACTAAGCTCTTACATTTACAGTATATACCAATTGCATACATACATAAATGTTCAGAATACTAGCATTCCACCTAAGCACTATTCTATAAATATGTATAAATAAAAATAAGTAGAGCAGAGCTTCCCAAACTGTGGGTCGGAACTCCATATGAGGTCATAAAACCTAAGTTTAGGGTCATAATCTATTGTGCTGCACTTCAGAGGGTCATACATTTTTATTTGGCTGCAAACATGCGGTCCAATCCAATCCTTAGATTTATATACCAAATCATCCCTAAAATAGGGCTTGACTCGTTTTACAGATTAGATACTCAAAACATGGATGGCTACCAGTACTAGTAGAGGATTACAGAATTAAAACATCATTATTTAAGATCATCTAGTTTCCAAGTTGGAGGATCTATTAAAGATTCCTGAAACAGTAAAGTTTTCAAAGATTTCTGAAAGCTATGAAGTGAGAAAAAAGTTCTAATGTCAGAGGGAAGATCCACAGCCACAAAAAGACTGGGACCACCTACATCAGCAGTCTCAAACACGTGGCCCGCGGGCCGCATGTGGCTCTCCAGGTTTTATTTGCGGCCCGCAGTCTGGAGGCGATCATTCTTTTCCTTTTGGAGCAGCAGCCGGCTCGTTCGTTCAAAGCCGCAAGTTGGCGGCTCCTTGCGCTATCCAGTCCTGCATCGGAAGCCTCTCTGATGTCACAACATCAGAGAGGCTTCAGACGCAGGCATGGATTTCGCAAGGAGCCGCCACCCGCAGCTTTGAACGAACGAGCCGGCCAGACACGCTGCTGCTCCAGTGGCGTACCAAGGGGGGGGGGGCGGTCCACTGTTCTCCCTAGAGTGCGGCTCACGGCTCGTCTAAAGCAGTGGTGCCCAACCTGCTTTCCTTCCCTTCTCACTGCTGCCATCGGGGATCAGGCCGGCACCTGCTTCTCTTCCCTGCTGGGCCGACCATCTCTCACGGCCCGACGTCAATTCTGACATCGAGAGGACGTTCTGGCTAGCCAATCGCTGCTTGGCTGCCCGGAACGTCCTTTCCAACATTAGAATTGATGTTGGGCAGCGAGAGTTGGTCTGCCCCGTGCAGAAGAGAAGCAGGGAGATCTCGGCCTGTTCCCGAAAGCGGCAGCAGCAGCGGCAGCAGCCTATTCCACGGCGGCGGTGGCATGGGGGAGGGCAGGAAGGAAGGAAGAAAGAAAGAAAGAAGGTGGGGTGGGGACAGGGATCCAGAAAAAAAAGCAAAAAATGGGACACGGAATCAGAGAAAGACAGACATAGAGAAAGAAAGAAAAAGTTGGGGGAGGGAATGAGGTCTGGAGGAGAGGAAGCATACAGGGGGGCTGAAAGAAGGGAAGAAGTATTGGATGCACAGTCAGAAGAATAAAGTGCAACCAGAGACTGATGAAATTACCAAACAAAGGTAGGAAAATGATTTTATTTTCAATTTAGTGATTGAAATGTGCCAGTTTTGAGAAAGAAAAGATATTGAACTTTAAATGTGAGTGCTGCAGAAAAAAATAGAGTACTTGGAGGGCCGCAGAAAAAATAGTTAATGTCTTATTAAAGAAATGACAATTTTGCATGAGGCAAAACTCTTTATAGTTTATATATCTTTCCTTTTAACTGTTAAAGGAAAGTTTTATAAACTATAAAGAGTTTTACCTCTATTTTTTCTGTGGCCCTCCAAGTACCTACAAATCCAAAATGTGGCCCCGCAAAGGGTTTGAGTTTGAGACCACTGACCTACATGCTGAATATCACCATGGAATGTCCCTGCATTATCTAGTTAGTGCTGGGACAGTCCATGAGTAGAGCTTGGGTGGAACCTGGAAGGAGCCAGAACTTAACTTAGCCATATTTAGATTGCTAACTGGTTAAGTATGTGGCTAAAGTTAGGAAATTTTTTTAAAAAAATGTGCTACCTAATTGTGCATGCATTTATTTATTTAAAAGATTTCTTAATTGCCTATAACTAGGCGGTTTTACAAAAAAAAATAATCATATAAAAATAAGAAACATACAGCACTAGACCTGCTAGAGGGAGAGGGGGGGCTACCTACCACTATACCTGCCTTGTACCCTGTTCCGACCTACCACTAGATCACCAGATGGAGGACAGGGTACAGGGCAGGGCAGTGGGCAGAATTATTTTTTAGTTGGGTTTTCCTCCTCTACGGGGGGGGGGGGGGTGTCTTATAGTTGGGTACGTCCTATAGAGCGGAAAATACGGTAACTGGCTAAGTTCTTGCCGGCTCCATATACCTGGAAATTCAATGATGGAGCCCGGATTACTAGTACTACTACTATTTCTCACTTATATAGCGCTGAAAGGCATATGTAGCGCTGTACATTTTGGACATTTAATAGGTGGCCCCTGCTCAGAAGAGCTTACAATCTAACTTGGACAGATAGACATAGCATATAGGGTTGGGGGATGCAGAACCCAAGGTGAGAGGATTTAGGAGTTGAAAGCAATCTCAAAGAGGTGGGCTTTTAACTGGACCTTGAACACTGCCAGAGACGAAGCCCGCCTTAGGGATTCGGGCAGCTTGTTCCAAGCATACAGCGCAGCAAGGTAGAAGGGACAGAGTCTGGAGTTGGCAGAGGAAGAGAAGGGCACAGACAGGCGGGAGCTCGCAGGGGGGAGGGAGGACATTGGGGGGGGGGAGATAAGTGAAGAGAGATAGTGAGGGGCAGCTGAGTGAGTGCAATTGTAGGTCAGTAAGAGAAGTTGGAATTGACATGATTTGGCAATTAATTCCAGGGTTGATGACAGCACCGGTCATCAAAATGCTGAGCACTACCAACCGAATATAAATCCCATAATGCACAATACTGCCATTTATCACATGCTGAGAGGCAAATATCATGCACTATTCCTTTAATACACATTAGTAACTGCCCCTCCCTCCTTAGCTCTGTCTCAGGGAGGTTTGTTCCTCTATAATCTACTTTTTCAGGCACCTGCAGCTTTCATAGATTGCATGCCTTTATGGTTCCTGCATGCCTACTGTTTTCCAGAACTCCATGAACTATTCAGAAATGTGTTTTCCTCATTCTGTGTCTACATAAAAACACCTGTATAGAATAAGATCTAACACTTGCTGTACCATACCAGATAAATTGTAACTTTACCCTTATTGTGACATCCCACAGCAGGGCCCACCAGTAGCAGCTGAACTAAGACAAAAATTTGAATGCACTAACATGGAGGTCAGAAAGCTTAGATGTACAGTGCAGATACTGTAGATCAGGCTATCCTTAGTCTGATATTTGAAACCAAAGTGACCCTGGTTAGCATCCTATTTGCCCTCATGCTCGGTTTGCTCATCGTTGAGGTGCCAAGTAGAGAATGACACGGTGAAAAAATTGGTCCCCGTCACCGCCCCGTCCCCGTCTCACCATCCTCTGCACCGCCCCGTCACCGCCATTCCCTTCACCGCCCCGTCACCGCCACTGCCACCCCATTCACCGCCCCGTCACCGCCACTGCAACCCCATTCACCGCCCCGTCACCGTCACCGCTGCATACATAAAAGCCTCAAACGGGTACGATTTTATATATTTTTCTTTATTTACGTATAAAGGAAACATTCTTTAAAACTTTAAAACTTAGTTAAATATTAGTTAATAACTATACAAAAACAAACACGACATGTACTTTTAATGCTTACAATGTTAGCCTACATGGTAAGTAGACGCGGCCGCTGTACCTAATCGCGGCAAAGATCTCCCTGCCGTGATTAGCATAGTGACCACGGCTACGGCTGCAAGTCTCCCCTCCCCCCAGCGATCACGACAGGAGGGCACCCAACCCCTCCTGTATGCTTCTCCTCTGATCCTCCTTCCCTCAACCAAGCATCTCTCTCTCTCCCTCCATGAGTCCAACTTTTCACTCTCTGCGCTCTCCCCCTTCCCCAGTGTAACATTTCTCCTTCCCTCCTTTCTGTCCTCCCCATCCATCTTGCCCTCTCCATGAGTCCAACACTTTCTGCCTCCTGCACACTTTCTCTCTCTGTCCTTGCCTCTTCCCTCAGTGGTATCCCTCCTTCGCACCCCACAACCCAACATGCTCTCTCCCCATGCACCATCTCACCTTCCCCTCCAGTGTGTAGCACCTTTCCTTTCCCTCCTTTTCTGCCAGGTTCAGCAGTACCTCTTCTCCCTTCCTTTTACTTCCCCCTTGTCCAGCAGTACCCCTTCTCCCTTCCCTGTTCCCATTGTCCAGCAGTACCCCTTCCCTCCTGTCCAACAGTATCCTTTCTCCCTTCCTTCTTCCCCTCCTCCCCTTGTCCAGCAGTACCTGGTGTACACTGGGCAGGAAGAGAAGCTCCGGCATCAGCGTCAGCTGACTAGCAACTTCCTGCAGCTGTATCTTTTGCTGGGACTCCTGTCTTCGTGTATCCGGCAGATATGCGAAGGCAGGTGTCCCATACGATGGGGGGTTGCTAGTCAGCTGACGCCGGAGATTCTCTTCTTTCCCAGTGTGCAAGATTGCGCCAGCGTCAGCTGATTTGCAACTGCCTGCTGCCGTCGCGTATGCCGGGACTTCTGCCTTCGCGTATCCGGCAGATACACGAAGGCAGGAGTCCCAGCATACGCGACGGCAGCAGGCAGTTGCTCAGATTTCGGGATCAGGTTGCCCAGTTGCAGTTGCCCAGATTGCGAGTTCGGGTACTAGACTGTGTATTCCTGTAGACCCCCCCCAACGGCCCTCCCGACAATCGCAGCAGAAAGGTACCCAACCCCTCCTGCTGGACCCCCCCCCCAACGAACCCTCCCACCCCGGAACCCCCTTAGTCTTACTTTCCAAGTTGGACCGGACAGCTCCTCGCTCGTCTGGCCAGCAGGCCTGCCTCCGTCCAAATGAGGCGGGCCCGCCCCTACCCTGCCCAGCCCACAGGATCCTAGGGCCTGATTGGTCTAGGCACCTAAAGCCACTCCCGCTATAGGAGGGGCCTTAGGTGCTTGGGCCAATCAGGCCCTAGGATCCTGTGGGTTAGGCAGGGGAGGGGAGGGGCGGGCCCGCCTCATTTGGACGGAGGCAGGCCTGCTGGCCAGACGAGCGAGGAGCTGTCCGGTCCAACTTGGAAAGTAAGACTAAGGGTGGTGTTTCGGGATGGCGGGGTTTGTTGGGGGAGGGTCCGGCAGGAGGGGTTGGGCACCCTCCTATTGGCGATATAGGGGGCCGTTGGGGGGGCCGGCAGGAGGGGTTGGGCACCCTCCTATCAGTGATCATAGGGGGGCTGTTGGGGAGCTGGCAGGAGGGGTTGGATATCCTCCTGCCGCGATCGTTGGGGAGGGCTGGTTCTGTCGGCATGAAGGGCTGAGCACCTTCCTGCCGGCGATCGTCGGGGGGGGGGCGGGTTCTATTGGCAGGAAGGGTTGATCTGACAAATGCAAGTTGGATCGAGAGTAAATGCGGCAACGTGCGAGTTGGATCGAAAGTTGGAGGAGACAGACAACATGGCGGAGACATCTAACACCCGGTCACGAACACGGTGAAACACAGGTAAATAGCGGTTCCTAGAAGGGGGGACATTGGCCTGCGGGGACAAATCTATTCACCGTTTTTGCGGGCGGTGAAAGGATTTGTCCCCGCGTCTGCGGCGATTTGCTAATGAGGTCACCATAACCCACAGCCAAACCGCAGCCACGCAGCGGTTCGCTGCGGGGATCGCTCCCCGTGTCATTCTCTAGTGCCAAGTACTTCACTGTATTCCATGATGATTTTGGAAGTTGCCAGAGAACTTATGTATGCGATACTGCACCATTGAAGCATTTTATAACCGTCTACCAATTATTTACTGGAAAACAAAATGCATATGGGGCCGGATTCTACAAATGATGTCTGTATCGGTGGCTGCCTAAAAAACTGCCGTCAATGGCATCAATTATGCACTGGCACCATTGGTAGAATCACGGCTTCGTGAAATGTAGGCACCGGAAATGTTTTCAAGGCCTAGATTTTCTGCACCTACGTCACGTGAATCACAGCTACGGAGGCGCTTTACAACGCCTAATGCTACTTCCAATGTTAGCCATTAGCATATAGTGGCATTAGGCGTCGTAATGCGCCTCCGCAGCTGCGAAGCAGACACATTTTTTTCAGGGGCCATAGGCATCTACTTTTTTTTTTTTATGCTTTTATTATTTTTTAATGGCATTTTGCACTTAAGTTAGGTGCCGGTAGAGCGCGTAATCTAAGGCACCGTTTATAGAATATGGACCATAGTATGTTATTCATGGTGATCTGAGTAATATCTGTCTACACATGAATAGCAATACACGTTTAGCAGGGGGCATCTGGAGTCCTTGGTACAGGCTCAAGATCACATTTAGGAGTAAACTCAGTAAAGGGCCCCCTAATGTAGATGCCAAAATAAATGCATGCTGAGCGCTCTTCTATAAATAGCACTCCATGTCGGGCACCATTTATAGAATAGTGCATAGCACTGGGATCCAAACCTAATTTTTAGATGTGAGGATGTACATCAACTGAACCATGAACCTAAATTAGGTGCAGATCCCCCAAATTCTACAATAGGGTGCACATCTTAGATTAATTCCCCCTCCCCCCTCCCATGTCTATGCCTCCTTTTCAGTTACACACTAAAGAATCTGTATGCCCATCTTTATAGACTAGCGCTTAGCAAGATGCGTGCGTAATTCCAAATTGTTGCCAATTGATGCCACTAATTTGCTGTTAGCATCCAATTATAGATGCTAATAGGCTTATTATGCAATTAAATTGCATGCACAAATTAAGCATGTGCCTAAATTTGTGCAATTTTAAGCACCATTTATAGAATTCCAATGCACATGTCAAACATGCCCACTTATGAGTGGATTCCACACTGTGAACCGAAAAACCCCCACACCAAAATGTTTTTTGTCGTATCTTCCACAGAACTCGGTTGATTCTTATGAGATTTAGTGTGCTGTGTCCTGAATGAAGTTGATGTAAAATGTTGTAAATATTTCCCACCGTCCCACGACACTACCTTGTGAAAATGAGTTGTGAACTGAATAAAAACACATCAAAAAGTTTTATGGTGTATCTTGCAGAAAATTATAAAGTCAAAAAGTAATGTTTCAATTAAGCAGATGTTCAAAGTGCTCTCTCTTTGCACAAAGGCACGTCCTCAGCCTTACCCGCCATTGATCTATGGACTTGTCAAAGACGCTCTGCTTCAGCTCAGCCCAAACAGAGATGAGGCACTGTTTAAGGTCTTCAATGCCCGATATCGCTGTCTGGTAGAAGCGCTCCTGTATCAGCCCCCAGATCCAGTAATCAACTGGGTATAGGTCTGGTAATATACGCGCTGAAAAAAATACGACCACATTACTTCAGCTTTCCAAGACTCACACTGGCTTCCAGTACAAGCACGCATACAACACAAATTCTACTGCACCCTATTCAAAGCCCTAAATGGAAATGGACCAAGCTATCTGAACAACTGCCTAATCTGGAAAAACACATCCAGACCAAGGAGAACTCAAGCACACTTTACCCACCCCCCAATCAAAGGAATGCAAAGCAAAAAAATATTTAACGGTCTACTAGTCACAAGAGCAGCAAAAATAGACCACCACCTCTCAAATCTGCTGACCACGACGCCCAACTACAAAACATTCAGGAAAGAACTGAAAATCATACTATTCAAGAAATTTGGCAAATGATCTAACCAAAACCATATCGACCATACCTAGATCCCAACGCATACTATAGCTATCAACCTTGTAATCTCCCTGGGAATGCCCAGGCTAATTTCTTGTTGTAAACTGCCTAGAACTGAAAGGTATTGGCAGGAAAGAAGACATCAATGTAATGTAATGAATTTGCAGGCCAGAGGTCTAGACCAATGAAGTCTGGGGTCTCCTGATGTAGCAGTTCTACAGTATCCTTTGTTCGATGTGCTAGGGCATTGTCCTGTTGGAAGATAAAGTAGTCCGCCAATATGTGACATATCACTGGCAACAGCTTCTGCGTCAAGAGGATGTTCCGGTAGTATACACCATTAATCTTAACCCCAAGATCAATGAAAAACAGATCTGTCAATCCAAGTTTCGAGATTATGACCAACACCATGACTGACTAGCTGAAGGTTGGGCAAGTCAATAGTAAGCACTTGGCATTAACCTCTTGCATCATGGTTGTTGAAAGCACATATAGGTGATCATTCTGTGTGTTAATCAGTACAACTATTGTAAATATCTTTTCATCTGTAAACCAGATGAAGCTGATGCTGTGCTCTGGATACTTGGTCAAAAGCTGCTTGCACTGTTTCAGGAGTGTGTCTTTGTTTTGTAAAGTTAACTCTTGGGCACGACGCTTTTTAAGACACTTTAATTTTAGATCATCATGAATTATCCTAACCACACCTGTCTGGCTTATTCCTGCTTCTCTTGCTATTTGGCGAGTTGTTCAGTGTGTTTGCAGCATGTCCTCCTTGCTCAGTACAAGATCATGTACAACACTAATGTGTTCTTGTGTGTGAATTGAGCACGTTTGTCCACTGTCTGGCTTATGATCCACAGTGTTCGTTGTTTGGATCTTGCATAGCAGTAGTACATCAAGGCCGTTTCTGTTCCAACCCTTCTGTGGGAACTTTTTCAACAATCATTGACTGCTGTAACCTTTTAGCAGTACCAAGTTCTCTATCAGAATTCGGTCTTCTGCAGTGAAAACTATTTTGATACAGAGACTGTGTACAAACTATTGTCTGCTTCTGCGTGTATCCCATAGCAACAATTCATTTTCACAAGGTAGTGTTGTGGTGCGGAGGGAAATATTACAACATTTTACATCAATTTCATTCAGGACACAACACACTAAGGCCTCCTTTTATTAAACTGTGCTAGCAGTTTTTAGCGCCGGGAGCCACACTGAAAGCCTCACTGCTCCTGACACTCATAGGAACTTTATGAGTGTCGGGAGAAGCCCGAGGCTTTCAGCGAGGCTCCCCGCGCTAAAAACTGCTATCACAGTTTAATAAAAGAGGTATTAAATTTCATAAGAATCGGACAAGTTCTGTGGAAGATACAACAAAAGGCATTTTAGTGTGGGTTTTTGGTTTGCAATGAATATAGTATACCTAGAGGGTACCTATATAGTACCTAGAGGGTACCTATATGTGACCTAGTCGATAAAGGAAAGCAGACAGCTACTTTTGTATAACTACGGGTATACACATAAATATGTTTTACACCAAACATAAAGCTAGTGTAAATGCTTACACCTAGATTTATTCTATAATTTATATGCATAAGTATACATCCCATCATGTCTCACTCAGATTCCAGCCATGTGTATTCCAACCTTACTACATACCATTGCATTTACGTACCAAGTTGTAGAATATCATGTAGCTGGAATACTGGTATTTTACGAGGGTCATTTCATAAATAATGCATACTATTTTTTTTAAATTTAAATGTTTTAGTTTTTTTGCAAGTATTTCTTTACAATCCTTCAATATAGTCTCCCTGCTTTGCAATGACCGAGTCCCAACATCCGGAAAGCTTCATTATTCCATCCAAGACACCGTTTTTGTTCAGTTGCCGAATGGCTCGGGTAACAGCAGAAGAAAGCTCTTCCAGAGATGCAAAACGATGTCCACGTATAGGTTGTTTCAACTTTGGAAAAAGGTCAAAGTCCATTGGACTCATATCTGGACTGTAGGGAACATGAGGTAACACCTCCAAGCTGTATTCGCGTAGCTTTTCAATAACGATATTCCCTATGTGCGGGAAGAATGAGTGGCTCAGCCAAGAGCAACTAAGGTCGGGTTTTGTGCATTTTTCTGCGCATTATGTGCAAAAAATCACAATAATACACTGCTGTGACATTTCTTCCACATGGAACTTTGTCTGTGATGATGATGCCTTCATGATCCTAAGTAAAAATCATCATTTGTTTGTCTTTTGAAAAAAAGACAACAACATGTAAATTTAAAATGTGTGCATTATTTATGAAATGACCCTATGTATGCTTTTATTCTTGTTATTTACATGTGCTCCTGGCACTTAAATATTGGTGTCCTTCTTTATAGAATTACCTCTTAATAGTAATTTGAATTTATATCACAGACCACTACAATTTTTAGGCTTAACACAGCATCTTCAGTCCCTTATTGTTTTTAATTTGATAATTCCACCATAAGCTCTCAAGGGTGTACAATAGGACACATACAGTACATAATATATTTCTGATACATTCAGTTACTAAAATCATAAATGTATGTATTGTAACATCAAAATAGAAGCTCATAAATTATAACTCATGTATAGTAACACCATTATAGAAGCTCATGTAAACCACTCTGAATTGACTACTCAGTCCTTAGTAGCAGTATAGAAGCTCTCAATAAACTAAAATTAACTGAAACTGAATAAATACAAAGGAAAGGTAAAATCAATAATCCATTTATATAATGCCACATCATTCTCCATGATAAACCATTCTATTTAATAAAGTCCTCACTTATATCAATAGTAGTCAACATTTTCTAAACCTCTACAATAAGCATACACAGTTTCAAGACACAATGCCCACTCTTAGCGGACCAGGAAGCCATGACATATTCTCATAATTCCCCTTGTAAGCCAGTAGTAATTGCCAAAATCCAATTTTATGATTCTATTATTAATAATACCTCTTGCTCACACCCTAATAGAACAAATCTGAAGTAGGAGTATCACAGTGCTGTCAACATGACTCGTAATAGGCCTGGCTAAACAGCCACGTTATTTAACATAGATAGTCTAGCAACACGTTTCTGGAATCTACACTGCATAACAGTTTCCAAAACAGAGAGAAACAATTTATCATCAAAGCTGAGGCACTGGGAGATCAAATGGCCTCTGTAAGGTCACCACAGATAACTAGTGTTGTAAATAAGTTTTAAAGTCTCAGGCCTTCACTTCACTTCTAAAAGTTAGTGTTCTAACTAGAGGCCTTCATTCCTTCCTTACTGGCTTTGAAATTCAACTATAACATCAACATTTTGTTGTGAAGGGTTTTTTTGGGTTTTTTTTTTTTAAAGTCATCCATCCTTGTTTGCAAAGTCTCTCATAGGAGGAGTCTCAAAATTTACCGTGCCTTTAACGATGGTCGCTAAACCGGCTCCAGCCAGTTTAGGATGGAAGTATTTTATGGGCTTATTATCAGAACTCACCATGGGCTTTTTGGAGCTTCCTGGCAGACTCTGACTCTGCCATGCAAATGTATTACAACGAGGTCATAAATATTGAAGTGGTAGTAAAATGGGCTCATCAATATTTAAAAGAGCATTCCGGGTAATTCTCCTTCCTTCCAAAAACATGCTTACCCAAAGTTCAAATTCTTCTCAAAACATGCCTATTTGAAAAGGCCTTTGCGTTCCAGCTGGAGCCGGATGTTACCTGGGGACTGCACCAGTTGCCGCAATCTGCTTTTCTATAGTTCTTTATTCCTTTCTGTTCCTGGGGTTTGTTTGTTTTTTTTTTTACTTGCTTCCTCTTTCCTTTAACAATGACGTTCCTTTCCTTAGTGTGTTTTATTTATTTATTGTACGTCATCTTGTTATCTTATCAAGGAAAGACGATTAATTACATTTTAACAAACCATAGATGACCATAAAGCAAAAAAAGTAAAATTCTACAGCAACTGGAGATATACCTGAAAGTAGCCTACAGAAATAATGTCATATGAGAGAGAGGAGGAAAACAGGGTTCCTTTTACGAAGCCGCTTTAGCGGCTTTATCGCACGCACCTTTTTAGCGCGTGCTAACCCCCGCGCTAGCTGAAAAACTACCGCCTGCTCAAGAGGAGGCGGTAGCGGCTAGTGCAGCCGGCAAATTAGCGTGCGCTATTACGCGCGTTAAACCACTAATGCGGCTTCGTAAAAGGAGCCCTTAGGATTGAGATTTGGGGGCGGCCCAAGTTTTTTCTGTTTATACTGTACGATTGTAGCCCGTTCTGGGCTCCTTTGGGAGGACGGGCTAAATAAATGAATAAATAAAAGAGTTATGTAGTGTGGGTGGGTCAGAACTTCAAACCCCCCTGTTCTACTTGCTCATTTAAGAACAGTCAGCAGCTAGAGAGGCTTCTAGGACTAGGAAGTGAGATAATCCAAGTACCTCAGTACCCTGAAGTTGCGGATTCAATCCCAGAGCCGTTCATTGGGACTCTGGGTAAGTCGTTTAACTATCTACTGCCCCAGGTACCATAGTTAGACTGTGAGCCTGCAGGGACACATAGGGAAAACACTTACTACTAAATATAAACTACTTAGGATATAAGCATTACAGTATATAAAAATATAAATACAAATTCAAGATTTCTGCAGTTTTAACCGAAGCTGTGAATAACGTGAATGAACCTGGATAGATCAAAGCGATGCCTACTAATCGACAGAGATAATGCCATCCCTGTTCCCAGATATTCATAGCATTGGCACCAAATTTCCGTCTGTATGTTGTCTGATAAACCTTATGCAATTAAGTGCATTAGATGAACCTGCATAAAGATAGGGCTGATTTTTATTCAATCCAATGTATGTGGTTATCTTATGCAGTTGAGAGCTGAATATCGACACTTAGGTAACCACATAAGTGGCAACTCTGCCCTTGGAGAAGCCCACAAGTTAGCTGGTTTGGACTTAGGCATGAACCACGGTTATTTTGTGGCATCAGCCAGCTCAATGCTGCTGAATATTTGCAGTTAGATCCAGAAAAGTGATTTTAACGGCCAGGAGCCTCTCCGGCCAGTTTAAATTGCTTTGAACATTAGGTGGTCTAGTTTCATGTCCTTCCTTAGAATGTAATGTTTAACCCTATTGGTCATTTCTATATACCCTTAGTTATTGTGGGAAATGCATTGTTCCCATCCCTCTGAATCAGAGAGATCTCAAGTTTAAATGCAGAAATGGCAAGCTGGCTTAAAGCTGTCTCCAGGGCCAGCTCCGAGAGCATGCAAATGCCTGTGCACACACATTTACATCTGATCTGAAGAAGGTGCACTGAATATAACGAAAGCACACATCACAACTCCTCCGTTCCACCCGAACTCTGCCTTTGGGACGCCCTACATGCAGATGCCATAAATGTAGGTGTATGCTTTCAATGCACACACTTTTTACACATGCATGCAGCTGCACATGTTTAAAAAAGTTCTTTTCCACTTATAAAACTGGTTTTATACATAGAAAAGCTTTATAAAATTACCCCATCTGTGTACAATTTATTTTTAACCTTTTTAATTGTAAGTGTGCTGATTTATTTGACATTGTCATACTCTGTTAGCTGTATTTCTATAGATTCTTCCATTAAGAAAGGAGTTCCTTGTGAAAACACCACAGGAGATTTCAGAGCAATGACTGAAAAGAAAAGGAAAAGGAAAACCGGTGACAAATTTAGCATCTTATGAAAGAAGTGCCACTTTTCATGTAATTGAAACAGAAACATGTTCGCTGTGTAATGAATCAGCTACTGTTTTTAAAAATTGAATATTAAAAGACAAAGGGGTCCATTCATTACAGTTTAATATACGCATCAAAACCATATGGGGGCCTGATTTTTAACAAGATACCAAGGAGACGTCCAAAATGGTGATAATTTTAGCCAATTTTAT
This sequence comes from Geotrypetes seraphini, assembly GCF_902459505.1. Lineage (NCBI taxonomy): Eukaryota > Metazoa > Chordata > Amphibia > Gymnophiona > Dermophiidae > Geotrypetes > Geotrypetes seraphini. The sequence continues at coordinate 312,669,121 of NC_047084.1, read as the reverse complement.
AAAGGCAATGTGAGTACCTGCATACCTTTATTAAATAAGTACCCTGAGCCAGCCCCAATGGCATGCAAATGCTAACACACCCACTCACACCTGCCTCAAAGTTGGTGTAAATATGTGCATGCACTCACTCTGTCTCTGCTCCAGAGGTTGTAAGATCAAATCCCAGGGCTGCTCCTTGGGCAAGTCACTTAATCCTCCAGTGCCCACCACTTTGCATGTCAGCTTTGAAATGCCAAAGCCACAAAAGGGTGGTGTACAAGCCCCATCCTTTCCATTTTAACCACATCCTGGGAATGCCTACACACAGTGCAGGTTATTTTATAAATGGCACAGAAATTTCAATGCAGAGTTCTATTCTGTAAACAGTGCTCTGGTTTAAGAGTCTGTGCTGATTCCTGCACCCAAAGTTGGTCTCTGGTATTTATCAGGTGTAAAAGCTGGTGCCCAACTCCTGGCATTTTGGTGTCTAAGAGGGACTATTCTATAACCCAGTGTCCCTCAAACTTTCTTGAGCCGGGGCACACTAAAGGTAGTGGCCACAGTTTGAAGCACCCAGAAGTGTGCGGATGTCTTCGGAATGACATCATGCATATGTGTGACATCATCACATCAACATCCGCGCCTGTGCAGAGGCCCTCCAGATAGGTCCTGAGATGCCAGTAGGGGGTGCCAGCAAAGAAGAGGGCTGGAGAGAAGGAGAGGCCCTGGCACCAGCTGATTGCCTACAGCAGTGTTTCTCAACTACTTCAAGCTAAGTACCCCCTAAGTCTAACAAATATCAGCCCCAACCACAGACCTCCCTAGGCCCACCCAAGCTCTGCCCCAGATCCCATCCCCTTTACTAATTGTAATGCAATTTTTTCCATTCATTTTTCATATACACACGATATACAATGCAGATATAAATTCTTAAAACTGACACATTTCAATCACGATATTGAAAATAAAATCATTTTACCTACCGGCGATCCTCTGCAGGCTGCTGTAATTAGCTTTAAAGGTGAGACCGGGAGGCCAGGTGGAAAGCCGGAGGACACTATAGAGAAGGGGGAAACATGCAGGCCTTCGGCAAATTGGACAGCGCTGGCGCTGTACCGCGTAGGGAAGTCAGCTGGCAGTCGCCTCTCTTCCTCCTCAGTGTGCCGCGGCACACTTGGAATCTTGCATAGCGAAAGTTTTGAAAAATACACAGGTATGGCCATCCGGACCCGGTGACTTGTTAGATGCCAAAGATGAAATGGCAAGATTAATTTCACGTATAGTTATTGGTGCAGACAAAATAAGAAATAGGACTTAATAACCTAATCGTAAGAGATTATTAAGTCCTATTTCTTATTTTGTCTGTGGACGTAAAGGACTTAGTCCATTGTGAATAGATTAGTAGTTATCGGTGCATTCATATCAATTGCAGAGAGAGTAGGGTGTATGATGTTGTCTAAGTATTTACGAACCTCTTACTCAGAAGAGGAGGATTCCGAGTGGTATAATTGTGCATTAAAATGTTCAAATTCAGCTTGTATACGCACATTATCTGAAGTAACACTGTTTTGAACAGTTTTAATAGAGGTAATATGAAAATGTTCTTTTTTCCCTTTAAGGTATTGGGCAAGAGACTTCCCCATTTTATTATTGCCGATATAATGACCAGATTTCATTAAATAAATATCATCATTTGCAAAGTGAGAGGCTATAGTATTATACTCATATTTCTTTTTGGCCAGTTGGGCTAGAAGTTGAGAGTCATGTGAATTATTGACATAATTAGACTAGTTGTTTAATTTCAGCATCTACTGTTTTGAGTTGATGGTCCTATTGTTTCCTTTGTCAAGCCATTAGGCTCATCATGTCACCTCTTAATGTGGCTTTGTATGCCTCCCACACAGTTGCTGGAGAGAGATCAGGGGTTGAGTTAGCGAGGAAGAAATTTTCTGTGAACAGTTTTAGTTTTTGTACAATTTCCTCATTGGCCAGTAACTGATTGTTGAGACACCACGTCTTTATAGCCAGGGGTGCATCTAAGAATTTGATATATAAGGATACCGGGGCATGGTCCGAAATGAGGATTGAATGAATCTCAGTTTTAAGGATGTATGAAGACAGATAAGCAGAAATTTAAAAATAATCTAGTCTGGCGTATGTGTTGTGTGGAGCTGAATAATGTGTAAATTCTCGTGCCGTGGGGTTCAAGATTCTCCAGGGATCTATGAGATTGTGATTAATCATTAAAGAGCTTATTTCCTCTCTTGCTCTTGATTTAGATGGGTGGCATTTAGAAGTTCTATCGAAAATGTAATCAAGTGGTTGATTTTAATCCCCGCCCATTATAATTGGAGTGTCTGGGAACTGTAGCACGGTGTGTTGTAGCATACGGAAAAAGTCAGGTGAGTCTGTGACCGGAGCATAGATGTAAAGTAAAAGTAGTGTTGTTTTGCCTAAGGACAATAAGAGTAGGCATCACCTCCCCTCAGAGTCTGAATCTTGCTTGATTACATTAATAGGGAGTGTAGATTTTATGTAAATGGAGACCCCATTCTTTTTCTTGATGGCAGGTGAAAAAATAGGAGCCTTGACTGTTTTAGCACTGTCAATGAGAGATGGGTTTCCTGAAAAAGGATAATATCAGGATGCAACGAACGTAAGTAGTTAGTCACTTTTTTGCGCTTAATACAGTGATTTAAGCTATTGACGTTGAAAGATAGAATATGTAAATTAGTCATGGAAATACAAATGATAAATATCGTTCAATACCGGAAATATCATACAAGTAGTAATCAATAAGTAACAAGCATTTAAAGACAATTTCAAGTTAGAACACCAGCATATAAACCTTCTGAACCTGTGGAAACAACATAATGACATATCAAAACAAAAAAGAAGGCAAAACAATGCCAGCGATATGTCTCAACTGGTATTCAATATGTACTGCAATTTTGGAAAAATGCTTCTTCACTCAGCTACACTTTTTGGTGGAAGTCCATATGTTTATTTATGAGATTTGAGCAATATGCTTCTGAGAAACACCATCTATCCCAACCAAGACTTACTAGTAAAATATGGCAACCCATTGACGTATATCTTCAAACTCCTTATCCTGACAGTACTTTCATAATGGGACATCTCTGTTCATTGTTCATGCATGTAAACCTTTGTGAACCACGCTTGTTATTCGCTGTATTTACTTGTACTTGTTAAAATTAATAAACAAATTGAACTAAAAGAAAAGACAAATAGATCAATCAGATACTGTGGTGCTTGACTCTGTAGTAGAAGCAGCCCAATTTAAAAATGATACATGCTTCTATAGGAAGCCAGTGTAAATTTCAATACAAAGGAGTGACATGATCATATTTCTTTTGGCTGTGTATAAGCTTAATTGCAGTATTCTGAATAATATGCAATCTTGAAATGTTTTTCTTGAAGCCCGCAAGATATACTGTACTATATTACAATAGTCGAGCTGGCTCAGGACCAATAATTGAATGTTTTCATCAATTACTTGGTAATTAATGGCTTATTAGCTAATTAAGACGTATATGCTCAGTTTTCAGCATATATAGAATCCGGGGCAGAATGTGTGCAGAAAGGCGCATACTTTCCATGCACATTCTTTTTACACATGTATGAAGTTGAGCAATTTTAAAAAGCCCTTTGCTGCTTTAAAGCAGGTTTTACACAAGAAAAATGCTTTGTAAACCTACTACCTTGCACTTACAAAATTATTTACAGTGGCTAGAACACATGTACTTTTGCACGACTTAGGTGTATGCATGTTCAGGGGTGGGCTTTGGGGGAAAAAAGTATCTAGTTTGTTACGTTAGACCCATTCCTAGTTCTATGTCTGGTGTAATTGTAGGCACCTAAATGTTAGGTGTGCCATTACTGGGTTACACTAATATTTTATAATAGAATCTAGATGTTGAAATTCTGTTGTAGAATATGCACCTAGCGTGCATCCTCAGGGCACCAAAACAGAGGTGCCCAATTATAGACCTAACTGCTTAGGCACTGATTTTATAGCCAGCGCCAATGTCAGTGGCCGCCTTAAAAAAGGCTGGAGCGTGGTATGGATGTAATGGGGCAGGTCTACGGGTTCGTATTTCGCATACATAAAATCTGGTAACCCTACCATTGGGCACCTTGAAACTCAGTTAAAAACATTGTTCAAATAGCATTTTTTACTGAGCTTGGGCAAATACCAGCGCCTAAAAAAAATCGTCACTGTTTAGAGAATCCTGGCCTAAATGCCTGCGTTATTTCTTGCAAATGATTAATGAGTGTTAGTTCTATTATTGCATACAATTAGTTTGCAATTATAGTAATGAGAAATGTATACTAAGAAGGTAAAGCAATACAAAAGTATGCAAAATGATTTACTATGTATAGTGCAGAAAAAAAAATGTGTCCACATTAACTTGTACAAAATTTACGGCCCCTTTTACAAAGGTAGTGATGCTGCCGCAGTAAATGCAACGAAGCCTATAGGAATTGAAAAGGTTTTGGTGCATTTACTGTGGCAGCATCACTACTGTGGCTTTGTAGGAAAAAGGAGGTATTGATGCCCCTGTATAAGACTCTGGTGAGACCTCATTTAGAATATTGTGTATAATTCTGGAGATGGCACCTTCAAAAAGATATAAAAAGTCCAGAGGAAGGCTACTAAAATGGTGCATGGTCTTCATCATAAGGCGTATGGGGACAGACTTAAAGATCTCAATGTGTATACTTTGGAGAAAAGGCGGGAGGGGGAGATATGATAGAGACGTTTAAATACCTACGTAATGTAAATGTGCATGAGTCGAGTCTCTTTCATTTGAAAGGAAACTCTGCGATGAGAGGGCATAGGATGAAGTTAAGAGATGACAGGCTCCGGAGTAATCTGAGGAAATACTTTTTTACAGAAAGGGTGGTAGATGCAACAGTCTCCCAGAAGAGGTGGTGGAAATGGAGACTATGTCTGAATTCAAGAGGGCCTGGGATAGGTACGTGGGATCTCTTGGAGAGAGAAAGAGATAATGGTTACTGCGGATGGGCAGACTAGATGGGCCATTTGGCCTTTATCTGCCATCATGTTTCTATGTAAAAGTCCCCTTTATTGTAGATACATTACTGCAAAATACCTAGCTCACCTCTGGGGAATTTTTGCATTACCAACTATACATACCTGCATGAAGGTATGGGCTCATTTTTCTGTCTCCGGTAGCACGTGGCTCATTTGCATCTTATAAACACTGGCCATTAATGTATGTGATAAACGTGTGACTTCTAAGCAAGAAAATGGATGGTGGTATCACACTTTAATGTGCTGACCATAATCATGGATCCAAATTTGACAATATGGAAATTCAAGTTCATTTTTATTTTTCTTGATATATACGGTCCCATTAGAATTACCATTTATGTGGTTCACCATTCAAAATCAGATTAAATAAAAGCAAGGCATTCAAGATAAGGAGGAAAGAAGAAATTATATTAGAACTGCAATCTTTAATAGGAAAGAATCATTTGCTGACTGTTTAGCTATTCAGATGCTGGCACTGAATACTGGGCTGGCACCCAAGTTGGTTTTTTTTTTTTGGTTTTTTTTTAAATATGGTACCCTGAGCCCCCTCCTGCCTCCTGCAATGCCTTGCCTTCTCTTCCCTTCCCCCATACCATGGACAAGAAAGCCCCCTTGGAAGGGCCCATACCTCACCCCTGCCCCAATACTCACCAGTCATCCAGGTAGGACCCCTTGAGCATACCTATATCTCTGGTGGTCCAGTGGTGGCTATTGGGAGCAGGAGTCCAGTCCAACAACCACCATTGGACTACTATACATACAAGTAAGCACACGGAGTTGGTACCTGGACTGCTAGGGGTCAGGAGAGGGAAGGGGCCTCAGGGAACCTTTTTTATTATTATTATTATTATGCAGTCCCAGTCCAGGGCTGCACACAACTCTTATGTAGGCCACAGCTGACTATCGGCCAGGCCATCATAAGCTCCAGCACCCAGTCCATCCACATTTAGCCCCCAGTATTCAATGCTAGTGTGCCCGGACATTGGCTGGCACTGAATATTAAGGGCTAATTTAGTCGGTGATGGTAAGCCTTAAAAAAACACTGATCACCACCAGCTGAATATCAGGAGGCAAGTCTTCAAATAGTGAAAACAGTTAGTCAAGAAATAAAATGTTTTATGCATCATCATTGATATGCTTCAAAAAGCTGGGAATATATCATTATATCCACTGTCAAGGGAAGAAGTGCCAAACTGCTAAAATTTTCTCTCTAAAATACTATGGGGGCAGTTACTAACATGCATGAAGAGAATAATGCATGATTTTTCACCAAATTACATACATTATCTCCCATTATCTTCCTTCCCACCCTGCTAAGGTTCTTTGCTAAGGTTCTTTTGTTAAGATTTTTTGCTAAAGTTTTTTGTTCTCCACACTTTACTTGCCGTATTGTTAGATGCATGTATAATTATTAGATGCATATGTGATTGCTAAACGCATGTATTAGATGCCTAGTAAGCATGTACTAGACGCATTAGACGCATATATTAGACACATTCGATGCATTATTAGACACATACGTGACTGCTAATCGCATTTCATAGACGCATGGTATGCATATATTAGACGCATGTATCCGATGCATATGTTAAATGCATGAGTGATTGTTATACGCATGTATTAGATGAATACATGACTTAAATTGGGAGAACTAACTCACCCAACACAACCACTACTATCAGTTACTGGCTACATCTTAAGAGCTAAATCAATCTGTTTGCTATCAACTAAACAAACTAGAAATTGGGAGTATTAGGGAAACCAATATAGCTATTGCGACAGGAAGAGACATATTACCCCGCAAACATGAATTTCCTATTGATTTTACTGATTTATCTAATCTAATCTAATCTAATCCTTAGGTTTGTATACCGCATCATCTCCACGTTCGTAGAGCTCGACGCGGTTTACAGTAGGAGAAATAGGAAGGAACTACAACAGAGGGTTAGAGGTAGAAGTGTGAAGAAAATTTAGAGGACTTGGGATGCCAAGATATAAGAGTTTCCTTGATTCCTAAGTTGGAGGGAAACTTACATTTTTTGAGAAAAGCCAGGTTTTCAGATGTTTGCGGAAAACTTGGAGAGAGCTCAAGTTCCGAAGAGGGGAGGTAAGGTTGTTCCAGAGCTCAGTGATTTTGAAGTGGAGGGAGGTCCCTAGCTTTCTTGTGTGGGAAATGCCTTTTAGTGAGGGGAAGGATAGTTTTAATTTGTGGGAGGATCTGGTGGTATTAGGGTTTGAGGAATTCCAAGAAAGAGGGATAAAGGGAGGGAGGATACCATATAGGATTTTGAAAGTTAAACAGGCGTATTTATAGTGGAACCTGGCGATTATCGGAAGCCAGTGGAGCTTGGCCAGGAGCGGGGAGACATGGTCAAATTTACTTTTAGCGAAGATGAGCTACTAAGCGGTAGCATCAAAGATGTTAACTCACTCTATCCACAATTACGCTCAGTCCACTACCCTGATCTATCAATCAAGCACATAATTAACCCACAAGAAGACAGGGTAAATCATATTAACTTAATCTCAAATAAAGGAAGACATCAACAAACCCCTAAAAAAGAATAAGGAAAGTAAAACCTATCAGAACCACTACTCCTATCAAGCCTATCACATCTGCCTCTGTTCCCTGTGCATATCTTAATACTAGATCTGTCAGGAATAAAGCTTTCCTAATCAAAGACTGGATCATCAGCAAGCAAATCGCCTGCCTTTTTCTAACCGAAACATGGCTATTGTCTGAAGAAGATCCAATAATAATTGATCTTCTACCAGATAATTTTAAAATCCTTACGCTAAACCGTGAGGGAAGAAAAGGGGGAGGATTAGCAATTATTCTTAAGGAAGGCTTTGAGTTTGAACTATTGTATTCCAAAATTAGCAATCAGTTAGAAATATTAGCCTGTAAAATTAGCAATAAGAACTGGAAGAATCCCTATCTTGCATATTATTCTATGTCCCACCGAAAAGCTGGCCAAAAGCCTAAGAGGACTTTTGCGAATTTGTCCTACATAACTCAATTAGTCCTTCTTACAATATCATCACAGGTGACATAAACATACACCTAGATGAAGAGGACAATCCAAATACGAAAGACTTTAAAAACTTTCTCTCTCTACTCAATTACAATCTCCCTATACCCACACAAACACATGAAAAAGGTCATCACTTAGATGTAGTAGCTATGTCCACAAAGGATATTTTAGACCCTGCCATCTCTCTACTCAATGGCACCTGGTGTCACGATATCTGGTCTGACCATTTTACTTATTATTTCAAATTAATCTGGACTCATTTAAAATCTAAAACACACCCAAGGATAAAAAGAAAAAAAAAGAGAACATCACACAAGGGGTCATATCAATCCAGAAGAATATTGGTCACAATATGAACTACAAGCGGAAATAGAAGAAGTTGATTTCTGGGATCACTGGATGAAAACTAGCACAGCCATTTTAGATGAAATAGCCATTAAACTAAATAGCAACAGCTGCGCAAATAAATATAACAAATGGTTTGACTCCGAACTTCTAAAAATGAAACAACTAGTAAGACGACTAGAAAGAATTTGGATAAAAACAGGAGAATTGTCAGACCGTAACAACTGGAGATCTAACATAAAAATCTACAAACAACTGATAAAAGACAAACGTAAAGCATTCTACTGTTCTAAAATCAACTTATCTAGCACTAGTTCAAAAGGAATCAATACAAAAGAGCTGTTCAACTTGGTTACAAATTTATTTGACACCATACGCCACACTCAACTCGTGCACCATATTAAACTACCTTCAGCAAATGATTTAGCACAGCATTTCTATTCAAAAATTAAAAGCCTATGAAACAACTGTTCGACAAATGACCCTAACGGTAATCAAATAGCTAACATACAAGGAAATAAAATACCAGCAGACATGATCTGGAGTTCCTTTCAAGATTTAGAATGGAATAATTATATCAAACTATATAACAAATACTCTAAATCATACTGCAGTCTGGACTCATGTCCCCCAGAAATTATGAAAGCGGCTCTTTTAGAATTTAAACTATCTCTGCTGAATTATTTAGCCCATAACCTAAAAATTGGAAAATTCCTCACTAATAATGGTCACATAATAATAACCCCAATTCCAAAAAATAGTAAAGAATCATCAGCACTGGTAACCAACTATAGACCAGTAGCATCCATTCCAATCATCGTAAAAATCATGGAAGGATTGGTACATTCCCAACTGATGGAATATCTTGATCAGTTCTCTCTCTTGCATGAAACTCAATCTGGCTTTAGACCTTTGTTCAGTACTGAGACAGTAATTGCGGCTATATTAGATAATCTGCGTCTCTTGTTCAGTAAGAGCCTTAATGCCCTGATCATGCAATTTAATATGAGCTCTGCCTTTGACCTAGTTGACCATGGGAAAATGCTACAATGCCTAGATGCAATTGGCATTAGGGAAGAGGTGTTGGACTGATTCTGAGGCTTCCTTATGTCCCGTACCTATCAAGTACATTTCAATTACGATCTCTCCGATACCTGGAGCAATCCATCTGGAATACCGCAAGGATCACCACTATCCCTATTTCTTTTCAATGTCTACATGTCCTCACTAGGTGTGCAATTGACCCAGCTGGAGATAAAATTATTCAGTTACGCAGATGACTTTACGATCATCATTCCATTTACTAACTCTCTCTCGGAAATTACTCCCAAGGCATCAGAAGCACTAAATTTGATGGAGCAATGGATGACTGAATTCAAACTGAAACTTAATTCAGAAAAAACAAAATTTTTTGTAGCTTCACCACACCCGCTTGACACCAAAACACCGCTATGCATCAATAACCTTAGTTATCCTATTCAGTCTACTATGAAGCTATTGGGTGTAACACTAGACCAGTGCTTAACCATGAAGGACCAGGTAGATTCCTTAATCAGAAAGGGTTTTTTCACTCTCTAAAAACTTCGATCCATTAGAGCATATTTTGATATGCCAGCATTTAGAATCCTGGTACAATCCCTCATACTGAGTCAACTTGAATACTGTAACATCGCCTATTTAGCAATTTCCCAAAAGAATATGCGACGATTATAATTAATGCAAAATGCAGCGGTCAAACTGATTTTCGGGCTGAAGAAGTTTGATCATGTGACACCATACTACCGACAGCTGCATTGGCTACCGATGGAGGCACGTGTAAAGTTTAAGTTCGCCTGTTTCTGCTTTAAAGTACTATATGGACTAGCCCTTAAATACATAACTGACCTTTTCTCCTTCTCAGCCAACAGACATAAGAGAAGTTCACATTCGATCTTCGTTTCCCTTCCAGTTCGAGGATGTAAACTCAAGAGACACTATCAACACCATTTCTCACATCAGGCAGCATTATGGGGTAAAGATCTAGAACAATCGCTTACGCCTACTACTATGGGGAATTCAGGAAATGCCTAAAAACATATCTGTTCCTAAAATATCTAGGCAGCTGACCTGTACAACTCTTTCTCCTCAATAACTGATCCCTTGAGCTGTTAATCACCAGCTTCCACCCTGTTAAGTTCATTCTATTTGTACCTTCTTTTAATCTTTGTAAACCGCATAGAACTTCACGGTCCTGCGGTATATAAACTATTGTTATTATTATTATTATTTAATCACATTCTGGTAGCACAATGAGATAGATAATAATGAGCTGTAAAACATACAAATGCATGCAAACTACTTAATTGTGATATAAATTAAATTACACCATTTGCATTTAACCCCACAAGCATTCATGGAAAGATGACCCCAGCTTTGACCTGGCATTAATTTTCCTCTCCAGGAACATCAGGGCTGCTAAGGCAGAGCCTAATGGTCCAGAGGTGACTCTTAAAGGGGAAGGTAACTTAAACACAAAATCTTTATAACCCCCCAACAGTCCCAGCACAATAAAACTCCACCCCTTCTGTACTCCCCACCTTCTTGACAATCCTGGCATGATCATGCCCCCCCCCCCAGTACTTCCCAATCCCTATCAGTCCTGTCATGATCAACTATCTATGACTCCTCCCATGGCAGCTATTGGGAGGGGGGATCTCTCTGAAAGAGGGACAGGCACAATCTACCATTTCTCCTGCTCTACCAGCTTTCAGGTTGCAAATGGTGCCTCACATCCCTACCATTAGTTTCCTGGGACAACTACTGTGGTTGCAGCCTGAATTTGAGTGAGGTCCTGGAATATAGCAGAAAAATTCAGACACATAAAGGGTGTATTGTGGTTTTACACTTTACTCCCCGAGTTTACAGACAGTATTTCAATAAATCACTCCCATGAAAACACTACTACTACTATTACTACCATTTCTACAGCACTACCAGACATACGCAGTGCTGTACAGAGTCACAAAAGAAGACAGTCCCTGCTCGCAGTAGCGTACTGGGAGGGGTGCCAGCCCTAGGGGGGTGCACAGCCAGCTGGCCAGCTGGGTTCAGAACCTCCCATACTGCTCTAAATGGCACCTGCACCTCATCGCGGCTGCCAAAACAGAATCGGCAGCCGCACTGAAGTGCAGGAAGATCCCGCGATGACTGCCGTCTGCCATCTCTGCTCCAGAAGACGTAAGTGACGTTGGAGGGGGTGGACCGGCAGCTGCAGTCATCGTGGGACTTGCCGCTAATTCCCTGCATCTGTAAGCCCACCCCCTCCGACGTCACTTACCTCTTCCGGAACAAAGGCAGCAGAAGCAGTCATCGTGGGACCTTGCTGGTTTGGAGGGAGGGAGGAGCATAGAAGGGTGGTGGAAGGAGAGAAAAGGTGTAAGGGTGGTATGGAAAGGTGGTGGAAGGAGAGAAAGGGGCAGATGCTGATGAAATTGGTGTGCAGGGAAAGGAGAGAGAGACATAAGGGGGAAGGATACTGGATGGAATTGGGTTGAAGGGAAAGAAAGGGGGCAGATGCTGATGGAAGTGGGGAGAAGGGAGAGGAGAGAGTGAAATGCCAGACCATGGGTGTGTGGGAGAGGGAAGGGAAGAAGAGGAGAGAGATGCCAGCCCATTGGAGGAGGGAAGGGAAGATGGATGCCAGACTAATGGGGGTGAAGGGAGAGATGGAAGGGGGAGACATAAAGTTTCTGGAAAGGGAATAGAAGGAGAGAAGATGCCATGCAGAAGGGGCAGAGAGAGAGTAGACAGTGGATGGAAGGAAGAGAGTGACAAGAAGATGAGGAAAGCAGAAACCAGAGAAGACAAGGTAGAAAAAAATTATATTTATTAATTTTTTTGCTTTAGGGGAGATGCATTGCTGTTTCTGTGGTGTTGCATTGTATGCAGAGTCCAGCTTCTTGGTGGTTCAATTTAACCTTTGTCTACGTATTTCTATTATATCTCCCCTTTTACAAAACTGTAGGGTGTTTTTTAGCGCTGGCCACGGTGGTGAAAGTCTGAGCTGTTACCACCATGGCTAAAAACCACACTACAGTTTTGTAAAAGGGGGAGTGGTTAGTTTGTGATTACATATTCCACACTAAGCAAAGGCGTTTTCTGTGTTCTGTGTGTTCGAAAGACATGGTTTTCTGTTAGGATTGACTGTGCAGGATTGATCTGTATTAGTCTGGCTTGTTTAGTTTTACAATGGGTGTATTGATGTTGTACTGCTCACTGCAGTATGTACGATGCTGTCTTTTCCTAGGACACTCTTGTGTGACTTGTGGATTGTTACTAAAAAACATGTTTTTCAAACAGATGGGGGTGTCAAAAAATGATGGGCCCCGGGTGTCACATAGGCTAGGTATGTCACTGCCTGCTCAAACGAGCTTACAATCTAAATAGACAAGAGAAACAGGATGCCATGGATACAGTTAAGGGGAACGGTTAATCAACTGACTGGGATGGTGGGCAGAGGAGTAGGGTTAAGGATTGAAGGCTCTATCAAAAAGATGGTTTTTCAGGCTGCTTTTAAACAAGATGGACAAACTTGGGTAATTTAATCCAGGCATAGGGGGCAGCTAGATGAAAGGAATGAAGTCTGGAATGCAGTGGAGGAGAAAGGTACAGCTAAGTGCAGCTTATCTGAGGAACGGAGTTCCCTGGGAGGTATATAAGGAGAGAGAAGAGAGGAGAGATATTGAGGGGCAGCAGAATGAACACACTTATAGGTCAGCAATAGGAGCTTGAACTGTATGCGAAGGCAGATAGAAAGCCAGTGAAGTGATTTAAGGAGAGTGGTGACATGAGTGTAGCAAGGTTGGTAGAAGATGAGTAGTGAAGCAGAGTTTTGCATAGATTGCAAAAGGGAGAGGCAGAACTGTGGGAGACCAGTTAGAAGTAGATTGCATTAATCTAAGCATGAGGTTACAAGAGTGTAGACAAGGGTCCGGGTAGTGTGCTCAGAGAGGAAGGAGCGAATGTTGGTGATGTTGTAAAGATAGAAGCTAAGAATAAGAGTCTTACTCTAAACGAGAGGGGTCAAAATGACTTGAAACTACAAAAACCAGACCAACTCTCTATTCTCCAGACACCTAAAGGGATTCGGGCTAACTGAACCCCTTATGCCGAGTGTTTGTTTGGATGTTACAAGCAGAGTATTACATCAGTAAGTGGGAACTCGTGTGGACACCCTTTACGTGTCTGGAGAATACGTGTCTGTTTTTTGTAGTAGAGATAGAAGCGACAGGCCTTAGCAGTTTGTTGGATGTGCATAGAGAATGCTAGGACGGAATCAAAGACTACTCCAAGGCTGCGAGCAGAGAAGACTGGAACAATGACAGTATTATTTACCAAGATGGAGAAAGGAGGAGGAGGGGCAGAGGGTTTAAAGAGGAGCAGCTCAGTCTTGGACATGTTTAGTTTCAGATGACAACAGATAATTATTGTAAGCAACTTAATATTGTCTTAGGTATCTAGTTTTTGAATGTGTAACCTGCTTAACGGCAGAAGCACCCTATGCAACAACAAAATATATATATATATAAGAACTGCAAATTATAATATACCTTATAACATTCTGAGAGTTCTCGTTGAAGACAGTTTCAAACCTCTAAAACTTTACTAAAACTCTCATTGATAATTATAGAGGCATTTTGCTGTTATGGTGAAAAAAAAAATGATTGTCTCCTAAACTGTTCCAGCCCATCGACCCTTCCCCTGTAGTTTGCTCTTTTTTTCAGTTCTCAAAATGAGCAGATCCATTTTACGCTTTTCACGGTAAATTACCACCAGATTGGATGGAAACTCAGAGAAACGATGTATCTGCATCTGCCTGGCAAGCTGGAATAACATTCTCCTTATAATGTTGGCATTGTTACGCCGAATGTGCACGCTTTAATGTCAATATTTGTGTAACTATTGAGCTAATGTATACATTTTATATTTTATAAGGCTAATTCTGAAATGCATTAGATGACAGGCAGAATATATCTGATTTTTGCTTTCTCTTTCAGATGGAGCACTGAAAGTTGCTTCTTTCGCTCAATGTTCTAAACGTGAGAAGCAGGAAAAAAAAAATGATTATATAGTACACATAAAATCCTCATGTTTATAAAACCATCATAGAACTTTTTTTTAAAATATGTGCTGGGAGGAACAAGGATTGGGGTGAGAACCACATTTGAAAGGGTGGGGGTAACATAGTTATGTGAAACCAGGAAGAAGGACACTGGATTTCTTTTCCTCTGGGGGCTCGGGAGAAGTGGCTGAACAGATTTTATTTTTATGTATTTGGATTTATTAATCACCTTTATGAAGAAATTCCCTCAAGGTGGTGTACAGCCTGTACAACTTGACCTAAAACTTACAGGGCTCCTTTTACTAAACCCCAGAAGAGCTTCTTACTGCGGGCCAGTGAGGTAAATGCTTTGATGCTCATTCAGTCCCTACAGTGCCAGAGCATTTACCTCACCGGCCCATGGTAAGAAGCTCTTTTGCAGTTTAGTAAAACCCAGCATCAATTTTGTAACAGTATAACAATAGTAAAATATCCAAAGATATTACCATCTCTGGGACAAGTTGACTAAAGTCTTAGATCCAAAATGTTGAGACTGGACAATTTTTCATTTCATGGGTCCATAAGCAGTCTGCAAAAGTTAAGTGTGAACTTCTATAACTTATTTATTTATTTTTATTCATTAAAGGATGGGGTTTGGACTATTTATCTCTCTTTCTTTCTTTCTCTCTCTCTCTTTGCTATTAGCACCTGAAAGTAGCTTTGCTCCTCACTCTGCCCCTCCTTGCTTGGTTTACCTCATCCACAGTCAGAAACGAGCTACACATGTGCTAAAATGCTATTCCAGTTCGCAAGCTGAAAATTTTTTTTCTCATGTCTTATTGCAAAACTCTGCTGTGGTTGACAATTAGATCTGATTTCACCTATGTGGAGTACGTTTTAAGATTTCTTTTAAGATCCCCCCACCCCCCTTTTTACTAAACCACGATAGTGGTTGTTAGAGCAGGGAGCCATGCTGAATGCTCCGCACAGCTCCTGACTCTCATAGAAACTCTATGAGCATTGGGAGCTGCACGGAGCATTCAGCGCAGCTCCCTGCGCTAACAACCACTACCGTGGTTTAGTAAAAGGGGGTTTAGTAAAAGGGGGGGTGCCCAATTTTGAAATTCATTTTAATGTTACAATTCAGAAGCTCTTTGTTGTGTGGCATTTTATTATAATCTTGTTTTATGATGGTTTTATTCTTGTTTTATTGTTAATTTGTTTATATACCACGTTTTTGTAATTGTTGCATCTCACCTTCAGTACATTTAATGGAAAGGAGGTTAATAAATAAGTTGACTGATTAATTGATTGCAGAGATTCTAATATTACATGGGTAACTGGAAAAGATTAAATTATATGCCATTCACTAAGTAGACCCTAATATATGGTCAAACGGAATTTGTGTGTACACCCTAGGTCTGTTGTATCAGAAAGAAACTACCAGAGAGTCTTATTGTGAGCTCTCTGAACTGTGACTTCATTATCCAGCTCGCTGCATTCTATTTCAAGATTAAATGATTTGCTCTTCAGCTGACCTTTCTTCGTGTAAAAGTAGAAAAAAAACCACCACCTCCTTGCAATGGAATAGACTTTTAGTTCACTTTTTCAGTAGATACTCATGGCTAAGAGAACCCGGAGGCATTCAGAAAACCTGGTACAAAACGAGACTTTTTTCTATGAAAAGTGGCTTTAAGGATAGGAAAAGATCCACCATCAAAGCCATTCAGCAGACTCCTAGGTATTAGAGATGTGTATGTATTTGCAACAACATATGTTTCATATAGCTTCTTACCTAAAATGACAGAAGCCCCCTCCCCAAACAAAAACAAAAATTCCAGTTTTTCCCAGTGTCATTGTTTCTGTTTTTTGTTTTTTTTTTAGTATTCTTAATAGCTGCCGGGCATAAGCTGTCTTTCATCTAGTGACCCTTAGGTTGATATTCTAGCTCAGGGGTGGGCAAACTTTTTGACTCATGGGCCACAATGGGTTCTTAAATTTGACAGAGGGGCCGGACCAAGAGCAGATGGATATAGCCCGCGGGCTGTAGTTTGCCCATGTCTGTTCTAGCGCAAGCTAAGAGTGTCGTACATTTAATGCAGATGTTGCTATCAAGTCAACAACGTCGAAATGCAGAAAGGGGAATAAATTACATGCAAGAGGACCTGAAATGACTTTAAAAGTTTACATGCAAAACGATAAATGTCATCCTTCTTCAGACCCGCCCATGGAAACGGAGCACCGGCCGAGAGCATGAAAAGCTGGTAACCGCCACCGCCCCTCTCACGGAAAGCTGTGGCTGGAATGGGGAGGAGTGGAGGCAGGGGGAAGAGGTGAATTCTTGTCCGCTCCAGGCAGTGGAGAAAGGTGTGCCCGCAGTGAATGCCAAAGCACCCCAGACTCGAGAAGAGGAGGAGATGAAGAAACTGCAGCCGCCTCTCCGCTCCTACGATGTGCCAGCACAGAGACCGCTAGCCTTGGCTCAATGAGCCGGTAGCACCTTCTTATAGAGAGCAGAAGGGAGGTGAATGCGCACATGCGGGGCTAAAGCTAGTGAGCGTGCACATGATACCATAGAGCTGGGCGCCAAGATATGTGAAGATCGTGTCAGTTGGGTCTGGTGACCTCTACAGCCAGAGAGCTTGGACTGCAGGGTCTATCTCAGGTGCTTCGCCTATCTTGCAGCTTTTCATTTATTGCGTCAAAAAAAAAAAAAATTTGGCAGGCTGGATTAAAAAACTAAACGGGCCAGATATGGCCTGCGGGACGTAGTTTGCCCATGTCTGCTCTAGCTTCATTCAACCCATTCCTAGGTGTCTGTATTTCTATTCCTGATTGGCCCAGCGGGCCCAGGCCAGGGCAGGCTTGGGTATTTCTGCCTCACATCTGGGCTTGCTCCCTGCTGCAGTCTTGATTTCTTGTATAGTCCTGTGTTTGGTTCCTATTTTTGACTTGCTTTTTGATGCCTCAGGATTCAATCTCTTGTCAAATTCTTTACTTTTGGTAATCATTGTTTGCCATTTTGTGTTGGAAGCACTTCTTGGAGGTATAATGACATTAAAACTTACCTTGAGCAATCCTAGTTCTTATCTACTACTATTTTAGATAGCTCACTGACCCCTCAGCACCCTGGGGTTGTGGGTTCAAACCCCACGCTGCTCCTTGTGACCCTGGGCAAGTCACTCAGACCTCCATAGCCCCAGGTACATTAGATAGATTGTGAGCCCATCGGAACAGATATGGAAAATACTTGAGTACTTGATTGTAAAACTGCTTAGATAATCTGCATAAGCGGTATATAAAAACCTAATAAAACTTGAAACTTGATACTACTACTATGAATTATTTCTATAGCGCTACCAGATGTAAGCAGCACTATACAGAGTTACAAAGAAGACAGTCCTTGCTCGAAAGAGCTTGCAATCTAAACAGACAAGACAGACAAACAAGATGTCATGTTCTTGTCTACTATAGAAGCCTCTGAAGTTCCTCTATAGTTGCTGACTACATCCAGGCTATGTATTCTGTGACAGAATGAACTAAATACAATATACTGTAGTTTTCTTGCCTGCACATCTTACTACATACATGGTATTATTAGGTGTTTTTTTTGCAATTTAACCAGTGTTTTATGTGTAGAAATAGAAGTGTACAGAAAAATTTGGGGAGTTTCAAAAATTAAAAAAAACATGAGGTCCGCTAGATACATATGTTAATTTTTTTTAAACATACTCGCATAAAATGTACCCTTTTGGACTTGGTTTCAGTTCAAGATCCTTTTATATACATATAGGAGGTGGGTGGGGGGCGGGCTTATTTTTTAGGGTTGGGGGGTTGGTCTTAAGTTATTTATGTATAGTTTCTTGGTGTTTTCTGAACATATTGCTAATTTATATAATTTTCCCTTCTCCTTTTCCTTCTTCTGACATTGCTGCCCAGTCCCAGCCGGGTGCAGCTTCATAGACTAGCTGTCGTAAAGGGCAAGGGCCAGTCTCAGCATCAGAGGAGGGAACTGCAGTACTTCCCCGCTCCCTCTGATGCTACTACTTGATGCTGGCCCTCCCTCCTTGAAGCAGCTGACCTCCGAAGCAGCATCCTGCCAGGTTCGGGCAGTAGCATCAGAGAAGGGAGAAGGGAACTGACTAGGGGACAGAGTGCCATAATATCTTGAGCTGGCCACATACCACACCGATGCCCCCTCTCCCCAAATCTGGTCATTCCCCACTTTTCCACCCCCCTAATTGAGTCCTCCCACCCTTCCCCTAGAGCAGTGGCTCCCAACCCTGTCCTGGGGGGGCCCTCAGCCAGTCGGGTTTTCAAGATATCCCTAATGAATATACATGTGAGAGATTTGCGTACCTGTCACTTCCATTATATGCAAATCTCTCTCTTGCATATTCATTAGGAATATCTTAATAACCTGACTAGCTGGGGGTCCCCCAGGACAGGGTTGGGAACCACTGCCCTAGAGTAAGTGCCCTATCTGATTCCTCCGATCACCAATGCACGCCTGCCACTGCAAAGAAGTAGAGTTGATAGGTCAGACCTTTAGACTGACACTTCCATTCATTCGGGTCCTGGCCTACATTCAGCTAGAATTCCCATAAGTAAAGCCAGGTGCAGACCTGGATAGTCAATGCCAATTCCTGGATATGACCTGGCATTGAATATCCAGAGCTAATTTAACCAGTGAAGGTCAGTGTTTACAAAAATGCTGACCATTGACAGCTGAATATTGACTGAAAATTACATGTTCAATATGCTTCCCAAGACAACTCATATTAGAACCTGCAACCACGGAGATGCAAATGACTAAAATACTATGAAATCCTTAAGAAACCTCTGTTTACTATATGATCACTTACAGGGAAGAGGCAGAGAGGGACTAGGATTAGTCCAATTGGAAGAATAAAATGATCAAACAAAAAAGGTACAAATTCATTTTATCGTCAACTTTGAAGATGTGCAAGTGTTGAAATAGGAGCCCGGGGGAAGCAGCGCTTGAGTGCAAGCCTATGCTTAAAAGGCCCTAGTCCCTATTGAAGTACAGCTGTCCTTCCATACAGGAGCAACATTGCTATCTCCCAAATTCTTCTACCCTAAGCAGATTCCTAGTCCTTCTAGTGTCAGGGCCAGTCCTCGATACAGATCCATCGCTCGCTCTCTCCCTTGCTCTCTTACACCCCTCTCTCTCCCCCTCTCTCTCTCCCCCCCTCTCTCCCCCTCTCCCTCTCTCTCTCCCCCTCTCTCTCTCTCCCCTCCCTCTCTCCCCCCTCTCTCTCTCTCCCCTCCCTCTCACTTTCTCCCCTCTCCCCCTCTCCCTCTCTTCCCCCTCTCCCTCTCTCTCTCTCTCTCTAGGTCAAATGTGCACAACTCTTCCCCAAAGAACAGCACGCTAAAATTTCTACTGCTTAACAAAAAAGATTTTGTGTGGTGAAATGAAAATAAACAGGAAATCATTTAGGTATGCACTGAAGATTTTTTTTTTTTCATTTTCCATTTTGTTTTGCTTTTTTTTTCTTTCTTTCTAATGAAAAAATAATTTTTAAAAAATGTTAAAAACCAAAAAACATGTAAACAGGAAAAAAAATCTGGCCCTTCTTCCCACAGCCACTGCTGCAAATATGTTCTAAAAGACCTTCTGGACCCTCTAGGTTCCTTTCCCCATCAGCATCTTTTAAGGCCAGAAATTATTTCCTATCACTCCTTGCCCTCTGGTCCCTGCCTCAGGTCATCTGGCATATTGCAACATGTCATAAAATAACAGGCCCAAATAGGGCTGGTTCCATCTTGGAAAGAGCAGCAGTAGGCGAGGAAAAATATGTGATCCCTCTCACCCAAATGAGGCATAAGAGGAATAGAAGGGGATTTGGGAAGGATCCAATGGACCCAGTGAGCCCTCAGCAGCATGAAGCCCTCACAAGAGCCAACCTTGGGGGTTAAAATCTTGCTGGCAACATACATGAAATAAAAAATGTCACTGGCATTTCTTCTTTCATTTGAAATGAGAGCACAGCATTCATTAAAAATCACATCTGATTTTCTGAATATGCAATAGTTCAGAATATAAACTACTACTACTACTAATCATCTCTGTATGGATTTCAGCAGAGCTGTCACCACTTTCAAAGAAACATGGCTCATTTACAGGGCCTCTCAAGTGCCAGGCCACCAGAAAGAGGTATGAAAGATTCACACTTAGATTTTCAAGCTTGCTGTTTCCAGGGGATTAATTTACCACCACTCAAAGCAACCTTCCATTGAAAGTACTACAGATCTTGTAAATCTAACAGCTAAGAAGAGAAAACCACAGTAATATGTTTCTAATGCTTCTGTTCCTTTGTCATAACAAAAGCTCCTTAGACCAGTGGTCTCAAACTCAAACCCTTTGCAGGGCCACATTTTGGATCTGTAGGTACTTGGAGGGCCGCAGAAAAAATAGTTAATGTCTTATTAAAGAAATGACAATTTTGCATGAGGTAAAACTCTTTATAATTTATAAATCTTTCCTTTAACTGTTAAAGGAAAGATTTATAAACTATAAAGAGTTTTACCTCATGCAAAATTGTCATTTCTTTAATAAGACATCAACTATTTTTTCTGCGGCCCTCCAAGTACCCTATTTTTTTCTGCGGTCCTCACAGTTAAAGTTTAACATCTTTCCTTTTGCAAAACTGACACATTTCAATCACTATATTGAAAATAAAATCAATTTGCCTACCTTTGTTGTCTAATGACTTTATTTTTCTGTGCTTTTAGGTATGTTTCCAGGGCCTTCTTGTCCATTGACTGTTTTTCTCTCCATCTTCACTTTCTGCCTTGCATCCATCTTTAACACTTATGCAGTGTATCTCCTACTACTTCAAACCATGATATACAAGGCAATCAATAATTGACAATGCTTCCTTATGCTCAGAGATGTGCAAGACTCTACTAGGGGGTTTGCTTGTCCCCTTATCTGAGAATTGTTATTCTCAGATCATTGCATAGAGTTAGCTTACCAATAGGTAGCTGTGCAAAGTAACATACTTCATACTTCATATAATTCAAAAATAATCCAACTTGTCACAGCTATTTTGAACTGACCACTAGGTAAAAGATGATGTTATCACTTATTCCTATGAGAATGGAGCTAATACTGCAGCGGCCAGTGATTTAAAAAAAAAAAAAAAAAGCCTAACACGGCTTCGTTAAAGGAGGGGGTCGTTTAATTATTTTTATCTGTTTTGTTTGGATAAAAGCAACCTTTTGCCTCCCTGCACTTTCCAAGCAAGCATCTTTTCTCTCTGAGCTGCATCCAAGACATTGGGATCAGAAACTGCAAAACAAGGAAACCATAACTACATTTGGTGAGTTGAAATTCCTGTCTTTAATTTAAATTTATCTATAAATTTCTGATATTCAGCCAAATCTCCATTTGCATGAAAACTTCTACATAATTTCACAGAAGTGAATAAATAGTCATTTGATTTAATCTCCAGTGAACAGAAGTGCCTTGTTAGATACAAGAAACTGGACTTTAAAAACTACCTTGTTTCAAGAAACAATTTTAGGACGTTTACCAATAAAACTAAAGCTTGTGAAACTTTGAAACACCAACATGTGAAATCCTATTGAAAGCACTTTCTTCTGATCACATTCCAGAGGTTCATTAAGCCTAAGTACCCTATTGTTTTGTTAATTGCATTTTACCAGCTCTGCCTGCTTTGGCCCAAAGCAATCAGAGAAATTAGAAATAAAAGTATTTTTAACCTTCTTCCAAGTGCATCTGGAAGAGTCAGTGGAACTGCTCCTCTCACCTTCTACCGGAAGCAGGCAAGACATATGAGCAGCCCCTCACCCACAAGAAACTGCCCATTGAAGCCCCCAAACCATTGCAGCAGAACTAAAAGCATCAGAGTGGAGAGAGTCGGGACTGGTGTGGGAGAATCATTCTGCCCCCTGACACTGTTGTCACTCACACACCCACAACAATCATCCTCCAGGGCACTGGGAAACAGGAAGGACATCGGGGAAGCTGTCATCCACCGGGTGCTGCCAACTGAAGCCTCCAAATGATTGCAGTGGCCCAAAAAGCAATGAAGAAGTGGAATCAAGGCCAGTATGGGAAAATTGCTTCTCTCCAATGCTGACATCACTTGTGCACCCACAGTGACCATCTTCCAGGGCACCATGATGCAAGCAGGATATCGGGGCAACCCCTCACCCTCCAGGAGATGCCTATTGAAGTTCCAAGTGACTGCAGCACCCTAAAAAGCATCAGAAGAGTGGAGAGAGTCGGGACTAGTGTAGGATTAATTGATCCTCGCCCCCCCCCCTCTCCCCCCGATGCTGATGTCACTTGCAGACACTGCAATGACTATCTTCCAGGGCACCGGGAAATATACAGAACATCGGGGTAGTCCCTCATCCACCAAGAGCTGCCTGTTGAAGCCTCCAAATGACTTCAGTGGCCCAAAAAGCATAAGAGGAGCAGAGAAAGTCAGGGCCAGTGTGGGAAAATTGCTCTGCCCTCCTCCACAATGCTGATGTCACTTGCGGCGCCCGGGGCAACCATTTGCCAAAGCATCGGGAATCAGACAGGACATTGGGGCAGCCCCTGAATGCTTCCAGCTTGGTTGCGAAAACTACCCGATAGAATACCCCATTTCAACTCTTCCTCAGGGGTAGAAGGCACTCCCACAACTTAAACTGCATACCCTGTTTCACTGGCTTGAAAAGGCTGTGGAAGCATTTTTTAATCCTGAGAAAAGTGAAACAGGGTGTACAGTTTAAACTGTGGGAGTATTTTCTACCCCTGAGGAAGAGTCGAAACAGGGTACTCTATTGGGTAATTTTCACAACCAAGCTGGAAGCACTTAGTTAAGTAACTGTTAAGTTTATTGGATTTGACCTTACCATTCCACACATTTATTTATGGTGGATTTTTTTTTTGTTGTTTCCAAGTTTGATGATATTTTGTGATACATTATTGTTCCCAGGAAAGGGACTTGGGAGTTCTGATCGACAAGTCGATGAAGCCATCCGCGCAATGTGTGGCGAAAAGGGCGAACAGAATGCTAGGAATAATAAAGAAGGGGATCACAAACAGATTAGAGAAGGTTATCATGCTGCTGTACCGGGCCATGGTGCGCCCTCACCTGGAGTACTGTATCCAGCACTGGTCGCCGTACATGAAGAAGGATATGGTACTACTCAAAAGAGTCCAGAGAAGAGCGATTAAGATGGTTAAGGGGTTGGAGGAGCTGCTGTACAGCGAAAGATTAGATAACCTGGGCCTCTTCTCCCTCAAACAGAGGAGATTGAGAGGGGACATGATCGAAACATTCAAGGTACTGAAGGACTTAGTAGATAAGGACAGGTTGTTCACCTTCTCCAAGGTAGGGAGAACAAGAGGGCACTCTCTAAAATTGAAAGGGGATAGATTTCGTACAAATGTAAGGAAGTTCTTCTTCATCCAGAGAGTGGTAGAAAACTGGAACGCTCTTCTGGAGTCTGTCATAGGGGAACACATCCTCCAGGTATTCAAGACTAATTTAGACAAGTTCCTGCTGAACAAGGACGTACGTTGGTAGGGCTAGAGTCAGTTAGGGCGCTGGTCTTTGACCAGAGGGCCGCCATGTGAGCGGACTGCTGGGCATGATGGACCACTGGTCTGACCCAGCAGTGGCAATTCTTATGTTCCCCTAACTCAACTTTTAAAACACATACAAAAAGTGTATCTTTTATAAATGTCATATGTGCTTATTAAGAGTTATATGATGTAACGGTGGACTCGTGTTATTTTTGCTACTCAGTGTATTTCCACTTTATATTTTTTTTATTTATAAGATTTCAAATTTAACATGATCCAGAAATACATCATATACTGAAATAAACAGTCTAGTCAACAAAGCAAATTAAAGGAAATTCCCAATCAAATTCAAAATAACATCATATTATGGCTAAACTGTAATTAGTCCTCAAACAGTAGAGGAGGAAAACCTTGATATATACGGATTAATCAAATTAAGTTATTAATAAACGTAAGAAAATGAGGAATCCTGAAGGTTGGTCTGACCTATATATTCAGCTTCATTCCTGGATATTGACAGGTGTAGTAGTCAAAGTCTGCCTTTTACTTACAAGAAATCTAGATAGCTTTGAAGATTCAAAAAAGATATATCTATCCCCTTGGAAGTTAACCAAGTACTTACAGGGAAACCTTAAAACAAATGTTGCTCCCATTTGTAAGACTTGGGGTCACAATAATAGGAATTGCTTCCTTTTTTGTGTTACTCTGGACACATCTGGATACATTCTAATTCTATAGGTCATAAACAATTTTTCTCTGGCTTTAAAAAGCATCTTTAACAACCATTCTCTATCCGATTCTAAAGCCAATTGTACATACAAGGTAGCTGTTTGAACTAATTCAGATCATAAAAATAAGTTTCACTAAAAGGTTCATAAAAACATATAAACAAAAATTACAATTAATCCTTTAAAGTGCTTGAGAAAGTGCCTTAAAGTGTTTGGAAGTGCTTATAAAGTGCTCAGTCACCAACCAAAAAGTGCTTAAGTACCATCAAAGTACTAGCACTGGTTGTAACGAGGGACCATCATTGCACTAGTCCATCGGGCCAAATACTTGAGGAATCGACCCGGGTTCCATAGGGTAAACCCAGGTCTTAGATTTCCTTTTTACCATCTAGGCAGGAAAAAGGCATGATGATGTTCTGCCGGTCATTCAGGATGCCATCTTGGTAAGGCTTCTCCTGTCCGCAGGGTGTATTGCGCTTATTTACACGTTCCCCGATACTGAAACTCTCTCTCTCTTTTAAACAGTTTATATTTTCTCAGTGAATTTTCAGTGGGGGGAAAACTTGCACAAACGAGGCTTTTGGCTATTATTGTAGAGGTTGGGAGTACCTCCTTTATCGTTCCCTTCAGAGGTTGTCTTGTTGTTTACAATATAAAGTCTACCAGGCAAATTACCTTATCCATCCAATATCAATTAGCAAAATGTTGGAACCAACTGCCATTTACACTACAATCTTGTGACCACTATCTCAGGTTGAGGAAACTTTTAAAAACATTTCTATACCAACCCTGAAGTAACTAAAATAGTAATTGTAAAAACCCATTTCTAAACTGTCTAATGCAACTCCTGGGACATAACGATTAGCCAACGATGAACTTGCTTTACCTAACTTTATTAATAACTGTACTAATTGACAGCCACAGAAACGTCAACAGCCACATAGCTGGATCGGCTGGTGACCTGCCTACCGGGAGCCAAGGTAGAAGACATAGTGAGCCGCATCAACAGGATAATCGACAGTGTGGAAGAAGAAGATACGGTGGTGGTGATCCATGTGGGGATGAATAACATGAACAACAGGAACTACAACAGGGAAGTACTGAAGGACCAGTTCCAGATGCTAGGAAGGAAGCTGAAGACCAGAACGCAGAGGATAGCATTCTCGGAGATCCTGATGGTACCCAGGGCCGACAAGAAGAGGCAGATGGAGCTTCAAGCAGTCAAAATGTGGATGCGGCGCTGGTGTAAGGAAGAAGGATTCCACTTCGTGCACAACTAAACGACATTCTGGGGGAAGAGCAAGCTATTCAGGAAGGACGGACTCCACCTCAGCAGAGATGGAATGAGGCTACTTGCAAGCAATATCAAGAGAAAAGTTGAGAAGTTTTTAAACTAGGGAGAAAGGGAAAGCCGACAGTCGACCGAGAGAGAGAGTCAATGGTTTGGGAACCAGTATACCCGGAGGATACCGTGCAGGAAGATAGAGGGGAAGACTCACCGGATCACATGCAAGACAGATTGAGAGGGACACAAGAGGGAAGGAAATGCAAGAAAGGAACAGGCTGCAAACTCAAGTGTATGTACACGAACACAAGAAGCTTATGGAATAAGATGGGTGAATTAGAAACTATGGCACAAAAAGATAATGTGGACATCATCGGCATCATGGGAACATGGTGGACTGAGGAAAACATCTGGGATACTGTGCTACCGGGATACAAACTATACCGCAGAGACAGAGTGGCTCAAAAAGGTGGGGGCATTGCCATATACGTCAAAGAAGGAATTGAATCTACTGGAGAGAACACACCACAACAGACGGATAAGTTAGAGTCTTTATGGGTCAAAATTCTGGGAAGAAATGGACTGAAAACAAAGATCGGCATCTACTACCAACCCCCAGGGCAGTCCGAAGAAATTGATGGAGAAATGACGGACGAGATTAAATGCAACCGCAAGGGAGGCAGCGCAGTTATGATGGGTGACTTCAACTATTCGGGGATAGACTGGAACCTAGGCACCTCCGGCTGCACTAGGGAGACCAAATTCCTGGATAATGTAGGCGATTGCTTCCTGGAACAACTTGTCAAGGAAAATACAAGAGGAAATGCAATTCTGGACTTAATTCTAAATGGACTGCGAGGACCGGCACAAGGTATAGAAGTAGAAGGGACGCTGGGAAACAGCGATCACAACATGATCCGCTTCGATCTGGACACAGGGGTGAAACATTGGTCCAGAACAGCCTCGGCACTGAACTTCTGAAAAGGAATTATGAAGGGATGAGACTCATGGTGGGTAAGAAGATTAAGAAGAGCATAAGCACTGTAAAAACGCTAGAGCAAGCTTGGTCCCTTTTTAAGGACACAGTCACTGAGGTGCAAAATCTATATATAGTGTGTATCACCAAGGGATCCAAGAGGGAAAAGAACAAGGAACCGGTGTGGTTCACTGTAAAGGTGAAGGAAGCGATCAGAGACAAGAAAACTTTGATTAAGGAATGGAAAAGGTCAAGAACGGATGAAAACTAGAATAAGCACAAACAACATCAACGCAGATGCCATAAGGCGGTAAAAGGGGCCAAAAGAGACTACGAGAAAAAAATAGCCAAGGAGGTGAAAAACTTCAAGCTGTTCTTTTGATATATTAAGGGGAAACGACCTGCGAAGGAAGCGGTGAGACCATTGGATGACCATGGAATAAAGGGAGTGTTAAAGGAGGACAAAGCATTTGCCAACAAACTGAACACATTTTTTGCATCTGTATTTACCAAAGAAGATATACACAGCATACCGGAACCCATCAGGCTATATGCTAGAAACGAAGACGGGAAACTGACAGGGTTGACGGTGAGTCTAGAAGAGGTATGCAGGCAGATCGATAGGCTTAAGAGCGATAAATCCCCGGGACCAGATGGCATCCTTCTGAGGGTCATCAAGGAACTGAAAGGGACTATAGCTGAACTGTTTCAACTAATAGCAATCTGTCGATCAAATCAGGAAAGATTCCGGAAGACTGGAAGGTGGCGAATGTTATGCCGATCTTCAAAAAAGGTTCGAGGGGAGATCTGGGAAACTATAGACTTGTGAGTCTGACCTCGGTACCGGGAAAGATGGTAGAGGCGCTGATAAAGGACCGCATCATTGATCACCTTGATAAACATGGTCTGATGAGGACCAGCCAGCACAGTTTCAGCAAAGGCAGATCTTGTTTGACGAAGCTGCTGCACTTCTTGTAGGGAGTAAACAGGCAGATAGACAAGGACCCGGTCGACACTGTATATCTGGATTTTCAGAAGGCGTTCGACAAGGTTCAACATGAATGACTACTTCAGATAATTGCGAGCCATGGAATCGAGGATGAAATACTCACATGGATTAAAAACTGGCTGGAGCATAGGAAACAGAGAGTGGGGGTACATGGACAATACTCAGACTAGAAGAGTGCCACAGGGCTCGGTGCTTGGACCCGTGCTCTTCAACATCTTTATAAATGATCTGGACATTGGTACGATGAGTGAGGTGATTAAATTTGCGGATGATACGAAGTTATTCAGAGTAGTGAACACACAGGGGGATTGCGAAGATCTGCAACATGACATAATCAAGCTTGAGAAATGGGCATCGACATGGCAAATGAGGTTCAATGTGGATAAGTGTAAAGTGATGCATGTCGGTAACAAAAATCTTATGCACGAATACAGGATGTCTGAGGCGGTACTTGGAGAGACCTCCCAGGAAAGTTCTGATCGACAAGTTGATGAAGCTGTCTGCGCAATGCGCGGCGGCAACAAAAAGGGCAAACAGAATGCTAGGAATGATTAAGAAGGGGATCACAAACAGATCGGAGAAGGTTATCATGCCGCTGTACTGGACCATGGTGCGCCCTCACCTGGAGTACTGTGTCCAGAGAAGAGCAACTAAAATGGTTAAGGGGCTTGAGGAGTTGCCATATAGTGAGAGATTGGAGAAACTGGGCCTCTTCTCCATTGAAAAGAGGAGACTGTGAGGGGACATGATTGAAACATTAAAAATACTGAGGGGAATAGACTTAGCAGATAAAGACAGATTGTTCACCCTCTCTAAGGTAGGGAGAATGAGAGGGCACTCTCTAAAGTTGAAAGGGGATAGATTCCGTACAAGCGTAAGGAAGTTCTTCTTCACACAGAATGGTAGAAAACTGGAACACTCTTCCGGAGTCTATTATAGGGGAAAACACCATCAAGACAAAGTTGGACAAGTTCCTGCTAAACTGGAACACACGCAGGTGAGGCTGGACTTATTTAGAGCACTGGTGTTTGACCTGGGGGCCGTCGTGTGAGCGGACTGCTGGGCATGATGGACCACTGGTCTGACCCAGCAGCAGCAATTCTTATGTTCTTATGATCTACCTTTACTAGCAACTCTATTGAATGTCCATGTCAAACTGTCCATTGTAACTTCCTGGGTAACTGAACCTACCTCTTGTAATGTAATGTAATCCAACCCTGAACTGAATAGGTAAAGGTGGAATAGAAAACCCAATTAACAAATCACTAAACAGAAAAACCTACAGACCGTCCATAGTCATTGTAATATCAAACCTGCAGCAGAAAGTGCTGTCTCGGTAATCTTTTAAATTCAGTCAAACTCTTCTGCTTCCTAAGAAACACTGGCAAATTATTACATTCTATTGGACCCACAATTGAAATAAATCCTCTTCTGTGGACCCTCAAGGTAAAAGAGCTGAAAGTCAGTCATTCCAACAAACATGAGTACTTATATAAGTACTTATAGTATATGGCCAAACATTATCCACTTAGTTGGAGCAGGGGTCAGTGGCAATAGTCGCCTGCTAAATGAATAACTTAGCCATTGAAGACTGACTGCAGAAACAGCAATGGTAAAGTTACATGAGTAAGTTATCCATTTAACTCTATCCATGGATTTTCAGTAGCCTATCTTAAATTGAGACAATCATTGAAAATACCCACAAAGTAATACAGATAATTTTGCTGTTTAGTTGTGTTCAGTACTCAGCTGTTTATTGGGTTCATAGTTTTCTGGAGACATGTTATACTCATGAATAGAGCTCCTGCGTGAACGTTTTTCTGAAATTCTAGGAACTGTCCTTCTGGTTTATAAGTAACTTTCATACCCAGATCTTGGACTACAATGAGCTGTAACTAAGCCACCAGGTATGTCCTGTCTCTGGTAGGACGGCATTTAACAACCAAAACCAGTGAGTAAGAATCCTTATCTTCCATTTTAACCTAACAATTCTGCACTGAAAATGTTGCCTTCAGACTGAAAATCTTGCACACACTTTAAACATGGTGTCTATTTGTTTGTCAGATTGAAGAGCCTTTGCATCCAGAGACCTGCCCACTGTTTTCTTATTTGTTGACTGTGAGTTGGTAGTTCAAACATTCTTTAAAAGCAAGGCACATTCAGTATGCCATCGGATCAGCAAGCAAGCCAACAATAATGAGATCAAAGTAGACTAAATGCTTCGGCAAGGTTTTAAGCATTGCCAGTTTATTAAAAGTCGCCGAGCTGCAGCAAATACAGTAATTTACACTAGCAAAAACAAACATATTGAGCTTCTTGTACCTCCGTTGCCCCAATCAAATGCCAAAATACACACCGCAAAGGAGTCGGAACACACAACCAGCCCTTTTAGTTTCAAAATGAAAAGACAAGCCTTTGAGAAGAAATGTTCTACCACATAATTATAAATGTATTGGAGGTTATGATGCATTATTGAACTAGCATAAATATTATACAGAGGTATAATTGTATGTGTAACTAAATCTGCCTCCCCCATCATATTGCTGAAATATTGACTTGTATTTACTTATGCTGTCCTATTTTGAGCCAGAAGCTTGATGATTAGTTGAGCTTATATGAATCTGATTTGCTAACTGGGAAACAGCTGATTCATAAATATGTACAGTGCAGAATATTTTATCTGAATGTCATTCATTGACTTAATTAAATTAGGAGCATCTATTAATCTGTTCTGCTGTTAGCAAAAGTAAATATATACCTAACATTTAATTTTAGTTAGTGAAAATATACAACATGCCCCACGACCTCTTCTTTCTTAAGCTGGAAAGGGGGACTTGCTTCATCAAAAGAGGGTTATAAAGGATAAAAGCTTTTCTCCTAATCGAATTTAATATAAACTGTTTTACCCCACAAGATCCCTAAAAAGGTTCAAAATGGCTTAGATAAGAGGCAGAAGATACAATCATAAATAAAGGGAAACATTACACAAATTAGAAGAGATGCAAATATATTTTTTCAAAGAAATATGTTTTCAGATATCTCCTAAACAATAAGTAAGTGGGCTGAGAGTCTAATGAAAGAGTGAGATCAACGAAGGTTCTAGAGCCTTTTTCTTAGTAAAACCATTACATGAAGGGGAAATCAATGAAAAGTGATTTGTGGATCTAAGAGTACAATTAGTAGTAGGAAGGACAATCAAGTTCAGCATCGAAGGTGCAAGGCCATGAGTCATCTTATAAACAAAACAGGCCTCACGTGATCAGCACGTGTTCATGGTTTGAAATTCCAGAAGAAAGCGCAATATTTGAGCTTTGTACTTTAACTTGACTCTGAATGGAGCACCGCCTGTGTTAGGAAACTGCACTTTGCTTCAGCACAACAGTCCTGGCACATGGCTCGTTATCTGCCCCAGAACGGGAGACCAGCCTAAGTAAACCAGGCCGCAAGTGATGCCTTACTCTACCACACTCTTCTGTTCAATGGCTTTACGTTCAGAGACAAATAAGAGTAGCCTTTTCAGAGTGAAATGTATGAACAAATAGCCTGTATACAGTTCCTCCTGCCTCTACAATAGTTGAAGTTTATGGAAATATGTGTATCCCACAAAACAAATTGAGACAATTGTCTCTACCTATAGAAAAGAATGCAAGTTTAAATGTAAAGTTTCAAGTTTCAAGTTTATTTTTGACTTATTGAATCGCTTAATTTAATTTGCTAAGCAATTTACAGATAAAAAATAGATACATCAGATTAATTATAAAAGGATACATAAGTTTGACACATTATCATACAAAATAATAAATAAAGTCATACAAACTAACAGATACATGGGGAAAGAAAGGGTAGAACTGCAATCGTATATATAAAAGAAAACATAAATGGTTAAAAAAACAACAGGTAGGGGAGATAACGGGGAAATAAAAAGATAAAAAAGGAAAAATGTAATAATAATCCTTAGTTAAGCTTATAAATTAAACGCATCTTTAAAAAGGAAACTAAGGGAATGCTCCTACCAGTAGCTTAATAAGCATTCATAGGCACATTGTGGGACCTAATTTCAATACTCTGAGAATCAACAGTTTACCGATGCAAGTAAACTACCATACCACCACAATTAAATACTGAATTATCTCTATTATGATCAAGACAAGATTGTCACCGTCTGTTAAATCCCACTAATTGCAAAAGCAGGTCAGAATGTTAGTAATCCTTTGAGTCCAAAAGGAAACAACACTTTGCTGACTTTAGCTCTTGAGATGCCTTGTTAAATTATTTCGTGAAAACAAAGTGTACCTTACCAGGCAGGTGTACTGTTAAAAAATTATCTTCCACGCGTGCTGTTGATGCAGTGCAACTATCTGGAATGTTCCTTGAGAAAAGAACACCTCTCCTCCCAAAAATGGGAGAGCAAAGAGAGTGCATTACAGGAAGTTCATGTCTTTTTTTTAATACTATGGGTGCTTCTTATCTCACACTTTAGTAAATGTATGTTTGGGAGCCTTAAGGGAACAGAGTCTGAAGAAACCGCAATCCTGCTTTTTCACTGGCATCAGTGGTTCTTTAGCTCTGTGTTCTTCAACCACTGGTCCATGGACCGGTGCCGGTCCACAGAAATTTCCTGCCGGTCCACAGGGCCAGCATGTGCATCAGGCCCAAAACTGTGTTCTTTAACTGCCGGACCGCGGTGCGATCGATATGTTGTTAATAAGATTATATTGTGTGTATATATGAAAGAAAAAATACAATTAGGACTATGGGGGCAGGGTCTGGGGTGGAGATTGGGTAGAGATGGGCAGGGTCTGGCCCATGACTTAGCCCGATGACAGTCCACAAAATAATTATTTTATTTCTGCCGGTCCATAGGTGTAAAGTTTCTCTTTATTGTATTTACATTTCCTTCATTGTATTCACAGTTTCTTTTAATGTAAACCGCCTAGAAGTCGCAAGATAGCTGGCGGTATATAAAAATAAAGTTATTATTATTATTATTATTAAAAAGGTTGAAGAACACTGCTTTAGCTCATTATTTACACTACAAGCATCACCATCTATCCACTTGCATTACAAGTATTACAAACTTTTTTTTTTCCAAATATATTTATTAAATTTTCAAAAATATATAATATACACAATCAAATGATCAAAGCTAATGCAATAAAAACTAAGGGCTCTTTTTACAAAGGCAAGCTAGTGGGGTTAACGCACGTGACTTTTCATCACGCGCTAACCCCCGCGCTGGCCAAAAACTATCGCCTGCTCAAGAGGAGGCGGTAGTGGCTAGCGCGTCCGGCGGTTTAGCGCGCACTATTACGCACGTTAAACTGCTAGCGCGCCTTTGTAAAAAGAGCCCTAAATATTAGTCGTGAGATGCTGTAATAGAATCATATTAACAATCCCAAAATAATTTAATTACAATAGTTAAGCAAAGATTCCCAAATTTTATTATATCTCCTCAAATTTACACACTTAACTACAAGTATTTTGCCGATAAACACATGATATTCCACCAATTATTATAATCCAGCTTAGAAGAATCTTTCCAATGAAAAACTTCCACCACTTGGCGGTGCTTTAAGAAAATAGAAAATATTCCAAAATGTTGCTTAGCACGTGCTTTATAAAGTGGCAAAACAGATAATGTCTATTGAACTCCATAAAGAACATTTTAAGTTAAAGGTCACCCTTTAATGATCTTGTAAGGGTTCATGACATTAATTATACTGGACAACTTAATAACTTTCCTTCAGAATTAAGTACAGAAATGGCAAGGCGACAAAATTCTTCACCGTTCCTGTCCTTGCGGATAATGGCAGGAAACCATCTCCATGTCATTCTTTAAGGAGAGAGGGAAGAATCAGAGTATGAATGAGCACAGCCACTGACCCTCAAGCCTTGCATTGAAGAATGCTGGTGTAGAAGGACTGAGGTTGAGATAGACACTAAAGAATGACACTGGATGGTTTCCCACAGTACTGGGACAGACCGAAGGTCCATCAAGCCCAGCATCCTGTTTCCAACAGTGGCCAACCTAGGTCCCAAGTACCTGGCAGAACCCCAAATAGTAGCAACATTCCAGAGCTGATATTGTGATGTCATAATGCTTCATTCCACCAATGCCTAAGAGCCAGCCTCATCAGTGATGTCACAATGGCTTGATTGTTCTATACATGACTTACATAAGACATAAGATTTGCCGGTGACAGCTAATTGGGAGCTTCTGGTCCAAAGGAGAAGACCCCCTTTGGGGTTCTTGGGAGCCCCCTGCTTACCGGGGTGACCTTCTCTCTATTTCTCCTTTTATTTTCCATCCGTAGGCCTATTTCTTTCTCTATACTCACAGTCAGCTCCTCTATCTAGGACTGGGGGGGAGGGGGGAGGTATGCTTGTGTGTGTGTGTGTGGGGGGGGATTAGTGAGAAAGGGGGGTGTGCCTGTTGTCATGTGTGTGCTTGGTGAGCATGGGTTTTGAGTCGGGCTTGGGGGAATGTTTATTTGGTTTATTTGGATATTTGAGGGGGTAAGTAAAAATAGGTGGAGTTGGCACTGCCTTGTGGCGGGGACTTTCCTTGTATTTCTTGTTCATGGCTCCTTCTCGATTTCCTGATGTCTCTGGTTTGGTTTGCACTTACCAGCTGTTTATGTATCCCTTGTGTTATCTGCTTGTAGATTATGGCACTGTTGCCGCCTGAATGTATGTGCTGCTTCACTGTTAATAAACATATGTTTAAAAAAAAAAAAAAAAAGATTTGCCGTAGAGAATGACACAAGGACACTTGTCCCCATCCCCGTGGTTAACTGCGGGAAACCAGCCCTGTGTCATTCTTTAAGGAGAGAGGGAAGAATCAGAGTATGACTGGGCACAACCCCTAATCCTCAAGCCTTGCATTGAAGAATGCTGGTGTAGAAGGACTGAGGTTGAAATAGACTCTGAAGAATAACATGGGATTGTTTCCCACAGTTATCCACGGGGACAGGAACGGTGATGAATTTTGTCACCGTGCCATTCTCTAATTGAGAGCACATTTTCAATCAATCAAATCTGTGTACTCAGAAATAACACTATGAGTAAAAGTAAGAGGAGACTGAATTCCACTATAAAATAGCCATAAAGCACTGCTGAATTGCTAAAATAAGTCAGGAAAGCCTGGGATAGGCACGTGGGATCTCTTAGAGAGAGGAAGAGATAATTGTTACTGCGGATGGGCAGACTGGATGGGCCATTTGGCCTCTATCTGCCATCATGTTTCTATTTTGAAGGATAAGGTTAATGCTGTTTTACCATCATTTACTATTGCATTATACCACTAAATATTTTAATGCAACTGTGCCATGTCTGCAGCAAGCTACCCTTAGTTTTCAGTATTCTCTTACAGTATCAAAAAGTTTAATGCAGATTCATATGTAAAGAGCTATGTCATATTGCAGGGAAACAAATACACTTCGAAAGAATATTGCAATGATGATCTGTTCTGCTTCTTGGGATTTATAGTTCTCTTGATTTATGACAACCAGGGCCTGTGACATTTCATTAAAGCATTATTTAAACTAAACTGGAATGCACATTCACTGCATTACAGGCATAAGATAGTAAACATAAACTAAACTCCAAATCCCAAACTGCACCAACCAGAATAATATTGTAGGCACAGAACAATCATTAATATAATTTGTTAATTCTCAAAGGAAGATTGTCATTGGATTTGTTAGCAATTATAAAACACTTACCAAACAGCAATATTCAACAACAATCTTCAAGGTTTCTTCTAAGGTGCATGAAATTCTGCCACTCACATTCCTATCATCAAGTGTAATGCAGTAACATTGTAATTTTAATCATGCAGGGCAGGTAGTTTGGGCAGGATTCCCAAGGGCCTTGCCTGCACTGCTTAACTTTGACCTTGATACTACTGCATTGCCTCCAGTGGTAGGAGAATAGGTGGCAGACTCCCACACTCCCACACATGTTAAAGACATTGTGGGGCTCACTTTCAAAACAGAATTTTTTTTTTTTTTTTTAAATGGCATAAAGTGGCATTTAGATTTTAGGAAATTACTAAAAACTCAATTATTTAATAGGCTGACATCGTAATGGTTTCACCTTCTCTCCTATTTCAACCATGTTTGTATTTTATCTTCATGTTTCTTACTTGATCAATTTTATTGAAATGTTTTTGTACCTTTTATTCTGATTAATTTTATTGAAATGTATGTACTGCCTTTTATTGAATTTTATTGTGATTTTTATTGAAAATGTATGTATGTATTGGGTTGTTGGTTTTTTTTCCATGCTGTGAGCCGCTTAGAACCTCCCTGGTATGGCGGCATATAAATTAATTATTATTATTATGTTTTCTAAAATGTCCAAATTGCCATTTTTGAAACACATTTTTTAACGGTTTCTATGCTATTTGTCTGCAGTAAATCTAAATCTCAAGGGGGTGATTTGGGGCTTAAGATTCAGACGTTTTTCTGCAATAATGGAACATTGCAGAAAACATTCAAGGCAAACATTGCACGTTTGAAGCTAGACCTGTTTCAATAACGAATAAGTGTCAAAAAATTCCCAAACTAATCATATGACCGCTAGAGAGATTAAAGCATGACCCCCCACCTTACCTCCCCAGTGTTCACTGAACCCCTCCAACCCCCAAAGATGATTTTTTAAAAACCCAAAAAAAACCCTTAATGTATGTGTGTATGTTCTTGAGACAGTTCAGGGGCAGGGAGTCTGGAGAGGACTCTTCAGATGGCAGAGATTCCTGCCACCAAGGTATTTTTTGTACATTGGAATACTTGCTTTTCCAATGCTTTCAAAGACAGCTTTGAGGCAGTGATATAGCAATGGGTGGGCCCAGACCCCAGACCCACCCACATTTGACTCAGTCCCACCCAAAATGTATTTTCTCAGTGTGGCTATAGGGGATCCCAAGCCCTACCAGCTAAAGGTCTCCACCCTGCCATATGAGCTTATATTTTGGACAAACCTCCACCAGCTGACGACCTCCTCCCTTCCAAACGAGGGGGCTGCATGAAACTGAGCATATGCAGTGCTGGTGGTCCAAAATGTAAGCTCGTTCAGTAGAGAGAAGGTCTTCCAGCTGGTGGGATTTGCCAATCCCCACCAACATAGGTATTTTATTTACTTGGGGGGGGGGGTGGAGTGGAGATGAGATTAAATTTTTTGGCCCACCCAGGTTGATCTTGAGCCCAACCTAAATCAGCTGTCTGGCTATGCCCTTGCTTTGGGGCACAGCCTCGTGCGAGAGAGGGCAAAGAAGAGAGATAGAGGTGTGGGCCAAATAAAATTAAGTAGGTTAAATTGTTCAATAGTTACAGCTATATGACGGTTTCTTCTGTTGCAAATGGATAACTATAAAAAGCACTTGAAAATATTGAGCCCTACTGGCTGTCTGCACAGAGTTGGCATTAAAAGTGTGGCGGACAGCTGCCATGTAAATTAAAGAACAGGTGCTGAAAGCTTCATATGGGATTTCTTCTTTCTCTGGAATTCCCTCGCGTAGATCATTTGTGACTCACTTGGCTATCAAGAGGCCACATGGCTTTGCACAGAAATCCTGCAGAACCATTAGGGCATAGACAGGGGGTGGGTAAGCAGAGTGGGCAGACTTGATGGGCTGTAGCCCTTTTCTGCCGTCATCTTCTATGTTTCTATGTTAACCACAAAAATCTAATCTTATTCAGTCTGATAGCTATCATCTAACCTAGATTTTCTGTTCCTCACCATCCGAGTAAGATACAAGGAACTCAAAGAGCAATGCATGTGTCTGTATACTGCATATATTATCATTTATTAAAACTTTTTATATCACATGAATGCAAGTCAACACAGTGGCTTAAATATATATATATATACCACCAATATTTAAAGCAATTTAAATGGGTAGGAGAGGCTCCTACCCACTTAAATCATTTGGGCCACCCAACCATCGATATTAAACTACATTAAACTGGGCAGTGCCACTGAGTATTGGTTTTGACCAGTCCCATAAAAAGTAGGCAGGTTAGAGGTGGTGTTGGTGAGAAGTTGGTAGTTATTTGGGTATAGGCAATATTTAATGCCACAACTTGCAAAGCTAAGCAACTGAAATTAGGACAGCTCATAAGCACTGAATTTCGGTCAAAACACGCATAACTATTGAAAAAGTACCTTGAGTCCTAGGGTCCCCCTCCCAGCCCCCCCATCCCTGCTTCTCCTCCCCCTCCCCTTGTTGTCGAGAGTCAGAACCCCCCTCCTTTCTGGAATGCCCCCCCCCCCACAACCTTCACTGTGCTTATATATTTGGAAAGCCCCTGACCTGCCCAAGCCCCTCCCATGCCCCTTTGGGTTGTATGTGAGACACTTTGGGTGTGTAGCTTTATAGAAATCCAAATCAGTGTCAATTAAATCCAATTAATGTCCATCATTGGCTGTTAGCACCAACTGACAAATTTGTTTATGCGCACATCTGGGCTCCATGCGCAAATTTGGGCATCCAACTTTGGGCAACCTATATACAGTAGAATCTAGGGCAGTGTATCGCAAACTGTGTGCCGTCCAAGTGGAGGAGGAGAGGTATCAGTGCTGGCTTACTGCCTACAGAACGTGCCTCTCGTGAGAGGCCTTCACGCTTACGCGGACGTTGACACGATCATGTTGACATCCGCTCATTTCCGGATGCCTTAAGCCACGGCCACCACGTTTAATGTGCTGTGGCTTGGCGAACTTTGTGAGACACTGATCTAGGGATTTAAACTAAAACTAAACGAAACCTTGGATTTATAAACCGGGCCATCAGCCAAAACAGGAGCTTGGCTCGGTTAACAATAATTAGAAATAAAAATACATTTAAAAAGGGATAAGAAGAAAAAGAATATACAGGATAAAAAGTTATAGGAAACTTAATAAGAATGTGCACTGGCCAGGTAAACAACATGCAATGGAATCTAAAATATTAGACAGAAGTTCCCTTCATGCTTACTCTGTGCAAGGTGAGGACAACCAGCACAGAGAAGTGGATTTCCACCAAGTTCATAAATAGTGCAGTTCCTTGGGTCTAGCAATAAAGAGAAACGGCAGTTATCAGAGGGACCAGTCAGGGAGAAAGGTGAAGTGCAATTGTCTATCAGACTGCTAGAGAGGAAAGGACCATATGTAGGGTAGGAGTAGGGGAAAAATTATTAAAGAAATAAAAGGAAGATTTGACAATTTTGTAAAAACAGAGAAAATCGAGGAGGACCAAGAACACAAGGAAACCTACCACAATTTAGCTTCTTTTGAGTCTGTGTACTGAGTGGAGTGATGAATTAGCACAGAGGGGAAGAAATTAAGGAATAGCAGGGCAGACAGGAACAGTTAGCAAAAGAATAAGGGAAGCAGGAGTAGGTCGTCAAGAAACAGCAGAGGTGGAATGGACAATTACAAAATAAGTTACAGCATCTGAAGTTAAAGATGAGCTACTGTTAATTTTCTGCTCAAAATGAGACCATAAAATTATTATTATTTTTATTTTATTTTTTTTAATTTAAATTAGCAACTTTCGGGTAAGGAAACAAAACTTGCCAAGGTATACTGACAAAGTTCCAGGATTATTATTGCTTTTAAGTATACTGCCTGCAAATGGTCTCCAGATATCATAGGGGAGTGTTTATCCCGACCCAATTCACTAATGTGGCTTATATTAAAGGTTAAGAGGAAAGAGTAGAGGCCTAATCAAGACTGGGGGATGTAAAACTGTGAACTCATACCTATACCCCCTGTTGTAGTTTTGGTTAAAGACATTTTCCAAGAAGTCCACAAATCAAACAGGCGATTTTCAGTGGTGGGCATAGCCACATGCTTTGGTAGTATCCAAATCACTCAAGAGATTTGACAGCCTCCACTTTGAAGAACAGATAACACAGATCTGATCGATTTCTCCAAGGGTTAGAACCATAGAAGGTGATAAGTTCTCTCACATTAATTTTTGTGCAAGTCCCATGCGTTAATGGAAAAATTAGCATGAGACCTGCAAAAGTAAAATAGAAAAGCCCTATTTTAGGGACAGGCTAGAAAGGAACGTGGTGTGCAGGGAAGTTCCATGTTAGCGTGGGCTAAGCCCATTTCAAAAAAGGCTTCTAGGTTTATATCTGAGGAAATGGAGGATTATGTGCTTGCCCAGAATTAGAAGGTTGTCACCCCAGTGCTTTAACAACTAGGCTTTTCCATATCAGAGGAATGTAAATATAGCCCAAATAGAAAAGGTTTCATAGTTTATTCTGAGACTAGCTTCTATGGTATCTTTTAGTTGTTTCCTTAATGTAGCACTATGTATTTGAATGAAAAGTAGCGGCAAACCAGTGTTCAACGAAGTACAAAAAACAACCAATATAGATGAACCCAGTTTTCAACAGAAATGTGAGATGTAAACAAAAAATACGAGGAAAAAGACCTCAAATTCCCTTGTGCCAATTCACTTAACACTTTGAATGAGGCGATGGATATTCTCATTTGTCAAAAACCTAATTTCTAAGCAAAACAATTTAAATTTAATAGAATTTTCTTCATAATTTAATTTACTAGGTTCAACTGCAAACTTAGCAGCCACAAAAGTTTTTTAAAAAAAGCACTTAACTTGCTCCCGACAGCGGCCAAAACCATTTCAACTCAATTGGTTTCATCAGTGTGTGCTACAAAGATTCACAACATATGTGTGGTTCAATACAAAATCAGGACTGCTTCTTAAAAAGCATTTAAAGTGTTAAGTGAATCGGCACAAGGACGTTTGAGGTCTTTTTCCTCGTATTTTTCCATTGAAAACTAGGTTCATATATCTGCCGGATTCTCTAAACGGTGCTATTGTCAGCAGCCACCTTAAAAGTGGCTGCCGATTACGTGTCAATCATGCGCTGGCGCCGTTTAGAGAATTGCGCCTCCGGCAACGATAGGCACCGGAAATGTAGGCCAGGGTTTTCAAGGGTTTCTGGTGCCTATCTTTGACATGAATCATGCCTTCCAGCATTAGCCACGCCTATAGTGGCATTAGGTACTGGTAGGCACCTCCAGAGGTGTGATTCTAACGCCATTTGTTTAGGCACTTTGAATTTTCATTTAAGTTGTGTTTAAAATGGCTTTTCTTTCTTAACTTAGGCGCTGGTAGGGCACCTACCGGCACCTATGTTAAGGCGCCTTTTATAGTATTTCCCCCCATGTATTTGGACATAAGTCAATTATCAACTGTTATCGACACAGATTCATCTGCCTCACTCAATAGCTAAACACTATTTAAGAGAGATTAAGCAGTATCAGTTTTGCATAGTGATTGCAAGCTAAAACACTAATGCACCTGTTAAATGCAGGATTTAGGGAGATGTGTACACTCTGAAGTCATATTTAAAAACAGAATGAAATAATGTCTGATATAGTTCATAAAAATGTCCACTGTTCTTTGAGAGCTGAGGCGTTGCACCTTATTTCACCTTCAAGACATACATCAAACTGAAGTTTATATGAAAAGAAATGATGGCTGCAGGATGAGAGAGTAAGGGTAGTTTATAGCTAGCGTAAACACTCAAGTTTAAATGGGATTAGGATACTCCAGGGACCTAAGCTTCTGGTCTCTTGATCAATTCTTTTCTGTTCACAAGAATGTTACATAACACATATTAAATTTCAATTTTTTAAAGGAAAAAAAAAATAGAATCCACTTTGAGTTTTGTGCAAATTACTCAGGACACATCTAAAACAATTATTATGTCAACAAGAGGTTGTCTGTATTCTTAGTCCTGCTAGTAAAAATGAGGGTTGGAAGTATTCTTTAAGTACTGGACAGAACCCAAAGCAGTTCCCTGTACATTTGCAATTTTCTCTGGGGGTTTTGTTGTTTTTTTACAACCCCTGTTAAATTCATAAATTCAACCGCAAATGCATACTTGTTCATTCAGGACTACAGGAAATTAATCATGTGGATAAAGATTGTTCAATATAAAAGACATCAGAAGACTTTCATAGTTTCGAGAAATAACACTTTATTCTGCAGCCTCTCAAAATTGATTTATGATCCTGAAGCTTGAATCAATCCATTGTTAATTCAAAGTTGTGACTCTGCAGGAAAAATAATTGTGTTCACAGTGGAGAATGGCTCGGGACAAATTTGTTCCTGTCCCCAAGGGATCTATTTCCATCCCCGTCCCCGTAAGTTCTATCCCTATCCCTGCCCCATTCCTGCAAGCTCTGTCCTCATCTGCATAAGCCCTGATCTGC
The DNA here is from genome assembly GCF_902459505.1 of Geotrypetes seraphini. NCBI lineage: Eukaryota > Metazoa > Chordata > Amphibia > Gymnophiona > Dermophiidae > Geotrypetes > Geotrypetes seraphini. The sequence continues at coordinate 312,626,793 of NC_047084.1, read as the reverse complement.
ACATGCCTCGAACTAAAGTGTGCAGATCAGGATAGAGTTTTCAGGGACAGGATGAGGATCCAGATAGATCTCTTGGGGGCAGGGACAAATTTGTCCCCCTGTCATTCTCTAGTTTATAAATTCTTTGCATTTTTTTTAATGCTCGAAAGGCTCAATCCACAGAAACTCATTTTAAGCTTCTAGAGAGTGTAATTGTAAGAAAAGTATGAATTGGCTCTGTTTGAGGAGAGACTATAGTAATGAAGATGAAGACCTATTATTATCTTCTGATGGTGGGTTTCGAGGAACAAGAAAGAGGGAAGGTCTCTCTTCATGGCTCTACTTCCATACACTTTATATAGGCTCCCATTGTCTCTCTTCTTACTCTCTTGGTTGCCGCTCATGCCTAACAGTCCAATATCCATCCCAACTGGATGTATATATATTTAAAAATAGTTTACTGGGTGTTCAAAGTTAAACAGTTGATATGTTAGGCTTCACAGACGCTGAAATATCAAACACTGCAGGAAAAACAAAAATGGTATTGGGTTGCTACTTCTTTGTTCTCTTCACGTCCTTGGGGCTCTTCTTCTTCTCTTTCTTTAGCTTTGTGGGATCCTGCATCAGGACTCCTGTACTTTAGTTCACAACGTGTCTGAAGCACTTCCTCCAGAATCCTATAAAAGACACTTGCCTAGGAAGTGATGCCAAAGGGCGAGCCGACTCCTACGTGGGCATGCTGCTCCTGCTGGAGATATTAAAAATGTATGGAGAACAGGGAAGGGGTGCGCATGTGGCGGGGGTGGGGAAGACGGCAGGGGAGAGGTGCCCCTTTTATCAAGCCACCTTAGGGTTTTTTAATTGCTGGCCGCTGCAGTAAAAGCTCCAACACGTGGTGAGTTATCATGCATTAACTGCAGTACACAGTCCACACCCATTGATTGCTCCAAAACATACCCATCACCTGCCCCATAAGATGCTATGCAGTTAGCATGAGCTGTCATGCTACTGCAGTAATGGTTACCATGGACAGATCCCTGCAGTAAGCCCAGGCCCAGGTTCCCAAAGGTCTGAGCGAGTGCTCTTCTGATTATCAAGGTGGACTTTTCATAGCAGCCTATTACCTACATAGTCCAGTGGTTGTGTTTTTCAGTAATATGATAAACCTACCTATATCTACAGTATGTACTTGGCAATTGGCAGTTGTGGCCAGGAATCGAGGGGGGGTGAAAACCCTATGTGCTAGATGGCCCATGGGCTGACAAAACTTGTGATCCATCCCTGCTACAGTAGGGTCATGCATCAACAATCACTATGTGCCACTTCACACAGTAACTACTTACTCAGCATTGGCAAAGGGGCCCCTAAATCATTTCTTGTTTTGGAGGTTGTTTTTCCTTGCGGTACATTTAGTCAGTCTAATTGGATCAGTCCCACACCATGTCACCAGTTACCTTCTAATTGGATGCATAGTGATTATCCAGGAAACTGAGCTATAGATTCAGTCAACCCAAGGAAAAGAAATGTTAGCTGAGAATGAAGGCTGATTTCTTGTGGAGCCCAAGTACCAAGCTGCCACTGTAACACTAGACTGACTTTATCAGCACCTTTTTTACAAATGTACCTGTATAACATTTTTGATTATTTGTAGATTTGATTATTTCCTATATTTTAAGTTCTTGTAAAGTGTGCCGAGCTCCACATCCGTGGAGATGATGTGGTATATAAACTTAAGGTTTAGTTTAGTTTAGTTTAGAGTGCAAAAGTTCTTAAGTTGGATGTTTTGAGAATAGACCTGTTTCAATAATGAATAAGTGCCACAAAGGTGCCTAAACTAACCAGATGACCACTGGAGGGATTAAGGTATGACCCCCCTTCGATGGTCCTCTAGTAGTCACTGATCTTCTCCTATCCCCCAAAGATTCAAGTGAAACCTGTATGACAGCTTCAGATGTTATGGCCAGTCCTATTAGAGCAGATTCTGGAGTAGCCTAGTGGTCAGTGCAGTGGACTATAAAGATGGGGACCCAGGTCCATATTCCTCTCTAACTAGTACACTTGTGGTGGAACATGTGAGCCTTCCAAAACCCACCCGAAACCTACCGAACCTACCTATAGATGTCACCTGCAGGCATTAGGGCTATTGTTATGGTGTACAGTTGAGTTCAGTAGATTTTGGATGGGCTTTTGTAGGGCTCACCATACAATATAAGAGAGTTATAGTGAGATGTGTACCTACAACTTTATATGTGTTTACTGCAGAGCCCCCTATGTAGGCTGGCCCCTCCTACATCCCAATGGCTTGTGTTATACATTTTTCTTTCAAAAAGATAGATGAACTGAACCCAAACACATATAAGAAATGGCCATTTCTGAAACAAAAAGATATGACTTTTTTTTGTTTTGAAAACGGTCACAAAATATCCAAGTTTGGATTTTTACATATCCAAAATGCCCCATTACATAATGAGTTTTCTCATGATGAGTTGCACTAAGCGATAAACTGGGAAAGTAATTATTATCAAAGGCAAGCCTCAAAACCAGAAAATAGGCTTCAAAATAGACCACTATTGGGATCAGAAGCCCAGCTCATATATCACTGGCTTGCTCTTGACAAGCCCCCATATCATGTTTGTACTATTACTAAATTTGAATTTGCAATCTTCACATTTGATTGTAACTATTCTTATATTTGGTCATTTTATTATTGCTCTATCGTTAACAAAACTGTACTGCTGTACACTGCCTTGAGTGCATCTCTTCATAAAGGTGGTTAATAAATCTCAATAAATATACTGAAAATTAGCAGTAAGCTCTGAACATGTGATTTCACCAGCCGAGTCATTTCTGACCAGCTAAATTGCTTTGAATATTGATCCCTGAGGCTTTACCCTTACATACTAAAGCATCAAAAATATATGTGCAAAGAAACTCACACCTGAAGATGAATGAGTGGCTGCATGGATGGTGTCGTCAAGAGCAATTTGACTTCCTGGACCAAAGGATGACTTTCCAAGGGCTGCTGAGCTGAGATGGGGGTGCATGTTTCAAAGAAAGAAAGAAGTGTCTACAGCAGCAGACTGTCTAACCTAGTGAGGGGAGGGGAAGGGGGGCTTTACATAGAATAATTGGGGCAGGGTAATCAAAACTTCAAGGTAAGTATAAACCTTCAGGTAAGTAAATCATTAAATGCCACTACACACATGGGAAAAAGGGGCAATGTCTGGAAAGCAGTATATACTAATGCTTATAGTATAGGAAATAAGGTTCTGTATCTAGAGGCTGTGATGGAAGAGGCTGATTTGGATTTAGTGGCAATCAAAGAGATGTCGTTCAAGGAGAACCATGACTGGGATATAGTTATACTGGGCTATAATCAGTTCAGGAAAGATAGGGTAGAAAGAAAAGGAGAGGGAGAGGCATTCTATATTAAAGCAATCCAAAAAACAAGGCAAGCAACTCCACAACAAATATGCAACAGAAAAGAAAAATGGGGAAGGAACCATACACATCAACCTGAGATAAAGTAGAGTTTATTAAGTACATTCAACTGTTAAAAGCCAAGCATGTCATATTAGACACAGAAACAATGCATCATAACCAATCTATCTTGCAGACCCATTCGGTCTACAAGGGTCTGCAAAATAGACTGGTTATGATGCATTGTTTCTTTGTCTAATATGACATGTTTGGCTTTTAACAGTTGATTATACTTATTATATATTAAAGATCATAATAAAGCCACAGAATTTCAGGATCTACAGGGTAAGGAAGAGGCACTGCAGACCTATCTGGCAAGAGGGAATGGAAAATGTATTTACATTGGTGTGATATACAGTCTTCCTTCACAGACAGAAGTGTGAGATATAAGACATTCAAAATGCAGCTGTAAAAGGGGAAGTACTACTAATAGGTGCTTTTTGACTGGGGTTTCCCTATTGTGGGGGCTCTCAGAAGTAGGAAGATTCCAGATTGTCTATGGATTGTTCCAACAGTTGGTAATGGAACCAATTTGAAATAGGTCTGCACTGAACACCGTGCTTGCACACGGGGAAAGTGTTTCTGATGTTATTGGGTGATCATCTGGCATTCAGTGGTTACCACATGGTGTGGTTTAATATTAAACACCAAAAAAGTGGAGCAGGTATATAATCTTTCTTATAAATCTCAAAGATTCATCCTTACAACAGCTTCATAATCATATTCAAAAATATATGCTGTTTGAATATATCTCACACCTACTGTGTGATACTCTCCTTCGGAGGATGGGAAGACCTCAGACTCCCTTTTCCCAACTCACAACCGAGCAGCACATGCTGATCTATTCAATGGGTTTGTTTCGTCAATCACTGGTCTATCACCTCCTCCAATTATATATTATATATGCATGCAGTCCAATATAAAACATCAAAAAACAGGAACTTAGCTTCAGATTGATGCTCATGATCAAACTGCTTGTCTCTGATCCCTGGTTAGCTCTATGGGCTCTGGCGATATTCAGTGTCAGTGCCTGCAGAGCTATCCAATCAAGTAAGACTGTTTAAATAATGGACCTAATTTTGCCCAGTTGGTTATGCAGATATGTCACTGAATATTATATCTGTTTAACTTCCAGGTGTCAATGATGATTTGGATATTCAGTGCTGATGCCAAGAAATGACTCAGCGCTTAATATCCAGGTCTAATCAAGTCAGTAGCAGACAGCATTTAAAAAAATGTTCAGCACCACCAGCTGAATATTGACCAGAATGTATTGTTTAATTGCCCTTTCAGGCACTACTGGTTCATTTTGTAAAAAAAAGCCAAAAGAAGAGGTCATTTGGAGTAAACCAAGGCCCGAAAGCACAAGTTGCATTAAAACATTTGGGAGGGGGGGCAATGGGTAGCATTTAGAAATGCAACTCCATAAAGTGATTTAAAAAAAAAAATTGCAAATATGCCGACCATTAATTCCCAATGTAGTAAGTCTTTACCCTTGCCTTGACTCCCTACTGCTCAATGTCCAATGTGATAGGTTCGAAGGTCAACTATTTAGTATCATTACACACAGAGAGATGAAGTTTCCTCCATCAAAAGGAAAGAAACCTCTCTTCAAGAAACATCTGACTAGAAAAAAAAATGGTTTCATCTTTGAGTTCTTTTAGATATCAAACCTTTTCAAGTAAGCAGATGGCTTTAATTTAAACAGTGCAGTTTCTAGCTTACAACACAGGAAACATTTTCAACTTGCTGTTGAAATACAGTGAGTGGAACTCCAGATGTCTGCCTCAAAGACAATTTATCTGCCCAAGCTCCTCATTGGTTCATAAAACTTTTTATGGTTCAAAAATGTATATGTTTCCATTATTTTTCCAAATCAAAAAATAAAAGTCAGGTTCTTGAAAAAAAATAACAGATTTGCTATAAGAGTCTAAAGTGCTAAATTAGATTTACTCTACTTTTTCAAAAGTTCTGCTTCCAAGAACGGGCACAAGACATATCCTTTAGTCTCTCATTTGCCTCGCTAAATTTTCAAAGCATGACATCATTAGTGTATCACATTCTAAGTGGAATGCTACCTCCTTTTATATGTGCTTGTTACATATCTGACCAGGTTGTACACCAGCACTCAACCTGTTTCATATTTTCTCAGCTTTCTACCATATGTGCATTCAGCAAGGAAAGCACAATCGTGCATGGGATCCCTGAAGCATTCTCCTTGCAATTCACCTAATAGCAAAAAAGTAGTCACAAATGTCCCCTCATTACTCTTTAACTCTGTCGTTCCCCTTCACCACCACCACACGCACAGTCATTGACTCAAAATTAGGAATATTTTCTTGTTAAATAAAGATGAGAGGTTTTCTGATGTAGACTACTAACCAGAAGGGAAGGGAAAGTACTCGTATGATAGGAAAAGAAAGGATTTTGCATATAGCTCATATCTTTTTTCTAAGTAGCTCAAGGCAGTGACAGCCATGAGGGGCCTTGGGGGCCTGGGTCCCTCACTTTGGGCTCAGGAACCTTCCAGAACTGAGTACCTCTTTAAACAGTTGGTGGGGATCAAATGCCCCACCAGCCAGTTCCTGAGCCACTCCTCTCCTCCTGGCACTTCTTCTTTAATGTAGAAGTCAGCGGCATGCCTCCAGATGTAGCCTCCAAATAAAGGAGTCCCCCCCCTCCCAAGCCTATCTTACTCCTTGGTGATTCAATGGGACAATGGGGGAAGAAGCGATCCCTACACGCTCATGTGCCTGGCTCCATAGATGAAATAGCTACTACAACCTCTAGAAAAATACTCATGGAATATCGGATAAATATTGGACATATAGGTCCAAATTCTATAAATGGTGTCTGGAGTTATGTGCCTAGATTGTCGCATCTATCCGATCTAACATGTTTCCTCGGAAATAAGACAGTGTCTTACTATAATTTTGGGTCCAAAAAACGCACTATGTCTTACTTTTGGGGATGTCTTATTTTTTTTATGTACAACAATCATCTCTCCCTTCCTCTCCTCCACCCCAATTCTTCCTCTTTCCTTTCTCTCCCCTCCCCCCATGTACAACATCTTTACTCCCCTCCCTCCCATCCCCCTGTGTAGCAGAACCCCACCAACCCTCCCACCGTGAGACTGACATACTTCTGCTCCGAGGCCTCCTAAAGCAGCAGGAGCGGGGGCTGCTGAATTGATGAGTCCAATTTTTTTCAGCAAATCAGGCAGCACTAGTGTCAAGGATGGAGTCAGGGAGTGTCGGGGACATTCAGGGGTCGATCTTAACTAGGGCTTATTTTTGGGGTAGGGCTTATATGCAAGAGATGGTCTCTCCTCAAAAGAGCTTGCAGTCTAATTATGACAGAGACACAGGACAAAGGGTGAATTAATATATGCTGCTGATGAAGGGAAATATAAAGGGATGAAGAGGTAGAGAGGTTAGGAGCTAGAGAGAGAATGAGAAACAGAAATAGTGTACACTTCTCCCTCCATATTCACTGTGATAGGGGATTAACAGAACTGCAAATACAGAAAAACCGTGAATAACTTTTTTTATATGTTATTCACTGTTTTCTATTAAAAACCATTGTGAATATAGTGAAACCACGAATAACATGGTGGGAGACCTTGTCTGTTCCTGAAGGAGAGGCAAAACACGGTGAAGAAAATGCTGGGAATCAGCGATTTTCTCTGTAAACGCTTGAAATCAACAATTTCTCTATGCAAGCTGATGTAATTTTGGGGGAGGAGCCAGCAAGCTAAAAACCGTGAATAAACAAAACCGTGAATGCTGAAACCGTGAATACAGAGGGAGAAGTGTAACTAGTTTATAGAATTGTCCTTTGCATCTTTGTTAGTATGTGCTAATTGTTCACACAGTGCCATACTGCTAACACTCATTATAACCTATAATAAACACCTTATCACAGCTTGGAAATTAGGACCTTAAATGCCCATCCATCTGTGTTTCCCATTGTCTGTTTCCCTCTCCCTCATAACTTTTGAACCATTCATCTAATTTCATTCAAACTTCTGATAGAAATAGTCACACTTTTGCTCTCTGCTCCCCTTCCACCTCACACCTCATTCACAATTTTAATGCATCTTGGATGCTTACAACACTTAGAATCAATCTGGTTGATATTCAGTTCACAACAAGGGAGGTTGTGGCAGCCATTTTGTAGAGACAGATGACAGGGCAGGGGTGAATAGGTTTTGCTCATGTCCTCACTGCTATGATAGATCAACAGGGAGGTCTGTCTTGACTAAAAAGGGTAGGAGGGGCTCTGGTAGGGGAATATGGCCTTATTGGAGGTAGAGAGTTTGGTCTGAACACCTGTAAAACTAACCGGGTGAATTTACCCAGTTAGCTATATAGGTATTGACACTGAATATTGCCAGCACCTGCATAACTCAAGGCTCCTCCACCGACTCTGTCCTCATAACAATCCTGTGAGGTCCAGCTCAAAAATAGCTGTTTGTGCCAATATTCAATGGCACTGCCCAATTAAGTGCCACTGAAAATCAGCAGTTAGCCACCTCCAATGATTTAAGCAAACAGTAGCCTCTGCTGTCTACTTAAATCACTTACCCCCTCCCCCCCCCTCTTTTTTTTTTTTTTTTTTTAATAAAAGCATGGAAGCAGTTTTTAGCACAGGCTAGCACATTGAATGCTCTGCTCCCGATGCTCATAGGAACTCTATGAGTGTCGGGAGCAGCGCAGAGCATTCAGCCTGCACTATAAATCGCTTTCACACTTTTGTAAAAGGAGAGGTTGATCAGAATGTTTCTTTTTCTCAGCTATAATGACACAAGCCACTTCAGCTGTAATCTGGTTTTAGGAAGATCAGAGTATATTGGATGGCAATGTGATATCATTGAGTATTTTCAGTATTAATCATCTCAATATCACAAAATATTGTATTTCTCCCCTTCTATCCCTTTGTATCTTGTTGACTTTGTGTGGGGGTTTTTTTGGGTATTGTTTTTCGCAGTATTTGTAATTTAACTTTTTTTCTATTTACTTTTAATAACCACCGCTTAGACATTTGATAAGTGGTATATCAAGATTTGAATAAACTTGAAACTTGAAAATCAGAGTTTTGGAACTCAGCTCCTTAATTGGGGCCCCAAAGATATACAGATTGATATATACTTACAGGTGAAGGTAGCAAAATCTGCTGCTTACACATAAAAATCCTCAGCGATACTAGTTTTCTGAATATGTTCTTTTTAAAATAGGTTCTACTCGCTGTACATCCTACCATACTTTGTAACCTGTTCTGAGCTCTTTGAGGAGGACAAAATATAAAACTAATTTAAAAAATAATAATATACACATTTTTTTACTGCAGCCTTATACATATTTTACAAAAGGCTCCATGATCAATAAGTAGGGTTACCATATTTAAAAAAGAAAACCCCAGACACATAATCCCACCCCGTTCCGTCTCCAGTCTATCCAGCCCCGCCCAGTTCCACCTCTATCCTCACCCCATTCTGTCCTGCAGCCCCACCCCAGAAAGCCTCTTCTCTTTGTGATGAGCTCCGGCCACATCTGGAGGACCTGGAGCATGCACGGATGCGTATGACATTATCCAAGCATGCCAGGTTTTGAAAAATCCATCCGGGAGCCCGGACAGTCCTCTAAAAAGTGGACATGTCCGGGTTTTCCCAGATGTCTGGTGACCCTATCAATAGGCCTTTTTTTAATAGCCCATGCATTGAGAACGTTCCAAGTTAGGTGAGCTATACAAAACCAGACTTAGATGAAAAGCACTATGGGCTCCTTTTACTAAGCTGCGATAGCAGTTTTAGCGCATGCTTAGCGTGCGCAGAATTGCCGCACATGCTAGACGCTAACACCAGCTGGAGCTGGAGTTAGTTCTAGCAGCGTAGCGCAGGTTTAGCGCGCGCTAAAATTCTGCACGTGCTAAAAACGCTATTGCAGCTTAGTAAAAGGAGCCCTATATAAATCCTAATTATTACATGTATAGCCCTGATGAGCAGTCACTCAGCAAAAGTAATCAAACTATAAGTAACCTGCTCCTTTTTCTAGCTGTAGTGCTCTGAAAATCCTGCTTATGATCATCTTCTCATTCCCCCCAAAAAAATTCCCTTTCAGATCTCCCCATCTTTAGTCAGTCAGCCAAAAGTCTCATGATATCAGTGAAATATTATATTATCAACACAAATTGATCCTAAATCTAAGCTTTCTTAATCTTTTTCCCTAGCTGTCTGATGTTTAAGGCTTGTGCATGTACCATCTCTAGCTAGGCACATACTAGATAGATATACTTGCATGATGGAGATAATCAAGTAATTATTCACTTGCTTAAATTGTGATAAATAGTGCAGTTCGCCCTCAGGCATTATATCGGGTGGAAAATTGACTCAGATGAATCCAAGGGCAAGATCTCTCATCCGCATGCAGCGTCACATAAATTAAAGAAGTGATTGTCCTAGTCAGCATAATGCTCAGCCAAAGCTGAAATGCCTTCCTTCACCTCAAGAATACAGAAGTCTACTAAACTGCTCTAACAGCTACTAGGGAAAGGGAATGGGGATTTGTATACCACCTTTTTGTGGCTTTGGCATTTCAAAGCTTTGGGCACTGGAGGATTAAGTGACTTGCCCAGGGTCACAAGGAGCAGCACCGGGATTTGATCTCACAACCTCTGGGTATAGAGAGAGCAGCTCAACCAGTGAGCCACAGCTTCTTGACATGAGTAGAAGCAGGATGCAGGCAGAGATGTGCCATGGCCAGCGCTGAGAGCGTGCAGTAAGTTACTGTACAAACACCACTTCTGCCAATACCATGGTCATCCTTGATGCCAGCTCAAGAGACAGTGTAAAGTATAGCTTTGCTATACAGCCCTGCTTTTCTCTATTTCACAGGTTTGATTCTGTACACATACACACAAATTATTTCACAGTCCTTTTTCCAGTATCATTAATATTTTGGCTTCATACTCTGCGTTTAATATTTATATATATTTATATTTATATATATATATATATATATATATATATATATATATATATATATATATATATATATATTTATTTATTTATTTTTTTTATTAATTTCTGTTATTTTTATTTTTACTGGGTTTTTCCCCAGTAGGTTCAAACTTATTTTTATATCCACTTTTGTTTTTATCCATTCAGCGGACACCATCCTGGTAAGTAATTTAATTCTCCTTAGTATTTTTAGTTTCTCTAATTTAAACTGGTTCATGCACTTATATACTTCAACTGGACTTATCCAGCATTGTTCACATTTTCACAATAATAATCACACTTGTATTTGTATTTTTGCTCACCATTTGCACTACCTCCTATTCATCATCACTTTTTCATGCTCTTTGACATTAAATGTAATGCCCCACATCAGTATTCATACTACATATGCATCCATTTTACATTTTTTAGGAACCCTGAAGGCTTTTTCAGCCAAAACATGGACTGTGTTGTCTAATTGTGGATGGTTTTGTCTTTTATGATTTCCAATAAAACATAATTTCCACAATATCTTTTTCTTTGGCTGTACTGGTAGCTGTGACCAAATGTCAACCTGAGCCCTCCAAAGCCATAACTCACCACCCAGTCAACCCTGGCTGCTTGTTTCATACCAAGTCCTATTCGTTTTGTTAGATGCCTCTTGATCTTTCTCTAGTCCTTGTTAGACCTTAGCCCAGGGGTGGGCAACTCTGGTCCTTGAGGGCCGGAATCCAGTCGGGTTTTCAGGATTTCCCGAATGAATATGCATGAGATCTATTTGCATGCACTGCTTTCAATGCATATTCATTGGGGAAATCCTGACAACCCTACTGGATTCCGGCCCTCGAGGACCGGAGTTGCCCACCCCTCCCTTAGCTTTATTCCTCCCATTCTCCTCATCGGTGAGTACCCTACTCTTGTCTCCATTGGGGTTCCTCTGCTTTCTGAATCTCTCTTCAGATTCTGGGTTTGGGCATTGATGATCTGGCATTCACCAGTGGGCTCAATCCAAAAGAAAGGTTGTCACTACAGGTGGAAGATTCCATCTTATCTTCCCCTGGACCAGGGAGCCATGTACTGTGAAGGAACTATCTATAAACCTAGCCCACTCATTACTTCTAGGGCTTCTCTCCTGCTACAATCATCACAGCTACAACAGAAAACTCCAACAAACCTTCAGGTTCCTCAGGCATGACTAAAACTCAGTTACTTCTTTTAGTTTCTCAAAGTCCATTCTTTTGGAAGAGATTTTTGCAAACCTCCAGCTTCCTCAAGGCTTTCTTTCCATCCCTCATGGTAGAATACACATATGTAAATTCGGAGAGGTACACTGAGCTATACCTACTTCCTATACAGAGGAACGGTTTTCCCTAAGTAAAGCTAAGGGTGTTACATAAATACAAAGAGGCCGTTTTCCAAATTCAAGCAGATGAAAAGCACAGTTTATCACTGACAAGGGACCTCATTTTTTCCCATTAAAGCTTTTCGCAGTAAAGTGAGTGAATCATCCCTCAAAGAGCACCTTTATGACATGAGAGATTTAAATTTCCACTTCACTGTATTTTATGTTGCTATGTATTCTAACCTTTTAATAAAATGTACAGCAGAGTCTCTCTATGGACAGGCACAGTTTTACTGGTAGAGAAGTCACCAAACTTTAACTGAAGAAAATAAACAACAGCAACAACTAAATAACTGAAAAGTGGATACAAGGGGGGAAATACTGTACTTTACCTTATATTTTTGTAGGGAAATGATATTTATGTATAGTCAGGGCTTTTTTTAAGGGGGGTACACAGGGGTACTGAATGCCAGCACCTTTTCCAGTGCTTGATAAAAATGACCCAGGGTCCCCAAGTATTAATAAAAGAGCTCAGGTGTCTGCACACACAAGGGGAAATTCTATAAACAGTGCCTAAACTTAGGCATGCCCTATTAGCACTTAAGTTAATTGAGAAATGCCATTTAAAATGAGAAACAACATTAAAGTTAAAGCACCTGTATGCAAAGCGCTGAAAACACGCCTCTATAGGTGCTTTAGGCTGCCTAACGCCACTGTGAGCATGGCCAATGCCAAAAATGGCATTAAGTGGTCTAAAGAGCCTAAGTAGGCACAATTTACAACAAAGAGAGGTGCTGGAAATGTAGGCCTGGAAAACCCTGGCTTACATTTCCAGCGCCTATCTTTCCCAGAGGCGCAGTTCTCTATACAGTGCAATCGTGTGATTTACACGCGATCAGCAGCCAGCGTTATCGGCACCATATAGAGAATCTGGACCTCAGTGCTGCCTTTTCATGGTATCTGTGGCTGGTTGCAGGGGGCCTGGCTACCATGGAGTGGATCCCTCAGTGATCACCCCACTCCTGAAGAGTGGCCTGGTATTTGAGTACCAACACCTTTTTTGCTAGAAAACCAAAATGCATTGTGACTAGTACAAGCTAATAGTATTGTTACTGCTCTTTAGTAATAATAGATTCCACAATAAACCTATAGCAGGGAAAGCACTGGCTGCTGTGGGCTGAATTAGACCCAGATATTCGATAATGGTCCATATCTGGACAAAAGGGTAAAGGGTAAGGGTAATGGATTTGATATACTACCATTTTTTGGTACAAACAACGTGGTTTACATTTATTATATCCAGGTACTTTCTCTGATCCCAAGTGGCTGCACAGTCTAAGTATTTTGCACCTGGGACAATGGAGGGTTAAGTGACTTACCCAGGGTCACAAGGAACCACAGTGGGAATTTAACTCGATACCCCAGGTTCTCAGCTCACTGCATTATCAACTAGGCTACTCCTTCCTGCTTTGTACGCTATGTGGTCCTGCTTGCCTAGATAGTTATCCAGGCACCAGCACTGGGAAGTCGGTCAGGACTGATATTCAGAAACAGCTGAACTCTTAAATTTATGCCCCCCTAAGTTAGACTTCTAAATTTATGTCCTATTTTCAGTCAAACCAGGAAGCATAAGCTTGCTTAGGACGTTACCAGTCAATATTCAGCCAACAGCAGTCTGCATTTTTTTATTTTTTTTTTTTGCGTTGGCCACCAAGGCTCAAATATTGAGCACTAGCATGGAAAACCTAAGCTCTGTCTGCACCCAGAATGAATGTGGTTTGCTAACCAGGCAACAGGCTGAATATCAGGGTTTATGTGGTGACGATGTGCCTCTCCATGCCCTCCCGCAAGAGTTTACTTCTCTCCTCAAAATCTCCCAAGAGCAGGTCCCATCCCAGACCCTTCCAAGAGCAGCACCCTCTTCTGAATAGACCTCCCCCCTCACTGACCCATCTGTAGGACCTCTCAGGCTTACCTTAAAGACCCCGATGGCCTAGAAGGATTAAGCTGGGCAGGAGTGAACTCCAATCACTCTTTCCCTATACTGGTTCCATGATGGCTGTGAGCATAGCAGACTACCGCTAAAGGTTATAGCTGTCATTATATGCCTGCAGCCAGGAAGAGAGATTACTATTTATTTATTTATTTTTAAAATTTATATACCGTTTTATTCCAAAACGGTTTACAAATAGTTACATATATGAAATACTGTAAAATTCAGAACAAGGTTAGAACAAAACAAACAGATTCAATTCTTACAAAGAAATGTATCTACAAATATATATTTTCAGATTTGACCATCCAGGCTATTCCACAACTTAACCCCTGCACATGTAAAAGTCATAAGAACACAAGAATTGCCGCTGCTGGGTCAGACCAGTGATCCATCGTGCCCAGCAGTGCGCTCCCATGGCGGCCCCTAGGTCAGAGACCAGTGCCCTAATTGAGACCAGCCCTGTGTATGCAGGAACTTGTCTAACTTTGTCTTGAATCCCTGGAGGGTGTTTTCCCCTGTTTCCACATATTTAGGGTTAGCCTTCGTTTTCAACAATGCGGAACTTTCAGAGCGCAATGATCTTAATGGTTGATACTCAGACATCAAACCTTTAAAAAATCCAGGGATCGTACCATATAAAAATTGGTGACATATCATAATTGCTTTGTATTGAATTCTGAATGCAACTGGCAGCCAATGCAATTGTCGGAGATATGGAGTAATATGCTCATATCTTGGTGTTCCAATTGTCAATCTAGCCTACTACTACTACTACTAATTATTATTTCTATAGCGCTACCAGATGCACACAGCACTATACATTAAGCACACAACAGACGGTCCCCGCTTGAAAGTGCCAGGTTTTGAAAAGCTTTCTGGATGCCCAGACACTCCTAAAAAGAGGACATGTCTGAATTTCTGGTAACCTTACCATTACCAGATGCACATAGCCCTGAATATTAAACATGCAAGAGATAGTCTCTGCTCAAAAGAGCTTGCAATCTAATTATGACAGAGACACAGGACAAAGGGTGAATTAATATATGCTGCTGATGAAGGGAAATATAAAGGGATGAAGAGGTAGAGAGGTTAGTGGCTAGAGAGAGAATGAGAAACAGAAATAGTGTACACTTCTCCCTCCATATTCGCTGTGATAGGGGATTAACAGAACCCCAAATACAGAAAAACCGCGAATAACTTTTTTTATATGTTATTCACTGTTTTCTATTAAAAACCATTGTGAATATAGTGAAACCACGAATAACATGGTGGGAGACCTGGTCTGTTCCTGAAGGAGAGGCAAAACACGGTGAAGAAAGTGCTGGGAATCAGCTATTTTCTCTATAAATGCTTGGAATCAGCGATTTCTCTATGCAAGCTGATGTAATTTGGGGGGAGGGGGGAGCCAGCAAGCTAAAAATCATGAATAATTGAAACCGTGATTGCTAAAACCAAGAATATGAAGGGAGAAGCGTATTACAAGTTGGAAGAATTAGGACTTAACCACAGCTTCGAAAAAGTGGGCTTTGAGCCTGGATTTGAATTTCGCCAAAGATGAAGCCTGGCACACTGATTCAGACAGGTTATTCCAGGCACACGTTGTAGCAAGGCAGAAGGGGAAGAATTGGTAGCTGGCAGTAGAAGAGAAGGGTATAGGCAAGAGAGACTTACCCGAAGAATGTAGTTCCTGGGGTGGGGCGTAGGGGGAGATATGAGAGGAGATATATTGAGAAGCCGCAGAGTCAGTACACTTGTAGGTCAGTAAGAGGAGTTTACACTGTATGTGAAAGTGGACAGGTAGCCAATGATGCAACTTGAAGAGGGGTAACATGAGCATAACAACATTGGTGGAATTGGAGGTGCACAGCAGAATTCTGTGGGGATTGAAGGGGGGAGAGATGGGTTAGCGGGAGACCCATGAGAAGTATGTTTCAGTAATCCAAGTGAGAGGTGACAAGGGCATGGATAATGGTCTTGGTAGCGTACTCAGAAAGGAAACTAGATTTTAGCGACGTTGTATAGAAGGAAGCGAAAAGTTTTGGCAGTTTGTTGGATATGCGAGGAGAAGAACAGAGACGAGTCAAAGATGACCCTGAGGTTGCGAGCCGACGAGACAGGGAGGATGAGAGTGTTATCCACCGAAATAGAGAACATAGGGAGAGGAGAGGCAAGTTTAAAAGGAAAGATAAGGGGGTCAGTCTTGGCCATTTTTCAACTTTAGATGGCAACAAAACATCCATATTCCAACCTTCCATTCAAAAGAGGCATCAGAAGATTAGATGATGTCATTTTTCCTCTCTGCTTCCCTCACCCTGAAATCAATTCGCTCTATATGCTGTGTATTTTGCACATTTTCTGCTGTTGACTTTATCTTCAGTTTCATATTAGTCTAATCAATCTTCCTCAGCTGCCTAGGCTAATTAGACTCTATTTTTCACAAGTAAGGAAACTCTACCCGCAACAGATCCTAGTCAGAAGCTACAAGTATGCTGCACAGATAATATAATGCCTGGTTAGATAGACCATGACAAAGCATCCAAGAAGCCTTTGTGGGCAGGCATTGTAACAGATGTTTGTTGTTTATTTAAAGAAGTCAGAAAAACCCGAAAAAATTGGAAGGTAAATAGACAAATCCAACAGCAAAAAACCTCCCAAACCCCAAGAAAAAGGAACTAGACAAGGGAGAGAGACAAAAGCAGAGACGGCTCAACTACATTCACCAACCTATCAATAAATTAAACAGAAGAGCCCTCAGTAACACAGCCACCCACCGGAAAACCAGTGGAAAAGGCTGTCACATGGCTTGCACCCAAACGAGTGTTAACTGTGAAACATCCCCGGGCTCTACTCCGTATTTTTTATAATAAAGTGCACCCAACAGTGCTAAGTGTGAAAAAAGATAAACGTAAATCAAAAAAACACACTTTACCATTCACTACGATTGTCTCTGCCCCTTGTCCAGGGGGCCAAAAACGTCCAAGTCCAGCCAAGCAAAAAACAACAGGAAGTACTTAGCTTCTCCGTGAAGACAAACAGCCAGCAAAGATATTCTTCGTCCAACGGGACTCCATATCGGGGGTACACACCCCCTTCTTCAGGAACAGCTGGGCTGCGCTGTGACCATCCAAATCATCCGGCACAGCAAGAATTGACAAAGCAGGAAATGGCACTGAACCGAACAGAACGCCTCCAATTTAAACAGCAGACCCGAAAGGTAATTGGACAAGAAAAAAACACCTGACTCCAAAGACCTTCAAAGGGACCAGAAAAACACGGCCCGGAGTTCAGCTGAAAAAATGAACTGCAAAAAAATTCAATCAAAAATAAAACAAAACTGACTTTCGAAAAACAATAAATTAAAAGGTATGTTGCCATTCAATGTAATGTAATGTAATGTAATTTATTTCTTATATACCGCTACATCCGTTAGGTTCTAAGCGGTTTATAGAAAATATACATTAAGATTAGAAATAAGAAAGGTACTTGAAAAATTCCCTTACTGTCCCGAAGGCTCACAATCTAACTAAAGTACCTGGAGGGTAATAGAGAAGTGAAAAGTAGAGTTAGAGGAAAAATAAAAATAAAATAAACATTTTAACAAGACAGCATTGATCTAAATACTTTGGAAGGTAGAAGAGAGGAGAGAAAGGAATAGAAGCAGAAGGGGGAGCCGTTGAACAGTAGAATTCTGGAGAAATTTAAATGATAGAAATAGAACAAAACAAAGACAAAAGGCAAAACAATAGATAAGATTAAAGATAAATCATAAGCTGGAAAGAAAAATAAAATAAAACTTTGTCTTCAATCCACGGTTTCAGCGTCAGTGATGAAGTGGAGCAAGTAAGTTTAGGAGGAGCGATTGACGTTTCCAGAAAGGGCTTCTTCAGGGAAGAGACTTGGCAGACAGTCCCAGGATGCCTATGTCTCCTCCCCTGCGATGTTCTCCCATCCATGCATTCCCTCCCAGACACACTGCCCGTGCCCCAGCCGCTCCAATTCAATATAGTCATTATGTCCCATAGGAGCTAACGCTTGGAGCTCGAAAATCCAATATTGTTCCCTCCGTTGTAACCACAACACTTTATCTCCCTGATGACTCTCATAAACCTGTTCAATGATGGACCAACGTAAATCCTGATACTACAAGTTGAACATTTGTGCTTTAAAATATATATATTTTTAAACAGGATCATCTTATCTAGCACTATGAAATGTACTCTCCCTCCCCTTTCCTCTCTCTGCCAGCTGAGCTGTCTCTTCTCCAAGCTGAAGAGCCCTAGTTGCTTTAGCCTTTCCTCATAGGGTAGTCTCATCCCCTTTATTATTTTCATCGCCCTTCGCTGTACCTTTTCTAATTCCGCTATATCTTTTTTTGAGATGCAGTGACCAGAATGGCACACAATATTCAGGCGCGATCACACCATGGAGCAATACAAGGATATCATAATATTTTCATTTTCATTCCAGTTACGGTAATTCCTAAAATTCTATTTGCTTTCATAGCCAGCACTGCACACTGAGCAGAAGGTTTCAACGAATCATCAATGATGACATCTAGATCCTTTTCATAGGCGGTGACTCCTAATGTGGAGCCTTACATCATGTGACTATAGTTCAGGTTCCTGTTTCCCACATGCATCACTTTCCAATTGCTCACATTAAACATTGTCGGCCATGTTGATGCCCAGTCTCATGAGGTCCTCTTGCAATTTTTCACAATCCTCTTGCAATTTAACATCTTTGTGTCATTGGCAAATTTAATCAGCTCACTAGTTATTCCCATCTCTAGATCACTGTTCTTCAACCGTCGGTCCGCGGACCGGTGCCGGTCCGCAGAAAATTCCTGCCAGTTCACGCAGGGCCGGCGAGATTTATGCCGTTAAATTTCTTGCCCCGGTGGTGTTGGCGGAAATCTGCTGTTCCTCCCAGCCTCGGGCGATCAAGACAGGCTGCTGACATCAGGCATTCCCTCTGCGGAAACAAGAAGTTGAAACAAAATAGGCGGGACTCAGAGAGGGAAGGTCCCAACGTCGGCAGCCTGCCTTGATCGCTGCCCCTGCCGAGTCACCGAAGAGGGCCGCGGGGAAGGGAGATGGTTAGCATGCGCGGGGGGGGAGGTCAGCGTGTGGATTGGGGCTATCAGCAGCGTCTGTGCTGAGAGTCTGCCCACGTGCAGGATGTGGCGGGTAGGGGCCTCCGGCTTGTCTTGGGGGGCAGGGCCTGTGGTGCAACGCTGTTTTTGCCGGCTTGGGGGGGCCACGAATGTGCAGGGCACGCAGGAACAAGACCATGGGGAGCCTTTGACAGTGGCTGTCTCCCTTCCCAGCAGCTCTCGTACTTACCAGGGCAGTGATTCACTTCAGCAACTTCCCCTTTCCTCAGAGGCGGCAACGGACCCAAGGCTGCCTAAGGAAATCACTGCTGCAGGCAAGTACTGAGAGCTGTTGGAAGGAAAGGGGACTGTTGGAGGCTGGGAAGCTGCTGGATAAAGGGAGAGCTGCTACTGGACCTGGAGGGAAGTAGAAGGAGAGATGCTACTGGGAGGGGAGGAGGGAAAGGGATGGGAAGAGAGTTAATGTTGGATAGGGGGGAGAAGGGAAGGGAGAAGGAAAAAAGGAAGTAAACAGCTGGCAGGGAGATTACAGGAGGAGAAGGGGGTCAGGGGTTAGGGGTCAGGGTGGAATGGAGAGATCAGATGAGGGAAAGGGGAGTGAAAGAGGAATAAGAAAGTAGAGATGCTGGAAAGGGGGTCAGCAGAGAAATGAGAGAGGGATAAAGATGCTAGATCTGGTGTAGGAGATCCCCTCTATTCTTTTTCCCATGTATAGCCCACATCTTCAACATTCCAAAAAGTACCGGAAACCCAAGTAATCAACCACAATCCTAATATCTCCTACCTGAAACCAGCTATCTACCAATATAAGGAAGCCGGATATTTGTCTATGTAACGTTACCTGAAATTTTTCCAATGTAATGTAATCTGAATCCTCAATTTGTAACCTGTATCAGCAAATTTCCAATGTAAAGCAACCTCCTGGAAATGTCCAGCTCTCTTCCAATGTAATCCACTTTGAACCGCAAGGTACAAGTGGAATAGAAATCACTAATGTAATGTAAAGATAAAAATGAAGAAAGCAGTGAAGCTGGAATGAATGATGTAAAAAGGAGAGAGGAGGCACAGGCTGGATGGAAAGGGGAGAGGGACATAGAAAGAAGTCAGATACATATGGAAGGGGGAGAGGGCAGACAGTGGTTGGAATGGGCAGATGCTGGATTGAAGAGACAGGGCAGACGCTAGAAAGAAAAGAGTGAAAAGAAGATGAAAGCAGAAACCACAAAAGGTAGAAAAAATAATTTTATTTCTATTTTGTCATTTGAATATATCAGATTTGAAATATATATCCTGCTAGAGACATAACTGGAGACTGCAAAGGCCAGGCAGTGCTTCTTTAGCTTCCAGCTGGCTTAGGGCTCTCTCTGACCAGGGGGCACTCCCCTAACACTATTCCTGTCATGTGTGACTGCAGTATTCTGTTAGCATGGTATTTCTGTGTAGCATTCTGTAATAATTTGGCTTGTTCAGTTTTCTTGATAGTAGAAGGGATATATGTGAAGGGGAGGGGAGACAGGGGTTTTGTTGGCCCTTGCTCTGTATATTTATATTTATAAAATGACAATTGTACAGAATATTGTTTCTTTTTATACTTTAATAAAATACGTTCAATATAAAATCATAACTGAGGCTTGTGCGGATGGGATCAGATGGTTTGTGGGGACCGAGCTTGCGGAGATGGGGCGGAAATGTGTTTTTTTATTTCGGTCTTAGTAGTTTGCCGGTCCGCAAAATAATTCTTTTATTTCTGCTGGTCCACGGGTGTAAAAAGGTTGAAAAACACTGCTCTAGATCATTTATAAATACAGTGTGTTAAAAAGCAGCTGTCCCTGCACAGACTCCTGGAGAACCCCACTATCTACCATTTTCCATCAGAAAACTGACAATCTAGCCCCACTCTGTTTTCTACCTTTTGACCAATTCTTAATCCACAATAAAACATTACTTCCCATCCCATGACTTTCTAATTTTGTCAGGGGAGATATGATAGAGGTCTATAAAATATTGAGTGGAGTGCAATGGGTAGATGTGAATTGCTTGTTTACTCTTTCCAAAAATACTAGGACTAGTAGGCATGCAATGAGACTACTAAGTAGTAAATTTGAAATAAAGAGAGAAAATATGTTATCAATCTATGAGCTTCAGAGCATTTAGCGCTGCGGTAAAAACCTCTACCATGGCTCAGTAAAATGTGTGTGGGGGGGGGAGGGGTGCTAAATGAGCACTAAGAAATTCATATCCCTAGTTCAAACTATTGATAGTGTTTCTGGCCAAAGCTTCACTAGCTTAGGGTTACCAGACGACTGGGAAAACCTGGACATGTCCTCTTTTTAGAGGACTGTCTGGGTGACTGGATGGACTTTCCAAAACCTGGTAGTTTGTCCGGGTTTTGAAATGCCCCAACCATCTGGCCACGTCTGGAGGGCCTCTGAGTATGCGCAGGTGATGTCACACGCATCTGTGCATGATCAGAGACCCTCCAGATCCGGCTCAGAGGTCAGAAAACGAAGATGATGCTTTGCAAGGGTGGGGCTAGAGGTAGAATAGGGTGGGGCTAGAGGCAGAATGGGATGGGACTGGAGGCGTAACGGGCATGGCTAGGGACAGAACAGGGCGGGGCCACGTGCCCGGTTTTCTCCAGACCAAAAAAATATGGTAAACCCTACACTAGCTGAATAGGAAAAATGACACAAGTTTTGGGATGAACCATTCCCATGTCTCTTCCCACTTCTCAGGCTGATCTGGCTGATTCAAGCTTTCCAAAGTGTAAAGCATACCAGAAAGCCTGAGATGTTTGTCTAGACTGGGCCTTGAGCCTAAAGCATTCAGAGGCCACAGCACTTCAAATACGAAAGATAAGCTTACGCGTTCTCTCTCTCTTATGCCCTTGAAAGCAGTTTCAGCACATTAGAAATAGCTTCAGCGTCACACATTGCCCATGCACCTGTTCACCACAAAGAAATATTTAGTTTCTGCCCGCAAGTCTGTCCCAACAGACCAGCCTAAAAGCACTCTAGGTATTGGTATGCAAATGAGTACATGAAGTAGGCACTTTGCAGTCTCAAGTCCCAGGGCCCAGCTTCAGCTAGAAAGAGACGTTTGTAAAGGACGCAAGTGCTTGAACACTAGTGCCACTGTTAGACTATAATGCGAGTACTATTAATGCAGAATACTAGCAATCAGGGAAAGGGAAAGAGGGATGTGTGACAAATAAAAGTCAAGGAATTTCTCATTCACTCAGCTCCTTCTCTAATATAAAAAAAAAAAAATTCCTCTACTGAAGAAGGACCTACAGAATAGATTAAAACTGATCAATTAAAGGGCAATTCTATAATCTAGGCTTTCAAGGGCAGGCAGTATGAACAGTGGCATAGCGAGGGTGAGCAGCGCTCCTCACTTGCCCTATTCTCCACCCCACCCCCGCCACGCAATCGCCCTCCTTCCCCCGTACCTTTCCCGGCATGAGCAGCATCACCAATATGCTGCCCGCATCGGTGTCAGTTCTCCCTCTAATGGGGAAGTTAAAGCGTGCGTGGGGGGAGGAGTTGGAAGAAGCAAGGGGGCAGAGAGGAGGAGGAGTGCCAGTGCCCCAACCAAGATGGCGCCCGGAGAGGATCGCCCCCCCTTACTACGCCACTGAGTAGGAAAGTGTTCCATAACTAGCCATAGACTCGGTATAAGTAAAGGCATCTAAATGCAGCAGACACATATGTAACTTACAGTGTTCTGTAAATTACCTATGTAAGCGAGAGCTCCACCTATTTCCCAATAATTCTCTGCACCCCTTGCAAATATGCACTATGTAAGTTATTTGCAGAATAGCAACTAGGTTCCCTGCTAGTACATATGCAGATATATGTCCACAAAAGTGCATATGTGCTAGTAGTCTAAATAGTTATGTATATTGGGCTGGATTCAGTAAATGGAACTCAAAAGTCAGCACCAGAAAAAAAACCAATGTTACGTGCAATTCTATAAAGGGCGCATGCTCTTTATAGAATCATGTTTACCTTTGATTCCTGTGCCTAACTTTAGACGGCAGACTTATGCCTGTTAAAAATGGTGTTAATGCTGGTGCCCATGTTAGGCGAACTGAGGCCATGTTCTACAATTCTGCATGCAATTTTTCGGAATGCCTGTGACACACCTGTAGCCACACCCCCTTTTGAGTTACACATTGAAAGAGTTCGGAGTCATGCATTATAGAATAGCATGAAAGCCAGATGCAAGTGCAAATTTTAATGAGGGCCAATTAACATCAATAATTTAGTTGTTAGCACCCAATTATTGATGTTAACTGGCTTGTTAATTAATTTGAATAGCTGAAATGATTCCTTCTTACCCATGTATAGGTCACAGAAACCTACTGAGTGTCCAGTGGTTATGGTGGTAATTTATGACTTTCTGTGGCGGAGTTATAGTGCTTATGTTTGGGGTTTAGCCTTTGGGCCTAGTTTACAAATGTCTATTGTGAAGATTCCTGTGAGGCTTTTGGTAGTTGTCCTCTTGTGACGTGTGTGTAGAGGTTAGAGGCTTGCAATCCCTCTACTATCTTCAAGAATCCAAGGAGAGAATGAAAGTTTGAACCTCAAGCTGGTGAGAGAAGAATAGCCTGGAGCTCAACTATGAGAGAAGGTCTGGTTGGGGGGAACATATTCCCATTGATAGAGGAGGATCCCAAAGCAGAGGGACTGTGAAATTTCAATCAAGATGGATTACAGCCAGTGGCGTAGTAGCGAGGGTGACTCGTTCTGCCTTTTGTGGTGTTTCAATTTATACGCACATCTTTCAATATTTATCCTCAAATATTTTAAAAGTAGTCTGCTTCTTAACTATTGAATAACCACATTATTCAACATCCTGATCAGTATCACTCATCCTTATACCAATTAATTCAGAGACCAGATGGATCTCCAAATCTAATTATTGTATCCTGGATTGGTTTAGCATTTCTTTTGTATTTCCTGTACATATAATGAAATTTAATCTGCAGATAGAAAATACTAAAGTATGGAAAATTCCTACCTGTATCCCACCAGTTAAATATTTCAATGTCACACACTGAGCTAACAGCTCCAATGCCATCACCACAGACCACAAATATTTAGTGCAGCTCGCTTTCCAAACAACAACACTAACTACACAGAATATTTATGTGTTTATTGATCACTTGTTAAACTGCCATTAGCCAAACAGATCATGGCAGTTTGCAAAACCAGAGTATCAATAAGCTGAGCAATAAACACCAGGCCTGACAGCACCAACACTGCAATAAATCTAAAACATTACAATAATGGGATAACTAGAAACAAACAAGAGGGCAGAGTTGAGTGACACAATACATTTTCCCATTTTATTATGAAGATGTAATTTAGCAGAACACAAAATTTTAAGTTTAAGTTTTATTAGGATTTTATATACCGCCTGTCAAGGTTTTCTAAGCGGTTTTACAATCAGGTACTCAAGCATTTTCCCTCTCTGTCCCGGTGGGCTCACAATCTATCTAACGTACCTGGGGCTATGGAGGATTAAGTGACTTGCCCAGAGTCACAAGGAGCAGCGCGGGCTTTGAACCCACAACCCCAGGGTGCTGAGGCTGTAGCTTCAACCACCGCGCCACACACTCCATGGGGGGACAGAAAGGGGAGATGTTTTAGCCTCACTTGGAGTACATCGGGGGGGAGGTGGGGAATTCTATAAATAGCACCTAAAGTTAAGCGCTAATTCCACACCCAAATTTTGGTGTGGAAGCGCATTCCAATGGATGCAATGCACCGAAACAGAGCTGAAACAGCAGATCAGCATGGAAATACACTTATGCACCCAGTTATAAGATAGTGCCTAAGTGTATCCACATGAAACTGGCAATGGGGCATAGGCAGGTCAGGAGCATTTTGGAAAATTGTGCACAGTAAGATAGAGTATTACAGATGCACAACCGACTTACAGCTCAGGATTAAGCCTGGTTTTGGTTAGTGTAAGTTCTCTCACCCAGAGTCGGGTGCAGAATTTGGCGCTCAACGCTATTCCAAAGAGTGCTCATCCTGGAGCACCCTTTATAGAATAGCCCCGGGAATCATTTACGAGGGGCTGCTGAAAAGTTCTCAGCCCAAGCAAGAAAGTTGGGGGCAGTCTCCCGACGCTCATAGAGTTCCTATGAGCGTCGGGAGCAGCGCAGGCCATTCAGCGCGGCTCTCTGCGCTAGAAACTGCTAGCGCGGTTTCGTAGAAGAGGGGTTTAGTCCAGCGATTTTCTACTCTTCATGCTGTATTTTTCCGATGGAACGACAAAAGTGGAAAATCACTGGACTACATGTATAGCCCTCGTTGGAGATTACCCCAACTTCGTTGCTTGGGCTGAGAACTTTTCAGCAGCCCCTCGTACTGTGCTCACACAGTAATACTTTAGGTTTGTGGTGCGCTGATCTAACTTCCAATACAGCAAAAGATTCAGCACACGAATACCTGTGCTACACAGAAGTAATCACAGGACAGTGAGCAAGGAAATGCATGCTAATAAACAGCATATAGACTTGCTTCTGATACATCTTGGTGCATTTTTGTGCACGTTTTTAATTTTTGTTTAACGCATGTTTATCTTTACCTGTACAGGTAAAGTGTTTAATACCTAAATGGGCAAATCTTATGACTCACAGGAAGCAAAGCGAAAAAGACCTTACCTCACCCAAAACCAGAGCATGGTATCCTGCTATGCCCTCAAGGAAAGGCGGGCGCCCTGATGTGCCCCTACTTTACCAGAGAGAAGTCCCGTCCTACTCTGTTCCTATTCAACCTAGAAACAGAGTCAGGTGCCCAGGGCTTCCCTCTGTGGAAATTTCCTTAACCCCTATTTGTCCTGTTTGTCTCTTTTACCGTATTTTCACGCAAATAACACGCACCCGTATAAAACGCGCACACGTGTATAGCGCGCAGAAATCACGATGATAAGCACAAAAACTTTGGTATAACGCGCTCACGATTATACCGCGCATGCTGCCCGACTCTCCGTTCACCCCCCTGACTTCCGTGCGCTGTCCCGACTCTCCGTTCACCCCCCCTGACTTCCGTGCACTGCCCCGCCTCTCCGTGCGCTGTCCCGACTCTCCGTTCACCCCCCCCTGACTTCCATGCACTGCCCTGACTTTCCGTGCGCTGTCCCGACTCTCCGTTCACCCCCCCTGACTTCCGTGCACTGCCCTGACTTTCCGTGCGCTGTCCCGACTCTCCGTTCACCCCCCTGACTTCCGTGCACTGCCCCGCCTCTCCGTGCGCTGTCCCGACTCTCCGTTCACCCCCCCCCCCGACGTCCGATTCATCCCCCCCCCCGGCAGGACCATTCGCACCCCCACCCCGAAGGACCGCCGACTCCCCGACAATATCGGGCCAGGAGGGAGCCCAAACCCTCCTGGCCACGGCGACCCCCACCCCGCACTACAT
Organism: Geotrypetes seraphini; assembly: GCF_902459505.1. Lineage (NCBI taxonomy): Eukaryota > Metazoa > Chordata > Amphibia > Gymnophiona > Dermophiidae > Geotrypetes > Geotrypetes seraphini. The sequence goes on along the minus strand of NC_047084.1, from coordinate 312,600,450 downwards.
TACGGGCAGGAGGGATCCCAGGCCCTCCTGCCCTCGACGCAAACCCCCCTCCCCCCCAACGACCGCCCCCCCCAAGAACCTCCGACCGCTCCCCCAGCCGACCCGCGACCCCCCCTGGCGACCCCCACGACCCCCCCACCCCCCTTCCCCGTACCTTTGGTAGTTGGGCCAGAAGGGAGCCCAAACCCTCCTGGCCACGGCGACCCCCTAACCCCACCCCGCACTACATTACGGGCAGGAGGGATCCCAGGCCCTCCTGCCCTCGACGCAAACCCCCCTCCCCCCCAACGACCGCCCCCCCCAAGAACCTCCGACCGCTCCCCCAGCCGACCCGCGACCCCCCTGGCGACCCCCACGACCCCCCCACCCCCCTTCCCCGTACCTTTGGAAGTTGGCCGGACAGACGGGAGCCAAACCCGCCTGTCCGGCAGGCAGCCAACGAAGGAATGAGGCCGGATTGGCCCATCCGTCCTAAAGCTCCGCCTACTGGTGGGGCCTAAGGCGCGTGGGCCAATCAGAATAGGCCCTGGAGCCTTAGGTCCCACCTGGGGGCGCGGCCTGAGGCACATGGGCCCAACCCGACCATGTGCCTCAGGCCGCGCCCCCAGGTGGGACCTAAGGCTCCAGGGCCTATTCTGATTGGCCCACGCGCCTTAGGCCCCACCAGTAGGCGGAGCTTTAGGACGGATGGGCCAATCCGGCCTCATTCCTTCGTTGGCTGCCTGCCGGACAGGCGGGTTTGGCTCCCGTCTGTCCGGCCAACTTCCAAAGGTACGGGGAAGGGGGGTGGGGGGGCCGTGGGGGTCGCCAGGGGGGTCGCGGGTCGGCTGGGGGGGCGGTCGGAGGTTCTTGGGGGGGGACGGTCGTTGGGGGGGAGGGGGGTTTGCGTCGAGGGCAGGAGGGCCTGGGATCCCTCCTGCCCGTAATGTAGTGCGGGGTGGGGTTAGGGGGTCGCCGTGGCCAGGAGGGTTTGGGCTCCCTTCTGGCCCGATATTGTCGGGAAGTCGGCGGTCCTTCGGGGTGGGGGTGCGAGTGGTCCTGCCGGGGGGGGGGTGTATCGGACGTCGGGGAGTCGGCCGGGCAAGAGGGCTTGGGCTCCCTCTTGCTCCGATCGTGGATGCGGGTGCGGGTGGGAGCGCGTGCGAGTGGTCGTTCGGGGTGGGGGTGCGAGTGGTCCTGCTGGGGGGGTGAATCGGGCGTCGGGCGGGGTGGGAACTATGTTTGAAAACTTTCGTATACCGCGCTCACGCATATAACGCGCGAGGGGTATGCGCGGTAGGTAAAAACGCGTATAACGCGCGCGTTATATGCGTGAAAATACGGTAATTAGATTGTAAGCAGGGATTTTCTCTTACATGTTAATGTACAGTGTTGTATAAGTCTAGTACTTTAGAAATAAGTAGTAGTAGTAGGGCTTGACATGCACTGATGTTAGGTTTTCTTATCTTCAGTCCTTGAAGCAATACCGAAGACCAGGGATGCCCCAAAATCAACATAAGTGTGTCTTTCAGGGCACCCCGTGGAAGCTTTTACAGTAACATCACAGCCAAGAATACCTCCCAAACAGGATGTGCAGTGCTCTTTGGCCAAAACATTATTGATCTTTCGTGTGCTCTCCTATCTCCTGCTGACTCTTTCCATCCTCCTCCTTTATCATCTTCCACTCCCATCTACCCTCTTCCCTCTCATAGGCCACCCTCTTCAGTCTCTCACTCCTCACACACCCTCCTGCCATGTCCATTCACTTCCCTATTCTCATCCCAAGTCCCAGCCCAGCACATTCTCACATTTGCCACAAGTTATTGCTTTTGGTTTTCAAGAATCAATATTAATACTAACAAGGGACAGACCAAAAAGCACTTGCATTTAACACACTACTTCCAAGTACAGATACGGATTGATATGATCAAGTATCAAGGCACAGAAGATGAACACACACACAAAAAAAGCCCCCCAAAACACTTAAATACTCCTCTCTCTCAAAGAAACAATTTCTAACACATAGATCCGCACTCCCCCATATCACACAGCACTAAAAAAACATACTTCTTGCAGGATACTGAATTTTATTTGGACTGGCATTGCCAGGAAGCATGAGTGAATAAGGGAACATTCTAGCACTTCTCTGTTTTCTGACTTAAAAAGCAAGGGCATTTAAATTCATTCTTTACTTTCTTTTTTAAATGCAGTAAACCTTACCTCCATTCCAGTATAGAAGTGAGGTTCATTTTGGTTTTATCACACAGTTCTAATCTAGCACAGATGTTTTGGTTTCAGTGCGTGGTGCATCTTGTTTTATTATGCCTGAATTTTAAATTTAAAAATGCACTAAAAATGTAGTGCGGATTCACAGTGAAATCCTAGATCAGTCTCTTAAGGAATGTAAGTAAACTCCTTGAAACATTGTGCTCCTAGGAGATCCATCATCAGTCACAGTCATGTCTTCTGTAGCACATTCAAGAAAGTGAATTTAATCACACATCGTCATCTTCTTTGGGCAGCATGCACACAATTAATTTTCTGATTAGTTACATTCCTAATTCTAGTGGCAGTTAGTACTATTAGAACCGCTAATGTCACATTTTTGAACAAACAAGAAAGGGGAATTTGGAATTGCTGTTTTCTTTATTCCTCAGATTGCATTTCATGCAAGGAATTTGCTTTTAAACAGATATGGTACATGGGGACACTAGGGTGGTCCACGGTAGTATGCAAAAAAAAAAAAAAAAATCAACCTTGTCAAATCTCGTCTCCACAAGGCTTATTTTTGTCCACTTGGTATGTCTTACTCATGTGTCAAATTTCAGCTTGCGTAGACAATATTTAGAGGTCATCCCGGCATGCACTGTTTGCTTGTGTGTCGTGTATGTAGGTGATTGCGCATAATTAGTTGGTATGGTGTGGAATGAAGCACCAGTGGGAATTAGGGCTCCACACAATGATGTTGAACTACTGTCTACTCTCAACACAGATCCGAATAAAACTGTTGCAAACAAGGCGCTCGCGGCCATTTCCAGACATCTATGATTTCTTTCCGAGCACCTAGCAGTACTTGTCTTTTTTAATGACAGAATCGCACAAAAAATAAAGCTACCAATGGTGCAAAACTTACAACGTCCACTGTTGCCAGACATTCCACAATGTCTCATGCGTACAGATGAAATGGAACCTGTGACTTTTGAAAGTCTTGTAACGCAGAGAACACAGTCATTTTTTTGATATCTTGATTGAAGGAGGATCAACATAAGCAAAAATATTCCTGAAGAAACATCTCAGAGTGGACTGACAATCCAGTTTTCAAGGAACTTTGGAATCAGGCATCCAAACTAACTGTTGTTAATGATGCAGCAGAACGAGAGATAAGTCTCATTGACAAAGACAACGATACTTTGACAAAAGATGAAAAACAGAAGCAATTTGTTCTTCGGCTAATGGCCAGCCACCAAAAGAAGTTTCCTTCTGCATCAAAGGCGGCTCTTATGTTATAGACAACTTATTTGTCGAGTGCACAAGAATTACAGTATACTATTAAGCTTAGCGGTAGTTTTTAAAAAACAACGAGGTGGGGCGACCCCTAAACTTTGTTTTAAGTAAAATTTTGTGTGGTTTTCATTTTTTTTTTTTTTTTTTGTATTATCGTATTTTGTGTTAATTAATATTTTTGGACCACCCTACGGGACACAACAGCAGTCTTTATGAGCCAGGTTGTTTACTAAAACTTTTTTTGCACTTCTCGAACAGGCAATCTCAGTCTCCCACCAAAATAAAGCCTGACAAGGAACGGTGACAATAAGCAAATGCCTCCCTGCAGTGTCTCGAAAAAGTGCATGTTCCTATCAGGAAGCAACCTTGTAGATTCACAAAAACAAATATGCAAAAGACGGAACTATTGTATAGTTCATATGATCTCAAGTGGAGACCGTAGTTTGTTCCTTTACCCTGAAAAGGACCTTCCCCTCCCCTCCATGAGCCTCTGCTCTCAAACCACCATGGTTTCCTTCATACTCACAAATAGGCTTTGAACTGATGGCTCTGTCACAAATAATCTTTCTCAAGCCCCCCTCTCAGAGGTTTATGAGCATTTAGGCTCTGATAACCAACCAGAGCCTAACAAAAAGATTAGTGTGTCTGGACACAATGCAATACAGAGATGCAAGTAACCCTGCTCTGAAATGCCCCGTAACTCAATTTGAAGCCTACTGAATGCTGCTTAAGACAGAGGGGTATACTTAGGCGCTAGAAAAAAGAAAGATGATTTGAGGAGGGAATCTGGAGCCAATCAAACAAGCATCCTTTAAAGACATGAATGCTTCCAGGAGTCTGAATAACCATGCTTCATTACTCTTCACCCAAAAAAGCTATTATTAGTACATTACTGCATCTGGTAGTTAAAATTCAACTCAGAAATGTAATTATGGGTGGCATAACAGACTTACTAAATATTTTCCACTAGTCATAGTATTTCATTCTCAATTGCACTAGTAACATAAGTCTCACAATGATAGCCTCATAATGATGTACTGATCTAAGAGAGGAGAAGTGAAAGAAATTTGGACAGCTTGACATAGTTCAGCTGAAACTTTCTAGCCACTAACCATACAAACATTTTAAGAATATAATCTGTAAAACAGAAATTGCTGATCTGATGTTAGTGATCTGTAACCTGTCGCTAAAATCACCTGTAGTACCTGCCGACTGGAGGGTGGTCGATGTTACGCTGATTTTTAAAAAGGGTTCCAGGGGACATCCAGGGAATTACAGACCGTTAAACCTGACCTCAGTGCCAGGCAAAATAGTGGAAACAATTATAAAAAAATAAAATTGTGAAACATGGAGACAAACATGATTTAATGAGACAGAGTCAGCATGTGTTCAGTCAAGGGAGGTCTCTTCTCACCAATTTGCTTGACTTCTTTGAAGATGTGAATAAACATGTGGTTAAAGGTGAGCCGGTTGATATAGTGCATCTAGATTTCTAGAAAGCTTTTGATAAAGTTCCTCATGAGAGGCTCCTGAGAAAATTAAAGAGTCATGGGATAGAAGGCAATGTTCAATTGTGGATTAAGAATTAGTTATCGGACAGAAAACAAAGGGAAGGGTTAAATGGCCATTTTTCTCAATGGAGACGGCTAAATAGTGAAGTACCACAGGGATCTGTACTGGGACCGGTGCTATTTAACTTATTAACAAATGATCTGGAACTTGGAACTGTGAGTGAGGTGATTAAATTTGCAGATGACACTAAGGGCTCCTTTTACTAAGCCGCGCTAGCAGTTTTAACGCATGCACCGGACTAGCGTGCGCTATAGGGCACGCTAGCTAAAAATTTACCGCCTGCTCATAAGGAGGCAGTAGCGGCTAGCGCGCACGGCAAATTAGCACGCACTATTCCGCACGTTAAGGCCCTAGCGTGGCCTTGTAAAAGGAGCCCTAAACTGTTCAAAGATGTTAAAATGCATGTGGACTGTGAAAAACTACAGGAAGACCTTAAGAAATTGGAAGACGGCATCCAAATGGCAGATGAAATTTAATGTGGACAAATGCAAAGAATAATCCAGATCATAGTCATCGTGGACAATACTCTGAAACCTTCCGCCCAATGTGCCAAGAAAACAAACAAGATGCTGGGAATTATTAGAAAAGGGATGGAAACAAGACTAAGAATGTTATAATGCCTCTGTATCGTTCAATGGTGCGACCTCACCTTGAGTATTGCATTCAGTTCTGATCTCCTTATCTCAAAAAAGATATAGCGGCACTAGAAAAGATTCAAAGCAAAGCGACCAAGATGATAAAGGGGAGGGAACTCCTCTCGTATGAGGAAAGATTAAAGAGGTTAGGGCTCTTCAGCTTGCAAAAGAGAAGGCTGAGGGGAGATATGATCGAAGTCTACAAAATCCTGAGTGGTGTAGAACGGGTACAAGCAGATTGATTTTTTACTGCATCAAGATTTACAAAGACTAGGAGAAACTCGATGAAGTTACAGAGTAATACTTTTAAAACCAATAGGAGGAAATTTTTTTCACTCAGAGAATAGTTAAGCTCTGGAATATGTTGCCAGAGGATGTGGTAAGAGCGGTTAATGTAGCTGGTTTTAAAAAAGGTTTGGACAAGTTCCTGGAGGAAGAGTCCATAAACTGCTGTTGAGACAGACATGGGAGATGCCACTGCTTGCCCTGGATCAGTAGCATAGAATGCTGCTACTATTTGGGTTTTTGCCAGATACTTGTGACTTGGATTGGTCTCCGTGAAAATGGGCTAGATGGACCGTGAAAATGGGCTGATCCAGTAAGGCTATTCTTATGTTTTTAACCTGTTCTGCCCCTAACCCTGCCCCAATCTGCCTCCAGCTCCACCCTGTTCCACCCTCAGTCCCACACCCCCAGAAACCTTCCCCAGCTCAGGATCGCATCTGAAGTGTGTTTGCATATGTGCGGACGTTGACGCGGTGATGTCATGCACGCGCACACATGTCTATGAGGTTGGGGACTTCTAAAATCTGGACAAACTGCCGAGCTTTCAAAATACCTCCAGGCACCTGAACTGTCCTCTTTCAAGAGGACGTGTCCAGGTTTTCCTGGACGTCTGATAACCCTATACCATAGAGTGATACAAGGGCATTATAACATTTTCATCTGTTTTCCATTCGTTTTCTGATAATTCTTAACATTCTATTTGCTTTCATAGATGCTGCCACACATTGAGCTGAGGATGTCAATGTATCTTCAACGATGACACCTAGCTCCTTTTCCTGGGCAGTGACTCCTAATGTGCAACCCTGCATCATGTAGCAGTAGTTTGGGTTCCTCTTTCCCACATGCATCACTTTACTCTTTAATTATTTAGTTTTATAGCCTGTCCTCCCCAGAAGCCCAGAACGGGTTATAGAGGGGCAATCACAATATACTAAGGGTTACAAGAGGTGCATTCACAACCAAACTGGAGACATTAGACTAATGGGATCACGGTAGGAGTTGGAGCAACACACCGCACATAGTAATGAGTCTCTGGTGGTCAATTGCAATTACAGTTTGCTATAGCCTGGTCATTAGGGTCTCAAGGTAGGTATGCAATGGTTTGAGAATAACATGGTTTTTACTGCTTTCCAGAAAAGGTAGCAGGCTGTCTATAGTTCAGATGTCCGGGGGAAGCTGGTTCCACCGTTTTACCATGCTAAGAGAAAAGGATCATTTCTGAGCAGTTTCCAGTTGGAGCTTGTGTGCCAGTGGGATGCATAGTTGATGTTTCAGCCGGGATCTGAGTGGTCTGGTTCGGTGGTAGATGGGAGAGCTTTTCCACCATGGTGGTGGTGGGGAGTCATGCCATGAAAGCATTTAAATGCGATAGTCAATTGCTTAAAAATGGTCCTCTTCCTTACAGGTAGCCAGTATACTTCATTCAATGCTAGGGTAATGGGATCAAAAAGACCGAGGTTTTTTAGTAGCCTAAACCACAGCATTCTGGACTCTTTGTAGTCAATGTTGTGTCTTTGTAGGAAGGCCAGCATACAAGCCATTACAGTAGTCCCGGCGAGACAGCACAAAGGCGTATAGTAGTTGAGGACATCACCTTGGAAATGTGGGCTGATAATGTAAAGTTGGCATCCAGGATGATGCCTAGACTGCATACTTGATCCTTGGGTTCGAGAATGGTGTTGTCCCAGGTGAGGGAGGGCCGAGAAACTTGGAAGGGCTCTCTACGTATCCATAATAGCTCAATTTTGGATGGGTTAATTTTGCATTTATTGGATGTCACATCAAATGTCATCTGCTATTTTGATGCCCAGTCTCCCAAGGTCCTCTTGCAATTTAATAACTTTGAACACCTCCTATCACATGACTCTCAGAAGTCTTTTGTGAGGTACTTTGTCAAATGCCTTTTGAAAATCCAAATACAGAGTATCAACTGGCTCACCTTTATCCACTGTTCATTCACCCCTTCAAAGAAATGCAATAGATTGGTGAGGCAAGATTTCCATTGACTAAATCTATGTTGGCTTTCTCTCATTAATCCATGCTTATGTATATGTTCTGTCATTTTGTTCTTTATAATAGTCTCTACCATTTTGCCCAGCACTGATGCCAAATTCACCAGTTTATAATTTTTCAGATCAACTCTGGAACCCTTTTTAAAAATGAATGTCACATTGGCCACCCTCCAGTCTCCCGGTACAATGCTAGATTTTAAAGATAAATTACAAATTATTAACAATTGTTCTGCAAGTTCATTTTTCAATTAGATCAGCACTCTGAGATGTATACCATCCAGTCTATGTGATTTGCTACTCTTCAGTTTGTCATATTAACCCTTTACATCTCCCAGTGTTACAGAATTTCTCTGGTTCATCAGAACTGAATACAATTTCTGGCACCGGTAACACCCCCACATCATCCTCGGTGAAGACCAAAGCAAAGAATTAATTTAATCTCTCCGTTATGGCCTTGTCTTCCCTGAGAGCTCCTTTTACTTCTCGGTCTTCTAGCAGTCCAACCATTTTTCTTCCCAGCTTTTTGCTTTTAATATACCATTAAAAAAAGTTTCTACTGTGTGTTTTTGCTTCCAGTGCAATCTTCTTTTCAAGGGATCTAATTGCCTTCCTTATTAGCGCCTTTCATTTGATTTGACATTCCTTGTTCTATTTACAATTATTTTCAGTCGGATTCTTCTTCCACATTCTGAAGGATTCTCTTTTAACATAGCTTCCTTCACCGGCTGTCATTTGGTCTTCTTTCCTGCTTTTTTAATACATGTAATATATATAGTCTGGGCTTCCGAAAGCAGCTCCTGCACAGCTGATCATTTAGAAAGCTAATTAACCATTAGTTACTGTTGGACCCGATGATATTTTGTACATAGAAACAGAGAAAATGGCAATAAATAAAAACCATAAAGTCTGTCCAGTCTGCCTATCTATACCATCAACTTCCCCTTCTTTAAAGATCCTCTGTGTTTGTAAGATCATAAGCATTGCCATACTGAGAAAGACAGAAGGCCCATCAAGTCCAGTATCCTGTTTCCAACAGTAACCAATACAGGTCCAAGTGCCTGTATGATCGCAAAAAGAGTAAAACTGATTTTATGCTGCTTATCTCAGGAATATGCAAGATATTTTCCACAGTCCATCTTAAGAATGGCTTATGGACTTTTCTTGTAGGAAATATACTCACATTACCCTTCTCCTAAAATCACATCATTGGCTTCCCATCCATTTCCTAATACAATTCAAACTCCTCGTACTGTCCTACAAATGCATTCACTCAGCTTTCCCTCATTATCTCTTTTTTTCACTTATCTTCCCCATATGTCCCTCCCCCCCCCCATGAGCTCCACTCAACTGGTAAGTCCCTCTTATCTGTGCCCTTCTCTTCATCTGCTAACTCCATACTCCATCCTTTCCGTCTTACTGCACCATATGCCTGGAACAAACTGCCTGAATTCCTACAGCAGGCTCCGTCTCTGGCAGTGTTCTTCTAACACTGTTCAGTGTTCAAGTTAAAAGCTCACCTCTTTGAGACTGCTTTCAACTCCTAACTCTCCTCCTTGGGTTCTGCATCCCCCAACACTCTGTTATGTCTGTCTGTCCAAGTTAGATTGTAAGCTCTTCTGAGCAGGGACTGTCTATTAAATGTTAAAATGTACAGTGTTGCATACACCCTTCAGCACTATAGAAGTGCTGAATAGTAGTAGATTTAGGGTAGGAAGTTTGCTAATATCCTGTCAACAGTTTGTTGGGAGGAGGAAGACTATTGGTGCGTGCTAGAATGGGTACAAATGCACACTAAGAGGATAATATCGTAACAGGTTCACCTATATGTAAAGGCCAAGTGGTGTCTATTTTATAAAGACAAATATGTGTGTATTTATCTTTACAAAAAAACTGCATATGCTGTGCCTAGATTGAAGATGTGAACATTTATGCTTATTCAGGAGCAGGCTTAAATGTTTAAGTGTAAACTATGCACATACATGTATATTTTATAATCAACATGTACAAATCATATGTCCGCCTGCACGTTACCTAGACTCTACCGTTGGACATGCGTGCACACTGGTTGTTTAAAAGTCCATGTCTTCGACTGTGCATGCTTTTATGCAAATAATCCCTGAGATAATTTTATAAAAACCTATTTATGTACAAAAAAATGGACTTTATATAATTAGCACCTAAACCCTCCTTTTACAAAACCATAGCGCGGTTTTATGCGCCAGCCACAGCAGTAACAGCTCTGATGCTCATAGAATTCCTATGAACATTGGAGCTGTTACTGCGCTACAGTTTTGTAAAAGTGGGGGGGGCAAGTGTCCAATTATATATAATATGTTTTCTTTTGCACAGATGGAGAATGGAAGAATATCCCAGTGACATAACTACAGGTAGGCCTGGATGGATACAGGCCCACCCATTCTTAGTTCAGGCCCACCTATTGTGGTGGTGCCTCCCTTCCGCTTCTCCCTTTTCTCCATCAGTGGCCCAATATCTGTCCCTCTCTGGTGTCCCCAGCACCTGCAGCAACTCATTTTCCCCACTAGTGGGACGTGTCAGAGGAAACCCTTTAGGTAGGGGTAGGGAACTCCGGTCCTTGAGAGCCGTAGTCCAGTCGGGTTTTCAGGATTTCCCCAATGAACATGCATTGAAAGCAGTGCCTGCAAATAGATCTCATGCACATTCATTGGGGAAATCCTGAAAACCCGACTGGAATACGGCTCTCGAGGACCGGAGTTCCCTACCCCTGCTTTAGGGCTAGCACAGGCAGCAAAAATGAGTTCCTGAAGCCAACTGGGACACCTTTGAGATACACTGGAGGGATATGGGGGGGGAAGGGGGAAGTTAGAGACAGAGGAACTTACCAGTCCACAAGCAAGGTAGAGAGGGAGAGATATTGGATGCGAGTGGGCAGGGGGAAACTGAGTGGAAGGTTAAAAAATTTGTATTTTATATACCTATGGGGCAAAGGGGGGGGGGGAGGAAGGGCCAACTCAAAATAACAAATCTGGCTAGCCACTGGAATAATCTTACTTATTCTGTAACAGAGCTTGGAGGGGACAGAACAAGGAGGCAAGAGAGGTCTCAAACACTGGCTTCTAAAGTTTTGGGCTGACTCCAATATTCAAAGAAAATTTGTCAAGGCCTGCATTGAAAGGAACAGTGGCATTGTTAGATGACCAGTAGATTCTATTTATTTTCCTACATAAACTTCAACAGCAAATTAGAAGCAACAGCCAGAAACAATTTCTATCCATTTGCAAACAAACTTCTTACTTCTGTTTGCTATTTCAAAGAAAAATGTGTTCTTCTAACGCTGAACCATAAACAGAGATTAGCTACTGTAGGAAAAATAAATACTGTTTAAAGACCTCATTTACTCCGAGTCCCCTGGGTAAGTGAGCACATGAGAGCACTCAGTTTCTGGCTTCAGCATGAACACTAAAACTGGCATGTTCATTAGCTCTGGGGTAATTTAGCAAGAATGTCAGCACAATTTTTTTTTTGAGTGGAATTGTAAGTAACATCTGTTTTTTTATATCATTATTCATTTTAAAGCCAAAATTATGTGCAACATATTATACAGACATTTTACACTTTAATAGCACTTAAATTCTATCAAATTATATTTCATGGCAAATACATATATCATCCCCCCCCCTTTCTACATATCCAATAATTGCACTCAAATTAAAAGTATTTCCCCACCCTGTACGTGTATGTTCAAAGGGCAAAATCAACAATCACTCCTTACAGAATCTTGGCAATGGTTCCCAAACCTCCTTAAATTTTCTATAATATCCCTGCTGTATAGCAATCATACGTTCCATTTTTAAAATGTGGCATAAAGACTCCCACCAGAAATTATAATTTAACCGGTCCCAGTTTATCCAGTTCCTCAAAATAAGTTGTATGGCAACTCCCATCATAATAATGAGAAGTTTATTATTATGGGAAGATATTGGGCTTTTAGCCCTCATTAACGTACCAAATAGCACGGTATGTCAATGCCACTGGATTTTCCAATATTTTATTCACTTGACCCCAAATGGATCTCCAAAATTTAAGTATCAAGGGACAATAGAACAGTAGATGATCCAATATCCCTACATCGAGATGACAGTGCCAGCATCTATTAGACTTGGAACTATCCAATTTCTCTAATCGAACAGGGGTCCAAAAAGATCTATGTAACAAGAAAAAAAATGTTTGTCTCAATACTCCAAATGTCACGAAGACCAGTCTTTGGTTTTTTATTCAAAAATTCAGATATTAATTTATACCACTGGGTGGCCTGATGCCCTAAGCAATCTGTCTGGAATCATAGGACTGGCAAATTATACTGATTATTCAGATTCCGCCAATCAGGAGGAATATGAATGGCCTGCTTCAACTGCAACCACTTATAATTTTGAGACTTAGCAATACCAAAAGTTGTTGCAGTTGTGGAAAGTCAAGTAGTTTTACATCTGATACTACATCATCCAGAATACGTATGCCCGCCTGTATCCAATGCTTCCAGATGATCTTAAATCCGCCAATTTGAATCTTGGAGTTCAACAAAAGGGACTGACGGGTGGATTTATGAATCGGAATAGGTGTTAAATTATTAATAAATTTTAATGTCTGCCAAGTGCCTAATAAAATTATATTGTCCTTATACATCCTGGGTAACTTGATACTTAAAATGTGACACAATCTCAATGGAGACAGGAGTTGCCATTCCAACCATAACCAGTCTGGAAGATTTTCCATGAGCTTGGGGAAGATCCAATACATACCCTTGATGGTACCTATAAAAATTGGGAAAATTTACACACACACACATACACACACCCGCCGCAATTGGTTTTTGTAAAGATACTAAAGCAATTCTCGCAGTTTTACCCAGCCAAATAAATTTTGAAAGAATACTATTTAATTTCTTGTAAAAGAACCCTTGAAAAAACACTGGCAACATACGCTTTTGGTAGCAAATCACAGGCAAAATCATCATCTTAACTGTTTGAACTCTCCCCCACCAAAACAGATGTAAAGGCTTCCATTGCTCACACATTTCTGTAACCTTCAGCAATAAAAATTTTTCATTTACTTTCATCATCTCTTCCAATGTTTTTTGTATCCAAATACCTAAATATTTTATACCCTCTTCCTTCCAAAGAAAAGGAATGCAAGTGGTAACACCTGCAACATTAGTAGCTACTTTGGCTCTCTCTATTGATAAATCTTGGTTATTGAGACTATTTCTAAAGAATAAACAAAAGGAATTTCTTGGTTGTAAAATTCAAATGTTCCCTGATGTTACAAGGGAAACGCAAAAACGTAGACGTGATTTCCTTCTTTTGAAACCGGGGGTCATCTCATTAGGGGCTACATTTTATTTGAGACACCCCTTTAAGTGCATTGTCCGTTACCATTCAATTAAATATGTATTCTTTGAACCCCAACATTTGACTAATTTTCTGGCGATGTCCCGTCTGGACAAGGAAAAAATTCAAGGTTGAGTTCTAAAGAAAATAGTAACTTCCTTCCCGATCTATAGGAACAGCATTACTTCTTTGATTGTTTTCTTTATGTTTTCTCACAATTAATTCTTGGACCCATTGAGGACTTGAGCTAATTTTACCATAATAGTTTCTTTTGTAAACTGCTTAACATTGTTAAGTGTGGACTTATATGATTGTAATATGTTGTGGTTAAATTTGCTTTCTGTACAATTTTACTTGATATAATATTGAAATCAATAAAAATACTTAAATATTAAAAAAAAGGGAATGTATAAAATAATTCTTTTGGACAATGTACATTTAGGGCTCCTTTAACTAAATTGCACGCATGAAATTAAGCGCACGCATGAAATTACAGCACGCTAAACCGTGCAGTACACGTCTGGAATAACACCAGCTTAATGCTGGCACTAAGGTCTAGCACGCTTGGCAATTTAGCGTACGTTATTCCGTGCGTTAAGGCCCATGGAAGAACCTCCGATTTACTCCAATTTATTTTATAGCTAGAAAATTTACCAAATCTGTCTATCAGATCTAGTAAATGCAGAATGGTAGAATCAGGATTCTTCAAATGAAGCAAGATGTCATCTGCATAAGCAGAGACCTTATATTCCCGACCTGCATAAGGAATACCCTGTATCTCCTTTGCCTGATGAATAGCCAATAGCAAGGGTTCCAGTACAATGTCAAAAAGCAAAGGGAATAATGGACACTCTTGTCTAACCCCCCTCTCCAGATGAAAACGTTCTGAAAAAGTATTATTAATATATAATCTGGCAGAAGGGGAACTATACAAGGTTTGAATCATTTGTATAAACCCGGAACCAATACCAAACCAATCCATTGCTTGATACATGAAGGTCCACTCCATACAATCAAAGGCCTTCTCTGCATCCAAGGATACAGAGAAGGCCGGATCTTCCATGGCTTTTGTTAAATTTAACATGTGGAAAGCCAGTCTGGTGTTTGAAGAATGTCTTTGAGCAACGAAACCCGCTTGGTGCATACCAATAATATAAGGGAGAGCCTTGGCCAAGCGTAAAGCCAATAACTTAGCCAGAAGTTTTCCGTCTACATTAATCAACGAAATAGGCCTGTAATTTGAAACCAACGTAGGATCTTTATTTGGCTTCGGCAAACTATAGTTAAAGATTCTGCCTTAGCACCTGTAATACAACCTTTAGTTAGTTGAGCTTGATATAAATTTAATAGATGAAGAAATAGGGTAATTTGAAATGATTTGTAAAACTCTACAATGAACCCATCACCACCTGGAGCGGATCCAACTCTAAGGGCTCCTTTTACGAAGGTGCGCTAAGCATTTTAGCACAAGTAATGGATGAGCACATTCTAGCCGAAAATCTATCGCTTGCTCAAAAGGAGGCGGTAGCGGCTAGCGCGTGCAGCAATTTAGCGCGCGCTATTCCGCACGTTAAGGCCCTAGCGTGGCTTTGTAAAAGGATCCCTAAGGGACTTCAACACTGCTTGCAGTTCTTTCATTGACAGAGGCATGTCAAGAGTTCCTTTTATATGCTCAGGAATTTTAGGCCCCTTAATTAACTTCAAGAATTCTAAACCCTCAAGTTCTTTATTTGAATAAAGCTCAGGAGAATATAAAGCTTTATAATATTTCAAGAATTGTTTTAAGATATTTCCTATTTGAGAATGAGTTTCCCCGTTCTCATCTGTGATAGCCACAATTTTTGCTTTTCTTTTTTTAGCTTTAAGGTAATTAGCTAATACTCTTCCCGCTTTATTCGAGTTTCCATAATCCAGAGCCTGTTGAGAAAACAACTCTTTCCTAGCCATTTGAGAGGAAATCTCATTGTATTTATATTTAGCTTTTAAGAGGGCCTGTAAAGTAGTCTGTTCCCAATTCAAAGCCAATTGGGACTCCAAAACCTTAATATTTTGTTCCAGATTAGAATATTCCATTTTATGTTGTTTCCTAACATATGCCGAATATGAAATTATTTGCCCTCTCACGGTAGCTTTGAAAGCATCCCACAATGTTTCTAAAGAGATTTCCTCTGAGGCATTGATTTAAAAATAATCATTCATTTTTTTATTGAAATTCCTCAATAAAGTTTGAATCTGCAAGCAATGTATTATTGAATCTCCAAACAGGTCTATTAGAATCTTGTTCCTCACATTTTAATTCAATCCAAACTCCAGCATGATCTGATAAAGCAATTGGGTCTATGCCAGCTTTGGTTACCGGTTGAACTAATTGATCGGATACAAATACATAATCTATTCTTGAAAATGATTTATGAACATGGGAGCAAAAGGAAAACTCCCGAGCATTAAAATGGAGAATCCGCCATCTATCTTTTTATCCACAGGATTGAACTAAATTATCCAATCCCAATGTCAGCACAAATTTGAATTTCAGGCTTTTTCAGTTTCACTTTCCAGGCATGCCAAGACTGCAATATCTGCACATTTGCCATGTTCCCTCTTTTTGACAAATATTTGTAGGCTTCTTCCCCCTATGCCATCCTAACGAAAACAGATAGCCTAATGTTCAATGACCTAGTCTGTTGAATCATTTTTCTTTCTTTTTATTTTTTTTTTTACTGTGTAACCAAATGAAAATGAAAAAAAAAAAAAAAAAGATTTGGGAAAAAAAAAACAAATTTACTGCTAATATTTTTTTTCTACAAAACAACAAAACTAATTTACCTATAACAAAACAAATTACAATAAAATTTTAAAATAAACCCCTTCTTTTACTAAGGTGCGCTATGCTTTTTAGCACGCGGTAAATATTAGAATGCGCTAAACACGTGTAAACACTCCTATGGACGCGTTAGCGGTTAGTGCGCGTGTTGATTTAGCGCGTGCTAAAACGCATAGCACCTTTGTAAAAGAGGGCCAAAGTGTCCAACACTGTATTTGATTCAAGAGGAATTTCAGCAGAAAAATATAGTTCTCGGTGTGAGCTATCTACTGAATTTAATTCTGTAATCACAGTCTACAATGCTTCTGAAGGTTTGTTTTGCCTACCGCTTGGTGAAGTAACCATGAATAACCTCACAGAAAGGCTGAGAAAACCCAGTAATTGGTATAATGTGGAGCTCTAGTGGAGAAAATTAGTATAGCACCACTCAAATACACACGGTGAGGACTGGCTGCATCAAAAGCAACCACAAATGGCAAACGGGAACTAGCTGGCCACAGTACAGTATTTGATGTGCCTTGCTGTATTTATTTATTTGTTCAGTTTTCTATACCGTTCTCCCAAGGGAGTCCAGTACGGTTTATGTAAATTTAGTCAGCTGTAGAACCGCAGCCATTGACATCATCGTTTTTTTTTGTAGTAAATATATTACCTGCTAAGCCACAACAGAAACATGTAATGCAGTGAGTGGCATTCAACAATAAATCAATACTTTTTAATATTCAGACAGAACCTGCGTTTAGGCAGGTATGAAAAAGACACACCATTATCTGTTTCTGATGCCAGCGTCATATGTGTCAACCTTACAATTTCCTCTGCAGTTAAACTGGAACAAAAAACTTAAATGCCAAAGAACAGTATGTTAAGAAAAAGAGAGCAAAGGATTTGATCGGTCCACTAAACTTCAGCAGCATCCAAATGAATCATTTCTGATTCTGATTCACCAAGGCTCCCATTCTTAGCAAAGGCTGACCAATCTAGTCCTTTTTGTACTGATTAACGTTCAGACCACTTTGAAAATAACTGTGTATTCTTGTCCCCACTACACACCATCATATGAACTGATCAGTCAGTGCCAGGGTTATTGTGTTTACCTTACCAGTGGACACGGTAGCATGAAAAACCTTACAACCTGCTCAATATTATCTCGGTGCATCCCAGGCCTCTGAGCACAGCCAACTTACAGATCTTTCAAACGTTCTTTTATTACCCTGTCATGGCTTAAAGGTCAATAAACAACAAATCAGAAGGAGACACTTTTTTTTGGTTGTTGCACTAACATAATATGTTTCTTGATGTCAATCCAATAAAATGGTGTCACCCTATTATTTTTCTTAATTGACTTTTAATTCTGTGAAATCTAGGAGGTTAAAAGGGGAAATATGAAATTATTTCATTGCCACCATTCCCTCTCTACCACACTTGTACCTTATGCATCTCTGAGGTACCTAAGGGACATCAAAACATATACAAAGGTAGTTTTAAAAGTTTGGTTACAAAAAAAAAAAATGAAAAGTCAGTTAAACAGTCTCTATCGGGGCTATACACTTAAGGCTCCATTTACTAAGGTGCGCTAGCGGTTTTAGCACGCGCAACAATGCCGCACGCGCTTGATGCTAATGCCTCCACAGAGCTTGCGTTAGTATTTTTCATTTAGCATGGTTTTTGCGCGCACTAATCTTCAGCGCGCACTGAAAACGCTAGCGCACCTTAGTAAAAGGAGCCCTTAGTTCAACGAGTTTCCAGTTTTTTCGTATCGTAAGAAAAACAGCTAATATTATCGTGTAGTAACTGGTTAGCGTAGGATTACTGCATGAGCCCTTACCACCTACAAAATAGGTGGCAGTAAGTGCTCATGCGGTAATATTTTAATGGCTGCATGCCAATGGTGACTTTAGCACATGACCATTAATACAAAATACAGAAAAGCGGCCATGTTAAGGGTGGAGCAAAAATGGCCTTGACACACAGGAAATACCCTTGTAGTGCAGCTTTGTAAAAGGGTTTTGGGGGTATTAACAATATTGGGCCTTTGGGGGTATTAACAGTCGGCAGGGAAACGGGGAGATGTAATCTTTTGCAAACATCCTGAGATTCTTAACATAAAGCATTAGAAATTCTGCACTGGGCATTCCAAAACCAAGCACTGACATGAGCCTGGCTAAAGCATGGCCCGCACGTGCAGAAAGTGGGAAAGGCGCTGTGGTCCCCCCTATTCCCCCCTCCCCCTACCTGCTGGGCAGTCACACTCCGGGACTGGTGCCTCTCTTGATCTCCTCATCTTGGCCAGGTGTTCATAGGACTTCTGTGTGTGGGAGGGAAAGAGTACAGCATTAGCGACACCAGCCATATATTGAATGCAATGCATCACAAAGTAATGACCTCTGCCTGCCTGAATACACACAGTTGCTACAGGGAAGAAAGTGCAGGACCAGTGGCAGAGCCTCTAAGCGTCCCTGGGAGATAATGTTGCAGTTGGAATTCTCACAACTTCCAACACAAATGGGCTCCTTTTACTAAGCTGCGGTAGCGTTTTTAGCGCGCTCTGCAGATTAGCGCACGCTAACCCCCGCGCTACGTGGAAAAACTAACACCAGCTCTATGGAGGCATTAGCGTCTAGCGCGCAGTATTGTAGCGTGCGCTAAAACCGCTAGCACAGCTTAGTAAAAGAAAAAAAACAAAAAACCCCCAAATAAAAATTCATCCTCACACAATTTAGGAGTGTGGATGATAAGGATGTGCAAATTACAGCTGATAAAGTGGCTAATATATTACGTGTTCAGCAGAAATTTCTGTCAAATTAGTTACAGTAGCAGTCAAATGAGCTCCAGGGATCAGGCTGACAACCCTCTGAAATGTAGTCCTACCCGAGGAAGAGTCCCTTTTCATTTCTGTCCCCAGATACCAAGCACCTAGAATCATCCGTAATATCAGTGCTTAAACAGCTGGTGGGACACAAGCCTAAGCCACCACAGAAGCACTGGAAAGTATCCCGTCTGCACACAGTCCTTGCTCCCTGTCTATCCAAATTCAGGTGACCTGCAACTTTGGTCTAATCCCCCCTACTGCTAATTTAAGCAGCATGGCACAGGGACAACGGGCTGTGTGCTAAAATCCAAATCTAGCCAAAAAGCAGCAAAATAAGACAAAGCTTGTAACATGCAAAGCTGCCTCCCACCCCATGCTAAGCCGCCCGAGTTCCAAACCAAAAGTGATCCACACCTGCGAGAGAAGTCGATCCACTTTTTCTTGCACCAAAGAATTCAGCTGATCCATCCAGAAACCAGGAACTCGGTAGAAGAAATCCCCTTTGTCCTGTTCGATCGCTAAGACCCGCTCCTGTAACTGGGTGGTTTTTAGAGTAAGATAAACACAGAATGCCACAGACACCACCGACAGGCAGGAGGCCAGCAGGCTGGACAAAGTCCTGGCCCGGCTGCAGCGCTGTCCAGCAGAGCCGGGATCATCTGCCTTTTCCACAGTCACACTTCTGAACACTTCTTTCCCCCCGAGCAGCATTTTCCAGTATGTCACCCTTTCTTCCTCCAGGGATAGAGTTCAGCACACGACAGGGTGGCACAGACGCAGCATCCAATCTTGCAAAGTATAGCAATGTCACCAACTCATCTGGTAGGCGAGGAAGAGAGAGATCACCAGCCCAAAAACGTGCGGCAACAATTTGCGAGGGAAGGAAGAAAGCTGCAGACTAGCTCAGAGAGCTGCTCTGCAATTGAAACACCCGCCACCACAACTTTGCTACCGGGGCAGAGCAAAATAAATCAGGGCAGCTCGCTGGATATTTATCAGGCGTGGACTTATTGCGTCCTTTTCTGTCTGTCGCCCTGTCACTGCTAGTTATGAATCCCAACATGCAGCTTTGAAGGAAAAGGCAACAATTCTAAAAATAGCAAACCTAATAAGTACAATAAATAAGAGCCGTCTTTTGGAGAAACCTGAGGCAGCCGTACACAAGGATCTCTTTGCCAGTCCCCCAGCCTGCGTGCCTTAAATACACTGCCTGTCAGTAGAAGCAGCACGGCTGCCTTCCCTCCGTGTCTCCTTATGTGCCCGCCCCCCAGGGCCTCTCCCCCCCCCAGTTATTTGCATAATATATTCACTAAAACAGCAGAGGACAGCCCATCTAGCCAGACTTTATGCCACTGCTGGGTGCAAAGCACGGCTTCCTATTTGGGTAACAATTGGATTCTAGTCAGACTACCACTATCCCTTTTTCTCTTATTTGGTTTATTTCTATTCATTATGCTTCTAGTTTAGTGTGAACTAGGCATGGGAGTACAGCTCTATGAAAATTCCATGATAATTACTGGGGATTCTCCTATTCTGAATGCTCATTCCCAATTCACAGCTCACTTATGGGGAGGGGGGGGGGGAGAGAGAGAAAGAATGCTTCACACTAGAACTCTTTAAATCCAGTTAAGATGTTAACTAGGACCTTCTCCTTCACTCTGGGGATGTAATAAATTATGCTGTCATTAGTGTGATGGTTGACTTCTTGTTTTCCCCATATTAATCTTACTCCCCTTATAATAAGAGTTTAGCATAGAAAGGTCTGCATGTTAGAAGGTAGTGTGGTCAGTAAGTGTGCAAAATGGGTTCACATGCTAGTTCGGAAATGCTCCCAATGTAAAAAAAAAAAAAAAACTGCTCAATTTTGGCATGATTTTTTTTCACTTCCATTTTAGGGCTGAGGGGGAGATACACAGAACTCCAGCACCAGAAAACACTGCATGGAGCACCAATTTTTTATTTTTAGCTAATTTTAGCAATCAATGCTCAACAGTAACAGCATGAAAATTATTTGCATATTGTTAGTGCTGGACATTAGACGGTAAAGGACTTGAAATTTCCTGGCATATGCCCACAAGAGCCGTGCACACAATATCCCCGTCCTGTCCCCATGAGTTCTGTCCCTGTCCCATTCCTGTAAGCTCTGCCTTAACCGCACACACCTCAAACACTTATCATTTTAAAATGTTTGAGGTTTGTGCAGATGAGGACAGAGCTTGCAGGAATAGGGCAGGGCTAGAGCTCACAGGGACTGAACGGGAATAGAGAGATCTGGCGGGGACTGGGAAAATTTGTCCCCGTGTCATTCTCTACAATAGGCACAACTCTTGTGCACATGTCCAGTGAACGGGGAGTAGGACTGTAGGAGGAATGGAGGTGGTTGTAGCAGGACTCATCATTCTGGTTAGTGGAAGCCAGTTGCTGAAAGTAGGAAGCGATGGGGTAAGTGTGCGGGGGGAGATATAAAGCTGCTGCTGCCACCAGAGGAGAAGTTAGGAGGTAAATGTGGCTGTAAACATAGAAACATAGAACATGACGGCAGAAAAGGGCCCACAGCCCAACAAGTCTGCCCACTCAAAAAACCCTCCCCTCTAAGTTCCTCTTTGAAGTGAGCCCACGTGTTGATCCCATTTGATCTTAAAGTCAGTCACGTTACTGGCCTCAACTACCTGAAGTGGAAGATCATTCCAACGGTCGACCACCCTTTCGGTGAAGAAGTACTTCCTAGTGTCACCATGGAATCTCCCGCCCCTGATTTTCAGCGGATGCCCCCTTGTCGCCGTAGGGCCTGTAAGGAAGAAGATATCTTCTTCCACCTCAATGCAGCCAGTAACGTATTTGAACGTCTCTATCATGTCACCTTGCCCTAACAACTAAAAGGTTTTAGTCATTAGGGCAGGAGGTTTCCGTGTGCTGTTGTTCTGAGCGTTGCACAGAATTTCAGTACTAGCAAGCTCATTAGCATAGGACTTTTGGTTAGTAGCCAAAAACCTTTGTGTATTAACTGCAAAAAAAAAAATAATAATAATTTCATTTAGACAGGCTACAACCAGTCTAAATGAAAAGTTGCAAGCCCAGTTTGCTTTGAGCATCATACCTTGAATGTTTTCTCCAGTTTAGAGCTGAAGTACAGATTCTAGCAGAGGTGTTAAGGGGTCATCTGAGGTAAGATTGCTGCTCCTGGCACAGATTACCCTCCTTTGCTGTCCCCTGCATAATTGGCTGACCGCCCAAGATTTCACACGAAGAAGGACTGCTCCTGCTTCTGGACAATATTGTTATCTCAGCGGATTGGAGCGGCCCCACAACGTCTACAACTGCTTCCAGCTGATTGCTTACCACGTAGAAGGACCGCTCCCACTTCTGGCCTTTGCTACTTGTCTTAGCGGTTGCCCGTGGCCCTGCACAGGAAAGAGCTTCATTAAAAAAAATAATAATAAAACAACCCACAGAGCAGCTCAACTGTGCTCTGCATCGCTGGTACTGCTCTCTCTCCTGCAGTGGCTTGCAGAGTCCTGCTGACCAAGAGACAGCAGAGCAGTCTTAATCAGGACCCCATTCAAGAGGCCGCTTTTCCTGCAGAGGTCCTTCTGGCCAGCTTTCTTCTTCAACTGCCTGGACGGTGTTACAGAAGAGCAGCCTAGAAGTAGCGCAGACAGCGAAAGTCCTGAGAAGCCCAGCCATATTCCATCACAGCACCAGGAGCAGTTTGCTTCAGTCCACGTGCATTAGGAATACTATGCCTAGAAAAAGCAAGATGACCAGTCAACGTCAGGCTACAGTACAAGAGTCTTCAACATTACCTCAAGAGGCTGCTTTGCCCCAGCAATCTTCAATACAACCCAGACGACAACCGGAGAAGTACATCAATTCTGCAGATCTCCCTTTGCCAAGGTCCTTCCTGCGCGCAGACACACACCCTTCCTCTACCTCCATGAAGACCCAAGAGGAAAATGTGGCTTTGCCGTCCAACAATTCCTCACCCTCAGCAGAGGAGCAGACAACTGACAGCATGCAGACTGGCCATATGCAAACCCAGTCAGAGGCGAGAAGCAAGGTGGCATCAGTGGAAAGGTGGGGTGCGCCCCTCCCCAGAGCTGACCCCCAGCCAGATCTTGGCACTGATACTCAACCCATGACAGATCATCCTACTGCCAGTTCTCCTCTGGATCAGTCGCCGCTTCTCCACAGCAACCAGCACCGTACCTCCATGACCCACCATGTGCCCTTGGCGCGCCGCAGATCAAGTAAATCCAGCGATAGACCTACCCGCAGCAAGTCCAGATCATGGAACAGATGGCATAAGCACAAGGGTCCCTTGGAGGACCGCCTTCCCATGTCATGAGACAAGCGACGAAGATTTCATTCCCACTCCTTCCACTGGAGTATTCCGCTAAAGTGGACAGGTCCGCCCTGCGACCAGTCAAATGAGGGGAGTTTTAGGTCACTCTCCTGCAGCAACCTGGCACGTGCTGAATGGCAAAGAACCAGGTCCCGCTCTCAGCAGCAATATGCACAAGGGCATAGAGACAGACATGGGAGCCATGCATCTGAGCGGGGAGGAAGATCAACGTCCGGAGCATGGATCACATGTACGCTTCAACCATGACCCCTATGGAGTCTAACCCAAACAGCATGGGACATGGACGACGGGGGTCTTTGGTTGAGGAATGTCTACAGTGCTCTCACACATCCTTTTTTCCAATGAGCAGCACCCGGACCCAAGAACGGAAGGCCTGCCCTTTGTCATGAGATGTCTGCTAGAAATACAACAGATCAACATGTAATATTCAAGGATGCAAATTCAAACACCTGTGTGGCATCTGCGGAGCCCCACACCCCCTATCCACTATCCATGTGTCCCATGCAAGGAACAAGCGTTAAGGCCTGACGCCTTTAAGAAGGCTCATTCACCGATCCTCTCTCAAAACTCGTTACCTGGCTGATCAAAAATCCAAAGCAACCTGAGGCACAATTATTGTTGCAAGGTTTTACTGAAGGTTTCTTCATCCCTTTTGAAGGCAGCATTCCATGGGCATCCCCTGGCCTGACGTCCCTTGTAGACTGCATCGAGCTACAGCGATTGCCTATAAGTTAACATCTAAGATTGAAGCTGGTCAAATAGCAGGACCTTTTAGCGAGCCCCCTTTCATAAGGATGTTTGTGTCCCCACTCTCAGTGGTCCCAAAGAAGGAAAAAGGGAAGTTCTGGCTAATTCACTACTTCTCATACCCCCTCTCCTCTTCCCCCCCACCCCCCGGATTCTTCTGTCAATGATAGCATTCCTGAAAGTGCCTCTGGTGTACAATATGTCCTTCGATTCGACAGTGGGAATAGTCATAAAGACCGGTTGCGGAGCTTGGATGGCAAAGGTCGACATCAAATTGGCCTTTCAACTGCTTCCCATTCATCCTCTCTGTTTTCCTCTACTTGGTTCCACCTATGTGGGTTCTTTCTTCTTTAACAAGTGCATGCCCTTGAGGTGTTCGGTTTCATGTAACCTCTTCAACACCTTCCTACAGTGGGTAGTTTCCCAGAGATCCTCAGCTGCCAGCATTGTGCATTACCTAGACGACTCTTTCTTCATGGGTCCTCAAAACTCTGGAATCTGCAAGGAAATCCTGGGTGTCTTCATGGCGGTTGCCAGGGAATCTCGGGTCCCTATTGCAACCAATGAGCCCACTAGACCTTCCCAGAGGATCACTTTTCTCAGAATTGAAATTGACTCCTCACAGATGACTACCCAACTGCCCAAAGAAAAAAGGTCTGAAGGAAAAAATTAGGAAGGTGGTCGCCTCGCGCAAGCTCACTCTCTACCAGATGCAGTCTCTCATCAGATCCCTCAACTTTGCATGCTGGATCATACCTATGGGTAGAATTTTCATACGCAGACTGGCAGCGGCAACAGTGGGCATTGGCCGCAAGTATCATCACCTGCGTGTCTTCATCGCCTGAAGTGCGACCTTCAAATTTGGATCCAGTTCCTCAACAAATTTAATGGTCTGTCCCTCATTCAAGCCCCACTGGTTTCAAGTTTCAAGTTTAATCAAGTTTGATGAATCGCTTATTACATACTAAGCGATTAACAATAAAATATAAATTGTACAGTTTTTTAAAATAGGGGAAAAACAAACTGACAAAACAAACATACTCAGGCACATGTGGAAAAGAAAAAGGAGGGAAAAAGTTACAAAATTGTTGTTCTTCAGATGAGAAGAAAGGAAAAGCCAAGTAAGGGAAAAACATGAGGGTTGGGGTAAAATTATTAGGAAAAATTTTGTTTAAAGATTAAAAGAAACTTTAAAAAGAAAAGTTTTTAAGTGGGTTTTGAATATTTTGAGGTCTTTTGTTTCTTTTGGTAAGTAATGCAGATATCAACCTCTTCACGGACGCGGCTGGTGCGGTGAGATGTGGTGCCTATTGCGATGGAGCCTTGTTTGCCACCTCCTGGCCTCAGTCATGGAGGGATTTTGGCCTCACCAGAAACATCACCTTCCTCGAGCTCTTTCCTATAGTTGCAGCTTTGTACGTATGGGTTCCCCAGCTGGGGAATAGGAGGGTGGTCTTTTGGTCAGGCAACACGGCAGTAGTTGAAATCATCAACAGGCAGACGGCCCATTGCCTTTGTGTGGCGGAGCTAGTATGGGCCTTAGTGTTGCGCTGCCTGCAAATAAACCTAACAGCACGAGCAAAACACGTACCTAGAATGGATAACAAAATAGTAGATGCTCTCTCACGACAACAATTGCTTCTCTTTTGACAGCTCACTCTAGCAGCAGAAGAGGAGCCGACGCAAATCCCCGAAGAGATGTGGAAGCTAGGAGATGTCCGGCTGAACTACTGATTTCCAGTTCGCTTATGCTGGCTGGCATACCAATCAGCTTACCAGAAAGTCGCCGGTCACCTACGCTTCCTGGGTTGGGGCTCCAGACCTGTAAGTGAGGGTTTCATCGTGCACTACATCACAGATGCATTCAGCAGGGGCATCTCCAGAGCAAGAGTTAATTCCCACCTGGCGGAGTTCGCTTTCTTTTCCAAGCTCTTGGGCTGGGGCAACCCGTGGTTCAGTTTCCTAGCAAAGACCCTGCTTAAAGGATGGGCCAGGTAGATCCCAGTCCTGCCAGACACCCACTTGCCTGTTACCCATGACTTGCTTCAATTCCTCTGAAACGCCTTGGGGGTTATACGCTCAACAGAATATGAAGCGGGTCTCTTCAGAGAAGCTCTCTCCCTGGCTTTCTTCACTGCCCTGTGCATCAGCAAGCTGACTGTTCAATTTAGACAGCGCCTAATGGGTGGTCTGCATCTTCAAGATGTCGACTTGCAAGGTGAAGCAGTATCCATTCGCATCAGCAGGTCCAAGACGGACCAGAGAGGCAGAGGGCAGATGATCACCTTGCACAGAGTCCCTGGCCTGCCAGAAGTTTATGGCAGTTCTCCCAGTGGAGAGGCATGTCTTGCTGATTCACCAGGATGCAAGTCTGCTCACAAAGTTTCAATTCACTGCGGTTTTCCGTAGGGCTTTATTTGCGGTAGAGTAGTATCCTGAGTGCTTCGGCATGCATTCATTCCGCATTGGAGCCGCCACATCTGCCTTTCAGCATGGCCTTCCAAAGGCAGCAATTTGAGGACTGGGCCATTAGAAGTTTTCGTCATACCACAGCTACATCAGGCTCCTCCCTGCAGGAGCCACCTCCTTTAACCCCTCTAACCGATAACCTCATCTCTTCCAGGAACCTTCAGAATTTGGATCATCGGGCAAGCCCACATCCAGAGAGCACGAGACAGACTACTCAAACGTCCTACCAGCAAGAACTAGAGAATGACACGGGGACCGTTTAACGTGGTAAACCGCGGGTCACTGCAGTAAATCCGCAGGAATGGAGACATTTGCAACTGGTTTACCGCAGGAATGGGGACAAGACCTTTCACTGCCCCGCGGGAATGGGGACAAGACCTTTTACCGCCCCGTGGGAGCTGTGAAAAGTCTTACTCCTGTGGTAAAAAAAATTGCGCCCGTGTCAGACTCTGCATCTTCTCCCCAGCTCCTCTTGCGCCTATTTTACCTTCAGGAGCCAGCCATGCTACAATGAAGACAGAAGGAACCTAAAACCAAAGCCTGAGACCAATGTGATTTGAACAATAAAATTATCAGACAACAAAAAGAAAAAAAATAAATTTATTTTATATTTTATGATTAGAATATTTCAGATTTGAAATATGTATCCTGCTAGAGCTAGTATTAGACATAACTGCGGATCATAAAGTCCAGGCTGTGTTTCTTTAGCTTCCAGCTGGCTAAGGGCTCTCTCTCTGACCAGGGGTCAGTTGCCCTAGTTGCACTCCCCTAACATTATTCTTGCCATGTGTAACTAAAGTATTCGGTTAGCTTGATTTTTCTATGTAGCATTCTGTAGTAATTTGGTTTGTTCAGTTTTCACAATAGTGAAGGGGATATTTGTGAAAGGGAGGGGAGATGGGTTTTATTGACCCTTGCTCTGTTTTATTTGTGTTTATAAAATGACAATTGTCAGAGGAGAAGCTTCTGCCCACAAACACGTAACTGCAGGGCAGCACAGGCAGGCTTCGCCGGCTTCAGTTTCTTTTCTAAAGTGCCGCGAAGGTAAGGGGGAGGGAGGGAGATAGATTTGGCTGGAGGGGGAAGGGGTCGCGCGCACGATCAGTGACCGCGTGCCTTCCCTCCCTTAATTTTTTTTACGCCATGAAGGTAAGGGGGAGAGAGGGAGATTCTCAGGCCACTTTAGCCTTCCTTTTTGTTTGCTTAGCAAAGGGTTTCAATGTATCATTAACGATGACACCTATATCCTTTTCCTGGGCAGTGACAGGGAAAAATGCTTGAGAACCTGAATAAATTCATGTAAACCATTCTGAGCTCCCTTAGGAGAACAGTAGAGAAAACTGAATAAAAAAATAAATTAATATGTTAATACTGAAAGAATTATGCAGAATTTTCCCCATTATTTCCTGTGAAGTTGGCCAGCAGAAGTGTCTGAAAGGAAACAATGAAATGACTGAAAAACAGACAATTGTTTAATGACTCTTTGCCTACATTTTACAGATGTACCATCAGCATGCTCACTGCATTTTCCTAACTCTTTTCTACCGTATCAGAAAAATTCTGCAAATAGAAATAATGAGGGTCATGCACATTTTAATGATGAATCAGAGGTGTCTGGTCTAAAATCCCATTTTAATGGCCTTTTCAGCACTAGTCAGCTTCCTAGTTAACTACTTTTTGAACACAGATCATCGACTGACCCCTCTGAATAGATATTCACCATAGTATGGCCTCGTGTTCAAAAAATATAATACTGTATTTAGTTTTGAGCAATCTATTATTTGTTTTTATTAGTTTTGTGACTCAAATACTTTATGCTATAAATAAAACAGGGCCACCTGATAAGAATACAAGAACATAAGAATAGACATTTCTCAACAGCAATTTATGGACTTTTCCTCCAGGAACTTGTCCACACCTTTTTTAAAACCAGCTACATTAACCACTCTTACAACATCTTCTGGCAACGCGTTCCAGAGCTTAACTATTCCCTGAGTGAAAAAAATATTTCCTCCTATTGGTTTTTTAAAAGTACTTCATTAAGTGTCCCCTAGTCTTTGTAAACCCTGATGCGGTAAAAAAAAATCGATCCACTTGTATCCATCCTACAACACTCAGGATTTTGTAGACTTCAATCATATTTCCCCTCAGCCGTCTGATGAAAGTAGACAGCCACTTCTTTCCAAAAAAATGTGGCTGTTTGCATTCTGCCATATATAGTGGTATTGTCCTTAAACATAGCAAATAGAAGATGGCATTCTTTTCTACTACAATGGAGATTCCAGCAAGATGTGAGATGACGCTCGACATGCCAGTTGCTATAGATCACACAGCAGTAAAACTGCAGCTGAGCATGACAGGCTGTCAGCACTTTGGAGTGAAATCACACCTGTCTCTCATGTTTGACTCCCTCTGCAAAGACTTGGCCAGGACTTAGAAGTTAATGTCATTAAAATGGGTTTAACGGGACTTATTCTACTTAATGGGTTGTTGCAGCGAGAACTTAAATCATAACGTATAGCACAGAAAAGGCAGCTGTGCATTAGCTACCCTGTGTTAATTCTGGTGAGATGAAATGGTTGTAGTTTTAAAACAACTTTATCTGGGAGGCAAATTGTTTTGAAAATATGCATACTGTGTATGATTAATTTCACAAGTCTGCGACTAAAAAGCTGTTTGATTATTTTCATCTAATTTCTATGTATTTTAGTGTGCTGAAAACAAATAAAATATTTTTTAAAACTCCTAGACATCATGATTTGCCACAAAATGCAAAATTGTCTTCAAATTTATCAATTTTTTTTATATTATGGGTTTTAACCAAATTTAAAGTTCAAATTACTATTAATTAATTCACATAAGTGCATTTAAGATATAAAATGCCCCAAAAAACTTTTAAGGGGTTGTCCGAGTTAGGTAAAAAAAAATATAGCACTATAAATCTGATTGTCAGCAATATATACATAAGCAAAGCAAGTTTTAGGGAAAAAAATTCTATTTCCTCATTTCCCTAGTTCTCTTCTGGCCCTTTGTTGTTATTTGCAGGTAAACAATCTCTGCCCCTCCCCCCCCTGTAAAAGGGGGTGAATACAAGTGCTGCTCTGAGTGACATGTCTGACTACTGGGATACTCAGCAGCATGCTGTATGTGTAAGCCTCAGCCCTGAGTCTGTGCTTTTAATGGTAAAAGGAGTTAATCTTTCCAGAAGAATCCAGTGGGAGGGAGACTCAGGGCAGATAGCAGCAGCTCCAGTCAGTGCAGGGGGGCGTGGCCAGCACTGTGACGACTCGTATAAAGACAAAGAGCTGCTCTCTCCTGCAGTCCACACTTGTGCACGAATCATCATCAGGTTCTTGGTTCTAGGCTGTTCACACTTTTTTATCGCAGTTCGTGTTAGCTCGTCATTCTTCAACTGTTATGTTATGGCTCCACAAAAGTGTATTAATTCGCTAGACAGTTTCTGTTTCATCTGTGGTGAATATACAGTGTTGAAGCAACAGCAGAATATTACAGACTTTGTGAAAAAAGTATACTTCGCATACTTTGGACTAAAAATTGTGGATCAAGATAAATTTTGGGCGCCTCATAAAGTATGCAAATGGTGTGTTGAGGACCTCTGAAACTGGTTCAAGGGTAAGAAAAAATCTTTCCATTATGGGATTCCTATGGTATGGCGAGAGCAAAAGAACCATAGTAATGACTGTTACTTTTGTTCATGCGATGTGAAAAGGTTTAATTCCAAATGGAAGCATTCCATTTCATACCCCAATCTTCACTCAGCAATTCATCCCATCCCCCATGGCACAGATATACCAGTATCCAAGTCCTCTGCTACCTTGGAAGAGATACCTAGCTCTGATGAAGGTGAAGTCTTACCTGAACCAGATGAATCAAGTTCTTACTTTGAAGATGATACAAGACCAAAACTGTTTTCTCGGGAGGAGATGAATGATTTGGTAAGAGACTTGAATCTTCCCAAAGATGCCGCTTAGTTATTCGGATCAAGGCTGAAAAGCAGGAATTTATTGTTGCCAGGATTGTCATCTTCATGGTTCAGACATCGAGAAATGGAGTTCGTTCCTTATTTCGCCCAGGAAGACAAGTTGGTTTATTGCATCGATGTCAAAGGTCTGATGGGTCAATTTAAAATCCAATATGATTCAAAGCAATGGCGTCTTTTTATAGATTCTTCAAAAAGAAGTCTCAAAGCAGTTTTACTCCACAATGGTGGTTTTTACACTTCCATACCTGTAGGTTATTCCGTACACTTGAAGGAAACCTACGAGAACTTGGAATTGGTTCTTCGTACACTTAAATATGAAGACCATGGTTGGCAAGTGTGTGAGGACTTGAAGGTCTTGTGCATGCTGCTCGGGCAACAAGCTGGGTATACCAAATACCCTTGTTTTCTGTATCTATGGGACAGTCGAGACCGACAAAATCACTGGACCAAGAAGAGTTGGCAGTCGAGGGTGCTAACAGTCGGTGAAAAAAATGTCCTCCGAGAAACTTTGGTACCTTCCCATAAAGTTCTTCTACCACCTCTCCACATATAATTGGGATTGACGAAACAATTCATAAAATCACTTCCAAGAGATGGAGAATGCTTCAAATACTTGGTCACCAAGTTTCCAGGCCTGTCGGAGGCAAAATTGAAAGAAGGTGTGTTCATTGGACCAGACATTAGAACGTTTATAGTTTATCAAGAGTTTGTCAATACCATGACGGATCCTCAAAAAGAAGGGTGGATTGCATTTAAAGAAGTCGTGCAGAAATTTTTAGGCAATAACAAAGATCCTCACTACAAAAAGATCGTCGGACGAATGCTTTCAGCATTTCAAGCTTTAGGTTGCCTGATGAGTTTGAAAGTGCATTTCCTCCATTCCCACCTTGACTACTTTCCTGAAAATTTGGGAGCTGTGAGGAACAAGGTGAACGATTCCATCAAGACATTAAAGAGATGGAAAGGAGATACCAGGGAAAATGGAGCACTGCAATAATGGCAGACTACTGTTGGATGTTTCAGAGAGACATTCCAGATGCTACTCACAAGCGTAAATGCACCAAGAGGAGCCTCACAGGGAAGAAGAATCGAGTTTAGTGTGTTTAGGTGAGCTCATTTCAGTTCAAAAAAGGATTTTCATGAAAAAACCTGTAATAAAACTTTAATTTTAGAAGTCTATTTCTATTTATTTTGAGGTATTGCCTTATTTAACATAGTTACCTAAATTGTCAGGAAACGTGATGTCCTATGTCAAAATAGAGGTCATTTTCGGATTCAGCGCACCAAAAAACATAAAGACTACGTGGAATAACCAAAACAGCTCTTGAAAAAAATTTTTTGCAGACCTGTTATATAAGGTTTAAAGAATCAGGGAGGCAAGGCCAGTGTAGGTGTGCTGGGGTGCAATACCTGACTGTAGGCTACGCTTCTTCAGTTTAGGGAAGGCTTGGGCCTGCTCCCAAATTTCCCATCCCAAAAGCCCTGATTGTACAACCCTAGTGTCAGCCCTGAGTGGAGGTAAGTTAGTATTGAAAGAACCAAAAGAGGCATAGAAGAGGAAAGTAATTGAGCAATTTATTTATTTAAAACATTTGTAGCCCGCATATCAAACGTTTACGCGAATAACACCATTACATGCATAATACTACTAGACAGACTTAGACAGATTAAAATAAAACATCACCATACAATATACAATTCACAAACATCTGCAAATAAATTAAATAATATCAAAACTAATAAATATCCAAATTTGAAAATGCCAGTTGAAAAAAAGAGGGCTTTCAAACTTTTTCAAAAGGCCAAAAAGTCTGTGATCAAATGAATACAATCTGGGACTGAGTTCTACAATGATGGTCCAGCTACTTGAAACATGCGAGCACGATTCGCAGGTTTGGTCACAAAGTGGATAGACAGCTTCATGCTACTGCTCAAGATCATGGACAGCAAGCTGACACTTTGTTGAGTTTCTTGCTCAAGCATCCTAAATCAGACCAAATGCCTGCCCAAAACAGCTACTATTTATTATTTCAATAACACTGAAAGGCATATACAGCGCTGTACATTTAACCTGTAATAGATCTGATGGATGATATATATTAATTCATTAAATCAAATCAAATAGGAGAAAATATTTTTCCACTTAAAGAATAGTTAAGCTCTAGAATTTTTGCCAGAGCAGTTAGCATAGCTGGGTATAAAATAGGTTTGGACAAGTTCCTGGAGGAATAGTCCATATTCTGCTATTGAGACAGACATGAGGAAGCCACTGCTTGCCCTGGATAGGCAGCATGGAATGTTGCTATTATTTGGTTTGTTAACAGCTGGACCATTCGCTGCTGTTGCCCAAGCTCTCCCTCCATCTTTTATTTTTTCTAAGTTCAATACATTTTATTGTATTTGTAATCATAAACAGCTCATGTATAAATTTGTTTACAGAAATCACCAGACAGATAATGGTAGCACTAATAACTACCACAAACAAACAAAATTAACTCATAACTAGCAGTGTGGATGCACATTACTAATAATGAATAAATGATATTTAATATTTTAAATGTGATATGCCACTATATTTTATGAGAGGTTTCCAGATCTTTAAAAAAAGGTATGTTATGAAATACAATCTTAATAAAAACTTATTGAACTTAAAAAAAAAAAAAAGGTACCGGGAGGGGAGCTGCCTACCTGCCTGCCTACCTAACACTAAACCTGCCCTGTACCCTGCACCCTGTCCCAGCCTACCACTAGACCACCAGAGAGGGGACAGGGTACAGGGCAGGGCGGTGGGACAGGGTACAGAGCCTGGCAGGGAAAAGGGCTGGCTGCATAGTCTGGTAGGGCAGGGAGGGAAGGGGGCTGGGTGCAGAGCCTGGTAGGGAAGGGGGAATGACAGTGTGCAGAGCCTGGCAGGGAATAAGGGGGGCTGGGTGCAGAGCCTGGTATATTTTATTAAATAGTACACAATTTGGTTCATAATGGGGTTTGTTTGGTTTTTTTGTTGTTTTCCTCCTCTAAACCTTGGTGCGTCTTATGGTCAGGTGCTTCTTATAGTGTGAAAAATACAGTACATTGTATCATCTTCATACGTGCTCAGAAAAAAAGTGTTTTAAAGAGACCAGACTTTAGGCACCAGCCCCAGCTGTCTATTTCTCTTCTTTTTTCAACCACAGCACTTTTTGTAACTTCATATTATAAGTAAAACATCAGCTGTTGACAAAGCATTTATCAAGATTTTTTTTAAAGAAATTTATCTTATGCTGGAGCCGGACAGGTTTTGACTCATTTCGCGACATGGTTGCATCAGAAAACCCGACGTAGATTTTACAAGGCCTGGTCTCGCTGTAAACTTGTGCTCTTCAATGCCCTTTCATCAAAATCAGAATGAGGAATTGCCATATTCCCCTCCATGGCCTGTTCCTCTACCCCATGTAACCATGGGTTCGGCGTGCAAAACAAAGAGGAAGGTTCGGGCCAGGCCGGTCAGGTTGTATTGGAACAGGACTCCCTTGGCCTGATACTTCTGGACCATGCTGTAGCCGGGGTGAGGAGGGTCTCCCTCACTCAGTTCCTCTTTTTGGAGACCCCGGGCTAAATGGCTTGTTCGAGTCTTTTGTCTTCCCAGGTCCTGACGTTTCTTGGGGTCTCCTGGGACTCTCTGTGCCTTTTCTTCTATTATTGGCTTCTGCCTCAGGCTGTGCCTGGTAGAAGGCTTCTACTGCTTCAACATCCCCTTCAGGGGTCAGCCCAGGATGGTGCCACACCCACTGTCACATAGACTGGGGCAATTAGGCACCACAGTGGTGAAGAGTACTATTTGCTCCAACTTATTATGTTTAACATTGTCTATGTAGTAAGTAGATGATTTACGTTTTCTTTGTATCGATATATCTGTACAATGTTGTTTTTCACTAGGAAAGGTCTTGTGAAAGTAGGAGTGTAGCAGGCTACCACAGTGTGTGTGTTCCTATGCCATTGCAGAAAGAATACTCTGGGACCCTGCTTCAAAAAAGTATCAATTAAATCTGAAGAGGGGGTGGTCTATTTCAGGAAAGTAGCACAGTGGAATTGAAGTTTTAGCTTTTGGAGGTAAATACAAATTTCTGAGTTCATGTTTTCTCATCCTTCCCAGAGGGGAGCCATTTAGGAGGTCTATTCCTTTCTGGTGGTGGCTCAGACAGAGGCATTAGGTGAGTTAGGTTAGGGCCCAATCTGGGGCCTATTTGAGCCTTGGCTCGCTGCTGTAGGGGCTAAGGGCAAAGGAGAAAGCATAAGAGTTACCAGTCTAATCCACAGCTGTCCACTGAGGCTCAGATTGCCAGAGAGAAGAGGGATCACTGGGGAAATCTGATCCTCAGAAGAGAGTCAGAGTGAAGCTGCTTCCAGCCTACAGTCCTTATCAGAGAAAGGACTGAACACTGAGGTATAGTAGAGCAGGTGAGTGCTGAGACCCTGAAAGAGATAGAAGGTAGGGCCTAAATCTTGGGTATTGCCTGAACTGTCTGAACTAAGAGAGAGGGAGAACTGGGGAATACAAAGTCAAAGCACAGAAAGACAGTGTGAAGAGAATTGTGACTGGATAAAGGATAAAGTACAGGGCTTACCCTCTAAATCTATTTTAAAAAGTCAAAAAGTACGTGCAAAATTTAATTGACTATCAAGCTAATTAGCACTGATAATTGCCATTTTAAAAGAAATTATTGGTGTTAATTAGAATCAATTAAGGGCTATGCACGTAAATTTAGGCACTGGATCCACACCTGACTTTTAAACACGAGTCAAAAAGGGGATATGGAAATGAGCGGATTGGGGTGTCTTCTTTTAAATTACGCATGTAATTACAGAATTAGGGCCTCTACACATAAATTTAGGAGTGGGCATTTGTACCTTGTTTTCATTGGTGCACATGGCCATGCCTAAAGTTTGGCTCAGTTCCAAGGTGTAAGCATTATTCTATAAAATTCACCTAAATTTAAGCGCGGCTTATAGAATAGCATTTTATTTCGGCACAATATATTTTAGGCGCAATATATAGAATTCAGTCCTTCATTTATGCCCAGAAGCTACAGTATAACTGCAAAGAAGAGAGAGGCTGCTGGGGTTCATAGACAACAACACGGAAGACAAAGGCGCATGCCGACAACTGAGCGCAAGACGGAGGCGCGTGCTGAAGAAAATTTCTGTTTTTAGGGGCTCCAACGGGGGGTTTTGTTGGAGATCACCCCCAGTTTACTTAATACAAATCGCGCTGACGTTGTGGGGGGTTTGGGGGGTTGTAACCCCCCACATTTTACTGTAAACTTAACTTTTTCCCTAAAAACAGGGAAAAAGTGAAGTTTTCAGTAAAATGTGGGGGGTTTACAACCCCCCAAACCCCCCACAACGCGGCACGATCTGTATTAAGTAAACTGGGGGTGCTCCCCAACAAAAACCCCTGTCGGAGCCCTAAAAACAGTAATTTTCTTCGGCACGCGCCTCCGCGCTGTGCTCAATTGTCTGCTCGCGCCTTTGTCCCGGCGCGCTTTTGACCTGACACCACTGCTGGTTAGCTTTCACTAAAAGAAGCTATGCTCACTTTGAGCTCCTGCAACTTACGTTATAAATACAATTTTTGTTTATTTATGATGTGCATTTTGACATTCTTCTTGTCTGTGTTGTGGCACCAGGCCTTGGCTTTACTTTGAATTTATATCCTTTACTTAGGGCTCCTTTTACGAAGGTGCGCTAGCGTTTTTAGCGTGCACTAAGCACGCGCTACAATGCCCCACGCGCTAGATGCTGACGCCTCCGTAAGGCTGGCGTTGGTATTTTCCATGTAGCGCACGCTAAAAACGCTAGCGCACCTTCGTAAAGGGAGTCCTTAGTTTTGTTTTGAGAAAGCTAACCCTGCACATTACAAGCAGCTTCTCATTTTTCTCTTCCTGGACAACAAAAGAAAGCTATCAACTGGACCATACAGGGATATCAGAACCAGAAATTACGACATGGAAAAAATAGCTTCAGTCTCATAAGTTTATTTATTATTTATTTAAAAATTTATATACCTCTTTTTTTTTTAAATTCTTTATTCATTTTCAAAATTACATTAAGTAATAATTGGAAGGATTGGAAGAGATTAAATTATAACTTTTGGTGGAACTCTTTATGCCATATCTATAAAATGGAAAGATTTATTGCATTACAACGGGGATATTTTAAGAAATTTCAGGATGTGTGGAAACCATTAACAAAATATTGTAAAGATTAATTGAAAATTGTTTCCCTTATATTTATTAATTTAAGGTATAGGGAGGGGGGAATTTTATTATTTCATGTTTTATATGGTAATGGAATATATGGATGGGAGGGATAGGAAAGGGGAAGGGATAAGAATTTATGTAATGTACTAATGATTGTTTGTAAATGATGTATTTATTGTCAATGTGAATGAATACATTTAACACTTAATGTAATTTTGAAAATGAATAAAGAATTTAAAAAAAAAAAAAAATTTTGAAAAATGTATATACCTCATACAACTATGCAGTTTACATATCACATATATAATATCTTACATTCCCTGCGATTTCCACATGTAACATAGACATAACTAGACAACATCATTAACACCCCCCCCCCCCACACACACACACACACCATATAAGATGTATTTATAAACCTCCTATACCTAACTTGAAATTTATGGGCTCCTTTTATCAAGCAGTGGTAGAACCTTTTAATTTATTTTATATTTATTACTTTAATAATTTGTTACAAGCATAACAAATAACAAAACATATAGGGCTCCTTTTGCTAAGCTGCGTTAACGTTTTTAGCGCAGGCGGCATTTTAGCGCGTGCTAAACGCACACTGCGTGGCTAGAACTAACGCCAGCTCAATGCTGGCGTTAGCATCTATCGCGCGCGGCAATTTAGCATGCGTTATTCCGTGCATCAATGCCCTAACGCGGCTTATTAAAAGGAGCCCATAGATTTCAGCTAAACAACAGTAATAAAAAAAGGAAAAAAAACCTTTAAGGAAATAACTTCTTTAAATCATATGCTAGCCCACATTATAGAGGCTGATGTGTGCCCTAAGAGGACTAAAAGAGAGGGGGGAAAATTTAAACAAAAATATAAGAAAAATTCATTTTACCCATACATTTGGAACAGGACAATTTTTCAAATTCAGCAGTAGAACTTTTTACCGTGCACCAGCAAGAAAAATACTTCAATGCTCATAGGAATTGAACAAGCATCGGAATATTTACCTTGCCAGCTCATGGTAAAAGGCTCTATCACTGCTTGATAAAAGGAACCCTACATCTCTAACTACTTTAACTGCTCAGCAATGAAGGACTTCAGAATGGAGGAATGGCCTAGTGGTTAGAGCAGCTGCCTCTGAGGTTGTGAGTTTGATTCCAACTGCAGCTCCTTGTGACTCTGGGCAAAGTCACTTAACCCTTCATTGACCCAGGAACAAAGTAAGTACCTATCTTAAAATATGTAAACCGTGTTGATTGTAATCATGTTGTTTGGGCATTTTTGTAACATTTTTTTCAAACACATTACTGAAGAATTTGTAAGTATTATTTTCATGTTGATTTGTATTGTATTATTTCATGAATGATTTGTATTGTTGTTTTTTTGTTTTTGCTTTATGTATGTTTATTTGGAAACTGCTGTGACTTCAGGCGGTATATTAAGTTTTTAAATAAATAAATAAGTCCCATCCCCCTTTTTTCTCAGATTTTGCTGAAACCAAGCTGTATCAAACTTTCAAAGAAAACTTACACAGGAGTATGAAATACAGTCATCTGACTTACAATACTTACTCCTGGCAGAATTCTGCGCAGCACAGAATTTCCACAGAATTGAACAATCATGAAGAATTTGCCTCTTTGTGTACAGAATCTTCTTCCTCAACGATGGCCATTGCTTCGACGGGTCGTGGAACTGGCAGCGATTCCTACACACTCCCTGCCACTAATCTGGAAGCTTCTCCTCTGCCAGAGAGAGGTTTCTGGGTTAGTGACAGGAAGTGTTTCGGAATTGCTGCTGCTGCCACGACCAATTGAAGGAAGACCTTAGGGAGGGAGAGTTGTTAGTGGGGTGAAGAAGGGGATGGGAGGGAAGGAAGGATGCTGCACATTGTGGGGGGAGAGGGCAAAGGGGAGACAGAAAAGGTGTTTGGGACATGGGGTGGAGGAGAGAAAGGGAGAAATGCATAAAAGAGTTGTCAGTGGGGTAGGGGGCGGGAAGAGAAGGAAGGAAAGATGCTGCACATGGTGGGAAAGGGGAGAGAGGAAGAAGTATTTGGGACATGGGGTGGAGGAGAGAAAGGGAGAGATGCAGTAAGAGTTGTCATTGGGATAGGAGAGGGGGGAGGGAACATAAGGAAGGAAAGATGCTGCACATGGGAAGAATGTGCTTTGGGCCAGGAGGCTAACAAGACCTCAGGGATCCCAATGGTATTTGGAAATGGGAACTATAATCCATATCAACCATAGAGAAGACAAAAACACAAGAAATCAAATACCGACTAACAGTACCAAAACAATTACCCACCTGCCATACCTAAGCTATCCCTGGCACCCCAGATCCTCCTACCCCCCCCCCCCCCCAATTTATCTCTCCCTCCCTCCCTTCCTACCTGATCTTAGTGATTCATCTTATATGCTCTGGCTAGTATTGCTCTTGACCAGGCTTGTCCAACCTTTTTCTATCAGGGACTGCATTTAACTTCTTGTAACATTTAGAGAGACAAAACATGCACCATTATATTTTGCTACAAGTTTAATCGAATAGTGGCAAACTATGATGGCGTATTGTCCTCTCTTTCAGCCTTCATCCAGTCTCTCTTGCTGTCTGTCATGTACCATCACCCTTTCTAGTGTTCACTCAGTCCCTTTCTCCTTGCCTGGCTTCAGCTGCATAGGAAACAGTGGGATTCCTGCTTCCCCACTGCACATTGGCTCTCTGCAAGCTCGAGCTGCATGGTGTCAGAAATTCAGGAAATTTGTAAGACTTGAAACTACATTACCAATCCGAACTTTCAGCACTGTGTGACTCAAGCTTACAGAGCACCGAGTCATAACAGAGAGACAAGAATCCCACTGTAAGCACCACAAGAACTGCCAAGCGTCCGAGAGCCAGAAAAAAAAAGCACTTAGTGGGCTGGATTCTGGCTGGCACGAGCCATAGGTTGGACAAGCCTGCTCTAGACTCCCCCCCCCCAAAAAAAAAAAAAAAATCCATGCCTGCAATTGAAGTAAACAAACACTAGCAGTAGGTTGTCTGCCCTCTTAAAGCCACAGGAGCCCGCGGGATGCCATGTATTCCTCATACTGTTAGCCTGCAAACAACTGCACCATTAAGAGCACTGACTTGGAAGGTGGTATTTGCCACAGTTTGTTTACATGTTACCCATGTGCAACACATAAACCAGCTTTTTCCTTGCTAGTTTTTAACGTCTACCAGTAGCTGGCTTGAAAATGAAAGAAAGGAAAAAAAAGAAACCCCAAAACAGCCAGGTGGCTGAAAACTTTCCAGTTGGCATGGTTGTATAATGCTTCAGTCAAATTCAGGCCCTATAATGTCACTGCAATGACCAGAAAAAATCCCAGGGATCATTGTTCCAGGATCTTTGCCCTGATTCTGAAGGAGCTGAAATGTGTGAAATGTTTGCTGAACCTGGTTTGAGGAAGTTGTTCAAACAGTAAACATATAATACTATAAAACTGAATTTTTTTTTTTAATTGGTTTGCTAAAAAGAGAACAAGAGAGGATTTGTGTGGACCTGTGCCTATTAATCTAATACATATGCAGGAGAAGATTCTAACTGCTTTGATCTCTTGCCTGACACCTGCTATCTAGAGATCACTTCCCCGCAAAGAAAATAAAGGCACCATACCAGGAACAAACACTATTGCCAAAGAGAAATGCACATAAACATTGGAGGGTTCATCTCATTTTCTACATTCCAGCCAATAAGCATGGATGGTTCAGGGAATACTAAAGAGAAACTTCCGACTATATGTTCATTTCCATCATTAATGTAGATAATGGACTGTGGAGCTAAGCAGCTTGCTTGCCTAAGATTCCTGCTGCAGACACATTCCAAACATGGCATGCCTGGTGTAAACCAGGATGCCCTGTGCACTGGGATTATATACGTATACACACGCACACCTGTTTAAATATAAGGAAATCACACAGCACATACATATGCACACATATACTTATTTTAACCCCCACCAAACAAAATAGATAGCTACATAAGTACATAACTTAAGTTCCTTCAAGTCCCTAGGCAAACTGCTAAAGCATGCATTTGTAAAGAATTAGAGACAATGAGAGTGAGGATAATTTTCTCTGCTTATAGGACAAAGCTTGCAAGGCTGCTACCCTCTGGCAACTAGTCCCTTTGAATCTATAGGTATCTTTAAAAGATATCATCATAAAAGGGAAGACAGAGCATCCCGATAATGAGATTGCAACACAGGTTTCCTTAAATACAGAGCAGGTTAATTTTAAAGATTGCAAATTATCTATGCCAACTTCTGAGCAAATTGTAAATAGATATGACAAACACTGTTTGAAATGGCTGTATGCAAATGCCAGAAGCCTATGAAACATGATGGGAGAGCTAGAATATATTGCACTAAATGAAAAGATAGATATAATAGGCATCTCTGAAACCTGGAATATAACCAACTGCACTAGTTACATCATAGTGATAGGGTGGATTGAATCAGTGGAGGTGTAGCATTATGCAGTATGTTAAGGAGGGCCTTGAATTGAATGGACTGAAAACTACAAGAGCAGACACACATCTTGGAATCCCTATGGGTAGAAATTCCATGTGTAGGAGGAAAAAGGATAGTAATAGGCATATACTACCATCCGCCAGACCAGGATGAACGGACAGATGCTGAAATGTTATCAATAATTAGGGAGAATAACACACTGGGTAACACAGTAATAATGCGTGATTTCAACTACCCCAATATTGAGTGGGTAAATGTATTAGCAAGGCATGCTAAGGAGATAAAATTCCTTCATGAAATCAAGGACTGCTTTATGGAGCAGCTGGTTGAGGAACCAACAAGAGATGACACAGTTCTAAATCTAGTTCTTAGTGGAGCACATGAATTGGTGAAGAAAGTAATGGTGCTGGGGCCGCTTAATAACAGTGATCATAGCATGATAAGATTTGATATAATCCCTGGAATAAGTTTGCACAGGAAATCTAATACTGCAGCACCTAACTTATTTTTAAATAATATTCATACCTGATATATATTTTTGACCATTGCAGCTGCCCCTCTAAGTTTCTTTTTTATCATTCTCATGTTATCAAAGTCTCATTTTTTAAGTTAGGTGCTGCAATATTAGATTTCCTGTCTAGATTTAGGTGCTGCAGTATTAGATTTACTATCATCCTGGAAGCCCAGACTAGATATATTCCATGTATTATAAAAGGAGGAAGGAAGACCAAACAGCAGCTGGCGTGGTTAACGATTGAGCTGAAGGAAGTTATGGCTAAAATAGTAGAAGCAACAGGTTCACCAGCAACTTCAAGATTTCATAACTAAAACCAATGTGTGGCACCCACAGCAGACGGCTTTTTGAAACCACCATTGCTCAGAATAACAACTTGTATCCATAAAGCAATGAATCACTTTAAGGATGTATTGATGATCTCTCTAGACCTCTCATCAGCATTTGACACTGTTGATCACTCGCTCCTGCTTCTTCGCCTGCAGGAGCTAGGAATTATCGAGATTGCCTTAGAATGGTTCCCCTCTTATTTCCAAAACAGGACTAACATCGTGAAAATGGGGGAAGCAGAGTCAAAATTTTTTGGAATGAGTGTAGGCCTCTCGCAAGGGTTGATTCTATTGCTGCTCCTGTTTAACATATATCTAGGACTGCTACTGACACTGGCACAGTCACCAGGCTTCACAATGTTCGTATATGCCAACATTCAGATTCTATACAACTTTGTTTTTATTTATAAATTTTTATTGACTTTTAAGACCAACAAAAGTGCAGAACACTTATATTCATAATCAGTAACAATGCATAAAGAATAACCCCCCTCCTCAGTCCCTTCCAATACATTTTCATCAAGGAATAAAACAAAGCAAAGATATAACCCACCCTACCCGGATGTGTGTGAAAATAAACAAAAAGAGATAAAAGGCAACTATAATGAAGTAATAAAAGACGCCAATGGGCCCCAAACCAATTTAAATGAATTACTATGCCCCAACATATCTGTGTTCATTTTCTTGTACCTGTAACATAGGCATAAATTCACCCACCAAAAAGAAAAATTGAGGCGATCATAATTTTTCCAATTATGAGTAACCATTTACATGGTAATCCCGGTCATAATCAGGAATAGTCGGCCTTTATAACGGTCTAATGGGGGCTTAAGATGCAATAATGTCCCATATATGATAACCTCATATGTCAATGGAATTGACGACTCCAAAATGATATTAATTTGTCCTCAAATTAACCTCCAAAAATTAAGTATCAAGGGACAATAGAACAATATATGATCCAGTGTCCCTATGTCAAGAAGACAGTACCAGCATCTATTAGATTTAGAATTATCTAACTTCTATAAATGAACTGGGGTCAGATTCTATACAAATTTGAATCAGGTTCAATACAGGAAATTACCACTCTGAACAA
Organism: Geotrypetes seraphini; assembly: GCF_902459505.1. Taxonomy (NCBI): domain Eukaryota; kingdom Metazoa; phylum Chordata; class Amphibia; order Gymnophiona; family Dermophiidae; genus Geotrypetes; species Geotrypetes seraphini. The sequence continues at coordinate 312,557,199 of NC_047084.1, read as the reverse complement.
GAATCTTAGCCATATTACGAACTGGTTGCATATTCAAAGATTAAAACTGAATCCTGACAAATCAACATCAATGATTTTTTCTTCGCATGGCCCAATAGTTCTGTCATTGCAGATAAAACAGGGAAATCTACCGATCATATTGATAACAAACACTAAAATTCTGGGGGTGATCTTAGATTCTAAATTAATGTACCATTCTCATATTTAAAAGGTAGCCAGGAATTCATTTTATAAACTACATTTAATTAGATCTATATGTTCTTTACTGTTCCCAGAAGCACTAAATATTCTCGTGCACTCATTAGTGATTCAACAAATAGATTACTACAACTCCCTATGTGCTGGCTTATGCCAGAAGGATTTACATAGACTTCAGATCATACAGAATAAAGCCATTAGACTTATTCATAACCTTCATAAATTTGATCATATCACACCTTTTCTGAAGGGAGCCCATTGGCTTCCAGTCAAACATCACATTACTTACAAATTACTCTTAACTTTCAAGGCCCTAATTGCAGAATAACCACTTTCCCTAGCATGCCTATTGACTCCATATACATCGGCTAGGACCATAAAATCAGTCAACAAACTTAAATGTTCCATCCTATAGGGAAATAGTTCACAAATACATTAGGGATGCTGTCTTTGCAGTTAAAAGTCCAAAGTTGTGGAATTTATTACCATTATTGTTATCTTCCCTAACTTCAAGGCAGACCTGAAAATATTTCTTTTTGCGGATGCATGTTAAATTCCCTTTCAACGTACAGTGTAGGAGGTAACATGTAAAATGGAAATTCCCTAGTTTTCCCCCCACTCTTTTTCTTTTCCTATTATATTACGTAGTTCCACCCCCTATCCTTTATGCCGTGTTGATCCGTTATGTTTTAATTATGATTTTATTGTATCTAATATATGCACATTAGTGTATTTTAGATTGTAAGCCGCCCTGATGATTTTCCCAAGGTGCTGGGTAGTCAAATTTTAATAAACTTGGAATCCTTCAGAAAGTAGAAGAAGGTTCCAACTGAAAATAATTGTAAACAGCACAATAAATGTCAAGTCAAATGCAAGGCGCGAATAAGGAAGGAGAAAATAAGATTGCACTGGAAGCAAAAACATAATTAAAAACTTTTTTAGGTATATTAAAAGCAGGAAGCCGGGAACAGAATTGCTTGGACCGCTAGACGACCAAGGGATAAAAGGGGCTCTCAAGGCCATAGCAGGGATATTAAATGAATTCTTTGCTTTGTTCTTCACTGAAGAAGATGTGGGGGGAGTTACCAGTGCTAGAAATGGTATTCAATTCTAATGAAGCAGATAAACTCATACAAATCTCTGTAACACTGGATGATGTAATGGGTCAGTTTCACAAATTGAACAGTAGCAAATCACATGGACCGGATGGTATATATCCCAGAGTGCTGATAGAACTGAAAAAATTAACTTGCAGAGCTATTGTTAGTAATTTGTAATTTTTCTTTAAAATCCAGCATAGTACCAGAAGACTGGAGGGTGGCCAACGTGATAACAATTTTTAAAAAGGGTTCCAGAGGTGATCCGGGAAATTATAGACCGGTGAGTCTGAAGTCAGTGCTGGGCAAAATGGTAGTGACTATTATCTAATATAATAAAACCCTAAGCCGCGCATGCACACTCTTACCTGCATGCTCCCGTTTTCCGTGCGCTGAAGGTCCCCGCAGGTAGGAGTGCGCATGCCCAGCTTAGGGTTTTGTCGGCTTCAGGCTGCGCGGAGGCTGTCGGCCGTGGAGGCTCTTGGCGTCTGCATACCACGGTGGCTGTTGGCGACTGCAGGCCGTGGCGGCTGTCGGCGGCTACAGGCCGTGGCGGCTGTCGGCAGAGGGCACATGCGAGGTAAGGGGTGTTGCTGGACATGGGAAGAGATGGGGGGAGAAAAAGGAAGGGAGGCCTACTGCTGGACGGGGGAGCAGGAAAGAGGTGCTAGGGGGAAGAAAAAGGAAGGGAGGCCTACTGCTGAACAGGGGAGCAGGAAAAAGGTGCTAGGGGGGAAGAAAAAGGAAGGGAGGCCTACTGCTGGACGGGGGAGCAAGAAAGAGGTGCTGATGGACAGGGGAAGAGACGGGGGAAGAAAAAGGAAGGGAGGCCTACTGCTGGACAGGGGGACAGGAAAGAGGTGCTGCTGGACAGGGGGAGATTAAAAAAAGGCAGAAGGGCTGCTGCTGGATAAGGGGAGCAGTGAAGGGGTGATGGTGGACACAGGGAAGGTAAAAGGAAGGGAGAATGGGTGGTCAGCCGAGGAAAAAGAAAGACAGAAATACAGAAAGCGGCTAAGGAGAGAGAGAAAAAGAAATAAAGACATATCTTCTAGCACCCGTTAATGTAACGGGCTATAAGACTAGTAAAGAATAAAATGACAGAACATATACATAAACATGGATTAATGAGAGAAAGCCAACATGGATTTAGTCAAGTAAAATCTTGCCTCACCAATCTACTGCGTTTCTTTGAAGGGGTGAATGAACATGTGCATAAAGGTAACCAGTTGATATTCCATATTTGGATTTTCAAAAGACATTTGACAAAGTACCTCATGAAAGACTTCTGAGGAAATTAGAAAGTCATGGGATAGGAGATAATGTCCCATTATGGATTAAGAACTGGTTGAAAGACAGAAAACAGAGAGTAGATTTAAATGGTTAGTATTCTCAATGAAGAAGTGTAAATAGTGGAGTTCTCCAGGGGTCTCTGCTGGGACCGCTGCTTTTTAACATATTTATCAATGACCTAGAGATGGGAATAATGAGTGAAATAATTAACCCCCTCTTTTACTAATGCATAGTGTGGGTTTTAGCACCGGCAGCGGCGCTCATAAAAATTCTATGCACGTTGGAGCAGTTACCGCCGCTGCTGGCACTAAACCCACACTATGCGTTTAAAGAGAGGGTAAATTTGTTGATGACACAAAGTTGTTAAATTGCAAAAGGACCTTATGAGATTGGAAGACTGGGTGTCAAAATGGCAGCTAATATTTAATGTGAGAACAGCCCCAGCTCTTTCAGTCTGTCAGCATGGAAAACCTCTCATATACTGAAAGACTGAAAGACCTGGGGCTATTCTCCCTGAAGAAGCGGAGACTTAGAGGAGACATGATAGAAACCTTCAAGATCCTGAAGGGCATAGAAAAAGTAGACAGGGACAGATTTTTCAAATTATGGGGAACCACAAGTACAAGGGGGCACTCAGAGAAATTGAAAGGGGACAGGTTTAGAACAAACGTTAGGAAGTTCTTTTTCACCCAGAGGGTGGTGGATACATGGAACACACTTCTGGAGGCTGTGATAGGCAGAAGCACGTTACAGGGCTTCAAAGAAGGTTTGGATAGGTTCCTAGAGGACAAAGGGATTGAGGGGTACTGATAGGAGTAGAGGCAGGTTATAGGGATAGGAGTAAAAGGTAAGTTATAGAAATAGTCAGGGATCACTGCTCAGGCAATAGGCCTGATGGGCCGCCGTGGGAGCGGACCGCTGGGTGAGATGGACCTCTGGTCTGCCTCAGCGGAGGCAACTTCTTATGTTCTTATGAGCAAGTGCAAAGTGATGCATGTGGGAAAGAAGAACTAGAACTAAAGCTACGTGATGCTGGATTCTATGTTAGGAGTCACTGCCCAGGAAAAGGATCTAGGTGTCATTGTTGAAGATACGCTGAAACCCTCAGCTCAATGTGTGGCTAAGAAAGCAAAAAGAAAGTTAGGAATTATCAAGAAAAGAATGGAAAACAAAAATGAAAATGTTATACTGTCCTTGTATTTCTCTACGGTATGTCTGCAACTTGAATACTGTGTGCAGTTCTGGTCACCTTATCTCAAACAAGATATAGCGGAATTAGAAAAAGTACAGAGAAGGGACGGCTCAGGGGTGGTTTGATAGAGGTCTATAAAATACTGATTGGAGTTGAAAGGGTAGATGTGAATCTCTTGTCCACTCTTTCCAAAAATACTAAGACTAGGGAGCATCCGATAAAGCTACTAAGAAGTAGATTTAAAATAAAAAGGAGAAAATATTTCTTCACATAATGTGTAATTAAACTCTGGAATTCGTTGCTGGAGAATGTGTTGAAATCAGTTAGTGTAGTAGGTTTTTATAAAGGTTTGGATAATTTCCTAAAAGAGAAGTCACAGCTTATTCCTAGGGGTACAGATAAGAGTAGAGGTAGATTATAGGGATGGGATTAGAGGTAAGTTACAAAATTAATCAGGGACCACTGTTCAGGCACAAGGCCTGATGGGCCGCCGCGGGAGCGGACCGCTGAGCAAGATGGACCTCTGGTCTGACTCAGCGGGGGCAACTTCTTATGTTCTTATGTTCTTAAATATGTTTTACTACTTGGGATCTAGGTAGGTACTTGGGACCTGGGGTTGGCCTCTGTTGGAGACAGGATGCTGGGCTTGATGGACTTTCGGTCTGTCCCAATATGGCAATTTTTTATGTTCTTATGAATTATTGTTTCAATTACAATAACAGACTGAAAGAAGAGACAGCAGCATTGTACGTAAGCCAAGAGCTGATAAGAATTTTGGACTCACTGAAATGCTAAGAACCCAGGTACAGAAGCCGCCCATACAGTAGCTATGAGTGTGGATATATTGTTTCAATAGTTTCAGTATGCTTAACCGCTAGCATCGTTCCAAATGGCAGATGACGTACTGCCATAAAAATGTAAACATATGTTCCAATAGTAAGAGTGCTCTAGCTTAGGTTAATTGCCCGATTAAATTGCTTTTGTCAGGTTACACTGCATTATGGCTTATACCAGTGAATTACAACAAAAGTACAGCTGAAGTTTAAAAGAGAAAAAAAAATGTAGCTATTTTCAGACTGGATGCCCACCACGAGTTCAGATAGAAAACATCTGTTTCAGATTTGTCATGGTGGATAAAGAATAGCGTGAGGGATGAAGTACTGTATCTGTACTTTGGGGTCTGGACAGAGTTTCTGCGATTTTCTCTTTGCACAAGAATGGCATATGCTGTGTTAAGATCTACCAACTGTTTGAAGAATATTTTTAAACTACCCTGCTTTCTTTCTTTGCTTTCTCTGCAACAATTTTTTTTTTTCTGAAAAGATTTCAACATATATTGACATTTCTGATCAGTCTATGAAAAAAATGATGATACAATTTTAGCTCTGCTGTTACAAAAAAAGGTGTCCAACTTTATTTAGGGCTCTCATTCAATCTAATCTAAACCTTAAATTTATATACTGTATCATCTCCTGAAGTAGGGGTTCGACTCAGTTTACATAAGACTTCAATAAACAGGGAAATCAGTTTAACTAACATATGAATTACTAAACAAATGACAATTAAGGCTCCTTAGTACCATTTGCCCAAAACTGTTGAAATAGCATTATTTTTATTGATTTACAAAAAATCTGGAGAGAAAAGAGCTCTAATATAACTAGGAATTTCATTCCAAATTGCTATAAACCAGTGGTCTCAAACTCAAACCCTTTGCAGGGCCACGTTTTGGATTTGTAGGTACTTGGAGGGCCTCAGAAAAAAATAGTTAATGTCTTATTAAAGAAATGACAATTTTGCATGAGGTAAAATAGTTTATAAATCTTTCCTTTTGGCTAAGTCTTAATAATAATATTGTAATTTATAGCTAAAGAGATATATGATCAAGAAACTGTTTTATTTTACTTTTGTGATTATGATAAACATACAGAGGGCCTCAAAATAGTACCTGGCGGGCCGCGTGTGGTCCTCCGTGCTGCAAGTTTGAGACCACTGCTGTAAACCTATACGAAAAGGAGCAAGAGATAATACAAGCTCTATCTCTTTCAAGCTGGGCAAGAAAACATAAATAGTACAGGACTTCATCTTTGAGGTGTAAGGTAGCTTTAAAGGCTAAGCAGAGGTTAAGTAGCATGCATGAGGCAGATTTGCATGCTTGTCACCTCTTGTCATATGCGGGACTGCCTTGCATGTTCATTGGGGGATATCTTGAGAACCCACCTGACTGGCTGGGGGGACCCCCTAGGACAGGTTTAAAAATACTACCTTCAAATTCCTTGACAATATGCTCCCAGCCTACTTGTTAGGAAAACTATCAACTTATATCCCACACAGACCTCTAGGATCACAAGCCGAAAGAGGACTCTCTACTCCAGTATTTCTCAACTCGGTCCTTGAGTACCCCCTTGCCAGTCAGGTTTTCAGGATACCCACACTGAATTTGCATAAACTTGATTTGCAAACACTGCCTCCATTATATGCAAATGTCTTTCATGTGGATTCATTGTGGATATCTTGAAAACCTGACTGGCAAGGGGGTACTCCAGGACCAAGTTAAGAAACACTGCTCTACTCCACCAGCACGTACCCTCCAACTGGAAACTGCCTGCAGGCGCGCTTACTCTAATTTCCTTCCCAGGTTATGGAATCAAATCCCGCCTGCTATCAGATCAATAACCAGTCTACTCAACTTCAGGAAAGCGGTAAAAACCCACCTCTTTCCAAGTACAATCACAAAGACCATTCCTACCTACTGCATAAAATAAGAGAACCCATCCTGCGCTGTTAATGGTCCCAACATCCATGTTAAGTCACTAGCAATATTAAAACTGCTAAATTTAGTAACATTCTGAGATTCACACTGGCTCCCAGTACATGCATGTATACTATACAAATTCTACTGTACCCTATTCAGAGCCCTAAATGGAAACGGACCAAGCTATCTGAGCAACCGCCTAATCAGGAAAAATACATTCAGACCAAGGAGAACTCATGCACACTTTACTCACCCTCCAATCAAAGGTATACAAAGCAAAAAAATATACAACAGACTACTAGCCACCAGAGCAGCGAAACTGGACCGCCACCTCTCCAATCTGCTGACTATGATGCCCAACTACAAAACATTCAGGAAAGAACTTGAAACTTTTCTATTCAAGAAATTTGTCAAATGATCTAACTAAACCTGATCAGCCCTCCGCATACAACGTCTAATAACCATGTATTCTCCCTGGAAATGCCCAGGCCAACTCTTGTTGTAAACCGCCTAGAACTGAAAGGTATTGGTGATATAGAAGACACCAATGTAATGTAATGTAACTTTGTAAACTGTCGCCTCTTATTAGGTAAGCAAACCTACAAGACATTGATAATTCAGGGAGAAGTTGCTGAACCTATCCTGCTCTGTATGTATGTAAACTGCTATTGTGCATTAACCTCCCCCTCACCCCTTTTTACAAAACCTTAGCACGGTTTTTAGTGCCAGCCATGGTGGTAACAGCTCCGATGCTCATATAATTCCGAGGCCAGTGCTAAAAGCCGCTCTATGGTTTTGTAAAAGGAGGGGCACGATTGCAAACTAATAAGAAATTACTTAATACTAATATTGGGAAAAGTTACAAAACCTATCCTGCACTGTTATTAGAAACATGATGGCAGATAAAGGCCAAATGGCCCATCCAGTCTGCCCATCCACAGTAACCATTATCTCTTCCTCTCTCTAAGAAATCCCACATGCCTATCTCAAGCTTTCTTGAATTCAGACACAGTCTCTGTCTCCACCACCTCTTCTGGGAGACTGTTCCATGCTTCTACCACCCTTTCTGTAAAAGAGTATTTCCTTAGATTACTCCTGAGCCCATCACCTCTCATTCCAGAACATCCTTTCAAATGAAAGAGACTCGACTCATGCGCATTTACACCACATAGCTATTTAAACCCATGTTAGCTCAGTAATCATTGTTAAACTACAAACTCTTACTATGTATGTAAACTGACCACTCTTATTGTGTATGTTAATCTGTAACCCTTTCCAGGCTCTTCTGGGAGAATGGACTATAAAATCGAATGAATAAATAAATAGTCCAAATGGTAGGATCTCTGGCCTTTGAGCATAATGTCCTGGCTTTATTATTCTTAAAATTCTTTTAGACACATACATCCCACAGAGAGACCTTCCGCTATTAAAGTAACAGTGTGCTGTCCTATGGAAAATTATATGGAACAGGTGCACAATGCTGTGAACAAAAAGATCTAATGAGGGATAAAGAGCCCATTAATGCAAGTCACAGTGAATAAAAATTTATAAATAATGGGAACAGAAGAAGAAAAGAATGGACAGAATTGCAACTGTACAGCTACTTTCTATTGTAGTAATCACAGGATTAGATGCTCTGCCAAAAAGCACACATACCATGCAGGACAAAAGGCAGCCCTAGTGAAAGCTCTTACATAACATCTTGCTGGTAAGTTTACAGGAGAGTCCTGGCACTGAAAGGTTATGTTGTAGGATTGTAAATATTGAGCCTATTTTTTAAAATTGAAGTCACCATAGAATTTTTATACCTGCTGTCCCAACTTTATCTAAATAGATACCCAATAAGCAAACTGAATATCATTATTAAGCAGATGGATGAATTGGAGGATGCAATACCTATTTTTTAAAAAAGGTCTCGGGAGTGATCCAAGAAATTACAGATGGGCAAGCCCAACTTCCGTTCCTGGCAAGATAGTGGAAACTGTTATTAAGAATAAAATTACAGAACACTTTGACAAACATGGTTTAATAGGTCAGAGTGGACATAGGTTCATCAGCCAAGGGAAGTCTTGCCTCACCAATTTGCTTAATTTCTTTGAAGGCATGAATACTCGTAAATGTGTGAATAAAGGTGTGCTTATTAACGTGGTGTATCTAGATTTTCAGAAAGATTTTGACAAAGTTGCTCATAAGAACATAATTGCTGCTGCTGGGTCAGACCCGTGGTGCCCAGCAGTCCACTCACGCGGCAGCCCTCTGGTCAAAGACTAGCGCCCTAACTGACACTAGCCCTACCTGCGTACGTTCTAGTCCAGCAGGAACTTATCTAACTTTGTCTTGAATCCCTGGAGGATGTTTTCCCCTATGACAGACTCCAGAAGAGCGTTCCAGTTTTCTACCACTCTCTGGGTGAAGAAGAACTTCCTTATGTTCGTACGGAATCTATTCCCTTTCAACTTTAGAGAGTGCCCTCTCGTTCTCCCTACCTTGGAGAGTGTGAACAACCTGCCCTTATCTATTAAGTCTATTCCCCTCAGTACTTTGAATGTTTTGATCATATCCCCTCTCAATCTCCTCTGTTCGAGGGAGAAGAGGCCCAGTTTCTCTAATCTTTCGCTGAACGGCAACTCCTCCAGTCCCTTAACCATCTTAGTTGCTCTTCTCTGGACCCTTTTGAGTAATACCATGACCTTCTTCATATACAGTGACCAGTGCTGGACGCAGTACTCCAAGTGAGGGCACGCCATGGCCCGGTACAGTTGCATGATAACCCTCTCCAATCTGTTCGTGATCCCCTTCTTTATCATTCCTAGCATTCTGTTCGCCCTTTTCGCCACCGCCACACATTACACGGACGGCTTCATTGATTTGTCGATCAGAACTCCCAAGTCTCTTTCCTGGGAGGTCTCTTCAAGTACCACCCTGGACATCCTGCATGAGATTTTTGTTACCTACATGCATCACTTTACACTTATCTACATTGAACCTCATCTGCCATGTTGATGGCCATTCCTCGAGCTCTGATTCTAGCTACAGGGAAAAGACACCCCCCTACGCCAACCATCACACACATGTATACACCAGCATGCTGCAGACACACTATAGGCAGGTATAGCAAAATTGAACTGGACAAGCAAATCAAATCAAATCAAAGAAATTTAAACACCATTTTATATTGCTAGTTTAATTTTCAAATCAAATAGTCTCAACAAGGATCCCAGTTTCGGCATGTAGACAACGCCTTCCTCAGGGGACACTTGACTGGTAGACGCTAAGTCCAAAGCATTCTTATGTAGACAAGTAGCCCTGGATGACCTGTTCCAAAGAGTGAGATTTACCATCCTAGTAAGTTTGAAGGCCAATTGGTGAGATATTTCAGGTGATGTGGCAGTGTAATGATATGCAAACAGAAGAACACCTCACCTTGGGATGTACGCAAACAAAACAGAAAGGCAAGGGAGGTGTCTTTGGATCCCATTTTCATCATTTAGACAACGCCTTCCTCAGGAGACACTTGACTGGTAGAAGCCAAGGCCAAAACATTCCTGTGTAGACAAGCAGTTATCAAGTGTCCCCTGTCGTTGTCTACACGACGAAACCGGAATTCTTGTTGGGACTATTTGATTCAAATAAATACTTGAGTATTGGTTGAAAAGACACCTCCCTTGCCTTTCTGTTTTGTTTGCGTATATCCCAAGGTGAGGTGTTCTTTTTGCATATCATTACACTGCCACATCACCTGAAATATCTCACCGATTAGCCTTCAAACTTACTCATTAGGATGTTAAATCTCACTCTGGAATAATAATAATAATAATAATAACAGCTTATATATCACAATACCGTGAAGTTGTATACGGTTTACAAAGATTAAGCAAAGGTACAAATTGATTGACTTTAAGATGGGAGGAAGAAAGAGGGTTAATAGGACAGGAAATCCATTTTTGAGGAGAGAGTGATCAATAGAACAAGTTAATAGGTCATCCAGGGCTGAGATGTAAGCCTTTACAACACTACTGAATAGTTCATCGTAGGTGAGTGCTTGCTTTCTTCCTGTCTCCTCATACACCATTCTTAATTTTCCTTCATATCCTCTTGCTCATTTGGTTTCTTTCTGCTCTTTGATCATGTCATTCTTCCTGCCAAGTAATTTCATCTTCATCCTTCTTCTCTCAATTGCTGTTATCCTCTTCTTTGTTCTCCTATTTACTGGTCTCATCATCTTCCTTATTCAATCAATAAATCATACGATGTTCCAGTTTCACAGAGCTGACACTTCAAGAGGGGGGGGGATAGATGTTTGTTCTCCACATGCAGCTTATTTCAGCTTTCTGCAAATCCTGGGGTCTCTGAAGTATAATCTTTTCTCAGATCTGGGCTCTCTATTTTCTAACTTTTCTAAATAAAGACACCGAAGATCCCTTCAGGTAGTATATGGACAGGCACCCTGGTATCTAGTGCAAGTGTTAAGGAAGTATTTGCCATCTCGCTCTTTGCATTCAGAATCAACAATGAAGTTAACACTTGAGCATGTATATGAGATACATTATCAGAAAATATGGATGACAGCAATTTCTGTGGAAGGTCCACGGTTATGGAATGCTCTGAATGGTACATTAAAGTTGTGTCAAAACCTGAAATCTTTTAAGAAATCATTGAAAAGAAATTTGTTTGTAAGAGCATTCCTATAGTTTTAGCAGACTTTTTCTACTTCCCCTATCATTTCTGAATGTATAATTATAAAGAATTGTATGTTTGTGAAGTAATGATGTGTTATTTTGAATTATGTATGTAAATGCTGTGATCCGCTTAGGTTATAAGCGGAATACGCATTTTTTAAAATAAATAAATAATTCCTATGCTTCTCAGATTGTGCTAGCTTGAGGAGGGTCCAGTATAGGCATCTAACTCCAACTCGGTTCATAGACAACCCCCGTGAAAGACAAAGGCGCGTGCCGACAACTGAGCGCAAGACGGAGGCGTGCGCCGAAGAAAATTACAGTTTTTAGGGGCTCCGATGGGGGGTTTTGTTGGGGAGCCCCCCCCAGTTTACTTAATAGAGATCGTGCCGGCGTTGTGGGGGGTTTGGGGGGTTGTAACCCTCCACATTTTACTGTAAACTTAACTTTTTCCTAAAAACAGGGAAAAAGTGAAGTTTTCAGTAAAATGTGGGAGGTTACAACCCCCCAAACCCCCCACAATGCGGCGCGATCTCTATTAAGTAAAGTGGGGGGGTTCCCCCCACGCCCCCCCCCGTCAGAGCCCTAAAAACAGTAATTTTCTGCGGTGTGCGCCTCCGCACTGCGCTCAATTGTCTGGGCGCGCCTTTGTCCCGGCGCGCTTTTGACCTGACACCCTCCAACTCAGCTATTAACAGCAGCAGAGCCCCTAGTGACTGAAATGGAAAATGGCAGGATCTTAAAAAGGTATAAATCCAATTTTTCCAAGTATGACACACTAAAACCACCTACTAATAGGCAAACGCTAGAACAAGCGTGCCTCTGAAAAACTCTAATAGAGACTAAGGATCTCAAGTGCCCGCTGTTAGATAGCCCGCACACAGGTTATTAGCCTAGACTGGTTCTAACAGCAGGCACTTGAGATCCTTAGTCTCTATTAGAGTTTTTTCAGAAGTATGCTTGTTCTAGCATTTGCCTATTAGTAGGTGATTTTGGAGGATCTTAAAATAACCTCAAAATGCCTATAAGAGAAAGGGATTACATCTTAAATTAAAGTTATAGGTATGTGTCTATATAACGGCAAAACTCAAAATATAATATGCTCAGTAGCTTTCCTATAACATTTCTATACACTTTAATATCCAAAAAGGATATGAAGGTGTAGCACTGTGTTCAAAAGGAAACTGTAGTTGAGGATCTTGCTCATTTAGCCACCTGTGAAAACAATATAACTGGTCCGCAGAGGCCATCCAAAGTCAAAATACATCATCCCTATAAATCTGCCACATTAATACATATATTATCTAATTTGATACTTAGAAAACCAAGTTCCTTCAAAATGTGTGACATACATATTAGTCAAATTAGCAGCCAACCAGGACATTGACAAATACCACAAATTTGTAATGAAAGCTTCCCCCTCAAAACTAAACTAATTTTTGCATAACAGAAATTTTTTATGGGCTTCTATGTGGTTTCATTTCTTTACTCAACATTGAGGCAACAAGTTGAACAGTAGCTGCTTGTGGATTACTTGAGTAAAGAGGGATGGTGTTCAGCGTAACTAACAGTATGTCTCAGCATGTCCTTGCAATATATTCAGACAGATGCGATATGCAAATGTATGTATAAATCATTTTTATTAAGCAGCAAATTGCAAAAGGACAATGAACAGCACATAAAACATCAGCCCATTGAAAAATAGCAAACACCAAAAAAACCCAAACATTCCAAAGAGATGAGGTAAACGAAGGTATCACATATTCAAAAGTCTGCTTCTCGCCTTAGCGGGACATGTGTTCCAAAAAACACTCCAAATCCTAGTAAAACGCTTTCCAGGGACATAATCTATATTCTGGATTTGAGTACGCTCCAACTTAAGCAGATTGATCATATGCATTCACCATTGCTGCAAAGAGGGCCGATGTGCAACTAGCCAACAGAGCAAGATCACTTTCTTCCCCGTTAAAACGGAGTGCTGCAAAAATGCTGAATATCTTCAAGGTGTAGGAGTCTGTAAAGAAAAAAACGTCAAACAAAATACAAGGTTCCAGCTTAATTCCACAGGTCCATGAGGAAGATATAGAGCGAAGTAAGGTCCACCAGAAATTCTGAATGTGGAGGCAAACCCAGAACATATGTCCCAAGGAAGCAGCCGGGGAGCCACATTTGGGGCAACAGTGGGAAGCAGTGATGTCAGCCAATTGGGCCCTCCGCCGAGAAAAAGGGAATCTCAATGCAAACTTGCATTGTAATTCCCAATTGTTGACACTGTCTGTCACTTTAGGAATGGATAAAACAAAGGGGCAATAAACCTCTTTAGATAGGGTAAAACCCAGATTTTCTCCCCATGCCCAGGCAATTCAACAGTAGATGCTTGTAATTCCTTATGGTGGTAGGATAAGGGTGCCCTATCATTTGCCTGCAAGGTATAAAGGGAAGCCAGTTCCTCCTGCATATCCTCTGTCAAATCAGTCCAAGACAAGCTGGCAATGTAATGCTTCAGCTGTAAATACAGAAAAGTATCTGCTGATATTAAGGAAAATTCCATTTGAAGGTCCTTAAAATGTTTCATTTTACCTTCAGTAGTCACAACCTGTAGCAATTATTTAATACCCTTCTGATCTCAGTGAAGAATGCCAAGGAGGAAGAACCTGGTGGGAAGAAGGGGTTAAATTGAATAGGCAAATAAGGAGAGATCTTTATCAAAAAATGATGCCTCTGAGTGACCCATCGCCAGATGGAAATCGCTGAGGGCAAAATATGAGACAATCTCAAAATTTCAGTTTTTTTATAGGCCCATGGAATGCAAATAACAACTAAAGTGGATGTTATTTATCAAAGATAGTTCCAAGGATGAAACAGTAAAATCTTTAGTCAAGCAATATCAGTCATTTATATGTTGCACGCCACAGGCAACAGTAAGGTATCAAATATTCGACAACCAAAGCCCCCCCATACAAAGATGGTGTACATACAACAGAAAAGGAGAGCCTAGCCTGCCGCCCTGAACAGTAATATTTTGCACAATCTGTTCTCATCACTGGCTTTGAGCAATAAAGGTAACATTTGAAAAATATAAAGCCATTTAGGAGCCAAAAACATAGTAAAGAGATGAATGTGACCAAGCAAGGAAAGTGGGTAGGCTTGCCAGATGTTTAATCTAGCAGAGGTCTCCTATAACAGGTGAGACACATTAACAGCATATAACTGAGATAATTGAGCAGGTATATGTTCTCCTAGGTAAGTAAAGGAATGACCTACCCACTGTAAAGGAAAGACCCCTTGCCAAGTCGCCCATACTTTCAGGAGGACGGGAAAAGCTTTAGACTTAGTAAGATTTAAAGAGAAATCTGAAAAACTGTCATGCTCACTTACTGTATAAGAGTTAACAGAGTGGGGAGAGACCTAAAAGGGTCAGTGAGAGTTACGAAAAGATCATCTGCATATGCTAAAACCTTGATGGGTGATGAAGAAAGAGGGACCCCCCTGTATCTCTGAGGAGGATTTAAGAGCACAAAGCAGGGGGTTCCAAAACAAGCACAAACAGGAGAGGAGACAATGGGCCCACCCTGGCCAGCCATGCCCCTCCCATGTCCACACCCCTGTAGCTGTTCCACACTAAAATCACATGCTAACTTTATAGAATACCATCTATACAGGCAGTCCCCAGGTTAAGAACCAGTTATGTTATTAAAGCTGTTCTTAAGTCGGATTTGTATGCAACTCAGAACTTGTAGATTTTAAGATTCTTGCTGCTTACCTCTGTCTGCCTGTCCGTTTCCTTTTCTGCTTGTTGTTGCAGAAGCTAATAGCTGCATATTTTTCTGTGGAAAGCGTGTACTACATAGTATACTCTGGTTTGAGTCCTGCCTCATTCTGAGGAGCACCTGGGCCCAATTATAGGGACAGATGAAAGAATAGCTTGCCTACTGGGAGGCTCATCAATTACCTCTTCTGCAAAAACTAAGTGAGTCATCTCCTACTGATGAATTGTGTCGGTTTTGCCAGAAATGATTTAGTTGTGCTAAGGATAGCGGCTTGCTGCTAAAAGTCTGTGCTGCTGTCTACATTTTTACTGTGGAAGCTTCTGTTAAATAATATTGGCATTATTTGAACCACCAATTAAGATTAAGACCAAACTCCTAACCTAGCCTAGTGGACAACCAGGAAGCCAGGGTTCAAATTCTGCTGCTGCTCCTTTTGAGCTTCAGAAAATCACTAAAAAGCCACTGTTGGAATCAATCAAATCATATATTTGTTGTGTCCTTGGAAATATCACATAAAGAGGATAGCCACAGATGTTGTCGCTTACAATTTGTATGGACCTTCAGATGGCAGCTGGGCAAAAACACCCCCGGTTGCTATTACTCTTCGTAAATCTGCCCGATTTAGCTCCGTCAAATGTTTCCCTCGACCCTGAAGAAAAAGTTTCAATATGATACATGCATGTCATATAAAAATCACAAAATGAGTTCTAAATGATTAAACCAATAAAGGCTGGACCGACGAAGAGTAATAGCAACCGGGGGTGTTTTTGCCCGGCTGCCTTTTGAGCTTCGGCATGTCCCTTAATTCTAAATTTGCACCTAAGGCATGATTGTAAGCCCTCTGGGGACAGGGAAATATTGTACCTGAATGTAACTCACTACTTAGGTGTGAGCTAATTCCAAATAAATAAATCTGAGGCGAAGGAGTCATCTGTTTATCTATAGAGTAGAGGAGTTTCCCTGCCCAAGTAAATAAGTTCATCTAGGAATCTCTTGAGCCTTGTCCCTTATATGTTACAGTATCTGTTTCACAATTATTTACCAGTATGATAAATTGTCTTTCAATAAACAAATCAATGTACAAAATTGTAATGAAAAAATAAAGGGCCCCATTTACAAAAACCAGAGTAACAATGCTGCCACGGTAAACGCACCAAAGCCTATTGTAATTGAATGGGCTTTGTGGTTGAATGGTACAGTACATATATACAGTACAGGTACTTATTTTGTACCTATGGCTTTGTAAAAGGATCCCCACCCAAAAAACCCCCCAAAACAACTAAACCTGATCTTCCAGAAATTCAAAATAAAAACTAATATAACTATTAACTAATCTAACCAACAAATAGTCTACCCCTACTTATTTTTGACGATCTGAAAGAAATCACTATGCTTCAGACAGCCCATGAGCTTGTACATAAAACCAGGTTTACATTTCTTAAACAATGACTCTGATCGAAAATCAGTCAGAAGAGAATGCCACAAAGCAAGAACAAAGTACACAAAAGCACACTGGTGGATTAATTCCAATTATAATCTGGAGGGCAAAGGTACAGTCATTGAAGACATCTAACTAGAGTTTATGGGATCAAATAAATAGTTAAATATACCATCAGTTCAACCTGCATTTCAAAGAACCCCAGTAACAAAGGGTGGAACTAAAACTGCATCATCAGCAAATTTCTTTGATGATCCCCATCATCTGCAAATTTTGTTTTGATAACAACACGCCAGTGTGATGCATTTTATTTTTTTATATCATCTGGATTTTACTTTTTTTGTGTACGTCCCCCACCTTGTACAAGGTGAAAAACATCTAAACACTAATTTCTGTGGGCAAAACAACAATGGAGAGACTACCATAGTGAGTGCACACCAGCCAATCTGAAGCCAGGCCTTTAGAGGGGAGCGAGCTGAGCGCAGGGGTTGACACTAATAAAGTCGTCTAAGTTACATGCCTGGCGCCATATTGTTTTCTCTGAGGTTTGCAGCTTTGCTGTAGCAGTCAATGTTCACTTTGTTGTGCAATGCATCTATTCTTGCAATTATCGCACAGCAGTTCAGGTTTGATCTACTGCATAGAGTTTCTATATTACTCTGAATTGATCACTTTTCCATCAGCTTAAAGTGCTTCTATGTTGGTTATTTTGAGTTTAGACTCCTAATACAGGCATTGCTTGTGCTGAAACACAGCCGTGTCAAGTCTTCAGAAAATACATGTCTGTACAAAGTGCTTCATATTAGTGAAGAGCCTTTTCTTTGTATTGTCTTAATGAAGCGTGAGTCTTTATATGCATGATGTGGAAGAATAAAGATCATCATTTGAACATTTGCTTTGGTTCTTTCTATACCTCACCCTTTGTGCGTTTTTCTGTTTGCATTACATAAGAACATAAGACTAGCCATACTGGTTCAGACCAATGGTCCATCCAGCCCGGTATACTGTTTCCATAGTAGTCAATCCAGGTCACAAGTACCTGGCAAAAACCTAAATAGTAGCAACATTCTATGCTACCGATCTCAGGGCAAGCAGTGGCTTTCCCATGTCTGTCTCAATAGCAGACTATGGATTTTTCCTCCAGAAACATGTCTAAATCTTTTTTAAAACCAGCTATGTTAACTGCTGTTACCACATACTCTGGCAATGTGTTTCTGAGCTTAATTGTTCTCCGAGTGAGAAAATATTTCCTTCTACTGGTTTTAAAATTATTTCTCTGTAACTTCATCGAGTGTCCCCTAATTTTTATAATTTTTGATGGAGTAAAAATTCAATCCATTTGTACCCAATCTACACCACTCAAGATTTTGTAGATTTCAATCATATCTCCCCTCAGCTGTTTCTTTTCCAAGCTGAAGAGCCCTAACCTCTTTAGTCTTTCCTCATATGAGAGGAGGTGCATTCCATTCTAATTCTGCTATATCTTTTTTTGAGATACGGCGACCAGAATTGAACGCAATACTCAAGTTGAGGTTGCACCATGGAGCAATACAGAGGCATTATAACATTCTTAGTCTTATTTACCATCGTTTTTTAAATAATTCCTAGAATCTTGTTTGTTTTTTTGGCCACCACTGAACATTGGAAAGCTTCAGCATATTTATTTTTACTTATTTAAAACATTTATATCCTGAATATCCAAATATCTATGTGGGTTACAAAAACCATACACAAGCTAAAACACACAAACATAAAACACCATGGGCTCCTTTTACAAAGGTGCGCTAGCGTTTTTAACACACGCACCGGATTAGCGCACGCTTGCTGAAAATCTACCGCCTGCTCAAAAGGAGGTGATAGCGGCTAGCGCGCATGGCAATTTAGCGCACGCTATTCCACATGTTAAGGCCCTAGCGCGGCTTTGTAAAAGGAGCCCTAAAATTTTGCACGCAAATGAAAAGATCCTAAAAATTTATAAATCTATATAACCTACCTAAAAATATAATAAGAAATTAATTACCGTATTTTCGCGGATATAACGCGCGCGTTATACGTGATTTTACGTACCGCGCATACCCCTCGCGCGTTATATGCCTGAGCGCGGTATACAAAAGTTTTTAAACATAGTTCCCACCCCGCCCGACGCCCGATTCACCCCCCCAGCAGGACCGCTCGCACCCCCACCCCGAACGACCGCTCGCACGCGCTCCCACCCGCACCCGCATCCACGATCGGAGCAAGAGGGAGCCCAAGCCCTCTTGCCCGGCCGACTCCCCGACGTCCGATACATCCCCCCCCCGGCAGGACCACTCGCACCCTCACCCCGAAGGACCGCCGACTCCCCAACAATATCGGGCCAGGAGGGAGCCCAAACCCTCCTGGCCACGGCGACCCCCTAACCCCACCCCGCACTACATTACGGGCAGGAGGGATCCCAGGCCCTCCTGCCCTCGACGCAAACCCCCTCCCCCCAACGACCGCCCCCCCCCAAGAACCTCCGCCCGTCCCCCAGCCGACCCGCGACCCCCCTGGCCGACCCCCACGACACCCCCACCCGCCTTCCCCGTACTTTGTGTAGTTGGGCCAGAAGGGAGCCCAAACCCTCCTGGCCACGGCGACCCCCTAACCCCACCCCGCACTACATTACGGGCAGGAGGGATCCCAGGCCCTCCTGCCCTCGACGCAAACCCCCCTCCCTCCAACGACCGCCCCCCCCAAGAACCTCCGACCGACCCGCGACCCCCCTGGCCGACCCCCCCACCCCCCTTCCCCGTACCTTTGGAAGTTGGCCGGACAGACGGGAGCCAAACCCGCCTGTCCGGCAGGCAGCCAACGAAGGAATGAGGCCGGATTGGCCCATCCGTCCTAAAGCTCCGCCTACTGGTGGGGCCTAAGGCGCGTGGGCCAATCAGAATAGGCCCTGGAGCCTTAGGTCCCACCTGGGGGCGCGGCCTGAGACACATGGTCGGGTTTGGCCCATGTGCCTCAGGCCGCGCCCCCAGGTGGGACCTAAGGCTCCAGGGCCTATTCTGATTGGCCCACGCGCCTTAGGCCCCACCAGTAGGCGGAGCTTTAGGACGGATGGGCCAATCCGGCCTCATTCCTTCGTTGGCTGCCTGCCGGACAGGCGGGTTTGGCTCCCGTCTGTCCGGCCAACTTCCAAAGGTACGGGGAAGGGGGGTGGGGGGGTCGGCCAGGGGGGTCGCGGGTCGGTCGGAGGTTCTTGGGGGGGGGGCGGTCGTTGGAGGGAGGGGGGTTTGCGTCGAGGGCAGGAGGGCCTGGGATCCCTCCTGCCCGTAATGTAGTGCGGGGTGGGGTTAGGGGGTCGCCGTGGCCAGGAGGGTTTGGGCTCCCTTCTGGCCCAACTACACAAAGGTACGGGGAAGGCGGGTGGGGGTGTCGTGGGGGTCGGCCAGGGGGGTCGCTGGTCGGCTGGGGGACGGGCGGAGGGTCTTGGGGGGGGGCGGTCGTTGGAGGGAGGGGGGTTTGCGTCGAGGGCAGGAGGGCCTGGGATCCCTCCTGCCCGTAATGTAGTGCGGGGTGGGGTTAGGGGGTCGCCGTGGCCAGGAGGATTTGGGCTCCCTCCTGGCCCGATATTGTCGGGGAGTCGGCGGTCCTTCGGGGTGGGGGTGCGAGTGGTCCTGCCGAGGGGGGAGAAGAATCGGACGTCGAGGGGGGGCATCAGGCTTTCAGGATGGGGACAGGACTTCAAGGGGGGACAGGCAGATCTTCAAGGGGGACAGGCAGACCTTCAAGGGGGACAGGACTTCAAGGGGGGACAGGCAGACCTTCAAGGGGGGACAGGACTTCAAGGGGGACAGGCACGGAGAGGCGGGGCAGTGCACCGAAAGTCAGGGCGGGTGAACGGTGAGTCGGGGCAACCAGAGGAGAGTCGGGGCAGTGCACCGAAAGTCAGGGTGAGTCGGGGCAACCAGAGGAGAGTCGGGGAGGGCGAAAGGAGAGTCGGGGTGGCCAGAGGAGAGTCGGGGAGAGCGAAAGGAGAGTCGGGGTGGCCAGAGGAGAGTCGGGCAGCATGCGCGTTATATGCCTGAGCGCGGTATAGAAAAGTTTTTGTACATATCATCGTGATTTCTGCGCGCTATACCCCTGTGCGCGTTTTACAATGGTGCGCGTTATATCCGCGAAAATACGGTAAACTATATCTAATACTTTTCATAATTAGACAAACAATCCAAAACTAATGGTATCAACACATCACAAATTGTGAAAAGCTTCCTGAAAATAATAGGCCTTCATACACCCAGATCTTATTCTTGGGTGCTGAACCCTAGCATCTGGTAACTATGATTTGGGTTATTCTTCCCAATATGCATCACTTTGCATTTGTCCACATTAAATTCCATTTTGAATCCCAGTCTTCCAATTTCCTAAAGTCTTCCTGCAGTTTTTCACAGTCTATATGTGTTTAAGGGAAAGGGAAGGAAAAGGGAATGGTAATTGCATACCACAGCTTACATATATACAGGTACTTATTTTGTAGCTGGGGCAATGGAGGATTACGTGACTTGCCAAAGGTCAACAGGGAGCAGTGCTAGGATTTGATCCCACAAACCTCTGGGTGTAGAGGCAGCAGCTCTACCACTAGGCCACTCCTCATCTCACAACTTTGAACAGTTTAGTGTTATCTGCAAATTTAATCACCTCACTCATTGTTCCAATTTCGAGATCATGTATAAATATGTTAAATAGCACAGGTCCCAGTAAAGATTCCTGAAGCACTCCATATTTACCCTCCTTCACTGAGAAAAATGGACATTTAACCCTACCCTTTGTTTTCTGTCTGATAACCAATTCTTAATCCACTGCCTCCTATCCTATGACTGTTTGATTTTATCAGGAGCCTCTCATGAGCAACTTTGTCAAAAACTTTCTGAAAATTTAGATATATTACATGAACCAGCTCACCTTTAGCCACATGTTTATTCACACCTTCAAAGAAGTCAAGCAAATTGGTGAGACAAGACCTCCCTTGGCTGAACCCATGCTAACTCTGTCCCATTAAATTATGTTTGTCTACGTGTTCTACAGGTTTTTTTTAATGCAATACTCCCCCAAAATTCATGGGGGTTACATTCACGGAGTGATTGCGAATGTTGACAAACTGCGAATATCGGAAGAGTACTGTAATCCTCCTCTCTTGCTTCATTCCCAATTTAAAAAACAAAAAAAGTTGCCTTCTACCTCCAGTCTCATGCGCCTCATCAGGCCACAGAAGACACCACAGTTTGGTCTTGAGCATGGTGCTGAGTGCTGACCTTCGATGTTTCCATGCAACCAGCCCCAGCAAAGGTGCCCTGATTGCCTTAGTCAGCGGCGTCTTCTGGAGATTGGTGGTGGTGATTTTTCTGCTCTACGTGTTGTGGGAGGGCGCACGGGAGGCGTGCAGCCAGGGAAGACCATGGGTTGGGAAAGGGAAGGCTGTCTGAGCGTAGAGAGCTTTTCCATTGCTCAGTCATTTGCAGTATTTTCTGACTGGAAGAGGCAGTCAGAAAATACCACAAATGACTGAGTCCACAAATAGCGAACCACGAATTTGCAAGGGTATACTGTAATTGTTTTCACTATTTTGCCCAGCACCGATGTCAGATTTACTAATCTATAATTTCCCATAATCTGTAATTTCCCAGATCTCTCCCAGAACCTTTTTTAAAAATTGGCGTAACTTTGGCTACCCTCTAATCCCCAGGTACAATGGATGATTTTAGCAACAGGTTACATATCACTAACAGCAGATCAGCGATTTCAGTACCCTGGGATGTATACTATCTGGTCCAGGTCAGTTTGGCTTAGTACATCTTCCAGGTTCAACCAGATTTCTTTGACTTTCTCCACATCATCACCTTTGAAAACCATTTCTGGTTCAGGTAGATCTCTCAACATCTTCTTCTGTAAAGACTGAAGCAAAGAATTCATTTAGTCTCTCCACTATGTATTTTGTTTAAAACTGCATTTTAGCCATGAAGAAGGTTTTTGCTATTACTTCATTAAAGTGCAAAGACCCCTCTAGTGCAGTACATCTTCTGAAGGCACACCTTACCAGTTGGGTTTCAGGGTTACCACAATGAAAATGAATGAGATATATTTGAATACATGTCGCATACAAATTTATTCCATGTACTGTATATTCATTGTGGTAACCTTTTTGCCAGAGCTATAAGTATAGAGGATCTCTGAAGGATAGGAAGGGATTGTGGAGCTTAGTAGTTGGTATGGAAGCATGGCCCAGATGATTTGTATGGAGTTTACCTACCATCATTTTCTATATTTCCATGTTTACAATATGATAATATATTGACATCTTAGCTTGAATACAAGACTGTTTGCCCATGCTGACATAGAGTTCACAACCAAAATACAGTAATATGCAACCTCTTTCATTCAACATGCATTATTATAGAGATTAATTGGATCTTTGGAAGTATATGCATAAACTCATATCTCAAGTTTAGAATAACTAAAATAAAATTGTCATCGATCCATTTATTCAGTGAACTTCTTATATTCTCTTATCTCTACTTTTTAATTTCATTGAAAACTTAAATATTATTAAATTGAATCAGGTTGGGCAGACTGGATGGATCATTCGAGTCTTTATCTGCCGTCATCTACTATGCTATTATGTTCTTTAAATAAACACCTATCTTTGATCTTTATTTGAAGCCATTGACGGCTGGGGACTGAAGACCCTAGGCCTTCACAGATAGACCACTCAACTCTCGTTATGCTGATACAAATAATATGAGTTTTAATAATCAAAGCAATAGCTTACAGGAACAAATCACACAGCATACAGAGTGATAGAGCATACACCAGGCTGGCCAGACTGATGGAGAACTTCCAAAGAATTCTGAAGCTCTGGTCCCGGGAGCCCTCTTTTATAGGACTCTTGACAGTTCTGGCCCACCTTGATGCATGTTACATTTCACATTTTCATTGGTTAATCATATTTATTATCTCATTTATTAATCTAATGATTGGTTAGCATAATGAGTGATAGATACTGTGTGACCATACCCCTTATGATCGTAATCCAAAGTGCTCGTATATCAAAGCAACTTTCCCCATAACAAGTAATGGAAACTTGGACAATTCGTTCCACATCCTCAAAACAGGTCTATGTTGCAAATAAAAGCTCACCCTCCCCTGCAAACTTTCAGTATCTACCTCAGACTTCTGCATCTAATCCACCCATACCGGAGAACACAGCATCAGCTGCTGGCCCCCCGAACAGCTTTCCCTCCTCCCTCTGTGCATTATTGTTCAAGAAAGCCTTCCTCTACCTCCAGCCCACCTCTTTCACTGCCAACCCACCTCCCTGGCTCTGGTGCCAAGCTGTCCCACAACTGTGGAAAAATGTAAGCCGCCACTTACCCCCAGCAGCTGCCTGCGCTCGTGCAGTGGGCGGATGGTTTCTTACCTCCACATTTAAGCACTTTCATCTTCAGGCTACCATCACCACGCTGCCAACATTCAAACCTGGCGCACAAAATTATCAAGGCGACGTCAGGAGAAGTGCTCCAATCTGGCAGTGGGGGAAGCTCCCATGCTTCTCTCCAAAATCCGGCTAACGTGTTGTGCGGAGAAGGCAGCCCGACGTACCATGTCCGTGACATGGGCCAATGGGAGAGAAGCCGGAAGAGGTGGTTGTAAACAGTTGCAGTGTGGTGGGAGGAGAGCTCCGAATCGCAGCCGGCATGCTGCAGCTGAAAGACTCGGAGAGCAGCCCTGTGGCCCTGCTGCCAAGTGAGGCCAATAGCATGGAGGTGCCCTTTACTCCCCCGGCCCCCCAGCTCCACCCTACGGTTCTTAAACATTCCCGACCCGACCCTGCAGGAGTACTTCCTGTTCCGGGTGCTACTGCTCTCTGCCGCCAGCCTCCTGCTCCTCTCATCCGGTGTCTGCTGGAGGTAAGGGTTTGGAGGTGGGCTGCAAGGGAAGGGAAGCCGGTTCTTGGGGTGGACTCACTCGCTAATCGAGTCAATGCTCATTTTGCAAGTTAAAGTTTGCTTGAGTGTTTTGCTTGTTTTGCAAAACACCCGCAAACCGTATTACTCGCAAACCGAGGTTTGACTGTATTAAAAAATTTATTATACCGCCTAATCAGGCTTCCATATGGCATCTTCCCTCTATGTCCTTTTCATAAACTGTCTATCCTGTGCCCCTTCTCTCTTTTGTACATGATTCATTCAGCTTCATTCCCTCTACATTTTTTTCCTCTCTCTCTCTGTCTCCACCCCCTCCCCTAAGCATCTTTCTCTTCTCTTTTCCTTCCTTCCTTCCTTCCTTCCTACCTACCCTACCCTACCCCATGGTCTGGCATCTCTGTCTCCTTCCTTTCTCTCCCCCATGCCCTGCATCTCTCTCCTCTCCTTCTCTTCCATCTCTTCCTTCCCCTCAACGGTATGGCATCTCATCTCCTTCCTTTCCCCTTGGTTAGGTATATGGCCCCTTCCTTCCCCCAATGCCCTGGCATCTCTCTCCTTTCCTTCCTTTCCATCTCTCCCTCCTCTACATGCTCTGGTATCTCCTCTCCTTCTTTTCCCCTTGGTCTGGCATCTCTGTCTCTTTCCCTTTCCTTCATGCCCTCCACTGCATCCAGTATGTCCTCCTCTCCCTAAGAGATTCTATGTACTTCTCCTACACTTTTTCGAATTCAGACACAGTCTCTATCTCCATCACCTCTACCGGGAGACTATTCCACACATCTACTACCCTTTCTGTAAAAAAGTATTTCCTTAGATTACTCCTGAGCCTATCACATCTTAACTTCATCCTATGCCCTCTCATTCCAGAGCTTCCTTTCAAATGAAAGAGACTTGCCTCATGCACATTTATGCCATGTAGGTATTTACATACGTTTTGTGAAAAAGCAAAAAGTGAACAACTAAACTTAAATACAAAAAGTGAGTGAAAAGCTCACGAGGTGGGGTGTCAGATATGACCAATCCAAGCAATAGTGCTTTCAGAGGTCTAGCAGTTCTTCATTTATCAGTGAGTGAAATCAGACGCCGCGGCCATTTTTCAGAAGCCGCTCTTCAATACATTTAGGATATTTTCAATTATGCAGGTTAGTACTTTCTATAGTTATTCTGCTTTTGTATAAGACTGGTCTTCTTTCTCTAATGGGCTGTTTTGTCTTATTGTTTTCTTGTAGTGCCCCTGCCTTGACAAAGCTCCGCGAAACGCGTCGGCAGAGGGGAGCACTAAGTGAATGTCGGAACATAAGACATGCTCTCTCAATGCCTATCATGAATTGAAGATAAGTTCTTATAAGATAAACCTTTTTGAATACACACATGAATATATATATATATAAAAAATCGTTATATATAAGAAGACACACATGAATATAAAAACTCAAAAAAATTACTCTATATATATGAGGACAGAGGGGGATGAATGAAGAACTGCTAGACCTCTGAAAGCACTATTGCTTGGATTGGTCATATCTGACACCCCACCTCGTGAGCTTTTCACTCACTTTTTGTATTTAAGTTTAAATGTAGGTATTTAAACATCTCTATCATATCTCTCCTCTCCCACCTTTCCTTCAAAAGTATACATGTTGAGATCTTTAAGTCTTTCCCCATATGCCTTATGATGAAGACCACTAACCATTTTAGTACACTTCCTCTGGATTGACTCCATCCTGTTTATATCTTTTTGAAGGTGTGGTCTCCAGAATTATACAAATACGTCAAATGAGGTCTCACCAGAGTCTAATACAGGGGCATCAATACCTCCTTTTTCCTACTAGTCATACCTTTCCCTATGCATTCTAGCATCCTTCTAGCTTTCACCGTCACCTTTTCAACCTATTTGGCCTCCATAAGACCATCACATACTATCACACCCAAATCCCGCTTCTCTTTCGTGCACAAATGTTTTTCACCTCCCTAAACTGTACCTTTCCCTCAGGTTTTTCCATTCCAAATGCATGACTTTCCATTTGTTAGCATTAAATCTTCCTCATGTTATTCACACCATCAGGAGTGTCTACTTTATTGCAGATTTTGGTATCATCCACAAAGAGGCAAATCTTACCTGACAGCCTTTCAGCGATATCGCTTACAAAAATGTTAAAAAGAACAGGCTTAAGAACCGAACCTTGAGGCACCAGAGTGATCTCCATTTTCCATTACCCTCTGTCACCTTCCACTCAACCAGTTCCTGAACCAGTCCATCACTTTGGGGCCCATACTGAGGGCATTCAGTTTATTTGATGTCTGTGTGAAACACTGTCAAAGGCTTTGCTAAAATCTAAATACACCACATCTAGCGTACTCCCTCTATCCAATTCTCTGGTTACCCAGTCAAAGAAATTGATCAGATTTATCTGACAAGACCTGTCTCTAGTGAATCTATATTGCTTCAGGTCCTGTAATTCACTGGATTCCAGAAATGTCACTATTCTGAATAATAATAATAATTTTTCAGAGGTTAGGGGATAGTTACTTGCAATTAAAAAATGTTGAGAAACACTACTCTAGGGAATAAAATCAGTTTGGGTGACTTGAACCCATAGATCCTGCTCACCTTCTTTTTCTCAAATCAGCACTCCAATGTATCCTCAGGCTGGGCTGAGGCAGGCATGGAAGCCTTTAACACCAGTGAAGACTCTGATTGCAGTAGCCCCAAAAGCGCTCATCTATGCATAGCCTAGATCTCCTCCTGTAGACTCTGTGCAGGTACCAAAAGAGACATCTTCAAGGAAGATGTACCTATTGTTCTGGGAGATCTCAATGTCAAGACATGCCTACGAAGATACATCCTTTGAATGGAAAGAGAATGATCATTTGGGTATCAACGCTTACTATGCATCGAAGTTGATGCCTGGAAGGATACAGTGGTATGCCTAGAAGGGGAAGAACTTTTGTGCTTCTTAGCTTTCTATGCTATGTCCTTTGATACTCATGGCATCGATGAAGATGATATAGAGTCCCGGCACTACAAGGAGCCCAACAAACATCACTCAATAAGTTCAAGTCAGATTGTAAAACATTCCTGTTCAAAAATGCTTACTCATAATTTATCTTTCCAATTCCAAGTTACTTTAATCCTGCTCCTCAGCCTTAGCACTGAAGACAGAATTCTGCTCCTTATGTACTAACCCCACTACTATCCTATCATATTTTGGAGTTCCATCTTCCTTTCCTGAAAATCATATCTCTATTTATCCACCTTACACTCTTTTCTATATATTTTTTTACACTGTATGCCGCTTAGGAGGTTTAATCTGCTCTGCGACATAGTAAATAATAAATAAACTTGGAAACTCCTGATGTGGTATTGATGCAACTGATGCTGATGTTGATGTCTGGGTTATAGGATGCTAAGAGTTGGGTTCTGAGTCCCCTTCCATGCTTGATGTCGATGTTGACATGGTACCGAAAGGTTTTTTGAATTGAAGTTTTTGGGCTTTGAGTGACCTCTTTTGCATATGAAGACAGAGGATACAGTTTGTGTCCTGATTATCAGAGCTGAAAAGTTCCCAATTACATTAGGAGCATTTCTCAAAGCTGCTTGGTACATCTATGTCAGGGGTGGGCAACTCCGGTCCTCGAGGGCCAGAATCCAGTCGGGTTTTCAGGATTTCCCCAATGACTATGCGTGAGATCTATTTGCATGCACTACTTTCAATGCATATTCATTGGGGAAATCCTGAAAACCCGACAGGATTCCAGCCCTCGAGGTCCGGAGTTGCCCACCCTTGGTCTATGTCATGGAAGGGAAAGCGGCTGGCGCAAAGTCAAAGTCAATGGCCTGGGGAGCTTGAGTTAAAAGTATCCCAAAACCATCGATGTACTCAGGAATAAAAAAGGAGCCAAGGTGGCTCAAAGGCCAAAAACGAAAAACAAAATTAAACCAAAGTCGGTAGAAATAGAGGAACTTAATAAAAACAAATACTTATAACAAAAACTATACAAAATAAAGATGGGATGGCACACAAGTCAAAAAGTTTGAAAATACTACTAAGAGAACAATGAAGATACAGCTTCTCAGATTCATGGCAAACTAAGAAATGATGGTCCCGTGAGTTGACGTTGGGTAGGAAGGCACTAGCACATGCTCAATATGGGAAATGCCTTTAAAAATTTAAAGTGACAGCACGTTTGGTAGTGTCCATACCAGGTTCCATGGACGACGTCATCCACGAATGAGAATATTATGCTTGCTTATTCTCAGAGTAGAAGAGTTACATAGAGGGAGCACTTAGCTTTAAATGGTTAACAGTTGAATGTCTAGCTTCAGAGTACTGTACTGTATAACTGTAAAATCCAACATATTTCCATTAAATCTATGTAGAAATAACATTTTTACAACATAGATTGTATAATGAGATCATTAGCTTTATGCATATTTTACTATTACTACCACATTGTAACTATAAATAATAGTTATTGAAAATATCAGGAAAAAGATTGTAAAAAAAAAAAAAAATGGTGAGTGTAATGAAAGGATAGATTTTCTGTCTCTGTCTATGAAAGGACACATTTGAAAAGGACACACATATTTTATGTCTTTTGTTCCTGCCTGTGCTGGAAGTAATCAAATGTAGAATGTTGGGTGTTTGCTCTCCTAATGGTTTGGGAAGAGGTCATTTAATTTATGTTAACTAGGTTAGTTGTCTGAGACAGGAAGGCTCAACCCCCCACAGCTCTTAACACCTTTAAGATTTAAACAATGAAGTACATATCCTGTTCACGCACCCCTTCCCCTCTCTTGTCCATCCCCTTTTGTTGTGATAGTTACCACTGACCCATGTAACAGATATATAAATGTTTTGCAGACTCATAATAAATCAGGCAAAGAATCTCTTTAGAATACTGGCTACCTATATTTCTTTCTAAGGGGAATTGCCTCCAGATGACAGAATATTTTGCAGAACGATTTCGGGGCCTAGAAATGGATCCTGTTCGTTTCAATTTGGGGGCTACGTCCGTGATGGACTTGACATTACCAATATTTTGTGAGTATTTCTGAATTTTGAATTCTGTTCTTTAATACTCACAGGTATTGGCATCATGTTCCAACCCTTTATTTAAATTGTAGGGTTTTCGGTAAACCCGCCGCGGTTACTGTCCTTTTGGCAAGGACACTGTCCTTTTGGTAAGGACAAATATTAATGTGGAGTTTTCGGTAAATTCCTGCCGCGAAAATAAGCAGCTGCCATTCTTTCGGGAAGAATGAAATTAAGTGAAGACTTTTGGAAAGTCTCTATTGTGGATTTATAGAAACGTCTGTGCATTCTGTCATCTGTGCTATTCTTTGCATGCGCTTTCTCGTCTATTGCTTAGATAAGATTTTATAGAGTATAAGATTATATTGTATATTATTAATGTACCTCGCTTATAAGGTAAGGTAAGCGAAAATTTCTGCATTGTTATATTGTTTTTGTTATTGAAAAAATTCCTGCATTGTGATATTGTTTTTCTAATGGGTCATAAAGACACTTAGGATTTTCCACCTCCTAGACAGATGAGACTTTGTTCGCTTCAGTAATAATAATAATAATGGTAATGGCTTTGTTCTTCTATACCACCACAATCTTGCGACTCTGGGCGGTTTGCATTTAAGAGAGCTGAACATTCAGCGATTTACAATATGTAGAGGGAGTACAGAGTACACAGACTATTGGGAATCAAAATTACAAAATATAATGTTTGCTAAGAATTTCGGAGCTGACCTGTAAAGAAAAATCACAGCTTTCCTGAAAAAAAAAAAAAAAAAAGGGAAAAAATTAGGGTAGTTTTTATGAGTTTTCTAAAGGCATTGTAGGTCAGTTCGGCTTTATTAATGTGACTGTCTAGCCAATGTTGTGGTTTATTTGCTTGGAGCATGAAGGTTCTGTCCAGAAAGGTTTTGTATTTACAATTGGTTATGCTTGGGTTTGTAGAAACATGTGCAGGAGAACTTGAATAGTGTTCTTGCCTCGGCTGACAGCCAGTGCAGTGGTTTGTGATGGGAGATGACATGGTCATTCTTTTTTTTGATCCATGTATCAAGCGGACAGCTGAGTTCTGAGTGATACCCAAATAAACGATATTACAATAGTCCAGGGTAGAAAGCACTAGTGATTGCACTAGTAATCTAAACGAAGGTCTTTTATATGTAGCGTTGAATTGGTAATTTTATCCGTTGGGCTTGCAAGGAAGATTTTTGTTTTTTTCTGTGTTAAGTTTCAGTTTGAAGTTGCTTGTCCAATGTTCTATTTCAGTCATTATATGAGTAATGTATTTTGAGATTTCATTTGTTATGCTGTTAGGATGGAGATGTCGTCTGCATATATTGTGGCGGGGCCGGGGTTAAGCCTAGCGCTGGCAACCCAGCTCCCGCCCCAGGCGTGGGGACCAGGCGCTCCCAGGAGGATTCCCACTGGGAAACAGTGAAATAATTAGTGGAGGCTGCATTAGTGGTAAAGTTCAGCTTTTCTTTTATTTCCCTCAGTTTACAGCACTAGGGTTCCAGCAGTCCCTCTGTGTTGAGGAGACTTAGACAAAAACATACTTTCATACAGTCCAGCCTGCTGTCCAGGCAGAAAGGCCAAGGAATAAAACCAAGAGCGTTTTCTCCTGATTTTGCTTTTTCTGTTTGAGAAATCTTTAGGAGGCTTTAGCACTGTCCCACCTGAGGCCCAGTGCCCCCACTGCCCCGGACTCCCATGGTAGGGTTGGGGAACTTTATTACCCAACCATTTCAGACTGCTCTTAAGGGTTAAGAATTCTCGGGACTCTAAGTTCCGTGCAAGCTTTCGGGAGAGGTTAATTACAGGTTCTCACCTCCGGCTTTCCTCTCAGGCTCTAAGTAATTTATTCATACTAGTTCACAGTTAGACTAAGGGAGAAAGAACGCTATGGTTTCTGTCCTTGCCTCTCTGCCTTGCCCTACCTGTTGGCTCTTAGTGATAGGCACAGGGTTACTAGGCAGTTTCCTGGGCTTAGGAATAGGGACAGCCCTTTGCAAGGCAGGGTTTAAAACCGGGTTTAAACTGCTGACAGGCACTTCCCTGTCACAATATGTATTGGATCAGGTTTGGTTTTTGCAGTGGGTGTCCTAGAGCTGATTCTGTGGCAGTCTTTGTCCTTTGTTGTAGTGACAAGCAGGCTGACTAGTTTTCAGCACTGTTTGTAGGCCAGTAGGTTTCAGGTTTGTTTGGGGAACTTACAGAAACAAAATGAAAAAGGGTAGAAATACATTTGTGTAATTATTAAAACAGACAGTCAGAAAGGCATATATTTAAAAACAAAGCAAAACAAATTATAATGAAAAAGAAAGAGAAGGATGAAAACAAAAGGGAGGAAACAAAAAATAAATAATCTAGCACTTTGTAGAAAAGATTAAAATGAATAAGAAAAGCAAGGAGCAAAGTCCCATTACAGTCCTTAAAAGGACTATTATACTCCAAATGCGTCTTTAAAAAGAAAGGCCTTCAAGCTAGTTTTAAATTTATCAAGTGATGAACTTTATTAGTATGCACGGTGCCAAGGTGTTTTAAAGAGGGAATGGATAACAGGTTTTGATAAGAAGAATGTAATGTGCGATGCAGGTTGTGGGAGATTAATAACCTGTTGATGAAATCAGGTAGACCGGAAGCTATGGTTTTATGTATCAAGTTTCAAGTTTATTAGGTGACATGATCAAATTTTTGAGCTTTTAAGGTGAAATGATTTTAATGGCAGTATTTTGAATAATTTGGAGGCAATTGTCTTAAAGAGGGTCAGGATAAATTAACTTTAATTAATACAGGGGCCAGAATTAGTTTTACAGATAGAGCAAGAAAAATATGGAAATTTGTGAGATTCAGGTTTCAAGTTTATTTTTAACTTATTGAATAGCTTAATTTAATTTGCTAAGCGATTTACAAATCAAGTTTCAAGTTTCAGGTTTATTATTTTTCTTGATTAATCGCTTAATCAAATTCTAAGCGATGAACATATTAAAATATAGTCAAATAAGGACAATACAATACAAAAACAAACTTTAAATAATAACATTGGGTAAAATAAATTTTCCTAAATCCTGCTCATTCCGCAGATAAATGGGAAGATCGTTCCAAGTTTGAGGAGCAGTTACAGAAAAAAAAATAAATTGACGTCTAGTGTTAATAATTTTAAGTGATAGAATGGTTAATAAGTTTTGCTCATTAGACCTCAGGGTTCTGTTTGAATGATAAGGAATTAAATGTTTAAATATGAATGCTGGGGTCTTATGAAGAAGAGATTTAAAAAACAAGCAGACAGAGTTTGTACGTTATCCGAAATTAACTGGAAGCCAATGTGCATCTATCAAAAGGGGTGTAACATGGTCATATTTTCTATGAGTTTAATGGATATGTTCTGACATAGGAATTTTGCAATAGATCGTATCCTACGTAATCTGTAAAATGTAGATTTAATTATAGTGCTAATATGATCATAAAAAAACAAAAGGTGTACATGAGCCTGACATATTGACATACAAACTAACAGATGCATAAGGAAGAAAGGGCAGAACTACAATTGTATTAATAGAACACAAGGGAAGACGTGAATGGTGAGGGCAATAGGAATAGGGAATAAATAAATTAAAGGCGTCTTTAAAAAGGAAGCTCTTCAGATTGCTTTTAAAATGGTTTAGGTCATTTTCTTCTTCAATAATTCTTTATAATTGTTTCTAATCCTACAAGTTTATATCTTGGTGAGAAAAGTGGCACACTCACCCCTGAGATAGAAGGGAAGTCCAGAAACTAAACAGAAATTTTCCTACAGACCAAAGTGCCAGGTGCCAAGAGCTAATTCAGCGGGAGAACTAATTCAGAATGAATTTACCTACCTATTTTACTTTCAGTGATGGAATTGTTAAGAGTTTTTGATTAATGGATCTTAAAGAACGTGATATACTATGGGGAGTAAATAGTTATTAATGAATTGGGGTTCGTTCAAAGACAAACTAAAAGTAGGATTTTAAAGGTAGTGCGATGAGTAACAGGAATCCAATGTGATTCGATCAGGATTGCAGACAGAGCTTGATAGGTGTGGAAGAGGCTTAATGAGTCTTAGTGCCCATGCAAATATGGATTCCCTACTTATTCAGACTTTCCTTTCTAACCTCCGTTCTCCTTTGCAGATTCTGGTCAAACAAATGATTTCAGAATGGCCCACTAGTTCTCGTGCATAATTTCAGATTGAAAAAAGGAGCAGTGCGGGGTTTGAACCCCCAAGCCTCAGGTTCCTTAGGCTGTAGCGCTAACCACTACGCAACACTCTCCTACGCTTTGAGATCTCTAAGCCTTGGGAAATCCTGCATTATTAGGGCCAGCTACCTACCTGGGGACCGCGCCTGTCCGCTCCTCGCGGAAGAAGGGGTCACGGGTTTCGTAGCGGGTGGGCCCCTGTCTCCGATTGAGATGGTAATAATCCATCTAGAAGTACTGGATGTTTTAATTGCGGAGACCCTGATCACTGGCTTAATCAATGCCCATCTGGCCGGTGCCCAAAGCCGCCCTTCGGACGGACTTTGGTGCAAAGAGGGGAAACCCTGTATACCAGCTGCCCTTGTTATTGTTGACATGTTCTCCCGATAACCTGAAGTTTTTTCCCACTACAAATGAAACTGCTCAGACTATGGTGAACATTTTACTTCGTGAAATCATCCCTAGGTGGGGATGTCCCACACACATCAACAGATAATGGTCCTGCTTTCACTGCCAGAGTATGCAAAGATTTAGCTATCGCATTCCGCATTGAGTGGAAATTTCATCTCCCATATCACCCACAGAGTTTCGGTATTGTCGAACGCATGAACAGGACTATTAAAGATAAAATCTGGAAAGCCACAGCTGGCACATTTGTGAATGGAAAAAATTCCTTCCTATTGTTTTAGCTGAAATTAGGATGTTGCAAAATTAAAATGTGTTTTTCTTTTCTTTTTCTTAGCAGCGGTTCGGATGTATGCATGCCCATCCCAGTTTTGGCACTAGGATATTTCTGGTGTTTTCCAGGGATCCTCTTTGTCACTGCAGAGATAAAGACGATCCAAAGAGACATTAGCTTTTCTAAATATGAGATGGTTATGATATGCATTTCATCTCTGTTTTGTTTTTCTATAACAATG
The DNA here is from genome assembly GCF_902459505.1 of Geotrypetes seraphini. Taxonomy (NCBI): domain Eukaryota; kingdom Metazoa; phylum Chordata; class Amphibia; order Gymnophiona; family Dermophiidae; genus Geotrypetes; species Geotrypetes seraphini. Next base: position 312,522,666 of record NC_047084.1, on the reverse strand, counting down.
TGTTTATTTGCAGAGTTAAATTCAGCCCTGAACACTTGACAGATGGAAGAATAATGCCGACGCCTCAAAATTTGTGTTTTATGTTGTCTGTGCTATGTGGTCTGTCTTTTGTCTATTTGTTTTGGTTTGAGGGGGTACCCCAGGATATATAATATTGGCCATTTCTAGAGCTAGCTCTTTTCCCACTTTTTACTAGCCCAAATGCGCAATGTTCTTTTTTCCCTATAATTTGCATATGCTAAATGTAGCTTAGTTAGGGGTTATATTTTAAGAAAAGGTTTTATTCTATATCTATATTCTATGGTGCTCACTTGATATGAACCATTCAGTACACATTTCTGACATAATTTTTTAAATACATTCAGTACAGAATTATGGTCTCTCTGAATTACCATTATAGTTATATGCAGCATACAAAAACATATCTTTTTGAAATGTCTGATTAAGAACCTTAAGTACCTGATTATTGTCTGTCTTTTGCCATAACTATAAATGCATTAATATTGTTACATGTTGCCACATTCAGTACAGGCAACTAGTCTCTCTCTCTCTCTCTATGCATTCAGTACAGGCAACCTGATTTCTCTCTCTCTACATTCAGTACAGGCAACATGTTTTCTCTTCCATTTTCTATCTCTTATTTGGATCACACTGGAGTACAACTGCTGAATGATATCGGGACTCTTTTCAAATCCCTCCCTGTATGCACAGACATCATTCCATCTCAAGGGTGAACACCACCAGTTTCCAGTGACTTGAAAGATCCTGTGCAAACATCAGATCCTGTGCAAACATCATTTCATCCCAAGTGTGCATCTCACCCATTTAAAGAGACTGCCGGTTCCTGCTAGACTGTAATTCATCTTCCTGCACCCTGACTGCAAAGACTTTTCCACACATGCTGTACACAATGTTTCCTGTTCATCGGAGAAAGCCACCTTCCTAAGAACGCTTTGCTGTACAATTCCTCCTATTTAACCTATTCTATGGACATTTCAGACTTTACTTCATATGCTGTACATCCACTACCTCTTGGAATGGGGAATGAGACATTCCAAAAGCTGCTGAACTTTACTGAACTCCATACTTACATTGAACAACTTAAGAAAACCTCCAAAGAAGTGAATCATATTATCACTTTTGAAAATGGACAGATTGCACAAACTATAGAAAATTTGCTACGAGACGCTCATGTCTCAGTTTGGGAACTTTTCTTTGGGTATTCGCCCACTACAAACCATGTATTTAATGTTTTAATTCATCCTATCTTAACTATTCTACAAATTTTGCTATGTATTGTTATGATTCTCCTTTGCTGTAGAGTGAAACACGTGTACATTTCTTTTCTCACAAAGTTCCCTCTAGCTTTTAAGGCAGTTATACATGAATTTCCAGTATCTTCTCTGACAACTTGCTAATTTGGTTCTAATTTGGTTTTAATTTGGCATGGCCTATTGCATTACCATTACCAGGGTCAGAGATAATATTATCCCATACTTACATACTCTCTTATGACATCTTTGTATCTTTTTGCCTGGGCCTCCTGAGAAAGTTTCCTACAATCCTTATGCACGTTCACTCGCTCAACGACGGGTAAGATATGGGCATACTGGGATCCCCGCCCAGATTATGGCCTATACGACCTAAGACAGAGGTTTGAACTCATAATGGGAACTGTTCATCTTCATAGCTTGGAGGACAGCTATGATATACTGTTAGAGATTGGCAAGGCATAAGCGAGGCAAGCTGGCTAAGGGTACCACAAGTTTGCTTTCATTTCAAAGAATATGGAAGATGTCAGCATAGCCGTTGCAGGCGTTCAGCATTTTCGGTTGGCATAGCTGGTGTCACCAAAGGCCTATGGGAAATTGTATCAATCTGACTCTGGCATGGGGATGCAGATAGACCCTGAGGGCAGGAAGACGGTTTCAAGTAGTCCTGATTAAATCATGATTAGCTAAAATGTGTTAATGTATTAATCAGAAACTATTGTCCGAGGCATACTGGAAATTTAACTACAGCCTAGTATTTTTTTTTGGAAATTATAGGTATGCTTCACTGTTGCAGCATTAGATTTTTCTTTAGGTGATATTTACTGGCTCTGTGGAGACCTCCGGCTCCGTGTTAAACTACTCAGCCAGTAGATAGGCCAGTGCACTTTAGCTATACATAGATGAGATAGGGGTCCCAGATGAATTCAAGGCCCGAGACCAGGTTAAGGCTAGGTTTGAGTCCCTTATTACTATCAATAAGAATGTTGAACTTAGACCTTCTTATTGTTATAATCTTTATTATTATCTGCACTCTTGTTGCTTATGTAATTTTTAGACTGTTCCTGTGCTGTTTGACTCATTGCAGCCCCTAAAACCCCTCCTCAAGAGACATATCTAGAATATCTCTCCCTCCACGCTCATGCTGTGCATTTATGACGTCATTTTCATGACGTAAGAGGGGATTGTAATGAAAGGATAGATTTTCTGTCTCTGTCTATGAAAGGACACATTTGAAAAGGACACACATATTTTATGTCTTTTGTTCCTGCCTGTGCTGGAAGTAATCAAATGTAGAATGTTGGGTGTTTGCTCTCCTAATGGTTTGGGAAGAGGTCATTTAATTTATGTTAACTAGGTTAGTTGTCTGAGACAGGAAGGCTCAACCCCCCACAGCTCTTAACACCTTTAAGATTTAAACAATGAAGTACATATCCTGTTCACGCACCCCTTCCCCTCTCTTGTCCATCCCCTTTTGTTGTGATAGTTACCACTGACCCATGTAACAGATATATAAATGTTTTGCAGACTCATAATAAATCAGGCAAAGAATCTCTTTAGAATACTGGCTACCTATATTTCTTTCTAAGGGGAATTGCCTCCAGATGACAGAATATTTTGCAGAACGATTTTGGGGCCTAGAAATGGATCCTGTTCGTTTCAGTGAGTACATTAGACTCGGATTAAAGAGTACTATAAAATGAAAGTGGCATTTTACACTTCAGCATTCCATTCCCAGGGTATGCAAAGTTCCGTGGAAAGCACTGTCAGCCAGTGCTGCAGACTAATGATTCTGTAATATCACCTCTAAGGAGATGACTTTCAGACAAGTGGAAACCACAAAAGAAAAACAAATGCAGTCTGTCACAGCAGCAAGATTATCCATCGCAAGTAAAAGGAAACGGCACAGCATGAAAACTCAGCCCCACAGGTAAAATTTGACCTCAGTCATCCAAGGGCCCAGGCTTGGAATAAGGCTGTGCCAAGTTTCTGTGCCGTTAGAGGCTTTATTTTCCACAAAGGAACTCCCCAGTTTCATGTGTGAGTGGGGCTTTACAAAAGCTACTGTCTTGAAAACACTCCAACTGTTTTTCTTCCCTTTCCTCCCTCTACAGCAAAGCACAAACTAGAATATGTAGTATGCGAAGAGCCGCTTAAAATAGGAATTAATGCATGTTAAGTGCTTAAAGTGAATTTTTAAAAAACAGTTAGTTCTTATTAAATATAGTTAGCGTTTTTAAATCCCATTTTACATAGCTAGCATGAAATTTATGTTAATGGGAAGGGAACAGAGAACGCACCTCACAGTTGTGACAGCTAACTATAGGTTCTACTAAAATATCTATAAAGGAAAAGACAGAACTATAGAAGACAGCAGCCCATGACCAGCCATAAAGAAGGAATAAATAATTCTGCTTTTAGCAGCTATCTACTTCTGTAGGTCAAATCCACTAGGATTTTGGTGGTCCAAGACTGATTTCCAGGAACCAGAAAAAAAAAGCCAGGAGTCAGGAACTGGGCCCTGAGCCACAAACAAAAACAGGATTCTCCCCTCCCCCCCCCCCCACACACACACCAGATGTGCATTTCAGTTTGTTTTTCATTTCAACTTAAATGTGGTAAATTTCTACCAAAGGAGGGGGAGGGTCACTTGTAACACAAAAGATTTGCTCAGTTACTCTTCCTACTCAAGGGACAGGTATAAAAGATAGACCAGGAAGTGGAAATGGAAAAATGAAGCTGGAGATTGGAATTGAAATGGGAAGTAATTAAATTTATATGAGGGATCTTCAAAATGTTTCTGCACTTTTACTTTTTTAAACACTATTTATTAAATATCTCAAAAGCAAATTACATCACTTTTCCACATAATCACCCTGTTTTGCAATACGTTTTTCCCAACATCCTACTAACTTCTTAATGCCATCAGAAAAGAATATTTTTGGTTGAGTGCAAAAATATGAAAGTGTTGAAAATATCTGAAGAACCCTCATAGTTCAAAACCAAATGTATCTCTGAATTTTCCTTCTCCTCCTCTTCGATGCCTTCTAACTCAGTTGTCCTGGAGGACCACCAGGCCAATTGGGTTTTCAGGATCGCCCTAATGAATATGCATGAAGCAGATTTGCATACTTGTCACTTCCATTATATGCAAATCTCTCTCATGCATATTCATTAGGGCTAGCCTTAAAACCTGATTGTCCTGGTGGTCCTCCAGGACAGGGTTGTGGACCACTGTTCTAACTCTTTGACAGATATGAGAAACATGCTTTGACAGATACGAGTGAGTGTGTGCATGTATGTGTCACTATATATTCATTTATGCATTTAGCTTACAGTTTTTCCCAAAGCAAGTTACATTCAGGTACATATTTCCCCTGTCTAGTGCTAGAGGGAACTCCAGAGACTATGGAAGAACTTCGAAAGAAAGTGAGCTCAAGGGAATACTGTGAGTTTTTTATGTTTATTAAAATTTAATATTCTGCTGAAGCTAGGGTTATCATATTTTCCCATCCCATTCTGCCCTCCAGCCTTGCCCAGTTCCCCCTCCAGCCCCGCCTTCACAAAGCCTCCTTTTTTCTTCTAGACGAGCTTGTCGCGTCTGGAGAGCCTGGAGCGTGTGCGGATGTGTGTGACGTCATCCGCACCATGCTCAGAGGCCCTCTAGATGCAGCCGGAGCTCATCAGAGCTTTCCAAAACCCAGACAAATGCCAGGTTTTGGAAAGTCCATCAGGAAACCCAGACAGTCCTCTAAAAAGAGGACATGTCCAGGTTTCCTGGACATCTAGTAACCCTAGCCGAAGCTAACAACAGAACCAAGCAAGTACAATCAATTGAAAGAAATAAAACAAAAACAATAGGACAGAATTACTAACATACATACAGCTCAACCACACAAGACATGTAGTCTCTGGGAGTTCTGAATTGATAGGAAATAAGCTCACAGAGGAAGCAATGTGGAAGATGCAAGAAAGCAACAAGGGCTCAGAATAGAGATGAAGGTCCTTAAACAGATTAAACAGCCTGCTGGTGAATGGAAGAAAAGCCCAGATGGTTTGCACAGCCTAGGCAAAGAAAAGAGGAAGAGAGAAACAAGAAATCAGAGCTTGCCACCTGGATGTCTCACCGCCATCTAAAACTGAATATGGCTGAAACAGAGTTAATCATCTTCCCGCTTAAACCTACCTTTCCGCTTCCCTAATTCTCTGTCTCTGTGGACAACACTCTCATTCTTCCTGTTTTGTCTGCTCACAATCTTTGACTCCTCTATCTCCTTCACTGCCCAGACACAACATATCACTAAAACCTGCTGCTTCTTCCTCTATAATATTGCCCAAATCCGACCCTTCCTCTCTGAGCACACTACCTTATTCACGCCCTTATGTCCTTTGTCAGAAACAGTCTCCAAAACTGAACACAATAGAGAGCTCTTGAACAAATGGGGTGAAGTTAGGACCCAAAGTGGTGAACTGGATTAGAAACTGGTTGACGGGCAGATGCCAGAGGGTGGTAGTAAATGGAATTCGCTCGGCGGAGGGAAAGGTGAGTAGTGGAGTCCCTCAGGGATCAGTGCTGAGGCCGATCCTGTTCAATATGTTTGTAAGCGACATTGCCGAAAGGTTAGAGGAAAAGTTTGCCTTTTTGCAGATGATACCAAGATTTGTAACATAGTAGACATTGAGGAAGGAGTGGAAAACATGAAAAAGGATCTGCAAAAGTTAAAGGAATGGTCTAATATCTGGCAACTAAAATTCAATGCAAAGAAGTGCAGAGTAATGCATTTTGGGATTAGAAAACAGAAGGAGCCGCAGGGCCGCCATCAGGGCAGTACTACCAGTCCTGCTTTCAGGGGCCCGGAGCTGACAGGGGGCCCGGGCTCCCCCAGGGTCCTAGGCAGTGTTCCCTCTAAGTCGGGAGGAGGTGAGAGGAAGAGGCGGCGGCGGCCTGAATTTTAAAGTTAAAAGATGCAGCGGCGGCTCCTCTCAAGATCCCCGACTGCATTGGACTTCCGACGCAGGTGGGGATTCGTGAGAGGAGCCGCTGCCACGTCTTCAGTGTCCTACCAAGGAGGGGGGGGGTGGCGGTCCACCCCGGCTGTGCACCCGCCCTAAGGCTGCAGTCGGAGAGGAAGTTCGGGCCAGCCAATCGCTGCCTGTCTGGGCGGAACTTCCTCTCCGAAGGCAGAATTGACGTCGGGGGATTGCTGGTTGGCCCAGTGGGATGCAGAGAGAGCTTGGGGCAGCTGCGGCGGTGGCTTTGGGGCCTGTTTCCCGATGATTGCGGCGGTGGCTTTGGGGCCTGTTTCCCCCGATGGTGGCAGCAGTGGCTTTGTGGAGGGTAGGGAGAAAGAAAGGGGGCAGGCAGGGAGACAGAAGGGAAACAGAAAAAAGAAAGGGGGCATCAAGAGGAAAAAAAAGAAAGAAAGGGCAAGGAGAGAGGAAGAAAAAGTTGGGGGAGGGAATGAGGTGTGGAGGAGAGGAAGCATACAGACTGAAAGAAGGGAAGAAAGATTGGATGCACAGTCAGAAGATGAAAGTGCAACCAGAGACTCATGAAATCACCAGACAAGGTAGGAAAAATGATTTTATTTTAAATTTAGTGATCAAAATGTGTCTGAATTTATATATGCTGTCTATATTTTGCACTATGACCCCCTTTTACTAAATCGTAATAGTGTTTTTTAGCGCAGGGAGCCTATGAGCGTCGAGAGTAGCGCTGGGCATTCAGCGCAGCTACCTGCGCTAAAAACTGCTATTCTGGTTTAATAAAAAGGATGGGGGGTATATTTGTCTATTTATGTATGGTTGTTACTGAGGTGACAATGCATAGAGTCATCTGCCTTGACCTCTTTGAAAAAAATCCAGAATAGGAATGATAATTAACATTTTCTCAGCGTATAGTGTGCTTTGTGTTTTTTAATTTTATTGTTGGTAGATCATTTTGACTTGGTCATTTTAAAGTAACTCGCAAGCCCAAAAGGTTTGGGCACCTCTGAGTTAGAGCGTTGAAACTGTGTATTTCTATTTTATCCCCCTTTTACAAAACTGTGGAGCGTTTTTTAGCGCCAGCCATGGTGGTAGCAGCTCTGATACTCAGAATACTATGAGCATCAGGGCTGTTACCACTTTGGCTAAAATCCACACTACAGTTTTGTAAAAGGGTGAGGGGTTAGTTTGTGATGACATATTCCATACTAGGCGAAGGTGTTTTCTGTGTTCTGTGTGTTCGAAAGACATGGTTTTCTGTTAGGATTGATGGTGTAGGATTGATCTGTGCTGGTATGGCTTGTTTAGTTTTACAATGGGTGTATTGATGTACTGCTCACTGCAATATGTAAGATGCTGCCTTTTCCTAGGTACTCATGTGTGACGTGTGGTTTGTTACTAAAAATCATGTTTTTCTTACAGATGGGGGGGGTGCCAAAAAATGATGGGCCCCGGGTGTTATGAGAGATTTTGAGAATTAATCATTATCTTATATTGATTAACATAAGAATTACAAAAAATTCATTCACATAAAAATTATAAAATATTATTTAAATAATTTATATACAGGGGTTTTTGACCTGTGATGAAAACTAACCCCAATTGGTTACGATCTATTTGATTGCAGTCCAGGGGTTTTTTGAGGTCATTTCTCCTCTGTTTTAAATGCACATTATATGCAACATTTAGTGTTCCACATTATTTGTTAATCTTAGGATTTTTTTGGACACTTGATTACGTTTCCACTTTTTTCTTCAGTTGATACATATGCTAGGTACTCCACTGTATGTAAAGATACCAGAAAGCTGGCGTAGCAAAAACTTTAAGTAAATTGTTATTCTTCTAAGCTTTGAGTATTTAACCCTCCCACAATCTCACGGGCACAAGTTTCAAGTTTATTGAGATTTTGATTTAAATGCAATATCAAATATTTTCAATGCGTATAACAAAAATAAATTTGGGGAAATAAATAAAACCATTTGAACGATAAACATACAAACATATCCATAGATGATTAAAATTACATAAGGAGTACAAGGATAAATAAACTATATTTGTTTAAAAATGCGTCCTCCGCGCCTGCTCATAAATTTGTGGAGTATGTAACTTGTCGCTCATGCATATTTTTTTTTTGCACACACCTCATCAATCCTTAGAGGGAACATTGGTCCTAGGCCACCATAGCACAAATTCCTGTATTATGCTTCTGCTGTGCACAACAATAAACAATAAACACTGCTGTCATACTTTTTTTTGTCCCCTGCCGATTTCCTGATAGCACCCCCCCGGACAAAAGTGGGGGGAAGGGGTGCGTGGGGGGGGCCCAATAGGATTGCTCAGTAAGGGGCCCAGAAATTTCTGATGGCGGCCCTGAGGAGCCGTATATGCTGGGAGGTGAGAGGCTGATATGCATGGATGTGGAGAGGGAGCTTGGGGTGATAGTGTCTGAAGATCGAAAGGCAAAGAAACAGCATGACAAGGCGGTGGTTGTTGCCAGAAGGATGCTGTATAGAGAGAGGCATGACCAGTAGAAGAAAGAAGGTATTGATGCCCTTGTACAGGTCGATGGTGAAGCCCTACTTGGGAGTACTGTGTTCAATTTTGGAGACCGTGTCTGGCAAAGGACATAATAAGACTTGAAGTGGTACAGAGGAAGGCGACGAAAATGGTAAGAGGTTTGTGCCAAAAGACATATGAGGAGATACTAGAAGCCCTGAATATGTATACCCTAGAGCAGGGGTGTCAAAGTCGATCCTCGAGGGCCGCAATCCAGTTGGGTTTTCAAGATTTCCCCAATGAATATGCATGAGATCTTTGTGCATGCACTGCTTTCAATGCATATTCATTGGGGAAATTCTGAAAACCCGACTGGATTGCGGCCCTCGAGGACCGACTTCGACACCTGTGCCCTAGAGGAAAGGAGGGACAGGGGAGATATGATTCAGGCATTCAAATACTTGAAAGGTATTAACTTAGAACAAAATCTTTTCCACAGAAAGGAAAATGGTAAAACCAGAGGGCATAATTTGAGGTTGACGGTGGTAGACTTAAGAGTAATGTTTGGAAATTCTTCTTTATGGAGAGGTTTGTTGATGCATGGAATGCACTCCTGAGGGAGGTGGTGGAGAGGAAAACGGTGACAGAGTTCAAACAAGCGTGGAATGAACACAGAGAATCTCTAATCAGAAAATAATGGGTATATATTGAAGGAAATAAGGCCAGTACTGGACAGACTTGCACAGTTAAGAACATAAGAATTGCCAATGCTGGGTCAGACCAGAGGTACATCGTGCCCAGCAGTCCACTCCTGTTGCAGCCCGTAGGACAAAGACCAGTGCCCTAACTGAATCTAGCCTTACCTGCATACTTTCTGGTTCAGCAGGAACTTGTCTAACTTTGTCTTGAATCCCTGGAAGGTGTTTTCCCCTAAAACAGCCTCTGGATGAGCATTCCAGTTTTCCACCACTCTCTGGGTGAAGAAGAATTTCCTTACGTTTGTACGGAATCTATTCCCTTTCAACTTTAGAGAGTGCCCTGTATTTATCTACTAAGTATATTCCCTTCATTATCTTGAATGTCTCAATCATGTCCTCTCTCAGTCTCCTCTTTTCAAGGGAGAAGAGGCCCATTTTGTCTAATCTCTCACTGAACAGCAACTCCTCCAGCTCTGGACCCTTTCAAGTAATACCATGCCCTTCTTTAAGTACAGTATTCCAGGTGGGGGTGTACCATGGCTCAGTACAGCAGCATGATAACCTTCTCCGATCTGTTCGTGATCCCCTTCTTAGTCATTCTTAGCATTCTGTTCGCCCTTTTTGCCGCTGCCACACATTGCGCGGATGGCTTCATCAACTTGTTGGCCAGTACTCCCAAGTCTCTTTCCTGGGTAGTCTCTCCGAGTACTGCACTGGACATCCTGTATTAACCTTTATTGAAGATCGGCATAATATTCGCCACTTTCCAGTCTTCCAGAATCCTTCCCGATTTGATCGACAGATTGGTTGTTAGTTGAAGCAGTTCAGCTATAACCCCTTTCAGTTCCTTGATTACCCTCGGATGGATGCCATCTGGTCCAGGGGATTTATCATTTTTAAGCCTATCAATCTGCCTGCATACCTCTTATAGAAAGACCGTCAACTCAAGTCAGTTTTCGTCTTTGTTTCCTGCTTATAGCCTATTGGCTTCCGGTATGTTGTGGATATCCTCTTCGGTAAATACAGACACAAAAAATGTGTTCAATTTGTTGGCGATGGCTTTGTCCTCCTTTAGCACTCCCTTTATTCCATGGTCATCCAACGGTTTGTGTCCCATATATGAACATTCAGTTGAAGACGGGCTGGGGAGGGCTTCGATAGCTGGGATGGTTAAGATGGGCTGGAGTGAGCTTTGATGGAGACTCCAGTAGATGGAACCAGTCTGTGTGTGACTTTGGTTGTGAGAGGAGCTGAAGAGAGAGCTGCAACTGAGAACCAGAGGCCTGTGGAAGGTGGGAGCTGGGCCTAGCTCTGTGCCCCAGGCAGAGCAATGAAGCCTGGGGGTCCCTTCCCAGGGAAGGTCCTGGTTTGGAGGGCCTACTATGGAAGGAAGGAGGGAACCAGATGGTGAAAAGCCTGGGCCATCAGGCTGGAGGAGGCCAGGAGAGCCAGACCCCAGAGCTCCTAGAGGAAGGGTTCCTGTTCCAGAGTTGACACCAAGGAGCATGAAGGTACAACAGGGGTCTGGCAGGGCCTGGGAGTTGGAGGTGGAGATGGGCAGGCAGAAAGCCCATCTCCACAATCTGTTGATTGTTACAGTGGTAGAGGATATGGAGGACTCACAAGGGTCAGAGGAGGATATTTTCAGTGGGGAGGAGGAGGTGGAGAAGGACATGGATTTGGCCACAAGAGCCATACTAACAGTTAAGGGGATGGCTAGACTGAAGAAAAAGCTGCAGGACTTACAAAAGAAACAATGTATGGTGTCCACTCTGTATAAGTATTTAGGCAACTAACCTGTACAATCCTACTCCACAATAACTGATCTCTAGCGCTGTTAATAACTAGCTTCTAACCTTGTTAATTCTAATTAATTTGTAACATCTTTTAACCATTGTAAACCGCATAGAACTTCACGGTCCTGCGGTATATAAACTGTTATTATTATTATTAAGCTGGCTCCAGAGTAGCAAAAGAAAAAGTATAAGAAAGAACAGCAATACCTTCAGTGGCAAGAGGAGAACTGTATAACAGAAATGGCTGTTATCACAAAAGATGTGTCTAACCCCATGGCTGAAGCATATCAGAACTGAGAGAGAATGGCAGGGCTGCAGGGACACCAGGGGAAATTACAAATAGCAGTTTCTACAGAAGAACCCTGTGCAGTAGCAGGACAGTTAAAAGGGGTGCAGGAAACTCCCACAGCAGTAGAAGAAAAAGCTATCACAGAGGCTACTGGAGAAAAGTTGGGAGACAGCCTGAATTGGTACAGCTGGGGAAAGAGTGCAGTCACAGCAGAACCCGGAGTGGAAGAGGGGCGGACAAAGGAGCACAGGAAGAAGAAATCCACACAAAGAGTGAACTACCTGGAACAAGCAGGAACTGAGAAACTTCATACAGAGTTTGAGCAAGTACAAGCAGGGACTGAGAAACCACAAACAGAGATTGAACTACCACAAACTTTAATAAAAGCACCTGAGGGAGTACTGGAACAGCAGGTAGCTGAGAATAGTTTGCTCAGTAACTTGTTACAATTCTTGGAGGAGGAGGAGAAATGTGGTTTGAAAGTGATTGAGCAGCAGCAGGGATTGGAAACACCTGAGCTCCATCTGCAAGGCACATCCCAGTTAATGGGAGTAGGGCAGAATGCAGCTAAGGGGAGGAGTTCCCAAGAAATGATGGGTGAAATCGTTTGTGTGACTGAGAAAGGGGTGGAGTCTTCTCTGAGCTGTGCTTAGTGAACTCAGCCTAATTCAAAGAACAGAGTACAGCAGAGAGGTGTTTCCAGCATGTTGGAAGGAGTGGAGTGGAGTCAGGAGCTGGAACCTGAGAATATACAGAGAGAAGTACAGCAGGAGGTGGCTGCAGGTGACGAAGCAGCGCTGCCACAACAGCAGCAATGGACAAAGCAAGTTATGCCTTGCTCTAAAGAACTGCAGCTGAAAGAATTGAATGCAGGGCAGTTTGAAGTAGGACAGATCCCTATGGATGTGAATGGGGGTGTTGGGGAGAGGGAGGAGATGGGAGAGGGTGGGGGATCTGAGGGTGGATATGGTGTCCGGAAAGGGGTTAAAAGGGGAATATCTTTTGAAGATGTGGTGGTTGGGGGATTGGGGCAGGGGGTAGGAATTGGGGGAGGGGGAATGCGCAAGGGGAGAGTGGGGGGGAGAAGGGAGGATGGTGGAGGGAATGGTAATGGTTGTGGTGGGTGGGGCAGAGGGGGAGAGGGTGGTATTTTCAAGAGAAGAAATGTGGTTCAGTTGAAGTGGGTGGGGGTGGGGGTGGGGAATATACCAAAAAGGGACATAGTATTGAGAATGGTTCTGGGGTTGTGCTTTATCCCTGAGGACCTGTATGCCCGTATTCACCTGGTAATGGTTCCAGAGTATGACATCAGTTTCCAGAGACAGAGGGCTTTAGAGTTATTTTGGGAAAAATATGAGGGGGTGAGGGAGAGGGAGCAGTGGGCAGAATTTAAAGCCATACCTGTGAGTAAACCTGACTTTGTGAAAGTGACAGTGTTGGTGAGAAATGAGTTCATCCCCAGTTCAGACCTGACATAATGGTTGAATCGGTATGGGGTGCTTCGGACTCCATTAGTGAAGATCATGGACCCGAGTAGGGTCTGGGCTGGTGGATGGACGGCCAGCATGAAGCCACATTACAGCATGTTCCACCAGTGGTATACATTGGGAGAGAGTGCATCCAATGTTTTCACAAGGGGCAGCCCAGGGTATGTTTTCGATGTGGATCATTTAGGCATCTAAGTATGGTGTGTCCTACCCTGATGTGCATAAAATGTGGAGGGAAGGGGCATATTGGGGAGGAGTGTGACCTCATTCGGTGCAACTTGTATGGATGTCTGGGGCACCTGTTCAGCAAGTGTCCGAGGGCTGCACATAACAGGTGGTGGGAGGAAGATGAAGGGGGCAGGAGGAAGATGATGGGGAGGGAAGGAACCTCAGGAGTGGGCCCAGGAGGAGGAACGAGATCAGGACTGTGCACAGGAAGATAGCCAGGAAAGGATGAGGCAGGGTGAAGGGCTGGGGCAGGAAGCAGGGGGAGAGGGTGGGAGTAGGGATGAGGGTACATGGGAAATGGTACGTAGAAAGAAGGCGGGGAAACATCAGAGGAAAAGAAGGGGGGATAGGGTTGAGGATACTAATAGGTTTAGTGTATTGGCACAGGAGGAAGAGGAAGGAGGTGGGGTGTCCCAGAAGAGGAAAGGGAAAAAAGGTCGGGAGGGAGGGCAGCAGAAATACCCGGTGGTGATTCTGGAGAGGTTACGGGTTGAGAAAGTGGGAGAGGAAGGAGATGGGGGAGGGGCTTTCCTAAATATAGAGGGGGTGGGAAGGAGGATATGGAAGTAGATGGGGGGACGTTTTGATGGTGGGGAGAGATGTGATTAAGGAAGGGGAAGATAAGGAAAGGGAAGGAATTGGGGAAGAGTTGATTCTGGCGGAGGGTGAGGCATACTGGGTATTAGCCCAGGAGACATATGGGGGGGGGGTAGCAATTCTGTTTAACTCCAGGGCAGTGGAAATGTGTAGGGTGGTGGAATTGGGTGGGGGGAGGGGGAAGATATTGGATGTAAGGGTGGAGGGGGAGGAGGTAAGGTTGGTGAACTTCTACGGTCCTCAGAGGAAGTGGGAGCATTAAACTCTAATCTCCCAGATCAGACCATATTTATACATGGCCAGGAGGGTGGTGTGGGGAGGGGATTTTAATGCAGTGGTGAGGCAGGATAGGGAAGAAAGGAAATTTTCTTTAGGATATGATGAATTATTTTTGAAATAGGTGGGGGAGGGGGCAGGGCTGGTTGATATTTATACAGTTTTTGGGAAGCAAGGGGGGGTTTACATTTGGCAGGGGGAAATGCTGCAGTCGTATCGACATATTTTTTGTAAGGAGGGAAGAATGTCAGGTCCCTCCCCAAATGCAGCATGTTGAATTTATGGATCATGTTTTGGTGAGCATACAGGTAGGGGGGGAAGAACCCGGTATGGGTAGGGGTCTGTGCAGGCTCAACAATTTGTAGCTCCAGGAGGAGAGTGTGCAAGAGGCCTATAAGGAGTTCTGGACAGACCAGCTGTCTACTGTGAGCGCATACGGGTCATTGGGGGGATGGTGAGAGGTTGAAGGTTTTTTTTTCAAGAAAATAATTAGGAGGGCATCACAAAACAGGGAGGAAAGGATGGTAGCCCTGAGGAAGGAATGAAATTGGAGGGTGGGAGGGGATTCAGGTACTCAAGGGAAAAATTGAAGTACTACAGTACAATAGATATAGATCCTTAGTGTGGGAAAGGGACTATGGGCGTTTCATCTCACCAGACCCTTTCAGGGCATGCAAACAGAGGGTCAGGCAGTAGAAGATGGAGTTTGTAGGACAATGAGGGTATAGAGCAGGAGTCATGAGAAGGGTTCTTGAGGGTGGTGGGGGAGCATTTTGCTGTTTGGCAAGAGGGAAGGGAGGGGTGGGAGGAATATATAGAGGGGACCCCAGGGTGGGGGGAGGGCTAACAAAGGAGGAGGAAGAAGTGCTGAATAGCCCTTGGATGGTGGAGGAGGTAAAATGGGCAATAGCCGGCCTGACTGGAGGGAAATCACCCGGTCCAGATGGGTTGACAGCCGAGTTTTTAAAGACAGTTTGTGAGCAGATGATACCTTTCTTGATGTGACTGTTTACGGAGCTTAGCTGTCAACCTGTTCTGTCGAGGTCCATGAGGGAGGCGGTATTGGTTTTGATTGCAAAGCCAGGGAAAGAAGGGTCAAGGGTGAGAAATTGGAGGCTGATTTCTTTGCTTAATACAGATAGGAAACTTTTAGCAAAGATGATGTGCGCAAGACTGGGAGAGGTGGCGGCAGCAGTACTGGCACTGGCACAGATGTGTGGCGTGCAGGGGTGGGGGCAATAGAAGCAGCGGTAACAGTAAGAGAGGCAGTTGAGAGGGGCGGATTGCCCGGGGAGGGGTGGGCGCTAGTTAGTTTGGACCAAGCCACAGTCTTTGATAGGGTGCCATATGAATATTTGGGGAGGGGGGTTCTTACAAAGTATGGGATTCCTGTGCAGTTTGTGGAGGGGTTGAAGACTCTGTATAGGGAGGCAGCAACCTTTCCCTTGGTGAATGGGTGGAGGGGGGAGAGTTTCTCCATTGGGAAAGGGGTGAGACAGGGATGTCCCTTAAGTCCATTGCTATATGTGTTTGCCATCGATCTACTGCTGCAGCGGCTGGAGAAGGGTGGGGGTTTAACAGGGATAGATAAGGGGGAAGGCACAAAGGTCAGGGTAGTGGCATATGCTGATGACATCTCTGTGTTTGTGTCTTCAAAGAGAGAGTTTGGGTGGATGGAGGAAAAACTGGAGGAGTATTCAGGAGCCACAGGGGCGCGCATTAACCAGGAAAAGAATCATTTGTTGAAACTCGGGGATCCAGCATGGGAGGTAGAGAGTACAAGTGGGTTCTTGGCTCCAGAGGGGAGGGTAAGGGTGCTGGGGATTGTCTTCAGTGGGGATGAGGTGTATCAAATGGAGAGTTAGGAGGGAAAAATCCAGGAAGGGCGGCAGAAAGTGGAAGCCTGGAAGCAGTGGAAGCTGACATTTCTGGAAAGGGTACATGTAATGAAAGTATATTTGGTTCCTTTGTTCCTATTCCTTAGTTACGTGTGTCTGCTCCCGCAGGGGTTGCACGCTACAATATACAGTCTTTTTTTTCAGTGCCTCTGGGGTAACCGCTTAAATCCAGTAAAGAGGGGGGTAACGTATTTGGCAAAAGAACAAGGGGGCTAGGGGATGGTGAACCCCATTCTTTTTTTCTTCTCCCTCTTCCTCCAGTTCCATTTGGGGGGGTTGGTGAGGGGACGGCAGGAAAGGGTGGCATGGGTGGAAAGTGTTCAGACGTGGGGTACAGTGTTTTGGAAAGACTGGTTGGGGGGAGTGGAAATAGGGAAGAAGCGGGTGATGGGAGTTTTTGCAGGGGTGCCGGGTCAGGCGGACATGGAGTTAGGAGTTGGGGGGTAATGGTGGATGAAGTGGTGGAGGGGAGGAAGAAATGGACGGAAAGAGTGCTGCACCAGTGTTATGCGGTGGAACCTCTGCTGAAGGATTCCCCGAGGATACGTCAACAGCAGGCACTCCGTTATGTGGCAATGCCACGCCTGCCACCTAAGTACTTCGATTTGGCATGGCTGGCACTGCACTGCAAGATGTATGTCAGGGCGAATCTGAAGTGTAGACCTGTGGCTGACAGGGAGTGTCCAAGGGGGGAATGCCAGGGAGTGTTAGAGACAATGGAACATTTTTTGTGTCTTTGCCTCTTTTCAGTTGAGGTGGAGAGGAGGGTAGCCAGGGGTTTGGGGTTTCAGGTGGGTTTGTTTGAAAGTCTGAGTAATGTGGATTGGGTTTATGGGAGTGGTGGGGGGAGGAGGGTGTATGGTGAAACTTTTTTTATTATTTTGTCCATACTGAAGTATTTCATTTGGATGGCACGTTGCCAATGTCGCTGAGGCAGCGACAGCTGGCACCGGACACAGTGGCGATAGATGTGGTACAGGCAGTGTGCCAAAGAAGCAGAGAGAAAAAGAAGGAGTGAACAGCAGTGGCATCTACTGTTGAAGGGGGGTGTGGCTTTGGCCTTCCTGATGACTGTGGATGAGTGTTTGAGTTTTTGTTTTAACTGAGTTTCTGCATTTATGTTTATTTATTGCTGGGGAGGAGGGGGGTTTCTAATCACTTTGTGAACAGGGTTTGGGGCTGTTTAGTTTTCATATGTACAGTTTTGGTGTGGGGATAGTGAAGTGTCAGTTTATGTTTGTATTATTTGTATGATATTTGCTGCTGTGACTTTGTAATTTGTTGAATTGTAATGCTTTTTGGTGTAAGTCTATATAATAAAAAAGAACTTTCAGGTAGATGGAACCAGTCTGTGTATGACTTTGGTTGTGAGAGGAGCTGGAGAGAGAGCTGCAACTGAGAACCAGAGGCCTGTGGAAGGTGGGAGCTGGGCCTAGCTCTGTGCCCTAGGCAGAGCTATGAAGCCAGGGGTCCCTTCCCAGGGGAAGTCCCAGGCAGGACGGCCTGCTATGGAGAACAAGCTGAAACTTGATGAGAAGCCTGGGCCTTCAGGCTGGAGGAGGCCAGGAAAGTCAGACCACGGGGCTCCTAGAAAAGGGGGTTCCTTCCCCAGGATCAAAGCCAGGGAGAGAGAAGGTACACCAGGGATCTGGCAGGGCCTGGGCTTTGGAGGTGGAAGTGGGCAGGCAGGCAGTTACTGTGGTGGAAGATTCGTTGGAATCAGAGGAGGAACTTTTCAGTGGAGAGGAGGGAGAGATGGAGTTAGATTTGGCCACAAGAGCCATACTAACAGTTAAAGGAATGGCAGGCTTGGAGAAGAAGCTCCAAGACCTGCAAAAGAAACAGCAAATGGTGGCCACGCTGTGCAAGCTGGCTCCAGAGGAGCACAAAAAGAAATATAAGAAGGAACAACAGTATTTGCAAAGGCAGGTTGAGAACTGCATGGCTGAAATGACAACCATTACAAAAGACAGTACAAACCCTATGGTAGAAATATATAGGAATCGTGAAAGGATGGCTGGGTTAGTTGGACACCTGGTGGTAAGGGCAGCAGGAGAACCCAGGGCTGAAACTGTACAAATTGAAAAGCAAGCACCCAGCACTGCAGTAGAACAGCAAACTCCCAGACCAGTAGTGGAGGAACAGCAAGCCTCCATAATAGTTGTGGAGGAAGCAATCGCCACAATTGCTACAAGTGACCAACTGGGGGAAAGTTTGGACTATTATAGCTGGGAAGGGAGAGGAGCAGTAGCTGGGAACAGCAAATTGGAAGTGGAGTGGAAGAGGGGCAGACAAAGGAGCACAGAAAGAAAAACAACACACAAAGAGAAAAATACTTGGAGTATACAGAGTTTGAGCAATCAAAATATTTAATAAAAGCACCTGGGGAGGGCCCGAGGCTATGGTGCTGAACGGTCATTGATTTGTTTGTCTCCTCCACTGACTTCCCAGGCCCGACCTCTCATTCATTAAAATCCATCGGAAAAGTTTTCAATTTGCAGGTATAGCCTTTGGTATATCTTGCCACAAGAATTGAGAGGAAAAAAGGAAATTATGGCGACGAAATCTGTGCGAAAAGAAAAGGGAAAACTCGGAGCAGGGGAGAGTAAAATGGCGGAGTGTTCAGCGTCGGCTGCTTCATCATCTCAGACCGGAGGCGCATGGACAGCAGTGGAGATTATGGTAGAAATCTCTGCAACAGTGGAGGCTACGTTGGATCTGAATTCTGAAACTGAAACCCCTACTTGAGAAAATTATTGAAGTGGGAGATCGTGTGGCTGTTTTAAGTAAAGATGTGGTGGTGATTGGGCAGCATATTGATCTTCTGGAAACTGATGTGACACAGATCAAGTCGGAGACTCAGAAGTTAATTAACACATGTAAGATTTTGGAAGAAAAGGTTGATGATCTTGAAAATCGTAATAGGAGGAATAACTTGAGACTTGTTGGCCTTCCGGAGACTATCTTGGAAAAGGGTTTGTGGGGCTTTTTGAAATCCTGGTTATGTTCACAATTGAATTTGCCTAATGATTCTGGCCCTTTGAAAGTGGAGAGAGCACACAGACTGGGGATACGTCGGGGTGGTAACCAGCGGTCTCGTATAGTTATATTTAAAGTTTTGAACAATGCTCATAAGGACACGATTTTTAGAGCCATTATATCAGAGAAACAATTGATTTATCAATCTCAAAAAATTCTATGTTTCCAGGATTACTCCAGTAAGGTGGCAGCACAGAGAAAAAAATTTTCACCGTTATGTACGCGCCTTGCAAAAGCTAAAGTGCCCTTTGCTTTATTATTTCCTGCAAGGCTGCGTTTGAACCACCTTGGCAAGCAATATTTTTTCTCTGATTGTTCGAATGCCATTCAATTTATCAATTCTCATCATCTACTTCCAGAAGAGGGGCTCCAGAGTAAGGAAAATTGATTTACAAGTTTAAAGACAGTTGGGAATAATGGCAGTTTGGATTTGAAGAGAGTTGGAATGTTGGCTATTTTATCATCTTTGCCCGAAGAGATATCTTGGTGAATCGAGTTATGATATTTATAATATTTATTGTTTTAGCACGATAAGATTTTGCATTAAGGTTGGTGAGTGGTGATTGATCGGTGATTGATAAATTAATCCCCTGAATGGATCAGCTTAGACTGCCTTATAGTGAGTTGGAAAATGAATTTCTGAGGTCTCGCCACAAATGAGTTTTATATTTTGAATGAGTTTTGAATGAGTTTTATATACTCTTTTCAGTATTGATTAATGAATTATTTATGATCTTTGGCAATAGTTATTTCACCCCACATTTTTGTTGTTTATCATTTTTGATTTTTCAGTGGGTTTTTTAAAATTCTGTATTAGCTTTACATAAGCCAGTTATAAGAAAAACAAGTGGAAAGACTACATCTCCCAGCAGGCATAGAGCCAGGGAAAGGAAAGAGCAGAGCTGGAATACAAGCCACTCCCAATCAGGCTCAAACTGTTTGGAATATTTTCTGTCAGAAATGGAATTGAAATTGTGGTAGCATTGATTGTAAAAAAATTTTTTTACCTTGTACCATTTTCCTTAATACCATGTAGCTTTAACATTGGTATCAATTCTTTATAATACATCTACAATTTTTTCTTGTCTAATTCCTTGGTTGTGTGCAGTTATTTGGGGACCCTATTAAAAGCTATGGCTAGGGATACTCCTTGGAAGGACCTTAGTGACCTTGGTGAACTTATTATTCAGCTTGACCAAAGTGCAGTGTTTGATGTTATTGACCATTTATTCGTCTTTGTCCTTCTAGAAGAGGGTGGACTTAGCCTCAACTGTTTTCACTCCTATCTGTCTTAGTGTGCTTTTAAGGTCTGTCAGACATATTCCAGTTCTATTTTTTGTTGTTTTTTTTAAACAAGAAGCCTTTATTGTACTATGCAAACATTTACAAAATCATTGTAACTTTAAACTCCATACTGATATTTCATTTAAACTAAACTAAACCTTAAGTTTGTATACCGCATCATCTCCATAAAGATAGAGCTCGACACGGTTTACAGGTAATTCACTAAATGAGGGAAGGACATAATAAGAAATTAGAGGTTAAGAAGAGGATAGCTGGCTTTACATTTTAAATAGATAGCTTTATGTTTTGGAGAAAAGCCAGGTTTTCAGATGCTTCAGAATAACTGGAATGAGCCTAGGTTCCGCAGCAGAGCAGGGAGGTTATTCCAAAGCTTTGTGAATTTGAAGAAAAGGGATTTCCCTAATTTACCTGCATACATGACACTTTTTAATGAGGGGAAAGATAGTTTGAGTATGTGGGCGGATCTGGTAGTGTCAGGTCTCGAAGAATTCCAGGATAGTGGGATTAGGGGAGGAAGAATGCCATGTAGGATATTGAAAATTAGGCAGGTACATTTAAAGTGAATCCTAGAAATCACCGGAAGCCAGTGAAGTTTTGACAGAAGCAGGGAAACATGATCAAATTTGCTTTTTGCGAAGATCAACCTAGCCGCAGTGTTCTGGATCTGCTGAAGTCTTTGGAGATATTTCTTGGTTAGACTTAGATAAATGAAATTACAATAGTCCAGTCTGGAAAGAATGATTGATTGTACAAGGACAGCAAAATGTTGTTGGCGGAAGCAGGATCTCACTTTCCTCAAGATGTGAAGACTAAAAAAACATTTTTTTACCAGAGAGTTGAGATGATCATTAAAGGAAAGTGTAGAGTCAATAATGATGCCCAAAACTTTGCTTGAGAATTCGATCTGCAATGTGGGACCAGAAGGTAGTGGAATGAGCGTGGGTAACTGATCTAATTTTGGGCCAAGCCAGAGTAGTTTTGTTATTGGACTCATTCAGCTTCATTTGTACAGAGAGAGCCCAGGATTGGAGTTTTGTTATGCAAGCTGTTATATTTTCAGTGAGGTTCGAATCTATCTCAAGAAGGACAAAGATGTCATCTGCATATGAAAATAGAGTTTCAAAGGGAGATAGATGGAAGAATTTCAAAGAAGACATATAAATGTTGAAAAGAAGAGGGGACAGGGGTGAGCCCTGAGGAACACCACATAGAGGTCTCCAAGAAGAAGACATGGTTCCATTCATGTTAACAATGTAAGAGCGGGATCGTAAAAATTTCGAGAACCAGTCTAAGACTGTAGAATCAATGCCTATCTCAGAAAGTTGGTAAATTAGGATATCGTGGTGGACAACATCAAAGGCCGCAGATAGATCGAATCGTAATAGGATAGCAAACTTATTACGAGATTGAAGTTGTTGAATCTTTGAGATTAAAGAGGCCAGCAGGGATTCAGTGCTGAAATTGGGTCTGAAGCCATATTGGCAAGGTAATAGAATGGAGAATCTCTCTAAGTAAGATGAGAGCTGTGTCGATATAATAGCCTCGAGCATTTTGGTCAGGAAAGGAATATTTGCTGGAAGACGATAGCTGGAAGGGGAGGATGGGTCTAGATCAGATTTTTTCAGTAGTGGGGTCAGGGCAATGTGTCCCATTTGTACGGAAAATAGGCCAGATAGTAAGGCTGAGTTGATAAGTCTGGTGAGAGATGAAATAGCCTGCACAGGAATATTCTCGTAAAGGTAGGAAGGGAACGGGTCCAGGGCACATTTGCAGGATCTTAATTTGTGGCACAATTTAGAGACCTGGGCTTCGGATACATGCTCAAAGACTGTCCAGGATCTGTCTACTGGGATAGGGTTAGTGTCGCTGGGCACCAGAGAACTGTAAGTGACTGCTGATGGAAAAGAGCTTCTTATAGTAGCAACCTTTTCGTTGCTGCTGGAGAGGAGGGGAGAATAGAGGAGTCATTTTTAGAGGTTAAGGAATGCCAGATGTTAAACAATGTGCTGGTTTGGTTATTGGTTCTGGTGATTTTGTCACCGTATAAATTCTTCCTTGCTTTTTTTAGTACTGTATTGTAGAACTTGATACTGTCCCTCCAGGACTATCTGCGGGGGATTTAGATTTTTTCCATTTACGCTCCAGTACTCGGCATTTCTGCTTCAGATCTCTGTGGTACGGAAGATACCAGGGGTATTTATTTATCGCCTATCAAGGTTATCTAAGTGATTTACAATCAGGTACTCAAGCATTTTCCCTATCTGTCCCAGTGGGCTCACAATCTATCTAACATATCTGAGGCAATGGAGGATCGAGTGACTTGCCCAGGGTCACAAGGGGCAGCACAGGATTTGAACCCTCAGGGCACCGAGGCTCTAGCTCTTCCTCCTATGCTCCACCGAGGCTACTCCTTCCTCCTATGCCAAGTATTATGCAATTAATCAAAACAAAATAACCTCCCTTTTTCCAAAGTATATGAGGGTGGTTTAAAAAATTTAATAAAAAAGCAAGTTAAATGACGTAGTCCCCATTGAGGGCTACACACGTAGTCCAGCAAGTTTCCAGTTTTTTTTCATAAGCTATTTTTCTTACAACACAAAAAAACTGGAAACTTGCTGGACTAAGCCCTCGATGGAGACTACATTGTTTAACTTGTTTTTTTATTTTTTTTACCAAACTTTTCAAACCACCCTCGTATATAAACCCTCTATAAAAGAAAAAGGGGAAAAACAGAACATCCTACTGACTATAAGCATCAAACCCCACTCACTCCAGAAAGCTCAGGATCCTCAGTGATCCCCAAATCTTTTCCTAGTATTTAATAGTGTTATGTCTAATGGCAGTTAATTTCTCTAACCTAAACAAAATGTAACTTGACTCTTCACTTATATAGAAATGGCATCCCAGGCATCTTCCAAGCACCACAAGTGTCAATTTGGCTGCATTCAACAAAATGCCTAATCAACGCAGTCTGTGGCTTGCGAAGACCTGGTATATCACTAATGAGCAAGAAAATCCCAGGGGCTCATGGAATTTGCAGTTCAGTAGTCCACAAAATCTAGAATCAGATACTCTTTCTAAAAGCTCCTGCCTTTGCAGATTCCAGTTCTTTGCTCCACACATTATCTTATGGAGTATCCTAGGCAGTGGTGTAGTCAGAACTTCATTTTGGTGGTTGGGTGGGGGGAAGGGGTCCAGAGGTAGACTGAGGGGGGGGGGGGCAAGTATTCTCTACTTCGCCCCCCCAGTCTGCTGAATTCCTTCCTCTGCCTCCCACATTAAACTGTACCTTTGCTGGTGATGATGCCGAAGCCCCCCAAACTGAAGAGATTTTCTGCATGAGTCCCTGCACATGCAACCAGAGCAATGCTGAAGTTGGCGGCACAGTTCAGCCACTGACACCGGCACTCCTGCATGTGCTCAGTTCAATATCAGTCACTGAATTGAGCATGTGCATCAGCAGCTGATGTGAGATGACCAACTTAAGTACTGTTCAGACGGCACAGGTGGCGACATGCACAGGAGACCTCTTCAACTGGGGGAGCATGGGCATCCAGCCAATCATTAGAGCAGAAGGGACCTGAGTCCAAAGTGGGGAGGTCAGACCCCCGCTGGCTACACCCCTGATCCCAGGGCTCCATTTTTAGCCCAGGCTTTTTATTTTTTTAATGTTTTCATTTCCGTATTAGCAACTTTGATTCAAGACTTAGAGATCAGTGCATATTTCTATATTGATGGTATTCAACTGCCTATAGTCATGATACCTGGGATCATTCTTTCTGACAAAGTCTGGATCACAAACTTTGTACATCTATATACAAAAGTAAGGATAAGAAAACAATGAGGCAACTAGTCCATAAAGACAATGTAAAGTAGTTACAAAAATGTAGAGACCCTAAAGTTCTGTCCTTTAAGGACTTGCAGAGACCTCTAGTGGCTCTACTTAAGAAATATAATTGATTTTTACATACCTCCACAGCTTATGGAATAAGAAGCTAGCTTTTTGAGATTAATAGTGGTAAAAGAAGAGAGTTCTTGCCATAAAGGGTTCGTGTCCAAAAGGAAGCACAGTTCATTTTATCAGTATTTCCTCATTTTATAAAATACAGTCAAGCCTTGGTTTGCGAGTAACGGAGTTTGCGAGTGTTTTTTTTAAAGACGAGCAAAACATATTTGCAAGTCGTGACTCGCAATCCGAACGTTGACTCAATTTGCGAGTCCCCCGCCCGTGAACCGGCATCGCCCCCCCCTCGCAAACGCCTGCCCACCCAAACTTAAGCCTTACCACCATCTGGCACTGGCATGCAGCACCAACCCACAGAAGGTGCCAGTGCCCAAAGATCATGCTGCTTGCCGGACTGGGCCTTGAGCATCTGCGCATGCTCAAGGCCTTCTGGCTCTAGTTCTCTCCAAGAATCTATTAATATTAAGATGGACTTGGGAAAATCCACTGCTTATTCTAGGATAAGCAGCATAAAATCTCTTTTATTCTTTGGGATCTTGCCAGATATTTGAGACTTGAGATTGACCACTGTTGGAGACAAGATACTGGGCTTGATGGTTATTCAGTCTGTTCCAGTGTGGCAACATTTATATTCTTGGGTTAGTTTTCTTCCCTCCCACTAATACCTGTGGCTGCAGCAAAGTGACACTAATTAAATATATCTCTGTTTGCATCCTCTTCTATTGATCCTTTTGTAAAATGGTTATTTTCATTTTTCTAGACTTTCCTTACTAATTCAATTTTCCTTTTTCTTATATTTCCTATCTTTCTGATTTCTCTATTTTTTTTATCTGTCACCCATTTTCTTCACTCGGCATATTCTTTAGACTTTTCCATTCTGTTATCTTTATTTTTTATGTTTTAGGTTCCATTTTTTCATTTTCTCTTTTGTTTATGTTTCTCTTTACCCTGCCTATACTCTTATTTTTCTCCCCACGCTCTTGTGCTCTTATACCTCTTGCTTCTTGCCTCCCTACCTCTTCATAATTCCCCGATCTTCAGCTCTCCCTTGTCTCTTTATCCATACCTTCTTCCATCCCTTTTTCTAACCCCAGCCTCATCTGCTTTCTTCTTTCACATGTCCTCAACCAATAATGCCTTTCAGTGGCAGGGGTTGCTCCATTGTGCTCTCTGTAACTGTTAACTCACTTCAGGTCAATGCTCAAATTAAAGATACAGGAAGCTCCTGCACTCACGGTTTGCAATGTGCTGGCCTGGAGGTGGTCAGCTGAAGTGGAGAGAGCTGCAGGGAGGGAAGAAGCAAGCTCCTGCTGCTCTAGGTAGTAAAAATATTGGCAAAGCCAGGGCCAGTATGGCCTGCCCCTCCTTAACACTTTTGCTTCAGTGGTGTTGTACCTCTCCGTTGCCTTGGCATAAACAGCAGATGTAGTCAAGTATTGGATTGTGACCCTTCAATATTTTGAAGGGGGATTGCCCCCTTGTTCCCCCTCCATAACTTCGCCCATACTACAAGCATGCATGTTATACGTAAAAGTCGATAGGCACTTTCAGCCAGGCAGAGATCAATTTTCAATTGAGCCATTGTTCTTGAGTAAAATTGCTTTCTCAAAGTACTAGGACACTTAACTGAGGTAAAGCAAGGAGTTTTAAAAATAAATCTTTATTTGTTATTGTTTAACATATTTTTGAAGGTTATGGTTGTTTAGGCTGGATAAGATGTCAACACGAGTTTGGAATTAAAAGGTAAGGAGTTTTGGCAAATAGGCCTAAAGGATAAGTTCTGTAGTGCTACAGTCAAAAAATGTGCATACAAAATTGTCTGTGTACAGACAAGAACTGAGGGGAGCTGGTAAGCTTCTACACTGTAGGAATTACAGAAGTGATTTTCCAGAGAGCTCTGGAAGATTCTGTATGATTGTGATCCACTTGTGTGACCAAAGTGACCTACAAATTCTTGTCCTCGGAGAATCGTATGCTATGACTTTTTTTTTTTTCAGATTTCACTGAGCTGAAAAGCAAGACCTTGCCAAGGTCTGGACAAAGAGTCTGACGAGAACGTGGAGAGCCTCAGTAGTGCCATTTTATTGTTAGGGAAGAAAAGTATGGGAAAACATGCCTGAGGTTGCCTCTAAAAGCATAACCTATTGTGAATACTGTACAGCGTTTAAATGAAATTCCTATTTGAAGAGCGGGGAAAATACTGAATCCTGTTTACATCCTGCTTAATGAACTTTGTTAACAATGCAGCAAAAACTAGGAACACAACAGCTGTGTGGTCTGCAATTTTAGAAGTGACTAATGAGATTGTTAAATTTTGGTGTTTTTTTTTTTTTTGAGGATTGTATAAATGTTTTGTGCCACCCATGTTGCTACACCAGCTGCTTGACCAAATGCACTGTGAATCCATATTACTCTATCAGGAACTCTGGAACACAGACTATGCACATACCTCCCCCCCCAAAAAAAAAAAAACCACAAACTCACAAAACAACAAATATCAGACTTTACCATTTGTTTTTGCTTTTCAATGGTGCTTTCTTTCAATTCCCTATTTTCTATGCCACTGTACATGATGCAGCTCCATGATTTACTCAGCAGCCAGCCCCTCTTCCCCAAACATGTCAGCAGTATGTGTAGGGCCCCTATGATAGCTGTGCCAGAAATAACTGCTTCTTTGGTTCACTTATCAGCTGTGGCATAGATCTCCACCAGTCCTCTCTTGACCCCTATTATTTTATCCTCCCTTTCTTTCCCCTATGATTTAAGTTTTCCTCCCTCAACTCACTCCTACTTCAGTCTCAACCTCTCAACTAGGTAGCCATCAGGCCTGACGAATAAACATTCCAGTACCCTGCTATCCCGTTGTTAATCCCCACGGCCTCTGCCTCCACCATCTACAGCCTTGGTCAACCTAGGAAGCAGATGACCAAGCTGGTTGATATTGTGTATTTGAGTTTTCAAAAGGCATTTGACAAAGTACCTCATCAAAGACTCCTGAGGAAATTAGAGAGTCATAGCATAGGATAGGAGGTAACGTCCTGTTATGGAAGACAGAAAACAGAGTACGTTTAAATGGTCATTATTCTCAAAGGAGAAGGGTAAATAGTTGGGTCCCTAGGGGGTCTGTGCTGGGACTGCTGATTTTTAACATATTTATGAATGATGTAGAGATGGGAATAACTAGTGTAGAGGATTGTGAAAAATTGCAAGAAGACCTTAAGAACATAAGCATAGCCTTACCAGGTCAGACCAATGGTCCATCAAGCCCAGTCTCACGGTGGCCAATCCAGGTCCCTAGTACCTGGTCAAAACACAAGGAGTAGCGACATTCCATGCTACCAATCCAGGGCAAGAAGTGGCTTCCCCCATGTCTTTCTCCATGAAATTGTCCAAACCTTTCTTAAACCAGCTATACTATCCACTCTTACCACAACCTCTGGCAACTCATTCCAGAGCTTAGCAAGTCTCTGAATGAAAAAATATTTCCTCCTATTGGTTTTAAATGTATTTCCCTGTAACTTCATCAAGTGTCCCTTTGAGTTCCACCCCTTTATCATCTTGGTTGTTCTTCTTTGAACCTTTTGTAGGGCTGCTATACCTTTCTTGAGATAAAGAGGACCAGAACTGAATGCAATACTGTAGGTGAGGTCGCACCATGGAGCGGTACAGGGGTATTATAACATTATTGGACTTGATAACCATCCCTTTTTAATAATTCCTAGCATCATGTTTGCTTTTTTTGCCAACACCACACATTGGGCGGAAGGTTTCATTGTATTGTCTACAATGACACCCAGATCCTTTTCTTGGGCGCAAACCCCCAAGATGAACCTTAGCATCTGGTTACTGTGATGTGGGTTATTCTTCCCAAAGTACATCACTTTGCATTTATACACATTAAATTTCAGCTGCCACTTGGACGCCCAGTCTTCCAATTTCCTATGGTCCACCTGCAATTTTTCACAATCCACATGTATTTTAACAACTCTGAATAGTTTAGTGTCATCTGCAAATTTAATCACCTCACTCATTGTTCCAATTTCCCAATCATTTATAAATAAGTTAAATAGCACCAGTCCCCGTACAGCTTCCTGTGGTACTCCACTGTTTACTCTCCTCCATAGAAAAAATGAGGTTTTCTATTCGATAACCAATTCCTAATCCACAACTGAACTTTGCCACCTATCCCATGACTCTTTAATTTTCTCAGGAGCCTCTCATGAGGAACTTTCAAAATCTTTCTGAAAATCTAGATACACTACATCAACCAGCTTGCCTTTATCTACATGTTTATTCACACCTTTTGTTCTTATGTTCACTGTCACTGAGTTTTAGCCCTTTCTAACCCCCCACCCCCAAAAGAAAATAGGAATTTTGAATTAAAACTATTTATATGTCTAGTAAAATCCTTTATAAAGAACACCTGTAAAAAGAAAAAAAACCTCAAACTGTAACTTATTGAACTTTGTCCACTATGCTTTTACAAACCAATTTGAAAACAAACATTAGGAGAATCAATTTACTTAAGCAGCATATGCAACAAAAAGAATGATTACATCAAGAACACCCACCAGCAGATATTGTAAGGGGATTCAAGCTAGAAAACTAAACTGGAATTATTCTAAAAATGTAACATGCAGGACACGTAAAAACATCTCTTCTGTCCATCCTAGATGCATTATCCTCATGCTAATTAGTACTACAGGTAGTAATTGATAGCTGGTTTTTGTTCCTTCAATTAAACTCTAAAAAGCTTCTGAATTTGAACTTCTGAATACAGTGCTGTCAGGTATGCCTTCAGCTGCCTTCTAAGTTTGAGTCCCATAGCACTAATCCTCAAAGTATTTATGTGGTGGGTTCACATTCAACAAGCAGACAATTCACTGACCTGAGCTCAGGAGATCTATGTTCAAAGAATGATGTATTCATATTCATGTTGCTATAAAAAAAAAAAATATATATATATATATATATATATATATATTGCTGCCACCACCAAAATAGTTAATCCTCTTTAGTCTGCACTGTCTAACTCAGCTGTTTCAGAATAGTAATGAGTCCCCGCACCGCAAGGCTCAAGCTATGTGGTGCAAACTCAAAATGAGCAGCTGTTTCACTGACAAAACAAACAAACAAACCTATGTCATGGGGGCCAAGGTGCAATTTCTAGGGGCCTAGGTGACCTGGTGTTCAGGATTTGTTGAGCTTTAAAGATATTCTACAATATATTGTAAATTTTAATCAAGGTTTACCACAAAGTTGAAGTTGTGGAATAAAGAATGTTTCCAAAAGCAATGTAATGAAAAATAAGTGAACACTAATAATGTCAGGATTATGCAGACTCTGTTGTTAATAAATGAGTATTATAAATATTTCATTTAGTGTCCTTTCCTCGGTTTCACCCAAGCATGTGAGCTGTATGTCCTGTAAAAAAAACCTCATCTGCGTCTCAGCAGCACCATCTAGTGGTACCTTTCTATAATCATAAGAATAGCCTTACACTTCTCCCTCCATATTTGCGGTTTCAGCATTTGCGGTTTCGATTATTCACGGTTTTTAGCTTGCTAGCTCCTCCCCCCCCAAATTATATCAGCTTGCATAGAGAAATCCCAGCGTTTACAGAGAAAATCGCTGATTCTCAACACTTGTTCACCGAGTTTTACCTGAAATCGATGAATGCACATTTTGGCCTACAATATCCCGCGCAGATGGTAGTTACTCTTAACAATGCCACGAAAGTTTTCGAGTCTCCTGAACTTCTACAGGCCCATCTGGACCAGATTCAAACTCACAGCATGGGGACCTGATGAACCTCCTGACTATTAGCTGGTTCTTCTACTCACACTTACCAGTCCTTTTCTACTAATTTGTCTGATGTAGTTCATTGCTGTTATTATGTGTTTCTTTTCATGGTTTATTATTGCTTATTTCATTTCAATTATGTTTACAGTTGCCTTCTTCAAACTGATTGTTACTGACTCTCATAGCAGATAACATTTTTACATCCCCTTTGCTCCATGTTCCAATATTGTACTCATAACTCAAAATTGCTGAGCTTTCTACATTGTTAACTTTTTTTTTTTCTTTTTTTTTTTCTGCTATTTCCCCTATTCTTCTTCCTGCAGTTTCCTAGACTTATCTTTGTGAAGCTTAATCTTTTTTTTTTATATATATAAATCTTTATTCATTTTTAAAACTCACAATAAGTGTAACATAAAATACAATCATTTTATACTTTAACATCACTTAATATATCATCAAATTCGAACTCTCATCAAATATTCCCCCTCCCTTATACCCAATTATTCCTAAGCAAAGAAATCATGAAATATTCCCACCCACCCACCCCCACCCCACTCTGGACGTGTATGAACAAAAGGGGAAAAAATGAATATTTATTCTATGCAGTAATTTCAATCTTTACAGTATCTTGTTAATGGCTCCCAAATAACCTGAAATTTCTTAATCTTGATGGTTTGCCACTTATGATACTTCTAGTACCACTATTTATTTTATCTTATCATAACAGTTTACTAATACTGGATTTTGTTCTTTCTTCTTGTTTTCTTTTTTCACAGTGCTTATGTATTTCTTCTAACACACTGGCTCTCACCTCTCCTACCTATGTATTCTGAACTTTCCTGCTAGCGATTTATATGCTCTGACACAATATTGTTGGTATTTTTCTTACCTATTTCAAAGCTGGGAATTATTTGTGCTCTTGCTCTCTGTCTCTCACTTCATCGCCGTTACCTAATCTCTGTTTTGTACGGTCCTCTGTTATTAGTTAACTTGTGCTCTGATTCTCATTTTTTTCTCCTATATTGTCGGGGGGGGGAGGGGGTCGCGGTTCAACATGGCAGGAGGGCTTGGGCACCCTCCTGCCTGGATAGTTGTGGGGGGGTTCTGTAACCGGTGTTGTTTTTGACAGACACCAGTTACAGAATCCAGCTTTTAGGCGAAGGACTGGCTCCACCTTCGCCTAAAAGCCCTTCTGTTGGACGTTTGGGGCTTAGGCGTTTTTTTGGTTCATTATGGCCAAAAAGTGTAGACGTCCTGGGAGTGTACTTTTAGACATAGTGGTGATCTGGGCGTTTAGTAGAGGCAGGCAATAATCAAAACAAGGACGTTTGTTTTGGTTATGGACACTTTCCCTGCTTCTGCTTTGAACGTTTTAAGGACTTAGGCCAAAAGGGGACTTAGACTTTTTTTTATTATGTCCCTCCACGTGTAAATGAATAAAAGTAGCAAAATGCTTGCTAATTACCTTAGGCGAAAGCGGGCTAAAGTGCAGGTTTCATCTATTAAATCCTTTTACTCTCAGTTTTACTCCTCTGATTTGTCTAAGACTACGGTGAATACGAATTAATTTCTTACTTCATTACAATTTCCTAAGCTCCCTGACGTGGCAAATAATGCTCTTCAGAGCTCATTTGTAGTGTCGGAGATTGTATCAGCTATAAAATGTTTGTCACTTGGGAAAGCTTCTGGATCTGATGGTATTTCAGTAGAGTTCTACAAAATTTTCAAAGATAAATTATCTCCTATACTTACACCCCTATTCAATTCTCTTCAACCTCAATTAGTATCTAACAGTTACTTTCTGGATGCCATTATTACAGTTATCCCTAAACCCCATAAAGATTTTCAATTAGTTCAAAATTATAGGCCCATCTCGCTCTTAAACAATGACTACAAAATATATACCACCATTCTTTCACTTAGGCTTCAAGGCATTATCAGTACACTTATCTTCTCCCATCAAGTTGGGTTTATGCCAGGTAGACTTATAACAGATAACTTCTGCCTTTTCTTTCACTTGGCCTCTTTTGCTCGAGCTTCTAAGGATCCGTGTATTGCCATGTTGCTATACGCAGAAAAAACGTTTGACCGGGTTGAATGGTCTCATCTCTTCCAAACCATGAAGTGATTTGGTTTTCACACTAAATTTATAGATTATGTGAAAATTCTCTACTCTAATTCCAAAGCTTCCATCATTACCAACAACAACCTGTCACCTTTTTTTACTTTACAAAGAGGAACACGGAAAGGCTGTCCCTTGTCTCCTTATCTTTTTAACTTGGCATTTGAACCACTGCTTCTAGCCATTATCTCCAACACATTAATTACAGGTATCCTGCATAAAAGTGTAGAATACAAATTAACTGCATACGCAGATGACATGCTTTTATATATTACTAATCCGAAAAGCTCTCTTCCTGCTCTATTTGACCTTATCCA
Source organism: Geotrypetes seraphini (assembly GCF_902459505.1). Lineage (NCBI taxonomy): Eukaryota > Metazoa > Chordata > Amphibia > Gymnophiona > Dermophiidae > Geotrypetes > Geotrypetes seraphini. The sequence continues at coordinate 312,490,095 of NC_047084.1, read as the reverse complement.
ATCTTACTCTCTCTTTTCTGGATATAAAATAAACCAGCAGAAAACTGAAGTATTGCCTCTCAACACTCATTCCAGCTCAGAGTTGGTAAGTTCATTTAACTTACTATGGTCCCCTTCTCATATTAAATATCTGGGTATAGACCTTTATTCCTCTCTCCCAGCCACGGTCAAGCACAATAGTGATAACCTTATTAACATCATGAAAACTCTGCTACAATCTTGGCACCCCCTCCACCTTTCTTGGTGGAGTCAGATTGAAACGATTAAAATGGTTGTGGCACCCAAAATTAATTTTGTACTCAACATGATTCCAAATTTATCTCCAACTCAATTTTACAAGTCTATTGATAAACTTATTTCTGCGTTCATATGGAATCATAAACCTCCCAAACTTGTACTTAAGAAACTCAAGGCTTCTAAAGAAAGAGCAGGAGTGTTCTTACCTGATTTCCTCACATATCATAAAGCCTTTATTTTACAACAGACCAATTATTGGTTTCTTCCGTTATCGGACTATCAACCCCTCTGGTTACACTTGGAGCGCTCATTTTCTACACACACTACTTCATTTGTCCCTCTCTTGACTTCTGATGCTCTCCCTCATAAAACGAATGCCATCTTTTCTCAATCCGTGCAAAGTCTCTTAGAACTGGACAAACTCCTAGAGGTCTCTATTCATAACTCCACATGCATCTCTCTTTGGCATAACTCTCAATTTCTTATTAACAAGACTACCATATACTGGCCCACATGGGCTCAACTTGGGATATGTTACATTTCTGACTTTTGCACCTCAAACCTGCAACTTCTGTCCTTTGCGGATCTGCAGGCTAAACTTCTGCTTCCAGCGTCAGCATTCTATCAATGGCTTCAACTCTCCAATGTGATCAAAAAATCAAATATTTTACATACCATTGTTAAAGACACCCCTACATTGGTCTCTTTATTCTCGTTATTGTCAGCTAAAGGTCATATAGCATCGCATATATATAAGCTCTTTATTAAACTTTGATTTGATACTCATATTCCTTTACAAAAATCATGGGAATTGGACCTTGACTGCCACATCCCTGAAACTAAGTGGTCTACTTTTTGGTCCAGAACCCTTAGAAATATCCTTTCTGCTAACTCAATGCAATCTATGTTTTTCTTGCACCACAAAACAAACTGGACACCTCAGAGACTTCATATTGCAAGATTACTCCCGTCCAACCAATGTTGGAACTGTAAATCACTTCCAAGTACTCTATTACATATGCTTTTTGACTGTTAACACTTACAGAGATTTTGGGCAGATATATGGTCTATTATGTGCTTGATCTTTGACTTGCTGCCCGACATATCTGCCTCTATAGTCATATTAAAATCAGAGGTACCCTCAATTCAGATCCCTGTAACTCAACATGCCTTATTTAATACTCTTATTATCATTGCTTTAAGACTCATACTTTCCAATAGGAAATTTTTGATTCATTAAATTTGCATTTTTGGTTGCAATCTGTACTACACAAACACGAAATGTTAATCTCAACCACTACGCCTCTGAATAATAAAACCTCTAAGAAGTGGGCCATTTTTGAAGACTTATTTGAAATCTCTTTAAACTCTTACTAGTTCTGCTTGTAACTCTGTACGACTACATTTTTTTTCCTCTGCTCTCTCTTCTTTGGTCTCTGGGGGACCTCTTCTCTCCCTGTCCTAGTCTTCCCTCTCTCTCCTGCCCCTTAATAGTCCTCTCCTTTTCTTTTCTCCTCCTCACTTTACTTCCCTTATATTCTCATTATTACATGATATTGTATTATATGGACCAGAGAACTTATGTTTATTTTTGTATGTTTCCAATGTCCTTATTGTTGTTCTTCGAATATCTATATTTTTACTTTGTTTCCCCTTTTGTATTTTGATAAAAATTTTCAATAAAATTTCATGGGGAAAAAAAATAATATATATATATATATATATATATATATATAAATACAGTTAAAATTGTTTGAAATCTTAGAAAATATTAGCTTTTCAGAGGCCTTTCATTTTATAAGCAAATGTGTATGGTACTGAGTGACAAGGATCCCACTAGCCTGCCCCTTTAAGAATGTCTAGAGCTCAAGCTGATAGTCAGAGTGCAGGGTCCTTTAAGATCTTGCCTGTCTCTGCTAGGAGGGGGCGTGGCTGGGTGCTGAGGTTTCCATTTTCTGAGCATTCTCTGGCAGATAAGGGAGGAAGACAGCTGGAACAAGCAGCTGAACATAGGCTGGGAAGGAGGCCATTCCTTCCAGCTGAGCAGGAGCCAGCACAAGCCAGTTTCCCGTGGAGACTGCTGACTGGGAAATGGAGGAGCTTGCTGAAAGCCATGCTGGGTCAGTTATAGAAACCCAGCCAGAGGACTATGCAATGGATTACCAGGAGGACTGTGTTTTTTCCTGACCTTAATGAGGAGCAGATGGATTGTGAGTAGGCTGTTAAGCCAAACAGCTTATTTTTCATTGAAGTTTTCATTTTGATATTTTTGTTCAAGCCTACCTAAGCGTTTGTGCTGGTGACATTGTAGGGTGTGTCCTGCCACCCAAAAGAACTGTGAAGCAGAGACTGCATTTTTAATTTATATTTTGTTTTTGGAGCAGTGGGTGCACTTCTCTGAGTTGTGCTGTGGGAGTGAGGAATAAAACCAGTGCCTGTCTTTAGGGAGGACGGCAACACCAGTGGTGTACAGGCCTCTCTCCTCCCAGCCTGTTTGTGAAATTTGGCTCTACTCAACAGGGCTTCAACCTTTAAAAAGGAAAAAAAAAACGTTTGTTTGAATCAGTGGGATGAACTGTTCTTGTTAGGCCAGCTAGATTGGGCCAGAAGAAAAGTTTTGGAGGGTTGTGTTTGTTTGTTTTTTTAATGTTGGACTCAATCCACTGCAATGGAAGTTTATTTTTGGTATTCAAGAAACTGTGTGCTGAGTTTACTCAAGTGACTTACCTAGAGCTAAACGTGGACATTGCACTTGAAGCTCAAGTGTGTGGAACTGTGGAAACTTTATTTTTTCCAATAAGAAGTAATTGGATAATTTAAGAATCCTTATTTGCTCGTGCCATACTTACCATCCTGTTTGAGTTTGGATTTTCCGTTAAAGTGGGTTTTTTTTATGTTACAACAGAGAAAGTCTCAGTGTGCATTTCTGGGAGGCACTGAGAGCTGTGTTTCACTGCCTTTTTTTCTACTCTGGGACAGGGATTCACAGGGGCAAGTAGGCCTAGCTGGGAACCTGTCCCACATAAGGTACTTGAAGATTTAGTTTAATTCTATTTTTGCAATAACCTTTTATTTCTTTTCTGAAGCCTTTGAAATGTGCATGTATTGAATTCAGTTTATTCGGACAATGAAGAAGAGTAAGGTATTTATCTAAAAGAAACTTTTGGGCAGAGAAATGATGAATGTATCAATCTGTAAATTATTTATATGCTGTGGATGCCTTGTAAACATGTTTGTTCCTAATTTTTAAAAATTGTTTTTAAAATTGTTTCAAGAAGGGTGTTTCCCTTGTGTGTTTAAGCTGGTGATAGTCATCTACTGATTTGTATAAAGTGGAATTTCTTTGTTTCTGTAACTTTTTCCCACCACTGACAAGTCTGTAAAGCCATTCATTTTTCATACTGGCACCTATGCAGCTTTCCCAATCCGTTTGTTCATTGTATATTGGCTTTGGTTATTTGGTCCGAGGATCATTGCTACAATATATTTTATTTATTCATTAGATTTGTTGATACCTTTGAAGAGATAATTAGATCGATTGAAGACTGGATGAAGGAGTTCAATTTTTCTTTGCCTCACCACGTCAGGAATTTTCAGAAGCTTCCATCATTAAAACTTTACAATATCCAATTCACTCCTTGGTTAAAATATTAGGAGTAATTTTAGATCAGACTCTTGAGTATGCAAGATCAAGAATTCAGTAGTATGTAAAGGTTTCCAATTCTATGGAAACTGCACACTCGGAGCATATTTTTGATTTCTTGGCATTTAAGCTTTTGATCCAATCGCTGGTATTGAGTCACCTTGACTATTGTAATATTGTTTACTTGGCAGGTGTCAAAAAAACTATCTCCAGGCTGCAAGTTATTTAAAATACCGCAGCTAGACTTATATTTGGAATGAATAAGTTTGATCATGTCACTCCATTGTTTCGGGAATTGCACTGGTTACCGCTTGAGGCACATATTGTCTTTAAGTTGGGTTGCATTTATTATAGTCTTGATGGGTCAAGCTCCATTGTACTTGATGAATTTATTTACAGCTTCTACACAAAAATTCTCTTGCAAAACTCATGCCTTTTTTGTTTATCCATCAGTAAGGGGTAATAAGTTCAAAAGATACCATGAACGTATGCTCTCTTATCAGGCTAGCAAACAAACAAAAACCCTACAAAATGTATAGCCAATAAGCTATTATCAAAATATTCCTAGAATTGGCTAAATCCCCCCGTGTCTGAGCCAGAAGTCTGTAACTATGCTAAATATAAAAGCAATCAAAGAATGGAGGTCAAAGATATCAGTATGAGCCCGCCCTAAATCGAGAAAACTTTTTTGGCTCAGGCTAAGTCTCATAGGTGACTAGCACCAGACGAACGTCTAAATGAGAATTGCCTCATACATCATCAAATCCATGACCCTCTTCTATAAACAAAATCATTCGTTGTAAGTGAAAAAGTACAGGCTTGTGGTTCAGGGACAAGGGGAATATAAGGACATAACAGACAAATACCCCATCACAGACAAACCAACATTATAAATAAAATTATTGTAGAAAAGTGTATGAGTGGTGGTTGTAAATTGCACTAGTTTAAATTTTTTACCTCAAATATAATAAATACTAAAACATTTAATAAATTAACATCTAAAAGTTGTTATAAAAATTTATTAGAAGGATTGTAATGTGCAAAATTATGCTAAATGTGCAAAACTGCCTAAACCCTGAGAAACTGGTTGTATACCCATGAAAAGTGCCTGTGCCAGCACCAATATAGAAATTTCTATCTGAAATAGCAGCAAAATCTTTCTCATTAGAATAAAGTTAAATACTCCTCAAGTGTACACAATTCTATACCCATGGAAAGTGCTACCATACTAAAATTTCTAACTGAAATAATAGCCAAAACTTTCTCATGAACTAAAGTGCAGACACTCAAAATTCTATATCCATAAAAAGTGCCAGTATCAGTGCAATACAGAAATTTTTCCTAACTAAAATAGCAGCAAAATCTTTCTTATGAAATAAAGTGCAGTCACTTAGATACCAATTAAATATCCAACATTCATGTACCAATATACAGAGTTTATGGGTAACACTCATGTGACCCAACTATGGAAACTAGTAAAACATCAATATTATACCAGTTTGCTACCAATATAAACAAGGACTCAGACTGTTACCACACAATTACACATTAACACTCACAGATTCACTCACACCAGAAAACATGTATCATCATTCATCATCATTCATCACCACTTTCATTCATCACCACTCGACAGAGCTCCGTTTCGTTTCTTCATCAGGAGCAGGATGCCAAATCATATAATGTAATGGCCCAGTGGAAAAAACCGACAACCAAAAATCTCAGTAAATCGGTCCAAAATTTCAAATTCAAAAAGATTACTCGGAACTAGCGTGTATAAATAAAACTACGCTGCTGAAAAAACATGGCGTCTATGGGGTTTAAGAACGCCTCGGAGAAACCAGCCGTGGAAACGCCTTCAAGCTACGTGATGACGTCAAAGAACAGTGCCCAAAAAAGGACAAACATAAGAACCAAAATGTATTTTTTTCCCTTTAAATTTAGAACAAAGTTAATAAAGGAAAAAGATTATAGAAAATAGTATTGAAAAATGAAAAATAAAAAATAATAATAAATAAATAAAATAAGCTGTACCATGTAAAGAACTGACCTAACAGGATAAAAATTAGCAAGTGAAACATTTGTCAACATTTTCATTTAACCCTCTGGGACAATATGCTTGAAGATAAAATATCCAGAAATTTTCCCGGGTCAATAGGTGAGTATGCCTATCCCCTTCAAATGTGATGGAAATCTGTTCCAGAATACACCAACGTAATTGGGAAAAGCTATGTTGATAACACATGTTGTGAGACACCATGGGGGCTGTAACTTTGCCAGTTTTTAAGCAACTCCGATGTTCAATTAAACGAGTGCGAATACATCGAGTAGTGCAGCCCACATAAATGAGTCCGCAAGGGCAAGAAATCACATACACTACAAAACTTGACCCACAAGAGGTCCTAGATTTCAAATTATATGCACGTTTGGTAATAGGATGTACCCATTGGTTGCCAGAGAGAGACGTATCACACATGGAACATTTTCCACAGGGAACATGCTGACCCATACCCAAAATAGGGATAGGTTTAGGAGGAAAAGCCGAGGAAACTAAGTATTCAGACAAATTCCTTCCTCTGGAGAATGCAATACAGGGATTCTCCTGAAATGCTGTGTGGAGTTGAAGCACATGCCAATGCTTTCTAATACTAGCAGCCACTGCTGCTGACTGTGTAGAATGAGAAAGAACACATATGTGATTAGAAGATGTTTCTTTATTTGTTCCTTGTAACATGAGCTCCCTGTTTGCATGTTTTGCCCTGAGATAAGCCTTGCGGATCACCCTTCTAGGGTAACCTCTGGCCGCAAATTTCTTCCAAAGGGCATCAGCTTCCATCTGAAATGCTTCTTCTGTGGTGCAGATGCGTCTCACTCGGAGAAACTGGCCGATAGGAATTGCAGCTTTGAGACGTCTGGGATGACAACTGGAAAATGCTAACAAATTGTTCCTTTCTGTAGTTTTATGATGAACTTTAGTTGAAATCTTTTTATTTTCAAGGATAACCGAAGTGTCCAAAAATGTAATAGATTGTCTGTGATAAGTCATGGTAAACTTCAAATGTTGAGTCAAGGAATTTAACCAATTCACAAAAGAATGAAGATGTGTTTCTGAATGTATCCATATGAAAAAAATATCGTCGATAAAACGTGTCCACCCTACTACATGAGCAAACTGGGAGTCTGGATAAAGGAAATCTTCTTCGAACTGACTCATGAACAAGTTGGCTATACTGGGAGCCGCTGTAGTCCCCATAGCGACTCCCTGTATCTGCTGGTAAAAACGTTCATCAAACTTGAAATAATTTTTCGAAAGAACAAGCTTAGCCAAATTCATCAAGAAGGAAGTAGGAACCCTGATGGGGGCCCGGCGAAGATCAAGAGTTTTTCTGACAATGCTCAAAGCTTGATCTTGTGGAATGCTGGTGTAAAGGGCCACCACATCAAGGGAGACAAGGTAAGCCTCAGAGGTGTTTATGTGTAACATTTGAAGTTTGCATAAGAAATCAGTGGTATCCCTTATGTAAGATCTTGCTTGGCTTACATATGGACGTAAAAAATGGTCCAGAAATTGGGACATTCTTTGATTGCTTTTATATTTAGCATAGTTACAGACTTCTGGCTCAGACACGGGGGGATTTAGCCAACTCTTATCAGGCTGCCATTCGGGATAAAGATTTCAAGCAATTGCTTATTTCATTTTTTTATCTGGAATTTAGGAGACACTTGAAAATCTATTTTTTTCTAGGTTCCTAGGTAATTAATCTCTCTCATTCCAACTGTTACATTTTATGTCTTTTGTAAACTGCATAGAACTGTGAGGTTATGCAGTCTAGAAATTAATTTTATATTTGTTTACTTGTAGAGATATACCATACCACGATTATGTACAGTATGCCTGCAGAATTTTGGCAACTTTTGAGTTAAAATATTTCCTTGACCTTTGAAGCTAAACAAATGAAACTTGGCAATCCTATACAACTTTTTATAATCTTTTCACTGGACCTAATGCAGCTTTTTATTTTTTGAAACTGACGGTAAAAAGCCTCAAATTGGGCCAAAAAAAATGGACAGTGTTAAAATATTTCAAAGTTTAGCCTTTTGTGGCTCCTGTAATAATGAAGCTATCCCTGTAAAGGTTTGCTTGTTATTTTGTGACATTACTTTGTTCTCAAATATATAATTTCAATTTATAAGCTAATCTCACTACATTATCATTTCAATTTAAAGTTTGTCTTCTTTTTCAAAAAATGTCAAAAATTGGGTATTTTTAACCAACTTTTACAAAAAATAATACAGTAGTGGAAACATTTTCAAACTAACTCTATTAGAGCAAGTTTCAGACCCCCTGAAAAAGTTGGTTTTCTTTTTCAATGCAAGCAAACAGTGCCTCAAAATAAGGGTCAAAGGTCATGGAAGTTTCCATAGTAATTGCATACATTAACATCAAAATATGGTCAGTTCATAAGAATAGCCTTACTGGTCAAGCCAATGGTCCATCAAGCCCAGTAGTCCATCCTCACAATGGCCAATCCAGGTCACTAGTACCTGGCAAGCTGTTTAAGTTATAAACTGTTTTGCATTTTTTATGAGGAAAATAGTTGATTCAATTGGTCTATGGTGGCATTGCCACTATTAGTTTAAGAAATTTGAACCAGCAACCTCATCACCATAGAGATCATGCCTGATAGCTGTGCAATACCAGCCACGGGTGGGTTTCATAGTACAGGTTTCCAAGCCTGTAGTTTTGGCTTCTTCACTGAGGTTCCAAAGCCTTCGGTGGGTGTGTCTAGTTCCCAAGTCAATGATTGGGAAGCTTAACCTAGGTTCCCAAGCCTAAGGGGGGTATCTTATATTGGTTCCCAAGCCAAAGTTCTAACTGCTATTACTATTCATTCATTCATATATTTTATTTCATTTATGGAGAAGCATATGGCACAGTGGTTAAAGCTACAGCCTCAGCACCCTGAGGTTGTGGGTTCAAACCCACACTGCTCCTTGTGACCCTGAGCAAATCACTTAATCCCCCCCATTGCCCCAGGTACATTAGATTATGAGCCCACCAGGACAGATAGGGGAAAATGCTTGATTGAGTACCTGAATGTAAACCACTTAAGCTATAAGTGGTATATAAATACATAACTAACTAGTTTCTGGAAACTGGTATTGTCAACCAGATGATATAACCCAGTGGTCTCAAACTCAGACCCTTAGTGGGGCCACATTTTGGATTTGTAGGTACTTTGAAGGCCACAGAAAAAATAGTTAATGTCTTATTAAAGAAATGACAACTTTGCATGAGATAAAACTCTTTATAGTTTATAAATCTTTCCTTTAACAGTTTCTTTCTTTATTTCTCCCTGCCCTCCCCCAAGCCACCACCATTGGGGAACAGGCCGCCACTGCCGCAATCGGGGAACAGGCCAGCACGGAGGTCTTAGCTCTCCCTGCTTATCTTCCCTAGCGCGGGGCTGACCAATTCTTGCCACTTGACATCAATTCTAACGTCGAGGAGGAAGTTCCGGGCCAGCCAGGCAGCGATTAGCTGGCCCAGAACTTCCTCCCCGACGTTAGTGAGTTATACAAAATGGAAAATTGAGTGCAAAATGTGATAAAGCACAAGATAATTTCTGCTGCTGGACGAGCAGCTCAGGATGTCGGACAGTCAAGCTAAACCAGAGAATACACCTTTATATTTGAGCCTCTACCCGACCGATGGTGTTGCTGTTCCCTATTCAGCTCCCGATGACCACCAGGGCTTTAATCTTCAATAGAACAATCCCCCCTTGCATACATGCCCCCCCATGATGAATCTTGAAGCCGCTATCCTCCACACAAATGCCCGCTGCCACCCTCCTCCATGCATGCCCCACTTCCTGATATTGTGTTAACCATTAATACTGGAAACCTGCTGCTGCCTCGATGCTGCAGAACTTTGAGCATCTGTGCATACTCAAAGACTGCCAGCTCCCACTCTCTCCGAAATTCTCAGAGAAGGCGGGAGCAGGCAGGCCTTGATCATGCGCAGATGCTCAAGGCCCCGCAGCAGATCAGAATACAGCATCGATGGCAGTAGCAGGTTTCCAGTACTAATGGTAAGCGTGATGTTGGGGACTAGGGCATGCATGGAGGAGGGTGGCGGCAGGGGTTTGTGTGCACGGAGGATAGTGGCTTTGAGATTCATCATGGGGGGGGCTTCATCCTATTGCAAATTACAGCCCTGGTAGCAGGGCTGACATTAGGGGAGGGCAAACAGGGCAGCTGCCCTATGCCCTGCAGCTACAGGGGGCCCCGCAGTCTGGGCATCTTTTTCCCCTTGTCAGGCCATCTCCCTCCCTTCACCTTTTGTGGTGCTTTTAAAAACCAAAGGTGTTTGCTCTCAGAGGGCCCCTGATGCGGCAGCCCCAACACTTCTCCTTTGACTCAACTTTCTGTTTCTGCCTGGGTGGCTCATATCAGAGGAAAAGCATCGGGGCTGCTGCGTCACAGGTCCTCTGAGAGCAAAAACTTTGGTTTTGAAAAGCCCTGTGAAGGTGAAGGGAAGAGAGAAGGCCTGACAATGGGAAGACGTTGAATGGTGCTTCAGGCTTATTGTGTGGAAAAAGGGGGGAGATGACAGATGCTGGATGGAAGATGGGAGAGTGAAAGGGGAACATGCTGAATGGAAGAGGAGGGGGAGCAGACGCTGGACGGAAGTGGGGAGTACAGAGAGGGGGAGAGCTGTTGCTGGAAGGAAGTGGGGAGGAGAGGGAGGAGAGCAAGCACTGAATGGAAGTGGAGAAGGGGGGCATACAGATGGAAGTGGGGAAGCGAGTGAGGGGAGGAGCCACTGAATGAAGTGGCAAGAAGAGAGAGGGGTAGGGAGGAGAGAAAGGGGTGCAAACACTGAATAGAAGTGGAGAGAAGGGAGCGGTCGCTGGAAGGAAGTGGGGAGGAGATAGAGAGAGAGCACATACTGGATGGAAGGAGGGGATAAAGAAAAAAGGGAACATGCTGGATTGGGGGAAGATGACAGAGTTAGTGAGATACTAGAAGTGGTGAGAGAAAGTGGCAAGCTGTAGGTAGACACAATGAAAAGAGGGAAATTTAGGACTGGATAGTAAGAGAATTTAATCTAGATGGGCAGAAAATAAATTGAGAAGGAAGTCCAGGGAAGAAAAGGGAATGGAGATCTTGTTGCCTATTCTCTTAATTAAGAACATAAGAATTGCCATACTGGGACAGACTGAAGGTCTATCAAGCCTAGTATTCTGTTTCCAGCAGTGACCAATTTAGGTCACAATTATGTGGGAAGATCCCCCACCAAATTAACAAAAAAACAACAACCCCAAAACAAAACATCACAACAGATTTTATACTGCTTAGCCTAGTAAAAACAGTGGATAAGCTCAGGTTTTTGTAGACTGGCTCACCAGGATCACCCAAATTTCTAATCTCTGTTTATATTCAAGTCATCTTTTTTCCTAGGGGGGAGGGAAGGTCACTTTGGTTTATATTTGAGTATATACAGTATATTTACTTGATTAAAGAAAAAAATTGCAGTATCTGATAGATCAAAAAAAGTACCCTCTTCTCTATTGGTTATATCAGTGGTCTCAAACACGTGGCCCAGGGGCCACATGCGGCCCGCCAGGTACTATTTTGAGGCCCTCGGTATGTTTATCATAATCACAAAAGTAAAATAAAGCAGGTTCTTGATCATATGTCTCTTTAGCTATAAATTACAATATTATTATTAAGACTTAGCCAAAAGGAAATATTTATAAACTATAAAGAGTTTTATGTCATGCAAAATTGTCATTTCTTTAATAAGACATTAACTATTTTTTTGAGGCCCTCCAAGTACCTAGAAACCCAAAATGTGGCCCTGCAAAGGGTTTGAGTTTGAGACCACTGATTTAGGTATAGCATTAGCTTGTCTTGACAAAGTTCCTGAATAGCAGGGTCTTTATTTCCCTTCGGAGGGTTTTGCAATCAGGCGTTGTTATCAGTATGTGGGCGAGATGGTGAGTTGCTAGTAGTTCGTCATACATCTTCTTGCGTCGTGTGCCTTTGAATGGGGGGGGTGAGTAAACGCTTCTATATTTCAAAAAATTTACGATCTGCCAATAGCTGCTATATGACATGTTTTATGTTTCAAAATATTAATTCTCACAATATTCCCATATATATGAAAAAGTGTATATCACTTATATACTAGAAAATGTGTGTGTAGGAAGAGGCCTCAGTAACGGAGCCCACGCACAGTCGTATTCACAGACTGAGATATTCGGCGTGGTTGTGCTGCTCCCTGACTCCAATCATTGACCTTCTTCCTATTTTTATGCGTGTATTCTATCCATAATTACTCAATAATAAATGTACTAAAAGTAGGTATTCTTATTAATATCATGTAAATAAATATCTTTTTTTAATCACTTTTCTGATGCTAATGTCTTTTTTTCTTTTTTACAATATATCTACACTCTTTCATCTAGTTTCATTCAATAGAGACTGAACTGACAAAAATTTCAGACAAATCTAGTTTAGCTGTCGTTAAACACTTTGGTAATGGAAAAAGTACTTAGCTTTAACAGTGCTTGTGTATCAGAAAGATACCAACGTGGCCAGCGTTTCGTGGAGCTCAACTTATGTCCACTGCTTCAGGGCCATTTTTACACGTACCAAGCCACTGCAAAAAGAATCCAAAATTAGTACAAGTTAGTCTACTTAAAAGTCTCATATTGTAGCAAGTTCTTACTTACTTTTGTGTAACAAACTAACAGCAGTTTCCTTGGAGCTGAAAATGGCGACAGCCTCTATTTCACAAGCTAGGCAACGTGATGACGTCAGACCGACTGACAGCTTGTATTGAAGTGTAACTAATTGCCGTATTAGTAACTCAAGAGCACACAAACTGAAGTTATAAATCAGAATAGTTAGTAAAAATGTTGCCATTCTATGTGTTTATTCAACCCATTGGGATATAAGGTATTCAAACGATTGATCCAGCGTTGTTCATGCTGGGCTAAAGATCTACGAAAATCTCCCCCTCTAGTATTTGGTCTAAGCACTTCTATAATGGTAGCCCGTAATGTTGAAAAATCATGATTTTTAGCTATACAGTGTCTAGTTAATGGGGCACCCAAATTGTGGTTCTTAATAGTACTTTTATGTTCAGTGAGACGGACACTAAATCTACGAGATGTTTGTCCTATATAGATTATATTGCACGGACATTTCAAAGCATATATAACACCTTGTGTTTTGCAATTTGAAGTATGTTTTAGGATATATTCTTTTTTATCTTTTGGATTCTGAAATCTGTTGGTACATTCCATTATTGCGCACATCGAACATTCCCCACACTTGTCATGACCCAGATGTTCCACAACCTCTGTTTTTTGATTCTGGGGGAGCTGTGAGGGGCATAATATTTCTTTCAACGATAGTGCGACGATAAGCAATCCTCAAAGAATAATCTTTAAACGTTCCGGCTATTTTTAACATCTCCCAATGTTTCCTGAGCGAGCGTGCAATTTGAAAACTGTTCTTAGAATATGTCAACACACATGTCATCTGCTTCTCGCTAGTTGTAAAGTCTGTCATTTGTTTGGGTCTTAATAAAAGTTCACGGTGGTTATAGTAAGCTCTTTTATAAGCTTTAGTGATAACATTCACAGGATAACCACATTGTAAAAACTTTTCCTTCAACCGGTTTGCCTGATACTTGAATTCAATATCTGATGTACAAATTCTTCTAATTCTCAGAAACTGAGAAAAAGGTAGACTTGTTTTAAGAGACCTAGGATGTGCACTAGAGAAATGAAGGGTTGCATTACAGTCTGTGGGCTTCGTATACACTTTTGTGCTAAATGAACCATCTATAATTCTAATATGCACATCCAAAAATGATATTTCAGTATCACTCCAGACATGTGTGAATTTCACTTTTGGATGACAAGTATTGATATAGTCTAGGAACATGCTCAATTCACCAGGACCTCCGTTCCAAATCATGAAGATATCGTCTATATAGCGAATCCACAACTTCATTTTATCATGAAAACAAGAGGGATATATCCATTTCTGTTCAAAAGTGTCCATAAAAAGATTAGCTACCGATGGAGCCATCGTAATGCCCATCGCAATGCCAGAACTCTGCTGAAATAACTGGTCTTCGAACATAAAAAAAAACTTGTTTGAAGAACTATTTTAGCTAGTTGATAAAGAAATTCAGTGGGAACCTTAGGATTGTTTCTCATATCTAATGTGTTCCCAATGATTTCTAGTGCTTCTTCTTGGGGGATGATGGTATACAAAGAACAAACATCAATGGTTACTATTATAGAATGTTCATCAGGTTTAATCTGATTAATTATTCTCAGAAATTCAGTTGTGTCTTGGATGTATGAAGCAGTTTTTTTCACTGCATCTTGAAGAAATTTGTCAATATAAATCGAGGAAGCTTCTAAAAGAGCACCTCTATTTGAAACGATCGGCCTACCCGGAGGAGTACTTAAAGATTTATGAATTTTTGGAAGCAGATAGAAAATAGGAATTTTTGGATGCAAAACATTGAGAAAACGAAATTCTTTTTTGGTTAAAAAACCTTTCTCTAGTCCAGTGGTTCCCAACCCTGTCCTGGAGGACCACCAGGCCAATCGGGTTTTCAGGCTAGCCCTAATGAATATGCATGGAGCAGATTTGCATGCCTTTCACTTCCATTCTATGCAAATCTCTCTCATGCATATTCATTAGGGCTAGCCTGAAAACCCAATTGGCCTGGTGTTCCTCCAGGACAGGGTTGGGAACCACTGCTCTAGGGCATTTTTAGTAAGTTTATTAATTTTAAGTTGTATTTCTTCCGTAGGGTCTGAAGGTAAAACTATATAGTCTTCACTAAAGAGCTGTTTGTGAGCTTCTTTCAAATAGTCCTCTTTATTCATCAGGACTATTTTTCCACCTTTATCAGCTCTTCTGATGATAAGCTCTTCATCAGCCATGAGTGTTTTAATGGCCATATTCTCATTCCTGCTGATATTATGAGCACGTCTGTGCTGACCTTTAATATTAATTTGGGCAATATCAGCTTTCATAAGTTTGTGAAATGTTTCTATTACTGGATCAACCGGGCCCGGGGGAATCCAACTTGATTTGGGAGTCACTACAGATTCTGGCTTCTCTTGGATTTCAGAATCCAAAAGATAAAAAAGAATATATCCTAAAACATACTTCAAATTGCAAAACACAAGGTGTTATATATGCTTTGAAATGTCCGTGCAATCTAATCTATATAGGACAAACATCTCATAGATTTAGTGTCCGTCTCACTGAACATAAAAGTACTATTAAGAACCACAATTTGGGTGCCCCATTAACTAGACACTGTATAGCTAAAAATCATGATTTTTCAACATTACGGGCTACCATTATAGAAGTGCTTAGACCAAATACTAGAGGGGGAGATTTTCGTAGATCTTTAGCCCAGCATGAACAACGCTGGATCAATCGTTTGAATACCTTATATCCCAATGGGTTGAATAAACACATAGAATGGCAACATTTTTACTAACTATTCTGATTTATAACTTCAGTTTGTGTGCTCTTGAGTTACTAATATGGCAATTAGTTACACTTCAGTACAAGCTGTCAGTCGGTCTAACGTCATCACGTTGCCTAGCTTGTGAAATAGAGGCTGTCGCCATTTTCAGCCCCACGGAGACTGCTGTTAGTTTGTTACACAAAAGTAAGTAAGAACTTGCTACAATATGAGACTTTTAAGTAGACTAACTTGTACTAATTTTGGATTCTTTTTGCAGTGGCTTGGTACGTGTAAAAATGGCCCTGAAGCAGTGGACATAAGTTGAGCTCCACGAAACGCTGGCCACGTTGGTATCTTTCTGATACACAAGCACTGTTAAAGTTAAGTACTTTTTCCATTACCAAAGTGTTTAACGACAGCTAAACTAGATTTGTCTGAAATTTTTGTCAGTTCAGTCTCTATTGAAAGAAACTAGATGAAAGAGTGTAGATATATTGTAAAAAAGAAAAAAAGACATTAGCATCAGAAAAGTGATAAAAAAAGATATTTATTTACATGATATTAATAAGAATACCTACTTTTAGTACATTTATTATTGAGTAATTATGGATAGAATACACGCATAAAAATAGGAAGAAGGCCAATGATTGGAGTCAGGGAGCAGCACAACCACGCCGAATATCTCAGTCTGTGAATACGACTGTGCTTGGGCTCCGTTACTGAGGCCTCTTCCTACACACACATTTTCTAGTATATAAGTGATATACACTTTTTCATATATATGGGAATATTGTGAGAATTAATATTTTGTGATATTTTTCCCATTAGGGGACTATACCTTAGTGCAGTGATTCCCAACCCTGTCCTGGAGGAACACCAGGCCGATCGGGTTTTCAGGCTAGCCCTAATGAATATGCATGAGAGAGATTTGCATATGATGGAAGTGATAGGCATGCAAATTTGCTTCATGCATATTCATTAGGGCTAGCCTGAAAACCCAATTGGCCTGGTGTTCCTCCAGGACAGGGTTGGGAACCACTGCCTTAGTGTAGTAAGTATGTTTTATGTTTGTCAGTGGTGCTCACTGATTCTTTAAATGTTGACTAGTTGTGGCTAAAGTAGACTCAGATATTCGGTGTCAGGTCCTATCCCTTGTCTGGTGGAACCCAAAAGCCATCCAGGTACTGCTGCAATGCTGAGTGCACCAAGATTTGCGGGGAAGAATCACACAGTTCCTCTTTCTTCTGACGCATAAAAAAAAAAAAATTAACACCGTAGTTGAATATGCTTCTTTGAATGTTTTGATAAAGAGAGCGGTGACATATTACACTGTTAACCCTTAATAGGCTGTTAGTTCCTTATCAACGGTTGTCTGTGCCAGCCTATTATAATCAACATCCATTAGTCCATTTTGCTTTCATATAAGGAAGTATGTTATAAAAAAGAAAAATAATAATTAAATAATCCTGAAATCTCTCTCAACACATCACCCCTACTGATATCCTTGTTTTCTGCTATGCTATGATCCCCAAGGGACATTAGATAGATTGTGAGCCCATCAGGACAGACAGGGAAAATGCAGACAAATATAATCTGTCCTGAGTCCCCTTAGGAAATTGGTATGGAAAATGAGACAGCTTGGACTACTAAAGCTGTTTTAAAACATTATTTTATTATCTTTAGTTTACTTGTCACTGTAGCACAGGGATCTCAAAGTCCCTCCTCGGGGGCCGCAATCCAGTCGGGGTTTCAGGATTTCCCCCAATGAATATACATTGAAAGCAGTGCATGCACATAGATTTCATGCATATTCACTGGGGAAATCCTGAAAACCCGACTGGATTGCAGCCCTCAAGGAGGGACTTTGAGACCCCTGTAGTGTAGCAGTAACCTGCTTAGGTTTTAAAAAGCAAATTACCAAGCCAGTATATTAGAACATAGCTATTTAAACTACAGCATGCAAGATTACCTTTTGTGTTCTCCCCTTGCATTTATTTTCAATAATATACCTATTCTGCTACTGATGTTACTTAATGTATTCACTGCTGAAAACAAACTAGATAACATAGTTACAAATATTTCTTCCTTATTAGTTAAGGATTGCTCCAAAAACAAAGCTGTTTGCTAAATGTAACTCTAATTTCAAAACTTTAGGTGTTTATTTCCAGTTATATAGCTATATCACTATTAACAATTTACCTGCACAGTTATGGACTGAAGCTGACTACTACAAGTCCTATTTGATATTTGTTGAAGACTTCCATTTACAATGGATTCAGAGGAAGGATAGATTTAAAGTTTAAAAATTTCCCTACCTACCGAAGAAGAGAATGAGTGTCTGAAAACCTGAACCTGCCACACTATGATTAATTGACTATTGCCACAAGCTTACAACGGCAGAGTGAACTTTATGACCCTAAACTTCCATAACTTATTTTGTTTTCTTGCAATTATGGACTTGCTGTTGAGTTACATTTTTAATTTTTACAGACTCATGCTGTGCTGGATTATGTGCATTACCAAGTGTGTGCAATGACAAAATAGTGATAGGCCCAGTGAAAATTTATGTGCTTTACTGAATGTAATGTGTAGAAAAGCCAGTGTGTATTTTTCATCCTGTTTTGAATCCTGTCCCTTAACTGTTTCCCACTTCCAGAAAACTTTCCAAGCCCTTCTTGCTGCTCGGATGAAGTAAAAGTGCAATGAAGAAGGAATAAAGATAACATCAGCAGATGAAATATTGGGACCATGATTCCTGCTGTGTAGGATATGGCCTCATGACTTCAACCCAACCACATTTTTGATCCAGTGGTCGAGAGTTTTGGATGGAAAATGCAATGCGGAACATGAGAGCATGACAGAATTTACTGTGGTCACCCAGACTAGAGGTCTGCACGGGAACGGGGATCGCGGGGATCCCGGGGATCCCGCGGGTCCCGCGGGGATCCCGCGGGTTCCCCCCCTGGCCCACGGGACTCCCACGGGGACGCCCCCTGGCCCACGGGACTCCCACGGGGATGCCCCCCTGACCCACGGGACTCCCACGGGGACGCCCCCTTGCCCACGGGACTCCCACGGGGATGAAAACAACCTACCTAAATTCTGGCGATGCAAGCATGCAGCTTACAAGTCTGGCGTCGCGTCGGGAAATAGCCATGTTGAGCAGTGAGCTCAGCACGTACACAGATGAAAGCCTTGCTTGCTGATTGGTCCGGCGGCCCCGCCCCACCGTGCCGCCGGACCAATCAGCAAGCAAGGCTTTCATCTGTGTACGTGCTGAGCTCACTGCTCAGCATGGCTATTTCCCGACGCGGGCATTAGGCTGTTTTTTGTCATTTCGGGTGGGGGATGGCAGCGGCAGCAGCAGCCTGAAAAAGAAATCATCCTGGCCGGGTTCGGTGTCATGCTCCGGAGCTTCTACAGCCTTCCTATCTCCCTCTCCCTTCTACCTGCGGCTCTCTTCGGCAACTCAGCAGCAACGATCGACACAAGCTTCTGGCGTCGGGGCCTACCCTCTGCGAGTCCCGCTTGTTTCAACTTCCTTTTTCCACAAAGGTGGGACTCGTAGAGGGAAGGCCTCGATGTCGGCAGCTTGTCTTGATCACCGCTGCTGACGAGTTGCTTAAGAGAGCCGCGGAGCAGGGGGGTGTTGCCAGGTGCAGGTAGAAGGGAGAGGGCCAGATGCAGGACTCGTGGGTGAGGGAGGAGAAGAGAGAGGGGAGAGAAACAAAAGGAAATATTTCATACTGGGCTGGGCCGGAGTGGAGAGAGGGTGGAAAGATTCTGGCTACAGGGTGCAGTAACAAAGGAAAAGGGGGGAAAGCTGAAAATGGAGATAGTGACACAAAGAAGAGAAAGGGTAAGCAGGACCTTCTGAATAAGGATAGAGATACAGAGGGGACATGAAGAGGAGGTGAAATAGAGACATAGAAGTAATGCTGAAAAAGTGTGTGTGGGGGGGGAGATAAAGACATTGAAAGGGCAAATGGTGAATATGGGGTAAAGACAAGGACAGAGACAAATGAAGATTCTGAAAAAGTGGTGAGATAGGGATATAGGTGAGATGGACACAAAGAAGGGTGATGCTGGAAAATAGGTGGAATGGTAATTCTGACAGACACAGAAGGGAAATGCTGGATCAAGGAGAGATGGGGCTCAGGCTGGATGGAATGAGGAGAAATGCCTTGTTGGCCCGGAACTTCCTCTCCTACGTCAGAATTGACGTCAGGGAGCGGAATGCTGGTCAGCGCGACGCTTCTGCAGGGAAAGCTTGGGACAGCGGTGGCTTGGGGACTATTCCCCGATGGCGGTGGCAGCAAACCGAGTGGCTTGGGGGAGGGCACGGAGAAAGAAAGAAAGGGGGCAGACAGAGAGACAGAAAGAAGGGGGAACAGGGAGACAGAAAGAAAAAGTTGGGGGAGAGAATGAGGTCTGGAGGAGAGGAAACATACAGGAGGCTGAAAGAAAGGAAGAAAGATTGGATGCACAGTCAGAAGAAGAAAGTGCAACCAGAGACTCATGAAATCACCAAACAGCAAAGATAGGAAAAATGATTTTATTTTCAATTTAGTGATCAAAATGTGTCTGTTTTGAGAATTTATATCTGCTGTCTATATTTTGCACTATGGCTCCCTTTTACTAAACCGCAATATTGTTTTTTAGCGCAGGGAGCCTATGAGCATTGAGAGCAGCGCGAGGCATTCAGCGTAACTCCCTGTGCTAAAACCTACTATTGTGGTTTAGTAAAAAGGGAGGGGGTGTATTTGTCTATTTTTGTATTTTGTTACCGAGGTGACATTGCATAGAGTCATCTGCCTTGGGAAATGTATATGGCAGATATCTTTGTTTTGTGTTCAAAAGAAAAGGAAATGCATTTCTGGTTTTATTTCTACAGTGTTGAAGTACTTGTTGGCCCTTGCTGTGACTGGTGGGGATCCCCAAGCACCGCCAGCAGAGGACCTCCTCTAGAGATGGTCAGAACTCCCCTCCACCAAGCGCAGCAGTCGCTGGCAGCATCCATGAGCCACTGAGGTGCCAGCATCTGTGACTCAGGGACGCTACTGCTGCCTGCCAAGCTTGGCAAAAGGGACCCCAGGCCAACTGCAAAGGAAGTCCTCAGCTGACAGTTTGTGGGTTCTCATCAGCTGAGTATTTATATTTTATATTTACATTAGAGGTTCTGGTAGAAACCCATTTACAAAGTATGTATTCTTCCCAATTAATATTTCCAAATTAATAGTCTCTTTGCTTATTTGTAAATGGGTCTCTACCAGAGCCTTTAATTCAGTAGCATAATTAAATAAAATAACTATTTCTGAAGTTTATAGGGAAGGATGGTGACGGAGGGGATTCCTCGCGGGGACGGGTGGGGACGGAGGGGATTCCTCGCGGGGACGGGTGGGGACGGAGGGGATTCCTCGCGGGGACGGGTGGGGACGGAGGGATTCCTCACGGGGACGGGTGGGGACGGAGGGATTCCTCACGGGGACGGGTGGGGATGGGTGGGATTTTGGCGGGGACGGGTGGGGACGGGTGGGATTTCTGTCCCCGCGCAACTCTCTAACCCAGACTTCAACCTGTGAGCATGACCTGAAATATTTGGAGTTATCCAAGTCTGCACTGATCCCAGCTTTCTTGGGAGGGCATAGCTTGAAGTAAAGAGTTTTGTTAACTTATCTCCTTAGGTACAGTAAGCTCATGACAGGATGAAGGCATAAAATATTCTCAGTTTACAACATTATAAGAACAAGGTTCACGTGGATAGGCTGTTTTGATTAAATAACTATTTCACCTATACAAATGTAATTAGATGTTGTATCCATTTTTCCCATGCAATTTACAATGGCAGAATTGAGCCCTTGCCTATTCATGATATTTTGCTTTGTTACCATATGGTATAATTTTGATCTAAATGATTTTATGTTTAGGATGTGATGTCATTACCAGACTAGGACAATGATAGGTAGGGTTAGGATAGCATGCTTCTTTCTGGGTTGCTTGATTAGGTCTCTGGGCTATGTACTCTCTTCTTTTTTCTTGGCGACCCTACGACACTCCTGTTCATCAAGTAGTGCTCAAACCCCGGATCCTTGCCTGCACCCCGCCTGCTCCAACCACCCATGGGTGATGCCCCTTCTCGGGTATCAGGGGCATCAAGATGACTCCCTAGGGGGCCCCCTCACTACACGACGAGAGGACATAAAAACATGCCAAGCTGAGAAAAGTTGGTTTCTGTGTAACTTCATCTTTAACAAGCCATGTCACAAACATGAGATGCTGCCTGTAGGCAGTCAGCCGGAGCTGGTGCCTCTCCTCCTCCCCAGCGTCTCAGAGCACACTTTAAATCTCAGGCAGCACAGTTTGTGAAACACTGGTCTAGAACCTTTACTTTTGAATGAGCCCTCTCTATACCCGTCTTAATATTGCACAGCTATCGGGCGTGACCTCTATGGTGATGAGGTTGGTGGTTCAAATTTTTTGAACTAGTAGTGGCAATGCCACCATGGACCAATTCAATCAACTATTTTACTCATAAAAAATGCAAAACAGTTTATAACCTAAATAGCTGACCATATTTTGATGTTAATGTATGCTATTACTATGGAAACTTCAATGACCTTTTAATCTTTATTTTCAGGCACTGTTTGGCTTGCTTTGAAAAACAAAAACAACTTTTTCAGGGGGTCTGAAACATGCTCTAATATAGTTTGAAAATGTTTCCAGAATATTCTTTTTTGTAAAAGCTGTCAAAAAATATCCAATTTTTGACATTTTTGAAAAAACACAAACTTTAAATTGAAATTATAAAGTAATGAGATTAGCTTATAAACTGAAATCATATATTTGAGTATAAAGTCATGTCACAAAATAACAAACAGAAGGCTAAACTTTGAAATTTTTTAGCATGATTAAGGTGACCATTTATTTTTTTATTTATAAATGTATTCATTTATTATATCGTATAACAAATACAGAAAATACAAAAATTCAAACATAGGGCTCCTTTTATCAAGGCACGCTATGGGGGTTAGTGCATCGGACATTTCATCATGCGCTAACCCCCGTGGCAGCCTAAAAGCCTAATGCCTCGTCAATGAAGACGTTAGGTACTAGCGCGACAGGCGGTTTAACCTGTGGTATTCTGTGCGTTAAACCGTTACCACGCCTTTCTAAAAGGACGCAAAAGTAATTAGAAATCATTTTCAATTTTCCAGTCCACATTATTGGGACTGATTTTTCACTTGTAGGAGGTCACATAATAAAATAGGACCATTTCTTTTTTTTCATCAAAACGGGACATCTATTAATATTCAGTCCTGCCCCCAATCCCGCCCCCAATTTCTTCCATTCATTTTCATGTACACATAGAGGGGCATAATCAAAAAAACTGTCTAAATTCCCTTTTGCCCTAAGTCCTTAAACGTTCAAAGCAGAAGCAGGGAAAATGTCCATAATCAAAACAAACGTCCAAAAGGAGTTTTGTTTTGATTATGGCCTGCCTCTACTAAACACCCAGATCACCACTACATCTACAAGTACACCCCTACGATGTCTACACTTTTTGCCCATAATGAACCAAAAAAACGCCTAAGCCCCAAGCGTCCAACACAAGGGCTTTTAGGCGAAGGAGGGCTTGGGGGTGGGGGGGTCGTGGGGTCGGCCGGGGGGGGGGGGGTGTTGCGGGTCGACGGGGGTGGGGCCGATCATGGGTTTTGGGGGGGAGGTCGTTGGGGGGAGGGGGGTTGTGTCGAGGGCAGGAGGGCCTGGTATCTCTCCTGCCCGTATTGTAGTGGAGGGTGGGGGGGTCGTCGGGACCAGGAGGGCTTGGGCTCCCTCCTGGCCCAATCCAGTCGGGGGGGGGGTCACTGGGGCCAGGAGAGCTTGGGCTCTCTCCTGGCCCGTTCGTGGCAGAGGGGGGTCGCCGTGGCCAGGAGGCTTGGGCTCTCTCCTGGCCCGTTCGTGTCGGAGGGGGAGGGTTGCCGGGGCCAGGAGGGCTTGGGCTCTCTCCTGGCCCGTTCGTGTAGGAGGGGGGTCACCGGGGCCAGGAGGGCTTGGACTCTCTCCTGGCCCGTTCGTGTCGGGGGGGGGGGGGGGTCGCTGGGGCCAGGAGGGCTTGGGCTCCCTCCTGGCCTGCTCGTACTCGGCGGGGGGGGGGGGGCACAATCCCTGGGGCAAAAGGGCTTGAGCTCCCTCTTGCACCGATGTCATCGGGGGGGGGAGGGGTCGCGGTTTGATGGGGCAAGAGGGCTTGGGTTCCCTCTTGCCCTGATGTTGTGTGTATGTGTGTGGGGGGATGATGTATCGCGGCAGGAGAGATACCTCATCTCCCCTACTGCGATGCCATCACTTCTCTACTCGAACTGCCGCGACCCGCGACAGGAGAGATAGGGCATCTCTCCTGCCACGGGTCATGGCAGTTTAGGTAGAGGAGTGATGGCATCACGGTAGGGGAGATGAGGCATCTCTCCTGCTGCGATGCTTGCAGTGGAGGGGTAGGCAGGTTGCTGGGGCCGCTGAGCTGATCGAAGCAGCCACAATCGGCTCAGTGGCCCCTTTTTCGGCACTTAGACCTGGTTTGACTTTGTCTAAGTCAAAAAGGTATAAGTGCCTATGGTTTTGGGTATACCTGTTGTACGCCTAGGTGTAGGTTGGCCCACCTCCCGCCCTTTCCCCTCCTATAAACACACCTCTTTTCTCTCTGTGCGTTTAGTGGCAGGAGAAAGGCCTAAGCTGTTTTTAGATACGTCTAAAAACCAGCTTTGGTTATGGGTACTTGGACGATCAGGCTTTTTGATCATCCAAGTTGCCATTTAAGACACTTTTTAGATGTTTATTTTTTATTATGAACCCCATAATATCTTATTAATTCATAATGGTAACCATAAAATTAAAAAAAAAAAAACCACACAGCACACTATAAGCAGAGAAAATGTTAATTATCATTTTTATTTGGGGGGGTTTCAAAAATGTCAAGGCAGATGACTTTAAAATATGTAATGTTATCTCAGTAACTATAGAAAAATAGACAAATATAGTGCAAAATATAGACAGCAGTTATAAATTCTCAAAACTGACACATTTTGATCACTAAATTGAAAATAAAATCATTTTTCCTACCTTTGCTGTCTGGTAATTTCATGAGTCTCTAGTTGTGTTTCCTTCTGACTGTGCATCCTTTCTTTCATTTCTTTCTTTCTGTACTCAGGCCCAACAATAATCCCTTTCTATTCCCTCCTTCCTTCCTATTTCCTTAGTGCCCCCAGTGCCTCCTTCCTATGCCCTTAGTGCTCCTTTCCATGTCCTTAGTGCCCCTCCCCATGTCCTTAGTGCCCTTAGTGCCCCCAGTGCTCCTTCCTATGCCCTTAGTGCTCCTTTCCATGTCCTTAGTGCCCCTCCCCATGTCCTTAGTGCCCTTAGTGCCCCCAGTGCTCCTTCCTATGCCCTTAGTGCTCCTTTCCATGTCCTTAGTGCCCCTTCTCATGTCCTTAGTGCTACTTCCCTTGTCCTTAGTGCCCTCAGTTTTCAGGGACAGCAGCCGTCTAGGACAGCAGCAGTCAATGCAGAATAGCCCCACTTAGTCAAGGAGCCCTTAAGCAGTATTAATGCTATCTCTATGGGTACTAGAGCAACGAGGGCTGATGTGTGATGGTTTTTCTGCACCCCCTGATAACTTGGTTCCTATGATCAGCACGTCCTTGTGTTTTATAGGCAGAACCTGTTGGGTTAAGCAGTGTGGCCTGCAGTTTCTGAGTGGAGCCCACGCCTTTCCTCTCCACCTTTGCGCCCCACTCCCCCAGCCCCAATATGAAAAAAATAATAACAGCTGACAGGGCTCCCCAGGCCCAATCAACTAACAACTTCCACCTTACAAACCCCCGGGCTTCTAAACAATGTGGAAATCAGTTGGATTTCCAGTGTCAGCTGCTTCCTATGTCCCCCTCACTGCCTTCCAGTCTTTGTCCCACACCTCCCCCGAAGCCTACCTACCTCCCTGCCTCCCTCCAGCGCCGATTCAAATCCCGGTTTGCCGCAGCCGCTGCTTCTTGCGTCCAGAAGCCTTCTTCCCGACGTCAATTCTGACATCGGAGAGGAAGTTCTAGGCCAGCCAATCGCTGCCTGGCTGGCCCGGAACTTCCTCTCCAACGTCAGAATTGACGTCGGGAAGAAGGCTTCTGGGCCACAAGAAGCAGTGGCTGCGGTTGACCGGGGTTTGAGTGCACTGTAGGGAGGGAAGGAGGTAAGCAGGATTTAGCGCGGTAGGGAGGGGAAGCAATCGACGGTCCGTTGTCCCCTCGCACAGCTTCGGGACGCTGTCCCTGAAAACGGGACATTTCGGCTAATTTTAGAACTCAATGATATCAGCACAGGGATCTGAGAGCTCAGCTGCATAACAGATGACACATATTGGAGGCAATTGTGTTTGAAAAGTCCGTTTGGAAGCAAATTTGACACCTTCAGTATGGTCCATTTTTTTTAGCACACTTTGAGGCTTTTTACATATGTTAGTTTCAAAAAATGAAAATCCACATTAGCTCCATTGAATAGATCGTAAAATGTTGTATAAGATTGCCAAGTTTAATTTGTTTAGCGTCAATGGCCAAGGAAATATTTTGACTCAAATTTGCCAAAATTGTGTGGCATGGTATCAAACAAAGAGCAATATCTCCAAAAGTATTCCACTGGCGGATCTTAAACTTTACCAGTTAGTTTGGGTTATGTAAGACTCAGCATGCAGTTTCATCAAAATCCATGTTTGTAAAGTGGGATACTTTCTAAAATTAGACCACTTAACACAAAATGACTCTTAACTTTGGGGCCATGAGAACCTTTATTAGGCCCTGGCGCCAGATCACAGGACCCCAAGAGGGTAAAATTGTCTGTTCCAATTGTCACTAGGCAGCATTAATAAGGTGGTCAGAGGCTGAACCTGAGATTCCTGCCTCCCCAGCATGAGCGTCGCAAAAGTGCTCTTTAGGTGCCCAACTGGCACAAACTTTGCATGAATTCATGTCATTGAAGCATAAGGACTCCAACCCTGGTGGTTAAAATTAAAAATGAGGCTTTCTGAAGAAATTTGAGTGCTTAGTAATTTAAATCAGGAAAAATTCAAGATGGCTGCCACAAGGATTTCCCACTGAATAAACAGTGATTTTAGGATTTCTGGGGGAAGGAAACAAGGCTACAACAAAATATAACCTCAAAAAACACAATTTTAGATACCTCTGCCACCAGGAAAGCTGCCTCTTCAACTGCCAGTTGGGCAACAGCCAGACTAAGTCTCAACCCCCAGGACCAGAATCCAAATTGCCACAAAGAGGGGTGAGGAAAGTGCAGCTGAGTATCATGTGTGCACAGAAGAAATCTAATTGGTGCCCATACAGCCTGTGCTAGGACTCCTGATCAAGTCAAGGATTGAGCAAACAGTAGGGGAAACCTCTGAGCTCCATAGTTTAAGCAGGCTGAATGATCAAGTCTCCCACAGGATCCACCTGTTCAGCTCCAGTGACTACCTAGCTCAGGGGTAGGCAATTCCGGTCCTCGAGAGCCAGAACCAGGTCAGGTTTTCAGGATATCCACAATGAATATGTATGAGATGGATTTGCATGCACTGCCTCCTTGAGATGCAAATCTATCTCATGCATATTTATTGTGGATATCCTGAAAACCTGACCTAGCTCCGGCTCTCGAGGACCAGAATTGCCTACCCCTGCCCTAGCCTGTTCCTCTCTTGAAGGCTAGGCAGTCATTGGAGCTGAACAGGAACACAAAATCCCATGGAAAACAAAAAATAAGGCCGAGCAGATTAAAGTTGCTCCAGCAGGCTCCCTTGAAGAATAACTGACTGGCAGCAGAGAGTAGGAAGGAAGAGGTACTGAAAACAGTGATCAATAAATCCTTGCAATGGACCCACAGGAGCTGATGCAAGGCCCTTGGTTCAGCAAACCATCCCTACTGCACTAGAAACCCCCACTTTCTAAATGAGGGGGAGGGGGGTGAATACACAAAAAGGCAGCAACTGTAGCAAATCTAGCTGTTCAGATAGACCCCCTAAATATGCCGTCTTTTTAAAGTTGCGACTGCTAACTTGTGCAGCAATCCTAAATACGTAGATGCGTCAAGATTGCAGCTCTATGTATGAATTTAGGCCTCACCAGAAGAATGCCGAAAGTTATTTAAACAAGCTTTCACCAATTTATATGCTTAATATCAAAATCCCTTACTTTCTGCATATTCTGAGAAGAAAAAAAAAACCCCTTAATAGCACTGAATTTTTAATGAAAGCCCGACTTCCTTCCCAACCCCACTCAGCTCAAACCACCACAACTACTGTAGTCTTTCCCTCTGCCAAATAAGCGCAAGCATGAACAATTCCCCTTCCTTTCCTCTCTTATCACCACCCCTTCCACTCTCTATCCTCCACATACAACTTGCTCCTAGGAGACATCAATCTCCACCTCGAAGACCACACATCCAAACAAGCAAACGAAATACTCTCATACCTCGACGCCTTATCCTACCAGATCCTCAATCCGGAACCCACGCATGAAAAAGGCCACCAACTGGATATAGCAGCATTCACGCCTCATAACCTCCACACACCAAATATTCACATCACCAATGGTACCTGGCATCCCTCTCTTTGGTCAGACCACCACAAATACACCTTCACAATCAACTGGCCTCAAAATAACATAAAACCTATGCCCCAAAAAACAACCTTCAAGTCTAGACAGAAAATTGAACCAGCCACATTCTGGGAAAAAGTGGACCCTGCAATCGACTCCACTGACCCGACAGACTTCATAAAACACTGGCGCACCCTAAGTGAAGCAACCTTGAACGAGCTAGCCCCAGAAAAAACCAAACACAGAACCTGCAGACCCTCAGACAAGTGGTTCGACTCCGAACTCCACCTACTAAAAAGGCATTGCAGGCAACTTGAAAGATCTTGGAGAAAAAAGAGAAATGACCAAACCAAATCCGCTTGGAGAACCCAAATCAAACTATATAACATCAAACTTAAGGAAAAGCGCAAAACATACTACACTAAACTAATTGGCACAAACAACCCCGACACAAAAACACTCTTCAACTTAGTAAAAAAACTTACGGACACAAACCCATTCCTTGCCACTCAAGGCAATAAAACACCAACAGCTCACCAATTAGCAGACCATTTCAAACTCAAGATCATCAAAATCAGAACAACCTTCAACAACTTAACTACCACACTCGACGAGTTAATAACAACCCCCACAATGGAAGAAGCCGTAACTGCAGACAGAACATGGACCACCTTCCCAACTCTACAATGGCCTGATTTGAACCGACTATATAAAAAATACAGCCACACCTCATGCGACTTGAACTACTGCCCATCGTATCTACTCACAAATGCCTCCCACAAATTCAAAACCAGCCTCACGCAGTGGATACAAAGCACTCTCATAGAAGGCCAATTTCCAAAAGATCTTGGAGAGATCATAATCACACCCTTACTGAAAGACCAAAAAGGTCCAGTAGACACACCTACCAACTATAGACCTATCGCTTCGATCCCATTATATGTCAAGCTGATTGAAGGACTTGTGGCTCAATACCTCACCAACTACCTAGCTGACCACAATATACTTCACCCATCCCAATCAGGATTTAGATCTTACCACAGCACGGAAACACTACTAGCAACACTACTGGACATAGCCCGACAACACCTCAGTAAAGGACACAGGATCCTAATTATCCAACTAGATCTTTCCGCCGCCTTCGATCTAGTTGATCATACCATACTTCTCCAGATACTTGATGCAATAGGAATCTCAGGGGCGGTTTACAACTGGTTCCAAGGATTCCTTAAAACAAGAACGTACAGAGTTAAGATAAACGATATGAAATCTAACCCATGGTCAAATCCATGCGGAGTCCCGCAGGGATCTCCACTTTCACCCATTCTATTCAATCTCTACATCTCCTCCCTTGGTACCACTCTTGACAACCTAAATGTAACATCATTCAGCTACGCAGACGACATAACTATTCTCCTCCCCTTCGAAACCCAAGACCACACCTCAACAGGACACCTGGAAACAATACTGAACGAAGTAGAAAAATGGATGACAAACCACAAATTAAAACTAAACTCGGACAAAACCAAATTCTTAATGCTCGAAACGGACAAAAACCCATCCATAACAGACCTGGAAGTTAAAGCAATCAAATACCCAATCCAATCCTCCCTCAAAATCCTGGGAGTGCTGATAGACAGATGCTGCACTATGCAGACTCAAATCAACAAAACTACCCAAAAGGCATTCTTCACAATGCGCAACCTAAGAAAAATAAGGAAATACTTTGACAAAGAACACTACAGGATCATTGTACAATCCCTGGTACTAGGTCTTGTGGACTACTGCAATATCCTATATCTACCATGCCCTACAAACATGATCAAAAAACTACAGACCGTTCAGAACACAGCTCTCAGACTAATCTACTCCCTCGGAAAATATGACCACATCACCAACGCCTACCTAGACTCTCATTGGCTACCAATTAAAGCCAGAATTCAATTCAAACTGTACTGTCTAATCTTCAAAGTTTTCAACGGTACTGCACCTGCCTATCTAAACGATCGCCTAAAACGTAACCTTCCACCCAGAATAAGAAGAACACTGACACCATTCTCATACCCACCACTCAATGGCACTCATCGTAAAAAGCTCTATGATAACCTCATAGCAACGCATGCAGCAAAACTCGAACCCTCCATCACTAGATTGTTAACCTCAACATCTGACTTCAAAGCATTCCGTAAAGAAATCAAAACGCTGCTCTTCAAAAAGTATTTACAATCTACCTAATCTCCTCCCCTCTTCCACCAACCAGGTTTGATCACTCCCTGGCACCATACCATCAACCGACAAAAAATACATATATAAAAAAAAAAATAAAAATAAATAAATAAATAAAAATAATAAAAAAATAAAAATACCAGGAACCTAATTCACCCTACCGAAACCGATTGCCTACCAACGTATGGAAACAGAATATTTGATATGTATAGTAATGTAACCTGATTTATCTTCCATTGTTATTATGTCTACACACTCTCTCTGTCATTAGTCTACACTCTCAATCTGTATTCTCCAATGTCATGTACCCTCCTGGAAATGTCCAGCTCTCTTCTTATGTAATCCGCTTTGAACCGCAAGGCACAAGCGGAATAAAATCACTAATGTAATGTAATGTAATGTAATAGATGATACAAAAGTGCCTCTCCTATACAAAGTCACGTAAACTAAACATCAGGAACTCAAAACAACTCTCCCACTAGTTTACCCCCAGCCTCCACCACTGAACAACACGCACACATACACATTAGAGTGATTACTCTCACATCACATGCCTTTCCACATTGCTGCCTATTCGGGTTTTTGTCCAATCACAAGGATGATAGGCGGTTCTTTGATCAAACTCCCTACTTCTGCAGGAAAAGACATGTTGTGATGTCAGAGTGTGGGTGGTGGCATTGGAAAGCATAAGGCTGGGTCTTTTGTAAAACTCATATTAGCAAAGTGGAAAGACTAGGAAGAGGGCAGGAATGGAACAGTGGAGCTTAGTTTTGCTTGTCACCTGTTGCCTTCTGTACCTGCAAAAGCTCCCATTGGTCTTCTTTTTTACCCCTCCCCCCCAGCCTAGAAAGAGAAAGGGGAAGCATGAAAGAGTACAGAACATGGGCCCTTTTTGCTTTTTATTTTTGTAGCTTGAAAACAGGGTTTTAAGAGTTGCATTCTAAGGACAATGCACGTAATGCCAGCCAAGAGTTTTGCAGCATTGTTTGCTGACTCTGGGAGCCTGTGAACAAGGCTGGTTCAACCATTAGGCAAGACTAAGCGGCCTCCTAGGGCAGCACACAGAAGCTGTAATCGAAGCAACATAATAGTTACTGGTAGTCACAATAAAGAACCATCAATGTGTATTTTTACTTGCAGGAAGACTGGGCAGTTTTTGTGTGTGTGTGTTACATTGTACAGTACTGTATATAGCCTGCCTATTCAGGTAGGATTCATAACACTTCACACTAATTGATACCCATTTCTCTGGCACATTCTGTCTCTACTGTGGCAACCAATCAATGTTGGGTTGTTTTACAGAACATAAGAATTGCCACTGCTGGGTCAGACCAGTGGTCCATCGTGCCCAACAGTCTACTCATGCGGTGGCCCCCAGGTCAAAGACCAGTGCTCTAAATGAGTCCAGCCTCACCTGCATATGTTCCAGTTTAGCAGGAACTTGTCTAACTTTGTCTTTAATCCCTGAAAGGTGTTTTCCCCTATAACAGACTCCGGAAGAGCGTTCCAGTTTTCTACCACTCTCTGAGTAAAGAAGAACTTCCTTACGTTTTTCCAGAATCTATCCCCTTTGAACTTTAGAAAGTGCTCTCTTGTTCTCCCTTCCTTGGATAGGGTGAACAATCTGTCTTTATCTGCTAAGTCTATTCCCTTCAGTATTTTGAATGTTTCAATCATGTCCCCGCTCAGTCTCCTCCAGCCCCTTAACCATTTTAGTCGTTCTTCTCTGGTACCATGTCTTTCTTCATGTACGGCAACCAGTGCTGGATGCAGTACTCCAGGTGAGGGTGCACCATGGCCCGGTACAGCTGCTGTACCTTCTACGATCTGTTCGTAATCCCCTTCTTAATCATTCCTAGCATTCTGTTTGCCTTTGCTGTGTATATCCTCTTCAGTAAATACAGATGCAAAAAAATGTGTTCAGTTTGTCGGTGATTGCTTTGTCCTACTTTAACACTCCCTTTATTCCATGGTCATCCAACGGTACCACCGCTTCCTTCGCGGGTCATTTCCCGTTAATATATCGAAAGAACAGCTTGAAGTTTTTCGCCTCCTTGGCTATTTTTTCCTCGTAGTCTCTTTTGGCCCCTTTTATCGCCTTATGGAACCTGCGTTGATGGTGTTTGTGCTTATTCCAATTTTCGTCCGTTCTTGACCTTTTCCATTCCTTAAACGAAGTTTTCTTGTCTCTGATCGCTTCCTTCAGCTTTACAGTGAGCGACACCGGTTCCTTGTTCTTTTTCCTCTTGGATCCCTTGTTGATACGCAGTATATAGATTTTGCGCCTTGGTGACTGTGTCCTTAAAAAGGGACCAAGCTTGCTCTAGCGTTTTTACAGTGTTTATCCTCTTCTTAATCTTCTTCCCCACCATGAGTCTCATCCCTTCGTAATTCCCTTTTCGGAAGTTCAGTGCCGTGGCTGTCGTTTTGGACCGATGTTTCAACTCTGCATCCAGGTCAAAGTGGATCATATTATGATCGCTGTTTCCCAGCGTCCCTTCTACTTCTACACCTTGTGCCGGTCCTCGTCCATTTAGAATTAAGTCCAGAATTGAATTTCCTCTTGTATTTTCCTTGACAAGTTGTTCCAGGAAGCAATCACCTACAGCATCCAGGAACTTGGTCTCCCTAGCGCAGCCGGAGGTGCCTAAGGTCCAGTCTATCCCCGGATAGTTGAAGTTGCCCACCTGCGTTGCCTCCCTTGCAGTTACATTTAATCTCATCCGTCATTTCTCCATAATTTCTTCGGACTGCCCTGTGGGTCGGTAGTAGATGCCGATCTTCGTTTCCAGTCCATTTGTTCCTGGA
Source organism: Geotrypetes seraphini (assembly GCF_902459505.1). NCBI lineage: Eukaryota > Metazoa > Chordata > Amphibia > Gymnophiona > Dermophiidae > Geotrypetes > Geotrypetes seraphini. Next base: position 312,457,034 of record NC_047084.1, on the reverse strand, counting down.
ATTTTGGCCCATAGAGACTCTAACATCCATCAGTTGTGGTGTGTTCTCTCCAGTAGATTCAATTCCCTCTTTGAAGTATATGGCAATGCCCCCACCTTTTAAAAAAAAAAATTATTTAAAAAAATCTTTATTAATTTTCAAAACTAATACAAAGTGCCAGGAATTATACAGACATTAATAATCAAAACAAGCACTTATATTCAATCAATAACAATGCAGAAGAAAAATATCCCTCCTCTCCCATCCAATACATTTAATCAAAGAATAAACCAACAAGATATTCCCCCCACCATGTCCTGGATGTGTATGGAAATAAACAAAAAATTAAAAACAAAAGATACTTATAATGAAATTACAAAGGATGTTAACGGGCCCCAAAGCAGTTTGAATAAATTGCTATGCCCCAACATATCAGCATTCATCTTCTCATATCTGTAGCATAAACATAATCTCGAGTTACCATTTGCATGACTATCCCTGTCATAATTAGGAAAATCCTGCATTTATAGCGGTCCATGGGGGGCTTAATATGCAGTAGTGTTCCACAAATGACTACCTCCATATGTCAATGGAATTGTTGATTCCAATATGAGATCAATCTGTCCCCATATTGACTTCCAAAAGTTGAGTATCAAAGGACAATAGAACAACAGTTGATCCAGTGTCCTAATGTCTAGATGACAGTGCCAGCATCTATTAGATTTAGAACTGTGTAACCTATGTAACATAACAGGGGTCTAAACGATGTATGTAACAGAAAAAACTGTTTGTCTCATAGATGCTGACGCTGTACATCTCATCCTCCAAGTCCAAATTCATGGCCTTTGAGATGCAGAAATAGACTGCTTTATCTCAATGCTTCAAATGTCTTTAAGACTATTAATTCAGAAATTAATTTATGCCATTGGGCGGCCTGATGTCCTAAAAAATCTGCCTGGAAGCATAAGCCTGCAAGCTATAATGATTTTTTAGATTTCTCCAATCAGGGAACCCTCTTTGAATGGCCTGCTTCAACTGCAACCATCTATAATTTTGGGGTTTTGAAATACCGAATGATTGTTGTAGTCGTGAAAAATCAAGCAGATTTCCATTAGATATAACATCATCTAGTGTACGAATGCCTGCCTGCATCCAATGCTTCCAGAAGATCCCAGACTCGCCTATTTGAATCTTGGAGTTTAGCCACAAGGATTGATAAGTAGATCTCTATTGGAATATCTGTTAATTTATTATTATGTATTTTTCAATCATGCCAAAAACTTTAAAGTACACTGCCTATATTATTTCATTTTCTATCTACAGTAACTATGTAACTCACATAGAATTGTGGGATATAGCGAATAATAATTTTTTTAAATAAATAATAAACAAGTACTGTATTGAGTTTTGGTGGTAGTTTTCCAACAACAGATAGGCTTATCTGCCTGTTCCAATCTAGGTACAGTGGAACCTCGGTTTGCGAGTAACCCGGTTTGCGAGTGTTTTGCAAGACGAGCAAAACACTCAGCAAACTTTTGACTCGCAAACCGAGCACTGCCCCGATAAACGAGCACTTACAGTCCAGGAAGCGCCGCTTCGGGGGATTCCCCTTCCGTTCAGCCTTCCACGTCGGGTGCCTTCTGCAGGTTGGAGGACCTCTGTCTGGGCCTGCGCGGCCGGGTGCCGTCCCGCCTGTGTGTTGTGTGTGACGTGCACAGCGTTGTGCGTGTCATGCGGGTGGGGCGGCGCTCGGCTAAGTGGGATGCGAGGGGCATCTGAAGTGGAGGGCTGGCCGGTGGATGGAGGAAGCATCCTTCTGAAGCGGCACTGCGGGGTTCTCTGGCGGCTGGCGGACATTAGAGGCATCCCCCCCGAAGCAGCACTGTGGGGTTCTTCTTTGGATGATGGACAGAGGAGATGCGCTGCAGCACCCGGCACCCGACAGGTACAAACCCCGGGTTCTGGAACGAATCGTTGCTGTTGCCACTATTTTCTGTGGGGAACTTGGGTTTGATAAACGAGCATTTTGGATTACGAGCATTCTCCTGGAACGGATTATGCTCGTAATCCAAGGTACCACTGTACTTAGTTGTGTGCGTGTATATGCACCTTCCAACTAGACTAGACAATAAAGCTTTAGTAAGCAACATAGTATTCTGACAGACTTAATAAAGTGGCAGTAAAACATCTTTCTATTTGGACCAAACCAAGCAAAGTCCCCATCCTCTCATCTTTCTGGCTACTGATACTGTGTGGGGCAAAAATTTAGTTGAGGGCCTCTGTGGCCACAGCATTCTAAACTCGGGGGAGGGTAAAACACAAAAGGCAGCAACTGTAGCAAACCTAGCTGTTCGAATAAATATGCTGCCCTACGCACAAAAAAATTACTTTTTAAAGTTGAGATTGCTACTTGTGCAGAAGTCCTAAATAGATGCGTCAAGATTGCAGCTCTACGTATGAATTTAGGCCTTGGCAAAAAAAACATCTAAAGTTATTTTATTTAAACAAGCTTTGGCCAATTTATATGCTTTTGAATATCAAAATTCCTTGCTTGCTGCATATTCCGAGAAGAAAAAAACAAACAAACAGCTTTGAATTTTTTATGAAACCCCAAATTCGTCCCCACCCTGCTCAGCTCAAACCACCGCAACTGCCCTTCCCCTCTGCCAAATAAAGGCAACCAGCATGAGCAATTCCCCTCCCTCTCCTCAGTTAACACCGCCCTCTTCCATTAACTCTTCTCAATCCCCACCAAACACATGATCTACGTCAAAGAACAAGCACCTCCCCTATACCAAGAAAGTCACCTAAACATCAGGGACTCAAAAGTCATTCACTCTCTAGTTCCGCCCCCAGCTTCCAAACCTGGGCGGCAGGCACGTGTTTTCTCACATTGCAGCCTATTCGGGTTTGTCCAATCGCTAGGGTGATGGGCGGTCTTTTGACTGCGCTCTCTACTTCTGCAGGAAAAGACGTGTTGTAGCGTCAGTGTCGGTGATCCGGGCTCTCAGTCTGTGAAGTCTAAGCCGGAAGTGTAAGATTCCTCCTGGTGCCCCAATAGCGTTTCTCTGTGTCCTTCAAACCTCATTCTTGTACTCCAATAGCTGTTCGCTTGGTGTTCCAAGCCTCATTTTGGTGCTCCAATGGCTTCTCTCCGTGCGTTGCAAACCTCATTCTCGCACAGCCCCTTCTTTCTATAGCGTGTTTCACAGTAATGTATGTGTTCACTGAATTTAGCTACCCCGAAGAAGTTGGAGGCTAGAGAACAAGGTGTAAGAATAACATTTCTTTTGTTACTATCTTCACACGTCTCTTGAAAAAAAGTAAGAAAAATTGGATATTTTTTGTTTATCTTATGCATTGGTTTATTCGTTTTTAGATAGAAAAGTAGGCATTGGAAAGCGTAAGGCTGGGTCTTTTCTAAAACTGATATTAGCAAAGTGGAAAGACTAGGAAGAGGGCAGGAGCTATATATAGCAGTGGAGCTTAGGTTTTACATAGAAACATGATAGTAGATAAAGGCCAAATGGCTCATCCAGTCTGCCCATCCACAGTAACCCAATGGCTCATCCAGTCTGCCCATCCACTGTAACCATTATCTCTTCCTCTGTCTTAGACAGTGTCTCTCAAACTTTTTTAGCTCCAGCATACTAAACCAGCAAATGTTTTTCGTGTTACAGTAAACGGAGTAAATGTTTTTTGCGGTACATTATAAATGAAATTATAAAATCGCAAAACCAACAAATTAAATTTGAGAGTTATTTATTGGAAAGTTCTTTAAGCTGTGTATGGGTAATTGTAACAATGGTGAGACTAAAGTAGATAGAATAGAATTGCTAATCAATGCGATGGATGTGGTTGTTTTTGAGTGCAAATTAACTCGAAACACAGCTCGATAGACGACAAGCAAACATGCATTTCATTATCCACCATCTTTAGTTGTTCTCTTTTTCTTCTTCAAAAATTAAATTTCTGTCAGCTGAAAATCCAAGTTCACAAAGATAAGAAGATCCAAACAGTAACAAAACCTTGATTGCTTTGTTGCTGAAGTTAGGATAACTACTGTTTAAAAAATAAAATTACTTGCCATTAGTTTTCAAGGACCAATCATGTCAAAAGAATGTTTCTTGTCTGGGCAATTGTATTCTTACGCACACAGACGCTCATAACATTGACAGACTCTTCCGTACGCGATTTACATGTCATCTATTATACTGTATGCTTATGAAGGGAATTTTTAAAAATAAAGTAAAATTCTGGAACCTCTCATAGCACACCCAGAATCTCTTAGGAGCACTCCACTATGCCATGGCACACAGTTTGAGAGACACTGCTCTAAGAGATCCCACATAGAAAATGGCATGGGGACAAATTTTTCCCCATCCCCGCGGGAACTCATTTTCCCATCCTGTCCCTGTGAGTTCTTTTCCTGCCCCCTTCCTGCTAGCTCCATCCTCATCTGCTCAAGCCTCAAACACTTTAAAATCATGTGTTTGAGGCTTGTGCGATTAAGGCAGAACTTAAAGGAATGGGACAGGCACAGCAACAAAACTCATGGGGACAGGGAAATTGAGTTCCTGTGGGTTCGGAGAAAAATTTTTCCCAGTGTCATATTCTCTAATCCCACATGCCTATCCCATGCTTTCTTGAATTCAGATACAGTCCTTTCTTGTCATCTGTTGCCTGCTGTACCTGCAAAAGCTCCCATTAGTCCTTTTGTTTTTCTTCTAGTCTAGAAAGAGAAAGACTCGGCAAGATAAGGAAAGTATGAGAGAGTGCAAAACATGAGCCATTTTGCTTTTATTTTTTTAGTAGTTGGGAAACTGTTGTTTGAGTGCTGCACTCTCAGGAGAGTGTAGGTAATGCCAGCCAAAGGTTTTGCAGTATTATGTGCTGTCTTTACTCTGGGAGTCTGTGAACAGGGCTGATTCAACCATTACACAAGACTAAGCAGCTGCCTAGGGCAGTGAACAGTTGCTGTAATTAAAGCAAAATAATAGTAACTGGTTGTCACACTAAAGAACCATCAGTGTGTATTTTTACTTGCAGGAAGATTGGGCAGTTTTCAAATATCCTATTTATCTGAGCAAATGACTTTTAGGTATTGCTTTTGTTGTGTGTAAGAAAGAATTCTACCTGAACCAGAAATGGTTTTCAGGAGTGATGATATGAAGGAACTGAAAGAAATCTCAGTGAGGAAGCACAAAATATCAGAGATGTTCATTTTGCAAAGATGACAGGAAAAGAAAAAAACAAACCATCTCCCCATTACAATCCTAAGAGAAATAGAAGAAATAACAGCAAAATACATTGTACATAGCCTGCCTATTCACGTAGGATTCATAACACTTCACACTGATTCATGCCTTTTTCCCTGACACATTCTGTCTCTACTGTGGCAACCTATCAATGCTGGGTTGTTTTGTAGGGCTTTTTTGGTTGTGAATCTTATTTCCAGCTATGGTGCCCAATAGTGGAGAGCTTTATGTTGTTATTGCTGAGATGACATGAGAATCAGAATATTCTTTGTACAGTGAACTTCCATGAATGCACAACTCATAATGTGTAAGTTGTTTGTGTTGATTGGTAACATATCCATGGCCTACCCATGCTCCTTTGTATGCTATAGCAATTACATGTGACTGTTATAGAGTAGCGCCTAGCACTTATATACATAGCTACTGCTTTTTGGTGTCTATGATGTGTGCAAGTGCTAATTATTCTATTTCATAACATAGATGGCGCCTAATTTTAGGCACCAGTTTATAGAACTGCCTTTTACATTTATGTGAACTTTTATATACGTTAGCAAGAATGGCTTACTGTCATGCATGTAGCCAATTTTAGCTTCACTAGTTTCAGTGAAGAAATGAAACTTAAATATTATATGGTATTGAGCATTTTTTATACTATCTAAAAAGAATACAGCACAATAAGTTGATTTTATTATCACTATGATTGTACATTATTTATGATGTTTTGCTGGTGTTGAGATTGTTGGGATACTTTTTAGCATGAATTGGGCTAGAAATTTTTTCACCATCTGGCAAACTAGAATTGAAGTTGTTCAGCACTTGTGTGGTGCTCAGCAGGGTGGCCATTAGTATGCTGCTTTATGACTTATATTTATACTGGCCTTTGCTGGTGATTTGGTATAAAGGGAGTAGTGAGTTTGGTAACAAGAGTTTATCAGAACGGTTTGCATCAAAATGTTTGCTGGGAGAACAACCTTTGTGTGGCATTTGCCCACTCATCTCCTCTCCCATTGATACCTATGAACTGACTACATTTTTAAAATCTTTTTTTTTTTTTTATTGAGGTTTTTGAAAAATGCATAAGGCATAAACATTCATGCCAAAAACTTAAAAAGTACAAGAAAATTTGCTGTAAAACTGTTGAATAATAACAAAATAATATTTTTATACAGTGCCAGACACATTTAATTTTGTCCACAATAGTTATCCTATGGTGCCCAATTTTTCAAAGTGGTTGAGACATTATTATATTTCAGAATTGTAATTTATTAAATATGGTTTTACTAAGTCACAAAGTTTTAAATGGTTGCAGCTGAAGCAGGCTATTCAGGAGGGGTTCCCTGAATGGAAAGATCTTGATACTCAATATAGTTTGGAAATCCTGTGTTTCCAGGCGGATTTCTTGGGTCACCAAGCCGCTAAGTGGTATAAATTGATATATGGTTTTACAAATAAAAAACAAAAAATGGGTCTAAGAGACATTTGGAGCATTGAGATTAAGCATCAAATTTCTGCTTCTCAATGGCCACGAATTTGGTCTTGGAGAATTAGATGTACAGTGTCGGCATCTATGAGACAGACTTGGTTCTTTTTGTTGCATAGAGCTCTTTTGACCCCAGTACGTTTACAAAAGTTTGATAGCTCTAGATCTAATAAATGTTGGCACTGTAATCTAGAAGCAGGGACTTTGGATCATCTAATTTTTTACTGTCCTTGTATTAACGCCTTCTGGAAGTCAATTTGTTCTCAAATTAATTATTTTCTAGAAAATCCAGTTGCTATGTCATATGATACAATTTTGTTTGGAACAATGATGAGAGCAAAGAGTCAAATTTCAGCAAATAATAATAAATTACTAATGATTATGGCAGGGGTTGCCATTCAAAATATAACTAGAAATTGGAAAGATTATACAAGACTTAACTATACTTTTTGGTGGAATTCTATATGTTATATTTATAAAATGGAACGAATTCTTGCTATGCAAAAAGGAAATTATAACAAGTTTAAAAAAATTTGGGGGCCATTGATTGAATATTCGAATGATTAGACACTTTTTTTTTTTTTATAGAAGAATAATATGATATGGGATTGGGAGGGTATAATGTGTGAGATTCAAATAAAATGTTGATATGTGTGGAAGGGAAGGGGGGAGGGGGGATAATATAAGATTTAATATTATATGAAGTATACAAGTGAATTGTATGAATATTGAATGATTATTGTATACTTGTTATGAGATATGAAAATGAATAAAGAATTGGAAAAAAAAAAGAATTGTAATTTATTCATATTTCCTGATGAAATTGATGACATCACTATTCATACATATTTAGCTCAGTATGGTCCTCTCAATGAGAAACAAGTAAGTGGATAGTTAGAGCTATCTAGAAATTTAGTCACTTATAGAAATTTATCCTCCCTTTTACAAAATCACAAAAGCGTTTTTTAGCGCAGGCTGGCGCCCTAAATGTTCTATGCTGCTCCTAACGCTCATGGGAACTCTATGAGCATCAGAGCATTCAGTGGTGCCAGCTGGTGCTAAAAACCGCTTTCATAGTTTTGTAAAAGGCAGGGGGGGGAAGATAATAACTCTCTCTTAAACCTTTTTCTAATTTGTTGGTAAAAGGGTAGTTTGTGATAATTTGGTAGTGCAATATTTCTTTTTTTATTTGGTTCATGTAATTTAAGTTATCTAATAAGAGCGCAATTTGTAAGCAATAAGCAGCAAAACTCTTAGGTTACTGAAGTGTTTTTACTGCCTTTTGAAAGTGAGCTTCCTCTCCCCATAGCTTTATCCTGAAGTTTCGGAAATTCTGATACAAAGCAATGCAAATATGCTAAGTGGGGCAGTTTGAGAGATTTTGGACCCGATTCTATAAATGGCACCTAGCACTGCCTAACTCTTAGGCACTACTAAGCACAGTTGTCAGTTGACCACTATGCACCATTTATATAATCGTACCTACCGGTGCCTAAGTCAACTTAAGTACCGGTAGGCATCCTAGTGTTAGGCGCAAGTAACCCTGGCCTAATTTACGAATGCCTAAGTCAACCTCGCATATTCTTCACTACTAACCATCCTACTTTCAGGTAGGCACTGATAGGTAGGTACCTCAACTTAGATATCGCTAGGCACTCTTAAATTTTTTTTAAATTTTAATTCACTTCAATGGCTTGATCAATTACCATGCCAATTATTAATTTTGAGTTCTATGGGAAACTCGGCTAGGAGTCCCCATCTAGGATCTTATAGAATCAGGCCTCTTGTGCTAACATGGGAAATGCAATATTACCCTATTGCGTAACTTACCTACGTTATTTCATGTTGAAATATTTTTATTAAACCACTTCATTCGATGTACAATACTACATTACCAACAAATGAAACACAGGTAATCAAGGACATACTACAAAGTATTATGTTAATGATGCAACTAAGTAGGTTGTACAATTCTGGAGGCTGCACCTTTAAAAAGATATAAAAAGGATGGAGTCAGTCCAGAGGAAGGCTGCTAAAATGGTGTGTGGTCTTAATCATAAGGCGGACAGACGTAAAGATCTCAATCTGTATACTTTGAAGGAAAGGTGGGAGAGGGGAGAAATGTTAGCGATGTTTAAATACCTACATGATGTAAATGCATGAGTCGAGTCTCTCTTTCATTTGAAAGGAAGTTCTGAAATGAGAGGGCATAGGATGAAGTTAAGAGGTGATAGGCTCCGGAAATCTAAGGAAATACTTTTTTTTACAGAAAGGGTGGTGGTTGATGCATGGAACAGTCTCCCAGAAGAGGTGATGGAGATAGAGAATGTGTCTGAATTCAAAAAAGCCTGGGATAGGGAAGTGGGAAGAGATAATGGTTCCTGCAGAATGGGCAGACTGGATGGGTCATTTGGCCTTTATCTGCCATCATGTTTCTATCTTTCTATTATATTGTTTCATTCTATTCTGATGTATCAGGATTCTTTGCAAATTGTAACTTTATTACTATCCACAACAGAAGCAATACTATAAGGGAGCACCTCCTTTTAGGGGTCCTCCTGATACTTACTGTATGGTGAGAGCCTAGTCCAGGAGTAGGCAATTCCGGTCCTTGAAAGCCGGAGCCATGTCAAGTTTTTAGGATATCCACAATGAATATGTATGAGATGGATTTGCATGCACTGCCTCCTTGAGATGCAAATCTATCTCATGCATCTGGCTCCGGCTCTCGAGGACTGGAATTGCCTACCCCTAGCCTAGTCTGTAATGGTATCTGGGTGCACAGATTCCATGGTAAAATACTAGCATAACCTGGCATCGATGTGCCTGCAGATAGATCAGCTAAATGTGATAAAGGTGCGTACAGCTTACAGTATTCTATAAGTTGTGCATGTAAGTGATAGCATTGCCCTTCCCATGCGAACGCTCCCCCTAATCCCAAGCACTATCCCCCTAATTCTATAACCTCAGTGCCTAAATGTAAGTGCCATTTGAATGCTAAGATTATAGGATACTCACACTTATGCACATAATGTTACATTCACATATGTAAGTGCTAAGCACACACTCGGCAGCATTCTATAGCAGTGTTCTTCAACCTTTTGACACCTATGGACTGGCGGAAATAAAATAATTATTTTGTGGACTGGCACCAGTCCGTGGACCGGCAATTGAAAGAACACTGGGTTAAGTCATGCCCATCTCCACCCAATCTCCGCCCCAGACCCCGCTCCCATAATAGTACTAATTGTAACACAATTTTTTCCATCCATTTTTCATATATACACACATACAATATAATTGTATTAACAACACATAATGATTAGCCACAAAATTAAAATACACAAAGCACACTGTATGCTTTTCAACATTCATTACTACCAGAAAACAGATAACCCCATGCAAATGCAGGACCAAAAACTAAAAGTACTAATATTCACAAACAAACCTTAAGATGCAAGACTCTGCAAGCAGTACAACCCCCAGAGAAAAACAAACAAATGCATTTCTTCCTGAACAGACAGGACAGACAATTAGGGCCGATGTAAAATCACTAAATAAAAGCATTTCCCCTACCATTGTTGTGTCTTTCCCTGCATGTGCCTTGCCATCTGGCCTGCCCCCCGGTGTTAGCTCAGGTCGGTCCATGGTACGATCAACTCAGGGTCTTTGGGCCGGCTCCCTGAGTGCTGCATTGCACAAAGCTGTAGGAAGCGGCTCATCGCGCATGTCCCGCGCCTCATCTGGAAGCCTTCCCTCTGACGTTGCGACGTCAGAGAGAAGGCTTCCAGGCCAGGCGCAGGCTGCAGGTAGGAGCCTTTTCCCACGTCTTTGTCCACTGCAGCACTCAGGGAGCCGGCCTGAAGATGCCGCATTGATCGTACCGAGGACCGGCGGCTACAGAACAATCTCTTGGGCCCGATGGAGGTGCCGGCCCTGCGGACCACACTGGTCCGCGGACCAGCGGTTGAAGAACACTGTTCTATAGTATGAGCACACAAACCACATAGCTCTTACATGCAAAGGGGTGTGCACAAGGGAAGTTGTATTGACATGGCAGACACTTGAAACTCTATTTTACAAATATTTGTATTTTTTACTATATTATTGTATTTCGCTGATTGTCTAGCTCTTTTTAGTGTAAACCGCCTAGAATTTTTGGTTATGGCGGTATAAAATAATAAAGTTATTAATATTATTATTTAGGTGCTAAAGTGCTACATTTGGGCGTGCACGTTTATGCCTGTTATTGACATGGTGTAAGTGAGTATGCCTGATGTTAGCATATAAATACAGCCTTATGCTAATATTCTGTTACAGAATATAGGCGTCCAGAATGGAGGAATAGCCTAAATGGTTGGTGCAATGGGCTGAGAATCTGGGCGAGTGGGTTTGATTCCCACTGCAGCACCTTGTGATCCCAGACAATGCTCCATTACTCCAGGTCCAAAAACTTAGATTATGGATCCACTAGGAGCAGAGAAAGTAGCTGAATATAACAAAATGCAAAAGCTGCCTTGATTGTACCGCAGAAAGGTGGTATATCAAATCCCATTCCCCTTTACTTCAACCTCAGTCCTACAGTTTGCACTCTGTGTGCTGTGTTTTGGCTCATCTTATAGAAATGACTCTGTGTCATAAAGGAGTGTTTAGTTGCTTCGCTGCCTCTTAAGCTTTGTTCAGACTCATGATCCTTTATCTGAAATTTTAAAAACTGAAAAGCGCCAAAAACTGAAATTTTTTTTGTAACATTGATACATTATTAAGTTTTACCCCCAAAAAAGCTCTCTTTGAGTATCAAAAGTGAAACCTGGCCCCAATGTTACCTTAAAGACTTTTACGAAGCCGTTTAGTGTGGGCCGCTGCAGTAACGGCCCCAAAGACCATAGAGATTTAAAGGGCTTCAGGGCTGTTGCTGCGTGGCAGCCGCTAGCACGGCTTTGTAAGAGGCCCTTAATTCTAAGCTGATAGTGGTTCAGTTTTTCATCTTACCTCACACTTGTGTATCTCTTAGTTATTGTCGGTGGCTGCAGCGACTTAATATTTGTCCTACAGGCTTCTCTCTCATGTCCAGCTGGGGAGGAAAAAGGGAATAATGTCAACAAGGCAGGACAGAGCAGAGATAATCCTGCTGGGCCGCAGCAGGCAACAAATATGAATCGCTCTGGCAACTGTCAACACTTCATTCCAAAAACCAAAGAATTCTAAAATCCAAAATGTCTCTGGTCCCTAGCATTTCAGATAAACGATCTTGAACTTGTAGATATATACTATTCTGTACATTTATGTGTTGGAAGTGACACAAAACATGCAGGTTCTGGGCTCCTTTGGGAGGGCGGGCTAAATAAATTATAAAATCGTCCACCATATGTATTTTAAAAACTCATGTATGTCATAATCACTGGTTAATTCAATTAGAGCTAGATGCACTAAACAGGATCGGTAAGACCACGTGGGTCTGCTCTGATCCAATTTTTGGCTGATTCTAAAAGTGCTATTGATGCACTAAAAATTTGGCATGCAAATGATTTGTGTGGAGATTCATCATAATCCCCATTTCTCCCGTCTGATTAATCACTGTGAGAATGACCCTCACACGTACACAGAGCTGTCAGGGGAAACCTGAACAACTGAGAGGCATGGGAAGCCCCGAAGCAGCCTCTGCCACTCAAATTTTTGGTTTAGGAAACTTTTTTTTTTTTTTTTTAATGGCACAGATGCAGTGTGTGTTACACAGGCATAATATGTGCTTTGGGGTTTCCCTGCCTCTCGGTTGTTCCCTCATGCCAAATTTTTCTCACACAGGGGGTGGAAGTAGGTTTGGTGGGTTGCTAAGGCAGGAGGGATGGGCATCCCTCCTGCTGAATTTGCTGGGATGGGGGTTGGTCCCCGGTGCTGGATTGTTAAGAAGACTTCAGGGAGGGCCATCATCGAAGGGGGTGTGTGCTTTTTTTCTTTTTTAATGGGGCAGATATTCTGCATGTGTAACATCAGCACAGCATCTGTGCTTTTTTATAATCGCTTTTTTTTTTGTGCCTTGCCAAGCAATGTTAGTACATCAATCGCTCGGATAGTTTGCATAGGGTTTTAATATCAAATAGCTAATTTGCATGGCCAGATTGGAAAATGGACGATTGAGGGGAAAACATGTGGTGAGCCATTTTGTGCATCGGGTTGGCAAATGTGATTGTTGCTAAAGTGCATTTGGCTCTTAAGGCTCCTTTTATCAAGCCGCGCTATCGGGGTTAATGCGCGTGACGTTTCATCATGCGTTAACCCCCACGCTGGCCAATAAATTACCGCCTGCTCAAGGGAGGCGTTAGCGGCTAGCGCGACCGATGGTTTAACGTGTGTTATTAAGCGCGTTAAACCGTTAGCACGGCTTGATAAAAGGAGCCCTTAGTGTCTCAGTAGCTGTACTAACCCTTAAAAAAATTGGATTGTTTCCAGCCTTTGATGCCTTTTTTTTTTGCATTAATTTTTTAATGAAACTGTTCTCCTAGTTGTCTCGGAACTCTCTTGAGAGAAAAATGTCTTTTCGAGGGAGAGGAGGCTTCAATCAAGGACATGGAGGTGGCAGTTTCGGACGAGGTGGAGGAAGAGGAGGCAGTGACTTCGGACAGGAAGGCTTCAATAAAGGTGGATTTGACCAGGGACCTCCTGAGACAGTAGTTGGTATGTTACAGCTGAGATATCCCTACTTAATGCCCAATGGATATGGTTATTTGTGATCAGTGGTTTTCATCTACAAGTGCGAAATAGCTATTAAGATTCATTTCTTCAAAGTTTTGTCCTATGTTTGATCAGAAAGTTTTAAATGCCAGGTATGGAAAAATATATTTGTAAAATTGAAGCTTCAGGTAAAATATTTAGGAATCAGCAAGAAATATAGCTGTTTTCTCTCACAATATATTGAGGGAGTTTTCCTTTGTTCTTGTTCTCTTTTTAAGCTTGTCTGTCCATGTTTGCTGTTTTGCTTACATGGTGCTTTTTTTTTTTCTAGAAAAGATGGGGTAAGAGGTTGCTTTTAAAGGGGAAAGGGGCCAGCTGGTATGTGCTTCACTTCCACTATTTTCCTGTTCTTCCTCCTTGTTCCTTCAGCTTCTTCCACACATTCTTTCTTTACTGCATTTCCTCACCTTCCCACTTGTGACAGACAACATCTCCATCTCCTGTTATTCTGTAGCTCGCTCCACCAGGCCACAGTCACACCTTCTGCAATAAAAGCCCAGGAATAAAAAAAATATATATATCAACTGGGCTAGGACCAGGATTTTTCTATCCCTGATAACGCTATATACTATATGTAATTAAAAAGTAGTACATATGTTGCCCAAAAATCATAAATATCACAAGAACCTCCAGCTTATTGGAAATGAAAGAACCAACTAGGCTTGTTATGTACCTGGGAGGTGGGAGATGCCATGAGTTCATCCAAACATAGGGAGCAGTTCTTGAAGATTTGGGACACTCATATACAAATGCTATCCCCAAAGAGGAGTTTCGTTTTGAATACTTTGTGAGATAGAGCAGAAGTGATTATATAACATAGAGATGCACACCAGAATGTTGAGTGTATGGTAGTTGTTGGGTTTAGTTCTCTTTATAGGCTCAGTGGGTCATAAGAGCCAAGGCCTGCTGGGGGATGTGGCATTGGAGTGGGATTTGGGGAGACTGAGGGATGGTGGAAGTTGGGGGGATTATAATATTCATTGTTGATATCTCTTTTGTTTGTTTGTCTACTTGTGAGTTCTTAGCAATATTCCATGCTACCAATCAACCTCCTCTAGTAACGAGTTCCAGAGTTTAACTATTCTTTGAGTAAAAAAATATTTCCTACTATTTGTTTTATTTTTATTTATTTTTTATTATTTTATTGATTTTCAAATGACATACCAAGTAATCACTTGTACAGAAAGTAAGTTAGTAGGATATGAAAGTAAGTTAGTAGGATATGTTGAGACTTTTCTTTAAAAACAGACAGAAAGAGTTTCTTGGTTGTAAAATACAAATGTTTCCTGACCTTTCCAGAGAAACTCAAAAGTGACGTAGGGAATTTCTGTTGTTGAAATCTGGAGTCACTTCACTGGGAGCAAAATTTTAGTTGAGACATCCCTGCAAGTGTATTATTTGCTACCGTTCAGTTAAATATGTCTTTTTTGAACCACAACAGTTAACTGCTTTTCTGGCTATGTCTCGACTGGACAAAGAGAAACCAACAGCTCTATAATTTATATATCTGCCCATACCTCAGTTCTGTCTGTAACTTATCATCTAATTATCTCTTTTTGCTCACTTTAATGTAATCTTGGATCCATATTTTGAGGACTTGAGTTGAGTTAGTTGAAAGAATTTCCATGTATTTTGTTTAATTTGGTTTGATTATGACCTATATCCAATATAAATCATAGTCAAACCAAATTAAACAAAATACATGGAAATTCTTTCAACTAACTCAACTCAAGTCCTCAAAATATGGATCCAAGATTACATTAAAGTGAGCAAAAAGAGATAATTAGATGATAAGTTACAGACAGAACTGAGGTATGGGCAGATATATAAATTATAGAGCTGTTGGTTTCTCTTTGGCAAGTCGAGACATAGCCAGAAAAGCAGTTAACTGTTGTGGTTCAAAAAAGACATATTTAACTGAACGGTAGCAAATAATACACTTGCAGGGATGTCTCAACTAAAATGTTGCTCCCAGTGAAGTGACTCCAGATTTCAACAACAGAAATTCTCTACGTCACTTTTGAGTTTCTCTGGAAAGGTCAGGAAACATTTGTATTTTACAACCAAGAAACTCTTTCTGTCTGTTTTTAAAGAAAAGTCTCAACAACCATATTTTATCTGTTGCGAGAGCTACAGTCAAAATCATTGTAGAAAGTACAACTGTTTCTCTATCTGAAGTTTCTAAGATTTCAGAAACATTCAGTAATGCTTGATTCAGTGATTTAGCCTGCAATTGGGCCCCTTCTTTATTTGGTAAGTAATACACTTGAACAAATGGTGGTAAAGTTTCTTCTGAAACTTGCAAAATTTCTATCAGGTATCTCCTAAGCATTTTCCTAGAAGTAACCGTAGTTAACCTAGGGAAGTTAATTAATCTCAAATTATTATTCCGGGAGTTATTTTCAAGTGTTTCCAATTTCTTCCTTAAGTTGATATTATCTTTGGATTAAGGACTCCTGTACTTGTTTAGTCATAGAAATATCTTGGTCAAGCTTTTGAATTGTTGCCTTTGAAACAGTCACATCCGCAGCCAAATCTTTCAGCTCTCTAGAGGGTTGGATCAATTTCCCTTCAATGTAATAGAAATTGGGACTAATAGTCTTAGTGAAATTTGCTATCAGATCCCATAGTGAATCTAAAGTCTCGTTGGTTTCTCCCAAATTGGAAAACTTTGCTGGGTGTAAAAATGCTCACCGTCAGAAGAAGAAAAGTTCCCCTGGTTAAGTTCTGGCTGGAATCCTACGCCTCCAGTTGCTTGTCCTACCCCGGCTTCTTCTGCAGCTGCTCCCTGGTCAGAGAGTACTGCCTTCTCAGTCTCCAATAATGACCCTGCTACCTCAGGGGGAAGTTCATCCCCCATCTCCACCCCTGGAGAACTGGTAGACCGGGGTCGCGGAGGTGGAGCTCTCAGGTCGGGACTTAAGGTGGTCTCTAGCCCTAGAGAGACAACCCCGAACTCTCCCCCTTTAGGTGCTCTCAGCGGGCTTACTCCCGACTCAGGCAAAACTGCCTGCTGCAATCGCCACAGCATCTCGTCGACTCTGCCGAAGGAGGGCACATCGGAGTGCCGCGAGGCCCTGGCCGCACTCCTGCCCCTTCTCTTTGGCATCCAGGTAAATAGGCCGCGAAGCTGATTAGCAAGAAGAAAAAAGATAATGAGTGGAGCGGTCAGAAGCGTCGCTCTCAAAGCGTCTGTACCACAGCCATCTTGCATCTCCTACACAATCTCTTATTATTTGTTTTAAAAGTATTCCTGTGTAATTTCATTGTGTGTTCCCTGGTTTTTGTACTTTTGGAAAGGGTGAAAAATAGATTCACTCTTACCTGTTCTACACCAGTCAGGATTTTCTAGACCTCGATCACATCCCCCCTTAACCATCTCTTTTCCAAGTTGTAGAGCCCTAACCTCTTTAGTCTTTCCTTATACAAGAGGAGTTCTATCGCCTTTATCATTTTGGTTGCTCTTCTTTGAACCTTTTCTAATTCCACTATACTGTATCTTTTTTGAGATATGGCAACCAAAACTGTGCACAGTATTCAAGATGAGGACACACCATGGAGCAATACAGAGGCATTATAATATTCTTGGTCTTATTTACTATCCCTTGCCTTAGAATTCCTAGCATCTTGTTTGCTTTTTGTGCCGCAGCTGCACACTGGGCATAGATTTCAGAGTAGTGTTTACAATGAAACCCAGATCTTTTTCATGGGTGCTGACTCCTAAGGTTGACCCTAGTATCAGGTAACTATGATTTGGATTATTCTTCCCAATGTGCATCGCATTTGTCCACATTAAATTTTATCTGTCATTTGGAAGCCCAGTCTTCCAATTCCAATTTTTCATAGTCTTAATGTGTTGTGATAGCTTTGAATAGTTTTCTATCATCTGCAAATTCAATCACTTCACTTGTCATTCCAATTTTCAGATCATTTTTAAATATGTTAAATAGCACCAGTCCCAGTACAAATCACTGCGGCACTCCACTATTTGCCCTCCTTCATTGAGAAAATGGCCCCTTAACCTTACCTTCTATTTTCTGTCCAATAGCCAATTCCTACTTCACAACTGAACATTGCCTCCTATCCTTTGACTCTTTAATTTTCTCATGAGAATTTTTTTGAGAATAATATCCACAAAATATTGTGCACCTTTGCTTTGGGGTGGGGATGAGTCCTTAGTTACTGCTCCCCTCACTGTTAGTGCAGGCTGGTCTCCTTGTTTTCACTGTTTACGATGTTATTACCGTATTTTTTGGACCATAAGATGCACTTTTTCCACAGAGCGGTGCGGGACCAGGCAGGAAGTGCAAAGGTCATGCTCCTGCATTGTGCGTCGCACTTCTAATACAAAGGCAACCGCCCAGGAGACCATGCTGGACCACTGCCACTAAAAATGGTACGGGGGGGGGGGGGGTTGCTCAGGCGGCAGTGGGTGACTTCAGGCTTTGAGCTTCCCAGCACCAGACCACCAGATGAACCTACGTGTAGAGGAGGAAAAACCAAGAAGAAAAAAATTCTGAACCAAATTTGATTGTTTCCAGCCTTTGATGCCTTTTTTTTTTTTTTTGCATTAATTTTTTAATGGGGTGCACCTTATGGCCCGATGCATCTTATGGTCTGAAAAATACAGTAATTTCTGATTGATTGTTCTGATGTTTCTAGAGGTTGGTAGGAGCAGATTAGACTTATTTCTTGTGGAGTTTGTGCCAACTGGAAGTCAGAAGGCTCTCCTGAGGTAAGAGGGGAAGGTCAAAATATGTAAATGAAGCTTCCTACAAGAAATCTCATGAGTTGGGATTGACTACCCACTTGAGGAATAGAGTGAGATTTACAAGACAGAAGATTAGTAAAGGTAAGAATCTAATATTTCATCTAAAAAGCATTGTTTCTTAATACGGCTTCTAAAATGTCTCTGTTTTTTATTACTAGAATTAGTGTTTTGTTGTCCTGCCTTGGTTTTGTTTTGTCTTTTAAAATCAAGCTTGATGCAGAAGTGTTGCTGTGCCCTTGGGCATTGTTGCTTATTTGGTCTCTCTAGTGGTATAGTAAAGCTAAAAGTAGTAGCAGAACAATTCTATGTTGCTGACAGTATCAAACCACACCATGTTTCTCATCTTTGTATTCCTTTCACAAGAATGAATGTGTACATGAGAAATATTTGCAAAGTTATAGGCTGCTGCTTTGGTATTGCAAATGTAAAACAGGAGTAACAGTGCTCCTTTTATTTTTGGCCTTACATACTTTTATATTATTTTCAGCACTCTTGGTGCATAAGAACAGCATTCTTTGTAAGGCCCGGGGGCCAGTAACGGTCCCCATTGAGCCTAAATGCAGATCCCTGACTTTGTTCTCTCAATATACAAACTCTTCTACCTATTTTTTCAAATTTTGCTGCTGGTACTACCTTCCAAACAACTTTATTTACAAAATGTTTTATCCTCATTAACAAATATGGGAAATTAGCAAACAACAAAAAAAACCATATATAATCAAATAGCAAATAAATAAATAAGCACAATAAAATATAACTTAAAAATTAATAATACCTTATACTATATACTCAAATATAAGCTGAGATTTTGGGGCCAAAAAAAAGACCCCAAAATAGAGGGGTCTTGATTTATATTCAGGTCAGCAAGAACTCGTGGGAGCAATTCATTAGCAGTTCTCCACGGAACAAGAGTGCGGGAAGGCCACTCTTGCTCCAATTCACTGCTGGATCACCAGGGATTTTAAAGATACGCGGGGGAGTGTACTGCTTGGCCACCGGGGATTTTAAAGATATGCAGGGGAGGCAGGAGGGAGGTAAAAGAAGTCAGTCAGCCAGGACAGTAGGCAGGAGAGATCCCTCCTGTCCTGGCCCGTCTTGGCCTACAGGGGATTTTAAAGTTAAGTGGGGGAGGTGGGAGGGAGGTAAAAGAAGTCGCAATCAGCCAGGACAAGAGACGGGAGTGACCTCTCCTGTCTTGGCCCATCAAGTCTAACAGCAGGCCCACTGGAAGCCTGCATGGCATTAGGAGAGAGGGAGGGAAGAGGGAGACAGGGTGCAGAGCCATGGAGGGAGGGGTATAGGGCAGGATGCAGAGCCTGGGAGGGAGTGGGGCTGGGTATAGGACAGGGAGTGAGGGGCTCGCAGTGGTTGCTGTGTACAGAGCCGAGAAGGCACTTGAATATTAACCTCCCCTCCCCCCTGCCCTGTTTATATTCAAGTCAACCTTTGTTTATATTTGGGTCCACTTATATTTGAATATATACGATAATAATCATATTGTGTCAGAATAATAAAACAAATATGAAAACATCAGCTGGGCAATAAAGCATCATTTAGTATACTTTAGTCCAGTGGTCTCAAACTCAAACCCTTTGCGGGGCCACCTTTTGGATTTGTAGGTACTTGGAGGGCCGCAGAAAAAATAGTTAATGTCTTATTAAAGAAATTACAACTTTGCATGAGGTAAAACTCTTTATAGTTTATAAAACTTTCCTTTAACAGTTAAAAGGAAAGATATATTAACTATAAAGAGTTTTACCTTATGCAAAATTGTCATTTCTTTAATAAGACATTAACTATTTTTTCTGCGGCCCTCCAAGTACTCTATTTTTTCTGCAGCCCTCACATTTAAAGTTTAATATCTTTTCTTTCTCAAAACTGACACATTTCAATCACTATATTGAAAATAAAATCATTTTCCCTACCTTTGTTGGCTGGTGACTTTATTTTTCTGTGCTTTTAACAATATTTCCAGGGCCTTCTTGTCCTTTGACTATTTTTTCTCTCCGTCTTCACTTTCTGCCTTGCATCCATCTTTGGCATTAACTTATTCAATTTTTCTGCTTTCTTTTCAAAATCTACATTTCCATGTCTTACCTTCCCTTCTATATCTCTCTTCTTCCATCCCTATTTCCATGGTCTGACATCTCTTTCCTTCCTTTCTCTCCCTCCCTCCCTCCTTCCTTCCTTTCCCCTGGTCTGGCATCTGTCTCCTTCCCTCCCCCATGCCCTGGCATCTATCCCTCCCCCTCCATGGTCTGGTATCTCCATTCCTTCCCTCCCTCCCATGAACTTGGCATTTCTTGTTCCTCTCCTCTCCCTTATCTTCCTTCTCCTACCTTCCCTCTCTTTCCCCAATTTGGGTGCAGCAGCAACAGAAGCAGCATTTCCCTTCCCCCTTTCCTGTGTAGCAGAAGCATTTCTCAACCACTTTCCCTCCCCCTCCCTTTCCCTGTGGTGCAGCAGCAGCATTTCCCTTCCCCCTTTCCTGTGCAGGAGAGGCATTTCTCTTCCCCCTTCCCTCCCTTTCCCTGTGCAGCAGCAGCAGCAGCAGCATTTCCCTAGGGTCCCCCTTTCCTATGCAGCAGAAGCTTTTCTCTTTCCCCTCCCCTTCCGTTCCCTTCCTTGTGGAGCAGCAGCGTGTCTGGCCGATTCCCTTGCTCAGTCAATTGATCCGTTCAAAGCCGCGGGTGGCGGCTCCTCACGAGATCCGCTCCTGCATCAGAAGCCTCTCTGATGTTGTGACGTCAGAGAGGCTTCCGATGCAGGAGTGGATAGCGCGAGGAGCCGCCACCCGCGGCTTTGAACGGAACGATGATTAAGCCGGCCAGATACGCTGCTGCTCCACAAGAGAAGGGGGAAGAGAAATGCTGGTGTAGATGGCACCAGGAGCCGCCACCGGCCGCAGCTTTTACCGGAACAATCAACTGCAGCAAGGGAGCAGTTGATCATCGTGTCCAGACCGCGGGCCGCAAAATAGCACCTAGAGAGCCGCATGCGGCCCGCGGGCCTCGTGTTTGAGACCGCTGCTTTAGTCTATCCTAAGAGAGCCTGCTAAAAAAGAGATACTTTTAACTTTCTGAAAGTAGAAAGGTAAAGATGGTACTGATCCTAAATGTAATAGCAGAGCATGCCACAAAATTGGGTCTTCAACCATAAAAATAGAACGATACATTTTCATTTTTACGTATGGAAAGGAAGAAAACACCTAGAAGTCATTTCAGCAGAGTGTAAAGCTTTTGAAGTTCTGTTTTGCTTTAGACTTTGCAACTCTGAATTTGAGTCATGCTGTATCCAAGCTAATGTTCATTCTATTCTCACAAGACTTAGGGCTGCTTTTACAAAGCCTCGCTAAGGCCTTAATGCATGGAATAGGTGTGCTAAATTGCCTCACGTGCTAGCCGCTATCGCCTCCTTTTGAGCAGGCGGTAGATTTTCAGCTAGCGCGCACTAATCCGGTGCATGCGTTAAAAACACTAGCACACCTTTGTATAAGGAGCCCTTAATGAACTGTGAAAAAATTTGAGTATTACATGGCTCAGACTCTCACCTAGAACCATATAATGCTGAAAAAAAATGAGGTAGCTGTCTCATAGGCGACACCAGCAGTGAGATTCTGTGCAAGATGAAGGAGCATTAACATTGTTTGAAGGCATGACTTGGAAAGATAGGAGACAAGACCTATAAGTAAAATAGTTTGTATAAACTTTTACTAGCATATCACTAATTGAAATAATTACCATTAGTGTACAATGTACTTTGGGGGACTTCAGGAATATGAAACAATCTCTTATTTTGCTACTTATGTTTTGATATCAAAACTAACTTATTGCACTTCTTCGAAGGAATTAACAAACAGATGGACAGAGGAGACCCCAAAGACATCATATACCTAGATTTCAAAAAAGCCTTTGACAAGGTACCTCATGAACGTCTACTCCGGAAACTGAAGAACCATGGGGTAGACAGAGACGTACATAGATGGATCAGAAACTGGTTGGCGGGTAGGGGTGAAGGGCCACTACTCGGACTGGAGGAGGGTCACGAGTGGTGTTCCGCAGGGCTTGGTGCTCAGGCCGCTGCTATTTAATATATTCATAAATGATCTAGAAACAGGGACGAAGTGTGAGATAATAAAATTTGCGGACGAAACCAAACTATTTAGTGGAGCTCAGACTAAGGAGGACTGCGAAGAATTGCAAAGGGACTTGAACAAACTAGGAGAATGGGCGACGAGATGGCAGATGAAGTTCAACGTTGAGAAATGTAAAGTATTGCATGTGGGAAGCAGAAACCTGAGGTACAACAATATGACGGGAGGGATGTTATTGAATGAGAGTACCCAAGAAAGGGACTTGGGGGTAATGGTGGACATGACAATGAAGCCGATGGCGCAGCGGCCGCTAAGAGAGCGAATAGAATGCTAGGTATAATCAAGAAGAGTATTACTACCAGAACGAAAGAAGTTATCCTGCCGTTGTATCGGGCGATGGTGCGTCCGCATCTGGAGTACTGCATCCAATATTGGTCACCGTACCTTAAGAAGGAAATAGCGTTCCTCGAGAGGGTTCAGAGGAGAGCGACACGTCTGATAAAAGGGATGGAAAACCTTTCATACGCTGAGAGATTGGAGAAAACTGGATCTCTTTTCCCTGGAGAAGAGGAGACTTAGAGGAGCTATGATAGAGATTTAAAAGATCATGAAGGGCATAGAGAGAGTAGAGAGGGACAGATTCTTCAAACTTTCAAAAAATAAAAGAACAAGAGGGCATTCAGAAAAGTTGAAAGGGGACAGATTCAAAACAAATGCTAGGAAGTTCTTCTTTACCCAACGTGCGGTGGACACCTGGAATGCGCTTCCAGAGGACATAATAGGGCAGAGTACGGTACTGGGGTTTAAGAAAGGATTGGACAATTTCCTGCTGGAAAAGGTATAGATAGAGGTATAGATAGAGGATTACTACACAGGTCCTGGACCTGTTGGGCCGCCGCATGAGCAGGCTGCTGGGCGCAATGGACCTCAGGTCTGACCCAGCGGAGGCATTGCTTATGTTCTTATGTTATGTTCTCTATTGGTCTAATACTAAACCAAAATTGAGGGTATTATTTTTGTATCCTATGCCCCCTCATTTAAGACCTTCCTTTCAATGGAAAGAGGCTCGCCTCCTGTACATTAGAGCCATGAAGGAATTTAAATGTTTCATATCTCTCCTCTCCCACTTTTTTCTCAAAATACATATTGAGATCTTTAAGTCTGTCTCCATATGCTTTATGATGAAGACTGTAAGTTCATAGAAATTTCAAAGGCCACAATTTTCCACTACTGCTTATAAAAGTGTTCCAGGGAGAAATGTTGAAATGTTATCAGCAAGAATTGTGGCTTATCAGTTGTACATGGTGCAATATATGGGCAATTTTGGTGGACAAAGGGCCAGAAAATGATATTGGTAATTTGTTCCTCCACTTACATTTCTGTGAATGCAGTGTACAGAATTGTATGTCCTTGTAATCTTTATATATAGGCCAGCTCTCTTGCAAATTGAAAACAGGACTCTTAGAACATAGATATTGTATATCGGCTGATAAATTGGAAGCCCCTATGGTTCAACATTGTCTGAAAAAAGGCATAAATTTGAAGATCTTAAATGTATGGCCATCCTTAATTCCATCAGGAAAGGTACTATAACAAGACTTTTCTATCAACGGGAACAGAGATGGATTTACAAATATCTGAATGTAGAACTAGATGGTCTTGATGGACCTTCATTTCTGAGGGATGTCTCTTTAAACAGACACCGTTTGATGATTGGAGGCATTCTTTTTGATTGTTCTGGGGATATCTCTCTAAATGGATGCTGTTTGTTTGCATAGAGATGGAGTTGCTGTTCTTATGTTTTCTTCTGGAATACGAATGGAAGAATCTGCCTTCATAACCGTGAATAGCAAAAAAAACAACAACAAAAGTGACCAATGGTGTTCAGTCTCTTTTTATTGTGATTGACTCAACACGATCGTGTTTCGGCCCACAAGGGGCCTGCCTCAGGAGTCTTGTAGTTAAGTCGTGATAAACAGAATCACAATTCTCTTTTACTCATCATGGAAAGTACTACTCCATATAAAACCTGCATATGTGGCTGAACTGCTAGCATATGCAGGTTTTATACGGAGTACTTTCCACGATGAGTAAAAATTTGTCTCAACCAAATTTGTTGACACTGTACATCTCATTCTCCAAGTCCAAATCCGTGGCCATTGCGTAGCAGAAATATGCTGTTTTCTTTCTATACTCCAAATGTCTCTTATACTTGTTTTAGGTATTTTTTGCCAAATATTCAGATATTAATTTGTACCACTTAGCGGCCTAATGCCCTTGAAAATCTGTCTGGAAGCATAGACCCGGCAAGCTGTACTGTTTTTTTAAATTGCGCCAGTCAGGGAACCCCTTCTGAATGGCCTGCTTCAACTGCAACCATTTATAACCTTGAGACTTTGATATGCCAAATGATTGTTGTAACTGTAATTAATTTACCATTTTCTTGTTCAGAATTACATCATTTGAAGTATGAATGCCTGCCTGCAACCAATGTTTCCAGAGGATTTTAGACTCGCTGATTGTATCTTGAAGTTCAACCATAGGGATTGTCAGTTGGTTTGCTGTATTGGAATAGGAGTTAAAGCATCTATAAATTTTAAAGTCACTCAAGTTGAATGAAAAATAATATTGGCCTCTTACCCTGACATTTCCAGATTCATGAAGGGAGCACTGCGGTTGCATCTGCCAGTGTGTCCAGCTTGTCCTTTATGGCAGTGGTATTCAACCCAGTCCTAAGGGACCACCTGGCCAGTTGGGTTTTCAAAGTCTCTGTCATTCATATTCATAGGAGGGGCCGTAAACAACCTGAGCCAGTCAGAGCAACAGGCCCCCTCCCCAGTGCAAACTGGAATTCATGGTTCCTATAACTGGGCACCAAACTTATTTTTTCATTCTGAGGCCCCAATGCTATATAAGTCACCTGAGCGTGATTCTATAAAAGTTAAGCGTGCTAGGAATCCTAACTTTTAGACACACCATATTTATGCTAGGGTTCTCTTGGCCTAAATGCGTTTGCCCAAGTCAAAAACAGGCGCCTAACTGCAAAACATGCCCACATTCTGCCCCCTAATCACGCCTCCCTTTTGTTGGGCACCTTTCAATTAACTCGGGCATATTACGGTTTATAAATAAAGTATTAAGTTATGTTATATTACATAATGTCCATTTTGTGGTGTTAATTGCCAATTATTATTGCCAGTTGAGTTAGGCACCTACATCGGTTAGGCATGGAGATGTAGGCACCTAACTTTAGGCACACTTTGTAGAATTATGGGGTAAATGTATAAGATATCAAATCATTGAAGCTCATTGTAAATAAGGTTTATTTTGTGTTTATAAATGTTTCTGCTTTTTGTCATTCTTTTTAGGTCCAGCACAGAATCAAATGCCATCGCCAACTGGATATGAATTCTGTCCTCCAAACTACAGTGTTCCTTCAGGACCGTTCCCTCAAGTTCAGAATAAAGCTAACCCTCCACACTTGAATACCCAGTTCAGTTCAGGCTACTACTCTGCTGTCTATCCGATGAACACACCAAATGTGGTGATGCCTAATGTGGGCCCTGCTGCATTAAACACTCAACGAGGACCCCTGTACCACAAACTACCTTCAGGCTCCTATCCTCCGGGCTCAACTCTAGAACCTTCCCAAGGAGTGACTGTATCTTCTTCACCACAGTTGCCCCCTGTACATACTGGAACTGCACAACCATACTCCACATTCAGTGGGCACTACGACACTTCAGCAGCACATTGTGCCACCTCTTCATTTATACCTCAGGGATATCCCCCTTTATCTGGACATTATACAGTACAGACTGCTTATAGTAGTATATATCCTAATGTTTCTTATTCCCCCATGCCTGTGTCTAGTCAGTATGGACAAAGGTTTACATCCCAAAACATTCCAGCTGTTGGACAGTTTTCAGATAATATGTTACCTGCTCATAAATCAACTGTATCACATCCATCGCAGTATGATGCTGTATCATGGGCAGCTACAAGCCAGCCACCAGCTACAGATGTCCTCAACAGAAACCATACTGGGCCCCTGTCTTCAGAAAACAACCAAAAGAGAGCAGGTATTCTGCATAAGGAAAATATCTGAATAGAGCACAAGATGATTCTTAAGATTGGGTTTCTCGCACAAATTTAACAGACTGCATTGTGGTTTGTAGACATGCACCTGAAAGCTGTTAAAACCACACTGCAGGATAGCAAGTAGCAGGTTACGTTTTTGATTCAAAATAATAAATTACAACAGTTTTTCAGCATAGTGAACTGAATTCATTGGTGTTAGTGCCCTGCTTCCCTCATGTGTAGTGATGAAGAGCAGTATATATTTTTTAATTTATTCAATTTTCTATTCCATTCTCCCAAGTGAACTCAGAACGGTTTACATGAATTTGTTCAGGCTGAAGCATTTCTCCCTTGTTGGACATGCCTGTTCCTGGGTGTCTTGACAAGCATGCTTTTACTTTTTTTTTTAATTTAAGAATTTTCACATTAACATCCAAATAATAGAAAAGGTAACAATCAAAATTAAAACACAAAACCAACATAATTTTCACAAGAAACTAATAAAGAAATCTTAAAGTCCATATCACAGAGAAGAAGGATCTATATTAGAAAACTATATTCTTTGTTGCTCTCTAGCCCAGTACAGTTCTTTACTGATGGATAATAGCTCACTGTGACCAGCAGGTGGAAACTGAGACCAAAATTTTGGTTGTAGTATATTAGCTGAGGCTCCCCCCTCCTAAACCAGTCTTGCTCAGTCTCCAAGCAGGTGGTAAGATAAAAAAAAATTTAGGCTTCCCTTGATAGAGCTGTTGAATTTTGTTTAGGACTCCTAGTCCCCTTTCTGGAGCCGGACGGAGCTTGGACGGGTCCTGTTTGAAGATCCGTCTGACCTCGGGGGTGTCAAACCCGATGGGTCTCGAGTTGGGTCACTCCCACCCCCCTTCCTCCACCTCCACAAGTTTTTGTAAAGGTGCCTCAGCTGGCAGCTTGGCCACTGATACCAGTCAGGCCTCCAGCTTAGAGAGCCAATGAAGTCTGTTCTGGAGGGAAAAAAACCCCAAATCCTGAGGCTGTGCTGGTCTAAAGGGTTCTGTTCCTTTAAATATACTGTATTTTGCTGTATTTTTGTACTAACTGGCACTTTTATTCTAGCTAGGTCGCGTATTGCGCAATGAGCACTTTACAAACGAAAAAGTGCTCATTGTGCTGCAGACATGAGGCACTCGCAGCCGGCCTGTGCAAGTGCTGTGCAGGCCGAAGCGGAGGGGGATCCTTGTCAGCATCGGGTGCCAGCGGCCAGGGATTCCCTCCGCAGGTTCTTCGCGGGTCAGGAGCAGACAGCGGGGAAGCCCGGGGTTCCCCTGCTGCCCATGTGGGAGGTTCCCCAGCTGCCGATGGTCAGGGCAAAAAGGATTCCCTTACCACCGATGCTGCTGGGACTCCCTTACCGCTGCTGCCAGCTTGCTTGCTATAGCGACTGGGGCGTTTCAGGCCTCTCAGACGCTGCAGGTCTCCAGAGCTCCGATTTTGCTGGGAAGCACCTCCATTTTTTCTTTAGCCTCAGGTGACTTTCCTCCTTGTATTGGAGAAACGGGCAAGTTTTTGCTGGGTCCCCTGCTATGGCAGGGAGTCCCATGGGGCTGCCAGGGGGTTTTTCCCTAGATTTTGTTTTAACCCTCTGTAAGACTTATCTTCATTCGGCCGGAGATACTGCTTCTGCCCCCGGGGGGGGGGGGGGGGGACTTTGATTGAAAACAGTTTAACTAATGGATTCATCATGAAGGAATGGAAAGAGTCAGTTATCCGCCCAATTATTAAAAATCGTAAAGAATCAACCGCAAATGAATCAAACTACCGACCTATAGTGAATATTCCCTTCCTTGCTAAAATAGTAGAAAAGGTAATTTTTAATCACATAACTGACTTTGTGGACAAAACACACGTCTTACATCCCAATCTTGCGGACTTTAGGACCAACCATTCGACAGAACACTCCATGATCGGCCTAACAACTAACCTTCAGGAAACAGGAAGGCGGACAGGAAACAGAGGGTTGGAGTAAAGGGCCATTACTCAGATTGGAAATGGGTCACGAGCGGAGTTCCGCAGGGATCGGTGCTGGGACCACTTCTGTTCAATATATTTATTAACGACCTGGAGGCGGGAACAAAATGTGAGGTTATTAAATTTGCGGATGACACTAAACTATACAACAGGGTCAAAACCATGGAGGACTGCGAAGACCTCCAAAAAGATCTGACAACGCTGGTAGAGTGGGCCAAAAAGTGGCAAATGAGCTTCAACATAGGGAAATGCAAGGTCATGCATGTTGGGAAGAAGAACCCGATGTTCACTTACTAGATGGGGGGATCACCGCTAGGGGTGAGCAACCTTGAAAGAGACCTGGGAGTGATGGTGGACACAACATTGAAGGCGTTGGCGCAGTGCGCCACAGCCTCAAGGAAAGTGAACAGAATGTTGGGTATCATTAAGAAAGGAATCACGACCAGGACGAAGGAAGTCATCCTGCCACTGTATTGTGCAATGGTGCGCCCGCACCTGGAGTACTGTGTTCAGTACTGGTCGCCGTACCTCAAGAAGGATATGGCGGTACTTGAGAGAGTCCAGAGAAGAGCAACTAAGCTAATAAAGGGTATGGGGGACCTCTCATATTCTGACAGACTGAAAAAGCTGGGGCTTTTCTCGCTGGAAAAGCGACGACTTAGAGGAGACATGATAGAAACCTTCAAGATCATGAAGGGCATAGAAAAAGTGGACAGGGACAGATTTTTCAAACTCTGGGGAACCACAAATACAAGGGGGCACTCGGAGAAATTGAGAGGGGAAAGGTTTAGAACAAATGCCAGGAAGTTCTTTTTCACCCAGAGGGTGGTGGATACACGGAACGCGCTACCGGAGGATGTGATAAGCAGAAGCACGCTACAAGGCTTCAAAGAAGGTCTGGACAGGTACCTGGAGGACAAAGGGATTGAGGGGTACAGATAAGAGTAGAGGTAAGGTTATAGGGATAGGATTAGAGGTAATTTGTAAAATTAGTCAGAGACCACTGTTCAGGCAGTGGGCCTGATGGGCCGCCGCGAGAGCGGACCGCTGGGCGAGATGGACCTCTGGTCTGACTCAGCAGAGGCAACTTCTTATGTTCTTATGTTCAGTACTATTTGGATCATCACAAACCTGTTCTTTTGGTCTCACTTGATTTATCCTCAGCCTTTGACACTGTTGACCACCATTTACTTATTAACAGATTATCCTCTATTGGCATGTCCGATCAAGTATTGAATTGGTTCAGATCATACTTTTTAGATCGCTCTTCAAAGGTTGCTTTTGACAACTCTACATCAAATAATTACACTGACTCCTTTGGCATACCTCAAGGTTCAATTCTTTTTTTTTTTTTTTTAGTTCATAAAATTTTTATTGAATTTCAGTAACAAAACATGGGAAATCGTATGGCATCATTCCAAGAATATACATTACAGATTATTAACAAAAAATACTGCACAGTGCCTCTGCCTAAAAACATATCTGTTCCTGAAGTATCTAGGCAGCTGACCCGTACAACTCTTTCTCCTCAATAACTGATCCCTTGAGCTGTTAATCACTAGCTTTCACCCTGTTAAGTTCAATCAATTTGTACCATCTTTTAATCTTTGTAAACTGTATAGAACTTCACGGTCCTGCGGTATATAAACTGTTATTATTATTATTATTATAATGTATATAAAAAGAAAGGAAAAAGTACGGAAGGGAAAGAAAGAAAGAAAAATGTAGGAAAGAAATAAGCAAAACATGTAAACCTGAGAATATACTAAAAAGAACTGGTAAAACCCATATGTCATACTATAATATATCTAGTTGCTACATCAAAAAGTACACAGAGAGCATTAAGCCCTGTCTAAACCATGCAGTATCATAAGTTTTGCAAGTGAGCATTATTCAAGAAACCCAAGGTGGTGGGGAAGTCAATATTTGTAGGGTAGGGCAGTTTAGCAAATTCTAACAGCAGAGCCCACAGTCGTTCAAACTTTTGTTCAATTCTCTCACCGCTACTACTTAATATTTTTCTGTCCCCTTTACTGACTCTCAGTCAATCAATCGGATTTTCTTCCTACACCTATGCAGGTGATATTCAACTCTTACACCCATTGAACAAGGAAGACCCCAATGACATAAATAATATAAACATCAAATTGAAACAAATCAGTCAGTGGCTTAAAGACAGCATGTTGGCTTTAAATATATCAAAATCTACAGCAATGTTCTTCTCATGGAAAGATAATCTTACACTATCATCTCAAATACTCTTAGATAAAACTCCATTACAAATAGTAACAACTGTAAAAATACTGGGAGTAATCCTAGATCAGAAATTTTCATACCACGACCAGATCAGTTCAATGGTTAAAAAAACTGCTTCTACAAGCTGCGATTAATCAGATCCTTAAAAAAAATGTTTGAACCAGATGCCCTAAACATTCTAATTCACTCTTTAATTACCGTATTTTCACGCATATAACGTGCGCGTTATACACGATTTTTACAAACCGTGCGGGTTATACGTGTGAGCGCGTTTTACAACTTTTTTTTTTCAATCTGATCCGGCATCCCCCCTGTGAACCGGCATCCTTCCCCTGCTCGCGTCACCCCCCCTCCCCCACGATCCTACATCCCCCCCCAGCACCGTAAAACATCTTTTACCCGGAGAGAGCGAGACCAGAAGGCTTTGAGCATGCGCAAATGCTCAAAGCCTAGTCCAGCCCGGCGCAGGAAGAAGGAGGATCTCTCTCGCACCGCCCAGCCCAGCCCAACCCAACGAGGGAGGATCTTCGGGCACCTGCACATCCTCTGCATTGGTGCTGGTGCCCAATCGGGTAAGAGATGTTTTGCGGTGCTGGGGGGGATGTAGGATCGTGGGGGAGGGGGGTGACGCGAGCGGGGGGCAAGGATGCCGGTTCGCAGGGTGAATGCCGGATTCGAATGAAAAAAAAAATGCTCTCTCGGGTAAGCGAGCGGGGGGGAGGATGCCAGTTCGGAGTAGGCGGGAGGAGGTTTTAGCATATGCATGTGCGCGCTATATTAAATTTTTTTTACATAAATTTGTGTTCCCCGCGCGCTATACCCGTGTGCGCGTTTTACCCGTGTGCGCGGTATATGGGTGAAAATACGGTATCTCTAGGTTGGATCATTGTAACACACTCTATAAGGGCATAACACCAACTGAGAAAGAATTGAGAAGATTGCAAATAATACAAAATACAGCAATAAAAATGAGCACTAATTCAAAAAAATATGATCATGTGACACCACTTCTGAAAAAAGCACATTGGTTACCAATCTCCTATAGAATCACCTACAAAATTGCATTACTAACCTCTAAAATCCGGCTGTCAAATGCATCAATATTTCTTTTTTTATTTATTTACTTTTATTTTACATCAAAAGAAATTCTTTGATAAAGAAATATAACAATATCCAATAGGAAATAAGATATTAAATATTACATATACAATACCATGATAGCAGTCCACAACTAAGGAGAGAGAATCAAGCACATATCAGGGGTAGCTGATTATAACAAGAAACAATCAATGTTACATAACATAAATACAGAGCACATCGATTGTATGTTAACTATACGGTCTGGTCGGTGACTTCAATGGGCATCTGAGGGGATATGGAAGCCACTTTACCCTCCAAGAAAAATTGTAATTCATCAGGTTCATAAAAAACATATCTGTTTGCTTGATAATTAATACAACATTTACATGGAAAGCGCAACTGAAAGGTAGCTCCTAACCCCAATACAGATTGACGTAACGTTAGAGATTTTTTACGACGCAATTGCGTCCATTTGGAAACATCAGGTATATAGCTATTTTTAAACCATAAAATTCAACATTCTCAGTCCTAAAGAACAGAAGAAGAACTGCTTCTTTGTCTTGTAAAAAAACAAAGGTCACAAGCAATGTAGCCCTTTCAGAAATTTCAAAATATGAGGACTCAAGAATATTTGTTATGTCTAATTCAGTCTGTTGAATTTCTAAGTCCTGGTTCATTGCTTTAGAAGTATTTAAATAATATAGTTTCTGTAAGGGAAGCAGCGAAGTCTTTGGATACTTTAAGACTGAAGTTAAGTTTCATTGAATATTATTTCTGGATCTGTTGCATTGTGTAAAAGTAATGCTTTTATTTAAAATGGAAAATCCTATAAATAAAAAAAAGAAAAAGTTCCTTAGGTGATTGTAATCTGGTAACTGGAAAATTAATTAGCCTTAAATTTAAATTCCTATTGGCATTTTCCAGATTTTCAATCTTCCTAGACAACATTGCTTTATCTTTGACTTGAAGATTAGAAAATTTCTGTAAATCAGAGACCTGTTTTTCAAATTTGTCTAGTCTCTGGTCTTGGTGTTGAATTTTCCCATCAATATTTTTCAATTGTAATGAAGAAGTTTGCATGGCTGTAATAGAATAGGAGCATACCTTGTGAAGGCTTTCAATAGCCTCCCAAAGTGCTTCCAAGTCAACCACCGGTGGTTTCTTCAGCGGAATCAGGAGGGAAGCAGAAATCGTCGATGGAACTGAAGTCTCTAAATCAGAATTAAATGATCCGTTTCCTGAACCGCCATGAACTCCTAGTCCCCCAGTCGCTGGCGATTGATGTAATAGATCCAGCGAGACTGGAACTGCCTCCGGGGTCAGGGGTAAGATAGACAGCGCAGGCGGGGTTGCTGATGTCCCCGCCGCTTCCTGCAACACCGTCGGCATCCCCGACATTTTCCCTGGGCATGGGGGGCTCTCGGACCAGCTGGGCTAAGCGAAACTTCGCTTCCCAAGGTCGAGATCGACCCCTCTCGACGAGCCGGAACGCCCTGAACAACTGGGACAGCAAATGATGTTATTGCTGTCTGGCGCATTAGCAAGGAGGCAGGAAAATCATCCCTCTGTTTCCCTCTGCACTTGGGCATACTGAAGAGCAGGGCATGAAAAGGTAATTAAATTGCCGATGCAGGGAGAGCCTCCAGCTATGCTACTAGCTCCGTCGCCATCTTGAATCCTCCGCACCAATATTTCTTCTTATACCGTATACTCCATTTAGGACATTAAGATCAACAGAGCAGCATCTTTTGACTATTCCCTCCCTAAAAGTTATTGGCACAAGGAGGTCTACAATTTTTTCGGTCATAGCCTCTCAGCTTTGGAATACTTTACCAAGTTATTCAAAGGCTCTCTAAAAAGTTTTCTGTATAAGAATACCTTTGAGATATAGACAAGAAGACCAGTCTATGTTTAAAAATTTTTTATATTTTAACATCCAATTTCTAATCAGTCCTCATTTGCAGGACTTAATTTTTATCTTCCGTCCTTTTTCATTTCTTTTTACTTTTTGCCCCCCTTCCCCCCGATGTGTTACCCATATATGTTCTCTCTTTGCTTTAATTATTAGGTTCATCCCCCTCTCCTTTTGTATCTGTATTGAATTTTCTATGTATATATTATTTTGTATTAATCTACCATGGTGTTTTTCCCCCATTTTTAAATTTGTAATACACTTTGAAATATTTGACAATGCGTGCACATCAAATTTTACTAAAAACTTGAAACTTGACCTTTGGGTGAACACCAAGATCCTCTTGGGGGGACAGATTCTGTTAGCAGCAGTTTTGGCGAGGATGAGTCCGTGGTACCCATTTTTCAGTTGGATGAGCTTATTCTTCAGGTCTCCTTAGTGTTACGTTTCGAGGTAACCAAGCAGGAGCCCCAACGTGTGGTAGACCCCTTACTTTGGGGGAATCTTCTCGACTTCTCGCTCTTTTCCTATGCATCAGGATATTTGGGATATTGTGCTCGCACAGTGGCAGGTTCCGGAGGCCCCTTTTCGCTTTGCGCGTTCTATAGCCCGCCTGTATCCCATCCCGGAGGGAGATCGGAACACCTTAAAGTTGCCTGTGGTGGACAGGGGGTCTCGGCCATAGCGACACATCATACTGTGCCTGTTGAGGGTGGCTCTGCTTTGAGGGACCCTGAGGAACATAAGTTGGAGTCCCTCCTTAAACAGAGCTTTGATGTTACTGCCCTGGCAGTCTAGGCGTGATGTGTGGCAGTCTGATTGCTCGGACTTGTTTTTGGTGGGCTGAGCGTGTCCTTGACCGTAAATCTGATAACTGGGACTTAGTAGAGCAAGAAGTAGCCAAGATTGAGATGGGTGCTTCTTATCTCTTGGATGCCATATATGACCTGTTGCGGGCTTCGGCCAAGTCTATGGCTCTCGGGGTGGCTGCGTGTCGTACCTTGTGGCTTTGGGCAGAGTTGGCAGATGCAGCATCCAAGGCTAAACTGACGAAATTCCCCTTTATGGGGTCTTTCTTGTTTGCTTCAGTCTTTACGGAAGAAGATGTAAGAGATCTACCTGAACCGGAAATGGTTTTCAAGGGTGATGATGCAGAGGAACTGAAAGACATCTTGGTGAATCTGGAAGATATACTAAGCCAAATCGACAAGTTAAAAAGTGATAAATCACCAGGACCGGATGGTATACTGTACATCCTAGGGTATTAAAGAACACAAACATGAAATTGCTGACCTGTCACTAAAATCGTCTGTAGTAGCTGAAGATTGGAGAGTGGCCAATGTTACACCAATAGGATTCCAGGGGAGATCTGAGAAATTACAGACTAGTAAGCCGGGCAAAATGGTAGAAACAATTATAAAAAATAAAATTGTGGAATACCTAGACAAACATGATTTAATGAGACTGAGTCAGCTTGGGCTCAGCCGAGAGAAATCTTGCCTCACCAATTTGCTTGACTTCTTTTAAGGTGGGAATAAACATGTGGATAAGGTGAGCCGGTTGATATGTTTACACCAGTGAACGAAGCTGGGTGTTTTTTGGGTTTTTTTTAAATTTTATGTAGCACTGCTTTTTAAAGAAAATTGCCTTTGCATGGTTGATTCTTGTATAATCCAACTCTATTCATGACAAATGGGTAGTCCAATCCCATCTTGCAAGATTTCTTGTAGAAAGCCTGATTAGCATAGTCTTTTGCTCCTCCCATCTTACCTCAGGACTGCCCTCTGATTTTCAGTTGTCTTCCTACAAGTGAGACTGTAGGAACTAGTCTTTTCTGCTCATGTTTATTTTTCTTTATCGTTCATATTTTTCCGCCGATTTGCGTTCTTCGTGCTGCAGAGGATCCCCTTGGGGGAGTTAAATTTCATAGTGATATGGGGTGTTCCCAATAGATAAGATGCCACCCTTTTTTTAATGCATTTTGAAGCACAATTGTCATGACTTATAGTCGAGTACCATATATACTCATATATAAACCTATCCAACAATAAACAGAGATAATATTCCTCCCCTCTACCTCCCTTTTTAGGGGAAAATTTTAACTCAAATTTAGTACCAGGGCAAGAGCGATCCCTCCCTTCCCTGGCTGCTGTTTGAGAGAGAATGCTTGGCTTTAGTGGACCTTGTTGTCTGACCAGCCTGACGTGTCTTATATTTTAACCATGATCTTGAACAATATACATTGCTTCATTTAATGAACACCAATCTTTCCACTGCTTATTTTACAGAAACACTGCACTCCAATTTTTTTTTTTAGTTTTACTGTTAAACCAATCCTTTTTTTTTTTTTCTGTCTTCAGTTTTTGCTTCAGATACTTCATCGCATCTTGCAAATCAGAATATTGTATCCAGGCCTGGAACAAAATTACCTACTGTTTCTTCTGCTGGCACTGCATCGATAGGACATTTGCCTACTGTAAACCAGGTGGTAGACTCTGCTCCCACAGTTCCTCCTGTCCAGCTACCTGAGCCGCCACTACAGGAAGGTAAAAGAATAAGAAAAGTAGGGGCTGATATAGTGAGTGGTATAGATTTATTATTGTTGTCTGTATTTCAGAGAGTCATTTTTTTTCTGAGAGGCTTGTTCAGGAAATTTTGCAATTACCCATGATTGTATATATATTTTAAATTACAAATATTTCCTGCTAAAGCAATACAGATGAAATTGGAATTTTAAGTTAACACTGGTCAAAATGTCTTTGTTTTTCAGATGTTAGACTTGTCATATTCCTTTGCAGAGCTTTCACAGTAATCAGACTACTTTACAAATGGGTTAGTTAACCATAACAATGTGACCATTAGTGCTGAGGCAAGCACTATAAACTATGTAGGGTTGGATTCCCAGGCCAGAAATTTGCTCTTTAGTCCAGCTGGGCATTCAAAAGCAGCTTTCTCCCTATCAAGGGGGATAGTTCTACTAATCAGACAGTGGTGACACCTAGTGCCAGTCTTAAGGATCCACAATTTTAGGGTTGCAAAGAGAAGCTCTTTTGAATGGCCCTCAGTTGAAAATTATCACTACAGTTCTGCATTGTGAGTTTCGGGATAAACACCAGATTACTGTGAAGTTTATTTCATTAATTTCTACTTATGTTTATTTTAAAGCTTGGTGAACAGCCATTTCTGGATCGCAGATCACAGCAGTATGTTGTACTGTTCATTATTGTCCAATTCTAAATACTTAATATAAAACAGAACAAAAACACATTACAAAACACGGAAAAAAAAATCTAGACTTTTTTAAATGAAAAAATTCCAGCTCTTCCATCCTTTTATTACCTGACAGATATTAAGGCCCTGATTATAATAATGGTGCCGTAAGGTATAGGCGCCCTAGCGCTTCCTAATTTAATTGGTTCAATTGGTGTAGTAATTGGTGTGCCAATTAAAAACCAATTAAAATGCTGTTAAAAAATGGAGGTGCCTCCAAAAATGGTGCTGTTGTCCTGATTAAGGAGTTGCCTTGTGGCGCCTAAGGCCGCTGTAGGTATGACTAATGCCGGAAGTGACCTTAGGTGCCTCTGTAGACTTGATTCTTGTCAAGGCTAGGCATCAGAAATGTAGACCTTTAAAACCCTTGCCTATGTTTCTGGTGCATACCTTTCACATAGCAGCAATTCTCCAAATGGCACCATTGTGTGATTAAGATGTGATTGGCTCCACTTTTGTAAATGGACACCTATTAATGCGCCGTTTGGATAATCTGGCCCTAAGTCACTATTTCTGATTATTTCTCAAAAGCTTGGATAAACAATGCTTTCAGCCACTTTCTTTAGTCTAAATTATCACTTTGTCTCTGTAAAATTGGAATTAGGGAATTCCAGAAGCATGGGTGAGTCACCAATTGTAAAAGTAGACGCCACAGCCAACTGAGCTAATCACAACATAGGAATCCCCAATCAGCTGAGCTGGCAGGTCTCCCCGAAACCATGGTTTCGGGAAGTCCTGCCGGCTCAGCTGATCAGGGGGGAAATTCCCTTCCATAATCAGCTCAACCAGCTGCAGCAGACAGAGGACCCTAATACCCACCCCTGAGATCAGCAGTCAGATGCCCACTCCTTCCTGCCTCACATCTCCCCACCCCTGAGATCAGCAGTCGGATGCCGACTCCCTCCTGCCTGGTACCCCAACATCCCTCCCCTTCCCTGAGACCGGCAGGAGGGATGCCCACTTCCTTCTGCCACCGGGCATAGGTGTGGCCTTTGGTATCTAAACAAATCGGAGTCAAGGCCCTGATTGGCCCCGGTGCTTATGGGAGGGGCCTTAGGTATCTGGGCCAATCAAGGCCTTGGGCCCCTCCCTTGTGCATCCCAGCATTACCTACTTACCATATCTAAGATGACAGGTCTGGATATCATTGGCATAAAGCCAATTTCTCCAAGAGCAAGCAGGCATAATATTCTCACATGTGGGTGACATCATCCATGAAATCCAGTACATACACTGCCAAGTGCACTGTCACGTTAAGTCTCTAGGCAATGCCCATACTGCACGCATGCTGGTGCCTTTCCATCAATTGTCTACTGATGGGACCATCAGTTCTTTATTTTCCATGGAACTAAGAAGCTGTGTTTTCAGTTTTCTCTTTACCACATCAAACTTTTCAACTTTTTTGTTCCTTTCCATCCTTATTTTTCATAGCTTTTGTCATAATTCTTTGTTTTTACCATGTTCCAGCATTTATCCCGACTTTGGTTTAATTTTGTCCACTTTTTGGGTTTTGGCCTTCAGGCCACCTTGAGCCTTTTTTCGTACTGGGATTGTTTTCAGAAATTTTGCACTTGAGCTCCCCGGGCCATTGAGCCCTTTGAATGTCGGCCATTTTCCCCTCCATGTCAAAGATGCAACCAAGAGGCTTTAAGAAAAGATCTTGATGTAATTGGACCATCTCAGGCTCTAACCTACATAATTGGTATGTCCAGTGTCTGGATCCCAAACATTGGGACATTAACTGTGCCCTCTCTCTCCATATGCAAAAGAGGTCACTCAAAGTGTGGAAACATCAGTTCAAAAACCTTTTTGGTACGGCATCTGACATCCAGCATGATGGGGGATTCGGCACCTGATGCTCAGCTTCCTATAACCCCGGTATTTGTGCCAAATGCATAGATACCACATCCAGTGTGTCAGGTGTTGGACATCTTGCAGAGGCAGGACTGTACATCATCTTCATCGATGCCTCAAGTATTGAAGGATGTAGCACTTAAGAAAGCTAAGAAGCACAAACATTCTTCCTCTTCGAGGCATGCCATTGCATCCTCCCAGGCATCGACTTCCTCGCTGCATAGTAAGTGTTGATGGAAAAATGACTGTCATCCTTTCATCCAGATCGACATTGAGGTTTCCCATGCCACACCAACCGGTACAGCAGACTGTTTCTATGCCAATGTCTCTCCAGGTACCAGCACTATCTCTCTAGGAGAAGATCTGGGTTATTCTCAGACAAGAGTTTTCAGGGCTACTACAGTCACATTTTTCACAGACATTAAAGGCTTCCAGCCTGCCTCAGCCCAGCCTGAAGATACATTGGAGCATGTTGCCATCTTAACATTTGGGTCCTGTCCAATCTAGCAGGACTCAGTTATCAGGTAAGGGTAAATTATACTCCTAGACCAGTCCAGACTGATGGATTTATCAAAGCTTTATCTCACCGGGCAGGAGGAAGACAAAGCAACCTGTACCAAAGCTTTATCTTATCTTGTAATGTTTCACAAAAGAATGTGGCAAAGACCAAGTTCTTGAAGGTTCTGCCAAAGAAGTTTCTTTTGATACTAGGCTAATGAGATCCATTAGAACCTCTAGCCAGTTGAGGAGGTAAGCTGCTCGTATGGCCTCCTTAATCCAGCAAACAATAGTAGGTTTTAAAGCCAATGAAACAATACAAATTTGTGATTTCCAAGAGGGCTCAGCTTATGAAGGGTTCAGGTACCTGACTTCTGACTCCATGAAAGCTGGAAGCTCAGTCATCGGATTTAGATGAAAGTGTAGGAGCCATGGGAACCTGCTGAAGAAATTTGCTGTTCTCTATCACAAATGGAGCAATAGGAGCTAGCTGTGCTACTAATCTACCAGCTCCCACATGCCTCCTGGGAAGAACCCTGTCTCAGCTGTCTAATAAAGATCCTTCACAGAGGAGAAAATAAAAACAGTTGTGGAACCAGCCCGGGCCTGTACCTGTTCAATTAAATTAACAAGCATTATCCAGTTACTACCATAGCACTCTGCTTTCCTTTTTTAATTAATTTTACTTGAAGCAGGCAGACAAAAAAAAAGTATGCTCTGCTTCAACTACTTTTTGAAGCCTGCAGGGGAGGTCATGGGGATAAAGTATTTGTGTGTGTGTGTGTGGGGGGGGGGTGATACTAGTCACCCCCTCCAAATGAGACCCCCTTAAAGTCACTGCCAACTGGCCTCACAAATGAAGTCAATGGACTAGAGCTTGGGCCCCTGGAAGGTAAGAAACCCCTGTATTCTACCAGAAGCAGTTTTGTGGATCAGTCTGTGGGAGCAATGCCTGATCCATGAACTGCACCCAAAGAAAAAAGAGCCTGTTCAGAGTAAATTGTGCTGTACTAGGCTACCTGCACCAACTGCTGGAGGCAGAGAAGTACTGGGAATGTTCCTGGTTGCACCAGCTGTTATACTGATGTCATTAGAATCTTCAAGTCTGTGCTTCTATTTGCTGAAGGGGATATAACCTTTCTAGCAGTATAACAAATATTCATTGAAAATCTTTTCTTTTGTCTAGAGATATTAGCAACAGTAAGGCTTAGCTTAAGTTAGGCAGTGATGAAACAAAAAACTATATAAACCTGTGGAGAAAATTTTTATGTAACTTGGGGGAAAAAAGCAAATGAAGACTAAAGGAGCAGATCAAGATATTTATTCAAAGGGTCAAATGTTGCTTCAGAGCTTATTTCATGTTAGAGAATGACACGGTGAAAAAATTGGTCCCCGTCACCGCCCCGTCCCCGTCTCACCATCCCCGTCACCGCCCCGTCCCCGTCTCACCAACCCCGTCACCGCCCCGTCCCCGTCTCACCATCCTCTTCACCGCCCCATCACCGCCACTGCCACCCCATTCACCGCCCCGTCACCGCCACTGCAATCCCATTCACTTTTCTTTATTTACGTATAAAGGAAACATTCTTTAAAACTTTAAAACTTAGTTAAATATTAGTTAATAACTATACAAAAACAAAACACGCAGAGAAAAAATTAATTAATAAAAATTATCAAAACTGACACATTTTGATCACTAAATTTAAAATAGTTATTTTTCATACAGTTTTTCAATCACTAATCTTCCACCACCCCTGGGGATAGCAATGCAAAAACAAACACGACATGTACTTTAAATGCTGCCGTGATTAGCATAGTGACCGCGGCTACGGCTGCAAGTCTCCCCTCCCCCCAGCGATCACGGCAGGAGGGCACCCAACCCCTCCTGTAGACCCCCCCAACGGCCCTCCCGACAATCGCAGCAGAAGGGTACCCAACCCCTCCTGCCGGTCCTCCCAATGGCCTCCCCTAAGATCGCCGGCAGGAGGGTACCCAACCCCTCCTGCTGGACCCCCCCCCAACGAACCCTCCCACCCCGGAACCCCCTTAGTCTTACTTTTCAAGTTGGACCGGACAGCTCCTCGCTCGTCTGGCCAGCAGGCCTGCCTCCGTCCAAATGAGGCGGGCCCGCCCCGCCCCTCCCCTCCCCTCCCCTCCCCTGCCTCCCAATGGCCTCCCCTAAGATCGCCGGCAGGAGGGTACCCAACCCCTCCTGCTGGACCCCCCCCCCAACGAACCCTCCCACCCCGGAACCCCCTTAGTCTTACTTTTCAAGTTGGACCGGAAAGCTCCTCGCTCGTCTGGCCAGCAGGCCTGCCTCCGTCCAAATGAGGCGGGCCCGCCCCTACCCTGCCCAACCCACAGGATCCTAGGGCCTGATTGGTCTAGGCACCTAAAGCCACTCCCGCTATAGGAGGGGCCTTAGGTGCTTGGGCCAATCAGGCCCTAGGATCCTGTGGGTTGGGGAGGGGAGGGGCGGGCCCGCCTCATTTGGACGGAGGCAGGCCTGCTGGCCAGACGAGCGAGGAGCTGTCCGGTCCAACTTGAAAAGTAAGACTAAGGGGGTTCCGGGGTGGGAGGGTTCGTTGGGGGGGGGTCCAGCAGGAGGGGTTGGGTACCCTCCTGCCGGCGATCTTAGGGGAGGCCATTGGGAGGCAGGGGAGGGGAGGGGAGGGGCGGGCCCGCCTCATTTGAACGGAGGCAGGCCTGCTGGCCAGACGAGCGAGGAGCTGTCCGGTCCAACTTGAAAAGTAAGACTAAGGGGGTTCCGGGGTGGGAGGGTTCGTTGGGGGGGGTCCAGCAGGAGGGGTTGGGTACCCTCCTGCCGGCGATCTTAGGGGAGGCCATTGGGAGGACCGGCAGGAGGGGTTGGGTACCCTTCTGCTGCGATTGGCAGGAAGGGTTGAAATGACAAATGAGGAGCACGGTGAAATAGCGGTTCCTAGAAGGGGGTACATTGGCCCGCGGGGACAAACCTGTTCACCGTTTCCGCGGTCGGTGAATGGCCTTGTCCCCGTCACCGCAGCGACTGCTATTTTTCTTCCCCGTTTTCGGCGGTGACCCGCGGCTTAAATGCGGTGGCCGCGGGTAAACCGTCACCGTGTCATTCTCTATTTCATGTCTCTGTCTGGACTGTTGATGTATTAAAACCTAATTATCAGGTAAGGAACCAAAACTCCTCTACCAGCTAGCATTTTTTTCTGGCATGATAGTTTTCCCTCACGCTGCTTTTGGCTTTCATCTCATTGAGTGAGGACCAGGGACCTGGAGTGGGATCTGATTCCATATGCCTTCACTCCTATCTCTGAAGCCTCTCTTCTCTACCACCACCCTTCCAACACACACATGTCCCCAATCTCTACTTGGTCTTTTTTGAACTTACTTATCCCAGTGATTTTTTAGTAACAGCCCTTAGCTTGGAACCATATACTAATTCTGGATCCTAATTTACGTGCCATAGTTGCATGATTTTGAAGACTTGATCCCCCCCCCTAATTGTTAATGCAACGTCTATAGTATAGTTGACCTGGGGAGTGGAAGTCCTAAAACTTAGGAATCAAATTCATATTCTTTTGCATGACAGTGCTCTGAGCTGACCCTAGCCCATTTTCATGTGTGCTAGATACTTCAGAATACAGTGGTGCCTCGCACAGCGAA
Organism: Geotrypetes seraphini; assembly: GCF_902459505.1. Taxonomy (NCBI): domain Eukaryota; kingdom Metazoa; phylum Chordata; class Amphibia; order Gymnophiona; family Dermophiidae; genus Geotrypetes; species Geotrypetes seraphini. The sequence goes on along the minus strand of NC_047084.1, from coordinate 312,414,107 downwards.
CGCTGCGCACAACGAACTTCATGTCTTGCTTCCTACAACGAACTTCGTTTCACACAACGAAGTCGCCCGAGCTGCATCCTTCCGCGCAGGCACTGCGCTTAACTGCCCTCTCTCCGCCTGGCTCCCTGTGCAGTGGCGGACCGTCGGCTCGCAGGGGCCCGGCGCCTACTGCTGATGCGTTGGGGGGGGCGGAGCTACTCTCGCCGCTTCCCCGATGCTAGAAAAAAAAAAAAAAATGAACAGTTAAGTCCCAGTTTTTGCCGCTGAGACTCTGCCCTCTCTCACTGTAAAATTAGACTCTACTTAAAAATAATAACAAAAAATTTATCTTTTTTTATGTCATCTTAGCATATTTTATGCTACAGAACGAATTTTTTTTTTTAACATGTATTGTTATGGGAAAACGCGTTTCACATAACGAACTTTTCGCATAACAAACTTGCTCCTGGAACCAATTAAGTTCGTTGTGTGAGGCACCACTGTATATATAAATATATATATATATACTTTCATATCAAATATTTAATTTGGGGCTTTAACTGAAACTTATTAAATCAGAGGGAAAATTCTTGAGTTGATCTTTCTGTAGCTTTTAAAAGTAACTTTTTCATAGTGCTCATAATTTTTTCCATCACTGGCTTTAGGGATAAAATATAAATTCTGCCTGCTTAGTTACTGATATAAAGTTGACCCAAAAATATTTTCATTGCATAAAAATAGGAAAGTGATCAGGAATTCTGGAGCTCTTGGAGATCCTGTTACTAAGCTGCAGTAAGCGCTAGTTTACCATTGCTTAAACTGGCTAGCCATAAAACGCACTCAAGCATCCTCTGGTAATTTCCAAATGTATGTGCAGAAATGGCATACTAAAAAATATTTTTAGTGCAGAAGGGAGCATGTCTGGCTTAGAGTGGCTGTGTCTGCACTATTCTAATGTATCTATATTACTGTGTGCTAACTGATTACCACAGGATTAACATGTCAGCACTTACGTTAGTAAGTTCCAGCCTTGTAATTATTTTTAATTGCCGCATGCTATTGGTGACATTAGCAAATGGCCATTAATTGTCTTAGGTAAAAATGGCCTTGGCGAGGATCCTCCCAGAACCCATTGAACATATACCAGATTGGTTCTGGTTAGAATGGAGATTAATGTTTCCTTTACGTCTAAGTCATGTTATCAGTATTCAAATGCCAAGGTTATATAAGGATCACAAAATATTGGTTGATACTTGGAAAACTATAAGATATATAAGTAATCTAACTCCTATTCCAATAACTAAATCAACGACTCAAACAATATGGCTCAATCCAAAGATCAAAGTTGGCGGTTTTAAAATTATCTGGAAACATTGGATGATTGCTGGAATTCGGATTTTAGAAGATGTAATAAATAAAGGTAAACTGCTTGAATTTTCACAATTGCAAAATAAATTCGGCTTGAATAAATCACAATATTTCAGATGGATGCAATTGAAGCAGGCCATTCAGGTAGGGTTCCCTGAATGGAAAAATCTTAATAATTATCATAATATAGAATTCTTATGTTTTCAGATAGATTCCATGGGTCACCAGGCCGCAAGGTGGTATAAATTAATATCTGAATTTGTATATAAAAAGAAAAAAAATGGTCTTAGAGATATTTGGAGCATTGAGTTTAAGCATCAGATTAATGCATCTCAATGGCCACGACTTTGGTCTTGGAGGATAAGATGTACACTGTCAGCATCTATGAGACAAACTTGGTTTTTTATTTTACATAGAGCTTTATGGACCCCTACACGTTTACATAGAATTGATAGCTCTAAGTCTAATAGATGCTGGCATTGTCATCTTGAAGCAGGGACATTAGATCATCTTTTATTCTATTGTCCATTCATATTAACATTTTGGAAATCAATTTGGCCCCAAATCAATAGGATATTAGAAAATCCTGTAGCCTTGACATACGATACAATTCTATTTGGTACTGCAATGAGATCTCAAAGTCAAATTTCATCAAATAACAACAAACTTTTATTTATAATGACTGGAATAGCAGTACAACAAATTACACACAATTGGAAAAATTGTGACAGATTGAACTATAATTTTTGGTGGAACTCAGTTTGCCATATATATAAAATGGAACATACATTTGCAACACAAAAAGGATATATGGATAAATTCAAAAAGATTTGGGGACCATTAACAAAATATTGTAATAATTGAATTTCATTTTCCCATAATAAGAAAATAGTTAAAGAAGAATGGGAGGGAGGGGATATGGGAGGGGGATTTATACTCTTTATTATAAATTAAAAATAAAATATTATTAATAGATGGTATTCTTACATGAAAACAATGTAATAAAGGGAGGGGAAAAAGGTTAATAATTTAAAAAATAATTGATAAAATCATTACAATATATATGTTGTATAATTTTATAAGAAAAATAATTACAATTATATGATATATAAAATCATAAGAAATATAAGATAAGAAATGTTATGTATAAAATACATTATAGAAATATCAAGTGTATTATTAAGATAATTGTATGAAAATTTATGACACTTGTTGTTAAATGAAAAAAATCAATAAAAAACTTAAACATAAAAAAAAAAATGGCCTTGGCGCATGGGAAAAACCTGCATAAGGATGTGCTAAGGCCAACTTTTATTGCAGCTTAATAAAAGGAGTTCACCTTTTAGTTCTTCCTTGCAAAATTGTTTTTCAGGTTATTAAAAATGAATGTGCTGAGAGAAACAGGTATTTAAGGAGTTGAACAGAAAATTCCTATTCTCACATCTGGGTAATGTCATTCAACAGAGCCCAGCACGAACACTTGCTAGCAAGTTGTGGTTAGAAGTTTCTAGCAGCAGTGCACTGAGTATATGTAGATACCTTCCCACATGAGTGTGGGTTGATCAGTCTTCATTTTTCTAGAGAGCAGAGATGATGTGTCCTGGTGTTCTCTTACCTCAGCACTTTAAAAAAAAAAAAAAGTTTCCAGTGCCTTCCCATTCAGATTTTTGTTTGATTTCTTCAATTTTTTTACTGTTTTACTCCCAAGTAATTCGTTTTTACTGGTTTTTTACTGTTTTACTCCCAAGTAATTAATTTTTACTGGGTTTTTTACTGTTAAACTCCCAAGTATTTAATTTTTTGTGGCTCTTTTAAGTTTCCTTTAATTTTGTGGTTGCTAGGCCCGAATGTAGGCTGGAGCCTAATGTCCCTTTTTGTTTTAAAATTAAAAATTTAATTTAGCTTTGATTCTTTTTTTTATGTCTAATAAAACCTCCAGTTGCTTTTCAACAGGAGTCCAATGCAATCAGGTGATCTTGGTCACAGACTCGCACTCATGGTACATTGGGTGCCTTGGACCTGACCAGAGAGTTTGGCAAGTTCAACTGGAGAGACCTTTTGGCTGTTTGAAGGCTGGTCAAACAACATCAGCAGTGGAAGCGTCAATATCAATGGCTGCCCAAATATTGGAACACAATGGTAGTGCAACAGGATTGAGAAGGTCTCCATCTCTCTCAACATCAGGCACTGACAGTAGGTCCTAGGACCGGTCAGCCTTGAACCCGATACTGAGGATGCATACAGGTTCAAGGTGTAATTGAGATTCCCCAGAGGCTGATAGGAACCCAAGCCAAGTACCCTTCCTTTGGATACCTTTTTAAAAAGAACTCAGAAAGTTTATTTCTGCTGGTTTAAAAGCATAATGACTGGGAGTTGTTGCTAAAAGAAACCAGTGAGCAATGCCTGGAGAAAAGCCACTGCCAAAGGAACTTACCTTTCTTGTTGGATTATAAAGTTTATTTTTCCTGTGTTAAAAGCTTATTGACTGGGAGTTGCTAATAAAAGAAACCAGTGAGCAGTGCCTGGAAGAAAGTTGCTGCTAAAGGAACTTACCTCTCTTTTTGTTGGATTATAAAAGTTGTTTTAAGCTGGGAAACCTCACAGACTGTGCACTGCTGGTGGAAACAAGTGATTGACCTCAGCTAATTTAGGATCATTTACCAGGCAAAGGGGAGCTTGTTTGGACTCTGTATCCAGCTTCAGGTGAGAAATAAACTTTATTCAGATAACTCACTTTGAGGAAATATGACAAAGGACCACGATACTGAGTAATGGGGGAAGCCCAAGAGCTACAAGCATTGGTTCTCATCAACACATGGTGCCAGGAGGACTGGGACATCAGCATAATGTGTACCCAAGAAGCACCAGCACTGAGAGGATAGCTTCCTGTCTTTCATTGAGGTGCCGGTGCATCAATCTCCATCCAGTAAAGTGCCTGTTTCTGGTTCGGCATCAACCCCTCTTCCTCAGGCTGTCCCTGTTCTGGCTTCACAGATTTTGCTGATGCCTACCTTCAATGAGCCGGTACCGAGACTTTCTCATGGTGCAGATTCTGCAGCTGCACATCACTCAGGCATCAAGGGTGTCAGCCCATGCATCTTCCTGAGACTCAAGCTAGGCCTGTGGAGTGATCCTTGGCTCAGTGCCCTGAGCGGTACTGGTGTCGGCATCCCCCCGGGAGGGGGGGGAAGCTTTGCTAGAGTTAGAAGGTAGGAGCTGTACCTTCGCACCCTTGGAGACGTGGGCATAGACCCCCCTGAGCTGAGGTAGGCTGAGGCTTTCCTTGTCTTTTCGGATGTTGGAGAAGAGTCTGATTGGGGACCACTCATGGGATTCAGATGAGGGCCCACATTACTTCTCAGAGGAGGCGTCGTTTGGAGGCCCTTCTGATCCTTCACCACCTCAAAAGAAAAGAAATTCTCCACCTGAGTTTAACTCCTTTACTGGTTTTGTGTGGGAGACAACTTTAGCTATCCCATCTAAGTTTGAGATAGAGGAGGAGCCTAGGGCAGAGATGTTGTCTGTCTTGGACTACAAGTCTCCTCCTAAGGAAGGGGTTACAGTGTACCATTGCACCCTATCCTAAAGGATGTACTGATAAAGAACAGTGAAATTCCCCTCTTGGTGCAGGTCACACCTAAGAAGATGGATATGCAGTACCAAATTCAGAAGGCTCCCAGATTCAAGAGGGCCCCTTGTAATCTCCAATTGATTGGTTATTCAAATAGTTCCTTTCGGTTACAACCTAAATTGGCATTGAAGACAACCAAATTGCCCACTGAGAGCATCACTCAACTCTCCACACAAGCAGATATTGGTTCAGAAAATCTCTGTCCTTCTACAGACCAATGCAGTTAAGTCTGGGTCGCCAGGGCAAAAAGAAGGGATTTTTATTCAAGGTATTGTTGTGCTCAAGAAAACAGTCTGTAAATAAATTCCTGGTTAAAGAAAAGTTCAGGATGATTTCCCTGGGCACCCTCCTCATGATTCAAGAAAAAGGTTGGCTTTGCTATCTGGACTTGAAGGATGCCTACGCCCCCATTTCAATACTTCCCAGGAAGTATCTGAAATTCTGAATAGGGAAACAGCATTACCAGTAATGCATTCTGCCTTTTGGCCTTGTGTCAGCTCCCAGAGTGTTCACTAAATGTCTTGCGATAGTAGCAGTATTTCTTCACAGACTGGGAATGTATGTTTCCCTGTCTGGACTATTCGCTAGTCAAAAATGTGACTCAGAATGAAACATCAGAGTTGATGCACAGAACTGTTTGGATTCTGGAGCTACTAGGGTTCATTATAAACTACCCCAAGTCTCATCTGCTTCCTGTACAGCAATTGGAGTACATAGGAGCTCTGCTAAATACAGTGCAAGCTTGGGCTTACCTGCCCCAAGTGAGTGCAGAAACCTGAATGACTCTGGCCTCACAGGTCCAAAGCAGCAAGCAGGTTCTAGATTGGCACATGCTGAGATTGATGGCCCATATGACCTCCATGGTGCATGTCATTTGAGAGAAGTCCAATGAACCTTAGGTTCCCAGTGGTCTTGGGCAACTGGGAACCTAATGCATACTGTTCAGATACCTCCAGAATTCAGTCAATCTTTTCTCTGGTGGACAATTTGATCCAGTCTGACCCTGGAAATTCCATTCCAAATTCCTCCTCCTCAGAAGATGTTAATGATGGATGCAGCCAGCTTAGGATGGGGAACTCATGTAGATGAGCTTCATACCTAGGGGGCATTATCAGCCCACGTAACTGATCTCCACATCAACCTCCTGGCACTTAAGGCTATTTGGAATGTTAGGCTTTCAGAAATTGACTAGAGAACCAAATTATTCTCAAACAGTCAACCAGGTTGCAGTATTTTTATGTGAAAAAGCAAGGGTGTATAGGTTCCTACCTCTTGTGCCAGGACACTGGGGAAGTGGTAGTGGTCTCCTTCATGAAATGGTCATTTGAGCTACACACCTTGCAGGAAAAGAAAGAGCTTGGCAGACAGACCAAGCAGAGATTTACAACCATACATGTGGACACTCCAAGTCTGGAGCACCCCCTCAGTAGATCTCATTTCCACTCATCTCAATAAAAAGGACCTCCAGTTCTGTTCCAGGCTTAGGTCACACGCAGGCTAGCATCAGATGCGTTTCTCCTAAACTGGAGGATGGACCTTCTGTATGTGTATCCTCTGATACCTCTTATAGAGAAGACTTTGCTGACACTCAAGCAGGATCATGGTTCCTTATTAACCGTGACAGATCTGGTTCCCCTTTCTTCTGAACTTGTTCTTCAAAGAACCATGAAGGAGGTAGTGTTTTCTGGCCCTTGTCACTCAGAATGAGGGGCCCCCCTCATGAAAGACATAGGATTCAAATCCTTGATCTGCCTGAGGCTGTCTTCCAAGTCTTGATTGCTTCCAGAAAAAACTTCACTAAGAGGTGGTACTCTTTTAAGAGGAGGAGGTTTGTCATCTGGTATGAGGGCAAGGCCCTAGGCCCTTTTACTTGCTCTGCAGAAAAACTGCTTGAGTACCTCCTACATCTCTGAGTCTGGTTAAAAACCAACTCTGTAAGAGTTCATCTTAATACATTTAGTACTTATCTCCATGTAGGGGGTAAGCCCATCTCTGGACAGCCTTTAGTTCGTATTTTGAGAGGTTTGCTATTGACAAAGCCCTCTATCATGGGATCGCATCATGGTTCTCACCCAATAGATGAAAGTTCACTTTAGGTCATTTGATTCCTGTTCTCTGAAGTATTTGACCTGGAAAGTTGTATTCCCTTTATAGCAGATCCACCTTATACTAAATTTCTCCGAAGTTCCTTCCTAAGGTCATGACAGAGTTCCAGCTTAACCAGTCAATTGTTCTGCCAACACCACACACTCATCCTGATGAAAGCATACTGCCTACTGTAGACTGCAAAAGAGCCTTAGCCTGCTATCTCGAGGGACTAAAGTCCATAAGCAGTCTACCCATCTTTTTATTTCTTTTGACCCAAACTGGATGGGGCTAGCCACTGGCAAACACACAGTTTCTAACTAGCTAGCAGATTGCATCTTCTTTGCTTATGCCCAGACTGGGCTGACTCTTGAGGGTCATATCAAGGTTCATAGCATCAGAGCCATGACAACATTGATAGCCCACTTGAGAACAGCCTACATAGAGAAGATTTGAAAAGCTGTGACTTGGTCTTCTGTCCACACATTCACATCCCACTAGTGTCTTGAGCAGAATTGCCAAGGTGACAGCCGGTTCGGTATCAGTCCTTCAGAATTTGTTTGGTGTCTAGAATCCAATTCCACCCTCCTAGGCCCAATTTTATTCTGTTCCAGGCTGCACTTTCACAGTTAGTCTTTATTAATTTTTCAGGTTAATTACTGTACAGGCCTTGACATTTCAAGTCCCTTTTGTCTTGCCTTGTTTTTGGTGAGCATGGTAGCTAGGGACTCGCAGATGTGAGAAAAGAAAGGCTGGCTTGTCATTGGAGAAAGTGAAGCTACTTATCTGTAGCAGGTCTTCTCCAAGGACAACATGCTGAATATTTTCACCTACCTTTCCACTTCCCCTTGGAGTTATATGTTTTATGCTTTTCTATGAAATTGATTAACCCGTGCTTGCACATCGAACAGGAAAACACCTGCACATGCATGGTGTGGAGCTGCTAAAAACTTGCTAGCAAGCTTCGGTTGAATGGCATCACCCAGATGTGAACTATTGGCCAACTATCCTTGAAGAACACCTGCTACAGGTAAGAAACTTTTCTCTTTAAACAAAGTGAGAGTATTTTGATGCTTGTAAGTGAATTGTAATTTGTTGCCTAGTTTTTATTACTTAGGTAGCCAGTGTATTTCACACTGTTTACTTTGTTATGAAAAACGAACATGAAGTAGAGTGAACGATCATGGGTGCTTTGTGGTCAGGATAGATTTAATCCTCTTTTTAACGTTTACTAAAAATGCTTTGTGATTTCTGCTGATGTTCCCCAAATAGAAAGCATGTTGTTTGTTTTCTTTATTTAAAATGAGTAGTCAGGTTTGAAAAAAAATAATAATAATTAGGAGCTACTGTAGGTGTTTTTGCTTGCTTGCTTGTTTCTTTTGGCTATTTCAATTTTTTTCCTTTTTCCCTTTTTTTCTTTGCATATTCTTCCCATCCCTCTCATCTTCTTGCCCTTCTTCCAGACTCTTTCCCTCTCCCAGCCACCTACAAGCTTCGTTCCCTTCCTCCAGTCTCTTCGTCTCTTTCCAGGACCTATCTGTTCCACCCCTACAGATTCCTCACTCCCTCTTCCTGTCTGGGCACTTCCAGCTGCAAAAACTCTATCCCACAAAGCAAATCTTATCAGTCTCTACTTTGTTGGACTTCAGGCCCCAAATTGTAGGTGGCCAAGAGACTTTGTGCTTGGATTTTTTTCCTACCCTACATAAAGTGATACAAAAATGCCATCCGAAGAGACACTAAAAAAATGAAAGAGTTTTTTGTTTGTTTGTTTTTCATGTATTTTATCTCTGTGTACTGATGACACTCCATCTAAACTGTACTATTGTGTTGCTTTTGGTGATGCTTCTGCTTTCCTGGACTTGGTAATGTTGACAATGTGTTTACTGTATGTTTTATGGAATGACTGATTTTTCTCTAGTACTTCTAATCCAAATTTCCAAGTTTATTTAAGTTTTGATATACCGACCATCGATGTGTATCGGTTTACAGTTCTAAAAGCTAATATAAAACATAAAATTTTGAAAATAAGAGGGGTGGTGGGAACAAAGTTAAGACAATTACATTTGACATAGGTGATACGAAAGGAGATAGGGGGTGGGTAGAGTAATAATTACATCAAAAAATAAAAATAAGAGAAGGTACGGAGGGATGAAGCAGTTCTTATTAGAGGATGAAGGAAGGGTGTTGCGGTCGGAGAAACAATGTTATGTTATGGTTTGTACTTTTTTATTTTTCATCTTTCTTGTCTGTCTGATGAATATTGTATTTGTGCTTTCAACTTCACAGGCATGCAGTGTGATGGATTTGTTAATAATCACGCTAGCTCTACACCAACTCCCTTGTCATCAAGTTCAGATGATGAGGAAGAGGAGGAGGATGAGGAAGCAGGTCTGCTTTAGCTTTACACCAGTATCTTGCATTGTTTTGACTTAGTGTTTTATTCTCTATTTACCTCTCCTTAATTAAAAAAAAAAAAATGGCCCAAGCAGAAAATGAGATTTTTAAAGCAGCAGTAGGATTTATTTGTTAGACATTTGCCTGATTTTCAGATCTATGATGTGTGATTTGTATCTGGATTTAAATGATGCCTTTTAAAACTTTTGTGCATGCATAACCTTCAGTGACTCTGCGTTAATACTGAGGAATTGCATGTGACTGATATATTACTTTGTCTTTCTTCTGTCCTATAGTAGGAGTCCTTCTGGGGAAGTGGCAAATGAGGTGGTGGGAATGCAATGAGAAGGAACGTATTAGAAACTTACCGTATTTTTTACTCCATAAGATGCACTTTTTTTCCACCCATCGTCGCTGCTGCCACCGTAGCTGCACCTTTTAAAACAGCTACCGGCCCTCTGATGCCTCCTCCTCCTTCGGCGGCGGCGCCACAGTCCCTGGTGATCCAGTGTGTATTCCTCCCTCGCTAGCAGCGCACAGATCAGCAGCATGGACGTCAGCAGCAAGCTTTCCACGCTCCCGTTTGCGCCTGCGCTGCTTTCTAAATGGCTTCGTCAGTTTTTGTGGGACTCGCAAGAACTATGAAGCTATTTAGAAAACAGGGCGGGCCCAAGCGGAAGCGCGGAAAGCTTGCTGCTGACGTCCGTGCTCATGACCTGTGCGCCGCTAGCGAGGGAGTGATACACGCTGGACCACCAGGTACGGGGGGATTATATAAAAGTACTGAGGGAGATGATTGATCTAAAAATACTGGGGGGATTATCTAAAAGTACTGGGGGGATGATTTAAAAGTACAGGGGGATGATTTAAAAAGGTATGGAGGGAGGCTGGGGGGCTGGTTGGCTTGGGGCTGGCTGGCTGACACTACGCGTGTCTACCATTAGATGTGCCCACCTCTAGATGTGCCCTGTACCCTGTCCCGGCCTACCACTAGACCACCAGAGGGGGGACAGAGTACAGGGCACACCATTTGGTTCAAAAAATTTTTTTTCTTGGTTTTTCCTCCTCTACAGGAGGGTGCGTCTTATGGAGCTAAAAATATGGTAAGTGTCTTAATGCACTGGTTCTCATCTTGATCCTAGGTGACCACTTTGCTAGTCTGTTTTTCTAAATATCTGCAGTATACTTATAAGATTTACTTGCATATATTGCCTCTATTGTATGCACATGTGCATATTCATTGTAGATATTCTGAAAACCAGGCTGGTTAGATGGTTCCCAATTACTAGATTAAGAACAGTGCTGTTAAAAAACTTAAGATACATAATGGTGGTGATGATTTTTTTATGTTGACAATTAACAAAATAGTGTGGAGAGAGAAGTGAGAAGCAGCCAGCAAACCAGGCAAGATGTTTTATATAAAAATGACTTGATTGACTGAATAATTAAAACATCTACTTATTAATATAACAAAATAAGACCTTACATGGCCATTTTTCAGTTACTGCTTGAATCAGGAGTATGTACAATAGGGGTGTGCGAGGCAACATTTTTCATTTTGTTTAGCTTCCCATTGCCATTTGTAGAATTTTTAATTTTGTTCATTTAAAAAAATGTTGTTTTTATTTTGGGACAGTGCCATCAATAGTGCACACTGTTGATACAAGAAAGAACCCCAAAAGGTGTTCTTGTTTTCCATGTTTCAAATGAAGGCACATATCTTAATGTACAGTGTGATGTATCTTTTTTAATAAATAGCTATGGGTATTCACAATACCTCTTATCAGAATCTTCTTTTAACCTGTCAAATACTGAAAGCCATTAAAGACAACAACAGATCAGACAAGATGAAGAGCAAACTTACATATAGATAGCCCAAAAGTACCTGTCGGAGGCCTATGCCTTGGGGGCTTCTGATCATTTTCAATATCGGCAGGTATCTGACTTTATCTGTCGTAAGGCTATTGGGGAACTCCAATTGCCTGAATCCCCATTAGAATGGGCTCTTATGAGTAGTAGTGGTAAAGGATGTGTCTCGTTTTTATAAGGACTCATTCAACAAAATGCCCCCCTCATTATTAAATTTATAACACTTTGGGAGGGTCTTTTGAACCCTGCCCCACAGGTAATAAAACAGGAGAAATTGTTTCAATTGTTACGCACTTCTTTCTTTTTTTTTTTTTTTTTTAGAGTTTCAAGTTTTATTTAAAATATTGTATTTCTTCCCCTTTGTTACGCACTTCTATAGCAAGTTCTTTGGTGGAAAATGGATATAAAATGCTTTACTAGTGGTACCTTACTCCACTGCGGCTACATAAAAAGTATCCTCAGATCTCTGATATGTTCTGGAGAAATTGTGGACAGCAAGGTTCCTTTCTCCATATTTGATGGGATTGCCCAAAGGTACTTCCTTATTGGGATATGGTCTTTGACTTATTGTCTGAGGTCTTGCATAGAAAAATACCAAAGTCTATGGATAGTGCTCTTTTGCATTTACCATGAGTTACGATTCCTATATCTTATAAGCTTGCTTGTTATATATTTACTGCTAGTAGACTTTTATTGGCTGCACATTGAAGCAAGCTCATCCTCCGTTCTGGAGACAGCTGCTTGGTAAATTAGATTTTGTTTTTCTCATGTCTAAATTGACCACTTTATTGCCTTACACCCTTTCTTAAAATGTGGGACCTGTATATATAATGGACGGAGAGTTCCAATGAATTGTGTTAAGCTTTCCCTTTGTTTCCTGTACACCTACCCAATTGTTTTCTGTTTATGGCTACGGCCTTGGAGTGGGGGGTGGGTAGTCCTACTGGCTGTATTCTTGAGTATTGTACTGAAGAGTCATTGACGACTGGGGGAGGGGGAGTTTATTGTTTTCACTGTTGCTATGTTTAGCTTGCTGTATTCTTGTTGCAAAAATTTTCAATAAAAAAAATAAAAATAAATATCCCAAAAGTAAAGCTGTTACTGGGAAATCCTTTCATCCACTGAAGGAAGTGTGCTTTTAGAATCCCCTTTAGTCGCTGCTCATGAAGCAGCTTGCCACAGAAGTGTGGCCACATTGGGCTATTTTAATAAAAGTTTGCTCTTTGATTCATTGTTGTCTTCTGCTACTATAGCACATAAATGCCACTTGCTTCTTTTGTGTTGATGGAACAAATGAAAGCTGTCATAAGATAAATAAAATCATGGTTCATAAAAGGTCTTTGAATGCATTTGCTTAAGATCTGTTCATCTTGACAGACATGAGTGGATGTCTTAGTTCAGGGGTCTCAAAGTCCCCTCCTTGAGGGCCGCAATCCAGTTGGGTTTTCAGGATTTCCACAATGAATATGCATGAGATCTATGTGCATGCACTGCTTTTAATGCATATTCATTGGGGAAATCCTGAAAACCCGACTGGATTGCGGCCCTCAAGGAGGGACATTAAGATCCCTGTTAGTTGTTTTGACTAGTTAATTATTTTATGTACATTTATATATATGTTTTTATTTTAACAACTCGTTCCTGATTGGCTGTGTGCAGGTGTTTGCAAAAGAGTTGCCACTTCTTTTGTTTTGGAATTAGCAAAGTAGTGCAGAACTAAGCAGGGTTATATCCAGTTGTTGTTTTTTAATCCAGTTTTAATCGGCAGTGATTGTTTTCATACAAGTGACAATGAATTTCAGAGTTGCAACATAAGTGAATTGAGCAATTGAACTGATCAGTATCGGGTCTCCCAGAATTGATAATATTGTTCATCATAGCTCAGAAATCAGTGATAGACTCAGAATTACAGCTTATGGTTGATTATATTTGTTAAAATCTTCTTTTTTTACAATATAAATCAGTGATGCACAATAAAAATTATAAAAGTCAGAAATGTTATTTTATTGATTGTACTTGCCTGTCTGGGCCATCGTGCCATTTTCAATAAAAATAATATAAAAAAATAAATAATAATAATAATAACTTTATTTTTTCTATACTGCCATAATCTTGCGACTTTTAGGCGGTTTACAGTGAAAGAGAGCTGTACAATCAGCGAATTACAAGGTGAGAACAGGTAGGAGTCACTGAGTAATCAGTGTTTACAGGTTACAAATAGGTTACAGTATAATCTTAATCATTTTACATCAAAGGGGCTGGATGGTCAGCAAATTACAGAATACGGGTGGGGAGGAAGACACTGAATAGTCAAGAGAAGAACAGAATACATTTGTGAAGAAGTGTAGTATCAACATAAAGAGAAAGATTTTAGGATGGGAGGGCATTGTCTGGCTGGGAAATAAATCTGTTGAATAGAGCGGTCTTGATTTCTTTCCGAAAAGCGCCATAGGTCTGCCTGGCTTTGTCGGTGAGATTGCCTAGCCAGGTTTGCTGTCTGGCAGCTTGAAACTTAAAAGTTCTATCCAGAAAGGTTCTGTATTTGCAACCTATGATCTTCGGGTAGGCAAAGAGGTTGCGATTTCTGGTTGTCCTTGTGGGGGTGTAAAGTTCGAAGTGAGGTAATAGGTAAATTGGGGCCATTCCCCACACCAGTTTATAGCAAAAGCAGAAAAACTTGAATAAAGTATGTGCCTCAATTGGCAACCAGTGCAGCAGTTTATAGTTGGAGCTAATGTGGTCACTTTTCTTTAGTCCAAATATTAGTCGGACAGCCGTGTTTTGCACTATCCTTAATTTTCTCAAGGTTTTTTTGAGTGTACCCACATAGATGATATTGCAGTAGTCTGAGGTAGATAGGATCAGTGACTGAACCAGTAGTCTAAAAGATGGAGGGTCGAAATATTTTTTGATGGTTTTTAATTTCCAAAGTGTGTGGAAGCATATTTTGGTCACCAAGTTTGTGTGTTCGATCAAGGTCAGGTGGGTGTCTAGGGTGACTCCTAGTATTTTTATAGTTTTGGATATTGGATGATCATGACCATTTAAGTGAATTGTTGTTGTGTTGATTTTGTCTTTTGGGTTTGCCATGAAGATTTTTGTCTTTTCTGAGTTGAGTTTCAGTTTAAAATGAATAGACCATTGTTCTATTTCGGTCATGATGTGGGAGATTTGTTTTGAGGTGTCATTGTTCACTTTGGTTACTGGGATTAGGATAGAGATGTCATCGGCGTATATATAGTATATTAGGTTTAACTTTTGTAGAAGATGGCTTAAGGAAGAAGTATAGATGTTAAAAAAGGTGGGAGATAGGGGGGAACCCTGGGGAACTCCCGAAATAAAAGAAGAATAGGCAAGCAACCAAACTTTCACAAAGTCACTGCAATAGTCTTGATTGCATACTTCCACAAGATCACTACAGCAATTATGATTGCCCACTCTCTCATATTTCACCATCCATCTTTAACAGGATATCAGGTGCAGCAAATCAGTTGAAAGCCAGAGAGAAAAAAAATAGTTTTTAAACCAATTTTAAAGTTTCTGTATGAAACCTCTGCATGTAAGTCTAAGGGTAAGTTGATCTATAAAAATTGGGCCATAAAATAAAAGGCACTCCTGCAAATAGATTACCAGCAGGCTCATGAATGGATTAGGAAGTACAAGTCTGAGATTGATAGAACGAAGCATATGTTTAGAGGCATAAGGAATAATAATCTGGGTAAGATAGTCAAGAAAGCCAGTATTTAAGGTTTTGTGAGTTAGAGAGAATTTTGAAAGAGATCCTATATTCTACCAGCAGCTAGTGCAGTTATCGACGAAGAGTGACATGGTCTCTTCTCTTTGCACAACATAGAGCACAGGCTGTTGTATTTTTCAGGCTGAAATCTTTTTAGATTGGCTTTGGTGTTATTGCAGTAGTCTAGCTGCAAACCCTTAAATGTATAACACAACATGTGTATGTCAGAAAAGTATAAGCGGCTGTGTACAGATCTAAGTTTACACAGTGCTAGAAAACTGGATTTGAGGACTGAAGAAATTTGAGGAGAAAAGCTCAGTTTTGAATCGATCATGGCACTCAAATATTTAAAATACTCAGCTGATTGTACAGGAAGACCAAAGCAAATAGGAGTGATGGCAGGGAGGGTTAGAATCTATATCAATACATCTACGTCAATATTTATGAATCGCTAATATATTCCAATAGGAGTTCAATGCAATCCAGTTTGGTGCATATCAATATGCACAGGCAGGCTGTTGTATTTTTCAGGCTGAAATCTTTTTAGATTGGCTTTGGTGTTATTGCAGTAGTCTAGCTGCAAACCCTTAAATGTATAACACAACATGTGTATGTCAGAAAAGTATAAGCGGCTGTGTACAGATCTAAGTTTACACAGTGCTAGAAAACTGGATTTGAAGACTGAAGAAATTTGAGGAGAAAAGCTCAGTTTTGAATCGATCATGGCACTCAAATATTTAAAGTACTCAGCTGATTGTACAGGAAGACCAAAGCAAATAGGAGTGATGGCAGGGAGGGTTAGAATCTATATCAATACATCTACGTCAATATTTATGAATCGCTAATATATTCCAATAGGAGTTCAATGCAATCCAGTTTGGTGCATATCAATAATAAAAGGGAGAGCCTTAGCCAACCGTAAAGCCAATGTTTTAGCTAAAAGTTTTCCATCTGGGGGGAGGAGGGTGAATTAAAGTTTTACTATAGGTTTAATCAATAGTAAAGAATATTTATATTTGTATATTTTTGATTGAATGCTAAAGGAAAGGGTGGGTGGGAAGGGAATAAATTTATTTATTTGATGTTTATACTAGAAAGAAATTCAAGTGATGTATTTAATTTTACATGTTTTATTATTTGTACACTTGTAAGATTAAAAAATAAATAAAGAATTAAAAAAAAAAAAAGGAGTTCATTGCAATTTCCAAAAAAAAGATAACTGACAACAACTAGGAATTACAACATTGCATTCTAAAATCAAAACATAAAAAAATCTTGCCATCAGTTAGAATGAATAAGATATTTCTCAAACATATAAGACTTTTACGAAAACTATTTGTCCTGTTTGTTCATTAACTAAATTGTAAGCTCTACGGAGCAGGGACTCTCTTGTTTATGATTATTTGTTTATTTGATACTAGTCTTTAAGCCTGTTACATTAACGGGTGCTAGAATAGATGTGTCTGTCTGTCTGTGTTTCTTTCTCTCTCTCTCCTTGGCCGCTGTCTGTGTCCTTCTGTCTGCCCCCAGCACACCCCTCCCCCCAAAGCATCCCTTTCCCTCTCCCTGACTCTCTCTCCTTAGCCTCCCTTCTATCTTCCCCCCAGAGTAAAGCTGTCTGCCCCCAGCACACACCTACCCCCAAAGAAGCCCCCCTTTCCCTCTCCCTAACTGTCTCTCCATGGCCCCTTCTGTCTTCCCACCAGAGCAAAGCTATCTGTCCCCAGCACACCTCTCCCCCCAAAGCAGCCCCCTTTCCCTCTCCCTAACTGTCTCTCTATGGCTTATTCTGTCTTCCCGCCCCAGAGCAAAGCTGTCTGTCCCTCCCCCCAAAGTAGCCCCCTTTCCCTCTCCCCCTGTATTGTTCCTGTTCTTACCCTTCCTCCATCTAAGATATAAAAGTGTTAGCTTATATTTTGTGGCTAAAAAATTAAGCCTAGCAGCAACATTTTGGATAGACTGCATTTTTTTTTTTTTTTTTACATCCAGTATATTTGCTGTACAACCTACATAAAGAACATTTGCAATAATCTATCTGAGACAATCCAAGTGATTGAACCAATAGCTGAAAATGTTCTCTATTTAAACAGTAACGAATCATTTTAACTTTCTCAGTATTACAAACAATCTTCTAGTTAAACATCGTATCTATGCTTTCCAGGTCAGATGACTATCAAATATAATCCCCAAAATTCTCAATTCCGATTCCAGTTGTAGAGGAGTATTATATAATACCAATTGAATATTGTCAATATTCTAGATGGGTTTAGCAATAAAAAATTAGTTTTATCTTTATTCATCTTCAATCTCATACTATACATCCAATCCTCTACCAGACGTACAGCTTTATTACCAGATTATGAATAGTTTTTTCAGTCTTATAAAAGGGAAGGCAAATTATAATATCTGCATAGGAAAAAAAATTAAAATTCTTTTCTCATCTAAAAAATAACCTTCTTTGATAGATGTATACCATCCCTGCTCAGCAGCCCTTGTGAAATATCCCATTGTTGCTCTTGACGACACCATCCACATAGCCATGCATTCATCTCCAGGATGCAAGCTTCTCTGTCCTGGCCTTTACCCTCAACAGGGAGGATGGATGAGAATAACACCTGCGCACCTGACTGCTTCACCTTCTCTCCCAGAACCACAAAGTCACAGGGGTACCTGGCAGTATTATTTGTGATAATATGGATGAGCAGCATTGAATAATAGTCATCAGGCTTGATGAGTCTTAGCAAGCTCTCCGCAACATCTTGGATTTTGGCACCAGACAGACAATATACCTCTCGTGACATCATGTCTGGTCTGCAGATGGATGCTTCTATACCCCTCAGAAGTGAATCGCCAAATACTACTAACTTACATCTCCTAGTGGTCACGATTCCAGTAATTTTGAGGATTTCAAGCTTTGGTCCTTCCTCTCCTTGGGATGCTTTCATCTCTTCCACTTTCAGGATAGCATACCGATTCTTCAGTTCAAGGGTGGGGGGAGTCTCAGTACCAATGTTGCAGTGTTCCATAATCTGAGTCCAGCTGTCTTCCCTCAGCACAGCCTCTTCTTCCCCACTGCTGGAAATCTTTGATGCCTCATCAACCATGTCTTCGATGTACTTCTCAGTCTTGCCACCTTCTCTCTCAGTTCCTTTACTTAAAGCTGAAGACAGCTTGAACATGAAACCACTACCTGGGTAACATTTTCTGTCTGCACAGAGACAGATGCTGTAACCTGAGCAGCAGCTTTGGTGATACGATGTTTCCCAGCCATTCTGTGGTGCAGAAGTACTTACATCTGGAAGAATAAAGAAAGGGCAGAAAAATCCTACTAAAGTAATGCCCTGTTCCTGATTGGCTGAAGAGCCTATAAATGAAAAAGCTTTGCCTTGGGGTGAGCGAGAGGGAATTAAATTAACACCAGAGCCTGTCCTCAACAGCTATTTGTGCCCTAATCTGGTATTATGCCCTGAAATGCAATCTAAAATACTAATCTAGGCCAAAATACTGTTTTGTATTAAACCCTAAAAGAGACTCTAAAGGCTACACTATTGCCTAACTGATTTTGCTGAGCTGGAAAAGAGAACTACAATGATATAACCTAATGAAAATCAAGTTTGAATGCCAGCAGGCAAGATATTCCAACAAATTTTTTTCTCCTTAGCAGAGCAGATCCTCCCTCAGTACCTTTTTAGGTGTGGGGAAAAGAGTGAGTTTCTAGATCTGGTGAGAGCGTTTTGAAGTTAAGTGTTTCAGGTTTGTGCAGATTGTCCTTGTTAAGATCAGCTGGAGAAATGTGAAGAGTAATTTAAGAGTAGTATAAGAGTAATTTGAGCCTAGGGCTGGGTGGGCTGTGGGGAGGGTGGTGGGCAGAGGCAGACAGTAGTTCACAACCTCTCTCTTAGAACCAGGCTTGTTGAGGGTTAGGCACTAGACCAGCATTCCTCCCCTCAAGGGTCCCCTGTGGAGTCTGATCTCAAGCCCTCAGAGTTCAGTCAGAGTAGGGGGAACATGGCACTGCGATGTCAGGTGCCACCACTCCGGGCACCAACCTCCCTCACTACACCACTGGCTAAAATAGAATAGCAAGAATAAGAAGGATCTGAGGAAGAAGGGACCACCTTCAAGAGCTAATCATAAACTACCTTAAGTTAGTCTAACGAAAAAGGTATTATTTCTCCCTTTGTTTATATTTTATTTCTACATACCATATTTTTCGTTCCATAAGAAGCACTTCCCCCCCCCAAAAAAAAAAAAAAAAAAAGTGGGTGGAAATAAGGGTGCATCTTATGGAGCGAATACCCAACACCCCTCTCTCCAACAGCCTAAGTCTTTCCTGGGTCCCATTTCCTAAATTTTTGGGTTGCCACACCGCCTTGCGCTCACTGAACAGCTCCTGCACCACACTGAGGGGGTTCAGCAGCCAATCCCCACCGCCCGGCATTCTCCCTCACAGATGCTCTCACCGCCGCTTCCGCCTCTGCTGCTCGAGTGAGTTGCTGCCCTGGACCATTCCATTGGATCGGACCCGTCCCCGTTGTGTGGTCCCATTGGCTGTGCACGTCGAGAACTGGCGTCGGTTTGGTTGTTTGGTTCGCTGCACATGGATACGTGTAAGAGCGGCTCAGACATGGTGGACAAGAGAGCGAATGGCTCCTCCACTACCAACATGCTCTTCTCCACCATGGACTTCAGCTTCTCCTTCATCCCTGTGAGCCAGCCGGCCGAGTCTGCTCTGCTGCCTATGGGTAAGAGAGGCTGATCCACTACTACTAATCCCTTCTATGGCGCTGTACACTTAACCTTCAATTGACGGTCCCTGCTCAGAGTGAGCCGCTCTGACACTGCCGGAGGAGTCAGCCAGAGGGAAGGGCAACAGCGCAGGAAACAGTGCTGGATGGCAGCAATTTAAAAATATTACCGGAGTGGGCCCTGCCTGCCTGCCTCAGGGTGGGGGACCCTTCCTGCCCCTCACTAGGCCACTAGGCCTGCCTACCCTGTCCCAGCCTAGCACTAGACCACCAGAGGGGGCACAGGGTATAGAGCCTGGCAGGGAGTGTGGGGTTGGGTGCAGAGTCTGGCAGGGAGAATTTGGTTCATAATGTTTTTTTTCTTGTTTTCCTCCTCTAAACCTAGGATGCGTCTTATGGAGTGAAAAATACGGTATTACCTTGAAGGGTAGACTAATACGGTCACCACACCATTTCACTCAGGAGTAAGAAAATAAGTGACTTCTTGAAATAAGTTGCATATGAGGTCAGAATGGTGTCTGAGAATTCTCAGCTAGGGTAGGAGTGGATAAACATGTCCTATGGTTTGTGCAGCTGGTGTCACTCCTTTGCTTTATGAAGTGATTGGAAGCATGGATATTTGAACATTTACCGTATATAGCTGTGCTCTCTTTGGCTGTCTGCATTCTAAAGTAGGGTATAAAATCCCATAAACTGTTGTTCCTCCAATTGATGTGTTATTACTAAAATACTGACAGAGCCTTTTGAAAATACTGTGATTCTTTACTTTTAACAGAAATAAACAATAATTTAAAATATATTTAAAATACTGCCAAGGAAGTGTGACACTACTAAAAATCTATAAATATCAGTGCACCCTAATTTGTAAATACCAGTGCATAATCGGAAAAGGCAATAAGAAATGTTTTTTATGGTGACAGGTTATATTCTTGAAGAGGTACCAATTAGTTTATTGCTCTCATGATTTTAGAGTTAGTTTTGTTAATTATTTGTTTCATCCAGATTATCTTATCGCAAGTTGTGAAAATAAAGTTTTAATTGTACAAGGACATGGAGTAAACTGGTTCAGTAAAAGTGTTTTCTTAATGGCATAACAATATTTTGTGTAGTATTTGGTAGTCAGTGTTTCTAGAGCGATGCACGTAAAGAACCTTGGGGGTCTTTTACGAAGGCGTGCAAGCCGATTTAGCGCGCGCTAAACACTAGTGCATCCATAGAATATAATGGGCGCGTTAGCCTTAGTAAAATACCCCCTTTGTTTTCTGTGAAATGATGGTCCCTTTTGGGAAAGGTATGTTTGTGTGAGCAAACAAAAAAAAAACCCTTTTAAACAATATAAATCCTTTAAACAAGGCACTCGCACCATCAACAAAAGTGGAGAAAAAGAGACCTCAGATTATATACTCCCAGAACAGCACAACTCTGTCGTGCAAAGTGGGTTATCTTACAGTCACTGGTCTCTTTAAAAACTCCACAGTTCACCCAAGGCATCAAAAGATATTGTAGAACAAACAGCTTCCACACAAAATATTCAAAACAGTTGAACTTGGCACATAGCAAAAATGCTTCCAGTAGTTCAGAGAGTCGGACTCGAAAGCAGCCCTGTTTCGCTTTAGGCTATTTCAAGAGTCCCGGCAACAATCTTTCTAAGTACCAACCAACTTTAACAAAAAGAAGCAAATGTCCCCTAGCGACTCACCCACATCTTGTTCTATAATATTCTATCCATTTTTAGTGAGCAGTGAGCACCCATGACCCTCCCATGTCCCTCACATGAACACACCCTTTTTCCAGTTGCATGCTAAAGGATTTGTGTACACATCTTCATAGAACAGTGCCTTGCAATATGTGTTGGCAAGTCTAAATTGTTGCCAATTAACAATAATAATTGCTAGCATACAGTTATCGATGTCAATTAGCTCTTTACTCAATTGCATGTGCAAATTGGGAGCACCGTTTGCCAATGTGTGCAATTTTGAGCACCATTTATAGAATTTGGGGATATATGTGTTAACTACCACGTATACACTCACACTGTTGCTCCCCATTCATCCATGCATGCATCTTATGCATGTACATACCCCTTCTACTGAATTACTGTGATACCTTACTTGTAATACTGTAATACCTTACTTGTAATACTGTAATACCTTACTTGTAATACTGTAATACCTTACTTGCATTTGCACATCTAAGATTGTCAACTGGCTTTATGTTTATCTGACAGGATTATTCAAACCCTAAGTATATACTGTATCATTGCATGCAAGGATTTGTAGTTCAGATTTCCCAATTAAATTCCTTATGAAAAACAGTACTACCGTATATGTCCTTGTATAATGTGGTAAAAACTTTCTGATTCAGTCCTTTAGGTTGAATTTAGAATAAACACTTACTGCTCAGCATGAAGTACTTGTGTGCAATGCTTCTTTTAAAAAAAAAAAACAAAAAAAACCCCAACTTTATTAAGTTTTCAAAGCTAACAAAAAGTGCAAAACAATATACATACATATATTAATAATCATATTAAGCACTTATAATCAATCAGTAACAATACAGAAAGGATAAAAACCCCTTTCCCTTCCAGTGTTTTCCATCAAAACCAAACAAAAGAAATACCCCCTCCCACCCTTCCCTGGATGTGTGCTAAAACAACAGAAAATAAAGATAAAAGACAACTATAATGAAGCCACAAAAGTCGTTAATGGACCCCCAAACTAATTTAAATAACTTATGCCCCAGCATCTCATACTTATAACATAAGCATAAATTCGCCCACCAAAAAGTAAAATTAAGGCGATCTCAATGTTTCCAATTGCATGGCTATCCCAGTCATAATAAGGAAAAGCTGACATCTATATCTGTCCATTGGAGGTTTGATATGTGTGCATTGCTTCTAATATGTACCTACAAATTCACTGACAACATAAAAACTGAATTTGTTATCAATTTTCTTCTAGCGAATAGCTATGTGACCACTAGACCACACGCAGAATACATACGTTTAGTCACTCTACAATAAAAACCTGCCGATACAAAAGATTCCTTGACAGAACTCTTGTTTTCCAAGCAGGCCAACAGAACGGCTGGCTAGGCAACATCATCAAGCACTCCTCATCCTACCTCAATTTCAGAAAACTAATTAAAACCAACCTCTTTAACTGATTTGTAACCATGAACCCTTAAAGCCTTATCCCTGTATACTACTTACATGTACTCGAAGTCCCTACATTGTAACTTTTACTCTGTCTCTCTCCCTCCCTACAAATATTCATGTACTCAAAGACTTCATTGTTATTTTTTTTCGCTGACTGTCCAGCTCTTATTGTAAACTCGAACTACTATGGCTTTGGCGATATATTTAAAAAAAAAAAAAAAAAAATTTTTTATTACTCTTAAGAATTTTTAGCATTCTGAAAAGTATTACTGTATATCTGATGGAATACAGTTATTTGATGTTTGGGTTCTTTCCTAATTATGTCATAATCTCAATAATCTTCAAATTGATACAGTATTCAATTGCAGACCTTATCAGCAATACCAAAATAATTTTCTACTTTAATGTATACCACCACTAAGCACAGCTTAAAATTATTCATTTTAAGAAAGGTCTGGACAATTTCCCGGAGGAAAAGTCAATAGTCTGTTATTGAGACAGACATGTGGCAAGCCATTGCTTGCCCTGCATCGGTAGCATGTAATGTTACTCCTATTTGTTGGTTTGTTTGTTTTTTGCCAGCTGCTGGTGACCTGGATTGGCCACCGTGAGGACGGGCTGCTGGACTGAATGGACCATTGGTCTGACCCAGTAATGCCGTTCTTATGTAAATCAACATTCATATTTTAAAAAAAATGTTTGTATGACTTTTCAGTAGTTGTTCAAACTGAGTTACATTCAAGTACTCTAGGTATTTCCCTGATTTAAGAGAACTTACGGTCCGTGCCTGAGACAAATGGAAGGCTGAATGGCTTGCCCACTGCCTCAAGGCATATTAGTGGGATTTGAATCCTAGCTTTTCTGGTTCTCAGCCTGCTGTTTTAACCATACAAGTACTATGTTAGTTTGTAAAAATTGAACTAGGTCTGAAGGAAATCAGCATAGAAGTTGAATACAACTGTTGGCGTTATAATTCCTAACTTTAAGCTAAATTTTCACCACGTTGTGTAGTTAATAAAAATAATATATAAAGGGATTAAAAACAGAGCGAGCAAACAGTGACCGTTCATGCCATAATTTACCCAGAAGTGTGGAGCTTTTAACAGTTGGAGTGAAGAAGAGACCTAATGATTAGCATAGTGAACTAGGAACCTGGGGGACTAGGTTTGATTCTTCCATTAAAAAGAAAAAAAATGGTTTCTGGTCAAATCCACTTATCCAATCACCATCAGACCGAACACTTTGAGTTGTTTTTGTACTTGGAGCAGTGGAAGGTTAAGTGACTTACCCAGAGTTGCAAGAAGTTGCAGAGGGAATTAAACCCAGTTCCCTACGTTCTCAATCCACCGCACTAACCATTAGGTTACTCCTCCACTCTATCCCCTGTTTCTATATGCCTATAGTTAAATGTGCAAATTTGAGTGCTCATCACGGATCCACAAACAAATTGCTTAGCTGATGAGGTGACAGCAATCAATTTGTGTCAATTGGCAGCAATCTGGAGTTGCATGCACACCTGCCTTAGGTGCTATTCTATAAAATTTGTGCCTAAATTTCATAGCTCGCAACTCCAAAGGAGAGTGGGCATGGGAGGAACCTGAGCAGGTCAGGGGCATTCCTAAAAGCTACACATGATACTATAGAATACTATCATTTGTGTTCCTAACTGCCATAAATTGAGCACCACCAAATTTAGGTTGCCAAAATGGCCACTCAGCTAGTATTCCGTGCAGGGCACCCTTTGCAGAATATTAGATTAGCACCTAACTTTGGATGCCATTTATTTAATTCACTCCCTTATGTGGCTATATGGTCCTACTTGGACCAATTGCCAGGGCTGCTTAGTGTAATTAATTATATAAGGTTGCAGTATAATATTTCATAGTCGATTTGTTTCTATGAAGATTTTCAGTTATTTATGTTTAAAATGTATGTATTTTCAGAGAAAATCATCTTTAAAATAATTTGATTTTCAGGTATTGAAAGCTCCTCTACAACTAGTAGTGCTTCTCCTGTACCCAATAATTATGATGCTCTGGAAGGAGGAGGATACCCAGGTAAACTATTGTATTTTATCTGTACATTAATTTTTAAAACACTATAGGGGTTGGGATAAAATTCTTTCCATTTCTGTGAAGTGAGGACCACTAACCCCCTCTTTTACTAAGGTGCGCTAACCAATTAGCATGCACTAATTGAATTAAAACGTGCTAAATGATAACGCGTCCATAGACTAACATGCACGTGCTAATCAGTTAGTGCACCTTAGTAAAATAGGGCCTAAGTAAATTTAAGTGGTTGTGATGGCTTGGCATATTTCCTTAATATCTACTGTACCAAAAGAGAAAAGAGAGACTAATAATGCATTTCTCAAGTTTCAAGCGTTATTATTAATTTTAATATACCGACCATCGACGTGCATCTAGCCGGTTTACAATGCTAAAAAAATTAAAAGTTAGGAAAGCAAGGAGTTCAGTTTTAATTTTATTTAATATACCACCTGTAGACAGCCATGATGAATTATTTCTCTCTATGTTGCCAAGAGATGTGGGGGGTGGGATTCTTTGTGGTATGGCATGTATATTTATATGGGGAGCATTTAAGTATGTGTACAGAAGTGCTGCCCAATTCAGGAAAAAAATTTTGATTCGATTCAGCCTATTGAATCGATTTTTCTATTTGATTCAGTTCAATTTTCCTGCCCAATTGGGTGTTTTTTCAAACTTCCTGGTGGGTTTATTTTATAGCCTCTTCACCCCCTTTGCCCTCTCCTACCCACACTGGTGCTGTGGTGTAAACAAAATAAACAAAAAATACTTTTCCTCTCTCTATTAAATCCTAGCTCATATTCACGTTCTAACACCAGCTCTGGCAGGATACAAATTTCAAATCTGACACATTGTAATCACAAAACAGAAAATAAAATTATTTTTTCTACCTTTTGTTGTCTGGTCATTGTTCAAATCATGTTGGTCCCAGGCTCTGGTCTTCTGATCAGGGTCTCCTTCTTTCTTCTTTCTCCGTGCTAACCATCCATCTTCCATCTCTATCCTCCCATTCTGTTTTCCTTCTCTTCCCCGGAGGTCTGGCATCTTTCCTTTTTTTTCCCCTAGATCTACCATCTCTCCTTTTCTTAACTACCCTTTCATCATGCATCGCTCCCTCCTTCTCCATCACCCCAGGGTTCACCATCTCTCCCATTCTCTTCCCAACTACCCTCCTATCCAGTATCTCTGTCCTCCCCCCTACCCATCCCTTATGTCCAAATTCTCTCCCTTTCTGTTTCTTCTCTCCCTAAATCCCATTGTTCATCATCTCTCTCCCTATCCTCTGTTTTTAGACCTATTACTTCTCCCCCCCAAAATCCAGCATATGCGTGTCTCTTTGAACCCCCTTCCCTCCCTCTGTGTATTTCTACATCAGGGCCCCCCTCCCCTGAAGGCCTGCACCCCCCTTAAGGCCTGTCCCCCCAGAAGGGCTGTTTCCCCCTGAAGGCCTGGGATGTTCTCCCCTGAAGGCCTGGGTTGTCCCCCCCCCCAAAGGCCTGCACCCCCCCTTAAAGGCTTTTCCCCCTGAAGGCCTGGGATGTTCTCCCCCAAAGGCCTGCATCCCCTGAAGACTTTCGCCTCCCCCCCCCGAATGGCTGTTCCCGACTGACCTTCCCCCCTCGCCCCTAAAGCAGGAGCGGTTTTCAAACCACTACCAAACTCTGGAATGGCAGCAGCATCTGCTCCTTCATCTGCCCGGACTCTGTCTCGGCGCTGCCTCAAGTGCCAGGGACGGAGCCCCGGAGGACCCAGAGATCGTGCGCGAAGCCATGGAGCTTTTCCTCTTTCACTGAAGGCTTGTCACTTCTCACAGCACTTTCAATTGTCATTGTTTTTAGCTGTTAAGTTATATTTTATTAATTTTATTGAAGTTATTTTACTTTTGTTTTAATTGTTTTTTCCTACAGTACCTTCCAAGATCTTTTCCGCCGCCGCAAAGCGGCGGCCCGCTCAGGACTCCGCCCCCCTGCTGGTACATGCACGATAAAAACTTCCACTTTGCGGCGCACGCCAAAGGAGCGCGCTTAAGGAGCATGTTATGCTCCTTAATGCGCTCCTTTGTGCGCTACTACAGTGCGCTTTTATACACCCTAAGACACCATTACTTTGGTCTAAAGATTCAATTTACTCTCCTAAAATTTTTCCTCAATCTCTAATACTAAAATCCACTTCTATGTCAATTATTGATTCTTTGGTTCTTGTCTCAATTTTCACCAAAATGGACAATTCTATCTCTTCTTTACCTGTAATATGGGGTCACAGACCCTATAGCGCTGTCAATTCTCATATTCATTCCCACCATTTTGAACCCAAAATAACTCTAGTAAATCTGTCCAAAAATTTTGTAACCGACCAAACTTCTTCCCCAATAGTTTCAAAAGGTTTGTCATTTAACATAGGATTAATTAACGTGCGATCAATAAAAACCAAACACCACCTAATTAAAGATACTATCTCTCAATATTCGTTCGATGTTCTATGTCTAACTGAAACATGGTTAAAAGAAGGAGAGGAAGCTTACCTCTCTTACAGTTGCCCCGCCGGATTTTCATTTTTATTCAACCATCGTCATTACAAACGTGGCGGAGGACTTGCCGTTATCTTCCGTACATCTTTATTAATTGGTACAGATTACTCATCTCCTAACTCCTCTATTGAATACTTACAATTTTCCTTTCATACAAAGCCTAAACTTGATGTTCTACTTTTGTATTTGCTCCCCCCAGTCAATAATGAAAACATAACACAACTACAATCTCTCCTATTCGACTTTGGTTCTTCAACTCTGAACCCATTAATTTTAGGAGATTTCAATATTCATTTCGATGATCCCAACAACATTCAAACTAAAAACATTCTGTCTCATATTGATCATTTAGACTTGTTCCCTCTT
This sequence comes from Geotrypetes seraphini, assembly GCF_902459505.1. Taxonomy (NCBI): domain Eukaryota; kingdom Metazoa; phylum Chordata; class Amphibia; order Gymnophiona; family Dermophiidae; genus Geotrypetes; species Geotrypetes seraphini. Next base: position 312,386,196 of record NC_047084.1, on the reverse strand, counting down.
ATACCAACCTCAACTCATTATTTAGGACACTCCATTGACATGGCAATTGTTCCAAAATCTCAAACAAATAACTACTCTTTTCATTTTAGCCAACCAGTTCCTTGGTCTGATCATCACTTAATATCATTTTCCTATTTTCATTTAGCCATAAAACCTCAAAATTCCAACAAAACAATTAAATTCAGAGATCTCAATAAACTTTCCTCTGACACCATCTCTACTCTATACTCTTCTGATCTATCAGTTTTTTTCTCCACATCATTGGATGACTCTCTTCAACTTTGGACTGCGAACATCTGCCATCTATTAGATTCTGTTGCACCACCTCAAATTAAAACTATTTCAGCAAAAAAAAATACCAACCCCTGGTACACAGCAGAACTTAAACTCATGAAACAACAATTAAGATCGCTTGAACGAAAATGGAGAAAAGACAAATCATTGTGTAATTTAGAACTATTCAAAGACCATTCTAAATTTTATAAATCAAAAATAAATCAAGCTAAAACAAAATTTTATTCAGGACTGATTCAGAAAGCTACTAACTCTTCTACTCTCTATCGAATACTAAACTCTATTACATATTCTATTAAAAAAAAAAAAAATCAAGAAAATGATCTTCACCTCTCCGCCCAGGAATTAGCTAACTTTTTTACCGAGAAAATTGATAAAATCAGATCCACTTTTACTTTAAATTCTTCCAATCAAGTGCAAATAGATTCCAGTGTATATTCTTCTAAATGCTCTACTTTCAACATTCCTAACCTAACAGAGATAAAATCTATTGTTAACTCAATTAACATTAAAAGTTCCTCTAACGACTTAGTTCCTCCTTTTTTTCTTAAGAAATTTTTTACAATCTTCGGTCCAGCAATTCTTACTTTGGTCAGTGAAAGTCTAAAACAAGGTACCGTTCCCAAATCTTGGAAACACTCTATCATCTATCCTATTGCTAAAAACCATAAAGCTAGTTTAGAAGACATGTCAAACTATAGACCTATTGCCAACTTACCATTTCTGTCTAAATTAACCGAGAAGATAGTTTTTAATCAGATCTCTGACTTTATCGAAAAAACAAACATTCTTCATCCAAACCAAACAGGCTTTAGGCAACACCACTCAACTGAACATTCATTAATAGGCATGTCCACAATAATTCATTATTTTCTAGATCATCATCAATCTGTTCTGTTAATCTCATTAGATCTTTCATCAGCTTTCGACACTATCGATCATGCATTATTACTACACAGACTTCAATCAATAGGAATTACAGACCAAGTGCTCTCTTGGTTCCAATCATATTTTTCAGATCGCTCCTCATCAGTTTGTTTCAATAACTCGACTTCTAATGTTTCTACTACTGTAAATGGCGTCCCACAAGGTTCCATACTGTCTCCGCTTTTATTTAATATATTTCTTGCACCATTATTAACTCTATGCCAATCTATCGGTTTCAATGTCTTCGCTTACGCTGACGACATTCAACTTTTGCACCCTATTGATATCGATAATCCATCAAATACTTCAGAGATAAATGCGAAATTAGAGAAAATTCATACTTGGTTAGATACTAATAGACTCGCCCTAAATATTAATAAATCCAATGTACTATTGTTTCCTTGGAAAGACAATCCTAAACTCAAATTCCCGATTACTATCAAAGATCATCCCCTACAAGAGGTAATTAATATTAAAATATTAGGAGTTATTTTTGACCATAAACTTTCCTTTCATAACCATATCAGCTATGTTATAACATCATCTTTTTTTAGGCTTCGCCAAATTCGATCTGTTGCACAGTTCCTCAATAATAATTCCCTTAACATTCTCATCCACTCACTCATTATCTCAAAGATAGATTACTGTAACGCTCTGTTCAAAGGCATAGCCCAAAAGGAAATTAAACGCTTACAGATTATACAAAACACTGCTGTTAAGCTTATTTTCAAAGCAAAAAAATTTGATCACGTAACTCCACTTCTTAAGGAAGCTCATTGGCTTCCCGTTGCTCATAGAATCATCTATAAACTTAGCCTACTTACTTTCAAATCTTTATCTTTTAAAACTCCGGCCTTTATCTATAATCTTCTAATCCCTTACATAACGAATAGGACTCTCAGATCTACTGATCAACATCTGTTAACAATTCCATCTCTTAAAATTATAAATACACGACGTCAATATATTTTCTCTGTTACCGCACCCCAAACCTGGAATTCATTACCTTTCTATTTAAGACAAGAATCTAACCTAGAAAAATTTAAAAGTAATCTGAAATCTTTTTTATTTATTGATGCCTTTATAAGTCAACAATAATTTCACTATAAAATAACTTCAAGATTTTGTTCTCCTCCCTGCCTTATGTACTTTCCCTAAATGTCTTACCCATCTTTTTATGAAAATGTAACTTCTTTCCCTCCCTTACCATAACTGTTTCTAGTATTGTTAAATAAGTTTTGTCTGTTTTGTCCACATTCTTAATCTGTATTATTTTTAATTTGTAATTTTACTTTGTACATCGCTTTGAATTAAGATAAAGCGATTAATCAAATCCAAATAAACTTGAACTTGAACTTGAACTCATGCTGCTCCTGGATGTGCTGGCGATCGTGGGCAATGTGGCTCTCACCACGATGATCGTGAAGATCCCTCAGCTTAGGAGGTTTGTGTTTGTGGTACATATGTGCCTCGTCGACACTCTGCCACTCTCACTGTCATGCCCCTGGAAACTTGGGTTCTTGGATGGTGGCCAGCTCTGCTGTCTGCAAGGTGGAAGTCAGAGATGAATTCTGTCGGCTTTACATGTCCCTGGGAGTTTGTTTCAGCTGCGCCTCGAGCCTCACTATTTCTGCAATCACCATCGAATTATATTATTATATTGTGCATCCTTTGCACTTTAGAGGGCGAGGAGGGGAGAGTCAGCCACCAAATCGGGAGGCCAATTTTTTATTTTTATTTTTTTAAGTAAAACAATTTGAATCGATTCACCCAAAGTGAATTGATTCGAATCATGAATTGGGCAGCACTAGTGTACAGTATGTCTCTGGAGGCTTGAGGGTGGTTGTGTGTTTCAGGACTGGATGTCAGGGATGGAGCGGTAGTGGGGGCGGGGAGGGTTAGTGAATGTTTTGTGTGTGTGATTTATTGGGACAGCAAGTATGGCATGGCAGATGTTTGGAGCAGTATCAGAGCTGAGAAGTGTCTAGGGTATGACACAGTAAAATGGGGCTTAGTTTGTAAGGGGTGTGAGATGGGTGGAGAGTTGTGTGTGACATCTACTGCACAAAAGTGTGTCCCTAAGATAGAGGAGCACATGGAGTGCTGCACGCTTTCCCCCCAGCTCATATGACCTTATCCCATATTGTTTCACCCTTCTCCAATTTCCTCTTTGTCCCTACCTCTTTTCTTTCTTCATCATAAGGTACCATGTTCGCCCCTGAAGCAAATCCATTTCAACTATGCTGAACTTCACTATGAAAGCCTTCTATCTCTTTGCACTGCATTTCCACCATGAGACTCCTGTCTGTTCCCTTCTTTTCCAGCCACAGCAGGAGAAGGTTAATGCACCATCTATCCAGACCCACTCCAGCTAATCTGCAGACTAACCCCTCTGATTGGCACAATTGGAAGCCAATTGCAAATGAGCCATTTTGATGGCAGGTCATGCTGATATAATGAAATGGGAGATAGTAAAATGCCCAAAGGTTTGTGTGGTGGGGCCTGTCCTCTCCCCCCCCATGGCTTGTTAGATCATGCAAACATGATGGCAGATAAAGGCCAAATGGCCCATCCAGTCTGGCCATCCACAGTAACCATTATCTCTTCCTGTATCTAAGAGATCCCACGTGCCTATCTCACGCCTTCTTGAATTCAGACAAAGTCTGTACCACCTCTTCCGGGAGACTGTTCCACGAATCTACCATCCTTTCTGTAAAAAGAAGTATTTCCTTAAATTACTCTGGAGCCTATCACCTCTTAACTTCATCCTATGCCCTCTCATTCCAGAGCTTCCTTTCAAATGAAAGATTCGACTCAAGAGCATTTACGCCACGTAGGTATTTAAACATCTCTTTCCTTAGCAACAGCAGCAATGTTGCCAGAATCCAGAGACTAGTGGGATAGCACACATCTACCAGCAGGTGGAGATAGAGAAACTGATTTAGAGATGGTCCTATAAACTGGCAGTCCTTCTGTATCTTCAGAATGCTCTATCTCCAGCAGGCGGGCGGTCGCTATTCAACTAGCTCCTGAATTCTGGCTATATATGGGCAATTATATTTCTCCTGTTGAGGTTTCTCTTCAGTGAGACGACAATTCTATTTCTCCTGTTGAAATTTCTCTTCAGTGTGATAGGGGTGTCCAGCTGAATGGTGCCGGCTTTAGGGGGTTACACCTGGGCCGCCCCCTCCCCCCCCCGGTCCCTGCCTCACCCTCCCTCCAGTGATAGAGGGTCTGGCTGTGTCTCTGTTTTTCTTCTTTCCCTTAATTGTAAATAAAAAAAAGGGGGAGACCACAGTTACTAAATTACAGGTCTGCCGTGCTGCTGTTGAGTAACCGGCATTTACTGGCACTAACAAAGAGTTTGTGAGTATCTATTTTTAGGTTGGAGCTGCAGGTTCTGTTTTATAATTGTGTGCTGCGGGTTCTGTCTTCTGGTTGTGTTGAACTGCGGGTTTTGTGTTATATGTTATTTTCTAAAAAGCTAGACTTTGTAGGGCAGTAGCGATGGTTTAACAAATTTGTTCACATACATTGAGGGGAACGACGAAGCGTTCATGCAGTTCTCCCTGAAGTTCACTTTACTAAATTTATGCCGTGCCCGTTGGGAAATATTGCTTCGCTTGGCTCTGGGTAGGTTTTTTATAACACCGTTGATGGAGCCGGCTCATTTCCACGCAAAACAGGCGCGCGCTTGGGTCTCCTACACTGGCAGGAGCACCACGGAGTTCAGGGACTTTATTTCTTACAGCTGACTCCTGTAAACGGATGCCGCAGTCTCCGTGTTATCGCACATAGACCTGTCAGCGGTATTGCTGCAGCCTTATCATTAGCACGGCAGTTGAACTCGATGGAGGTTTTTTGTCCCGAGTTGAATTTTTATTTTCCTGCACTTCGTGTTATTTTGACAAGGGGCCCATTCTACTTGGCATGAGGGCACTTTGGGAGTGAGAGACATTTAACTTGGTGCTCGAATACTCAGTTTCGGCATGTATTTAAACTGGGTCGGAAGAAGGCTAATCGCAGCTGACTAAGATCAAAGACATGTGAGTACCCTGTGCTTTGTATGGGTATTTCCTCTTCCTTACTCTTATGGTTCAGGAATAATAATAATTTATTTTCTTATATAATAATAATAATAATAATAATTTTATTTCTTATATACCACCCAACAAGAAGTTCTGGGCGGTTCACAGCAAGAGAATTGACACATATCAGCGAAGACACAAAATACAGTAGAATTCAGTGGAATACAATACAGTGAAATACAATATGATGCAGTACTATGTAATATAATGTAAAATCATCGAATAAATTTACCAAACAAATAGGTTTTTATCAATTGCATGGTGGGCTTGGTCTTCCTGCTACCTCATTGTATACAATTTTTCCTAGCACTCTGGCTTAGTCCATGTGTGTTTGTTTACTCAAGCAGCTTCATATATTGAAAAGACAAGTCTGACCACAGTGGTCCATGCCATGATAACATCACAGGTCTAGCTAAAAAAAAAAGTTTGCATCAGCTGCAACTAATTCAGAATGCTGCAGCATGGACCCCTTCCTGCACCCTTCCTACAAAAACTAATAGGCTACCAGTACTTTACAGTTACTTTACTTTTGATTTTTCAAGGTCCTCAGACAAAATGGGTCAAGGAGCATCACTATCTGTACCCTCACCAAAAGAAATTATACAATGTGATACCCACCACCGATACTTCTCAGGAGTAGTCCCCATGCTCTGGAATTTACTCCCATAGGGGCTATGTCTAACTCCAGACTACTTCTACTTCAGGAAACAGGTGAAAGCCTGACTCTTCACCCAAGCCTTTAATATATAGGGTGATTGTCTATATTCATTTTGCACCAGGACAAGTTTGCTACACACATGGTAGCTAAATCAGTTCCTTAAATGTTGTCCGACTGTTTAACCAAATTGCTTTGAGTTTAGCCTCCCATCTGTTTATCCCAATGAACTCTGTACTACCCATCTTGTCACCATCTACCATGTTTCCTTGAAAATAAGACCTACCCCAAAAATAAGCGCTACCATGATTTTCAGGTAGGTCTTAATAAAAGCCCTACCCCCGAAAATAAGCCCTAGTCGTCGGCAGCTGCGCTTCCCCCGCCCCGCCCCTTCAGCCAAACCCCCACTGACCCTCCATCCTTCCCTCCCAAATGATCCTCACCAACCATGACCATAAATACCTTCCAGCAGAGCAGCATCGGGCCAGCAGCACTCTAAACAGGCTGCTTTGCAGCCTTCTCGCTGGGGAATTCCCTCTGCTGCATCACTGATGATGTCATCAGTAACACGGTATACAGAAGGCCCTGGCGAGAAGACCGTGAAATAGCCTGTTTAGAGTGCTGCTGGCCCAACGCTGCTCTGCCGGAAGGTATTTATGGTCACGGTCAGTGGGGCTCAGATGGGAGGGAAGGATGGAGGTTCAGCGGTTTGGCAGTGCGGCGGGGGCAGCGGCGGATACTCAAGAGTTCTGCTGCACAAGGGATGGGAGGGAGGGAAGGAAGGATGGAAGCTGGGCAAAGGGTTCTGCACAAAGGATGGGGAGGGAGGGAAGGAAGGATGGAAGGATAGAAGCTGGGCAAGGGTTCTGCTGCACAGGGGGATGGGAGGGATGGAGGGATAGAAAGATGCAGAGGGAAGGCACAAGGAGATGGGTGAGAGGGGAGGCAAGATGTTGCACATGTGGGGGAGAGAAAGGAAAGAGGAAGAATTGGGGTAAAGGAGAGAAAGTGAGAGATAATCATATATATGAAAAAACATAGCAACACAGTAAATGATGACAGATAAAGACACAAGTGGTCCATACAGTCTGCCCAACCATACAAGCTCCATAAATTAATTTAGTTTAAATGGTCCTTTTTTCTTAGATATTACTTGGCCAGAAACCCAGAGCCCTGCCCAGTAGTGTGCTTAGGTTCCATCTACTGGAGTCTCCATCAAAGCTCACTCCAGCCCATTTTGACCATCCCAGCCATTGAAACCCTCCCCAGCCTGCCCTCAACTGAGTGTCCATATACGGGACACAGGCCGTGCAAGCCTACCCAGTACTGGCCTTAGTTCCTTCAATGTATACCCATTATTTTCTGATTATAGATCCTCTGTGTTCATCCCACGCTTGTTTGAACTCTGTCACCGTTTTCTTCTCCACCACCTCCCTCAGGAGCACATTCCACCCTCTCTGTAAAGAAGAATTTCCTAACATTACTCTTGAATCTACCACCATTCAACCTCATATTATACCCTCTGGTTTTACCATTTTCCTTTCTCTTGTATAGATTATGTTCTATGTTAAAAGCTTTGAAGTATTTGAACGTCTGAATCATATCTCCGCTGCCCTTCTTTCCTCTAGGATATACATATTCATCGCTTCCAGTCTCTTCTCATACTTCTTCTGGCACAAACCTACCATTTTCATCGCCTTCCTCTGGACCGCTTCAAGTCTTATTATGTCCTTCGCCAGATACGGTTTCCAGCATTGAACACAATACTCCAAGTGGGGCCTCACCATCGACCTGTACAGGGGCATCAACACCTTCTTTTTTTCTACTGGTCATTCCTCTCTCTATACAGCCTAGCATCCTTCTGGCAACAGCCACAACCTTGTCACACTGTTTCTTCACCTTTAGATTTTCAGACACTATTACCCCAAGTTCCCTCTCCCCATCCATTCATATCAGCCTCTCACCTCCCAGCACATACGGCTCCTTCTGATTTCTAATCCCCAAATGCATTACTCTGCACTTCTTTGCACTGAATTTTAGTTGCCAGATATTAGACCATTCTTCTAACTTTTGCAGATCCTTTTTCATGTTTTCCACTCCCTCCTCGGTGTCTACTCTGTTAAAAATCTTGGTATCGTCCACAAAAAGGCAAACTTTTCCTTCTAACCCTTCGACAATGTCGCTCACAAACATATTGAACAGGATTGACCCCAGCACCAATCCCTGAGGGATTCCACTACTCACCTTTCCCTCCTCCGAGCGAATTCTATTAACCACCACCCTCTGGCGTCTGTCCGTCAACCAGTTTCTAATCCAATTCATCACTTTGGGTCCTAACTTCAGCCCGTCAAGTTTGTTCAAGAGCCTTCTAAGAGGAACCGTGTGAAAGGCTTTGCTGAAATCTAAGTAAATTACGTCTAGCATATGCCCTTGATCCAATTCTCCAGTCACCCAATCAAAGAATTCACTCAGATTCATCTGGCATGGATCCTGTAGCCCATTTAATTCTAGGAATTTCACAATCCTTTCTTTCAGCAACACTTCCATTATTTTTCCAATAACCGAAGTGAAGCTTACTGGCCTGTAATTTCCCGCTTCATCTCTGCAACCACTTTTGTGAATAGGGACCACATCCGCTCTTCTCCAGTCCCCAGGAACTACTCCCGTCTCCAAGGAATTGTTGAAGAAATCTTTAATAGGACCCGCCAGAACCTCTCTGAGCTCCCTCAATATCCTGGGATGGATCCCATCCGGTCCCATCGCTTTGTCCACCTTCAATTTTTCAAGGTTGTTCATAAACAACACGGTATCTACTCCATTCTCGTGTATATCTTTGTCAGACAATCTCAGTCCTTTTCCAGGATCTTCCTCTGTGAACCCAGAACAGAAGTATTTGTTTAACATGTTTGCTTTTTCCTCGTCACTCTCCACATATCGATACATATCATCTTTTAGTCTTGCAATTCCAGTTATTAAATCCAAAAAAAGCCCTATCCGAAAATAAGACTTAGTGTGTTTTTTTGGGCCCCAAATTATATAAGACACTGTCTTATTTTCGGGGAAACATGGTAGTACCGCATTTGGCCTCTTGGCTATAGGATAAGTTGTATTGTAGAAAAGCATTAGCGTTATAATGTATCTGTTATTTGAATGCTCTGATGTGTTCTTATTAGTTGTTTCATAAGTATTATGTTGACATTATATTATATTTCTTATTTGAATTTCAGTGCTATTAAGTTTATTTTTTTAACTGTTTCATGGTAGTCCTGTTAAGTTTCAATTTGCTGATTTTGCATTTATTTCACTCATTGTATTTGTTTATATTTGGTCTTTGTACTACAGTTATGCTGTTAACAAAATTGTAAGTTTTTTGTTAAATTGTACTTGCTGTACACCGCCTTGGGTGAATCTCTTCATAAAGGCAGTTATTAAATCCAAATAAATAAATAAGTTCAGACAGATTGACCCTCAACAATAGGCATTCATACTTTTGTGTAAAATATGCCTATTATCAGAAAGACCAGAGTGTGATTGTAAATGGGCAAAATTGCTTGGAGATTCTCTGTGGATCACATTTGGAGACTAACACATTTGAATCGAGAGATTATAATTAAACAAGGGATGTGTTCTTTTTACATTACATACTGAAAAGATCTTTGACAAAATAGAATAAAAATTGCTATTTCAGATTGTTCAAAAGTTTGGATTTAAACTTGTATTTCATTGGATTAAAACAGTTTATATAAAGAACCAATGATAAGTAATGATGAATTCAGCAGTATCCCTAGTGATCAACCTGAAAAGAAGTACTAGACATTATTGTCTATAGTGTCCCCCATATTTGTGGTAGCCATTAGACTACTGAAGCATGCTGACCTACAGACAACAGATTTGTTTTATGCAGATGGTTTGTAAATGTTAAATGACTTGAATTTTGTTTTGTTGATTGAAAGGATAATGCATTTATTTCAGAAAACGTTGAGGGGGAGAGGGTTAAATCAGAATTGGATTTAGAAAGGTCAAAGTAGATTTAAAAATTCCATAATATTTCAATTAACATCAAAATTGGAGATTGATTAATGCTATCTCAGGACAAGCAGGTAGCATATTCTCACATGTGGGTGACGTCGTTCACAGAACCCGGCTAGGATAACTAAAAGTGTACTGTCACTTTAAATCTTTAAGACTGCTCATACTGCATAGGTTCTGGTGCCTTCGACTTGGCGTTGGCTCGTGGGACCATCAGTTTTCTGCAGATCTGAGAAGCTGTTCTTCAGAGTCTCTCTAAGTCCGTCAAACTATTGTATTTTTGTGCCTTCATGATTTATTTTTTCCTTAGTCTTAGTCATTATTTTGTATTTTATTCATTTTTCTTTCAGTTTAAATTTTTTTAATTTTTGAACGAGTTTCTTTTTCAGGCCTTCAGGCTCTCTCCAACCTGTTTTCAGGCCAGGAGCATCGACTTGTTTTCAGTACACTATCTACTTGACCGCCCCAGACAATAGAGTCCTTTGACCTAGCCTAAGCGGTTTTTCCTTCGATGTCGAAGGCTCCTAGCGGCTTCAAATGAAGCACTCTGTATTGCAATAGGACCATCTCAGGTATAGACATACATAATTAATGCCTGGGTCCTAAACATTGAAATACATCTAAACAGGCACTGGCAGTGTCTCAAGCATCTTCACCATCGACGCATTCTGAATGTTGAGGCAGTAATGCTAGATCACCATCACTGCAGTTGGTGTCTTCTTTGAGGTGTGCCTCGACATCGAGGTCCCCTATGCCTCAAACACAATGCAGACTGCACCTTCTGTACCCTTGCCAATATTGGTGCCTTCTGTACCCTTGCCAGTATTGGTACCAGCACCATCTCTGCATGATCAGCTTGGAGAGCTGTTGCAGAACGATCTAGCTGGGATGTTGCAGTCATACTCTGTGCAAATACCTGCATCTACACACCCAGCCTCAGCCCAGTATGAGCACCACCCTCAAACTTCATCGAGGCATCAATCTCGGACACCACAACATTGAGCGTCTAAGTTGAGGAGGCATCTGTCTTCCTCTAGAGAACACAGTTCATTATCTTGACACACTTCTTGAAGTTCCTCTTGACGCTGTCATCAATGATCTACATCTTCAAGGGTTGACATCAAGGAAAGGGCAGGCTGCTTAAACCCTTCCCATGAACTAACTCAGGCCACATACCTGGAATGTGGTTGCATAAAAGTACAGATTGATTTATTATAAAGTAAAAAGGCACCACATGGAAAAGAAAGCAGATTAATAAATGGATTGCATTCAAGATGTCACAGAGAAGATAAAGTTCCACACCCTGCAGGTATGCGGAAAAATACCCTATCTGTGTCATTTTCTTATCCTACATGAAATGATATATTATTAGCCATGCATTACAATCTATTAGAAAGTTTCTAATTGGTTATTAGCATTATCACAAGTGATCAGTTGTTAGTCTGATTTGTTAGCATATTAGCAAAATTAATTCAATGGTTACAGATGCATGTAATTGGCTATATTCCTAATTGACGTAAAAGCCATTAACATCTGTGTATGTCCTTAAAGCAATTTCCAACTTACGTATGTCCAAAAACCACCTAAAATTATTTGCCCTCGACACCCTTTTGCTTGTGACTTTTTCCAGAAGTTATCTATGCATGTCCTAAGCCCAATTCCGAGAATGGCCCCTACTCTATCCTCTAGGTGTTGTGGTTTGTGCATACATGCAGGCCAACTTCTGCTCTCAATGTTCCATGAACCAAGGCAACTATAGTTCAAGTGTTATCTGATGTCCCAAAGAGGCTTATTTCATCAGTACTGGGCAATTGTCAGAAAGACAACCTTGTCACTTGTTCAAGCTTTGCATTCTGTGCATACAGTGCATAGGCCTCATGCCTGGCCTGCTATCCATTGTTTCACATCTGGTCAGAGAATATAGGAAATACAGGAATCACTGCTGACTGCTTTACACCTGCAGCCCTGTTTCTGTCTTCCAGCTAAGCACCAGTATTATAATTTTTTTTCCATACAGCAAGCATTGGTGTGTGAGGCGTAATAATGATCTGTGCTGTGCTGTAACATCTGCGCTGTGTGGAATTGCCACATAAGAAAACAGCTTCTATTCCAGCGTTCTTGTAAAGATGAAATTAAGCTAAAATGACGCTTGACCTGTTTTGTTTTTTAAGTCCTATGATCATCCCGAGGGACTTCAGGAAGGGGTCCAACAGGAATTCTCCTTCACTATCGCAACATTCTTCTACTGACAACTCTGATTTGTCTGTAGATGAGTCCTACAGGATTTCTTCTGATCCATCTTCAATGAAGGTTGCTTCCCAAAAGTCTTTCTTTCACAAAGTTTATAAGACAAATGGGATAGACGCTGCCAATTAATATGGAATCTGAGTCAGAGCCTCAAGCAGAGCTCATGGATACTTTTGACTACAAAGAGTGGCCTAGGGACTGAATAAAAGTTCTTCTCCACAAACTTATGAAGGAAACCTTATACAAAAACTGGGAAGCTCCAAGTGGCTCCAAAAAAATTATATATAGTGTACAGAATCTAATCCTGCTCAGGCTTTGACAAACCACAATTACAACACCAGTCATTAGTGGTTGAATTTGCCTTAAAGCGAGCTAACATTTCCAGAACTTACATAACCACTCCAAAAGGCAGAGGATAGAACAGTGGATAAATTTGGAAGAAGAATCTTTCAAGGCTCCATGCTGGCTAACAATTCTCAACTACAATTTTTACATAACATTTTATTTATAATCACTCATCCAGAAAATGTCATCTTTTCATCAATGCATTCCATCTGACCATCTCCGTGATTGCCAACAACTGACCAGTGATCTTGTAGAGACCAGAAAGTTCATGGTATGTTTCACATTCGATGCCTTTGAAATAATCTCTTGTACCTTGACAGTCTCAATTGCTTTGCGTAGACAAGCATGGCTAAGAATTTGACCTTGATGCCAATGTACAAGACCATCTCTCCAGCATATCCTGTATAGGAAATGATCTTTTTGGAGACAGAATCAAAGAAGCATCTCAAAAGATCAATATACAACCTGAAAAGAAGTATTACATAACTACCTTGTCTTCTTCCAAATCAACCCAGTCTCAAGCTCCAGAGATTCTTTTTTTTTTTTTTGGGGGGGGAGATATTCTACAACCTCCAGACATTCTATTTACTTTACAAATTGAAAGTATAGCCAGTCTTCCATATCTACTTGTTCTTCAAATCAGAAGTGACCCAGCCATCAAAGGCAAAAAAAGTCAGTAGCCTCAGTCAAAACAACAGCAGTCTTTCTGACTTCCTGTTAATAATAGTAATAACTTTGTTTTTGTATACCGCAGTACCACAAGCAGTTCAGAGCGGTTTACAGAGGAAGAGACTGTACATATACAGCGATGTTACAGAAAATTTTGTCAAGTACATTGGTAACGAATTTCAATTACATTAGTGAGCCGAGAGAGGTTGGGTATAACCGGAAATATGTCAGAGATACATCAGGTATTTCAGTGATATAACAAGGTAGGAAGGAGCAGTCAGAACTTCCCAACCTTCACCACAGACTCTTCTCATAGGGGGGTCGACTCATGTTTGTTTATTAAACTCTTTCTATACCACCTAAAAAAGCCAAAAAGGATCAAAGCAGTTTACATCACAACTTAATCACATTCAATCATCGATGGTCCTTGATAACAACAGATCACTGGGTCCTTCAGGTGATGAGTTAGGGCTATGCCCTTTTTTGCAGAAAAGACCCCCAAACCATCCTCAGAGAGAGTCCTGTTTCAACTCTCATCAGAAGACCCTCCTTCACCAAGAGGTCTCGGCTCTCCTGTAGCTCAGTGCCATAGAACAAGTACCTCTGCAGGAGATGGACTGAAGGTTCTTCTCAAAGTATTTCTGGGCCTCAGTAATTCTGGACCTCTGTGCTCTCAACAAATTCTTGGTGAAGAAGAAATTTTGCATGGAATCTCTGGGAACCTTGTTACCAGTTTGGCCCAAGGCCATTTCTAATACCAGGAAACCCTACATATACGTACAAGCAACAGAAGCATTTTATTGGTTAATACTTCCATATATTGATTTTATTTAATGGGAAGGAAAGAAAAATACCTTTTGGTGCATGACAATTTCTTTTTTTAATTTAAGTTTGTGCTTTCATCTGGCATATAAAATTGGAATCAAATGCAGCTCTTACACTCACCTTGATTCTCAGCACTGTTCTCCCCAGATATTTTTGCCAGCTGGGTGGTAGGAAGGAGTAGCCAGTAGGAGGAAGGGTACTATGTAGTGTGAGACTGGGTGTGGGACCTGAATAATGAAATCTGTTAGAATTTTTTAAAAATATTTTTTTAATGGTCTGTTGTTACTGTCCTGTTTATTTAATGGCAGTCTTTTACTTTTGTTGAAATTTTTATTTAAAACCACTCTAACCTGTTCGTCAGAGCAGTATAGGAAACTTTAAATAAATAATATAATATAATTTTTTATGTTTAGCAAGGTAGTCAGTAAAATTAGACAGGTGGCGTACCTATTCAGAAGGTCCTGTGAAGAACATTGCTTAGTATATCTGAAAGTTGGTAACAAAGTGGATACATAGAAAGCCATCTTCAAACAGTATGCGTTTTAATATTGGGTCTACAGAAAATGGAATTATTTGTTGTCACCAGCTAAAGGAAAGGGAAAGGGACTTGTGTACCACCTTTTTGTGGTGTATTGTACAGGTACTGGGGCAATGGAGAATTAAGCAACTTGCCCAAGGCCACAACCTCAGGGTGCTGAGGCAGCAGCCCTACCACTAGGCCACTCCTCATAATGTGGTCTTTATAGGTCATGTATAGAAGTGAGATTGTATTGATATACCAGTACAGTATATATATTTCAGTTAGTGGTATTTATTTGAATGTCTGATGACAAAATAAAGTGTTTTCATTAGAGCTGTACATCAATTAAATTTTTTTACTTGTATATAAAGACTTGAAATAAATTATGATGGTATTGTTTCATAGACCTTCTAACTGAAGCTCTGGGGTGGAAATATTAGAAAATAAACTGTATATATAAGCATGTGCAACCTAATAAAAATAAAATCTGGTGATTTTATTTTTATAATTATCTTTTTTTCCCTTCCCCTCTGCTCCATGGACACCATCTCCTCCCTTCTCTACATGATCACTTTCTCCTCCAGTCTCCCTTCTCTCCATGGGCACCAGCTCCCTTCTCTCCCCCCTTTGCCTTCCCTCTCCAGGAATCTGTTCTCTTCCTGTCTTCCCTCTCCTTCTCAGGAGTTTAGTCTCCGGAGATCACCCCCCCCCCTTCTCCCACACCAATCTCTCTCTTTTTCTCTCTCCCTCTTCCTTTTTTAGCCCGCAGCTGCCTCCCCAGTCTACATCTTTACTGGTGCCCCCTTTCCTTTGCTGCTTCTTCTCCCTGCTCTGAAGATTCCTGCAGTGAAAGCAAACTGCTTTCACCCGACCAAACCTCTCTCTCACATCGGAAATCATGAAGTTCAGGAGAGGCAGAACTTCTTGTTTCCCAATGTTACAGAGAGAGAAACTGTGGCTGAGTAAAAGCAGTCTACTTTCACTGCAGTGATGGAGTTCAGTGCCGCAAAAGGCAGGGAGAAAGAGAAACAAAAGGAGAGGGGGCTGCTAGCAACCCTATAGAGGTAAGAGTTTGTACCAGCAGAAAATGGAGGCTGAGGAGCACTTACCATAACTCAAGATTTTAAAAAAATGTAACACTATTTTCTCTTGTTGGTTGCAGTAAGAAATGTTCAATTGCTTTGTTTACATAAGTAATCCTTGATGTTAAGGGATTAGTAGTTTTCTTTTCTTTTTTTTGTGTTAGACATTATTTCTTCACATGTTAATTCAGCTCCTACATCTTCAGTATCCCATGCGGCTAAGCCTTTTGGTTTTGGATACCCATCACTTATGCCAGGCTATCAGACTGCAGCCCCGCCAGTATCTGGTACACATTCAGATAACCCAGCCTTTCACACTGGATGTCAGCCATATACGCAGGTAAGATGAGTGCTTCCTGATCAGGTAATGTGATGATCCTTAACTTTTTTACAGAAATGTGTTTATAAAGCCTTTTAATATTGGAAGTGCAGAAGACTGACTGTAATGTTCTGCCATTGAGATCTTACTCTGAGAGGTATTTCTCCCAGTATACGCTTTTGGATATCAACATGACAGCAAATAAGCACATGAAAAGAATTGTTTAAAATAATGATAGGGCATTGCTTTTACTGTAATTTTTATAGACCCCGAATGCTGCTATCAAATACAGTTGCCTCAAACAATAAAATACTGTGATACCGCAAAATATGGGATTGCTCTTTGATAAAGCAATTATTATAGAGCTTGAAAGCACATTTAACTGCAGTAAAAATTGCAAACTGCTGAGACAAATAAAAAAAGGGGAGGATAATATTCCCCATAAATTGACAAATCTAGGGCTCCTTTTACAAAGGTGCGCTAGGGCCTCAACGCGTGGAATAGTGCGCGCTAGCCGCTACTGCCTCCTTTTGAACAGGTGGTAGATTTATGGGTAGTGCGCGCTATAACTTCGTAAAAGGAGCCCCTAGATTTCAAGGAAAGGCATGAAGAATCAAGGCTAGGTAGATGTTAAGGCGTTGGAGTTGTGAATATTTTATTTTCAAGGATTAGGAAATGGGGAAATAGCAACTTTAAAAAAACCCCAGAGTAGGACAGAGTAAAATTTGATGCTCAGACAAAAGTAACTGCTCCACATCACACAAAACAAATATATGAAGGATTAGCTACTAACAAAGAATGGAGAGAAAAAAAAAGATTTCAGAAAAACATTCAACTCCCAAATCCATCAATGAGTACATCAAATACCTTCATTGGTCTAGAAAAAAAACTTCGCTTCAGGTCAAAGTAAAAATCATGCAAAAACTTTTATATAAAAATATTTTTTAAACAAAAATAGCTTAAATCATTCATATAAACCACAAGAAAAGTTCAAAATGTACTCTTATCATATATGAGGGAAATGTATTTATTTATTCATTCAATTTCTATACCCTTCTCCCAAGAGAGCTAGAACGGTTTACATGAATTTATTTAGGTAGTTATGCATTTTTCCTTTTCTGTCCTGGTGGGCTCATAATCTGTCTAATGTACCTGGGGCAATGGGGGAATTAGGTGACTTGCCCAGGGTCACAAGAAGCATCATGGGTATGAACCCACAACCTCGGGGTCCTGAGGCTGTGGCTTTAACCACTGTGCCACACTCTCCCCCTCTTTGCCTCTTCCAATGGCAAATATCATTCAGTGTTCAAAAAAATGCAGCTGGCGTTCCACAAACATAAAGAGAGTTATAATTCCAAGTCCTTACAGGACTTCCCTGTTTTGCAGTGATGCTTCATCAGGGGGAATACTTCACTATTCTGTGACCACTTCAGCAGACAAAATGACCAAATGGGTGTGATTATATATGATGATTTTATGGTGGCCAAACAGCTAGAAAAAGTGACAGGATGCTTGTGTGCATAGGGAGAGGAATGACCATCTGGAAACAGGAGGAGGTAGTGTCTCTGTATAAGTCTCTAAAATCTCATATAGAGAACAATGTACAATTCTGAATACTGCACCTTCAAAAAGATGTACATAGGATGGAGTCAATTTGTGATCTTTTCCATAAAGTATATGGAGA
Source organism: Geotrypetes seraphini (assembly GCF_902459505.1). Taxonomy (NCBI): domain Eukaryota; kingdom Metazoa; phylum Chordata; class Amphibia; order Gymnophiona; family Dermophiidae; genus Geotrypetes; species Geotrypetes seraphini. Next base: position 312,368,512 of record NC_047084.1, on the reverse strand, counting down.
CAGACCTAAAGGTCTAGGTATGTATACTCTGGAAGAAATATGGGAGAGGGGAGATATAATAGAGTTGTCTAAATGCCTCCATGACATAAATACAGAGGAGGCAAACCTTTTAAATGAAAGGAAGCTCTGGAGTGAGAGGGCATAGGATGAAGTTGAATGGTGAGAGGGCATAGGATGAAGTTGAATGGTGATAGACTTAAGAGTATGGTAATTTAAGGAAAGGGAAGTAGATGTGTCAAATAGCATCCTGGTTGAAGTAGGGGAGACAGACTATATCTGACTTGGAGAAAGCCTGGAGTCAAGCACATAGCATCTCTTAAGGACAGGAGAGGATAGTAAATGGTATGTATTGGCAGACTTGGTTTCTATCTCTCATCATGTTTTTGTGTTTGTCTGCTATGGGTATTGGCGCCCAGAGTCTTACATAGCACCAGGCTGATTCTAAAGATTGCAAATTATCCATGTCAACTGCTGAGCAAGTTATAAATAGGAATGACAGACATTGTTTGGAGTGTCTGTATGCAAAAGCTTGAAGCCTAAGAAACAAGATGGGAGAGTTAGAATATATTATACTAAATGAAAAGATAGATATAATAGGCATCTCTGAGACCTGGTGGAACTGTTACCGCCATAGCTAGTGCTATAAACGCTAGCGCGTGTTTGTAAAAGGGGGGTTAGTAAAAATGGGCTGCCATTTGCAATTCATTTGCATCTTGATGCATATAGAAGTTGTTCCTTCCTTAATTTGTTTAGTGTCTCCTTGAAAAGGGTTTTTTTTCTATGTTGAACACATTTATCAAGTAATTTGTTGGCAGGAATGATGAGCTGTAGTTGACCCCTTTATAATAACTATATTTCGATACAGGCAGTTCATGTTTTCCTGTCAGCAGTTCAACCTTGAAGGCTTATTTACATTTTATGGTCATTGCTGAGGTTTCATTCCAGTCTTTTTTTCCCCCCTTAACGCTATACTGTATACTTTTCCTTCTATTGGTGAATAGTCAGCAGTAGTTTTTGGACCCAATTCACTTACTTGCCTGATCATGACCGATCCGTGGCAGGCCCACCAATTCACGATGAGACCATATTCAAATGGGGGCGATCGGAGGAAAGCCCTCCACCGACCGCGCGGATCGCTACGGAGCGATCCCGACACATGCGCAGACCATCTTCTTTGCCTGTAGATGGTCTGCGCATGCGTTTGCTGTCTGTGCTTTTTTAGTTTTTTACTTTACTTTTACTCACGAGCCTGTGGTTTTAACCCTGCAGGGAAGGGAGGCAGAGCAGGAGAGTTGGGGTTGAGCAGGGCGGCAAAAAGGCTGGAGAATCAGGGCTGAGAGCAGGGTTTTTGCACAAGTGACTGGTCCTCATCAGTCGCTTGTTTTTGGATCGGCCAGCCCAGTCGGTGTATCTGAATTTTGTTAGTGAATCGCATCCTTCCTACTTTGAAAGCCATTTCCCCTTATTTGCATGCACGGATCAGAATCGGATCAGCACAGAGGTTAGTGAATCGTGTCGGAGGCAAATCGGGTTGCAAAGGGGTCGTAAACCGATCGGTACATGCTTGGTTTGCTTAGTGAATCTAGCCCTTAGTGCCTTCCCAGTTCACTTCTTTGCTTGAGCACTTAGGTCTTCGAACCAAAACCAATTGATTGTCCCATACTATCAAGATATTGTCCATGAACATACCAGACAATCAGATTTTTTTTTTTTTTTTCAATATATGATCCCAAACTCTGGACCTCCCTACCTCTACCATTAAGATTGCAGACAGTTCAAAAATAAGAGTTGAAGGCATTCCTTTTTAGAGATGTATATTCATAATTTCATTCCCTTCCTACTATTTTCTCAGTTCTTTTTTTGGGTTAGATTTTGGAGAGTTACACAGCTGTCCTTATATTTTTCCTTCTCCCACTATCCTATTAGGAATTGTAGCTCTACCCCCACCCTCACTCTCATGTCCAGTGACAGTACGACACTTTACTCCTTGTTTTTAGGTTGTAAGCCGCTAAGAATGTCTTTACCAAAATGCGGGATAGTAAGATAAAACTTGAGATACTGATTTTTACGGTAATGTAAATGCTTTTTCCGTTTTCATTGGGTTTTGTTTTTTTTCTTTGTAGCAATATCCTGCTATAAACCAACTATCATCTTCTCTGGGAGGATTAAGTTTACAGCAGCCAGAATGCTCAAGACCTGTAAACCTTTCTCAGGATCGGAACATTCTGCCTAATACTCCAGTTCCGACTCCTGTGCCCAACTTGAACTCGGAACTTAAGAAATTAAACTGCAGTCCAGAGTATGTACCCAGCCTCTTTTATTTGAACTTTTAATTAGAGCTCAATAGATGCGAAGCACATAATTGTATCATTTAAATTAAAATTATAACTAGGAGATCCACTAAGAACCACTAAAGGATTGTATTTTCCACCATACATATGTGCATCCCCCTAAAAAATCAGATGCTACCTCCCTTGAAGTGTCCAGGTACCAATTGATGTAGGTAGGGCACTAAACAGAAAAGGAGTTAGGGAGATAAGCATCTCAAATACTTTTCTCTTTGAAAAAAGGCTAACATTTATGTTCATTAAGGAAAAGTTGTTCTCTTTTGTCAACATCTTGAGAGATCCTGTCTCTGTCCTGCCTCATATTATTGAATGTCTTAATGACTTGCAAACTTTTTCTAAATGTTTTTGAGATTGTAGTACTGATTGTCAGTTACACAGAAAAAAACAAAAGGAATTGACCCCAAAATATCCACAAAGAAGAAAATCCAGAGAAAGAAGACTTTTTGTCAAAACGCGGACCATGTTGGATCCTGTACCCTAGCGGACTAGGTCCTTTAAGGCTCTTATGTGGATGATTTACTTTTATGTGGATGGAATTATTTTATGTGGATGATTTTAGTGTACCTTTGGAACTTTGATACTTTCAAATAAAGTCCATTTAGGAACATCGTCACTCCACAGAGTTTTTTTGGTTTTCTCAGTTACACAGAAAAACATTGTTCATGAAATAAAGATACTGTATGTAGTACTATGAAATAGGTGCAGTTGACCGCTGGGAAGCAACTAGAAAGAAGTACAGCTGAGCCTGTGATATCTAGCAGGGATGATAAGCTCAAAAACAAGGGACATTCTTCCAGTGGGCTCTGCCTCAGAAAGTCCGGTAGAAAGTAACATAGTTATATAAAGAGATTTTTTTTTTATCCATTTATGGACACATGGATTTGCATTAGTAAATGTTTCCTTGAGACCATAAAAATCAGCAATTTTTTTTTATTTGCCTAAGGTGAAGAAAAAGACTTCACTTGAAATGTTTTTGCAGAGTTGATTGTGCGGTTTGCCAGATTCCTCCCAATGAATTGTAAGAGGTCTGCTGCTGGCAGAAGTACAGGTTAGAGCTAATACATTTTTTTAAACAGAAGCTTTCAAGTTGCCTCCTAGACTTAACTTTATTGTTGAAGGAAATAGGAAGCGAAGACCTGCTTTATGCAGACAGTTCAGAATTGCTATTATATCTTGCTATAAAACTCTAGTCTCCATTCATCAATGGGAATTTAATGATAGTAACATAGTAAATGACGGCAGATAAAAACCTGTTTGGTCCATTCAGTCTGCCCAACAGTCACATTCATTCTCAAGACAACAAACCAGTTATTCATTTTACTTGATAAGTTTCAGTAAAAGATATCCCCTCCCCCCCCCCCCCACACACACACAAGATAGGTGAGACCTTTACTCAGATAATTTGAATGTGTTATTAAATTCTTATAATTTCTCTTGATCCTTTTTGCTGCATATGGGATGGAGGCGATAGAAATCTGTCTGGCATCAGCTACTTTACCCTACACTGCTCCCTCTACCCTACACTCTACCCTACACAGCTGGAGTCACCATCACAACTAATTGGTCTTGACCAGTCGCTTTTTTGGATAGCTAAGAGTGATCACCTTTTTTTAGTGCATCGGGAAGCCATGTTAGAACATCATTTACTCTACTACTTTACATGACTTTTTAATATGAATTAGGCTATTTGCATGGTCGGATCAGGGTATAAGCAATTGTGCAGAAAACCAGGTGTTAAGTCGTTTTCTGCATCGGGTTGGCAAATGTGATCATCGCTGTTTACTGGCTTTAGTGTATCTGGGCCTGGTGATAAGTGAAAAGCAGGGTCAGGGCCCAGAAAGGGAGATAAGTACGTAAGAATGATGTGGCATTCCTGTTCATGCCGGTACCTGAAAAATGATGTTCATTTATGTATAAAATAAGAGATTTAGCACTTAAAGGTGTCTCATATAAACACACCACCATGTATCAAGAACATCCTCCTCAGTTTCTCCCTTTTATGTTTTCCTTTAGAACATAAGAACATAAGAAGTTGCCTCCGCTGAGGTAGACCAGAGGTCCATCTTGCCCAGCGGTCCGCTCCCGCGGCGGCCCATCAGGCCTAATTGCCTGAACAGTGTCCCTGACTGATTTTGTAACTGCCTCTAATTCTCTAATCCTATCCCTATAACCTACCTCTACTCCTATCTGTACCCCTCAATCCCTTTGTCTTCCAGGTACCTATCTAAACCTTCTTTGAAGTCCTGTAGCATGCTCCTGCTTATCACATCCTCCGGTAGCGCGTTCCATGTATCCACCACCCTCTGGATGAAAAAGAACTTCCTAGCGTTTGTTCTAAACCTTCCCCCTTTCAATTTCTCTGAGTGCCCCCTTGTACTTGTGGTTCCCCATAATTTGAAAAATCTGTCCCTGTCTACTCTTTCTATGCCCTTCATGATCTTGAAGGTTTCTATCATGTCTCCTTTAAGTCTCCGCTTTTCCAGGGAGAAAAGCCCCAGCTTTTCCAGTCTGTCAGTATATGAGAGGTCCTCCATTCCTTTTATTAGCTTAGTTGCTCTTCTCTGGACTCTCTCAAGTACCGCCATGTCCTTCTTGAGGTACGGCGACCAGTACTGGACACAGTACTCCAGGTGCGGGCGCACCATTGCACGATACAGTGGCAGGATGACTTCCTTCGTCCTGGTCGTGATACCCTTCTTAATGATGCCCAACATTTTGTTTGCCTTCCTTGAGGCTGTGGCGCACTGCGCCGATGCCTTCAATGATGTGTCTACCATCACTCTTTCAAGGTTACTCACCCCTAGCGGTGATCCCCCCATTTTGTAAGTGAACATTGGGTTCTTTTTCCCTACATGCATGACCTTTCATTTCCCTATGTTGAAGCTCATTTGCCATTTTTTGGCCCACTCTTCCAGCGCTGTCAGATCTTTTTGGAGATTTTTGCAGTCCTCCGTGTTTTCAACCCTGCTGTATAGTTTGGTGTCATTCGCAAATTTAATAACGACTCGTTTTACATGTAAAATTGTTCCACAAATTATAGCCTCATATGATAGTGGAATATCTGAATCCAAAATTAGATTTATTTGTCCCCAGACTGACTTCCAAAATATAAATATAAACGGACAAAAATTTAGCAGATGATCCAAAGTCCCTATATCAATATGACAATGCCAGCATCTATTAGACTTAGAACTACTTATTTTATTTAATCGAACTGGGGTCCAGAAAATCCTATGTAACAAAAATAACCATGTTTGTCTCATAGATGCTGATGTTGTACATTTCAATCTCCAATTCCAAATTCATGGCCAACGAGACACAGAAATATACTGTTTTATCTTGATGCTCCAGATATCTCTAAGACTATTTTTTGGCTTTTTATTCAAAAATCCAGAAATCAATTTGTACCACTGGGCAGCCTGATGTCCTACTAGATCAGTTTGGTAGCAAAGGATTTGCAGGCTAAAATAAGTTTTTAAATGTTTCCATTCAGGGAAAACCAAAAAAACTCTGTGGAGTGACGATGTTCCTAAATGGACTTTATTTGAAAGTTCCAAAGGTACACTGAAATCATCCACATAAAATAATTTCATCCACATAAAAATAAATCATTCACATAAAAGCCTTAAAGGACCTAGTCAGATAGGGATACAGGACCCAACCCGGTCCGCGTTTCAACAAAAAGTCTTCTTCATGGGTCCCTGGGCATCCTATAAAGGTGAATACGTGGGAAACAATTGTGTGGTGAGCCGGAAGTGGGGTCAATTCCTTTTGTTTTTTGCTTGTTCCATTCAGGAAACCCACACTGAATAGCCAGCTTCAATTGTTAAGATTTTAAAATTCCAAATGACTGTTGCAATTGTGAAAAACCAAGCAGATTTCCATTAGACATAACATCATCTAATGTCTGAATACCTGCCTGCATCCAATTCTTCGAAGCGATCCCAGCACCGCCTATTTGAATCTTGGAGTTTAACCATAAGGACTGCAAAATAGATTTCATTATGGGAACATCTGTTAATTTATCAATAAATTTAATTGTTTTCCATGTGTCCAATAAAATCACATTGTCTTTAGCATAATTAGGTATTCTGATATTTAATATATGAGAAAGTCGCATCGGGGACATGATTTTCCATTCAAGATATAACCAATCTGGCTGATGTTCCAAGAGCTCAGGGAGGATCCAATACATACCTTGACGCATTATATAAGCTTGATGATACCTATAAAAATTGGGAAAATTTACCCCACCCTCCACAATTGATTTTTGTAGAGATACTACAGCAATTCTTGGTTTTTTCTCAAGCCAAATAAATTTTGTCAGAATACCGTTTAGCTTTTTGTAAAAGGACCCTTGAAAATAAACTGGCAACATACCCATTTGGTAACAAACCACAGGCAAAATCATCATTTTGACCATTTGAACTCTCCCCTACCAAGACAAGTGTAAAAGGTTCCATTGCTCATACATTTCCGTGACCTTTAATAATAAAGATTTTTCATTTATTTTCATCGTTTCTTCCAATGTATTTTTAATCCATATACCTAAATATTTAATACCCTCATCCTTCCAGATATAAGGAAACTCATCAAATAGACCTTTTGCACAATGTACATTTAATGGAAGAACCTCTGATTTATTCCAGTTTATTTTGTAATCGGAGAATTTTCCAAATCTATTAATCAGATCCAATAAACTTTGGATGCTAGTTTCAGGATTCCTCAAATGAAGCAAAACATCATCTGCATATGCAGAAACTTTATATTCCCGACCTGCATAAGGAATACAACAAATCTCCCCCACTTGTTTAATAGCCAACAAAAAAGGTTCCTAAACAATATCAAACAGCAAAGGAGATAACGGACATCCCTGTCTAATTCCCCTTTCCAAGCAAAACCGCTCTGAAAAAGTATTATTAATATATAATCTAGCTGAAGGGAAGCTATACAAGGTTTGAATCATTCGTATAAATCCAGAACCTAAACCAAACCATTCCATAGCCTGATACATGAAGGACCATTCAACTTGATCAAAGGCCTTCTCTGCATCTAAGGATATCCTATTATTTTAATCCAGTAGTTGCAATAACAGTCTTCAGTTGGAGAACTTGCATACTATAGTTCATTCTGGCATCCTGCAAACATAGCCTGTAATGCTGAACAGTAGGTTTCACTATTGCACATGGACTGTGACTCCCTCATTCCCTGCAGACTAGTGCTGCCCGATTCAGGAAAAAAACATTTTGATTCGATTCAGCCTATTGAATTGTTTTTTTGATTCGATTCGATTTTCCTACCCAATTGGATGTTTTGTTTTGTTTTTTGTTTTTTTTCAAACATCCTGGTGGGTTTATTTTACAGCCTCTTCACCCCCTTTGCCTTCTCCTAATCACACTGGTGCTGTGGTGTAAACAAAATAAACAAACAAAAAAGGTTTTTCTTCTCTCTGTTAAATCCTAGCTCACGTTTGCGGTCTAAGACCAGCTCTAGCAGGATACACATTTCAAATCTGACATATTGTAATCACAAAACAGAAAATGAAATTAGTTTTTCTACCTTTTGTTGTCTGGTCATTATTCAAATTTTGTTGGTCTCAGGCTCTGGTTGTCTTCTGATAACTTGCTTGCCAGGGTCTCCTTCTTTCATCTTTCTCCCTGCTAACCATCTATCTTCCATCTCTGTCCTCCCCTTCCGTTTCTCTTCCCTCCCCAGGAGGTCTGGCATCTTTCCTTTTTTTCGCCTCCACAGATCCACCTTTTCTTAACTACCCTTTCATCCAGCATCTCTCCTTCCTTCCCCATCACCCCAGGATCCACCATCTCTCCCTTTCTTTTCCCAACTACCCTCCTATCCAGTATCTCTATCCCCCCTCCACACCATCCCTTGCATCCAACTTCTCTCCCTTTCTGTTCTTTCCCTCCCTAAATCCCATTGTCCATTATCTCTCTCCCTCTCCTCTATTTTCAGACCCATTTCTTCCTCCCCAAAGTCCGGCATATGCACATCTCTTTGAACCCCCATTCCCTCCCTCCGTGTACTTCTATACCAGGGCCCCCCTCCCCTGAAGGTCTGTCCCCCTTGAAGGTCTGTCCCCCCCTGAAGGCCTGCACCCTACCCCTAAAGGCCTGTGCCACCATCCCTGAAGGCCTGTTTCCCCCTTGAAGGCCTATCCCACCCCTGAAGGCCTGCCTGTCCCCCTTAAAGGCCTGTCCCCCCTTGAAGACCTGTCCCCCCTTTGGAGGCTTGTCCCCCCCTTGAAGGCCTATCCCACCCCTGAAGGCCTGCCTGTCCCCCCTTTGAAGGACTGCCTGCCTGTCCCCACTGAAGACCTGCCTGCCTGTCCCACCCCGAAGGACTGCTCACTCCCCCCTCCCCCGGAAGGCCTGCGTGTTTCCCCTGGCCTCCCACTGGGGTCCGGCTTCCCCCATGGCCTCCCCGCACTGTTTACCTTCCAGGAACAGCCTGCAAACAAGAACACGGTGCTAGCAATCTTTGTACTTCTTTGGAGCTGTTCCCTCTGTCACGGTCCCGCCCCTTCTCTGATGTCAGAGGAGGGGCGGGACCGCGTCAGAGGAAACAGCTCCGAAGAAGTACAAAGATCGCTAGCACCGCGATCTTGTTTGCAAGCTGTTCCTGGAAGGTAAACAGTGCGGTGAGGCCAGGGGGGGGTGGAAGCCGAACGCCGGGGGGAGGGGGAAGCCAATAGCAGCACTTCCCGACTGACCCTCCCCCCTCGCCCTCTAAAGCAGGTGCGACAGCTGCCGGCCAGCAAGAGCAGCACTGCCGCTCCTGTTTTAGGGGGTGAGGGGGGAGGGTCAGGCGAATCGGGAAGCCAATTTTTTTTTGAACCGATTGTTTGTTTTGAACTGATTCGAATCAATTCACCCGAAGTGAATCAATGGACCGATTCGAATCGTGAATCGGGCAGCACTACTGCAGACTGTGAATGCTGCCTCCTCAGCATTTTCAGCTCTGGCCAGCCTGTGGAACAGAAGATCTGAGCTGGTAAACAAAATGAGCAGAACTGCCATAAAACCACCAAGCTAGGTCCTGCTTTTTCCTTTTGCATCCTCTTCTCTCCTCAGACTTGCTAACTCTGGCTCTCTGCTCCTCTTCTCTGTCTCTCTCCCTCAGTGCATACTGATTTCCTTATTGGCCCAGTTGTGCTTTATCCACTATCTATGTGCAAGATGCTGCTTCATCATCTCCAGAGACACTGGAGACATCAGGGCAAGTGTCCTGAAACCTAATTCATAATCATAAAAGCAACATTAAGTTTCTGAAAATAATTTTAAGAAAAAAAAAATTGGACGAATATACCCCCTCTTTTACAAATACATCATGCGGGTTTTAGCACTGGCAGCGGTGGTAACTGCTCCGACGCTCATATGAGTGTCGGAGCAGTTACCGCCGGTGCTAAAACCTGCACTTTGCGTTCGTAAAAGAGGAGGAATAGCGATGCGGAAAAAGTTTTTTCTCTTCTGATTTCCCCTATTTGCAATTATTGCTGCTAAAGATGATGTAATCAGATACTTTTACTTTTTCTACAAGGGTTATATGGGTGTTAAAGCATAGTAAATGATGGCATATAAAGAAAGACCTGTGTAGTCCATCCAGTCTGGCTGACAGTCACATTCATTATCAAGGCAATGTTGAAGCAACAAACCAGTAATTAATTCATTTTACATGTTGGATAGCTTTGTTCCTTAAATAAATACAAGAATTGTGTTTATTCAGGTTCTGTTTAACATTACATTTTGTTTAAAGATCAGAAACCATTCAGTGTGACAGGGTAAATCAGGAGGTAAGGGGAGGGGTTTTTCACATTACAGTAATTAGATACCTGAGTGTTTGAGAATTGGTAAGCGTTCATTTTTAATTAGAAAATGCTGTTTTTCATTCAGTGTGAAAGAGAAAACATGTTAGTAGGACTTTTTCAATATTTAAGATACAATAATTAGTAGTATACTAGCTAGTACACCCATTACTAAACAAAGTATTTGTAGCAGTGGCATAGCCAAATGGCAAGGCTCGGTCTCCCCTCCAAAATAGCAGGCCCTCAACTTATGCCACCATGCAGGCCCAGCACTGATCTCTGCAGCTACTCACTCCCCATGCAGATCTAGCATCTTTCTGCTTCCTCTGCAGTAAAACAAGACAGCCTGCAGCTGGTTCTGCCTGGGCCTTTCCTCTGTCATGTCCGCCCACAGGAAGATATATCAGAAGAGGCAGGGAGTGACAAAGGAAAGGCTTTGGCAGGACTGGCCACAGAAGATCTATTTCACTGCCTCTGATCACATGCCATCACTGTAGGACCACTGGTGGGGAAAAAGAGCAGAGAGATGGAGGGGGGCAGCATGAGCGAACAGCAGCAAGATAGATGCTGGACCCGTGGATAGCAGAAAGGAAACTTTCTTGGACATGTTAGGCCAGATCATAGACAATTTAAAAATTAGGAAATGTATTGCAGGTACTATCATGAAAATTGCACATATACTTTTACTTTTTGTGTTAGAAACATTTCTGCTTTGTTTTTTTTTTCTCTTGCTTAAAAAGGTTTTGCTTTAAAGGTTGTGGCTTCCTAACAAATTAGGAAAGAGCCATAGCAAATGAATCATGACCCTTTCCTGTTTTATGTTGAAGTGAATTATTTCTAATGTAGAAACATACAGTGAATTTGAAGCTGTAGACAATGAAGAATTGTATGTGAATGACAAAATACATGGTTATGGCTTTTTTTTCTTTCCTGCAGCTTATTTCGATGCACTCTCACAAATGTTCCACAGACTCAGTCTTTGCTGAATAAGGCAAAACTTCCTTTAGGACTTTTGCTACATCCCTTTAGAGACCTGACGGTAAAGATACTTTTTTTTTTTTTTTTTAATTCTCCATACTAATCTAACAGGTGGAAAACATAATTTTGTTTCTGATTCATGGATGCTCTGAGGTGCTTCGTGATTCTGTTACCCTTTACAGAATAAGTATTTATAAAACTGCTGGAACTTCAAAACTGTTCAAGAGGAAAAGACCTTAGAAAAAAAACACTAGGATAGCTTAATAAGGATTTAGAATGTGTAGTAAGTTTTTTTTATTATATTATTATCTAGTGTTTAAGCCCGTTACATTAACGAGTGCTAGAATATATGTCTGTCTGTCTTTCTTTCTGTGTCTCTCCCTGCCCTTGTCTCTTTCTTCCTTTCTTTCTGTCTCTCTCTCCCTCCTGCTGTCTATCTTTCTATATCTCTCCCTCCCTCCCACTGTCTGTCTTTCTTTCTGTCTGTCTCTCTCCCTGACCCCCTTTGTCTGTCTGTATTTCTTTCTGTCTGTCTCTCCTCCGCCCACTGTCTTTCGTTCTCGTGCACTGCCTGCCTCTCTTTCTGTCTCTCTCAGTGGCCCCCTGCCTGCCTGCCTTTCTTTGTCTTCCTCTGTGGCCCCCTTCTGTCTTCCCCCCAAAGCAAACCAAGATTGCTCCCTGCCCCCAGCACACCCCTCCCCCCAAAGCAAAGCAAGTTCGCTCCCTGGCCCCCTTTCTCTCTCCCCCCCTCCCTGTGCAGCAGCAGCATTTCCCTCCCCCCTTCCCTGTGCAGCAGCAGCATTCCCTCCCCCTCCATTTCCCTGTGAAGCAGCATTTCCCTCCTCCCACCCCACTTCCCTGTGCAGCAGCATTCCCTCCCCCTCCACTTCCCTGTGCAGTGCGCGGGGCCGGTTGTGTACGTCGGGCACCATGGGTGGTGCTCGGGGCTTTCCTATCGTTGGCTTGCTGGTCCTTGCATTGGAGGTGTAGCGGCATGCAGGGCTACTGGCGCAGCGGAGGATCCCCCGTTTTTGCAGTGTCAAATCCGGTGCTTCGGCCGGCCGTCTTAGCCCCGTGCGTGTTGTCGGCCTGGAGGAGCCGGTCGGGGCGGGGCTCCTGTGCGTGATTCCAAGGTCAGCTGCATGGGAGTTTAGGGGCAGGGGTGAGCAGCGGGCTTAGGGCCTCAGGTGGGGAGGGTCTGGTCTCTGATCCAGCGGTAGTCGGGTCGCTGATGCTGGCCTCCTCTCGCTGGGTCCCCACGCCATCTGTGCGTGCCGTGCGTGAGCCCGCCAGTCCCGCCTCCTTTCTCTGCAGTTTGTATCTCCCACCGGTACTGTCAGCTGGCTCGGCCCAGCTGGTTCCTCTAGACAGGGGCTTTGAGTTTTCATCCCCCCCGACAAGTCCCTTGCCTGATGGCCGGTATGAACAGCGTGGGCCCCGTGCAGCAGGAGCTGAAAGAAGCGCTGGGGGGGGGGGGGGGATGCTGACAAGGATTCTGACCCCGGTGCAGGAGGAGCAGGCGGTGTGGAGGGCTGCAGACCATCAGACCTCATTCGTTTTCAGCCTCCGTATGCACAGAAGAAACCACCGCTGACTCCTTCTACTGCGCATGCAAAGCCACAGAGCTACAGATCATGCAGGTAGGAGTGCGCATGTGCGCTTAGGGTTTTATTATTAGTGATACCATTATAGTGCTTCAAAGACAAAGTGCAAAAATACATAGGTAAATACCATTCATTCTCCTTTTGAAAAACAATAAAGACTTAGAAAATTTCCCAATCTATAAGTTAATGTGTTATATAACAAAAAAAAATCACTGTTGATACTGGAGAGACATTTATTATTCCATAGACTGCATCAAGAATTTTGTCTTTTTAATATGATAGTGTAATAGTATAAGCGAGTAAATGTAAACAAGCTGCAGATCCATTATTCCTCACAATGCCTAAGAAACACTACACCAAGGTAAGAACGGAAACCTGCTGGTTTCGAAAACAGTTCTCTACTCCACCGTTACTACAGTGGATTCGTATGCATCCTGATGAGTTTGGGGTTGCTGTGTGTATGGGATGGTGAGTCATTGTCTTCCCTGCCCTTGGACAGCAGTGTATCACTGTCCCCTGAGGAGCAAATGCTGCTGGGTAATCCAGAAGGGCAGCAGGAGAGAGGTGCTGCTGAGCTGGAGGCCTCCTGTTCAGGGGTTTACTCCAGACTTTGTGAATCTCCTTGGAATGCTTATTTGATGTGTCCAGGACACTTTGGGCTGCCTGCGGGTGCACCAGCATTGGACCGGAGAGAGACTCCTCCACAGGAACCCCCCGCAGCTAAGGAATTCGGTGCCCAGTCTGAGTGACCATGCAGACCAGGACTGGGAGGATTGGATGTGGGATTCCATACCTTTCACAGGGCGCAATTTTTTGCCTGGAGGTCTCTGGTTCTCTTTCAGGGACCGGAAGTCAGGAGGCAATAGTCCCGCTCGACCAGAGGATCCCTCTGTGCAGCAGCTTTTCAGGTGATGAAGTGGCCCTCTGGCTCAAATAGACAAGGGTGTGTCAGGCCTTTCTAAATTGGACAAATGTTTGTTTTGATGTATGCCAGTATTGTACAGGTGCCTCTGCTCAGAGATTTGACATCTCCAGACACCAGCAACCCTTGGGGTCTCATGTCAGCCCTGCCTCCAAGAAGACACAATGGTGCCAAGTCAACAGCTATGCTCCCGCACAACTTTGTTGTTGTAGTTGAGAAATTAAATAGTGGTACAGCAACCATATTGTCCCCCGATGAAGGCTAGGTAATAGCTGAAACGCTCTAAAATAGTTTGAGCGTCTGGTAGTTCACAACCCACCAACGTTGGTCCTGGCAGGGAAGCCACTAAGATAAGTGTTGTTGTTCTTCTCTCTTTTTTGATATATTACAATACATTTTTGATTAATTGAATTGAATTTTAGATAAAAATGTAATTATAATATAGATTGTTGAATTAAATAAAGGATAGGTCTTAGTCAGTTAGTTGATAGTTTTTTAATTAAATTAAATTAAAAATCTTTTGAGGTAGGAAGGAGGCTTGAAGTAAATGTTTACATTGCATGCATTCAGGATGAAGACTTGAAATAACATCCAAGTTATAAGAGGTATCTTTACTGAGAATAATGCATCCTTTATGATACTCCAGCCTCTTAATTTATTAATTTATTAATTCATTTATATATTAGGGTAAATGTGTGCCCAAAATAAGTTGTTTACACAATTGAATTTGGGTTATTAGCAATAATAGATTTTTTCATAAAAAATAGAAGTTAGACACTACATAAATAAAAATTTATTAAACTAGGTTTTGTATCAATTATCCTTTATACCCCCTTTTTTTCTTGATTGAGGGTAAAGACCATGGCAGAAAAGTTCACATCCTGGAGATGAATGCGTGGCTACGTGGATGGTGTCATAAAGAGCGTTTTGGCTTCCTGGACCATGGGATGATTTTCCAAGGGCTACTGAGCAGGGATGGTGTGCATCTATCAAAGAAGGGAAAAAGTGTTTACACTTCTCCCTCCGGATTCGCGGGGGATAGGGGCAGAGCCGGACCGCGAATGGCGAAAAACCGTGAATATCTGGCTCTGACCCACCCCCGCCTCCCTCCTGCATTCCCGGCTTTACCTGGTGGTCTAGCGGGCTTTTGGGGCAGGAGCGATCTTCCTACAATCCTGCCCCGTGCAGATCGCCATTAGGAAATGGCTGCTGTGAGTTCCCGTAGTCTCTCAAGACTACGACAGGAACTCCCTATAGCTATTTCCGAATGGCAATCTGCACGGGGCAGGAGCGAAGGAAGATCATAGAAACATAGAAATAGATGGCAGATAAGGGCCCTGGCCCATCTAGTCTGCCCACCCCAATGACCCTCCCCTACCTTTCTCTGTGAATAGATCCCACGTGTCTATCCCATTTGGCCTTAAAATCAGGCACGCTGCTGGCCTCAATAACCTGAAGTGGAAGACTATTCCAGCGATCAACCACCCTTTCAGTGAAAAAGAATTTCCTGGTGTCCCCGTGCAGTTTCCCGCTCCTGATTTTCCACGGATGCCCCCTTGTTGCCGCGAGACCCTTGAAAAAGAAGATATCTTCTTCCACCTCGATGCAGCCCGTGAGATACTTGAATGTCTCGATCATGTCACCCCTCTCTCTGCGTTCCTCGAGTGAGTACAGCTGCAACTTATCCAGCCATTCCTCGTACGGGAGATCCTTGAGTCCCAACACCATCCGGGTGGCCATTCTCTGGACCGACTCCAGTCTCAGCACATCCTTACGGTAATGCGGCCTCCAAAATTGCACACAGTATTCCAGGTGGGGCTTCACCATGGATCTATGCAATGGCATAATGACTTCAGGCTTACGGCTGACGAAACTCCTGCGTATGCAACCTATGATTTGCCTTGCCTTGGATGAAGCTTGCTCCACTTGATTGGCAGTCTTCATGTTCTCACTGATGATCACCCCTAAGTCTTGTTCTGCTTCAGTTCTTGTTAGGATCTCGCCATTAAGGGTGTAAGTCTTGCATGGATTTTGGCTGCCCAGGTGCATGACTTTGCATTTTTTGGCATTGAAGCTGAGTTGCCAGGACCTAGACCAGCGCTCCAGTAGGAGTAGGTCGTGCATCATGTTGTCGGACATTGAATTTATGTCTGTTGTGCTTTTGCCCACTACATTGCTTAGTTTGGCTCCTGTCCCGAAAGCCCGCTAGACCACCAGGTAAGGCCGGGATGCCGGGGGGAAGACTTAACAATGTGGTTTTTTTTTTCTTTTTCCCCCTCCCCAAAAAATCGCGAATATGTGAAATTGCGATTGCCGAAACCGCAAATGGGGAGGGGGAAGTGTATTTTCAACAGAATTGCATTAGCCACAAAAAAGCACAAGATGGCAGCATAACATCACAGCTCCAAGCCTATAATAATAATAATAATTTTTTTAAAAACAAGAACAACAACATTTATATGATTCACAATAAAAGGAAAGGCATAGAAATTGGAATGCCAGTAATTTCTTATAAAGGAGACAATGACAACAGAGATTTAAAATAAGAGACAAGAGTTAGATCTGTGACACTACACCTCATGTATAAAATTGTACTGGGGGAAATAAGGAAAAGGTATGCTAAAAAGGTCTCTCTTCAGTGCTGACCTAAATTTAAGATACGAAGCTTCAATATGTAGTTTTCTGGGTAAAGAGTTCCAGAGTGATAGAGCAAAAAAGAAAAAGGCAGATTTCCTTGTCAGTTTTTATGGGAGGAAGAATTAATCATCTGTCATGAAGGGCCCACAAAGTTCTTCCTGAAGAGTTAAAACTGAAGAAAGGCAGCAAGGAGTATCTGTATATAATACTTTGTGTTAGCAGTAGTATTTTAAATTTTACAAAGTATTGTATTGGAAGCCAATGTTGCAGTACAAGTCAGGGTGTAATATGATCAAACCTTGTAGCACCGCAAAGAATTCCAACAGCAGCATTCTGAACAGATTGAATGTGCTTAAGAAGGCTGGCATAAATATTACACTATTCCAGGTGTAAAGCCACTGGCATAAATAATATTACACTATTCCAGATGTAAAGCCACTGCTTATTCCTAGGATAAGCAGCATAAAATCTATTTTATTACCTGGGATGTAGCTAAGAACTAGGGGCCTGGGTTGGCCACTTTTGGAAACCGGCTTGATGGACCTTCGATCTATCCTAGTATGGAAATTCTTTTGCTCTGAAGAATGATTTTGTTACTAAAGAGGAGATTTGCATTTCAAATGTGAGCTGCCAATCAAGACAACCAAAAAAGTATTTAAAATACCATATAGCCATTTGTCTTTGCCGACTGGCTGGTGGTCCTCTAGGACAGGGTTGAGAACTACTGCTCTAGCATATACATATTCAGGTCTTCAAGTCAAGAACTGGTTGAGTGGAAGGTAACAGAGGGTAGTGATCAATGGAGATCGCTCTGAGGAAAGGGATGTTACCAGTAGTGTGCCTCAAGGTTCTAGTTTTGGGCCAGTTATTTTTACCATTTTTATAAATGATATTACTGTAGAGCTGCCAGGTAAGATTTGCCTATTTGCAGATGATGCCAAAATCTTCAATATAGTAGACACCCAGGATGGTGTGAATAACATGAAGAAAGATCTGGCAAAGCTTGAAGAATGGTCTGAAATTTGGCAGCTAAAATTTAATGATAAGAAATGTTAGGTCATGCATTTGGACTGCAAAAACCTGAGGGAACGGTACAGTTTAGGGGGTGAAGAAATTATGTGCACGACAGACGAGCGAGACTTGGGTGTGATTGTATGTGATGATCTTAAAGTGGCCAAACAGATTGAAAAGGTGATGGTGAAAGCTAGAAGAATGCTAGGGTGCAAAGGAGAAGTATGGCCAGTAGGAAAAAGGAGGTATTGATGCCCCTGTATAAGACTCTGGTGAGACCTCATTTAGAATATTATGTACAATTCTGGAGACCACACCTTCAAAAAGAGGGACGAGGCTCCCAGGCTTCATTGTCATCCGAATCTTCTCACAGGGTCCCATTGCCCTGGAGGATTCAGAGCACGTTGGTCTTATGGCATGGCTCTTGAGCATAAAGCCTTAGGGCATAAAGGCTGAAGTTATTGCCATGTTCCTGAGGTCTAAGAAGCAGTCCACATTAGTGGCCTAGACAAAAGCCTAGAAGTGTTTCAGCAATGGTGCTCAGACCCGGTGACCGCACCAGTTTCGGTGGTGCTCGACTTCCTGCAGGAAGGTCTGAAGAAGGGCCTGGCAGTTAGCTCTCTCAAGGTACAGATAGTCGGACTTTCCTGTTGCAGAGTGCAGGTCAGATTTTTAAAGGGAGCCTTGCGCCTTCACCCTCCAGCGTTGCAGCCTTTTTTGTCTTTCTGCAGTCACTTGTGAAGGTCCTGTATGAGCTTTTGGAGGAAGTTTTCCTGATATATCTAATGGTTAAGACAATTTTCTTAGTGGCTGTAACGTCAGTGAGAAGGGAGTTGGAGCTGTGGGCTCTGTCCTGCAAGAAACACTTTCTTCGCACTTCAAAGGCCAGAGTCTCGATTTGAATGGTCCCTTCCTTCCAGTTTTCACTTAAACCAGGAGGTGCAACTCCCAGCTTTCATACCTATGGGACTGAGGAAAGCAGATAGTGGACTAGATACACTAAAGAGGATCGTAAGACCATATGGGTCTGCTCCAATTCGATTTTTGGCCGATTCAAAAAGAGCTATTGATGCACTAAAAAGTTTGCATGCTAATGATTCACGTGGAGGTTTGTCATAATCCCCGTCTCTCCCGTCCAATTGATTGCTGTGAGAGCGATTCTCACACATGTGCAGAGCTGGCAAGAGGAGCCCAAACAGCTAGGAGGCAGGGGAAGCCCCAAAAGCAGCCTCCTGCCACTCAGCTATTCGGGGGAGGAAACTTTTTTTTTTTTCTTTTAATGGGCACAGATGCTGTGCCCATTAACACCCCCCCCCCAAGCTTATGACGGCCTTCCTTGATGACCTTCGACAAATACATAAGAATTGCCATCTCCAGATCAGACCCTGGGTCCATCAAGTCCAGTGATCCGCACATGTGGAGGCCCCGCCAGGTGTACCCTGGCATAGTTTTAGTCCCCATATCACTGTATGCTTCTCAAGGGAGATGTGCATCTAATTTACCCTTACCCGAATCACTCTATGCCACTCTTAAGGAGATGTGCATCTAGTTTACCCTTAAATCCTAGAACGGTGGATTCTGCAATTACTTTCTCTGGGAGAGCATTCCGGGTGTCCAGAAATCTAAATAAATAAATAAATACATACATACCAGAGCCATTTCATTCCAGAGTTATTCCAGAGTTATTCCAGCTTGCACACGTTTAGCAAGACAAGATGGCAACGGCATTCATTAATCAAGTTTAAAGGGCTCACTCTCAGCTAACTCAAACAGAAACTTCCTGATATTCGTCCTGGACCTGTCCCCCCCTCAGCTTCAGTCTATGTCCTCTTGTCTGTGTCACATTGGACATTGTAAATAACTGCTTTCCATGCTCCATTTTGTTGAATCCCCCCTCCCCCGTGCTAACGAAAATCGGCAAGAAGAATGCCCATTACCTCCTGCCATAGACCCCCCATGAGAAAAAATGGCAGGAGGAATTCCCACTCCCTCCTGCCTTGCCGTCCACATACCCCTACGGCAGTGAAACGGCAAGAGGGGTGCACACTTTTCCCCCCAAACATCCCCTACACTCCCCCCAATAAAAGGCAGGAGGGATGCCCATTCTCTCCTGCCCCGGAGGTCCCCTATGCCCCCCCCCCCGGTACCTTTCAAGAAAGTTGGGAGCAGGAGGGATGCTCCATCACTACTCCTCCAAGACCCACCTGTCCAAAATTTTGGGCCTTCCCCTCCCCGGTGCATCATGTGATTGGCTTAAACTGTGACCAGCCAGGTATTCTCCCTGCCAAGGTCCCAGTTAGGGCAGGGGAAAAAGTAAAAATGAAATCCCGGGGTGGAATCAGGAAGGGACATAGGGTGCCTGAGAGTGATAATTCATCCTGTGACCACCAGAGGGAGCCTGAATTGTGCGAGGATGAGTTAGGTGATCTATCCCCAAGCCACCACCGGGGGAGCCCAAGAGGTCCCAGTTACTCTGCTGACTCAACTAGAGTAGGGCGTTGCCCCAAAGTATTTAAACCTGCAGTTGAGACCAGGCAGGGTAGTCAGCTAGGGAGAAGGTTTAAACCTTTTCTCCCTAGGGAGTCCCCGGGACCAAGCAGGAGCAACCGCCCTATTCCCATGGAGCTGTTAGAGGCTGGACAAGCTGAGGAGCTGCTATTTCCAGAAGAACAGCCCATGGAGTGTGAGGAAAGTCTGTCAGAGTGCGCTCCGGATTTTGCTGAAGCCATGCAGGTAGACTGGGTCTCTACCAGCAAATAGTGAGTTGTGATTTTTGCTCTGGACTGTTTGGGACTATTTTTGTTTTGGAAAGCTGGGAGTGTGTATTGCTTGGGAGAGGTTTTGCTATCATCCTGGGCGGGAATTTTGAAAGCCTGTATTGAGGCCTTTCTTTTGCAAAACCTGACACTCTCCTACCCTGGCAGTGAGCTGAACTGGCCAGAGGCTTTAATGGAACTTTTGGACACTAGAGCTATTGAACAAATGCCTTGAACTGTGTTTGTGTTTTCTTTGAAACTGCCTGCTGGGGCACAGGTAGTATTAGCTCTAGGGAGAGCTAAATCCTCACCTGCAGCGAGGATTGAGTTAAGGCTGGGAACAAGCCCAGAGCTTTATTTTGTACCGTTTTCACTTGTTTCTTGGGATATTTTGGTTTCCTGCTGCTGTGGGAGAAATTCTGACAAGTGTACAAGTTATATGATGAACTACTTACTTTCCAGAAAGGAATGAGTAAAGTTGAATCCTTTTCCATGAACTTTGATTTTGGTGCTTTGTGATTTTTTTTTTGTTCCTGTTTAAAGTCCAGTCCTGCAGGGTGACTCCATTTTGGGTCACACGTCAGGGTGCTATTCTGTGGTATCCACTGGGAGTGCTATTGAGCCCTGTCCTGGGCTACAGTGGGCTACAAAACGCCAAAGGCCCCTCCCAAAGGCATAAAAAATATCTGTGCCAATAAATAAAATGGAGAAAAAAAAAACCTGGCAGATCTGTTGGTAACACAGTAGACCTGTTGTTTTTTTCGGATTGCTAAAACCCTGACCTTTTTTTTGTGCATAGCCAAGCGATGTTAAAGCATTAATCGCTTAGCTGGTTTGCATGGGGTTTTAGCTAATTTGCATGGCCGGATCGGAAAATGGGTCGCTTACTTGTTGAACCTTTTTTTTTAAAGGGCACAGATGCTGTGCTTGTTACACATACACAATATCTGTCCCATTAGAAAAAAAACACACGCCTGCCGATGACGACCCTCCCCAATGAATGCACCATGAACCACTCCCCCCCCACGCCAGCGAAAAAGGCAGGAGGAATGCCCATTTCCTCCTCCCATGCCGAATCCCCCCACCGTAAAAGAAATTTGGCAGGAGGGATGCACACTTACTCCTGCCAATATGACTCCCCCCTCCACGGCAACGATACAGGAAGGTCCACTCCCATATCCTCCCCAAATATCTACTACCCTCCCCCCTCAAAAAAAAAAGGCAGGAAGGATGCCCACTCCCTCCTGCCCTGGAAGTCCCCTGCCACTCCCCCGAACCCCCACCCCACCCCGGTACCTTTTTAGACACATTTGAGCAGGATGGAAGCTCATTCCGGCCTACCTGAAGCCAATCAGGGCCTTAGACTCCTCCCCCTTGTATCATGGGATACAGAGGAAGGAGCCTAAGGCTCTGATTGGCTCAGATGCCTAAGACCCCAGGGCCCTAGGCGTGTGAACCAGTCAGGGCCTTAGGTCTTTCCCTGTGCATCACATGATGCATCAGAGAGGAAAATATCCACCATTTCGGAGGGGTAGGCCTATGGGTAGGATGGAGTGAGCTTCTGTTCTGCTCCAATGTGTTTAAAAAGGTACGGGAGGACGGCAGGGTACCTCCAGTGGCAGGAGGGGGGGTAGGCATTCCTCCTGCCTTTTTGTAGGGAGGAGGGTAGGGGATG
Source organism: Geotrypetes seraphini (assembly GCF_902459505.1). Classification (NCBI taxonomy): domain Eukaryota; kingdom Metazoa; phylum Chordata; class Amphibia; order Gymnophiona; family Dermophiidae; genus Geotrypetes; species Geotrypetes seraphini. Next base: position 312,346,762 of record NC_047084.1, on the reverse strand, counting down.
TTTGGGGGGACACAGGAGTGGGCCTTCCCATATCGCTGCCGCCGGGGGGGGAAGTCACACTGGCATGAGGAAGTGCACATCCCTCCTGCTCATTTTCTTTTGTGATGGGAGGGATTTGGCATGGCAGGAGGGAATGGACATTCCTCCTGCTGTTTTCGCTGATGCGTAGGGGGATGGTTCGTGGTCACTTTGTTGGGGAGGTCTTTCATCAGTGGGGGGGTAGGGTTTTCTTTTTGTTTTATGGGGCAAATATTGTGCATGTATAACATGCACAGCATATGTGCCCATTTAAAAAAGTAAATAAAACAAAAGGTTTCCTGAACGGCTGATCAGGCTTTCCCTGCCGGCTCTGCGCATGTGTGAGAGTCACACAGCGATCATTGGATGGCAGAGTCAGGCATTACAATTAAGATATGTGTGAATCATTTGCAAGCAAACTTTTGAGTGCATCAATAGCTCTTTCTGAATCAGCCCAAAAAACAGATCGGTGCAAACCCACATGGTCTCGCAGACCCACACGGTCTCACCGATCCTCTTAGTGCATCTGGCCCTGAGAGAGCGGAGCTCATCGCAGAGTGATGGGAGGTGGAGCATTAAAACAAACAGTGGGCTCTCTACAACCCTCACGACTGATGGGGGGTTTAACCCTATGATCAGGACTATTCCTGTTTACAAGAAGGAAGATTAGCAAGGTAAGAAATTAATTTTTCCTTAAATATTTTTAATTGGGCTATTCCAAGAACTAGTTTCTTCCCACAGACTTCTATATACTACAAGATGCAATTTAGCGCCCCCCCCAAAAAAAAAAAAAAAAAAGTAGATTTATGCCACAGTACAGGGTCAAATATATGACATTTAAAATGTGCTGTAATAGTAACAATTTGAGCAAAACAAAAAACTGTGCTAATAAATCTTCTTGTCTGGTGACCTCATGATGGTGGTCAAATAAAATTGTGTGTCTCCCCACTCTCCCATATCCAATAACATTTGCTGTTCCCAAACCAAAATCTGACTGGTAAAATGCATGCTTATCTGGTATAGACTAAGGGCTCCTTTTAAGAAGGCGTGCTAGCGTTTTTAGCATGCACTAACCCCGCTGTACACGGAAAATACTAATGCCAGCTCTATGGAGGCGTTAACGTCTAGCAGGCGTGGCATTGTAGCATACGCTAAGTGCACGCTAAAACCGCTAGCCCTAAATCAGCAAAAGTCTGTTTGGCACCTATAAGGAACAAATGTGGTCTATATGTTCATGGCTCATTGTTTAGTGCATCATCTAAGATGGACAGTTTTTTTGGACCAGCAGTTTGAACACTTTGCATCCTAATCCAGACCCTTCTGGTTATTTATTTACTCAATTTTTTAGCCCACCCTCCTAAAAGAGCCGAGAACAGGCTACCCTTTTTAAAAGATTATTGCAATTAGATGGCATTAAAAATAAATGTACAGCTAAAAAGTGAGTGCCCATGCTTTGCAAGTTTGCATCACAAAAAAAACTACTGGTCTCCTTTAGATGGCAGCTTGGAAGTCCTCCATATGTGAATGACTCATCCTGCTTCCCAGTGGAGAATGCAGAACTCTTACTTGTAACAAAGATTCTCTCTAGGTAGCAGGATAAATCAGCAGATGGATTTCTAAGCTGTTTTTATACTGGGGAAGAGCACATAGAGAGGTATGCAGGATCTTGGGTATATTCTCAAATATTTCTGGGTTTTTGAATTCTGAAAGCTTTGCTCAGTGTCATTACTATTGAGTGATGACACTCAGTTTATCATGCTCTCTATAGAGAACTCATGTTTCGTTAATAACTGCTTTGCTATTGTTCCCCAAGTCTCATCATAAGTCATCCAGCTTTCTTAGCATGGAGTCTAGCTGCCGAATAAGAAACAGAATGGAAGCTTCATCCCAGATAAAAGATAATGATTTGTTGCTTGTGCTTGTATAGAAGCAGTTTTGTATTGATTTGTGCAATTAATTACAAGTTAAGATTTTTAAAAATGTGGTAGAAGATAAGAAGACTAAAAGCGGGTTGAAATGAAGATCTACAGGTGAGATAGAAGGTCTACCTAATACTAAAAGATTTTGTTTATATTTTTAGCAATTACCAGTGATAACTTCAAGCACCATTGTGAGGTGCAGGTCCTGCAGGACATACATTAATCCTTTTGTATCATTTATTGACCAAAGGAGGTGGAAATGTAACCTGTGCTATAGAGTGAATGATGGTGAGTAATAAAAGGAAAAAATGAATTTATTGTATGCTCTTATTCTGAACTTCATTTAGAAACTATAACCACATTGGTGTTAAAAGTTTTGAAAATCATTCAAAGTGCACAGATAGAAAGATCAGTAAAGTGAATAAAAACAACAAATACTTATACTGTTGGAACATGTGCAGAACATAAACCTGGCATAGAAAGCATCCTCACAGCTCGCCAGCTGAGCCATAGCCGCTGTTCTTTCTTCTCCCCGGCCCTAGAAGAATACTAGAACCTGCAGAAAAATTCAAAATCAGAATACGAACAAAAACCCGCAATCGCCACACAAAGACAGAACTATACCGGTCTACAAGCTAACAGAAAGGAAATTAGCAGCTAAGAACCTAATTTATCCTTCTGTATCGTTTGATAGACCGGTATTGTTTCTTATGGATGGGACTTAGCAAAGCAGTACCCATCAAGGGTGGGACCCCCAAAGGGCTGACACCAGAACACGTTCACCAAATACCGCGTCCCAACGCGCTTGAACATCTACATGGTAGTGTCTAACAAAGGAATGCAGAGAAGACCAGACTGCAGCCTTGCAAATATCCACTGGAGGCACTAGAGAAGATTCAGCCCAAGAAGCTGCCTGACCCCTAGTGGAATGAACCTTGAGAAATTCCGGAACAGGCTTCTTCAGAAGATAAGAGGAAGCAATAGTCTCCTTGATTCAGCACGCAATAGTAGCCTTAGAAGCGCCATCCCCCTTACGAGAACCCGCTAGAAGAACAAAGAGATGATCTCCTGGGTCCTCTGCAAGGACCCGACTAACAACCAACTTGTGCAGCTGTCTTTGCTCAGAAGAGCCCTCCCGACTACCCAACACCGGGAGGACTACAGATTGATTAACATGAAAAGGAGGAACAACTTTTGGCAAAAAGGAAGGAATAGGACTCAAGACAACCCGCTCCCTAGAAAACTCCAAGAAGGGAGCCCTACAAGAGAAAGCCTGCAGCTCAGAAACACATCTAGCTGAAGTAATGGCCACCAAGAAGACCGCTTTGAGAGTAAGGTCCTTCAAAGAGCAGGCGCCCAACGGTTTAAAAGGAGGGTGCACTAGAACTGACAGAACCAGATTGAGATCCCAAGATGGAACAGAGGGCCGCACGGGAGGCCTGATCAACTTGGCCGCCCGCAAGAAGCGAATGGCAGTCAACCGCTGACCTTTCACGAACCCCCAAAAGGCTGACAAGGCCACAAGCTGAACCCGGAGAGAAGACCAAGCCAATCCCCTATCCAGGCCATCCTGCAAAAACTCTTTAAGAGGTTAGGCAGGGAAGCGCAAAAAGAGACCACCCCACGCGCATCACACCACTCCTCAAATAGATGCCAAACCCTCACATAATCCCGAGAAGTGGAAAGCCTCCAGGACCTCAAGAGAGTTGAGATCACCTTATCTGAATTCCCCTTTTTACCTAGGCGACCTCTTTCAAGAGCCAAGCTGTAAAACAAAAGGGACCCGGATCGAACATTGGAATGGGACTCTGAGTTAGAAGGTAGTCCAAGAGAGGCAGAGGAAGAGGATCCAACACCAGATTCCTCACCATATCCACGTACCATGGTCGTCAAGGCCAATCAGGAGCCACCAGAACCATGAGACCCAGATGGCGAATTATGTAGAGAAGAACTCTGCCCACTAATGGCCACAGAGGGAACAAATACAACAGTCCCTCCCTTGGTCATGGTTGAACCAGAGCATCCAGGCCCTTGGCCTGACCGTCTCTGCGACGATTGAAGAAGCGGGGTGTTTTGGCGTTGACATTTGTGGCCATCAGGTCCATGAGGGGCTGACCCCAAGACTGCACTATCAACTGAAAAGCCGCCTGGCTTAGACACCACTCTCTGGGATCTAGCATGTGACAACTGAGGAAGTCCGCTTAAACATTCTTCACTCCGGCTATGTGAGATGCTGATGTTTCTTGAAGATGAGACTCCGGCCAGACCATGAGCAGAGTCACCTCCTGTGCCACCAAAGTGCTCCTGGTGCCCCCCTGATAATTGACATAGGCCACTGCCGTGGCATTGTCTGACAGAACCCTGACTGACTTTCCCATCAGAAAGGACTGGAAGGCTATCAACACCAGATGAATGGCTCTGGTCTCCAAGACATTGATCAACCAAGAAGCCTCCTCCACGGACCATGTGCCCTGAGCTGAGTGACCTAGACACTGAGCTCCCCAACTGATAAAACTGGCATCCGTGAACAGCACCATCCACTGCAGCTGGTCTAGACTTGCCCCTTGTAAAAGATGGGGGGGTCTGGAGCCACCAACCAAGACTGCCCCAAGCTAGGCCCGGAAGCGGAACAGGGTGATCCAGACTGTGCCTCTGAGGCGACCACCTCCGAAGAAGAGCATACTGAAGAGGACACATGTGGGCCCACAACCACCTCACCACATTGAGGGAGACTGCCATCGACTCCAAGACTTGGAGGAAATCCTGCGCCCGAGGACACCGGGACGCCATAAGCAGACGAATCTGAGATTGCAATTTGCTTATCCGGGTCTCCAGAAGGAAAACCTTCCCCAAGGAGGTGTTGAACAGGCTCCCTAGATATTCCAGGCGCTGAGATGGGGATAACGGGCTCTTGGCAAAGTTGACTACCCAGCCCAGCGACTGCAGAAACTCCACCACCCAAGCTGTGACCCGAGTGCTCTCCAGGAACGACTTGGCGCGAATCAACCAGTCGTCCAGGTAGGGATGAACAAGAATACCCTCTTCGCAATGCCGCCACAACGACCACCATCACCTTGGTGAATGTCCGCGGAGCCATGGCCAGACCAAAGGGAAGAGCACAGAACTGATAATGATGCCCCAAGATTGCAAAGCGCAGGAAGCGATGATGGGAGGCCCGAATAGGAATATGGAAGTAGTCCTCAGTCAGATCTAGAGAGGTCAGAAACTCCCCCAGATGAACTGCCAGAATCACCAACCTCAAACTTTCGTTGCAGAAGGAAGGCACGTGAAGAGCCCTGTTGACCCCCTTCAAATCCAGGATGTGTCGAAAGGTCCCTTCTTTCTTTGGCATCACAAAGTAAATCGAGTACCAACCTATGCCCCACTCCTGCGGGGGAACTGGAACCACCACATGGAGATCCAACAAGCACCGAAAGGTCTGGCAAAAGGCCTGCTGCTTCCACGCCACCTGCGAAGGAGAAGCGAGAAAATGGTCTGGCAAGGACCGGGTGAACTCCAGAGCATAGCCATTCCGGATCACTTCCAGAACCCATTGATTGGACATGATGTCATAAGAACATAAGAATTGCCGCTGCTGGGTCAGACCAGTGGTCCATCATGCCCAGCAGTCCGCTCAAGCAGCAGCCCTCTGGTCAAGATCAGTGCCCTAACTGAGACTACCTGTGTACGTTCTGGTTGAGCAGAAACTTGTCTAACTTCGTCTTGAATCCCTGGAGGGTGTTTTCCACTGACAGACTCCAGAAGAGCATTCCAGTTTTCTACCACTCTCTGGGTGAAGAAGAACTTCCTTACATTTGTATGGAATCTATCCCCTTTCAACTTTAGAGTGCACTCTCGTTCTCCCTACCTGTCCTTATCCACTAAGTCTATTCCCTTCAGTACCTTGAATGTTTTGATCATGTCCCCTCTTTGGATAAAATTCTCGCAGCTGGGCACCCACCGGGACCAAGAAGGGCATCCATCCGAAGGTAATCAAGGAACTGAAAGGAGCTATAGCTGAACTGCTTCAACTAATAGCCAATCTGTCGATCAAATCGGGAAGAATTCCAGAAGACTGAAAGGTGGCGAATGTTACGCCGATCTTCAAGAAAGGTTCGAGGGGAGATCCGAGAAACTATAGACCGGTGAGTCTGACCTCGGTACCGGGAAAGATGGTATAGGCGCTGATAAAGGACCGCGTCATTGATCACCTTGACGGACACGATCTGATGAGGACCAGCCAGCACGGCTTCAGCAAAGGAAGATCTTGCTTGACGAACTTGCTGCACTTCGAGGGAATAAACAGACAGAAAGACAAGAGTGACCCGGTCGACATGAACGACTACTTCCAAAAATTCGAACTTACGCAGGTAAGGCCAGTCTCAGTTAGGGCACTGGTCTTTGACCTAAGGGCCGCCGTGTGAGTGGACTGCTGGTCCACTGGTCTGACCCAGCAGCGGCAATTCTTATGTTCTTAATTTAACTTTTTCACTTTGAAGAAAAGGTATAGATGGGGATAGATTGCACTAGGTATAAATTATAACCCTAAAGACAAAGAGGGAATAAACCAGCACAGGTTGGCAGGTATAACCCTGGCCAACTTTCTGGTCACACTCAATGGGCCATACTGGTCTTTTTCTGCCACTGTTTGCTGTTAATATGTTTCCAGTGTGGAAAGGAATAGCTGGGCATATTGGATTGGTCAATTGTTTTATGCTGTTGTTGATTACATTTCCTGTTTAGAAAATAATATAGGGATATGTCTTTTGAATGCCAGCACTGCACACAGTCATTTTTATTACTACAGTTCCTTGAGGAGTTGATCTGAGTCCATGGTTTTCAAGTACTGTCGCCCATGTATTTGCTGCACGATGAATGATTTTTCAGGTAGTTTCCCAATCTTTTTGCTCCTCTGGCCCCATGATTGTAGCCAAACAAAATTGTGTGAAACCCTAGAGGTGCAGAATAATGATGTACATATGGAGAGCCCAAGTAAGTTTTGTGATCCTATTTGGGGTAACTCTGATTTAGACCCGATGTATGCAATAGATAGGCTGAAAAGAAGAGCCTTTTGAAAAGGGGAGTTCGAGAGCTGTTTGACAACTATTGGTTGATTTATTGCAGTGACAGGTTAAGCTACTTGTGCTTAAGGTCGCACATGAGTATCAGAAAAATTTAACCAGTTGCTCGCAAAAATACATGCAAATCTGGTAAATTGCTGGTTTTTAGAACTTGTTGCTCACACACAATTTTTTTTTTTAACTTATCGTTACACATGGAAAAAAAATTGGCACGCACCCAGCTAATCCTTAGAGTAGGGTTGTCCAGTATTGATCCATGAGGGCCACAATCCAGTCGTTTTTTAAGGATTTCCCCAATGAATTTGCATGAGATCTATTTGCATGCACTGCTTACATTGCATGCAAATACATCTCATGCATATTCATTTGGAAAATCCTGAAATCCCGACCTAGTGAGGGCTGAGGTTGGACACCCCTACCTTAGAGGGAGCATTGATCATAGTCCTGTGTTCTAAACAATATTCTAATGCAATAAATGTGTTATTCTGCACAAGAGGGTAATTTCCCCATGGCCGCAAGCCTTGCAAGAGGAATCCACTCTGGATTTTTTCTGTATCCCTCCTACTTCATTAGGAGCACTACTGCCATCTACATACCTTTGCCAAGTTTTACAGAGTGAATGAAGTGGCAAGAGAGGTGCAGTCATCCTGCCCTAGTTGTCTGGGACTGCTTTTGTATGCCCCGCTTGTCTACAATGATATACCTATTGCACTAGAAAAAGAGATTAGATTCTTACCTTGCTAATATCTTTTCTAGTAGATAGTGTGTCATTCTGGACTCCCACCATATCAGTTCCTGTACCTGCCTACTGTCTCATTCAAATGTTTTTCTCCAAGTCTGTTTCTTGGATGTCAGTCGGCCTTTTGGGCCATGAAGAATTTTGTGTTTCTAGATTTCCCATATCCCTACTTCACCTAATTACAGAAGAGCTCTTGCTTGCTTGGGGACTAACTGTAGATGGTAGTAGAGCTCCAAGTGAAGTAGGAGGGATACAGAAAAAAATCCGGAGTGGATTCCTTCTTCAAAGCTCGCAGCCATGGTGAAATTACCTGCTTGTCCAGAATGACACACCTATCTACAAGAAAAGATATTAGCAAGGTAAGAATCTAATCTTCTATTGCACATAAAGTATTTTAATAGTCGATGGGGCAATTCTGTAACTGGGCATCCCTTTTTAATGGCCCAATACTGCACAGAGAGTGCCTATTATACAGTGGCATCTGGACACTAATTCAGTTATAGAATACTGGTGTAGACCCACATTGGTGCACCTGTTTCCACCAAGTCAAAGGCAAGTAAATGGGTCACCTAAGTGTTGCATGCAACACTCATAACTTAAAATATTCTGTAAGTTTTGTGCGTATGTGTGTGTATGTGTATCCCTCCTATGCTCTGCCTACATTTATTCTGCTTTGCAGTTACAAGTATACTGCTTATGTGTCCCTAGGGTTACCAGATGTCCATAGAAACCCTGACATGTCCTCTTTTTTTAATAATAATTTATATTCCGCATATCCTACAATTCTATGCGGATTACAAATTTTTCAGGTACTCAAGGATTTTTTCCTAACTGTCCCAGCAGGCTCCCACTCTAACTAATGTACCTGGGGTATTGGGGATTAAGTGACTTGCCCAGGGTCACAAGGGGCAATGCAGGATTCGAACCCACAACCTCAGGGTGCCAAGGCTGTAGCTCTAACCACTGCACCACACACTATCTGGGTACCCGGAGAGATTTCTGAAACCTGGCAGTTTGTCCGGGTTTTGGAAGGCCCGGAGCTCAGGGAAGAAGATTCGAGCTTCATATGGAAGCGGAATGGAGCGGGGCTGTGTGTCCTCTTTTTTTTCATGGAAGAAATCAGGTAACTTTTATAGAATAGTGCATAGTGCCTGACACACTTCTGTGCACTTATAAGCAAGGGCTGTATATAACTGCATGCAAGCAATTATAGAATTGCATTTTATATGTATTATATGTTAATTATGTACAGTCTCTTACTCTGTTAACCGCTCAGAACTGTTATGGTACTGCGGTATACAAAAATAAAGTTATTATTATTATTAATTTATACAAGGCTTTGTATTTCCTTTAGTTCCTGAAGAATTCATGTATAACCCTCTGACGCGGTCTTACGGCGAGCCCCAGAAAAGACCAGAAGTTCAAAATTCCACAGTGGAGTTCATTGCCTCATCAGACTATATGGTACAATATACAAAACACTATATACAATAAGTAGCGGTGGTATGTTAACACTAATGGTTGATCATAATAGGTGCAACATTTAATTCTTCACAGAAGTTGAAGAATAAGAATTTAAGGTTTTCATTTCTTCTTATAATGCTTGACAAATTAGCAGTAAACATTTTTATGAAGTTCTTTAAAAAAAATTGTTGTTGTTAGAATAGTCATTAATCGGGTTCTGTTTGTTTTCTCTCTTCAGCTTCGTCCTCCTCAGCCAGCAGTTTATCTCTTTGTTCTGGATGTATCACATAATGGAGTAGAATCTGGATATTTGAATATTGTCTGTCAATCTTTACTGGAGAATCTAGACAAGTAAGGAGGTGCATGCCTTTTGAGACTAGTAAATCTGTATTTACAATTTTTGATATGTAGGATTATATTTTTTTTTCATGATAACTAGTGTGCATAAAAATTGCACACACACACAGACTTTATAGAAATCTACTTATTCCACTTGAACTTTCCTAGTATATTATTATCATTGTGTCTCTGAGGTAAGCCGTGAATGGCTCATGGGTCTTCCACAAGTGTGATAGTTTCAGTGGTAGGCTCTCAAAAAAGTCTGCCTTTTTGGCTGACATTGCTGCCTGGATGTCCTGCCGTCATCTGAAACTAAACATGTCCAAGACTGAGTTGCTCCTCTTTCCATCCTAAACCTCCATTCTCCATGATAAGAAATAATGCTGTCATTGTTCCAGTCTCCTCTGCTCGCAACCTTGGAGTCGTCTTCGATTCCAATCTTTCATTTTCTACACACATCCAACAAACTGCTAAGGCTTATCATTTCTATCTCTACAATATCACCAAAATTTGCTCCTTCCTCTCTGAGCACACTACACAGACCTTGTTCACACTCTCATAACCTCACGCTTAGATTACTGCAACCTACTTCTAACTGGTCTCCCTCAGTGCCGCCCCTCCCCACTGCAGTCTGTGCAAAACTCTACCTCGCTACACTCATGTCACCTTTCTCCTTAAGTCATTTCACTGGCTCCCTCCCTATCTGCCTTCGCATACAGTTCAAGCTCCTATTGCTGACCTATAAGTGTGTTCATTCTCCTGCCCCTCAATATCTCTCCTCTCTTTATACACCTCCCAGAGAACTCTGTTCCTCAGATAAGCCACTCTTAGCTTTACCCTTCTCCTCCACTGCCAATTCCAGACTATGTTCCTTTCATCTAGCTGCCTCCTGTGCCTGGAATAAATTACCCAAGTTTGTCTGCCAAGCCCCTTCCCTTATCTTGTTTAAAAGCAGACTGAAACCCCTATTCCCCACTGTCCACCAACCCAGCCAGCAGATTAACCGTTCCCCTTAACTGTATCTATGTCATCCTGTTTGTCTGTCTTGTCTGTTTAGATTGTAAGCTCTTTCGAGCAGGGACTGTCTTCTTTATGACTCTTTACAGCACTGCGTATGTCTGGTAACGCTATAGAAATAATTAATAGTAATTTGTGCATTTATGAATTATAAGGCAGTTTATGGCCTTAATTCATCTGGTTTAGTTGCTGGGCTAAATATTTCTAAATTATTTATGTTTGCTAGAAGTTTACAACATTACACATTGTATTTTCTATCTGTTTTACATGTACAAAACAATCCAAAAACCAGGAAAAAAAAATCCCCACATTCAAAAAACAAATATAGAAAAAGTAGAGATCAAAAGATGAATGCCACACTACTATGTAATATATATTAATTAGATTCTATTACATTTATTAAGTAGTTTGCTTCATTTTTTATTGAGATTACTGCTTATGGGTGCCATCATCTCCAAAATGCCTTCTATGGTAGGTGGGCCCTGTTTGGTGCATCACAAAATTCATCAGGTGGGACTTGGTACTGCCACTTTGGAGGTGACATCACCCAGAGGCAGAAGCAAATGGGCATTATTCTTGCCTCCTTCCAGGTACAGGACCCAGGTGAGGTTCCCAGTAGACTACCAGGACAATTTTTCAGAAAGAGAGAGTTATCTGTAAAGGGGGGGAAGAGTCACTGAACCACCATTGTTTTTGTGCCTGGGAGAGGGGACCATTGGACTTTTTAGTTTGGGGGGAAAGCGGGGGGGGGGGGGTTTGAGATGATCAGAGGGGGAGCCATTAGACCATCTAGGTATTTTTTTTTTTATATGTGGGGAGTCAATTTAGAGGGAGAGAAGAGGTGCCGTTAGACATCTCTTTTCCCACCCAACCTTTCTAATGCTGTCACAGATATGGAAAAGGCTTCCCCTGCTAATGACCACATTTAAATGTGGTCTGTACTAATGACTTCATTGTCCACACTAACCTGTGCACAAACCTGGCATTAACAGCCTGTTAACGCTGGCAGTACTTTCGAGCATGAGGTCCTGAATGAGGAGCCTTCCTCTATGCTTGAATCACAAAAAGAGCCCATATTGGGAGACAGTGCACACTTGGGCTGTGTGTCCAGGATACTGGGTCTGAGTCTTGAGAATTCATTGGGTTGTATGTGTGGCTCTAAATACTAGTGCTGCCCGATAGGGGAAAAAAATTAGATTCGATTCGATTCAGCCTATTGAATCGGTGATTCGATTCGATTTTCCTGCCCAATTGGGTGCTTGTTTTTTTTTTTTTTTCTTTTTCAAACATCCTGGTGGGTTTATTTTACAGCCTCTTCATCCCCTTTGCCTTCTCCTAACCACACTGGCGCTGTAGTGTAAACAAAAAAGACTTTTCCTCTCTCTGTTAAATCCTAGGTCACGTTTGCGGTCTAACACCAGCTCTGGCAGGATACACGTTTCAAATCTGACATATTGTAATCACAAAACAGAAAATGAAATTAGTTTTTCTACCTTTTGTTGTCTGATCATTATTCAAATCTTGTTGGTCCCAGGCTCTGGTTGTCTTCTGATAACTTGCTTGCCAGGGTCTCCTTCTTTCTTCTTTCTCTGTGCTAACCATCCATCTGCCATCCCTGTCCTCCCCTTCCATTTCCCTTCCCTCCCCAGGAAGTCTGGCGTCTTTCCTTTTTTTCGTCTCCCTCCACAGATCCACCTTTTCTTAACTACCCTTTCACCCAGCATCTATCCCCCCTTCCCCACCACCCCAGGGTCCATCATCTCTCCCTTGCTGTAACTTTAATCCCTAAATCCCATGGTACATCATCTCTCTCCCTCTCCTCTATTTTCGGACCCATTATTTCTTCCCCCCAAAGTCCGGCATATGCTCATCTCTTTGAACCCCCCCTTCCCTCCCTCCCTCCGTGTACTGAAGGCCTGTCCAACGCTTAAAGGTCTGCATCCCCTTGAAGGCCTGCCTGCCTGTCCCCTCCCTTGAAGGTCTGTCCCTCCCTGAAGGCCTGCACCTTCCCCTGAAGACCTGTCCCCCCCCCTTCAAGGCCTGCATCCCAACCCTGAAGGCCTGTCTGTCCCCCTTAAAGGCCTGTCCCCCCCCCCCCCGGAAGGACTTCATCCCGCCCGAAGGCCTGTCCCCCCCCCTTGAAGGCCTGCACTCCCCCCGAAAGCTTTCCCCCCCTTGAAAGCCTGCATCACCCCTGAAGGCCTTTCTCCCCCCCCCTTGAAGGCCTGTCTCCCCTGAAGGCCTGCCTGCCCCACCCCGAGGGCGTGCCCGCCCCACCCCGAAGGACTGCTCACCCCCCTGGCCTCCCCGCACCGGCGTTTACCTTAACGAAGCAGCCTGAAGCAAGATCGCGATGCCAGCGATCTTTCCACTGCTTCAGAGCTGTTCCTCCGCCGCAGTCCCGCCCCTCCTCTGAAATCAGAGGAGGGGCGGGACCGCGGCGGAGGAAACAGCTCCGAAGCAGTGCAAAGATCGCTGGCATCGCGATCTTGCTTCAGGCTGCTTCGTTAAGGTAAACGCCAGTGCGGGGAGGCCAGGGGGGGAAGCGAAATGCTGGGGATGCCGGGGGGGGAAGCGAGATGGGGGGGAAGCCGGATGCCACGGGGGGGAACCGGACAGCAGCACTAACCGGCTGAGGCACCCCCCTTCGCCTTCTAAAGCAGGTGCGGCAGTGGCTGGCCAGCAAGAGCAGCGCTGCCGCTCCTGCTTTTGGGGGGGAGGGTCAGCCGAATCGGAAAGTCAATTTTTTTTTTTGTTTGTTTGTTTGTTTTGAATCCATTTGAATCGATTCACCCGAAGTGAATCGGTGAACCGATTCAAATCGTGAATCGGGCAGCACTACTAAATACTATTATGATCAGAAATGTGATCTCTTTTCAGATCTTGTTCTTCTACAGCTTAGACTACTTTTGTTTTTATCAGTTGTTCTGCTTATTGGTTTGGTTAGGTTCAGTGGTTATTTTGCCCAAAGATTGAACAAGATATATCTAGAAGTGTTTATATCAGAAATAATTAGTAGTAGTAGATGAAGATAATGCTGATAGTCTAATAGCTGATGTCAACATAAAAATCATATTTATTAAAAATAAAACATGTACATAATACCCAAAGAGGACCCGACATGGGTTGTGTTTCGGCGTGTCTGCCTGCCTGCTCTTGGGTTTTTTCTGGTTTTTTGTGCAGAGTATCTGCCTCCTTTTTCTTGTTTGTGTAGACTAATATGTGAAACAATATGACATTATGAATTGGCAATCTACAACAGCCCAGCAACAATATAAGTTACAAAAATGGTATAAATAGTGAAAAAATCCCTACTGAACCTTATATCACTCACTGCACAGCTTTATTTGCAGCCCTTACTAGGGTCAAAATATGTGCTGTTTCATAAGGCATACTCCTAAGTGCGTATTTGTATTTATTTATTTATACCCCGCCTTTCCCAAGGCGGGTCACAATAGATACATATACAAACAGAATCACATACAGTACAACAAATCGAACATGAATAAAACATAAGTGATAATGTAAATCTTCCTAAAATTACAAGGAGGCTACCAGCGCCTCGCATCAAAAAAACTATAAATCAAGTCCCATATTTCATCTTACAGAAGAAGGTGTTTCTTCAACATTTTCTTAAAACTACTCAAACATGTTTGCTGTCATAAATATCCCGGAAGCTTATTCCACTCCCGAAGACCTACACACAAAAATATGCTATCTGTAGACACAGCTAGCTGCAGCTGTTTCACTGTCGGAATATGTAGGTCATCGTGAGTCGCTGAGTGCATCATGCGCTGTGGTTCATATGGCAAAATGCTAGCCATCAAATGTTTCGGTGCCTTATTGTATATACAAAGATGCACCATGACCAGTAATCTATAGAGGATTCAATGTTCTAATTTTAACCAATACAAAGATATATAGCAGTGGTTCCCAAACCCTGTCCTGGTGGACCCCCAGCCAGTCGGGTTTTCAAGATATCCCTAATGAATATGCATGAGAGAGATTTGCATATAATGGAAGCGACAGGTATGCAAATCTCTCTCATGCATATTCATTAGGAATATCTTGAAAACCCGACTGGCTGGGGGTCCCCCAGGACAGGGTTTGGGAACCACTGATATATACCATTCTGTCACATGATCACTCTTTCTTAATCGAAACAGAGTTCGAACAATCGTGTTCTGGGCTACCTGCAACGCACTCAGTGCTGATGCAGGTTTAGCCAGAAGCACCATAAGAACATAAGAAACGCCTTCACCGGAACAGACCAAGGTCCATCTAGTCCGGCGATCCGCACACGCGGAGGCCCATTTAGATGCTCCTTGTTGGAGATCCGGATTTCCCGTATCCCTCAATATGTTTTGCAAGAAGGTGTGCATCCAACTTGCGTTTGAAACCCAGAACAATAGCCTCTGCCACCACCTCCTCTGGGAGAGCATTCCAAGCGCCCACCACTCGTTGTGTGAAACAGAACTTCCTGACATTTGTCCTGAACCTGCTGCCACTCAGTTTCAGGCTATGACCTCTTGTCCTTGTCACATCTGAAAATGTGAGTAATGCTGCTTCCTGGTCAATTTGGTCAAATCCTTTTAATATTTTAAAAGTCTCTATCAGATCCCCACGCAATCTTCTCTTTTCGAGGGTGAACAGTCCCAGTTTTCCAAGGCGTTCCAAATTGCAGTAGTCTAAGCATGATAATACCACACTCTGCAAGACAGTCCTAAACATAGAGGCAGACAAATATGGGCACAAACCGTTCAACAAACACAATTTTTAAAATACCTTTTTTACCACTGCACACACATGCCCCCTGAACGTCAGACAAGAATCTAGTAAAACCCCTAAGTATTTTACTTCTGTGGATATTGCAACAGTAGTGCCTAATAGGCTGATTTTATAACCAACTTAGGGCTCCTTTAACAAAGCCGCGCTAGGGCCTTAACGCGCGGAATAGTGTGCGCTAAATTGCCGTGCGCGCTAGCCGCTACCGCCTCCTTTTGAGCAGGCGGTAGATTTTCGGCTAACGCGTGCTAATCTGGGGCGTGCGCTAAAATGCTTAGCACACCTTCGTAAAAGGAGCCCCTAGTCACACTAAATGCTTCAAATAACTTAAAAGTGCTAGACAACAACTAATATATTTCATATATAAAGAACTGAGAACAGTATACTTATCTACTGTTAGTCTTTGCATAATCAACTCCATCCAAACCAAAACTAGAGTAGCTTCCCTTGATGGGAGCCACTGTAAGGAGCCAGTTCCTGTAGTACAGAACAGAGAGGGCAGAGCTAGGAGGTCATGGTCAAGTAGCTAGATAAAACTCTTGAGCACAGTCAAATCAGAGAGGCTCAGGGAAGAGAGAGAGAGGCAGCCCTACAGGGCATGTCTTCATTACATATGTGTAAGTTATCAGATCCCTGGCTAAGGTAGACAAAATTTTATCTTGCAATCTTTTAAAAATCCTGGTTCTTCAGGCTTTTCTAGGGCTAGGATTTGTGTCAGGCTGTAACTAGACTATGCACACTGACTCTGGGGCCTGCCAGCAACAGGCCTATGTAAAGACGGCATTTAAATCCCAAGAGACTTTATTTCTAATTTGTACCTTTATTTATATATTTAATTCAATTTCTATCCCGTCCTCCCAGGAGCTCAAAACGGGTTACAAGCTAACATTCACAGTATGCTACATTGGACAATACGTTTGGCAATGCAATACAATATAATACAATACCATACAATATAGTAGCATAATGCCAAGGCTTCAGCGTATTTTGATAGAGAGTCTTGCTTTGTCTAGCTGTAAGAATGAAGCTTCATTTTTAACTCTTGTTTATTCTGGCAGTGGTTCCAAACCTGTCCTGGGGGAACCCCCAGCCATTCAGGATATCCAAGTTTATTTCAGATTTTATATACTGCCCAATCTGGAGGCTTTCTAGGTGGGTTTACAATAAAATCATAAAATTATATACAAGAAAAGGAGCTACAGTGTTAAAAAGAAAGGCTAATTAGAGTAATATACAGATTACTTGTCAACAGACTCCCCCTGCTTCCGGCCAGAGTCCTGACCAAAGGCAGTCACACTTAATATTCTTGTCCTAATAATGTCAAGGCCAATGATGTGAAAGGATGATACAATAAGAAGGTTCTTCTGAGATCATCTGATTCCTCGATGGAGTATAAGGAATCGGTAATCTTAATAGATATAATGGAAGACCAGTATAATGAACTTTGTGCATAGTAGAGAGGATCTTGAACATTGTTCTGTGATTAATAGGCAACCAGTGTTCCTTTTGAAATAATTGAGTCATGTGGTCAAACTTTCTAGAATGTCTTAGCAACTTTATGGCCGTGTTCTGAACTATTTGAATTTTTTTTTAAATCCGAGACCCGAATGCCAGCTAGTAAGCATTACAACAATCTATTTGGTTAGTGATAAGTACATGAATAAGTATGCGGAGAGCTTCTAAAGAGGAAATCATGTGAATCTTATAAAAACTACACTATATCATGCTGGAGATATGGGCTTGAAAGGTCAAATGTTGATCACACCTAGAACTTTGATCATGGGACTAAAAGAAACTGTTATTGCCATATTCTTAATAGAGCTAATCAAATCATCAACCCTTGTGCATGAGAACAAAGTACTCAGGATTTTCCAGGTTTCAATTTAAGTCTATGATCTTCAAGCCAATTGGTAATAGAATGAAATTTCTTTCTAAAGTAAAGGATATCCTGAGTAACTTGTACAATCCAAAATACTTAAAATTTGGATATCATTAGCATACAAGTAGTCGTAAGATTAAGGGATTGTATAAGACTGAACAAAGGGGCTATAAAAATATTGAAAAGAATTGGTGACAATATAGAGCCTTGTTTCATGCCACAGGGAAGAGTATAGGGTAATGAGTGTAGATCTTGGCAAAGCACAGAATTAGTTTGATTTGAGAGAGGAGCAAACCAATCTAGGGTGGTATCAGAAATAACAGTGTCATCCAGACACTGCAATCATAATTAACCAGCAAATCATAATACAAAGCAAATCATAATTAACCAGGTCAGTTGTGGCTAATATGCCTAAATAAATCTTCACGGTCATATCTTGATCGATGTTATAAAGAATCAAGGAAATAATAGCTATGAGCGCTATCTTTGTGCTATGGCAGTATCTAAACCCTGTCTGATTGGGATATAATGTGTTTGTTTTCTCCAGGAATCTTATAACTGTTGCAGAACAACAGTTTCTGTCAATTTTAAAAGAAATGGAAGATTTGAGATGGAATGAAAATTTTCAACATCAGATATGCCAATTTTTGAGTCCTTTCATTGAGGTCATATGTAAGCATGTTTCCAAATTGAAGGCACTATACCTGAGCCAAACTACTGGCGATCATTGTGTGAATATAACAAAAATGGATAGTTTGAGGGCATAGGATCATTAGGAGCTGTAGTCACTTTAATATATCCAAGTATTCGAGTTCGTGACAGCGCAGGTAGGCATGGTAGACTAAATGACTAAAGAGTACTCCTCGGAAGAAAGAATATTCTAGATGATGAAGTAGAACAAGCTATTAACACTGTAGTCATCTGTAAGGGCAATTAACAATCAAAATTTGAAGATTCCAGATTTTTTTAAAGCAAAGAGTTGGTAATACAGCCACTGTCAGAGGAATACCACAAGCATCTATAGGTCTGAGAGTGATATTAAAGATCATATAATACTATATAGTTTAACAGATCTGTTTGGAATAATAAACATGCTTGCTGACTCAATACCTGTTTATAAGAGTAAGCAGTAGATGCATTATGATTTATTTCTCATAAGCTTTTTTCATGTGTAAGCTGACATTTTTACCATTGAAAGAGAGTGATCAAACCAAGGTTCTCTTCTATTAAAATCAATAGTTGTAGCCAATATAGGAGGAGCCAACTGGAAATAAACTTCTGAAATAGTGTTATTTCATAGGGAGGTCTGTTCTTCAAGACTATTATCCCTAAAGGTATACAGTACTCCGAAAGGGGAAAAAGCTTGTAAGAAATTCTCACTTGTCATCCTATCTAAATTCCTACATGATTGTGTGAACTTTGGGCATTTTTGCAATATTAGAAAGATTTAATCAGCAGAAAAGCAAAACGTGATCTGTCCTGGGAAGGGTAGAAGGGGGATTAGTCATGTCTGAATAATACAAAGAAGGAAATAAGATCATAACTAGAGTGTGGCCTGCTATGTGTGTTGGGAAGTTAATAGGGTGAAGGAGGTGTAGGTCTTGAATGAAAGCTAGGAAATTCATCATCTACTGTGATTGAGGGTTGTCAAGATATATATTAGTCACCCAGTATAATGAGACAAGAGGACATCAGAAAATGTGAGCTGATAAGGTATTGTAATGGCCGCAAGGAATAAGAGAAAAAAGGTGGAAGTAAGTAAACCAGCAATAATTCAACTGGCTTCTGCGAGGACACACAAATGGCAAGACACTCTAGTGGAAGAGAATGAACTAGAGGAAGAGAGAAGACAGAAAGATGCAAACATTACGTGGTAGCCAAACCTCCCTCACAATGTTTTCGTTTTGAATCGCGAGTTGGATTTTCTTGAAATACCTCCACTGCATGCAAATATCTCTCTTGATATTCATTGTGAATGTCCTGAAAACCTGACTAACTGGGGGTTCCCCCAGGACAGGTATGGGAACCACTAACATATGGTGACAATGGTAGGATCTGCATTTTTCAGTTTAAAAGAAGACATATTCACTAACCTCCAGGGCTTTCTGGGCTTCACTACAGTGTAGGGCAGTGGTCTTCATTAATTTTTAAGCTGAGGCCACTTTGGATTCTAATGAACTGAAGGAGAGCTGCCAAATATTTTCTCATGCAGAGCCACACCACTGCTGCCCACTGTGTTTCAATGCTGCCTGTCTCCTCCAACCCACCTTCAGATTTGGATGGGTATTCTCAAGGTTGTGAGCATTCCAAATGTATTCTCTTTTTCTATTTAGAAATGCCTTGTCCTTTGAGCATGTATCTCTTCTCCCCCACCCCACCCCCATCCACACTTTGTCCTGAGCCTGGGTAGAAAGGCAAAGTAGCAGGAAAAAACCCAAAGACCATGGGAGCCACCCCAGAAGTCTCCAGAGGCTTTGCATTGAAGAAAACTGGTATAGTGCATGTACATAGGTTAAAGGGAGTAGCTCTTCTCTAGAGAGAGATTGGAAGAAGTTTAATTAGAGCTGGAGAGACATGATTTTTTTTTTCTCTGTCTATGCTACTGGGGAAATGTTATAGGCCAAAATGGAACGGTTTCTTCAGGCCCTAGTGGAGAGACAAAAGTCCAAAAAGTGGAGAAAAACTATAGGAAACAACCGAGGATGTGTTGATAAAGACTCAGTGATGAGTAGTTCTTCTAGTGAATTTTAATAATATATACATTCATGTGAAAAAATTAGGACACCCCATGAAATATTCAGTTCTTTTTTAAGAAATGTTCATAGTGTTGATATGAATTATAATTGAATGTTTTACTAGACATCCTAGATGAAACTTAAAACATTGTGAGTTAGACAATGTAAAAACAGGTATACGTGCCAAAAAGGTATTCAGAGTGACCAGATAACCACTGCAGAGACAAATTAAAGACCCACATACACTTCCCCACTGTTCTATGACCCCCTCACACCCCCACAAAGATCAAAATAAAAATGTACATACATGTCTCCATAACATCAACACCTGGTATAGGAAAGCCTAGTAGAGCTGCACTTTGTTCGATAAGTTTATTACTTAGTGAGTTTTATTATTGAAATTCTATTTTACAAATATTTGTATTTTTTACTGTATTATTGTATTTTGCTGATTGTCCAGCTCTTTTTAGTGTAAACCGCCTAGAACTTTTGGTTATGGCGGTATAAAAGTTATTATTATTATTATTATTACAGATAACTTAAATAGCCTGAGAGATAGGCTAGTAAACCATAGAGAGGAGGACCTAGGTCCATAAGCCACTCTAACCACTACATTTATGGTGGAACATGTGCGCCCACCAAAAAAAACCCAAACCCTACTCTACTGCCATATAGGTGTCACCTACAATCATAAGGGCTATTGGGGTTGTAGACAGGTGGGTATAGTGGGTATATGGGGGGGCTCACCATAATCTAAAAGGGAATTCTGGTGAGATGTTTATGTGGCATCCTTTTTGTGAAGTTCACAGCAGTGCCTGTAAAGTGCTCCAGTGCTCTGTTGCCTTGTCTGGGTGGCCAGTCCATTACAAGATTGGCCTCTCCCATGTCCAAATGGTCTTGTTCTGGGCGTTTAGGACTTGAATGAAATTTTGGTCGAAAATATGGTATAAAGATAGATATCCTGGTTGTCTGGACAAACAATAGCCTGGACGTCCAGATAGAAGATTTTTTAAAAAAAAAGTTATAGATGTGTTTTTCAAAAATAGCCATTTCCCCACTGTTGACTTGGGTGTCTAGCGCCATACACCCAAATCAGACTTATACATATGTTTTGATGATGCCCCTCCACGTATTTATTTTTAAAATGTTATTGTATAAGTTGTCAGTTGTAATGTGACTGCTACTTGCACTCATTTTGTTTATAAATTAATGCAGATGGCATGATTTTACTTTTAACACCATTGTAGTACAATTGTAGTATTGTGATCCACTGTGAACAGGTTTCAGTCTGAAAAGACAATATCAATTTATAAATAATTCTAAATTAAATTAATGTAGGCAACCACATGGCTAGGTTTATCTTGGAGGTTGTGATGGTTGAATTGACTAGCAGCTCTTTTTCTGGTCTAAGTCTAACAAATATCAACAGATTACCCCCCGCCCAAGCTCTTCCCCAGACCCCACCCCCATAATAATAGTACTAATTGTAATGCAATTTCTTCCATCCATTTTCATATACACGCAATATAATCTTAATACATAATGGTAACCACAAAATTAAAAAAATACACTGTATGCAGAGAAAATGTTAATTATCATTTATATTTTGGGATTTTTCAAAGAGGTCAAGGCAGATGACTTTAAAATATGCAATGTCACCTGAATAACAACTATAGAAAAATAGACAAATACTAGCATTTTAGCCCAAACCATTAACGGGTACTAGAATAGATGTTTAGACTTAGGCATTTCTTTCTTTCTGTCTGTCTGTCTTTCTCTCTCCCTGGCCCCCTGTCTGTCTTTCTGTCTCTCTCCCTGGCCCCCTGTCTGTCTGTCTTTCTGTCTCTCTCCCTGGCCCTCTGTCTGTCTTTCTGTCTCTCTCCCTGGCCCCTGTCCGTCTGTCTTTCTTTCTGTCTCTCCCCTATCCAGCAGCACACCTTCCCTGCTCCCCCTGTCCAGCAATAGCCCTTCTCCCTTCCTTTTACCTCCCCCTGTCCAGCAGCACACCTTCCCTGTTCCCCCTGTCCAGCAGTAGCCCTTCTCCCTTCCTTTTACTTCCCCCCTGCTGTCCAGCAGTAGCCCTTCTCCCTTCCTTTTACTTCCCCCCTGTCCAGCAGTAGCCCTTCTCCCTTCCTTTTACTTCCCCCCCTGTCCAGCAGTAGCCCTTCTCCCTTCCTTTTACCTCCCCCTGTCCAGCAGCACCCCATTCACTGCTCCCCCTGTCCAGCAGTAGCCCTTCATTTTACCTCCCCCTGTCCAGCAGCACCCTATTCACTGCTCCCCCTGTCCAGCAGTAGCCCTTCCTTTTACCTCCCCCTGTCTAGCAGCACCCCTTCCCTGTGCCCCCTGTCCAGCAGTAGCCCTTCTCCCTTCCTTTTACCTCTCACCTGTCCAGCAGCACCATTTCCCTACTCCCCCTGTCCAGCAGTAGCCATTCTCCCTTCCTTTTACCTCCCCCCTGTCCATTAGCATCCTTACCCTCCTCCCCCTGTCCAACTGTAGCCATTCTCCCTTACTTTTACCTCCTCCCATCCAGTAGTACCACTTCTCCTTTCCCTGCTCCCTGACCAGCATCTGCTAGGCAAGGCAGCCTTGGGGCTTTTGCTAGGCCGGCCCGCCTCACATTATTGAAGTGGGCCGGCCTAGCAAATGTCCCGCGGCTGCTTGATGAAACCACTGCCGCTGCTGATCCAGGGTTGAGAAGAAGAGGCATCATGACAGTGGCAGCATAGTCAGAAGGCAGAAAGTCAGCCGGCGTCAGAGATCGGGGCAGGAAATCAGCTGAGGCAGGCATTGCACATGCGCGGCACGGACCACGGAGATTGAAGTGTGCATGTGTGCTACGGGTGTTATAGTGGATAGTGCAAAATATAGACAGCAGATATAAATTCTCAAAACTGACACATTTCGATCACTAAATTGAAAATAAAATCATTTTTCCTACCTTTGCTGTCTGGTGATTTCATGAGTCTCTGGTTGCACTTCTTTCTGACTGTGCACCCAATATTTCTTTCTTTCTGCCTCCTGCATGCTTCCTCTCCTTCAGTCCTCATTCCCTCCGCAACCAACATCTCTCTCCCTCCCTCCCTCCCTCCATGAGTTCAACTTTTTACTCTCTGCCCTCTCCCCCTTCCCCTGGGTGTGACATTTCTCCTTCCTCTCTATCTCTATCTCTCTATGAGTCCAACACTTTCTGCCTCCTGCACACTTCCTCTCCTCTGGACCTCATTCCCTTCCCCAACCAACATCTCTCTCTGTCCCTCCATGAGTCAAATTTTTCTTCCTCTTTCCTCCACCCCAATTAGCAACATCTCCCTCTCTCACTGTTCATCTGTCTTGAGAGATCCAGGCATCTTTCCCACCCTCTCTACTGTAGCATCCAACATTCTCCAGCTCTCATCCCCTGGATCATGTGCAGCATTTTCCACCACTGCCCACCAGCTCCATGCCCATTTCTCCTATCACCCCTCTCCAGCACCATGCAAACATCTCTCCCTCCATCACTATGTCCAATATTCCTCCCCCTTGCATCCCCTTCAATCTGTCCCTCTGTTCCCTCTCTACCACCATATCCAACATTTCTCCCTCTCATCTTTCTCTTCCCCATGCATCTCTACCTCTCTCCCTCTATGACCAATTGTCCTCTTTTTTCCTTTCCTCATGTACCACCATCTCTTTCCCTCTCACTCACACACTCATGCCCAACAATTCTTCCTTTCTATGTCCTCCCTCCTATGTCCCAAGTTAGTGCCCCCTTCCTTCTTCCCTTCTGTGTCCCATGTTCATGTCACCTCCCTTCCTTCTGAGTAGAGTTTGTGCCTCCTTCCCTTCCCCCTGCCTTCCAGCCGTTGCCCCAGAATCGTGCTCCTTCCCCCTTCCTTTCTCCCTTTGTCCCAGAAAGCTTGTATCCCCTTACTTGTTCGAGCCGCACTCGCTCCATCTGCCTTCAGCAGCTTATTGGGGAGATGCGCAGCCAGCAGTTCACATGCTACACGTGGCTGACCCACAAACCTTCCCTCCAACGTCAGCTGTGACATCTGAGAGAAGGCTTCCGGGTCAGCTGAAGGAGGTAACGGAACCTCTCCCCCCCCTACTGACCTGGAAGGCTTTCCTCTGACGTCAGCTCTGACATTGGAGGGAAGCCCTGTGGGTCGACTTCGGGAGAAAGGGGGCAGGGAAGGAATCCCCTGCAGTGGCTTCAGCAGGAGGGGCATGCAGCAAGGAGGGATCTTTGGTGGTGGCAATGTAGCTTTTACGGGCGGGCAGGGAATGGCAGCCATGTCGTATACCCCCAGGGTTATGTGTACTGCATGTTGAGAAACACTGTTTTAGATTATTATAGAGCTTTTGTGGTTAGATTCATCAGGGATCTATGAAAAATTCTTATATGCTCGTTTTCACAAGACGGTTACGTATTCAGCACAAACAAACATTGAAAAATGTACATTTAGTGTGACTCAAATGCATATTTTCCTCTTACTCAGTTAACAGTGTTTATGGTGAATGTGTGCTCAGAATGAAGAGGGTTTTGTGGAGGGAGAAAGGTGTATGCTTGTGGCTTCCAGGGGTTGTGCATGGGGTAAATTGTGCAGTTGTGGTATCACTTTGCTCCTGTAGTAGGAGAAGAAACCTTGATGCTCTTTACCTTCTGTCATCTTAACAGGAAGCATTCTCTAATGTCGCTGTAGGTGATTGGTGGCAAGGGAGAAGCAGCGCCCGATCCATATGGTAGGAACAGAAAACTCCTACCAGCTGAAATGAAAAGTGCCTGAAGAGACAGGCAGTTGTATCTGGGATATATTCTTGGCAATGTTAATATGAATTACTAGACAGATAGGATGGATGAGTTAGTCTTTGTGTCATCTGCTATATGTATGATGATTGACCGATTTATTTATGGGAAAGCTGCTGAATCGTTTGATGTTCACTGTGGTGGTAGTGACTTTCCTTTTTATCCAATGCTGGCTCAGTTTCTGGCAGCAGCTGCTGTTCTGTCACCGATACCAACTCAATGTTGGTGCCTCACATCCCTTTCTTCCTCAACCCAGTGGAGAAGCATGTGCATCCTAGACACAGGAAGGTAGTAGTGCTCCACTTGACAGACAATGGATTGGGTGCCTTGCAGACACGAGGGTGGGGGGACAATGAAAGCTAAAGCTGTCAATAGGTTGACTGATCAGATAGCAGCTTATAGAACCAACTCTGCGTTGCTTTCTTCCCCACTATAGAAAGTGAGTCGTTGTCTTCAGTCCTCCTTTCTCTCTATTGATGTTGATTGGGGCACATTTTAAGATGCTCTATTCATCTTTGCTGCACTGAGAGCTGGAGCTGAGACTTGTTAATCTTTTCTGTGCCAAAGTCCTGATCTTTCTCTATTTCATTGTTTGTGCAATCATACATGCATAGAAATACAAATATATTACATTATATGAGTGACTTCTATTAAGAACATAAGAATTGCCGCTGCTGGGTCAGACCAGTGGTCCATCCTGCCCAGCAGTCCGCTCACATGGCGGCCCCCAGGTCAAAGGCCAGTGCTCTAAATGAGTCCAGCCTCACCTGCGTACATCCCAGTTTAGCAGGAACTTGTCCAGCTTAGTCTTGAATCCCTGGAGGGTATTTTCCCCTATAACAGATTCCGGAAGAGCATTCCAGCTCTCCACCACTCTCTGGGTGAAGAAGAACTTCCTTACGTTTGTATGGAATCTATCCCCTTTCAGCTTTTGAGAGTGCCCTCTCGTTCTTCCTACCTTGAAGAGGGTGAACAGTCTGTCTTTATCTACTAAGTCTATTCCCCAGTATTTTGAATGTTTCGATCATGTCTCCTCTCAGTCTTCTCTTTTCAAGGGAGAAATGGCCCAGTTTCTCCAATCTCTCCACCTTGCAGTTCTAGGCGGATTACAAAAGAAAAGAACTGGAAATTTCCAGGATAGGGTACTAATTACTTGATTGAGTCTTAGCTGGGTAATTTACAAGATTGGGAATAGTTAAGGTGAGGCATTAGTTTGTCTTGATAAATTTTCTGAATAGCAGGGTTTTAATTTCCTTTCAGAATGTTTTGTAATCAGTTGTCGTTATCAGTATGTTGGAGAGGTGGTGATCTAGTTTCACTGCTTACATTACTAGTAGGCTGTCTTACATCTTCTTGCGCTGTGTGCCTTTCGAGGATGAGTGATTAGGGTCTGAGTCCTCTTTGGCCTGGCTGATTTGTTCCAGTTTAGGCGATCATTCAGGTAGGTGGGGGTGGTGCCGTTCATTGCTTTGTATAATAGACAGTAAAATCTGAATAATAATCATTCTTGCATGGGGAGCCAGTGTGTGTCTAGGTATGCTGTGGTGATGTGATCATATTTGCTTAGTGAGTATATCAGTCTGAGGGCTGATATACTCACTTGTGGGGCATGCAATGTCCATTGCCTGCTTGTGGGGCATGGCAGGCAATGGACATTGTAGTAATAGATAATAATAATAATAAATTTATTCTTGTATATCACCCATCCACAAAGTTCCAGGCGATTAACATCAAAGAACTGCACAATCAGTGAAAGGAATACATAGTTATTTAACAAACTTGTCAAGCAAATGTGTTTTTAAAAGCTTTCTAAAAACGTTATAAGAATCCATTTGACAAATAAGCGGGCTTAACCAAGAGTTCAGTTTACCTAGTTGAAAGGCAAATGTCCTGTTCAAAAATTTCTTGTAACGACAGTTCTTAACTGAAGGATACATAAACAAACTTATTTCGAATGTTTTTTAATGAGGTATAAAAATTAAATTGAGAGGCTAGATATCCCGGAGCCAAACCAAAAAGAGATTTAAAACAAAGACAACCAAATTTAAAAAGAATACATGCCTCAAAAGGCAACCAATGTAATTGCCGATAAAATGGGCTGATGTGATCATATTTCTTCAGGACAAAAATTAGGCGCACTTCCGTATTTTGTACTAATCGAATACGTTGTAAATTTTTCTTAAATGATGCAAGATAGACAATATTACAATAGTCGAGGACAGACAGAATTAAAGACTGTACCAAAATTCTGAAAGAAACAAAATCAAAATATCTTTTGATGGTTCTGAGTTTCCAGAGGATCATAAAGCATCTTTTTATCTTAAGGTCAGTATGATCCTCAAATGTTAACTGTCTATCTAGTGTGACCCCTAAAATCCTAATGGAAGGGACGATTTCAAAGGTTTGATCACTGATTAAAACCTGTTTGTCTAAAATGGTATCATTAGGGCTGACAAGAAAAAAATCTTATTTTATCTGAGTTAAGTTTAAGTTTAAATCTAAACATCCAAAGTTGTATCTTTGCCAAAATTTTGGCAATCTGGACTTTTACGTCCTCGGAAAAAGATGTCCGTAGACCAACTGATAAGCATATAATGGAAAACAGACACACCTGCTAAAATGAAAGGTGCCTGAAGAGACATGTTACAGGCAGTTGTATCTGGGATATATTCTTGATATGAATTACTAGACAGGATGGGTGAGTTAATCTGCTGTATGCATGATGATTGACTGATTTATTTATGGGAAAGCTGCTGAATCATTTGATGTTCGCTTTCCCCTAATATAGCATGGAAACCCTTCTTAAAAGCACTACAGTAAGAGCTTAATGGGTTTTGTGAATTCTGAGCTTATATGTAAACAGTCCTAAAATTGTATTTATTTTGTTATGCATATGTGGTTTTTCTTTGTGAATTTGAAATTACAGAGAGCAATTTTTAAACTATCCTTATAGGTACAAGATACATAGGTATTTCTCATCTCCACATTCATTTTCAAACTAAACAAGCATATGTGTTTTTTGGTAAATTGTATTTGAAAAATATGCAAACAGATGCTTATCTGATTTTTACATGGATGTTTTATTCGCATTTAAAAAAAAGTAATGTGTACTTCTAAAAATCTATTCAAAATCTTTGAATAAACAGTGGCTGAGTCCTAACCACAGAAATGTCTCCCCTAAAAGTGGGTAGAAGTATGTGCTTTGATGTACCATGTGCATATTTTTAACTGCATTCAGTGTGGACAATTATAAGACAAGCAATTTATTCTGGTAAAATGCTTTTTTTCCTCAGAAATTGCTTTGAGAATTACCTTCATGCAGTCTATATAAACATCTTATTTGAATTTAAATTTTTTGTGCCTTTGTGGAATATTTTATTATATACTTTGCTAGTTTACACAGTTTAACTGAATAAAAATAAAAAAAATAAAAAAAATATATATGGTAACTTTTTTATTTCAGCTTTGTATGATGGTCTACCACCCTGCGTTACATACATATTTTTGGGAGGCCATGCTGTTTTAGATTACAGCACCTAAAACAGCAGGCACCTTTAAAAAAAGGTGCCAGATGTGTGTCAATCACGTTTAGGTGCCGTTTACAAAATCGCACCTTTTGACACCTATCGAAAACTTAGACACCGGTAATGTAGGCCAAGCCTACATTGCAGGTGCCCAAGGCTTGGATGCACTAAAGATACTGACTGGATCGCTGTTGGCCGATTCTCCAAGAGCGATCGATGCGCTATCAAGTTTACATACAAATTATTTGCACAGAGGTGCAAATCATTTGCATGTAAACCTGACAGATCAATTGTTCAGTGAGTGATTGACACATGCGCAGAGCCTTAACATTAGTGACAGGGGAGGCAGCGTCCTGTCACTGCTGTTAGGGCTTCTTCTTTTTTAATGGCACAGATGTTGTGCATGTATGACACACACAGACTGCCCCATTAAAAAGAAAAGCCCCCCCCCCCGCGCTGATTGTTCTCCCCCCCCCCCATGGCAGCGAAAATGGCAGTCCATGCCCTGGGTTCCATGCAGTGGAGTTTCATTCTGAAACCCTGTAATTTTGGTCCCTAAACTAGTGACTAGTTCTTTCTATTACTTGATGACTGGGATCCCCTTCCTTCTAGGGACTGTGAATCCCACTTCCTCAGCATTCCAAGCCCTAACCTATTGAGTTGGGGTTCAAACCCAGCCCCTGCTACTGGATCTAAAAAGAGCTGATGTGCAAAACTACAGTCTAATGAAAAGCTGTCTGTTTTAAGGTTGCCTGGAGATTCAAGAACAAGGTTGGGCTTTATTACATTTGACAGTACGGTTCACTTCTACAACCTGCAAGAAGGGTTATCACAGCCTCAGATGCTGATTGTATCAGACATTGACGGTAAGTGGCATAAATACTGGACAGTGCATGTACTGTATTTTGCTAATTGAACATTTGAAGCGGGATTTAACAGATATTGCTAGATGTTTACAGTTAAAATGAAAGAAAACCAGTTAAATTGTTAATCTACAACACTACTTACATCTAGTAATGCTTTAGAAATAATAACTATGATAATCTATCAATTAAAAATGTTCTTCCCTATATAAAAAGTTTAAGACATTAAGGGGGAGGGGGGTGGGTATGTTAGATTATAATTGAAACAAATCATTTTTATAAAGGTGGGAGGTATTGTATTATTTCATAAGAGTCAAATATAAGATGTCAGGTGTACTTGAAAGTTAAATTGTTATATGTCTTGATTGTACTTGATTTAAGATTTGAAATGAATAAAGTTTTTGGGGAAAAAAAAAAAGAAATAATAACGAGGGTTATTTCATAAATAATGCACACTATTTTTTAATTTACATGTTTTATTTTTTCAAGTATTTTTTTACAATCCTTCAATATAGTCTCCCTGCTTTGCAATGACCGAATACGGCTCCTCATGCTCCCTACAGTCTAGATATGAGTCCACCAGACTTTGACCTTTTCCCAAAGTTGAAACAACTTATGTGTGGACATTGTTTTGCATCTTTTGCCAGTACCTGATCCATTCGGCAACTGAACAAAACGGTGTCTTGGATGGAATAATGAAGATTCCCAGACGTTGGGACTCGGTCATTGCAAAGCAGGGAGTCTATATTGAAGAATTGTAAAGAAATACTTGAAAAAAAACCAAACATGTAAATTTTTAAAAATAGTGTGCATTATTTATGAAATGACCCTTGTAGTAGTAGTAGTAGTAGTAAACTATAAAGGGCAGTCAAAGCTATAGAATTCTTTAACTCTCAAATTTTTGTTTGTACTAAAAATGGATCATAGGCACTTTACTAGAAGTAGCAAAATGATACATATAGTGTGAGAAGGGAACAATAAAACTGATATAGGTGAAATTCTTGGAATCCCTTTGTTCTTTATTCGCACATCTTTTATTACTGGCAGGATTTTGGTATTTTTCCCCCTTTGGATATCAAGAAATCTAAGCTGCTTGAACAAAATGCCATAAACTTTAAGGGAGTAAATTAAAAATTGAGTTAAGGGGTAAAAAGGAAATCCCGCATATAGAGGCATGATCAAAGCAATAAAAAAATGTGTATATATTTACAAAATATGTTAAGTCTTTTATTATTTGCTTTGTTTCTTTAACAAATTGTGTATTTTTCCTTCATAGATATTTTCTTACCTACACCCGATAGCTTACTTGTAAATCTGCATGAAAGCCAAGAGGTATGATTGATTGAAACATTATCATGATATCTAAAGTAGCAAAGAATATATGAGAACCAGAGTAAAGGATTTTAGGAGGGGGTCTGCTCTTTCTTATAGTCTAGGTGTTGTTTTTTTCTTCTTCTATCAAACTGTTTATAAGACTTCTTAAAAATACAGTGGAGATCTGTGAGGATGCTTATTTTCCAACAGTGTTTTAAATTGCATCTTAAATATTCTAACCTGATTCTGTCTTATATTTGAGTATAATTGATTCATTTGAAAAGCTATCAAAAGTACAAATTATAATGGCCATACTTTTTGTTTTTGCTTTCCAATATTCAAGCAATAACTGTAGGAATACAGGTTTTTGTTAATTGGCTTTTGTTGTCCTGAACTATGTTTTAATAACAGTATTTCAGCAAACATTGAACCATTTTTAGCACAATTTGAACTCCAAGAGTTGGCCTTCTTAAGTAATAGCAAATGGAAAAAGAGCTTCTCACAAGTGTAGACATGAGGGCCATTTTAAATATGACATCTAAGTCCAACTTTGGGCATCCAGAGTTGGATGTCCAAAAGCAGAGCCCATAGTCAAAAAGACGTCCAAGAATAGCGGAATGTTTTGTAAATGAATTGGCTGACTGTCTAAAAGATTACCATCTAAAACCTGTTCTGCTGAATGTCCACAACTTTTGATTGTATGACCCCTAAGACATCTAAGAAGTCCTAGGAGTTTCGATTATATGACCCATGAGACATCTATTAGAAAACATCGCCGATGATATCAGAATGTTACTGCCATAAGAGGAAGTTCCCAACATCCTGCACATCTATATGTAACCCTGCACATGGACTGGTGATCCTTTATAGGTGTAGAGAGGCATTTGGTGATGGAGAGAAGAGTTAGTGAAAAAGAGTCTGAGAGAGTTAGAGTGAGAAAGAGGGGCTGAGAGTGTGAGAGTGACAGAGAGGGTGAGAAAGTGTGTAAGTGAGTGACTTTGTGAGTGGAAGAG
Organism: Geotrypetes seraphini; assembly: GCF_902459505.1. Lineage (NCBI taxonomy): Eukaryota > Metazoa > Chordata > Amphibia > Gymnophiona > Dermophiidae > Geotrypetes > Geotrypetes seraphini. The sequence goes on along the minus strand of NC_047084.1, from coordinate 312,315,280 downwards.
GGTGTGATAGGGGAAAGAAGAAAACCTTATTACTCCCCTTGAGAGATGAAGGCTGGTAGATTTGTGCCTCTGATACAGAAGGCACTTCAAATACCACCAGAGGAGGCATCCCCAAACTGTCTCCTTGAGCACCTGGCACCTCATCAGGAGCACCCTTCAGAGGTGAGTATCAGCCAGTGACCTCCACTATCTAAGCTCTAGATACAAGTAGCCTCTGTTCCTTAGGGCCTCAGGAGATGTCAAGGGACCCACATGATGTCAGCCCCCCCCCAACCCTTCCTGCAAGCAGCCTGTTGATATTTGTGTAAGGCCATGTGTGGAGCATTACACAGCATGTCACAAGTAATAATCATGTATGTGAAGCCAAGAAGACCCATCACTTGACCCCATTCTCCACCAACTTGTGTCTTGCAGACGCTTCTAAATCCACTGAGACCTGGAATCCCTCAGGTGCCGCTATAGGCAGGTGCGGCGTGAGAACCCAGCTCACATCCTATGCATGAGACAGTGCCTCAGAATTCAACATAAGTACCCCCCAAACAGTAACCCTATGACCTCCCTGGTCCCCCGTCATAACCGATATGCAATGTACCCACTATTTCTCTACACCTGCTATGCTCAGGACCTCTAACAATGAATGAAATGACATAGAAAGGGGGAAAGGCATATATGAACCATTACCAATCAGTTCTAAAATGATACATTCTCCCACACACTCGTATATTGTTCATTGCTGCAGCTGGGAAAAAAATAAACAGTCACTCCAAACACCTACAGTGGGTATCAAATCCCCAAATCTTGGCACTGCAACACCTCAGCCCAAACCACTGTGCCACACAATCAGCTGACAGAAGGGAAAGGGATGAAAGACAGTATACTGACAGTGGGTACTCACTATATCCCTGGCCCCTCAAATTGATAACCACTCACACCTCCCAAACCATGCTCATTGTATACACCAGTGTTTCTTGTCCTGGAGGATCTCCAGCCAATTGGGTTTTCAATATATCCCTAATGAATATGTATAAATATCTCAAAATACAAAAGCTAATATAACAAGCACTATATAACATTGTTTATTACTATAAATTCCAAAATTAATTTACATAACATATCATTTAACATCACATTAATTCATACATAAATCAAACAGATGGAGCCCTCCAGTTCATTCATCCCAATTAAAATGTCTCATCTTAAAGTGCATTGAAATGTTCACCCATATATCCATGAATTAGCAACAAAACAAATTTTCAATTATTGTTTCTAGTTGGAGATGTCTTCAATTACTCAATATTCCATTCCATTCCATAATATCACGAATATTTAGATGCTATGAATAATAATCATGCTCGACACGTTTCCGTGTTTCGCTTCAAAGGCGTCCTCAGGAGCTTCACTGGTTGTGGCTCCACTCCTTAAAATGTACATAAATTTATTGATTATACCCTTACAATCATTACTTAAACATATATCATACTGCATAATTACAATAAATGTTTTAAATATTTTAAATACCATTTCTTCATTATACCAACATATTTTCAGGCAGCTAAAGCGGTTGAGATCTCCAAACCAGGATCCCCGCAAGAGAACCCCAGAATAGTTCATTTCCGTTTACTTGCTTATATTTCCTGTTACCATGTTTAAGCTAAAAGCTCTTCATACCAGGTGCCATTCAATTTCCTTATTCAGGCCCTTGGGTTCTACCATTTCCCATAAGTATATTAATTTTTGTTCCTTTCTTATCAATATCTCGGATATGTTACCCCCTCTATTAAGTTGGATGGTCATCAATACTATAAAACTCAGATCTTCAATTTCATGCTTTTGTTGGCCCCAATGGGCTACTAAGGGCAAATCAGTTTTTTCTAAACGTAAATTACTCAAATGTTGAGCAATACAGTACTTAACTTTCCGTTTTGTTTGCCCTAAGTACCATTTATTGCATGGACAAACAATTCCATAGATCACCTGGCTTGTGTTGAAGTCCGTGCTATCTCTCAAATAAAACATCTTACCTAACTAAAACTAAATTAAACTAAGAACATAAGAAGTTGCCACCACTGGGTCAGACCAGAGGTCCATCGCGCCCAGCGGTCCGCTCCCGCGGCGGCCCATCAGGTCTGTGACCTGTGAAGTGGTTCCTGACCATTTCTGTAACCTACCTCTACATCTATCTGTAACCCTCAATCCCCTCATCCTTTAGGAACCTATCTAAACCTTCCTTGAAACCCTGTAGTGTGCTCTGGCCTATCACAATCTCCGGAAGCACCATGTGTCCACCACCCTCTGGGTAAAAAAGAAATTCCTCGCATTTGTTCTAAACCTGTCCCCTCTCAATTTCTCCGAGTGACCCCTGTTACTTGTGGTTCCCCACAGTCTGAAGAATCTGTCCCTGTCCACCTTCTCTATGCCCCTCAAGATTTTGAAGGTTTCTATCATGTCTCCTCTAAGTCTCCGCTTTTCCAGGGAGAACAACCCCAGCATTTTCAACCTGTCAGCGTATGAAAAGTTTTCCATACCATTTACCAGTTTAGTTGCTCTCCTCTGGACCCCCTCAAGTACTGCCATGTCCTTCTTGAGGTACCGGGACCAGTAATGGACACAGTACTCCAGATGTGGGCGCACCATTGCACGATATAGCGGCATGATGACTTCCTTCGTCCTGGTCATGATACCCTTTTTAATGATACCCAACATTCTGTTCGCTTTCTTTGAGGCTGTCGAGATGATGCGGTATACAAACCTTAAGTTTGTATACCGCATCATCTCCATAAAGATAGAGCTCGACACGGTTTACAGGTAATTCACTAAATGAGGGAAGGATATAATAAGAAATTAGAGATTAAGAAGAGGATAGCTATCTTTACATTTTAAATCGATAGCTTTACGTTTTGGAGAAAAGCCAGGTTTTCAGATACCACTAAGAAATCTGAACTTTATCTGTTTCCATTGTAAATTTGCATTAAACACATTGATTACATTTAAAATGACCTGCTACTTTCCCTCTTATTCTTCTATTATTTTCGCTAGCTAAAATTTCATGCAAATTTCGTCCATGCGTAAATGATGCCTTTATGATAACAACTGCTTTATATCGTTTTTTTAGGAAACTTCGTCTTCGAGTTTATTTTTCTGATACTGATAGACAGGATGAAACATTTGATGGTAGTCAAGTGCATCATGAAGTTACTTTTTCTGATAAATATAAAGCGAAATCCCATTGGATGCCACCAGGCAGTAATGGCCCGGTGATGGAAACATTTCAACAACTTGTTTTATAAGGGTTAGATCAGATTGAGAGTGAATCTACATTAGATTATCATAATCTATCAAAAAACAAATTAAGGCTCTCAATGAATTGAAATCCGATCAAGGGATTATAATTACAAGGGCTGACAAGTGTGGGGGGGGGGCAGTGGCTTTGATGCTATGCACCAACTTAATGATTGTGAGTACTACCAAAATTAGGTCCCAGGGATCCCACTGGTGAATATTGGTCTAAAGTTCATGAATGCTTGAATCAGGCTAAGGAAAACCAAAGTATATCATTGAAAGAATATTGTTATTTTATGACTGACTTTACTTCTAAAATCCATAAATGTTTACAGACCCCTCCGGGACGCCCGATAGTATCGAACAAGGGTTCCTTATTTCAGCCCCTTTCACAATATCTAGAATTTTATCTACAAGAGTTAGTACATAATATCCTGTCTTTTATTGAGGACTCCAGTCATTTAATTAGGGACTTGAATTTGATATCCATTAAACAAACTATCATTCTGGTTACCCTCGACGTTAATACGCTGTATACTAATATCCCCCAGCAGCAAGCGTTGGAACTATTGTATGAACTGATTGATACTCTAGATATAGGTGGGGGGCATAAACATTTTCTTAAGGAATTAAGCCAGTTAGTCCTTGGTTGCAATTATTTTAAATATAATGATGACTACTATTTGCAAACTATAGCCTGTTTGTATATGACGAGATTTGAGAATTTATTCAAGGAGGGAAACCAGTTTAGCAATGACATTGTTGCCTGGAAACATTTTATAGATGATATTTACACACGCAAAATATCTGCCTGATAAAAAAAAAAAAAAATTAAATCCCCCCCTCTCCCGACAAGTGCGCCTTCCCCCTCCCTCCCTGAACCAAAAAATAATGTGTGCCCCGCTTTTAAAATTATGGCAGGAGGGTTCCCACTCCCTCCTGCCATCTCTACTATTTTCCCCACCCTCCAAAAAAAATGTCAGGAGGGATGTCGATGCCCTCCTACTGCCCAAAGGACGCCCCCTCCCAGTTCCCGGCTGGACCCTCCCCCCTCCCTGTACCTTTAAAAAAGTTGGGAGCAGGAGGGGTGCCCAGTCCCTACTACTCCTTAGGCCTCCTGTGATCTTTGGGAGCAGGAGGAAGTGCAAAGTGCTTCTGCTGCTCTGCCGGCCGCGACGCAATAGCGGCCTTAGGTCATGCCCCGGTGCATCATGTGAAACAGGCAGCTCCTGGGCAAAACTTGCTTCTATCTCATATATGCCCTAATTCCAATTGGAGTCTGTCCAGAATCTCCTCCGCATTGGTGCTCCTTTCTCACCACTCTGATCAGTTGTCCTACAGTAAGTTTGTCTGGCTTGCAGTTCTGAGCCTAAGTCTTCCTTCCCTGCAGCGTCTCGCCTTCCATCTTGTGAGTGCTGCTCAGCCAGGATAGAGATGCTCTCTTCCTCCATGCAGGGGTGGGGTTCAAGTGTCTGGGCTCAGAATTGCCTCAAGGCCCAAGGATGATACCTAGGAAGACCCATGTTTCTGTCTTGCTTTTTGTTTCCCCATGGCAGTGCATAAATGAAAGAGAAAAAAGGAGACAAGCAGCAGTCAGGCTTTTGCCAAGACATGGAAACTATCCTAGCACCATTTCTTAGTGACATACATAGAGGCATATTTTCAAAGCACTTAAACAAGTACTATCAAAAATTCTATGAAATGTGTCAGATATTTGGTTTGGTTACTTGTCTTTTTAAATACAAGCTCTGGGTGAGTTACAATTTAGATAGAGCATATATCTAAATTGTAGCTCACCCAGAGCTTGGATTTAAAAAGACAAGTAACCAAACCAAATACAGTCATGTGAAAAAATTAGGACACCCCATAAAATATTCAGTTTTTTCTTAAGAAATGTTCCCATATCGATGTCAAATCTTTTTTTTAAATTTATCTCTGGAAAAGAAAGTGATGGAATTGCAGGTAAACAACAAAACTTTTCCTTAATTTACTCATGAAACAAAAGATATCCACAAAAATGTGTATTCTAACTGAGGAATAAATTAGGACACCCCCACATATCCTCCCACTTAAAGTGGCCCAAATCACACACAGGTGTATCACATCAGGTGCACATTATTAGAACATCATTACTCAGCATTTTGAAGGAGGTTTGCCCTACTTAAACCTCAGACATTTAGTTTCATGTGCTCATGACTGCTGCGGTGAGAGTGAACACCATGGTGAACTCAAAAGAGCTGTCTGAGGCCTTCAGAAAGAAGATTGTAGCAGCTTATAAGTCTGGTAAGGGATTTAAAAAGATCTCAAAATAATTTGACATTAGCCATTCCAAGGTCCAGAAAATAGTATACAAGCGGAGGACTTTCAAAACAACTTTCAACATGCCCAGGACTGGCTGTCCAAGCAAGTTGATCCCCAGAGCAGACCGCAAGATGCTAAAAGAAGTCTCCAAAAACCCTAAAATGTCATCACGGGACCTACAGCAGGCTCTTGCTACTGTTGATGTGAAAGTGTATGCTGCTACAATCAGAACGAGACTGCACAAATTTAACTTGCATGGGAGGTGTACAAGGAGGAAACCTTTGCTCTCTAAGAGAAACATCAAGGCAACACTGAAGTTTGCCAAAGAGAACATAGACAAACACCAGGACTTCTGGAATAGTGTTCTTTGGACAGATGAGTCTAAAATTGAATTATTTGGACACCAGAAAAGAGGACACTTTTGGCGTATATCAAATACAGCATTCCAGGAAAAAAACCTCATACCACTGTTCCATGGTTTGGAGATATTTTGCTGCAGTAGGACCTGGCCAGCTCACCATCATAGAATCTACCATGAATTCTACCGTGTATCAGAGGGTGCTTGAGGAACATGTGAGATCATCTGTAATAAAATTAAAGCTGAAGCGGAACTGGCCTCTGCAACATGACAATGACCCAAAACATACTAGTAAATCTACCAAGAATTGGCTGAAAACTAAGAAATGGAGAGTCCTGGTGTGGCCAAGTCAAAGCCCTGATCTTAGTCCCATTGAGATGCTGTGGGGTGATTTGAAACAGGCTGTACATGCAAGAAACCCCTCAAACATCTCACAGCTGAAAGAATTCTGCATTAAGGAGTGGGCCAAATGTTCCTCAGACCGATGTCAGAGACTGGTAGATGGCTACAAGAAGCATCTCACTGCAGTTATTTCAGCCATGGAGAGTAACGCTAGCTATTAGGGTGTAGGGTGTCCTAATTTATTCCTCAGAATACACATTTTTGTGGATATCTTTTGTTTCTTAAGTAAATCAAGGAAACGTTTTGTTGTTTACCTGCAATTACATCACTTTCTTTTCCAGAGATAAATTTTTTTAAAAAAATTTGATATCAATATGTGAACATTTCTTAAGAAAGAACTGAAGATTTCATGGGATATCCAAATTTTTTCACATGACTGTATTTGATTTATTTCATAGAATTTGTAATAGGCATTTAATTTTGTGTCATATTTTAAAAACTGTATTGCTTAAACTTTATATCTAAATTTTTATTTTAGAGATAGCAGAATGATGACATCTAATGCAAAGTAGCATTTGGGTCAGTATTTAAACTCCATATTTGATGCTTTGAAGTTAAACCCAATATTCAGCACCAGTCTCTTGATACTGGTACTAAATATCTGGGTATAATGGGAAGAGCTGTGATTATCTGGATAATGATGATATCCAGTACCATTACCCAGATAACTTTGTTGTCCTTATTTATCCAAATACTTGTGTTGAATATTGCTGGCCTCCAAGGAACTCCCAACTGTACCTGCCAAGTCCCCAGTGCTACGAATGTAGCATCAGGGCAGTCTACAGACATTTTCAGTGCCATTATACGGATAATGCTGCTAAAATCTGGGTATGACTGATCAGTGGCATTTATCTGGATAACAGCATCTGCAAGGAATATCTCCTCCTCTGACGAAGAGCGTAACAGAATTTATCCCAGGACAAGCAGGCAGCATATTCTCAACAGTGAGTGACATCACCGACGGAGCCCCGCATCAGACAGTCTCGAAAGCAGACTTGCTTGAAGATCTTTGTAAGAGCTTCCGAGTGCTGCACTGCGCATGCGTGAGTGTCTTCCCGCCCGAGTCTCCTGTGAGGAACCTCAGTTCAACGTTTTCCGCGGAGCCAAGAAGTCCTCTTCTTTTCAGCTCTGCAGCCTTCGTTGCCTTCTCTCACCGCAGCTTTTTATTATTTTATTATTAAGTCGCTGTACTCGCGTTTCCATTCGTTCTTTAAAAAAAACAAAAAACAAAAGTTTGTTCGTTTTTTTGTTTTTTCTTTCCGGTCAGAGGCCTTTTGGCCTAGGCCTGGCCGTTCACCTCGTCCGGTACGTCGGACTTTGTTTTTTCTATGTCCCAGCCTCTTATCGATTCAAAAAGTGTAGCCAGTGCAACAAGACCATTTCAATCACCGATCCTCATAGTCTGTGTATTGTTTGTTTGGGTCCTGAACATTGCCCCGACACTTGCTTGCGCTGTGCTACCCTTCAACCTCGGGCCTGTCGTCGATGCCGTGCCAAGTTTCTCCAACTTTTTGGCACTATGGACCAACTGCCTGAGAAGGACAGCCTCGACATCTAAGTCCTCGACCTCGACGCCAGCTTCTGCCTCGACCTCGACATCTTCGGTCTCGAAGGCCTCGCCGGCAGCTCCTCTGAAGTCGTCCTCGATGGGTAAGTCTCCTGTCTCTCCTTCAGGTACCATTCCTAAGAGGCCTCCAGAGTCTCAGGCATCCCAGGCCTTATCCACGGTCTTGCCAGCCTCTTCGAGACCTCCAGCTAAACTTGCCTCCAAGCATCGGGAATCATCCTCAAGGTCATCCTCCTTGGAGCGCACTGCTGCACCTTCGAGACCTGATCCCTTTGTCTCGGTGCCTATGTTCGAGGACATGTTAAAAGCCATTCTGACCACTCAGATTTCCTTGGTCGTGGCTCAACTCCTTCCGTCCTCGACCCTGCTTCCTTCGAGCCAGCCTGAGCAGCAGTCTGGGACTCCTGTCAAAGCACCTCGAGGCAAGCCTCGGAAGCCTCGCCGGTTCTCATCCAGTGACTCTTCACCTACTCCTCGGACACTGTCTCCTTCACCTCGACCGAAGCATCGCTCAAAGCATTCGAGGCATCTCACTTCCAAGATTCCTCAGGCGACATCTCTGCAACAGAAACCTTCGCCTTCTCTGGATACTGAGACTTCTATGCCTCGTTTATCCAAGGCTACTGAGACTTCTTCCAAATCTAAACATAAGTCTCGCAAAGCTATTACACCGGCTGCTTCTCCTTGAAGTCCATCGAGGTCGAGGACTCCTCCATCGAAATTGCCTCTGAGGGAGTCTTCTCCTCCTGCTGCAATCCACTCTGTTCCTCGAACCCCGGGAACCTCACCATCAAGGGTTTTGAAGCGCAAACATTCACTGATTCCGCCTCACGCAGGTAGTCCAGCTTCCTCAATCACTGTGCGCATGGACTCTGAACCTTTGTCTCAGTATTCCAGAGAGGCTTCTCCATCCTACTCAGTAGTTCCTCGGTCTCGCACTCCTTCTCCGGAAGGTGCCTCGACCTCGAAGTCTGCCTCTTTTGCCAGGTTCGTCTTTGACATGGGACAAGCTCTTCAACTGGATCTCCACGCTGATTCCAAATATACACCTGAATACTTGGCCGACATGGAGCTGCCTCATCCACCCAAGGAGACCTTGAGGCTTCCTATGACTCCAGCATTGAAGCAAACTTTTTTAAGGAATATGGAAACTCCTTATTCCATTACAGCCATTCCATCCAAGCTGGAATCTAGGTATCACACAGTACCTTGCAAAGGCTTCGAGAAATCTCAATTGTCTCACCAGTCTTTGGTTGTGGAATCTTCTTTAAAGAAAGCTCATCCATCTAAGCTTTACGCTGTGGTCCCTCCAGGCAGGGAGGGCCGTACCATGGACAAGTTTGGCCATAGGTTATACCAGAATTCCATAATGGCTAACAGAATTCTCAATTATAACTACATTTTCACTGCTTATTTTAACCATTTCCTCAAATTGATGCCTAAGTTCTATCCGGCTCTGGATGAACAAAGTCTTTCTGAATTTAAACAGATAATCAGAACTCTGTCTCAACTTCGAATCTAAATGCTTTTGAGCTCTCTTCTAAAGTTTTTGCCTTTGCAGTAGCCATCCTCCGTCTCGCCTGGCTCCGCATTGTTGATATGGATCCCAATCTGCAGGACCGTCTAGCGAACTTGCCTTGCCAAGGTAATGAACTATTCGATGATTCTACTGAAGCTGCTACAAAGCGCCTCTCTGAACATGAGCGCTCTTTTGCTTCCTTGATTCAGTCGAAGCCTAAAATTCCTCCTGCTTGGCCATACAAGCAACCACTGCGTCATTATCCCCAAAAAACGACACCATCTTTCTCCAGGCCTCCGCAACAACGACAGCAGAAGGCTCAGACTCCTGCTGCAACTAAACCAGCTCAGTCTTTTTGACATTCCCAGTCTGAGCATACCAACCTCCCTGCATCAAAATTCTCTTCTGCCCATAGGAGGTCGTCTTCACCGATTTTACCACCAGTGGGAGATGATCATCTCAGATCTCTGGGTTCTCACCATTCTTTGGGAGGGATACTCACTTCTCTTTCTTCAGGTGCCTCCAGATTGCCCTCCAAGAGAGTGTCCTTCCAATTCATCGCAACTTCCCCTTCTTCTTCAGGAAGCTCAGGCTCTTCTTCGCCTTTGAGCTGTCGAGGTTCCTCTAATCCAACGGGACATGGGCTTTTATTCCCGTTATTTTTTAGTCCCAAAGAAGACGGGGGATTTGCGACCTATTCTGGACCTCAAAGCCCTCAACAAATTTCTAGTCAAAGAGAAGTTTCGGATGCTGTCTTTACCAACCTTATATTCCCTGATGGATCAGGGAGATTGGCTATGTTCTCTGGATCTCAAAGAGGCTTTCACTCATATACTGATTCATCCAGCCTCTCGCAAATATCTTTGATTCCAGGTGGGGAATCTTCATCTACAATACAGAGTTCTTCCTTTGGGACTCACCTCATCCCCCAGAGTCTTCACGAAAAGTCTGGTGATGGTGGCTGCAGCCCTCCATTGCCAGGGTCTTCAAGTTTTTCCATACCTGGACAACTGGCTTATCAAGGCCCCCTCTCAACAAGGGGTTATTGCAGTGACCCAACAGACTATTATGTTCCTCCAAAGTCTGAGGTTCGAAGTCAACTTTCCCAAATCCCCATCTCAGTCTCTCCAGTTCATTGGGGCCACTCTAGACACTGTCCAGCTCAGAGCGTTTCTACCTCCACCACGTCGGGATACCCTCATTCGCCTTTGCCATCAAGTGTCTCATCTCACATCAATTTCAGCAAGACAAATGATGGTTGTGCTCAGTCACATGACTTCTACAATTCACGTGACTCCTTTTGCCAGACTTCACCTTTGCATACCTCAGTGGACCCTGGCATCTCAGTAGCAACAAGCTACTGACCCACTTTCTCAACCAATTACAGTAACTCCTTTGTTGAAGCAGTCTCTCCTCTGGTGGATGCTCTCTTCCAATCTTTCCAGAGGTTTACTGTTCCACAATCTCCCTCATCAGAAGGTTCTCACAACAGACTCGTCAACCTATGCATGGGGAGCCCATCTCGATGGACTCCGTACCCAAGGATATTGGACTCCTGCGGACTGTCTTTGTCACATCAATCTGTTGGAACTCAGAGCAATTTTCAATGCTCTCAAAGCTTTCAATACCTTCTTCACGACACCGTACTTGTCCGGATGGACAACCAAGTCGCCATGTACTATGTCAACAAACAGGGAGGAACGGGATCTCACTCCCTTTGTCAAGAAGCTCTGAAGCTATGGGATTGGGCAATCCATCAGAACATCTTTTTCAGAGCTGCTTATATTCAAGGTCAACACAACTGTCTGGCGGACAGATTGAGTCGTCTTCTGCAACCTCACGAATGGACACTCAATTCCTCGCCTCTACGTCAGGTGTTTGCTAAATGGGGAACCCCTCAGATAGACCTCTTTGCGTCTCCCCTCAACCACAAACTGCCTCAGTTCTGCTCTCGAATATATTCTCCCCAGCGTTTCGAGGCAGATGCTTTTCTTCTGGATTGGATGTGTCAGTTTCTCTATGCCTTCCCTCCATTCCCTCTGATTCTCAAGACTCTTGTCAAACTCAAGACAGAACCTTCTGTACTTCTTTGAGGGAATAAGCAGTCGGGTGGACAATGGAGAACCCATAGACATCATTTACCTCGATTTTCAAAAGGCTTTCGACAAGGTGCCACATGAAAGGCTGCTTAGGAAGCTGTGGAACCATGGGGTGGGAGGGGATGTGCACAGATGGATCAAGCACTGGTTGTCGGGTAGACTGCAGAGGGTCGGAGTGAAGGGCCAATATTCTGACTGGCGGGGAGTCACGAGCGGTGTGCCACAGGGATCGGTGCTGGGGCCATTACTCTTCAACATATTTATCAATGACCTGGAAAAGGAGGCAAAGTGCGAGGTTATAAAATTTGCAGACGATACCAAACTGTGCGGTAGAGTTAGGTCCAGGGAGGAGTGTGAGGACCTGCAAAGGGACCTGGACAAGCTGGAAGACTGGGCAAACAAATGGCAAATGCGCTTTAACGTGGAAAAATGCAAGGTCATGCATATAGGGAAAAAGAACCCGTTGTTCAACTATAAATTGGGAGGGGCATTGTTGGGAGACAGCAGACTTGAGAGAGACTTGGGTGTGCTGGTGGATGCATCACTGAAGCCATCTGCACAGTGCGCAGCAGCCTCGAAAAAAGCCAACAGGATGCTGGGCATCAAAAAGAGGGGCATAACAACCAGGACGCGGGAAGTCATCATGCCATTGTATCGAGCGATGGTGCGTCCACATCTGGAATACTGCGTTCAGTATTGGTCGCCACACCTCAAGAAGGACATGGCGGTACTTGAGAGAGTCCAAAGGAGAGCAACGAAACTGGTAAAAGGGCTGGAACACTGCCCATACGCCGAGAGGTTGGATAGGCTGGGGCTCTTCTCTCTGGAAAAAAGGAGGCTCAGGGGAGATATGATAGAGACCTTCAAGATCATGAGGGGCATAGAGAGGGTGGATAGGGACAGATTCTTCAGACTGAAGGGGACAACAAGTACGAGGGGGCATTCGGAGAAACTGAAGGGAGATAGGTTCAAAACAAATGCAAGGAAGTTTTTTTTCACCCAAAGGGTCGTGGACACTTGGAATGCGCTACCGGAGGAAGTGATCAGGCAGAGTACAGTACAGGGATTCAAACAGGGATTTGACGGATTCCTGAGGGATAAAGGGATCGTGGGATACTGAGAGAGATGCTGGGATGTAACACAGGTATAGAAAGCTAACCAGGTAACAAGTATAGAAACCCAACAGGTCGTGCATGTGCAAGACCGGAGGGTTAGGACTATGATGGGAAGATAGGACTTCAATGAGAAACCAGGGTGGCAAGGGAGCCCCCTCTGGTGATTCAGACAGGTCGTGACCTGTTTGGGCCGCCGCGGGAGTGGACTGCCGGGCAGGATGGACCTATGGTCTGACCCGGCGGAGGCACTGCTTATGTTCTTATGTTCTTAACATGCCACCATGATTCTGATAGCTCCTCGGTGGCCCAGACAACTGTGGGGTTCTCCCCTTGTACTTCAGCTCAGCACCAGGGAGCCTCTGCTTCTACCAGTTTTTCCCTCTCTGCTTACTCAGAGTCAAGAATCCTTGCTACATCCCAACCTGCAGTCTCTACACTTAACAGCTTGGTGCCTATCAATCTAACAGACTCTATACAGTACTCTCAGTCTGTACAAGATATTTTGGTAGCTTCTAGAAAGTCGTCCACTCGGCAGTGTTACGGCCAGAAATGGACTAGATTTTCTGCTTGGTGTTCCACTCGCCATATGGAGCCAATGTCTACCTCCTTGGCTTCTGTTCTGGATTATTTACTTCACTTTTCACAATCTGGACTTCAGTCTACATCTATCCGAGTCCATCTCAGTGTGATTGCTGCTTTTCATCAGCCTCTTGATGGGAAACCTCTGTCTGCCCATCCTGTGGTTTCTCACTTTATGAAAGGTCTTTTTAATGTTCATCCACCACTTAAACCACCCCCAGTGGTCTGGGATCTCAATGTTGTATTGGCTTAATTGATGAAGCTCATCTCAAGTACCTTACTTGGAAAGTAGTTTGGACTGCAAGCATGCCTTGGCTTTCTACTTGCAACGCACTCAGCCTCACAGAACAGCCCCACAACTTTTCATCTCCTTCGATCCAAATAAGTTGGGGCACCCTGTCTCGAAGCGAACCACCTCCAACTGGATGGCTGCTTGTATCTCTTTCTGCTATGCTCAGGCTGGTCTCCCTCTGCAGGTTCGAGTCACGGGCCACAGAGTTAGAGCTATGGCGGCATCTGTAACTTTCCTCAGATCAACTCCTATTGAGGAAATCTGCAAGGCTGCCACTTGGTCCTCGGTTCATACATTCACCTCTCATTACTGTCTGGATACTTTCTCCAGAAGGGATGGCCATTTTGGCCAATCTATTTTGCAAAATCTTTTTTCTTAACTTGCCAACTCTCTCTCCATCCCATTATGCTTAGCTTGGAGGTCACCCACTGTTGAGAATATGCTGCCTGCTTGTCCTTGGATAAAGCACAGTTACTAACCGTAACAGTTGTTATCCAGGGACAGCAGGCAGATATCTCACAACCCACCCTCCTCCCCTGGTTGGCTTCTTAGCTAGGTATCTGAACTGAGTTTCCTCACAGGAGACGCGCGCCCTAACTCGGGCGGGAAGGCACTCGCGCATGCACAGCGCAGCACTCGGAAGCTGTTACAAAGATCTTCAAGCAAGTCTGCTTTCGAGACTGTCTGCTGCGGGGCTCCGTCGGTGACGTCACCCACCTGTTGAGAATATCTGCCTGCTGTCCCTGGATAACAACTGTTACGCTTAGTAACTGTGCTTTCTCTTCTGCAGCGAAAAAAACATAAAGGGCCTCAATGAAAAGGGGCTTGTCTTTATTGACCCGACATGATCCATGTTTTGGCGTATGCCACCTGCATCAGGGTCGGCCAATAAACAAAATACGATTACCAAACTTCGGGGATCAGAATCAATCCTAAAGCCCCAAGCACAGAGAACAATCTCTTAGTCCTGTGTTGCTTCAGCTGTGCTCAGGTTTTAGGACTGATTCTGATCCCCGAAGTTTGGTAATTTGCACTAAACATTTGAACTAGACATTTCCTGTATATCCAGAAACTGCTGTTCCACATTGTGTTTTTGGAATTACCATTGCTTGCAGCGTATCAAATTTAAAATAAGCTTAATATACATTGGCAACAGAAAAAACTGATTCTACACTTGCTTGTTTTCCTACAATAAAGGATCATTTCCTTATATGATTTTAAGATAGACTGGAAAAATTTAGTGCTTAGATGTGTATGAAATTTCTGTCTGCTTTGTTTCAAAACACTGAATCATTGTTATTTTTTTTTTTTATACAGTTGATTAAGGATTTACTGAATGCGTTACCAAACATGTTCCTCGATACAAGAGAGACGCACAGTTCACTTGGTCCTGCGCTTCAGGCTGCCTCCAAACTGATGTCTCCAACAGGCGGGCGCATATCTGTGTTTCAGACACAGTTGCCTTCTCTAGGTGCAGGACGTTTACAATCCAGAGAAGATCCTAATCAGAGATCAAGCATGGCGGTAAATAGCTTAATGGATTTAGATTAATGTAATTTAAGAGATGAAGACTTTAGAAACAGCATCTGTGAACATGTTTATGCCAGATGGGTCTAGAATTCAGGGACTAGAACAGGGATCTCAAAGTCCCTCCTTGAGGGCCGCAATCCAGTCGGGTTTTCAGGATTTCCCCAATGAATATGCATTGAAAGCAGTGCATGCACATAGATCTCATGCATATTCATTGGGGAAATCCTGAAAACCCAACTGGATTGCAGCCCTCAAGGAGGGACTTTGAGACCCCTGGACTAGAACATGACTTACAAGGCTAGCTACCAGATTGAAAATCAAGCAGCCTAAAAGGTGTGTGCCATGGCTCCTGTCCATATTGCTACATCTGCATATAATACATGTTCTCTTTAGCTTGGTACTGTGCTGCTATTTTTAATTGGTGGTGGTGTGATTGTACTGCTTAAAAAAAATGTAGCAAGTAAACACATTAAAAATCGAAGAATTGAAGGTAATTCAGTGAACCTGGGTTTGTGTAACAATCCTATCCAGGAGGCGTTGGAGAATACTGCCATGGCTGGCAATTTTAACATGACTTCATAAAGGGGGCCTAAGTTTGTAGCTGAGGCATGAAAGACTCAGACAACTGGAGACCAATCCTGGATCTGAAGTCAATCAATGCTGAAAGTGCCCCAATTCCGCAGGGGGGGTGGATTTCTAGCCTCCTTGGATTTCACAGAGGCCTATTTACTTATTTCCAGATCACAGGAAGCGCTTGAGATTCCATGTAATGAGGAGACATTCCAGTCTTCAACATTTCCGTTTGGTCTGGCAACAACACCTCCTCGGTGTCAGGTCAAAAGCGCGCCCAGACAATTGAGCGGAGCACGGAGGCGCGTGCTGCGAAAATTATTGTTTTTACGGCTTCGACGGGGGGGGGGGCATAGGGGGGAGAACCCCCCCACTTTAGTTAATAGAGATCGTGCCGCGTTGTGGGGGGCGGTGTGGGGGGTTGTAACCCCCCACATTTTACTGAAAACTTCACTTTTTCCCTGTTTTTAGGGAAAAAGTTAAGTTTACAGTAAAATGTGGAGGATTACAACCCCCCACAACGCCGGCGCGATCTCTATTAAGTAAACTGGGGGGGCTCCCCAACAAAAACCCCCGTCGGAGCCCCTAAAAACTGTAATTTTCTTCGGCGCGCACCTCCGTCGTGCACTCAGTTGTCGGCGCGCGCCTTTGTCTTTCGCGGGGTTGTCTATGAACCTACCTCCTCGCACCTTCACCAAGGTGATGGTCATGGTAGTTGCACATCGCCACAAGTTAGGGATTCAGTTGTCTCCATACCTGGGCAATTGGCTGATTAGAGCTCTATGCATGCCTGTTGAAGAAAAAGCAGTGGCACAAGTTGTGCAGCTGTTGCAGAACCTGGGGTGGATTACTAATTTCTGAAAAAGCCACCTGGAGCTGGCCCAATGCCTAGAGTTCTTGGGAATCTGTTTCAACATAGCAGAGGGCTCTGTTTTTCTTTAGAGCCACGTAAACTGAAGCTCACTTGCCAGATGTCAGACCTCCGTGCAATGCTAGCTTCTATGGCTTGGCACTGTTTCCAGGTGCTAAGTCGATGATGGGAATCACAGAGGTTTTCCATTGGGTGAAAGCTTATATGTGCCCTCATCTGGACACGCTATTGTCCCACTGGTCCCCGCAAGCAGATTCAATCCAGTGTCAAAGTTTTCGTTGGTGGCTCCAACCAGAAGAATGCCATTCCGTATATCCTCTTGGGTAATCCTGACGACAGTTGCCAGACTGTATGGCTGTTGGGGTCATTACAAGGTTTATTGTTTATTGTTTTATTGTTTATTGTTTAATTAGTTTTTTGATTAAACGCTTTATCGATTCTGCAAAGCGTTGTACAAAGCATAAAAAAAATAACATTTCATCAAACAAAATTACAATTAAAACATACTTTCAAAAAAAGGAACTGTAAGACAAACTACTACACATACTAGGTTAATTAGGGACGAACGAACAGAAGACACACGAAGGAAAAAGGGAAGAAATACAATAGCTATAGTAAATGAGAGAGACATTAAGGGCAAGCACAAAAGGGCAGGAATTAATAGGTCAACCTATTATGATGACAAGGGTCATCTATTTCAGGGACACTGGTTGCCCTCTCAGAAGATGTGGTCTAGAAACCGACTGGAACTGCAAGCCATTTATCTGATGCTACAGATGTTGGAGAACTCCCTGAAAGGCACAGCAATCAGGGTTTTTTCAGACAATGCTACAGTGGTGGCCTATATTAACAGGCAGGGAGGTGCCAAGAGTGCTTGTCATTAGTGCACATCGACAGTATATTTTTTCTGTCACAAGCCCACAAACCTGAAATTCCTTGCCCATTTATCTAAGAGAAGAATGTCTTATAAACAGATTTAAGAGCAAGTTAAAGTGCTTTCTTTTTAAAGATGCCTTTGACTGATTTAGTTTTATTTTTTAAATTTAGTCTGCCCTTTTGAAATTTATACTCCGTTGTTTTTATTTACCCCCTCCTGATATTTAACCCATTTGTTTCTTTTCTATTAAATATTGTATTTCTTACCTTTTCTTCCTTTTTGTAATGTATGTCTTGTTCGTTGAGTACTGTTTATGTTTGTTCCCCCTGAAAATTGTAAAGTTGTTTTAGTATATCATCGCTTTGAAGTATGATTAAGCGATTAATCAAATTTTAAATAAATCTTGAAATCTTGAACTAGAGGTTCAGAAGTCCACCTGCAGGCTCTTTCAACAGCACATGAGCGGGAATGGATATTGTGCAAGCTGACTATCTCAGCCGGTAGACGGTCCTGTGGAGAGTGGTCATTATCCTGAAAGGTCTTTGACAGCATTGTGTGTCAATGAGGTTGACCGATGTTCAATCTGATGACATTGGCAGCCAACAAGAAAGTAGATCTAGTTCAAGACTAGATGTGCCGGTTTGGATGATCTAGTTCATTGGGGAAATCCTGAAAACCCAACTGGATTGCGGCCCTCAAGGAGGGACTTTGAGATCCCTGCTCTAGCTCAACCGTGCCCAGAAAGAGGACTGTTGTACGTGTTTTCCCCCATGGCCCAAGATAGGCCAGGTCATTTGCAGAACATGGGATTTGCAGAACATGGGATCTATTTTCTCAATTGCCGGTAAGAATCTCTGGAATTCAATTCCAGATATAATTAGATTATGTAAAGATCATATGTCTTACAGTTGTTTGTGGACACCTTTCTCTAACTATGTGGTTATTATTTGTTTTAGATTTAAATAATTCTGTATTAAGGACATTTTGTGGGGAAGATTGACTTATTTGTTTACTGCATTTTATAATGTTTGTGCTTGAAATTGTGAATGTAAATGTTTTGTACATCGCTTAGATTTAAGTGATTTATACATTTAAAAAATAAATTACAGTGAGCCACCCGGGGCTAGTAATCCTGGTTTCCACAGATTGGCTGCACCAGCTGTGGTACACAGATCTAGTGCGCTGGCAGAGGGACAAGAGTCTCAAACGACCAATCATTTGTCCCTTCTGTTATAGAGATAGAACTCTGAGGACTTTCTTAGAGATCAGACTCCAAAGTTGATCCTTGAGGGGAGGAATACTGGTCTAGTGTCTAACCCTCAGTAAGCCTGGTTCTAAGAGAGAGGTTGAAGAGGCTCAACATTAAAGATAGTTTTCACAGCAACCTATGAACTGCATATATAATTTGCATATCTTTGCTTTAGAAGAGAGCTGTTGACTAAAAGGCTTCTTTGGATCTGTTTAGGAGCTTTTTGAGACTTTGGGGAGTAGTAAGTGGGGGAGAGGCCTGAAAAACTCTTAAGTCAGGTCAAGTGCACTATGCTTCCGGGGGTGTGAATCCTCTCACTCTAACTGAAAAACGCTCCTTGAAGAGAGACCTCTGGCTGGTTTTAGCCTGTTAGTTTGAAAGACTGAACTCTGAGGACCTTCTTAGAGATCAGACTCCATGTGACCCTTGATGTTAATTCCCTCCTTCCCACACAAGGCAGAGCTTTTTTGGCTCTTCAGCCAACCAGGAATAGGGCATTGCTTTGGTAGGATTTTTCTGTTCTTTCTTTTTTTCTTCCAGGTGTAAGTATTTCTGCAACTACAGTATGGCTGGGAAACATTGTGTCACCAAAGTTGCTGCTCAGTTTACAGCTTCTATCTCTGTGCAAACAGAAAATGTTACTCAGGCAGAGGGAGTGGTTCCATGTGCAAGCTGTCTTTAGCTTGAATCCCTCATGAAGGAAGTAAAGAAACTGAGAGAGGAGGTGGCAAGACTGAGAAGCATCCATGAGAATGAGAGGTACATCGATGAAGTGGTTCATGAGACATCAAAGATTTCCAGCAGTGGGGAAGAAAAAGCTGTGCTGAGGGAAGACAGCTGGTATCAGATTACAGAACACTGCAAGATTGGTACTTTGACACCCCCCACCCTTGAACTGAAGAACCAGTATGCTGCCCTGGAAGTGGAGGAGATGAAAACATCCCATGGAGAGGAAGGGCCAGTGCTTGAAATCCCAAAAATTGCTGGATCCATGACCACTAGGAGGCGTAAGGTAGTGGTGATTGGCAATTCCCTTCTGAGGGGTACAGAAGCATCCCATCTGCAGACCAGACATGATGTCCCAGGAGGTATGTTGTTTGCCTGCTGTCAAAACCAAGAAGTTACAGAGAAATTGCCAAGACTCATCAAGTCTGATGATTATTATCAGATGCTGCTTATCCTCATTGGCACTAATGATACTGCCAGGTACCCCTGCAAACATATCAAAAGTGACTTTGTGGCTCTGTTTTAAAGTTCATGTAAAGAATGAAACTTCTACTCCCATTTTACAAACCTATGGCGTCCCGCAAGGCTCCATTCTATCTCCTCTATTATTCAATATCTTTCTATCTCCTCTTCTAACCCTAGCACAGTCTATTGGATTCAAGATTTTCGCGTATGCAGATGACATACAACTCCTTCATCCTATCAACACCTCAAACATCTCAGAAATAAACATCATTAACAATAAACTTGATACAATTAGTGACTGGCTTTACACAAACAAACTCTCCCTCAATATTGACAAATCCTGCGGTCTCCTACTTCCAATCAACAACAGTGAGACTCTTATCAGGAAAAATTTCCATCAAATCCATTCCTATAAAAATAGAACCAAAAATAAAATTACTAGGAGTTATTATTGATAAAGATCTCACTTTCCACGATCACATCAGCTCGGTTGCTAAGATTTGCTTTTTCAAACTTCGTCTTATCCGCTCTCTAACTTCGATCCTAGAGACAGATGCGATCAAAATTCTAATTCATTCTCTAGTTATTTCTCACCTCAATTATTGCAACTCTCTTTATAACGGACTTCCTCAAAAAGAAATCCGACGCTTACAACTAATTCAAAACACAGCAATAAAACCCATCTATAAAGCTGGTAAATTTGACCATGTTACCCCTCTTCTGAAGGAAGCACACTGGCTCCCCATTACACACCGTATCACTTATAAAACCATTCTGCTCACTTTTAAAATCAGACTTTCTCACCAGCCTTCATACCTAGACAAACTCCTCATCCCACAACGCTCAATACGTCTCCTAAGGTCAGCCAATCAGAAACGCTTGTCAATTCCTTCTATAAAAGATTTCTTCTACACTAGGAAAATAAACTTCACAGTAGTAGCTCCCACCTTGTGGAATGCTCTGCCACAGCTACTCCGATCCGAAAATCAACTCGACAAATTTAAGGTAAGCTTGAAGACCTTCTTATTTAGCGATGCCTTTTCCTGTATTTAGATTTTCCTTTACATACATAAAGTTTTTTTTTTTTCTTTTCTTTTTTCTTTCTCTCCTTACTTCCAATCTTCATCTTTTTCTTCTTTTTATATTTAACCAACCGCTTTTATAAACCGATCACACCCTATTTGTTTTACCCTCTTCCCTCTTTCTCCTTTCTTCTTTTAACATGTAACTTTCCCCCATCCTTCCCATTTTCCCTCACTTTCAAGTCTGTCTAGTTAATGTCTTCAGTGTACACTTTGATTATTTTATATTTTATTTATTTATTTAATTTTTCCTTTCAAATTTTTATTGTAAACCGGCCAGATACTTGCTGATGGTCGGTATATTAAAAGCCAATAAACTTGAAGGTGAAGCAGTCAGGTGCGCAGGTGATATTCTCGTCCATCCTCCCTTTTGAGGGTAAGGGCCATGTCAGAGAAGAACACATCCTGGAGATGAATTCATGGCTATGTGTATGGTGTTGAGAGCATTTTGGCTTCCTGGACCATGGAATGATTTTCCAAGGGCTGCTGAGCAAGGATGGTATACATCTATCAAAGAAGGGAAGACGTGCCTTTGACAGGAGGCTAGCTAATCCATTGAAGAGGGCTTTAAACTAGAAGTGATGGGGCAGGGTGATCAAAGCCCCTGGTGAGTATAAACCCTCAGGTAAGTAAATCACTGAATACCTCTACCCGGATGGGAAAAGTGGGCAATGTCTGGAAAGCAGTATATACTAATGCTCGAAGTATGGGAAACAAGATTCTGGATCTAGAGGTTGTGATGGAAGAAAATGAGTTGGATATAATGGAAATCACAGAGACATGGTTCACGGAGAGCCATGATTGGGATGTAGTTATACCAAGCTATAATCTGTTTAGGAAAGATAAGGTAAGAAGAAAAGGAGGGGGGAGTAGCGTTATATGTTAAAGATCATATTAAAGCCATACAAATGCAGGATCTACAGGGTAAGGAAGAGGCAGTGCAGATCAATTTGGAAAGAGGGAAAGGTAAATATATTTACATTGGTGTGATATATAGGCCTCTTTCACAGATGGAAGAAGTGGACAGAGATTTAATAGTAGACATTCAGAATAGATCTAAAAAAGAGGATGTTCTACTAATAGGTGATTTTAACATGCCGGATGATGATTGGGGAATCCCTATTGTGGGGTCTTCTAGAAGTATAGAGATCCTGGATTCTCTACAAGGAGAACTGTTCCAGCAGTTGGTAATGGAACCCACACAGGTTGGGGTCATACTGGACTTAGTGCTTACAAACAGGGAAAGTGTGTCTGATGTTACAGTGGGTGATCATCTGGCATCCAGTGATTACTGCATGGTAAAGTTTAATATTAAGGTGGGTATAGAGAGGGCTCATTCAAAAGTAAAGGTTCTAGATTAAAAAAAAAAAAAAACTATGGATGGGTGATTGCATCAAGGAGTAGAAATGCAGGGGCCAAAACAAAAAGGAGTTATTGTAAGAGCGACAAACCTTTTTGTGAGGCAAATAAGTAAAAATAAGAGGAAAAGAAGGCCACTTTGGTTCTCAAATGTAGTAGTTGAGAAGGTATAGAATAAGAATTCAGCTTTCATAAACTACAAAAGTTAAGAGAGGCTGGTCAAGTACCGTAGTCAAGAAAGCAAAGATACACATGGAAGAAAAAATTAGACATGGTAAAATGGGAAGACAAGACTTTTTTAGACATATAAATGATAGGAAGTTCAAAAGTGGCATTGTGAGGCTCAAAAGTGAAGGGGAGGAATATGTAGAAGCTTATAAAGAAAAGGCTGAATTGCTTAACAAATATTTCTGTTCTGTGTTCACGGCTGACGCGCCAGGAGTGGTACTGCAGAAGACAAATGAAAATAGGGATGAGGAATGGTAGACCCTGATCAATTTTCAGAGGGTTGTGTTTATGAGGAACTAGCTAATTTAAAGGTAGGCAAAGCGATGGGGCCGGATGGGGTACATCCGAGGGTGCTGAAGGAACTTAGGGTTGTTCTGGTAGCTCCGCTGACTGACCTGTTCAATGCTTCTCTAGAATTGGGTATGGGACTGGAGAAGAGCGGATGTGGTCCCTCTACATAAAAGTGGAAGTAAGGAAGAAGTAGGGAATCACAGACCAGAGAATGGTGAAATTTCTGGAATCTGGTGGATTACAGGACCAGAGGCAACATGGATTCACTAGAGAAGGGGTGCCCACACTTTTTGGGCTTGCGAGCTACTTTTAAAATGACCAAGTCAAAATGATCTACCAACAATAAAATTTTAAAAAAACACAACGCACACTGTACGCATAGAAAATGTTAATTATCATTCCTATTCCAGGGTTTTTCAAAGAGGTCAAAGCAGATGACTCTATGCACTATCACCTCAATAACAACCATACAAAAATAGACAAATATACCCCCCTCCCTTTTTACTAAACCACGATAGTAGTTTTTAGAGCGCAGGGAGCTGCGCTGAATGCCCAGCACTGCTCTCGACGCTCATAGGCTCCCTGCGCTAAAAAACTCTATTGCGGTTTAGTAAAAGGGGACCTTAGTGTAAAATATAGACAGCAGATATAAATTCAGACACATTTTGATCACTAAATTTAAAATAAAATCATTTTTCCTACCTTGTCTGGTGATTTCATGAGTCTCTGGTTGCACTTTCTTCTTCCAATCTTTCTTCCCTTCTTTAGCCTGTATGCTTCCTCTCCTCTAGACCTCGTTCCCTCCCCCAACTTTTCCTTCCTCTCTCCCTGCCCTTTCTTTCTTTTTTTTCTGTTTCTCTTTTTTCCTTCTGTCTCCCTGCCTGCCCTTTTTCATTCTTTCTCCCTGCCCTCCCCCAAGCCATTGCTACTCCATCGGGGACCAGGACCCAAACCGCCACGAATAACAGGCCCGAAAGCCGACGCCGCCCCAACCTCTCCCTGCTTCGGCCGACCAGCATCGCGATCGAGCTGTTGGAGGAAATGCTGCCGGGTCCTGCCTTCGGGAAACAGAAAGTAGGCAGGACCCAGCAGCAAGAAGAGGAAATGCTTCATTAACCTGTCTCCCGCCTTAGCCCGTAGCGAACGCTTGCTTCAGGGCTCTCAACATGTGCGTGCCGGCTTCCCTTCTCCCCCCCCCCCCCCCCGGACATAACTTCCAGTTTCGGACGGAAGAGAAGGGAGGCTGGCACGCACACGTTAGAGCCACGGAGCATAAGTTCGCTACGGGCTGAAATCTCCAAGCCGTTTTTTTTTAATGTTCAGCAGCGGCGGCAGCAGCAGATGACAGCTGGGCGGACCGCCCAGCTAAAAGGCCCTAGAGAGAACACTGGAGAGGAAGGCTGATCGGCCCGGTAGATCAGGACAGCAACACGAGTCTATCACAGAGCCCGGGATGGGCTCCGCGATCGACTCGCGTTGCCTTCCTGAGCTACTGGTCGATCGCGATCGACGTGTTGGGCACCCCTGCACTAGAGGTAGGGCTTGTTAGACAAATCTGATCAATTTCTTTGACTGGGTGACCAGAGAATTGGATACAGGGAGATTTTAGCAAAGCCTTTGATAGTGCTCCACAAAGACATCTAATAAATAAACTGAGTGCCCTTGGGATGGACCCCAAAGTGACGAATTGGGTCAAGAACTGGTTGAGTGGAAGACGACAGAGGGTAGTGGTTAATGGAGATTCCTCTGAGGAAAGGGATGTTACCAGTGGTGTGCCTTAAGGTTCTGTTCTTGGGCTTGGGCTTTTTAACATTTTTAAAAGCGATTTTGCTGAAAGTCTGTAAGGTAAGATTTGCATCTTTGCGGATGATACCAAAATCTGCAATAGAGTAGACACCCCGATTGGTGTGAATAGCATGAAGAAAGACCTAGCAAAGCTTGAAGAATGGGTCTGAAATTTGGTAGCTAAAATTTAATGGCAAGAAATGCAAGGTCATGCATTTGGGCACAAAACCCAAGGTTTAGGGGGTGAAGAACTTATGTGCATGACAGAAGAATGGGGCTTGGATGTGATTGTATATAATGATCTTAAAGTGGTCAAACAGGTTGAAAAGGTGACGTTTAAATCTAGAAGGATGCTAAGGTGCATAGGAAGAGGTATGGCCAGTAGGAAAAAGGAGGTATTGATGCCCCTGTATAAGACTCTGGTGAGATTTTATTTAGAATATTGTGTGCAGTTCTGGAGACCACACCTTCAAAAAGATATAAAAAGGATGGAGTCAGTCCAGAGGAAGGCTACTAAAATAGTGCATGGTCTTCATCATAAGGTGTATGGGGACAGACTTAAAAGATCTCAATATGTATACCGTATTTTAACGTAGATAACGTGCACCCGTGTAAAACGCGCACTCGGGTATAGCGCGTGGAAAACACAAATTTATGTACAGAAATTTTTATATACCGCGCACACCCGTATACCGCGCATGCTGCCCGACTCTCCCGTCGCCACCCGACTCTCCTTTCGCCCGCACTACATTATGGGCAGGAGGAATCCCAGGCCCTCCTGCCCTCGACGCAAACCCCCTCCCCCCAACGACCGCCCCCCCAAGAACCTCCGACCGGGGGGGCCTGAGGCACATGGGCCCAACCCGACCATGTGCCCAAGGCCCCGCCCCCAGGAGGGACCTAAGGCTCCCGGGCCTATTCTGATTGGCCCAGGCGCCTTAGGCCCCACCAGTAGGCGGAGCTTTGGGACGGATGGGCCAATCCGGCCTCATTCCGTCGTTGGCTGCCTGCCGGACAGGCGGGTTTGGCTCCCGTCTGTCCGGCCAACTACACAAAGGTACGGGGAAGGGGGGTGGGGGTGTCCTGGGGGTCGGCCATGGGGGTCGCGGGTCGGCTGGGGGAGCGGTCGGAGGTTCTTGGGGGGGGGGCGGTCGTTGGGGGGAGGGGGGTTTGCGTCGAGGGCAGGAGGGCCTGGGATCCCTCCTGCCCGTAATGTAGTGCGGGGTGGGGGTAGGGGGTCGCCGTGGCCAGGAGGGTTTGGGCTCCCTCCTGGCCCGATATTGTCGGGGAGTTGGCGGGGCAAGAGGGCTTGGGCTCCCTTTTGCCTCGATCGTGTCGGGGGGGGCAAGAGGGCTTGAGCTCCCTCTTGCCCCGATCGTGTCGGGGGTGCCGCGGTTGGCTGGGGCAAGAGAGCTTGAGCTCCCTCTTGCCCCGATCGTGTCGGGGAGTCGGCGGGGCAAGAGAGCTTGACGTTAGAGAAAGGGCGAACCGCTGGAAGAGGAAGCAGCAGGCGCAGGGCTCACAGAAGGGCCGGGACCGCCAAGAGGAAGCAGCAGGACACCGGTAGGAGCTTCTACATGATGGGGGGGGGTCGGGAGGCTGTGGGGGTGCGAGCGGTCCTTCAGGGTGGGGGTGCGGGTGCTGGTGGGAGTGCGTGCGAGCGGTCCTTCGGGGTGGGGGTGCGAGCGGTCCTGCGGAGGGGGGTGAATCGGACGTCGGGGGGGGGGAACTATGTAAAAAAAATTTTATATAGCGCGCTCAAGCGTATACCGCGCAAGGTTATGCACGGTTTGTAAAAACACGTATAACGCGCGCATTATATGCGTGAAAATAAGGTACTTTAGAGGAAAGGTGGGAGAGGGGAGATATGATAGAGATAGAGATATGGATCCTGTAGTTCTTTTTAGCGACAGACGATTCTTGTGCCTGTGTGCACGGAAGAGGAGCGGGGGTTTTCAGCTGATTTACATTCCCTGAGGAAGCCTTTGAGAGGCGAAACAAAGCACTTGTTGGAGGAATTGGGCATGGATTCTGGACTTTTCATCTGACTGTATGCCATGGCATTTTCTTGTGAAGTCTGGCCAGACATCTTCAATCAATTAATCATAGCATTTCAGACCATGGTTCCCAAGCTAAG
Source organism: Geotrypetes seraphini (assembly GCF_902459505.1). NCBI lineage: Eukaryota > Metazoa > Chordata > Amphibia > Gymnophiona > Dermophiidae > Geotrypetes > Geotrypetes seraphini. Next base: position 312,288,599 of record NC_047084.1, on the reverse strand, counting down.
TAAAACTTTTTGTTTTTGCTTTTCCTGTGCACAGTGATGGGTATATTACCCTTTTGATAATTACATTTCTGTGGTGGTGAAGTTTTTTTTGCCAGTGATAGTAAATGAAGCAGATTTGAACTATTATTGAGAGTTGTCTGCTGTTGTTCGTGAAAATTTTGAGGCTTTTTCTCCGCTTTGTTATGAAATGTTTATCGGGGATGTATAGCCCATCTCTGGCGAGTAATATTTTGTGATTGATTTTTGATATTATTTTATTACTCTATAATTTTTCTTGAGAGATGTTTAAATACCTACGTGTCATAAATGTGCATGAGTCCAAGTCTCTTTCGTTTGAAAGGAAGCTCTGGAATGAGAGGGCTTAGGCTCAGAAGTAATCTAAGGAAATACTTTTTTACAAAAAGGGTAGAGACAGAGACTGTGTCTGAATTCAAGAAGGTGTGGGATAAGCACATGGGATCTCTTAGAGAGAGGAAGACATACCGTAATGGTTACTGTGGCTGGGCAGACTAGAAGGGCCATTTGGCTTTTATCTGCTATCACATTTCTGTGTTTCTAAGATGCATCTTCCTCTATGGCAACCCTTTCCATTATGGATTCTTATCATTGTTCTTTAAGTGATCTTTCAATTCAGACAGTTTTTCTGTCTGGTGGCTCCTCGTCTTCAGCAGAAAGAGTCTCGGAGTTGCAGGCACTCTCATGCAGAAAGCCATTACTCAGATTTACAGAGGCTATGATCTCTATGCACATAATACCTAACTTTTTACCAAAAGTGTTTCTGCCTTCAATCTAAATCAGAAAGTCTAACTACCCGTGTTCCATCCCATGGGTTCAGAAAAAGAAAAGAAGAGTTTTAACATTTCTGGATGTTAGGAACATCCTGCTCTGTTACCTTGAGGCCAAAAATGTTTTTTCTTCTCTCAGATCATCTTTGTGCTCACCAGTTCTAGTCAACTTGGAAGGTAAGCTTCTAAGGTTTCCATTTCTAGATGGATTTGCATGGTGATTTCATCTGCATACATTGGCTGTGGTAAGCAGCCGCATTCTACTAGAAGTGTGGCTTCTTCATGGGCAGTACCAACTGTGGAGATATGTAGGGCAGCTACATGGTCCACTCTCCATACTTTTACAAAGTTTTACAGAGTGGATGCAGCACAAAGGGTTGCCACATTTGGGTCCTCTGTGCTCACAGCAGACTCATCTGCTCTACCCTAGAACCAGGGGACTGCTTTGATACATCCCACTGGTCAAGACTGATGTGCCAGAAGGAAATATTAGGTTCTTACCTTGATGGTCTTCTTTCTAGTAGAAAGGCACATCAATCTTGAAGGCCCACTCTGTCAGTTATTGATTTCGCCTGCTTACTATCTCAGACAGGTATGGGTTTCCAAAGGTTGGGGTCTTCTCCTGTCAGACATCTGAAGAGTAAAGAGACACCTCTATTATTAAGAGGAAAGTGAGAGCATGAGAGATCTACAGGTGTTAGTGCTGGTTGCACTCAAGTAGGTGGCTTGTTTGTTCCACCTTGTTTTCCATACTGTTTTATTGACATTGTTTAACAATAATTGCTGCAAAGCAGAACAGAAGTGACAATGTAACTAAGAATGTTCGTATGATTCTCTGAACTAATGCAATTCCTGGGACAAAACGAAGAGCCAACAATAACCTATTTGTACTTGTAACTATGAATTTGTAGCTTTGACCTAACTGTATTAATAGTTTTACTGTTCTACCTGTACTAGCAACCCTATTGAATGTCCGTGTTAAATTGTCCATTGTAACTTCCTAGGTAACAGACCCAAACCCTTGTAATGTAATCTGACGAACTGAATAGGTAAAGGCAGATAGAAAACCTAATTAACGTAACATTCGTCGGGGAGGTTGCCTGTACCCCTCCTTCTTATTTCTCCTCTTATAGTGGTTTACAACTGCTTTGAGACAAACTGAGGCGCTACAGCACAGCCCAGTGAGGAAGGAGGCAGAGCTGAAAAAGATAGATGTTATCTTCTATACAATTTGCAGTTGGAGGAGAATAACCCACTGGTCAAGACTGATGTGCCTTTCTACCAGAAGGAAAATTATCATGGTAAGAAGAATCTAATCTTTCCATGCAAACATTTTCATTTATGGAACAATAACTTTAATGAAATATAACGCTGTTCAAATGCAATAGGGTCATCTATTTCAGTGTAGATAATCCTGCTGAAATATGAAATATTTTCAGAATATTTTGCACAGAATTCTACATGCCTTGTTGCAAAATCAGCTCTCAAGCTGTTGCATAGAACTAGTGACACTAATATTATAAACATAGGTGTAGGGCATTCACCAAAGCAAGTATGAAAATTGAGCATTATTTTGTACTGCTATGTATACTTTTTCTGTAGGTTGTACAACATTTGGGCCCTGCGACAGATTTTTACAAGAAATTGGCTCTTGATTGTTCTGGACAGCAAACTGCAGTGGACCTCTTTCTGTTAAGTTCACAGTACTCTGACTTAGCATCACTGGGTAAGTCAAAAATATACATTATCATCTTTGTTTTTGTAAATGTTTCAGTTGAATTCTCTCTACCCTGATCACTGAAACGTTCATCCAAAGGCTGAAAGTTAGGCCTATTTGTACCTGATTGGTCCAGTTTCCTCTCTCTGCTGGAAGAAGTGCACCTCTCCAATGGGAGAGCTGCCAGCCTCCTCACTGAATACAAACAAATTACCATTCTTCTATTTTAGGAGTCTTCTAAATGTAAAACGTCTTTTCACATGGCTGAGCATTTAATACATAAGGTCTGCTTTTCTGACCACTTCTCCTTGGCATCATACTAAAGTAGTAGTAGTAATAATAATAATTATATATATATATATATATATATATATATATATATACTAGGGCTGCACATTTAATGTGTTAAAAATTCCAACATGCGTTAATTTTGATTTTTTAATCACATCAAACAGCTCTCTCCCCATTTCCTCTTCTCCTACCGCTGCCCTGGACTCTCCTTTAGCTTCCACCCCGCTGCCACCACGTTCTTTCTTACCTCCACTTCAGCAGCCTTTGTTTCCTGATGCCTGCAGATCATGCCTCTGGTATCTCATCCCCCTCCCCCTGAAGGCCCTCTGATCTTGCCTAAATACATGCTGCTCTGCTCTAGCCAGAGTCGGCCCTCTCTAACATCCTGCCTTCTCTGATAATACTTCATTTCTTGCAGGCAGGCCATTAGAGCGGGAGGACTCTGGCTAGAATGGAGCAGCCTGTATACAGGCAAGATGGGAGAGCTGCCAGGGTGGGGGGATGAGATACCGGAGTGATGATATGTGACGCCCCCCCCCCCACACACACACAGACTTCCTCGCCGCTTGGGTGCCCCCTCCCCCGCATATCTCTTCAAATGTTCGCCAGCACAAACAGCATCTTACATTTGCTGTTTGCGCTGGCCTTGGCACGTCCTGGTACAACCAGTCCTAATATATGTGTGTATATGTATAGTAAAACCTTGGTTTGTAAGCATAATTCGTTCCAGAAGCTTGCTTGTAATCCAAAGCACTCGTATATCAAAGCAGATTTCCACATAAGAAATAATGGAAACTCAGACGATTTGTTCCACAACCCAAAAACTTTAATACAAAATACTACACGTACTTGTATTGCAAGACCAAGAACGATCGGCTCAGTTGTGATGATGAGACGCATGTATATTATATGTACTCGTATTGAAGGCCTTGCTTGTTTAGAACAGTCACTACACTCCCGCAGCGTCAGAGAGAGAAGAACCATCGGCTCAGTTGTGAGGATGTGACGCGTGTATACTGTATGTACTTGTATTGGAAGACATTGCTTGTATATCAAGTTAAAATTTAATAAAATGTTTTGCCTGCCTTGCAAAACACTTGCAAGCCAAGTTACTTGCAATCCAAGGTTTTACTGTAATATATTTTGTTCTGTTACATTCACTCTGGAGTCAGTACTATAAGGATCTAATTTGAACCTGCGAACCGGGTACCTTGTCAAAGGCTTTTTGGAAGTCTAAGTATACGATGTCTATGGGGTCCCCTTTGTCCATCCGTTTGTTAATTCTTTCGAAGAAGTGCAATAAGTTCGTCAGGCACGATTTTCCCTTGCAGAAGCCATGTTGGCTTGTTATCATAAGTTTATTCCTTTGTAGATGCTCCTTGATGCTATCTTTTATCAGTGCTTCTGCCATTTTCCCCGAAACCGAGGTCAGACTTACCGGTCACCTCTTGATTCCTTTTTAAAGATGGGCGTGACATTGGCTATCTTCCAATCCTCTGGGATCACGCCTGTTTTCAGGGATAGATTACAGACTTGCTGTAGTAGTTCCACTATTTCCTCCTTTAGTTCTTTCAGTACCCTAGGATGGATTCTGTCCTGGCCCAGTGATTTATCAGTTTTTAATTTTTCTATCTGTCTGTGTACGTCTTCAAGGCTTACTTCCATGCAGTGTTCCCGCTAAGCTGCGCTGGCGTACGCTGGCGCACAAAATATTACATCGCAGCGCACAAGTTTCTCGTCACAGCGCACACACGCGTCGCAAAGGTAAGGGGAGGCTGGGGGAGGAATCGGACGTCGGGGTGGGGGTGCGAGGGTTCACGGAAGTTTCGCCCCCCACATTTCGCCCCCAGCAATTCGCCCCTCACATTTCGCAGTGGGCGCGACTGGAATCAAGCGCGGGCGGAGTTGAGAGGAAGCGGCGGCCGTGGCTCAGGCCAAGCGCCGGCGCGGCACCACGAAAGGGGACGGAAGTGGCGAGAGTCCGGCGCTTGTCGTTCTCCTCAGGCGATGCTGTGCCTGCACGTCCTCCTCAGAGCCTTGTTTTGTTCATCCGCCGCTCCGCTCCGCTGCCTGAAATGTGGCGTACCAAGGGGGGGCGGTCCGACGATGGGAAGCAGAGAGAGCTTGGGGCAGCCGCAGTGGTGGCTTTGGGGCCTGTTTCCATGGATGGTGGCAGCAATGGCTTTGTGGAGGGTAGGGAGAAAGAAAGAAAGGGGGCAGGCAGGGAGACAGAAGGGAAACAGAAAAAAAGAAAGGGGGGCATCAAGAGAGAAAAAAGAAAGAAAGGGCAGGGAGAGAGGAAGAAAATGTTAGGGGAGGGAATGAGGTCTGGAGGAGAGGAAGCATACAGGCTGAAAGAAGGGAAGAAAGATTGGATGCACAGTCAGAAGATGAAAGTGCAACCAGAGACTCATGAAATCACCAGACAAGGTAGGAAAAATGATTTTATTTTAAATTTAGTGATCAAAATGTGTTTGAATTTATATATGCTGTCTATATTTTGCGCTATGGCCCCCTTTTACTAAATCGCAATAGTGTTTTTTAGCGCAGGGAGCCTATGAGCGTCGAGAGCAGCGCTGGGCATTTAGCACAGTTCCATGCGCTAAAAACTGCTATTGTGGTTTAATAAAAAGGAAGAGGGGTATATTTGTCTATTTTTGTATGGTTGTTATTGAGGTGACAATGCATAGAGTCATCTGCCTTGACCTCTTTGAAAAAAACCCAGAATAGGAATGATAATTAACATTTTCTCAGCGTATAGTGTGCTTTGTGTTTTTTAATTTTATTATTGGTAGATCATTTGGTAGATCATTTTGACTTGGTCATTTTAAAGTAGCTCGCAAGCCCAAAAAGTTTCTATTTATTTATTGCTTTAGGAGACATATGTCACTGTTTCTGTGGTGTTACATTTTATGCAGAGTCCAGCTTCTTGCTGGTTCAATTTAACCTTTGTCTGTGTATTTCTATTTTATCCCCCCTTTTACAAAACTGTGGAGCGTTTTTTAGCGCCAGCCGTGGTGGTAGCAGCTCTGATGCTCAGAATTCTATGAGCATCAGAGCTGTTACCAATGTGGCTAAAATCCACACTACAGTTTTGTAAAAGGGGGAGGGGTTAGTTTGTGATGACATATTCCATACTAGGCGAAGGTATTTTCTGTGTTCTGTGTGTTCGAAAGACATGGTTTTCTGTTAGGATTGACGGTGTAGGATTGATCTGTGCTGGTCTGGCTTGTTTAGTTTTACAATGGGTGTATTGATGTACTGCTCACTGCAATATGTAAGATGCTGCCTTTTCCTACTTACTCATGTGTGACGTGTGGCTTGTTACTAAAAATCATGTTTTGCGTACAGATGGGGGGTGCCAAAAAATGATGGGCCCCGGGTGTTACATATGCTAGATACGCCACTGTATATAAAGATACCAGAAAGCTGGCGAAGCAAAAACTTTAAGTAAATTGTTATTCTTTTAAGTTTTGAGTATTTAACCCTCCCACAATCTCATGGGCACTTGTCCTCCGCGCCTGCTCATAAATTTGTGGAGTATGTAACTTGTCGCTCATGCATATTTTTTTTTGCACACACCTCATCAATCCTTAGAGGGAACATTGCTTCCATGGATGTTAATTTTTCTGCTTGGTCTCCTTTGAAGATTTATTCAGGTTTCGGTATGTTGGATGTGTCCTCTTTTGTAAATACTGACGAAAAGAACATGTTTAGCACTTCTTTCTCCTCCTTCAGCACTCCCTTCCTATCTCCGTCATCCAGCGGTCCCACCTCCTCCCTAGCCGGCTGCTTCCCCATGACATATCTGAAGAACGGTTTGAAATTTTGTGCTTCCCTGGCTAGCCTCTCTTCATATTCTCTTTTTGCTTTTCTAACCACGAGGTGACATTCTTTTTGATACTTCCTGTGTTCTTTCCAGTTCTCCTCAGTTTTGCCCTTTTTCCATTTCTTGTATGAATTCTTCTTATCACCTATCACTTTCTTCACTTCTTTAGTTATCCACGCCAGGTCTTTTGTTCGGCTCTTTTTGCACCCTTTTCTGAATCTGGGGATGTACAGATTTTGCGCCTCGCTCACCATGTCCTTGAATAAAGACCAGGCTTGCTCTACAGTCTGCCATTTCTTTGAGCTGTTCCTAAGTTTCTTCCTTATCATTACCCTCATTGCTTCGTAGTTTCCATTCTTGAATTTAAAAGTTGCTGTGGTTCTCTTTCCCTTCAGTATTCCTACTTCAATTTTGAACTTTATCATATTGTGATCGCTGTTTCCCAACGGTCCCACTACCTCCACTTCCTTTGCAGGTCCTCTTAGCCCATTAAAGATTAGATCCAGAGTGGCATTCGCTCTCGTCTGTTCTCTGACAAACTGCTCCATGAATCCGGTCTCCCTAGCGCATTTTGAGTTTCCAAGACTCCAGTCTATCCCAGGATAGTTGAAGTCTCCCATAATAATTGTGTTACCCTTTTTGCATTCTCGTTTCATCTCAGCTTCCATTTCTTCATCGGTAGCTTCGGTTTGCCCAGGTGGACGATAGTAGAGGCCCATCTTTATCTCGGGCCCTTTCCTTCCCGGTATTGTAACCCATAGCGATTCCAATTTGTTGGTTGTCGCTGCTGTGTCCACTCTGGTCGAGTGTATGCTTTCTTTTATGTACAGAGCTATTCCTCCTCCTTTCTGATCTGACCTGTCCTCGCGATAGAGTTTGTACCCCGGAAGTGCTGTGTCCCATTTGTTTTCTTCATTCCACCATGTTTCGGAGACCCCCAATGATGTCCAGGTTCTCAGTTTTGGCCATGATTTCTAATTCCCCCATTTTGTTCCTTAGGCTTCTCGCATTAGTATATATGCAATTTAAGTCCTGGTAGTTTTTTGACTTCGCTTCATTTCCCTGTACTTCGATCTTTATTTTCTTCTCATGTGCTACAAACCTCTTATCCTCCTCTTCTGGATCAGTCAACACCTGTGTTTGCCCGTTGTTTCTTCCCGGCATTTTTTTCACTTAGTATATTCACGGGATACCTTCTTCTGAAGAGTCAACACTTGGTCGACTGTCGGCTTTCCCCTTCTTCTGTTTAAAGCCTGTTCTATTCCTCTCCTGATGTTGTTTGCTAGAAGTTTCGTTCCCGCCATGCTCAGGTGCAGTCCATCTCTCCTGAAGAGCTTGCTCTTGCCCCAAAACGTTGTCCAGTTCCTCACGAAGTGGAACCCCTCTTCCTCACACCATCTCCTCATCCATGCATTAATTGATTGTAGTTCCATCTGCCTCTTCACATCTGCCCTCGGTACTGGTAGGATCTCTGAAAATGTAATCTTCTGAGTCCTCATCTTCAACTTCCTTTCCAGAATCTTGAACTGTTCTATCAGTGCACTTCTGCTGTAGTCCCACCTGCTGACATCATTTGTCCTGATGTGGATCATTACTGTGGTCACTTCCATCTCCGCTCCTTCTAGGATCCTTCCAATTTTGTCCACGATGTCCTTTGTTCTCGCTCCTGGGAGGCAGGTCACCAGTCGATCCACTCTCCCACCTGCTATGTGGCTGTCTACTTGCCTAAGGATTGAGTCTCCCACTAGGATCGCAGACTTTCGCTTCTTCAGTTTTCGCTCTGGTCGTAGGTCTATGTCCTCGGAGTGCTTCGTTGCTTCTTCTTCTTTGTCCTCGGTGTGCTTAGCTGCTTCTTCTGGACTAGACCATTCTTCCCCTTCCTGTGGGATTCCTCTGTGGGTTTCTTCCTTGGAGTCATCTTCCACATGTTCTCCCTTCCATGTTGGTGTGTCTTCATCCTGCCTCTGAAGTTTGTGTTCTTCCACCCTCCTCCTGTAGGCCTCCTCAATGAATTCCTCGAGTTCTCTGACTTCTTCCTTGATGTGTCTCCCTCTCATGAAGTCCTCCTCTGTCCTGAATGGGTGTTCTGTGATGTAAAGTCCTTCCAGTTCATGTATCCTGTCATTCAGTTGAGTATATACGGGGTAGTTCATGGAATCTGTGCTGCACAGATCTGTGATATTATTTCTCTTTGATAAGCTGCATCACTGTTTGCTAATCACCTTTTTCATGTGTGTTTGACAAAAGCAAAAATACTTCTGGACATGTTGCAGTTGCTTGCTACCTCAGTTCAAATTCAGGCTTTTCTGGGTACAGAACGCATGGAAGTTTGCTATACTTACTCCATGGTGTTTACCCCAGGAAATAAATCCTTTTTTCATGGGTCAAGAGCCTGTTAAGGAATATCAGTACTAGAGAATGGCACGGTGACAAAATTCATCACCACTCCCATCCCCGTGGAGAGAAGGAAGAATTAGAGTATGAATGGACACAACCACTGACCCTCAAGCCTTGCATTGAAGAATGCTGGTATAGAAGGACTGAGGTTGAGATAGACACTGAAGAATGATACGGAATTGTTTCCCACGATTATCCATGGGGATAGGAAGAGTGATGAATTTTGTCACCGTGTCATTTTCTACTCAGTATTCTGCTACTTGCATGATTCCACTACCAGATTGTAAAAAGTAATTTAATATTGTTTCTTTTCATTTTACTAGCCTGCATGTCCAAGTACTCTGCTGGCTGTATCTATTATTATCCATCTTTTCATCATATTCACAACCCATCTGAAGCAGACAAATTACAAAAAGATCTGAAACGCTACTTCACAAGGAAGATTGGATTTGAAGCTGTCATGAGAATAAGATGTACTAAAGGTACTGTTCTGCCACTAAGCATGGTGGGATTTTGTACACTAATATACTTTCTATATTATCTTCTGTCCTTTTCTAGGGAACATTTTGCAGCAGAAGTTGTGTAGTTATTATTAAGCTTTTTTATTTTCTCTTCGGTGAAAACATATTTTGAATCCTTTTTCTTTTTGACATTTTACTATTTTCTGTATTTCTTTCCCTTTTTTCTTTTTCATCCTCCCTTCTTATATTTTTCATTCACAGCTTTCCTGCTCAGCATAACACTTCTTTCCTCCTTTTTCCCTTCAGTTTTGTTTCTTGTTCCATTCTCCTTTCCTCCACACCAGCCTCAATGGAATAAATAATGGGGCAGAAAGGAAGCAGAGAGTGGCAGCCAGATTGGTAGAGAAGAGGGGAACAGAAAGCGGTGTGGGACAAAATACTAAGTGAACTAGAAGAGCTTGCAGAAAATGGGAGGCAGATTGCAGCAACATTGGGAAAGAGGTATGGGCAGAAGGTGGTTGGCAAGCAGCAGCATCAGATCAAGGTGCGGATTGAGGAGCAATAAATATTAGAAAAGAGAAAAGGTGAGTGGGTAGATTGTGGTACCAGTAGACAAAGGGCTCCTCTTGACTGCAGGGAAATGGCTGTTGCTTTGTGAGCTCAGCTATAGAGCTTTACCCCTTCTCTAAACATAAAGCCACAAGCCAAGATCTTTGGATTATGCTGCTTACAGATAATTTAAATAATCAACTGTAAAGATCACCACCAGGGCATATAGGGGATATGGAGGTGTGGGGGAGGAGCAAACAATCACTATAGGAAAATTCTATAACCAACGCCTAAATTTAGGCATCAGTAGGCGCCCAATGCCTAAGTAATTGAAAATTGCAGTCAAAAGCGGCAGTGTTGAAGTGCCTACCAATGCCTAAATAAAAGGACTGAAATGGCCACTGGAATTGCGGCTAGATAGCCGCTTTAGGCCACGGAATGCCAAAGTAGGCGTAGGCTATGAAATGCCAAAGTAGGCGTGGCCAACAGCAGAAGTGGCGTTAGGCGGGCTAAAGTGGCTATCCAGCCACGATTCACTTCAAGATAGGCGGCTGAAATGTAGGCCTGGAAAACCCTGGCCTATATTTTAGCCACCTATCTTTGTCACTAGACTGCAGTAGCCGATTGTGGCAGGGGAATTCCCCTCCCCCTTCAGCTGAATGGCAGGGACTCCCCAAAGGCGTGATTCTGTAACCAGCACCCAAGTCAGATTGCTTGTCAATCATTCTAGGGCTCCAGTTACAGAATCGTGGCTGTGGGGAGTCCCTGCCACTCAGCTGATGGGGGAGGGGGGAATTCCCCTGCCACGATCGGCTGAGCAGCTGTGGCAGGGAACCCCAAACCCCACTGCAAGTCAGCCATCAGAAGGGATGTTCACTCCCTCCTGCCGGCACCCCCCATCTTCCCCAGCAGGAGGGATTCCCATTCCCTCCTTCCGGCACCCCTCCCCCCCACACACACACACACAAAATCCCCTGGCCAAGCATTATGTTAGGATTGTGACGTTGGCTCTTAGAGCCTCTCTCTATATTTTATAAAATTGTTTTATGATTAACTTAAAATGACTCCTGAGACAGGCCCGTTTTGAACCAAAACACGTTTGTGTTGAGTCTTGACATAAAATAAAAAACAATGAACACCAGAGTCTCCTTTGCTGTTTGTTTTCCACTTTCGGTTTTATGAATGCCTCCATATTTTCTCAGATGTATATAGAATGAGAACTCAAGTTAAACTGAAGCAAAATGTGTGATAAAACCTTACCGACTTGATCCAGCCTGAAAGATAAGGAGATTAACTGGCAAAACAAAACCTGTCTTGTAGTTTTAAAATATTGGATCTCCATTTGACCAGCTACTAATTCACTTCCATATCTTTACCTTTATTTTAAAGTATGAATATTTGTATGTACAAGTATTCATGGTAAAAAAAGATCGTAAAATCAGTTTTACATGCAACAGTTATTGCTCCTGTAAGTTGATGGCTTTTGCTATTGGTGTGTTTGAGACCCCTGCTATAGATAGACTTGCAATCTGTGACAAAGTCCCTCCTTGAGGGCCGCAATCCAGTCGGGTTTTCAGGATTTTCTCAATGAATATGCATGAGATCTATGTGCAAGCACTGCTTTCAATGCATATTCATTGGGGAAATCCTGAAAACCTGACTGGATTACGGCCCTCAAGGAGGGACTTTGAGATCCCTGATCTATAGGGACTGTAAGATATTCAGGAGTCCTTTTACTAAGCCTCAAGGGAAAAAATAGGCCTTAGCGCACCCTTATATGGATCTGTCCTGCACGCTAAGGCTATTTTTATTGTAGCCATGACAATGACTTTTTTTTTTTTTTTTAATTCTTTATTCATTTTTATAACTTACATCAAGTGTAACAAAAAGTAACATCATTTTAACTTAAATATATCATTTGAAATTCTATAATTAATCATACTCAATATATTTTATCCCATTCCCTCCCAACTCTTCAATATATCATAACACATATATCATATAACCTCCATAAAGGGTGCACGTCTCAAGCAATTGGTATTGGAGCCTACCAGGGACCAGGCGTTACTAGACCTAGTTCTCACCAATGGAGATAGCGTCACGGAAGTCTCAGTAGGAGACACACTGGCCTCCAGCGACCATAATATGGTATGGCTCAACCTCAAGAAAGGTTTCCCTAAGACAAACACAGCAACAAGGGTTCTCAACTTTAGAGGCACAGACTTCAACCGCATGGGAGATTTTGTCCATCAGGAGCTACATAAACAAGCAATATCTGACAATGTGGAGGATATGTGGTCGTCTCTGAAGTCCATCCTACACGAAGCAAAACACCGATACATAAAGACAGTAAGTAAACGCAGGAGAAACAAAAGACCCCAATGGTTCAGTAAAGAAATTTCAGACCTAGTTAAACAGAAAAAAGACGCATTTATCACCTACAAACATTTAGGCAGAGATGGGGCGAAAGAGGACTATCTAGACAGATCTAAAGCTGTCAAAACAGCAGTCAGAGAAGCCAAACTCTGAATGGAGGAAGAGCTAGCACGGAAAATTAAGAAAGGGGATAAATCTTTCTTCAGCTATATTAGTGACAGGAAAAGAAACAAAGATGGGATAGTACGCCTGAAGCAATCGGACGGTAACTTTGCGGAATCAGATTCTGAGAAGGCAGAACTACTAAACAAATACTTCTGTTCAGTGTTCACCCGCGAAACGCCGGGAGCTGGTCCACAGCTGCAGACGGGAGATAACCAGAAAGACCCGTTTCAAGATTTTGAATTTACGCCCTGTAGCGTCTATGACGAACTATCAAGACTCAAGGTAAACAAAGCCATGGGACTGGATAACCTACACCCCAGAATGCTCAGGGAGTTAAGGGAAGTCCTGGCAGAACCATTATCTGTTCTTTTCAATCTTTCCCTAAGCACAGGAAGGGTCCCCTTGGACTGAAAAACCGCCAACGTAATCCCACTCCACAAAAAGGGCTGCAGGACAGAGACAGCAAACTACAGACCAGTGAGTCTCACGTCTATAGTGTGTAAACTCATGGAAACACTGATCAAACAGAATCTTGACACAATCCTAGACGAAGAAAAACTGCATGATCCACACCAACACGGGTTCACCCAGGGCAGATCCTGCCAATCTAATCTGATTAGCTTTTTTGACTGGGTTACTAGACAACTGGACGCCGGAGAGTCACTGGACGTGGTATATTTGGACTTCAGTAAAGCATTTGATAGCGTCCCTCATCGAAGATTACTGAACAAGCTGAAATCGATAGGATTAGGAGACACTCTAACTACATGGGTTGGGGATTGGCTGAGCGGTAGACTTCAGAAGGTGGTGGTGAACGGTACCCCATCCGAAGCATCGGACGTGATCAGTGGAGTGCCGCAGGGCTCGGTCCTGGGCCCGATTCTATTTAACTTATTCATAAGAGATATGACGCAAGGACTTAGAGGAAGGGTATCACTGTTCGCCGACGCCGCCAAACTTTGCAACATAGTAGGCAAAAGCTTATTACCTGATAATATGACACACGACCTACTGTTGCTGGAACAATGGTCAACTACTTGGCAGCTAGGCTTCAATGCTAAAAAATGCAAGATAATGCATCTGGGTAAGAGAAACCCGCGTAGAACTTATGTACTAAATGGTGAGACCTTGGTTAGGACCATGGCGGAACGCGACCTAGGGATGATCATTAGTGAGGACATGAAGGTTGCCAATCAAGTGGAGAAGGCTTCCTCCAAGGCAAGACAAATGATGGGGTGTATCCGCAGAGGTTTCGTCAGCAGGAGACCTGAAGTTATGATGCCGTTGTACAGAGCCATGGTGAGGCTTCACTTGGAGCACTGTGTTCAGTTTTGGAGACCACACTACCGAAAGGACGTGCTGAGGATCGAGTCAGTTCAGTGAACGGCCACCAGGATGGTCTTGGGGCTCAAGGATCTCACATATGAAGAAAGATTAAAAAAATTGCGGCTGTACTCACTTGAGGAAAGAAGAGAACGGGGAGATATGATTGAAACATATAAGTACATCACGGGACACATCGAGTCAGAAGATGATATCTTCTGGCTCATGGGACCCTCGACCACCAGAGGGCATCCGCTGAAAATCAGGGGAGGGAAGTTTCATGGCAACTCCAGGAAGTACTTCTTCACCGAAAGAGTAGTGGATCATTGGAACAGACTCCCACTCCAGGTGATAAAGGCCAGCAGCGTGACGGATTTTAAGAGAAAATGGGATACTCACGTGGGATCTTTAAGGGAGTAAATTCAGGGGAGGGGATACTTGGAATGGGCAGACTTGGTGGGCTATAGCCCTTTTCTGCTGCTTTTTTCTATGTTTCTATGTTTCTATAATAAAGACTTTCCTTTCATTCAAAACACCTAGTGAAAATTCAAAAAATTACCCCTCCCCATTATTTCATTTGTACTAACCATAGATATGATATTTATTCATTGTAACAATTTGTTAATGGCCCCCACACATCTTGAAATTTATTAAAATTTCCTTTCTGAAGAGCTAATGTTCTTTCCATTTTATAAATATGACACACTGAATTCCACCAAAAACTATAGTTTAATCTACTCCAATTTTTCCAATTGCATATTATTTGTTGTATGGTGACCCCTGTTAAAATAAGTAAGAGTTTATTATTTTTGGAAGATATTTGGCTCTTAGCCCTCATAGACATGCCAAATAATACTGTATCATACGATAATGCTACATAATTTTCTAACAAACTATTAATTTGGCCCCAAATTGATTTCCAAAAATCCATAATAAATTTTTCCCATATTCCCATGACTTTTTTTTTTGTACTAATGGCGACATTAGCACATGCCCATTTTGAAAAATTACTGCATGTGTATATACTGACACCTATTTGTAGCTGTTTCCTATCCAATAATGTAGCTGCGCTGATTAGCACACCTTATTTTTATTTTTTTTAATTTACCATATACTTAGGGCTTCTTTTACGAAGGTGCGCTAGCATTTTTAGCACGCGCGCTAACCCTGCGCTACACGGAAAATACTAATGCCAGCTCTATGGAGGCGTTAGCATCTAGCGTGCGCGGCATAGTAGCGCGTGTTAAATCCGCTAGCGCACCTTCGTAAAAGGAGCCCTTAGCATGTACACATTTGGCAGTTACCATAGGACAGTGTTTCTCAACTCGGTCCTGGAGTACCCTCTTGACAATCAGGTTTTCAGGTTTCCACAATGAATATGCATGAAAGAAATTTGCACGTAATGGAGGCAGTGTATGCAAATCAAGTTTATGCATATTCATTGTGGATATCCTGAAAACCTGACTGGCAAGGGGGTACTCCAGGACTTTGAGAAACACTGCCATAGGATGCATGTTCTGTGGTATTCTATTTTAAGCTGTCTACTTAACACAGCTTAGTAAAAGGGTCTCTCGGTTTTGGTAGGCTTAACCTGGGCATAGTGATGATCTTAAATAGTAAGACATACTAGCAATGATAACAAAATTGTGCTGTTATACATGTATAAGAGAAATTTTAGTAATACCCAGTCATGAAATAAACACACCAATGACTATGCCTTTGTGTGATACTGTAAACACAGCTTATACAAGCAAGATAGGGCAACCAACAGTCAACCACCTATAATAGCAAAATTTTCACAAAGTACCAGGCTCTATAGACAATTAAACTACTCAATTCTGTGACTATCTCTTGTAGTGGCAGAGCTTTAGACTGTCCAATTGCTAGTTTCATGGCAGCCTTGGAGAGACTCTTCTGAAATCTTAGAATAAGAAATTTTAAAGTACCTACAAGTATAAACTGTATAAATATTTAGACATGATATTGCTGGTAGCTGATACAAGTTTGCATAGCTGTGTTTGCAATGCTAAACAAAAGTATAGATTTATGAGGTGAATATTTCATGACAGTGTATCATGGAGATTTCTTTTATACAGTATTTAAATTGTCTCATTTGTTAGTAGCACAGTATTTACTGGTAATGCAGCATTATTTGCCAGTTTCTTATGATTTTAATTGTACTACAGCCATTTTTAAATATATTTAAACATGCTTTGCCGTTTTAGGTTTTTCAATACATACGTTTCATGGAAATTTTTTTGTTCGGTCAACTGATTTGCTTTCACTTGCCAACATAAATCCTGATGCTGGGTTTGCAGTACAGATGTCCATTGAGGAAAATTTAACAGACACATCTCTGGCCTGCTTTCAAACTGCTCTTTTATACACCTCCAGCAAAGGTAATTCTGAATAATTGATGTATATACTCATCTATAAGTCAATCTTGTGCATAAGTCGAGGGGAGTTTTGAGACTAGAAATGGCCAAAAATGCTGACTCATGTATAAGTTGAGACTAGGTCCCTATATTGCTACCTCTCTTCCCCTTCCCTCCTCCTCTGAGTCCAATGTTGCTCCCTCCCCCTCTCCTTTCTGGTATCTCTCCTATCTTTCTCAGACCCCCCTCCCGTTTCCCATAGCTCATAGATTTCGGTAGTGTCAGAACAGACTTAAAGTCAGAAGGATGAACAGCTAAATCAGATTTCAATATTTGAGGATTGTATTTTTATCCTTCGCTGATACATTTCTCTCTAAACTCTGGCAAATTCACTAAAGCTATAAGCGCCTATATACTGAGACTGAATCACCTATGCAGTCTGGCCTAATGGGATGAATGGTAGAATTAAATGGAATGCATTTTTTAGGTGGATACCTCTTTAAACTGGCTTTGACATGGGATTTGTGGATGCACAGCAGGAAACTGGCAGTGCCTCTTTCCACGGTGTTCTTTTAAATAGGCACCATAATTCTTTGAATCATGCATGGGGTGCTTTTTTTTCTCCTGAAGCAGCCGGCTAGATCCGTGAAACAAGAATTCTTATCGGGTTATCTTTATGTGGATTTGGACTGTTTTTTGGCTCCTTATAAGAAGTTTTTCATTCTGGTTTGGTTGGAAAAAGATGAAGCTTTTATTGACAGTATTACACCAGATAAGTACTACCGTCGTGCACCCTTATAAGTATCCTCTCTTCACTACAAGATCATATGTTTAAAGATGGTTGGAGTTTTTTTTTATGCCTGTGATTGTGTTTAATCCAATATACTGGTTGCTAAAAATATTTATGACGTGTCTAGCAATAAAATTTTCACCAACAAAAATTAAGACAGTCCAAATTCTCTCACATTCTTATGAAAAAATAGTTGAAAATAGACAAAAATATTTATAAAATTGAAAGCAAACTAACCGGAATCAATGAGAAAGCGTAGCGGCTCTAAACTCCATTATAAACCTGTGCTTGTCACATAATGGAGTGCCGCTTCTGATATATCCTGTTATATGTCTTTCATGATAATAAGAATGTGAGAGAATTTGAACTTTCTTATTATGGTTGTGTTTAAGGCAGCATTACATTAGATATACAGTTACTGCCACTTTACTCTGAAGCTTTTTTCTCCACCATTAGTTGTTACAGTGAAGATTGGTGCAGTCGCACTCTGTGTGTTATTTTCACTTCAACAGTGCAATTTGAGCATTGACAGATGAAAGACACCCATAGATAAGACGATTCTGGTTTTGAAGTCAAAATTTCTCAACTTATATATGGATATGTACAGTAAGCAGTAAATTTGAATACATTTTGTCTACCCCCCTTGTTGTCATTTTTTTTTATATTTTTGGCTATTTATTTTTCTCTAGTAATATTTCTTCTGCTACTTTAGGCTTTCAGCACATTGAGTACATGTCTTTCCTGAAGCCATATCACCATAAACATTTGTTTCTTCTCTCCACATTTAACCAGCTATTGCAGCACCAATAACAATCTACAGCTGGGGGCTATAGATCGCAGCTGTAGTCAGTACTCGATATGCATACATCCCTGAGTCCTGCTAATGGATGGATCATGCCACCGAGTCAGCCATCAACTCATGGCAACATACACACTGAGGAATCCATCCTGTGATAATTCACGGCAGAGTACAGGAGTGGCTTGCCATTGTCTTCTCCCGCATAGTGTTTGGCTCCACTATGTTACTGCTGTCTAACATAGGTCCCCTCAACCTGGTATTCCCAGGCGGTCTCCCATCCGGGTCCCAACCTGGCTCAACCCTGCTTAGCTTCTGATAGTAACAGCGGATCTACTTAGGGCAGCCAAGCCGTTGGTGAGTCCTGTTAATAGTATTATTTAAATCAACCATAGTCTGTGAAGACTAGAAGATGGCCAATGTAATGCCAGTTTTTAAAAACAAGCTCCAAATATGATCTATCAAACTATAGATCTATGGTCCTGACGTTGGCACTGGGCAGACTGGTTGAAATAATTCTGGTGAAAACCAGTGGCCATATTGATAGATGTGGCTTAACAGGGAAGAGTTTGTGTCTTACCGATCTGTTAGTTTTATTTTGAAGGTACTAATAAACACATGGAAAAGAGTGAGCCAGTAGATATAGTGTATCTGGACTTTCAGGAGGCATTTGACAAGGTCTCTTGTGAGAGATTTCTCAGAAAATTAAAAAGACTTAATTGTAGAGTGTTATCTAGTGAAAAGATGAGCAATAGAATAAGGCTAGATAGTTTTCCTGATGGAGAGAGGTACATAATGGTGTGCCCCATGGATCTCTAGTGAGACTAGTGCTGTTGTAATGTATTCATAAATGATCTGCAAAAGGGAACAACGAGTGTGATTTTGTTTGCCAATGATGCAAAATTATTCAGAGGCAAGTTACAGAATTGCAGTTCATTGTAAAAGATTACTACTGCATTCTGTGTATCGATTGGCACAGTTTTGTAACTCTTTACCAAGAGATTTGATAATTGCCCATTCTTACTACTTGTTTTGGAAAAATTTGAAGACATGTTTGTTTAAAAACTATACCTTAAGGGGACTTCCGGTGATTTCATAGTGATGAGCATACACTAAAAGGCTCGGGTTCCCTAAAATCTGTTTACTAACTGCAAGTGCAATCGGCTTTCTGCTGGGGCATTTATCAGTGTGTTTGCCAAATTCATCGAGGACATAACTTTTTGTGTGACTTTGAAACAAACTGCTTTCTCTATAGCTACAAAATCTGTCTGAAAGGAGCGTGATTTTGGAAAGCCTTCAGAATCCAAAATAGTGGTGGAGCCAAGTCCTCAGAGTCCTTCAGTCTGCTCTGCTTGGACAGTAGAAATAATTGCAGAGGTCTTGACAGCAGTGGGAGCAGCGATTGACAAGAAGCTCCATCAATTTTTTTTTTTTATAAAATCAACTCTGCCCACAAGAGAATTGACAGTGTGGGCTTGGAACTTGATGGCATCCTGCATCGAGTGAGCACATTGGAAGATCAGATGCAGCTGATGCATCTTCACCAAAGCACCGTGGACAAACAGCTCCTCGCGTTGACACAGAAGGTTGATGAATTGGAGAACCAAGCCAGATGAAATCTTTGGTTAGTGTGGTTGACGGAGAAGATCCAAAAACCCAATCAGCTCTCCATCTTGTACCTGTGGATCCCACAAGTATTGCAGCTTGGTTCACAACATGGCCCATTTCATGTGGAGTGTGCCCATAGGTTGGGCCCAGAAGGTTCTCAACCTGGGTGGTTATTTTCAAAATTCTTAATTTGCCCATAAGTCAGCAATCTTGCAAGGACCTGGATCTATTCTTAAGGATATTACCAGTTACTAGTGACTCAGATTGACCACTGTCAGACAGGATGCAGGGCTCAATGGTACTTCAGTTTGACACAGCTTGACACTTTTATATTTTTATGATCTGCTTATGTCATATATGTGTAAACTTTTTTTTTTTTTTTTTAATAAATCTTTATTCATTTTTAAAAGCCAACATAAAGTGCAACAGGTTAACAAACAATTCATACAATAAACAGCACTCATTACAATCAAATGATATAATAAGTACCTAACAACCCCCCCCCCCCACCCACCCTTCCTGGATGTGCATAGCACTCATTCAGAAATCAAAGGGAAATACTAATGATCAATTCTTACAAAATTTTGTTAATGGACCCCAAATCTCTTTGAATTTATTATAGTGTCCCAATTGTAACGAATTCATACGTTCAAACTTATAAATTTGACATAAGGTTTCCCACCAAAAGTTGTAATTTAACCTATCCCAATTTTTCCAGTTTTTCGTGATTAGCTGCATAGCAACTCCTGTCATGATGAGAAGTAATCTATTCTTATTTGCATTGATTGGACTCTTGGACATTAATAATGTTCCAAACAACACTACATCATATGACAATGACAATGGGACTTACAATATCGTATTGATTTGATCCCATATGGATCTCCAAAATTTAAGTATCAAGGGACAATGGAACAGCAGATGATCCAGTGTCCCTATATCAAGAATTAGAACTATCTAACTTTTGCAAACGAACAGGTGTCTAGAAAATTCTATGTAACAGAAAAAAACAAGTTTGTCTCATAGATGCTGACGCTGTACATCTCATCCTCCAAGACCAAATCCGTGGCCATTGATTAGCAGAAATCTGCTGATTAATCTCAATGCCCCAAATGTCTTTTAGACTAGTTTTAGGTTTCTTGTTCAAAAAATAAGATATTAATTTATACCACTTGGCTGTCTGATGCCCTAGGAAATCTCTCTGGAAGCATAGGCCCGGCAAGCTATACTGATTTTTAAAATTTTGCCAATCAGGGAACCCCTTCTGAATGGTCTGCTTCAACTGCAACTACTTATATGCTTGAGACTTTGAAATACCGAATGATTGTTGCAGTCGTGAAAAATCAAGCATTTTCCCATTTGATAACACATCATCTAGCGTGCGTATGCCTGCCTGCAGCCAATGCTTCCAGAGGATCTTAGACTTGCCAATTTAAATCTTGGAGTTCAACCATAAGGACTGGCACGTGGATTGATAAATCGGAATAGCTTGACACTTTTATATTTTCATGATCTGCTTATGCCATGTATGGGTAAACTTTTTAAAAAAATTGTAAAACTTAAACTGCTTTTTAAGATATCTTACATATGCTATAATGTAAAATTGTTTTTATCAAAAACTAAAGTTCTCTATACTTTTTGGTAATGCTGTGTTAATTGTTTTGAACAGGAGAAAGAAGAGTTCGGGTGCACACCCTTTGTTTGCCTGTTGTGAATTCTTTGACTGATGTTTATGCAGGAGCAGATGTGCAAGCAATTATATGTCTGATAGCAAATATGGGTGAGTGTGTCAGTGGAATTGCTTTATTAAACAGAAAACTAATTTTGTGTGCTGTACTTTAATCAGGCCAAATCTGCAATGCTGAAAAGTTCAATTACAAGTATGTATTACTGTTATTGATCATTGCATGGTAATTGTAGGTAAAATTAACTTTAAAAAGTTATTGCATAGTTTCCTACAGAGTACATTGAAAAGCAGCTCCCAGAATGCAGGCACTCTAGTGCATTATGAAGCTTATTAAAATTATGGCCTTTTAATTCACAGTGTAACATATAGGGTACTTGTAAATATAGAGAGGGAAAACAAAATGGTATATAAAATGGAAACAGCTGTTAGAGTTGGGGAAATAAGATCTCATGCACGTGACTAGTTATACAGCATATTTTGGACCAGCTGAAGCTTGTGACTGGCACCTTGGGAATTTACAAATAGTGCTACAATAGCCTTAACTGAAAGTTCACTAAAACACGTACTAGGATAAGTAGAGCTGTCCCAAATAATATTTTTTTGCTAGTTGACCAAATATGAATTGAAACAAAGTAATTTCTAAATTTTTAGCAATTGTCTTTGTTATTACTTACATGTTTAGGGAGTCTTGCCATACTTTTTAATAATTCCACTATCTTTCTTCTATCTTTCAACTAAGGAAAATTGTTCTTAGTTGATCTTTTGAAAGTTTGCTAACATTTTATGTTTTCATGGGAAAGGCAAGCTCTCCTTTCAGAAAAAGTGGTCCAGCTTTACTGAACAGCCTTTCCCTTGGCACACTTGCTGAAGAAATTGACAAAAAGGCTTATACACTCCTCCCTCCTTATTCGCGGTTTCGGTACCCGTGGTTTCGACTATTCGTGGTTTTTAGTGCCGGGACCCCCTTTAGTGGATCAACCTTACCTGGTGATCTAGCGGTGACGTTTGGGGCAGGAGCGATCTTCCTACACTCCTGCCCCATGCAGATCCGTCATCGAAAATGGCTGCTGTGAGTTCCCATGGTCTCACGAGACTACAACGGGAACTCACAGCAGCCATTTTTGATGCCGGCTCTGCATGGGGCAGGAGTGTAGGAAGATCGCTCCTGTCCCGCGTCACCGCTAGACCACCAGGTAAGGTCCGGGAAGCAGGAGGGAGGTGGAATGGGTCATAGTCGGCCCAAAAGTTATTTGTGAATGTTCCGTATTCGCGGGCCAGCTCTGCCCCTAACCCCCATGGATACGGAGGAAGGAGTGTACTCAGGTTTGGGTGAGTTTGTTGATAGTTTCCACCATTGAACTGGGTCTTCAATTCCTGGTAAACGTGGCTCTGTGAGGAATTGCATTTCAGTTTCCAGGTCGGAAGTTATCGAAAAATATTTTTACAGTGCACTTGATAAAAAAAATCCCATGCAGACCAAAAATCAGATCTGAAGAAATTTTTTTGACGTGTTTTCCATTTTCATTTTCAGTTAATTCCAGGTTATCTGAAAACTAAGATGAGTTTTAGGTTGAAGAAATATGATCACGTAGCACTCTCCTATCAAGTACTGCATTGGCTGCCAATGGAGGCGCGGGTGAAGTTTAAGTTTGGTTGCTTCTGTTTTAAGAGAAACTCACATGTGATTTTTGTTTTGCCGCCTGTTAGAGGATGTAAACTTAAAAAACATCATCAAAATCTTTTTTCATATCAAGCAGCATTATGGGGTAAGGATTTAGAACAATTGCTTTTGCTTACTGACACTTAAGTTAGGAGACATATAAAAACATATCTGTTTTCGAAGTATTTAGGCAGCTAATTCGTAAAAAAAATGTTATTATTTTTCATTTATTTATAAGTTTTCAATTTATACAATCAAGATGAACTTGTACAGAAAGAGGATTCATGATAAGGAAAATTAATTTGTCACACCAAAACTAAATAAGCAATAATAAACTAACATAAATCTTCTCAAGTCCTCAAATAGATCCAAAATGTGATTCAAATGCGAGTTAACAAAGAAAAGTAGTCTTTATGAAATCATAAGCTGTCGGAGAGTAAGGACATTTATTCTATTAAGTACTCTCCTTCTCCAATCGGGACAAGGACAGGAAAGTTGTCATTTAGAGAGGTTCAAAGAAAACATACTTCTGAGTTTTATAATGAATTACACATTTACAAGGGTGTCTAAGAAAAAAAGTTGCCCCTAAAGCCAAAATACCGGATTTTAACAAAATAAATTCTCTTCTACACTTTTGAGTCTCCCTTGCTAAATCTGGAAACATTTGTATCTTATAACCTAGAAATTCTTTTTGCCTGTGTTTATAGAACATTCTCATGAGCCAACTCTTATCATGGGTAAGTGCAAGCATCAACAATAAAGTAGCTGAAACAGACATTTCTCTATCAGATGATTCTAATACAGCTGAAATGTTCATAGGTTCTTGATTTATTACTTGTTGAGTATCTCGAGTCCTAGTCGGAAAATAATAAACTTGCGTAAAAGGTGGTAATGAAGACTCGGGAATTTCCAATATTTCTTGAAGATATCGTTTCAGCATTTCTCTAGGTGTTATCATAGGAACTTTTGGAAAATTGATCAATCTCAAGTTATTGTTCCTAGAAAAGTTCTCCAGTGATTCAATTTTCCTTCTTAAACTTATATTATCTTTAATCAATGTCTCTTGGAGTTTCTTTGATAATCCTTATATCTTTTTGTAAATTATTTGTTAAGGATTTAGAAACATCCAGGTCTTTTTTTCAAATTCCTGATTTCATTATCATGATTCTTAATTTTCCCTTCTATTTGTTGGAACTGAGAATTGAAGGTTTTTCCCAGGTTAGAAATCAGGTCCTAAAGAGATTCTAATGTGACTTCATGGGGTTTTTGAGGCAAGAAAAGTTGTAAATTTAATTCAGACTGCTGGTTCTTCCAGTCTCTGTTCCGTCTGGGATGATCTTACTCCAATTGATGTTAAATCTTCACTCTCCAAGTTCAGGCTCTCTTGAAAGGATTGAGAGCCCAAACTTCTGCTCTCCGGATCGATTTCTCTGGCCTCTGGGGTAGAGTGTCCTCCGTCTCCTGGCAACACTCCATCCCGCGGAGAGCTAATGGTGTGAGGCTGTAGGGGCGGTGCTCTGGCGTCGGGGCTTAGCGTTGTTTCTAGCCCCAAGGAGACCGCCTGCATCTCACCTCGTTGCTGCGCCTCCGGTGGGGAAACTACCGACGCCGCCGTCATGTACTGCATCCACCGCAGGAGTTCATCGATGTTGCCGATTGCATCTGGCCCAGAACGCCGCGAGGCACCAGCCGCGCTCCTGCCTCTTCTCTTCTGCATCTGCCCAGTAGAACTAATTCTCGTCGAAAGGGTAAGAGAGGTAAATTATTGACAAATTCCCTGGCGTCCCCTCGTCGAGCTTATGTGACCGCCATCTTGGATAATTCGTAAAAATTTTATTAAGCACTATTTTGATCATTTTAGTGTGTCTAATTATTGGCTTTTAACTTTTTTAGTTCCTTTCAACTTTTTTTATTGTTTTTTTTTAACTATTATAAACCGCATAGAACTTTGCGGCCTTGCGGTATATAAACTGATTATTATTATTATATGAATATTCAACAGGTTCATGTGCAGTTGAGAAGAATGTTATTGCATGAGTCTGTTTTAATTGATCAGTTATTTCTAATTTAAACTTTGGGTTGATGTATGTGATAAATGTAAAAAATACATCTTCAAACAGATATGAAAATCACTCTTGAAAAGAGTGCTCTCTTTACTTCATTCTGATGGAATAAAGACTCCATTACAGACAGAACAATGGAAAGAGTTGATTAGGAATTACAGTGAACCCTCAATTTAACGGACTGCTCGGGGAGAGGGGGGGTCTGTTATGTGCAAGTGTCCGGAAAATCTGAAAGCATGCTAAATAGATGCAAACAGACACAAAAAACTGCGAGAGAAACAATATATGTTGCAAAACTATACTTTTATTTATAAACAAATAAAAAAAAATCAAAATCACTGTATTACAGCACACAATGAGTCAGTTTTGGCCATTTATTCTCGTACTGGCCGAAAAAATGTTTCTAATGTCACTTGCCTTTTGGAACATTGTTGTTTATTAATTATAACTTCTCTGAAATTTCAGAAATAAGAATAATATTGTTGCAACTCAGGCTCTGACGACGAGTCAATAAACGAAACCAAGTCATCTAGATGACTTCTAACTTGACTCAGTTTCATACTTTTTATTGTAGGCTCTTCTTCATCACTCTCGTCATCTATCATTTTTTTTGTTCATAACTTCTTCAGCTATCTCACTCTCTGACATAATTTGCTAACCAGGATCATCCTCATCTTCTTACAGCCATTCTAGTAGAATTTCTTCTGTTGTATTATTTTCTCCTGCATTTTTCATCGTTGTGTAAAAATCTTCAACTTCAAATCCATTGAACTGCATTTCGCTCTCAATATTATTTAGAAGTTTATTCTACCCGTTCGCTAATGTTTCGCACTTCACCACCTTCCAAGCTACTGCAAAATTATATATAGCCGATTTAATGTTATATTTTTTTAGATTTTGCAAAGTGCATTCCCCTCGGACGTTTCTTTCTTCTGTTTCATCTTCCAACACCACCATAACTTCTTGTAAAAAAAATTTCTTGTATACTCTCTTGGTTGCCAAAATAACTCCCTGGTCCATAGGCTGGAGAATAGATATTATATTTTTTGGAAAAAACATGCATTTTATTTTCCCATCATGACCGCACAAAATTTTTTCAGATGGATGTGCTGGTGCGTTGTCAAGTATCAACAGTGCTTTGATGTTTTCTGCTAGTATGGATAATTTTTGCACTTGGAACCTCTTAACTTCTGGCACAAAATGTTCAAAAAAACCAGGCTGTGAAAATACTTGATGTAAACCAAGCTTTTTTAGAATTGTAGTAAATTGCAAATAGTTTATTCATGCAATCTTTCAATGCTCTTGGCGACATGATTTGCCAACAATCACTGGTTCTAATTTATGCGAACCATCAGTGTTCGCACTAAGTAGCACCACTAAGTAGCACAGGGATTCGTTCTTTGCTTAATTTGCTGCCGGAAACAGTTCTTTCTGTTTTAGAAGCTTGGGTATTTTCTGGCAGTGAACGCCAGAACAAACCGATCTCATCCACATTATAAAGCTGATATTTCAATAAATTTTCCTCTTCTATTAGAGTAGATAATTTCTTACGAAATGGTTCAATCTCTTCTTTCAGCACACTCAATACTTTGCAGTAAATCCATTTGTTCATGATTCCATGTCTCTTGCAAAATTTCCACAATCACCCATCATTAATTTTTATTTCAATGTTCATGTGTTTAGCTAATGTCTTTGCTGCAGATTGCAATTCCACTCCCCGCACATTTACACCACAAGAACATTGCTGAACGTACCACTTTATTACAGCCTCTTCCAGTGAAGATTCTTGTGCCATTTTAAGATTCTTTTCTCAACCAAGTGTTAGAATCCTCATTGCTGGACAAAGCAAATTTTTGCAGCTATTCTTTTCCTTTGCGAATGACCGATACTGTTTGTTTTTTGACACCATATTCCTCACAAACTTGTGCCACACATTCGCCCGAATCCACTTTCTCAATGAGTTCCAACTTTTGTTTTATGCTCAAGTTTGTGCTTAATTCGCTGCCAGAAACAGAAAGGGCTGTTTGAGAGACAGTGTGCATGCTTGGCCTTCTTGCCTGGAAGTGCATGATTATGAGGTCCAGTAAATCTGAAGTCCAGATAAATGAGGTCTGGAAAATCGAGAGTTCATTGTACTTATTTAATGGGCTTTAATAGAGAGGTTCTTAACATCAAGCATTTCACTTCAGAAATGTAAAACACATATGAAAAATATTTTCTTTGAAGGAGCAGCATGAATTTGCTGATGTTTCTTTTTATTAGGTTGGAACATAAGAATTGGGCATCTAATAAAGAATGGAGAAAGGGTGGAAAACTTGACACTTTTGCTTTATGTTAAGTTCCCCAAATATGCCAATATACACCAGCAGGTGGCCACATGCAACAAAAACATGGTTACGTCTACCCTTAAATGGAAACACTTTAATCCTGAACTAATATAAAAATAAAATCATAGTGAGATAATAAAAACATCATAAGTATAGGCATTTGTGGACCTTAGCTTATAAAACAGGTGTTAATCCCAATAAACTATTTATGGAAGTTCTTTGAATCATGTTCCCCTAGCTAAGTGGGCTTATGTGGATAGCTGTAAAGATGACACTGGAGGCCAATTAGGCGTTAAGGACCAAGCTATATGTGTTGGAGCTATGGAGCTAGAACTAGTTTGGGTAAACATGATTCAGTGGCTGTAACATTGTACTGGTATGAAAACTGATGGAAAACTTAATATTTCTGCAATAAGGGGGAAATTCTGTATAGGACACTGGTCTCAGCTACTGCCTAAGGAGCGGCTGAGAATTGCACACTGGCATCCTATTCAGAACCACCCCGATTCTAACTGGTGCCCATGTCACAGGTGCCAGTTAGAGAATCGTGCTTGATCCCTTGCCATCAGCTGATAGCAGCAAGGGAATCCACCCAACCTGCAACATCCCACCTCCAGACCCCTGCCCCACACATGTAGACCCCATGTCATTCCCATCAGCAATCCTAAGCCCCCCAAACTCCCCCATAATTTTCCCAAAGACAGTTCACTCGGGGGAAGGAGGGAGTAGGCATCCCTCCTGCCCCGCTGCTGGAGGAGGGGTTCAGTAGTTCAGGGGCAGGAGGGCATGGGCATTCTTCCAGCCAATGTTGCCAGGGTGGGGGTGTTCCTGCCACGGCTGCTCAGCTGGCCTACATTTCAGGTATCTGTCAAGGCCCTAAGGAGATGCCTAAGGCCACTTAAGCTTGTCCATGGCCACTTCAGTGCAAAACCATACCCAGCCTTAGGCGAACTTAAGTGTCCCAACACATCTCCCTTAACCGTGACAAATGCCTACAGTGTAGGCACTTGCCTCGGGGTTGTGGTTTGTTTTTGTTAGTAAATGTGCATCCCAATTGATTAGACAGCGGTAGGACACCTACCACTGCCTACAATTGGGATGCCTTTTATAGAATTTGCCCCTAAATATGTTTTAAAGTACCATTTGAATTGTGTTTTATAGTGTGTTTTATAGAAGGCTTTAGGTGCCTTTAACAGTTCCTGAAGATATAAAAAATCAGAGAAATGGAAAAACAATCCAGCCCTTCAGAGTAAAAGTGGGTCATGTCCACTTTTTGCATTATTTCAGCTATGCACTGATTTGTAGCTTTTATAGCATATCTGGTGAGTGACTTTATATGCACTCATTATTTTCTCCGTAGTTTCTTCATGTGTTGTAAGTCTTGCAAAATAACAAAGTGGACTTGGCCCACTTTTATTCTCAGGGGCTCAATTGACCTGAGCTAGCATGTGCAGCATTATATGTTAGGATACTGACTCCTCAGTTAAAATTGGCAGGAACACTGGGGAGATAGATAATAGAAAAGAAATGCAGCTAGTGCATAATAGCAGAAGTAGAAGTCACAGCAAAAAAACATATTTATCAGCATTATCTTGGTAGTTCCAGGGTGGTACAGGGGTGAAGCCCCTCTTATCACTGACAGTAATATTCAGCCCACTAACCAGGTAATTGCCTGGAAAATGTTAGGACAGCAAAGAAGTTGTCCTCATTTTATCTGATTAGTTGTCTTGGGTATATCACTGGTAGCAGGATAAATGCCTATGGTCGGGTTAAACCAGATATTCAACAGCCAGTATCTGAATACCTGTGCTGAATATTGGGTGTAAAATAGTTGCAGCAGCTAGCGTTTGATTTAAATATTGATTGTGGTGGCTGAATATTGAAGGGTTTGCTATCTACTCCTTAATTACCTCAAAGCTGAACTACTGTACTGTACATACTATGTATGTATATACAAATTGCATATCAAGAGGAGAATTTTCAAACTGCCTACATTGCTGCAACATCTGCTGGATGTTGCACCAGTTTTTAAAATGAAGATACACGAGGGAAGAAGTGATGTCACCGGGCCAAATGGCTGCTTAAGCCCGTGGGCACCTCACTAGCTCAGTGGAATCCACACACATCGCTAGTTTGAATAGATTCTGTAGGTGTTTGTTTTGGGTTTGTTTGTTTTTTGGACTTTCCTACCTTGCCTTCTGGTTCCATCGCAGCTATGAGCAAAAAAAGCTCTCTGATCTCCTGGATTTTGCATATCAAGGAAGCAGCCAGCCGCGCCACGAGGTGGAGAATTTGGCTGCCCCCAGACCCCATCAGGGCCAGGAGTTGATTTCTGAATCTCTTGTTTCATTGCTGATAGCAGATACTTCAAACCTGGAAGAGGTTAAAAGGGATATTACTTCTTCATGTGCAGAGATGGCTGCAATCAGGTCTGAGCTGCAAGCGGATCTTGCAGACTTAGGTGCACGCATTGACGAGATTGAACAACTGGCAGATGATCAGGCAGCTCAACTTTCTACACAGAAGAAGAGAATAGAAGATGTTTCACAGCAACAGGACAAACTCCTCGATAGCATTGAAGATCTAGAATATAGAAGCCAGCATCAGAGTCTACGATTCAGAGGCTTACCAGATAGCCCTGAATATTTGGTGTAGAAAATCTCTTCACATATATTCTCTCTCGCCCAATCCAATATACTCCCACAAGAAGTGAAGATTGATCTAGGCCCACTGAACTCTGTGCCCAATGCATTCAAATCTTCTGAAAGATATCATTGAGTGCTTTCATAACTGCACAAAAGGAAGCAATAATGTCGGCAGCACATAAAATGGACAAGATAGTCTGGGATACTTTTGAGATTACAGTTTTGCTGACATCTCACCAATTACCTTGCATCGGAGAAGAGAATTGGGCAACTTTACAACCAAGCTGTGCTCTGAGCAAGTTCACTGTAGGTGGAGTTTCTCATTCAGATTACAGTTTTCCTATAATGGCACATCACATCGGATCATCTCTAGAGCTTTTGCTATCATGGCTTTTAAATCTCTTTGGTGGAATATGGAGGGCAATTCCACTTCTGAACATTCTTCTACTACATCTATAA
The DNA here is from genome assembly GCF_902459505.1 of Geotrypetes seraphini. Taxonomy (NCBI): domain Eukaryota; kingdom Metazoa; phylum Chordata; class Amphibia; order Gymnophiona; family Dermophiidae; genus Geotrypetes; species Geotrypetes seraphini. The sequence continues at coordinate 312,258,296 of NC_047084.1, read as the reverse complement.
CATCTCCTCCAAGATGGCAGAGAGTGCCTTTGGGTAGAGGGAGACTGCGATCCACTCAAAAGCGCCTACAAAAGCTTCCACAAGTGGATAAATGACTACCTATTCTTGGAGGGTTTATCATTTAGAACTGTAGGGAAGATGTGATTAGTTTCATGTTTTTGTATTTGTCTGATGACTGTATATCTGTTTAATCATTCATATTAGTTAAAGGTTACTTACTGCTATTTTTATAAGTAGATGACATTTTAGGCTGGGGGAGTCCCTTCCTCCTATGTAATGGCCCGGTTTCTGACTTGGGCATTGGGGTGGATTATGAAGTGGGGGTGGGGTCGGGTTTGGGTTGGTGGATGGTTTGGTTTAGAGCAGTGGTCTCAAACTCACGGCCCGGGGGCCATATGCAGCCCGCTAGGTACTATTTGAGGCCCTCGGTATGTATCATAAACACAAAAGTAAAATAAAACACTTTCTTGATCATATGTCTGTTTAGCTATAAATTACAATATTATTATTAAGACTTAGCCAAAAAGAAAGATTTATAAACCATAAAAAATTTTACCTCATGCAAATTTGTCATTTCTTTAATAAGACATTAACTATTTTTTTCTGAGGCCCTCCAAGTACCTACAAATCCAAAATGTCTCCCTGCAAAGGGTTTGAGTTTGAGACCACTGGTTTAGAGGAACCTGGTTTCTAATAGGGTTTGTCATAAAACAACCAACAAAAACATTTATTATCATAAAAAAGTCCCAATATGTTTACTTGGATGGACAACAAAGCTAGGGTCATGACTAGGATCCCAGTTTCGTCTATCTGGAATGCCTTTTCAGGGGACAAAGAAGTAAACTGAAATAAAGATACATAAATCTAATATAATAAAGCCCCAAGTGAGCATGCGCACTCCCACCTGCGTGCGCCCATTTTCTGAGCGCTGTAGAGCACCGCAGGTAGGAGTGCGCATGCGCGAGAATCCCCCCCCACTCCCCCCCCCCGAGGTGATGTAGGCCGCAGCGGCTGTCAGCTGCTGCGGAGTCCTTTGCCGCCTCCCCCCTTCCCTTCCTGCGATCCCGACTACGAACCTGCTGATTCCAGCAGCATGTGCAGCAGTCCTCACACGCTGCTTCGGGCCCTTCTACTGCCCTGATTTGCTCTGCCGCATCTCTGATGATGTCATCAGGGATGTGCCAGAGTAAATCAGGGCAGTAGAAGGGCCCGAAGCAGCGTGTGAAGACTGCTGCACACGCTGCTGGAATCACCAGGTTCGTAGTCGGGACCGCGGGAAGGGGAGGTGGCAGTGTCAGTCTTAAAACTGTACGAAGGCCAAAAGCATAGCTTGGATGAAAAGTAAGCTTCTGGTTATCAGGGCTACAGAAAGTTTGATAAGAAACTATCTTAGAATTTATTACCTAATCAGTTACTATTGAACACTTTTTCCACCATTGTCTTTTGGAATTTATTTTTGTTGTTGTGCAAAGATCTGCAGTGAATTTTGCCATTAATAGTGAATAACTCACTCAGCAAAAACGTATTTTGCTGCTCATGTCACATTGCCTGATTCATTAATTTATTTTTTTTTTTGCTCACAGTTCAGTGCAGGCAGCATTCTAATTTTGAAACTGACTCAAGATGAATGGATTGTGGTCCCATTTTGTTTTAGTAGATGGGGGAGTGTGCAGAAATTTAGGTGGATATCTTTTGGTGACTTTTTGGGAATTAAATCACTGTTTCCCTATGGCTGCGTGGGGAGCAGGTAAGGGGTGGTGGTGGACAGCCGAGGAAACAGAAAGACAGAAATAGGCTAAGGAGAGAGAGAGAGAAAGAAATAAAGACAGACACACACACATATATTCTAGCACCCGTTAATGTAATGGGCTATAAGACTAGTATATGTATAGATACATAAATATAAGTATAGACCATTTATACATTTGTTATGGTCTGTACTTTATATTATGTATCTTTATTTTAAAAGTAGGTAGAAATCCCTTCAGGTTAAATTAAATACTTTATGGAAGCAATTCAAAACCTTGTGGGTGGATAAAATACAACATAAGTTATATTTGGTTCAGAGGATCTATTTTAGTTCAGAGGGTCTATTTTGAAGAAGGTAACAAGTCCAGTAAATTGTCAACTCAACAATTGAAGAATAGACAGTCCCAATCATGTATCACTTCCTTAAGAGATTTCACAGAGATTTCAGAGAGAAATGCTCAATATTTAGATGTTCCAATGTTGGTGAAAGTTTTTAATGACATTTTGCATGGGGGTTAGTTGCCTCCTTCAATGCTGGAAGCTGGTGTGACTGTGTAGCCTAAATCAGGAAAGGGTCCACATTCTGCGGGTCCCACTCCCTATTTCATTGCTGAACCTTGATGTGAAACTATTAGCTAGGATTTTGGCCTCTAGATTAAATAAGGTGATTGGTGTTTTGGTGGGCGAGGATCAAGCTGGGTTTATACTGGGTAGATACATTGGGGACAATGTGAAGTGTACTCTGGACCTTATTTGGTATGCGAAACATCAAAATATTCCTATTGATGCAGACAAAAGATTTGATAGAGTTTATCAGTGCTTTATGCTTCAAAGTTTAGAACACTTGGGTTAGGTCCTAATTTTCGGAGCTGGATCTCAAGCATTATATTCGGCCCCTACAGATAAATATGGCTCAGTGGGGGATACTCTAATTCTTTTAGACTATACAGAGGCAAAAGACAAGGCTGCTTACTCTCCCCTTTGTTTGCACTTGTCATTGAACCTTTTGCAGCAACTATCAGGAAGCAACAGAACATCAGTGGAATCGGTGTCAGGGAGAGGGCAGGGAGGAATTTAAAGTGTCCCTTTTTGCCAATGATATTTTGCTCACACTGGATGCTCTTTATTTTGCAGGAATTACAGTATTATGGGACCCTATCAGGATGTAAAATGAATTCCTCTAAGTCAGAACTACTTAATGTGAATTTGGACTTTAATACAGTGGCCATTGTTAAGCAACAATTGCCTTTTGGATGGGCTTCAAAATGTATTCAATATTTGGGAGTGAAGCTGTCGGGGGATTTGACTAAACTTAATTATGGTAAATTACTTCCGGAAATTTCTAGGCATTGGATGTTTCTTCCAAAATTCCTTTATTTTAGCTACAAATTACCTATAGCTGTACTCCAGATTAGGTTAAGGTTCCTATAGAAAAAGTTGTTTGACTGTATTTGGAAGAAGCATCCGCTGAGGGTGTCTAAATTGATTTTTTTAATTAGTATTCTTTATTTAGTAATTTGTAAATTATTACAAGTAAAACACTTGCATTGGTAAAGCAAAAAGAGTAACAAACAAAATAGGTAAAATATATTTGAACAAAATACGTTTACATTCTCCTTAGACCCCAATTAGAAACATTAGGGAGAGCGGCCCATATTTGGGACTTCACTGTCTTATAGAATAAAAAAAGAAAATATACAAATTAAACAGGCATTAACGGGTTTAACTCTTTCTATTTAATCTTAAGCCCTGGAGATCTTCTTTAAGTCCAGAAAGCTCCAGAGATGATCTGGAATGAAAAATGTATATTTTATTCCTAAATATTTAATGAGGCACTTGCATGGGTAAACCAGCACCTAAATCTTTTGTCTCTTGCCTCATTACAAGAAAAAGTTTCCTCCTTTCTTGGGTTTCTTTATTTACCATATTTTTTGCTCCATAAGACGCACCTGACCATAAGACGCACCCTAAATTTAGAGGAGGAAAGCAAGAAAAAAAACATTATGAACCAAATTCTCCTTGCCAGGCTCTGCACCCAACCCCACATTCCTTGCCAGGCTCTACTCCCTGACCCCTTCCATGCCAGGCTCTATATCTTGTCCCTCCTCTGGTGGTCTAGTGGTGGGCAGGAACAGGGCATAGGGCAGATAGGGACAGGGCACAGATATCAAGGCAGATGACTTTTTAAAATATGCAATGTCACCTCAGTAACAACTATAGAAAAATAGACAAATATAGTGCAAAATATAGACAGCAGATATAAATTCTCAAAACTGACACATTTTAATCATTAAATTGAAAATAACATCATTTTTCCTACCTTTATTGTTTGGTGATCTTTTTTCTTTCTTTTCTTCCTCCCTCCTATGTTCCCCTCAATGCCTTCCAGCCTTTGTCTTCTTCCTCCCCCCTTGTCTGGTGATTTCTTTCTTTCCTTCCTCAGACCCAACAATTGTCCCTTCCTCCCTCCCTCCTTCCTTCCTATGTTACCCTCACTGCCTTCCAGCCTTGTCCTCTTCCCCCCTCCTTCCCAACTCAGGCCCAACAATTGTCCCTTCCTCCCTCCCTCCTATGATCCCCTCACTGCCTTCCAGCCTCTGTCCTCTTCCGCTGCCCCCCCCCCAAGCTTACCCGCCCGATTTAATTACCTCCAGCTGCTGTGAGGACACATTGATGAACCAGCAGCAGCAGGGGGGGGGGACTCCTGGCTCAGCAGCGCAGCACCCAGAACAGATATTGCTAGTAAGGGCCAGGCAGGTGCAGCAATTGCATGCCAAAGGCCCAGAAGCCTTACATCCGATGATGAAGCAGCAGCAGCAGCGGGTTGGGGGGGGACTCCTGGCTCAGCGCAGCACCCGACTCCTAGCTCAGTGCAGCACACAACTCCTGGCTTAGCGCAGCACCTGACTCCTGGTTCAGCACGGCACCCAGAACAGAAGATGTTGCTACTTGCTAGGAAGGGCCAGGTGGGTGCAGCGATTGCACGCCGGCCCAGAAGCCTTACTCCCAACCTCAATTCTGACGTCAGCGAGAAGGTTCGGGCCAGCCATTGGCTGGCCCAGACCTTCTCGTTGACATCAGAATTGACGTCGGGGGTAAGGCTTCTTGGCCGGCGGCGTGCAATCACTGCACCCGCCTGGCCTTTCCCTTCCTCTACTTTCCGCAGCAGTGAACAACAAGCAGCAGCGGTGGCATGCGAAGGGCGAGCAGCGGCAGCAATCTAAAGGTAACGGGGGGATTTGGATATTCGCTCCATAGGACACACCCCTTTTTCCACACACTTTTTTAGGAGGGAAAAAGTGTGTCTTATGGAGCAAAAAATACAGTACATCTGGAAAAATCCATACTCGTCCTATGAAAGAGGTCTGTGCATTGCGAAAGAAAAATTTCAAAACTGCTTTGTAATCTTGTTGGAAGGCAAATAAAATGAGCAAAGTGGCTCTCTCTATAATTGTTGAGGTAGATGTTTCCAAGATTTCTGATATATTTCCCAGATCCAATACTTGATTTTGATTTTGGGGATCTTGAATGTCCTGAGTTGTCACTGGCGTTTCGCTCCCTTGTCGTTTGTTAGAACCAGGAAAATAATAAATTTTGTTCAATGGAGGAATAGCTTCAGAAGCAAAACCCAGTGTTTGAACCAAATATTTTCTGAATAATTCTACTGAGGAAAGATCTGGTGTTCTGGGAAAGTTCAATATCTTCAAATTTAATCTATTGAAATTCTCTAACTGCTCTATCTTCCTATGAACCATTAATTTATTTTTAATCAAAGTTTTTAGAGCAGTTATATCCTCTGTAATCTTAGTGAACTTTGACTCATTATCCATTTTCATATCCGATACCGTTTTAGCAAGAAATAGATTCCTAGTGGCATCTATAAGTGTGAGCAGTGCGGTAGGATGATGGTCATAGATGCACACAAAATGTGCCCGTCATTCCTTTGGCTTGGTCATAATTCCCCAAATTCTATATATGTTGCTTTCAGTTGTATGTGCAACTACGGATGCACACTCATCACCTTAATTGAATAACAAGACAATTAATGCTGATAATTGGCTTTGCAAGCAATTATTAGCATTAATTGTTTTTAATTTAAATTTATATGCCTAAAATTTATGAGCAATGCCTAAAGGGTTAAATATAAAAATGAATTAGAAAAGTAAATGGTTAATTAAATAGCTAAATATAAAAAGCAGAACCATTAAAAGGTCAAGCTAAATTGTGTCTTTCTTAAACTTTAATACTACTTAAATTAAACTGACAGGAACAAGCCTCAGATTGCGGAGTAATTTTCTCACATTGGAATTTCTTCCAAGAGAAGAAAAGGATTTATCTCTTTATCTCTTTACTCCTGATGACATCACTGGCTTGGACCCGTCCTCCCTACCATTATTTAAACTATAAATTCATTATTTTATTCAAAATTCATTGATCTATTCTTTATTAATATCTTATTAATGTCTTATTATTTAATCTACTATGAATCTTTAAACATTTCATCAGCTTATTTAAAACCTTTATTTATTTTTTTTTATTTATTTATTCAATTTTCTATACCATTCTCCCAAGGGAGCTCAAAACGGTTTACATGAATTTATTCAGGTACTTAAGCATTTTTCCCTGTCTGTCCCGGTGGGCTCACAGTCTAATCTAATGTACCTAGGGCAATGGGGGGATTAAGTGACTTGCCTAGGGTCACTAGGAGCAGCGTGGGTTTGAACCCACAACCCCAGGTTGCTGAGGCTGTAGCTTTAACCACTGCGCCACACTCTTCCCCCAATACTATCTCATAACTGGTTAGGGGGCACATAAATGGGAGGGTAATGAGTGAATCGAGGGTGTTTCTTAAAGCTGCATGCGTAATTATACAATAAAGGGCATCCTCACCTAACTTTTGGCATGAGGATTTGCACCATGTTTCCATTGGTGCAAATGAACACCTAAAGTTAGGCGCTGGTCTCAGGCATAACACTGTTCTATAAACCACGTCTAACTTTAAGCACAGTTCATAGAATACCCACTCAGCAGTTTTTTCTGCACCAGTGTTTTCTTAGGCACCATACTTAAAATTCAAGTCTAATGTTCCTAGTTTGCTACTTGTCAAAAGATTACTTTTAAAGGTCTTGGTGGCTTTCAAGGAAACTCTCTTCGGTTCATTATGTCTGATTTAAATGCATTGACTTTTATGCCTTCTCAGTTGCTGTGGTATTAGTAGTATTTAGCTGATGCTAAATATTACTAGAAACAAATATGACTAAATGTTTATGAAAGGTCAAAAACTAAGGGCTCCTTTTGCGTTAAAGCGTTTTAGCGCACACACCAGATTAGCGCGCACTATAGCACGCGCTAGCCGAAAATCTACCGCCTGCTCAAAAGGAGGCGGTAGTGGCTAGTGCGTGCGGCAATTTAGCACACGCTATTCTGCGCATTAAGGCTCTAACGCACCTTCGTAAAAGGAGCCCTACGTTCATATTTTAAAGCTAATGAAGTTTATTCCATGGTTGTGGCAAATACCATCTCACCCCCCCTCTCCTCGTCCTCTTTTTTCCGCCCCCCCCTTTTTTTCCCAGCTAATATGCTTGGTTCCCCCCCTCTCTTAAACTTAATTGTATCCTACTACAGCACACTCTGTATGTACCCCGTATTTGGCCCTTCCCTCACCTAAATTGTTATTGTAAACGAGTTTGACCCTACGATTGCTTTGTTATGTTTCCTCTTTTTCTAATCGCACTGTATGTAATTCATCTATCTGTTGTGAACCGCCTTGAACTCCCTGGGTATGGCGGTATACAAAATAAAATATTATTATTATTATTATTATTATTACTTGAATGTAACTCACCTTGATTTTTCCAATGGTAGATAAAGGCAAATTACATTCAGGTAGACTAGGCATTTGCCACACCTATGGAATAAACTTCATTAGCTTTAAAATATGAAACTAGTTTTTTGGCCTTTCAAAAATATTTAGTCATATTTGTTTCCAGTGGACTTAATGGGTTGTATGGAACAGTTAAATTGCAGAAATTTTTGTATAGGTGTTTTCCTTGTGGAATATATAGTATATAAACGCAGAGCTGTTTATGTGCTTATGTGTGTGCTTATCATTCTGTTGAATTTTATTGCAACATTTAAAAACCATGTTGAATTAATATATAATATTTAAACAGTTTAAATAAAAAAAAATATCTGCCTTGCATTTCACAGAGGAATCTAAGCTGAAGTTGTCCTCTTTTCTTGAATGCAGTTTGTTTTGTAACCAGGGGTAAAGGGGCTTTTGAACATTTTTGGAAAGGGCTTCTGGCTCGGTGACAACTCACTTTTATAGCAAGTGTGTAAAAGATTCAAGCTAATTAGAGGTCCTAAATTAGGTATTTAGTTTTCACTAAGATTTTATGATTTGATCATCCTTTTAAATATGAATTTGCTTTGTTAGCTCCCTTGTGTTAACACATGGGAGATTAATTTAAAAGTTTTGTGTGTAATAGTGTTTTGATATGTATGTGTTGTGGTTTTAGGTTGGATTTAGCTCATATCTTTCACAGTATCTTTAATGTTATACAGATGAGAATGTATGGCAGGGGTGTCCAATGTCGGTCCTTGAGGGTCGCAATCCAGTCGGGTTTTCAGGATTTCCCCAATGAATATGCATGAGATCTATTTGCATGCACTACTTTCATTGTATGCTAATAGATCTCATGCATATTCATTGGGGAAATCCTGAAAACCCGACTGGATTGCGGCCCTCGAGGACCGACATTGGACACCCCTGATGTATGAGATCCCCTGTGCACAGGGGGCTTTATACATTCTGTAGAAGGGGTCTCTGGTAAAATTGGCTAGAATATATGAGGATAACATTAGGTGGATAAATTCTCCATGTGTATAGGTCCATAGTGCAGTCATACTTTGAATATTACTTACACTTTCGAATGCCACATCTCAAAATGATAAAGTGGAACAAGAAAGTTCAAAGAAGGGCAAAAAAATGATAAAGGAGATAGTTCACCTCCACTTATGAAGAAAAACTAAACAGGTTAAGGCTATTCAGCCTGGAGAAAAGCCTGGAGTAGGTATGATAGAAATATAAATGCAGTGGAATAGTTAAATAGAGAATGTTTCTTTAACCTGTGCAATACAAAAACAATAGGATACACCATGAAACTAATGATCAGGAGATTGAAACAAATTCTCAAAAGATTTTTTTCCCCTTGCAGTACATAATTAAGCTGTGGAATCTTTTGCTGGAGGAAGTGGTCGATAGCTAATGTAGTTGGGCTCAAAAGAGATTTGGACAAGTTCCATCAAAAAAAAATTATTTGCTAGATAGAGTAGGGAGAATCATTGCTCATCCATGGAAATTAATTATGAGAAACAGATTTAAATTTTTTTTGGGGGGGGAATGCTGGGGACTTGTGAACAGGAGTAGCCATACTTGTGGACAGGATTTTGGGCTTGAAGGCCCTTGGTCTGACTTAGCATGGATTTTCTTATGTTAAATTTATCTAACCTGGTCAGGGGTGTCCTGGCGTATATAAGTGCATAAAATAAATTGTAAATTTCTACGTATTTCAAAGCCGGTGCAAACGAGTATGTGTATTGCCCATAGGAAGATTTTACAAAGGAAAATATGTTAATATTTTCCCTTTTAAAACTGGTAGAACTTACATGCAGACCTGCCTTATAAGTTAAGCAATCTGTTTATAAAATAGCCTTCTGTGATTTTTCATACCGTTTACTTTCCTTCTCTCTGCTCCTGAACATCGTTGTCACAATAAATTTTTTTCTTAGTCTTGATCAATCTATTTATATCGCTTTAAATTTACAGCTGTTGATCGGTCTATTTCATCAAGTCTTCCTGATGCAAGAGATGCCTTAGTGAATGCTGTGGTAGATTCATTGTCTTCATATAACTCAACTATTTCAAACCTGCAGCAGTCCACTATGATGGCACCAAATTCCCTTAAGCTGTTTCCTCTTTTTATTCTAGCACTTCTCAAACAGGTATGACCTATTTTCCTTCATATTATCAGATTCTAAACAACTTAAAAACTGAAGCTATTTTTATTTCATTAATAGCGAAATAGCCTGAAATGGGATAAGCACTGTGTGCTGCAGTTGTATATACAAAGAGCTAAAGAAGGTATAAAAGAAGAATAGATACATAGATACTACTATACCACTATAGACTATCAAACATAGCTGACAGGATCAGCCAGACCCAAATATATATGAATTTGTTATTCAAGATATATTTGGATACATACAACAACATTAGTATGGAAACAAATAGGGCAATATGCCAAGTACTTTTCATTATCCCAGGACAAGCAGGACATGTGGGTGGCGTCATCCACGGAGCCCCGATGCGTACAGCTGCAAAAGCATTTTGCTTTAAGAAAATTAGCGACTGTGCATGCGCAAGTGCCTTCCCGCCTGACACAGCGCACGCGTCTCCTCAGTTTCTATTTTACCGCGGAGGTAAGAAGTCGGCTTTTCTAATGTTCTTTGTTTTATTGCCTTGCCTTCCCCCTCACGTGTAAATTTTCTTTTTAATTCTATTCATTTCTTTTAAGATTGTTCTTCGGTTAAAAAAAATAATAATAATCATCCAAAAACAACGAGTTTTTTATTTCCCTCACGGACTTCCCGTCGGTGAGGCCTCTTCCACTGCCTCAGCCTCGGTTTAAATTTTGGCTGCAGTGGTTTCCTCGTCGATGTCCTGGGTTTTTTTTTTTAGAGGGGGGAATCTTCATCTGTCTTCAGAACAATGGAGGACTATGTTGAAAGTCATTATGGCATTGAGTATATTCTTGCCGACTTTACTGCGACCACCTGGCGTTTCACCTAATTTTACAAGGGTTGCTTCTTTTGCTTAGCCCCTCTTTAGTTGAGATGCAACACTTTAGATACTGGCAAAGCCCAAGGATATCAGTGTCTTACATCTGCCACCAGTATCGACCAACCAATGTCCATAGTGCCGATGTCCATTCGTCAATGTCCATGATGTCAATGCACCGATGTTAAGGGTGCCGATGTCCATGCACCGATGCCCAGGATGTCCAGGCACTGATATACATGATGCCGATGTCCATGTACTGATGTCGAGGGTGTCAACTAATGTACATGGTGCCGACGTCCATGCACCGATGTCCATGCGCCGATGTCCATGCACCAATGTGCATGTGCCGATGTCCATGCACCAATGTCCATGTGCCGATGTCCATGCACCGATGTCGATGGTGCCGATGTCCATGCACCGATGTCCATGGTGCCGGTGTCCATGCACCAATGTCCATGTACTGATGTCGATGGTGCCGTTGTCCATGGTGCCGGTGTCCATGCACCAATGTCCATGTACCAATGTCCATGTACTGATGTCGAAGGTACCGATGTTCATGGTGCCGATGTCCATGCACCGATGTCCATGCACCAATGTCTATGGTGCCGGTGTCCATGCACCAATGTCCATGTACTGATGTCAAAGGTACCGATGTCGATGGTGCCGATGTCCATGCGCCGATGTCCATGTACCGATGTCGATGGTGCCGATGTCCATGCACTGATGTCCATGCACCGATGTCGATGGTGCAGATGTCCATGCACCGATGTCGATGCTGCCGATGTCGATACTCTGATATCGATCACTGATGTATCGATGCTGCTGATGGTACCAATGCTTGCTGAGGGTATCAATGATGTTAAGGATACCGAAGTATATTCATCCTAAAATCACTGGTATCGGTGCTTCTGTCCATAACAACAACGAAGGTCATCGTTTATATAATACTTTAAGTTTACAGTTTGACTCCTAATTCCTCCTATTTTCTTTCATATGAATTTTTAATTTTTCACTTTATTGGACTGTCAAAAAAAAAGAATATATATACAGGTGTGTGTGTATATATTACTGAGTCCGCAAACCGCGGACCGCATATTCACAGGGGTGTACTGTGTGTGTGTGTGTGTATGTGTGTATATATATATATACATACACACATACACAGTTCACCCTTGCAAATATGTGGTCCGTGGTATGTGGACCCAGTAATTTGCGGGGTTTTCTGTGCTAGCGTTACCACTCTGCCCTCCCTGTGTTTCACCATCGCTTCCTTGTCTCCTTCCCAGACCGCCGGACACAATCTGCCAGCTCTCCTTCAGACACCCTCTTCCTTCACTGCCCATCTCATGTCCCGCCGTGTCGGAAACAAGAAGCAACCTCAAAAGAGGGCGGGACCCCAGAGAAAGGAATGATGCGGGTGATCTTAGGACAAGAAAGTACAGGGTAATTTAAAGTATTCGCGGTTTTTTTAAATTCGCGGTGGCTCCAGGAACATAACCCCCGCAAATTTCAGGGGAATACTGTGTGTGTGTGTGTGTGTATATATATATATATATATATATATATATATATGCACATACATATACACACACATAAACCCATCAAGGAGTCTCGTTCACATTTTGCCATGCTGCAAAAGAGATCTACGGATCCAACAAAGTAAAATCTTTGGCACTATGAATCCTACTCCGGTCAGTCATCGGCTTCGGCTTCCACATAGCTTAAACCTGCATCATTAACCTAGCCTTTGTCTTCTGTGAAGACATTGTTATTTAAGCATTGACACTGCCCGATGTTTCGCTCTCCGAGTCGATGTAACCAACTCAGTCATAACATTTACCTAGAGTCAGACTCCAAGTATACCAAGAAGTACATGAAGAAGTTGACACTTAATCATCCTCATAAGGTTATGGTACTAGACTCTACCAAAAGAATAAATTAGCCATATAAACTGGAAAAAGAGACCTACTCTCGATTCTTAGAACTATCTTGAACCTACTAGACTCTACCATGCAGTACCTCCTGGGCGTGAGAATAGAACCATGGACATAGAACACAACAACAGACCAATCCAGCTCCAATGGCATCTACTCCAGTCTTGGCCACTACTAATTTCATAGTCTCTTCAAGAACAACCTCATTCTTTTCTGCAAAAGATTTTCTATGAATTTGCTACCATCAAAGCAGTAACAACCTAGTCTAATGCCTTTCCAATTCACTAGTGTTACTCTTGTCCAGAGTGTAACCCACTCCTTACAAGAGCCTATAACCTCTCTGAGGACTTTTTTTTCTTGGGGGACGGCAGCTGCAGAAAGGTTTGAAGGTTTTGGAAGATTTAAGGAGAAAATATGCAGTTTAATTTAATTGAACATTTATGTGCCATGCCACTCCAGCCCCCAGAGTCATTCAAGGTGACATATGATGATAGTTAAAATATTGATAAAAACATCATGCCCCCTCTGATTCTTTTACATCAATTAAAGAAACAAAGGAGAGTAATATATTTTTTTTAAAATCAATAAATATCCAATCTAGCTACTACAGCAAAACAATAATTCTCACACCGTACTGCAGTCCAATACCCTTTATACTTTTATGATAATGATGACTATTTAGGACCTTTCTGAAAACCTAGATGGTCCCAGCAGCCAATCTGTTTTGGAAATGTTTGCAGCCTATTACAAAGAGTCACTGCTACTGCTTGTACTGACATAACAAATTTCCTTCTCCCTGGGATTACCAGGGCCCCTTTTACAAAGCCACAGTAGTGATTCTCCTGTGTCAAATGCACCAAAGCCCATAAGAATTGAATGGGCTATGGTGCATTTGCCACAGGGGAACCGCTACCATGGCTTTGTGAAAGGAGCACTAAGTAAGGGGTTTTGGTTTGCTGTTTTTTTGTTTTTTTTGGGGGGGGGAGTTTGCATGATTTGAACACAGGGTTCTTGAAGGTAAGTACCATCTTACCTTCTCTGCAGATAAGGGGGCTGTACTGTCAAACTCAGAAAATAAGTAATTTAAACTGAACTCCTCCAAAAGAAGCAGAGATCCAAAGGGAACTAATTCAGAAATCTTAATTCACAATTCTATCTGCATGTATGTTTTATTTTAAAATTTTAGAGTTACAATATAGCTGTACTATGTGTATTAACTTAAGGATGACAAGGGATTTATCAGGATTTTTGTTTTATGTCAAGTTTGTTTTCCCCCACTGAGGCCTAATTATACCATAATACCCATATAATATGCCAAACCACTTTTGGTTTTCTTTTGAAATCTTGTGTTGTTTTCAACATGCTTTCTTTTGTCAGGATATTCTATAATTTTGCTACTCCTTACTTTCTTGGGGGAAATAATTTGTTCAAGGTTTTTTCTTAGTAGATAGGCTCATATTCAGTATTATAAGAGTATTGTTTGAGAAAACTGCAGGCTTAAAATTAAACTAAGTGTGTCAATGACATTATGAATTATAGTTATTTGTATCCTTTGAGAGAGATCAAAGTGGATAACGGTAGCCAGATGGAAGTTCTTCTCCCAAATATTACCAAAATAGTATTAATGCAAATGTAATCTTTAGCAGTAGCATTTGTCACACCAATCCATATAGCATATTTCTTTGACAAACGTTTGAGACTGAAAATTAAGGGGCTCATAATCTAAAGAAAAATATGTCTAAAAACCCGCCCAAGTCGGCACTTGGATGACCTAAAAGACAGGTCGTCCAAGTGCAGGTAATCGAAACGGGTTTTTAGACTTATCCAGAGACTTCTTAGGCCTCTGAATCCCGCTGTGCGCCCAGAGCTGAAAGGGGTGTTTTTGAAGGGGTGTCAGGTCAAAAGCGCGCCGGGACAAAGGCGCGCCCAGACAATTGAACGCAGCACGCGCCGCCGCACCGCTCTAAATTACTGTTTTTAGTGCTCCGACGGAGGGGCGTGGGGGGGAACCGTCCCATTTTACTTAATAGACATCGCGCCGCGTTGTGGGGGGCGTGGGGGGTTGTAACCCCCCACATTTTACTGAAAACTTCACTTTTTCCCTGTTTTTAGGGAAAAAGTTCAGTTTACAGTAAAATGTGGAGGGTTACAATCCCCCATAACGCCGGCGCGATGTTTATTAAGTAAACTGGGGGGGTTCCACAACAAAACCCCCCGTCGGAGCCCCTAAAAACTGTAATTTAGAGCGGCGCGGCGGCGCACGCTGCGCTCAATTGTCGGCGCGGGCTTTTGTCTTTCGCGCCGTTGTCTATGAACCTTTTGAAGGAGTGGTTAGGGCAGGATGTGGGCCGACCTAGACCTAGTCATGCTGCAGGGATAATTGAAAGTTTGACGAGACTGCTTAGACGGAACTTATACATTGTAACTTAGGCAATCTAAAAACAGGTCTAAGTGCCCAGAAGGTATCCAAAATGACCAGATAACCACTGTAGACACAAAGTACAGACCCCAACACACTCCCCCAGTGATCACTGAACCCCACCACCACCATAAAAATCAGAATAAAAACATATATACCTACCTCCAGAACATCAGCACCTGACATAGTAGAACTGCACAGAGGTGGCTTAAGTAGTCTTGGGTGGGCTAGTGAACCATAGAGAGGAGGACCCAGGCCCACTCTAACCACTGCATTCATGGTGAAAAATGTGAGTCCACCAAAAAAAAAAAAAACCCCAAAACCCTACTGTACTGCCATATAGGTGCCACCTGCAGCCATAAGGGCTATTGGGGTTGTAGACAGGTGGGTATAGTAGGTTTTGATCATGACCTATAAGTGAGCTCTGGTGAGATGTTTATGTGGCATCCTTTTTGTGAAGTTCACAGAAGTGCCTTATAAGGTGCCCCCCTGCTCTCTTGCTATGTCTCAGTGGCCAGTCCATCACATTTCTGGCCCCTCCCACATCCAAAAGGTCTTGTTCTAGGTGTTTGGGACTTGGACGAATATATGGACGAGAATATGGTATAACGATAGATGTCTGAATGATCAAACGCCCGGACGTACAAATAGATGATTTTCAAAAAAAAAAAATATTTGAATGTATTTTTCAAGAATGCACGTTTTGGCGCTGCCGACTTTGGGCGACTAGCACCCTGTGTCCAAATCGGACTTAAACGTTTATTTTGATTGTGTACCTCCATGTGTCTAAAGTTAAAGAAGTAAAAGAAGGCCTGTATATAAATTCAGACCTACACTACAAATGTTTATTTTGAAAGCTATAATAAAATTATACATTATTTCTGTAGTTAAAGAAACTCAGATGTTCCTTAGTCTAAGTAACTTTACTGTTGACATTTGCAGAAAGCATTTAGAACTGGCACTAGCACGCGCTTGGATGATCGCGTGTATGCTATGTGCCAAATGAAGACCCAGCCGCTTGTTCATCTGATGAAAATGATTCATCCCAACTTGTACAGGATAGACAGACTTACTGAAGAGGTATGAACCTTACATAGTAACATAGTAACATAGTAGATGACGGCAGATAAAGACCCAAATGGTCCATCCAGTCTGCCCAACCTGATTCAATTTTAAAAAAAATTTTATTTTATTTTATTTTTTTAATTTTAATTTTTTCTTCTTAGCTATTTCTGGGCAAGAATCCAAAGCTTTACCCGGTATTGTGCTTGGGTTCCAACTGCCAAAATCTCTGTTAAGACTTACTCCAGCCCATCTACACCCTCCCAGCCATTGAAGCCCTCCCCTGCCCATCCTCCACCAAACGGCCATACACAGACACAGACCGTGCAAGTCTGCCCAGTAACTGGCCTAGTTCAATCTTTAATATTATTTTCTGATTCTAAATCTTCTGTGTTCATCCCACGCTTCTTTGAACTCAGTCACAGTTTTACTCTCCACCACCTCTCTCGGGAGCGCATTCCAGGCATCCACTACCCTCTCCGTAAAGTAGAATTTCCTAACATTGCCCCTGAATCTACCACCCCTCAACCTCAAATTATGTCCTCTGGTTTTACCATTTTCCTTTCTCTGGAAAAGATTTTGTTCTACGTTAATACCCTTCAAGTATTTGAACGTCTGAATCATATCTTCCCTGTCTCTCCTTTCCTCTAGGGTATACATATTCAGGGCTTCCAGTCTCTCCTCATACGTCTTCTGGCACAAGCCTCCTATCATTTTCGTCGCCCTCCTATGGACCGCCTCAAGTCTTCTTACGTCTTTCGCCAGATACGGTCTCCAAAACTGAACACAATACTCCAAGTGGGGCCTCACCAATGACCTGTACAGGGGCATCAACACCTTCTTCCTTCTACTGACTACGCCTCTCATTATACAGCCCAGCATCCTTCTGGCAACAGCCACTGCCTTGTCACACTGTTTTTTTGCCTTTAGATCTTCGGACACTATCACCCCAAGGTCCCTCTCCCCGTCCGTGCATATCAGCTTCTCTCCTCCCAGCATATACGGTTCCTTCCTATTATTAATCCCCAAATGCATTACTCTGCATTTCTTTGCATTGAATTTTAGTTGCCAGGCATTAGACCATTCCTCTAAGTTTTGCAGATCCTTTTTCATATTTTCCACTCCCTCTTCGGTGTCTACTCTGTTACAAATCTTGGTATCATCTGCAAAAAGGCACACTTTTCCTTCTAACCCTTCAGCAATGTCACTCACATACATATTGAACAGGATTGGCCCCAGCACCGAACCTTGAGGGACTCCACTAGTCACCTTTCCTTTCTTCGAGTGACTTCCATTAACCACCGTCCTCTGGCGTCTGTCCGACAGCCAGTTTCTGACCCAGTTCATCACTTTGGGTCCTAACTTCAGCCCTTCAAGTTTGTTCAACAGCCTCCTATGAGGAACTGTATCAAAGGCTTTGCTGAAATCCAAGTAAATTACATCTAGCATATGTCCTTGATCCAGCTCTCTGGTCACCCAATCAAAAAATTCAATCAGGTTCGTTTGGCACGATTTACCTTTTGTAAAGCCATGTTGCCTCGGATCCTGTAACCCATTAGATTCAAGGAAGTACACTATCCTTTCCTTCAGCAACACTTCCATTATTTTTCCAACAACTGAAGTGAGGCTCACCGGCCTGTAGTTTCCTGCTTCATCCCTGTGACCACTTTTATGAATAGGGACCACATCCGCTCTCCTCCAATCCCCAGGAATCACTCCCGTCACCCGTCGCCAGAACCTCTCTGAGCTCCCTTAGTATCCTGGGATGGATCCCGTCTGGTCCCATCGCTTTGTCCACCTTCAGTTTTTCAAGTTGCTCATAAACACCCTCCTCCGTGAACGGCGCAGAATCTACTCCATTTTCTCGTGTAACTTTGCCAGACAATCTCGGTCCTTCTCCAGGATTTTCTTCTGTGAACACAGAACAGAAGTATTTGTTTACTTGAGTTTACTTTTAAATAAAATTTATGAAATATTTTGCAAAGCCTTACCTTACCTATGCCTTACCTGTTTGCAATAAAGATAATTTCAAGACTGTGTTGAATTTAAGAAAGCATGGGACAGGTATGTGGGATCTCATAGAGAGAGGAAGAGTTAGTGGATGCTGTGGATGGGCAGACTGGGTGGGCAATTTAGTCTTTTTCTGCCAAAATGTTTCTATGTAAAACTTGCCCATCCTATCAACAGAAAAGTACGCTGGTAGTGCCACAACACTTTTACATTTTTATGTACAAAATAAGGAGATGCAATATGTGTGGGTAATTCTTTTAGATCATTTTCAAAGTTAAAATATATACCTAGAATATGAAGGTTATTGTAGATTGCATTGGTTGCCAGTAAAGGCCCATATTTCTTTCAAGCTGGCATGCATAATATTTCATATAATGTATATAAATTCCTCAGAGACCCTAATTCAGCTTTGTCTAGTCTACCTTTTATTCATCTAGAATATATGATACACTCTTATTAAGACTTCCATCTAGTAGAGATATAAAATCTAAAAAAAATGTTTCAGGCGTGTTAACATATTTTGCTACTAGGGTCTGGAACAATTTACCTGTTAGTATAAAGACAGAATTGAATTATATGAGATTTTGTCCTATGCTAAAAACTTTCTTATTTGATAGTTTTTTTAAAATACAGTCAAACCTCGGTTTACGAGTAACCCGGTTTGCGAGTGTTTTGCAAGATGAGCAAAACACTCAGCAAACTTTTGACTCGCAAACTTTTGACGACTCAAACAAATGGTACTGGAGCCCACCAGGGACCAGACGATACTAGACCTGGTACTCACCAACGGAGGCAGCATCACGGATGTCTCAGTTGGAGATACATTGGCCTCCAGTGACCATAATATGGTATGGCTTAACCTCAAGGTTTCTCAAGGTCAAACACAGCAACGAGGGTTCTCAACTTTAGAGGCACAGACTTCGACCGCATGGGAATTTTTGTCCATCAGGGGTTACAAAAACAAGCACAACCTAACAATGTGGAGGATATGTGGTTGACTCTGAAGTCCATCCTACACGAAGCAACAAACCGCCACAGAACAACAGTAAGTAAGCGCAGGAGGAACAAAAGACCCCAATGGTTCAGTGCAGAAGCATTTATCACCTACAAACATTTAGGAAAACAAGAGGCGGAAAAAGACTATCTGGACAGGTCAAAAGCTGTCAAAATAGCAGTCAGGGAGGCCAAACTCAGAATGGAAGAAGATCTAGCACGGAACATTAAGAAAGGGGATAAATCCTTCTTCAGCTATATTAGTCACAGGAAAAGAAACAAGGATGGGATAGAACGCTTGAAGAAATCGGACAGTAACCTTGTAGAATCAGATTCTGCCAAGGCAGAATTACTAAACGAATACTTCTGCTCGGTCTTCACCTGTGAAGCACCAGGAGCTGGTCCACAGCTTCAGATGGGAGACAGCCAGAAGGACCCGTTCCAAGACTTCGAGTTCACGCTCAGTAGCGTCTACTACGAACTATCAAGACTCAAAGTAAACAAAGCCATGGGACCAGACAACCACTATCTGTTCTTTTCAATCTTTCCCTACGCACAGGAAGAGTCCCCTTGGACTGGAAAACCGCCAACGTTATCCCACTCCACAAAAAGGGCTGCAGGACAGAGACGGCAAACTACAGACTGCTGAGTCTCACGTCTATAGTGTGCAAGCTCATGGAAACACTGATCAAAAGAAATATTGACACAATCCTAGACGAGGAAAACCTACGTGATCCCCACCAGCATGGATTCACCCAGGGCAGATCCTGCCAGTCTAACCTAATCAGCTTTTTTGACTGGGTTACTAGACAACTAGATGCCGGAGAGTCACTGGATGTAGTATATTTAGACTTCAGTAAAGCTTTTGATAGCGTCCCACACCGAAGGTTATTGAACAAGCTGAAGTCGATAGGATTGGGGGACACTCTAACTACATGGGTTGAGGATTGGCTGAGTGGTAGACTTCAGAGGGTGGTGGTAAACGGTACCCCATCCAAAACGTCAGGCGTGATCAGTGGAGTACCACAGGGGTCGGTCTTGGGCCCGTTTCTATTCAACTTATTCATAAAAGATATGACCCAAGGACTTAGAGGAAGGGTATCACTGTTGGCCGACGACGCCAATCTTTGCAACATAGTAGGTAAAAACACATTGCCTGATAATATGACGCAGGATCTACTGCTGCTGGAACGGTGGTCAACAACATGGCAGCTAGGCTTCAATGCTAAAAAGTGTAAGGTAATGCACCTGGGAAAGAGAAGCCCGCACAGAACTTACATACTAAATGGTGAGACCTTGGCCAGGACCACGACGGAACGTGATCTAGGGGTGATCATTAGTGATGACATGAAGGTTGCAAATCAAGTGGAGAAGGCTTCCTCCAGGGCAAGGCAAGTGATGGGTTGTATCAGTAGAGGTTTTGTCAGCAGGAGACCTGAAGTCATGATGCTGCTATACAGGTCCATGGTGAGGCCTCATTTGGAATACTGTGTTCAATTCTGGAGACCACACTACCGGAAAGATGTGCTGAGAATCGAGTCGGTTCAGCGTATGGCCACTAGGATGGTCTTGGGGCTCAAGGATCTCACGTATGAAGAAAGACTGAATAAACTACGGCTATACTCACTTGAGGAACGAAGAGAGAGGGGAGACATGATTGAGACGTTTAAGTATATCACGGGCCGTATCGAGTTGGAAGAAGATATCTTCTACCTCAAGGGACCCTCGATCACCAGGGGGCATCCGCTGAAAATCAGGGGAGGGAAGTTCCATAGCGACTACAGAAAATACTTCTTCACTGAAAGAGTAGTGGATCATTGGAACAAATTCCCACTGCAGGTGATTGAGGCCAACAGCGTGACAGATTTTAAGAAAAAATGGGATATTCATATGGGATCCCTAAGGGAGTAAAGTCAGGGGGGCAGGTATTTGGAATGGGCAGACTTGGTGGGCTATGGCGCTTTTCTGCCGTCTTTTTCTATGTTTCTATGTTTCTAAACTGAGCATTGACTCGATTTGCGAGCTCCACCCGACCCGACCCGAGAGCGGGAACCAACAGTATTGCTCCCCCCGAGGCCACCTGCGCTGCTCCCTCCCTTCACGATCGTCTCCTCCCCATCTACCAACTGGCCCTGTCCTTATCCGTGTGCCACCGGAGTTAGAAAGGGCCTGCCGCCAGTCTGCTGCTGAGCCTTGAGCATCTAAGCATGCTCAAGGCCTTCTGGATCTCATCCTCACCGAGATTCTCATGAGACTCGAGATCTCATGAGAATCTCTGAGAGGGTGAGATCCAGAAGGCCTGAGCATGCGCAGATGCTCAAGGCTCAGCAGCAGACCGGCGGCAGGCACTTTCTATCACCAGCGGTGCAGGGGTAAGGACAGGGCCAGTCGGGAAGGGGGGGAACAGGCGATAGCAGCACCGGTGGCCTTGGGTGGAGCATGGGAGTCAGGGTGCGTCCGGCAGGAGTGAGCCAGCACCTGAGAGTCACAGCAGAGGGGGTAGTGGCATACGGGGGGGAGGGCAGCGTCCGGGAGTGGCAGAGCCAACAGTGTCCAGTCGGGCTCTGTGGCGGCGGCGGCAGTTTGCTTAGCCAGCACCACCCGCAGTGAGAGGCAGCGAACAGCAGCAGAGGAGGAGAATTGGAGGAGCCGTGTGGATGGGTCTGTGGAAGAGGCAGCGGTGGAGGCGTCCCTAATGGTAATTAAGTTTTTGGGGATGTGGAACGAATTGTTCAAGTTTACACTAACTCTTATGGGAAAAGTTGCTTTGATATACGAGTGTTTTGGTTTAAGAGCATGCTTCTGGAACGAATTATGCTCGTAAACCAAGGTACCACTGTATATTTAGATCAGTGGTCTCAAACTCAAACCCTTTGCAGGGCCACATTTTGGATTTGTAGGTACTTGGAGGGCCTCAGAAAAAAGAGTTACTGTCTTATTAAAGAAATGACAATTTTGCATGAGGTAAAAACTCTTTATAGTTTATAAATCTTTCCTTTTGGCTAAGTCTTAACAATAATATTGTAATTTATAGCTAAAAAGACATATGATCAAGAAACTTTTATTTTACTTTTGTGATTATGATAAACATACCGAGGGCCTCAAAGTAGTACCTGGCGGGCCGCATGTGGCCTTTGGGCCACGAGTTTGAGACCACTGATTTAGATGATTATTTTAATTCTGGTATATTGGTCTTTGATGAGAATTTGTAAATCCCTATTGAATTAAATAGGCTCTTGAGTTGTAAATTGCTTTGAACCTATGATGGTATAAATTAGAGATTAGATTAGGTAACTAAGTACAGTGGTACCTCAGAATCCGAACTTAATCCTTTCCAGAACCCTGTTCTAGTTCCAAAACAATTTTTCCCATTAAAAATAATAGAAACTAGATTAATCCATTCCTTAATTATAATAATATAACAGTTTATATACCGCAGGACCGTGAAGTTCTAAGCGGTTTACAATAATTAGAAGATGTTACATATTGAATGGATTTAACAATGTTCTGCCGGTTAACATTGACTGAAAGATGCTACAAGTTGAGTGGATTTAACAAAGTTAGAAACTAGTGATTAACAACTCTAGGGATCAGTTATTGTGGGATGAGGTTAGTTGCCTAAGTACTTTAGGAACAGATATGTTTTTAGGCGTTTCCTAAATTCCCCATAAGTAGTAGATGTAAGCAATTGTTCTAGATCTTTACTCCTTAATGCTGCCTGGTATGAGAGGACATGCTGATGATGTCTTTTGAATTTACATCCTCTAACCAGAGGGGAGACAAAATTTGAGTGTGAACTTCTCTTATGACTGTTGGCTGAGAAAGAGAAAAGGTCAGTTATGTATTTAGGGGCTAAACCAAATAGTACCTTGTTGTTTAAACTTGACAACTTGATTATCTACCCCCCTCCCCTTTTTAAAAAACTGTAGCGTGGTTTTTAGCGCCGGCCATGGCGGTAACAGCTCCGATGCTCATAGGAATTTCATGAGCATTGGCGCTGTTACTAGTGCGGCCGGTGCTAAAAACCACGCTACGGTTTTGTGAAGGGGGGGCAGATAATCAAGATGTCAAGTTTAAACAAATCTACCTTTTCTCCAAATTTTTAATTCATGCTTAATACTACTGTTAATAGGTGGGTTTTTTTCATGCTGTCAACATCACCCCCCATTTTTGTTATAAAGGGGGATAAATTTTTTGCACTATCTGCTTTAAAACTTTTTTTGTTCCTGTTTACTTCAATGGAACATATGGGGACTGACTGATTTATTTTAGTGTCAGTGTGAAGGGTTCAACAAAGCTAATGAACTGTGAGTTACTACATGAAGATATTTTGTGTCCTGTTATATTATCATTAGACCTGTGTTTATTTGCAGACTGCAATACATGTTAATGACAGCATTGTACCTCAGCCAACTCTCCAGCAGTTGTCTGCAGAAAAGCTGACGAGAGAGGCAGCTTTTCTTATGGATTGTGGATCAGTAAGTAGAGTTTGTTACTCAGACATTTAGATTAAAGACAAATATTTTTTGTTCCCTTGTTAATAATCTTTAAGTTAAAATGAATCCCAAATACTATATAACTGCTGCCATAACAGGAAAATGTATACTGTACATTTGCAGGTATACTGTAAAACAAGATCTGTAAATGTTTTGAAGTGCTTAGTTTACTTTAGTAAAAATTTGCATATGACTATGGCATTATTATGTGAATTTCTTTTTTTTTTTAATTCTTTATTCATTTTCAAAATTACATTGAATGTATGTATATATATATATATATATATATTCAATCACATTAACAATAAATATATCATTTAACATTCTATCATTTGTACAGTACATTAATTTTTATCCCTCCCCCTTCCCATCCCTGCCCGTTCTAACCAACAGCCCAGTATCTACAATACTTTCTTAGTTAGAGATCCTTGGTGCTCGTTCTATACTTTCTTGGAACTCTAATACTGTTTGTGCTTTTCTTAAGGTTGCTTTAATTTTCAGCACACTTAGGGTGCTCGATGATGGTGTGGGGGTGGAGGCTTACCGCCTTGACCCAGAAGTGAAGTGTCGGAGCTGGACTCCTATCGTTGATGGTTCACACTGAGAGCACCCTTCACATACATTACAATTACATGATTTTGTTTGTGAGTTGTGAATAAAGTTTAATCTCCTGAGCGTCCTCCGAACAAACCCTGATGTAACTTGGTTTGCCTCGTTGTGTTATCGCTATTGTAGGATTTTTGGCAAAATTTGAGTGTATTGTTGTGTGCTTTTCTTAAAGCAGAGGTATCAAAGTTCCTCCTCAAGGGCCACAATCCAGTCGGATTTTCAGGATTTCTCCAATGAATATGCATGAGTTCTAGTTGCAAGCACTGCTTTCATTGTATGCTAATAGATCTCATGCATATTCATTGGGGAAATCCTGAAAACCCGACTAGATTGCGGCCCTCTAGGAGGGACTTTGACACCCCTGAGTTAACGATT
The DNA here is from genome assembly GCF_902459505.1 of Geotrypetes seraphini. NCBI lineage: Eukaryota > Metazoa > Chordata > Amphibia > Gymnophiona > Dermophiidae > Geotrypetes > Geotrypetes seraphini. Next base: position 312,233,804 of record NC_047084.1, on the reverse strand, counting down.
GTTTACTAGCAAACTTAGGGCTCCTTTTACAAAACTGCATCAGGCTTTTTTTTTTTTTTTTATTGCCGGCAGCAGTGGTATTAGCTCCAACGCTCATAGAATTCCTATGAGCGTTGGAGCTAATACCGCCACAGCCGGCAATATAAAAAAAAGCCTAACACAGCTTCGTAAAAGGAGCCCTTAAAAAACATTATGCTAAATGGTTGTTTTATAATGATCTACTTTGAGAACTCGTTGAGACATTTCCCTGAATACAGTGTAAAATTGGGTATATTTTTAGTTGCTAAGTAGAACATTTTGTACTTAGTATAATTTATGCAGCCAGAATATTGGTTTGTAGGTAGCAGCTTGGAAAAAGAGGTCAAATTATATTAATAGTATAATGAAGGAGCTGAAAAAGTATAAAAGCATGTGGGAGGTAATTTTGGAAAAGTTAAAAGGTATGACGTTATGGTAGGAAGAAAGCATGATTAAAAGAAAGGGGGTTGTTGCTAAAGCAAGAAGCCTTGCTAGATTTCTCAAAATAACACACTTGCATCATTCTTAGATTTATTTCTTTGAGGTATACTTTTAGGGCTCCTTTTACGAAGGTGCGCTAGCGATTTTAGTGCACGCACCGGATTAGCATACGCTATAGACATAGAAACATAGAAAATGACGGCAGAAAAGGGCCACGGCCCATCTAGTCTGCCCACACTAATGGCCCACCCCCTAACTACCTCTATGAAGAGATCCCATATGCCAATCCCATCTTTTCTTAAAATCTGGCACGCTGCTGGCCTCAATTACCTGTTGTGGAAGATTATTCCAGCGGTCAACCACCCTTTCGGTGAAGAAATATTTTCTGGTGTCGCCATGAAATTTCCCACCCCTGATTTTCAATGGATGCCCTCTTGTTGTCGTGAGTCCTTTAAGGAAAAAGAGATCCTCTTCCACCTCGATAAGACCCGTGACATATTTGAAAGTCTCGATCATGTCTCCCCTCTCTCTGCGTTCCTCGAGTGAGTACAGCTGCAACTTACCCAGTCGTTCCTCATACGGGAGGCAAGCCGAAAATCTACCGCCTGCTCAAAAGGAGGCGGTAGCAGCTAGCGCACACAGCAATTTAGAGCGCATTATTCTGTGCGTTAAGGCCCTAGTGCACCTTCGTAAAAGGAGCCCTTAGATTATTTTCTTTTAAGCTAATACACTTGGCAGGCTTTTACAAAGGTGTGCTGCCAATCCACCCATAGGAATAGAATGGGCGGCTCGGCATTTAGCAAGCACTTTTGTAAAAGGACCTGTTCATTCTTAAGTCTTGTGTATTTTTGAAATGAAAGATATATTGCTTTTCTCTGAAGACAAGCAGATATCATGAGGATCGTATATATTTATACTTTCCATATATTAGTGAGATGTTGCCATGGTATTCTGTTGAGAATTGGATATGGCTAAGTAAAAGGTGTCATGAAAACCTTAAAACAATATTATTGTCCCAAGAATGAAATGAAATTCAGAGCAAAAGACGGATTTTAAAGAAATTCTTTCTATTGTTTGCTGAAAATTATTTATTAGAATTTATTTTATGTTGGGTTTTTTGGGGGTTGTTTTTGGTTTGGGTTTTTTTTTTTAAATATCTGACAATAATTTTGTTGCTAATATTGCTTCTCTAAGGAATAACATAATTATCAAAAGTGTGTAGAGTGCTTTCTGCTCCTCCTTTCACTCTGGGCTGGGCTGGATATCCTTAGTCTAAATCAAAGCAGTTAGTCAGCCCTAGTGTGGGTACAGAAAGAGAGAGGGTACGTGGGGATTCTCCCTAAGACAATACAAGTCTGTTCTGCTTAATTAATTAAAACATTTAAAACATTTTGTAACACATAATGAGGTGAAATTAAACTTGTGTGCAACCTGTATCAACAATTTGAGCGAGATTCAATTTGAAAAACTTTTTCACACTACTGGTAAGAAGGAAGATACCATTCATAGTGAACTACCAGTCTCTGAAATCTTGAGGAAAGGTTGGTTCCCTGCAGGACATAGCCTGCAATTCAAATACTCTTCTGGCTGAAGTCATGGTCACTAAAAACATAGTCTTGACTGTTAAGTCCATGAGCAAGGCTTCTTCCCAGATCTCATATGGAGCCTGAATAAGTGCCCGCAGGATGAAATTAAGATTCCATGACAGAAAAGGCTGGCACACGGGAGGGAAAAGACGTAATGCTCCATTTAAAAACCTGGACACATCTGGATGAGAAGCCAGGGTTTGCTGTTTGGTCTCCCCTCTAAAACAGGAAAGACCCACTACAAGGCCTTTATTGAGCCCATCCTAAAGAAAGGCTAAGACCATGGCAATTGAGGCCTTGGTGTGCACCAACTCGAGAAACACTTCCAGTCCTTTGTATAGACTGCCAAAGTGGAATGTTTCTTAGATCTTAGTATGGCAGTCATCACCAGGTCCGAATAGCCTTTGCACACTAAGACTTTGTGCTCAAGAGCCAAGCTGTAAGACCAAAGCATCTGGATCCTCTAGGGCAATTGGGTCTTGCAAGAGGAGTTCCAGATGACAGGGAAGCCTTACCCCTTTGCTCCTTTGTAGACGCACTAGATCTGCATTCCACAGCTGTCTTGGCCAGTCCAGAGAAACCAGAATTACCTGCCTCTTGTGGGACCTTATCCTTTGGAGGACTCTTCCTATCATCGGCCATGGGGGAAGCACATACAGAAGCTCTGTTTGAGGCCAGGACTGAGCCAGAGCATCAAGGTCATCGCTTCCTGGCTCGTATCTTTGACTGAAGAACCGAGTGGCCTTCTTGTTGCCGGCTGATGCCATAAGATCAAACGTCAGTCACTCCCAGCACTGTAGACTGCTGTCGAAAACCTCCTGAGACAAAGACAACTTTCTGGGATCCAGTATCTTCTGACTCAGGAAATTCACTTGCACATTGTCCACTCCAGCTACATGTGCCGCTGAGAGCATAGATGGGCCTCAGCCAATTGTAACAGCATTTGAGCTTCCAATCTCAGCGGTGCATTCCTGGTACCTCCTTGCCAGTTGACATAGGCTACAGCTGTGGCATTATCCGAGAAGACATGGACCGCTTTGCCCTCCAAGATGCTCTCCAGTGCCTGAAGGGCTAACCCAATCATTCTTAGCTCAAAGCAGTTGATTTACCATCCCCCCTGCAAGGGGGTCCACTGACCCTACAGCAGTCACCCTTGGTAATGGACTCCCCAGCCGAAGAGACTGGCAACTGGCATCAAGATCTCCCATGTGGATATGTGCAGAGGCATTCTTCAGGATAGAGACCGTGGCTACAGCCACCAGTCCTGCATAGAGCTAGGGGACCATCGGGAAAGCAGTTCCTCCTCTAGAGGGAGTAAATGCACACTTACCGAGGGTACTATTTCTCATTGCCACCATGGACCCCAGCAACTAAAGATAATGCCATGCCATCGGAGCTGGCCTGTCCTTTATTACCAGAATCTGATACCTGAGCTTTGTTCTGCATGCTTCTGGAAGACCCTGTTCCAATCTGTATCGAACAGTATTCCCAGGTGCTCCAATAACTGTGTCTGAACCAAGTGAACTTTCTGAAGTTTTCACCCAGCCTAGGCTCTGCAGAAGCTGGACCACTTGGGCCACTGCTGCTTTGTTTTCCTCTGTCTTGGATGGTGCCCTTATTAAACAATTGTCCAGGTAAGAGTGCATCTGTATCCCCGCCTTGCAAAGGTGCACGTCTACAATCACCATTATCTTATTGAAGGTGCATGGAGCTGTAGCTAGTTCAAACGGAAGAGCAGAGAACTGGAGATGACGTTCTAGTACATGGACCAAGTCAAATCATGTCCAAATCAGGGAACCAATATTTATAACAAACTGGAGATCAAAAGCTCCAATTCATCAATTCCTAATAATGATCTCTCTTCTCTGTCTCCCTCCTCTTCTCTTTATTGCTTTTAATCTGCTTTTCTCCCTGCTCTCGCTACTCCTCTTGCTTTCTCCTTGCTTTTCTCGCTGCTCCTGCTACCCCTCTTGCCTGATGCTGTCCCAGTATGGCAATTCTTAGGTTCTTATGTGAGTCAAGTATACAATAATCAAGCCATTGTGACGTCACTGCTGAGGCTGGCTCTTAGGCATTGGTGGAATGAGGCATTATGACATCACAATCTCAGCTTTGGAATGTTGCTACTCTTTGGGTTTCTGCCTGGTACTTGGGACCTGGGTTGGCCACTGTTGGAAACAGGATACTGGGCTTGATGGACCTTCAATCTGTCCCAATATGGCAAATGAAGAGAGATCATTATTAGGCGTATGAGAATAATAGTTATTGAATGACTTCTAATATGTGCTCAGAGATGTGTAGCCTTTCCAAGGACCGAAATCCCTATAGCAAAACCCACCACTCAATCATTGCATATGTGACAAAGTACAAATGAATGAATATTTACAATTTTATAAGCTGTTTTCAATGTATGCCAAAATTTATAATTATATTCATTTAACTTCAAAATATCTTGTGGGTCCCTATACGAGCCACGTTTTGCTGTTTGTTTCAAGGAACCCAAATAATGAAGGTAAATGCTTTTCTCAAAGACAAGATAGGATGGTGAGTCCAATTCAAAAATTCCCACCCTATACAAGACAATTTACTGACAGTCCTGAAGAAAACTAACACAACCCAGAGCGAGAGGAGGAGGAGCTGAAGAATAATTAAATTGAGCTCTCTACAGACTTCACAGTAAAGAAGGGTAAATATTAGATGAGGGTAAATACTGCTGGTCAAGACTGATATTCCTGTTGCTCTAGAAATTATTTTAAGTTCTGTTGTTAAATTGCTCTTTTGTAAACTGCTCTTGAGCTCACTGGGTAAAAAAGGGTATATAAAAAGTCTGGTTGTTATTATTATGTGATACACCATACTTATGCAATAATTATATTTTAAATCTGGGAATATCATTTCCTTTCTTGATGTAATTTTCTTTATTGTTGCAGGTTTTTTATCTCTGGGTTGGAACGAGCTGTGATAACTTTATAAAAGATGTACTTGGATTCCCTAACTATGCATCAATACCAAAGAAAATGGTAAGTGCATTATTAAAGGTGTGGTAACATAGCAGGTATTGGTAGAAATGATTAACCATGAGAGAATTTGCATGCAGTGTCTCCACTGTGTACAGTTCTCATACATATTCATGGTGATTATCCTGAGGACTGGGCTGAGAATCATCATTCTAATGCGGGGGTAGGCAATTCCAGGCCTCGAGAGCCGGAGCCAGGTCAGTTTTTCAGGATATCCACAATAAATATGCATGAGATAGATTTGCATCTCAAGGAGGCAGTGCATGCAAATCTATTTCATACATATTCATTGTGGATATCCTGAAAACCTGACGTGGCTCTGGCTCTCGAGGACCGGAATTGCCTACCCCTGGTCTAATGTATACATATTTAGCTTCTTAAAATCCCTATGAGCCACACCCTTTTGGTAGCCCCTCTCTGAATTGCCTTCACTCTGTCTATATATCCTTCTAAAACTAAGAACTTTAGATCAATGTCTCTGTGTGCCACGAGAGATTCCAGAATTTTACTTTATTTTTAAAACTTCCCTTCATAAGTATGCACTAGAACAGTGGTTCCCAACCCTGTCTTGGAGGACCTCCAGGCCAGTCTGGTTTCCAGGATAACCCTAATGAATATGCATGGAGCAGATTTGCATGCCTGGCACCTCCATTATATGCAGATCGCTCTCATGCATATTCATTGGGGCTATCCTGAAAACCCGACTGGCCTAATGGTCCTCCAGGACAGGGTTAGGAACCACTGCACTCGAATAAATGGCATGTATGTTTCATACGCAAGAGTCTGTCAATGTTATGAATATGTGTGTACAGTACGTAAGGATACAACTGCCCAGACAAGCATCATTCTTTAACGTGATTGGTCCTTGAAAGTTAACAAGTAATTTTATTTTTATTTTTTTATACAGTAGTTATCCTAACTTGAGCAACAAAGCAATCAAGGCTTTGTTACCATTTGGTTCTTATCTTTGCAAATTTGGATTTTCAGCTTTGATGGAAATTAAATCGAAAAAAAAAGAGAGAGACTACAGATGATGAAATGTGTGTTTGCATATCAAGTATCGAGCCGTTTTCTGAGTTAATTCAAAAACAAGCACATCCATCGCATTGATTAGGAATTCTGTTCTATTTACTTTAGTTTCACTGTGTTACAATTACTTATGCATAGTTTAAAGAACTTTAAATAACTCAAATTTATTTTGTTGGTTTTGCAATTTTATAATTTCAAGTATAATGTGCTGCAAAAAACATTTGTTCCATTTAATGTGCTAGTGCTAAAAAAAAGTCTTGGAGACACTGCTCTAGATAAAGTCTCACTGGTGATCTGTGCAACAATGGAGTTATTTCTTTGTTCCTCTAGTTGTGCCTCTTCCTGTTCTTTCTAGCATAAGCAAATTTAATTGCCTCACTATTATTCATTTATAAATTTGTTTTTCATTTCCTTTGAGAATTTTCATTTCCATCTCCATTGAGCATGCTGACCAATTAATTATACTCTCTGTATTCTCTTAACCAGCTCTTAATTAACAGTAGAACATTACCTCCTAGCCTATGACTTTCTAATTTCCTCAGGAGTTGTTCATGAGATACTTTGTCAAATGCTTTTTGAAAATCCAGATCCACAATAATGGCTGGCTCACCTTTATCCACACGTTTCTTCACCCCTCCGAAGAAATGTAGTTGATTGGTGAGGCAAGATTTCCCTTGACTAAATCCATGTTGATTTTGTTTCATTAATCTATGCCTAGGTATATGCTTAGTAATTTTGATCTTTATTGTAGTCTCTACCCTTTTGCCCAGCACCAACATCGGCCTCACCGATCTATAATTTCCCAGATCCTCTCTGGAACCCTTTTTAAAAATTGGCATTACATTGGCCATGCTTCAATCTTCCAGTATCATGCTTGATTTTAAAGATACATTACATATTACTAGTTCTATAAGTTCATTTTTCAGTTCTGTCTCTTCCAAAATATCTAAAAATGTTTTTATTATGCGTGTTTGCTTTCCTATGCAATCTTCTTTTCAAAGTCTCTCTTTGCCTTCTTTATTAGTGCTTTGCGTTTGACTTGCCATTCCTTATGTTGTTTCCTATTTTCAGTTGGATCCTTCCATTTTCTGAAGGATGTTCTTTAAGCTCTAATAGTTTCCTTCATCTTGCTTTTTTGCCAGATAATGTGGTGAAAGCAGTTAGCTTAGCAGGGTTTTAAAAAAGGTTTGGCTATGGGCTAACAGAAGTCCATAAGCCATTATTAAGCTGGACTTAGGGAAATCCACTGCTTACTCCTATGATAACCAGCATAGAATCTTTTACATTACATTAGTGACTTCTATTCCGCCTGTACCTTGCAGTTCTAAGCGGATTACAGTGTAAGATAGCTGGACATTTCCAGGAAGTTACAAACAACAGTATAAGATAGCTGGACATTTCCAGGAAGTTACAAACAGCAGTATAAGATTGCTGGACATTTCCAGGAAGTTACTATATACAGTATAAGATAGTTGGACATTGCCGGGAAGTTGCCATTTAGGGGAAGATTACACAGTAGATGCAGGGGACGCTTATATCGTGGATGCACGGGACTTTTTTAAAAGACTTTGAAGGATTTTAAAAAAAATTTATATAAAATATATTCCAGTGCCTTGGAGCGTGATCATAGGTTTATCAACCTGCAATGACTGGAAGGCGAACTCTTTTTTAGGGAGGTCCAACAACCTTCTTTCCAGAGTTTCACATCTTTGAGCGAGTTACATACCTTATTGACCACTCTCCATAGGCAGTGTCAGGTTTTCATTATATTTAATTTCTTTCTGACTTCCTTTTTTTGATAACTATTATCCCTGAAGTTCACATGAAGAAATGTAGTGCAGCAACATGGTCGTCTACTCATACCTTTATGTTTTATTACTGTCTTACCAGTATGACTCAGAGAAGCATTTGGACAAACAATTCTACAAGCTCCTTTCAGTTAATAGTCAACTCGCTTCTCAATACTGTATATCTGTTCAAATTCTCCTAAGAATCTAAAAGAAATGAGAATGAGGCAACCCTCAGCTTTGGGATACTTATTTGTGTGGCTGATTTCATCCTTCTTGCTGATGGCAAAAGCACCGTTGCTTGCCTGTAATGGGGGTTTTCCATAGATGATAGGATAAATTAATGCCCATAACTACCCACCTTCCTAGGGAATTTATACCTGAGCTCTGCAATAGACTGACAGGATCATGAGGTAGCAACTAGGTGGAGAGTACTTGTGCATGGTCAGAAAAACTTTTGATTTTTTTTTAGAACTGAGAGAGCTGCCTGTCACTGTGTTTGTAAGATATAAACCACTAGTGTGCGGGATTTTTCTTGCTGTTTATGGAGGAGCCCCGTTATAATGTGCTTTCTTGCCAGCTTTTTTTTTTTTTTTCTTGTAGCAGTTGTTTTTATTGATTTGATTTGTCTGAAAGCACATTTGGTTATAGAGGAATTGTATATGATCTTTGTCCAGCTCTTGTTCAGGCTTTGGAATCAGCCTCATACCAATTACCATTCTTTTACAAATACCTGTTCAGTAAAGCCTCCTTTAAATTGTTCTTAATACATCTGAATTCTGTAGTTCAAGGAAATAATCCATAGTAATCTAATTTATTTTCTCAACACAGACACAACTTCCAGAGTTGGATACACTTTTATCAGAAAGAGCAAGAGCTTTTATATCATGGCTGAAGGAGAACAGACCACTAAATCCAGGACTTCATGTAATAAAGTAAGTACTTTCTAGTTTGATGAACTATATAAATACAGTAGCTCACTGTTATATTGGGGAGGGAATAGACATACAAGGGAGAAATTAGTTTCTGTATATTATATGAAATATCAAATAATTGCAGCTAATAGATTCAACTTGCTGTACAGTGAGAGATTAGAGAAATTGGGCTTCTTCTCCTTTGAAAAGAGGAGACTGAGAGGGGACATGATCAAAACATTCAAGATAATGAAGGAAATAGACTTAAGGTTGTTCACCCTCTCCAAGGTGAAGAGAACGAGAGGGCACTCTCTAAAGTTAAAAGGGGATAGATTCCGTACAAACGTAAGGAAGTTCTTCTTCACCCAGAGAGTGGTAGAAAACTGAAACGCTCTTCTGGAGTCTGTTATAGGGGAAGAAACCCTCCAGGGATTCAAGACAAAGCTAGATAAGTTCCTGCTCAACCAGAACGTATGCAGGTAAGGCTAGTCTCAGTTAGGGCACTGATCTTTCACGTAAGGGCCTCTTTGTGAGCAGACTGCTGGGCATGATGGACCACTGATCTGACCCAGCAGTGGCAATTCTTATGTTCTTATGTTCCTATATATAACTTTTATGTATTAGCACAAAGCACTAATTGGTTGAGGCACCTGTGTTAATTTTTCATTAGGTGCTTTTATTTTTCAACAGGCCAACATTATGCGATATTGAATCCTGATGGGAGGGGGAATAAAATTATATAACTGACATCTGCCAATCTTGATATTCATAAAATTATATTCCACTTCTATTAGCATTAAAATAGAGCATCTTTTCAGGCTATTGGATATGCCTTAACTGAGTACTGAATCCAGATTTTGAACGTTACTCTGCTTATTGACTTTGTTGCTTCTTTGATCATGCCAGACATTATAAAGTGTTTCTTCTTTGATTGTTTCCAAATCAATTAGAATCAGGCTGTGATCTGTTGCCATGGGCCTTTGTTTGCAATTAGTTGAAATGTTTCCCCTATTAATACCTCCTCGCATCTTATTTTAGTTCAGTCATTATGATAAGTCCTTGGCAAGGAAATGGAGGTGGGGAGGGAACATGCATCAGATTTCCTTCCAGAACCAAACAAACATACAGTGTCTGGATTTAGGGCCTATATCTCTGTTGAATGATGGCTGACTCCCTCCTCCTTAAGAGCTTTGAAAATATTACTCGTCCCTGGAAACCCTGAGAAACAGAAAGCCCAAGCCTGGCACCAAATCCAGATTTCCTTCAAAGCAGTATATAGCTTAGCCACTGAGCTACCATGTTATACTGTGCTTTCATCTTTTAAGCAACCTGCACATCTTTATATCTTTGACTGTGATTGATTTGATCTGCATGACAGAATTAAATAAGAAATTATTCACTGCTGTTTCTGATTTATTTTGTATGTGTCTTCATTTGGGGGGGGGATTTTGAAAGTATAATTTTTTTGTACATCTTTACTTAACTTACCAACTTCTAATGAAACGTATTTAACTTCATATTTAAAGCAGCAATCTACTATAGAAAGAAACTCCCCCACCCCCCAACACTCATTTCTTAGCATTATCAGCAGATTAATCCAGAAACAAGTGGGGTTGTGTCCATCTACCATCAGGTGGAGAGATAGAGTACTGAGTTGAACTTAGCCTTATTAGGTGTACTGTACAGCTTCCTGGTCAACCAGTATACTCTTTCTCCAGCAGGCAGATGGATGTGTTCTCACATTCTTTGGTCTCTACTTGTTAGCTCCTGTCCTGACCTTGGTCAGTTGAGCTGAGGGTTGCTTTGGCTGTGCTTTGGCTAGTAGTTACACCTGGTGGGTCTAGGATGATTCAACACGGCTGTTTCATCACTGAATCAGCCACGATGAATCATCCACAGTAACTCCTGACCTCTTGTGGGGGTCTATGCCCCCCACACTCTCCAAAGTAGGAGCACCACTCCCCCAAGGCAGGAGCACCCCCTACCCTGCCCCTCATACCTCTTTAAAAAGTTTACCAGCATGAGCAGCATCTTCTACCTCTCATCAGCCTTGACTCCCCTCTGACGTCACATCCTGGTCCTGCGATAGGAAGTGATGTCAGAAGGGAGCCAAAGCCTGTCGAGCAGGGGGGTGGAAGATGCTGTTCGAACCAGCGAACTTCTCAAGAAGTATGCGGGGGGTCAGAGAGGAGGAGAGGCACCGGCAGTGTGGGGAGAAGGAGAGGATCATTGCGGCTGTCGTGGAGAGGACAACACATTGTGGCTGTGATGAAACATCCCACAGTGAAACAGCCGCAATAAATCATCCCATTCCGTACCTGATCCTCCCCTAGGTCCTTTCCCCACTCTCCCATTGGGGCTTCTGTGCATTTCTCCTTTCCCACATGCTGAACAAAATGCAGGTATAAGTTGAGTTAAGAGCTTTCCCAGATACTTTGGCAAAAAAACAAGGTCCCTGTTACCCCCCGAGACTGATTTCCTGGCTCTTTCAGTTCGACGGTTTTTAGGGTGTGTCTCTCTAAATCTGCATCTTTAATGGTACTGTGTTTGATGGCAGCTAAGGAAGTTAAGAGGTGCTCGTGCTGTGAATAGCGCCAGGCACCGTCGGGCCCATGTTTGGGTAACTGCACCAACTCCTCTGCTGGAAACGGCACGTCAGGCCCTTGCTGTTTCCCGCACGGGGGAAGGAAGACAGCATTCTCCAGTCTCCCATGGCCATCTTGAATCAACAGGATGTTGCCTCCATGTGTTGTAAGCAGCCAGGTTTGGGGTCCAGTTCTTCTTAACTAGCTGCAATGGCAGTAGAGGATGATCCAGTCATTGTTTCTGGCTGCATTGGAGCACTTTTCGCTGGAGTTTGTCTTGCTGCTCTATAGGGTCTTCTTGCTTAAGTCCATTAGGAATGTGGATTTTTTTTTTAGCAGCTTCTAATTTGCCCTTTGCAAGAGCTAGCACAGCATCCTCTGATATTATTCTGCCTCAGCAAGAGGGAGTTGCAGCACTCTATGTCCGAGATAGACTCTTCTCCCCTCCCTCGCTTTAATTTAATGTGTCTTATATACTGCTAAATCTCCCAAAGTATTCAAAGTGATTTACAAAACAATTGAATTGACTTAAGTATTAATCTAATTAGGTACTTTGAATTTCCCTCTCTGTCCCAATGGGCTCACAATCTAACTATAGTACCTATGAAAGAAATAATTATATTTACCTGTATAAAGAGAAGGAAAAGGTGCTTTATCCTCTGACATATTCGCTGTGAATCTAGAGGAAGGAGAAATGCCGTATGCTGAATCAGATGATCCTACAGCAGCCCGAATATTCCATAGAGGAGTTGTCTGCTTTTATTTCAAAGGCACATGACTGCTTTGGCTAATCCTAAAATGGCCAGCACTAGGAGGCTTCCTAGTACATTTCCAGTTTACAGAGCTATGAAGGAGCTGATTGCGGCACAATGGGCCACTCTGGATGCAGGTTTAAGAGTGGCAAAGTCTATATCCTGGCTTTATCCTGTTTCTCAGGAGGAACAAGATAAATTCAAGCTACCAAGACTGGATGCCTTGGTTGTGGCAGTTATGAAGAAGATCACTCTCCCGGTAGAAGGCGGTGTTGCACTAAAAGATATCTAGGATAGGAAACTTGAAGCTTCTTTAAAGATGTCCTTTGAATTATGAGCGCTAGCTCTTCAGGCAGCAATTTGTGGTTCTTTTGTTGCTACAGCTTGTCTTAGCTGGGTCCAATAAATTACAGATTCTATGGTAAAGTTTGATTCCCAGCTCCCAGCGGAGATTCCTGTCATGGAGTTTGGATTAGTGTATTTGGCAGATGCCCTATATGATCTCATCAGAACTTCGGTGAAGCAGATATCCTTGGCACAGGGATTATGGCTTCATCATTGGGCATCGAATGCCACATCCAAGCAAAACTTGATTAAGCTTCCTTTCAAGAGGAAACTTTTGTTTGGGGAGGACTTGGAGAAGATGGTTAAAGATTTCAGAGACTCAAAGTCACAGTGCTTACCAGAGGACAAGCCTAAGGGGTCATTTAAAACATTCAGGCCCATTTACGCTTTAGGGACATCAAGCAATATAGACTGGGAACGCCTTCTTTTACTCAGAAGAGTAAGTTTGGGCCAAAACAGTCCTTTCATGCAGATAAGCGAGCAGTCTCTCAGGCTTCCTGTCCTGCAGCCCCATGTACCACACAATGATGGGCTACCGGCTCTCTCTGTTGTCGAGATTGGGGAACGGCTGTCCCTGTTTATGGCAGAGTGGGCCAAGATTACCACAGATCAGTGGGTACTAGATATTGTTTGAGACGGTTACAAGTTAGAATTCTCCTGTCCAATTGCAGATTTTATCCAAATGAGAGGTGGTGCAGCTGACTCTCAACTCTTTGGTGGATCTCGGAGCAGTGGTGCCAGTGCCTTACTTGGACCGAGGTCAGGGCCGATATTCAATCTACTTTATCATACCAAAGAAGGGAGGCATATTCAGGCTGGTCCTAGACCTCAAGAAAGTCAATTAATTTTTGAGAGTAAGACGTTTCTGCATGGAGACTGTGCTCTGTTATTGCAGCGGTTCAACCAGGGAAATTCTTACTGCTTTAGATCTCAAGGAGGCTTATCTGCACATTCCCATTTGGCCACCTTATCAGCGTTTTCTTTACCATTCTGGGCCAACACCATTTCGTGCAATGTTGTTTGGTCTTGCCACAGTTCTGTAAACATTTTCCAAGGAGATGGTAGTGCTAGTGGCATTTTTGTGAAAGGAAGGTATCCAAGTCCACCCGTATCTGGATAACTGCCTCATTCGAGCATCTTCTGCACAGGAGAGTCAGAGGATTATGGCGAAAGTAATCACCCTCCTTCAATCCTTGGGATGGGGAATCAGTTTTCCCAAGAGTGCCCTCTCGTCATTGCAGACGGATAGAGAAAGGATGTTTCTACCCAATCACAGATGCCCAAAAACTACAGTCTCAAGTTCGAAATGTAATGCAAGCCCTTCATTTTGGACTCCATGGTGGTGACCTTGGAGGTAGTTCTGTGGACTTGTTTTTATATGAGATCTCTTCAAAGGTTGGCCTGGTGGTCACTGGTGTCCTAGGATTATAATCACTGATGTCCTAGGATTATAATCTACATCTGCAATGGATGCCACAAGCATGACGCAGTCTGGCCTGGTGGCTTCATACTCCCAATCTCCTTTAGGAGATGCTGATAGCCTCTCCAAACTGGACACTTGTCACTACAGATACAAGTCTAAAAGGCTGGGAAGCTCATTGCCTTCATTGCAATGCTCAAGGAAGTTCATTCAGTGAGAAAGCTCAGTAACACATCAATTTTCTGGACTTACGGGCAGTGTGTATGGCTCTTCTGGCATTCCAACCCTTGTTACAGGGCAGAGCGGTGTGAATGCTGTCGGACAATGTCACAACAGTAGCATACATCAACAATCAGGGAGGCACACAGAGTGCACCTCTCGTGATGGAGGCTCAACTTCTGATGATTTGGATGGAGGCCCACCTATCTCTGCTTTCACAGCTCATATAGTAGGGAAAAAGAATATTCAGGCAGATTTCCTAAGCAGAAATGTGCTTGATCTGGGAGAATGGGAGTTGTTGGATGCAGCCTTCCAAATAATTACTTGGAAATGGGGAGTGCCAGTCATGGACCTCATGGCCACGGCTCACAATTCCAGAGTACCCAGATTCTTCAGAAGACACAAAGAGATACGGTCAAAGGGCATAAATGCTCTCCTGCAGCCAAGTCTACAGGCATATTACTGTACATCTTCCCACCATGGCCAATGATAGGCAAAGTACTACATCGAATAGCACACCACGAGGGGCGGGTGATTCTGGTGGCTCCAGATTGGCCATATCTGCCATTGTATGCGAATCTCATCCAGCTGTTGGCATACAAGCTATTGAGAATTCCAGTGACAGTGGATCTCTTGTCTCAGGGATCCATTCTAATAGAGCAATATTTATTAAACCTGTTCTGGGGGCCCAGTTGTGTTTTCAAGATATAGGGCTAGATTGACTAACAAGAGGACATGGACTGAAGCTAAGGGGGGACAAGTCCAGGACAAATATCAGGAAGTTCTGCTTCACTTAACGAGTGGTGGACACCTGGAATCCCTCCCAGAGGAGGTTATTGCGGACTCCACCGTTCTAGGATTTAAAAGCAAACTAGATGCACATCTCCTTACGAGAGGCATAGAGGGATATGGGTGACTAAAATTACGCCAGGTGTACACTTGGCTGGGCCCCGCATGTGCAGATCGTCGGACTTGATGGACCGACAGTCTGATCCAGAGATGGCAGTTCTTATGTTCTTAACAATAGCGACTCAAATTGCTGTTAGCCGATTCTCTGTCCGATTTTCCAACAGCGATTGATTCACTATTAAGTTTGCATGCAAATGATTTGCTCGCAAACCCATTGACTCAATCGCTCAGTGAGTGATTGAGACATGCGCTGAGCCCTGACAGTAGTGACAGGAGAAGCAGTCTCCTGTCACTGCTGTCAGGGCTTTTTATGGCACAGATATTTTGCTTGTATTACCCACGCAAAATATATGTCCAATTTTTTAAAAAAACCACCACCTCCCAACAAAGTGCCCCTCCTCAAACCCAAAAAAATAGCAGGAGGGATGCCCACTCCCTCCTGCCACCAGACAACCCCCCATACCTTTTAAGTCAGGAGCAGGAGGGGTGTTCAGTCAGTCAGATTCCTCAGGCCCCTCCCAATCATATGATGCACCTGGGAGGGGCCTAAGGCCCACATTGCTGATGGTGGCCAGCGGAGGAGCATGAGGGACTGACTGAACAACCCTTCTGCTCCTGACTTAAAGGTATGGGGGGGGCCTCTGGCAGGAGGAAGTGGGCATCACTCCTGCCATACTTAGGTTCGGCGCATGGGGGGTCGTAGGGAGGGGGAGCGTCAGGTGGCAGGAGGGAGTGGGCATCCCTCCTGCCATTTTTTTGGGGTTTGGGGAGGGAGGGGGCGCTTTCATGAGGCTTTTTTCATATATATATATATATTTTTTTTTTTTTTTTATTATTATTTTTTTAATTGGGCAGATATTTTGTGTGTGTAATACACGCAGAATATCTGTGCCATTGCAAAAAAATGAAGAAAAAAACAAGCAGACCCATCAGTAACACAGTTACCGACAGGTCTACAGCAGTCGGGTTTTAGGATCGTAATACCCGATGCAAAATAGCCAAGCAAATGTAAGTGAATCAATCGCTTGGCTATTTTGCATGGGGTTTTGCTAATTTGCATGGCCGGATCGGAAAATGGGCGATCGAGGGGAAAACACACGGTGGGCCGTTTTGTGAATCGGGTCGGTTAGCAGTGATCGGTTAGCAGTGGTTGGTTAGCAGTGATCGGTTAGCAGGTTTAGCGGCGATCGCTGACTTTAGTGAATCTGGTGCAAAATCGTGGGAACAAAACTTGTATAAAGTGAATTTTTTGCTAGACCTCAAAAACCCAAGGCATTACTTATTGTCATTCTCTGTGTCATTGGTCTTAGCATGGTGACATTAGTTAATTTTCCTTGTTTAGTTGATTTAGTGAATCTGGGCCATAATGTATATGCTTAAAATGAAGTATTTTTATAGACAGTGATAAAATTTTTTTAATTTTTTTTCCTTCTTTTAGGGATGACAGTACTGCCAAAATAGAATTTTTCCAGTATCTAACTGAAGACAGAACTGAGGCTGCATTTTCTTACTATGAATTTTTGCTCCACATCCAACAGCAAATCTGTAGAGGATGAGGCAGCAAAAGAAGATCACTCTGGACATGTTACATAATAATGAATTGCAAGAGATGTGTAAGGATTTTAAAAAGCTAGATGCACCTTTCCTACTGCAGGCACGCTGCAGCCTTCTAATAGAAGCTTCTAAGGTGGCAAATTTGTAGTCCCAAAATGAACTTGTCAAGTTTGCTTCAGTTCATATGGAATGCTAGCCTAGAAGTCATGCCACTGGTTCAGTAACTACATTCTAAGACTCTTTCTACACAGTTCCAGTTGTGAGGCAGTACAATGCCCTGGTGGATTTTTGTAGATATGTGGGATGCTCTTTTGTAATGCAATGTAAAATGTCTGAGCTGAGGTCGTATCGTCCTCAAACCTCTTTTCTTAACTTTAATATATTTCTTCCAGATTTGAGATGCCAAAAGGCAGTATAGTACATGTTATTTGTTTGTGATATACTTTTTAAAAGACAGATTCTTCCTTTTTAAATGATTTTGCCATTTTCCCCCAGGAAGACCTGAATTTCAATACACAGATTATTGAAAATATATAATGTGAATAGAAGTATGTTTCTTAAAAGATGAAATATGTAAAAATGTAACTACAGGATATGAATTACATAATGTTTGAAGCTGTGTTGGGTACCTGAATGATCAATCAATTTGTCCCAATTAGAGAATGAGGCTTATGAATGCATATTAAGAGCTCTTGTCTGTTGACGAAATGCAAGTCCATTTTCTTTGTAATTGTTATCTTTTATGTGAATTTATTTATGACTGGCTTACTAATTAAAAAATAGCCTATTTTGCTTGATCATGCGTTTTTATATTTATGCAAGTGATTTCTGTTTTAGAAACCACCTTCTATTATGCTGAATCTCAGATTCACTGTGGACTCTGTAACGTATGTAATTACTATTTTATCTCCTTGAATACTAAAAGTAAATAATCTTTCAAAGTTTGAGTTACTGTGTGTGTTACTGAAGCTCAGCCACTGTTTGTTGAATACATATTCCAGTCTCTTGTAGAGCAATAGGTATTTTCAGTGCCCCTACTTTACACTGCAAAAATAGCTAAGAGATTAAAATCTAGTCTCCAATCTAGTCTGATCATGTCTTATCCCCCTCTGCCGATACTTTAGCTTGTTTTTTTCAAGATAAAATTTATCTTATTAGACAATCTTTTTCTACAAGCAAAATTGAGTACCTCCCTATACATTTCAAATATTTTACAGAGGAGATTCCAGTTGATCGCTTTTGGCATTCTTTCACTCCAGTATCTGAACTTCAAATTTCTAGACTGTGTGAAAGGATGAGAAAGTATAAATGCTCATTGGACCCTTTTCCATCTTACTTATTCCTTAATATTCCTCCTCAAGTTATAACATGGCTAACCGCTTTACTGAATTTTTCTTTAGAAAATGGTTATTTCTCACAATCTATGGGACAAATAACACTTACTCCTCTTCTAAAAAAAAGCAGATTTAGATCCCACAATTTCTTCTCACTATCGACCTATTGCTAGCATACCTCTATTGACAAATATGTTAGAATCAATTGTAACTGGTCAACTTACCGACTACCTAGAGACATTCTCTTTACTTCAGCCATTCCAATATGGATTTCGTTCTAACTTTAGCACTGAAACCCTACTGGTTTCTCTTCTGTCAAAAATTCAACAAATTCGTATCTAAAATAAATGTTCTATTCTACTTCAGTTTGCTCTATCTGCAGCGTTTGATGTAGTTCATCATGATATTCTTCTTCAGTTACTTTCAGATATAGGTCTTCAACAGGTAGTTTTGGATTGGTTTTCTAAATTTCTTTTGTTTCGTTCTTATTCAGTGAACTTTGAAGGTAATACTTCCAATTCTTGGCGGCCTCCTTGTTGGGTTCCTCAGGGTTCTCCTTTTTCTCCAATTTTATTTAATCTTTATATGACCACCTTGAACACCTTTAAGCTGTCAACCTGGGAAACCTTATTTACAAATGCAGACAATATTTTCATATTGATTGAGATAGATTTGGATACTATTGATTTAGTATCCAAAGTAAATCTTTGTATCTCCAAACTTCAAGCTTGGGCCCAGTCTGTTCGAATAAAGCTTAATACAACTAAAAACAAATTATTATGGCTAGGTCCAAGATTGAATTGTCTTCATTCTTCTGTAGCTCTGTTTTCCGGGTCCTCCTTACAAATTGAGTTCTCTGCTAAGATTTGGGGAGTCTTTTTTTATTCCTCTCTCTCCTTCAAGGATCAAATAAACTCCTTGGTCAAGAAATGCTTCTTTAATCTATGTATGTTGATGAAGGTTAGGCACCTCTTTCATCACTGTCATTTTTCTATTCTAGTTCAGTCAATCGTATTATCTCGTCTCAACTATTGCAACGCTATTTACCTTGGCGTTACAAAAACCTGTCTTCATAGATTGCAACTAATGTAAATTTGACCACGTGACTCCGTTGCTTCAGAGTCTTCATTGGCTTCCGGTTTACTGTAGAATTCAATTTAAATGTGCTTGCGTTGTTTTCAAAATTCTATATGGTATCTTCACTCCTTTTATCCCTCTATCTTGGCATGTTTACAGATTCTCTTTAGCAAGAGGTATCCAACAACTTAAACTCTCTCTTCCTTCTAGGAAAGGGATTAAGGGAGTCAAGATTTTTAGTCAATCTTTGGTTTTTAAATTCTCTCAACTTTAGAAGGATCTTCCTTTTATTTTAAGTGTGATTGTGCTGTTGGTTCCATCGTGATTGTGCCGCTGTCAGCGGACTGGAATTAAATGCACTTTCGTCTCCGGTTCTAGGACAAGCCTATTTGTCCCTCTAGTACTCCCAACTCCTGAAGAAGACATCGAAACAGGGCCTTGTCAAGTGGAGACATAGCGGTGATATGAAGTCATGGACTTGAGAAGATTCAGCTAAGTCAACTGGTCTTTTAGCTTTTTCACGGTTCTTATTGTTCTCACTTGATTTTTGTGTGATTTACCATCAATTAACAGACATAGTGGTGTTATGAACTTATGTATTTATGAACTCAAAGAAATTGAATTTAATTGATTGCTTATTTATGAATTTAAAGAAGACTCAACCCAATTGATTGTTTTTTTATTTTTATTTTTCCTTACATTTTTGTGATTGATTTTTGTAGGGGATTTCAAATACACTTAATTTTTCTTCCCTCCTTTTTTTGTCTCACATCGGATGCACGTTTGCACTTTGTATTCATTGATTGAATGATATTATTTAAAGTAAAAGGGTAATTGTGATGTACAGGGCAGGATTTATTTAGACCTTCTGGTCTGGTGCTAGTCATCTATAAATACCTGCCTGGGGCCTTGGTCACTCATATGGAAATTTGAGCCTGCACTGAAATTCCCGATTAAATTTACAACCTGTAGAAAACATCTGTATGCTGATTTTAAATAATGTTGTTTCTTGCTAAACAAGGCTTTAACTGAGTAAGTGAATGCTACCATTTTAATAACATTGCTGAGTAATATGCACACACCATCCTAGTATCTTCCTCCCACCCCATCCCAGCATGAATACAGCAAGGGCTAACCTAGATGACATTTGGGCTCATCCTGCTCAAAGAAGGAAGTGAAAGAATGACATGGTAAGAGCTGAGAAACTGTAATACACCAATGAGTCTGGCTCTTATGAAGTAGGGATGTGCTTTTGAAACAACATAGGATATGTCAAAAGATATAGCCCATCAGAAGATAAGCAGGAGAAGAACAAAAACTTTCTATAGAAAACAGAAACAGCAAAAAGCCAAGATGAAACCACAATCTGTTTATTAATTTTATTGACCCAACACAGCTATGTTTTGGCAAATAGCTGGGGTCCTAGCATTAAAGTATCATTAAATAAATAAATACATATAAATAAATTGTTCCAAAGAACTTCAAAAATTTAGATGTAGAAAATATACATATAAAAACATCATAATTCAAATACTGTACTTTAGAAAGCAATAAAAGGACATACTGAATAAACTAAATAGACATACATAATCTCAGGGAAAAAATTTCTAAAATGACTTCAATACATATACATAGAAGTTTCTTAATTATACTATCACATATATGGAGAAAATATATCTAATACATACTGCTTGTCCTGGATCGGTAACATGGAATATTGCTACTCGGGTTTTGGCCAGGTGCTAGTGACCTGGATTAGCCACCGTGGGCTTGATGGACCATTGGTCTGACCCAGAAAGGCTATTCTTATGTTCTTAATACTGCTACACCATTTAAAACAGAATTTAAAACTGAACGTCTGTACTAGAAGGAACCACATCAAAGTAAATATTTCTAATGCTATTATTACTGTAGACCAGTGTCTCGCAAACTTTTCGAGCCGGGGCACACTAAACCTAGTGTCCCCGGCTCAAGACACCGGGCATTGCGCTGGTGTCGGTGTGGTGACATCAGCGCACCACAGTCAGCGCATGCACAAAGGCCCTTCAAACGGGCCTTGCACCAAGAGAAGGGCCGGCAGAGAGAACATAAGAACATAAGCAGTGCCTCCGCCGGGTCAGACCATAGGTCCATCCTGCCCAGCAGTCCGCTCTCGCGGCGGCCCAAACAGATCACGACCTGTCTGAATAACCAGAAGGGGCCCCCTTGCCACCTTGGTTTCCCATTGAAGTCCTATCTTCCCATCGAAGTCCTAATCCTCCGGTCTTGCACATTCACGACTTGGTTGGGTTTCCATACTTATTACCTGGTTAGCTTTCTATACTTGTGTTACATCCCAGCACCTCTCTCAGTATCCTACGATCCCTTTATCCCTCAGGAATCCGTCCAATCCCTGTTTGAATCCCTGTACTGTACTCTGCCTGATCACTTCCTCCGGTAGCGCATTCCAAGTGTCCACGACCCTTTGGATGAAAAAAAACTTCCTTGCATTTGTTTTGAACCTATCTCCCTTCAGTTTCTCCGAATGCCCCCTCATGAAGAGGTGTCTGGAGATTGCTTACAGGACGTGCTTCTCTTCGCAAGAGCCATGTACTGTAGATAGCCAGCGCCGGCACCTCTCCTCTTCCTCAGTGTACCGCAGCACACCTGAACTCTCAGGAGGCACACAGTTTGCAATACACTGCTGTGGACTGACCGATTAAGGTAAATGTATGTTTAATGCATACCTGTAACTCTATGACTATAACCAAACTCTGATTCTCAATAAAACTGTGATCCTGTACTCCTGATTTATCAAATTGGTCACTCCCATTTTTTTTTCTCAATTATTTCAAATCAGAGCTTACAAAATTACTACAAAAAGCATATTCAAGTAATGTTTTATTGCACCTTATACTAACATAATTATTTTTAAGGAGAAGGTTTTATTACATCACTAATAACAAAACTGATGGGGATTAAAAAAGAAGGGACAGACTTCATTTCTTAAACTTAGGGAACAAGGTTGTTATTAAAAGGGAAAAAATAACCTGACTTCTTAAACTTAGAGAACATCCCCTCTTGACCTGAGAATTGCAAGAATGGTATGAGAGAGAAAATATATCTCATTTCTAAAACTTAGAAAACATCTCATCTTAAACTTAAATATATATATTTATATATATATATATATATATATATATATATACTAGTCTTATAGCCCGTTACATTAACGGGTGCTAGAATATATGTGTGTGTGTCTCTCTTTATTTCTTGTTCTCTCTCTCTCTCCTTAGCTGCTTTCTGTCTTTCTTTTTCCTTGGCTGTCCATCACCACCCCTTGCCTGCTCCCCCTGTCCATTCTCCCTTCCTTTTACCTCCCCTGTGCCCACCACCACCCCTTCACAGCTCTCCTTATGCAGCAGCAGCCCTTCTCCCTTTGTTTTAGCTGCCCCCTGTCCAGCAGCACCTTCCTTCTCCCCCTGTCCAACATTAGGCCTCCGTTCCTTTTTCTTCACCCACCCCCCTGTCCATCAGCACCTCTTTCCTTCTCCCTCTGTCCATCAGTAGATGTCCCTTCCTTTTTCTCCCCCCCCTCCTCCTTCTTATCCCTATGATACAGTTACCTTGCTCTGCCCCTGATCAGAGGTTCCCGACAGCCGCCCAGTTGCACCCATTTGAAAAGTTCCCTCTGCGGCATCCCGCACCCCTCCTGTCGCGACTCCCGCTGTCTTTCTTTCTGTCTGTCTCTGTCCCTGGCCCCCTTTGTTATATCTCCCTGCACCTGTGTCTTTCTTCTTCTCTTTCTGTCTCCCTTCCTCCCTCTGTCTGTGTGTCCAAAGCAGCATTCCCTTCCCCTCCATTTCCCTCCCCCACACAAGTTCCCTGTGCACCTGCCCCTGTGTCTTTTTTCTTGTCTTTCTGTCTCCCTTCCTCCCTTTGTCTGTGTCCAAAGCAGCATTCCCTCCCCCTCAATTTCCCTCCCCCCACACCAGTTTCCTGTGCAGCAGCATTATTGTTTCCTCTACCCCCTTTCCCTTCCCATAGTCGCGACTAAAAACGCGGGCCCGAGTCCTTTGCCGGCGGCCCCCCCTTCCCTTCCCTTCCCGCGGGTCCGAGTACACATGGCGATTCAAGCAACGTGTCCACCAGTCTTTACACGCTGCTTCGGGTCCTTCTACTGTCCTGATTTACTCTGGCACGTCCGGAGCAAATCAGGTTAGTAGAAGGGCCCGAAGCAGCGTGTGACACGCTGCTTAAATCGCCAGTCGGGGCCACGGTAAGGGAAGAAGGGGGGGGCGGCGGAAATCTTCTTCTACCTTGCCTCTCCTCCACCGTCGGGAGTCAGCGCCAGGAACTTTAACAGCTGGTGGTTCCTCTTTGAAACTGTGACGCCGCTGTAGCCGGGAGACGACGGAGAGGGCAGGGGGGTGAGCCGCGCATGCGCACTTCCTAGCTACAGCTCACAGAAAACGGACCCACGCTTAGAAAGTGCGCATGCGCGGCTTACCGTTTTATTATATTAGATATATATAGATATATAGATATATATATCAGCGTATCTAAGGGACTCACTAAACTCAGTTGTTCATGGTCTTCTGCTAACTCCCAATGCAGCAGCCAAATTTCCTGCGAGCAAACTCCCTCCTGATGAAGCAAATGGCGAAACTCGAATCGAGGGACCGGGTTTTGGTCAGTTTCTGGAGTTTATAACACACTGGATTTTTCACTAACAGTGGAAGCTGCATGGAGAAATCTGCCTCATTTTCAGATAAGTAATATGCTTACCTGTTATTGTTAGTATTTAAAAGTAGACATTTTAGGACTAGCTGCTGTTATGATGGTTCCCAATCAGCTACCACTGCTCACAAGATTATTAGAGCACTTTGGTAAGTGGATCTGAGCACAGCACTTATATCAGTAATAGTGTAATTGATTGAAATTAAATTATTTCAGACATATATATATATTGGATACAGCCTATGTACAAACAGTAAACCGAATTATAAGCACAGGAAAGCTTAAATAACATACAGTACTCCATATTTAGTTTGATTCTACAAAAGTAAAGGAAAAAGCTATAGATGCAAGGATGTATGGATGTACTGTATATGAAGCCAGTACTACCTTAGGGAACACTGCAGTAAACTTCATATAAAAAGGCCTGGGTATACATCTCATGTACACCACACCAATAGCTCTTATGCCTGCAGGTGTATAGTGGGATTTTGGTGGGTCTTGGAAGACTCGCATATTCAACCATAAGTGTAGTAGTTAGAGCGACCAAGATGGTAAAGGGGATGGAGCTCCTCTTGTATGAGGAAAGATTAAAACGGTTAGGGCTCTTCAGCTTGGAAAAGAGACGGCTGAGAGGAGATATGATTGAAGTCTACAAAATCCTGAATGGAGTAGAATGGGTACAAGTGGATCGATTTTTCACTCCGTCAAAAATACTTTTAAAACCAATAGGAGGAAAAAATTTTTCACTCGGAAAATAGTTAAGCTCTGGAACGCATTGCCAGAGGATGTAGTAAGAGCGGATAGCGTAGCTGGTTTTAAGAAAGGTTTGGACAAGTTCCTGGAGGAAAAGTCCATAGTCTGTTATTGAGAAAGACATGGGGGAAGCCACTGCTTGCCCTGTATCGGTAGCATGAAATATTGCTACTCCTTCGGTTTTGGCCAGGCACTAGTGACCTGGATTGGCCACCGTGAGAACAGGCTATTGGGCTTGATGGACCATTTGTCTGACCCAGTAAGGCTATTCTTATGAGTGCCATCTCTATGGGTCACTACACTACCCATAAGGCTACTCATGGAACATTATTGCTGCATTACTAGGACTAACCATAACATTGGAAGCTATCATACAGGAAGTTATGTACTGTTTCATTCACATCTTTGGGTGGTGGGAGAAGTCAGTGACCATTGGGGAGTGTGTGGGGGTCATACCTTCTTCCCTCAAGTGGTCATCTGGTCAGTTTGGGCATCTTTTTTGCACTTATTCATTGTTAAAACAGGTCTAGCCCCAAACATCCAAACTGTGCCCTGCACGTTTTCTAAAATGTTCAAAAAATGTCCAAATCGTAAGCCTGCCCTAGTCCCACCCAAACCATGCCTCCAACATTCCCCCTTCAGATTTATGTGCACTGCAGACAACCACCATAGAAATCTGTCTACAAAATGAGTTTTGAAAATAGTGACTTGGAAGGGTTTGGTGAAAAAAAGTCCATCTGACCCTGTATGCCACTTTTTGGACATTTTTCTTTTTTGCAAATGAGACCAATAATGAACAAAGGTGGGACTAAAATCTGAGTCCTTATTTAAACCTGTCAGACTCATTTGTATTTAATTCCAAAATGTAGCATTGTTCCTCTTTTAATAACCATTTGTAAGAGTTGCCACTTCTCTAGTTAATATTGATTACTTTAAGAACGCAATTTAACAAAAGTATGGCCTTTGTGTTCAACTAATGATGCTGTCAAAATAGCTCTGTAATCTATTGGGATTTATTAACCGCCTTTATGAAGAGATTCACCCAAGGCAGTGTAGAGCAAGTATAATTCAACATAAAACTTACAATTTTATTAACAGCATAACAGTAGTTGAAAGACCAAATATAAACATAGATACAATGAATGAGGTAAAGTCAAAATCAGTACTGTATATTGAAACATAATAATAGGACTACCATGAACCAATCTCAAAAATGTACTTAACAGCACTGAAATTCAAATATGAGAAATATACATAGTAAAAGGGAATCATAATACTTATGAAGCATCTAATAAGTACAAATCAGAATATTCATATAACAAAGATATGACACTAATGCTTTTCTATAATACAGCTTATTCTATACCCAAGGGGTCAAATGCAGATGTTAGATGGAGACAAGATGGGTGGTACAGCGTGCATTGAGATAAACAGATGGGAAGCTAAATTCAAGGCAAATTGTTTATACAGTTAAGGTGTAAGGAAATGATTTAGTTAGTGTGTGTGTGTGGCAAGCTAGTCCTGGTGCAGAAAGAGTATATAGTCCATGACCCTATGTATTAAAGGCTTGAGTGAAGAGCCAGGCTTTCACCTGCTTACTGAAGTAGGGGTAGTCTGGAGCTAGACTTAGTTCCTTTAGGAGTAAATTCTAGAGCATGGGGGCTATTCTTGAGAAGGCTCAGTGGCAGGTATCACATCATTTCTTTTGATGAGGGGACAGATAGCAATGCTCCTTGACGGTGTATAAAGAGTTATCTTGTTCTTTAAGTACTACTACAACTCTTGAATTGTTGTCATCCTTGTCTTACAGCCTCTTTTACAAAGCATCTGCGCTGCGCTAACGGCCCTGAAGCCCATAGGGATTTAAAGGGCTTCGGGACTGTTGCCGCGCGGCTTTTAAAAGAGGCCATTAATTTTTATTTGTTTTACTCATATAAAGCATACTATAGGGGCAGGGTGTGTTATTGCAATCTGAGAATTGTCTAATTTTAAGCATTTTTCTCTTATGTGGTGGAGCTGTTACTGCATAGAAAACAGCAGCCAGGTTGGGTTGTATGTTATAATAAACTGCATTTCTCTTCATTCTGTATCAGCTTGGTATGTTTCATCACTACATAATGTTCTACATTAATAATATACCTTAATCTTCTTAGATCATGAGCACTGAACTAAAACTTGTACAGTATTTGGATTTATAGTTAAATTTAAGGAAAGAAAAAGACCTAATTTTCTAAGGTTTACGCATTGTCTCATCAGTCAAAAAACCTGAATGCAGAACAGTAGAGGCTAAAACTGCAGGTGAAACTTACCAACTGGTTTCAGCCTAACCTGAAAACTAAAGTTTGGTTGTGTGAATGTGAACCAATGAGGCCCACTGAGGATTGTCAGAGCTTGCAGTCAGCAGCCCTCTGCTAAACCCACAGGGGATCATTACCCTTCAGTTCCAGAAACTACAAACACATGCTGACAACTGGGAGAGCCATTTTAACAAGTCTGGCATATTTTGGTTCTCAAGTCAATGCAGATGTAATTAAATATCTTCTGAGACAGAAACTTTGTGAGAACATTTGAAAAAAATCATGATTACCAGCCTATTATGCTTATCCAAATGGTGTACAAGACGAGAGTAGCATTGAGATGTTTCTCATTTTGTATTTCATTATAAAACTGATTAAGAACAAGCATAATAGATTTTTACTAAAATAAGATAATGGAGTCCAGACACTGGTCAACCTCTTCACAAAAACTGAGGGCACAAACTGTACCACTGTGACCAGAGGTGATTGACAGTGACCCCTCAGTGACCAGAGGCCAGAAATGACCCCAAAGTGACTAGAGGCAACCGAAGACTGGAAGAGCCCCAGGACTGCAACTCAAACCAATGGGAAGAATTGCCCAAAAAGAGGATTCAACCATCCACAGAGCCTGGAAATTCTTTAGAATCACCCAAATTGTATCCAAGCCAGAATAAAAATAATAATGAAAGACCATATTTTACCTGAAAGCAAGATAGTATCTGCACATATGGGCCTCACCTACTGACAACTAGGCACAGTACTTTTACAATGGCTGACTTTGTGCCACTTTTGGAGAGAAAGCTGATGTCATATCGCCACAGAGAGGCTAATGCCTAAGGAGGTTATCATCCCAAATTTACAGGCTTAAATTCCTGCTAAACATTTGTATCAAAAGCATTTATTTGGAGCCCTCTATTTACCATATAAACTACTTCATTACTTGCAATTATATTACACAAATATGTAGAATAGTTCCCTCCCCTAGACTACCTCACAATCCCTTCAGGTCTAGTGGTATAGTCAGGGCAAGAGTGAACCTGTCACTCTTGCCCTTATCAGCTGTACTCTCAAAATGACTGCTGTGACTTCTTATGGCAGTCTCACGAGATTGCCACTAAAGGTAACAGCAGCCATTTTGAGAGCAGAACGAGCATGGACAGAAGCGATGGGATCACTGTTGCCCTGTTGGATTGTAAGATAGGTCTGAATGGAGCATCTACTGGGGGGAAGGCTACTCCTGTTTAGAGAAGAGGGGGAAGGAGGAAGAAGGAGTAAAGCATAATTTTTTTTCTTCCACTGACAACATATAGTCCAACTTCCCATTGCAGTCCATCCTAACAAAATTGGTTCCGAAGCTCAGCTCAAAAACTCTTGAGTCCAATCACATAACCTAAATGTATGTGCCACCATGATCTGCTATTCTATTTTTAAGTTTAAGCCACTAGGATCTTCAGTAAATAATTAAAATATTCAATGCTGCATTTCAATCCTCTCTATGGTTCATGACTAGAACATGATCCAGAATACAAAAATTTCAAAATGGAAAAGGAATGATTATATGGTCTCTTCTTTGATGCTGCAAACAGCTCTGATGCTCACTTGTAGTTTAACTGGGCTTGTCTGCCCAGTACATATCATTGGGCAGGGATATATAATGTATTACATATCTGTTAACTATCTGTGAAGGATCCATTGAGCACATAAGTGAAAAAAACCAGACTATAAAGGAAGAGCTGCGAGAGTATTTTTTGTGATTGTTGACTCAATAAATATATATCCTAAATGCTAGTTGATTTTTATATTTTATTCTTACTATTTTATATACACCTATTATTGCTTAATTTACACCACAAATATGAATTTTTTTATTGTTGACAAGTGCCTTAATTTGTACAATGTGCTAGGTACACCTCCACCCAGGTCATAAAACTTAGGACTCCTTTTACAAAGATGCGCTAGCGTTTTTAGCGCATGCACCGGATTAGTGCACGCTACCCGAAAAACTACCGTCTGCTCAAGAGCAGGTGGTAGCGGCTAGTGCGCATGGCATTTTAGTGTGCATTATTCCGTGCGATAAGGCCCTAACGTACCTTTGTAAAAGGAGCCCTTAGACCATGAATTTGAATCATCGCACAATTGTATTCCCACCTAATAGAGATTAAGCAGTACCCTGGCAATCAAAAAGGTTGTTACTTATCTGAAGTGCTTATCTGTTCGGTTAATGTGCTATGTTGCAGTCTAATTCACGTCCTTAACTAGTGTGTTTATTCCCCAAATTGTGAAAAGTTTGCATTGATAAAAACTTCCTACAGTCAGCTCAAGATGTTTCAACTTGTGTGCTCACTCGCTTACTCTCCTTTCCAGCGGAGTTTTGCTAATGTCTTCAGGGAGAACAAATGTGTACCAGAGCTGTTTGTCCATTAATCATTTCTATAGCTGTGTGCCTCACTCAGGCAAATCAAAAGTGTGATTCAATGCCTGACTTGGCTCACATTGATCAGTTAACATTTATTTTCAGATTTGTGAACAACAATGGTAAAGCTGTAGAACAATTTATTTGGACTTATTAATCGCCTATATGAAGAGATTCACTCAAGGCAGTGTACATCAATTGTATAATTCCAGCCAATCTACAGCCATATTGGAGAAAGGTTGGCAGTGGCACACTGTATAGAGTTGATGGTATAAGATTTGAGGATAGATCTACAAAACTGCCACGACCAGATGTACGATAATGCTATGTCTGGAACCTACAATGGTTTGCAAGCAATGTTCCCTCTAAGCTGCATGTGCAGCCGGCACACTGGGACCTCCCACCCTACTCTGCTGCTGCTTTCCCGAACTAGCAGCAGCAAACAAATTCAGCCATTGCAGAACCTTCCAGCACCTACCCGTGGCTGCCAATCTACCCCCTCTGACATCACTTCCTTATTCCTGGGCAGAGTCATTAGCCGCAAGTAAGTGCAGAAAGGTAGCATGATTTAAAAGTTTACTGCTTCTGATTCAGGAAAGCAGCAGTGAGAGGCAGGAAGATGGGTGGAAGTGGGATGGAGGGAGAGAGGAGAGGACAGGATACTGGATAGAAGGGTGGAGGAATAGAGAAGGGGCAGGGTACCAATTGTAAGTAGGGTCAAAAGAGAAGGTGGCAGGATACTGGATAAAAGTGAGGTAGAGGGAAAGGGGCAGATGCTGATGGAAGTAGGGTAGATGGAGAGACGGGAGCAGATGCTGGATGGAAGTGGGGTAGAGGGAGAGAGAAGGGGGCAGATGCTGAAGGAAGTGGGGTGGAGGGAGAGAGAAAAGGGGCAGGCACTAGATGGAAGTGGGGAGGGGAGCGAGGGAGCAGACACTGGATGGAAGTAAGTAGGAAAAAAGGAAGATGTTGAATGGAAGGGGAGAGTATGGCGAAGTGGTTAAAGCTACAGCCTCAGCACCCTGCTCCTTGTAACCCTGGGCAAGTCACTTAATCCTCCCAATGCCACAGGTACATTAGATAGATTTTGAGCCCACCAGGACAGACAGGGAAAACTGCTTGAGTAACTGAATAAATGCATGTAAACCGTTCTGGGCTCCCCTGGGAAAATGGTATGGAAAACTGAATAAATAAATAAGTGGGGAGGAGAGGGCTCAGACACTGGAAGGAAGGGGGTAGAGAAAGAAGGCACATGCTGAATGGAAGGAAGGGATAACAAAAAATACATGCTGGATGGGGGGAAGAGGATAGTTAGATGCTTAGAGGAATGAGGGAAAGAGGTGACAAGCTGTAGATAGACACAGTGAAACTAGGGAAATTGAGGACTGGATAGTAAGAATTTAATCTAGGTAGAGGCAGAAAAATAAATTGAAGAAAGCTGAAAGGAGGAGGAGAGAAAAACAACAAACAGAAATCCTGGCAAGAGAGTTAAGAGAAAACGAGGAAAGCAGAGACCAGAGACTGGAACTAATTAGGGAAAAAAAGCAAAGATAGAAAAAATAATTTTATTTTTCATTTAAGATATAAGTAGTGTGGTAGCTGTTTTAATATTAACATTAATAAATCAAAGTAGAAAATGAAGTGTTATATTTTTATTGGTTGAACTAATTTTAATACTTTTAAATTAATTTTTAGAGATCAAAACTACCTCAGGTCAGAACAGGATACCATAACAGCACTAACTGTACTAACCCGAGGAAGTGTTTTAGCCTTTGAAAATGTATTTAGTCCAATAAAATGGTATTATATTTTCCATTTCTTGTTTTATTTGTATTTGTTAGTTTATAATGTAGAGATTGGAATATGTCAGTTTACATCTGCAATCTTTATATTTTGCAAAGTACAAGGGGAAATGCATCATAGTTTCTCTAGTGTTGCACTATATGCAGAGTCTGGCTTCTTGGTTCAGTTTAATTTTAATTTCTATTTTTAGTTTTTGGTTACTTTTTCTATACTGGGTGAGGGTCTGTGTTCTGCATGTGTGAAAGAGACATGGCTTTCTATTAGCATTGACTGCAGGATTAATCTGTACTAATCCAGCTTGTTTAGTTTTCCAATCAGTGTACTGATGTTCTAGTGCAGTTTCCCATGAACTTTGTTGAGCTGTGGCACACTAAACACATCTGGAAGTGTGCCAACATCGATGTGATGATGTCACACATGTGTGTGATGCCATCATGTCGACGCATGTGCAAATGGGCCCTGAACTGCCAGTGGGGGGTGCCGGCAGGGAAGACGCATGGAGACGACAGGCGCTGATGCCGGCTGATTGCCTACAGGACATGCCTCTCGCTGCGAAAGGCACATCCTGTAGGCAGTCAGCTGGTGCCTCTCCTGCTCCCCAGCATCTCGCAGCACACCTCAAATCTAGTGCCCAATGTAGTGCTGTCTTTTCCAAAGTAGGTCCCTGTCGTATGATTTTTGGAAGTTACTGTTATGGTATGACATATGTAGTTGTTTGAACAATCAACTTGCCTCAAAACAACTACAGTATAGCAGGAGAGGCAAGGGAGGAGTCCAATCAGCCAAGGAAAACAGTCTTTATTTGAATAAAGACTGTTTTCCTTGGTTGATTGGACTCCTCCCTTGCCTCTCCTGCTGTACTATATGTAGTTGTTTGACATATATAGTTGTTTTGTATTACTTCACATTATGCCTCATATTGGATTGGATTTACACCAAACCTTTCTCAGTAATAACTCAAGTTAAGTTCAGGTACAGAAGATATTTTTCTGTCCCTGGAGGTAGGGTTGGTTTTAGACATGCTAGGACCCAGGGCAGAAGATGGCCGGCCCCTCTTCTACCTGCCCCCTTCCCAATTTCCCCATGTACCATTACTACCATATATGTATAAAACAAATTTAAATGACTTCTTCACACACAATACACAGACAGACCTTCACCAAATACAGAGCAATGGATCACAAATTAGAAATAGAAATATGAATACCAAAATTGAACTGGAAACCCCAAAATGTTAAACTCAGCAAGTACTTCATTTTGTACTAAACACAATCAGTGGCATAACCATGAGGGAGGGATGAGCTTCCCAGTTTGAGCTTAGACCCCCTCAAAATGAACATCTCCTTTGCTGTAGCTAGTGGGATCCTCAAGCCCTACCAGCTGATGACCACCTCCTTAGGTCCAGCAACCAAAATTTTCCAAGTTCTGCAGCTCACAGTTCCAAGTTCTGCTGCCTCCACCCACCCCACCCCTTCAGCTTTCATGCATGCATGAAAGCAGTGGCAGCTTGAGGATATGGCCACTAGCTGCAAAGCTTGGAGACTTCTGGTTGTCAGACTGGAGGAGGAGGAGGACTTCAGTTGGCAGGACTAGGGGATCCCTACTAGAGAATGATATGGTGACAAAATTCATCACCGTTCCCGTCCCCGCGGGAAATAATCCCATGTCATTTTCTAGTGTCTATTTCAACCTCAGTCCTTCTACACCAGCATTCTTCAAAGCAAAGCTTGTGGGTCAGTGGTTGTGACCATTCATACTCTGATTCTTCCCTCTCTCCTTAAAGAATGACACGAAGATGGTTTCCCACAGTTATCCACGGGGACGGGAACGGTGATGAATTTTGTCACCATGTCATTCTCTAATCCCTACCAGCTTAGGTATTTATATTTTGCATTCAAGCATGGAGAACATTTGGTGCTCATCTACCCATTTTGGGCTCCCCCCCCCCCTCCCATAAGCTATGTGGCTATGCCACTGAATAGAATACAATATATTTGTGATGCACATATTCCAAAGCTATCATATTCCAGTTAATAATTTCAAAATAAAACACTTTTTTCTACCTTGTTGTATGGACATTTTGTTTTTCTATCATCTTGATCCCAATTTCTCTTTCTGCTTTTTGTCTGTCTTCTACTAATTATCTTTCCAGTGTCTGATGTCCATTTTTTTTCCCTCTTCTCTTTCTTTATTCCCTCACTATACCTGTCTCCAACATATTGATTTTTCCCTTTCAGCTTTCCTCCCTTATTTCTCTTCTGTCTCTGTCTACTCAAATCTCACCTTCTTTCTCACCCTTCTCCTTTTTAAATTTTCAGCTACCTATCAATTTTCCATCTCCTCTCATTCTATAGCTCTCCCATTTCCCATCTCACTCCTTTCCCAGCCTCCTATTTCCTTCTGTCTATTCCCCATTACCACATTTCTACCACTGTACTCACTGTTCTCTCTCTCATCTTGTCATCCCCCTTTTAACCTCTTCCATGTGGCTCACCACTTCCAGAATCCCCCTCCTTCTTTCATCAGGCTATATCTCCCTGTCCCTTTCTCTCCATCCTCTAGCATCTTCTTAACCCATCTCTCTTCACTCCTATGAGTCCATCTTTCATCCTCTCTCCCCATGGTCCTACATCTCTCCCTCCTTGATACTGAACAATGGGAGGGAGGGAAGAAGAGAGGGAAAGCAAAGATGCTGCATCTCTTTCCCTTCCACCCCCAGACCTAACATTTCTCCCTCCCTCCCCTCCTTCCATCCTCAGGTCTAATTTCTCTCCCTTTCTCTTTCAAACTGCCCCACCCCTAATCACATATCTCTCCCTACCTCCCCGAGGTCCATCATCTCTGCCTTTCTCTTCCCAACTGTTTTCCCTTTCCTTCACAGCACCCCACGTCCAACTTCTCTCACTTTCTATTCTCTCCCTCCAGACCAATGCCCAAAATCTCTCTCTCTAATACCCTCTGTTCATGACCCTATAAGTTCTTCCCCTTCACCCTTTACCTCCAATCTGGCACTTCTTTGAAACTACCCATTTTACTTTAAAAAAAAAAAAAAAGTTGGTCCAGGGTCTTCTAACCCAGCATGTCCTCCCCTTTTTAAGCACGCAGGTCTAACATCACCTTCACCTTCATTCTACTTCTCTGCCTCCATACTTTCCTTCTACTATGGTCTGTCCCCAAAAAAGCAACTTCCTTTTTCTACCTAGGCGGACCGCAGCAGAAGGAAAGCATGAAGGGAGGCCACAGGCTGCACTTCAGAGTCACTGCTGCAGCCGGCAGTCCCCTGCTACAAAAATGGATGAAAAGCTGAACAAAAGGGAAGGTGACATTGGACCAGTGCACTTAGAGCCCCTCTGGTTTTTAGGGTGTTGAATGGGACATTCCTATATTTAATTTATAACAATTTTTATTGAAAGAATCAAGTAAGAAATGCAATAAGATAATACAAAAATATATTCATTACAATAAGAATCACAATAATATTTCATACAAATTTATATCATTCCTCCAAATTAAATTTCCATATGAACTAATCCATTCTTTTATACACCCCCCCCCCTTAATTCCATCTCTACCCCCTACCTTCCCCTCCAAAAGAACTCCCCCTCCCCAGATGAAAGCTAACAAAAATAAAGAAATAAAATAAATATCTGGAAAGTAATTAGATAACCTAAGCTTCATCGTAAATCATTGAGAACCAAACTTCTTATTCTTGGTGACAGATTCTGAATAGAAAGATAATAATAATAATAATTTTATTCTTAGATACCGCCAAAGCCGTGGTAATTTGAGGCGGTTTACAACAAAGAAGAGCTGGACAAACAGCGAATACAGGTACAATGTAAGATCATCAAAAAATATAGGAGAGCATGATACAGAGGTGAGGCATAAGGGGTCCATCATCCATAGGCTAAATCTAGGCTGGTATTAAGAGGGGGGAGAAGTCAGTGTGGCTTCCAAGCCTCCCCACCGCTGGTTCTGTCGCTTTTTCAAGAGGATGTCGATACGAGATCCTGTGAAACTGTATGAGCACCGGTTCAGCTCAATAAGATTCCTGCAGGCAACCACATCCCAAACTTCCATAAAAAGATGAGTTTTTCTAGGTGAACGTCAAACTTCCCAACTCTCAAATACGAATGCACGATGCAATTGATTCCTCCAATGCCAGAAACTTGGAGGTTCTTTCTGTAGCCAAAATTGCATAATACATTTATGCCCAATCATACAGGCTTTCTGAAATTAAAGACATTTCCTTTGGCCAGAAACCCCACAAGCTGCTGCTTTACCAAAAATTATTCCTGTCTTTAAAGCTGCAGGGGTTCTCATGCCAGCTCCAAATACTGAAGGAAAATGGACAGATCCCCAGAACACTCTGAACTCAACAGCTCTAGAACGAACATCTTCCCCCACCCTCCCTACCATGCAACCAGTCCTAGAATAGGTGCTCTCTACAAGATTTGCTTGAGAGCCTGGAGTTTGAATTTACACTTCTGCCCATGCTCTCTTGAATTGCCACTGTTTGTTTAACAGCCCCTGCCCTACTCATTGTGAACTCATCATAAGGAATAAAAGAGCTGGTAGCCAGGAGGAGGGGGAGAAGAAGGAAGGAGGGGGAAGGAACAATTGGAGAAGTATAAAAGCTACTGGTGACATTCCGCTGTAAATCTCTCCCTTTCTTGGCACCCAATTAATAATAATTTATTTCTTATATACTGCTATACCAGAAGTTCGAAGGGTTTACAACAAAAGTACAGTCCATTTAAAATACAAACTGCAGAGAAATTTACAATCTTAAATGTAATAAAGTCTATAAAAATTAATCTGCAGACATTATGTTTACTACCCACTGTTGTAGGCTTGATCCATCTTGGCCGGGAAAGCGTTTTAGTGAAGCATTAAAATAATGTACAAATTAATTCTACTACTTATAATTTCTATAGCGCTGCTAGATCCATGCAGCGCCGTACATTAGAACGTTCATGAGACAGTCCCTGCTCAGTAGAACTTACAATCTAGTCAACAAACAGGACAAGTAGGGGGTTAGGGAGTTTCTCAGGCAGGCATGGGTACTTTACGAGCGAGTGGGGTTAGAAGAAGGGAAAGAAGTGGGGTCGTTCTAGTGGTACCACATTTGACACCCCCCTCCCCCAACTTCTATCGCATTTCCTAACTGTCACATCCTAAGAGCTCAGAAGGGATGAGCATGAAAGGCGGCAGCACATTCAGCAGTCAGGATTCCAAAGAGCTGCAGGGTAGTTCAAATAACAGTATGCTAAAAGGGTTCAAAAGGACCTTAATTAACAGTCTGCGGTTCATGCGTCTGTCAGACAGATGAAGAGCTCCAGCTAAGAGAGTGTGTCCTGTGATTTCCCTCCCCCAGCCCCTCCTCTCCTCTTGAGGCGGGGTCTGGGAGGCTCCCGTGGCCAGATGCGAGCTGAAGGGATCGGAAGTAAGGCAAAGGCGGGAGGCAATTCTGTCACTTGGCGTTTGAATCGCACCCCCAGCGGCTGCTTCGAGTATTGCAGGAGAGGGAAGAGAGGCGGCAGAGCCCCCGGATCCCGGAGCTGGCGAGGCTTGGGCGCGATGCGGGGCGCGCTGTGAAACGGTCGGAGCGCTGTATGGCCGGGGCCGGGCGCGATGCATCTTGTAGCAGGGCTCGGATCCAGCCTCCTTCTGGCTGCCGGCAGGAGAGTACCCCAGGTGAGCGCCTGACTGCCGGGTTGGGGGGACGCTGAGTCGACACAAGTTTGTAAATTGCACTTCGACAGAAAAGATCGACTTGGAGGGATGGGGGGTGCATTGCACGCCGCACTAGTAATCTTTCTTTATGTTTTGCCGTGGATTGGAGCGAATAATGGAGTCTGGAGGAACTTTTGTGACTAAAGAGATGCTGACGTCTGGAAGTCAGAGATTTTTAACAGCAAGCCGGTCGGGGGGGGGGGGTACAAACTCCATGCTTTGCACTGCCCTTTTATCTTTTCGGCTTGCAGAGAGGGCTTTAGTTTTGGATCGGGCTGTGTAGCACGGATAAGGCGAGCAGGGGAAGCAGAAAGCTGCTCCCTGCAACCCTCCTGGCTTTCTGTGCTGCTGAATCAGCTGCAGCGAGGAGAGTGAGTAATAGATTGCATGTCGGAACTCTTTAGTCCACAGAGAAAACCTCTGTATTGAGGACTGTATTGAGGATTCCATTAAAAAAAAATAAAAAAAAATCATGCCCTGAGAATCCATTAGAGGTGCCGAGTGGGGTCAAGAGTCTGCTGCTCTTTATCAGGTCGTTTGTTCTTGTCATGGCGTCCTGATCATTTAATATCGGTCTTAGACGGATAAAATATTATCTCGTCCGGTCTCAACGTGTTGTGTGCGGTTAAGTCTCATTTCAGGAGAGGTTTGTGAGCAAAGCCCTTTCTGCCCATCCCCTCTCCAGGACACAATCCACAAGTGGAAGGGGGAGTGGACTGAGTGCTGACGGGATTGTTAAGCGCTTAGCTAGCGAGCCTGGTTTGCTAGTGTATCACTGACTGAACTTGGGTAACTTGTTATCAGCCCAACAGAGAATGGAAGCGAAAAACATTTTTTTTTTTTTTTTTTAAAGGGCTATCTGTCAAGGCCTGAAATCTGACTCTTATGATGGTAGTTAAACTGATGACTTTTGCAAATGGAATGTACAGCTGTTAGTTAAAATAAGCAAATTTTGTAAAGACCTAACTTTCTTTTAATAATATTGTATTTGACTAGAGCAGGGGTGTCAAAGTCCCTCCTCCAGGGCCGCAATCCAGTCGGGTTTTCAGGATTTACCCAATGAATATGCATACAATGAAAGCAGTGCATGCAAATAGATCTCATGCATATTCATTGGGGAAATCCTGAAAACCCGACTGGATTGCGGCCCTGGAGGAGGGACTTTGACACCCCTGGGCTAGAGAAAGGGGTCCTTTTAACTAAGCTGCAGTAAGTGCTAGTGCACACTTGCTGCAACTTTAAAAGGGGCTTACTGTGAGATGCACTCAGGTGTGGTATAGTAAGTTCCCAACTGGTGTGCACTACAAAAATAGTTTTAATTTTTGTGCAGAGGGGTCTTGTCTGGGGAGCTGAGAGTGGGCCTTCCATTGCTAATCAGTTAGCACATCTGCATTACTGTGTACTAGTTGGCACAGGATTACCACGGGAGCCCTTACTGCCTATAAAAGAGGTGTTGGTAAATGCTCCCTTACTATTTTTTTTAATGGCTACATTAGTACATGGCTATTCATTGGAAAAAAAAAAAGAAAATCAGCCATTTTCTAGCTGCAGGTATAAATGACCTTTGCACATAGGAAGGACCTGTGCAAAGATATGCTAAGGCCAATTTTTACTGCAACTTGATAAAAGGACCCCTTAAAACAGACTTACCTTTTATATGAAGGATGAAATGTCTGTCCTGCAAATTTTGGATTTAGCTCATGGTGAGTTACATTATCCCAGGACAAGCAGGCATGATATTCTCACATGTGGGTGACGTCATCTACGGAGCCCCGGCGCGGACAGCTTTTCAAGCAAACTTGCTAGAAGTTTCAAGTTTGCACACTGCACCACGCATGTGCGTGCCTTCTGCCCACTAGAGGGCGC
This sequence comes from Geotrypetes seraphini, assembly GCF_902459505.1. NCBI lineage: Eukaryota > Metazoa > Chordata > Amphibia > Gymnophiona > Dermophiidae > Geotrypetes > Geotrypetes seraphini. The sequence continues at coordinate 312,195,230 of NC_047084.1, read as the reverse complement.
ATCCCACCTCGTGGTCCTCAGTTCAAATTTTTCCGCGGAGCAAGAAAGCCCTGTGGATCTGAGCTCCAGTGTTTTTGCCTTCTAGCTGCCGCGTTTAGTTTGTTTATTGTTCGGATTAATCGCGGTGCTGCTTTATTTTTCGTCCGTTTTACAAAAAAAAAAAAAAAAAAAAATAATAATAATTGTTTTTCGTTGGGCTCCGGGGGCTCCCGGAAGCCTGAGCCGGGGAACGTCGGTCGTTCCCGGCCTTCTTCTTTTTCTCGTCGATGTCCCGTCCTGTTACGGGATTCAAGAAATGCAGCCGGTGTGAGAGACTACTCTCCATCACCGACCCTCACCGGTGGTGCATTGTCTGTCTTGGGCCCGAACATCCAACAGCCTCGTGTGATCGCTGTGCTACCTTCCAGAACAGGGCCCTCCGTCGCCGTAAGGCCAGAATGGCGGAATTGTTCGCCGTCGACGCGCCGCCCAAGGCCTCGACGTCGGCCTCGGCTTCGGCCCCGGCCTTGACCTCGGCCTCGGCGTCCTCGGGGGCCTCGGCGTCGCCTCGGCCCTCATCTTCGAAGCCGTCGTCATCGAAGCCAACTTCGGGTAAGTCCTCTGTTCCATCCCCTTCAGCAAAGAAGCCATCCTCGAGTCAGGCCAAAGCGGGTGGGTCGACCCCGACCCCGCATCGGACCTCGACTCCGCACACCCCGAGGGAATACTCGAGACCGAGGTCGCCCTCCAGGGAGTGTGCCCCGGACTCGGAACTCCCCACCTTCGTGGGGATTCCGGCCTTCCAGGATCTCCTTCGAGCCTTGATCTCATCGGAGCTGTCGGGAGCCCTGGAAGTGCTGCAGCGTGCTGCGGGCCCGGCGGCGTCGACCTCGGCCGGGGCGCCCCCGGCCTCGGAGGCCCCGGTCTCGGCTCCCTCGACCTCGGGAGCCCCGGCCTCGGCGACCTCGGTCTCGGGTATTGCGGCCCCGTCCACCTCGGCCTCGGCCCCGCCCCGGACCTCGACCTCGGGGGAGCCTCCTGAGCGCAGTGTCCGCCCAAAAGAAAAGTTCCGCAGAGTGCGCCGACTTTCCTCCTCGGCTTCGGGATCTTCCCCGGACGCCTCGCCCTCGAGGCGACCTCGGACGAGGCGCCGATCGAGGAAGCCTAAGCGACCCCGAGGCTCGCCTCGGCGCGATCGTTCCTCGTCGTTCGGGGGCGAGGCGCTGCAGGTGTCGGAGTTGCGCCTCGATAATCCGAGGCTCCTCCGCTCACCCCGGGGAAAGTCTTCCCGTGCCGCCTCGCCGAGGAAACGGGAGAGGACCCCACGGACCCCGGGATCCTCCCCCAGGGACTCCCCTAGGAGGATGATTTCACCCTCCCCCTCGAGGGCCGTGGAGAGAGGATCCTGGGATTCAGGATCGGTTAGGAATCCTCAGTATTCCCATGAGGCCTCCCCCCGCTCCTCGGCGGGACGGTCGAGAACCCCGTCCCCCCAGGCTAGGCCGTCCTCCTTCTCATCTTTTGTCCAGGACATGGCCCAAGCCCTGGGGATTGACCTGATGGTAGGTTCCAAATATTCCAAGGAATTTCTAGAGGAACAGGACCTTCCCACTCCCCCTAGAGAGGTACCTAGACTCCCTCTCAACAGTGTCCTCCTGCAGACCTGGCTGAAGAACTTGTCGAGCCCTCTTACAGGCACGTCTGTCCCGTCAAAAATGGAATCAAAGTATAGGACGATTCCCCCGAAAGGGTTTGATAAGGCGCAGCTCTCCCACCAGTCCCTCCTGGTGGAATCTGCCCTTAAAAAATCACAGCCCTCACGGGTTTCTGCGGCGGTTCCACCCGGCAGGGAGGGGCGGACCCTGGACAAGTTTGGCCGTCGCCTCTATTCAAACACTCTGATGGCCACCAGAGTTCTAAATTACTCCTTCACCTTTTCCTCCTACTTGCGTGGGATGGTGAAGGACCTTCCTCAATATCGGAACTCGTTACCGGACTCCCAAAGAGCAGGATTCGATAAGTTTATGTCCAACCTGTCTCAATTGCGGTTGTACCTATTCCATTCAGTGTACGACACCTTTGAGCTGGTTTCGAGGGTGTCGGCCCTCGCAGTGGCCATGCGCCGCTTGGCCTGGCTTCGCACCCTCGACATGGACCCAAACCTGCAGGAACGTCTTGCAGACCTGCCCTGTGTCGGGTCCGAGTTATTTGACGAGTCTTTGGAGGCGGCGACCAAGCGGTTGTCGGAACAGGAACGCTCTTTAGCATCCCTGGTCCGCCCCAAACCTAGGCCCCCGCCGCAGAAACCTTTCCGGCCTCCGCCGCGCCGGTACCCCCAGAAGTCGACCCCGTCTTTCTCAAGACCGCCTCCGAGACGTCCGTCTCAACGAGGCAGAGGGGGACAAACCCAAGCCCCGGCGCAGGGCCCTTCTAAGCCCGCGCCTTCCTTTTGACGGGCTGAGCGGACGGGGCGGGTTCCCCTCCGCACCTTCACCAGAACCCCTTCCCATCGGGGGGCGTCTTCGGTCCTTCCGGAAGGCATGGACCGCGATTACCTCAGACGCTTGGGTGCTCCGGATCGTCTCCGAAGGCTACTCGCTCAATTTTGTGTCCTCGCCACCGGACAGTCCCCCAAATTTAGCCTTGTGCAACCGGTCGCAACTACCGACCCTTCTGACCGAAGCCAAGGCTCTCCTGAAGCTTCGGGCGGTCGAGCCGGTCCCCAAGGACCAGTGGGGGACGGGATTTTACTCCCGTTACTTTTTGGTCCCAAAAAAGACCGGGGACATGCGCCCCATACTCGACCTCAGGAAGCTCAACAAATGCCTGGCCAGGGAGAAATTTCGAATGCTATCTCTCCCGGTCTTGTATCCTCTTTTGGAGGAAGGGGACTGGATGTGCTCCCTCGACTTGAAGGAAGCATATACCCATGTCCCGGTGCACCCCACCTGCCGAAAATTCTTACGATTCCAGGTGGGAGACCTACACCTCCAGTACAGAGTCCTGCCCTTCGGCCTGGCCGCGTCCCCACGAGTATTCACGAAGTGCATGGTAGTAGTGGCGGCAGCCCTGAGGTCTCGCGGGCTCCATGTGTTCCCTTACCTGGACGACTGGCTCATCAAAGCCCCGACCAGGGAGGAGGTTATCTCAGCGACCCGACAGTCTATTGCCTTCCTGCAAACCCTCGGATTCGAGATAAACTTTCCAAAGTCTCAGTTGAGGCCGGCTCAGTCTCTTCAATTCATAGGTGCGGTGCTGGACACGGTGCGCCTGCGCTCCTACCTTCCGACCCAACGGTTGGAAGTCTTGGTACGGATGAGCCGCCAGGTCTCTCAACTACCAAGGGTGTCGGCCAAGCGCATGATGATGCTGCTCGGCCATATGGCCTCGACGGTACACGTCACGCCATTTGCGAGGCTGCATCTGAGGATCCCTCAGTATACACTCGCATCACAATGGCGCCAGGAGTGCGATCCGGAGTCGCGCCTCATTTCGGTGACTCCGCTTTTGCGGAAATCGCTAAGTTGGTGGACAGACTCTTCAAATCTGTCCACGGGACTAATGTTTCGCACTCCCCCATTTCGCAAGGTCCTGACCACGGACTCCTCGGACTACGCGTGGGGAGCCCACCTCGACGGTCTTCGCACACAGGGCCTGTGGTCGGCAGAGGACCGTCGCTGTCACATCAACGTGCTAGAGCTTCGGGCCATCTTCCTAGCACTTCGAGCCTTCGTTCACGTAGTACAGGACCAGGTGGTCCTCGTCCGCACGGACAACCAAGTAGCAATGTACTATGTGAACAAACAGGGGGGAACGGGGTCGTGGCCCCTCTGCTCCGAGGCCCTTCGCCTCTGGGAGTGGGCGGCCTCCCGGAACATCTTCCTCCGGGCGGTCTACATCCAAGGGGAACTGAATTGTCTGGCGGACAAACTCAGTCGACTCCTGCAACCCCACGAGTGGACTCTACACTCAGCAGTTCTGCACGAGGTCTTCGCTCGCTGGGGAACGCCACAGGTAGATCTGTTCGCCTCTCCGGAGACACACAAACTACCACTGTATTGCTCTCGGATGTACTCGCGGGATCGTCTGGAGGCGGATGCCTTCCTTCTCGATTGGGACGGGAAGTTCCTCTATGCATTCCCTCCTTTCCCTCTGATCATGCGAACGTTGGTACATCTCAGATCGTCCACGGCCACGATGATTCTCATAGCTCCTCGGTGGCCGCGTCAGAACTGGTTCTCCCTACTGCTCCAACTCAGCGCCAGGGAACCCCTTCTTCTGCCTGTCTGTCCTTCTCTGCTATCTCAGAATCAAGGATCCATGTTACATCCCAATCTGCAGTCATTGCACCTGACAGCTTGGTTTCTTGTTCCCTGACCCCTCCGGACCTGTCTCAATCAGTGAGGGAAGTGCTGGAAGCCTCCCGCAAGATCTCGACGAGGCTTTGCTATACGCAGAAATGGACCAGGTTTTCCACCTGGTGCTCATCTTTCCTCCTGGACCCGGTATCGGCCCCGGTACCCTCGGTTCTGGACTACTTATTCCATTTGTCGCGCTCTGGCCTGAAAACCACTTCGGTGCGTGTCCATCTTAGTGCGATTTCCGCCTTCCACCAACACCTGGATGGACGCCCTCCGTCTCTCCATCCCTTGGTGACACGCTTCATGAAAGGATTACTCAGGGTTTGTCCCCCGCTCAAACCTCCCCCAGTCGTATGGAATTTGAATGTGGTTTTAGCTCAACTGATGAAACCACCCTTTGAGCCACTCAACAAGTCCCTCTTGAAATTTCTGACTTGGAAGGTGGTGTTTCTGATTGCCCTCACCTCCGCTAGGCGGATTGGGGAACTACAAGCCTTGGTTGCGGACCCACCCTTCACCGTATTCCATCATGACAAGGTGGTCCTCCGCACCCATCCTAAGTTCGTCCCGAAGGTTGTTTCTGATTTCCACCTCAATCAGTCCATTGTCCTTCCTGTGTTCTTCCCTAAGCCCCACTCCCATCCTGGCGAGACGGCGCTTCACACGCTTGACTGTAAGAGGGCGTTGGCATTTTACCTTCAACGCACCAAGTCCCATCGGAAGGTCCCGCAATTATTCTTGTCCTTCGATCCCAATCGATTAGGGCACCCAGTTTCCAAGCGCACTCTGTCTAACTGGTTGGCGGCGTGCATTTCCCTTTGCTATACTCAGGCTGGCCTTCCTCCCCCGGGTCGAGTCACGGGGCACAAGGTCCGAGCAATGGCAGCTTCGATAGCCTTCCTCCGTTCCACCCCGATGGAAGACATATGTAAGGCTGCCACTTGGTCTTCGGTTCATACATTCACCTCTCACTACTGTCTGGACACTCTGTCCAGGAATGACGGCCGGTTTGGCCAGTCAGTTTTACAAAATCTGTTTTCTTAAATTTGCCATCCTCCCACCTGCCCTTTTTGGTTTGGCTTGGAGGTCACCCACATGTGAGAATATCATGCCTGCTTGTCCTGGGATAAAGCACAGTTACTTACCGTAACAGGTGTTATCCAGGGACAGCAGGCATATATTCTCACAACCCGCCCACCTCCCCGGGGATGGCTTCTAAGCTAGTTATGGAACTGAGGACCACGAGGTGGGATGCGCCCTCTAGTGGGCAGAAGGCACGCACATGCGTGGTGCAGTGTGCAAACTTGAAACTTCTAGCAAGTTTGCTTGAAAAGCTGTCCGCGCCGGGGCTCCGTAGATGACGTCACCCACATGTGAGAATATATGCCTGCTGTCCCTGGATAACACCTGTTACGGTAAGTAACTGTGCTTTCAACGTACAGTAAGTATTTTTTCATCCTCAAAGAGATACAGTTTGTGGGGCTGATGTAAAAAGCTATGGGTTTCAGTGTGTAACCTGACACAGGTGAATAGCTGGACTTCATGTCAGGCGATCCTTTTGTTCCTGCATATGATCACAAGTTCAGGCCTGAGCTGAAGTAAGAATTCTGTGCTAAGGGAAAAAATAAAGCATATATATATACACAGTATATATATAAATGTAGCACTTTTTTTATCAGGTGCTATTACTTATCCAGCAGGTTTTCATGCTGGCTTTCCATACTGAAACACTTATTGCATTAGAAGAAAGATTAGCATAGAAAAAGGAGGAGTGTGTGGCGCAGTGGTTGGATCTACAGCCTCAGCACCCTGGGGTTGTGGGTTCAAACCCCGCGCTGCTCCTTGTGACCCTGGGCAAGTCACTCAGTCCTCTATAGCCCCAGGTACGTTAGATAGATTGTGAGCCCACCGGGACAGAGAGGGAAAATGCTTGAGTACCTGATTATAAAACCGCTTAGATAACCTTGATAGGCGGTATATAAAATCCTAATAAACTTGAAACTTGAAAAATCAAAAGTAAATCATTGTGCTAAAAGATAGGGGCCAACATAATGAGCGACATTAAGTTTGTACCAGAGGCAATAGAGGGTGAAGTGATTTGTCCTAGGTAGAAAATGACACAGGAATGGGGAAAAAATTGCAGCTGGTTAACTGCAGGAAAGGGAGCAAGGCCCTTTACTGCCCTGTGGGAGCAGTAAAAAGCCTTGCTCCCACAGTTTAAAAAAAAAAAATTGGGCCTAGATCAGCATCTCTAAGGCTAAGCCTTCCTCCCCTGCTCTCCTCTTCCCCAGCATCTATTTTATCTTTAAGAGCCTCAGCCATGCCAGGAAGAAGAATCTTCAAGGCCTTCCTTCTGCCCAAGTCCCTCCTTGATTTAACTTTCAGTTTCTGGGAGAGGAGTTGCTGATAGTGGCTGAAAAGAGTTAACTGGGGGGAAACTGAGGCTGCTGAAAGTGGGGACCCAGGAGGCTGAGAGAAGAAAATGTGGGCCTAAGTTTGGAGTGCTCAGATGGAGGAAAATATGGTGAGCTTGCAGAAAGAAGAAATATCAAATGGGCAGCAGATCCTGGCGAGTGAGCTAAGAGAAGACGGAAGGAAGCACACACTTGAAAAGAACAAGACTTGAAAAGTGAAATGACCAGAGAACAAAAGGTAGAAAAAAACTTTTATTTTCTATTTTGTGATTACAATTTATCAGATTTGAAATATGTATCCTGCTAGCTAGGCGTTGGAATGGGGGGAGACCACAGGGGCCAAGGCCTCCCCAAAAATTGTCAGTAGTAATAGGGTCGACAGGGATCCTGTGGGCAGAGAAACCAACTGAAGCGGCAGCCTCAATTCTTTTAAGGGAGGGGCATCTTACTGCCGGTCAGCGTACCTCTTGGCTCTCTCTGCCGCATCACTTACCTGACATCTACTCCTACCCCCCCTCCCATCCGCGGTCGCGCATCTACCCTGAATTTTTTGTAACATTTGCTGGGTAGCGGAACCGATTCACAGCGTCACTCTGCCGCCAGCTCCAGCGTCTTCTCTCCACTGAGGCCCGCCCCAGCGGAAACAGGAAATTGTCTGTTGGCCTCAGTGGAGAGAAGAGGCCAGAGCCAGCGGCAGAACAACGTAACGAATCTGTTCCGCCGCCCGGCAAGTATTACAAGAAATTCAGAGTAGATGTCAAGCAAGGGATGTGGCGGAGAGAGCCGACCAGCAGGTATGCTGGCCGGCAGCAAGATGCTACTTCTACCGGAGTGCTTCCTAGAAATAAGGCTCCTCCCGAAACATTTCAGATTTGGGGGAGGGGTAGAAGGTGGAGAGGGAGTGATATAGGGAGAGATGTTGGAATCAAATGAGGGAAGGAAGGAGAGATGTGAGACTCAGGAATGGGGTGAAGGAAGGAGGGAGGGAAATATGTCAGATTTGTGAGGGACAGGGAGAGATGCACTTGGGGATGGCAGAGGGGGGCAGAAGAGGAACAGTGCAAGATGGATTTGGAGGAGGACAGAGGGTGCAAGGAGGGGAGATGGACATGCGGAAAGATGGTGGTCAGGAAGAAATGGTAGAAGGAGGTGAAAGAGAGAGAGGGGGAGAGATGGATGTGGTAAAATGGGGAGAGGGAGAGATGGATGTGGAGGGGCAAAATGGGGAAAGGTAAAAAGATTCAGGGGAGGAGGCAGAAGGGGAAGGGAAAGATAGACGACTTGGGGAGAGGAGAGGATGGAGAGGAGAGATGGACAGGGAAAGGCAGAGGGGATATGGACTGGGGGCAGAAGGGAAGAGGGAGGAGAGATGTTGCACTTATAGGAGGGACAGAGAAAGAAAGATGAAGGAAGTAAGGGTGGAGTAAGCCATAAGGAGGGGAGATGCTAGAAATGGTAGATCAATGTGGGAGAGTTGTCAAGGAGATGAGTGAACAGAATAATGAGTATACCAGGGTAGAAATGTGGTAATGGGATGCAGATAAAAGGGAATAAGAGGATGATAAATGTGAAAGCTAGGAGATGAGAGAAGGCGATAGAAAGCTGATTAGATAAAAAGTGAAAAGGAATAAGGATAAAAAATGAAAAGGAATAAGGCAATGTTCCCTCTAAGCTGCGTGGCTGTGAACCTTTTGATAGCCATACTGTGCTTTCTGCCTGTGGCTTTGTGAAGAAATAAGTGCAGCTGGAAGAAAGGAGGAAGAGGCCTATTTGGATGTCTAGAGCCAGCCTGAACACAGGTACATACCCTTGGTAGGGGGCATGAACTTGGGAGAGAGGTGGCACAAACTTGGGACAGGCTAGAAGGAAGGAGGGAGGGGGCTTGAACTTGGGACATAGAAGGAAAGGATGGAGGGAGGGAAAGAGATGCTGAGATAGGGGGGGAATAGAAAGGGAGAATTCTTGAGAATGGGTGTGAGTGAAGGAGATGATGTACATGGGGAAAGGAAGAAAGAGGAGAATTGTTGGACACAGGAGGGGAGAAAATTGTTAGACATGGTGGTAGGAGAGGAGTGAAAGGTAAGGAGAGATGAGAAAGAGAAATGTTGGATGTGGTGATGGAGAGAGAACATTAGGACCGATGGAAAGGGATGCAAGAGGGAGGAATGTTAGACATGGCGATTGAGGGAATGGAGGAAGAGATGTTGCATGGTGCTGGAGAGCAGTGATAGGAGAAATGTTGGGATGGGGCTGGTGGGCAGGGGCTGCGCACAATCCAGGGGATAGAAGAGGAAGAAATATTGGATTTGGCAGTAGAAAGAGTTGGAGATATGCACCCTGGATCCCTCTCTCTTTCCCCATTCCCTTTGCAGCAAGGGAGGGAATGAGAGAAAGAGAGTTGATGGACAGTGAGATAAGAGGGAGGTGTAGGAGAGAGGAAGAAATGCTGTGCAGGGGTGGGGAAGGGAAAAAAGAACATGCTTTGTGTAGTTTAATTTTGTGGCTACCATTATGTGTTGTTAATAATTATATTGTGTATATGAAAAATGTATGGAAGAAGTGGCATTTACAATTAGTACTATTATTATGGGGGGCGGGGTGTGGGGCGGAGCTTGGGCAGAGTCTGGGCTGGATCTTGGGCATTCTAGAGTGTGGTCTAGGGTGGAGCTTTTGGGCCCCTCCTCCCCAATAAAAGAGCATTCCGTTGCCTATGTGTTAGAGCTGGTGTTGATATAGCTGGGGACCACAAAGCTCACTACTAGGCTGTGCCTTTTTCAGCTTCCAGGAGGCTTAGGGCTCTCTCTGGCCAGGGGGGCAGTTGCCCTAGTTGCACTCCCCTAACACTATTCCTGCCATGTGTGACTGAGGTATTCTGTTAGCTTGATTTTTCTATGTAGCTTTCTGTAGTAATTTGACTTGTTCAGTTTTCTCGATAGTGGAGGGAATTTTTGTGAGGGGGAAGGGAGACAGAAGTTTTATTGATCCTTGTTCCATATTATTTATGATTTATAAAATAACAATCGTGCAGACTATAATTTCTTTTTATACTTTAATAAAATGATTTTTTTTAAAAATCATAACTCTTTGAGACTTGTGCGGATGGGGATCAGGCAGAGTTTGCAGGGATGGGGACAAAGTGTTGTCTCTGTATGATTCTCTAGTCTGAGGTCATTTAGGTAGATTTATGGGTATAACAAATGATTGCTATATAAACAAGTCACATGTATATTGGTTGCTAGGGTAAACATAAACACCTTATCCCGGGGTTCTGCAATCTTTGCCAATTTATACAAAAATAGAGACCAGGGCTTTATGAAAGAGTTTTATTATAGATATAAAAATATAATTCATAAGCCAGCAGTAAATAATAACTAATTATTGTTCACAAAATATCCGAATACATATATGAAACTCAGTACATAATTATCACACAATACTTGCTAAATAAATGAGTAAATAGAACTAATTCTTACACACTACATAATTCCTTATAATAATAATTCCTGATTAGCAGCAATCTATTACAGTTTATCACCAAGAGTAATTAACATCTCTTTTCTGAAAACCAATCAGGTCTACCTAGCCCAGCTGATAAGGAAAATATGATTCCTTGCTCACCATTCTTCAAGTCAAGCCTAAGAGAGATAGAATCAGTCCTGTTTCTTGGCGTGGCACGATGTAGAATTTCTTCCGGTCAGCAAGAGTCCGTTATTCACTGAAGTGAGCTGTAAAATTCTGTCAGCAATAGTTCCTTAAGTGATATGAACACCAGGTCTGGATAAAAGTCCTGTTTCTTCACTCCCTGGAAGAGAGCTAATCACAAGAGGTAACTTATCAGGTCTTAATTATTAAAGGTGTGTAGAGAAACCTATGCTAAGATCCAAGCTTCCTTACACCTCAGCACAGACTAAAAATTAATTAGACACCTTCTCCTTAGTTTTACGTCAGATGACCTCTCAGAACCAATCCAAAAACAGAACCGGAATCAATAGCCTTTCTGTGTAAAGTCTCGTACAGGCCTTGGGAGAGAGGCGCCTTCTTAGATAAGAACAACATAGAAGCTGATGACTTCCCCAAGTTCACACGGGCTGAGCATGTAGGCATAGTCAGATGTCCTTGACTGCAGAAACACATAGTTTTGGTGAACATACCCAGAATGCATCTGGCAGGCAGCAAAGATTATTTCTTCTTTTTCTCTTCTTGCATGGTTCATGCTGGAAAGATTGTTCAGGCTTTATGACATCAGGGAGAGGCCTAACCTTCAGGTGTATGAGGAAGGAACCACCCCTACAGTCACAAGGTGTAGCTGTGGGATTTGAACCCTAGCTTCCCTGGTTCTTGGTTTACTGCTCTAACTACTAGATGACTTCTCTACTTGATGTAGGAAATGATTCCGTGCTCTATGTGCTCTAATCCTTTCTTCGCTAGACATTTCCCAGTTATTTCAGCATAAAACAGAAATCTAACATTCTGACAAGCCTTATAGCAGGACAAAAAACAATGGAAGTGATAGGCATGCAAATCTGCTTCATACATATTCATTAGGGCTATCCTGAAAACCCGATTGGCTGGTGGTCCTCCAGGACAGGGTTGGGAACCACTGCATTAGATAGATTGTGAACCTGCTGGGACAGAGAGGGAAAACTGCTTGAATGCCTGAATAAATGCATGTAAACCAGGGGTCTAAAAATGTCCCTCCTTGAGGGCCGCAATCCAGTAGGGTTTTCAGGATTTCCCCAATAAATATGCGTGAGATCTATGTGCATGCAGTTTCAATGCATGCATATTTCAATGCATATTCATTGCATATTCATTGGGGAAATCCGGAAAACCCGACTGGATTGCAGCCCTCAAGGAGGGACTTTGAGATCCCTGATGTAAACCGTTTTGAGCTGCCCTGGGAGAACGGTATAGAAAAATTTAATAAATAAAAATAAAAAAATAAATAAATTTACAGTTGATATTAGTTCAAGGAGATGGCTTGGAGTCATAACAGTCCAGGCCATAGACCAGATATGGGCAACTCTGGTCCTCGAGGGCCAGAATCCAATCGGGTTTTCAGGATTTCCCCAATGAATATGCATGAGATCTATTTGCATGCACTGCTTTCAAAGCATATTCATTGGGGAAATCCTGAAAACCCGATTGGATTCCGGCCCTCGAGGACTAGAGTTGCTCATGTCTGCCATAGACCATCCTCCTTATCTATTTTTAAAGGGTGGGGGAAGGTTAGGTGGAGGGTGGGAGGTACTTGATTACAAAGCAGGACTACAGATGTGATTTTCTTTCCTCATTGTGTCTATGTATACTGTCAGTTTTTATGTGTGTGTGTGTAAAATAATGTGCATATTTTGGAAAGTCAAAACTATATATGTTTTTCTAAACCCTGTTATCAGAATCTGCACTCCCTACAGTGGGTACAAATAGAGCTCAAATGGCAATACCCAAAATTAAGGCAGGTAGTTCTTTAAATGCCCTTTTCAATGGGATCCAAGATGGCTGCTTAGGTGAAAGCATGCACTGGTCAAGCTTTTGCTGTTTGGTTGTTTCTCCTTTTCTATCCATGGTGAGGAAATACGGGGGATGGTTCAAATATTTCCAGTGATTCCTGCGCCCTAAGCTTGCACTGAACTGATGAATAAAGGTGCTGAATAAAGGTCTGAAATCAGATTGAGTTTCATGTAAAAGAGAGAATTGATTAAGATATTCCATCAATTGGGTGTATACCAATCCTTCCATGATTTTTACAAAAAGTGGAATGGATGCTACTGGTCTATAGTTGGTTGCAACTGCTAGTGATTCTTTACAATTTTTTGGAATTGGGGTTATTATAATGTGACCATTATTAGTAAGGATATTCCCATTTTTTAAATTATCGGTCAAATAATTCAACAAAGCTAGTTTAAAGCTTGATGGGGCTGCTTTCATAATTTCTGGGGGACAGGAATCCAAGACGCAGTATGATTTAGTGTACTTGTTATATAATTTGATATAATTGTTCCATTTTAAATTTTGAAAGGAATTCCAAATCATATCCACTGGTATTTCATTTCTTTGTATGTTAACTATTTGATTTTCATGTATATCATTTGTCGAGCAGTTATTTCTCAAGTTTTTAACTTTTGAATCGAAATGCTGTGCTAGATCGCTTGCTGAAGGTAGCTTACTGTTATGCATGGATTGAGTGTAGCGTGTGTTGTCGAATAAGTTCATAACTAGGTTGAACAGTTCTTTTGTATTGATTCCTTTCGAGCTAGTATTGGATGAGTCAATTTTGGATGAGTAAAAAGCTTTGCGTTTTTCTTTTATCAATTGTTTGTAGATTTTTATGTTGGATCTCCAGTTGTCTGACAGTTTTCCCGTTTTTTTTCCAGATCCTTTCCAATTGTCTTACTGCTTGTTTCATTTTTAGAAGTGAAGTGTCAAACCATTTGTTGTATTTATTTGAGCAGCTTTTGCTATTTTGTATAGGGGCAATTTCGTCTAAAATGGATTCGCTTGTTTTCATCCAATGATCAGGGAAGTCAACCCCTTCTTCTATCTCCTCTCGTAATTCATATTGTGACCAGTATTCCTCGAGATTGATATGGCCTCTTGTAAGATGTTCTTTTTTTATGCTTGGGTGTGTTTTGGATTTATGGAAGTTTGGGAACCATTAACTAAATATTGTAAGGATTGATTTATTTATATAACTGAGGAAAACATGCACATCCGGTGAGGGGGGTATGTTTTGACATTGGTTAAGAGATATAGATAGGTTGTTTACAGGTGTTTTTATGGATAATTGGAAAGTGGGTGGGGGGAAATAAGTCTTGTCTTTATTCTATTAAGTATATTGTGCTGTAATGATAATATTTTATGTAAATGCATCATCTTTGTGTGCAAGTGTAGTTTTGAAAATGAATAAAGAATTTAAACAAAAACAAAAAACCGCTGTCTACGGAGAGATTTCTTCAAAATTTGGAACAGATAATAATCCGAGGAAGCCATGTCAGGACTGTACGGTGGGTGGTTCAGCTGTTGAATCCCACATTCTCGGATAGGCAGCCTGTGATTGTTATGAAATGTGCACTTTCACATTGTTGTGACGAAGCAGTACGCCTGCTGTGAGTTTTCCTTATCTTTTCTCCTTGATTGACTCCCACAAAGTGATCATTGTGTTGGTGTAACTCTTCCCAGTTATGGTTGTCTTGTGTGGCATGAACTCCAGAAGCAAAAAGTCCTTCATCATCCCAGAAGACAGTTGCCTTGACTTTGCCTGCAGATTTTTCTGTCTTTAACTTTTTTGGGGGTGGGGGATGACTTGTGCTTCCACTGTATCGATTCCATTTTGGACTCAGGATCTCTGTGATAGACCCAAGTCTAAGCTCCACTCACCAAACGATGAAAAAAATGCACATGGTCTTCACGGAGCATCTCCCAAGTTCTCCTGACAGAACTGGAGGCTCATGGTCTTCTGACATGGTGTAGCATTCTTGGAACCTATCTTACCCAACTTGCCTATCTTGCCCAACTTTTCATGAATTATTTTCCAAACTGTATCTGCTGAGATGCCCATTTCTTCAGCTATTCGGAAAACCTTAATTCATCTGTCTGACAAAATTAAATCCTCAACTTTCTTGCATATTTCTGTGGTTGCTTCCACAGACCATCCAGTGTGAAGATTATCTTCAATGGACTCTCTACCTCACTACCCCACTTAAATTGCTTGCTCCAAAATTTTACTTTGTAAGATGATAGGACAGACTTACCATAAATTGCAGTCATGTGTTCATGGATCTCTTTTGGCTTTTTCCCTTCTTTTGTGAGAAATTTTGTCACTGAACGGTGCTCCAAATCTAGAAGTTTCTTACTTGATTCACATGATTCACCTGAAAATCCTGTCTCTTGGAATGTAAGACTCGCACTAAGTCGCAACTGTGCTTGAGGAACCATGTCACAACATGCACAGACTTGTTTCAACATGCTTGCTATTTTCTTTCATACTCGGATAGATAAATTATTGAACGCCCCTCATCTGTCACCATTTATGTCTAGAAGTTTGACAATTATCCGCTTCCCATCTCCCTTCCCATGGGGTCTAGGCAAACTGACCACGGGCCACATGAACGTAGAGAAATTTTAAAAAAGTTACAATAATGCAATAGGAAGACATTTTTTTAAAACCTCAAAACATTTTGGGCCTCTTATACAAAGCCGATTAGTGTGGGCCGCCGTGGTAAATGCCCCAAAGCCCATAGGGATTTAAAGGGCTTTGGGGCTTTTGTCGCACAACTTTGTAAAAAGGGGCCTTTATTAACATATTTGTTTTTATATCATCATTCCTTTTAATTGTGAGGTATGGCACAATCTGAATGCAGAGAAATTTATTAACATTTTTATATTTTTAGCATTTTGAAAAGTTAAAAAATGCAATAGTAGGCTATAGAAACCATTTTATTAAAAATATTAAAAATTAGGGCTGCATTTTTTTTTTTTTTAAATAATTCTTTATTTATAGGGCTGCATATTTAATGCATTAATAACATGATTAATATGCGACAATGCACATATAATGCAGGCCATTTTACTTCCTCGGTGCCTCCCGCCACCTAGCTTCAGCTGCCGCCCACTGCCTGGCTCCAGCCACTGGCCACCACCTGGCTCCAGCCCACCACCCGGCTGCTGGCTCCAGTTCCCTCTTTCTGATCTTTCATAGCCACTGGCAGCACTAACGATTTAAAGCAGAACACTGCTGACAGGTTAACTGGATCCAGATTCTCATGATCTCTCGTCTTTGCTACACCGGAACAGGAAGTTATATCAGCTCTTCCAGTGTAGGAGAAATTGAAGAGACTTTCTGCTGGCAGTGCTTTGTTTTGAGCACTAGCACTGCCGGCAGGCTATGAAAGGTTAGAAGGAGAGAGGGAGGAAAAGAGACCTGACCATGGGGAGGAGGGAGGGTGAGAGAGAGAGGGAAGAAGGCCCTTCCACAGGGAGAAGGGGATAGAGGAGGGTTGGAGCACAGGAAGATTTGCTTGGAGAAAGAGGTGCAGATGGGGTGTTAGGGTGATCTCTGAGAGGGTCAGATTCTGAAAATAGGAATGGAATAAACAGGGGAGATAGAGAAATGGAGAGCATAGATTGTTGGGGAGAGGGAGGTGAGGGAAGAGAAGTGAAGAGAGTGTCCCATGGAAAGGAAAGAAATGGGAGGGAGATGATGGTGCTCATGAATGGCAGGGAAGGAAAGGAGAAAAAGAAATAGAATAGTGAATAGACAGAGCACAGGAAAGCAGA
This sequence comes from Geotrypetes seraphini, assembly GCF_902459505.1. Taxonomy (NCBI): domain Eukaryota; kingdom Metazoa; phylum Chordata; class Amphibia; order Gymnophiona; family Dermophiidae; genus Geotrypetes; species Geotrypetes seraphini. Next base: position 312,179,200 of record NC_047084.1, on the reverse strand, counting down.
ACCAGAGATTTGGAATGAGATGATTAGAAAAATAAATTGTCAGCCAACAAAGGTAAGATTTAATTTTTGTTTAGTAAGGGGGGCAATGGGGTTTGATATACCGCCTTTCTATGGGACAATTGAATTGAAATAGGTCAGTTTTGAGAATTTTCGTCTTTCATGTACTACAGAGAAGGAAATGTGAGGGAACGCTTTAAAATTTTTAATTGTGCGATTGATTGAAAAATCAGTATAGAGCCCTAAAAAAGACAGTTTTATTGAGCTTTAGAAACTAAGTATTCTATCGTGCTTCTAATGCTGTAATTGGACACAATCTTGGAAATACAGTATGCTCATTAGCTTTGTGGTATTTCTTCTTAGGTTAGATCATATACAGTACCCTGACCTTTTGTATGTGAAGAGTAAACACTAGGATTGGAAAAGCTGCTGCTGCTATCAGTTGATTTCCTGTATACAGTTGTTTGTAGAGAGAAACTGTGGTGTCAAAGTTAACTTTATTTGTGTTGTTTTTTTTTCCTGTGCTTACAGGAATGTGGCTGACTGGTTATTCTGTGATCTGACTGTTCATAAGAAAGTAGATTTCTATCTTTAGTTTCACTGTCCTTTTTACCATGTATGTAGGTGAATATTTTTCTTTCTTTCATGAGAATACTGTGTAGGGGTGATGTGTGGATTTCAAAGTTCATTTGAAGATTTACTAGAGGCAATTTGTTCTGTTTATTATATATAAGTTTAAATACAGGTAAAATTAACTGTCATTCATTTTCAAAGAACCACATGCACTGACATTTTAGGATATGGTCATGATCTTGGTGTTCTTAGGGTCGCCTTTTGGTGTCCCTTAGGAGTCTCAATTAAAACGCTTTTCTGTTATATTCTGTGTGGTTTTCCTTGAGCATGCATGTGTAAACCATGTTTTAGAACAATCTGGCAACTCTATTTAAGTTTGTCTACCTTTGCTGCCTTGGGCAAACATTGTGTGTCACTGATCCGCAGATCCTGGTGAGCGAGTATAACCTCCTAGAGCGCAATTTTTTTTTTTTTTTTCCTTTTCCTGTTTTTCCCCGGCAAACGCATGGAATCTCAACATGAAATTTTACAGTTTCATTTTTGACTATCTACATTTGTGCCAAGTGGCATGAGATCATCTTTAAAGATGGCTAGGTAGATATTTTTTATTTATTTATTTTACTGTGATCATAAGAACATAAGCATTGCCTCTGCTGGGTCAGACCAAAGGTTTATCATGCCCAGCAATCCGCTCATGCGGCGGCCCATCAGGTCCAGGACCTGTATAGTATTCTTCTATCTATACCCTTCCATCCCTTTTTCCTTCAGGAATTTATCTAATCCTTTCTTGAACCACGATATCGTGCTCTGTCTTATCACACTCTCTGGAAGCTCATTCCAGGTGTCCACCATCCTTTGGGTGAAGAAGAACTTCCTAGCGTTGGTTCTGAATCTGTCCCCTTTTAATTTTTCCGAGTGCCCTCTCGTTCTTGTAGTGTTTGAAAGTTTGAAGAATCTGTCCCTCTCCACTTTCTCTATGCCCTTCATGATCTTTTAAGTCTCTATCATGTCCCCTCTAAGATGGGCATAACATTTGCTATCTTCCAATCCTCCAGGATCACGCCTGTACTCTGGGATAAGTTACAAACCTGCTGTAGTAGCTCCGCTATTTCCTCCTTTAGTTCCTTCAATACCCTCGGGTGGATTCCGTCCGGGCCCGGAGATTTGTCACTTTTTAATCTATCTATCTGCCTATATACGTCTTCGAGGCTTACCTCCATTGATGTTAATTTTTCTAACTGGTCCCCTGTGAAGATTTTTTCAGGTTCCGGCACATTGGATGTGTCCTCCTTTGTAAATACTGATGAAAAGAACATATTTAGTCTATCTGCCACCTCTTTTTCTTCCTTCATTACTCCTTTTCTATCTCCGTCATCCAGCGGTCCCACCTCCTCCCTAGCCGGCTGCTTCCCTTTAACATATCTGAAGAACGGTTTGAAATTTCCTGCTTCCCTGGCTAGCCTCTCTTCATATTCTCTTTTTGCTCTTCTAACCATGCGGTGACATTCTTTTTGATGCTTCCTGTGCTCTTTCCAGTTCTCCACAGTTTTGTCCTTTTTCCATTCCCGGAAAGAATGTTTCTTGTCTCCTATCGCTTTCCTCACCTCTTTGGTTATCCACGCCAGGTCTCTAGTTCGGTTCTTTTTGCATCCTTTTCTAAATCTGGGGATGTACAGATTATGCACTTCGCTCACCGTGTCTTTGAATAGTGACCAGGCTTGCTCTACAGTCTGGGATTTCTTTGAGTTGCTCCTAAGTTTCTTTCTTACCATTACTCTCATCGCTTCGTAGTTTCCTTTCTTGAAGTTTAAAGTTGTCGCTGCGGTTCTCTTCCCTTTCGCTATTCCAACTTCAACTTTGAACTTGATCACATTGTGATTGCTGTTTCCCAACAGTCCAACTACTTCCACTTCCTTTGCAGGTCCTCTTAGCCTATTGAGGATAAGGTCCAGAGTGGCATTTCCTCTCGTCGGTTCTGTATAGCCTCCAGGAATTCGGTCTCCCTAGCACATTTTGAGTTTCCAAGACTCCAGTCTATCCCGGGATAGTTGAAGTCTCCCATAACAATCGTGTTATCGCTTTTGCATTCTCGCCTCATCTCGGCTTTCATTTCTTCGTCGCTTGCTTCGGATTGCCCAGGTGGACGATAGTACAGGCCCATCTTTATCTCAGGTCCATTTCTTCCTGGTATTTTAACCCATAGTGATTCCAATTTGTTGGTCATCGCCGCTGAGTCCACTCTGGTCGAGTGCATGTTATCCTTTATTTATAGGGCTATTCCTCTTCCTTTCTGACCTGATCTGTCTTCACGATAAAGTTTGTACCCCGGTAGTACTATGTCCCATTTGTTTTCTTTATTCCACCATGTTTCAGAAACTCCAATGATGTCTAGGTTCTCATTTTTGGCCATGACTTCTACTTCTCCCATTTTGTTCCTTAGGCTCCTTGCATTAGTATACATGCAGTTTATATCCTGGTGTTTTTTTGTCTTCGTTTTCTTTTCCTGTATTACGTTCTTCTTATTATCCTCATCTTGAGCTGTCAGCTCTTGTTTTTTGCCTATTGTGTTTTTCCCCCTGTGCTACGTTCTTCTTTTTTTAAATTATTATTATTTATTTATCAAATTTTCAATTTTTTACAAGGATATATCTTGACAATGAAAATAGAGTTACAAATTAAAGAAAATTATAATAAGAATCAATATCAACCAAAATTAACATTTAGTAACTCTATTAAACCTCATTATACAGGAAATTAGAAAACTAGGGCAAGATGTTTGAAAAGACAGGAAATAATTCAAAAACACTATTAAGAAAGACTAGATTACAATAAGCGGATCTGTTAAGCCTTTTAAATTCCAACTTAGTTCGCATTTGAAGGGGTAGAGATAGCTATTGGGCCTGGAGGTTTCCTTGCTTCCAAGAAATTTTTCAAGTGTTCAGAATTAAAGAATGCAAAGGATTTCTCCTCCATTTTAACAATACATTTGCATGGAAACTGCAGAAAAAAAAGTCCCTTTGAGGCCCAATACCAGGGGTTTAAGTGCCAAAAGGGCCTTTCTCCTCTATTGAGTGGACCTACAAAGGTCAGGAAATATCAGAACTGAATTATTCATATTCATAAATTTTTCATCTTTAAATCTGAAATACATTCGAAATATCCAATTCCTATCATTTCCTAAGGCAAACGTAGCAATTAGGGTTGCTGTATTTGAAATAGATTCAGAGCTCTCTAGTAAGCAAGTAATATCTAAAACTGGCCTGCTGGTTTTGCAACGAAGATAGTTTTTTCAGTGGGCTACCCAAGGAAATATAGTATGCTTTTGTTATTGGGGGAATAGATCAGCAGGGATTTTCAAGACCTCTTTGAAATATTTCTTTAACATCCCAATTGGTTGTAAAATAGAGGATTGTGGAAAATTCAAAAACCTTAAATTCAAATGTCTCTCATAATTTTCCAGTCTTTCCATTCTCTGATGAATATTCAAATTAGCCTTTACCAAAGCTGTTTGAACTTTCTTAACCTCCTTCTAAAGTTTCCCCAAATTCTTTTACTTGGGAGTCCACCTTTACTGTATAATCCCCAATTTGTTTGGTATATGTTTGTACCACCTCTGGGAGTTGGAAAATCTTATCTAAGCGTTCAGTCAATTTTTCCTCCATAACCGTAACAGCCTCCCATACCTACTCCAAAGTTATCTTCTCCAGTCTTTTCTTCAACTTGGTGGAGCTCTTAATCCCAGCTTCTACAGTGTTGGCTGTGTAGTCAGACCTCGAGAGGAATCCCCACGACTATCCGCCTACTGCTCCTTCACAGATTTCCCCGGCTGGTTGTAACACCTCTTGGGAGAGAGAAGAAGGAGACAATGTCCTAGGAACGGAGCCTCCATCGGCAACCCCTCCGGTATCCGCAGGGCTTCCCATCGACTTCTCAACTTCACTTCCGGGTTGAAGTGGAGTCTCGCGGTCCTCAGGGCTCAGCGTGGATTCTTCCGTGCTGCAGGCGAAATCTCCTATCTGCTGCTCATCTCCTCCCTGAGGACTATCAGGCTTAACCGGTAAAAGAAAGCTCTCCAGCGTATGTTGTATCGACACCGGGGAGGGAGCCGGTTCGACTGGGAGCAAATGCGGCTTCCCTTTCCTCTTAACCATGTTATTCTTTGGCGATGTCTGACGCTAGTCAGAGCGTCCTCACACTGCACCACCTTCACCGCCATCTTGCCTGCCGCTCCGTCCTTATTATCCTCCTCTTGGTCTATCAAGTCTTGTTTTTTGCCTGTTTATTCTTCCCAGCATTTTTTCCTCTCAGTATCCTCTCGGGATACCTTTTACCGAATCATCGACACTTGATCGACTGGCGGCTTTCCCCTTCTTCTTAGTTTAAAGCCTGCTCTATTCCTCTTCTGACGTTTATGTTAGAAGCCTTGTTCCCGACGCACTCAGGTGTAGTCCATCTCTCCTGAAGAGCTTGTTTTTGCCCCAAAACATTGTCCAGTTCTTCACAAAGTGGAACCCCTCTTCCTCACACCATCTCTTCATCCATGCTTTATTGATTGTAGTTCCGTCTGCCTCTTCACATCTGCCCTCGGTACTGGTAGGATCTCCGAAAACACTATCTTCTGAGTCCTTATCTTCAACTTCCTTCCCAGAGTCTTGAACTGTTCGATCAGTGCATTCCTACTGTAGTCTCTCCTGCTGACATCATTTGTCCCGATGTGGATCATCACCACATTCTCTTCCGTCTCTGCTCCTTCTAGGAGCCTTTCAATTCTGTCTACAATGTCCTTTGTTCTTGCTCCTGGGAGTCAGGTCACTAGTCGATCCTCTCTCCCTCCTGCTATGTGGCTATCTACTTGCCTTAGAATTGAGTCTCCCACTAGGATCACAGACTTTCCTTTTTTCAGTTTTTGCTCTGGTTGTAGATCTGTGTCCTCGATGTGCCTCACAGCTTCCTCTTCTAGGCATCGACAAGACCTTGCCCCCTCTTCCTGCAGGATACATTCTAAAATATTTGCACTATAAGGCTACCATTATTTGAAAAAAAAAGAAGAGGATACCAGCTTACTGTTAATGATCAAGGTGATGTAGGCTTGTGATAGGAATCCATCATTGCTCAATCAGTACAGATGGAATCGGTTCAAATCCCAAATAAAAAATACTAAAATTAGATCTGAAATGTCAAGTAAGGCAAAAAAATAAAATAAGCCAGTACTCACAATCAAATAACTTTAAAAAGAGGAAAAAAGACCTCAGACACCCATGGCAGTACACTGATTTGCAAACTGTCACTTATATGGGACCAAATTCTCATTCATTGATCTTAAAAAGAACCTCCTTATGTCACTTAGAATCGTTAAAAGAAATGTTATGTTCCATTGTTCAATTCTTTATATACACTTATTGAATACTTTTAGTTCCAAACCATATAAACCCATGCATTTATCTTAACACAGCCCAACAGTCTGTTTCACCATAATTAGGCTTCATCAGGGATTTCAATATGTGGAGATCAAGGTGTACAAGACAATATAAAAAAAAATCTCATCAAATACACAGCATAACATGCACTGAAATAAATTGTGTCAAACATTTCAACACTTTACCTTACTACTTAAGAAATGGTGTTTAGCCCCCTGCTCTACACTGAAGAAAATGGCAACTATAAATAAGTATTGCTCATTTGCATGCATTTTCATAGCTACATACTGTGAGAGATAATTGCACTCTCTTAAAGAAACATAACACTCCTGTGAATAAAATAAAAAAGTAACAATTATTGGGCAAGCTGTACATAAGAACATAAGAATTGCCACTGTTGGGTCAGACCAGTGGTCCATCGTGCCCAGCAGTCCACTCACGCGGTGGCCCTTAGGTCAAAGACCAGTGCCCTATTTGAGTCTAGCCATACCTGTGTATGTTCTGGTCCAGCAGGAACTTATCTAACCTTTTCTTGAATCCCTGAAGGGTGTTTTCCCCTATAACAGCCTCTGGAAGAGCGTTCCAGATTTCTACCACTCTCTGGGTAAAGAAGAACTTCCTTATGTTTGTACGGAATCTATCCCCTTTTAACTTTAGCGAGTGCCCTCTCATTCTCTTCACCTTGGAGAGGATGAACAATCTCTCTTTCTCTACTAAGTCAATTACCTTCAATATTACATTACATTACATTACATTAGGGATTTCTATTCCGCCATTACCTTGCGGTTCAAGGCGGATTACAAAAGGTTAATTTAGAAGTACAGAGTTACATTGATTGTAGATTTTATAAACATAAACGGGTTGTTGAGGGTGAGGTGGTTTGTAAGAGAATTAATAGTTGGTCATAGTGGAGGTTCTTTTGTTGTTGTTAGAGCAGTAATGGGTAGATCAGATGTCGGTTTTAGAGTTACTAAGAGGTCGTGATGTTATTGCTGTTTCAGGAATTTCTTGAAAAGTGTGGTTTTTATTTCTTTTCTGAACGTCCTATAGTCTGGAGTGGTCATCAGAAGGTTGGAGATCTGGTTATCCAGCCTTGCGGCTTGGGTGGCTAGGAGGCCGTCGTGTAGTTTTTTTCTTTTTACTTCTTTGATTGGGGGGGGTATGAATGGGGAGTGTGTTTTTCTGTGTCTGGTAGTGGGTGCTTGGATGAGGCGATTGTTCAGGTATGATGGGCTGTCTCCGTGTAGGGTTTTAAATAGTATGCAGTAGAATTTGAATTGGATTCTTTCTTGGATTGGAAGCCAATGTGAGTTGATGAAGGCTTCAGTGATGTGGTCGTGTTTTCTCAATGAATAGATGAGTCTCAAAGCTGTATTTTGGATTGTTTGGAGTTGTTTAATCGTGGTTACAGGGCAGGGAAGGAAGAGGATGTTGCAGTAGTCCAATATACCTAGTATTAGTGATTGTACTATAAGTTGGAATTGTGTTCTTTCAAAGAATTTTCGGACTTGTCTCAGATTTCTCATGACAGCGAATGATTTCTGAATTGTTTTGTTTATTTGCGGTTGCATAGTGCAGCATCTGTCTATGGTCATGCCAAGTAGTTTAATGGTGGTTTGGACTGGGTATTTGATTGCGTTTATTTCTAAATTGGTTGTGGTTTGGACCTTGTCATTTTCGAGAAGGATGAATTTGGTTTTGTCTTGGTTGAGTTTAAGTTTGTGTTTTTCCATCCAGGTTGTGACTGTTTCAAGTGTTTGGTGAAGTTTGACTGTCATGGTCGGTTTAGAGTGGTCAAATGGGATGAGGATGGTGATGTCATCAGCATAACTATAGGTGGTTATGCCCAAATTGTCCAGATGCGTTCCTAGGGAAGCGGTGTAGAGATTGAAGAGGGTAGGGGATAGTGGAGATCCTTGTGGTACGCCGCAGGGGTTTGACCAGGATTCTGACTTTTCTTTGTTTGATTTTACACTGTAAGTTCTGAGTTTTAGGAATCCTTCAAACCATGAGTATACTTTATCTGAGATGCCTATTGCGTCTAAGATCTGTAGAAGGATGTTGTGATCCACTAAGTCGAATGCTGCAGTAAGGTCCAGTTGTATGAGAAGCATTTTTTTCCCTGTACTAAGGTGTTGTCTGACGGTATCCATAAGGGAGCTTAGTAGTGTCTCTGTACTGAAGTTTGTTCTGAAGCCAGATTGCGTGGGGTGGAGTAGGTTGTGGTCATCTATGTAATTGGAGAGGAGTTTGGCTACTAGGCCTTCTATAATTTTGACATATAGCGGAATTGAGGCTATAGGTCTAAAGTTGGATGGTTGGTTTTGTGGTGCTTTTGGGTCTTTTTGGATTGGGGTGATGATGATTTCGCTGAGGTCAGCAGGGAATGTGCCTTCTGTGAGCGTGAATTGAATCCATTGTAGAATTATGGTGCGGAATTTTACACTAGAGGTGGTAAGGATATCTTGAATGTTTCAATCATGTCCCCTCTCAGTCTCCTCTTTTCAAGGGAGAAGAGGCCCAGTTTCTCTAGCCTCTCATTGTACGGCTCATTGTCCCTTAACCATTTTTGTCGCTCTTCTCTGGACTCTTTCGAGTCCTTTTTCATGTACAGCGACCAGTGTTGGATGCAGTTCTAACATTCCCCACTTATATATCCAACAAATCTCTCTCTGTTGTAATATTCTTATCCGATCTCCCCCTCTGACTTGTGTTTTTGGGTTCCATGTTAATGACAAAACATCTGAGATCCTTAAAAGAATGTGAGCATTCAGTGCAATGTGCTACAGGAGCTTCATTGATTTTTATTTTTATTTCTTGTGGTATCTTAATATTGTAATTGTGTTCTGCCATTGTCAGTCGCAAAGACCTTGAAGTTAGTTCTGCATACAGTTTTTCGCAAGGACATTTGACAACATAGATGACAAACTCAGTCCTATAAGTCCAGTCTGCCCATTAGTGATACTCATTTTAAAAATACGTGATTGTATTAACTTGTCTTTTCTTTGATATTTTTTGGCCATAGTCTGGTATTGTCCTAAATTCCAAATGCTGAAGTTGCCATCCAAGCTCACTGCAGCCTATCCAACCATCCCATTGTTTGCAGGATATCTACCATAAAGTCTAACCAGCAACATCCTCATGTTCCATATTAGTGGAATTCACATTGATGCCCATTCTACATCTAATCACAATATATGGGACACAGGCCATGCAGGTCTGTCCAATACCGACCTGTGTGTTTTGGGTGATTTGTTGGTTTTGTTTTGTTCATTTGGTTTTGTCAGGGAAGGGGTACACAATTATAAAGGAAAGGAGAGAAACGTTGCCAGCTTGCCTAATGTTCTTATTTGGATCCTTGTTTTTTTGTTTTTGATCCTTTGTTGTGCTGATTTGATCTGTACAGAAACAGTGTGTGAGGGCTAGAATGAGAATGAGCAAGGAACATTTTTGTGTGGGCATATGAGCAGATAAGTAACCCCAAAATGCAGGTCACACTGTAATTTTAAAGCAAACTACATTTTACCCCACCAGGGTAAAACATTTTCCTCTTAATTTTCTGTATATCTGTTGGCACCTGCTAGCTATCCTGTTTATATCTTTTTGAAGGTGTGGTCTCCAGAACTTTGTACGGTTTATAAGCTGAGACAGAGTAAGCAGCCAGCAGGGATGAGTAATATTTTTCACCGAGATCTTCCAAGTCTGGTGAACAGCATTGCTTGGTAGTGTGTCATTGTCGCTCAGTGATTGCAGTGCAAGGCCCCCAGTGGTGGAACGCTTTGCCGCTTGAAGTCAGAGGCTTCATCTGTATTAAATTTTAGGAAACCAACTAAAACAGTATTGTTTGAGCAATACTACTCGTGCAAATGGAAATGATGACCTTGAGGTAATGCTGGTTTTATGTATGAAATTGCTTTTAGGTTTATCTGTTATGCCATAATGATTTTAGGTTTATTTGTTAAGTCATAATGGTTGTATGTCTGCTGAGATGTTATTGATTGTACTTGTCTATGTTTGAATTATATGTTTTTTATAACTCACTCAGGATTGGAGGATGTGCAAGTAAGAATATTTTTAAATAATAAATAAAAATAAATGGGGACCTCACTAAATACTTATACAATGGGTCTATTATCTCCTCTTTAAAAAAAAAAAAAATCCTACTTGCTATTTTTCTCCCTATGCATCCAAGCATCCTTCTGGCTTTGACCATCACCTTTTCTTAAGGAGCAAAAAAAGTTGATCACCAGATATGATCACTCCTAAGTCCCACTCTTCTGTCATACACAGAAGTACTTCGCTCCCCATATGTACTTTACTGATCTCTTGGATTTATGCAGCCCAAGTGCATGACCCTGTATTTTCTAACATTAAATCTTTAGTTGTCAATTTTTGGACCATTCTTCAAACTTTGCCAGATCCCTTCTCATGCTATCCACACTCTCCACACTGTAGAATTTGGTATCATCTGCAAAAAGACAAACCTTACCAGACAGTCCTTCTGTAACATTACTCGGAAAGATGCAAAACTCCATTTACCATTGCCCTTTGTCTCCTTCCACTTAACTAGTTTTTAATTCAGTCTGTCACTTTAGGGCCCACATTGAGGGCACTCAGTTTATTTATCAGCCACCTAATACAGAACCATGTCAAAGACTTTGCTAAAATCCAAGTACACTACATCTAGTGCCCCTCTGATATCCAGCTCTTTGCTGACCCAGTCAAATAAATCAATCGGATTTGTCCAGTGATACCTGCCTCATGTTCTGAAGTCCATTCAATTCTAGAAATCTCACAATCCTTTGCTCTAAGAAGATTTTCCATTAGTTTACTCACCACTGAGGTCAGACTAACAAACTGTAATTCCCAATCTCCTCCTTACTTGTGTTTTTGTGCAGAGGGACCACGTCATATTTTTACCTAATATAATTCCAAGTGGTTCAGTTAGAAATCTTTTTACATTTCATTTTCCTATTCCAGAAGAGATAAGAATATAAAACGGTGTTGATAAAATTTTTCCTTATCAGGCAGCTAAAATATGGAATGACGTTCCTGTAACTATTAGATCCATAACTAATTATGCATACTTTAGGAAATCTCTGAAGACATACTTATTTCAGAAGCATATACTTAATGGATGTATCTCAGTGTTTGAAGTGCCATCCTGGCATGAACAGTTGGCACCTCAGATGAAAAGTATTGGATAAGGCAGAAGGGATAAAGGGATTGGGTAAAATGGAGTAGGGAGAAGGTGGTAGAAGCTGATTGGGGCAGACTTGGGGGTCTTACTCCAATTGGATCAGGGCAGTAGGAAGCTGTTTGGGCAGGAGAGTTGTGGTATTAGGGAGGAAAGGTGTTAGGCGAGCAGATGACATAGGTGGAGAGATAAAGAAGCAAGGAACTGGGTGGTTGAGATTAGTGTCTGTTGAAGCAGGTAATGGAGCAACTGTGGGGATGAAGAGGGGGAGGATGGGAGGGGGAAAGAGTACAAGCATTGGTTCATGTGCGTCAACCATCATGAACCTTGGGAGGATGGGTGAATGACTGGTCTTGTGACACCATAGACCAGAGGTAGGGAACTCCGGTCCTCGAGATCCGTGTTCCAGTTGGGGTTTTCAGGATTTCCCCAATGAATATGCATTGAAAGCAGTACATGCAAATAGATCGCTTGCATATTCATTGGGGAAATCCTGAAAACCCGACTGGAATATGGCTCTCGAGGACCGGAGTTCCCTACCCCTGCCATAGACCCTCACAGTGTGTGTGTGCATAAGTAATTTGGTAATTTTACCATTAATAAAGCTGTGACCAATTTTTGCTATTAAATTTGCTGGGAGTATTTATTATGGAATGAGAGGTGGAGGTACCAGTGCTTATGTTTTTGTAATTCCTAGCCGTATCTCATTAAACTGCATTAAACTGTTAAAGATACATATAGCACACAGGCTTAATGTAATAGAAGATGTCAAATGCTTAGTCCGTTTGAGAGATATAAGATTTGCTAACTTGGGCGTCTGGTGTATGAATTCCTCCCAGTGAGGTTCATGTGTTTTTGAACACTACCTCGTTCTGCATATATTCTAGAAATGCTTTCGCTATTAATAATGCCTGAGTTGTGAAGAGGCTGAGGATTTGGCTATTATTTTTTTTTTTCTTAGATGTGATATTGTTCCTCTGTAAGTGACATTCGGCATTATTGATGCTTTGTATGTGAGGGCATGGCTCAAAATCTCCAGGAATACATTTGTTTATGGTAAGAAAAACAGACATTAATTGATTTGGAGCATGTTTGTTTACTCATTCATTGCTGGTGTGCCCCTGTGTACTCAACTGCACAGTTAATTTCATGCCAGATTAATGAATTCCTTGGCGAACTGTTGAATTTCTTTCAGAAGGATAACAGACTAGTATCCAACTGATAAGATATCTCTTTTATACGTCACTGTGTTTTCATTTTTCAATTTGCTTTGCCTCTCTCTGATGCTTATATAGAGTCTCTAAGCTTTATTTCACCCAAAGCACGACTGATTCATTTTTCACACTCTAGCTTATCTACTTCGCTTGTGCTAAAGTCACGTCTGCAGAAATGTCATTTTCTTTTCTACTTTGCCTAATAGATCAGAATCGGATATCCCAATGAAATGCCTTCAGCATTTAAAATTAGCACTGCTCAAAGATCTTCATGGGCAGGAATAGAGAGACAGATCAACCCTCAATGAGTACTATTCCTTTAGTGAAATATATTTAAAATATACACTAGTGGCCACATATGAGAAGCATTGCTTCCAAAGGCTGAAAATAAATCGTTAATAAAAATATTGTATATCAACAAACAAGAAGAGGAAAATCCAATATGCAGAGCAGTCTGGAATATACATAATGTGTAGCAGAACATTAGAGCCTTTTTATTACCGGAATAAATACAGTAGACTGTTATCTGGCACCATGAGGATTGGTAGATGCCGGATAAATGTAATTTCTGGTTACTTGAGAGTTACTATTAAAAATAGTTTGTCTCCCTTCCCACCTTACTTTTCTTGTCTGAGTCTGTTCATCTCTCTATCATTCCTCTACCTCCACTTGTAGGTCCAGCATCTGTTCCTCCTTTCCCACCCTCTTTTCTGGTCTGGGTCACTTTCTCTAACATCTCCCCCCCCCCCCCACACACACACAGAGACATTTATGGGTCCAACATCCATCCATCTCTCTTCCCCTGCCCTTCACCCTGCAGGTCAAGCATCCATGTCCCTTCCTCCTCCCACACATACTTTTTGGTCCTCCTCCCTCCACACGGGTAGAATTGATATCTCTTACCTGTGGCTCTCCCGAAGTAGCAGTGGAAGCCGGTCAGCAGAGGCAGCACTGTAAACAGGCTACTTGTGGCCAGCCCTGGCAGGGCCTTTCCTCCGCTGTGTTGGAAGGGGGGGTTGTGGGGTCAGGACTGGCCTCCGCATGCTGCTTCGTGGGCTAGAGGGAGGGGGGTTTGGGTCAGGATTGGCTGCCACTGCTGCTTCTGGGGCTGGAGGGGAGTTTCGAGTCTGGACCAGTTGCTGCTTCGGGGCCTAGAAGGTGGACAACTTTTTCTTTTGCTAGTTAGTTGAGAGTTTGTTAGTTAGTTGGTTGAGTTCCAGTTAACTTGGATTCTACTGTACAGGTAAAAATATATATACAACAGTCAAATTGTATAATTCAGTGGGTTGTCACAGCAATAGAGCAGTGCTTTCCCAAAGTTAAGTGGCTGTTCCCTTTCACCATGTGTTATGTGTCCCAACATGTTTCATTGTGGTGACTGCATCAGGGGCCTCTTAAATGTTTAGGTGAAATACGAGTAACAGTGTCAGGACAGAACCTATCAACAAAAGGTACTATTTCTGCCCTTTATCATACTAAGGCATGCTGCCGCAAAAGTCCCTACCCATAGAAGTTAACATTAACACTCCTAAATCTCTAGTCCTAGATCCTAGATTTCTCCATCTATGTAACTAATACTGTTATTGTTCCAGTCTCCTCTGCTCTCAACCTTGGAGTCGTCTTCGATTATGACCTCTCATTTTCCACGTATGTCCCAACAAGCTATCTCTTCAATATCGCCAAAATTTGCCCCTTCCTCTCTGAGCATACTACCCAGACTATTGTCCAAGTTCTCGTAACCTCACGCTTAGATTACTGCAATATACTCCTAACTGGTATCCCTCAGTGTCGCCTCTCCCCCATTGCAATCTGTGCAAAACTCTGCTGCGCGACTCATCTTCTTCCAACCTCTCTACGCTCATGTCACTCCTCACCTTAAGTCACTTTGCAAACAGTTCAAGATCTTATTGCTGACCTACAAGTGTGTTCATTCTGCTGCCGTTTAATATTTCTCCTTGCTTCTCTCTCCTTATGCACCTCCCAGAGAACTCTGTTCCTCAGATAAGCTGCACTTAATTGTACCCTACTCCTCCACTGCTAATTCCAGACTTCATTCCTTTCATCTAGCTGCCTCCTATGCAGGCATAAATTACCCGAGTTTGTCTGCCAAGCCCCTTCCCTTCCCTTGTTTAAAAGCAAACTGAATGGATGGACCTTACTCCTCATGCCCGGAGTAGACTTTTGAATGTTTGAATGGGAGTTTTCTTTATTTTGCATGCTCACGAACTGAGTCTGTTAACAGGTTTCCAGGGCAATGGGATCACAGTTGAAGTTTGTCCACTTGTGCTTTTGGGAGGGAATTGGTGGTGGGGGTGGGAGGGGGGATTGGGAAAGCATTAGTATTTAAAGTTTGGGGGTTTCTAGTTCTATGAGAGGCAGGTTGGGTACAAACTATTGCAGTTCTCTTAAGGGGATATGATGGTAAAAAAAAAAAGTTATGATATGTACAGAGATGAACGCGCTCAGAGCAAAAACCTTCAGGTATTTAATTGTGGACTCTTTAAATTAAACAGAGATGAAGAGAGAGTGAAGAAGAAAGATGTCCTGTGGCACTGTTGAGTAGACACAAACTGTTCTTATTGCCTTTTTTGTTGATTTCTGTTAACCCTTTCAGGACCATAAGGATCGTAGGCCAATTTTTGTGGTTTTGACGACATTTTTATGGTAAAAAGGGCTTGCAGATGCCAAAAAATTGATTTTTTTTTTTGTGAAATATCATTATTTTTATTTAAAAAATCACACTTCTGGCTTATGGACAGTGTGGCAAGTGAATCTTCTCGTCAATCTGGCAACGACGCTAATGAATGAATGTCGGAACCAGTTTGTTTACATAAAGGCAGTATCATATGGAATCCGTACATATCAAATTTAGAACTGTAGACTATCCCAATCAAAATTTATAGGATTTTAAAGTTATGGGACAAATATGTCCCTTGGTCCTGAAAGGGTTAAGAGATGTAAAAAGTTTTCAATAAAGAGTCCATTGGGAAATTGGGAACTTCCTTCCCCCCCCCCCCCCCAAATGTGTCTCTCCTAACCCTGACAAAATGATGGCTTTGCTGCACAGAACAGTCACTCGGAGCAGCGATCCTTTACTTAGAGGAGGGCAGAGTTGTTGGTCTGTGGGCAGCAGCTCTGCCAGTTGATGAGTCATTGATGAGGAAGCGTGCACTAATGACAGAGATGTGGTTTGGGTGGGATCAGGTTGCAGGATGAATTGTGCTTCATATGACATCTGGCCAGGCCATTAAAAGGTTCCTTGCTCTGTCGGCATCTCGGTACTCCAGGACCATGAAACGTTACACTGAAGAATACTCTGGCTTGTCCGGATCTGTCGCATGTGTTTTTCAAAAGCATGCCTATCACGTGCATCTTTTAAAGGGTTGTGATCTGAAGCTCTCTGCTGCTTTGGCAGATTTTTGGAGGTTTTTTTCTGTGTTTGGGAGAACAACCCAGATTTTGTTTTTCCAGAGTTACAAATTTTATTTATTCCCACTGCAACCTGAAGCAAACCCTTTACCAGCTTTATTTCACTAGTGATGAAGTAAACATATCTGTTTTGGTGGACAAATTACGACACCTAAATCAGGAGTGTTGAACCATGATCCATAAGGGGCCACAACCAAGTCAGGTTTTTAAGATTTCTACAATGAATATGCATGAAATGGTTTGCATGTACTGCTTCTACTGTATGCAAATAGATCTCATGCATAGTCATTGTGGAGATAGTGAAAAGCAGACTGGGTTGTGACCCTCAAGGACCGTGGTTCCCCATCCCTACCTAGATAAAATATATGGATCATACTTTCATTTTTTCAATGTTAAATTTCGGTTGATTTTCAGAGGCTGTTATAGGGGAAAACACCCTCCAAGGATTCAAGACAAAGTTAGACAAGTTTCTGCTGAACAAGAACGTGCGCTGGTAGGGCTAGTCTCAGTTAGGGTGCTGGTTTTTGACCAGAGGGCCGCTGCGTGAGCGGACTGCTGGGCATGATGGACCACTGGTCTAACTCAGCAGTGGCAATTCTTATGTTCTTATGTCTTTTGATTTCTTTTAAGTCTCTTGTGGGGTAGTGGGTAAAAGCCAACCCCCTCAGTACCTCAAATTTTTTTTTTTTAAACAATGAGAATATTCTCTAGGGGCCACCTTCACTTTCTCTTCATACCTACCAGTCAATGGCATAGTAAGGGTAGAAGGCGCCTGGGGCAGTGCTGCCCCCCTGCACCCTCCTCTCTGTGCCTCCACTCTTTCCGTGCCTCCCCCCCCCACTCCACACTTGTGCTCTCTCTTCCCCCTATACCTCTAAATCTTCACCAGTGCGAGTGGCTTCTCCAGCATGCTCCTTGAGCCTGTGTTGGATTTCTCTCCGATATCACTTTCTGGCCCACATGACCTGAAAGTGATTCAGAAAAGATCCAAGCTGGAACGAGCAACAGGCAGGAGAAGCTGTTCGCGCTAGCGAAGATCTACAGAGGGACAGGGTAGGGAGAGGGATGGTGCATACGTCGTGTGATTGGCTGGGCGAAGAGGTGCCGGCATCCAGGGTGGTCTGCCCTCCCCCTTACTCTGCCACTGCTACCAGTGCTTCCCTGAGGATTTAGTGGAACCAGTACTGATCTTCCAGTTGCTCTTGCTTCAGTAGTGCCAATCTCAAAGCTTAATTTTGACGATACCTCTACCTCTAAGGCAAGGATGCACACATTGAGTCCTCTAAGACTGCAAATGGTTAAGGTTTTCAGGATATCCCAAATGAAAAAGTATAACATAGATTAACCCAGATGCTACCTCCATTATATGCAAATATATTCTCATATATAGGGTTTCCATATTTTCTTCTGCAAAACCCCGGACACATGACTCCGCCCCATTCTGCCACCAGCCCCACCCAGTTCTTCCAGTCCCACCCCACCCCCACATAGCCTCCTATCTTCCCCGACAAGCTCCAGACGCGTCCAGAGGGCCTGGAGTATACGCAGCTGTGTGTGACATCATCCACACATGCTCAGGCTCCTACCCACGACCTCACCAAGGAATTTTTAAGCAAAGAGAAGAGGTCTTATTTTTTCCCTCATGTTCACCCTTTTTAAAAGATGATAGACTTGAGATGATGGCCCGCATTCCACATTGCTGTGGCTGGGAACCCACAAAGTTCCTCACTGCAGCAACACAAGGACAGTTATGAGTCTTAATGATACTCAGACACAGCAGTTCAGAAAACCCAGAGGTAATTTTTGTTTTTACCCCAGTTTAGTAAATAAGCATATACAGTAAGTCCTCAAAAAAAAAAAAATAATGGAGAAGAGGATGGGTGCTGGCACCCCCACCAAGATGGCACCAGGGATGGATCACCCTATCCCCCCTTACTACACCACTGTTTGTTCATAATCTGGAAAAGAAAAACAAGCTTTCCTGCTTTATCGGGTCCCAAATGATTTCTCAACTTGGAATGAATGAGTCCAGAGGAAGAAAAAATTATTTCTCAGCCAGCATAAAAAGCTACTGCTGTTAAAAGTGAAATCATTACTTCAACAGTCTCTAAATCCAAGTGCTTAATAAGTGACCTCCATCAGATTGTGTGACTTTCTTTAAAACATCATCAGTAAACATATTTCTCTTAAATAGTTCCCCCTTAGCTCTGAAATTTATTATAGTTGGCATTACAAATGGATGATTCCTGGATACCCATGTCATAACTAATTCCTATTCTTCAACAATTGGGGCTTCTTTTATCAAGCCCGCTAGCGGGGTTAACGTGTGTGACGTTTCATCACATGCTGGCCTAAAAACTACCGCCTGCTCAAGGGAGGTGGTAGTGGCTAGCGCAGCCGGCGGTTTAATGCACGCTATTAGGTGCGTTAAACCGCTAGCACAGCTTGATAAAAGGAGCCCTTAAGGTTTGACACTGGTACCAGATATTGACAATATTTGCCAGAAAATGAGCTGGAGACAATGCTTGTCCCATTTGTTTTTTTTAATGCTTGTAATTTAATTTTGTCATTGTCCAGTTCTGTTTTTAAGTGCTTACTCAGTTCCTTCCAAACTTCAACGGCATCAGCAGTAAAACAGTTATTTTTCTTTATTTTGTATAAAGCTTCAGAAATGGATTTCAGGATTTTCAGCATATCTTCATCATTTCTCTTAAGCTCAATGATGAGGATTTTGGCCATAACAGTGCCATCTATTTTCTCTTGATTTTTGTTCACAAACTATCCTCAGAATAGGCCATTTTTTATATAGTGCTCAAAACAGTCCACTACAGAGTTCCATCTAACATTTTGTAGGCACAATAGATTGGTTCCACCTATTCTTTTCAAAGCTGCTGCTGCAGCAAAATGATTGTTATGGGGTACCACAAAGCTCAGCCCTTTCACCTATTCTGTTTAATGAATTTTTGAGTCCTCTTGCAAGACAAATTCAGGAATTAAATCAGTTCATATATCTATGCAGATGATATTTGGTTGGTATATGATTTATCTCCCTTCAATATTGGATCTGAGCCCCCTTTTGGATAGGATAAAAGAATATGTCAACAAACAGTAGCATGTTGTATTTCCGGTGACAAGGTAACACCACAACTAGATCTTTCACTACACCATCAGCATATAGAGATAATAGATAGTTTTAAGTATTTGAGAATTATAATTGACTGTCATTTGAATTTTGAGAAGCAGGTTTCATCTACAGTTGTGAAAGGATTTGGGGCATTACGACAACTTAGAGCTATTCGAGATTTTCTGGATGAGAAATCGTTACATACTTTAATCCATGCTTTTGTTCTATCTAAGTTGGATTATGGCAACTTGGTATATGCAGGAATAACAGTTGGGCAACTGAAACGTTTACAAACAGTGCAAAATTTGGCTGTTAGGTTGCGCACACATCTATGATCATGTAACTCCATTATATTTCAAATTCCATTGGTTTCCAATGGAATTTAGAATTAAATTTAAAATCCTGATGCTGGCACTTATGACATTATTTGAGTTACAACCATTATATCTCTCTAATCTAGTGTTATTTTACACACCTGATTGCTCGTTGAGATCTTTAAATGACAATTTAAAGATCCCTCATATCTCAAAGGCTCACCTTGCCTCAACCAGAAATGGTTGCATTTTTCTACTTGGTTCCAATATTGTGGAACAATTTAACAGTAGAGTTAAAGAAGGAAGAATCATTTCAAAATTTTAAGAGACATCTAAAAGCACATTTTTTTCAAATGGCTCTCCCGAAATGAATAATGGCATGAGGACCGCAATCTGCCTTAATTTGTACTGATTCATGTTGATTTGGATTTATTTCATATAACAGTTTTCTTTTTTATTTATTTTATTTTATTTATTCAATTTTCTATACCGTTCTCCCAAGGGAGCTCAGAACGGTTTACATTAATTTATTCAGGTACTCAAGCATTTTTAGTGGATATGTTTTAGAAATGTTAATTTCTTTGATGCTCTCAAGCTCTGCCAGTGGCGGATCTGTGAAGAGTGCTGTTTGCTATCAAGCCGCTTCAGAGACTTTTCTATCTCTTAAATTTGTTTTATTTTATTTTTTATCTTCTTTCATTATTTCTATTTCTTTGATTTTTTTTATCTTGGAAATGTATTATATGTTGTTATTACATACTTTTAGTTTATCAGCTTTAGCTAGATTGTGAGCCTTCGAGACAGATAGGGTAGTTTTTCTCAGGTACCTAATTTCATTTTAGTTTGATACTTTGTAAACCGCTTAGGTCAGTAAAATGCAGGAGCGATATATCAAATCTTAAATAAACATAAACACTAGAGTCAAAGACTTTGACATTGCTGCGGACCTGCCTTGCTTTTTTTGGCGTCGGGGATGTTGAATGCTTCCATTGTGATGACATCAACTTGGTTTCTGGGTCGTACCCACAAACCCAGGACTCATTGCCAGTGATCACTGTGCTGAGGAAGTTGGGATCACTGTTCACAGTCTCCAGCATGTCCTGTGCGATCTTCAAACGGAGTTACTTCTGTTTGATCATTAGCAGCTTTGGCACAAACTTTACTGAAATTCTCTTGAAGCCCAAATCCTCAGTCAAAATGGAATGAATGGATCCAACGCTGATGTTCGCCTTGTCTGCAAGTTCTCTGATCATGATTCGATGATCCTGCATCACCAGGGTCCTCACTTGGTCAATGACAATCTCATTTCTGGATGTTGAGGACGTGCTTCACTCTCCACTGATGTGCGGCTATCTCTGAAGTGGTTGTACCACTCCTTTATCCGTGTGGTGCCAATTGCTTCATCTCTGAAGGCCTGTTGAATCTTGTAGATCACTTCCACTTGGGAATCGCCAAGCTTTTACACAAAATTTAATGCAGTAGCCTTGTTCAACTTTTTCTGTCATTTTGTCAAAAACGAAAATCTGACAGCCCTCACTTACACTTCCTCACTCATCGGCAGTCTGCCGGCAACTGACAGCTTCTGTAGGTGGGAAAAAATTCAAGCATGCGCATTAGGGTCACCTATATACGTAAACCAAACCACGCCTCTCTAGCTTTATTTGCATACGCAAGAAAAATTAAGGTCTGATACTTTTTGAACGGCCCTCGTAGTTCAGAATTTTCAGTTGGATTAGCTGTCTGGATACTAAGGGGGGTTGGGTGGTATTGATTGTATTGTTGGTAGTATCACTTTGATTGCTTGATTTATATGTTGTGGTTTGAATAAAGATGAACCTCTAGCATACCCTAACCCAGTGGTCTCCAGCCTTTTTTATGTAAAGAGCTGCAGTATGAATATGAGAAAAGACTCTAAGGGCTACCACATGATTTCAAGCTTACACATACTAATAATTTGTAAATCACCTTGATCCAGACTGGGTATTAAATATTAAAATTAACTCAGATATTGATTTCTACACTTCAAAGATAGGGCTCCTTTTACAAAGGTGCGTTAGGGCCTTAGCGTGCGGAATGCTGTGCACGCTAGATCTTAATACCAGCATTGAGTTGGTGTTATTCTAGAAGCATACTGCGCAGTTTAGCGTGCTGTAATTTTGTGCGTGCACTAAAAACGCTAGCACACCTTAGTAAAAGGAGCCCATAGATTTTTAAAACTTGCTTTTATTTTGGATTGTCAACAGTAACACATTCCATAAATGAGAACCCTAAATAGCACACTTAAGAGATTATGGGGTCCTTTTGCTAAGGTGCCCTAGCCGATTTAGCGCACGCTAAATGCTAACGAGCTTATTATATATTATGGACACGTTAGTATTTAGCACGCGCTAAATCGGCTAGCGTGCCTTAGTAAAAAAGAGGGGGGGGATGTGCAGTTAATATATCAAGTGGGCAAGATTGGAGTTAACAACTATCAACAAACGCCTACTCCCCAATATATAAACAAGAAGCCGCTAACCAGGCACCTCTCGTTCTTATTTTTATCTTCCTCTACCACCCACATCACTGGCTCAAAAAAACTTTCACCAGAGAAGAGAAAATGATAAAACTAGAGGGTATAATTTGAGGTTGCGGGGAGAAAGACTCGGGAGTAATGATAGGAAATTATTTTTCACGGAGAGGGTGGTAGATGCCTAGAATGCCCTCCCGAGGGACATGGTGGAGAGGAAAACGGTGATGGAATTCAAAAAAGCATGGGATAAACATAGAGGTATTTAGTTGCTTTCAGCCTTAGCAGCATAAATCTGTAACTAGAAATGCATGTAGCAAAAGCTTGATGAAGATCTCCTGATAAACAGTAGGCAGGCCACCGATTCCCTGAAAGCTTGGTTTCACTCCAGTACCAATTTGAAATAAAGCGACATGGTTCTTTCAATTAACTGAAAGCTGGGGAAAAAAGAACTATATACTGATGGGCCTCTCCCTTAATTTATCATGTCTCTTCCTGTTTGCCAATTAAATGCATTTACAGTGAAGTTACTACCTTGGTTTATTATGTCAAAATGAAATTGATCTGTGGCTGTTTTGACAAGCAAAGAACTCTGCAGACTAATAGCATTAAATGGTACCAGTTCCTCAAGGATTAAAAAATAAAAAAAATACCAGTTTATTGAATGTGAAGCACATTGTGAATGGGATGGCTAATTAGTAAGGTCACTGCTTATTTTCTATGGCATTCCCTCTGTATACCCTGTTCTCATTATTCACTCTGTATAGATACAGATCTGGCATACGTAAATACATACAGTGAGGTTATTGGGTTTGTAGACAGTGAGGCCTGTTTGCATGCCGTAGGATGGATGGATGCCTTCCTGTTTACTGGAGGATCAAATTTAAATGTGCAACTGTAATTTTCAAAATCCTATATGGTAGTTTTTCTCCTTTGGTTCCTGTCTCATTTAATTCAAAAGAAATATCTAATTATCCCAGGACAAGCAGGCAGGTATTCTCACTAGTGGGTGATGTCATCCGACAGAGCCCCGATACGGACGTCTCACAAGCATGTCTTGCTTGAAGAAACTTTAGAAGTTTTGAGATGCCCGCACCGCGCATGCGCCAGTGCCTTCCCGCCCGATGGTCCGGGCGTGTCTCCTCAGTTCATTTTCTTCCGCGGAGCTGAGAAGATCAACTTCAATTCTGCGCCCATTGAATCTGTTTTTTTGCCTTCTAATTTCCGCGGATTGGGTTCTTTTGGGCTCTCCTGTGTGTTTGTTTCTTTCTTTGATTTTTTTTTAAAAAAAACCAAAAAAAAAACATTTTTCCTTCCGACACCGGGTCGGCCGCGTAGCTTAGGCCCTGCGCCTTCGACCTTGCGGCGGAACTTTTTCGGCCTATGTCCCGGTCGATCACCGGTTTTAAAAAGTGCAGCAAGTGTCAGCGCGTGATTTCGCTCACGGACCCTCATCGACGCTGTCTCCAGTGTCTGGGCCCGGATCATTTTCCGAAATCGTGCCGGCCTTGCTCCACTTTGACGGCACGAGCGTTTAAGCATCACTGCCTGCTGTGGGAGTCCATGTTCAAGATGGAAGCTTCGTCGGATCCTGTGGCTTCAACATCGACTGGGGCTTCGACTTCATCGACAAAGCCCTCTATCTCCCCGGCTGCTTCGGGCCTTTTGAAACCGGCCTCGTTCATGCCAGTTTTGGCCTCGTCTTCTGCGCCAGTGCCTTCATCTGTCTCCTCGGAACAGGTACCGACCCCCATAGTTCCTCCGGTGGTGCTTAAAGTGCCGAAAGCTGGCAAACAGAAGCACACTGCACCGAAATTGTGCGAAGACCGTGTGGAAAAGCCCCCGTTTGGTGCGGATCCCTCCATATCGGCTTCGTTGAAGTCCATCCTGGAGGCTCAGTTTGTGGAACTCATGACCACCATGGGTCCCCGGCTGATTGCCTCGATCCAGGGTGACCTCCCAGTTCCGGTCCCGAGGGGCGGGGCGCCCCCTCCTCCTCCTCCGCGCTGCACGACCTCGTTGCTCGGCGAGGAGGATAGGCGGGCGGTGTCCAGCTCCTCGAGGCGAGCCTCAGTTGGTGACATGCCTCCCTTGGAACTGATTCCGTCGACGAAGGCCCCTCTTGGGGAGATGCCTCCATTGGAGCCGATTCCCTCGAGGAAAGCCTCCCTTAGTGACTTGCCCCCTTTGGAACCTATTACTCCGCCCCATGACACTGTGTGGCGTCCACCTTCGAGGCTTCCCAGTCCTGGACATAGCAGGAGGCAGGACGAGTTCTTCCGGACCCCCTATCGAGCCTGGGCGGCTTCCGGGGAGGCTCCGACGCATCCGCCTCTGCGATCGACGGCTTCGAGCCCTATCTGCTCCTTGGAGGCTTCTGGGGACCAGTATTCTCATAGGCGGACTCGATCCCCTTCCAGGCATCGAGAGGGGCATCGTTCCAGACACTCTTCGAGGCATTCCTCCCGGCACTCCACCGTCTCGCCTCATAAGAAATTGCCTCGGATGGGGTATTCTGCTTCTGCTGGGTCTCCTCCTCCCGGGCTGGAGTTCGAGGACCCCGAGGTGTTTTACTCGCCCTGTTGCTCACAGGCCTCCATGGAGCCCGAGGCCTCGACTTCTTCTAGTCCTTCTCGGAGACCGGCGTTGGCGGACCAACTGTCTTTTTCCTCGTTTCTCAGGCAGATGGCGGATGACCTGGACATTACCCTCGATGCGGGGTCCCGCTACTCCAAGGAATATCTCGATACCATGCACTTGCCTCGCCCTCCGGCCGAGTCTTTGCGCCTCCCTCTGCACAAGCTCCTTGATCAGACCTTCATGCGGTGCTTTGAGTCTCCTTACTCCATTCCGGCGGTGCCTGGCAAATTGGATGCTCGGTACCGCACGGTGTATCATAAGGGCTTCGAGGGACCTCAGCTTTCTCCTCAGTCCCTCCTGGTAGAATCCTCGCTCAAGCGGTCTCATCCAGGCCAAGTGTAAGCTTCGGTGCCTCCGGGCCGCGAGGGCAGGACAATGGATAAGTTTGGACGACGCATCTATCAGAATTCTATGATGACGTCCCGAGTCCTGAATTATAATTTCCACTTCGCCACCTACTTGGAATTTTTTCTGCCTGTGCTTCGAAAATTCACGCCCTACATCGAGTCCCAGGCTCAGTTTGAGTTTGAAGAAGTCGTTGCTTCGCTGTCCCAGCTTCGTCTTCAGTTGATGCAGTCGGCCTATGATGCTTTCGAGCTCTCGGCACGAGCAGCTGCCTGCTCGGTGGCGATGCGCCGTTTGGCCTGGTTACGGACCATTGACATGGACCCGAATCTTCAGGACCGCCTGGCTAACGTCCCGTGTGCTGGGGCGGATCTTTTTGACGAATCCATCGAGACGGTCACAAAGAAATTGTCGGATCATGAAAAATCCTTCCAGTCCATTCTGAGGCCGAAGCCTAAGCCTCAACAGTCTCGACCCTCTCGACCGCCATTGATTTATCAGCGGCGTTATCAGCCGAGGCAAGCTCCTCCAGCGAGGCAACCTGCGAAGCGGCAGCCTCCTCAGAAGGGTCAGCAAAAGTCTCAGCCGTCTGCTGTCCCCAAGGCTCCTCAGCCTTTTTGACTGTATCGTCGAGGGCATGACCAGTCTCGTTCTGCCTCCCCCTGTTTTTCCCATCGGAGGGCGCCTCCATCATTTTTATCATCGCTGGGAGGCCGTAACCACCAACCTCTGGGTCCTTACTATCATCAGGAAAGGGTACTCTCTTCAATTCCATCGGGTCCCTCCGGACCACCCTCCAAGAGAGTATCCTTCCAACTTGACTCAGTCCGCCCTTCTTCTTCAGGAAGCCCAGGCTTTGCTCCGGCTCCGGGCTGTCGAGCCGGTCCCTGTGGACCAACACAACCAGGGGTTTTACTCCCGGTACTTCCTTGTTCCGAATAAGACGGGCGACCTGAGACCCATTTTGGACCTCAGGGTCCTCAACAAATTCCTGGTCAAGGAGAGGTTTTGCATGCTGACGCTTGCTTCTCTCTACCCCCTCCTTGAGCAGAACGACTTGTTATGCTCTCTGGATCTCAAGGAGGCCTACACTCACATTCCCATTCACTCGGCCTCCCGCAGATTCCTCAGATTTCGGGTGGGACACCTGCATCTGCAGTATCGAGTGCTTCCATTCGGTCTGTCTTCGTCTCCCAGAGTCTTCACGAAGTGTCTGGTAGTGGTGGCCGCTGCACTCCGGAACCAGGGTCTTCAGGTATTTCCCTACCTCGACGACTGGCTCATCAAGGCTCCCTCGGCGTCGGGGGTCATCTCGGCGACCTTATCCACGATTCAGTTCCTGCAGAGTTTGGGATTCGAGATCAACTTTCCCAAATCTCATCTGCGGCCCACACAGTTGCTCCCCTTCATCGGAGCGGTCCTGGATACCATCCGCCTCAGAGCGTTCCTTCCTCCTCAGCGCATGGATGCCCTTCTTCATCTCTGCCAGTCTGTGTCTTCTCGCCAGTTCATCTCGGCGAGACTCATGATGGTCCTCCTGGGCCACATGGCCTCTACAGTTCATGTGACGCCGTTCGCCAGACTCCATCTCAGAATTCCTCAGTGGACCCTGGCATCTCAGTGGACTCAGGTGGCGGATCCATTGACTCGACACATCATCGTCACTCCTGCTCTTCGGCAGTCTCTACTTTGGTGGATGACCTCTTTGAATCTATCCAGAGGTTTGCTTTTTCACTCTCCTCCCCACCAGAAGGTCCTCACAACCGATTCCTCGACCTATGCCTGGGGAGTGCATCTGGATGGGCTTCGCACTCAGGGATTCTGGACCAGTGCGGACCGGCTCCATCAAATCAATCTTCTGGAGCTCAGAGCCATCTTCAATGCTCTTCAAGCCTTTCAACATCTGCTTCACGACATGGTGGTCCTCATTCGCACAGACAACCACGCAGCTCCTGATTGGTAAGGCCCGACTTTAGTACAGGAAGAGGCAGTCGGAGCATACAGCGAGTGATTTCCTTCACTTGCCGGTGCTCCAACTGCCCTCTCCTGTCTTCCCTTTGCGGTCGGAAAATACCGCGAATGACCGGGACTGCGGACCGTGAATTTGCGGGGGTGCACTGCATATTTTGAATCTTAATTTTTGGGACTGCACAAATATATCTTGTATTTTAATTCTGTTTCACTTTCTGTTCTTTTTTACTCTGTCCCCTTTACGTAACCCATTTGTCTCTCTTTTAATTAGATTGTAAACTCTATTGAGCAGGGATTGTCTTTTACATGTTTAATGTACAGTGCTGCTTACATCTAGCAGCAATATGGCAATGATTAGATGACTTCTTGAGACACATTCATCATGATGCTCCTCTGAGCTGTCACCTTGGCTCAAAGTTGTATGATTTTTGTGAAACCCTCCTCCATTTTGCCAAAGTGCAGTGTGTCTGATTGTGCATTTTTTTTTTCTTCTTCTTCTTCTTCTTCAGCCCACCTTTTAATAGGAAGTTTCTAAACAGGCTTATACATTATTTTCTCCGCCAGTAGGCGTCTTTCTAACTCAGAAGTGACTAGGAGCTTCAAGTTGTAGGTATTCTTCATGTTCTTTCAGTCTCACTATTAATTTGGGGATGAGGACCAAACAAATTATACACATTTTATTTATTTGGATTTTGACTCAAGGTGACTTACATTCAGGTATAAATAAGTGTGTATTTTTCTGTCCCTGCAGGGCTGCAATCTAAGTTTGTACCTAAGGCAACGGAGAGTTAAGTGACCTGCCCAAGGTCACAAGGAGTGCTCTATTGTTTGTCATCTTTCTGGAGAAATTCACCCAAGGCAATGTACAGCAAAAACAATCTGCAATCACAGCAGTAATAATATTCAAATAATTGTATGCATTGTGGTAAAATATCAACACAATATGTAATAAAACATCTTAACAGACAGCATAGGGACTAGCGGAGGTAGAACACATAGATAGAGAAGCAGGCGTTAGAAAAGAAGGGGACTGACTTAAGAGTTGCAAATGAAGCTTGAAAAGTGCATGAGCGTGATCTCAGCTAGAGTAGAAATGGGTACAGTGGCGTAGTAAGTTGTTTAAAGTTGTTAAATCGTAAACGTATTGTGAAAAATTGCAAGAGGACCTTGGGAGACTGGACGTCAAAATGGCAGATGACATTTAATGTGAGCAAGTGCAACGTGATGCATGTGGGAAAGAGGAACCCGAATTATAGTTACGCGTTGCTGGGTTCTATATTAGGAGTCACTGCCCAGGAAAAGGATCTAGGTGTCATTGTTGAGGATATGTTGAAGCCCTCAGCTCAGTGTGTGGCGGCAGCTAAGATAGCAAATCAAATGTTAGGAAAGGAATGGAAAAGAAAGACAAAAATGTTATAATGCCCTTGTATCACTCTATGGCACGGCCGCACCTTGAATACTGTGTGCAATTCTGGTTGCCGTATCTCAAAAAGATAGAGTGGAGTTAGAAAAGGTACAGAGAAGAGTGACGAAAATGATAAAAAGGGGATGGAACGACTTCAGCTTTGGAGAAGAGACGGTTACTAAGTGTTAGATTTAAAACAAACCAAAGAAAATATTTATTCACGCGATGTGTGATTAAAACTCTGGAATTTGTTGCCAGAGAATGTGGTGAAATCAGTTAGCTTAGCAGAGTTTAAAGAGGGTTTGGATAATTTCCTAAAAGAGAAGTTGAGATGACTTGGAGAAATCTATTGCTTATTAAACAGCATAAAATTTGTTTTACTACTTGGGTTCTAGCTAGGTACCTGGGACCTTGGTTGGCCACTGTTGGAAACAGGATACTGGGCTTGAACTTTCAGTCTGTCCCAGTATGGCAATTCTTATCTTCCTTTTTGCCTAATTACAAATACTTTTGACTGAATGTGAGTGTCCTGCATTTGGCAGTTCCAGACAATTATTTGCACAAACATTTGCACCAAAATGTAATATGGAATAGCTGTCATTGGACAATTGATGTTCTTATTCTCAGCATATTTGCTGACTCCTGAAGAATGTACTGCGTTGAACCTTTGCATATATTGCACTGAGCTCTTATTTGTAATAAAGATCCCAATTGGAAACATCTCACTCCTCCCACTTTTTTGATCTCGGAGTGTAATTTTGGCCATAGACCTTATTCTGTGTATCTGCCTCTGAGGTAACCTTCTGCCCCGGTATGTGAGAGACTGGCTAAAGTCTCCCTCATTAGGAACAAGGGAAGAGACTCAAAAAGAGTGAAAGTGAGCCTTCAAACTCATCAGAGCCTCAGTGTCAGTGCAATGATCTTGATCCAATCAGGATCAGGGGGAAGAGTGGCGTAGTGGTTAAAAAGCTACAGCCTCAGCACCCTAAGGTTGTGGGTTCAAACCCACGTTGCTCCTTGTGACCCTGGACAAGTCACTTAATTCTCCCCCTCCCCCATTGCCCCAGGTACATTATAGATTGTGAGCCTACCAGGACAGACAGGGAACAAGCTTGACTACCTAAATAAATAAATGGGAAGAAAAACCAAAGGTGTCCTCTCTGTAGGAATAAATCTGAACATGCCATCCTGTGTACTTTGGAGTGGAGAAGTACGTTAACCTAATGGTTAGTATGGTGGGTAAAGAACCTAGAGAACTGGGTCAATTCCTACTGCAATTCCCCGTGACCCTGGGCAAGTCACTTAACCTTCCATTGCCCTGGGCTCAAAAAACTAGGCACAGAGAAAGTACCTGCATATAATACTCTATAAACTGCTTTGTTTTTTTGGCCACAGAAAGGTGATATATCAAATCCATGACCCATCCCTTTTCCCTGTGCTGTGAAACCTATCATCTATTTTTGTTCACTGCGTGGAGAGTTTTTTTTATTTTTAGCCTACAGAGTTTATTCTGGTAACTGCTTAGTTACTGAGGCAAATTCTTTTGACAATTACCACCACAGTCTTATCTTTCAGAGGCACTAAAAAAAGCAAATCTCATTTGTTGTTCAATTTTCAAAGCAATGACATTTAAGTATCTCCCTTGGCTTTCAATTTTACTCTACGGGGCTGTCAATCTCATTGTTTGGAAGGGATCACACTTGGCATCTTTTATTGTTGGAAAGGATTTTTCATATTCTTATAGTGTTCAGTTGATAAAAATAAGCAACTATTTGTAATTATTAGTATCATGCTTTTGACATGACATAGTAATGAATTTGGCAAAGGATTTTATTACAGTCTTTGGCATATCAACACATATTCTCACTACGGTTTGCATTCTGGTAATGAAGAAATGCAAATACAGAGTGTTTAATTTGATAATATGAAAGCTCTTAGCTCACTGCAGAGAACGCCCGGTGGGGGGGGAGGGGGGGATTGTTTGTTTCGCTGTCAGCATGCCTGGCAAATGAACAAAAGCAGATGGCACGTGGAAGACAATTATTATTCTAGTGGAACAGAATCTAAGATGTGGAAAACATGCGCCTTGAATTTGCTGCTGTGCTTACCAGGCGGGCATGGTCAGTATATCACTATGTTTTCTTTAATTACTGTGCAAATAGTAAGCTGATAACCAGCTGATTGTATCCATATGTCTGTCGTGAACAGAAGTATTTTGTTACTCTAGTGTGCCAGGAAAAAAAGATACTTTCTTGAAGGCTATAGTTTTTTGGGGGTTTTTTTTTTTATTTTTTTTTTATTTTTTGCTTTTCTGTTGGTTTTAGTGTGTTCCAAACTGTGCATGCCACGTTTTGGGGATGTGACCTGGACAAACTGTATATAGGGACATTTGTAAGTGAATTACCAGCCCTAGTGGATGCTTATATGGTTCTTAGTAGTTACAACCAGTGTAGAGGGGAACACGGATAACTCAGGTAGTACTCTGGGATAGAGTTCCTTAACTGTGTTCCACAAATTGATCCAAGTCTTTGACCCTTGAACGATACAGTACCTGACAAGCAATGAACCAAGCCATGTATTGTACAAATAAGATATTTTTTTCCTTTAAGTGGCAGCTACAGTATTCAGATAGTACAATGTTTTTTGAAGTCTGGAACTTTTGCTTTAGAATGAACCCTCACCATACTGGAGGCATCAATTCCATTGACGTATGAGGGAGTTATATGTGGAACGTTATTGCATATTAAGCCCTCCCCCCCATGGACTGCTATAAATGCCGGCTTTTCCTAATTATGACAGGGATAGTCATGCAAATGATTACTCGCAATTGGAAGAATTGGGATCGCTTAGTTTTCCTTTCTGGTGGGCGAGCTAGAATATGAGAAAATGAATGCTGACTTGCTGGAGCATAATAAGATATTCAAATTGGTTTAGGGATCCATTGACGTCTTTTGTAGATTTGTTATAGTTGCCCTTTATCTTTATTTTCCATTGTATTGCACCCACACATCCGGGGGGGGAGGGGTATATCTTTTGTTTTGGTATTATTCCTGGATGGGGGAGGGATTTTTTTTATCTTTTGTATAGATTCTGATTGTTTATAAGTGCTTATTTGCTTATTATTATTTGTATGTAAATTGTATTGCACTTTTTGTTGCCATTAAAAACTAAATAAAGTTAAAAAAAAAAAAAAGAATGAACCCTCACCACGTCATCTGGTCATCACTGGATGCTAGATACCCACTGTAACACCAGAAACATTCTATCCATTCTTAAGAACCAAGTCCAGTAAGGCCCCATCCCACTTAGGATCCATTACCAACTGCTAGAACAGTTCCCTCTGTAAAGAATCCAGGATCTCACTATTTCTAGGAGACCCTGCAATAGGGAAACCCCAATCAACTTATGGCTTATTAAAATCACCTATTATAAAATTTCCCCTTTTAAAGCTATGTTTTGAATGTCTTCAATTAAATCTTTGTCCACTTCTTGTGGACTTCCTCAGGGTTGACCAAGGAATATCAACCAGCCCCTCACTTTCACCTCTCAGCCCTCTGAGCTCATTGATTATGCTGTCATCCAAAGAGTGAGATCACTTCCACCCATCCCCGTTTACAAGATGAGAGTAGCACATTCATTGTAAATCCAAAGCACCATGATAAGTATGGTATTTTTATTATTATTTATTTATCATTTATTCATATTTCAATAAAACAATTATTGAACAAAACAAGAGCCTTATCATTTTACAAATCAAAGAAATTATAAGCAATTCCAAACTTACACCTGTTTAAAATATGATTTTTAAAGACTCTTAACAGTCCTCACTCGGGAGAGACAATTTCACATATCAGAGGGAATGATACTTAACAAACTAAAAATAAAAAAATATAGGAAAATAGTAGTGGATCATCAACAACTATTTATATGGATCAGATCAATAGGATTCATCTGGCACCCTGCATTACCACCCCCTTTCCTTCTAGGAAAAATTGTAATTGGGAGGGTTCATTAAAAAACATAAAAATTTTGATCTAAAAAGATCAAACATTTACATGGGTACCGTAATTGAAATTTTTCCCCCAATAATTTCACATATTCTTTCATTTCCAGGAACCTTTTACTTCTTGTTTGCGTAGTTCTTGAAACATCTGGGAACATTGATATTTTTTTTCCCAAAAAGGAGACTTCTCTATGCCTAAAAAAAAGGCGGAGAGCTTCCTTACCCTGTTGAAAAACAAATATTGCAAGAAGCGTACCACACATTATAACTTCCTCTTGAGAATTTTCTAATATATTTGAAAGGTCCAAAGGACTCAAGGATATTGCTTGTGGCAAAGCCTCAGGATCAGAAGAGGAAAGGTCTGTTAGGAGGAACAGGCAAGAAATATATTTAATTAGAGGTGGAAGTCCTTCATCCGAATACTAAAACACTTCTGTCAGGAATTTATAAAATAATTATTTAGATGTCATGGTCACTGTCTTGGGAAAGTTCAAAATCCTTAAATTCAGTTGCTTTGTAAAGTTTCCAAAGTTCTCTACTTTCCTCAATAGAACTAATTTATCCTGAACTATGGAACCACATGAAGATTGTACACTTTCTATTGAATGTTCCAAACTTTAAATTTTTTTCTCCTTGGGACTTTAATTCCTCTTCAAATTTACCTAATTTTGATGTTTATAAATGAACAAGAGGAAAGATTCCTTGGCATACCTTATACAGGGAATCCAACGCAGTCCAAATGGAATCCAATGGAATCTCAGCGGGTCTAACGAGAGGCTGAATAGTTGGTGTTTCACCTCTCACCGCTGAGACTTCAACAGCTGCCCTTGCTAAAGATTCTCCAGCTGAGGTTTCTTGGGGAGCCAGCATGCCCAATTGCTCCGAAGGCAACATTGCTCCCACCGATGTTGCTGCCAGCATTCACCTCTCTCGGCTGTAAGGGAGGTGCTGGTCCCACGAGACTAAGCGAGATCTTGCTTCCTAGAGCTGACGCTTCCCTTGCGTCAAGCTCAGCAGGAGCGCCCTGGGGTGAAAATGATACGAAGCCTGTAAGAACTCCTTACCGTATCAAGGTAGGTTCCGGCTGCCGGGCTGAGAGAGCCACCCTTCTACTTATTTTCGGCATGAATTTGCAGTTCTCTCGAGCTGCGACAAAGCAAATATTTTCATCAGAAGATCTCACAGCATCCTACCACTATGATGCCACCTTGTCTCTCCTCTTAATAATTATGTATTAAACCTTAACAGTTTAGAATGAGAACTAATCAGGAGTGTATCCAAAAGTCCAGTTTTGGTTTTTTTGTTGGGAGGTTGTAAGTATTTCCTCTCGGCTCTTTTCTCCCTTGCTCATCTTCCCCTATGCTGTGATGCCCATTTCCCAGCCCTGCCGGCTAAAGAGGTTTGCTAGCTGAGCCTTCTGCTCATGCTGTCTCAGCAGCAAGGAAGCCAGCAGGATGCTTCAGCTGTAGCAGTTCTGCACATGCGGTAGCGTAGTGGGGGTGAGCGGCGCCTGGGGCGGTAGCGCACATCCTCTTCCCCACCTCCCCTGCCGCCTGCACGCCCCTTCCCCCTGTACCTTTTTATCTTTGGCGCAAGAAGCCACAAAGTAACTCACGTCAGCTTTGGCGCTCTCCGATGTCACTTTCTAGGCAATTCTGTGGCTGCTCACGCCAAAGATGGGGAAGAAGGGGGAAGGGAAGGGGTATGCACAGCAGCAGGGGGATGGAGAGCAGGAGGGGTGTGAGGCCCAGAGGAAGACCGTGCCTGAGGTGGACCGCCTCCCCTGCACCTCTCCTTACTATGCCACTGTGCACATGCTCAGTTCTGGCATCCTCAGCTGAGGTTCCTGCCCTCTTAACCCTTTAATTGGTAGATGATGAAATGGCTGCTTTACGTAACTTGATGTTGAATGAGAGTAACAGTGCCGAGTAAACAGGTATTTGGAGATGCAGATCTCCCATAAGAGCCATAGAAGACACCTGTTGCTTCTGAGGAACAGTGCCAAATAAAGGGTTAAATTGCCTGGGGCCACTCAACTGATGATATTCAGTGGCATTTAACTGGGCAGTGCCGCTGAATACTGGCTCTGACTGGCCCAAAATATTGTGGGCAGGGGCAGGTATAGGTGATAGTGTTGGGGAGGATCCAGCAGTTAGGCTGGTGCCAGCAATGTTCAATACTGGGACCCACATAGCTAAGTGGCCAAAATGAGGACAACTCAATGCCTATCCTAATACTAGTTGCTTAGCTACGCAAGCTCCTGCACTGAATATTGGCTGGCACCCATTAACTATGTATAAGATATGGAGCCCCTGGAGAATCAAGATAGCATCGAGGACGGATGCTTGAATGGGGCACAGCGACCAGTGAGAATTTTTTTCCTCTGTAAACTTAGTGCTGCGGCGTAACTCTCACCCGAAATAGGTAAAAGGGACCGTCCACTCTAACCCTCTGGTGCTTGGGACCCCTCAGCGCTTAACCCAACCAACAATTTTGATCACTTTTGCCCGCTCAGCTGAGGAGAAACATCCTACCTCGGGGGTGAGCCCGGAGTCTTCAGGAGAACTCGGCGCAGGAGCAGCCCGGTCATTGCTGAGCCCAGAGCAGAGGTCAATCCCTCCCCAACCCGGAAGTTAATTGGTGCAGGGAGCTCAGTAGCCCGGTGAGGGAAGGCTACACTCCAGCAGAGGAGGGATGCCAGCACTGGAGTTCCAGCAGGACGTTGGCAATTTTTGCCAGCTATCCCCGACTACCACAGAAGGAGAGGTGCTTCTGGAGGGGAATAACATCAGTTTTGGGGAGTTGAAAAGACCAGAAAAAATTGACATGGAAGTGCTGTGGCAGGCCATATCTATCATGGACGCCAATCTTAAATTGAGCCTTTCAACCATTAAAACTGACTATGGGACTATCTATTCCAAAGTGGAGCAGCAAGGGGTGCGACTTGTTAACTTAAGTGAAAAATTGGAGAAACAAGAAAATTTAAAGACTGTCCAATTGGAAATGGTTAAACAAAGATCCTTTATTTCCCCCAAGTTGGAGAACTTTAAAAATTAACTTAGAAAAAACAACTTAAGGTTTTTGAACTTTCCTAAACGTTCCGTCATCTTACCAGTAGAGATGGCAAGAAAATATTTTCAAGAAATTCTTGCCTTTCCATTGGAAAATCTTCCTCCAATTGTTATCTGGATATTAGGAGACCTCAAGGGGAATCAACTCCTAATGAAAAATCTAAAGATAATGCTGACATTCCTTGCGGTGTTTACAGATAGAACCACGTTGTTTTTGACCTTAGCTTTGGAAAGTGATAGGGAATATGTCTTGCGTTTATATTTCCAACATGTTAACGATAAGTTTTTGGGCTCAAATGTTAGAATTTTTCCAGACTTAGCTCAAAAAACCCAGAGGCGTAGGAAGGAGTTCTTGGTCCTCCGGCTAAGAGTCCACACTCTTGGGGCTACTTTTTTGCTTAAATTTCCGGCAAAATGTTATATTTCTTATTAAAATTTCCTGGTTTTTTTTTAGCCCAAACAGCTTTTAGATTTTATAGAACCAAAAGAAGGGTTGGTATCTTAGTCCATTGATAAATGACCTGTCATCCGGCTGTAGGATGGATAACCATTGCCGTTACTCTAATATAAATAATTGTGTTTAGTTTATTGAAATTTAATTTCCTTTCTTGATTCCAATAATGTTGAACTAAATAGTAGATGATATTTCTATGCACATACCTGTGTTATTTCATTTCTTTTTGTGTTATGTATCTGATCTGTTCCAAGATTGTAATGTTTGATTAAAAATTTGAAAAGGTTATAAATAAATAATAAAAAAAAGCCCCTGAACCCTGGTCTTCCCTAACCTAGCTCTCTGATGGTCTGCTGTAGCAGTGTCCCAGTGGCATACCTAGTATATTTGACTCCCAAAGCCGATCATTTTTTTTAACACCCCCTCTGTATGAAAAAATTTTGCAGCTTTCTCCTTTACCCCTCCCTCCAATTGGGTGCGACATTTCTCTTACCTCTCTCTGTGCTTATAATCTTTGGGCCATGGGCCACGTTAGTGAGCTGAACACATTGCCTCTGGCAGTCCCAAAAGCCTTCCCTCTGCTTCAACTTTCTGTCCCTCCGTTGAGGCAGGACATTGCAGCAGAGGGAAAGTTTCCGGGCTGTGAAGGCAATGTGTTTAGTTCACTAATGCTGCCGGCAACATGAAGTTTGCAGGTTGCAGTATGGAGGGACCAGACTCTGGAGCCCCACTCCCGATGAGCTGTACCCGGGGGTGGACCACCCTGCCCCCACCCCTTGGTACTCTGCTGCCGTGTCCTATCATTTCACCACACAAGTACCATGAGCTGCAGTGAGAGGTTGCAGCAGCCATTTTCATCAGGCAGTTGCAAAGGGTAGGAGCAAGTAGGCTTTGCTCCTGCCCCCATCCCCCCCCCCCCTCACTGGGCCACCAGACAGATAAAGTAGGCCAGAAGGCAGTCTTGGGGGAGAGGGAAAAGAGGAGGGGGACTTGGAAGGGACTCTCAGGGTTCCATATATATCTTTTTAGTTAAATATGTAGGTCTTGACTGGTATTCAGCTGTGGTTGAGTTACCATATGGCTCCAGAAAAAGGAGGACTGATTGAGACATCCTGTGTTTTCTACTGAAAGCAATGGAAGTAAAACTCCTTTTTCTGGAGCCATACGGTAACCCTAAGCTGGGGCCCACATATCTGTCATATGTGGAGTCCTTGGTATTCAGTGCCCGTGCCCATACATGGCCCGGCACTGAAAATCTGGGGCTAATTCTGCCTGCAATTGTTGACAATTTAAAAAAAAAAAACCAAAACAACTGACCGCGACAGGTGAATATTACCCCCTTTCGAGTTTAAATTTAGGAACTTGGCCTTAGTAAACTTTTTGGAGGCCAATTTTAGGAGCATAACTCGGGTGCATTTTATGATTAT
Source organism: Geotrypetes seraphini (assembly GCF_902459505.1). Taxonomy (NCBI): domain Eukaryota; kingdom Metazoa; phylum Chordata; class Amphibia; order Gymnophiona; family Dermophiidae; genus Geotrypetes; species Geotrypetes seraphini. The sequence goes on along the minus strand of NC_047084.1, from coordinate 312,142,110 downwards.
TTAAAAAAAATCCTCTTATTCATTTTAACATTCATCCAAAGGGTCATTTTATTTCCATTATTACTTTTATACTGTATCCCCTAGCCTAGCAGACTGTCCGAAGCTTTTGTGCGCATGTGTTAATGTTCCTGGAGAACAAGCCTAGTGTGCAGCAATTCACTTAAGATTGTTCTTCTGAGATGCTGCTTCCTCCGACTCCTTTTTGCTTGACCTGTTCTCTTTGGGTTGATATATGGCAGTGTGCTTTTCTCTGGAGCACAGTGCAGGCCTGCTTCTGAAGGGAAAGCATCATTACAACTTCCTAAGCTGAAGCTGAGGACGTGAGTGCTACTTGCAATTCACCTGCTTCTGCTTAAGCCGGCTAGCAGGATGCAGAGGGCTTGATTTTGTAACAGCTTAGGTCCGGGGCTGGTATTACTGGGAAAGAGAAGGGGGGAATATAATGTAAGAATTTGCCAGCCTTCCTGCTCTCTTGGACACCAGGATGCAGAGTTTATGATTTAATTGTCTTTTACACACTTGCTATTTGGTAGTGTCGGTGGTAAAGAGAGGTTTGTGTGGTAAAATGCCACAAATCTCAGAGAATACTTGTGACCTGAGCACTGGTGTGGGGTCTCTTTAGAGATTGGGAATCAAGGCAGTATTTTGTTCTAAAATTATTTAAAGTAAAAATAAAAAGGTTTATGTAGCAGTGTCCTATCATAACAGTAATTTGCATCGCTGTTCTCTGTTGAGATGCTTTTTACACAGTATTTGCATATTAAATTACATTCATTCCTAGGGACATACAAAACATATACAGTAATATAATATTGAACTTTGTATCCCAATTGGTGAATGGATGTTTGGACTCAAAGTATTATGGGTATTATGACCTTACTAGGACACCCCTTCTCTTGTGTTTATAGCTTCGAGAGGCCTGCAGCTCCTGTGTTATCACTTCAGAGCTTTCTCCGAAATTCAATAGTTAACACTGAGAACTCACAACCACTCACTGACATTTGCAATTCTGTGACATTTTCTAGTTCCTGTAACCTGTGAATAAGTAGTTGGCGTTTAAGAAATAAACCTGTCTCCAGGTATTAAAATGAATTAGGATTAACTCTCTGTGTAGCTACATCTCTCATGCCATGTCTGCCACACAATATTTGTTGTTCCATGTCTTCTATCACACACGCTTGCCTTACCAATTTTGCCCAAGTCGTGTCATACTATGTTACCCTTGCTTTATAATACATTTCTCCCTCTGTATTCGCTGTGACAGGGGATTAATAGAACCGCAAATACAGAAAAACCGCAAATAACTTTTTTCATGTTATTCACTGTTTTCTATTCAAAACCATTGTGAATATGGTGAAACCACAAATAACATGGTGGGAGACCTGGCCTGTTCCTGAAGGAGAGACAAAACATGGCGAAGAAAGTGCTGGGAATCAGCGATTTCTCTATGCAAGCTGATGTAATTTGGGGGGAGGATCCAGCAAGCTAAAAACCGTGAATAATTGAAACTGCGATTGCTGAAACTGCGAATACAGAGTGTACTATGCTCTCCATACTATTTCTCACCATATCATTTTTTGTCGTATTGTTTTACCATGCTTTGTTAACTATATTTTGCCCTCCCTGTCAGACAATGTTTGCCATACTGTAATGTTTCAGGGCAGAGTACAGGAATGGTTTGCCATTGCCTTCTCCTGCACAGTGTGTGGCTCCTATGTTGCTGCTGCCCAACACAGGGCCTCTCAGCCTACAGCACTTGGTATTCTCGGATGGTCTCCCATCCAGGTACTAGCCAGACTTGACCCTGCTTAACTTCCAGTAGTAAGAGCGGGCCTACCCAGGGCAGCCAGGCTGTAGGCTTTAGTTATTTATATATGCACATCATTTTCTATGTATTTTTATTGCATTGTGTGATTTTTTTTTTTTTTTTTTTTTTTTTTTTTAATCATAATGTAAGATGTTATGTCTCATCCCTTAAGATGGCTTCCCTATGCTTTTTAGCCTTCTGTTTTTAGTTGTTTGTTCTTCTTTATCATGGTTCTGCAGAACCCACACACTTTTATTTGCATTTTAGGTGATGCTTCTTTTGATCTTTTTTAGATTTTTAGTTGGATTTTTTTATTTTTTATTTTTAGCATTTTCTACTTCTCATTGATTTTTAACCATATCTTAACTTTTTTAAGGGTTGTGCCAGTTTGGGCATTGTTTTTAAGTGATTTGAATTAACTTTTGAGCAGGGACTGTTTTGATGTACAGCGCTGCGTATGTCTAGTTCAGGGGTGCCCAAAAGGTTGATCGCGATCGACCGGTAGATCGCGAAGGCAACGCGAGTCAATCGCGTTGCCTTCACATTTTACTTGCTTCCCAACTCAGAAGCGCCGAGCCAACCAACTTCCCCCACCCGACGTCAATTCTGACGTCGGAGAGGAAGTTCCGGGCCAGCCAATCGCTGTCTGGCTGGCCCGGAACTTCCTCTCCGACGTCAGAATTGACGTCGGAGAGAGGAAATCTGTTCGGCCCGACACTTCTGTGTGGGGAAGCAGGGATAGCTTGGGGCGGCGGCAGTTTGGAGACCTGTTCCCTGATGGCGGTGGCGGTTTGGAGGCCTGTTCCCCGATGGAATGGCTTAGGAGCAGGCAGGGAGACAGAAAGAAAGGGGGGACAGGAAGAAAGGGGACATGGAGAGAGAAAGACAGACAGAAAGAAAATGGAGCAGGGAAAAAGAAAGAAAGAAAGGGGAAGGGGGAAGGGAGAGAGGAAGAAAAAGTTGGTGGAGGGAATGAGGTCTGGAAGCATACAGCAGGCTGAAAGAAGGGAAGAAATATTGGATGCACAGTCAGAAGACGAAAGTGCAACCAGAGATTCATGAAATCGCCAAACAAAGGTAGGAAAAATTATTTTATTTTATATCTGCTGTCTATATTTTGCACTATGGCCCCCTTTTACTAAACCGCAATAGCGTTTTTTAGCGCAGGAAGCCTATGAGTATCAAGAGCAGCGCAGGGCATTCAGCACAGCTCTCTGCGCTAAAAACCACTATCGCGGTTTAGTAAAAAGGGAGGGGGTATATTTGTTTATTTTTGTATAGTTGTTACAGAGGTGACATTGCATAAAGTCATCTGCCTTGACCTCTTTGAAAACCCGCAGAATATAAATGATAATTAACATTTTCTCTACATACAGTGTGCTTTGTGTTTTTTAAAATTTTATCGTTGGTAGATCATTTTGACTTGGTCATTTTAAAAGTTGCTCGCAAGCCCAAAAAGTGTGGGCACCCCTGGTCTAGTTAGTAGCTCTATAGAAATGCTAACTAGTAGTAGTAGTGATAGTAACGTGCACTTATATTAGCATTTGTGACATCCGACCCCTGACACATGAGTTTAAATGGCTGTGTTTGACACTCACAAACAAACCCAGGACTCTATAAGCTTCTTGCTGGACATCTTCTGTAAGTTTTAAATAAATTTTTTAATCCTTGCAGGAGGCTGTTTTCCTTTAATTTACAGGTCATCTGTACAAAATGTAAACATACATACAAACTTTGGGGGCTGAACAGGAGGAAACATCCTTAGTTCTACTGGAAGAGCTGTTTTGCAGGTATTTCTAACTCATAAGGACTGTGTTAAGAAGCATAACTAAAATAAGGACATGGATTTAGAAAAGTCTTCTAAATTTTATGTTGTTTAAATATGCGCTGCTAAACCTGAATTGATTGGATTCTTTTTCACTTAAATATTGGATATCTGCTTCCGTGTACTGTAGGTACTTTTCACGGGAGAAAGCTTAAGACGCTTGAAATGCTTTGGGAGTATGAGAATTTAAAAATCCTTTTCAGTCTTGCCCAAAATATCAAGTTATGGTGTGAGTGTGCATGATGGCCTTTCTGTTCTGTCCATGACCTTTTGATTTGGATTTGTAAGTGTTGTCGGAGATTAGCCTTTTGGATATAAAAGGCAACAGAGGAGAACAGGGACTTTGGATGATTGACTTTTTCATGACAGGCTGACAGAAAATGTCAAACCTGTTTGGCAATTTAGCGATTGCCATTACAATTTTATTTCCTCAAGTCTTGTCCTCTCTTTTCTTCTCTATCCTTTTAATCAGTCTTTACTTCCCATGACATTGGCATCCCTTGGGGGCTAAGGCAGTGGATATGTTTTGGTAAGAATCCGAAGGAATTACGAGATGAGCTCTTTGTCCCGTGTTTTGTCATATTTGTGTGTTTTCAGTATTTATACTATATTAAACCTGGTCCCCAAACATTTAATTACATAAAGATATGAGTCCCTGCTCCATAGAGTACACTGTTTCTAAATGGGGACCCATGGCCAAAGACACAGCAAAGGTCTGTGGTGGTAGGAAGATTTGTATCTGGGACTCTTGCTTCCCAATCTTTCTCAGAGCCTTCTTAGCCCTGTCCCATAACAAGGAATGCATTCATATCGTTTCAGGCCTGTTGTATCCTGGAGCTTTACATGCTGAAAAGCCTGTGCTTGCTTTTGTTACTTAGAAATCCTATTTTTGCAGCCCTTCTGGAACAGTATCGCTCCTCCTAACCTTTTGACAATTCAGGACCTGATATTCAAAGCAATTTATATAGTTGCTTATAAAGATAAAGATTTGTATAGTTCATCTAGTGTGCCCAATGAAACAGCTAGAGCCACATCTGCTGCTCCATGTGGGTTACACTCCTTCATGATGAAATACTGGCATCAAAAATGCTTGATTTAGTATCCACCTTCCTTGCCATTGGAACTTGTATGTCTGGCCATAGAGGTGTACTCGGAGGCTTCTGCCTGCTGAAATTGCACTCAGTGGACTGGCTGCTGATATTCATTGGCACTTGACTGGCCAGCGCTACTGAATATTGCCATTAACCAGCCATTTTGAAAGTGGGCAGGGGAAAGGAGTTCTGGAGGCAGAGTCGGGGAGGAGCCAGGAATTGTTAGGTGGGTGCTGACAATATTAAGTGCCAGTGCCCATGCCTGTGAAGTGACCAAATAGACCTGTAAAAAAACAATCTTAACTTTGGATGCTTAGCTATTTGGGTGCCAAAACTGAGTATTATGGGTACTGGGAAGTAGCATGTAAAGGTCTCTTCTCCCTCCCAACCCCTCCCCAAGAACACAGTCCTTTCACTACCAGTTCCATGACCCACCCCCAGCAGACCACCTTTTAAAATCTCTGGTGGTCTGGGATCCAAGGGCAGGAGTGGCCCCTACTTGCTCTTGCCCATTGTAACTTTAGCATCAAAATCTGTCAAAGAATAGCGCAGCTGCTTTATTTTTAATTTTGTATTTTTTAAGTTTTATGGCATATCTTGCAGAAAAACTTAAAGTCAAAAAGTAATGTTTCAATTAAGCAGATGTTCGATGTGCACTCACTTTGCACGAAGGCACGCCCTCAGCCTTGGCTGCCACTGATCTATGGACTTGTCAATGATCTTATGCTTCAGCTCAGCCCAAACAGAGATGAGGTGCTGTTTTAAGGTCTTCGACATCAGATATTGCTGTCTTGTAGACACGTTCTTGTATCGGCCTCCAGATCCGGTAGTCAACTGGGTTTAGATCTGGTGAATTTGCAGGCCAGAGGTCTAGGCCAATGAAGTCTGGGGTCTCCTGATGGAGCAGTTCTATGGTTGCCTTTGCACAATGTGCTGGGGCATTATCCTGTTGGAAAATAAAATAGTCTCCCGACATGCGACGGAACGCTAGTAACAGCTTCTGCATCAAGAGGACATCCTGGTAGTATGCGCTGTTGATCTTAACCCATGATCGATGAACAGATCTGTGAATCTGAGTTTCGAGATTGCAACTGAGACCATGACTGGCTGACGGTCAGGCGGATCCATAGTAGGTGTTTGACATTAACCTCACACTTCAGTGTTGTTGAAGGCACGTTCAGATGATCATTCTGTGCGTTAATCGATGGAGCTACTGTAAATATCTTTTCATCTATAAACCAGATGAAGCTGACGATGTGCTCTGGGTACTTATTCAAAAGCTGCATGCACCGTTTCAAGTGTGTGTCTTTGTTGTGTCAAGTTAACTCTTGGGCAAGACACTTTAATTTCAGATCGTCATGAGTTATCCAAACCACAGTTGTCTGGCTAATTTCTGCTTCTCTTGCTATTTGGCGAGTTGTTCACTGTGTTTGCAGCACGTCCTGCTGGCTCAGTACAAGATTGCATACAGTGTCATTGTGCTCTTGTGTGCGAATCGAGCGCAGTCGTCCGCTTCCTGGCTTACGATCCACAGTGCCCTTTGCTCGGATCTTGTGTAGCAGCACATCAAAGCCGTTTTTGTTCCAACCCTTTTGTGGGAACTCTTTCAACAATCGTCGACTGCTGTAACTTAGCAGTACCAAGTTCTTTATCAGAATTTGGTCTTCTGCAGTGAAAACCATTTTAATATCGTCTGTGCTTCTGTGCATGTCTCAAGGCAACAATTCATTTTCACAAGGTAGTGTTGTGGTGCAGTGGGAAATATTTGCAACATTTTATATCAGCTTCATTCAGGACACTAAGCACTAAATTTCATAAGAATTGCTGAGTTCTGTGGAAGATACGACGAAAAAACCATGTGCAACTTAATGAGCCTTACAACCTTTTCATTCTCATATTAATTAAGACAGTAGACACATTTGTAGTGAGATTTTTTGCTGTCTTTTTCTGTAACAATTATGTGCTGCCCAGTCAACTGAAATGAGATTCTTGGTGGTGTTTTGCTCTTAATCTTCTGGAGTTGCTTGCAGGCACAAATGTGCAGTGAATTGGTGATGCTCCTGACCGGGCCATTAGGGGGGGGGAGCAATATGTCTGCATGGGCTCGCCTAGAGCACCTGTGGCTTCAGCATCCGTCCGCTTGACCTGCTGACTTGAATTTAATAGCACCTTAAAACAAAATGTCAAACAGCTGAGTGGCTGGGGTGATTTTGGAAACATGAGAAAGAGATTTGGATCCGAGTAACTTCTTATTAGCATAACAATTTTTGCACAAAGTAGAGGTTGCTTACAGCATGGGGCCTGGGCAGAAAAGGCCCAGTTATTATTCTTTATAATATAGTTATCAGGCTCAGATTTTCCACTTGTGTTAAGACCGTGCTCTGTGATCTCTGGAGTAAGCTTCCCACCAAACCATTCTTATGTTGCTTGTGGCATCGGCGTCTTAAATCTGGTCCTGGTAGTTACACAGGCACAAGGCAGAACACACTGCAGGCACCCTCTCACAGCACAGAGAAGAAAAACTCCTGGGGAAATTCTGTGCAACACAAAAATTTGTGTAGAATTCAGCATTTTGTCATGCAGAATTCAGCGCAGGCATCAGCACTAGCAGCTTTCCTCTACGCCTCCTCCCCCCTCTCCCCGGGAACTGCAGCAACAAGGGGCATAGGGCCATTATTTACTGGGATTTATTAACTGCCTCTTTCATGAAGAGATTCACCCAAAGCGATTTACAATACATTGAATAGTAATTGGGTACTCTTAAGAATTTTTCTCTTTCTGTTCCGGCAGGCCCACAACTGTGGTATCTGGAGCAATGGAGAGATTAAGCGACTTGCCCAAAGTTGCAAGGAAGAGGCTGGGATTGAACTCACAAGTTCAGGGTGCTGGAGCAGTAGTTCTAACCACTAGACCAGTGTTTCTCAACAAGCAGTATGCGTACCCTTAGAGGTACACAAGCCGCTTGTTGGGGGTATACGGTACTGTGCAGGTCTCCCGCCCTCGTTCTCCTTAATAACCACTGAGGATGCCATGCCTTCTTATTGCCTGCCCACCCGCCTCTGCCGAAGCTGCAGCTGCCGCCGCCGCCGGGGATCCCATGCCCTCCTTCCTGCCCACTGTCCTTCACCGAAGCCAACCAGAAGACTTCCCTCCGATGTCAGAGCTGACGTCGGAGGGAAACCTTCCAGGTCATCGGGGGAATCCCAATTACCTCATTACAGGTGGGCTGTTCCTTCCTGCCTTCAGTGGTACTTGATGCAGGGATGGGTCAACGGCTCTTTCATGCTGCACATGTCTGACCCGGAAGCCTTCTCTCAGACATCGGAGCTGTCGTCAGAGGGAAGACTTATGGATCAGCCATGTGAAGCGTGTAGGAGATGCTGCCCATGCATCCCTGCAACAAGTGCTGCTGAAGGCAGAAGGAGCAGCCCAGCTGGATGGCCCTGAAGGAAATGAGTGCGGTTCTGGAGCGAGCAAGTAAGGGAGAGAGGGAACATGATCTGGGACAAAGGGAGAAATGTGGGGAAGGATCACGTTGGGACATGGGAGGGACACGATTATGGGACAAAGGAAGGGAGGGGGGCCCAAACTCGGGACACAGAAGGTAGAGAGGGGGGCATGAATTTGGGACACAGAAGGGAGGGAGGTGTAGGGGGCACTAACTTGGGACAGAGGAGGGAGGGAGGGAATAGAAATGGAGAATTGTTGGGCATGAGTGTGTGAGTGAGAGGGAAAGAGATGGTGCACATGGGGAAAGGAAGAAAGAGGAAAATTGGGCATAGAAAGAGAGAGAGAGAGGAATGAGGTAGAGATGCATGGGGAAGAGAAGGATGAGAGGGAGAAATGTTGGATATGGTGGTGGAGAGGGAATGGAGGGACAGATTGAAGGGGATGCAAGGGGGAGGAATGTTGGACATAGTGATGGAGGGAGATTTGTGGCATGGTGCTGGAGAGGGGTGATAGAGGGAGAAATGGGCATGGGGCTGGTGGGCAGTGGTGAAAAATGCTGCACATGATCTGGGGGATGAGAGAGGGAGAAATGTTGGATGTGGCAGTAGAGGGGGTGGGAGAGATGCACCCTGGATAGCTCTCACTCTTTCTCTCACTCACTCTCACTCTCTGTCTCGTAACTGCTATCGTGGTTTAGTAAAAGGACCAATTTGAAAATCTCTCACTGTGAAAAGGACATTTGCTGTTGCAGGAAACTTTTTTGTAAAGCACAGTGAGAGATTTTCAAATTGGTTTTCCTGTTTTTATTGGGATCATTTAGTTTTTACATGATATAAGAATTTGTGACTCTTGGATTCAGGCTGGTGTCCACTAAACATGGCTCCATCTTGAGTCTTGATCTGATTAAACTTTACATTGAAAAAAAGACTTGATTTTATTAAACATTACATGGGCTGGAAGACATTGCATCAGACCCCTACTTCTTTGCTAAGCGTGTATTCCATAAAGGATGTGCCACACAGAGTGCTCTTTATAGAATACTAGCTTAGCTTGGATAATCACAGCGCCTAACTTTATTGAATCTAGCCCAGAACGTGAATAATGAGAAACCTGGTTTAAAAAGACTGTCGCACTAATTCTCAGTTTATTCTGAAGAGTTTAGTGAAAACCTGTGGCTAGGAGGCAAGCTTAAAAATAGATTTTCTTGCTAAGAATTAAAAAGACTTTTGTCTGTTCATTGCAAAAAATTTAAAGAAGAAAGCACTGATTTATGTAGCATGGAAACTGCTGAGCCTAAAGAAATTGGAAAGAAGGAAGCGGAAATAATTGGGAAAGCAGTAATTTGGATGACTAGGCTATTAATTTTCATGGGGCTTATTCCTTCAATAAAATGTGTTCTAATTCGAAAAGACATATTGGTTCTTCTCGTTTTGTCAATCAACTAAAAGTTGTATCTCTAATTCAAAGCATCATGCAGTGCTGTCTCTGATATGTGGTTTGGTGCGTGTCTACTTGCTGTGCACATACCTCATGGTGGTACCAAATATATGGGAGGGGAGGGATTCTGAGGCTTTTTTTTTTCTAGCTCACGGGATTATTGTTTTCAAATTTGGCCTAGGCGCTGGAGCTCTGGTCCTTGAACATTGTCGCTGCAAATTTCTTTTGGAATCTCAGTAAGCTTGTCATGAGTTTATGTATGCTGTTGTGTTTTTGAGGGACTGGTATTATTTGTTACCAAATATATGTACATCCCATGAAAATATATTTATGAGAAGCTTGCTTTCCTCCCATAACACTGAGTAATGAAGACATAAAGAGAGCACTTTGCTGCCTTCAGGGCTTGCCTTCTATACTGGACACACATGACTAGAGAAGGACTGATCGATTTGGATTTATTTACCACTTTTTTTTTTAAAGAAATTTACCCAATATGGTGTACAGCAAGATTAGAACAAAGAAAAGGACAAAAAAAAACCCATGTAAAGTACAACAAAGAGAGATCAAGTGGGGCGTGGGATAGAACACAACCTTGGGACAACCAAATTTTTATAAATTCAAAAAATAAATACAAGAGCACATAAATAAGAGCACATGTATAAAAAGTCCTATGGATGTAATGTCCTTATATGGAAAGGATCCAGCAGATGACCCGACACGGTCCGTGTTTCGGCCCACCAGGTGGAGGCCTGCCTCAGGGGTGTGTCTGTAGGTCCACTAGGTGTCACTCCAATGCTGGGAATACAAACTTTAAAAATTCTCTAAAAATACTAAGAGCGTTTAAAATGCTCTAGTTACTTTACCCTTTCCTCATAGGGAAGTCATCCCATCCTTTTTTTTAAAATCATTTTTGTTGCCGTTCTCTGTACCTCCACAAAGGCATTATAACATTCTCGTCTTTGTTTTCCATTCCTTTCCTGATGATTCTTAACATTCTATTTGCTTTCTTAGCCACCTCCGCTGCACGCTGAGCTGAGGGCTTCAATGTATCCTCTCGCCATGTTTTATATGATTACTTGTATTGCCCCTATTTTAATTGTAAATCGCTTAGAATTTTATGTAAAGCAATTGATCAAATTTTAATAAACTTGAACAATAACTCCTAGATCCTTTTCCTGTGCAGTGACTCCTAACATAGAACTCAGCATCACGTAGCTATAGTTCAGGTTCTTCTTCCCCACATGCATCACTTTGCACTTGCTCACATTAAACATCATCTGCCATTTTGATGCCCAGTCTCCCAGGCTTATAATGTCCTCTTGCAGCAGTCCTCTTGTGATCTGAACAACTTTGTCATCAGCAAATTTAATTATCTCACTGGTTATTCCCATCTCTAGATCATTGATAAATATGTTAAAAAGTAGTGATTCCAGCAAAGACCCTTGGGGAGTCCCACTATTTACCCTTCTCCAGCGAGAATATTGACCATTTAACCCTCTCTCTGTTTTCTATCTTCTAACCAGTTCTTAATCCATAATAGTACATTGTTGGACATACTGTTCCTGACTATTTTCCTAGCTGTGCTAATGAGAGCTTTATGGTTCATATAGCAGATCAAGCCTATTTGTGGAGAGTCTTATGTAGAGTCACTCTGATGAAGGTGAAATCCTGAAGGGACCGAGATCAAAGGGCAATAACTGTTTTTTTGCAACTCAATCATGCTCAGTCTTTTCATCATCATCATTCTATTTGATCTTTCTGCAATCGCGGCAGAGGAAAGGCCCTGCCAGGTCTGGCCATGAGCAGCCTATTTTCAATGCTGCCTCTGCTGACTGGCTGCCGCTGCTGCTTCGGTGAGTGAGGGGAGTCTAGGAGGCCAGACCTGCATGGAGGGAAGGAGGGCAGATGGCGGGGGGAGGTGGACCAGAAGTGTGTGTGGGCCTGTGAGGGTTGGTTCCAGCAGGGGAGAAAAGATGGATGAATACTGGACCCTTAAGTGGGAGGAGAGGGGGGGGGAGAGAAAGTGACCCAGAAAGCAGGGAAGAACAGATGCTGGTCCTACAAGTGGGCGTGGGGGGATGATAAGAGTGAGGTGGAAAGGGAGACAAAACTATTTTTTACAGTAACTCTCCAGCAACCAGAAACTACAGTTATCCGGCATCCACCAATCTCCATGGGTGTCGGATAACTGAGAGTTTACTGTTTTATTTAGTGTCTTAGAGGACTGGAAGTGAATATCATTGACAAGGGTACTCCCTTGCCAGTGGTAGTTAGTAGAGGCTTATGTTGCCAGGTTCCAGCCCTGGAAGTCCAAAGATACAGAAGTTAACCACCAAACCCTTGAATAAATACATAAACACCTGCTTCTCCTCTCTACTGTACATATTCATAAAACACTCCCCATTCTTCAGGGCACACTGGAGTTAAATAGTCACATTTGCAGATGAAAGGGCTTCAGTGAGTCACAGATGTTTTTTCTAGTTGATGCGACTGAGCCACAATTTTCCTGTCATGTCGGCCTAATGGAGGAAGTGGTTACAGAATTTTCTGGCAGACTTTAGCTTAGTCGTACCAGAAAGAGAAAGAGAGAGCAAATAATGCAAAACATTTTTCTTTATATGTCCAAAAGTCATGTGCTAATCTTTTAAAATACTTAAAATGGGATTCTCTTGGGTGTGTGTGTGTGTGCATGTGCGTAACTAGCAATTTCTCTGTTATAATCAGTAATCCCAAATATTTTTGTAGCCAGTATGTTAGTGTTCTGGTTACCGACTGTATCTCAAAAAAAGATATAGCGACATTAGAAATGGTTCAAAGAAGAGCAACCAAGACAATAAAGGAAAGGATAAAGAAGTTAGGGCTCTTCAGCTTGAAAAAGAGACTCCTGAGGAGAGATATGATTGAAGTCTACAAAATCCTGAGTGGTATAGAATGGGTACAAGTGAATCGATATATCTTTTTTTTTTTTTTTTATACTCCATCAATAATTACAAAGACTAGGGGCACTCAAGGTTACAGGGAAATACTTTTAAAACCAATAGAAGGAAATATATTTTTCACTAAGAGAATAGTTAAGCTCTGGAACGTGTTGTCAAAGGATGTGGTAATAGCGGTTAACGGTTTGAACAGTTCCTTGAAGAAAAATCCATAGTCTGCTATTGAGATGGTCTTCTTGCCCTGGGACTGGTAGTTTGGAATATTGTTACTATCTGGGGTTTTGCCAGATACTTGTGACCTGGATTGGCCACTGTGGAAACAGTATACTGGACTAGTTGGACCATTGGTCTGGCTCAGTATGGCTATTCTTATGTTCCTGTACCCAAAGATGTTGGGTGACCTGTAGCTTTAAAGAGGTAGAATTTTTAATACTGTAAACCGGCCAGATACTTGGGATGGTCAGTATATCAAACTAAGAATAAACTTGGCACTAAAATGTAAAATCAATGCCCTGGATGGGGGAAGATGAGAGCGTGGGGCATAAACTGGTAAGAGATTGCAAAACAGAAGCAAAAAAATGTCAAGTATGCATTGGGAGGATTGATTTAATAAAACATCTTTATTGGTGAGCTCCACAAATAGTGTTTACAGTAGAACCTATAGAGTTCAAAGTCCGCAGACCCCCCAACACTCCTCTTTTCTAACCTCTTGTGGGTCTTTGGATGAACACCTGACTTTCTTCAAGTTTCAAGTTTATTAGTTATTTGATTAATCGCCTATCACAATTACTAAGCGATGTACAAATAATAACATAAATTTCTAAAATGTACAAAAAATAAGAGATAAACATTAACAACATTAACAACAATATAAAAATCATTAAAACAGACAAATTAAAACAAGGTAGTTAAAAACATAACAAGGAAACAATGGGGTAGAAGGGGAAGAAATACAATTTATGATAGGAAAGAGAGAACGATTAAGGATAAAATCCAAAAGGAATGGGAAAAACGAGTAAATTATGCACAAAAGAATAAAATAGAGAGCTGATAGAAAGAGCAATTAACATTTCAATTAGATATTGAAAGCATCTTTAAAAAGAAAGCTCTTAAGTTGGCTCTTGAATTTATCCAGATTCTTCTCCTCTCAAATAAAGTGGGAGTGAATTCCATGTCTGTAGTTGTCTGCAGGTGGGTGCCGTAACAGGCACCCACCTGCAGACAACTGGGTGCCTAAGACAGGTGCCAAAGTGAATGTTAGCTCTGGACTAAGGTTACCAGACCTCCGGATTTACCTGGACATGTTCTCTTTTTAGGGTTCATAGACAACCCCGCGAAAGACAAAGGCGTGCGCCGACAACTGAGCGCTAGACGGAGGCGCGCGCCGAAGAAAATTACAGTTTTTAGGGGCTCCGACGGGGGGTTTTGTTGGGGAGCCCCCCCCCCAGTTTACTTAATAGAGATCGCGCCGGCGTTGTGGGGGGTTTGGGGGGGTTGTAACCCTCCACATTTTACTGTAAACTTAACTTTTTCCCTAAAAACAGGGAAAAAGTGAAGTTTTCAGTAAAATGTGGGGGGTTACAACCCCCACAAACCCCCCACAACGCGGCGCGATCTCTATTAAGTAAAGTGGGGGGGTTCCCCCCCCACGCCTCCCCGTCGGAGCCCTAAAAACAGTAATTTTCTGCGGCGTGCGCCTCCACGCTGCGCTCAATTGTCTGCGCGCGCCTTTGTCCCGGCGCGCTTTTGACCTGACACCCTTTTTAGAGGACTGTCCGGGCTTCCAGATGGCTTTTCAAAATCCGGCACTTTGGCCAGGTTTTGAAAAGCTGTTGAGATCGGGACCGAGTTGGGTTCCAGATTGACTAGGTCAATATAACAGGTTACAAAAGCACATACATAGTAAATTACAGTAGACACAAAACAGTCAAGTTATATTAGACATTCAAGGTACATTACAGTTATACGGACATTCAGTTACACTTCTCCCTCCATATTCGCTGTGATAGGGGATTAACAAAACCGCGAATAGCTTTTTTATATGTTATTTGCTGTTTTCTATTAAAAACCATCGTGAATATGGTGAAACCGCAAATAACATGGTGGGAGACCTGGCCTGTTTCTGAGGGAGAGGCAAAACACGCGGAACAAAGTACTGGGAATCGGCGATTTTCTCTGTAAACGCTTGGAATCAGTGATTTCTCTATGCAAGCTGATGTAATTTGGGAGGAAGAACCAGCAAGCTAAAAACCGTGAATAATCGAAACCGCAAATATGGAGGGAGAAGTGTATATGGACATATCAGTCAGTTAAGTTAGACATTCAAGGTACATTCAGATGGACATTCATATGCATTACATAGGACAATAAACTAAAGAAAGCTAAATGGTTATCTATTAATTAAATATACATCTCAAAAACCATTGTTGATAGAAGTCAAAATGAATTGCAGAAGAGATTTTTTTTGTCTTAATTATTATTTAAACAAACAGGAACAAGGCTCAGACTATGGAGTCAATTTCCCATTCTGGGATTTCTTCCAAGAGAAAGAAAACGTCTTTTCTCTTACTCCTGATTACATCATTGGCTTGAACCTACCCTCCCTACCAAAACTAGCTAAGTACTTTAGTCTGGAGAAATATTTAATCAACTGAAGTATTTATAGTACACAGGCACTTTTTATAAGGCACTTTGAAGCACCAGTGCACTTAAAAAAAATTAGTATAGTTGTTTCTGCTGGTTTCGAGTGTTGAAATGAATTGTAGTTCTTTAACGATAAAATCCCTTACCATGAAAGAGTAATGAATTAAAAAGGACTTCTAGATTTCTGTATTAAGTTTATCTAATGAATTAATTAAGATTAGGTAATGAGATATACTAATTTAAGGAATAAATATTAAATTAATAAGTAATAATAATAAGTAATTTTTAGTTTTGGCAGGGAGGGTAGGTTCAAGCCAATGATGTAATCAGGAGTAAGAGAAAAGAAGTTTTCTTTCTCTTGGAAGAAATCCTCGAATGGGAAATTTACTTCATAGTTTAAGGCTTGTTCCTGTTTGTTTAAATAATAATTAAGACAAAAAAAAAATCTCTTCTGCAGTTCATTATGACTTCTATCATTACATAGGACAGCCATGTTAGTGTAGGACAAGACAAGAAGTAGAGAGGTATTCGTAGCAGTCACAAGGGGTGTTTCCTGTTGATTGTACAGCAGGAGTCTTGCTGTTAAAACGTAATAGATAAAATGTACTGATTCACTCATTTAAATAACACTTTGAGATGTCAAAAGAAGCACAATCTATAAAAACGATAGCGTGTGTAGTTTCATTTTCAGTTGGACTTGGCACAGCTACACACGCTACCATTTTTATAGATTGTGTTTCTTTTGACATCTCAAAGCGTTATTTGAACGAGTGAATCAGTACATTTTATCTATTACGTTTGAACAGCAAGACTCCTGAGGCAGGCCTTTATGGCCGAAACATGATTGTGTCGAGTCTGTTCCATATAAATAGGATTGAACACCGCCTGGTCTCCTTCGTTGTTGTTTCTTGCTTCTCGCCGTTGTGAAGGCAGTTTCTGCTGTTTATCCTCTGAGCAGTGGTTAAAGCAACAGCCTCAGTGCCCTGGGATTGTGGGTTCAAACCCACGATGATCCTTGTGACCTTGGACACATCACTTAATCCCCCCCCATTGCCCCAGGTACATTAGATAGATTGTGAGCCCACCAGGACAGGCAAGGAAAAATGCTTGAGTACTTGAATAAATTCATGTAAACCATTCTGAGCTCCCCTGGGAGAACATTATAGAAAATTGAATGAATGAATGAATGAATAATACGTACATACATATGATGTTTGAGTTGGTATTGATTATGTGCTGCACCTACTTAACAATAGTTGTACCAATTGGTAAAACAGGAGTAAGGCCTATGAAATGTATTGAGGTCTTGAATTGCTGGCATTCTGTCTTCCCCCCCTCCCCCCACCTCCTGCTCCTGTACTGCAGGAGTCAGTAACTTGTGGTTCTCTTTCTGCAGGTGAGTGATTTCTTGGTAAACTGTGCTGTGGCAACAGGCCAACGTTTTACTGTACCTTATTAACCACCCACCTTTGTATGTCATAGTTCAAATTGTTCTGCAATTTTAGGACCTTTAATGATTTCATTTATGCTTCCTCAGAGTATGTTTTCTCACAAAAAAATAGACATTTTAGAACAACATAAGCAGCTGCAACTGTCCAGAAATACTTTTCGGCGAGGCACTTAACACTTAACTGCAGATTTCACATGTATTTGTTAAGCTGAATCCACAGGACTAACTAGACACTTACATTCGCTTCCAGCCTCACCCAAAAACACACCTATACATTTCCAGCAGCTGAAAGTAACACCTCCCCATCTCATTTTAACACAGTGCACATGCTTTCACACACACATACACACACAAAGGTTCGATTGTCTCACATTCAAATCAAGTTATTAAGAAATACAATGTCCCTTCATTTTTGACAGATTTAAAGTAGTTATGGGTTAAAATGACTGCTGATGCTGTGTATATTTGGAGACTTTATTTAAATCATGAGTATTGGGGGTGAGGTTGGTGGGGTGGGGTATGTGATGGGTTTTGGGGGTTTTTTTTCCATTTGTTTTGTGGACAGATATTTAATAGTAGACATTCAGGCCCGGATTCTGCAACGTGCGTCCCGATTTTAGGCAGCTGTAGGCGTCCTACAGCTGTCTAATCAGCTAATCGGGATGTATGTTTAAAAAAAGAAAAAAATGCTCCCCAGGCAGGCCTGCAAGAACCTAGGCAGCCCTACGCGTTTCCCTAGTACAGGGAGAGACGCTTACAATGTAGGCCAGCAAAATGCTGGGCCTACATTGTAAGTAGACGCGGCCACTATGCTTATTGCGGCAAGAGATCTCCCAATTTACTTGTATATCAAAGCGAGTTTCCCCATAGAAAGTAAGGGAAACTTGCTTCATTCGTTACATCTCTCCCCCATGAACCGGCATGGTCCCCCGCCCGCAAATGCTGCCTCCCCGTGAACCGTCATTGCTCCCCCTCGTGCGAACTGGCATCCCCCACCTGCCCACCCACCCAAACTGCAAGCTTATCCCCCAATGTGGCACCGGCACGCAGCACCAAACCACATGAGGTGCCGGTGCCCGAAGATCGTGCCTCTCCCCAGACCGGGCCTTGAGCATCTGCGCATGCTCAAGGCCTTCTGGCTCTCGTTCTCGTTTTTAAAATTATTATACATTATAAAAAAAATCTTTAATATACACAAATAGGGGTGTTTGATTGAAAATATGAGGGTTTTTTACAGGATCAGTGATCAAAATCTGGAACTGATAAGTCTCAGACTTAAATCTTACAGTATTTCATCAGTTTCTGAGCAGGTTTCTGAGATCCTTTTTCCTCTCATATGTAACTTAACACCTTTTATTTGTTATTGGAAGCCAGAGTTTCATTGGAGCTTGGGCTATTAGTTTGGCTTTCCAATCCATCTCACCTGTTGGGTAGTGTAATCAAGACAACAGAGATTCCAGACCATGGAGGGAGCAGAAGGAAGAAGATGGGTGCCAGACCAATGGGGGTGGGAGGGAGAGATGGAAGGGAGGGGCTGACAGTTTCTTGTAGAGGCATAGAAATAGAGCAGATTCCATATGGAAGAGGCAGAGAGAAGGCAGACAGTGGATGGAAGGAAGAGAATGATGAGAAGATGAAAAAAGCAGAAACGAGAGAACAAAGGTAGAAAAAAAATTCTGTTTCTTTGCTTTTTTTTTTGGTTTTTTTTTGCTTTAGGATAAAGTAGTATTGTAACTGTGTTGATAAATGTTTATGAACAAAGCTCTGCTAGCTGAAGATCTCTTTCTCTAGTTCGGCAGCCAAAACTCTGATTTATAAAATGACAATTGTACAGAATATTGTTTCTTTTTATACTTTTAATAAAATAAGTTCAATATAAAACTATTCGAGGCTTGTGCAGATGGGATCAGATGGTTTGCGGGGACAGGGTGGGGACGGGCGGAGATAGGGACAAAATTTTTCCCCGTGTCATTCTCTAGTCTAATAAATAAACTGAGTGCCCTCGGTATAGGCCCCAAAGTGACGGACTAGGTCAGGAACTGGTTGAGTGAAAGGCAACAGAGGGTAGTAGTCGGTGGAGCTCATTCAAAAAAAAGGGATGTTACCAATAGTGTGCCTCAAAGTTTGGTTCTTGGGTCTGTTCTTTTTAATATTTTTGTAGGGGTCATCATTGACAGAGATCTTACCTTTCATGATCATATAAGTTCAGTGGTTAAAATCTGTTTTTATAAATTACGCATCATCCGATCTCTTTCTTCCATTCTTGAAACTAAATCAATCACTATTCTGATACATTCATTAGTAATTTCTCATCTTGATTACTGTAACTCTCTCTTAAATGGCCTCCCCCAAAAAGAAATTCGTCGTCTACAACTAATACAAAATACAGCTATAAAACTTATCCATAAAGTAGGCAGATTCGACCACGTTACCCCTCTTCTAAAAGAAGCACACTGGCTCCCTATTTCTCACCGCATCACCTATAAAATTATCTTACTATCTTTCAAAATAAAGCTCTTTCATTTGCCGTTATTTCTTGACAAACTTCTCATTCCCTACAGCTCTTCACGCGCTCTAAGATCAACTGATCAACAACTTTTATTTATCCCCACTATCAAAGACTTCTACAATACACGTAAAGTAAATTTCGCAGTAACTGCCCCTACTCTCTGGAATTCCCTGCCACAGCAACTCCGTGACGAATCACGACTTGACAAATTTAAAACAGACTTAAAAACGTTTTTATTTCGCGATGCCTTCTCATTCAACTAGAGACATCTTCTTTAATTACCAAAAACAAAAAAATCTAATAATAACCGCTTTCTTTAAAGCGCCCCTCTCCATCATGTTTTATCCTCACCCTACTATCTCCAATTTCTTCTCAAATATGTAACTTTACCCTCCCTTTTCCTTTTACCCTCACTATCTAGTTCGTCTGGTGATGTTATATGTAGATACACAATGCCTCTTTTTTTTTTTTTTACATTTTAGTTTTGTATAACTTCTCTTTCTTTTAAACATATTGTTAACCAGCCAGATATTAACTTGATGGTTGGTATATCAAAAGTAATAAAACTTGAAACTTGAAACTTAAGCGATAATTGCTGAAGGGCTGTCAGGTAAGTTTTGCCTCTTTGTTGATGATACCAAAATCTGCAATAGAGTAAACACCCCTGATGTTGTGAAGCAAGTGAGGAAAGACCTAGTGAAGCTTGAATAATGCTCTGAAATTTGATAACTAAGATTTAATGCTAAGAAATGCAAAGTCATGCATTTGGGCTGCAAAAACCCAAGGGAACAGTATAGTTTTGGGGGTGAAGAACTTTGTGCATGAAAGAAGAGAGAGACTAAATGTGATAGTATGTGATGATCTTAAAGTGGCCAAACAGATTGAAAAACTAGAAAGATGTTTGGGTGCATAGGGAAAGGAATGACCAGTAGGAAAAAGGAAATATTGATGCCCCTATATAAGACTCCAGTGAGACCTCATTTAGAATATTGTGTACAATTCTAGAGACTGCACCTTCAAAAAGATATGATGTATTCAGTCCAGAGGAAGGCTACTAAAATTGTTGGTGGGCTTCATTATAAGGCATATGAATACTTTGGAGGAAAGGCGGGAGAGGGGAGGTAAGAAAGAGATGTTTAAATACCTATATGGCATAAATATGCATGAGGTAAGTCAGTTGAGAGGAAGCTCTGGAATGAGGAGGAAGGATGAAGGTGAAAGGGGATAGACTCAGAAGTAACCTCAGAAAATGTTTAAATACCTATCATAAGTGGTATAAATGTGCATGAGGCAAGTTTTTCATTTGAAAGGAAGATCCGGAATGAGAGGGCAGAGGATGATGTTAAGAGGTGATAAGCTCAGGAGTAAGTAATCTGAGGAAATACTTTTCTATAAAAAGGGTGGTAGATGTGTGGAATATCCTGGTAGAGGTGGTAGAGACAGGCTGTATCTGAATTCAAGAAAGTGTGGGACAGGGGATCTCTTAGGGAAAGGAGGAGATAGTGGATGCTGTGGATGGGTAGACTGAATAGGCCATTTGACCTTTATCTGCCATCATGTTTCTATGTAATAGAACAATTACTTTGTTGATGCCCCTTGGGATTGGCTTTGGTAATCTGTTCCTATCTTCGGGCAGTGTGGGGAGGGGCACAATACCTCTGCTTCAGTTTCTTCCCCTCAAACTGGCTTAGTAATCTGTTGGCTTTAGTAATCTGAATACTAACAAAACCTGAAAAATGGGAGCTGAAAAAGACTAGAAATGAAAAAGTCTCCCAAGCCCCAAGAAGGAAACTGAGATCAGGGGGGAGAGACTGCCTGTAGTGCCTGTAGTACCAAGGAAAAACCACTTCACCTGAACAATATTTCTAGATTTTTATAGAGAGCCCTCAGTCACACAGCCACTCCTCCGGACCTGGAGGTAACGGCTGCCACTGGCTTACACCCAGAGAGGTGTCAACTGTGAAACATCCCCGGGCTCTCTGTGAATTTAGTGCTAAATAACACAAAAGTGCTAAAGAGTGCAAACGACGTTTGGTGACCTGCTGGCTGCTTTTTTCAGAGAAGCTAAGTACCTTCTTTTGGCATTATTTGGTCGAAATTGGACACTTGAACTTTTTGTTAGCCCCCCTGGATCAGGGGTAGAGACTACCTGTAGTGAGTGTGTTTTGATTTCGTTTGCACTCTTTAGCACTTTTGTGTTATTTAGCACTAAATTCACAGAGAGCCCGGGGATGTTTCACAGTTGACACCTCTCTGGGTGTAAGCCAGTGGCAGCCGTTACCTCCGGGTCCGGAGGAGTGGCTGTGTGACTGAGGGCTCTCTATAAAAATCTATAAATATTGTTCAGGTGAAGTGGGTTTTCCTTGGTGCTACCCCCTGATCTCAGTTTCCTTCTTGGGGCTTGGGAGGCTTTAGTAATCTGACAGGATTGACGGTCAGTCTAGAAGAGGTATGCAGGCAGATTGATAGGCTTAAGAGCGATAAATCCCCAGGACCGGATGGCATCCATCCGAGGGTCATCAAGGACCTGAAAGGGACCATAGCTGAACTGCTTCAACTAATAGCCAATCTGTCAATCAAATCGGGAAAGATTCCGGAAGACTGGAAGGTGGCAAATGTTACGCCGATCTTCAAGAAAGGTTTGAGGGGAGATCCGGGAAACTACAGACCGGTGAATCTGACCTTGGTACCGGGAAAGATGGTAGAGTCGCTGATAAAGGACCACATCATTGATCACCTTGATGGACACAGGCTGATTTGGACCAGTCAGCATGGTTTTAGCAAAGGCAGATCCTGTTTGACGAACTTGCTGCACTTCTTTGAAGGAGTAAACAGACAGATAGACAAGGGCGACCCAGTCGACATTGTATATCTGGATTTTCAGAAGGCGTTTGACAAGGTTCCGCATGAACGACTACTTCGGAAAATTGCGAGCTATGGAATCGAGGGTGAAATACTCACGTGGATTAAAAACTGGCTGGATCATAGGAAACAGAGAGTGGGGGTAAATGGACAATACTCGGACTGGAAGAGCGTCACCAGTGGGGTGCCGCAGGGCTCGGTGCTTGGACCCGTGCTCTTCAACATGTTTATAAATGATCTAGACATTGGTACGACGAGTGAGGTGATTACATTTGCAGACGATACAAAGTTATTCAGAGTAGTGAAGACACAGGGGGATTGCAAAGTCTGCAATGTAACATAATCAGGCTTGAGGAATGGGCATCAACATGGCAGATGAGGTTCAATATGGATAATTGTAAAGTGATGCATGTAGGTAACAAAAATCTCATGCATGAATACAAGATGTCCGGGGCGGTACTTGGAGAGATTTCCCAGGAAAGAGACTTGGGAGTTATGATCGACAAGTTGATGAAGCCGACCATGCAATGTGCGGCGGCGGCAAAAAGGGCAAACAGAATGCTAGGAATGATAAAGAAGGGGATCACGAACAGATTGGAGAAGGTTATCATGCCGCTATACCGGGCCATGGTGCGTCCTCACCTGGAATACTGCGTCCAGCACTGGTCGCCGTACATGAAGAAGGACATAATGCTACCTGAAAGGGTCCAGAGAAGGGCGACTAAGATGGTTAAAGGGCTGGAGGAGTTGCCCTATAGTGAAAGATTAGAGAAACTGGGCCTTTTCTCCCTTGAACAGAGGAGATTGAGAGGGGACATGATCGAAACATTCAAGGTACTGAAGGTAATAGACTTAGTAGATAAGGACAGGTTGTTCACCCTCTCCAAGGTAGGGAGAACGAGAGGGCACTCTAAAGTTGAAAGGGGATAGATTCAATACAAATGTAAGAAAATTCTTCTTCACTCAGAGAGTGATAGAAAACTGGAACACTCTTCTGGAGTCTGTTGTAGGGGAAAACACCCTCCAGGTATTCAAGACAAAGTTAGACATCCTGCTGAACCAGAACGTACGAAGGTAGGGCTAGTCTCAGTTAGGGCGCTGGTCTTTGACCAAGGTCCGCCGTGTGAGTGGACTACTGGGCACGATGGACCACTGGTCTGACCCAACAGCGGCAATTCTTATGTTCTTATGTTTGTGCCTGCTGAGTGTTGCATTGTACCTCACCTATCTGTTTCTGCTCCTCGGGGTGGCAAGGAATGAGAGTGCCACTATAGATTAGGGTGCATCAAGGTAAGCAATGGTCTATGAAAGATAAATTGGTAATCCTATATGTAAAATAGTACCAGGACAGGACAGTTATGACACGTGATTTGTTAAGGAAGTTCATTATCAAATATCAATTGACTGAACTATTTTGCACTCTCTGAAAGGAAGTTTCATAGAGCACAATAATTGCTACTAACTGCTTCTATATTGATTAATCAATGATTCTTCTTTGTATTTAATGTTACAGATGCAAAGTTTAATACGAGCTGGAGACCTGCGACTCGGCATAACATTCCTCTATGGCACGCTGGTGCCACCCAGTGGTAAGATTTATTATTTTTTTTGCGTGTGCATGTAATTCAAATTACAACTTTTAAATCTTTTTTTTTTTCAAAAGCCAAACTAATTGAAATGCTAATTCTTTCTGAAGGAGTGTTTGTCTTTTCATCTTTTTTACTGGACAGCATGGTAATGACGGCCGAGAATCTTCAGTATCTGTGACACCCAGGGGGAACTCCATTGCCGCAAGCAGAGCTGCTTTGCAGATTGACCAGATCTTTGCACAGCGACATGCAGCTTGGCAGTGGTCTTTAGTGTATGCCATCAGATGGTGTACAAGCCAGTTTGTCCAATGTTCCAGTTTACAAAAGAAAGAGACAATTCTAAATTGGAACACGGAAAGTTGGCACTGGCCAATCGGTGTCTTGATTTGTTGAGAGATAACCAACAATATAGACATGACGCAGCTCTTCTTGGTTGGGGGGGTAGCAAACCAACCAACCTCTGTTCTTGACCCCTAAGCTCTCTATTTGCTGAAAAGATCTTGTTTAGGCCAGTGTATTGCAAACTGTGTGCCGCAGCACACCAGTGTGCCTCCTGAGATTTCTGGTGTGCTGTGGTACACTGGAGAAGAGGAAAGGTGCCGGCAGACTGTCTACGGGATGTGCCTCTCGCAAAGAGAAGCACGTCCTGTAAGCAATCTCCCGACACCGGCACCTCATCTCTCTGCCGGCCCTTCTCTCCAGCATGGGTCTTTCTGCCAGTCTTCTTTCCAGTGTGTGTCTTGCGTGCATGATGTCATCATGCCAACGCCAGCGCACTTCTGGGTGTCTCAAGCCAGGGACACTAGGTTTAGTGTGCCCCGGCTCGAAAAAGTTTGCAAGACACTGGTTAAGACCATGGCCCACCCTATTTCTCTGTTCATGGTATAAAGGCCCAATGCTGTGTCTTATCCCTCCCCAGTGTGAGCCTTATTCCATATTTTAATTGGAAATTGTCAAGTAATTTCCTACTGAATTACTAGTGTCCAGTGATGCAGTTCATTGGCATGACACTCCATGTTTTTATGTATTTTTTCTTTTCAGAGGTGACAGTGCATTATAGACACGGCCGCCCCATCATTACATTGATGCTGCCCTCTTGGAAAGAGCGCTGTCAGTTTGCAGTGAAACCCATGCTGATGACCGTGGGCAGCTTCCTGCAGGATGTACAGAGGGAAGATAAAGGCATCGACTCTGCCATGATCTGCACAGAAGGTATCTCGCATCTCCTCTTACGTTCTATGCTTCATGTACATTCGCCCCTTCCCTCCTTTTTGCATCACACTGTGCTGCTTTCTTTCTTTTTTTTTTTTTTTACTTTTATTTATTGAATTTTACAGAAAATATAAAACTAAAAACAAACTATAGAACAAATTATCCAATCCAACAGATATAACAACAACCACCAAGCAATAAACCATCAAAAATCTGCTGATAATATACAGAACTAACAAAAGAACTCCCCCTCCCACTCCCATACCCTTGGAGGTTCATGGATCAAACGGTAAAGCAACAAACAGGAATAAAGTACAGCAGTAAAAAAAAGAAAAAGCCCCAATCACAAAAATGAACTTCAAGAAGAGGATAATTGAGCCTCTTTCCAAGAGATATATGGCTCCCAGACTTTATAAAGACACCAGATGATCAGACTTTAAGGCAGTTAATTTGGTCATAAGAAAACTGAAATCCAATTTATGAAGAACTGCCTTCTTAGACGGTGGTGAGGGAGATTTCCATGCTCTAGCCAGCACCAGCCGAACTGCCACAAAAATGTGAGAGGCCAGACGGTGAACCCCAAACGGACGGACTTGTAAAAGGCAATGCTCTGCCACCCTGGGTAATGCTCACCTGTAATTTGTAGCACCGAGGCATAAACCAATTTCCAGAAACCACCAATTTTAGGGCAGGCCCACAAAATATGAAACATACCCCTTTGATCACTGTAAGGTTTGAAGTGTGTGTCCCCCACAATGTTAGGTGGTAGGGGTTACATGAGAGGCGCCCTTACACATGCCAGGTCCCAGGTTCAGTTCCCTCACAGAAGATTCACCAGGAGTAGAATCAAATAAGAAACACAGCCAGAAGAGATTGAATAAAGAATATATTATAGAAATAGGTTTACAGAAAAGCAATATTTATAAGCATTACAATTAAGCATTACAATTAATGAGAGAGCAAAGCAATTTCCCTGCCCTACAGAGTTCAGAGGAAAAGAGAGACAGAGAGTCTGAAGTTCCAGGGAGATCAAGAGAGAGAGAGAAAGGGGGATGGGGTGATGGTCTAAGTTTCGGATTCCAGAAATTGGCCAGAGAGGGAGAGAAAGAAAGATAGATGAAAGTGTGTTGCAGAGAGGAGGCTTTTATAGTTTTGAATCTTATTCTGAATATAGAAAACTATTGAGCTTCAATAGAAGTTAAATCTCCCCCTCCTTAGTAAACTTGTGCTAGACAGAATAATAATAGACTGCATTCATATGTGATTTCCAGTATGTCTCTGACAATAGTTTCTGATTAACTTTAGTTATCTGTGCACCTGGACCCATTGTCCTAAGCACCCTCTTAATCAGACATTAACACATTAACACCTTTTAGCTAATCATGATTTAATCAGGGCTAGTTGAAACCGTCTTTTAGGGCTGCTTTCTGTGAATTCTGTGCACTCAGGGTCTATCTGCATTCACATGCCAGAGTCAGATTGATATAATTTCCCATAGGCCTTTGCTGACATTAGTTATGCCAACTGAAAATGCTGATTGCTAGCAATAGCTATGGTGACAATTGCCACAGTCTCGCCAACAATCCCCATCACCCAGGCTAAACCATGCTTGAATACGAGCTGGTGTATAATACCAACGAAACAGCTTTTTATGTCCATTTTCTCGTAAAGAACTATCAACAGACACCCTAAGCAAACTAGAAAGACTTTGCTTCCATTGCTGGTCAGTAAAAGTAATCCGAAGATCCCTTTTCCAACGTTCTTTGTACTATGCTGCTTTTTTTTTAATCTCCCTGTCCTCTTCATATTTGTAATCACCTTCTGTATTTTATGCCATTTCCAGAACAGACCATACTATCCCAGAGCTGGTCTAATACAGAAATAAGTCCGGCTCAGTAAACATGTATTCACACTTTCCAAACATTGCTATCTATCAGATTGATATGAAATAATGAAACAGTAATCATTTAAGGTCATTACTGTGACAATAATGTTTCACTTTTTTCTTCCATGGTGTGCGAGCTGAAATGGATTGCCGTGTTTTCTTTGACTGCTCTTGGGTGAAACCTGCTCTAGATCAGGAGTTCTCAACTCAGTCCTTGAGACAATCAGCCAGTCAGGTTTGCAGGCTACCTGCAAAGAATATGCATGAGATAAATTTACATGTACTACCTCCACTACATGCAAATTTATCTCATGCATATTCATTGTGGATATCTTGAAAACCTGACTGGATGTATCCTGCGGACTGGGTTGAAAACCCCTGCTCTAGAAGGTATGTTTCAAGAATGGACTGCATGGGACCACTCCAGATTGACCCCCGTTAGGTGGTATATCAAGAAACACTGAAAGAAATGTTGGAATTTTTGAATGATTTATTTTAATTGCACACTGCAGCATTCTTGTTTTCTGCAAAGCAGGCATGAGATGAATCCTATACCTTGCTGTGATAGTTACAGAATTAGGACAAAAACCATGGAAGATGGAGTTCAAATATTGCTTCCCTCCCCCCCCCCTTTTTTGCTCCTTACAATCTACGGCAAATCATTTAATCCTCCATTGCTTTAGGTTCAAAATCTTAGATCCTGGGCTTTCAGACTGAAGACCAAGACTCCAAACGGGGTCACAGAAACAGGGCTACTGACCTAGGCCCAGTAGTGACAGTCAGTACAAGGCCTGTGAGTCAGTGAATGTTAAAGGCCTCCAGCCCATCATGGTTAGATTTTATGTTAAACTGTAAACCCATACAGAATATTGGGATCTGTGAGTGCATGCTAACTCATGGACACCTGCATTAACTACTGATTCAGTTGCCACCACTCTTGCTACTGTGTTCCTGCTTTGGATGAGTGGGCGTTAGGATGAATTGGGTTAGGGAGGGATGAAGATCTGCTATTTTGGTTCCATTATCTGGGTTCACATGAATTTTCAGGTGCTAAAATGGAGTCATGTTTGAAGAAAGTTTGGGAAGTGGTGTTACTACTACTATTAATTATTTCTAGAGCACTATCAGATGTACACAACGCTAAGCAGAGTCACAAAGGAAACCAGTCCCTGCTCGAAAGAGCTTACAATCTAACTGACAAGACAGACAAACACGATGCTAGGTTGGTGAGCAGTGGGAGAGGGGAGTAGGGTTATGAGTTGAAGACTTACTCAAAAAGGTGGGTTTTCAGTATGTTTTTAAACAAGGGAAGGGGGCGTGACAGATGAATTTAGGAAATTTATTCCAGGCATACGAAGCAACTAGATGAAAGGAACGAAGTCTGGAATTGGCAGTGGAGGAGAAGGGTAAAGATAAAAGCAGCTTATCTGAGGAACGGAATACTTGGGAGGAGAGATCAGAGACATACTCAGGGGCTTCGGCATGAACACACTTGTAGGTTAGTAATAGGAGCCTGAACTGTAGGTGAAGGTAGATAGGGAACCAATGATGTGATCTGAGGAGAGGTTGGCAGTAGATAAGTCATGCAGCTGAGTTTTGCACTGACCACAGGGGGGAGAGATTATTCAAAAATAAATTGCAGTAGTCTAAGCTTGAGGTTACAAGAGCGAACAAGGATCCAGGTATTGTGCTCAGAGAGGAAGGGGTGAATTTTGGCGATGTTGTAGCGATAGAAGCTTTAGCAGTTTGTTGGATGTGCATAGAAAATGAGAGGTCAGAGTCGAAGATGACTCCCAAGGTTGCGAGCAGAGGAGACTGGAATGATAACAGTATTATTTACAGAAATGGAAAATAGAGGAGAGGAGCAGAGGGTTTAGGAGGAAAGAGGAACAGCTCAGTCTTGGACATGTTTAGTTTCAGGTGGCAGTGAGAAATCCAGGCTGTAATGTCTACCAGACAGGGTAAGACTTTTTCTTGGACTTTAGATAAAATTTTGGGTGTAGAAAGGTGGATCTGGGAGTCATCAGCATATAGTGATATTGGAAGCCATGGGAGGAAATAAGGGCATCGAGGGAAGAGATGCAGAAAGAGAAAAGAAGAGGTCCTAAGACAGAACCCTGGGATATGCCAACCACTAGCAGGATAGTAGCAGAGGAGGACCCACCAATGCATACACTAAAGATGTGATGGAAGAGGTAGGAGGCAAACAATGTTGGAAGAAAGTTTGGGAAGTGGTGCCTTAGATTGTAAGTTATAGTGAGCATGCAATACACTGTACCTATATGAACATAAGAATTGCCGCTGCTGGGTCAGACCAGTGCCCTGCAGTTCGCTCACGCGGCAGCCCCTAGGTCAATGACCAGTGCCCTAACTAAGACTAGACCTACCTGCGTACGTTCCGGATTAGCATGAAAATGTCTAACTTTGTCTTGAATCCCTGGAGGGTGTTTTCTCCTATAATAGCCTCAGGAAGAGCATTCCAGCTTTCCACCACTCTCTGGGTGAAGAAGAACTTCCTTACGTTTGTACGGAATCTATCCCCTTTTAACTTTAGAGTGTGTCCTCTCGTTCTCTCTACCTTGGAGAGGGTGAACAACCTGTCTTTATCTAGTGTGTGGCGCAGTGGTTGGATCTACAGCCTCAGCACCCTGGGGTTGTGGGTTCAAACCCTGCGCTGCTCCTTGTGACCCTGGGCAAGTCACTTAATCCTCCATAGCCCCAGGTACGTTAGATAGATTGTGAGCCCACCGGGACAGAGAGGGAAAATGCTTGAGTACCTGATTGTAAAAACCGCTTAGATAACCTTGATAGGCGGTATATAAAAAATCCTAATACTAAGTCTATTCTCTTCATTATCTTGAATGTTTCGATCATGTCCCCTCTCAGTCTCCTCTTTTCAAGGGAGAAGAGGCCCAGTTTCTCTAATCTCTCACTGTACAGCAACTCCTTCAGCCCCTTAACCATTTTAGTCGCTCTCCTCTGGACCCTTTCAAGCAGTACCGTGTCCTTCTTCATGTATGGCGACCAGTGCTGGACGCAGTATTCCAGGTGAGGGCATACCATGGCCCAGTACAGCGGCATGATAACCTTCTCCGAACTGTTTGTGATCCCCTTCTTAATCATTCCTAGCATTATGTTCGCCGCCAAACATTGTGTGGATGGCTTCATCGACTTGTCGACCAGTACTCCCAAGTCTCTTTCCTTGGAGGTCCCTCCACGTACCGCCCCGGACATCCTGTAGGCGTGTATAAGATTTTTGTTATCGACAAGCATCACCTTACACTTATCCACGTTAAACCTCATTTGCCATATCGCGGCCCATTTCTCTAGCGTGTTTATGTCATGTTGCAGGTCTTCGCAATCCCCCTGTGTCTTCACTACTCTGAATAACTTTGTATCGTCTGCAAATTTAATCACCTTACTCGTCGTACCAATTTCCAGGTCGTTTATAAATATGTTGAAGAGCACGGGTCCAAGCACCGAACCCTCTAGCACTCCACTCGTGATGTTTTTCCAGTCCGAGTATTGTCCACTCAACCCCACTCTCTGTTTCTTACCCACCAGCCTTGATTCCATGGCTCGCAAATTTTCAAAGTAGTCGTTCATGCGGAACCTTGTCAAACGCCTTTTCCTCTAATTTGGAAAGGCATTTAATATACGAGGGCTGTTCAAAGAGTATCAGACCTTAATTTTTCTTACATAAACAAATAAAGCTAGGTTTGGTGCACGTATGTAGGTGACCCTAATGCACATGCTTAAATTTTTTTCCTGCCTACAGAAACTGTCCGTCGCCAGCAGACCACTGATGAGTGAGGAAGTGTAAGTGAGCGCCGTCAGATTTTCGTTTTTAACAAAATGACAGAAAAGTTGAACAATGCTACTGCATTAAATTTTGTGTAAAACTTGGCGATTCCCAAGTGGAAACGATCCACAAGATTCAACAGGCCTTTGGGGATGAAGTAATGGGCAACCCACAGATAAAGGAGTGGTACAACTGCTTCAGAGATGGCCGCACATCAGTGGAAAATGAAGCACGTTCTGGTAGGCCCTCAACATCCAGAAAATAGATCGTCATTGACCAAGTGAGGACCCTGGTGATGCAGGATTGTCGAATCATGATCAGAGAACTTGCAGTCGAGGTGAGTATCAGCATTGGATCTGTTCATTCCATTTTGACTGAGGATTTGGACTTCAGGAGAATTTCAGCGAGGTTGTGCCAAAGCTTCTAATGATTGAGCAAAAGCAAATCAGTTTGGAGATTGCACAGGACATGCTGGAGACTGTGAACAGTGATCCCAACTTTCTCAGCACAGTGATCACTGGCGATGAGTCCTGGGTTTATGGGTACGACTCAGAAACCAAGTTGATGTCATCACAATGGAAGCATTCAATATCCCCGAGGCCAAAAAAAGCAAGGCAGGTCCGCAGCATTGTCAAAGTCATGCTGACAGTCTTCTTTGACTCCAGTAGCGTGGTTCATCACGAGAACGCACAACCATCACCAAGGGGTAAGAACATAAGAAATGCCTTCACCGGATCAGACCTTAGGTCCATCTATACCGGCGACCCGCGCACGCGAAGGCTAAGCTAGGTGTTCCTGATGAATACCTTGTTTACTCGTATCCCTCAATGTGATTCGCAAGAAGGTGTGCATCCAACTTGCCCTTGAATCCCCGAATGGTGGTCTCCGCCACAACCTCCTCCGGGAGAGCATTCCAAGCGTCCACCACTCGCTGTGTGAAACAGAACTTCCTGACATTTGTCCTGGGCCTGTCGCCCCTCAGTTTCAGTCCATGTCCTGTTGTCCAAGTCACATTTGACAACGTACTACCAAGATGTTCTGAATCGCCTTTGTAACGCTGTGAGACACAGCGGGCAATTGACAGCTGCATCATAATAACACACCTGCCCATTCTTCACATTTGACACGAAGTTTCCTGGCCAAACACCAACATATCTGTGATTCCTCAGGCTCCTTACTCTCCCGACATGGCTTCGTGTGACTTCTGGCTTTTCCCCAAGCTGAAAATACCCCTGTAAGGGACCAGATTTCAGTCAAGAGAAGACATCATGCAGAATGCGATAGACCAGTTGTGAGCAATCTCAAAAGAGGTGTTCCAGCACTGTTTCCGACAGTGGCAGAACCGTTGGAAGAAGTGTGTGGCAGCCCAAGGGGACTACTTTGAAGGAGATTAGTATAAGATTGTTGTATCTGAATACGAGCATTTTTTGAACAGCCCTCGTATATCTAAAAAAACAAACATCAACCTCCCCCCAACCCCCCCCCCCCCCACACACACACACTAAAATCAAAATCCAAGAATAATTTCCTGCAGAAAAGAGGATCTGTTATACGTTAGGAAGCCAAGATATATATATATATATTTTTGTTGTTGTTTTGTTTTTGTGTGTGTAAATGGTGCCCTCTTAGATTAATGGAGGAAATGGAATTCATATTGATTTAAAGTGTCTGTCTCGTACAAGCTAAGGCTTTTGTTGATACATAGGGCACTGCATAGATTTATGCTTCCGTCTGCAGAGGCTACAATAGAAAGTTCAGGTTTGCTTTGTGCACCTGAATATACAGTACATGTGGATTTAGAATCAGATAAGTTGAATAAAATGCCAGACAAGGGGATAGTGATATCGGGTTTAGATCTGATCATAGTGGACTCTTCTCACGATCCGGTAATGCTTTACATTTTGGTGACTGAAAGAAAATTAAGAGTGAATAGAGTGGATTTTTTTTTTTTTTTTTTTTTTTTTTGTGGACTGACCACTCGGTGGAGTTTGAAATGTTTTATATGAGGATAGATGAGTAGTGGTGGCCTTTGAGTTAAGAGTGTATTAATGACTGTGGATGAGTAGCCCAATAGTTAGAGCAGCAGACTGAGAGAACCAGGCATGCCAGGATTTAAATCCTACTGCAGTTCCTTGTGATCTTGGGCAAGTCACTTATGCCATCATTGCTTCAAGTACAAACCCTCTTGAGAATAAGAAAATACTGCACCTGCAGTGCCTGAATGTGACTCTCACTTTGGCTACCACTAAAAAGATGTAAGCTAAATCCAAAACAAATTTAATGAAAAGCTGATATGTAGAAGTGAATTCACAGACATCCGTCTGACTGGGTAGTAATGGGGGAGGGGTGGGTGTATAAACAATGAAGCATGTAGGTTATACGGAAGCTGCAGAGGTACAAACAGCTGTGGCTTAATGAGCTGCTATCTCCTGCAATGTCCCTCGCCCCTCTAGCTATATAATTGAAAGGTAGCTTTTTTTTCTCTGTAGGTGGTCACAGTGGTAGTTCCTATTAAGGACTTCCTAATTACTGTAGCTGCTTTAAGGAATACATGATGTCTATGATTACTGGAGACAGTGCCACTCTCTTTTTAGCTTGGCAGCTGCAGAGATTTGGCCCGCCAAAAAAGGTTTTAAGCTAAAATGGTCGAGGTTTTTAAGAACCACTGATTAGCACGACAGACTTGGCTAAGATTATGTGGGGGGCAACTTGGCAATCCATAGTTCAAAAGCAGTGTCCCAGCACTGCCTATACAATGAAATAACTTCTGGTATTTCAGCCGACATAAAATAAAAAGCAAATAGCTTTTCACCTGCTGTTCTCAATAAATAGTATCTTGAAATTTGCCAGTGCTACTATGAGAGGTGTTGATTTATCACACTAGATTGTACAGTGCAGTCAGCTCAAATTAACAAACAGCTATAGTGCTGGGGTAAATGCAGTCATTTAGGGTCTTAAATCAGACTTCGGTATAGCAGTCAGCATTACTCAGGGCTGACAATAGTCAGGTATCGCAGTGCTCTGCCTCGCTGTGTGGGGATGCATTAGAAATATATCTGGTCATTTTGCTGTCTGGCAGGGTTTTCAGTACCAAAGAGTAATCACCCATTGTATGTCGTTCACATCTTCAGGGTAAAGTATCTGGATATTTTTCATTCTGTCTCATTTTAAAATGGAATGGGAGGTTTTTATTTCCCTTTTAAGAAGATGATTTTTTTTTATTTTAAATAATCTAAGGTGATTCCAGAGCTTAAGTAGAGCTGACAATCCCTAATTTTGGCTCTCATCTTCTACTATTCAAAACTGACACTTTTGCAAGATGCTACATTTTGGTTTTTTATTAAATAAAAAAAAAAAAATAATTTCTCCCAATAGATTTTGACAGGTGCTTTTTTGTAACCATCTGGGTTGCTTTTCAGGTGGGCATTGATCCAGGGCTCTTTATTTTTTTTTTCTTTTTTATTATTTAGCTACTCTCCATCATGACTTCTTAATTTTTCAGGAAGTGGGTTCTAATTATCCAAGGGCCTTCAACTGCTAATTTTCACTCCATAAAATTGGACTATATTTAGTATAGACATATATTCAAGAAAACAGTGGGAGCAATGTAATTTTCCTGAAAGCTGAGCACAGCCTGCACCACATCTTCCTCAAGCTAACTCTGAAAGTGGAAACACAGTGTCATAGAGAGGCGCTTGCTGCGGTTCCGCCTCTCCTCTGATGTCAGAGGCGGAATCGCGGCAGAGGGAACGTGCTGCAGAGGACGATGGCAGCCTGCTAAGATTGCTACAGCACCCGCGAATCTCTGCAGGCTGCTCTAATTAGCTGAAGGTGAGACCAGGAGGTCAGGGGGGAAGCCGGAGGACACTACAAAGAAGGGTGGAACATGCAGGCATAAAAAGAAATCTTCAAATTGCGGAAATATAATTTCAATACGTTATTCAAATCTTGTTCAAATATGAAGGAGACTATCAAAGTGGACCTATTGTTGGATCTGAGACTGACTCTTCCAAAATTGCAGAGATATTATTTAAATCCAATTTCTGATGTTCTACAGGTGGTGTCATATTAATTTCTGCTTGAACATGCTTCTTAGTTATATTCAAGTATAATTAGGGCAGGCAGCCTCTGCAAGCTGCCCTAATTAGCTGAAAGTGAGATTGGGAGGCTGGGGGAAACTGGAGGATGCTACAAAGAGTGCCTATGTAGCACTTCATGACTGACCTTCGCCCCCTAAAGTAGAAGTAGCAGTGCTGCCCCTAAAGTAGAAGTAGCAAAAGGCAGTGCTGCCACTCCTACTTTAGGAGACCTGAACGAATCGGTGAGCCCGATTAAAAAAAAAAAAGAATCGATTCACCAAAGTGAATCAATGAATTGATTCGAATTGGCGAATCAGGCAGCACTAGTAGGGTCCAGTGATTTTTATTTTTTTTTCAGAAGTGGTATAACTATGGCATGTTTGAAGGCGACGGGTACAGTCACAGTGGAGAGTGGCAGATAGAGGGGATGACAGTTATGGACTTTCTCATGAAAGTACTCAGCCATGGTCTGAGGAGAAAGCAAAGGAAGAGTCAAAGGTTAGGGTACCTTTAGTAGAGAGTTGAGCATGGGAAAGAGACAGTGAAGGTTGGATCCGAGGGAATAGGTCAAATGGGCAGCAGCAAATGAATCCAGAAACAAGTGGGTTATGACCATCAACCAGCAGGTGAAGATAGAGAACACCATGCGACAACTAAGACTCACTAAGCCATACTTTCATCAGCACCATTTTGCTCTGATCGTACAGATGATGATTTTGTCTCAACTGGATTATTGTAACTCCGCTTACATGGGCATCAACACTCCTCTAGTCCATAGACTGCAGCTCATTCAGAACATAGCTGTTAGACTAATTTTCAACTTAAAGAAATACAATTTGATCTCATCCTTCATCAAATAATTGCACTGGCTACCCATCACATTGCGGATAAACTTCAAAATATCATGCATCAAACACATGCTTCATGGAAACTCAGCTGCCCCCCTTATCCAACTATTCTCAATGGCTTGGTTTACCTCTAGGAGAATCCTCAATAGAATTCAACTAAATCTGCCAATGACAAAAAATCTCCATTAGATGTATTTTTCATTCTATACTAACCTTCCTTGGTGTAAAAACTTGGAATGACCTCCCTGAAACTATCATAATAGAAACTAGCTACACCTTATTCCGGAAGAAACTGAAAGCTCTTCTCTTCATCAAATGAACCTACATGAATCTTTCAATTTCCCTCCTTCAATTCAGCCACCTTCCTTCAAGTCTTCCCTTTACCTTCCTTCAAGTCTTCCCTATTCCCCTATCTAGGACCCCCCCCCTTCATCTCCTTCTCTCTGTAAGTCACCTAGAGCCTACGCCTATGAGTGACACACAAATAGAAGATTAGATTAGAACACCAAAACTGGGCTTTGTCATATATGGGTGGTACACTTCTGGCAAGCCAGTATTCTCTGTCTCCAGCAGGCAGATAGATGGTTCATATCCCATGCTCATGAATTCATCTATGAACTAGCTCCTGTTCTAAATTTTTTAACTCTGTGAGCAGGGGAACTTAGGTTTTGGGGTACCTAACTTGGGGTACATCTAATGGTGCCAGGTCAATACCGGGGTACCTCCTTGGTGGCTTTCTCCCTTCTTCCCCTCCTCCCTTAAAAGTAAAAAAAGGGCAGCAAGGGAAGGTGAAGAACTAAACCCCAGGGGAGACAGCAGTATTACCCAGCTGGACAGGGAACCTTCCTTCTAGGGAACTGAGGACCCACTCTGGTTGTAGCAAGGGTAAGTAATTTTCTTACCTCTTGGTTTTCTCTCCCGGATCTCTCCATGGCCTTCAGTTTCCTGCAGTGCATTGGTGTTTTTCTTTTTCCTGCAGTGTTTTTCTTGGTGGCAGCCAATTTATTAATAAAAAAAAGGAAAAAGATCTGAGCCGCACACCTCTCTGGATCACTGGGATTTGGGCGAGAGCATTAGGAGAATGGCAGTGTTCTTTTTAGTCTTGGTCCCTTCCTGTCTAGGACAGCGCTGCTCAACATCGGAATTGTGCTTCAGTAGTCCCCGATCCTCTCATCCTGTGGATGTGTTTGTATTGGGCCTGCCTTTATTTAGTTGCGCATCGCTTTTCTGTCTGGATCTCCAGCTCAAGCCTTCCTGTCAGAACGCGGACCGCTGTACAAATCGCACCATTTTCTCTACATTGCAGGATGTCAGTGGGAGTTAGGCTCAGCATGGCCTTCCTCTGTTTGTGGAGGTGCCGGTGGTGTTTCTGTGGAGGTCTGGGATTGGGTTTTTCCCAGGTCTTTAAAAAAAAATAAATAAATAAAAACCTGCAAGGGGGAGGGAAATTTATTTCCCCTGCACTTGTGGGAGCTCAGCTATGGTGGCTTTTCTGTCTATCTGGGCAGCAGAGGTGGTGATGGATGCCCTCCATCCCAGGTTTTTGGTCCTGACACTTTACTCACTTAGGTCTTCAATTCTGGATTAAGGGGGTTCTCTTCTGCTTCTCCTGGTTAGGGGCATGTGCTCTCCAGATTAGTTGCACTGTGAGGGTACTCAGTGCTGGGCCTGTGGCTCTGGTGCAGGTGCATTGCATTCTCAAATTGGCTCCCTTTTATGCCTCTTTGGTTGAAGTGGCTTCTCAGTTTTGCTGAGACATCCCTGGATTGTCATCTCTTCTGCCTGGCTACTGTTTGGCCTTTTGTTTTCCCGCCTTCAGGTGCTAAGTGTAATGCCCTTGTTTTGTCTTATAAGGTTTCCAGGCATTGTGCATCTCCCCTTATGGCAGAGTCACAGCTCCAGTTCTGGAGGGGTATTGGTACCTATTCCAAGCTTCAGGCTCAGTGTAGCCCAGTCACTGTCCTTATCCCTCTTGGGGCTGTCTCTCTTTTCAATGAGGGGAAGCTATGACTCAGTATGTCTCTTCAATGAGATCCAGTTTTGTCTCTGGGGCTGGCATTTCTTTTATCTTTGGTTTGCTAGTGTCATTTCATCCCTGATTGTTGGGCACTGCTTCAGCTTGGGATGTGAACCTTAGCTCCATCTCTGTATGGTGCTGAGTGTTGTTTCTGGAGTCCAACTCCTTATTTGGTCATTGGGTCCTTGCATTTAATGGATTCAGGGACCTCGGCTTCATGGATTTTGAGTAGCCGGTAGTCAGATGCAGCTCCGTCTTTGGATGTGGAGCACAGCTTCATTACTGGCCATTGGGCATGACTTTTTCCCTTTAGGGAGAGCCCGCATCAGTATCCAAATGTAGAGCAAGCTCCATCCTGGTTGCAGGGATCAGCGTCTTCAGCCTGGAAAAGAGATGGCTCAGGGGAGATATGATAGAGGTCTATAAAATATTGAGTGGAGTGGAATAGGTAGATGTGAATCGCTTATTTACTCTTTCCAAAAATACTAGGATTAGACGGCACCCAATGAAGCTACTAAGTGGTAGATTTAAAACAAACCAGCGAAGATATTTTTTCATTTAACATGTAATTAAACTCTGGAATTCGTTGCCAGAGAATGTGATAAAAGCAGTTAGCTTAGTAGGTTTTAAAAAAGGTTTTAGATGACCTCTTAAAAGAAAAGTCCATAAGCCATTATTAAGATGGACTTGGG
Source organism: Geotrypetes seraphini (assembly GCF_902459505.1). Lineage (NCBI taxonomy): Eukaryota > Metazoa > Chordata > Amphibia > Gymnophiona > Dermophiidae > Geotrypetes > Geotrypetes seraphini. The sequence goes on along the minus strand of NC_047084.1, from coordinate 312,103,976 downwards.
GAAATCCATTGCTTGTTCCCAGGATAAGCAATATAAAATATTTTACTTTTTGGGATCTTGCCAGATACTTGTGACCTGGGTTGGCAACTGTTGAAACAGGATATTGGGTTTGATTGACCCAGTCTGTACCAGTATGGCAACTCTGAGTGTACTATTATTGAACTAGCACAAATAAGGTGTGGTATTTACACTTTAATATTTTAAAAAAATAAACTTTGAGAGTCCGTGAATGTTATTGAACCTTGTTTGAGATGCTATAAGTGCTTTCTCTGAAAGCATTTTGATCAAGTAATATCTGAGCTAAAATCGGAAGCCAGGTATCAATGACTGAGGGCTCTTCAATAATAAAAATTAATGCATAATGATAAAACCAATATAAATATTTTTAAGCGTATTTTACCATCATTTGGAGTGTTTTAGTAAATGTGTTTAGAGAGAAATCAAATCGGAGTGGATTTGTTTTGATAGGAACTCTTATATTCTTACATTTTCAAGTCTAGCATAATTTAATGACTGTATACATCTATAATACATTTTTATTAAAGTTTAGAAACATTATGATAGTGATCTCAGTTGGATAGGAGGCTAGGTGGGGGTGGGAGAGGGCCATGATACTTGACTTTTATCGCCCAGGGGCCCAGATCACTTTCGGTCCGCCCCTGGTTCCAAGTCTGAGTGGACTGACATTGGCAGCAGTGGTATTCCTTGTGTGAAAGAGACACTGAAGTGATACTTAAGATTTGCTTACCTTATTTACTGCTATGGTTGCCTCTGGTAAAAAATTGAATTTTCATGAAAATGTATGTGTTATTTTAAAGTAAATTGGTCAAAAGTATATGCAGGAGGGGGTTGTATATTTTTTTTCCAAAGCAACCATGTTTTTGTTTTGTAGATGGCACTAAGGTCTCTTCTGGTACAATGATGGATGTTTTGCTGAGGAACAACTTCAAATTCATCATTAATGATATTACCTATCATGTGCAGCCACCTGCCAGAGGTAGGTCAGGAGGGTAAGCAGATTTAGGTACTTCCAAGGGATCAATTTGTGTGAGGGAACTTGACAAAGGTATTTCCATCCATAAAACCGGAATTTCTATACAAGAATGGGGCTTTTGAAAATGAGTAAATGTGTGTATTAGGGAGGTGTATTTGAGGACAGGGCTGGGGCAGAAAATGCACTTAGATACATACATCTGGATTTCTAAGCATGCACGTTTTTTTTCTCATAGAAAAAGTACCCATACAAATAGTAGGTCCTAATCTGTGTGCGGCCCTTCTTCTAAGGCAGGGGTGTCCAATGTCGGTCCTCGAGGGCCGCAGTCCAGTCGGGTTTTCAGGATTTCCCCAATGAATATGCATTGAAAGCAGTGCATGCAAATAGATCTCATGCATATTAATTGAGGAAATCCTGAAAACCCGACTGGACTGCGGCCCTCGAGGACCGACATTGGACACCCCTGCTCTAAGGAAACCTATGCCTTTGTAAATTGACGTCAAGTGTGTGGCTTAGACACATCTGTTGTCGGCTGCCTTTGAAACATTCTCACTGACCACTTTTATCCTCAGTCACCGTTTCCCCTCAGTCAGCAGCACCTTCCCTCTTATCTCCCCTACTCTTATCTACTTAATTTTCACATCTATTTCTCTGTTTTCCTATTTACATTGTAGTTTCTTTCGAACTTCTTATTTTTATTGTAAACTGCCTTGATGTTATCCACAAAAGGCAGTATATTAAAGTCAAACCATAAACCATACCCTGGGCTGGATTCAGTAAACAGCATTCAGAATTCAGTGCTGGAATAAACAGCACTGAATGGTATTCGATAAAGAGAGTTTTGGGATGGGCGTTCTTTATAGAATAACATACAGCACTGCGGGCACGAGGATTTAACTTTGCTAGGTACTAGTGTGACCTGGATTGGCCACAATGAAGACTACTGGACTAGATGGACTGTTGGTTTGACCCAGTAAGACTATTCTTATGTTCTTAGATGGCAAGGTTAGGCAAACTAGATAGAAAAATGAAGGCAGATAAAGACCAAATGGCTTATGTTTCTTGTTATAGAATAGTGCGGATCCACACCCAGCTTACATGCAGGGATTTACTCAATTGGTTAAATCCTCATGCCCAAAGTTGAGCATGCATCCCACCCAGTGCTGCACGTTATTCAATAAAGAACGCCCATCCCGAAACACCCTTTATCGAATAATGCAGCACTGAATTTTGAATGCTGTTTACTGAATCTAGCCCACTGTGGGGATGGTTTATGGTTTGACTTTAATATAGTGCTTTTTGTGGATAACATCAAGGCAGTTTACAATTAAAATAAGAAATTCGAAAGAAACTACGATGTATATAGGACGGTTAAGTGACGGCTCCGGTGTCGCAAACATCTCCTCTGGGGTCAAACCCAGAACCTCAGGCTGCTGGGGCAGCAGCTCTAACCACTAGGCCACTCCTTTACGGTGTCAAGTCAATGGCGTGCCCAGACAATTGAGCACAGCGTGGAGGCGCGCGCCGCTCTAAATGACTGTTTTTAGGGCTTCGACGGGGGGGGGCGTGGGGGGGAACCCCCCCAATTTACTTAATAGACATCGCGCCGCGTTGTGGGGGGTGTGGGGGGTTGTAACCCCCCACATTTTACTGAAAACTTAACTTTTTTCCTGTTTTTAGGGAAAAAGTTCAGTTTACAGTAAAATGTGGAGGGTTACAACCCCCCAAACCCCCCATAACGCCAGCGCGATGTCTATTAAGTAAACTGGGGGGTTCCCCAACAAAACCCCCCGTCGGAGCCCCTAAAAACTGTAATTTTGTGCGGCGCACACCTCCACGCTAAGCTCAATTGTCAGCGCACACTTTTGTCTTCCGCGCCGTTGTCTATGAACCCTCCTTTACTCCCACAGAGGTCTACTCCCAAAGCAGCCAATTCAGTATGTTCTGCTTTCACGTCAGATTTGTTTTCCATCATTCAAGCATTTATTTTTCCCGGCAATGATTGCAGCCTTCCCGGGAGCAAGTTTTCCTATCTACAGCCTAGCTACTGATACCTCTGCCTAAATGTGGCTCACTGCCATGCTGTCCCAACCCCTCCAGTTCTGGATTGCTGTACTATCTGACAAATAACATAATAATAATAATAGATAAATAATAATAATCATAATAGATAATAATATAATAGTAGATCTGTAATATGCTTAAGCGGTATATCAAAAGTTAATAAAACATAATCAGTTTGCATTGGTCAGTCATCACCCCAAAGGCAGCACTCAGAGAGGCCAGTAATGTGCTTTAATTGGTCAAATTGCAGGTAGGGGCATGGATGCTTGCAGATTATCACAGGGGCTGAACAGAGCCAACAGCTTAAGCAGCCATCTTGCGTGATGAAAAACCAGCACTTTTAAAAAATTATTTGTGAGTTTGTGAGCTAGTGCACAACTAGTCAGCAAATTTACTTACTTATGTACATCTGCTTTAAAATTGGAAAGCGCACTCAAATTTTGGTCCACCCAAACAATATCTCTTCGATTTCTCTAGATTCCAACCATCTTATCCACAGGTATAATTGTTGCAGTTCACACATGGAGATGCTTTCAGAATGACTTCCTTTTGCCTCATTAGGCCTCTTATAAAGTGCCATCAGTAATTCTTAGGCTTTTTCACTCATCCTTGAGTGCTACATTTATTATAGAGAGTTTTGTGTAAAACCATGTCTTTCAGCAACTCATTCTTGTCCAATTTGATTTTTCCTATTTGGCCTTTTCCAGTGAATTTAGCCGTGATGCACAGCTGTGTGTTCAGTTTTGCAAAATATGAATGTGTGCATTTTTTTTTTCTTTGGTTAACAATGGACAATAGCAGTAATGTATATAGAGTTATAGGTCACAGCAGGAGGGATCAGTTTTGATAGATATGAGGTAAGCCAAGTGTGAAAGGCCAGTGGGAGGTTGACATGCAGGATTGAAATAGGAAGTTTCAGATAGAATTTTAGAACCATTAATGGAGATTCTCTAATGCAACAGAAGCCGGAAGGATCATCCTGAGTTGTAATTAATTTTGATTGGACTTCTGTCTGCTACAAGGGTAGGCCACTGGGGCCTCAATAGGTTAACAAAATATTATAGAGGACCAACTACACCCAGTCCTGACTTTGGCATGAATGAGGCTGTTTGTGCTCTAAACGTCTTTATTTCATGCTTATATGTAATCTACAAACAATTCCGTATCACTGTATCTTTCTTCAGATGAAATAAGCAGTGAGCACATTACTGAAATGGATGACATAAAATCCTTGGTTCAGAGTCTTCATGCAGCACTACACTTGGAAGATCAACAGGTCCGGAAGGAGCGTGAGTTACTTCAGAAACTGGACACTCTGAGAGAGCAACTGCATCCCTTTGAACAGGTAGGTGATGGTGGTATTAGGTGGTGAGGGGGGAAGGAGGAGAAAAGAGGGTTTGTACAAGGGAATAACCTTAAAATAAATACATAGATTGCAAATCCTTCAAAACACTACAATAAAAATTATTACCAAAAAGAAAAAATCTGACTCCACTCCTAAAGGAAAAGCATTGGTTACCTGTAAATCATAGAATTACATATAAAATAGCATTACTTACACACAAAACTTTAATGAACAAAATTCCTGCATTCTTAGAAAGGCTTTTAATCCCTTATATCCTCACAAAATCTTTAAGATCTGAAGAAAATAGTCCCTTCACTAAGATACATTTATTCAAGAAGGGACACGATCTTTTCTGTCACGGCCCCTCAGATTTGGAATTCACTCCCAATCAATATAAGGGAAGAAAAATTACTTAGTAAGTTCAAAAGTCTCCTGAAAAGCTGGCTTTTTAAGGATGCCTTTAACTGAGTTATTTGATTTCTATATAATTAGGATACTTTTTAGTGGATTAATAATGCTGTTAAGTGAAAATTGAGCGGGTAACCTTTTCCCATCCTATTGTTTCATTACCTATGCCCTTTTTATTTTGTTTACAAATTGTATTTAATCTTTTTTTTTTCTTTTTTCCCTCTTGTGTTTTGTTGGTCAAAGTTGTATTAACTGTCTGGTTTAATCAATGTGTTTTTCTTTTTTTACTCCGATTTTATTGTATTTTGTAAATCGCATTGGATTATGATTTTGCGATCAAATCAAATTTTTAAATAAACTTGAAACTTGAAAAATTGTTGTACACTGGAAGAAGACTCACTCAGTTTGCTGTTCTAAGGTCTTAATATTTTCTGCTCTGACATTATGCACGTCTGTAAATGACTGGCCTTTGGCATTTTATTCTTTTTTGTTACTTCAAAGTCTTTCATTTAAAAAAGGGCGTACAGGAATGAATTTTAGAAGCCTTAGGCACCTTTTACATTTATCAAGAGCAGATTCTACATGTAAATTACTAGTAGTGATCTTAGAGAAGACACTACTTCTACATAAAGATGACAGCGTGTAAACATTTCAAAGAGTTGTGGTTTTTATATTCTGGACAGGCGAGTCCCAAATCTGCTCTTGTCTGTACAGGCGTACAAAACCTACCACTCATTCATGTAAGTGATGCCACCTGTAAGTGTGATAGCAGTGTAGCACTACCATGCTGAAGCCTCATTTGTCACAAGTTCAGGCATAGCCTAATAGAGCTGCAGGCTGAGAACCAGGGAAAACCAAAAAAACTTGTTCCTAAATGGACTTTATTTGATGTTCCTAAATGGACTTTATTTGAAAGTATCAAAGTTCCAAAGGTACACTAAAATCATCCACATAAAATAATTCCATCCACATAAAAGTAAATCATCCACATAAGAGCCTTAAAGGACCTAGTTCGCTAGGGATACAGGACCCAACACGGTCTGTGTTTCGACAAAATGTCTTCTTCAGGGGTCCCTGGGGGTCCTATAAATGTGAATACGTGGGAAACAACTGTATGGTGAGCTGGAAGTGAGACACTGCTTTTCCATTTCAAATGCAATCAGTGTCTCACTTCCGGCTCACCACACAATTGTTTCCCACGTATTCACCTTTATAGGACCCCCAGAAACCCTTGAAGAAGACTTTTTGTCGAAACACGGACCGTGTTGGGTCCTGTATCCCTAGCGGACTAGATCCTTTAAGGCTCTTATGTGGATGATTTACTTTTATGTGGATGGAATTATTTTATGTGGATGATTTTAGTGTACCTTTGGAACTTTGATACTTTCAAATAAAGTCCGTTTAGGAACATCGTCACTCCAGAGTTTTTTTGGTTTTCTCTGGATTTTCTTCTTTGTGGATATTTTGGGGTCCATTCCTTTTGTTTTTTGCTTGTTGAGAACCAGAGAAGCCAGGGTTCAAATCTTGCTCTGGTTCCTTGAGATCTTGGGCAAGTCACTTAACCCTCTCCATTGCTTTGGGTATAGACTTGCATTTTAAACTCCCTAGAGACAGGAAGATACCTACTGTACCTGAATGCAACTTACATTGAGCTACCACTGAAAAAATCATGAGCTAAATCCACCATCCCCCTCCTTAAATTTCTCTTCTCTCCTGCCCCCTTAGCACCCCTCGGCGGTGATGCTGGGCAAGTCTAGAGTCTCTGTTGTCTAGGACTTTTCTGGATTCCTTTGTTCTTTGCCACGTGTGGCCCTCCTTTTATCTCTACCCATGTGACTTCTGTAATGTATCCAAGATCTGCTGACCTCTGAGACTCTCTCTCCTAAGTAGTAGCACGCACTTCACCTTTTTTGCTTGTGAATTTTTTATACATTTCTCTAAAATAAATAGCATTCAATATGTTATCAGAGATTCTATTTACATATTCAGTTTTAATTTGAAATGTAAACCTATAATTAGAGCTTTGTGCATCATTTACTCTAAAGTCACAAAATAAATAGGCCTTAGCTTTGCCAGCATTACAGTGTCATGTGAGCCCAATTGGGTGTTTGTTTGTTTGGGGGTTTTTTTGGCATTGACAATCTGCATTTTTGCTTTAATTTAGCTGTGGCATCCGTACCTAATCTCAAATGTGTTTCATCATGTGATCGCAACACTAGCACAGGAGTACCTCATTGCGTGGCTCAAACCTACTAAAAGCCCCACAGCTAAGAGAAGAGAGGCGTTTTTTCTTAGCAGCAATGATATCTGCTTTGGAATGCGCTGCCTGGAGTTCTACGATATTGTGCTGGGAGGATGAATTTCAAGAAAATGTTAAAACGCAACTGTTTGTTTAAATTCCTTGCTGTGTTAGTTTTGTTGAAACCTGATTTGCAATCATTTGTATATGGAGCTTAAAGTTGATTTGTATGTAATTTTGTAAACCACAGAGTTAATATGAAAAACTAGAATGGAATGGGATTGGGGAAGTTGGAATGAAGAGCAGAGAAGGGAGCCTGCCAAGGACCAGAAGGGGTTGAAAGTGTGAGAGACTGTCGAAGACCAGAGAGGTTGGAGAAAGAAAGAGAGAGCATTATATAATATAAATGTGTATGAATCAAGTCTCTTTCATTTGAAAGGAAACTCTGCAATGAGATGAATGGGAGAAATACAATTTACAGTAGGAGAGAAGAACGATAAAGGTTTTCATACATGTGCAGACATAGTTTACAAGATTCAACAATTAAGCATAGGAGGAAAGCCAGGGAGCCAAACCAAGAAATGCACAGAGTTTGTGAGGCCGCATGTCTCTTCTCCCCCAATCCAAGTGCTACCAATGGGCTTCTGCCACCTCTTCCTGATGCTGTGCTACATTTTTAGGCTCACATAGCCCAGTGCCTCCACCGTTTCTACCAGCGGCCTGCGACGACATTGATAGCAGGGGATTCAGTAGATATGTTAAACCAAGGGTGTCCATGGCCTTCACCAGGTTGGTTTTTCAGGATTTCCACAATGAATGTGCACAAGATCTTTCTGCATCTAATGAAGGCATTGCATGCAAATATATTTCATGCATAGTCATTGGGGAAAACCCAACTGGATTGTGACCCTTGAAGACCGATGTTGGGACACCCCTGTGCTAAACATTAGTGCAATACCTACCCTTAACCAAGGTTAATGTACTCACTGTGTTTGTTTTGGTTAAGCTCCGACTTTGGCCGCAAGGCACTACTTAGGTTGCCTTAAGTAAGTGAAGACATAGAGTGGAACAACTTGCATGGTGCGAATTTCAAGCACAAAAAATATCTGACTCGTTCCCTTATAAATCTTTCACCGTTATTAACACAGGTATGCAAGTGGAATATTTTCACAGCAGTATCCCTCCTAAGATACACAGGCCTTACAAGGCAACTTTGCTTTTTTATTTTAAACTTCTTTATTCACTTTTAAAACTACAATTGTGCACAATAAATAATACATTTACATAGAATATTAACATTAAAGCACAATAAACTTATTAGAAATAATGACAAGAATTATTTTCCCCCAACCCATTTATTCAATTGAATAATAAATAAAAAATACCTGTAAACAGCCTTACCATAAATCCTAAACAAGGCAACTTTTCTGCTCTGATCGGTGGCACAGAATCATCATCACTCCCCAAGCACCTGCCCTGATCAGTGACATGGAGTCGCCATTTCTTCCTGTGTGCCAACAACGACTGGTAGTGCAAAATGGGTGAGACAGCCATTCTCCTCTGACCACAGCACAAACGAGCCGCTACTGCTCCTTATGACTATGTAAACTAGGGAGCTATTAATCCCCTTACTACACTACACACACTTCCCCCTAATGCAGTGGTTCCCAAACCTGTTCTTGGAGGCACCCCAGCTATTCAGGTTTTCAGGATATCTGCAATTAATATTTATATGAGAGATCTGAGTGCACACCTTTCTCATGACTATTCGTTGTGGACATCCTGAAAACCTGACTAACTGGGGTGCCTCCAGGACCAGGTTTGGGAACCACTGCATTAGGGGGAATTGTTTAGAGTGAAGTGAGGGACAGATTAGTACTCTTTATTTATTTATTTTTTTTGTAAGGACAAATTCTATCCGTCGTTGTCTCTTAACTAAGGATTTTTTTTTTTTTTTTTTTTTGTAAATTGCTATGTCTGCACATGCATGAAAACTGAGTATGTACTGAGGGCAGTTTAAGTGAGCCACTGGCTCCTGATGCATTCTCAGTTTTCACGCTTTTGCCAGGTCCTGGCATCCAGAGCGGGTCGCTTAAGTTGCTGCCAACTGAGCTGTGCTGGAAGAAGTTAGGACACCTTCGCAGATGACTTCAGCTGGTGGGGCTTGGGGATCCCTGCCAGCTGCAACAAGGGTTGGCTACTGCTGGGTGGATCTGAGCCCAGAGTGGGTGGATCCTGTGAACCTTAACAATGGTAACAGACTGTTATATTGTTCCCCCTCCTAACATCTGAGCTCTTTACTGAAAGATGTCCATGTACAGCTTTATTACATTGAGTAACCAAACACAGTATACAGTTTTCTTGCTTAGAACGATCAGATAACGCAGGTGATACATATTAAAAAAAATACTGTGACCCATGCTTTGAGTGAGTGTAGCAAAAGATCTTGATGGTAGTATGAAGGTGGTAAAATATTGACATTTTATTGATATTTCTTCTTAGATGAAAGCTGGACTTGAGATAACAGCAGAAGCAAAGTCCACAAAACTTATGTGGGTTGGCTTAGCACTACTGTCCACTCAGGGTGGAGCTCTGGCCTGGCTGACGTGGTGGGTCTACTCCTGGGATATAATGGAACCTGTTACTTACTTCATCACATATGGAAGTGCCATGGCATTCTATGCTTACTTTATTCTTACCAAACAGGTGAGTCCATCGATGCAGATTCATCCGAAACAGGAGACTTCCTGTGGTGCTGAAGTATAAATGCCCGTGAAATTTCTGGATTGGATTACATCAGTGGTGTGGCGGGCGCCTCTCCTCTCTCTCCCCTCCCATGCGCCTCTAGAAAAGTTTTCTACCTGCTGCTCGTGCTGGCCTCGGCTCCCTTCTGATGTTACTTCCTGTTTGTGGGACCAGGACATGACAGAAGGAAGCCGAGGCCAGCGCAAGCAGCAGGTAGAAGATGCTGCTTGCACCAGCAAACATTTCAAGAAGTACGTAGGGGCGGGGGGTGGGGGGGGAGAGGCACGCAAGGGGCAGGAAGACACACGATGCCGCGGGGAAGAGCTGTGGTGGGGGTGAGGCGCATGGTACGGCAATGCTGGGTGCCACCACCTCAGACACCAACCTCCCTAGCTATATCATTGGTTGACATGCCAACTGTATCTGCCCCCACCCCTTAGTTTATTAAAAGACTTGCTAAACTGCCTTTCCTAATGATAAGCAACAAAAACAGTGTGCAGACTTTTTAAATAGTTTTTTAAAAACAGGGCTATTTTCAGAGGGTAACTGACAGTACCGAGTACCGGCACCTTTTCCATTGCTTGCTAAGTGACCCATGGTCCCGTGTTAATGAAAAAGCCCATGCTGTCCACACATAAAGAATACCCTCCCTCCACCCCCACCCAGTGAGCGAAGCAGTGTCTTCAGTCAATCCCTATAGGCCCATTGGAGAAAGTGGAGGCAAACTCTGCAGCTAGTACATAGTAGCTCAGCCTCTGTAAAATGTGGAAGACATGGAATGCAGAGGTTGAACTGTCCAGATAATAAAGTTAGTTTTGTTTTAGTGATTTCAGTTTGCCAACTATGAGAATCTGAATTAGAGAGTTGCACAGGGACAGAAATCCCACCCATCCCCGCCCGTCCCCGCCAGGATTCTCTCCATCCCCGTCAGGATCCTCTCCGTCCCCACCCATCCCCGCAAGGAATTACCTCCATCCCCATAAAAAGCAGCAATTATTTCTGACAGGATCATCAATTCCACAGTTTCTTTTGTGTTTGCACTGCTGTTTTCCTTGTGGAATCTCTTTGGTGGAACCCTTTTTTTTTGTTTTCTGTTCAGGTAATTAACTTATAAACCCCCCTCTTTTACTAAGGCTGACGTGTCCATTATATTATATGGATGAACCCTGCTTCCAAAGCCTTCCATCCCCGTGGGAGTCCTGTTGGCTAGAGAGGGGTCCCCGTGGGAGTCCCGTGGGCCAGAGGGGGGTCCTCGTGGGTTAGGGGGGATTCCCGCGGTCCCTGTTCCCGTGCAGACCTCTAATCTGAATGTGTAACATCTGATACCTCTGTTTAGCATGGTACAGGAGTAAATAATGTTTGTTTCTCGTGTGCTGTAATAGAAGCAGTGTCTAGCTTCTTGGAATTTTCAGTGTAGCTTTTGTCTGCACATTTTTATGTGTAACTCATGAGCTTTTATTCTGTATTTGATAATGTTGTATCCATCTTTGCATATGTGACTAATGTGAGGTATTTTGTGAATGTGCAGTTTCTGTGTAAGATTTTCTAGCAGTCTGGCTTTTTTTCTTTTCCCAACAAATGTGTTCTAAGGACTGGTGTAATATTTGCAGTGCTGCTTTTTCATAGATCTTATGGTCCTTTTTTTCCTAGAAACAAAGCAGTATTACATTTAAAAAAAAAACCAATTAAATATTTCAGAAGAAATCAATAGGGTTTAAGGGTCTGTTTTACAAAGCCGCGCTAGCGGCTGCTGTGTGGCAACAGCCCCGAAGCCCTTTAAATCTCTATGGGCTTCAGGGCCTTACCGCGCAGCAGCCGCTAGTGCGGTTTTGTAAAACAGGCTTTAAAGCTATAGTTTTAGAAAAATTTAGCACGTGTAGATTTAACCTTCTCTGAAATATTTAATGGAGATTTTTCAATTTCCTGTTCAAGCTATTCCACCTTTTAATAAGATTTACTATCTTCCAAATACCTCCAATAGAGCAACGGGTTCCACAGAAAGGAATTTAACACAAGTTCAAGAAGAGAAAGCTGAATTAAAAGATTATCTGCTGTTTTGGAAGAGTCTTTTTTTTAGATGTTCAGGAAAGGGCGACTTTGTGATGAAAAATGTATTTTCGACATTTAAAAATAACTTTGTGGTAAATAGATCTGGATTAATCCGGACGATACTAAAACAACAAGACCTTATAAAAGAATTTTTTGGCCAGGCGAAAAGAAGCAAAGAATTTAGGAGTTCTTTCTTATTAGCATCTAATGTTCATTTTTCCACAGTTTTTCTTGTTCTTAAAGTTTAATGCATTAAAATAGAATAAAACCTTTTCTGCAACAAACCAGAATCTCTTTGGAATTGCACTTCTTGATCACTTTTTCCTTTTTTTTTCCCCCTAAATTAGGATTGTGTTTACCCCGAGTCTAAAGACCGGCAATTTCTTCACTACTTTTACAGAAAAGCCGGAAAACAGCACTTTGATGTGGATCAGTATAACAGGCTTAAGGAAGACTTAGCAGAGGTACAACTAGTTAGCTTCACATCTCTATGCATTTTGATGTATTGCTTATATATTTTCCCATTTTTGTGCACATTTGTATTGAGAACTGAGGAGTGGAAGCCTGCCTAATGTTTGCACTGTCTGTCCTGAAAACTAGAATCCTCCATCTTCCCCCTGAAGAGGCACGGTGCTGGCAAAATCTGCACTTTATCTCTGGTGAAGTAAAGATTCAGTGCCATCGAGGAAATAAACAGTTTTCTACATCAGAAGTAATTCTGTACACAGCACATTAGCATGCATTTCCCTTGTTCATTATGTTAAGATTAGCAGAGTGTATTATTTTCCGATAAAACAAATTTATTTGCATAGTAAAACCCCTGCTACGTGGGAATTAGTCTTAGTGCACCAAAATCAGTACTAAACTAAAGAACTAACAGCTCCGGAGAGAGACTGCTTTCGGAAGGTGAGCAGGGAAGCCAGGCTTTCAGCTCACTCAGTTGTTTCTGCCGAGAAATTTGATGCTTAATCTCAATACTCCAAATGTCTCTCAGACCGGTTTTTGGTTTCTTTTTAATAAATCCAGTTAACAATTTATACCAATTTTAATGTCAAGGAATAGGCCTTTCCATAAGGTTGGACCCAATATAAAAAGAATTTTGGGTGCAGTCCAACTTAACTTTTAAGGTAGTTCTTGAGGCACACCAAGCCAGTTTGATTTTGAAGATATTCACAATAAATATGCATACAATGGAAGCAGTGCATACAGATTTGTCTTATGCGTATCCTTAAATCTGACTGGCTAGGTGTGTCTTAAGGACCGGTGATGAAAGTTGGAATGACAGTTTCCAGTCCTTGTTGAGTCCTGTCTGGTGGGTATCAAAATATTTTATCGTTTTGATTTCAAAAGTTTTACATTAATGCTGAGAGCAAGAAATTACTGCCGAATAACTTGAATCAAATAGGCAAATATACAGAAGTGGTAATGCATTTCAATAATATCTTGTTATGTATGTATCTGCTCTCTCTTTTCTTGCTAGACTGAAAGCAACCTGAGACGTTTGCGTGACCCTCTACAGCTACGACTTCCAATCCAACAAATAGATGAGGGAAAAGGTTGAATAATGACTGCTTACTTTTCACAAAAACTTCAACCTGGATTGAGCTGCTCTTTAGTTTAAAGAATGAAAACTGGAAACTTCCTCCTTTTTATAACCACTGAACATTTTCAAAATAGCAATAAAGGACGGACCAAAATTTGTACTTGATGTGTTTTTCTTTTGATTGTTCAAAACAGAAAAAGAAGTTGTTTTAACAATTCTCTTCCCCCCTCCCCCCCCCATAAGAAGTCTTTTTATCTTTTGGATGTGGTTTCATTTTGTGTGCTTTGAGAAATACATTCAGGACAAGTACTGTTTCTAGTGTTCTGAAAGTTTGATTTACCTCTAAAAGAATGGGGTCAGAGATATTAAAAGGCTTCGCTTGAGATAAAAAAGGACATTTTTGATATCTGTAATCGTATTGATACATCAGTTTTTAGCAAGTAGAGAGAAAATGTAGAGACAAAGGTTCAGCAGTGCTTTCCAACATTATGTAATGGGGTTAAAGAGTGTGGGGTTTGTGCCAGTGATAGAATAGGATTTTTGATGGGGACATGTTTGAGGGGAATGGAGATATGTGGATGGAAGTATGTGGGCTCAGAAATAGAGGGGTATATGGTAATACTTGGGTTGTAGGAAATAGAGGGACAAGTGGGCGGAGGTCTATAGCAGTTTATAGTTTATTTCTATTTCATTTTTCTCCAAAGTGGATTACAAGTAATACATATTAAAACACTTAACAAGTCACAACATATAAATCTTTCATTAATAAACTGCAAAGACAACTCAGGTTGCTGTACAAAATAAAGTCAATACTTCAATCAGAGCTATTACTAAGTAACATATTTCATCTGACAGAAAATATGTTTCTTCAGCATTTTCATAAATTGATACAAATCTGTCTGTCGCCGGAGATATACAGGCAACCTATTCCATTCTGATGATCCTGCACATGAAAACACACTTTTCCTTACTTGATTCATAGTGCAAACATTTCTTAGTAGGAACAACCAAACCAGACTGAGTTGAGGAATGCAATGTCCTTGAAAGTGCATAAGGCATCAAAGTCTTGTAAATACTTGGGTGACATTTGCTTGAGGCTCAAATAAACCATCAATAACAGTTTGTACTTAACATGAAATTCCATAGATAACCAATACATCGCTATAAGGTGCCTGGTGACATATTCAAATCTGTCAAGCCCACATAACAATCATATTATGGAGTTCTGTACTAATTGTAAAGCATGCATAAGAACATAAGAAGTGCCTCTGCAGGGTCAGACCAGAGGTCCATCATGCCCAGCAGTCCGCTCGCGTGGCGGTCCAACAATACCAGGACCTGTGTAGTAGTCCTCTATCTATACCCCTCTATCCCCTTTTCCTTCAGAAAATGGTCCAATCCCTTCTTAAACCCTAATGCCGTACTCTGTCCTATCATGCCCTCTGGAAGCGCATTCCAGGTGTCCACCACCCATTGAGTGAAGAAAAACTTCCTAGCATTGGTTTTGAATCTCTCCCCTTTCAACTTTTCCGAATGCCCTCTCATTTTTGTAGTTTCAAAAGTTTGAAGAATCTGTCCCTCTCTACTTTCTCTATGCCCTTCATGATTTTGTAAGTCTCTAACATATCCCCTCTAATTCTTCTCTTCTCCAGGGAAAAGAGCCCCAGTGTCTCCAGTCTCTCAGTGTATGAAAGGTTCTCCATACCCTTTATCAAACATGTCGCTCTCCTTTGAACCCTCTTGAGTATCGACCAGTATTGGACGCAGTACTCCAGATGCGGATGCACCATTGCCCGATACAACGGCAAGATAACTTCTTTCGTTCTGGTTGTAATACTCTTCTTGATTATACCTAGCATTCTATTCGCTCTCATAGCGGCCGCTACGCACTGTGCCATCAGCTTCATTATTTTATCCACAATTACCCCCAAGTCCCTTTCTTGGGTACTCTCACTCAATAACATCTCTCCTATCGTATATCTGTACCTCGGGTTTCTGCTTCCTACATGCAATACTTTACATTTCTCTACATTGAACTTCATCTGCCATCTCGTCGCCCACTCCCCTAGTTTGTTCAGGTCCCTTTGTAATTCTTTGCAGTCCTCTTTAGTCCGAGCACCACTAAATAGTTTGGTGTCGTCTGCATGCATGTAGATGGCAGTCCCAAAACCACAATGTTGCAATAGTCCAGCCCTGTGAGTACAATAGATTGAACAACTTTCAAGAAGTCATTTTTAGGCAAATACAATTGAAGCTTACTTAACATTCATAATTTAAAATGTTTTCCTAATGGTACTCTATACTGAGGCAAGTTGAGTAAAACCAGATATACTGATATCACTCTAAAATGAACCTGTGAATTTCAAACACCCGGACACCCAAACTGGCAGACGACTTAATGGGATGTGAATATCATCATTAATTCACAAAGGTCCTTAACCAGGCAGCATAGACCTTGCATAAGAAAATGTTGCCAGTCTGTTTGCATTTCTACCTGTGCCCCCTCTTATCCCATTTGTGTATCTGAAATTGCCATCCTGTATGGCAGGAGTGCCAAACTCAATCACATTAAGGGGCCAAAATCCAAAGCACAGGCTAAGTTGTGGGCCGGACCCCACCCCCATAATAGTACTAATTGTAACACCATTTTTTTCATTCATTTTTCATATATACACACACACAATATAATCTTATTAACAACACATAATGATTAATAACAAAATTAAACTACATAAAGCACACTGTATGCTTCTCAACATTCATTCCTACCAAAACACAGATGATCCCTATGCAAATAAGGGAACCAAAAACTAAAAATACTAATATATACAAACGAAACCCTAAGATTCAAGACTCTGCATGCAGTACAACTCCAAGGAGGAGGAGGGAGCTGGCCAGAAGATAACACTGGGGGCATCACACCAGAGGCCACGTAAAACGGCCAGGCAGACCAGATTCGGCCAGCGGGCCTTGAGTTTGACGCCTGTGCTCTTATGCAATTGTATACCTTTCCCCCCTTCTGCCCTATCTGCTCACAAGGAATCACTTTCTCTTACCAATGAAATGTAATTACTACTGCCCATCCTACCTTTGAGCTTCTTATCCAATACTGGTTCAAGGCGGTTTAAGAGGTTAAGAGCGATTCAGAAATTTAGATTAGAATTCCTCAAACCCTAATACCACCAGATCCTCCCAAAAATTAAAACTATCCTTCCCCTCGCTAAAAGGCATTTCCCACACAGGAAAGCTAGGGACCTCCCTCCACTTCAAAATTACTGAGCTCTGGAACAACATTACCTCCCCTCTTCGGAACTTGAGCTCTCTCCAAGTTTTCCGCAAACATCTGAAAACCTGGCTTTTCTCAAAAAAATGTAAGTCTCCCTTCAACTTAGGAATCAAGGAAACTCTTATATCTTGGCATTCCAAGTCCTCTAAATTTTCTTCACACTTCTACCTCTAACCCTCTGTTGTAGTTCCTTCCTATTTCACCTACTGTAAACTGCGTCGAGCTCTACGAACGTGGAGATGATGCAGTATACAAACCTAAGGATTAGATTAGAAAAAGGATGAACAGACAGCATTCACCTAGAATTAATTTCCCCACCCTTCCCTTTTCAGCATTTTATATTCTTTCCCTTACTACAAATTGTTCTCAGCTGTGGATCTGGGGTGTTTATGCTCTTCCTGTTCCTCTGGCAAAAGCCACATTGGGAAGGGGGGGGGTTGAATAGGGGCTAGAGTCCCCTGTTGATTGTTCTAATTCTCCTTCCCCAACTGAGCTCTCTCAGTCCCAACCAATATAGAATGAGCCACAGAAAAGTAGCCCACCTCTGGCCCATCTGACCAGATGAATGAGTAAGTGACTTGTTTTTAAGTAGCTACCTACAAGTTACAACAGATGGTAAAAGTGTTCCCCATTCACATCTATGCACCTTCCATAATCGCTGTTCACTGTTCCTGGGAGAACACCATCTTTCTGGCACCGGCATTCGAGGCAGTCTACTTTCCATGGTCCACCCTGTATTTTGATGCTATAGAGGCGTGAGAGGGAAGACTGTAGCAATGAATGCAGTTGTTCTTTGCTCACGGTGTCTGCTTCAGTTATACCCCTTATCACCTTTTCCTGAATGACAAGAGGAGTGAGATAGATCAGGGATAAGAATAGCTCTTTTCTTTGTCTGCCTCAGCTTCAGCCTCATCCCTTCCTTTTCCTAAGGCACTGTTCAATAGAAAGGTGACAAGATAAGCATGCGTCCATGCCTAGATACAAATATTTTGGATACCGCAGGCATTTTCAAGTGCAAGTAGATAAGGCTGATTTTAAAACAGCGATTGATTCACTATCTTTTTTGCATGCGAGCTCCCGAGAAGCAGCTTCCTGTCACTACTTTCAGGGCTTCTGCTGTTTGTTATGTTTTTTTTAATTGGGCAGATATTTTGTGTGTATTACACATGCAAATTAACTGCTTGATTAAAAAATAAATAAAAAGCCCCCCTCCCCCATGACAAGGTGCCGCCTCCTGCTATCATGCCGATCCTGATTCCCCCACCCCAAAAAAAAAAACATACAGCAGGAGGGATGCCGACTCCCTCCTGCCACCGGACATGGGCAAACGCCCCAGCCCTCTCCTGTAAACGGGAGCAGGAGGGGTGCTCAGTCCCTCCTGCACCGTAGGCCTCCATTCTTCGGGAGCAGGAGGAACCGCAAAGTCCTCCTGCTCCTCTCACCCGGCCCGCGATGCAATGCTGGCATTGTGTGATGCACGGAGAGGGGCCTAAGGCCTGATTTACTCAGGTGCCCAGGGCTCCTATCTTGGGAGGGGCCTGAGCCAATCAGGGACTTCCTTAGGGCTGAGCCTAAGGAAGTTCCTGATTGGCAAAACAAAAGGGAAGAGCCTGGAGTGCCTGAGCCAATCAGGGCCTTAGGCCCCACGCACGGGGACGGGGCCTAAGGTCAGCATTGCATCGCGAGCTGGGCGGAGAAGAGGAGCAGGAGGACTTTGCAGTTCTTCCTGCTCCCAAAGAATGGAGGCCTATGAAGCAGGAGAGATTGAGCACCCCTCCTGCTCCCAACATTTTAAAGGTACGGGGAGGGAGAAGGGTGGGCCAGGCCAATGGCGGTGGGAGGCAGCGTCAGGTAAGTTTGGGGGGGGACGGGTTTCGACAGTAGGAGGGAGTTGGCATCCCTCCTGCCATTTGTGGATTGCGGGGGAAGGGGTGTGTTTGTCAGGGGGGAGGGTAGTGGTTTTATGACAGGTCTGCCTGTCTTTTCATTTTTTTGTTTATGGGGCAGATATTTTGCATGTGTAATACACGTAAAATATCTATGCCATGGGAAAAAAAATGAAATAAAAGACAGGCAGACCTGTCAAAAAACTGGCAGACCTGTCGGTAACACAGTTACCGACAGGTCTGCAGTAGTCGGATTTTAGGATAGTAAAATCCAATTCAAAATAGTCAAGCAATTGTTAGTGAATCAAATGCCTGGCTATTTTGCATGGGATTTTACTAATTTGCAAGGGTTGGATCAGATCATTAAGTGGGTCGGGGAACAATCGCAAAACCAGTAAAACTGGTTTTGCGATCATCGGTACAGGATCTGAAGGTTTAGTGAATCTAGGCCAAAGTGATATAACCAGCCAGAAATGGCTCTTTGCTGGTTAAATTGCCTGTTAGGGGCTAACCGCTAATTTTCAGCCCCATGTAAGGGAAAGGGATTAAGACTTGTATATATTGCCTTTTTGTAGTTTTACAACTGCACTCAAATCGGTTTACATACAGGTTCTTCAAGCATTTTCTCTCTGTCCTGGTGGGCTTACAATCTGTCTAAACACTTGCAGCGCTGCCCAAGTCCGGTCCTCGAGATCTACTGGCAGGCCAGGATTTCTGGATATCCGCAATGAACATGCAGGAGAGAGATTTGCCTGCACTGCCTTCTTGGTATGCAAATCTCTCTCCTGCATGTTCATTGTGGATATCTAGAAAACCTGGCCTGCCAATAGATCTCGAGGACCGGACTTGGGCAGCCCTTAATATACCTAGGGCAGTGGAGCATTAAGTGACTTGCCCAGGGTGACAAGGAGCAGTCTAAACCCACAACCTCAGGAGGCTGAGGCTGTAGCTCCAACCACTACACCACACTCTCCGTGCAACCAGTTAGTGCTTCTGAAAATAACCAGTTAGTACTAAACAGAAAACTGGCTAGTTGGGGGCATTCTGAGTATAGTCAGCACTTAACTGGCCAGAGTAGCCACATAAATAGGACCACATATAAAGTCAGACTTATCTTTATGCAATAACCCATAGCCCAGACATGGGCAACTCCGGTCCTCGAGGGCCAGAATCCAATCGGGTTTTCAGGATTTCTCCAATGAATACGCATTGAAATCAGTGCATGCAAATAGATCTCAAGCATATTCATTGGGGAAATCCTGAAAACCCAATTGGATTCTGGCTCTCGAGGACCGGAGTTGCCCATGTCTGCCACAGCTAGTTAATCAGCTATGCTTTAGCTCCGTGTTTCCCAACTTCTTCAAGCCAAATACCCCTCTAAATTGAACAAATTTCAACCAAGTACTCCTGAGCAGTGTTGTAGCGAGGGTAGGAGGTGCCTGTGGTGGTGCCCCTCCCCCATACACACACACTCTGCCCTCTTCACCTCCTACTCTTTCCTTGCCCCCATGCCACACTTGTGCCCTTCCCTTCCCCTAAGGCAGGGATGTCGAAGTGCCTCCTCGAGGGCTGTAATCCAGTCAGGTTTTCAGGATTTCCCCAATGAATATGCATGAAATCTATTAGCATACAATGAAAGCAGGGAGAGAGGAAGAAAAAGTTGGGGGAGGGAATGAGGTCTGGAGGAGAGGAAGCATACAGGAGGCTAAAAGAAGGGAAGAAATATTGGATGCACACAGTCTGAAGAAGAAAGTGCAACCAGAGACTCATGAAATCACCAGACAACAAAGGTAGGAAAAATGATTTTATTTTCAATTTAGTGATCAAAATGTGTCCGTTTTGAGAATTTATATCTATATTTTGCACTATGGCCCCCTTTTACTAAACTGCAATAGCAGTTTTTAGCACAGGGAGCCTATGAGCATCGAGAGCAGTGCAGTACATTCAGCACAGCTCCCTGCACTAAAAACCTCTATCACGGTTTAGTAAAAAGGGAGGGGGTATATTTGTTTGTTTTTGTATAGTTGTTCCTGAGGTGACATTGCATAAAGTTAACTACCTTGACCTTTTTGGGAAAAACCTGGAATATAAATAATTAATGTTTTCTCTGCGTACAGTGTGCTTTGTGTTTTTAAAAATTTTATTGTTGGTAGATCATTTTGACTTGGTCATTTTAAAAGTAGGTCGCAAGCCCAAAAAGTGTGGGCACCCCTGGTTTAAACAGTTAACTAATTTGGCAACATCTATAACAAATACAGGTCACTGCAACTGGCTTACAGATTAAGACACGGTTGGTCTGATCCAATATTTGATTATAAGAACATAAGAAATGCCTTCACCGGATCAGACCTTAGGTCCATCTAGTCCGGTGACCTGCACACGCGGAGGCTAAGCTAGGTATTCCCTGATGATTACCATGTTTACCCGTATCCCTCAATGTGATTTGCAAGAAGGTGCGCATCCAACTTGCCCTTGACACCTAGAATGGTGGTCTCCGTCATAACCTCCTCCGGGAGAGCATTCTAAGCATCCACCACTCAATGTGTGAAGCAGAACTTCCTGACGTTTGTCCTGGGCCTGCTGCCTCTCAGTTTCAGACCATGTCCTCTTGTCCGAGACACATTTGACAACGTGAATAACGATGATTCTTGCTCTATTTCACTCATATAAACTGGCCTCTTAACAGGTGGTGTGTTTATTCTTTCAAACTAAGTAAAAATGAACAATGTGACTTACAGTGCCTATTTATAACAACAGGAAAAAATAAAGTTCTCCACAAGGACTATTCAGTTTCTTCATCTCTCTGGGATAATGAAACATGAAATCTGATTGATGACTATGGGCAAGTTCTCCACTTCGGTGAAGTACTTTTTTTCCCCCAACATAAAAATAGGCTTTAATGAACCAAGGCACCCTTTCTACGTCTATATATATAAAATCGGAGGTATGTATGTGTGTGTGTATGTGTGTATGTGCCGCGATCATGCAAAAACGGCTTGACCGATTTGAACGAAACTTGGTATGCAGATCCCTCACTACCTGGGATGATATGTTCTGGGGGTCTTGCGGCCCACCTGCACACGTGGGCGGAGCTACAAACAGAAAATCAGATTTCACCCATTCATGTCAATGGAAAAAATGTAAAAAGCTGCCATTCTCACAGTAATTCCAACTACCTGGGGTGATATGTTCCGGGGGTCTCGCGGCCCACCTCACACATGGGCGGAGCTACAAACAGAAAATCAGATTTCACCCATTCATGTCAATGGAAAAAATGTAAAGGGCTGCCATTCTCACAGTAATTCAAAAACGGCTTGACCGATTTGACCGAAACTTGGTATGCAGATCCCTCACTACCTGGGGTGATATGTTCTGGGGGTCTCGCGGCCCACCTGCACACATGGGCGGAGCTACAAACAGAACATCAGATTTCACCCATTCATGTCAATGGAAAAAATGTAAACAGCTGCCATTCTCACAGTAAATCTAAAACGGCTTGACCGATTTGAACGAAACTTGGTATGCAGATCCCTCACAAACTGGGGTGATATGTTCTGAGGGTCTCTTCACCCAAGAATTTATATGTTCTTGCTCTGGAGGTGAAACTAAAAATGTTGTTTATAATCAAGTTTTGTGTTAGTTGTATTGTATTCATTTTGTCAAATATTTCACATTATAATTTGAATATTGTACTTTTTATAAAGCTGTAAAAAAATAATTTCATTCACCACTATAAAGTATCTTTATTTGAATCCATCTACAGTGTTATTGCTATAATTAAATACCCGTGCAACGCCGGGGCATCAGCTAGTATCAAATAAAAACTAAATAGCTCATGTTTTGCAGATGCACTGCCAGATCACTAAACAGATTAGGCATGGAGATGGTGAGGAAGTCAGGCTCTGGCAGCTGCAGAAGATAAAGATGAGCAGAATAACAAACAATCTTCATTTGTTTCTACTATGTGGAGGCGGGCCAAATTTTTTTTCTGGCCTGTGATGCTCTCTCTTCTTCCCAAACATAAGAAGACCCCCCCGCCCTCCAAGGTCTACCCATACACTGCTAATGCTGCTCTCCTCTCCGAGCACACCCATAGGCTGCTGCTGATACTGCTTCTGGTCCTATCTTACTGCTTTGGTGGTCTAGTGGTACATTGGGGGTAGGATCAATCCCCAATCACTCCTGTCCAAATCATGTCTCGTCAAAATGGATACTATGACTTTCAGAGGCAGTCTTACAAGATGGCTGCCATGACTCTAGTGGCAATTTTGGTATTTAAGGTAGCATGGGCAGGAGCCAGTCTAAAATAAAGGCTGGAGCAGGCCGGGCACGATTGATGCATAGGTAGGGTTACCAGATTTTTCCACTGAGAAACCTGGACACATGGCCCTGTCCTGTTCTGCCTCCAGCCCTGCCCCCACACAACCGCATCTGGAGGGCCTCCAAGCATGTGCGGACGCATGTGATGTCATCCGCACATGCTCAGAGGTTCTCCAGATGCAGCCAGGAGGTCGGAGCTTTCCAAAACCCGTACAAACTAACATTTTGGAAAGTCCATCTGGGGGAAATTCTATAAGTAACTTGGCACCCTACTTGCGCCTAAGAGGGAAATGTTTTAAATGGTCCTTAAAAATTCAAAGCAGCTACTGGTGCCTGATCACAAAGCACTGGAATTGCACCTCTGGAGGTGCTTACCGGTGTATCATGCCTCTATAGGTATTAGGTGCAAGTAGGTACCCCTGGAGGCGCGATTCACAAAAGATAGGCACCGGACAAGTAGGCCTGGAAAACCCTGGTGATTCTCTAAACTGCGCCATTGCATGCAATCGGCAGCTGCTTTTAAGGCGGCCGCCTACAATGGCACCATTTAGAGACTACTATGGGCCTAGAACTGTACCGTCCATGCCCTGCCTTCATGGGTTCAACTACATTTGGGTCCTGCTCTTTCATTTTGTCATCTGGAACCTGCTCACACAGTACCATTTCCAGAAATCATCATAACACCTTTTTTTAATAGCAAATGTGCTGCAGTCAACAAGCCAGTTGCGACGGGATATGTTTAGTGCAATGAGAAGAATGAAGAGAAAATGGTAGTATAAGACTTCAGACTAAATGGAAACTTTTAAATTGGTATAAAAAAAATATTACAAAAAAAAACCCTATATATAAATGTCATGAAATATGCAAAAAAACAAAACAAAACCCAGGCTGGAAATGCCTTTATTCAACAAGCTGATAGATTTTCTAAAAACTGAGGAGCAGATTTTGGATTGTGATAGTAGCTCACAAAAGACATGGCTCTGAGTAGGTAGTTTGCATAGCATGAAAGGATTTTAAGTTGGTTAGGGATTTTTTTGGTTTGTTTGCTTGTTTACAGTTATTTTACTTGAAATACTGCAATTTTTAACAAAAAAGTTACCATATATACTCGAATATAAGTCGATCCAAATATAAGTTGAGACCCCCCAAAAGGAGGAAAAATAGTTGACTCGAATATAAGTTGTACGGCTTAATAGTCAAGTGTCCTGCCCTGTCAGGTTCTGCACTCAGCCCCCCTCCCTCCCTACCCCGACCAACACTAATAATTACCACCCTCCCTCCCTCGCTTACCTCTTCCCTGGTGGTCCAGCATGTATGTGCTGAAATCTTCCTTTGTAAAAGTAGCAGACAGCGGCGCATCCGGGCTCCCGGCCGGCCCTGCACCACTCCTTGATAGGCTACCGTGAGAGCTGCGAATCCTATGAGAACTCGCGGCAGCCTATCAAGGAGTGATGCAAGGCCAGCCGGGAGCATGAAAAGCTCACTCCTGCGTGCTGGCCCGGGTGCGCCGCTGGCTCCTACTTTTACAAAGGAAGATTTCAGCGCATACACGCTGGACCACCTGGGAAGAGGTAAGTGAAGGAGGGAGGGTGGTAATTATCAGTGTTGGCCGGGGCAGGAGCTGGGAGGGATCCCTCCGGTCCCGCCTAAGGCAGGCCTGAAGGAAGTCCGGGAGGGTTACGGGTGGTCACTGGGGGATGACCCAAGTATAAACCGGGACCCTCATTTTTGGACCAAAAAACCCAGTTTATATTCGAATATACATGGTAAATCAAAGCAGTTTACAAGAATAAAATCATGGGCAACATTTAAACTTTAATAAAAATAAAACAGACAGGGTAAGGGGACCAAGACAAGGCAACGGACTGAACACAAGTATGCTAACAGGGAAGGAAAGGTTTACAAAGCTTAGGAAAGAACAAAAGGAAAACAACAAATGGAAAGGGCTATAAAAAATAATCCCACCAGGCCATGTCGAACTCCATTTTAAAATAATAAGCTTTTAATTGAGATTTAAAGGTCTTAAGAGATTTCTCAGACCTCAAGTATAGTGGTAACAAGTTCCATAATATAGGGCTCCTTTTATGAAGGCGCATTAGGGCCTTAACGTGTGGAATAGCGCACGCTAAAATGCCGCACGCGCTAGCCACTACCACCGCCTCTTGAGCAGGCGGTAGTTTTTTAGCTAGTGCCCGCTAATCCGGTGCGTGAAAAAAGCTAGTAAAAGGAGCCCATAGGTGCCATGATGGAAAAAACTAGAATCCTGATTAGAAGCCCCCAAAAATCTGTCTAAAAGATGGTATTGACAGAAGAAGTTGTTTAGGTTGTGATCAAATTTTAATGGCCCTCTGTTAAAGCTGAGTAAAAATAACCGGCCAGGGCTTCTACAGTGACATTCTTATTCAACAATTCAACAAGAAAGGAAACAGAGAGGACTGGATCGATTGTCTGAAAGATAATGCAGACTCCATAGACTCAACATATCAAATTTATTTCACAAGAACACTGGTGCCAGATCAGGCCCTTAACTGAAGTTTACCAAACTTAATTAAAAAGGAATGCTAGCTTAGATCACATTCTATTAAAAAAAAAAGGATTAATTTTGTTACACATTTTGCTAAAGACTGTAAAACAGAAAACAGTAAAAAAAAAAAAAAGCTCAACCCATTACTTCATACCAAATGCTGAAGACATTGAAAGAGGGAGGCGAAAACTGTCTGCACACTTGGAAAATTCAAAGGGCTAGATTCACTAACCTGACCGATCTGGGCAGGTCCGATGGATTCACAAACCGGCAATATTCAAATGGGAGCGCCCCCATTTGCTGACACGGATCGCTACTGTGCGATCCCGACACATGCGCAGACCATCTAAGACCCATCTGACCCGCAACTTGGGTTTTTTAAAAAAACTTTTACTTTACTTTTTTGTAGTCCAGCGAGCCCGTGGTTTTATCCCGCTTTCAACCCGCGGGTTGAAACCATGGGCTCGTAGTGTGGGGAAGGGCAGGACAGATTCAGGGTGGCAGGCAGGAGAGATTTGGGGCGGCAGGCAGGAGAGATTTGGGGCAGCAGAGGTGGAGAGTCAGAAAGGACGTTTGCGACTGGTCCCCAGCCCTCGTTTCTTGGATTGATCGGCCAACCCACTCGGATCGCAAAATTTGTTTTGTAAATCGCGTCCCTGCCGTTCCCCTCATTTGCATGCGTGGATCAGAATCGGATCAGCAGTGATGTAAGTGAATCGGGCCGGAGTAAAATCAGGTCGCAAAGGGGTCACAATCGGTTTGCTTAGTGAATCTAGCCCAAAGTTAGCTATGAGAGATAATCAGACTTGAAAAGATGAAAAAACATCATCAGGTATGAACATTAAGCTATAAAATGCTTTTTGCAGATACATTTAATTCAAAATGGTGTTACCCTGCTTGGAAATGTATTGTTCCAATAGTCCCTGAGTGTTTATGCACTGAGTACGCCTGTTGTCTAAGGCCACACATATGGCTTTATTATTATTATTTTTTTTTTTGTGATTAAATTAATTCCTAGTTATTCTTGCTGCTTCTTCATTCTCAATATAATTGTAAGGAGTTTGAGGGAGTGTAGGGAGGAAAGGTTTTAGTTAATCAAAAACGAAAACAGTAAATCACCACAGGACAAAAAAAACCCCAATATAGAACATCAACTACTGCTCTGATGGGGTTCTGAATATCTACTTATTGTATTTCGCTGAATGTCCAGCACTCTTGATTGTAAACCGCCTAGAAGTCGCAAGATTGTGGCGGTATAGAAGAATAAAGTTATTATTATTATTATTAATTTAAAGCCGCAGGAACGATGCTGTCGTGGTAAACGCACCAAAGCCCATTCAGTTCCTATGAGCTTCAGTGCATTTACCACAGCCCCGAATCACAAGATTTAGCAAAGACTGTATTTTCCCTTTTTTTGGAATACGGGAGGAAGAAGCTGCCTGCACAGTGGCCCTCAGTGAGTGGGCGCTTTCAGTTTTATTTTGGGCGCAGGTAAAGCTTTCTTGTTAGCATAGAGTTGAAGCAAGGGATCTGCTTCTTCCCTAGAGCATAGAGATCCTTGCAGTGGTCCACTCGGCGGTGGGACACTTTTCTGTTCACCAGTGTCAGGATTTCTGTGAACTCCAAGGAAGAGCCATGCTTCCGCAGCAGCTCACACAGGTCCTGGATGTACCAGGAGCCGTTCAGGATTTCACGATGCGAATAGTAACCTTTAAAGAGAGAGAAAAAAAGGATTATCAAGCAGGATAGTGTTACATCCTTCCTTTTGCAATTCATAGGGGACTAAGCATGAAAAATACTTCTCTGCTTGAAGGAAAATTATTTAGGGGTCAAATTCAAATGGTTTGGTTAACATTTGTTTTAGATGCCACCTGTGTGTGTGTGTGGGGGGGGGGAGAATGACACTTATCAGCCTAAAAAATGTTGAGCTAAATTTATGCCCTATTTTCAGTCAAAGTTAGGAACCTAAACTTTCAATAAAAAAAATTAATCTTAAGGTAAGAGCATAAAAATGATGGTCATAGGTCATAAATTTAGGCCTGCCATTCATTTTCCTAGCTTTATGAGCCTAGTGCTGAAAATTGTTTATTTAAATCTTCTGTACTGCTACTAATGACTGGGGAGTCAAATCAGTGCTAAGTTCTTAACACAGTAAATGACAGCAGCAAAAGCCCTGCATGGTCCATTCAGTCTGCCACACCTGCCATTCTGTGTGGGCCCCAGTCACCCATGTTTAAATGATGGTTGTGAAGTCATCACCATGCCAATCATATAGGCAGCCAAACATGATGGAGATGATATGTAAATATAACCAAGACTCCAGTATTCAGCTTACCAGTCATGATGTCTTTCCTTCCCCGCCCCGAGCTGCACAACACCCTCACTTGCAATATGTGACAAGAAAATGATTGAAAACACTGGCGTTGCTAAAGCTTCACCAGTCTTTTGCCATTTATGGGACACAGACCACAGGTCTGTCTAGCATTGGCCTGAGTTCTCCCATGCTGGATTTGGCTAATCTTAAATATATTTTCCCTGTCCTGAATCTGTCATAACATAAGAAGTGCCATACTGGAATAGAATGAAGGTCCATCAAGCCCATTATCCTGTTTCCAACAGTGGCCAACCCAGGTCCCAAGCACCTAGCTAGATCCCAAGTAGCAAAACAGATTCTATGCTGCTTATCCTAGAAATAAGCAGTGGATTTCCTCAAGCCATCTCAATAATGGCCTATGGACTACTCTTTTAGGAAATTATCCAAACCTTTTTTAACCCCCCGCTAAGCTAACTGATTTTACCCTATACTCCAGCAATGAATTCCTGAGTTTAATTACACATTGTGTGATTTTTCTCTGGTTTGTTTTAAATCTACTGTAGTACTTAGTAGCTTCTTCGCATACCCCCTAGTCCTAGTATTTTTGGAAAGAGTAAACAAGTGATTCACATCTACCCTTTCCACTCTACTCATTATTTTATAGACCTCTATATTGCCCCCTGAGCCATCTCTTCTCCAAACTAAAGAGCCCTAGCCACTTTAGCCTTTACTCATAGGGAAGTCGTCCCATCCCTTTAATCATTTTTGTCGCCCTTCTCTGTACCTTTTCACATTCCGCTATATCTTTTTTGAGATATGGCAACCAGAACTGTCCCTGTTGCCACTCACTTTTGATGTTCCTAAATTTAAGAATTCAGTGAAATTTTGAGTAAAATTTATGCACTCAGCCCTAGTAAATTTTCAGAGGCCAATTAGGAGAATAAATTCTTTGACCATCGGGCCCTATTTTTATTGGCATTACTTCATGCTTACATGTACAGAACTATGAAACATCATAACATACTTTCTTATTTAACGCAAACCATAGAACCAGTAGAATAGCTTAAACAAAAGAGCAAAAACCAATATACACTTAACACACTTTTTAATATGTATTTCCCCCTATTCTCCTCCTCCCCTATGGAGTTACAAGTACATGCCCTTCCAGATCAAATGGGGTTCTTTATACTGGATTCCAGAGGAATAAACAGCTTTCCTTGGACCTACCCAACAAACTTTAAATTACGAGCATCGACAATCTCTAAGATTCAGCTCTGCAACTGAAGTGGGATACTGCAACTGAAGTGGGATACTGTAGCTAGCTAATTTGGTTCCCGTAACTTCTGAAACCATATACATCTATGTGGGTGGCTCCACCCAGCCCTATGATGTTCCATAACCATCATAACATACAATAGATTAAGCCATTGTTTGACCGTGGGTGGTAAACTCTGTCTCCAAGGAAGCAAAATACTTTTATAAGCAAGAAGAAACATGTAGTATAATGATTCCTTTTCTGCTACAGTAGTGGTTAGCATAATGTCAGAATAATCACTAAATAGAAAAGGTTGAGGAAGAAGTAGGAGATTCAGAAGCATAATTTTCTAAATATTCGGGGCACTCCCCTCCAAAATTATTGAGTAGCTATATGTGAACAGAAAAGATGACCCAAATTGGTCCCCTCTACCCCACATTTTACACAAGACTATCCTGAGCAATTCCCATTTTCAAAGCCCAAAAGGCAAATTTATAAATTTGTTCTTAAAACTAGTGTTGCCAACATTCACTGGTGAGTTGATAGCTACCCCTGTAGAATGTTAATATAATTTCTCCTCCCAGGTCTCATGTCCAGTCTTATGTTCATTTACTAAAATCTAGGGTGGGTTGGTTAGCATACAGTATCTTATAGACTAGGGCTATTTTAGGTCCTCTTCCATATGTTCTCTCATTTCTTCTATAATGTCCAGTATCAGGATAGAGCAAATATAATGTATTCCTTTAAGATAGACAAAATGATTTACTATTTGAAGAGTGTAAGATCTTTGAAACTCTGCAAGGGACAATACTTTTCCACGCTCATCTAATAGATGTGTACTCTCCCCCAAATTCTATATATGGTATCTTAAGTTGTGTACAGAAATTGGTACACACAGCTGATTTGTATACACAACTTAGGGCTAGATGCGCTAAAGATACCGACTTGATCGCTGTTGGCCAATTCTCTGGCCAATTCTCCAGCAGCTACCAATTTTTCATGCAAATGATTTACACGGAGGTGCAAATCATTTGCACGTAAACGCAACCGATCAATCACTCAGTGAGCGAGTGTCACATGTGCAGAGCCCTAACAGCAGTGACCTGGAGGGGCATAATAAAAAAAAAAAGTCTAAGTCCCCTTTTGGCCTAAGGCCCTAAACATTGAAAGTAGAAGCAGGGAAAATGTCCATTCTAAAAAAAAAAATAATGGCCTGCCTCTACATTCAGCTGTTTAAACGCCCAGACCACCACTACGTCTATACTTACAAGATATAATCAATAAAAAAAAGCATAAGTCCCAAATGCCCAACACAAGAGCTTTTAGGCGAAAGAGGAGCCAGTCCTTCGCCTAAAAGCTGGATTCTGTAACCGGTGTCTGTCAAAAAGAACACCAGTTACAGAATCCATCCCCCCAGCAGCGATCACGGCAGGAGAGATAGCCAATCTCTCCTGCCACGATCCATCACCCCCCCCCCCCAAACACGATCGTGGCAAAAGGAAGCCCAAGCCCTCCTGCCCCAGCAAGGCCGACACTCTCAGCAACGATCGTGGCAGGAGGGAGCCCAAGCCCTCCTG
The DNA here is from genome assembly GCF_902459505.1 of Geotrypetes seraphini. Lineage (NCBI taxonomy): Eukaryota > Metazoa > Chordata > Amphibia > Gymnophiona > Dermophiidae > Geotrypetes > Geotrypetes seraphini. The sequence goes on along the minus strand of NC_047084.1, from coordinate 312,073,427 downwards.
CCCTGGCGAAGGCCGACATCCTCGACAATGATCGGGGCAGGAAGGAGCCCAAGCCCTCCTGTCCCAATGAAGGCCGACACCCCGACAACGATTGGGGCAGGAGGGAGCCCAAGCCCTCCTGCCCTGATAAAGGTCGACACCCCTGACAATGATCGGGGCAGGAGGGCCCTCCTGCCCCAGTGAAACTCCCTACCCCCCACCCCCACTAAGATATGGACAGGAGGGATCCCAGGCCCTCCTGCCCTTGGCACATCCCCCCCACACATGATCGCCCACCTGAACCCCCGATCAGCCTCCCACCTGCCAACCCTGCAACCCCCTGCCGACCCCTTGACCCCCCCACCCCCTCCCATAGCTTCAGAAAGTTGGACAGACAGGTCCTAAGCCTGTCCATTTGGCAGGCCTGCCATCCGTCGAATGGTGGGCCTGATTGGCCCAGGCGCCTCAAACCCCACCTACAGGTGGGGTCTGAGGCGCCTGGGCCAACTGGAATCGGCCCAGTAGCCTTGGGCCTCTCCTGTGGGCAGGGCCTTAGGCACATGGACTGGGTTGGGGGTGGGCGATAGCTATCGCGGCAGGAGAGATGTCATCTCTCATGCTGCGATCATTGGTGGTGGTGGTAGGCAGGTTGCCGGGGCCGCTGAGCTCATTGCAGCATCACAATCAGCTCAGCGGTCCCTTTTTTGGCACTTATACCTGTTTTGACTTGGGCTAAGTCAAAACATATAAGTGCCGACTAGGCAATCTGCCTAAATCTTTGGTTATACCTGCTGTACGACTAAGTGTAGGTTGTCCCACCTCCCACCCTTTTCCCTCCTCTAAAAATGCCTCTTTTCACTCTATGCGTTTAAAGGTAGGGGAAAGGCCTAAGCTGGTTTTAGATACGTCTAAAACCAGCTTTGGTTATGGGTACTTGGACAATCAGGCTTTTTGATCGTCCAAGTACCCATTTAGGCCACTTTTTAGACATTTGTTTTGATTATGAGCCTCATAGTGTCTAAAGTTTTAGCCACAGCCTCAGTTATTTGATGTATCAGAGCTGCATTAACTGTGAGGTTATCATGGGGATGATAGCAAATGTTACGCCCATTTTTAAAAAAGGATCAAGAGGTGAGCCGGGGAACTACAGACCGGTAAGTTTGACTTCGGTTCCGGGGAAGATGGTGGAAGTGCTGATAAAAGACAGCATCGATGAGCATCTAGAAAGGAATAAACTGATGAAAACAAGCCAACATGGCTTCTGCAAGGGAAGATCGTGCCTAACGAACTTATTGCACTTCTTCGAAGGAATTAACAAACCAATGGATAAAAGGACCCCACAGACATCGTATACCTAGATTTCCAAAAAGCCTTTGACAAGGTACCCCATGAACACCTACGACGGAAACTGAAGAACCATGGGGTGGAAGGAGACGTACACAGATGGATCAAAAATTGGTTGGCGGGTAAGAAGCAAAGGGTAGGAGTGAAGAGCTACTACTCTGACTGAAGGAGGGTCACGAGTGGTGTTCCGCAGGGATCTGTACTCGGATCACTGCTGTTCAATGTATATATAAATGATCTAGAAATAGGAACGAAGTGCGAAGTGATAAAATTCGCAGACGACACCAAACTATTTAGTGGAGTTGGGACAAAGAGGACTGTGAGGATTTACAAAGGGACTTCAACAAACTAGAAGAGTGGGCAAAGAGATGGCAGATGAAGTTTAATGTAGAGAAATGTAAAGTCTTGCATGTAGGAAACAGAAACCCAAAGTACAGCTATACGATGGGAGGGCTGATAATGGGTGAAAGTACCCTAGAAAAGGACTTGGGGGTAATAGTAAACAAGACAATGAAGCCGTCGGCACAGTGTGCAGCGGCCTCTAAGAAGGCGAATAGAATGCTAGGTATTACAACCAGAACAAAATAAGTTATCCTGCCATTGTATCGGGCGATGGTGCGCCCGCATCTGGAGTACTGCGTCCAATATTGGTCGCCGTACCTTAAGAAGGATATGGCGATACTTGAGAGGGTTCAGAAAAGAGCGACGCGATTGATAAAAGGTATGGAAAACCTTTCATATGCTGAAAGATTAGAGAAACTCGGGCTCTTTTCCCTGGAAAAGCGGAGGCTTAGAGGGGACATGATAGAGACTTACAAGATCATGAAGGGCATAGAGAAAGTGGAGAGGGACAGATTCTTCAAACTTTCTAAAACTACAAGAACGAGAGGGCATTTGGAAAAATTGAGAGGGGACAGATTCAGAACCAATGCTATGAAGTTCTTCTTCACCCAAAGGGTGGTGGACGCCTGGAATGCTCTTACAGAGGGTGTGATAGGACAGAATATGGTATTGGAATTCAAGAGGGGATTATATGATTTCCTTAAGGAAAAGGGTATAGAAGGGTATAGATAGAGGATTACTATACAGGTCCTGGACCTGATGGGCCGCCGCGTGAGCGGACTGCTGGGCATGATGGACCTCTGGTCTGACCCAGCAGAGGCACTGCTTATGTTCTCATGTTCTTACTGGGGCGGACTAACCATTGGGACAAGAGGGCAGTGCCTGAGGACCCACAGCAGTAGGAGGACCCCTCTCTCCCCTAACCTCTATTTAGTTTAATCACTTTTGATAGGTGGTTAGGGGCCAATGACCCTTTATTGCCCAGGGGCACATATTGCTGTCAGTTTGCTCCTGCCTGGTCCACTGAAAGCTGAAATAAAAATAAAAAAAATCTGCATCTCAATGGCCACAAATTTGGTCTTGGAGGATGAGATGTACAGTGTCAGCATCTATGAGACAAACTTGTTTTTTTCTGTTACATAGAGCATTATGGACCCCTGTTCGGTTACAAAAATTGGACAGCTCTAAGTTTAATAGATGTTGGCACTGTCATCTCGAAGCTGGGACTTTAGATCATTTATTATTCTATTGTCCATTTATTATGAATTTTTGGAAATCAATTTGGGACCAAATTAATTGTTTATTAGATAACTCAGTAGCATTATCCTATGATACTGTGATGTTTGGTATGGAAATGAGTGCAAAGAGTCAGATTTCTACAAATAATAACAAATTATTACTTATAATAATAATAATAATAACTTTATTCTTCTATATCGCCACAATCTTGCGACTTCTAGGTGGTTTACAATCAAGAGTGCTGGACATTCAGCGAAATACAATAAGTAGATATTCAGAGGAAATACAGAGATCAGAGACCTCAGGAGGCAATAGTATAGAAATACAATTTACTGAGCGAAAATGTAATATGTACATTTTAGTAGGTAATGTCCGACAGGACCTGTTGGGGATAAATAGCAACGTAAAGTTACGATAAGATGAAGATAACAGATTATATTAACAGGTTAATTAATTTTCCAAGACTCGAGTTAGTAACACCTAGAGATATGCTTAAGAGATATCTAATGGAAAATTTAGAGATATCCGAGGATTCATTACCACCATTTTCAAGGGTTTATTACTTGCCTGATAAAGAACAAAATCAACAACCAAAAGTAAAATCTTCAGATCAAGAACCTTTAAATATTTCACAGGTTTTAGAAACATCTGAGAAGGATTTAGCATCACCAGCCACTATGATTATCACCTTAGCTTTGCCAATTGACAAAACATGGTTGTTAAAACTTTACTTTAAAAATAGACAAAAAAGCTTTCTTGGTTATAAAATATTAATGTTCCCAGATCTGGCACGGGAGACGCAAAGGCGCCGCCGTGAATTTCTTCTTTTGAAACCTGGGGTTTTATCTTTGGGGGCAACTTTTTATTTGAGACATCCGTGTAAGTGTATTGTATATTATCGTACGTTTAAATATGTGTTTTTTGAACCATCACAACTGACTAACTTCGTGGCTATGTCTCGTCTGAATGTTAACAATCTTTGAGCCCTATAATTTAGATATTGTGACCCCTATCTCAATGCTATAGCTCTCAGTTTTCTGTTATTATTACTGTTCTTTTTTTTTTTTTCTTCGCCAAGTTTCTTTAATTCTTGGATCTTAATTTGTGGACTTGAGCATAAATAGTATAATTGTTAACTTAGGAATTATATTACTATTGTATTTGATATCCATTCTATTCTTGCTTTCTGTACAAGTGTAATACTTGAAATTTAAGTTGAAAATAATAAAAATATAATAAAAAAAAAAGATGAAGATAACAGATTATATTTATAACAGTGCTGTAAGTTTAGGTGGAATAGGGAGGGGGGAGGGAGAGGGAGAGCAGGTCAATTGTTTAGGTATTTCTGGAACAGGTATGTTTTTAGGCGTTTCCTGAATTCCCCGTATGTAGTGGGCGAAAGCAGTTGGTCTAGGTCTTTGCCCCATAGGACTGCTTGGTGAGAGAGAAAGTGTTCGTGGTGTTTTTTCATTTTGCAGCCTCTAACTGGAGGGGAAATGAGTTTTGGGTGTGTGTTTCTCTTGAGTTTGTTATTAGAAAATGCGAAAAGGTCCATTATGTACTTGGGGGTCAGGCCGTATAGTACTTTGAAGCAGAGGCAGGCAAATTTAAACCTTACTCGGGCTTCCGTTGGTAGCCAGTGCAGCTGCTGATAGTAGGGTGTCAGGTGGTCAAATTTCTTCAACCCGAAGATAAGTCTGACCGCAGCATTTTGCATTATTTGGAGATGTCTCATATTCTTTTGTGAGATTGCTAGATAGGCGATGTTGCAATAGTCAAGCTGATTCAGTATGAGGGATTGCACTAAGATTCTGAATGTTGACATATCGAAGTATGATTTAATGGTTCTGAGTTTCCAGAGAGTAAGGAAACCTTTTCTGAATAGGGAATCCACTTGTTCCTTCATTGTTAGGCATTGGTCTAGAATAACACCTAGTATTTTCATGGTGGACTGAATAGGGTAGTTGAGTTTATTGATGCATAGTGGGGTTTTATTGTCAAGCGGGTGAGGGGAGGCAACAAAGAATTTTGTTTTTTCTGAGTTGAGCTTGAGCTTGAAATCTGTCATCCATTGTTCCATCTCATTTATGGCATCGGATGCCTTGGGAATGGTTTCCGACATGGAGTTGGCGAATGGGATGATGATCGTAAAGTCATCTGCGTAGCTGAATAGTTTTATTCCTAGTTGGGTTAGTTTCACACCTAATGAGGACATGTAGATATTGAAAAGCAGTGGGGAAAGCGGTGACCCTTGTGGCACTCCGGATGAGTTGCTCCAGGTGTCGGAGTGTTCGTTGTTAAAGCGTACCTGGTAAGAACCGGATGTGAGGAAGCCACAAAACAAGTTTAGTACCTCAGCTCTGATACCAATGGCGTCTAAGCATTGCATCATTTTCTCATGGTCTATCAAGTCGAATGCAGAGCTCATGTCGAATTGCATGATCAGGGCGTTGAGGCCCTTACTAAATAATAGACACAGATAGTCTAGGATGGCAGCGATTACTGTCTCCGTACTGAATAGGGGTCTAAAGCCGGATTGAGTTTCATGCAGGAGAGAAAATTGATTAAGGTAGTCCATTAGTTGGGTGTGTACTAGTCCTTCCATGATTTTTACAATGAATGGGATAGATGCTATTGGTCTGTAGTTTGTTATTAGCGCTGAGGATTCTTTTCTATTTTTTGGGATGGGGGTTATTATTATGTGGCCATTGTTAGTGAGGAAAGTCCCATTTTTTAGGTTGTGGGTTAGGTAGTGTAATAGTGATATTTTGAATTCTGGTGGTGCCGCTTTCATAATCTCCAGAGGGCACGTATCTAGGATGCAGTGAGATTTAGAATATTTGTTGTAGAGATTGGTGTAGGTATTCCATTCTGGATCTAGAAAGGAACTCCAGATCATGTCTTTAGGTATTTCATTGTCATGTGAGTTAGCTATTTGGTAGTTGCTGGGGATGATTGTTACATCGTTATTGCTTATACAGTTATTTTTTAGGTTTTTAATTTTGGAATCAAAATATAGAGCTAGGTCCTTTGCGGTGGGTAACTTCGTGTTGTGCTCAGGTGTGGTGTAGCGGGTGGTGTCAAATAGGTTTGTGACTATGTTGAATAACTCTTTTGTATTGATTCCTTGTGAACCTTTGCACGATAAGTTAATTTTGGTGGAGGTGGTTGCAGCATTTACTGTTGAGTTAGTGGTTTTGATGGTTTTTATTTCCCTTGTTCTTTTTTTAAGGGTATGGTGGTGTCTTTTTTTATGAGATTACATTAATATGATTTGTAGTGTCTTCTTGCAGGTTGGTGATGTAGGGGAAGGATAGAACAGGGTGGTGGATGGACTGTAATTGAGGGTAGAGAGAGTGAACGTCTTTGATGTTACCGCTTATTAGGTAGATCAGTAGGATTAGTAGGAGATTCATGATTGGGAGGTAGATTGAGTATTCCTGAAGTCCTGAGGCAGGGGAAGGTTTTGTTTCCCTAGAATTTTTTTTTTGTGACCCGGGAGAGGAAGGTGCTCAAGGAGACCTGGCTGGCTGATCCAGGTGGGATTAGTTCTTAGGAGGTCCAGGTAGTAGCGACTAATAATTGGGCATGTTTCTAATAGATATTCCTGCGACTGATTAATGTGTCACTTGCAGTTGACTCTTGTGGTTGATCAGATGCTACTAATACATTCAATTAACATATGCAACTAACTTGTTGTATATGCATCTAACAATTATATATGCGCTTAACAGTTACTTTGTGCCTAATAGTTATACATGCGACTAATAGTTGTTCATGCAGTTAACAGTTATACATGTGATTAACAATTGTACATGCAATTAACAGTCTCTGATAGTTAAGAATGTGGCTAACAGTTATTCATGTGGTTAACAGATGGAGGGTATGTGTATCTAACAATTATACTTGGTTGCTAGGCGGTTCTTTAGGAGGGTCTATAGGGAGTCCTAGTTCAAGCGACTAATAATTGTGCGTGTATATAGCAACTATTCATGCAGCTTAACAGTTAGGCTTGCCTCTGACAGTTAATTATGTCTCTAATGGTTGTTTATGCTACTAGCGTTTAATTAGGCACCTAACAGTTATAAATGTACTAGTGTTCAAGCCCGTTACATTAACGGGTGGTAGAATATATGCCTGTCTGTCTTTCTTTCTTTATGTCTCTCTCCCTGCTTCTGTCTCTTTCTTCCTTTCTTTCTGTCTCTCTCCCGCCTGCTATTTTTCTCTCTCTCTCTCTGACACCCTTTGTCTGTCTGTCTTTTTTTCTGTCTGTCTCTCTGGTCCCCTGTCTGTCTTTATTTCTGTCTGTCCCCCCCCCCCCCCAATTTCCTTTGCAGAAGCAGCAGTGATATTTCCCTTCCCCTCCAGATCCCTGTGAAGTAGTAGCAGCATTTTCCCCCACCCCCCATTCTCTTCTCTCCCCCCACACACTTTCCTTTGCAGAAGCAGCAGTGATATTTCCCTTCCCCTCCAGGTCCCTGTGAAGTAGTAGCAGCATTTTCCCCCACCCCCCATTCCCTTCTCTTACCTGAGCTGTCCTGCTCCGTTCGGCCCCTCCCCCTTCCCTTCCCGGGCTGGCCTGCTGCAGCCAAAGGTTTTTGTTTTAAGCTTTAAAAGTGCCGGCGGCGGCTCTTCTCACGCTGCTGATCCTCCAGTAAAGAGCAGCCTGCGATGGTGGCCGGCTTTAGCGAACCTCGCAGGCCGCTCTCCAGCCTCGGTAGCACGGTCCCTCTGACGCACGGGATCGCGTCAGAGGGAACGTGCTACCGAGTTGGAGAGCGGCCTGCGAGGTTCGCTAAAGCCGGACACCATCGCAGGCTGCGCTTTACAGGAGGATCAGCAGCAGCGGCGGCGGCGAGTGAGGGCCGAGTTGTGTTCCCTGCCGAGGACGCGGGCAGGGAGAGAGCTTGCCTGGCTTCCAGGGTGAGTGAGGGCGGGAGGAGGGGAGTGGCCAGAATGTTCCCTGCCGCCGGACTGGCTGCCACGGATCAGAAATCACGGCGGCAGGGATCACGAAATTTCAAGAGCGCATGAGTGCTCTAGGTTTTTATTATATAGGATGGAAGAACTGGCAATTATAATTTGGATACGGCTGGCCTTAAAGAGGGAAACTTAGGTGACAGTCGGTAGTAGATGAGGACGCTTCTCTAGGGCACTTCACCAGGACGCTTCACAAAGGCGCGTGTTAAGGCGCACGCGCCTTTGCCGTGCGCCTTAGCCGCGCGCCGAAAGGCGGCTCGCCGTTAATGCGGCGGTCTATTCAGAAACCCCGCTGGTTCAGGGGAGGGGCAGCGCAGTGCTCGCGTGCCTCTCTAGGGCCTGGTCCTGTGCAGTCCCATCGGGAGGGGCGGAGAGCGCTCCCACACCGGCAAGCCTCCCTGCCTGCTCCTGGGTCCAGGGATGAGGCCAAAGTGAGATTCAAACGAAAAACAAGAAATAAACAGAAACTAACAGAAAAACGGATGCTGAGAGACTTCCTGAGCCTTCCAACTGGCTCAGTGTAGTCTCGTCGTGTGGGAGGAGGGGTGGAGTGCGCTCCCACACCGGCAAGCCTCCCTGCCTGCTCCTGGGTCCAGCGATGTCAGCCCTGTGCAGTCCCGTCGGGAGGGGGAAGGGGCGGAAAGCGCTCCCACGCCGGCAAGCCTCCCTACCTGCTCCTGGATCCAGCGATGTGGCCAAAGTGAGATTCAAACGAAAAACAAGAAATAAACAGAAACTAACAGAAAAACGGGTGCTGAGAGACTTCCTGAGTCTTCCAACTGGCTCAGTGTAGTCTCGTCGGGTGGGGGGAGGGGCAGAGTGTGCTCCCACGCCGGCAAGCCTTCCTGCCTGCTCCTGGGTCCAGCGATGTGGCCAAATGACTGGGGTTGCCATTCAACAAATTACGTATAATTGGAAAAATTGGAGTAGATTAAATTATATTTTTGGGTGGAATTCCTTATGTCATATTTATAAAATGGAACGATTTATTGCTATTCAGAGAGGATGTTTTAGGAAATTTCAAGATTTGTGGGAGCCATTAACAAAATATTGTACTGATTAGATGATAATTTTTATTTTTTTTCCCTTAAATTTACAAGTTCACTAGGGGAAGGGGGTAATTTTATTGTTACATATTGTATAAGGTATTGATTTTACGTTAGGGAGGGTGGGTAGGGTGGGAGATATGCAGCATTTCATTTGTACCATTGATGATTCATAAGTTATACATTTAATGTTAATTTCTTTGGAATTGTTATACTTATTGTAAGTTTGAAAATGAATAAAGAATTATAAAAAAAAAAATTAAAAAAATTAAAAAAAAAAAGAAATTGTTTGGAGAGTTCCATTACACATTCTTTCAGCAAAGTAGGAGGAACAAAGGTGAGGGTGTGAAGAAACTGTTGCATGTGAGAAGAACCTTCACAAGAGCTATTCCATCCAAGTTTATGGTTTATTGGATTTGACAGACCACCTCTCATAGTGCACATACGGATTATTCAGAAAGGGGAAAAGGATTATTATTAAATGATAGGAAAGGCATAGAATAAAGAGATCAGTGAAACTGGAGTCCTTTTACTAAAAGCCCACTAACCCAGCAGCGTGGCAGATTTTAAAAACAGATGGGATGCCCAGGTCGGATCTCTAGGAGGGTAGAGTTAAGGGGATGGGTCATCAGAGCACGATATCTCAAAGGGTAGCTAGGAGGGAGGGCCAATAGAGTGGGCAGACTTGATGGGCCTTGGCCCTTTTCTGCCGTCACTTTTCTATGTTTCTATTTAGAACGCACTCAGGGGTAGATTCTCTTTACTGTGTCTAAACTTAGGCATGCTTTAGACGTCCAATTTAAGTGGATAACGATCGAGTTAAGGGTCTTAATAAGCGTTAATTGATACTTAGACGAGGCTAGACGTTATCTAGACGTCCAGAGAAGACAGACGCAGGATAGACGTCTAGAGAAAGCATAGACGCGTCTAAGTTTATAGACGTGGGTGGAACATGGGCGTGGTAAGGGGCAGGCACCACTTAGGTGCTACTTACGCAGCATAACGCGTCTAAATATTGTCTAAATTGTAGGCAAATGAAAAGCTGGTCTATTGCTTTATTTCAATGCAGTTTGAACTTTCATAACGCCAGCTCCCTCTAGACGCAAGTTAGGCGTGCTTTCTGCTTTTGCAATTATAATTTCCATACTGAGTTTGAATAGGTATTTGTTTTCTTCTGTCTCCATCCTAATAAATTTAATGACACCATATCAATAAAGCACATTATATTGCATGGATAACAAAGTACATTTCTGCCCAATCAATACTATAATTTACTCATGCCTGTTTAAAAAGAACCCCCTTTATTTCTCAACAAACAGTGCTGCAATCAGCTCGTTCTTGAAAGCAAAGAAAGAACATGAGAAACATATCATTATTGCACACATTACTTCATTTCTCAGCACTTAAAAAGAGAAAAAACAGATACAGACCTTAACATGCATATTCCCACATTGCAAAATGGAGATCTCCAGCCTCACAAAGCTGACCTCATTGTGAGATCATCAAGCCACACCTTCAAGGTAGTATGCCACAATTAAAAAGATGTGCTGGGTGTAGAATTCACAACCTCTGTATGACTAGCACAGGCTTTTAACCCATAGAGCTACACCAGCTTCAACTTAAATGGGTCTCACTGCCCTTTCATATCATACTTGATTGACTTGCCTATGTATCATCTCATTAGCTATCATGTCACACTCAGCACAAAGAAAGCATTTCTGGCTCACCAGGTTAATGCGACTGGTCCAACCTCTCAAGCTCACCGGTTCAAATCCCACCATCGCTCATTTTAATAAGGTCCTAACAGCTTCCTATTAGCTGTTATAAGAGGGTCTACATGGTGGACTTTGCCATATTTATGTGCACATTTCCCTTTCCAGGCAAGCATATTTTCTCCTTACCATGGCTAGGACATCCTAAGCTGTCATGGGAGGAATTTCCTCTGACAGCAAGATGGCATTTGTGGCTCACCTGGTTAATGTGCTCTATTATGCCTTGTCCATTTTCTCATGCTCCCCTGTTCAAAACCCACCCTCAGCATACCTCTTTTTCACAGCTTCCTATTAGCTCTCAAAGTGGTATATATATATATATATATATATATATATATGGTGGTCTTTGCTGTTTTTCATGGTTAGGGTTAGGGTTAGGATGCTATGCTGCAGGAGTGTGTGTTGGGATAAGGGAGGGGGTCTAGGATGACAGAGAACAGGCTGCTGACAATTGCTGCAGATCATTTTAAGGATCAACTCAAATAAGTTTAAGCAAAGGAATGCCTAAAGATTTGGAAGGTTTTCTGGTAGAAAACCAAATATCAAATATTTATTCACCACACTCAAGACTTGAACCCCTGACGTACAAGAGACAAATGCAGTGCTTTAGGGCACAGAGCTATAGAGGGAACTTCATTTAGAAGTTGGTAACAGACCTTCTACAGACTAAGCAAATGACAAATGGCTTCTAGTAATACCTTTGAGAAGGGAAGGAATTGATTCAAAGTCAGGACAGCTGTGTTTTCTGGTGGGAAGTCCAAACGGTTCCTATGACATCAGATGGTACTTAGTATAAAGAGTTCCATCAGAGCAGTGTTTTCTCTTTTAGGGCTTCTATTGTGGGTGTGTTATTGCTTATACTGATTTCTGAGACTTTACTTGCTTATCTTTTAACCTTTTCATTCCTATATCTGCCACAGCTCTCCATTTCATAGGACCTTTAGCAGCTATAGTAATGTACAATTTAGATGTTTGTCTAATCTTTTTCATCTTTGAAGGAACAAATCTAGGTGAGAATTATATCTGGGTAGCTATTTTGGTGTGTTTGTTAGAGAAAAGCTCAGGCAAAACTGATTTATTCTTTTGGTGATTATCCATTCACTTGTTCTCCATTCCCCAGGGTCATTAGCAGGTCTGAAATGATGATAATTCTTTCCAGGAGTCTTGGCTGAAAAAGAAAACCCATGCTGTTTGAAACTTTGGTGCCAGCAAAATTGATATGCAAGTTACATGAATATGTGGAACCTAGAGCAGTGCTGTTCCTCATAGAGCTAAAGGTAAATGTTTTTACAGTCATAATTGTTAGGTATCCTTATTAGAAAAAAGGAACAGTGTGTTTTATTCCCCTCCCCTTTCTCCTGTTTTCAGATTCCTAGCCTTGTGTTTGTCCAAGAGGCCAGAGCTCAAGTACCAACAACTAAAACAACTCCATCCCACTATCCTCTGGCTCCTCTCTGCAGCTTGAGTTCTCGAGCAAGGTCTTGGGCATCATCATTGATTCCACATTGTCCTTCAATGACCACCTCCAATCCTTGGTAAAAAAATGCTTTTTCAGCCTTCACATGTTGAGGAAAGTTAGATCCTGCTTCCATCAAAAACATTTTACCCTCCTTGTCCAATCCATCATCCTCTCCAGATTGGACTATTGCAACTCTATCTACTTAAGCCTAACTAAGAAAAACCTCCACAGACTCCAACGGATTCAGAATGCCGCGGCCAAGCTCATCTTCGCTAAAAGTAAATTTGACCATGTCTCCCCGCTCCTGGCCAAGCTCCACTGGCTTCCGATAATCGCCAGGGTCCACTATAAATGCGCCTGTTTAACTTTCAAAATCCTATATGGTATCCTCCCTCCCTTTATCCCTCTTTCTTGGAATTCCTCAAACCCTAATACCACCAGATTCTCCCACAAATTAAAACTATCCTTCCCCTCGCTAAAAGGCATTTCCCACACAGGAAAGCTAGGGACCTCCCTCCACTTCAAAATCACTGAGCTCTGGAACAACCTTACCTCCCCTCTTCGGAACTTGAGCTCTCTCCAAGTTTTCCGCAAACATCTGAAAACCTGGCTTTTCTCAAAAAATGTAAGTCTCCCTTCAACTTAGGAATCAAGGAAACTCTTATATCTTAGCATCTGTTATGCCAGTTATGCCCCAGCATATTACTGATAATTTTGTTTATGTATTCTCAAGTCTGCTGACCCAGCATATTACTGATAAGTTTGTTTACTAATATGTATTCTCAAATCTGCTGACCTGAACTCCTGACCCCCAAGACCAGATGGTCTCTACAATAACATTGCTTATTGTAGATCCTAACCTCTTTGATCTGACTTCTTTGATCACACCAAAAGGACAGATGGCCTCTGTAACACCTTCTTGATAGCATCAAAGAGACAGTGCAACACCTATCCTGACTTCCTTTATTTGAATGACAACTGGATACAACACCTCCTTGCCGCTCAAATAACCTCAGTAAAGACAGATGGGAAACTACATCAAAAAGAAAGGGACAGTAAACATCCTAACCTCCTTGATCTTCAAAGGGACAGTGAAACCAGTCTCATGGGAAAACAATTTCTGCAAACACCTCCTTCTGACATCCTGACCTGGGTATTGTCAAAACACAGAACCAAAGAGCAGGACTAATTGTAACAGCAGGACCAGCTGTTTATGCTTTTACTATAAACTCCGCAGTGTGCATCCTATATAAGACTGGGATTCTGACCCTGACAGTAGAATCCATGACGGTTGGCCACGTCTCACGGGACAGTCCTTTGGTCTTTCCATCCATCTATTGTAGGGGTTCACAATAGTGAGGATGGGGTCTGGGGTCAAGGTGAGGATAATTTATATTTAATTCTTATATGTGTATAATAAAGTGTTATTGTTTATGCTTTATATTGTCTGGGTGCTTTCCTGAGTGTTACTGATCATTCCACCTGTCAGAAATTAGTGGCATAACAAATTGGTACCAGAAGTGGGGTAATCATGTGGTCAGGAAAGTTAACTAGAAAACAAGGGGTGGAGGAGCAGGCTCCCAATCCCTCCATTCCAAATGGGAATGAAATTATGGGAAAATTAATGGCCACTGAGTGGTCTGTAGAAGCAGGATTGTGTGAATCCTGTACTTTTGGAAGTGGGGATCCACATGAATTATGTGCCTCCTTACAAAAGGTGAAAATCTCAAAAGGAGAAGAGCAAGAAGTAATTTCTAGACAAGGAAGGATGATTTTGTCAGACTGGAGGAATTTGCATGAAGCTAAACAGGAATTACAATTGAAATCAGGAGAGCTGGAAAAGAATAGGTGTAATCAACTGCATGCCTTTGGAATGCTGCAATGTCAGAATAAGTTGTTAATGGATAAGGCCGTGCGATATGCACAATATAAATACAAAAAACGGAGGCGGAAAGTGAGTTACAGAAAAGTTAAAATCTTAAATTATCATCTGCCGGATAATTGGAATCCAAACAAACGGGATGGGGAAATTTGTGATTCAAATTTTAATAACAGTAAGGAGGATATATGTATTGAAGGAACGCAGGCAGATAGTTCAGAAGCAAAGCCAGTGAGGAGAAATGATGTTGTGGAAGACTTTACTCAGCACGAAGTCATGGATACGATGGCACGCTTTACACAGCAGCCTGGGGAACCACTAATGCCATGGGTAATTCGGGTACAGGAGATGGGCGCAGCAGGGATTATGTGGGATGCCACAGATGCCCCTAAATTTGTTCAAATTAGTCAAGAAATAGCAGTACAAAATGCGTTACGGGAGGATCCTTATCCTGCAAAAAATGCCCAATGGTCTTTATTAGAGATAATTAGTAGGGGTGACACGAGGCGATATCCACTTGAATCTGATTGGCCCTCAAATGATAAGATTTGGTATACATTAAAAGATGCTCAAATGAGAATTAAGGAGGAGTCTATGAAGGCAGCCTTAGTAATAGGTCACGCTGACACATATATGTCATTACCTTTTACTGAGTCCATGAGAAATAAAATGATTAAGTATGCTGCACCAGCATACAAACAGGTAAAGATAACTTTGTTGATCAATCAAATAGACAGGACTATTTTGGAAGCCTTAGAAGCGATCCGACAGTTAGGAAATCGGGGGGACTGGGGACCTCAAAATACTTTTGATAAAAAGAGAACAGGACAATCCAATTCAAACAGGGCTAAGCGGGTGTCTCGGAGGAATATGTTTTTGGCATTAATAAAAGATGGTGTAAAGAGGGAAGAAATAGATGGAAAAAATACAAGGACATTATGGGGAATGTATAAAAGTAGAGGACTGGGAAAGAAATCTATGCCTCAAGCACACGTAAACAAAGGAGAGAGGGTGCCAACGGCTCCCCCTGAGGAAACTGCTTCCATTCTTTATCCTGATTTAAAAGGGTGGAAGTGTTGGGAGAATCAATAATGTGAATGCCGAGCCTCAGTGTGTGCCTGGACCAAATTAGAACAGTGTCCGCAGGTAGAGATAAATATTTAGTAGTAACCTGGGGAGCAACAGGTACAAGCTGTAGTGGACGCTGGGGTGTAGGAATATAAATATCAGGATTGGGAGGAAAATTATACAAGCAGGAAGAAAAAATTTTACAAATTTTAAAATTGGACAATTACCAATATGGGATTAATCTATGGGATTCCTTGCCAGATATCCAAAAAAGGGTTAACATGACAGCTTGCATTTTTACTATCCCTATAGTGGAGCAATGTCCAGAACAATTTGCATTCACTTGGCAAGGGAGGCAATATACATATACCAGACTACCACAAAAAATACTTACAGATGCCTAGAGGTGATAGAGAAAGCTAAACTGTAGAAATATTGCTAAGTGACCTTTATAATGTATAAAGTTTTGTTAGATAGTATAAGGAAGTTGCACTCCAAGTAATTTTGCAAATGTGACTTTTACCTAAAACACTAATATTGTGAACCACTGTAACTGCACGTAAACCTCTCTTGTATATTTTATAGATTAAAAATTCCCTGCGTGCATTCTCTTACGATTGTGTGACAGAGCTTTGAAATGGAAGAAAATAGAAAAGAAGACCAGTAAAACTATATAGAACAATTAACTTAAATTTCTATCTCTCTTTCTTTTAGAAGCTTATTATCTAGACATGGTCCGGAGAACCAATTTCAATGTGCCACATTTAAAATACTTCCAGCAATGTGACCTGATAGTGGGAATCCAATGGATACCACATTTGTTTGTGACTCTTTTGATTAATAGTGTGCTTATTTACAGATTAAATTCAACCCTGAATCATTACTGATGGAAGAAAGCATGCCGGAGCTCTGTGTTTTTCTGTTTCTGTTATGTGTTGTCTGTTTTAGCTTAAGGGGTACCCCAACATTGTACATTGGCCATTTCCAGAGTTTATTCCACCCCTTCTATTAGTCCAAATGGTACCATATCCCTTTTCAAAAAAGATTTCCCCACATACCAGAAAGTATCTTATGAAAACCATGCTCACAATGATTTTATGCTATGGCTCACAGGTAATCGAGGCCAGCAGCGTGCCAGATTTTAGGAATAAAGGGGACGCCCATGTGGGATCCCTACGTGGGTCAGGGCAAAACATTGGTTAATCTTAAGGGCAAAGGGTCTATAGAGTGGGCAGACTTGATGGGCCTTGGCCCTTTTCTGCCGTCATCTTTCTATGTTTCTATGTTTCTATACAGCCCAATGATAATTTAGTTAGGGGTTATATTATAAAAGGATATCTGAAGAGAAATAATTAGAAAGCTTTATACCTGGTAAAATGGTGTTCATTGGTATTTGATATTTGCTAAATAAAAAAAAAAAAATGGTCTCTCTTTATTTAACTTACCAGGTATAAACAGTGCAGTGCACATCTCTGACATAAGTTATTTTGGTATCACATTCTGTACGTGTGTATGGTCTCTCTTAAATGACATAATAATTATGTCCAGAACATAAAAAGGTATATTTTCTGAATGTCCTACAGAATACCTTTAAGTGCATTAGTGTTGTTTCTCTTATCTCACACAAATACTACCTTACACACAAGTATTGTGTCAAATGTTATCACATTCTGTACGTGTGTATGGTCTCTCTTAAATGACATAATAATTATGTCCAGAACATAAAAAGGTGTATTTTCTGAATGTCCTACAGACTACCTTTAAGTGCATTAGTGTTGTTTCTCTCATCTCACACAAATACTACTTTACACACAAGTATTGTGTCACATGTTATCACCTTCTGTACAGAAAGTGGTTTTTCTCCTTTTTCTCTTATACTCTCTTTTACCACTAGGGGGGTTTAATGTAATTAAAGCATTGAAGATAAACAATCATAAGGAAATATTTTCCTTGAAAAATCACGTACTGGGAAATGTTATTCCATATAGACTTTCATCCTTTTGTGATAAAATTGGTCAGCTCTGCTCTCTCATTCTGATGATTTGGCTAACATGCTGGGTTAAGAGAAAATTTCACCAGACCGAGAAGATGAAGACGCAACCAGACATACAGTGCCGTGCCATGAGGCTGTTATGTGGCACCAACTGGGGAATAGAAGTGAGCCTATATCCTGCCACTTCACATTAGGGCTGGTCTCTGGAGGTGGGGCCTGAAACTTACATGAGTGAAGGCATGTGAGTGGCATAGCAAGCCTATTGAAACTGGAGCATAGCCAGATCCTAACCAAAGATGCTAAGAAAAACGGGATACCAGATAACTGCGGTGATCGATGGTGAATATGAAGCTACCCTAAATGTATGCCATGAGTAAGAGCACAAATATAATATTAATAAGATTATTAATTTTCATGATTCCCAATACGTGATACTTTCAAGTGAAAGGCCTAATTAGCAAGAAATATTAGGGAATGCAAGAACACCAGGTTTAGCACATAAGGAAATAAATTATGAAGGGAAAATTAATTTTCCCATTTTACCTTTGCTTAAAAGTAGAATAGATACTATTGTTTCTGAAATACTGGCTGGCAAAGAAGCATATTTTGACTCCAGAGTAGCAGATGTATTTAGAAGGGAAGGTGAATGGGTGACAAATACTGTACATAATTATGAACTAACGCTACGATATGATCAGTTAATGTTACATGTCATTAATGATATCACAAAGAATTAACTTTATCGCATTGATTTAAAAACCACATCACATTCTGTACCCTTAGATAGAAAATAGTGTAAATTTTGAAATGAAACAATGTGTCTTTAGTACTGTTGAACTTGTGATTCCTGCTAGTCAAGCTCCCTTTTCAGTATGTTTACAGAATGTTAATGTGTTGCAGTGAGCAACTGAATTTTGAAATAATAACTTGCATTCTGTGGCAGATCATATTGAAGCTACCACTGCACTCCATGGGTGGGATGCTATTACTAGAGGCTGTGATATGGCACAAAAGATGTTTAGCTATTAGGAGGACTTTTTATGGGAACAGACTTAAGAATCCAAGGGTGGAATGTTATGCCAGTTATGCCCCAGCATATTACTGATAATTTTGTTTATGTATTCTCAAGTCTGCTGACCCAGCATATTACTGATAAGTTTGTTTACTAATATGTATTCTCAAATCTGCTGACCTGAACTCCTGACCCCCAAGACCAGATGGTCTCTACAATAACATTGCTTATTGTAGATCCTAACCTCTTTGATCTGACTTCTTTGATCACACCAAAAGGACAGATGGCCTCTGTAACACCTTCTTGATAGCATCAAAGAGACAGTGCAACACCTATCCTGACTTCCTTTATTTGAATGACAACTGGATACAACACCTCCTTGCCGCTCAAATAACCTCAGTAAAGACAGATGGGAAACTACATCAAAAAGAAAGGGACAGTAAACATCCTAACCTCCTTGATCTTCAAAGGGACAGTGAAACCAGTCTCATGGGAAAACAATTTCTGCAAACACCTCCTTCTGACATCCTGACCTGGGTATTGTCAAAACACAGAACCAAAGAGCAGGACTAATTGTAACAGCAGGACCAGCTGTTTATGCTTTTACTATAAACTCCGCAGTGTGCATCCTATATAAGACCGGGATTCTGACCCTGACAGTAGAATCCATGACGGTTGGCCACGTCTCACGGGACAGTCCTTTGGTCTTTCCATCCATCTATTGTAGGGGTTCACAATAGTGAGGATGGGGTCTGGGGTCAAGGTGAGGATAATTTATATTTAATTCTTATATGTGTATAATAAAGTGTTATTGTTTATGCTTTATATTGTCTGGGTGCTTTCCTGAGTGTTACTGATCATTCCACCTGTCAGAAATTAGTGGCATAACAGCATCCCAAGTCCTTTAAATTTTCTTCACACTTCTACCTCTAACCCTCTGTTGTAGTTCCTTCCTATTTCTCCTACTGTAAACCGCGTCGAGCTCTACGAACGTGGAGATGATGCGGTATACAAACCTAAGGATTAGATTAGATTAGATTAAAATAGGTGAGAATTATGTCAAGCAACCTTTCTTTGCCCTTGTGATTAATTATCTACACTTTTTTTCCCTTCACAGGTATTTAATGATACAACTGTACATGGGTGAGTTTAGGCTCTCTTTTACACAGAGAAATTAACCAATCAACTCTTCATTGTCTCAATCCATCTTCCTTTCTCTTCATACATCTCATTGAACTGCAGCTGCCTGATTTCATGCTGTTTTCCTGGCCTGTCCAATTAAAATCTTATACCATTTTTCATCTTGTGCTTA
This sequence comes from Geotrypetes seraphini, assembly GCF_902459505.1. Taxonomy (NCBI): domain Eukaryota; kingdom Metazoa; phylum Chordata; class Amphibia; order Gymnophiona; family Dermophiidae; genus Geotrypetes; species Geotrypetes seraphini. The sequence goes on along the minus strand of NC_047084.1, from coordinate 312,054,002 downwards.
TATAGTTTTAGATTATACATCTCAGGGCCTATACACCTTTACTAAGTCACCTTGTTCTTATTTTGAAAGGGAATGGCAGGGCCCATTCAGCACTACCTCAAAAGAGAAACCCACACAGGAAACCTATAAACCAATATAAACTTTTTAAATAAACTATAAAATATATGTTTTAAAACTTTGCAAACAAACTATATACAAAGGGGAAGAGAGGGTGTGTGGGTAAGAGAGGGTGGGGTGGGTGTCCCCCCACCAAGAGCAGCTTGAGCTACCTCAGGAGGAGTCGGGAGGTATGGAAACAGCAAGTCATGGAGAGAACGCAGGCAAATGGGTGGACGCATGCCCTCCCTCCTCATCATTGAGTCGGAGGGCATGCTCCACCCTAGCCAGCCGTTCCCTCAATTAGGGTGACCAGGGCCTCCTCTATCACCCTCAACCTCTCCAGCACAGCCCCTAATCCTGGAACTGTCTGGGTTGGAGAGGTTGAGGGTGCATGGAGGAGGCCAGCCTCCTCCTGAGGCTGGTCATGCTGCTCTGGGGGGGAGCCAGATAGGGAAGGGGATGGGGTGGGGTGTAAAAATAGAAGGGACGGAGAGGAGGGGGAAGGGGTGTGGGATGGCCGGTTTCGGGACAGTGCCCTCGCCCAGGCCTCGGCCCTCGCCTGGGCCTCAGCCTCATCTGCCTCCCAGGCCTCAGCAAGCTCCTGGGCCTCCGCCATCTCCCGGTCCTGCTCCTCCTCCTGATCCTCCAGCACCTCTGCCACTGGAACCTCCCCCTCCTCAGCCTCCATGGCCACCTCATGGTCGGCTCCTGGACTCTCAGGGGGTGATTGTCCTGCTGCTGCTGCTTCATCTAGACAGGAAGGAAACAGGATACCATCAGGTAGGTGAAGTTGACTTTTGAACATGACATTCTTTTACTGCTTTCTTTCCTTGAAATATTAGTAAAACTGCAAAGCATCCACCTCCTAAAAGGAACTTTATTAACATTTGGGAGACAGGCAATACCCTGTGATGTCTGCAAGCCCTGCTGCTAGCTCTACTTGTGCCGAAGCAGTGCCTCTTTTTGAGGAATGAGATAGAATCTTAAAAATCTTCACAACAGACAATGAGTTCTACTAGATTTCTACTATTACACCTTGCCCACATTTGGCCATGAAATAATTCTGGTCCTCGACATTTCCTTCTAGACAAGGTTTTCAGGATATGCATGAGAGATTTGCATACCAAGAAGGCAGTGCAGGCAAATCTCTCTCATGCATATTGTTTTAGGTGAGGCAAAATCTTTGGACATGATTTAATGAAAAGGTTATGTCTACTGTGCTTGCTGAATGGTTTCCAATATTATTACTCACCAGCTTGATCGGCTAGTTTGCGCCGCACCCCCTTGAGAAAGCCCTGCTTCTCCCGTCGCAGGAGCTGGCCACGTTGGCGTAGGTCTTCCATCTGCATAACAGAGAAGGAGAGGGGGAGAGAGAGGATGAGTGTCATATCGCAGTGTGACCTAACGGTTTTATTTATATCTTGACCTCTGTATCACAGAAAAATGGGTGACAAAGATATGCTGGCCTTCAGTGATAATAGGATAAGGAGGACACATGGATGTTGGCAGGACACAATGCTGTGGCCTAGACTATGGGAACCAACATGAATAAATGTATCATTATTCCAACAGTTTAAATAAATATCGTCAGGCTTCTTCTCTTATCCTGGTGTGGCAATTAAATGGGTTGGCCAGGATGAGAAGCAGCAACAGCATGGTGATGAACTTACAAGCTCAAGCTGCTGAGGGTGTGCTGTGATATATTGCTGTATACATATGCCAAAAAGAAACTACAGGTACATATATGTAATCAGCCAGCCATTTCAATATTTTCATGTTATATTTTTTTCCACAGTGGATTTCAATAAGTGTGTATTATAAATGAGCTGTTTGGAATCATTTACATGTAGCACAGAGATTAAAAGCCACACTTTATGAATGAACATGATGAAGAAGTGGAGGTTGCAAGTTCAACTCCCACTCTGCTACCTTTATAGGGGGGGAGGGGTTTCAAAACAAAACAATATTCTGTACAGCTTTATGTAAAGAAAATGTTTACTTTAGTTAATATGAATACTTACATTCCTGGGAAAGGAAGCCAGGCGATTATACCTCCTGGTGAGGCGCTCCCAGGAGGCTCGAAATTGCAGGAAGGTCCTCCCCTTCCTGCTATCTTAAAATAGTGATGTTCCTTCGGGAGGAACAGTGTGGCTAGGAGGCGGGAGTCTTCAGAGCCGAAGTTGGGGTTCCTCTTGGCTGCCATTTCTGCAAAATGAATTGCGCTGTAAAAATCGGCGATTCTGTGACATCACAACGCTGAAACGGTGTGATGTCACTTGGCGCCGCTTAGGCGTGCTTATAGATCCGCAATGGCGCTGATCACAAAAAGCAAATGATGCCGTTTTTCCGCGGAACAAAATGAAATTTATAATGACACATGAAAGTGACAGTGTGAACATGATTTCCATTCCACTCACTCACATCCTTCAGTTGACACAGTACTCATTTGAATAAGACTTACAAAATACAGAGCAATCCCATCTAATCTTCATCTCAAAAAGCACATTAGCAATACAACACACAATACATTAGAAAGTTGAGCTTGCGTTTGATTAAAAAACATCATAATTTGACTCCATGTTACATTTATTGAACCATATTTGAGAATATGGGTTTTGCATCTGTGACAGCAGTGCTTTAAACCATTGAGCTACCAGTCTTTTGTCTCAACTAACTGTGAGATGATAGCTAAGCAGATTATACCTTAGCACATCACTAAGGTATGCTATGACATGGGAGCCAGAGACACTGGAGCAAAAGATGCTGTAGCTCAGTGAGTAAACGCGCTGTACCGATCTTCCAGAGGTTGTGAGTTCAACTCCTGGCTCGTCTTTTACTTGTGGCATCCTACCTTCCAGGTGCACTTTGATGATGTAGCAATGAGGTCAGCATTGTGCTGTTGACTACTTCCTTTTCCTATGAACTAGAAGCCACATTCAGGTTTTTATTCTGTTTTTAAGTTTGGCCAGTGTAAATTATGGAATTTGCCATTGGTCTGAAGAATGAGCTGATTGTAGCAATGTTTTAAGACCAATAGAGTGTTATTTAGAGCAAGATATCACTTCTAAACTATCCTCTCTCAAATAATGTCTCTGGGAAATCCAGAAAAAGCTCATTGGATGACTTAGGGTGCCTTTCCTGCCATTCTTTCTGGAACTTAAACTAGGTTTATCAGAAGCCTATATGGTGTTCACAGTCCTATCCTTTCCACTTCTAATAGGAGTTGATTATAACATTGCTGTGCAACGTTCTCTGTAGCATACATCTACAGTTTCCCACCTTCCATACTGATAATTTAAGTTCAACACCCACTCGGTACGTTTCATCTTCTAGTTCTCCTTTTAAACATAACATATTGTTTTATTTTTTATTAATGGTAAACTCTACAATTCTGAGATCATAAAGGAAAAAGATACAACACAGCAGTGTTTTCTGGCTCCTAGCAGAATTAACTGCCATTCCCTACCTATAAGGTGTAGCATAATCAAATCAGAATTGCTATGATTGCATGGTTCGTTATCTAGCACAGCGGATTGGACTGAAGATTAGCATGTCATCCTTTTTCAATATACTCACTGATATTCCCAGATCAACTCCCACTAAAAACTAATATATTACAAAAAATATATAGTTTACAAAATGGTATACTGTGTTTTGATTATCCTTTTAATGATCCTATACTTTGGGTTAATTATGTGAAAGCTTACAATGCTGAAATACCAGTAATGATAATAAATCAGTAAAGAGTACCTCTTTATATATATATATATATATATATATATATATATATAAAACATCGTAGAGACGTCTATCTGGCGTCTAAGAACGGCCATGTAGAAACGTCTAGATGACGTTTCAGAAAGTCGCATCTAACTTGCGCTCAGCGTCTATACAGACATCTAAGTATCGCTAATTGATACTTACGCTTTCTGGACGTCTAAAGCACGCCTACGTTTAGACGCAGTAAAGAGAATCTACCCCTCAATGCTAAGGCGCCCATAGAATTTAATGGGCACCTTAGTAAAAGGACCCCTTTGTGACACGAGGGTTATAGAAGCTTGAGTGGCAGTAAAGGACACAACTAACCAATTGACTAGGGTAGGTGTGGTGAAACTGAAAAAGCTTGAGTGCTGCTTTACATTTAGGAAGGCTGGAGATCTCACCCCTTATCACAATAAATTCATTCATAACTCCTCATCCTAATCATAAAAGAAACCTAGTTATGTGCCTGACTTAATCCTGCTTGTCAACAGAAAAATAAAATTTACTTTGCATCTAAATCACCGAGTCCCTCTCCTAACTCTATGAATATGACCTTCACGGTGTCTTATTGTATTTTATGAATAAATATAAAGAGAGCCGTACCTTCTGCTACAGAGTAACACATGACAAAATCTGCCCCAGCAGGTAAGGTGTGCACCGAAGCTGCATCCACTTCCACTTCATTTGTGGTTGGTTTCTCGAGCCTGTTGTCAACTGAATCTGTGCAAATGACGGGGTCATCGTGTTTCTCTCCTCGACAGGCCTACAAAAGAACAGCACAGGCAGTTTATTTTCCCACCTAGTGAAGGCTGACAGTTTGAAGTGTTGACAAAGTGCTGCTCAGTTCTCCCAACATGTATTCCTGTTCTTGAATGCAGTGGCACTTAAATCTCTCTGTACAAATAGGTTCTCCTCTCCTCCTGGCTCTCATCTCTCTCACGTTCTTCCTTTCCCCTCCAGACTCCTACTCTCCAATCACTGGCAATTCTTGTCTTTCATATTCCTTGGGTCCCAGGCTCATCTCTCATCACTACCCTTTCCTATTTTGCCTGCACTCCTACCTCCAGAATTTCAGCACCCCAGCGCCTTTAAACACCTATGCACCAGTCTTATCCAACTGAACATAGTAATTCATCAAAGTCATTGGTTTTCTGTTCTTAAATATCATGGCAGATGGTAGAGTTTCAGTAGTGCAATAATAGATTCAAGCACTTCATTATTAAGAGCCTTGCAAAATAATGCAGTGAATACAGGATAGATGTTATATGCTTGAACTGAATAGCACCAACTAATAATCTTGTGGCTGTGTTTTGAGCAATCTATAATGGTCCAACTGTAACATTCTAATCCTCAATATATGGAGTCAAAGACCAAAATCTCTTAAAAATTGATGAATATAGAGGAGTCCTTTAACATAAATCCACTGTGCTTGTATATGCTATTATCAATCTATGTATATGATGTGGACATTTATGTTTTCTTATAGGCTGAAAGACCTCAAGTGTTCACAGCTGACTGGGTTTGAAAATCGTCTTGCCCAGACAGCCAAAAGTGAACTATCACTGGTCTTTAATTGCCTATCTAATACAGGTATATCCTCTTTTTATATTTCTCTGTTACAATATTTTTTTGTTTTTTATATCATTTTTTCTATAGTGGTATACTTATAGTGGCAGAAATCTGTCAGTTTTCTCTCAAACCAGTGTTCTATTTTCAGCTTATTACTTCATCAGAATCAGCTTAAATATATAAAGCAAATTGTACTTAGCTTATATAGAACCGTGGAACTGACAGTTCTTTGCAATAGGAGACTATGAAGAGTAAATCAATTGGTATTTTTTATTTCTTCTGAGTTGTTAATCCTTTAAATTCACTCTTTGGTGATCTTGCGCTCAACCCTTAATTTCACTCAATTAAGGGTTCATAGACAACAACGTGGAAGACAAAGGCGCGCGTCGAAGAAAATTACTGTTTTTAGGGGCTCTGACGGGGGGTTTTGTTGGGGAGCACCCCCAGTTTACTTAATACAAATCGCGCCGGCGTTGTGGGGGGTTGTAACCACCCACATTTTACTGTAAACTTAACTTTTTCCCCTCCTCTCCCTCAGCCGATGTTCTAGCAAAATTCTTCAACGATAAGGTTTTTTCCTTGAGATGCTCTTTCCCTCCTTCAGTTTCTAACAACTCCCTAGTGCCCACCGATTCCACTCCCACCCTAATGGTCTCCAACCCTATCCCAGCTGACAGATCCTGGACCACCTTTGAGCGCGTATCTGAATTCCTGGTCCTCAATCTCTGCCTCAAACTGAAATCCTGTAATTGCTCCTTGGACCCATTCCCCTCCTACCTATACGAGAACATTCCCGCTCAGTCTATTTCTTCTATCACCATTCTCATAAACTCTGCCCTTCAGTCGGGCCATTTCTCCCCAGAAATGGGTCATATCACCTTGACCCCACTACTGAAAAAATCTGACCTTGACCCTTCCATACCATCCAGCTATCGCCCAATTGCAAATATCCCTCTCCTAACCAAGATGCTAGAGTCCATCATTTCTTCCCAACTCTCATCATACTTAGAGAGATTCTCTATTCTTTTACCCTATCAATATGGCTTTCATCCTAACTTCAGCACCGAATCCCTACTGTCTTCCCTGATTTCAAGGGTTCAACAACTTCACTCTCGAAACAAGTTCGCCGTCCTACAATTTGACCTTTCCGCTGCTTTCGATGTTGTTCACCATGATATTCTTGTTTACCAACTCTCTGAGATAGGTATCAACTCCACAGTCCTAGGTTGGTTCTCTAAATTCCTCTGCTCTCGTTCTTACATTGTTAACATGAATGGCACCTCATCCTCCCCCTGGAAACCGAATTGTGGAGTCCCGCAAGGCTATCCACTATCCCCTATCCTTTTCAACATCTATATGTCCTCCCTAAAACTCCTCCATTTATCCCCCCTTGAAACAATTTACACTTATGCAGACGACATCCTCGTCCTCCTCGAGACCGATTCGAACCTCACCGACCTGTCTAAGAACATATCCTCTTGTATAATGAACCTACAATCCTGGGCCCACACTGTGCAAATGAAATTGAATGAGTCCAAAACAAGATTTCTTTGGCTCGGTCCAAAACTAGATCACCTACCCACCTCCATCCCACTACCCTCTGGCTCCTCTCTGCAGCTTGAGTTCTCGAGCAAGGTCTTGGGCATCATTATTGATTCCACATTGTCCTTCAATGACCACCTCCAATCCTTGGTAAAAAATTGCTTTTTCAGCCTTCACATGCTGAGGAAAGTTAGATCCTGCTTCCATCAAAAACATTTTTCCCTCCTTGTCCAATCCGTCATCCTCTCCAGATTGGACTATTGCAACTCTATCTACTTAAGCCTAACTAAGAAAAACCTTCACAGACTCCAACGGATTCAGAATGCTGCGGCCAAGCTCATTTTCGCTAAAAGTAAATTTGACCATGTCTCCCCGCTCCTGGCCAAGCTCCACTGGCTTCCGATAATCGCCAGGGTCCACTATAAATGTGCCTGTTTAACTTTCAAAATCCTATATGGTATCCTCCCTCCCTTTATCCCTCTTTCTTGGAATTCCTCAAACCTTGAGCTCTGGAACAACCTTACCTCCCCTCTTCGGAACTTGAACTCTCTCCAAGTTTTCCGCAAACATCTGAAAACCTGGCTTTTCTCAAAAAATGTAAGTCTCCCTCCAACTTAGGACTCAAGGAAACTTTTATATCTTGGCATCCCAAGTCCTCTAAATTTTCTTCACACTTCTACCTCTAACCCTCTGCTGTAGTTCCTTCCTATTTCTCCTACTGTAAACCGCGTCGAGCTCTACGAACGTGGAGATGATGCGGTATACAAACCTAAGGATTAGATTAGATTAAAAAGTGAAGTTTTCAGTAAAATGTGGGGGGCTACAACCCCCCACAACGCCCCCACAACGCGGCACAATCTTTATTAAGTAAAGTGGGGGGGGTTCCCCCCCACACCCCTCCCCCCGTCGGAGCCCTAAAAACAGTAATTTTCTTCGGCGTGCGCCTCCGCGCTGCGCTCAATTGTCTGCTCGCGCCTTTGTCCCGGCGCGCTTTTGACCTGACACCCAATTAAGAGCTTCATCAAGAGGCTGGTTAAGAAGTCCTTATTGCTCTTCCTGAATTGCTATTGGAAACATTCCGCTATTTTATTGTGACAAGAATCTTCTGCTAAGGGACACGTCTTCCTTGCTAACACTATTGCAAAAAAGTTTTCTTCTCTCTCTGTAAAACTACCATCATTTGAATGTCCATACAAAAATTATTGTTGCTTTTTCAAGACCTGAATTTGGTATTGGACCCCTGATGCATGCAAATATTGCAGAACATGGCCATGCCAATCATTGGAATCAGAACACCAAAACATTTATTGCAAAATCCAACTCTGTTCCCCTCAGTCTCATCTTCTTGGTCATTCCTATTACTCCTGTGTGTTTTTCCTTATGTCTACAGGTCTGGTTCTTCTCCTTTATCTGCTGACTAGAAACTTACCCTACTATGAATAGTTTATCCCAGCACTAATGGTGTCACAAACAAACGTTCTTTTTTGAAAGGTGAAGAGAATGAATTGTACCGTTAGAGAGTCTGGTTTCAACAGCATAAAACACAATCACAATGCTCTCACTTCCAGAACATTCAAATGTATCTTACCTGAACAATGAATATTTTGGGTTTTCCTACTAAACTCGGGCACTTGTCTCCTTTGAACATATTGGTTATCATATTAATTTCAATTTTTGCATCGAAAGCATAAATATGATTGTCTTCCCCGTGGCTTAGGAATACACACAGGAAGCAGTCAGCGTCAGAGTGGTCTTCTGTTGATGCTGGGAAGTGCAAAGCAAAACATAGTAACACAAGACATTGATTTTTTTTTTTTTTTTTTTTTAATAGTAGTTAGTGCATGCTTTTCCAGTGGTAGTTCAAGTCAAGTTATATTCAGGTATATCAGATATTTCCCTGTCCCTGTAGGGCTTATAATCTATGTCTGTACTGCAGGCAATGGAGAGTTAAGTGGATTGCCCAAGATCACAAGAAGTGCCAATAGGATTTGAACCCTGGTCTCTTTGATTCAGAGCCTGCTACTTTGATCACTTGGCTCCCCTCCCCCCATTCTAAGACAACAGATAAAAATCAAAGTGGACCAAACAGCTCAAGATATTCTATTAATTTATATCCTCCAGGGAAGCATTTTCAGAAATGTTCCCTGTTCCACATGCAGGATGCAAGAGAAAGGCAGAGATCTAAAGTCTCAATGCTTGGTTGAGACAATGATGCAAGTATGAGGGATTTAGATTTATGAGGAACTAGACAACCTTCTGGGAAAGGTTAGCCTATTCCAAAAGGACAGACTTCACCTTAACTGGGATGGAACCAGGCTTCTTAAACTAAGATGGGAGGGTGGGAAAGCCAGAGGGTTCGGTATGGAGTATCCTTGAAGATACTATTGAAACAGGATATTTAGGGAGTCCCGAAAGAGAGGTTTCAATAATGGTGAAAGAAAACCTGACTTAGTGGGGATGGGCGGACCCGCTATGCCTTAGGCCTGATTGGTCCAGGCCTTAGGCTTTGGCGGGATGGGCCGGGAAGGGGCGGGCCCGCCTCATTTCGTCTGGCCAAAAGAAAAGGTTAGTTTGGTGGGGTCTTTTAGTGTGACTTAGGGCTCCTTTTACTAAGCTGCCGCGCACGCTAGACGCTAACATTGAGCTGGCATTAGTTTCTGGCGCATAGCGCGGGATTAGCACGCACTAATCTGCAGCGTGTGCTAAAACTGCTAGCGCAGCTTAGTAAAAGGAGCCCTTAATCAAATAATCACATTATAGTATGCAAAGTTGCTTTGAGATGTTCTTCTGGATTTGTGATTGGATCGGTGCACTCTACAACACTGACAAGCACAGAAACATAATCAAAACCCTGATTAAAACTGTTGCTAGTAGCATTGCACATTAGCACATTATGATAACGCAGGTTATGCTTTCCATGAACAGCGTGCAACAGCCTCCTATAAGACATGACAAGGCACGCCAGTTCATGGCTTGCCTCCAAATTGGCAAGTGCATTATTCTTATAAGTGGATTGAAATGTATATCCAGGTAAGTAGCAAGATGCATACCTGTATGAAGTTTTTGAAGCACCTCTTCGGCTCGGAGATTATCAAACCATGACACTTCAAAACCTAGCTCTCTCAGCCTAAGGAGCAGAGAAAACACACTTCAGTATTACAATGCAAACTTTACAGCTCTATATAGGGTAGCTAGAAATCACACAAAAACTAGAATCTATTGATGGTTTAGAACAGTATTTCCCAACACACAGTAAGCGTACCCTTAGGAGTATGCACTTTGGCTGTCGCTGCCGAGCATCCCATGCTCTCTTTATTCGCATTATTGCCTGCCCCTCTCCACCGAAGCTGCTACCACCACCGAGGATCCCATGCCCTCCTTCCTGCCCACCTCACTCCACCAAAGCCAACCCAGAAAGCTTCCCTCTGATGTCAGATCTGACTTTGGAGGAAAGCCTTCTGGATCAGCAGAGGATCCCAGTTACCTCCTTCCAGGTGGGCTGTTCCTCCCTGTCTTCAGTGGCATTTGTTGCAAGGGCGCATCAGCAGTTCTTTAATGCTGCGCATGGCTTACCCAGAAACCTTCTTGCTGATGTCAGAGGAAAGGCTTGTGGGTCAGTCACGTGCAGTGTGTGAACTGCTGCCCGCGCATCCCTGCAACAAGTGCCGCTGAAGGCAGAAGGAAGAGCCTAGCTGGACAGCCCGGACGGAATTCACCCATGAATACTAAAAGAACTTAGAGACGAAATAGCGGAGTTATTGCAGCAGATTTGCAACCTATCCCTGAAAACAGGGGTAATACCAGAAGACTGGAGGATAGCAAATGTTACACCTATCTTCAAGAAGGGATCCAGAGGCGACCCGGGGAATTATAGACCGGTCAGCTTAACCTCAGTTCCGGGAAAGATGGCCAAATCATTAATCAAGAACAGTATCAGTGAGCACATAGAAAAAAATAAGCTGATGAGAACAAGCCAGCATGGTTTCTGTACTGGAAGATCTTGCCAAACAAACCTCCTGCACTTCTTCGAGGGGATAAGCGAACATTTGGACAAAGGTGACCCCATAGACATAGTATACCTGGACTTCCAGAAAGCCTTCGACATGGTACTTCATGAGCGTCTTCCAAAGAAACTGTGGAACCACGGGGTGGAAGGGGAAATACACAGATGGATCAGAAACTGGCTGGCAAATAGGAAACAGAGGGTAGGAATAAAGGGACACTATTCTGACTGGAAAGGGGTCACAAGTGGCATCCCACAAGAGTCAGTGCTGGGACCACTGCTATTCAATATATTTATTAATGACTTGGAAAAAGGGACAAAGTGTGAAGTTGTAAAATTTGCGGATGACACAAAACTCTCCGGTACGGTTAGATCTGTTGAGGAATGTAAAGAACTCCAAAGGGACCTGAACAAACTGACTGAGTGGATGAATAAATGGCAGTTGAGCTTCAATGTGGAGAAATGTAAAGTTATGCACATAGGGAAAGGGAACCCGATGTATAATTACACAATCGGGGGGATGACATTGGGAAAAGGCAACCTAGAAAAGGACTTGGGGGTTTTGGTGGATAAAACAATGAAACCGGCAGCACAATGCGCAGCGGCCTCAAAAAAGGCGAACAGAATGTTGGGCATTATCAAAAAAGGTATCACTACCAGAACCAAGGAAGTTATCCTCCCGCTGTACAGGGCAATGGTGCGACCGCATCTGGAATACTGTGTCCAGGACTGGTCGCCATACCTAAACAAAGATATGGCGATACTCGAGAGGGTCCAGAGAAGAGCAACAAAAATGATAAAGGGCATGGAAAACCTCTCATATGCGGAGAAGCTGGGGCTCTTTTCCCTGGAAAAGTGGAGACTTAGAGGGGATATGATAGAAACTTATAAGATCATGAAGGGTATGGTGAAGGTAGAGTGAAACAGATTCTTCAGACTGGCGGGGGCAACAAAAACTAGAGGGCACTCAAAAAAATTGAGGGGAGATAGGTTTAGAACAAATGCTAGGAAGTTCTTCTTCACCCAGAGGGTGGTGGACATCTGGAATGTGCTTCCAGAGGAGGTGGTTGAGCAGAGTACGATTTTGGGTTTCAAAAAAGGATTGGACGAGTTCCTGAAGGGAAAGGGAATCCAGGGGTATAATTAGAGGGTTACTATACAATACAAAATGCCCTTGAGTAATAGATCACTACAGGTCATTGACTTGGGGGGCCGCCGCGGGAGCGGACTGCTGGGCGTGATGGACCTATGGTCTGACTTGGCAGAGGCAATGCTTATGTTCTTATGTTATCTCAAGCAAGTAAGGGAGAGAGGGAACATGATCTGGAACAAAGGGAGAAAGGAGGGTGGGGAGGAGCGCACTGGGCATGGGAGGGGCACAATTTTGGGAGAAAGGCTGGAAGGGGCACAAACTCGGGACACAGAAGGAAGGGCAAGGCATGAACATGGGACACAGAAGGGAGGGAGGGAGGAAGGGGGCACTAACTTGAGACATAGGAGGGAGGGAATAGAAAGGGAGAATTGTTGGGCATGAGTGTGTGGAGTGAGAGGGAAAGAGATGGTGCACATGGGGAAAGGAAGAAAGAGGAGAAGGGCATAGAGAGAGAGGAGTGAGATAGAGATGCATGGGAAATAGAAGGATGAGGGAGAAATGTTGGATATGGTGGCAGAGAGGAAACAGAGGGATAGATTAAAGGGGATGCAAGGGGGAGGAAAGTTGGACATACTGATGGAGGGAGATGTGGCATTGTACTGGAGACGGGTGATAGAAGGAGAAATGGGCATAGGGCTGGTAGGCAGTGGTGAAAAATGCTGCACATGATCTGAGGGATAAGAGAGAGAGAAATGTTGGATGTGGCAGTAGAGGGAGTGGGAGAGATGCACCCTGGATCTCTCTCTCTCTCTCTCTTTCCCCACTATCTTTGCAGCAAGGGAGGAAATGAGAGGACAGTGAGAGAGAGGGAGACATGTTGCCAGTGGGGGTGAAGGAGAGAGGAAGAAAAGTTGGACTCATGGAGGGACAGAGAGAGAGAGAGAGATGTTGGTTGGAGAGGAAGTGTGCAGGAGGCAGAAAGAAAGAAATAATGGATGAACAGTCAGAAGGAATTGCAACCAAAGACTCATGAAATCATGACAACAAAAGTAGGAAAAATGATTTTATTTTCAATTTAGTGATCAAAATGTGTCAGTTTTGAGAATTTATATCTTCTGTCTATATTTTGCACTATATTTGTCTATTTTTCTATAGTTGTTACTGAGGTGACCTTGAATATTTTAAAGTCATCTGCCTTGATCTCTTTGAAAAAAAACCCAGAATATAAATGATAATTAACATTTTCTCTGCGTACAATGTGCTTTGTTGGGTTTTGTAAAAAAAAATTTTGTGGTTACCATTATATATTAATATCCTGATACAAAATCTACAATTTAATCTCAACTGTGCTGATGAAGCTTGAAAATTGCTGATGATGCAACACAACACATTGCTGATGATGCAATAGGCCTACAGAGAACTGCATATTCCAGCTCCGCCTCCTCACCCATAATAATTTAATTATATAATACATTATTACATCATTAAAATTAATACTTTAGCTTAAAAATCTAATTTGAGGCCAACTATTTTTATATTTCAGATTGTTATAACATTTACTCCACGCATTAGAAAATATAGCAAAAATGTTAATTTTTGCATTATAATTCTCTCTGGCCAAAAATCAGAGGGTTATACCGAAAAATTAAGGTCATTTATGAATTCAACGACCTCAAATCACTATAGAACACCCACTACAATTCATGCCCCAAACCTCTGTTGCACAGTGAAGTGGAACCAAAAAATGAAGAAACTTTGCCTGCACATGCATTTAAATATGATTCCTGACCTTTGACCTATCCTAAGGGCTTATGTACTTACACATATAGGGCCTGATTCTGTATAGGACACCTGTATCGGCAGCTGCCAATCATGTAGTGGCATCCTATTCAGAATTGGGTCTGCCAGTATTTTGCAGGCCTACATTTAAGGTGTCTGTTTCCCCTCTATTGAGATGCGTACCGAAGCTTAAGCCCACCCAAGGCCACTTCTGGGTGACACCACGCCCTGCATTGGGCATGGTTTAAGCTTGGCTGCATGTCTCCATAGACACACCACAGATGCCTTCCTCGCAGGCATCCTTCCTTGGCAGCATTTTTTTTTCTAAAAATGTGATTCTATTTAATGTTACCGCATGATGACTCTTGCTCAGACATTGGATACTAACTTGTATTCCTGCTGTTGAGGTATTTTATGTTTAGTTCTTTTTACCTGATATTTTGTTCTGTATTATTAAATGCCAATAAAAATTTTGAATTTTTTTTAAAAAAGTGCATCCTGATTGGCTGCTGGACGGCAAGTAGGACACCTACCGCTGCCTAAAATCGTGAGGTGTGGTTTGAGAATCAGCCCCATATAGCATAAGAATAGTGGGTCCTATGCCTGCCCTACATACATGCCTGGCCTACAGCAATCTTTTTTTAAAGACATGTAATGTTTATGTTTGTTTATGTTTATTTATTCATTTGATGAATCGCTTATCCATAATTTACTAAGCGATTTACAATAAAATACATAAGCATTTTAAAAAAACATATTAATAATATCAAGTAAAAGGTAAAAAACAGACTCATAAACAGACAAAACACCAAGACACATAATGATAAAAGGGGAAAAGTTACATAATAGATGTTTCGAGAAGAAAAAAGGGAACATTCAAGGAAAAAACATAAGGAGGGATGACTTAACTAATGTAATAAAAGTATTTATTTTAAAGATTAAAAGCATCTTTAAAAAGGAGGGATGACTTAACTAATGTAATAAAAGTATTTATTTTAAAGATTAAAAGCATCTTTAAAAAGGAAAGTTTTTAATTTATTTTTAAAAAGACTGAGTTCCTTTTCATTTCTTATGTATTGTGGCAAAGAGTTCCAAGTCTGGGGGGCCACAATTGAAAACATATCATGACGTCTGGTACCTACCATTTTTAAAGAAGGGACTGTCATTAATCCTTGTGCTAAAGAACGAAGAGAACGTGATAAATTGTGTGGGATAAGCATCCGATTTATAAATGATGGTTCATTTGTGGATAGAGTTTTAAATGTTAACAACAAAATTTTATATGTAATGCAATGAGTAATAGGGAGCCAATGCGACTCGATCATATAAGGAGTTACATGGTCATACTTTTTACCATTGTATAAAAGTTTGACTGCAATATTTTGAATTATTTGTAACCGTTTTTTTTTCTTTTTGTGTAATATTAATTAATAATGCATTACAATAATCAAGCTTTGTTATAATCAGTGAATGTAATAGAATATTTAAAGATTTAGGTTCAAGAAATTTAGAAATTGAATGGATCATTCGCAATCTATAGAGGCAAGATTTGACAGTGTTGCTAATATGTTCATGATAGGAAAAATTTTCATCAATCACAACCCCAAGTATTTTTAATGAAGAAACTAAATCTATATGAATATTATTGATGATAAAAGGAGTAGCTAGCTTTGTTCCTTGTTTCCATGTAAAAAGTATTGCTTTTGTTTTAAGGATATTTAATGCTAATCTATTTTCCGCAAGCCAATTTTTAATAATATCAAGTTTTTTGTTGATCTGGGAGATTTCTTCTGTATGTTCAGGATTTAAAGGGTGAAACAGCTGAATGTCATCTGCATAAGTGTATGAAGAAAAGCCGAAAGATTGGCATAAACTTAGTAATGGTGAAAGAAAAATGTTAAACAGTAAAGGAGATAGTATAGATCCTTGAGGGATTCCATAGCTAAGGGAGTAAGATTTTGAACTTGTATTGTTGAAATGGACTGTATATTGTCTGTTTGCTAAAAAAGAAACGAACCATTGTAAGACCTGATCGCAAACACCAATAGATTTTAGTCTATCTAAGAGTACAGCATGGTCTATCGTATCGAATGCAGCCGATAGGTCCAAGGAAAAAAATATAACAGAATTATGGTGATCTAGGTGATAGTTTATATTTGTTGTAAGCCCGATCAATGAGTATTCTGTGCTGTGATATTTTCTAAAACCAGTTTGATTTGGATGTAAAACGTTGGTGGATTCAGCGAAGTCAGACAATTGTTCAAAGAATACTCTTTCGGTTAATTTGGTCAGAAATGGGATGTTAGCGATAGGACGGTAATTTGAAACTTCCTCAGAACTAATTGTCCGATCCTTCAATATAGGTGAAATTATTGCATTTTTCCAAGATAATGGCACAAAACCTGTACTAAGACTTTTTAAAATGAAGGAGTGAATAAAGAGGCCTAAGTAAGAAAAATTTTTTTCCAGAATTATTGGAGGAATAATTTCTGATCGTGATCCCTTGATGTTAATTCTTTGGAGGAGATTTTCAATATGTTCTAGAGAAGGTATGTTAAAGGTGGAACATTTAGCGGTGGGAAGATAGGTATTGTGAGAATTGTCTGTAGAGTCATCTGACACTAACTGATCAAAGTTTTGGCGAATATCTCTGATTTTTTTAAGAAAATGGTTGGCGAGATCTTGAGCTGGTGGGTTTTTATTATTATTGTCCTTCTGGGAAGTAGGAACAATAGATTTTAAGATGGAATAAAGAATAAATGGATTTTTAGCCTTTGATATTTTGTTGGAGTAATACTTTCTTTTGGTCTGATTGATTTTTGTCTTGTATAATGATGCATGATCTTTATAAAACTTTAAATTTTCAGCCGTTTTGTTTTTACGCCATTTTCTTTCGAGTGATCTTAATTGTATTTTGAATAAATACAATTCTTGAGTAAACCAAGGATTTTGGATTTTACGAGGTGAAATGATTTTATTTATAATAGGGGCTTCTTTATCCAATAAGTTTTGAATGGCTGAGTTCCAGGATTTAAGTTGTTCCTCAAGAGAGTCAGTGTGTAGATTAACGATCTCAGGGTTAATATATGTTGGAATATTTGCTAATTCTAATTTTGAGTAATCGCGGTAGGAAATCTTTTTTGGTTGCGTAACAGTTGTTGATTGTTTTTTTTAATTCAGTCTCATATGAATGAGATGGTGATCTGACCATGGAATTGAAATGTTTAAGATATCAGAGTAAGAAAAAACTGATGATGATGGGACTAAAATCATATCTAAAATGTGGCCAGCTGAGTGTGTTGGATCCTGGATAATAGGTTGAAGATTTAGGGATTTAGTAAATGATGTAATTTCTTTAGTAAAAGAATTTGTAGGTTCATCAAAATGGATGTTAAAGTCCCCAATGATAAATGGGGACTCTGATGATGAGCAGAAATCAAATACAGTGGTGCCTCGCATAACGGACGCCTCGCACAGCGAACGCTGCGCACAACGAACTTTATGTCTTGATCCGTACAACGAACTTCGTTTCACACAACGAAGTCGCCCGAGCTGCATCCTTCCGCGCAGGCACTGCGCTTAACTGCCCTCTCTCCGCCTGGTTCCCTCTTGCCCCCCCCGACTCCCCGACACGATTGGGGCAAGAGGGAGCTCAAGCCCTCTTGCCCCCCCGACTCCCCGACACGATCGGGGCAAGAGGGAGCTCAAGCCCTCTTGCCCCCCCGACTCCCCGACACGATCGGGGCAAGAGGGAGCTCAAGCCCTCTTGCCCCCCCCGACTCCCCGACACGATCGGGGCAAGAGGGAGCTCAAGCCCTCTTGCCCCCCGACTCCCCGACACGATCGGGGCAAGAGGGAGCTCAAGCCCTCTTGCCCCCCCGACTCCCCGACACGATCGGGGCAAAAGGGAGCCCAAGCCCTCTTGCCCCGCCGATTCCCCGACACGTTCGGGGCAAAAGGGAGCCCAAGCCCTCTTGCCCCGCCGATTCCCCAACTCCCCGACAATATCGGGCCAGGAGGGAGCCCAAGTCCTCCTGGCCACGGCGACCCCCTAACCCCACCCTGCACTACATTACGGGCAGGAGGGATCCCAGGCCCTCCTGCCCTCGACGCAAACCCCCCCTCCCCCCAACGACCGCCCCCCCCCAAGAACCTCCGACCGACCCCCAGCCGACCCGCGACCCCCCTGGCCGACCCCCACGACACCCCCAACCCCCTTCCCCGTACCTTTCTGTAGTTGGCCGGACAGACGGGAGCCAAACCCGCCTGTCCGGCAGGCAGCCATCGACGGAATGAGGCCGGATTGGCCCATCCGTCCCAAAGCTCCGCCTACTGGTGGGGCCTAAGGCGCCTGGGCCAATCATAATAGGCCCGGGAGCCTTAGGTCCCTCCTGGGGGCGGGGCCTGAGGCACATGGGCCCAACCCGACCATGTGCCTCAGGCCCTGCCCCCAGGAGGGACCTAAGGCTCCCGGGCCTATTCTGATTGGCCCAGGCGCCTTAGGCCCCACCAGTAGGCGGAGCTTTGGGACGGATGGGCCAATCCGGCCTCATTCCGTCGATGGCTGCCTGCCGGACAGGCGGGTTTGGCTCCTGTCTGTCCGGCCAACTACAGAAAGGTACGGGGAAGGGGGTTGGGGGTGTCGTGGGGTTCGGCCAGGGGGGTCGCGGGTCGGCTGGGGGTCGGTCGGAGGTTCTTGGGGGGGGGGCGGTCGTTGGGGGGAGGGGGGGTTTGCGTCGAGGGCAGGAGGGCCTGGGATCCCTCCTGCCCGTAATGTAGTGCAGGGTGGGGTTAGGGGGTCGCCGTGGCCAGGAGGACTTGGGCTCCCTCCTGGCCCGATATTGTCGGGGAGTTGGGGAATCGGCGGGGCAAGAGGGCTTGGGCTCCCTTTTGCCCCGATCGTGTCGGGGAGTCGGGGGGGCAAGAGGGCTTGAGCTCCCTTTTGCCCCGATCGTGTCGGGGAGTCGGGGGGGGGCAAGAGGGCTTGAGCTCCCTCTTGCCCCGATCGTGTCGGGGAGTCGGGGGGGGCAAGAGGGCTTGAGCTCCCTCTTGCCCCGATCGTGTCGGGGAGTCGGGGGGGCAAGAGGGCTTGAGCTCCCTCTTGCCCCGATCGTGTCGGGGGTGCCAGGGACTACACGGAGTCACCCACCGTACCACCCGATTCGGGTAAGCGCAGGTATCGGTGGGTGGCTTATTTGCGGGGGGGTGCCTTATTTTACATTTTTTTCTAAAAAGGGGGGGCTGTCTTATTTGATGGCCCTGCCTTATCATCGGGGAAACACGGTAGAAAAAAAAAAAAATGAACAGTTAAGTCCCAGTTTTTGCCGCTGAGACTCTGCCCTCTCACTGTAAAATTAGACTCTACTTAGTCTGTCTTTAAATTTAAAAAATGTGTGTTGTTTTAAAAAACAATTATGTTTTTAGATGTATCTAAATAAAAATAATAACCAAAAATTTATCTTTTTTTATGTCATCTTAGCATATTTTATGCTACAGAACGAATTATTTTTTTTAACATGTATTGTTATGGGAAAACGCGTTTCACACAACGAACGTTTCACATAACAAACTTGCTCCTGGAACGGATTAAGTTCGTTGTGTGAGGCACCACTGTATTAGGTTTTGGAGCAGAGTTAAGTTAGTGAAGTTAATGGGAGGGGGCATGTATAGTAATAAAATATCGATTTTTGGATCAATGTTAATTTTGATTTGAAGAAATTTGATTGCTACATTTCCTGAGGAATAATCAGTAGTTTTTACTATGTTATTGCAGTAGATGATGGCTAGGCCACCCCCTTTTCGATTGTGCCGGTGATTAAAGATTTAAGAATAATTTGTAGGACAACAAAAGGAAAGATAAGCTTCTTCGCCCTCCTTTAACCAGGTTTCCGTAAGGCACAAAACATGAAAATGATGGGATAGGATAATTTATTTTATTAGATGGTATTTTCCTTTAATGGATCTTAAGTTGATGTGTCCTAAATTTAATTGCCCCTGATAAAATGCAGAACCTCTTGAATGAGATGTCTGCAGAGATTCCTTTAAGGTTTTAGTATTAGGGGAGACTGAGGGAAGGATTTCAGTTAATACTGAATGACGATGGATCTGGGGCTTAATGTTTTCAGGCCTTGTGCCCCAGTGTACAGGTATTTTATTGGATAAGGAGAGTAAATCCAAATTAAGAGCCATAATTAGAAAAAGTGCTAGACTAACTAGGGTTAAGAAATTCAAACTGACAACCTTATGTATAGTTTGTTTGATAAGTGGAACGTTTATATTAAATTTTAAGGAAGAAATGGTGGCACCCTCAGGTTGCGCACGAAGGAGCAGGTCCTGCTCCTTATGTGCGCTCCTTCGGCATGCGCTGCAAATACCCGAGTTTTAAGGAGCATGGGCAGACCTGGAGGGTGGGCGGAGTCCAGTGGGCCGCCGATTCGCGGCAGCGATTAGAGCGTGAGAGAGTCTGAAGAAGGATAAAAGTAAAGCCAGGTAAAACAAACAGTAAAAACAACAAATCTTAAAAACTTAACTAAACAGTACAATCAGGTGCGCTGGTGCAGTGCAATGATGGTGAGGCGTGCGCCGCAAATACCCGAGTTTTAAGGAGCATGGGCAGACCTGGAGGGTGGGCGGAGTTTAGCGGGCACTATTTAAGTGGGCAAGACTGAAATTAACACATTTGCCAGATCTGAAGAGCATTTCAGTCAACCGTTCACAGGCCACAAGGGAGGACTTTGAGAATTGCACATTGGAGACAACTGATATAAAGATACTTAACACATAATCATGTTCAGAACACTCCATGCAAAGACAGTATAGCAAGGTTTTGGTTTAACTATGAGATGGTCACTAAGAGACAGCTTAACAGTGACCAGATCTTACCTCCGAATGAGATTATCTTTGTCTGCATTCGTGCCACGCCTCTCTGGCATTGTTAAGCACCAGTGGAACCATTCGTGGTTGAAGATCAGAGCGACACCTCTTCTCTTGTGCTTCATATTGTATTCTTCTGCTGGATCCAAATCAGTAGTGCCACTACGTTAGAAACCAATATGAAATGATCAGTTAGAAATAACTTGTTTGTACTATAAAATGGCAATGACAAATATTTTTGAAAAATACGTCTAGCATATTTTTTTTCTCAAAAATCATCCAACTGTATGTCCAGCTGTCTGATCGCCCAGACTGCTAAGTCGTCCATCTTTATACCCCATTTCGTCCAAAAATTCGTCCAAGTCACAAACACCTAGAAAAAGGGCATGGGAGAGGCCAGAAAAGTGATGGACTAGACACCCAGATATGGCACCAGAGTAGTGGAGTACCTTACTTCTGTAAACTTCACAAAAAGGGTCCCACATACATATCTCACTACAGCTCTCTTATAGGTCATGGTGAGCCCCCCAAAACACCCCCAGAATCTACTAGACCCACCAATCTACCACCCTAATAGCCCTTATGGCTGCAGGAGCCACTTATATGGCAGTACAAAAGGATTTGGGGGTTTTGGGGGTGCACATTTTTCATCATGAATGCAGTGATTAGAGTGGCTAATGGGCCTGGGTCCTCCTCTCCATGGTTCACTAACCCACCCCCAAGACTACTGAAGCCACTTCTGGCTTTCCTATGCCAGGCTGCCAGGTGCTGATGTTCTGAAGGCAGATATGTAAAGTTGGTTTTACGATTTTTAGGGGGGGGGCAGTGATGACTGGGGCAGTGTGTGTGGATCTGTACTTTGTGTCGCAGTGCTTATCTAGATACTTTGGATACCTTTTGTGGACTTAGACCTGGTTTTAGATGGCCTAAGTCACAACGTTCAAGTTCTGTCTTGGCAGTGTTGTTAAACTTTTGGTTATACTTGCAGTACGACTAAGTCTAGGACGGGCCATGTCCCGCCCAAACTCCATGCCCCTTTTAGCTCTGGTCATTCAGTGAAGGCCTGGGTCATTTTTAAATACGTCTAAAACCCGGTTCAATTATCTGCACTTGGACGACTTGTCTTTTAGATCGTCCAAGTGCTGATTTAGGCCAGTTTTTAGACATTTTTCTGTTTCAATTATGAGCCCCATATACTTTAGCCTGGAAAATTACCTATGACAACTATGCACTTTTTTTTTTGTTTAATTCTTTATTGATTTTCAAATTTTGACAGTGCAATACAACTATATTAAACATGAGCATTATACATAACGCACTTAAAATACACAAAATTAATACATTACCAATCTTTTTCTCCCTCCCTTCTCATATAACTATTACACTGCATATGCATATATTATTGCAATATTATAGATAAATACCTTTAGCAAGACTAAATACCTTCCCCTCCCCTCCCCCATCCCCCTGGATGTGTAAGGAATCTGTAAAATGGGAGATACCTGACATTCATTGCAATTCAACATATGCAGTCAATGGGCTCCACACCTTATTGAATATCATACTAGACCTCAAACACTCCGCATTCATTGTCTCATATTTATACGTGGAACAAATATTTGTCCACCAAAATGTGTAATTCAGTCAGTCGTAACTCTTCCAGTTACGTGTAATCATCTGGATGGCTATTCAGGTCATAATAAAGAAGAGCTGGCTTTTATATCTATCTACGCCCTCCACAATCTGCTTTTGTAAAGATACTAGAGCAATTCTTGGATTTTTGCCCAGCCAAATAAATTTAGTGAGGATACTATTTAATTTCTTATAAAAGGACCCTTGAAAATATAATGGTAACATACTCATTTGGTAGCAAACCACAGGCAATATCATCATTTTAACGGTCTGAACTCTCCCCCACCAAGACAGATGTAATGGGTTCCATTGCTCACACAATTCAAAGACCTTTAGCAATAAAGATTTTTCATTTACTTTCATCGTCTCTTCCAGTGTATTCAAAATCCAAATACCTAAATATTTTATACCAGGGGTCTCAAAGTCCCTCCTTGAGGGCTGCAATCCAGTCGGGTTTTCAGGATTTCCCCAATGAATATGCATGAGATCTATGTGCATGCACCGCTTTCAATGCATATTCATTGGGGAAATCCTGAAAACCCGACTGGATTGCGGCCCTCAAGGAGGGACTTTGAGATCCCTGTTTTATACCCTCTGCTTTCCACAGAAAAGGGAATTTATCAAATAATCCTTTTGGACATTGCACATTCAACGGAAGAACCTCTGATTTACTCCAATTTATCTTGTATCCTGAAAATTTCCCAAATCTATCTATTAACTCTAGTAAATGTGGAATGGTAGTTTCAGGATTTCTCAAATGAAGCAAAATATCATCTGCATAAGCAGAGACTTTGTATTCCCAGCCTGCGTAAGGAATACCCTGAATCTCCTCTGCCTGTTGAATAGCTAATAATAAAGGTTCCAGAACAATATCAAACAGCAGAGGAGATAATGGACATCCTTGTTTAATTCCCCTCTCCAGACAAAAACATTCTGAAAAAGTATTATTAATATATAATCTAGCAGAGGGGGAGCTATACAAAGTTTGAATCATTTGTATAAATCTGGAACCATACCAAACCAATCCATTGCTTGATGCATGAAGGTCCATTCCACACGATCAAAGGCTTTCTCTGCATCCAAGGATACAGAGAAGGCTGCATCATCCATGACTTTTGTTAAATTTAACATATGAAAAGCCAATCTGGTATTATTAGAAGAATGTCTCTGAGCAACAAACCCTGTTTGGTGCATACCAATAATGTAAGGGAGAGCCTTAGCCAAACGTAAAGCCAATAACTTAGCTAGTAATTTTCCATCTACATTGATTAAAGAAATGGACCTGTAATTTGAAACCAATATGGGATCTTTATTTGGCTTTGGTAAAACTATAGTTAAAGATATTGCCATAGTACCTGTAATACAACCTTTAATCAGTTGAGCCTGATATAAATTTAACAAATATGGTAATAGGGTACTTTGAAATGATTTGTAAAACTCTACAGTAAGACCATCACCACCTGGAGCGGATTGAACTCTTAGGGACTTCAAAGCTGGTTGTAATTCTTTAAGTGATATAGTCTCCTCAAGACTTCTTTATATGCTCCGGAATTTTCAGTCCCTCAATTGACTTTAAAAATTCTAACCCATCTTGTTCCTTATTAGAATAAAGCTCGGAAGAATACAAAGCTTTATAAAAATTTAGAAATTGTTGTAAAATATTTCCAATTTGAGAATGGGTTACGGTACACTCTTCTCATTCTTTTCCTTAATTGCAACAATTTTTACTTTTCTTTTCTTAGTTTTAAGGTAATTAGCTAGTAATCATCCCGCTTTATTCAAGTTTCCATAATACAGAGCTTGTTGAGTAAACAAATATTTTCTGGCCAACTGAGAAGAAATCTCATTATATTTATATTTAGCTTTTAAGAGGGCCTGTAAAGTAATGTGTTCCCATTTCTCAGCCAATTTTGCTTCCAATTCCTTTATACCTTGCTCCAAATTAAAAAATTCCTTTTTAAGCTGCTTCCTAACATATGCCGCATATGAGATAATCTGCCCTATCATGGTAGCTTTAAACGCATCCCATATTGTTTCTAATATTATATTTAAATCAGCTGTTTCAACAATATTTTCTGGATTAAATTACGCACATATGCTCAAGACTTTTTATGTGCAAGATTGCCTCCATGTCAGTCTGGGTAAACTTATGCACGTGCAAACTGCAAGTACAAAACCCAAGACACATATCAGCTGGGCAGGGTTATAAAAGTGTATTTCCAGAGGTAAAGAACTGTGTTGCCTGGAGAAATGCTTTTGAAAATTGCCCTTTAAAATGCTCAAATCCTGGGTCAAAATTTATTTTGCTATGTGCATTATTAAACTTAAGAAGATGGCTAATAAAGACACATTATCTAACTGACAAAAGCTTTTGAATCTATATAATAATATACAGAAATAAAACAAAACATAACGGAGATAAGGTGATAACCTTTTTTTATTGGACTAATAATGCATTTTTTGATTAGCTTTTGAAGGAAGCCCTTGCTCTTCAGATCAGATTTCTCCTTTATGTTTTGTCTTTATATATTACCTTAAAAGTGAACTAAGAGAATCTGTCTCCAAGAGGTTTATATTTCCACCTGTAATAAAATACATACAAAATTCATATGAGTCTGCATGAAAAAGGATTAAGATTTACTAATGAAATAATAGTCCCCAAACTCCTTTTTTTTTATCCAAAGCTGTCTCACATAGTGGTGAACTCTCCTTCTCCTTTTCCCTCCTCCCAGAAGTTCTATCATGTCTTTACTCACTGAAAGGATATATGCTTTCCAACACTGGAAAATTTTAGTTGGAACTTGGAACCCCAGAGCCAGTGCTAAGCTCTACAATCACTACATAAGCTTTTATGAGAGAACATAATTCTACCTGCAGTCATACCTGTTACACATTACTGTTTTATGTGATTTCTGAAAGAATAGCAAGCAAGTAAAATATCTTGCTTGAGGAAGTTAGAATCCCTAATACATAGATTTTGAGGAAAGCACAGTTACTTACCGTAACAGGTGTTATCCAGGGACAGCAGGCAGATATTATTAACACATGGGTGACGTCACCGACGGAGCCCCGGTACGGACACTTTTTACTAGAAAGTTCTAGTTGGCCGCACCGCGCATGCCCGACGGAGGAGTGCGTGGTCCCCAGTTAAGATAAGCCAGCTAAGAAGCCAACCCGGGGAGGTGGGTGGGACGTAAGAATATCTGCCTGCTGTCCCTGGATAACACCTGTTACGGTAAGTAACTGTGCTTTATCCCAGGACAAGCAGGCAGCATATTCTTAACACATGGGTGACCTCCAAGCTAACAGAGAGGGAGGAGGGATGGTTGGCCATCAGGAAAATAGATTGTGTAACACAGATTGGCCGAAGTGCCCATCCCGTCTGGAGAAGGTATCCAGACAGTAGTGAGTAGTGAACGTGTGAACTGAGGACCAGGTGGCAGCCTTGCAGATTTCCTCGATGGGCGTGGAACGGAGGAAAGCCACAGAAGCAGCCATAGCTCTGACCCTGTGGGCCGTGACAGCACCTTCCAGGGAAAGACCGGCCCGAGCATAACAGAACGCAATGCAGGCAGCAAGCCAGTTGGAAAGCGTCCGTTTAGAGACAGGACGACCTAGACGGTTAGGGTCGAAGGACAAAAAGAGCTGAGAGGACGAGCGGTGAGCCCTGGTACGGTCAAGGTAGTAGGCAAGGGCACGCTTACAGTCCAGCATGTGCAACGCCTGTTCCCCAGGATGAGAATGAGGCTTAGGGAAAAAGACAGGCAACACAATGGATTGGTTGAGGTGAAATTCCGAGACCACCTTGGGAAGGAATTTAGGATGGGTACGCAGAACCACCTTGTCATGGTGAAAAACAGTGAAAGGTGGGTCGGCAACCAGTGCATGCAGCCCACTAACCCTCCTGGCAGAGGTGATGGCAATGAGGAAAAGCAACTTCCATATAAGAAATTTGAGCGAAGTTGTGGCGAGGGGCTCAAACGGGGGTTTCATGAGGGCCGATAAAACCACATTCAGGTCCCAGACGACTGGAGGAGGCTTCAGAGGTGGTTTGACATTGAAGAGGCCTCTCATGAACCGGGAAACCAATGGATGAGCCGTGAGAGGTTTTCCAAGGATAGGCTCATGAAACGCAGTGATGGCACTGAGGTGGATTCTGATTGAGGTAGACTTGAGGCCAGCGTCGGACAGCGAGAGCAAATAGTCCAGTACAGTTTCCACCGCCAATGAGGTGGGATCGTGGTGATGTAGAAGACACCAAGAGGAGAACCGGGTCCATTTCTGATGGTAACATTGAAGGGTAGCCGGTTTTCTAGAGGCATCCAAAATACGACAGACAGGCTGAGACAGATTCTCTGGAGAGGTCAGCCCGAGAGAAACCAAGCTGTCAGGTGGAGCGAGGATAGATTGGGATGTAGTAGAGACTGATGCTGCTGCGTAAGTAGAGTAGGAAACACAGGAAGAGGGATGGGTTCCCTGGAGCTGAGCTGGAGCAGGAGGGAGAACCAGTGTTGGCGAGGCCACCGAGGAGCGATGAGAATCATGGTGGCGCTGTCCCTGCGGAGTTTGGATAACGTCCGCAACATTAGAGGCAGTGGAGGAAAGGCATAGAGGAACCGATCCGTCCAGTCGAGCAGGAATGCATCCGGGGCCAGACGATGAGGAGAGAAGAGTCTGGAACAGAACTGGGGCAGCTGATGGTTGTGAGGAGCTGCAAAGAGGTCCACGTGAGGGGTGCCCCAACGAGCAAAGATGGAGCGGAGTGTGGGAGGATCCAGAGTCCACTCGTGAGGTTGAAGGATGCGGCTGAGATTGTTGGCCAGGGAGTTCTGTTCGCCCTGGATATAGACAGCCCTGAGGAAGAGACTGTGGGTCGTGGCCCAGGTCCAGATGCGAATGGCCTCCTGACAGAGGAGGGGAGATCCGGTGCCGCCTTGCTTGTTTATGTAGTACATGGCGACTTGGTTGTCTGTGCACAGGAGCAGAACCTGAGGATAGAGAAGGTGCTGGAAGGCCTTGAGAGCATAGAACATGGCTCTGAGTTCCAGGAAATTGATGTGATGTTGACGCTCCTGAGGGGTCCAGAGTCCCTGGGTGCGAAGATCTCCCAGGTGAGCTCCCCACGCATAGGGGGAGGCATCTGTGGTTATGATCATGGAGTGAGGGGGTAGATGAAAGAGGAGACCCCTGGAAAGATTTGAGGAGTTCAACCACCATTGAAGAGATTGCTGAAGAGATGATGTCACAGAGATGGGATGAGAAAGAAGATCCGAGGTCTGTGACCATTGGTTGGCAAGAGTCCATTGAGGTGTCCTGAGGTGGAGACGCGCCAGAGGAAGCACATAGACCGTCGAGGCCATGTGGCTGAGGAGGACCATCATCTGTCGGGCAGGGATGGAGTGATGAAGGAGCACTTGACGACAGAGGTGGAGCAGGGTCCGTTGTCGGTCGGAGGGGAGAAATGCCCTCATCAGAGTGGTGTCGAGAACTGCTCCAATGAACTGAAGTCGCTGTGTGGGAAGCAGATGCGACTTGGGGTAGTTGATCTCGAACCCTAGGAGATGGAGGAAAGAGATGGTGTGATGAGTGGCTTGTAGCACAAGTGGAGACGTAGGTGCTTTCACCAACCAATCGTCCAAGTAGGGGAACACCTGAAGGTCGTGAGACCTGAGGAAGGCCGCCACCACAATAAGGCACTTGGTGAACACCCTGGGTGATGAGGCGAGGCCAAAGGGTAGCACTTTGTACTGATAGTGATGGTGCTGTATCTGAAACCGTAGATAGCGACGTGAAGTCGGATGGATTGGGATGTGAGTGTAGGCCTCCTTGAGGTCTAGGGAGCATAGCCAGTCTTGGTGAGAGAGAAGAGTGTAAAGTGTGGCTAGGGAGAGCATTCTGAACTTCTCTTTGACCAGACACTTGTTGAGGTCCCGGAGATCGAGGATGGGACGAAGGTCTCCTGTTTTTTTGGGAACCAGGAAGTAGCGGGAGTAGAATCCCTGACCCCTTTGGTCCGGAGGCACTTTTTCGATAGCATTGAGAAGAAGGAGGGATTGGGCCTCCCTCAGGAGGAGGGGGGTTTGGGAGGAGTGAGAAGCAGACTATACGGGAGGATGGTCTGGTGGAAGAGTCTGAAGTTGAGAGAGTAGCCGTGGCGAATGATGTTGAGGACCCACTGGTCCGAAGTGATGACCTCCCATCGGCTGAGGAAAAGTTGAAGACGTCCTCCGATAGGTTGAGGGAGAGGTAGCGACGGGGGGAGACTGGCGATGCTCTGGAGAAAGGAGTCAAAAGGGTTGAGATGGTTTTGATGAAGGAAGAGGCTTGGGAGGCTGAGTCTGCGGGCGAGCCTGAGGCTGATGCTGGTGGCGAGGACGGCGAGACTGTTGTTGAGGCGGGTTGAGAGGTCTGGCCGAGAACCTGCGTTGGTAAGAAGACTGTTGTCTGTAGGGGCGAGCAGGCGGGGTCTTCTTTTTAGGTTTGAGTAGAGTGTCCCACCTGGTCTCATGCGCTGATAGTTTCTGGGTTGTCGAGTCCAGGGACTCTCCGAAGAGTTCATCACCCAGACAAGGTGCATTAGCCAGGCGGTCCTGGTGGTTAATGTCTAGGTCAGAGACTCTCAGCCAAGCCAGACGGCGCATAGCCACCGCCATGGCAGATGCGCGAGAGGTCAGCTCAAACGAGTTGTAGATGGAGCGAACCATAAACTTCCTGAGTTGGAGGAGGTTGGAAATTTGTTGCTGGAAAAGAGGGACCTTACGTTCAGGAAGATATTTCTGTAAGGAGGAGAGCTGTTGCACCAGATGCTTCATGTAGAAGGAGAAGTGAAAGGTGTAATTGTTTGCTCTATTGGCTAGCATGGAATTTTGGAAAAGGCGCTTACCAAATTTATCCATAGTTTTACCCTCTCTGCCAGGAGGGGTGGAGGCATATACACTGGAACCCTGAGATTTTTTCAAAGTAGATTCCACCAGGAGGGATTCGTGGGGCAATTGAGGTTTGTCAAACCCTGGGATTGGAATAACCCGGTACAAGCTATCCAATTTGCGAGGGGCCCCAGGAACAGTGAGGGGAGTCTCCCAGTTTTTATAGAAAGTTTCCTGTAAGATGTCGTGGACGGGCAACTTTAGAAATTCCTTGGGAGGTTGCTCAAAGTCTAGGGCATCGAGAAAAGCCTGAGATTTTTTAGAGTCGGACTCAAGGGGATGGAAAGAGCTGCTGACATCTCCCGAAGGAATTTAGAGAAAGAGGATTGCTCTGGTTTTGAGACGGTGTCGGTCATGGAGGGTTCTTCGTCAGTTGACGAAGCGTCCTCTTCGGTACTGTGTGGGGAATCTTCCCACAAGTCTGGGTCTCTAACGTCGGGGTGTGCACGTTTGGACAGTGGTGTAGAGGGCTCGGCATGGCGGGTCTTTGAGAGAGAGTTGCCTGAGCGAACCGAGGCGGTACCGGGTGAGGAAGACCGATGTCGTTCCTGGGACCGGGCAGGGTCGGCAGCAGCACGGGTATGCGCTGTAGGTGTTTCAGCCAAGAGCACCGGCATGGAGGTATTAATCGGTACCGAGGGGGTCGACACCTATGGGACAGTGTGAGGCTCGGACCGGTCCTGTACCGGAAGGTGCGGTGCCAGCAACGCCGGCAACAGTTGTTGCTGTAGCTGCTCCTGTAACTGTGTTTGGAGTATGGCCGCGATGCGGTCATCCAGAGGGGGCACCGGTACCGCTTTTTTCTTCTTCGGTACCAGAGGTGCCGCTCTACGCTCCGGCGATGAGGAGGCCGATGATGAGGCACTCACCGATATCGGAGCGGAGCGTTTGCGGGGTCGGTGCGGTGCCGGGGTGGCCGGTGTCGCAACCGTGGCAGGAGGGCGCTCGAGGGAAGTGGAAGGCTTCTTAGCCGGCTTACCTAGGCACAACGACCCCGAGGACGGGTCCGGTGGTGTCGACGTTGTCGGTGTCGACTTTTGGGGTGCCGTCGACGTCGCAGCAGATTCCATGGCAGATCTGGTACCGAACAAAATATTTTGCTGGATCTGCCGATTTTTCAATGTGCGCTTTTTAAGCGTAGCACAGCGGGTGCAGGTGTCAGCCCGATGGTCTGGACCCAAGCACTGCAGGCACCAATTGTGCGGGTCGGTGAGAGAGATCGTGCGTGCACACCGCTGGCACTTCTTAAAGCCCGGTTGAGGGGGCATGAATGGAAATACGGCCTCCGCAAAATCAAAGCCGGAGGACTGTATGGTGACAACAGGCCCCGCTGGGGCCGGCTTGAAAAAATGAAGAAAACTCGATGAGTTTTGTTTTTTTTTTTTGAAAAGCAAATGAAAGGAATCCGAAGGGAAAAAAATAGAAGAAACTCGAAAAAATACGCGAGCGGGAAGGCAAACTAAATAATTTCAACAGCCATTGAAACACATGCGACTTCTTCGCTCCGCGAAAACGAAGAAACTGGGGACCATGCAGTCCTCCGTCGGGCGGAAAGGCATTCGTGCATGCGCGGTGCGGCCAACTAGAACTTTCTAGTAAAAAGTGTCCGTACCGGGGCTCCGTCGGTGACGTCACCCATGTGTTAAGAATATGCTGCCTGCTTGTCCTGGGATAATTACATTTACTACATCTAACTTTCAATTATTGTTTATATGTTTTCATACATGAGCTCTGCCCAATAAATTCTAGATCATGCATAAGATACCAGTACCACTGCCCTCACAAGGACTGAAGGTACCTTTATGAGAGACCACAAGGAAAGACCAGATATTATAGGCTGTAGAAAGTAATAGCAGACTGCGACAGCATCCTGCCAAGAATGTCAGTCACACAGTGGTCAAGATTGGTTAAGTCTGTAACAAACGAGACACCTAAAAAGACTTCAGATAGGATGCAGAATTCTACAGTTAAGCAATCAAATATTTCTGAGTAGGCCATTTGTAGAATATTGGCACTTGTTACCCAATTTACTTTTATACAATTTTACTGATATATTGCCTGTATCACCCAGATCAGTAAAATAAAATATTACCTATACGTATTCATATCAAATACAATAAAATCATCACCGTTCCTCTCACACATTTCTCCAACCACATCCTCTACTCTACCAATCTAACCATGGTCTACCACCCACTCCTCCAAATGGCTTTCTTCTGGAATATAGTGGGCATGTGGCTGTGTATGTGCTTTCTAGTTTTATGTGCTTGAAGATATCAAAATTGGCTGCACTGAAACTAATAATCCTTCATCTATCCCTAGTAACTGTGGAATGTATACAATTACCCCCAAATTCTGTATATGGTCCCTTAAGTTATGTGCGCGAATCAGTGCACACAGACAATTTGTGCGCACAACTTAATTGTTTAACAAGCCTATCAGTGCTGATAATTGCAAATTAACACCTATTAATTGATGCTAATTGGCATTAATTAGAAGTTACACATACAACTTGATAGGCGCATTCTATAAGGAGAATGTGGTGTAGTAGTTAGAACTACAGCCTCAACACCCTAAGGTTGTAAGTTCAAACCCTGGGCAAGTCACATAGACCAAGATTCACTAAACCTCCAAACTGTGTGCGATCCATTTCCGTTTGCATGCCGGCCGACCAATTCAGTAAAGGCCTGCATGCAAATGGGGATGATCATTAACACGCCCCCTACCCACGACCAGAGCGATCCCCGCTCATGTGCACACCCTGACAGGAGAAGCAGCCTCCTGTCACTGCCATCAGGGCTCAGCCCAGCCCAAATCTCTCTTGCCTGCTCCCGGACTCTCCTGCTCTCTGCCACCTTCCCTGCAGTGGAAGCCCGTGGTTTTAAAGCGGGCCTGCACTGCGGGGAATGGCAAGAGAGTCCAGGAGCAGGCAAGAAAGATTTGCCCGACACCCTCCCCCAGGCCCCGATCTCTCCTGCCTGCCCTGCTCTCCCAAGATCTCTCTTGCCTGCTCCCGGACTCTCCTGCTCTCTATCGCCTTCCCTGCAGTGCAAGCCCGTGGTTTTAAAGCCTGCACTGCGGGGAACGGCAGCAGAGAGCAGGAGAGTCCAGGAGCAGGCAAGAGAGATCTGCCCGACACCCCCCCAGGCCCCGATCTCTCCTGCCTGCCCTGCTCTGCCCCCCCACCCCACCCCCGGAGAAAAAAGTAGGAGGGATGCGAACTCCCTCCTGCCATCAGCATTAAAAAGACATAAAAAGACAAAAAGAAAAAAAGAAGCAGCAGCGCAGCACGGCACTCTCACCCCCTCCAGGCACAGCCCACACCTGACACAGCACGGCCCACCCAACACCAAAGTTGGGAGCAGGAGGGGTGCTCAGTCCCTCCTGCTCCTAAGCCTCCCACCCACCCCCGGCCCACCCTTGGTAGGCCCAGGCGGTCGGGTCCAGCCCACCCACCCTGGTACCTTTACAATTGTTGGGAGCAGGAGGGGTGCCCGGTCCTTCCTGCTCCTTGGAGGCTTCGAACATCTTCAGGAGCAGGAGGGGTGCCCAGACCCTCCTCCTGCTCCTATGCCGCTTAAAATCTTCGGGAGCAGGAGGAAAATCCTCCTGCTCCTGCTTTCTGGCCAGCCGCTGCCCCAATAGTGGTCTTAGGCCTTACCCCGGCGCATCATCTGATGCATGGGGAGAGGCCTAAGGCACTGATTGGCTAAGGCGCCTCAGGCTCCTCCCTTTGGAGGGGCCGGGGCACCTCAGCCAATCATGGACTTCCTAGGGAGGAGTCTAAGGAAGTCCCTGATTGGCCATTGTTTTGGAATCCTCCACCATCTCCATAAAGCTTATAAATTATTGGAGGATCAATGATTAGAATATGGTTGCCTTGGCAGGATGCTGTCGCAGTCTGCTATTACTTTCTACAGCCTATAATATCTGGTCTTTCCTTGTGGTCTCTTATAAAGGTACCTTCAGTCCTTGTGAGGGCAGTGGTACTGGTATCGATGGCCACGAATTCCAGCTGACTTGAATACATTAGCAACCTATCTGAGATCTCTCCTCCAAAACTCTTTGGGCTGATCCATTAGCAACTAACAAGATCCACTTCTGGACTCTCATATAATAACTCCATCCATCTCCATAGCCTTTTCTTTATTCAGTGGTGTATCCCCAACCCCCGAAAAGTAATGGTCTAAGAAACTCAGGGCCAGATTCTGCAAACTGCGCCATAAGTTAGGCAATGGTAGGCACCCTAGCACTACATAACTTAATTGGTTTAATTGATGCACTATTGATTGTGCTGATTAAAAACTAATTAAAACGTTGTTAAAAATATAGGTGTCTATAGGCAACTAAAAAAAAAGACCACTGTAATCACGTCTATGGAAGCACCTACTGACACCTAAGGTCAAAGTATGCGTGATTTGGGCCGGAAATGACCTTAGACACCATTACGCATGATTCTCCATCAAAGAAATGCACCAGTAATGTAGGACTTTAAAACTCTGGCCTAAATTACCGGTGTCTACCTTTAACGGAAGCTGCTTTGTAGAATCTGGCCTTCAGTGTGGATGTGGCAGCCATGGTTAGAACTTGGACATAGCAAAAATGAAAGTAGGGAGGACCAATGCTGTTCCATCTCAAGGTTAAAAAGAAGTTTTGCACATTTGGGACACCTTAATTGTAATATTTAGTACACTCTCATGGAAGGGTGTTCACCTTGGAGGTTTCAACGATTATATATATTCTATAGGTTTTTGAATAACTATAAACGATAAGAAGGTTGTGTTGATTACTGTAGTTAATATTATATACGACGATCTCTTATCCTATATACGGTATTATTGTGTCAAACAGTGACTGAAGTAGAATTTAATTATTTTGTATTTGTAATGGGCATCGCTCTCTCATTTTCTGATTCTAAAGATGGAATATGACATCACAAGACTCAGGTGGCAGCTCACAATATCTTTTTCATCAGCTGATTGTTTTCCCAAGCCACAGGTTGTTTTGCAATTTCTTTCTACTCTCTCATGACAGCAGCATAAAGGATACAGTCACAGACTGCATGCCAATGTGTGAGAATAGCATTTATTTTCAATTAGCCATTTTGACTAGCCATCAAAAGTAATGCATAAACTGTACCTTTGGTGTTCAAATCCTGTTTACTATCCGTTTCAAGTTGCCCTGCAATTAAAATCACACATAGTTCATTATCATAAATAGAGGAAGATCAAAACAGAAATACACCGATCCAAGGTAGCAGAACACTTTTGGTTGGAGGAGCCAATCTCTGGCTCGACCCTTAAGCTCTCCAACAGATGATGCTGAGATGGGAAAAATATTGGTTGCATTCTGGCCCTTGTGGCTCACCTCATTTTACTGCCTTTGACACTGATACACAGGTAGACTACAGAACCAGTGGCATCCCATGATTCTAGCAGAATAATCAATCAACCAAATTACTCTGTCAATGAATGTTGTTCTTGTTGGTTCGAGCAGTTTATTACTGAAATGATCTGCGTATGCCAAACTCACTCCTAAAGAGATTTTCTTGCTTCAAGTTTAAAGGTAATGTGGGATGACTATCGCAGGGACTCTTCACCATGAAAATACCTTTTCCTCCCTTCTGTGAGGAAAGCATTACAAAAGTCACACAACTTGAAAGACCTAAGTTGTGAGTGAGCACATAAAAAAACGGCTGCAACAGATTTCGGGTGCACAGAATCACTTACTGCTACTGCCAACCCAATAACCTGAATTTCAGCAAATCACTCTACCCTCCATTTCCTCAAATACAGAATTGTGGACCCAATTTACTAAGCTGCTGTGCACAATTTACCAGTTAGTGTATGTTAATTTGCAATATTACACCTCCCAACAATGAAACATAATACAGGCTTCTCTACCATAATACACATTAAATAATAATGAGCTGTGAAGCATGCAAAGCAACTCATTACTACTCTGCATGAATAATGAATTTATTGCCTTTGTTGAATCCCAGAAGCAATTAATGAGGCCTGTGGTCACAAAAATATAGTCCTCACTCCCATGATTCCCTGGAACTAACTCCACCCTACCACCAATGTTTGCACAGATGCTGTCAGAGAATCTTGACTTAGGCCCAAAGATGCACACACAATATTAGGCGCATTCTCTTATATCAGGTCAATAGCAGCATAAGTGAGTGCACCTGAGCACCACAGAAAATACATGTAATTTACAGCAAATAATCACATTTATCTAGAAAACGTGAAAGTTGCTAATGTTGCTAACAGTTTAGCAATAATGGGGATATTGGCAATTGGAATGCTTTGTATTTGGAATGAGTCAGTCCACACTAAAATATCCAAATAATCCTTAAATATAATATCATAATCAAACAAAAAATAATGCCCATTCCAAAAATAATGCTTTGTATTTGTACTAGGGAGGGTCATGTCTAGTCCCTCCACTTTAAGAATAAGTGTTAAATGTGACCTTAAGTAAGTCACTGAAGTAAACTGATTTCTGTAAATTTAAAGAGGCAATCTGATTTTTTAGAAGGGTTTGGGTTATTTTGAGCCTGGGAGGAACAGAGAGAAAAAGAGAATTGGGGGGGGGGGGGGCCTTGAGCTAAAGTGGGACAAAACTAAGACGGTTGAATGTAAGAAAGAGTGATAGGGCTGGAGCAATAGAGAGAGAGTGAAAGATGGGAAGAGAGAAGGGAGAGCTGGGGTGGGAACAGAAACCCAAGAGAGGAAAAAGAGACAGGGATTGATGGGGATGTGGATCTACTGCTTGGCAGACTAGGAAGGCAGCTTTCGCAGGCTGGCAGGAGAGCAGCATCTCCTCTCCACCTTCCCTATCCTGCCTCCCCCATTCCATGTCCAGTATCTCCATCCTTGTCTCTACCCCCCACTGCCATTGCCCTACCTCTTCTTGAAGCCAAGCCAAAGTTTCAAGCAAACATACTGCCAGCAGGGATCTATTAAAACATAGGCCTGCACTCAAACTCTGCCATGTCCTGACTTGCTCCCAACAGGAACTGCTGCATTGGAGAGGGAAAGGAAATGGCAGTACTTGAGCATCGGCCTGGGTTTAATAGCCAAATGCCAGTGCTGCTTGAAACTTTGGCCCACATCGGGAATGAGGTAGGACAATACCAATGGGAGCAGTGAAGAGGAGGGAGATACTGGACACAGGACAGGAGGTGCTGAATGAGGTGGGGAGTGGGAAGGGGTGTTGGGTGGGGATGTAGGGTAGGGAAAGGAAAAGAAAGGGGATGCATACCACCTGGAGGGAGAGAGTTTAGGAAAATAAAGTGGGATATTGGTCATCCAGGAAAGAGGCCAGAGAGGATGAAGGGGAGATAATGAACTATGGGTGGATTAAGGAAGCTTGGAAAAATGTTGAACTGAGAAGGAACAGAGAACTTGGGAGGGAGAGAACCGACTGAGGAGGAGGTTGTGTTTGGAAAGGAAGAAAGGGAGGGGGCACAGGAGAAGGGGGTTAAACCTAGGTGAGGCAAGGTCTTGCAATGGGGGAATTTAAAAAAAATAAAATAAAAATGTATTGTTAAGCAATATATATTTTCTGTGTTGTATTTTAAATTAGTATTGAAAGATGCTGATTGCATATTTTATTTGCCCAAATAACACAATATAAAATATAGCAGAATTTTTTTTAACTTTTGTTTGCTACACAGAATTGCCCAGTTGTGCCATGTTTAGATTTCACCCAATAGGATTCATCTAAATAATTATGACCTCCAATTATTGATAAGCTATCTAAATCAAGTTTATTGCCATATATTACTAGATACACAGAAAATAAGCAGGACAAAACCCTGTGATTGGTTGATTTGTGATTCATTATACCTACAGCACAGAGGGCAATTTCCAAATCTACATCCATGGGTAAAATAGTGCCTTAGTCACAGAAATTAGCTTTTATAAAACTGCTGACATGACATGGCACCACATATACTGCTAACAACACATGTGTGTTTCCATTTCCTGCAACGGGCAGCGTTTCTGATTGTATAGGTGGGGTGAAATTTGGAGCTACATGCATACGTTTGATCTTTCAAAAGTATGTCCAGATTTTATCTCTAAAAATTTTATTTATAAGTTACAGTAGTATGTACAAATGTGTGTTAGCAATTTCCTGGTATAATTTTCAAACTGAAAGCAGAAACATACTTTCACTTGGAACATACTTTCACTGCAGAGTAAAAGTAGGCACACCCTTTCACCAATGTGGGCAGTCATAGATTATGTTTGTATTATATATGTAAAACATACATGCTGCATACCAATCTGGTGTTATCTGTTAACAAATCGAAGGGAGGACTTGTGTTTCTTGGCTTCCAGAAGTTTTTATAAAGGCACATGAGCACTTTATAACTCCAAGCTGCCTGTTACGTGACCATCTGTTGTGAATTAACCACCATAAAAAGATAAGTCATTCTAATTGAAAGAGGTTGAGATTTATAGTTGGTGGCACGGACTTTAATAGTGCTATGATGGTCTGATGGCAGCCAGTGTTGTGTGGTTTGTTGCACTTTAACACTAAAGGTTGTGGTCTGAGCACTATTTAATTCATCAATAGTTAAAAAAAAAAAAGAGTTAAAAAGAGCGATATTATGATATATAGGTAGTTACTAATTAACAAATTTCTTTAGCCAAGACTGGAAAAATAGCTTAAGGTATAATTTATCTCTCTCTTCAAGATACCTTGAACTGTGCCCTCTTCCAGAAAACTCTATAGCTCTGACTCAGAACAAGGATCAGTCAGTGTCAAACTAATAATCAAACCAGGAAATATGATCTCCACTCTGTTAGCTGGGAGCAAACAGTACACATTTACTGGAAACATTTACTGAAGGAGTAGATATCACTGAGTCATTGAGAATCTAGGAGAGTGTTTTAAGTGGAGTTCCACGACAGTCGATTCTATGTTCAGCACTATTCATTGTTTTCAATCACGAGATAAATGATGGCCAAGAGAATTAATTTACATCTGTGGACGATACCAAGTCAAGGGCCATGCACTTGATAGGACTGAATTAAATTCAGCATGATCTGAACATAACATAACAATCGGATTCTATACCACAGGACCGTAAAG
This sequence comes from Geotrypetes seraphini, assembly GCF_902459505.1. Classification (NCBI taxonomy): domain Eukaryota; kingdom Metazoa; phylum Chordata; class Amphibia; order Gymnophiona; family Dermophiidae; genus Geotrypetes; species Geotrypetes seraphini. The sequence goes on along the minus strand of NC_047084.1, from coordinate 312,015,616 downwards.
CTCTATGAGTTTTACAAAAGAAAGAGTTAAGAACATAAGAATAGCCTTACTGGGTCCATCAAGCCCAGTAGCCTATTCTCACAGTGGCTAATCCAGGTCCCTAGTACCTGACCAAAACCCAAGGAATAGCAATATTCCATGCTACTGATCCAGGGCAAGCAGAGGTTTCCCCCATGTCTTTCTCAATAACAGACTATGGACTTTTCCTCCAGGAAAATGTCCAAACCTTTCTTAAAACCAGCTATGCTCTCTGCTCTTACCACAACCTCTGGCAATGCATTCCAGTGCTTAACTATTCTCTGAGTGAAAAAAATATTTCCTCCTATTGGTTTTAACAGTATTTCCCTGTAACTTCATCGAGTGTAACTTCATTGAGTGTTCCCTAGTCTTTGTAATTTTTGACGAAGTGAAAAATTCATCAACTTGTACCACTCTACACCACTCAGGATTTTGTAGACTTCAATTATAATTCCCCTTAACTGTCTCTTTTCCAAGCTGAAGAGCTCTAACCTTTTTAGTCTTTCCTCATATGAGAGGAGTTCCATCCCCTTTATCCATTTTCCATTTAATATATACCCTTTACATATTGGTCACTCTTTGAACCTTTTCTAATGCCGCTATATCTTTTCTTGAGATAAAGAGACCAGAATTGAACGCAATACTCCAGATGAGGTCACACCATGGAGCATCACAGGGGCATTATAACATTCTTAGTCTTGTTAACAATCCTTTTTTAATAATTCCTAACATCCTGTTTCTTTTTTTTGTCCGCCGCCACACATTGAGAGGAAGGTTTCATCGTATTGTCTACGATGACACCCAGATCCTTTTTTGGGGCACTAACCCCTAAGGTAGACCCTAGCATCCGGTAACTATGATTCGTGTTATTCTTCCCAATGTGCATCATTTTGCATTTGTCCACATTTAATTTCATTTGCCACTTGGACGCCCAATCTTCCAATTTCCTAAGGTCTGCCTGCAATTTTTCAAAATCCGCATGCATTTTAACAACTTTGAATAGTTTAATGTCATCTGCAAATTTAATCACCTCACTCGTCGTTCCAACTTCCAGATCATTTATAAATAAGTTAAATAGCACCGGTCCCGGTACAGACCCCTGCGGCACTTTACTTTTACTCTCCTCCATTGAGAAAAATTACCATTTAACTCTACCCTCTGTTTTCTATTCGATAACCAATTCCTAATCCACAACTGAACTTTACCACCTATCCCATGACTATTTAATTTTCTCAGGAGCCTCTCACGAGGAACTTTATCAAAAGCTTTCTGAAACTCTAGATACACTACATCAACCGGCTCTCCTTTATCCACATGTTTATTCACACCTTCAAAGTTATCAAGCAAATTGGTGAGGTAAGATCTCCCTTGGTTGAACCCATGCTGACTCCGTCTCATTAAATCATGTTTGCCTATGTGCTAATTTTTTTAAATAATTGTTTCCACCATTTTGCCAAGCACTGAAGTCATGCTTACCGCTCTGTAATTTCCCAGATCTCCCCTAGAGTCCTTTTTAAAAATCGGTGTAACATTGGCTACTCTCCAATTTTCAGATACTACAGATGATTTTAGCAACAGGTTACAAATCACTAACAGCAGGTCAGCAATTTCATGTTTGAGTTCAAATCCATACCCAAGCATACAAATACACATCACTCAATATACCAACCAACATCTTTGCAAATATACAAACCCCTCAATTCCCAAAGAAAATTTCTATCACATATCTCTAATACAAACCCATAACCCAATACGCACAAGCTCCTGCACATATATTGAGAAGAAGAGGGTCTATCATATAGGGCAGAAGCCACTGGAGGGAGCTCTAAGCCTAGAGCCAGCTGGCATAGAGGTGCTATATGCCCTGAGGCCATTGCAGGGAGCTCTGGAGCCTTCATCTAAAGAGAACGACCAGGGAAGGTCAGGCTTTCCTTAAAGGGAACTACAGTTCCCAGGAGACTTAGGTCTTAAGGACTGATTCTGTAGCATTCTGGGAAGCATGGGAAATCATGGGTTGGAGATGGAACCTTCCAGGAGGGGAGGTCCCCAAAGAGAAACCTTGGGTTGGTCCGGGATAGAGTTGCCCCAGAATCTTCTCTTCCACAGTATAAAAGACGGTGAGCTAGAAGAGAGGGGCAAAGAGGAAAAGGCTTGCTGGAGCCCGAGCCCAGAGGAAAGAAAGGACCCTGCCTGGAGTTATTAAGAAGCTCCTGGGAAAAAGCCCAGTTCTGCAAGTCATGAGTAAGTCTTGACAGGACTGTAACTTGAATACATTGTTAGCAGGTAGTGGGCACTGTGGGAGAAACACCAGTAGCCCTTTTGTATGAATAATGTACTAGTGCTAAGGGGGAATAGAAAATCCTATCAGGACTTTTGTTAGACTTTCATTTTAATCATTAGCTGGGAATAGGATGACACGGAAAGCAGAGTAGAGGATAGTATTGGTGTCATCCAGGCTGTGAATAATTAAAAGGAAGAACCCCCCTAGTCCATGGTACAGCAAGCCCCTACATATATCTCTCCCCCCTCCCCCAAGGATTTGCATATGGAAATAAGGCTAAGTGTTGATCTCCAGTGGAGGAGAACCTTGTTCTCCAGTGGAGGAGAGTGAGTGTTTATGTAGAGGTCATGAGAATGCCTCCTAAAGGCCAAAGTGGAATTTATACGGTCATCCTGAGTAAAAAAAATATAGAAAAATAAAGACTACTGGCAGGAATTGCCTTGATAATAAAGTAGGTCTCCGATCTTTCTGAAACACAGAAACATTATGGCAATTAAAGCCCAAATGGCCCATCCAGTTTCCCTATCTGCAGAATCCACTATCTCTTCCTCTCCCTAAAAGATTCAATGTACCTGTTCCATGCTTTCTTGAATTCAGACACAGTCTTTAACTCTACTACCTCTACCAGGAGACTATTCCACACATCTATCACCTTTTCTGTAAAAAGTATTTCCTTAGATTACTCCCAAGCCTATCACCTCTTTACGTCATCCTATGACCTCTCTTTCTTGAGCTTCCCTCCCTCCTGTCTCACATTTAGCTCCTTGTGCAGCACTTAAAATTTAAGGGGTTGATTCTGTGTACTACAATTTGCAAGGGAACGATAGAGCTAAGGTCTTTTTTTCAACTCTGTATATTCTATAAAAAAAAATTTTTGCCACGATGAAGCATCATGTTATCTCTGCAGACACAAATTCACAGTTTTAAGACATGCAAAACCAAGTATCTGTGACAATATCTTCTAGATTAAAAAAAAGTGCCTTGTGATATTATGAATGGATTAAAGGAATTCATTTACCTAAAAAATTTAAACAGTACATGAATATATAGCGTCATGGTACATAATTATAAACTAGTCCTTATTTCATGATGATTAACTTTTAGACTATAATGTATCTTAAACAGAAAACTACCATTAGATAGATTTTTCCTCAAAAAGCATTTTATTTTAAAAAAACATTTAAATTTTAAAAAATTTGATTTTTATAAAAATCATTGATTTTTATCTAATCTGATTAGATATCTGTGTGAAACCATGTCTGTTCTTCAGATCTCAAATCTGTTCTTCAGATCTCAAATTGCATGACAAATTTGTAACACTTATATAGACGTAGGTAAATATCTATTCAAAGCCTTATATATCATTACCAAATTTTATCCTCCACAATTCTGGCAACCAATGAAGTGAAATCAAAGTAGGCATAATATGTTCATAGCACCATACTCCATTGATAACGCATGCTGCTGCATTTTGTACCAGTTGTTGTAGAACCCATTTCAGAAGTCCCAAATAAATCCCATTACATTTGTCAAAATATGCAATTACTGATGATCATAGAGATATGGTTTCAAACTTCATATCATCCTCAATTTCCTTTAAAATTAATGTAGGCAGAATCAACCCTTTACCTCTTAAGTGCTAGTTTATACAGTATATCTGCACAAGAAGCTAAGTGTGAGGAGGGAGAGGCCAGCAGGGAAAATGAAAGTGAAACCTTTTGAATAGAATTCTCCACAAGTCTTGGGATCTGTCTGTGTATAGCCTGAGATTTATAATTTTATTCTGTTTGGAGCAGAAAACCTATAATGGCAGTAGGTCATAAAAGAGACCCAGTTTGGGAATATTTTAATGAAGTTCCTCTGAAAGGTCACTTGGACACACAAAGTCAGAGGCGTGAAGAAAGTACAAGTTTTATTCACAGCATGCATGCTGGACCCCTGAGCTCCAAGCTGGCTCAGAAGTGCCGAAACCAGGAAGTTACAGAGATATTTATTCATTTTTCTGGCTATACAACTGAATTCTAGAAAAAGCTTTTCACGTGTTACTTTTCTTAACACTCATTGGTTCTAAGCTCACACTAGCAGGTCACTAGCAGGACACCTATCTAACTCTTACAGTTAAATGTACAGAAGAGCAGGGTACATCATGGCTCAAACTCTTATCTATTCAGCTTACAATGTGGTAAGGTAGGGACATACATTTTAGGCAGATGCAGTCAATAGATTATACACTGTTTTCAGCTATGTAGGCCAGAGCAATATTTTAAACAACAGTTAACTATTTCATGACCCTACATTCCCCCCTTTCAGGCTGGCGTACCTAAGGAGCCAAGCCTGACAAAATAAAGTTAGGGGTCAGGAAAGTCGGGGTCCCCAGTGGGTAAGGGACGATACTGGGAGAGGGCCAATGCAGCAGTGGAACGTTTGACAACAGAGTCCATAGTTCAGTGGAGCAGCTTTATGGCTATGGGGACCATACAGGGCAGGCAGCAAAGGAGCAGAGAAGACAGGGCAGCAACCAGCAAGATGATCTTCAATGCTGAACCAGAGGGCAACCAGGAGCTGAAGGTACCAGAGATCCAGTCTGCAGTAAGGTCACGCCAGGTCTGGTCAGGAACATGAGCCAGTTTGGTGATACGATCCACATCGTTCTCAATCACTTTACTCAAGTTCAAGGCAGCAGTTGGAGAGGTTGAATTTATCACAGGCACAGCAGCTAGTAAATAGTCCAAAGCTAGACGATTCTGATAAATAGCAGTGCACATTTTAGCATTCGCTCTGCCAATGGTACTCAAAGCTCGGGAGGTCTCATTGGTTATCAGTTCAAGTACAGCTTATAGACAAATAATGCAGTTCAGCATATAGATTGGGGTCCGATAGCCCCAGGTGTCATCCTCGGTCCATGTGGCAGGTCCATAAGCAGCAATGATCCGTTCTGCAGGCCAGTCATCACCCCATTCACCTATTTTAAGGGAATTGGTGGAAGTAGACCGCTTTTGGCGACCTCTGGTGTTGAATACAGGGGCTCCCAGGTGTTCACCATCGGCCAGCGGTAACAGGAAGAAGCTGGGACGGATCATGCAAAGCACACATGTACCAGTCCATTAAGCAGGCAACCAAGAGTAGGCAAACGGATCACAGAGCCAATATCAACTATCAGGAGCTGACCATAATTCATAGGAAGTTCCATTAAGCAGTGTCTGAAGGGCTGAAGACAGTGGGAAGCAACAATGGAGGTTCACAAGGCCCATCGTGAAGGTCGTGGACCTGACGTAAAAGTGAGGGTCTGTGAAGTCAGGTTTAACATGTCCAGCTGCATTGCCTCCCATAGCCACTGTTCTCCCATACCAGTCCCTCCTCATACAAAATAATTGCTAACATTAAGAGTCTGACCTATAGTTTCAGCAAACTATATAAACAGATTTCTAGTGATTACAGGATATTAGTATCTACTTTCATAATTTCATAAAACTGGGGAAACACCACAGAGTGATAGACAGGAGCACATGAGTGGGATACAATTCGGACATATACATCAGTACCTGGGTCTCACCTTTTACCATCAATATACAATGCCATGCAGTCTCTGGCCTTCTGGACTTGGACATTGGCATTCCAGTTATATGGGTCAGTGATAGTGAAAACCATGGGATTACAGTAGCCTGTAGTACACAAGGGGCCGGAGCTAGGACCTATAGTAAGGGAGGCAGACGGGGTATTCTTTCTCATAAAGGACAGGCTCCACCATTAGTGAAGGTTTCCTCATAGGGGCAGTTCTTAAAGGCATCAGGTTATACAGACCTATATACTTAGCACATTTGGTATAATAACGCTGTCAATCTAGGGAGCCACACAAAACTGAATTAGGGGTAGTACCATGACCTTGAGAAACATCAAATAGCACACATGTATCACAATACAAAGACACCGGGCGAGTGGGGTCTACAATAAGAGTCTAGTTGATAAGTGGACCCTCAACATCATCAATGCAGATTTCTGCCCACTTTTAAACTTCATCACCAGTAGGTTGGAAACAGAAAATACCCTCAAATGTTTGACACTTTCTGTACTTAACTCCTTCATGCAAACAAACATCAGGCAAAGGGGCTGCACTTGTTAAGTACAAAATACAGAAGAAAGAAACATAAGTGAGGGCAACACAAATATCATATCTATATATACTAACATAGGAAGCTCATTTTTCTTTCAGGCACAACTTAGAAAACTTCAAACAGTTATACTTAAGACACTTGCTAAAGGCAGTGTGAACCACAGGCAGTCAATTAAACTCAAACACTTATAAAGAATTATATTCAGAACACCTGCTAAGTACAGTGGTAAATATTCAGAACTTTTGAGGTCTTAGAAAGCTTCAGCTGAAGATCCGTGTTGTAGTGGAACCAAGTTTCATGTCCGGACACCTTGACAACTGTAAGAGAAGAAATTATTACAGTAAAAGGACCTATCCACCTAAGTTTCAGGGGATCTGACTTCCAAATTTTAGCCATACTGTATTTACAGGGACATACCCATGGACTTGTGTAGCTATCGATAGTGGGGCCCTTTCCAGGACCCATTTGTGGAGCTCTTAAAGGGCTTTAGCTAAAGACTGGACCTGACTCTGGAGGATATCTGATCCCAGAGTAGCAAAGGAACCAGGATCTGGGTTCACAATGGGTGGTGGCCGGCCGGACATGAGCTCAAATGGGGCTTAGATGGGATGCATCTAATCTGAAAAAGAACAGAAGGCAGCAGGACAGGCCAGGACAGATTAGTTTCTTCAATTCATTTTGTGAGAAGGGTCTTAAGAGTTCTGTTTATTCTTTCGACCTGACCAGAGCTCTCAGGATGGTAAGCAGCATATAATTTCTATTCAATTTGGAGGGCCTGAGCAATTTGTTGGACAACATCGGCAATGAAAGCAGGGCCATTGTCACTGCCTATAAAGACAAGGAGATCAAGGCACGGAATTATTCAGGAGGTGTTTGGTTACGTCTCTGGCGCGTTCAGTGCAAGTAAGGAAGGCTTTGACCCATCTAGTCAGGGTGTCTGTGAAGACTAGGAAGTGACTGAGGGAACGGGAAATGGGCATGTGGGTAAAATCTACAGACAGAACCTGCATCGGATATGTTCCAATAGGTTGGTATCCAAGAGGTGGCAGTCATCTGATTGGGAATTTTATTCTAGAACCGACAACACACTGTCGGACCATATTCCGGACTAGCTGATCAAGGTGATTGATAAAGAAATGTCTCTTGAGAGTCAATTTTCATAGCGGGTTCTCCAGAGTGTGCCAGATCATGGCATCTTTTGACAATCGTGAGGGCCAGGTGTTGAGGAATAACTATGAGGGTGTTGTGCTTGCGTTTGAAGTATCAGTGTGTGGGTCTGGATTGGCACTTGAATTGGCGCATTTTGTATCCACCCCTCTTTCAGGACAGACTGGCCCAAAATAATGCATGCCCAAGTCTGTTCCTGAGAAGCGTACTGGGGTGTAAGGGAATCCAGAAAAGGAATGATTGTATACAGAGGAGCCGAAAGAGGGGGCAGAGACTGGCAGCTCGGGCTGTGTGGTCGGCAAGGGCATTGCCACGAGAGACAAGGTCCATCACGCGTCTGTAAGCATGGCAGAGCATAACAGAAACACTTGAGGGTAGTTGTACGGCCTCAAGAAGGTCAAGAATGAGGGGAGCATGATGGATCAGGCGGCCGGAGGCTATAATGAAACCTTGATGTTTCCAGATGGCCCTATGGGAATGCAAGTTAAGGAAAGCATATTTGGAGTCAGTATATATATATTGCAAGACTGAGAGGCAGAGTGGCGCAGGGCAAAAGTGAGGGCATAAAGCTCAACTTCTTGGGCAGAAGGGCCAGAAGGCAGGGGCCTGAGTCAGAAGATTTTGGAGGCAGCGAAAAGACCGCTCCTGAAGTTGGGTCCAGACAAAAGGGGCTGAGTCAGCGCCTTTGGTGGAATCATACAGAGGACGAGCAATAGTAGAGAAATCAGTGATCCAGATGGGACAGTATCCTGCAATACTGAGAAAGGTGCTCAGAGCCTTGCAGTTATCAGGGACAGGGAGACTACAGACAGCCTAGACCTCGGTGTAGGAAGGGACCTGGTACCCTTGGAGATTTGAAAGCCAAGGTAGGTGACACGAGGAAGGCATACTTGAAATCAATGTAAATATGGCCACAGGAAAATTTAAAAGGCAGACCCACTATCTGAAAGACTCAGATAAATAATAATAATAACAGTTTATATACCGCAATACCGTGAAGAGCTATGTGGTTTACAAAAGATTAGAGAAGGTACAAAATAATTGAACTTAAGATGTGTACTAACACATAAGAATTGTTCTCAATCCCTATTCTATATCAGGTTCCTACCCCAAAGAGCTGACTTATAAAATTAAGCTAAATGCAGTTCTGGATCCACCCACTAAGCAAGGTAGTCTGACACAAGCGCTCTCTAAAGCAGCAGTCCCTTCACTATCAGCTGACTGGCAAAAATATTTACTTCAATACAAAAGCATTCCTAAAAATTACATTGTTATAAGTAAACTTACATTTTTTATATACAGAAATACAAAACAAAGATTGGAATATACAGTAAAACTTTGGATTGCAAATAACTTGGTTTGCTAGTGTTCTATAAGACAAGCAATGATTAAATTTTAACTTGCTATACCAGCAACGTCTTGCAATACACATACATACAGTATAGAAACATCACATTTTCACAACTGAGCCAATGGTTCCTCTCTATATGACGCTGCAGGAATGCAGTGACTGTTCCAAACGAGCAAGGGCTTGCAATACAAGTATGTATATTTTTGTACACTAGTGCCCTGGAATACAAGCATACTTCTGGAACAAATTATGCTCCCAAACCAAAGTTTTACTGTACTCACAAGTTTAAACATTGTTCATTTTTTTTTTTTTTTTTACAATCAACATGGGTCTCAGTAGAGACTTACTCCCCCTTCCTACAGAATTTCACAAAGGAGAGAGAGTTGCTTAAAGATCAAAGAGATCAAATTACAGATGTAGTCCTTTTCAGAACTTTTAAATTTAGACAAATAACTACTAAATTTGGACAAAGAACTTCTTTTTAGCATGGAATATAAGTTCCAGAAATCATATTTTTCGTTTATATGCATTTCTGAATATGCATATACATTTTATAACATAGCCAAAAACTTCAAATGCAAAACCACTTATCTGTTTCAGGAGAAACCACATTGGAAGTGCTACACATTTCATGGCCCTTATCAGCACAAAAGGAAAAGTACTCTCCTCTCATGCTGTGAACAACTGACAGTTTAAACTTCACTGATACATTTGAACAGACAGAAGTCATAAAGAACCCGGGATACTGCAGGACTTGGGAATCAGATGAAGGAAAGAATTTGGCAAGGTCTGAAGCAAGGGCAGTGCTGAATAGAGAGGGGCTAATTTTAAAGCCCTGGGGTAGACGGGTCCAGGTTACTTAGGAGGTTTGTCCAGTGGAAGGGTTTTCCCATTGGAATGCAAAAATTGGCTGACTGGAAGAGGAACTGACAGCAAACGAATGCATAAAAACCTGACGAGTTATGTCCTCTTCCAGGGAGCCAGAGGGGGCCAGCCCACACCAAATATCGGCCATTCTAACTGGCACAGACAAATAAGGGTTGATTTGTTAAGTATAATCAAAGACAAATTCCTTTTTTAAAATTAGCTAACATATCAAGGGATCCCCACAGGTAGACAGACATCCCCCCATTGTGCAATGGAGGACAAAAACACTTCCCTGAATTCCTGGCCCCGCCCGTCTCCGGACTAGGGAAACGCAGTACTAACAGGTCCACACTCGCTTCGTCCTCAAGGACGTCTCAGACACTCTCAAACACACAAAACACAACAGATTTCAGTTCAGTTACTCAACCAGAAAATAACAGTTCCTAGAATCCCTTTCCCACAACTTTTCAGCGACAGATCACGTGGCTTACTAGGCAGGAGACGAGAGACAGGATAGGGATGATCAATCCCCACTTACCAGATAGTGGCCACTCCAGGTACAGATACAGATACAGATTCTTGTACTTTAAACTGAGACTAGATAAGTCAGTTGAAGAGGTCTGCCAACCCCCCAAAAGGAAGGCAGCCGGCTAAGCAGACATATCAGCCGTAGGACCAGAAACAAGTGACCAATCGAGTAACCAGTGGTCAAGAGACCTTCAAGTCCCTGTTCGGAAGCCAAATGAAAGGTCACTTGGACACACAAAGTCAGAGGCGTGAAGAAAGTACAAGTTTTATTCACAGCATGCATGCTGGACCCCTGAGCTCCAAGCTGGCTCAGAAGTGCCGAAACCAGGAAGTTACAGAGATATTTATTCATTTTTCTGGCTATACAACTGAATTCTAGAAAAAGCTTTTCACGTGTTACTTTTCTTAACACTCATTGGTTCTAAGCTCACACTAGCAGGTCACTAGCAGGACACCTATCTAACTCTTACAGTTAAATGTACAGAAGGGCAGGGTACATCATGGCTCAAACTCTTATCTATTCAGCTTACATTGTGGTAAGGTAGGGACATACATTTTAGGCAGATGCAGTCAATAGATTATACACTGTTTTCAGCTATGTAGGCCAGAGCAATATTTTAAACAACAGTTAACTATTTCATGACCCTACACCTCTACTTGTGGAACTGAGGCAGGTAGGCATGCAAAATGCAAACATTATAACAAAGAAATGCAAGGCCTAGTGGCCTGAATGAAACAACATCATGAGAAGTGCTTTGATGAAGATGGAAAAAGGATTATGTATGAATATTTAGAATCTTCAGGTTGGTAAATGTTTTGATATCATCATATTTCTTAAAGACTGTTTTAAGGAATTGTCATAGTTGAGCAAAAATATATTTATTATTTCTGCATATTACCATCATTTTGATACAGTTGTTATGAAGAAATAAAGAGTTGACACAAGCAAATATTCCTTTTTTGCGCAGTACTGAGTGGCTGTGAATACAATGAGTAATACTAAATGGTATCCTATATAATAAAACTCTAGCCGCGCATGCGCACTCAGACCTGCGTGATCTGTGATCCGTAGGTCCCTGGTCAGAGTGCGTATGCGGCGGCCTGACAAATCGGGAAAGCACAGCACAGCCGGCGACTCCCCCCTCCCGCCCTCACTCACCGCCAAAGCCTCTTCCTTCTCGCCGGCTCACTCACATTTAAATTGAGTAAAGCGCTGCACCGCGCTAACGCTGGCATTGCCGTCTTCTGTCCACTGCGGTCCGCCCTCTCTGACTACTTCCTGTTTCCGCTAGGGTTGGCCGCAGTGGATAGAAGACGCCGAAGCCAGCGGTAGCGCGATGCAGAGCTTTTCTCTCAATTTAAACGCAGCGGCTGGGAAGGGGGTGGCGGGAAATGTAAAATTATGTCCTACCTGTTAATTTTCTTTCCTTTAGAAGTAGCAGATGAATCCAGAGACCAATGGGGATACCTCACATCTACCAGCAGGTGGAGATAGAGAAACTGATTAACAGGTGTACTTATTTGCTGGCACTCCTCTTGTCTCATCAGTATAGCTCCTTGCCCAAGCACATTTAACCATCAATAGGTATAGCATGTAAAAAACTTCTTTCCCAGAACACATCGCAACCAGCAATGATACAGAATATCATCATTAAGAACACCCAATCACTAAAAGTCGCACCCGAAAAAACCGACGACCAAATACCAGAAAGGGTGGGGCTCTGGATTCATCTGCTACTTCTAAAGGAAAGAAAATTAACAGGTAGGACATAATTTTACATTCCTTAGCAAAGCAGCAGATGAATCCAGAGACCAATGGGATGTAGCAAAGCAATCCTTAATCTGGGTGGGGAGCAAATGTCGCCTTCGCAACGACCGAAGCATCAAAAAACCCCTACCGCATGTGCCCGCACATCCATGCAGAGCCGTGGAGAGAAGGTACTCTCGGAAGACCAGTTAACCTTGAGACAAATCACCTCCAAGGCACAACCTCTGGGCCGAGCCCACGAAGCAGCCATCGCCCCAGCGGAATGGTCATGAAGTTCAATCGCCACCCGCTCCCCTGCCAGCAGGCAAGTATAAAGAATGTCCTCCTGGACCATTGAGCGAGGTAGGCATCGGACGCCGCCATACGCCTGAGGCGTCCCTTGAAGAATCCCAAAAAGGAGATATAAATCACTAACAGTTGTAAGAAACCGAGCTCGCGGAGAACGCTACATACGTTTCAAAAAATGCAGTGAATAAAAGTACTGCCTCCACTATCTCCTCCCAGGAAGAAGGAAGGAAAAGCGAGCATGATGTAAAAGAAAGGATGACACCCCCCTAGAAAGAAATAGTGGTACCATCCGAACTGACCCCCATATGACGGAAATAAGGAATAGGAATCCCCGTTGAATAAGGCCTGCAACATCGCAACTGCAAAACTGAAGCCATGGCCACAAGGAATCCCATGGTCAACCGCACGGCTCCCTAGAGTCCCAAAGGACAAGGCTAAAATGAAGCTATCAGGAACATAGAAGAAGTACTTGAATGAATTACCCCAAACCAGGCTTTCTAAGAGACGCATGAATATTCCGCCTACTGTTTAGGAACTGAACTACAGGAAGCTGAGAAGTCATCGAAGGGCCCTATACCTAGTTCCTGTCACAAGCCAAGAATGGCAGATGAAGCTGAAGGGAATTGAACGCTATGCCCTCGGCAATATACCTGTGCTAAAAAGGCACTCAGGAAGGGTGCAACTGTTGAGAAGTATTCAAGAAAGGACAAACCTCCAAAAGGAAGCAGAAGCCACAGGATAAGACGTCTGTAGCGCCTGGATAAGAGAAGAAATAACCTGCTTCTCATTCCCTCACACGCCAGTGAAGCCTCGCTCAAAAGTTAGGTCATAATACCAAAGTAGTATGAATATCCATGTTGATCTCAAGCAAGGAGAGCAAAGCCGGAGATAAAAGGAACTTCTTAGTCCAGCTGTCTAAAGGCTCATCAGATCCACATAGCAAGGATGGCGCAACCAAGCCAGAGATTGCACAAATACTGTGCCCCGAAAGCAAGCTTGAGATGGCAAATCCAAGCTCTCATCAGCCAGGGGAAACCACTGAAAAAGAGAAACCAGAGGTGAGAAAGAGGCCACACTGTTACCCCCTTTAACTCCCGCTTCCTGTGCCCGCCTAAGAAGCTAGGAAGCATGGAATTGTGAGACGAGGCCATGAGGTCAAGTTCCAGGAGATCTCACTTCCACAAAAAAATGGAACGCCTGAGCCAAAATTCCCAACATCCAAGATATGGAAGATATCACTATCATTAACGTCTACACTTCTAGAGCGTACACCGTGCTGTACACTGTAACATCTAATAAATGGGCCATGCTCAGATTTCGCAGAGAGAAAGACTAACCAAACTCTTTTCCTGACCTGAGAAATGATCTGCCAACAGAATAGAAAGATGAGGGTCCACCCATCGAAGTAGAACAACTACTGTACTTGGCAACTGAGTACATCACCTACTGCCCCAGCTGCAGAGAACTACCCCCATCATAATACTGACTGAAAGGGTCCTCCGCGGCATTCCGGAAGAATGGTCTGAAGCTCCAGAAAGGAAGCTTGACCATGCTCAAGAGTAGAAGAAGGAACCAGTATTAAGTCGCCTCTGAAGACCCTACTCCTGAAGCTGAGGATGGAAGCCACCGAGCCCCCCAATCTGACAGGCCTGAATGGTCGGTGGTCATGAACTAGTCCAGGAAAAGACAATCTTGCTGAGCCCCCAATTCATACAAAGCTATGTAGGCGAAGCATAGCAACTAATAGGAGCCCAGAGCGACCGAGAACCACCGGAACAAAAGCGGCTGTTGAGCCTTAGAAGGGAAAGCAAGCCGAGGTTCCCAGAGGGGTTAGCAAAATAGATGCTAGAATCTGAACAGAATCTCATACTCTTAGCCATGGTAAGCGAGGAACGCCAATCTGAGATCGAGACCCCACACTCAAGTCTCTGGAAAGAAATACATGTCTCTCTCATAAGAAGCACCGCATCAACCCGATATACCTATAAAAATTACAGGAAAAAAAGTTGGAGCCCACCAGGCGAAAAATAAATCTCAAACACGAGCGAACTGTCCCAAGTGCAGTGAGTCAGAAATAAATAATCAAGGTGGCGAACCACGCGACTGCACAGCCGTAGGTTCCACAGAATTCACAACCCACAGAACTCAGGACATCAACCAAACCCTGCAGTTCCAAGATAATTGTAAAAACAAAAACTCACTAAGAAATATAAACCACCGTTGAAATACACAACAAGAAATACTCACAACCTTGTCAGCAGGGCTGGCAGACGCCGGCAGACACCGGCCGAGCCCCACAGGAAGGGCCCATGCATAAGGTAGGTCTCTTTCATTTTTTTTTTTTTTTATCAGGGAAAGAAGAAAAAAATTAGAGACCAAATTAAACCCTCTATCATTGGAGGGAGGGTGAGGCAGGGACAAGGGGGGGGCCCAAGTGTAACCTCTAAAGTCGGCACCATCTAGCCAGACACCCCTATCTCACTGAAGAGAAAAATCTCAACAGGAGAAATAGAATGGCAGTCTCACTGAAGAGAAAACCTCAACAGGAGGCAATAAAGTTCTAGTCACAGCCAGAATCCAGGAGCTAGTTGAATAGCGACTTCCACCTGCTTGGAGATAGAGAATACTGATGAGACAAGAGGAGTGCCAGCAAATAAGTACACCTGTTAATCAGTTTCTCTATCTCCACCTGCTGGTAGATGTGAGGTATCCCCATTGGTCTCTGGATTCATCTGCTGCTTTGCTAAGGAATGCTGCTTCTGCACAGGGAAGTGTATGTGTGTGGGGGGATATGCTGCTTCTGCACAGGGAAGGCCGGGAAATGCTGCTGCTGCACAGGGTAGTGTGGGTGGGGGTGGGGGGAAATGCAGCTGCTGCACAGGGAAGGGTGGGAGGGAAATGCTGCTGCTGCACAGGGAAGTGGAGAGGACGGAGAGGGAAAGGAGGCCTGGGAGCAATCTTGGTTTGCTTTGGGGAGAGGAGACAGAAGGGGGCCATGGAGAGACAGAAAGACAGGCAGGCAGGCAGCGCATTAGAACGAAAGACAGACAGAAAGAAAGACAGCAGGCAGGGAGAGAGACAGAAAGAAAGAAAGAAAGACAGATAGACAGGGTGCCAGAGAGAGAGAATCAGAAAGAAAGAAGGACAGACAGACAACGGGAGGGAGAAAGACAGAAAGAAAGGAAGAGAGAGACAGGGGCAGGGAGAGACACAGAAAGTAAGAAAGAAAGACAGACAGACATATATTCTAGCACCCGTTAATGTAATGGGCTTAAACACTAGTCAATAATAAAATTAACGACTGAAAATCCTCTCCATAAAGATAAGGAAGTGGTACACAATGTCTAAGGTTTAGAAACATGTAAAACAACTAAATCAACAACAAAAATAATGAAAAAAAATCATAAGTGTAGGTGAGGAGTGAACTCAGTAATGGGGGCCCCACATTTAAAATTTCAAGTTTGATGTATATTAGTTCTTTAGAAGCTGATTTGTTGAATGAAAATTCTGCAGATGTTATTTTTGAGATTTTGATATTGACCAGATTGACAAGGCCAGCTTGTCTTTTTTTTTTTAATCAGAAAGTACTTATCAATTTAAGTCCATCCTGGGGTTTTGTTACTTTAACAGCATCCTGGAAAAGATATTTGCTGGGGTCTGGACTGGTGAAACTTTGCATATTTGAATGAAAGATTTTAAAAAAGATGACATTTCAGCTATCGTGTGGCACAGCATGATGGTTGAAGCATCAGTTCTACCTACCCAGATGCAGCAAGACCCGGAAAACAGCAATAATCATGACGCCAGCCGCCGAAGCCTAAAAGAACATCTGCACATGCTGTGCAGAACTCTGCACAAACTTTTCATTTTTCCCTTGCTCATGTCCCCTCCTCCTCCTCTGCGCGGGCCTGGCCTCTCTCCCTCTGACCGATCCCCCCGCCTTAAGATCCAAGGGGCTTCAAGGTAAAATAACATTATTCGCCGATGACGCCAAACTATGCAACATAGTAGGCAAAAGCACATTGCCTGACAGTATGACGCGGGACCTACTCTTTCTGGAACATTGGTCCTCGACTTGGCAACTAAGCTTCAATGCCAAAAAGTGTAAGGTCATGCACCTAGGCAGCAGAAATCCGTGCAGAACTTACACCCTAAATGGTGAGACCTTAGCTAGGACTGCAGCAGAACGATACTTAGGAGTGATCATTAGTGAAGACATGAAAACTGCCAATCAAGTGGAGAAAGCTTCATCCAAGGCTAGACAAATGATGGGTTGTATCCGTAGAAGTTTCGTCAGCCGAAAGCCTGAAGTCATAATGTCGTTGTACAGATCCATGGTGAGACCTCATCTGGAATATTGTGTACAATCCTGGAGGCCACATTACCAAAAAGATGTGATGAGAGCTGAGTCGGTTCAGCGAATGGCCACCAGGATGGTCTCAGGACTCAAGAATCTCCTGTATGAGGAAAGGCTGAGTAAATTGCAGCTATACTCACTCAAGGAACGTAGAGAGAGGGGAGACATGATTGAGACATTCAAATACATCACAGGCCGAATCGAGGTGGAAGATGATATCACTTTTCTTAAAGAACCCAAGGCCACAAGAGGGCATCCGCTGAAAATCAGGGGCGGGAAATTTCATGGCGACACCAGGAAGTATTTCTTCACCGAAAGGGTGGTTGATCATTGGAATGATCTTCCACTGCAGGTAATTGAGACCAGCAGAGTGCCAGATTTTAAGAGAAAATGGGTTAGGCATGTGGGATCTCTTGGGGAAAGAAGTTAGGGGGGTGGGTCATTAGAGTGGGCAGACTTAATGGGCTGTGGCCCTTTTCTGCCATCGTTTTCTATGTTTCTAACATACCTACAGCCTGCCAAAGAAGCAGTAGTAGCTGCAGCTGGCCGGCAGAGGCAGTGCTATGAACAGGCAGCTTGCATCTGGTCCTGCCAGAGCCTTCCCTCTGGTCCTGCCGGAGCATTCACTTCCTGTAGATGGATTTTGCAGCAGAGGAAAGGCCCCTGCAAGGTCAGCCACGAGCAGCCTGTTCACAGCGCTGCCTCTGCCGGCTGCTGCTGTTACTGCTGCTCTGGGAGGCCCACAGGTATGTCGGATCTCATGGTGTGTGTGTGGGGGGGAGGGGGGGTGGAAGTCAGAGAGAGGCCAGACTTGCACAGGGGAGAAGGAATTGATGTTGGACCCCAATTGGTGGGGGGAAGGAGGGAACATTGATGCTAGGACTGGGGGGTGGAAGATGAGAGAACATGGATCCTGAACTGCAAGTGGGGGGTGGGAGGGAAGGAGAAGACATGTATCCTAGGCTGCAAGGGGAGTGTAGAGGAGGAGACATAGATGCTGGACTGCAAGTGTGTGTGTGTGTGTGGGGGGGGTGGCATGGATACTAAACCTGCAGGGAGAGGAGGAGAGGGGACATAGATGATGGACTAGTAAGTAGAGGGGCAAGGGGATGAGAAGGAAACCCAGGCCACAAGGTAGGGATGAGAAGGAAGAGATGCTTGATCGTAGAAAGAGGGAGAGAGATGGCAGACCATGGGGAGTGTGGAAGGGATTCAGAGTGCAAGTGAGAGAGGTGGTGAATGGGGTGAGGGGACATGGATGCTGGACCTGCAAGGGAGGAATGGGGGATGGTAGAGAGAGGAAGAGAGTGACCAAGACCAGAAACGGGGTGGGAAGGAAGGAAGATATTCTTAGCCAGTGGAGAGAGGGAGGGAGAGATGTCAGACTATGGGGGCCAAGTAGGGGATTCAGGGTACAAGTGAGAGAGGGGTATGGATTTAGAGGGAGAAAGAACTGCAGTTGGAGTGAGAGAGGGAACTGGAACCTGAGAGAGGAAAAGGCAGGAAGGAATTTCAGGCCTCAAGATAAGATAATTCTACGCAAAACACTAGAAATAAACTTTGCAGAATGTTGAAATATGGTGCGCAGAATTTTCAAACCTTTTGCACAGAATTCCACCAGGGGTAGTAGTTCCTTTCATCTTGTTGCCCTGTATGCCTGGAATAAAGTCTGATATTGGAATTGGAGAAGGGTACAGATAAAATACATCCCAAAAAGAAACAAGAAACAGAATCTGAAAAGGAAGGAAAGCAAAAGAAAATTTCTAGACACAACAAACGTTAGAAAACAATTTTTTCTCACAAGAATGGTATAAAAAACATTTTAAATAAATTTGGAAGTTTTGGTTAAGCAATGTGTACACTATCTAAATTTACACAGACATAAGGTGAAGTGACAGAGAACCTTCAAAGCCTTGCTGCAGAACTGTCTGTACACGAGTCAGTTTAGGGGAAAGGACCTCTATCTGACTTAGGGATAATGCTATGAGGACCCTTCAGCCATTTTTTTTTTGAACAGCAAAACGAGAAATCCGTAAAATTATTATCTGCAGAGGCAGAGCAGACGTCCTCCTCCTCCTCCTCTATTTATTGAACAACACTGAAAGCAATGTGAATGACACAAAGACAAGACCCAGCACATTTCAGACACTGAGGAAACTTCCAGCCCTGCAGCTTTAGAAACTGCGGCACAAAGCAAGCACAGATAGATACAACAAAGGAACAAATCCCCACCACAAGCTTCTTTTCTAGGGAAAACCAGGTGAAACCAAATAGCAGAGGGAAGCTCAGATGCATAAAGCGATCTTTCCTCAGCCTGGGGGAGGGGGAGGGAGCCACTGCACAATAAAGCAGGCCCTAAGTAGGACTACCGTACCATCAAGCCTTAGAAAAGAGCAGGGGGAGTGAGAGGACTAGCTCTATAGGTCATGGTTTCTTGCATTCTCTTACCGGCCATATCGAGTCACTTTCTGTTGGTCTATTCTTTCTTTCTTTCTAATCTCTTGCACTTTCACTTGCTGCGTGTGTACTGTTATGATGCTCTCTGTTGCTTCCTGGAGAGACGTCCACTCCAAAGTCCGCCCCCTATCCTAATCCCTCCTCCCTTAGTTTTTCCTAGCTGATTGAGTTCGTTCTGGCTTTTTTGTAAGGTTCTTTTCGTTTGTGTCCTTGTGAGCCTCAGGAAAGACCAAAGGGAGGTCTGCATCGATAATATGATTTTTTTTTTTTTTTAAATTTAGAAGTTTCGTTCAGTTCCTTATTTGTGGCAGATGGGCATTTGTAGTTGTAGAAGCAGTTTTGTGTTTTACCCGTTCAACATTTTGCTTAACTCCCAGATTCTGAATGGAAAGACAAGGGCTGTTCTGAATCTTATTAAACTGTGGCTGCCAATATGGGCACACAGGGTTTTTTTTGTTTTGTTTTGCACTAATGTGCTTACTGTAGCTTATAAAGGGCAAGTTGCACGCTAAAAAGTAAAATTTTATTTTCTAGGATGGGGCATGTTTAGGGCTGGAGAATGAGCATGAAAGCACAAATCAACACATGGGGCATGCCATGTGATTAGTGTGGGTATAGGCAGCAGAATGATGTTTTGTTGGGGGGGGGGGGGAGGTCCAATAGCTCTGCCCTAGGCCTCAGCAGAGTCCTGTAGCATGACTCCCTAACCCACTTCCTCCCAGCACTGTACTTTTAAATCTTCAGCCAGCCACCGTGCAATATCAACAAGCAGACCTGCCCCCAGAAGTAGAATGAAGGGTTCCAGGGCAGGCCTATTCAATGACGCTGCGCGGCACCTGACTGAAGATTTAAAAGTACAGCGCTGAGAGGAGGTGGGTAGGTAGAGCCATAATCAACAGCCGCCAATCTTTGGGGAGGCCCTGGCCCCTGTGGCCTCTCCCATTCCGATGACCGAGTGTGGGGTTAGCACGAGCTCATACTGCCTACTAAATGGGTGGCAATAAGGTCTCATGCAATATTTCTAGCGGTTGACAATTGCACAATTAGTGTAAGGCCATTAATTCCAGAAATAGAAAAAACTGGCCTTTATGTGGTTGCAGTACATGGCCTTGGCACTCGGGAAAAACCCTCGGTAAAGACATGCAAAGGCCACTTTTGCCGCAGCTTTAGTAAAAGGGCCCCCTATGGTTTTAAGAGCTATACATAAGAACATAAGAAACGCCCTCACCGGATCAGACCGAGGTCCATCTAGTCCGGCGATCTGCACACGCGGCGGCCCATTTAGGTACTCCTTTTTGGAGACCCGGATTTACCGTATCCCTCAATATGATATGCAAGAAGGTGTGCATCCAACTTGCGTTTGAATCCCAGTACAGTAGTCTCCTCTACAACCTCCTCCGGGAGTGCATTCCAAGCACCCACCACGCGCTGTGTGAAACAGAACTTCCTGACATTTGTCCTGAACCTGCTGCCACTCAGTTTCAGTCTATGTCCTCTTGTCCGTGTCACATCAGAATATGGGCCCTAGTTGTTTGTGTAAACCCCTTCTCTCTCTTTCCTAAAATAATTTCCCTTAGGGAGAAGGCTTTACTTTTGAATTTTCCAACAACGAAAGTGGCCCCGTATCAAAGATATTTTAGTGGTTTATTTTCATTTCAGGCAGTGAAGTATTGGAACTCAATTCCTCTATTTGAACTGAATTTTCCTACATTCACTTTTTATTTAAACCTTTTTGTTATCCTGATCTGTTGCTTTGTCATACTAATCTTTGTTACTGGAACTTCCAGAGATTTTTATTTCCTTTCCCTGATTTAGGGTCCCTTTTGTATAGCTATGGTAGTGATTCCTGCGCAGCAAATGCGACGTAGCCCATTCAGTTCCTATGGGCTGAGTCGCATTTGCTGCACCAGGACTCGCTACCGTGACTTTGTGAAAGGGGCCCTTACTACTTTTGCAATCCTTGCTACATTACCTATCTGGAATGTAGCAGACTAGAAGCCCTTTGTATTATGTTGTATTTCATTGCATTTTCAGTGACTAAAACCAGCCATATTGTAGTTGTTTTATATTTTGGGTTTAAATGCCTACATTTGATTTTAAGGTCATTTTGCTACACATGTGCCTCCTTTTATGAAACTGCGATAGCAGTTTCTAGCGCTGAATGGCCCGCGCTGCTCCAGATGCTCATAGGAACTCTATGAGCTTCGGGAACACCGTGGGCCATTCAGCGTGGCTCCCCGCGCTAGAAACTGCTAGTGCAGTTTCGTAAAAGAGGGGGGTTGGTCTGCAAAAGCAAGCCCTCTCTGTATTCCCCAGGGTGGGAGAGGGCAACCTGACTATTTCTGCCGGAGAAAATACAGGACAAGGATGTTAGGGGCCTTTTACTAAAGGATGTTAGTTTTTTGTCTATTTTTGCATGCTACTCTGCAGATTATTGATTTTATAAAATTATTTTTGGGAGGGAGTGTGTGATGGGTGGAGAGTAGGGTTCATATGCATTGACCAGCAAGTGTGTTATATTTAATGTGGCTAACACAGAGTTAACATGGGAGCATTTAGTGCTTTCTAAACAGGAGGAGGTGGTAAGTGCTTCTATACTCTCTGCCGGTACTGCATGCTAATGATATTAGTGCACAACCTGCATTAAATATAGTTAAAAATCCCCCCACTGTGCACTAGAAAAATGGGAGAGGCAGTTCAAATTTATACGTGACCACTTAAAAATAGATGTCAACAAAGGACTCTGGTGTAGAAAAATATCTTTTACAATTTGGAAAAGAAACAAAGAAAGTTACTTACCTGTATCAGGTGTTAGCCAAGGACAGCAGGCACATATTCTCACATGTGGTTGATGTCCTCCACAGAGCCCAGTACAGACCGTCTAAAAGTGTACTTTCACTTGAAAAAACATCAGTCTGAAGACTACTCGTATGTGCAAGAGCCTTCCTACCTGACGCCAGCTGACAGCTCCTTCAGTTCATTAATAAAGCTAAGAAGTCAACTAGGGGAGTTGGGTGGATTGTGATAAAATCTGCTTGCTGTCCTTGGATAACACCTGTTTCAGGTAAGTAACTTTGCTTTATTCCAGGACAAGCCGGCAGCACATTCTCACATATGAGAATCCCTAGCTGCCAGGATAATGGTCCTGAGAAGAGGGTTATTGACAACTATCATGAGCCTGGCGAAACCAAAAGGGTTGGAGGGAAGTTGGCTTCTAATTGGCAAATAAATTCTGTAGAACAGCTTGGCCGAACTGGCTATCTTGTCTGGAATGATTCGCCAAATGGTAATGGGACATGAAGGTGTGCACCGAGGGACCAGGTGGCTGCTTTACAGATGTCCTCAATGGAACGTAGGTGGGCTTCTGAAGTGGCCAATGATTGAGCTTTATGTGCCGTGACAGGGCCCCTTAGCATTAGCCCAGCCTGAGCATATGCAGTAAAAATGAGATACAGTCCACCAGCCATGTGGAAATGATTCTCATGGTGACCAGAGCTCCAAGTCTGTTTGGATCGAATGACAGGAAAAGCTGAGTGGAAGTCCTATGAGGTTTGGTCCGATCCAAATAACAAGCAAGAGCACGTTTACAGTTCAATGTGTGGAGTGCTACCTTACCAGGATGAGAATGTGGTTCTGGAAAGAAGACAGGGAAAACTATACACTAGTTCAGATGAAATTTTGGGTGACTTTTGGGAGGAATTTAAGATGAGTATGAAGAATCACCTTTGTCATGGTAGAATAGGAGGCCCCTGGAGAGATTATCAGGCAAGAACTACCATTGCAGAGACTTCTGGAGCTGTAAAGTCACTATTAGTGTCTGAGATAGTAACCCGGTGGTTTGAGACCATTGGGATGAGAGTGCCCATTCAGGTTCTCTGAGATGTAAGCAGGCAAATGGAGTTACATACACTGTAGAGGCCATATTACCTAGGAGTTGTAGCATTTGACATGCAGTAATATGTTGACAAGAGGAGACCTCTTGGCAAATCTGAACCAAAGGGGTTCCTAATTAAAAAAAAAACATCTAAAAAGTGGCCTAAATGGCTACTTGGACGATCATAAAAGCCTGATCGTCCAAGTACCTATAATCAAAGCTGGTTTTAGACGTATCTAAAACCAGCTTAGGCCTTTCCCCTATGGCCACTAAACGCACAGAGAGAAAAGAGGCGTGTTTAGAGGAGGGGAAAGGGAGGGCGGGAGGTGGGCCGACCTACACCTAGGCGTGCAGCAGGTATAACCAAAACCTTAGGCAGGTCGCCTAGTTGGCACTTATACGTTTTGACTTAGACAAAGTCAAAACAGGTCTAAGTGCCGAAAAAGGGGCCGCTGAGCTGATTGTGGCTGCTGTGATCAGCTCAGCGGCCCCAGCAACCTGCTTACCCCCTACAGCAATTATCACGGCAGGAGAGATGGACAAGGGTCCTATTGCGCAAGGAATGGGAGGGAGGAGAGGAAAGATGCTGCACATGTGGGGGAGAGAAAGGAAAGGGAAGAATTGGGAGGAAGGGAGAGATGATCATGTACATACCCCGAAATAAGACCTAGTGCCTTTTTGGGGCCTAAAATTAATATAAGACTATCTTATTTTCGGGGAAACACGGTATTTCAGGCAGCTGCTTAATTGGCTCCTCCTGTACATACAGAAAAGTAAAATCAGGTATGTGCATGTGTAAGCAGTAGCAAATACACATGTACATTGCAGCAGCTCCATGTGTAGATGTTGATGTTTAAACGTGTAAATTCTCCAATGGTGCTGTGACCATATTTTTCCTGAAACAGAGCCTTTTATAAAATACCAGGGGAACTAGCCATTTCAATTTCTACAAAAAAATAGAACAAAATCAGAACTTTCCACAAGACTTTTCTCATACTGTGATTTTTTTTAAATGTCTTTCTCCCGTTTCAAAAGTCAAAGGAACTTCCTTTACAGCCCTGATTTTTTCTAACACTTAAATCTGGTAAATCTGTCGCTCTGCATAAAGAATTGCATCTTTTGTTCACCAATAAGCAGTCTTGCTCTATAAGTGGTACACTAAGGAGAAATGTCCTACAAAAGCCCTCACTGTAAACATTATCACCCCCTCCTAAAAAAAACAAAATTATAAATCAAACATTTAACAGACGTTAGGCTATAAAAATTGAATTAGAAACTTTACCCAAGAAAGCAGCATCTTTATCCAGAATGTTTAATTTATTTATTGAGATTTGTTAACCGCCTTTTCATGAAGACATTCACCCAGAGCAGTTTACAATACATGGAACAGTAATCAAATACTCTGTATTTTTCTTATCTCTCCTGTCAGGCTAACAATCTAAGAGAAAGATTCTCAAAACTTACCGTGCATTTAACGATGGCACTAAACCATCAATAAATGCACTATTTTACCACCCTATTATCTAAATGGCTCACCATGGTCTTTTCCATGCTTTCTGGCAGCCTCCGATTGTACCATGTAAATGTAGTATAACAAAGTCATTAGTATTAATGTTTCATAATGTAGTATAATGAGGTCAAGATTATTAAAGGGAGCGCCCCTCCATTTACGTGGAATTGGGCCTGATATTTAGTGGCAGGGTCTGAGATGGCTGGGTCTGGGATGGCTTAGGCACTGACAGAAAAATAAAGTTCAGACCTGCCACCAGAAATGGTCCCAATTCCCTTGCTGCAGTGCCCAAAAACAAGGCTGGTGGTCTACTGCCCCCCTCCCACCATTGCTACCCCCTCCCGCCTTTGCCTCCCCAACTTCATGATAAGATCGGCAGAGCAGGAGGGATGCCCACTTCCTCCTACTTCAGGGTCAGGGACCCCCGAGCCCCCACCACACAAGCCTGGTGGTCTAGTGGGCTGTTCCCCCTTCCTACCTTTTTTTTTTTTTTTTTGAAACTGGCAGGAGGGATGCATACTGATTGGTCTAGGCCCCTAAGGCCCCTCCCATAGGCAGGGTCTTAGGAGCCTGAGCCAATTAGTCTTTGGCCCCTCCCACGTGCATCCCAGGATCCATCAGGAAGGGGAAGGCCCACCATTTTGAAGAGATGGGCCTGCTGGCAGGAGGAAGCATCCCTCTTGCCGGTCTTCAGGGGGGAGGGGGAGGAGGCGGGACAGCCTACTAGACCACCAGGCTTGTGTGGTGGGGGATTCGGGAGTTCCCTGACCCTTTGGCAGCAGGGAATTGACATTCCTTCTGCCGATCACAAAAAATACCCCAGTGTCAAAGGAGGCCAGCTTTGGGGGAAGGGGTTTTTTCTTATAGACGCAGCTCTTGTCTGTATGTTGTACATGCAGAACAGCTGTGGCTATTTAAAAAAAAAAAAAAAAAAAGCAGCCCCTGTTATCCCTACTTGCCAGTTTAGGCAGGAAGAGCTGTACTAGCAATTGCTCTTCTGAGCAAATGTCAGGCATGGTTCCTCCCCCCCCCCCCTTTTACTGGCAATTTTCTGCACACATAGCATGCATATATATAATGTGCTGAGAATTGCCCATAAAACAAAGATCGCTCCCACCACAGTATTTTTTTACTATGTTGTAGAACTTAGAGAATCTGATCCTAACTGTGGTACCTGGGGCAATGGAGGGTTAGGACCAGAATCACAGGGAGCAGGCTGAGATTGAGCTCAGCTCTAAGCACTAGGCAGCAGCTCTAAGCACTAAGCCACTCCTCCCCTCCAAATCTTTTTATTTGTAGCAGTCAGATGATTTTCCATGTCCTGAATGATACACAGGAGACACACCCAAGATGAAATACATGAAAACAGTAGTATTTCACATACAGCAAGGCCACTTGGCTTGCAGTCCTACAGATACTTAGTACCAATGGGTCTGCAAGCAGATTTTCAAAGGAAAATTACTTATGAAGTTTCCTCTTTAAAACATGATGGCTGTCTTGAGATGTGGGCAGACCTTTCCTCATACACTTTTTAAATATACAAATATGTGGAGACAAAGCAGGAGGAAACAGGTGCAGAAAGTTCAAAATGAAATCTCCGTGTTTATCTTCCACTGGCCTGCTCCCAGCACCACCTCGTGTCCCTGCAGGGAAAAACATGCACAGGCCTAGCAGGAGCTAAACATTTCATCACAAATGGTATGGGGCAATTTCTCTAGGGAGGTTTTTCACAGGTAAACACTTATCAACAGAAGCCCCTTGGAAAATTGCCCCACATAGGTTGCAGCTAAATTGGTTCCTGCATATGAGAAAAAATGAAACAGACATGAATTAAAAGAACCACTTAGCAATGGGTCTAAGAACAGTAACAAAGCACCTCTTGTTCTTTCCTTCCTCATGGTAGTTTTTTATGGTCTTGTATCCCCCTCACAAATTTTAATTGTCATATGTGGATATTATTTTCTATTATTTTTTGTTTAAATGGGTTGTGCTTTTTTAATGATTGTAAACCTCCTAGATAAATTTTTGATACAGTATATCAAAGAAATAGATAAAGGCCATGCTAGTGACAGATTTAGGATTTTTGTACATCTAGTCACTGTTGGTGCTGCCTCCAACTCTCTTTCTTAAGGATAGATATTAACCCGGGCAGCAGCCCTTATGAAGGAAAAACTGCAGAGGTGGCAGAATGGGCTGACACCCCCTCCCCCTCCCCATAAACCTTCTCGACCTTCCACCCACGGACTACTGGTGTTGCAAAACTCTGCTTTTCTCAATGGGATGAGTAATCGTAATGGGGCATGTGCATGGCTTATTTGCAGTACAATAAAAAGGCCAAAGTTTATACAACAGTTTGCTGTTCCTGAAGAGAGCATAGCCAATTGTTTAATAAACTAAATTGAACGATTGGGGCAGGCAAAAGGGAGCTGTGGCCTAGAGAATGACACGGGTAACCATCCTATGTCGTTCTTTAATGTATATCTTAACCTTAGTCCTTCTACACCAGTATTCTTCAGTGCAAGGTTTGAGGGTTAGTGGCTGTGCCCATTCATACTCTGATTCTTCCCTCTCTCCTTAAAGAATGACACGGGGTTGGTTTCCCACAGCTAACCGTGGGGAAGGGGACAAAGTCTGTCCTTATATCATCACCTAAATAGTTTTGCAATCCTTGCCGCTTTGCTTCCCACAGAATTTTGATGCTGTGGGCATAGGCCTGTAGGCTACTGCTCTAGTTAAGGTTCTAGTCCAGCTATTAACTGTACAAAGATATTGCTTCCCATCCAATTCAGTTTTTCTTCCTCCTCTATCATATTCTATAGTATTAGAACTAAAGAATACAGCAGTTTGGCCCCCTCCAGTCTGCCCAGTTATCTCTGGGATATATGCTCATATCTATGCAACCCAGTATATTCTGTGCTTCTCTCACATTTTCTGGAATTCCATGACTGTTATCTCTCCTTTCCACCTTCACTTGATGGCTATTCTATACACCCACCTCTACCATAGTGGGATTCTGGCTTGACGAATATGCAAAGTTCTTGTATTTAGCCTAGCACTCCACCATCTTCCAGATCTTTGTCCAGCCTCTCACCTGGCTCTTGCTAGTGCCCTCAATTTATGCACAGAACATGCTTAAATTCTGTCAGTTGCAGTTTCCACCCTCTCTGGCAATAAGTTATTCCAGGCTTATAAGAAGTATTTCATTCCTAACTGCATGTCAGTACTCCTTGTCCTAGAATTTTTCTATGAACAATTTAACCATACTAAAGCTTTCCCCTCCCCCCCTCCCCCTTATTCAACACATGTCTCTTTCTTCTGCTTCATGGCTGAAGCTACTGCTTGGCTGCTGGGTCAAAAATAAATACTGACAAAAATCTACAGTATTCTGAGGCACCATTAAGAGCAGCCTGAGACTTCACATATTATTCACAGCTTAATAGGAGTAACAATATATTATAAAAGCTACACACTTTTTCTTTCAAATGAAATAATTTCCAAGTGTCCATAGATACATCAAAACTGTACATAGTGCCAACAAAATACAAATATTCTTAATTTCTAGGTTTGTTTATGATTCAAGCACATAAATTAAAAACACCTGGTAACAACTAATTATTTTTTCTACAAAGTAAAAAGGCTCCTCAAAAACAAACAACACCCCCCCCCCACCATTAATTTTAAAGCAGAGTCTGTGACAGTTTGAGCCACAGACCCTCAGACCCAATTTGAACTGAGTGAAGGTTAAACGATTTTCTCACTGTCACATTGTGAGTGATGGAGATGTGACCAAGGCTGGAGCCCTCTGGATGTTGCAGCTCTTGTGCCCTGGTCCTAGTGGCTCACACACGGCTGAAATTGTTTATTTGTTATCAGTTTGCTGTTGTCTCCGCTTTCAAAGGTCAATTTTTTCCTCATATCTGCACATGCATGATGCTCTCTGGCTCTCCAGGTAAGGCTTACATCCCAAATGTATGACTGCATCAAACAGTAGAGCCACTGCCGATTCACATGCTATAGAGAAACAGAACAGAAACATAGAAATCAACCATATAACCCCCATTACTTCTAGACCAGAGCTTCCTAAATCCATCTCAGGAGCTCCATAGACTATTGGGTTTTCAGGCTTGCACAGCTTATACGTGTGTCACAAGTTGTGATAACATTTTGTTGGTCATTATTTGTTTAAATACCTACCGTGTTTCCCCGAAAATAAGACATTGTCTTTAATTTTAGGCCCAAAAAACGCACTAGGTCTTATTTTCAGGGTATGTACATGATTATCTCTCCCTTCCTCTCCTTCACCCCAATTCTTCCTCTTTCGTTTCTCTCCTCCACATGTGCAGCATCTTTCCTCCCATCCCTTGTGCAGCAGGACCCTTGCCCAGCTTCTATCCTACCCTCCCTCCCATCTCTCATGCAGCAGGACCCTTACCCAGCTTCCCTTCCCTCTCTCCCATCCCTTGTGCAGCAGGCCCCTTGAGTGAGCACCCCCTCCCCCGCCACGAGCACCCGAACCTGCCACGCAGCCGAATCCCCATCCTTCCCTCCCTCCCATCGGAACCCCAGCGTGAGCCCTACTTACCTCCATAAGCAGTATCAGGTTGGCAGCACTCTAACAGGCTGCTTCGGCCTTGTCCACCTATGAACTCTGCTGCGTTACTGATGATGTCATCAGTAATACAGCAGAGTCCACCCCCACACCCCCTACAAACCTACCTCAATCCAGCGCCCTCACACAAATCCCTCAATCAAGCATCGGACAACCCCATACCCCCTGAACCTACCGCTGAACAGTCCTATGATCTGTGAACACACACATCCTCCCCATTGCCCCCCCCCCCCGATTCAGCATACGACACCTTACCCCACCTTCAAACCCACAGCTGAACAGTCCCACCCTGGCACTGAAGAGTCCACCCCCCCCCACACCCGCAAACCCACCTCAATCCAGCGCCCCCACACAAATCCCACGATTAAGCTCCAACACCCCTGATTCGAATCGGTTCGTTTTTCCAAAAAACCGGACTCACCGATTCAGCTGCAAGACGATTTTCACGCCGCCGGCAGCCAGACTCTACCCATCTAATGTAACTTCCGGTTTTGCGAAACCGGAAGTTACATCAGAAGAAACGAAAGTAGTGGGAGAGTCAGTTGGCAAGCAAGCAGACATCGTGCAGCAGACCTCGGAAGAAGCAAATACTATTTTTGGCTGGCTTTCCCTGCATTTCTCCTCTCTGCCCCGCAATTTAATATCCAGTCCAGTAAGTAAATGAATCGGAATGGGGGCTGGTGAGTCTTAGGGGCTGGGGTTGGAAGCTGAAATCGGCAGGGGGGCTGGGGTTGGAAGCTCAGAATCTGCAGGGGAGCTGGGGATGGAAGCTGAAATCGGCAGGGGGGCTGCGGATGGAAACTGAGAATCGGAATGGAGGCTTGTGAGTCTTGGGGTCTGGGGATGGAAGCCGAAATTGGCAGAGGGGCTGGAAGCTGAAATCGGCAGGGGATCTGGGGATGGAAACTGAGAATCGGAATGAGGGCTTGTGAGTCTTGGGGCCTGGGGATGGAAGCTAAAATCAGCAGGGGGGCTGGTGAGTCTTGGGGTCTGGGGATGGAAGCTGAAATCGGCAGGGGGGCTGGGGATGGAAGCTGAAATCGGCAGGGGGGCTGGGGATGGAAGCTGAAATCGGCAGGGGGCTGGTGAGTCTTGGGGCCTGGGGATGGAAGCTGAAATTGGCAGGGGGGCTGGTGAGTTTTGGGGGCTAGGGATGGAAGCTGAAATCGACGGGGGCTGGTGAGTCTTGGGGGCTGGGGATGGAAGCTGAAATCGACGGGGGCTGGTGAGTCTTGGGGGCTGGGGATGGAAGCTGAAATCGACAGGGGGGCTGGTGAGTCTTGGGGGCTGGGGATGGAAGCTGAAATCGACAGGGGGGCTGGTGAGTCTTGGGGACTGGGGATGGAAGCTGAGAATCATTTCTGTAGGTTATCAGAAATTTGCTTAATTATCTACTCACACAGAAAAGCAGTAAAAGTCAATAGGTTCTCTGAATGGGAACAACCTGTTTGATTCTGCACTCGTGTCATTGACCAATTGTATATCGCTGTTTAATTTATCACATTGATTAATTTGAGCACAAGTGAGATGTCCTATCATGGTGTGCACTGCAGGCAGAGGGTGACTAACCTGTGCCTTATTGTGTAAAGCGCTGGAGAATTCTCTCCCCTTGCTTACCTCTCTTGCTGAGGACACCCTGCTTCAGTATAATCATTTATAGGATTTATCTTATAAACATTATTACGTGGTCTTTTCCTCAAGTGCTTAGACATCAGGTTGTTCCCACTCGAAGAACATATTGACTTTTACTGTGAATCAAATTGAATCGAAAAATCGATTCAACAGGGTGAATCGAATCGAATTATTTTTCTCTGAATCGGGCAGCACTACCCCGAACCTACCGCTGAACAGTCCCACGATCCGCGAACCCCACACATCCTCTCCATGCCCCCCGATTCAGCATACAATGCCTTATCCCACCTCCAAACCCACAGCTGAACAGTACCGCCCCGGCACTGAAGAGTCCACCCCCTAGACACCCAAACCTACTGCTGAACAATAGTCCATTTACACAAACAGTCCCATGATAAAAAGGGCAGGGCTGAACAGTGCCACGATGAAAGGGCGGCTCTTAAAGGACCACACTGAAGTAGCAGCTCTTAAAGGGCCAGGGCTGAATGGTCCCATTGCATGTTGAGATGGACGTTTAGGTTGGAGGAGTTACTTGGGGTGGAGGGCTCGGTAGGAGGGGGTCCCTGCCCATTAGCCCACCCTAGATTTGTCCAAGGAGGGGGGGGATTTTTTTAAGCCCCAGGTGTTTTCTTCCTTAAAAAGGGGATGTTCCCTTTTGCATCTGCCTGTTTTATTTTATTGTGCTGCCTTACAGCTTGCCAGACAAAATATCTCCTCTGCCAGAAACAAATGTACACTGAGAGTTTGGGCAGGCTGCTGCTCACTTAACCCTGGCTGAGCTTTGCTCAGGGCAGCTTTTTGCCTACCTGCACTTCCTGGGCCTGTGGCAAGAGCTGCCAAGAAATTTATGGACCTGACCTAAGCGGAACTTTCTTCTGGGACTCAGGTACTGGTGGAATTTCAAGTGCTTGTGGACCTTGTTTAACTTGTTGCCCCTGGACTTTCTACTCATGCTTAGTGGTGAGGGCTACCAACTCCCCTTACCCTTTTAGAAGAAGCTCAGCAGGAGGGATTCCACTCCCTCCTGCTTTAGCTTTCTCTTCTTGGTGCATTCTAGGATGCACAGGGAGGGGCCTAGGGCTCTAATTGGCCGAGGCACCTAAGGCCCCTTGGCTCCAATTGGCCGAGGCACCTAAAGCCCCTGGGCTCTGATTTCAAATGAGATCATGGTGCCAAGTAAGCTTGAAAAAACACCCAGAACACAAAGGCAAGCCAAGAGAATACTTTGAGAAGATTCGATCCAACACACAAAAACAATACAAAAAAAAGATGAAAATATTTTGTTCAATCACAAAAAAGGCCCAGATTGCAAGTTACAAGATTGCGAGGCTTTTAGCAAAGAAGAAGAAACCGCATGCAGATGCTGAAAATGTTATTTTGCAGCCATAAAGCTGTTGAACAAGTGAGGCATATTCCATTGTCATCTAATACAATTGCTCATAGAATTAAAGATATGTCACAAGACATTGATGATCAGCTCAAAGAGCATTTCATGAGTGCAAAAGAGGAAATCGACAAGTTGTGGGCACTACAAATTGATGAAAGTACAGACATTGGTGGAAAAGCTCAATTGCTTGCAATACTGCGCATTATCATTGATGGACAAATCAAAAATATGTTTTTCTTTTGTTGTGAATTGAAGGACACAACCACAGAAGATGATATATTCAAGCTGGTGAACCAAAATGTTGAATCAATAGGATTGCGATGAAACGAATGTATCAGCGTTTGCACTGATGGCTCACCTTCAATGCAAGGTTGAAAGAAAGGATTTGTGGCACATGTTTTGAAATTCATGTGTGAAGTTTGTGCACTGCATGATTCATAAGAACATAAGAAATGCCCGCACCGGATCAGACCGTGGGTCTATCTAGTCCGGTGGTCCGCATCCGCGGAGGCTCATCATGAACTAAACTAAACTTTAAGTTTATATACTGCATCATCTCCACGGAAGTAGAGCTCGGCACGGTTTACAAGAACTTAAAAAATGAGAAAGGATAGGAAAAGGTTTACAAAGTTTATAAATAGAGTGGAAAAGTAAGGGAAAAAAGAAATTATATGTTAGATAAGAGCTAGGTTTTTAGTTCTTGCAGAATAAATGGAGGGAGCTCAGGTTCCGCAGCGAGTAAGGTCGTTTCAGAGGCCTGTGATTTTGAATAGAAGTGATTTTCCCAGTTTACCTGTGTGGAGAATACCATGTAGGGAGGGGAAGGATAGTTTAAATCTTTGGGCGGGCCTGGTGGTCAGGGCACGAGGAGTTAAAGAAAAGTGGGATTAGGGAAGGAAGGATGCCGTGAATAACCTTAATCGCATGAAGTTTTGATTTCAAAGGCTTTGCCAGAACAACTTGTGCAGACTATGAATTAAGTTTTCAAAGTTGTTAATTACATCAAGTCATTTCTGCTAGGTTCCAGAATTTTTGCTAACTTTTGTGAGGCAATGGATTCAGATCACAAATGCCTGTTATATCATACAGAAGTTAGATGGCTATTGAAAGGAAAAGTACTCGCATGTGTTATGTCTCTGCAAACTGAAATTGTTTCTTTCTTTGTTGCTGAGAATGTTAGTTTCAAATTTCTTCATGAAGATACTTGGTGGTTTGAAATGGCTTTCCTCAATGACCTTTTTGATAAATTTAATAGGGTACAAATGAAAACATTATCACCATCAGTGGAAAACTCAGGGCTTTCAATGTTGCAACTGTGGATTAAGGGGACTAACAATTCACAGCTTGATTCCTTCCCAGGCATTGATGCGTCTCTACACAAAGGCACAATAACTCACAAAATTCAGAAGACGTTGGAAAATCTTTCTTCATCATTTCCCAAATACTTTCCTTCGCTTAAAACAAAAGAGTATGAGTGGGTCATCGATCCATTCGTGAACCATGGAGATACATGTCTGATGATGGCTGAAGAAGAAAATCTCATCGATCTTAAGAATGACCTAGTTCACAAAATGTCATTTGCTGAGCAAGAATTGTCAGCATTCTGGATCACAGTTCGTAGCTAATATCCTAACTTGAGCAACAAAGCAATCAAGACTTTATTACCATTTGGATCTTCTTATCTTTGTGAACTTGGATTTTCAACTCTGACAGAAATTAAATTTTTAAAAAAGAGAAAGACTGCAGATGGTGGATGATGAAATGTGTGTTTGCTTGTCAACTATCGAGCCACGTTTTGAGTTAATTTGCACTCAAAAACAAACTCATCCATCACATTGATTAGCAATTCTATTCTATCTACATTAGTTTACATCTATCTATATTAATTACCGATACTTAGCTTAAAGAACTTTAAATAAATAACTCTCAAATTTAATTTAATGTTGTTTTTGCTATTTTATACTTTCAGTTATAATGTGCTGCGAAAAACATTTGCTCTGTTTAGTGTGCTAGAGCTACAAAAAGTTTGAGAGACACTGCTCTATGGAAACCTATATGAACTGTTTGGAGACCCAGAAAGACCACTTCTAAAAGCAGTGTTATTCATTCTATTAGAAAAGCAGGAAACAATGGATAGAGAAACTGCACTGGATTTAGTAAGGACGGATTAATTGCAATCTTCTAGAAGAAGTTCTTTCAAGGCCACTGTAAAGCACAATGCATTCTTTTCTTTCAAGGTGACCTAATCCATCCTTCTAACGTATATATAAATGAACTACTGAACATGATACCTCTTGGGTCAATAATAGATAACCAGCTGATATACAAAGTGCATTGAATTCAGGAAACATTAAGGTAGCTTATCCTTCTGAAAAGTACATCCGTCTTTAGGGTGCCATCTGGATCAGCAGATGACCGCAGGTGTCAAGACTGCAGCGCCAAGAGTATTTTGAAAGTTGTGGATTGCTACTGCGACTCAAGTGATGCAGGATAAGCCCTGAGATTACATCAAGCTGTGGGAACAAAATCATAAACACCCAGGAGGCAGACCAGCCCCTGGAACAAGGAGGCATAGGATGACGGTGAAAGGGGGTAGGCTCGGGTGGAATCTAAGGAAATATTTTTGTACAGAAAGATATAGTGCTAATCTGGTCCTGTACACACAACAAACCCACCAATCCCCTGCCCCCTTAACGTGGAAATAAATTTACATGGAGAGGGGTGGGAAAGAATTCCATGAGCCATGCTCTGCATGTTTTCCCCATATGTTCTTATTAATAAAAGAATGTAAAACCTACTACATATTTTTGGCACGTGGTTTACTAATCTGACCAACAAGGCACTTCTCATTTTGTTGTAAATATGTTACATTAACCTTTGATAATGGAGTTAATTCTTTATCACACATTTTACCAATTGCTATCTTAATTCTCTAAATTTAACTTATAACAGCGATCAAGTTCTCTTCCAGACTCTAAAGCGCTGTCCTGTGAATTCCCTGGGCTGAAAGAAGAAGCCTCAGCCAGCACAGGCTACAAACTGTTACATTTTATACTGATTTTATACAGACCCTAGAGAGTGGGGGGTAGGATGAGAAAAAAATGCAGGCTTTTCTGTCAGTTTACTTGAATCAGATTCTGCCGCCCTGTGGGTTTAGTATGCTAAAAGCAAAAAATTGACCCTTACAACTCCACAGAAAATACAGGTCCAGTAGAAACAAAAATACGCTGTGGAGATGCTGATGTTCAAGATGCAGGCTTTATTAAAAATACAATTTAATAATCTACATAAAATATATCTAGGACCCAAAATATGGGAGTTATGGACCCAACACGGTCCGTGTTTCGACGATGATGTCTTCCTCAGGGGTTCCTAAAAATCCAGATATAAAAGCTCGTGGATTAATAACATGATCAAATCTGTGCAGTGGTAAAAACCTGCTTTTATAAGCTTAGGCTTATACATTCCCTAACGTCCATTCTTGTCACTGAAGCAATCACAACCCTAGTTCACACTCTAGTTATTTCTCATCTTGACTATTGTAATTCCCTCTATAACGGAATTCATCAAAAAGAATTACGACATTTACAGCTTATTCAAAATACAGCAATAAAAACTTATCTACAAGTTAGAGAAATATGATCATGTCACCCCTCTCCTAAAAGAAGCTCACTGGTTACCCATTACACATCGCATTACCTACAAAACTGTTATGTTAGTCTTCAAAATCAAACACTCCCATCAACCTTCTTTTCTTGATAAGCTTCTCACCCCCTTTCGCCCTTCACGGTCTCTTAGATCAGCTGATCAGAATTTACTTTCTATTCCTTCTATAACGGAATTTTTCTATACCAGAAAATCTAATTTCTCAGTAGTAGCCCCAACCATATGGAATGCTCTGCCATCTCAACTTCGTCACAAAAAATTAATCGATAAATTCAAGACAAATTTAAAAACATTCTTATTTCAAGATGCATTCTACTGCTTTTGATCCTTCTCATCTTCAATCAGCCAACTGCTTTTAAGAAGCGATCCCATCCCCAATGTTTTATCCCTTTCCCTTCCATTTCCTTTCAACCTTTTTTTTTTAGTTTTTACCTCTAATAATGTAACTTTACCCCCCTCCTTTTCTTTATCATCACTTTCCAGTTCGTCTTGTCAATGTCTTCAATTCCTCTTTATCTTTCCTCTTTATCTTTCTCTTCCTTCCTCTTTATCTTTCTTTTAATATTTTATTGTAAACTGGCTAGATTCCCGTAGATAGTCGGTATATTAAAAATTAATAAACTTGAAACTGTG
Source organism: Geotrypetes seraphini (assembly GCF_902459505.1). Classification (NCBI taxonomy): domain Eukaryota; kingdom Metazoa; phylum Chordata; class Amphibia; order Gymnophiona; family Dermophiidae; genus Geotrypetes; species Geotrypetes seraphini. The sequence goes on along the minus strand of NC_047084.1, from coordinate 311,979,111 downwards.
ACAAACCCAGCACCAGCACTGGGCCAGTCCATGATAGGATCAAGTGCAGAAGAGCTGACCAGATTGATTCTGGCGCTCAACTTGAGGCTGACCTCCCTTGCCCCCTTAATCAAAGAGATAGTGAGCTGGAACAGAGGCAAACAGATTGGCAACAGCAGCCTCTGGGCTTTAGAACAGCTAAGGAAGCCACGAGGAAGGTAACTGCAATAGAAAAACCTAGACAGAGAAAAGCTGCTGTAGAGCCAAAACCCATCCCCCGCTACTGGCTGAAGGGGATTGGCTCTGATCTGTTTAAAAGCAGGCTGAGACAAACAGGGGGAGAAGGAGCGAGTGATGAGGGCGAGTCACTCCCACAGCCCAAGCCAGGAGAGGGGCTGTGGAACAGGGCAGCAGAGGAAAACGTGGTGGATTATCCCATGCAGGATTTGGAGGAAGTCTTAACCCCTTCAAACTATCAGGGTCCAGACCAGGTAGAAGGCATGGAGATAGAAATAGCTGGTGCTAGGGTAGAAGGCCAGACAGAAGGTATGGAATTTTGAATGAAAGAATGAAGCAACGGGGAAACTGTTTGTGGTTTGTGTTTTCCTTTTGCATATCGTTTTTTTTTCTCTGCTGCACAAGTTAAACCTGAAGAAGGGGATATATGTTGAGCTGTATAAGCAAGTGAAGTTTGAGAATAATACTTGCCTGAAGCCTGAATCAAGGTATACATTCAAAGACAAGTTTGTGAACCAGAGGCAAGCTGAAATGTTTAAAGTGCAGTTTGAACTGTAGGAATGTTGCTGTGACTCCCGTTTCAGGGAGCTAATTAAGTTAACCATCTCAGCTGGGTGATTTTTGCCTGCACGTAGGAGCTGAGAGAAAAGCTGAACTGCTAGCAGTGTGCTGTGACAATTTTGCCTAAAGAGTTTTTGTCTGCTTGAGAATGTATTGTAAGTTTGATTTTTGCCAATCTACTATTTTTGTTGAATGACCTGCAAAAGTGATGTTTGTTTTCTGTTGCATACTTTTGACCTGTGGGTCAGAATAAACAACTTATTCTTTCCTAAAGAACTTGTGTTGGCTGGTAATATGGTGAAACCTTGTTACTTACCTTGCATCTCTTAGGCCCAGGCAATTGCCTAGGGCCACCTGAAAAAGTCCTGAAGGTACCCCTGGTTGTAGGGGACACGCCAGAATCCCTGTGTTTGTCACCTGGCAGCCCTACACTACGGAGGGTTGGTGACAAAACTTAAAAACAAACTAAATCGTCACTCTGCTCTTGAGGATTTCTCATCCGTGCAGAGTGACGATTTAGGGACCCCTGAGGAAGACATCATCGTCGAAACACAGACTGTGTTTGGTACATAGCTCCCATATTTTGGGTCCTAGATATATTTTATGTGGTTTAGTATGCTAAACCTTTTCCCTTTATACCTTTTGAAGACAGTAACTTCTAAGGAAAAAGCTACTATTTGGATCTTCTTTGCTTTCTGTACACCTAATTACCCTGCAATACCAAAAAACAGGGCAAGAAGCAGAATCAAAATACAGTGCATCACTGTGAGTCATTGCATAAGGATCACAGAACAGAAACACACTTAATTCAATCATAGTAAGCACAATTTTAAAAGATATTTCTGTGGGTAGAAGCAGTGGCGTAGCGAGAGAGGATGGCGCCCCCTGCGCTGTGTGCGCCCCCCTCCACTCTTCCCTGCCACTTGGGCATCTCCCCACTCTTTCCCACTGCTTGGGCGTCCCCCTGTCCCCCTCTTGAAATGTTCACCGGTACAAGCAGCATCTTCCACCTGCTGCTCGCGTCGGTCTCAGCACCCTTCTGATATCACCGTCCTAGTTCTGTGACCAGGAAGTAATGTCAGAAGGGAGCCGAGGCTGGCACAAGCAGCAGGTGGAAAATGCTGGTAACCATTTAAAGAGGTATGCGGAAAGGAGGAGAGGCACTGGTGCCTGGGGCAGTCCACCCTCCCCATGCCACTGGGTAGTTGGGCACTTTAGATGCAGAAACAGACTTTTAAAAAACCTTCCATCCTCTATAGAGAAAACCCCATATTCTGTGTGTCCCCATATTCTATAAATGGTGCCTAAGTTAAGAGAAAAATGCAGTTTAAAAGTGCTTTTAAAAGATATTTCCAGGTGCCTACAAAAGCAGTGCCGAAATTGCGCCTATGTAGGTGCTTTACGACACCTAACTCCACTGTAGGTGCGGCTAATACTGGATGTAGAGTTAGGCACCATAAAGCGTCTCCATAGGCGCTATTCACGTCACAAGTAGACCCTGGCCTCGAAAACCCTGGCCTACATTTCTGGTGCCTACCTTTGCCGGAGGCGCGATTCTCTAAATGGCGCCGCTGTGGGATTGACACATGATCGGCAGCCGCTTTTAAGGCGGCTGCTGACAACGGCACTGTTTAGAGAATCCAGACCTGTGTTCCTAGTGCCTATATTTGAGGAAATTTACCCACATTTTGTAGAGGCAATCCTGGGGATAAGTTTTTATTTACAGGCAGAATTTAGAATTTTTGCATTCCACATTCCAGTTTTAATATACTACATATAGCAAAGTACCTAGGGGGTTTACAATATAAATAATAAAAGGACTATATTTATGGGAAGAGAAGAGAAAAGAAAGAGCACAAGAGTAGGCCTAGATTGCAAGCAGGGAGAGGAAGGGTTATTACTAAAAATATCAGGAGAGAAGGATGTGAACAATGGACAAGGCATGAATGCACTGAGCAAAGACAGCATACAGTTACTGGAGGCTGGGCTAAATGATAATATGGTGATAGGAAACCTAAGTATTTAGATAAGGAAATACCTTTGAGAATTAGTAGATCTCTAGCAGGGCTTTAAACTTCTTAAGGGAGAGTTCAAGTTTAAGTTCAAGTTTATTAAAATTTGATAAAACGCTTATCATATATTCTTTTTTTTTTTAAGTTATTGAATTTCAGTAACAAAAACATGGGAATTCGTATGGCATCATTCCAAGAATATACATTACAGATTATTAACAAAAAATATACCACAATGCCTCTGCCATAACATAGGGCTCCTTTTACTAAGCTGCGTTAGGGCATTAACGTGCACAATTGCGCACGCTACAATGCCGCGCGCTCTAGACGTTAACGCCAGCATTTAGCTGGCGTTAGTTCTAGCCACGTAGCACGGGGTTAGTGCGCGCTAATCTGCTGCGTGCGCTAACAACGTTAGCGCACCTTAGTAAAAGGAACCCATAATGTATATAAAAAGAAAGGAAAAAGTAGGGAATGGAAAGAAAGAAAAATGTAGAAAAGAAATAAGCAAAGCATGAAGACCTGAGAATATACTAAAAGGAACTGGTAACCCCCCCTCCCTGCTCATTCCCTCCTCCCCATTTCTCTTACCACTACCTCTAACTTCCCCGGCACGAGCAGCATCTCCAACTTGCTGCCCATGCCGACCTCAGCACTCCCTCTGACATCACTTCCTGGTTGTGGGACCCAGAAGTAACTTCAAAAGGAGGCGTGAGCACCAGGTTGGAGATGCTTCTCGCACTGACGAAGAGCTAGAGGTACTGGGGAGAGTGAAGGCCCGCATGGCGGGGGAGGCATGGGAAGGATCGAGGGGAGGGGAGAGGAACCGGCGCCCCCACCAAGACGGCGCCAACGCCCTCCCCTTATTACACCACCTTCGATTGTAGCAACGCAGTAAAAATCATCTTCCAAGGCTAGGCATGTGAACAGCAAGTGAACATAGGTGTGCAGGAAGTCTGTAGTCTCCTTACCTTGTACGCTCTCCGATATCCCTAATGTTTTCTGCACATCCCTGCAGATTTTTGAGAGGCAGCTCTGGAATTCTTCATCACACTCATTCTTCTTATTACCGCACATTTCATAACACCGATCGTGCTGATTACAGCACTTTGTCATGGAGGGGATGCCAATGTCAAACTGGAGAGGACCAGGTAGGAGAAAAAAAAAAAAAAAAAAAGAGGAAAGGTTAGCATTTCAGAACGTACCAGGCCAGTAAGGAAGGGAAGAGAGTGCAATGGCGCCCAAGACTGGAATTCTACGCTCGACCACACTTTTCAGATTCAGTGTGATGGTGTTTTCTACAGCACCACTCCACATTAGTGGAAACTTTGCTCCGCTTTCTTGCTCAGATGTGGTTCTTCTATAGAACCATATAGTCACTTTAGAGGTGACAGACAAAGAGCATCAAATGCCTAATGTGCGCTTTTTTTCTGGTGTGATCCTGTCTGCCAAGGTCACCAGTAGCGGTGAGATGGGGAAATCTACCCCTTTGTCCCAGAATTGGGAGGGGAAGAGCAGATTGGCTGAAAGAAGGAATGACAAATAAAACAGAAAGCACTTTACTGGGGTAATATCCAGCCAGCATGGTCACTACGTTACTTTAAGCAATAGTATACAGTACGGTTGCTTAATTTAATACATATATTTGGAGTCACTATCTGTATATGTAGTGGCAGTGAATATACATACACTCCTTCAATCTCTAACAGATCATGTGCATACATAAGTTATAGACTACCAACATGCAAAAGCCTCTTACAGTTAAGCTTCACAAGTGCTACCTTGGCAGTTTCACTATACAGAACAATCAAGGTGAAGTTGTTAAATCAGATTCTGAAATATTACAGTGCTTTTAGGATTTCTACCAGTCATCATATTCTTCAGAGATAAAAGAAAATATATCTTCTACATCCTATATTAAACATTTGAAGCATCCTGAGTTAACACTCAACACTTGTGAATTATGATCTAAAGATATAGATGGAAAAGAAGATGAGGAAGCGATGAAATGTATGGCTAAAGATAAGTCCCCAGGACCAGATGGAATAACATTAGTATTTTACTTGGCGTTTCGAGATATGAATATCCCTAATTTAGTAATTACTTTTCATATTTACTCAAATCTGGAATTGTCACCGGAACATTTACGGAAGTTAATATTATTGTAATACCAAAACCTGGAAAAAATAATTTTCAAGTTCAAAATTACAGGCCCATATCTTTAATTAATGTGGATGCTAAGATTTATGCTAAAGTATTGGCAAATAGGCTGCAGAAAGTTTTACCAACATTGATCCATTCAGATAAAAATGGTTTCATGACTGGAAGACTTTCGTGTGATAATATTTATGAATGCCTAATGAGGTTATTGCAACAGTGCTGTCCATCCATATGCATCTGTGCAATATTTAATACTGCATAGTTCTTAAAAAAAAGAACACAAGAATAGCCATACTGGGGCAGATTGAAGGTCCATGTAGCCCAATATCCTGTTTCCAACAGTGGCTAATCTGCAAGTGACTGATGCAAAGCCTTCCCTCCGACGTCAGGGAGAATTGGGTGTGTCAGTGAGAGGGAAAGAGAGATGGTTGTTACCACGGGGAATGGAAGAAAGGAGAAATTTTGGTCATAGGGAGAGAGTGAGGTACAGATGATAGGGAAGAGAAAGATGTGAGGGAGAAATGTGGTGGAAAGGGAACAGTGGGACAGACTGAAAGGGATGCAAGAGGAGAAATATTGGGCAGGGGTGAAAGATGCTGACATAGTCCGGGGGATGATCTTGCATTTATTCTTAGACAAAGTTCTAAATGGGCATTGTCGGATTTGCAAGAACCTACACCGACTTGGATTAAGTTTGAAGAAGCAAATTTTGGATCTCCATTTATTATACAGTGATACCTTGGAATCCAAACGCCCCAGTACTCGAACAACTTGGAATCCGAACTAAAAATTCAAGTAAATTTTGCCCCAGAATCCAAATTCTCTTTGGAATTCAAACACCCTGCACATTGTATGTGTGTGTGTTTGTGCCCCATAATCTGAATACTGCTTTGGAATATTTGTTAATATTTTACCTTAAAATCCAGTGTATTTACTGTAAAAATCTGAGTTTGTGGGACCCAGGAAAGGATTCATCCAGTTTCTATTATTTTCAATGGGAAAAATTGTCTTGGAACTCGAACGGGGTTCTGGAACGGATTAAGTTCGGATTCCAAGGCATCACTGTATTATTAAATTAAAACAAAAAAGAGATGACCTCATAGCTGGATCAGGCCTTGATGGTAGCTCCAGATGTTGGCAAGTAAGTCCAAGGCCAGTATACTTCTATAGTCTGGATCCCATAAATGGCAAAGTCTGATCAAGAAGTCTGGAGTGGGCTACAACGGCAACTATAGCAGCTAGTATGGCAATTTCTTAAAAAATGTTCACATACTGGTTTATAAATCTTTTCTCTGTAACAGGCTACTAAGCCTGATACACTAAAGGGGGTGGGGGTTGATGGGTTATTTTACCTCATGATGCATTATTTTAGCACAAATGCCCCTTTTATGCAATGAGACGTTATGCTAAAATAGCACAACTGGTGATAAAATAACCCATATTAAATGGTAAACTGATGGTAAAATAACCCATAATAGCACACATTGATAAATTCCCTCTCAAATGTCTTCTGAGTTTTTAAGGAGAATTAATATAAAATGTTAATTAAAAAATAAGTATTTACATGAACACCGAACACTGGAGATCCACATCCATTTGGTGGGGAATGTTTATAGCCATAACGTGGGAAAGGTTTAAACCCTGTAAAAGGGGAAAAAAAAGATACATAAATTTTGACAATTTAAAGCTATTATACTAAAAAAAAATTCTTCTGTAATACTTTGGCATTGATAACTACAATAAAAAGCACCAAGAACATGGGATTTTTCTCTCTAATATTTTTTGGCAAGAATAATAATGTGATCATGTCCCCAGTATGTTTGATAGCTCCATATTCTATACGTTCTCAGTCCCAATCAAAATGTCAATACGGGTCTGACATAATTATATCCAGGGTTTGGATCACTTATTTATTTGGATTTATATCCCGTCCTCTCAGAAGAGCTTAGAACGGGTTACAAGTTTACATATATAATAAGACATAAAGGGGTATACATATAATATAAATGTTTAGATACTTATGTCCCCACATGCTGGGGGGGGGGGGAGGAAATGCTTAGTACATAGCAGTGGCATAAATAGGGTTGATATTTTTGGTGGGGGCCCAGGTTAACATGGGTGGGCACCAAGAGCAGATTTAGGGGTCCTTTCATTAAGGTGCGCTAATCGATTAAGCATGCGCCAAAGATTAGCGCGTGCTTAATGCTAAGGTGCCCATAGAATATAATGGATGCCTTAGCATTTAGCGCGTGCTAATCTTTAGCGCTAAATTGGTTAGTGCGCCTTAATAAAAGGACCCCTTAGTGATATAAGCTCCCAGGCAATATCAGAATCATGCTCCCCCAACACCCTCCCATCCAACAGAGGCTACTGGTTCTGCATCTGTTATACTATTTACTCCTGGCAGAATTCTGTGCAAAACAATTGAAAATTCTGGTCTGCTTTCTGTTTTTGCTACTAGAAAAAATCCTAACATAGAAATACACAAATTGATTAAATTGTACCAGCAATATATCTAGCATACGCGTACAAATTTAGAAAGATCTGCATATTGTTTTGCTTTCTAAATACTAATGAAGCTCTAGGACTTAAATTTTTTTCAGATGATGCTTGAATACATCACACACTGCATGTGACCCTCGCAGACCTTTGATCTGACAGAGTAAGGGTCTCATTTTCAAAGCACTTAGACACACAAAGTACCATAGCAGTTCTTATGGGTTAAATGTAAACATGCGGCCTCTACAAAAAAATCAATTTCCCTATAGCAGGTGCAGATCAGAACAAAACGAGAGCAGAGGGGTAAAACTCCCACAAAAAATAGTCCAAAACAAAATAGGAGACCATTTGGTATTTGGATGACACAGGATTATGGATCAAACCATAAAATAAATTATTAAAAGATATCTATCTATGAAAAAATCCCCAAAAATAGAATAGCAGATCACAGTGGTGAAATTTATAACGGGACCTGACACGGCCCGTGTTTCGGCGGGTAATGCCTTCCTCAGGAGTCCTTACAAGACAACATAAATTGTACAACTTAAACACATCTTAGCAGTAACCCTAAGATTTAAATAGCCTACTGGAGAGGGAAAAAAAGTAAGGTATCAGTCAGAGAAGATTTAGGCAGTCAGCTGAAAAATGAAGGAAATTCAGGATCTCGGAACACAGAAAGAGTAAAATAGATCAAAGTTCTATTCTTCACACTATGAATGCACTACAAATACTACACTAGGCCCTAACACACCAATACACCTACTACAGACAAAACAGAATAGGCAGGCAGACCTTAGGAAACTGGAAGACTGGGCATCCAAATGGCAGATAAAATTTAATGTGGACAAATGTAAAGTGATGCACATTAGGAAGAATAACCCAAATCTTAGTTACCAGATGCTAGGTTCCACCATAGGGGTCAGCGTCCAAGAAATAGATCTGGGTGTCACTGTAGACCAGGGGTGCCCACACTTTTTGGGCTTGCGAGCTACTTTTTAAATGACCAAGTCAAAATGATCTACCAACAATAAAATTAAAAAAAAAACACAAAGCACACTGTACGCACAGAAAATGTTAATTATCATTCCTATTCCAGGGTTTTTCAAAGAGGTCAAAGCAGATGACTCTATGCATTATCACCTCAGTAACAACCATACAAAAATAGACAAATATACCCCCTCCCTTTTTACTAAACCACGATAGCAGTTTTTAGCGCAGGGAGCTGCGCTGAATGCCCAGCGCTGCTCTCGACACTCATAGGCTCCCTGCGCTAAAAACCTCTATTGCGGTTTAGTAAAAGGGGACCTTAGTGTAAAATATAGACAGCAGATATAAATTCAGACACATTTTGATCACTAAATTTAAAATAAAATCATTTTCCCTACCTTGTCTGGTGATTTCATGAGTCTCTGGTTGCACTTTCTTCTTCTGACTGTGCATACAATTTTTCTTCCCTTATTTTAGCCTGTATGCTTCCTCTCTTCCAGACCTCATTCCTTCCCCCAACTTTTCCTTCCTCTTCCCTTTCTTTCTCTCTGTCTCCCTTTCATTTTTTTCTGTTTCTCTTCTTTCCTTCTGTCTCCCTGCCTGCCCTTTTTTCTTTCTTTCTCCCTGCCCTCCCCCAAGCCACTGCCACTGCCATTGGGGACCAGGACCCAAACGCCACCAATATCAGGCCCCAAGCTCTCCCTGCTTCAGCCAACCAGCATTCCTCTCCCCGACGTCAATTCTGCCATCGGGAAGAGGAAGGCTGATCAGCCCAAGATCGTGATCAACCTATTGGGGGAAATGCTGCCGGGTCCTGCCTTCGCGGAAACAGAAAGTAGGCAGAACCAGGCAGGAAGAAGAACAAATGCTTCACTAACCTGTCTCCCGCATTAGCCCGTAGCGAACGCTTGCTTCAGGGCTCTCAACATGTGCGTGCCGGCTTCCCTTCTCCCCTCCCCCTCCGGACATAACTTCCGGTTTCGGAGGGAAGAGAAGAGAAGCTGGCACGCACACGTTAGAGCCCGGAGCATAAGTTCGCTACGGGCTGAAATCTCCAAGCCGGTTTTTTGGGTTTTTTAAAAATGTTCAGCAGTGGCAGATGACAGCTGGGCAGACCGCCCAGCTAAAAGGCCCTAGGGAGAACACTGGAGAGGAAGGCTGATCGGCCCGTAGATCAGGACGGCAACACGAGTCTATCACAGAGCCCGGGATGGGCTCCGCGATCGACTCGCGTTGCCTTCCTGAGCTACTGGTCGATCGCGATCGACGCATTGGGCACCCCTGCTTTAGACAATACACTGAAACCGTCCATCCAATGTGTGGCAGCATCCAAAAAAGCAAACAAGATACTAAGACTTATTAGAAAAAGGATGATAAACAAGACTAAGAATGTTACAATGCCTCTGTATCTCTCCATAGTGCAACTTCACCTTGAATATTACGTTCAGTTTTGGTTGCCTTATCTTAAAAAAAAAGATATAGCAGAACGAGAAAGGTTCAAAGAAGAGCAATCAAGATGATACAGGGGATGGAACTCTTCTTGTATGAGAAAAGACTAAAGAGATTATGGTTCTTTAGTATGGAAAAAGATGGCTGAGGGGAGATATGATGATTTAAGTCTACAAAATCCTGAGTGGTATAGAACAGGTAAACAAGAATCAATTTCTTACTCCATCAAAAAATACAAAGACTAGGGGATACTCAAAGTTACAGGGAGATATTTTTAAAAACTAATAGGAGGAAATATTTTTTTCACTCAGAGAAGTTACGGTCTAGAACGCGTTGTCAGAGGATGTGGTAAAAGGGTTAACATAGCTGGTTTTAAAAAAAGGTTTGGACAAATTCCTGGAGGAAAAGTCCATAGTCTGCTATTGAGACAGACGTGGGGAAAGCCACTGCTTGCCCTGAATTGGTAGCATGGAATGTTGCTACTATTTGGGGTTTTGCCAGTTACTTGTGACCTGGATTGGCCACCATGAGGACGAGACACTGGGTTACATGGACCATTGGTCTAACCCAGTAAGGCTATGCTTATGTTCTCTAAACAGAAACTACAGGCATGCAGAATACTACAGCTCTGTCACATGCAAAACACAGATACATCCTCACCAAATTCAGAACAAGGGATGACAAACTAGAAACAGAAATATGAAGACAAAATCTGAACTGGAACCCAAGAATTTAAACTCAGAATGTACTGCAACACTGGAGAAATAAAAACAGAAATACATTTTTTTGTATTAAACACAATAATAAAGACATCTGTGATGCATATTTCCCAAAACAAATGTTTTTTTGTATTGATCACAATAATAAAGACATCTGTGATGCATATTTCCCAAAACAAACTTATTCCAGTTAATAAATTCAGCATAAAATATTTTCTGTACTTTTCTAATATGGTGGTTCTAATATGTCTGTTCTGTTCCGTCCATTTAATATTTCTCCTCTCCCTTGTCTTTTTCCATTCCCTCACACCTGTTTCTGACCTATTGATCTTTTCCTTTTAGCTTTTTCCTTCCTTCCTTTCTTTTCTGTCTCTCCATCCACTCAAATTCTACTCTCCCTCATCTTCCAGTCCTCCATCTTCATTTTACTTTTCACCTATCAACTGCCCTCCTTCGCTTACCCCCTCCAGCTCTCCTATTTTCCATCTCACCCCTTGCCCAGCCTCCTATTTCCTAAAACCTTCTATATTCAGTATTTTCTTTGTAACTTATCTCCTTAACAACACCCCATAACCTCTCCCATATGATTTGATTATTCTCAGCATCTCCTCTCCATCTCTTCCATCACTCTCGCTCCCTCACTCTTGTAGTCTGACAACTCACTGTCTCTTCTCTCCCACCCCCCAACATCTCTGTCTCATCTCTTTTTGCTCCTGCCCCCTCGCATCTTCTCCCTCTCTGCTGCTGTCCCCCAACCAAAATGGTGCAGCATTTGTCTCTCTCCCCTCTCCTGTGGTCAAACTTCTTTCCCTGCTCCCATTTTCTAGCATCTTCTTCCCTACCCTCTAACTTGGGTCCAACATCTTACCCTCTTTACCTTCTCTCGTCTCCTTCTCAGGTCCAACATCTCACACTCTCTTTTCTATCCCTCTGTCCTACTGTCTAGCATTTCTGTCTTCCTCCCTTCTGCCCTCAGGTCCAACATCTCTCTCCCCCTTCCTTCTGTCCCCAGTTTCAATCTCTTTCTCTCTTCCCTACCCTCTATCCTGGGTCGCAAATCTCTCTATCTCCTATCCCTCCCTTTCTCCTGGGTCCCACATCCCTCCCCCTGTGTTCCCTCCCTCCATTCCTTCCCTCCCCTTACTGGGTCCAACATTTCCTTTCTCTTCTTTTCCTCTCCTCCATCCCCAGGACCAGTATCATCTCCCAGTCTAACTGAAAACATGTCTTTCCCTGTAGAGGTTACCAGCAGTGAAAATGATTTATATACACTGCCTGTAGCCAGCTGCAGATCCTTCTCTCTACAGTTAGTTATTTTATTTGATATATCACCATTATTAACAAAAAAAAGGCAAAGCAGTTAAACCCACATCTCACTGAAGTGGTAACAGAGGGAGGGGAAAGCAGTAAGGGGAAAACTACACTGCCAGCTGCAGGCAGTATATGTGAATCACTCCCACTGTCAGTGACCTCTAGACTGAATGGGAAGGCATGTCTTACGGTACATGTGGGGTGGGTGTTAGAGAGAGAAGGGGGCAGGAAGATGCTGGTTCATCAGCAGGACAGGAGGGTTGAGAGAAAGTAGATGCCAAACCTGGAGACGAAGGGAAAGAAAGACGAGAGAAATGCTAGACGCATGGGGAGAGGGGGCACTGGACCCTCAGGCACTGCTCAGTTGCCCAAATAGTTAGTCTGTTCCTGATGAGCACCAGGCACTGCAGATGTGACACCACTTCCTGTCCTTTCTTTGGCTTGTACCTCTGTCTTGGTGGGCCTGACTCAAAAGTGTGTAAGGGGGGCATAGCCTATTTATGGCTACATCCTTGGTATAAAGGACCCCAAACTGTTGTGTAGCTCTTGAGCCATCTGATGCTAAAATAGTGTTAGAGGTATAACAAAGAAACAGTCACTGTATTACAGTATAGTTTTGAACACATATTAGAGTGACTATTTAATCAAAATTTTAAAATACATTTTCAGCACAAAAGAGAAAAAACATACAAGAGGATAATGAAAGCCTACTGAAGAGGGAAAAAAACGTAAGGTATCAGTCAGAGAAGATTTAGGCAGTTAGCTGAAGACTGACAGGCATTCAGGATCTTGGAACACAGAGAGTGAAATAGGTTAAAGTTCATTACTTCACACTATCTGCTTTATGCAAGAAAGGAAAACAAAACAGGATGTAATAGTTTGGTCTCATATTGGCCTGGGTTACCATCACTGCACTTGTATTGGCACAGTCCGTCCTCGCCTCCCAGCAGGTCCAAGGCTGCATTGAGGTACAGATCTATCTTGTGAACACCATTGCGAATGGTCTTCATGGTCCTCCTCCAGTCTGAGATCTTGGGTTGCTGCTCCCGACCCTGGCAGAGGTGGCATCCCAGTGGAGGCAGTCCGCAAATGAAGAAAATGGCGAGGGCGCACAGCAGCTGGGACATGCTATAGCTGCCCGCCAGCCTGCAGAATGTCCAAGACAATGCGACTAGATCACCAGCGCAAAACAACAAGACTGCTGCAGAACATCTCCAGCCTCAGGGCTCCAAAGCTTCCAGAATGCTGTGCCAACACTATTTACTGTCCCTGTGGGGCTTATTGCATATTAATTAATACGTTAATGCTGGCTGGCTGTCCCAGTGTTGTTAGATCTGAAAAACAAAACAAACATATAGGTATACAAAATGATTGCATTTTATTAAAAAAAAAAATAAAAAAAAATTACTATACACTGCAAATATGTCAAATGTGCAGAACAAAGTGAGAAAGAAAACTAGTCTTCAAAATAAGCATATAAAATTCAAGGCTTATTGAAAACAACAGACTTGAAACTGGATTTGATCTTAGGAGCAACAGGGCAGTCAAAGAACAGAAGTTAATACACATGCTACTATGCAATTCCTCTTATTGCCCTCTCTGGACTTCAGAGCAGCAAAAAGCACTGACACCACATTTACGTAGCAAACTCTGTTCAGCTAACTGTCTACTTATACCCCTTTCTCCCCCTCCCCACAATGATCTAGTGCTCCAAAGATAGGAAATACTCACAGCTTTCAGAGGCAGCCAGATCACAAAATCATATTCAAGAAGTTAGTTAACTTTGTTCCCCCTTCTCCTGCCTCACATACCTCCAGGCAGTTAATAATTGATGATAAACGTTTCAGCTGACTGCCTCTAAAGCAGACAGAAGCAGAAAATGGATCAGAGGCTGGGCACTAGGCAAATCCAGGAAAAGCAAGGCGTGCCAGGAAAGAGCAGGGACTCAACTGATTGGCTGCCAGCTAGAGCAGGAATTAGAGCAGAATAGTAAAAGGAGAGCGAGCTTCCCCCTCCTCCTCCCCCAAAGTGGAAGACTCACTCAGACTCATCAGATTGGTTGTAGAAGTATCCAGGAAGTGGAACTGGAAGGCAGCAAGCCAGGCATGACGTGTTAACAATTAAGCTGATCTAACTCTGCTGCTGCATTATGTTAGAAAAAACAAGGAAGGCAACCAAGTCACATCAAGGTCTGTGAGGGGGAAGCTCAAAGTGCCTAACTTGGCTCACAACTTGCAAACCAAATATAGTGTAATATGTCAAAGAACATGTCACATTATATGATGTTATAGGGCGCTCTCAGTGTGAACCCTCAGGGTTCACACTGAGAGCGCCCTATAACATCATATAATGTGACATGTTCTTTGACATATTACACTATATTTGGTTTGCAAGTTGTGAGCCAAGTTAGGCACTTTGAGCTTCCCCCTCACAGACCTTGATGTGACTTGGTTGCCTTCCTTGTTTTTTCTAGTTTAGGATTTGTTTGGCAAATTAGGAGTGTGTTGTTGTTGGCTGCATTATGTTAGGCAGGCTGTGAGAAAAATAACTGTTGTAATTTTTCAGTTATTGGATTTGTTTATCATAGATCTTATGATGGGATCTGTTATATACATCAGGCAGGGTTGGTATTCATTGTGAAGTGTGTGAGGACTGGACAAAATATCCCTCTACCCCCACAGTCAAATTCATGAGGAAAACTCTTCAATTTATGTAATGAGCACAAAGAGTAAATGGTTCAGTGGCATACCTGGTTCAGGCCTAGATGCACTAGACAGAGTTGGTAAGATCGCGTGGGTCCACTGCAGTCAAATTTTTGGCCAATTCCGAAAGAGTGACTGATGTTCAAACAAGTTTGCACGCAAATTATTTGAGTGGAGGTTTGTTGAGATCCCACCAATGAATCGCTATGAGAGCGACTCACATATGCTCAGAGCCGGCAGGGGAAATCCGAACAGCTGAGAGGCAGGGGAAACCCCGAAGCATCCTCCTGCCACTCAGCTGTTCAGGGCATGAACCTTTTTTTTTCAGATGTGCGTGTTACCCATGCACAATATCTGTCCCCATTTTTTTCCCCCAGATGTGACTAAACAAAATCAAGACCGTAGGAAATTATTTCTTGCACTGAAATCAGATGTAATTTCTTTGGGAGGTTCGTTCCTATTTTCCTTAGCACAGCAGCAGATGAATCCAGAGACTAGTGGGATAGCTCACATCGACCAGCAGGTGGAGATAGAGAAACTGATTAACAGGTGGTCTTATAGACTGGCATTCCTCCTGTACATTCAGTTTGCTCTATCTCCCAGCAGGGGTTCGTAGCTATACATCTAGCTCCTGGATTCTGGCTGTGCCTGGTGCTTTTTGTGTGAATTTCTAGTCTTCTGTTGAGACTAGTTCTCTTCTGAGAGACAGGGGTGCCTGGCTGAGCGGTGCCGGCTTTGGGAGCTACACCTGGACCCCCCCAGGTCCCTTCTCCACCCTCCCCTCCTGTAGATTGAGGGGTTTACTTGGGCTCTGCATTTTCTTCTTTCCAGTGTAAAAAAAAAAATTTGTATTGAGCCTCCCTATACTGTGCTGGGCTGTGCCTTTTGGTCAGCTTCTTGTTGCAACTGCCAGCCATAACTCTTTTTGCTGTTGTGCTGTGAGGATTTGGGTGAGTGATTCTTGCTGTTTTGAGGGTGTCTGGTGCGGTTTGGTCGGTACCGGGTGTTTGTCTGTTGGAAGGGCTGCGTCGGCGGTTTTGGCGGGCTTTCTCCGTTTGAGAAAAAAAAAAAAAAAATGGCGGCAGAGGCTGTGAAACGGTGTTCGCGCTGTGGGAAGCGCAGAACACCGTCGGGGCTGTGCTCTGCCGGTTGTGCAGACGCGCCGGCAGAGGATTCATTCCTGCCGAAGTGTGATTTGGAATTTTCACGCGCGGGAGCACCGTGCTTTTGTTTTGCAGAGCTCTCAGCCTGCTCAGCCAGTCCATTTGAATTTTCCTTTACTGCCTGTTTCTTCTACTTCCACTACTACTACTACTGGTGCTGCTGCTTCTCATGCTGTTTCCCCTCCGACGCAGTCTCAGGCGGCGAAGCGACGCAGACTTGCGGCCGCGGACAAGGGGGACCCTGACCCCGTCTCCCCCTTATCTATTACTCTTCCTGAGTCACTGGAGGAAGGTGAGGTGCTGGACTTGGAAGCGGAGGAGCCCCAGGGTAGGGACGTGGATGATCCTTCCGCGCTCCGGCTTTTTCACAGGGAAGAACTTTCCTCTTTAATTTCTAAGGCATTGCAGGGATTGAACATCTCGCAGGAGGATCCTCAGGTTTCTGGGTCCGCGAACCCCCTTATGGCAGGGACGCGAAAGCCGCCTAGATCCTTTCCAGTGCATGAAGCCATGCAGGAGCTTATCGCGACGCAATGGGACACACCGGAGGCCAGTCTAAGGGTGTCGAAAGCCATGCGGCAATTGTATCCTATTGCTCCGAATGAACTCAAGAAGTTTAAGTTGCCCAGAGTTGACGCGCTGGTGGCCGCGGTCACCAAAAAGACTACCTTGCCAGTGGAGGGGGGTGTTGCGCTGAAGGATGTCCAGGATAGGAAGATTGAATCTTCGCTGAAGATGTCCTTTGAAGTGGCAGCGGTCACCTTACAAGCCGCGGTTTGCAGTTCGTATGCTGCGCGGGGGCATGTCTGCAATGATCTCGGCTGATGGCAGATAATATGATGGAGTCCAGGTGTTCTGTCCCCTCGGAACTGGCTGATTTGGAGTCTGGTCTGGCGTATTTGGCAGATGCCTTGTATGATATTATTCGCGCTTCTGCCAAGCAGATGTCTCTTTCGGTTGTTTCTCGCAGATCTTTGTGGCTCCGTAATTGGGCGGCAGATGCAGCGTCCAAGCTTCGGCTCGTGAAACTCCCTTTTAAAGGACGTTTGTTGTTTGGGGAGGATTTGGACAAATTGGTGAAGGATTTTGGCAATACCAAAACGCAGCGCTTACCGGAGGACAGGTCTCGACCCTCTTTGAAGTCCTCGGCTGCCAGACCGCGCTTCCGGGATGTTAAGAGATATAGGCCAGGTAAGCCATCCTTTCAGCCCGCTTACGGTTCCTTCTCTACTTCAAGACCTAGGTTTCCACAAAAGAGTTCCTTTCGTACAGCGAAACCCCCATCAGTTCAGCCAGCCCGTGCTCTAGCAAATCGCACTCCACAATGACGGGGTCTCGGCTGCCTCCGCCATTCCCTTGGGGGGGGGCGGCTGTCTGCCTTTCTGGCGGAGTGGGCCAAGATAACGTCAGATCAGTGGGTTTTGGACATTATTTGAGATGGTTATAAGTTAGAGTTTTCCTCTCCCGTCGCCGATTCTTTCTTGGTATCCCCGTGCCACGGGGCGGCCAAGGGAGCCTCGGTCCGCCTAACTCTTCAAGTGCTTCTGGATCTGGGGGCGGTAATGCCGGTTCCCCTGGAAGAGGTAGGTCTCGGCAGGTATTCCATTTACTTCATTGTGCCCAAAAAAGGGGGGTCGGTCAGACCTGTGCTGGATCTCAAGAGGGTCAACAAATTTCTCAGGGTTCGCCATTTCCGTATGGAGACTGTTCGCTCAGTTATTGCAGCGGTTCAACCTGGGGAGTTCCTCACGTCTCTCGATCTCAAGGAGGCGTACCTCCATATTCCGATCTGGCCTCCGCATCAGATGTTTCTTCAGTTTGCGATCCTAGGCCAGCATTATCAATTTCGGGCGATGCCCTTTGGTCTTGCCACGGCTCCCCGCACCTTTTCAAAGGTGATGGTGGTGGTGGCAGCATTTCTGCGCAAAGAGGGAATTCGTGTGCACCCTTACTTGGATGACTGGTTGATCCGCGCCTCTTCCAGGCAGGAGAGTCTGTCGGTTACTCAGAGAGTGATCTCTCTCCTTCAGTCTTTGGGGTGGATCATCAACTTTCCCAAGAGCTCTCTGTCCCCGTCCCAGTCATTGGAACATCTGGGAGTGAGGTTCGACACTTGTCTGGGGAAGGTGTTTCTGCCCCAGGACCGGGGAGAGAAGTTGCAGTCTCAGGTTCGTCTGCTTCTCGTCGTTGCGTTTCCTGGATGTGCGCAGGATTGTTCTGCATTATTTGGGGGTGACTAATGACTTTCGTCAGTCGGACCACCTGTTCATGTTGTTTGCGGGCAAGAACAAAGGTATGGCGGCATCTAAGGCTTCCATTGCTCGTTGGGTCAGAGAAACAATTGCTTCGGCTTATTTGATAGTTATTGTTGGTAGTTGTGTTCTATAGTTTACTATTTGAGATTCTGGAAAGAAGTTTTTTGGATGCTCATTCTCCTATCTCTGGATGCTTGGGCAAGGAGCATAACTGAATGTACAGGAGGAATGCCAGTCTATAAGACCACCTGTTAATCAGTTTCTCTATCTCCACCTGCTGGTCGATGTGAGCTATCCCACTAGTCTCTGGATTCATCTGCTGCTCCTAAAGGAAAGAAAATTAACAGGTAAGAACATAATTTTTCCATCCTATCCTTGTAAGTGTTTGGTAAAATATTTAGGTGTAAAATATGTTTTCTTTACCCCAGAACAGCTCAAAACATTTGTAGATATAAAGAGACTGGTAACTTGACGTGTTTATTGTCACAGTACAAAGCAAGATATCCTGTTAAACCTTTCTGATTAATTATATTTTGGATTGATAATCTTGATATTTTCCTGGAATCCCCTCCTTTGCTCATTTGTTGTGGTCTAAGAAAGATGTAATTTTTTTTTCTTGTGACAATTTTTCCTTATAATATTTGTTTTCTGTATTTCTGTAACAAGAGTTGTTTTTGTAAAAATTTCAAAATCGTATAAATAATTTTTTTTTTAAAGTACAGTATATGTGAGCTGTATTTTTTTCTTTTTCTTTTATGTACTTGAGCTTTGGCATGATGTTTATTTTCTGTATTTCTTTATGATTTCTGAAATGTTATGATATATGAAGAAATCTCGAAAAAAACAAACAAACCCCAAATGCATCCAGTGAGAAATAATTCTGTTTTAATTATCATTAGTATACAGAAAAAAGTCAGGAAATAACATTTACTTGGACAAAAGTGGTTGGCTAGAATTCTAGCACCAGAAGCATTGTTACCTTCCAAAACACACAAACAGAATGTATACTGTATGTTGTTGGAAAATGCACCTCCTGTCTTCATGAGTTTTAGGGCTCCTTTCACAAAGCTGCTTTAGCGGCTTTAGCGCGCGTGACTTTTCATCACGCACTAACCCCTGCGTTAAACAGAAAACTACCCCCTGCTCAAGAGGCAGTAGCAGCTAGCGCGGCCGGCAGTTTAGCGCGCGCTATTACGTGCGTTAAACCACTAATGTGCCTTCATAAATGGAGCCCTTAGGGCTCCTATTACGAAGCCACGTTAGCGGCTTTAGCGCGCACGACTTTTCATCACGCGCTAGCTGGAAAACTACCACCTGCTCAAGAGGAGGCGGTAGCGGCTACTGTGGCTGGCGGTTTAGCGCACGCTATTACGCACGTTAAACCGCTAACGCGCCTTCGTAAAAGGAGCCCTTAGGCTTCTAATCTTAATAGAAATAGATTAATTTACAGAGGTCCCTGTGATTGATGATATCAGTTCTAAATACATCAGTTTTCCTAGAGTCACAGATACATTCCTTGAACACAATAACACATTGTAATTTATGGCATAGAGGGGAAATCCAATCTGAGATTCGCAACTGGTTGAAACATAAAACACATTTATTTTGAGCCTTTCTAATGATATATAATTATGTATTTGTTTATTTTGAAATGAAAGAAATCACAATAGTCTGCTTTATAATTTGGTGTCCATTGGTTTCTAATACTGCTTAGGTATTATATTTGGTAACAAGTGGCCTTCCAACGTGATAGCTTATCCATTCAAAGAACTTAGCCACCTTTGTGTAAACACCAGGGGATCCTGGCTGCCCACAGTTTTCACCCCAGCTTACGATGCCCCATACATATGCCACATTGTGTGAATCATAGCAGATCAGAGGTCCTCCTGAATCACCTTTGCAGGAATCTATGGACCCATCATATGTACCTAAAGTAAGGAAAGAAGAAAACAAATATAATGCCAAGAAAGTGTGGGTCTTTTGTTTCTTCATATTTTTGCAAACTAAATACATGTGAAGCCCCATTTTTGCCTAGGAGTTTTGGGTAGAGATCAAGTTTCACTCTTCCCCATGTTTATTACAAACGATTCTGCTAAAGTTGGAGCCTTTTGTAAAATACACATCCTGTGGCAACATCCATTTCCCCACATAAAGAGAAAGGGAGAGAAATAAAAGGTCTCACGCACATATCTTACCATAACCCACTTACATTCTATGACAAGTCCTCCAAAATTCACCCAGTACCTACTGTACCCAGCTATACAAAGGGCCACTGAAAAGTTCTCAGCCCAACCAAGAAAATGAGGTGGAGCCATGAAACTTACAAATTATTCCACACTTTTTGTTTCAATGAAATGAAAAGTGTCAAAAAAAGGTGTGGAATAACTTGTAAGTTTCATGGCTCCACCTCATTCTCTTCTTACTTGGGCTGAGAACTTTTCAACGGCCCCTTGTTTACCTCCCCAATATCCCTTATGCCTGCATGTGTCACCTATATGTCAGTATAGTAGGTTTTTGGGCTCACACTTCCCTCAAGTGTAAGAGTGGGATATGGGCCTGGGCCCCCTACTCTGCATTCCACTGCACAAACCACCAGGCTACTCCAGAGACCTGCTTGCTGTTCTAATAGGACTAGCCATAACATCTGAAGCTGTCATACAGGCAAATATGTACCGTTTCATTCGCATCTTTGAGGGGTGGGGAGTCAATAAACCCTGGGGAAATAAGAGAGGGGACCATCTGGTCAGTTTGGCCACCTTTCTGGCACTTATTCATTATTGAAATAGGTCTAGCCTCAAACATTCGAGTTTTGCCCTGGATATTTTTTTTGCAGTGTTCTGTTTTGCAGAAAAACATTCAAATCATAAGTCCACCCTAATCCTGTCCCCAACATGCCCCCATGAGATTTAGATGTACTTTGGACAAACAGCACAGAAAACAGTCTAAAAAAAAATGTGTTTTGAAAATGGCAAATTGGATGTTTTAGCAAATAAAACATCCAAATTTTATTTTATGCTATTTTGCGATGTTTTTCTGTTTTTGAAAATGAGCCACACAATAACAAGTTAGTTTTTTCTTACCTGCACATTCCATCCCCTCCAAAAAACGACCTTCATAAGCCTTAGAACAATTTGCCATTAAATAGATGTAGCCCCACTTAAGGGAAAATACTTTGGTAAATCCTAAAAATAAAAGTAAAAAAATACATCATATCCTTATATAGTATGAGTAAATAAATGACCAACAACATAGTTTAAAAGATAGCTTGGTATACTTTAAATTATTTTCCAAAGCCCCTATCATTTAGACCTTAGGGAAGATAAACACTGAGGAGTAAATATTTGGTGGCATGGAGGGACATAATCGAACATGTTTCAATATCAATGCAGTGATTACAAGGGCTTATGGGCATGGGTCCTCCTCTCCATGGATCCCTAACTCACCCCCAAGACGGCTTAAGACGCCTCTGTGCAGCACGACTAGGCTTTCCTATGCCAGGCTGCCAGATGATGTTCTGGAGGCGCAATTTTCAAGTTGTGATTAACATTTTTATGGGGGTGGGGGTTGGTGATCACTGGGGTAGTGTGTGGGAGGTCTGTATTATGTGTTTGCAGTGCTTATCTGGTCACTTTAGGTGGGTTTTACCATGTTTTAAATGGTCTAAGTCACAACGTCCAAGTTCTGTCGATCCTGTGCTGTATAACTTTCAGCTATACATGCAGTACGACTAAGTCTAAGCCTGCCCACGTCCTGCCCAAATCCCACCCTCGACACTCCTACTGACACGCCCCGTTTAGCTATGGCCTGTGAAGGCCTAGGTCGTTTATAAATACATCCAAAACCCGGTTTTATTATCGGCACTTGGAAGTTTTTGACTGATGATCATCCAAGTGCCGACTTAGGCTGGTTTTTGGACATTTTTCTCTTTCGTCACATGTTTTAATTTTAAACTTTTAAGTTCAAAATCCTGTTTGCCCATCAGCACTTCAACGAGTATTTTAGCAACTGAATTAAAGGCACTTATTTGGTTAGCAGGTAGTGTCAAACAGGTAAGTGGAATATTCTGCAGTACCAACCAGATAGTGTCGCTGTATACTTCCTCTGATCGCCTTGGCACTCTCTGGACAGTGCAAGTTGGAGGTTATCAGATTAGTGCAATATTCAGACCCCTAACTGGATACCCCCCCCCCTTTTTAAAAAACTGTAGCATATTTTTTAGCGCCAGCCACGGCAATAATATCTACAAAGTTCATAGAATTCCTATGAACATTGGCGCTGTTATTGCAACAGCTGGCGCTAAAAACTGCACTACGGTTTTGTAAAAGAGAGGGTAAGTTAGGATGCAAAAAAGGTAAATTGTAATTTTATCTTTTTAGTTGTTCAGTTTTCCATCTGAATGTTGCTGTTCAGCACCAAGTCGCAGGCCACAAGTACCTGGTAGAAACCCAAATAGTAGCAACTTTCCATGCTATCTATCCTAGAGCAAGCAGTGGCTTCCCCCTTATCTGTCTTGTGTGTAGATATTCAGTGCTGGCATTTATCTGGGGACCAGCAGTGAATACTTGGGCAGTTAATGGCCTGCCAGAAGTTACTCAGGTGCCACCAATAGAGCTATCAGTTAACTTAGGCCTGCCTCTTTGCCACTAGTATCTGGTTTCTGGTGGCGATAGTGATGGTTTACCCACTTTGGCAAGCACTATGGGCTTAATATCAGCCCTTGCCCCTACATCATAACCCCCACCCCTCAATACCCTTTTCCTGCATGGATAAATTTGACTGTTCTACATTTAAAATAGTCAACTTTATCCATAGAATCACTAGATATTTAAAACATAAAAAGCATTTTTTGTGGCCAGAGATACTTTTAAATATCAGCTTATGAATGCAGAACAATTATCCTATGCAATAATTATTCATATTTCAATGAACATAGTTTAAAGGCCTTTTTCATTTTAAAAACATAATAACAGCCACACTGGGTCATACCAATGGTTCATCTAGCCCAGTCTCCTGTTTCCAACAGTGGCCAATACCTGAGCGAAACCCAATTACTAGCAACATTCCATGTAACAGATCCTGTGGCTTCTCCCATGTCTGTCTCAATAGCAGAATATGAACTTTTCCTCCAGGAACTTATCCAAACCTTTCTTAAACCCAGCTGCATTAACTGCTCTAACCACATTCTCTGGCAGTGAGTTCCAGAGCTTAACTATTCTTTGAGTAAAAAATATTTCCTCCTATTTGTTTTAAAAGTATTTCTATGTAATTTCATTGACTGTCCCCTGGCTTTGGTACTTTTTGAAAGAGTAAAAAATAGATTCACTCTTACCCATTCTATACCTCTGAGGACCTCAATCATATCACTTCTTAAACTAAAATAGACGTTTCCAAATTATGGCCTGTCTTATTTGAAAATTAGGGTTACTACTTTGTTTTGTTTTTACACTCTTGAATTTCTGTGCAAGGAATTTTGGGACTTCCAAGCTTAACAAGGAATCAAAGAAGTCAAGACATATAACAAATGATAAATCACCAGCGTGAATACTGTGAACCTGTGTTAAAAATGTCGGTGTAAAGAACTCTCATGAACTGCACATCATACAAGTACATATGGCTGAAGCATAACTGTATAAATATCTGCAGTCATACTCCAGTCATACATTTGCAAAGTAGGCTTGATATACTCTACAGCTCTAATTCTTCTTAATAACACTTTTCCTTTTTTTTCCATTTCTCTGTTATCTTCTATTCCCCCTTCTGCCTTTTGCTCAAAGGACAAATAATGCAGCCTTTTTTTAAGTGAACAGACTTGTCATTTTATAATTATGAAAGGAATACCTTCTGCCCGGCCCCAACCAGAAACCTTGCATCTCTCTCCCACTTTTAAATTGATATTCTGACCAAGGAATACAGGCAGGCATTAGATTATTTCCAGACTGCATGCACAGCTCTTCATTGTAGATGTTTTCCACTTCAAGCAAAGCAATGTCATTCAGGTACGTGTTAGCCTCATAGTTTTCATGGACTATCACTCTTTTTACAGGAAAGGAATCCACTTTTTCTTGGTAATTTCTCCGGTTCAGCACACCAACCAATATGCGATATTGATGAGACTGAGTAGCTCTGTAAAAATGTACAGTGCATAAGTAATCATTGGGATATAAGAAATGATGCATTTTTTTTTTTTTTAGACCAACCATCCTCTAATAAACGGAAAAATGCAGAAGCAAGCTGGTCACATTTATATTACTTAGGGCTCCTTTTACTAAGGTGCGCTAGCGTTTTTAGCGCACGCAGGAAAATACTGCGCGCTACACTTCTAGAACTAACATTAAGGTCTAGCACATGCGGCAATGTAGCACGCGCGCTATTCCGCGCGTTAAAGCCCTAGCGCACCTTAGTAAAAGGAGCTCTTAGAACTGTACCATATATATATGTTACAGTATTGAAAATTTATTATGGGGGACAAAAATATTGTTAAAAAAATACTCCTTCAAATAATCAGTCATAGACCAAACATTGTCTAATAATTGGAAAAATGCAGAAGTGAGCTGGTCACCTTTATATTACTTAGAACTGTACTGTATATATATATTACAGTATTGAAAATTTATTATGGAGGGAAAAAAAACACCTCAAGCGCTCGCAGCTACTTGTTATTAGAACTTGTCTTGACAAGTTAGCTGAATGCGAGCTATCATTGGCCTGAAACCCCCTTTTTTATATATATTTAGTACTTAATACTTTTTTATTCAATAATTATTTTTTCTCATAATTTTTTTTTTTCAATAAATTATTCTTTCTTTTTAGTGTTTGTCTGAACCTCTAAACACCATATGTTATTTCTGCTTAAATAGGCCAAAGCCTCCTACTTTTCTAAATTAATGAGTTCCACTACCTACTGTCTCATCTACCCAAATTCACCAAAAGCTAGATACAAAGCCCAACCCAATAGCCATACTAAGATCAGCTGGTTCCTTTAACTGGACTACATACAATTCCCCATTCATTCTTTCTCTGATTCTTCATCATAAGAGGCCAACATCTTGCATGCTCGACATCCTGGCTGAAATCCATATTGAAGGGACTCCTACCATTCATTCTATCCATAATTCAAGATATCTTATCATTAGGTGTAGTTACTTCAGATTAGAAAAAGGCAATCATTACCCCTGTTTTTTTATAAGTCTCTGGTTTCCATTATACCAAATAATTATTGACTGGTTTCAAATCTCAATTTTCTCTAGAAAATACTTGAAAGATTTGTCATCTAACTACTCACTACCCATATCGAACAATCACTAATCCTTCATCCAAGCTAAGCCAGCTTCCCCACATTGCACAGCATGGAAACTGTTATTACCACTCTTTTGAGCAACCTACATGCCACTCTTGATGTAAATAAAATGACTCTGCTGGTGTCACTACTATCAGCTGCCTTGGATCTGGTGGACCACTATCTACTCCTATCTTGTTTGGCTGAAATTGGAATCTCAGGCTCAGTATGGTCCCTGGTTTTCGTCTTTCTTATCTGTAAGGTTTACTTCTCTCTCCTATACTCTTTAAACATTTTCATTAGCCCATTAGCAATGCTCATTAGTCCTTTAATGTCAAATTTTCATCTGTGCAGATGACATTTTGATGGTTTACCCTTGTCAACCTGATTTTGTTCCCCTATAGTCCTGTCTTTCTGCTATTTCAACATGGTTGTCCAACCATTGGCTTGTGCTTAACCCAAAAAAACCCAGTAGAATGCCAGATCACTGGGCTTCTTTGCTAACCCTCCCTAGTCCCGATATAGTTTGACTGGTCAATATAGATAGTTCCTTCTTTTTGCTACCTGAGGGTCATACTGGATTCTTAACTTTTCAGGAGCATATCTCACACATTGTCCAATGGGGTTTCTACTCACTGCACCAATTACATTTTACTATGCTCATTCCGATTTCAATTCATTTCACACCCTCATACATACTCTCATCATCTCTATATTAGACTATTATAATCCTAATCCTATTTATGCAGGAATAACTACAATTCAACTGAAACATTTACAGACCCTACAAAACATGGTCCTGCACCTTTTCTGCCATTCCTTTACCGGTCCTATTTGTCTTGTAAGTTATGTATTTACTATATGAATTTTTATTTCCCTGTATACTGTTATAAACTGTTTTAAGAATTGTGCATCGCCTTGAATACATGATTAGGTGATGAATCAAATTTTTTTTAAAACTTGAAACTTCATAATGTTTTGATAAGCTAACCCTGCTGTTTCTGCATCTACATTGGCTACGTGTTCAGCACCCCTCTCTCTTCAAAATTCTGTTCTTAGTTTATAAATCATTCCACACTGGTCTGCCCCTGTATCTTTCCAGGCTAGTCATTCCTTACACCACATCACGTCAAATATAGTCCATCGATGCAAACCAACTAGTAGCTTCCAGGTTCACGCCAGGCTCATTACTGAGGTTCTGGGTTCAAACCATGCTGCTCCTTATGATTCTGGGCAAGTCACTTAATCCCCTCATTGCCCCAGGTACATTAGATAGATTGTGAGCCCATTGGGACAGACAGGGAAAAATGCTTGAGTATCTGAATTATTTCATGTACTGTTCTGAACTGCCTTGGGAGAATGGTATAGAAAATTGAATGAATGAATAAAATAAATAAATAAATGAGGGGGCGCTAGCGTGCACTGCAGAAATGGCAGCTTAAGATATTAGCTCCAGTGGGAAATACTTAAGACTCAAGATTCGCTGACTTCACCTTAGCTTTGGCAGTTGACTTCTATCTCTGCTGGTGTATGATCAATATGGCAGCAAATAAATCTGGAAAAAGGAAAAATTTGGAGTCGATTTCACCACAAAAATCAATGGTTGGGGAAGCCTGAAGAGGAGAATTGAGATCCATGCAGGAGATTGTGGCAGTCACGAAACAGGACATGGAAGATATTAAAAATGAATTACAGTCAATGAAAACTGAACTAGCCATGTTTTGCTCCAGAATGGACATTGCTGAACAGAAGTTGATGTTAATGATGAAAATCTAAAAGCAGTGCAAAGGCAAATAAAGAAACTTAATATACTGGAACAAGAGCTTGAGGATGCGAATAATAGATTTCGCAGAAATAATGTTCGCATATTAGGTATAACAGAAGGTTGGGAAGGACGCAACACTATTGCCTTCCTCACTGAGATGCTGCCCAAAATATTGGATTTTGAATTTAAACGTGATTTGGAGATCGATCGAGTACACAGAGTGCCCACTCATAAACTCGATCTGAACTCCAAATATCCAAGAC
The DNA here is from genome assembly GCF_902459505.1 of Geotrypetes seraphini. Classification (NCBI taxonomy): domain Eukaryota; kingdom Metazoa; phylum Chordata; class Amphibia; order Gymnophiona; family Dermophiidae; genus Geotrypetes; species Geotrypetes seraphini. Next base: position 311,951,773 of record NC_047084.1, on the reverse strand, counting down.
CGATCGTGGCATGGCTGTTACATTATTCACAGGTAATGGATATAATGCAACAGGCTAGACTGAAATCACCTGTGAAATTTGAGGGGTACATGATCCTATTTGTGCTTGACCTCAGTAAGCAGACCGCAAAAAGAAGAAAACAGCTTCTTGACTACCATCTCAAATTGAAGCAAATTGGCACGAACTACGGCATGATCTACCCGGCCAGACTACAAGTAACATACAACAATTCTACAAAGAATTTAATCAGTCCCCAAGATCAAGCTGACTTCCTTGAGCAAGTTTCTCCTAGTTGAATAGATAACACCTGAGATCGGCGAAGATCCTGTGATGTAGTCTTTAACTGTTCTCTTTACTGTGTAGATGCCGACATTAATTGGTCTCTTCCTTTGACTTCTCTGATCATGAATGCCATTAAGGTAGTTGCTGTTGTCTTTGATAGAGAAAATGCTACATTCACAAATCACTGGCTAAGGTGGTTTTGATGATTATCTCCTGTTGGTAGCAATTTTGAGTTGTCTCTGCAGGATGTCTATCTCACTAGCCGCTTGTTTAACTGCAATATTCAGTTGTCTGCTTTTCATTTCCAAATGTTTTATGCTTGTTCAAGCTTTTCTTTTTACCAGGAAGCAACTAAAATTACATTGCATTATATGTGTTCTATTATATCACTGCATACTATATACTGACAGTACTGTTGTAAACTTGTTTGCCACACTTCAATATGGCTTTATCCTTTCTTTCTCTTAACATAAAAGGCATGCACAACCCTATTAAAAAGAAAAAGATTTTTAGGACTATATATCCAGATTTAATTCTGATATTACTTTTCTGCAGGAAACTACCACTCTGAAGTTGAATCCTAAAAATTAACCACTAACTGGTCACTACTGGTCATTTTCTCACCTGTGATGAACAAGAAAAATGGAATAGCAATACTTATTAGAAATAGACCAGACATGAAAATAATTGATCAATGTATAGATACAGAGGGCAGATGGACCTTGACTATACTTAATATTAATGGAAAATCACTGGCCTGTAGGCGTGCCTGTAGGTGTGTGGTCCCTCAGTTTCCGCAGAGCTAAGAAGTCACTTGTCAATGGTCGTTGATATTTTATCACTGCCTTCCCGCTCATGCAGCTTTTTTTCTGACTTTTCTGTCAGCTTTCATTTTTTTTTTTCTTTTTCCTTTCAGTTTAAAAAAAAAAATTTTTTCTAACTTTTTCTCTTTCGCGGTCCGGCGGAGCCTGTTTCCAACGCTTCAAGCCTCGACTTTTGATTTTTCCGAGGCCTATTTTTCCATCCATGTCCCGTCCACAAATGGGTTTTAAAAAGTGCAAACGGTGTGCTCGCCCTATTTCTCTTACTGACCCGCATTGCCGGTGTCTCCAATGTTTGGGGCCAGCCCACAGGGCTGATTCATGCAACCGTTGTTCTTCCCTTCAAAAGAGGATCCTCATGATTCATCAAAATTCAACAGCGTTTATTTTTCAGGTCCGGTATGGTGGGAGATTCGGCACTGGTTCCGGCGTCAGAATCCACACCGAAGTCGATGCCACATCATCGTGACGTTGCTGGAATCCACCTCGGTGTTGCAGTCAGTGGGTAAGCTGGCTAAGAAGCCTTCCCCCACCCCTTCGGGTCCTCAGGACACTTCAGCAGTGAGCAAAGTCCTGCAGACTTCGAGGCGCCCTAAGAAACACTTGGCTCCGATTGACGGTGAGTTGCCTCGAACATCGGCCCTCCTCATCTCCGGAGCGCAGTGCGGCACCAAACGTACCGGCGAAAAAGCCCAGCGGTACTGGTTGCAGACTCTTAAGCAGCAAATACAAGAAGTGCTGCGAGTCGAACTAAGGGAGCAGTTGCAAATCTTACCCCCTGTCATGGCGACACTGGCTCCTCCGGTGCCGGTCCGGTCTGAGCCTTTGCTATCATCATTGACCCTTGCAGCACTGGTGCGGTCTGAACCTTTATTGTCGACATCGACTCTTGTGGAACCGGTGTCTACTGCCCTCATATAAATGACCCTTCTTTGATAAAGTAGCTGATACTATTAACCTTCATATTGACATGCTGATTATAATAGGTGGGGATTTTAACCTGACAGAGGACCCACAACTAGAAAGAAAATCATACGGTACATTACAGGAAGTCAAGATCCTGGTACAAAACTATATGGACCCATGGCGTCTGATTCACCATGATGAACATAATATTGGTTTTTCTCATCTCCCCACATGTCATATACTAGAATAGATTACTTTCTTATTAGTTCTACGCTAACAGAATCATTTCAGACACAAATATGCACGTGATCACGGTATCTGACCATGCTAAAGTAAACTATGAGTATTTCTGGATATTGCAATCCTTCCCAACAAAAGCACTGGCAGTTCAATATCTCTTCATTACAGGAAGAAGGTTTCAATGAATGTATCAAAAAGACATTGATGAATATTTCCTATTTAACAAAGCAGAAGACACAAACTGCTCCACATGCTGGGATGCCTTTAAGGCATATATGAGGGGAGTGGCTATATCATTCTCTGCCTCTCCCAAAAAGCTAAAATGAAAGCTTTAACTGATACTTGAATTCAAAATTAAATGCTTAGAGAATACGCACATGGATGGACCAACTATCTCAGACACTACCAGAAAACTACATGCTCTTTGATATGAGTATAATATATTATTAAGTAAAATAGCTAGCCATTCAGGTCTTCTTACATAATTCATAACTACTACACGGACAACAATAAATGTGGTCATCAATTGGCTCAGTACTTAAAGTGGAAACTGGAAAAAACTCGGGTTGCAGCAATAGTTGATGATGCAAGGTACTGTACTTGTACAGACTCCAGACATTCTACAACAATTCCATGAGTATTACCAAGTGCTGTATGCTTCTAAATTGGATACTAATAACAATCCAACCAATGTTCTGGGGGTCCTGGGCCCGATTCAATTTAACTTATTCATAAGAGATATGACGCAAGGACTTAGAGGAAGGGTATCACTGTTCGCCGACGACGCCAACTTTGCAACATAGTAGGCAAAAGCTTATTACCTGATAATATGACACACGACCTACTGTTGCTGGAACAATGGTCAAACTACTTGGCAGCTAGGCTTCAATGCTAAAAAATGCAAGATAATGCACCTGGGTTAAGAGAAACCCGCGTAGAACTTATGTACTAAATGGTGAGACCTTGGTTAGGACCACGGCGGAACGCAACCTAGGGTGTGATCATTAGTGAGGACATGAAGGTTGCCAATCAAGTGGAGAAGGCTTCCTCCAGGGCAAGACAAATGATGGGGTGTATCCGCAGAGGTTTCGTCAGCAGGAGACCTGAAGTCATGATGCCGTTGTACAGAGCCATGGTGAGGCCTCACTTGGAGTACTGTGTTCAGTTTTTGGAGACCACACTACCGAAAGGACGTGCTGAGGATCGAGTCGGTTCAGCGAACGGCCACCAGGATGGTCTTGGGGCTCAAGATCTCACGTATGAAGAAAGATTTTAAAAAATTGCGGCTGTACTCACTTGAGGAAAGAAGAGAACGGGGAGATATGATTGAAACCTGCGAAGCACCGGGACACGGACCACAGTTGATGATAATACAAGACGTGGATGACCCGTTTCAGAATTTTGAGTTCACTCCTGGGGACGTCTACAACGAACTGGCAAGGCTAAAGGTAAACAAGGGCCATGGGACCGGACAATTTACACCCAAGAGTGCTCAGAGAATTGAGAGATGTCCTGGCAGAACCGTTGGCGGTGTGCTCTTCATTCTCTCACTAAGTACGGGGAAAGTTCCGTTGGACTGGAAAACAGCCAACGTCGTTCCTCTACATAAAAAGGGTTGCAAGGCTGAGGCTGCGAACTATAGACCGGTAAGCCTCACCTCAATAGTGTGCAAACTCATGGAAACACTAATTAAGTACAAATTAGATACGATCCTGAACGAGGGTAATCTCCGGGATCCCAGCCAACATGGATTCACCAAGGGTAGGTCATGCCAGTCCAATTTAATAAGCTTCTTTGACTGGGTAACAAGAAGACTAGACTCAGGAGAGTCCTTGGACGTCGTGTACCTGGACTTCAGCAAAGCGTTTGACAGCGTCCCACACCGCAGGCTGCTGAACAAGATGAAATCTATGGGATTAGGAGAGACTCTAACTGCATGGGTTAAAGATTGGCTTAGTGGCAGATTTCTCCATGTAATACAAAGGTGCCGCTTTCCATCTGAGCAGTCACTGAGCAAAGCAGGTTGTTAAGCAATTAAGGAGAAGGCAGATTGGATTACATGGGATATGGTTTTCTTTTTTCATACATGTTAGCCCTTCCATTACTGCCGATCATCGTGCTGGGTAAGTTCTTGAGCTGTGGAAGTTCAGACTTCCGGTTGACGTTCAGACAAGATGGCAGCAGGTGAACGGTGAGCTCCCACTTCCTTCACAGAAAATCGAAGACCGTCCTTTTCAAACGTTATTTCTATTGCCAGAACTCATAATTTGTATATCCTTGCCCTTCTACGATAAAATGGCTACCAAGAAGGCTAAAGCAGATTCCCTACCTGCCAGCAAAAGACTTAAATCAGCGCCGCCTTTACCGGAGAAATCAGGTGGTAAAGATGACCACGAGGCTGACGAGGATCCCATATTAACCGAAACTATGGAGTCTCAAAACGATGATGAAAACTCACATCAATATATCTAAAGATATGAGAGTTGAGCTTGAATCTATACACTCTCAAATCGCTACCTCATAACAACACTTTGAACCACTTACGCTCCGTTCTTTCTACTGTGGAAAAAGAAATGCCGGCTGCTTGTTCGTGACAATTCGGCTGCCATACAAAAGCTAATATATGGCGATATATGGCAATATATGGCGAATCGCAGCCGACAGTGCAACTTAAGGATACTTGGCATGCCGAAAGGAGCCAAGGGAATGTGATTACCTTATCCTTTATGTCTTCATGGCTGCTGAAATTTCTCGATCTTGAGTTTTTCCTCCCTACTTGAACTGGAATCGTGCTCACCGTTCCCCTTCTAAAACCGGTACACGGAAACAAACATCCTAGGCCCCATCGTCGTCAAAGTTCTACGGTTCCAGCTAAGCCTTGCAGATCTTAACGGCTGCTAAGGGGAAGACCTCTATGCTGCATCTGGGCCCGCAAAATTATCATCATTCCTGACTTGGCGCCTTCAACAGCAGCGAAACGAAAGGCTTTTTTGGCTCTACGCCAAGATCTCAAAGACCTGGGCACTCAGTATAGACTGTTTTACTCAGCGAGGTTCCGTGTAAACCTTTTGTAATCAAACAGATACTTACTCTGACCCTGAACTTCTCCGTAATGGATCCATCAAGTCAAAATGGGGGTGACAACTTAGCGACCTTTTTCTGAGATCCTTCCTGTAAAATGTGCCTCCGATCCATCGGCAGACGGTTACTCTCCTTAATTTTATTGCGAGGTTAATCAATTTATGCCTCCTTATTTTTTCTTTCTTGCTCCCCTTTTTTGTGTTTTTGCGTTAATTCCAACAAGATGGCGGCCAGTTAGGTCATCTTCAGTGCTGTCTCCCTTATCCTACTTTTGTTTTTGTTTTATTTTGCTTTATTGATCTTCTTTTGAATTTCTTTTTTGCTGGTTTTTATTTCTGTCTCTATTACTTTCATTTGAGACCTCCAGTCTCATTTATATTTGTTTCTTTTTAAGCTCACTTCACCAATTTCCAGTTTGACAGTTGCTCCAGTCCCAACAGCCTGAGGGAGCCGTTACCTGCTGCTTGTCTGATTCTGTGGTAGCGGTTGAAAGTTGCAGGATTGTGTCCTGATTTTTTTTTGTGGTGGATGAGTGAGATCTGGCTTCTGGCTCCTTGTGTCTGTGTGCAGACTACGGCGTGCTTCCGTTTCACGGCGTTTGAGGATGTGCCAATGGGGAGGGAAGACGGCGAGTCGGAACAGGCTCGCAGGTGGTGCTGTTGACGAAGGAGGGCGGCCTCAGTGGGATTCACATCATATGCAGCTGAGGAAGCAATTGCCCTTGCCTTGGATGTCACCTTGTTCTTCGGAGGAATCCCGAGATTCCAGATGACAGCCATCGGATCTGAAATTGATAGCAGTTGATCGTTTCAGGCAGCTGATACACAGAGTTGATGGCGGCGGTTGTTCAGCAGTTTCAGCGATCTCCAGATCCTTGCAGCTTGCCTGCTTGTGGTTTTGCTGTACTTCTGATCTAAATGACAAGTCTGCATAGCCTTCAATCCAATTTGACTAGCCTGCATTTTGGCATTACTTGGACTCGGAGTCAACTGTTAAGACTGCTTTTAGGCACTAATTATAACATCCTGTGAAACCTTAGTGCTGAATTATGATGAGGGTCTGAGTTTCATACTTCAGGCCTTAAGGACTAGTTTTTTTTCTTTGGCATGTAATCTTATGATCATCTAACATCAGATCCTAATGCTTTTTGGAATATATTTTTTTATTTTTTTTTATTTATTCTTATTTTTTATCTCTATTTTTTATTTATTTTACTTATTATTTTTTTAATTCTAACTTTACTTATTTATTCAATACTTGTTGGAATATTCATATCTATCTCTACCTCTACCTCTATCTTTATATTTTATATCTTTATACTATTCATAAATTGTTTTCTCAGGTACTTTAGCTAGATTGTGAGCCTTCGGGACAGTAAGGGAACTTCCAAGTACCTATCTTTATTTATTTTATTTTATCTTTAATGTATCATTTTTGTAAAACCGCTTAGAACCTCACGGTTATAGTGGTATATAAGAATTAAATTAAATTAAAAAAAATTAAATTAAATTAAATTAATTGAGCTCACCTTGGCCATTTTTTATTATCAACTTATTTTTTGGTTTTCGGACCTAAAAATGTATTCAGTATGTGATTAACTTATTACCGTATTTGCCGGCGTATAAGACGACTTTTCAGTACCTTAAAATCCTCCCAAAGTCGGGGGTCGTCTTATACGCCGGGTACTGTTTACATGCCCTAACATCTCCTTCCTTACCTCCTTACGGTGCTTACGGTACTAGTAAACCTGCCGGGACATCAGCGGGGCCATGGCGGGACATCAGTGTGACAAGGGTGCCAGCTCCTTCATCCTGCGCAGCGGGAAGCAGCGGCGCTCTGGCCCCACCCCTTTTCTCTTTACTACGTCTCTCGCACATGCGGCCGTTGTGTGGAGTCTAGCCCTTAAGGAAGTTGCGGGGGCGAGCAGGAGGCGTGCCGCTGTGTATGGCTGTGTAGGGCTGGCACTCCTGTCCCATTGATGTCCTGCAATTTTACAGTTTACATTAAAGGCAGTGTGTAATAAAATACATAGTGCAACTATAGTACTGATAAAGTACCGTATGGTATGGTACTATCCATATATGGATAAGGGTGGACCAGACTGCTGCTAGTGAGATGGAGACAGGGAGGGCACCAATCAAATCAGGTTTATATACAGCCAACCACAGTACGGTACTTCACCATTGTACAGTACAGTATAGAAAATGTCCAGCAGTCAAAACCCCTATCAACTCTATTATGGCCCCAGCAAAAAGAAAGAAATATGAAGCAAGTTTTAAACTTAAAGTTGTAAACTTTGCCATGGAACATAATAATTGTGCTGCTGCAAGACATTATGGAGTAACTGAAAAGATGGTTCGGGACTGGAAATCAAATGAAAAAGCATTGAAGAGTATGCCCAGGGGTAAGTGTGCATTAAGAAGAGGCACCGCACACTGGCCAGAACTTGAGAAACATGTGGCAGACATGGTGAATGAGCATCGCCAAAACGGTAATGTAGTGACACGAAACAAAATACGATTGTTTGCACTTCAGTGGGCCAAATCTAACCAGATCACAGCAACAATTTTAAGGCCACTATATCCTGGTGTAGTAGATTCATGGCAAGGCATAATATGGTACTAAGGCAGAAGACAAAAATTGCCCAAAAATTACCTGCAGATCTGGATAACAAAGTGGAGAGTTTCCATCGCTACATAATAAAACTGCGCACTAACATGGCTACGCATTAAGTAGTATTGGAAATATGGATGAAACTCCAATGAATTTTGATATGATTGGAAATAAAACTGTCCATCAAAAAGGTGAAAAAACTATTTTGATTAAAACAACAGGACATGAGAAGTCCAGTTTTACAGTGGTACTAGCATGCACAGCTGATGGCAACAAACTGAAACCAATGATTATTTTTAAAAGGAAAACAATGCCAAAACTCAATGTTCCCTGCTGGTTGTTTTGTACATGTGAATGAAAAAGGCTGGATGGATGAAGAGGGTGTAAAACTATGGCTGGATAATGTATGGAGCAGACGACCAGGTGGTCTAATTGCAAAACGAAGTCTACTTGTGTGGGATATGTTCAGGGCTCATTTAACTCCCACCACCAAGGAAAGGCTTGCAAGACTAAAGACAGATGTGGCAGTTATTCCTGCAGGATTGACATCATTGGTTCAGCCACTGGATGTGTGCCTAAACAAGCCGTTTTAAAGATCGCATTCGAGAACAGTGGAATGAATGGATGGTTAGCGGCGAAAAGTCTTACACAAAAGGAGGAAACATGCGTGCTCCACAGTTGAACGTTTTGTGCCAATTTGTCATAAAAGCCTGGAATGACATTGATGCACAAACAGTAATCAAGTCTTTCAAGAAGTGTGGCATATCAAATTCATTAGATGGTATGGAGGAACGACTACTTGTGGAACGATGAAGAGGAAGCTGAGGCCCACACCAATCTGATACGGAATTACCAGATCCATATGATGACTGCCTTGCAACTGTACACAAGATGTCATTGATTAACTTTTAGAATCAGATGACGAACAGGAGGCTTTTGAAGGCTTTTAAAGGGAAACTGTCATGCCAGCAAACTTGCTAGGGACTTGCCCGGCACTTGCTCTCTCCCTCTATGTGTTATCTTCCTTCTATCATTGACAGTTTCAGTTTGGTTAACAGTTTAGAAAACAAATAGCATGGCAGCTCCCATGGGTTTATTGTTCTATTCAGCTTTAGTGAATTAAGTTTAATGTTTACCGTACATGTTTGATGATATACAGCCTTGTAACAGTTTTCCTGCTAAGTACCTGCATGTCATAAACATTTGAATTAAAATTGTTGAAATAAATTCTGATGTTCTTTTAAGTTTTATTTGTTGTGCAGAAGGTGTGCGGAAGAAGGGGTAGTCTTATACGGCGAGTATATAACAAACTCTATATTTTAACTGTAAAAGTTGGGGGGTCGTCTTATACGCCCAGTCGTCTTATACGCCGGCAAATACGGTATATTTTACCCTATCCCCCTTGTTCTATACTCCCTCCTGAATCTCCTGTACTGACATGCTTGTTTAGATACCTTGCTGTTTTCCTGCATATTAATCAAACTCCGATATTGGTTGACTCTTAAGATGTTACTGCCTTTGATTATTTTTTTTCTTTATAATATCAATATTGGTTTTATGCTATTTTTTGTTTTTGCATTGTTGTCACTTTCTTCTATCAAATATAGACTACTCCGCATTTCACAATGATTAGGTACCTTTAATGACTTTCCTACATCTTATCTCTTGTTTTTTCTAGCCCACAGATTAACTGCTATACGTGCTCTCTGCTAAATTATGTTTTTTTCATAACTATTACACCTCTAATGCCTTATTTTTTCTAGCTCACAGATTAATTATTATCTGATATATTTTATTTTTTTTTTAGCTCCCGTAGGGGTTTAGTACTGGCACTCTTTTTAATTCTAATGTGAAGTTAACTTATGCCTCTTTATCTCTTCCTTTTTTTTTAACTTTTTGTGATTTTGTTTTGTTTGGGATCAACTTGGCTACCTTTTTTTTTTATCAATTTGTTCTTTTTTGGAACTAAATTTCTTCAGCATAGGTTTAACTTATTATATTTTATTCTATCCCCCTTGATTGTGATCTATATTCTCTTATGATTTCCTCTACTAACATACTTGTTCAGATACCTTTCCAAATACCAGCATATTAATTAAGCTCCATTAAACTGGGCTCTATGCTTTTATCAGTTGTGAACATCTATGCACCTAACATTGACATGCCCTCCTTCATGACATCTCTACGAGAAACTTTTTTAGAGGTTTCTGACCATCCTCTCTTAATTGGTGGTGATTTTAATCTTCCACTTGATACCCTCAGAGATAGACAATCCCTTTCTTTGTTCCGTATCCCTAAAATATGGACTGAACTTCATCATGTTATCCAAGATTTGGGCCTTTGTGACCCTTGGAGACTCTTTCATCCAGAGAAGCGCTCCTTTACTTTCTACTCTGCCCCTCATCGCTCTTACTCCAGAATTGACTTCTTCCTTATCTCGAAGTCCCTGCTTCCTTTGATTGGTGCATCTTTCATACATCCATTATTCTTTCGGATCATGCTTCTATTGGTCTACATGTTGAATTACACAAATACATCTTAGACGTCATTGGAGGTTGAATACTTCCCTTCTCTCTGATACTGCCTTTCTAGACAAAATTTGTTGCTTCATTTCTGACTTTTTTCTGGATAACATGGAATCTGTACCTTCATACAACACTGTTTGGGAGGCTTTTAAAGCGAGTCTCAGAGGAGAAATTCTTAGTTACATGGTATGGAAAAAGAAAACCGATTCCTCTAGATTAACTGCATTGGAAACAGAAATTTCTTTATTAGAAGCGCAACAGATTAAAACCAATGCTTCACATTTATCCTCAGATTTAATACAAAAAAAAAGTTGAATATAATCTTTTATCACGCACTAAAGCTCAACAGGACTTTCTGATCTCCAAGTCTAGGTACATATGTATCCGCCAAATATCGCAGGCATTCCTGTCGGGTCTCTGCAAATCAAAACACTGGCCTATGCCGATGATTTACTCATTTTCCTATCTAACCCTGCATCTTCTATTCCTATTTTACTTCAAACAGTTTCCAAATTCTCGAATGGCTCTGGATATTGCATTAATTGGGATAAATCGGAAATTATGCCCTTAAATGATAGCACATCAATTTCAGACTGTGGATCTACCACTTTTCACTGGGCACATTCATCTCTGAAATATCTTGGAATCCTTTTTCACCAAGATAGAGATGTTATGATGTCTCTTAATCTATCAGAACACAAACAACCAGAATTAGTCAGCAAGTTGAGGTATTACAAACCAAATTGACCACAGATACATCTATGGCTCCCCTTTTTGCCCAGAATTTGCCTGACATTGCAACAATCTTTGGAACAGTATTGGGGCAAAATTAAACAGGGCAAGATTAAAAAATTCCATAGGGATGCCAATGATTTATGCTTCTGGTCAAATTTATAAATGGATGAACACACAGAATTCTACTCATGCTTCAATTCCTTCAACTTACATTCCAGAGGACAGCCTCATCTTTGAGTGATTCCAGTGGTAGAAGCTCTCGATCTGGTTCCTCTCATTTTTTAGGCTGGGGCAACAGAGCTGGCCCCCGAAGACCGTGGCCGAGGCCGTCGCGGCCAGATCGATCGCAATCAGATAGTAGGATTTCAGCAGCCCTCAGACGCGTTTCCAAGCAACCATGAATCAGCAGTAGTTAACATTTCTGGTGTAACATTAACCCCCGCTCAGATTCAAGTGTTGGATATGGGGCTTTCTTTTGTTGCCCCTTTTGATCACTTCACCACTTGTAGGGACATTGCCAGATTCATAAGGACCCTTCAAATTAGAGTATTTTTTGCTGATAAGGAACCCATCAGAGATGATTCACTCTTTCATGCCAAATCTCAGTAGGTTTCTCCCGGGACTATGGACCCTCATATTAGGGTTTTTCGGGATTTGGTGTTAAGGGATATTGCCCATCTTAATATGTCCCGTCATGCCGGCAAGTTCTCTAATTTGACACGGTCCTAACATTCTGCCCTCAATACCCTCCGTACTGATTCCAACCTTGTCATCAAACCTGCTGACAAGGGAGGGGCAGTTGTGGTTCAATCTAAAGCCCAGTATCTCACTCAAATTCAATCTCATATATCAAACATTGAGTGATACACTAAACTTAACCAGGATCCTTCTGCTCAATTGCAAGCCACTATTTTACAGATGGTGAGCTCTGTCCGTGAGTACAACATTATTACCAAGGGTGAGGCAAAATTTTTGACCCAGACTCCCAGCCATACTCCATCTTTTTACACTGTTCCAAAGATACACAAAACCCTTGTGAATCCTCCAGGAAAACCGATTGTTTCTCTCAGGGGCACTATTTTAGAACCCCTGTCCAAAATGGTGGAGTTTTTCTTGAAACCTCAAGTAGCCAAGGCTAAGTCTTTTGTCTTGGATACCACTCACTTTCTCAATCTTATTGAACCTTTGATTGTTTCTCAGTCTGACATTAATTACCATGGATCTTGAGGCTTTGTATAGCAACATTCCTCAAGTGGAAGCACTGGGTATTGTAGACACCACTTTATCAAATTTACCTGATGATACTTGGATTACCAAATCTTTTTTGATGGCTCTATCTACCCTGGTACTACAGCACAATTTTTTCGAGGTTCAGGGTGATTTTTACCTCCAAACTCATGGGGTTGCGATGGGCACAGCGATGGCCCCCAGTGTAGCAAATTTGTATGTTACGGATTTCGAGGAGAAGCATCTGTACCCCTCTGTCTGGATGCCTAGCATTGCAATCTGGCTATGCTATATAGATGATGTTTTTCTCATCTGGACTGATACATCTGCAAAATTTTATGAGTTCTTACAGTGGATTAACTCCTTAAACATTCATTTGAAATTTTCTGCTACTGTAGATGCTTCTTCTGTTACTTACCTTGACACTGTAGTAACTAAATCCATTTGCAAATTGGCGACTACTGTTTTCAGGAAGTCAACTGACCGTATCACCTGAGCAACCTCCTCACTCCAGTGACTCTGGGTTCTAGGTATGGTTTATGTGTTTTAACACTCTTTCTATTAGCAGTTGGCAGCACACTCAAACCAAACGTACTTACTGAGACATCATACACATGTGATTCCTCATGGGTCATCTACATCATTTGTCCCTGCCATCTGATTTACATGGGCCATACTAGCAGAAAAAATTAGGATCAGACTTACAGAGCATAAGAGCAGTCTCAATACCAACACCTTGTCTGCTCCTCTGGTCCTGCACTGCCTGGATAAGCACCACGGATTTGATGACTTGCACTGGTTTGTTCTCGAAACAGATTGATAAGAACTACAAAGGTGATAAAACGGCTCGGATTCAGTTAAGAGAACAGTTTTGGATCTTTCATTTGCGGGCGGTTCATCCTGATGGACTTAATGACTGATGGACTTAATGAGTGGAATACTATTTTATAGATCACTCCCCCTTTTTCCTGCCATTGGCTCTCCTGGACTTGGCGTATTTCCTGCTTGGCCTTAAAACCCGGTGTGTGTTGCTCTTCGGTAGCTCTGCTCTCCCTTCAGCCAGCTTGTAACTTCAATCTCCACGTTCTTACCTTCAGCTCTCAATCCCGATGGGTTACTGATGAAGGGGACACTTTGTCGCCGAAACCAGGCTTGGTTGAACACAGCCCGAACAACTAGGCTTTGAATCTGTTCATTTTCGGACTTTACGACATTGGAAGGATATTGTGGATTTTCTTATTCAAGCTAAGTCATTTTTACTTTTTGCGTGGAGTTGGCTGGGGGGGATTCTGTGTTTCACTAATTATTCACTGCATTTTGGTTATTATTTCATTTTAGTTGAGTTGGGTGATATCCAGTGATGGTGTGCAGGTGGTGGCTTTGTGCCCCTACCTTAGAGTGTTAAGCGTTGGAGGTTCTCTTCCCCTCGCTAATCCCTCACACTGAGAATATCCCGTTCACTTATTATTATTATTGTTTTTTTGACTTTGTTTCATTTACATCTAGTGCTTACCTAGAGAGTGCATTCACCTCGCTCTCCCAGCACGGCCCCAATACCACTCTTAGAACCTATTGACTATACTGCCTGCTTGTTGCCTCCTCTTAATCTATCAGCCATAACTGCTAAAGTTGTTGCTTTACTGTGACGTTGGTCCCCATTGTCTCTCTCCTGGTGGGGACATATGGAGGCAATAAAAATGACCATTGCCCCAATTATTAACTATTATCTTTCAATGCTCCCCTAAATTAGCTCCGAGGGAGTTTTATAAGTCCAGCGAAAGCAAACTCTCTGACTATCTCTGGTGTAAAAAAAACTCCTCGAATCGCCTTGAAAATACTCTCCAAAGAGGATGGTGGGATGGGTTTCCCGGATTTCTTTCTCTATCACGTTGCCTCTTTCCTTAGGTACAGTTCCTTTTGGATACTAGATTCGAATACAGACGAACGACACTCTGCCTGGTTCGCTATATCTACATCCTATTCCACTATCTTGTCTACCTTACATTCCCATGCACATGTTGCCCACTAACTCCATCACTATTAGGGCCACTATTCATGCGATCAATCACTTTGACTCTATCTCTCATAAGAATCGCTGGCATACCACATCCTCTCCTCTCTGGTATAACTCTCACTTCCAAATTGGTAATCGTCCCATCCACTGGCGTACTTGGATGGACAAAGGTATCTGGACACTGAATCAAGTTCTTGAAGATGACTCCCTTTTATCCTTTTCTCAGCTCATGGACAAATTTGCCTTTCTTCCATCTGAATGCTTTCGATGGCTCCAGCTCTTCCACTGTCTAAACAAATGTTCACCCTCTATCTTTGAATATCCTAGACATCTGCCTTTTTAACATCATCTCGATTGGGTGTGATTTTAGGCCACACTATGTCTCTTTTTTATGAGGAATTGAGATCCCATTTATATCCCAGATCCAGGAAATCTACAGACATTTGGTCTATGGATACGACATGGCTTGGCAACAATAAAGATTGGGAACATTATTTTAATAAAATTGTTCGCTCTACAGCTTCTTCCAGTATGTCTCAATCCTTATACTTCATGCCCTATAAAGCTTTTTGGACTTACTAACCCCTTACTAACCCCCTTTTGGTCTCAGGTCTGGCCCACCATCAAACTAGTTCTCCCAATTCTGATTTCACTATTGATATCCTCATTTTTAGAGCCTTAGCTATCAATGACACCCTTTACTTACAGTCAGAAATCTTTAATTAACATTTTGATTGCCATAACGGTGCAAATGATTCTACATAATTGGAAATCTGTGGATATACTCAACATTACATTTTGGTGGAACACAGTACTTATGATACACTTATATGAAGCTAAAGCAGCAGAATTCTCTAATAGACAACAAGTTATTTACAAGATTTGGGATCCTATAAAGAATTTTCTATCCATAATTATTGGCATTCCCATTGTTTACTTATGTTAAACATTCCATTATACAATTCTGACACTTCTTGATGCACCACAAATTATTTATCTAATTACTTCAATTCTTAGTTTGAGATGCCCAAACTGCTCTTGATTAGTAATGACTCTATCTCAATCCAATGATCTCTTCTTCCTCTCTTCCTCTTCTCCCTCTCCAGGTTACTCTGCAGTCCTGTGTGGGACTACATAAGAACATAAGCAATGCCTCCACTGGGTCAGACCCGAGGTCCATCGTGCCCAGCAGTCTGCTCACGCGGCGGCCACAACAGGTCCAGGACCCTTCTATCCCTTTTTCCAGCAGGAAATTGTCCAATCCTTTCTTGAACTCCAGTACCGTACTCTGTCCTATATTGTACCTACCTTGTACAAATTACCTGATTCATTGTTGGAATTACTGTTTGCTATACTGTTTTGTACTATTGGATGGTCCTATTCAGGCCCTCTCATATCTATGTTATTGTTTTATTTTCCTTGATAAAATTCTAATAAAAATATTTGAAATCGAGCTGTGGAAATTCAATGACTTGATCCATGAATATTCTAATAAGCTTATCTGTTCTTTTGCATTTTCACTCAGGGATAAGAAAGCTTTTAGTGTAAACGGCTTTTTCATATATCGATGCTTTGTGTGTGATTAGATGTTGTAAATCTCCATATTTTAATTTAAAGAGTAGTCAGCTCTGTTATCCTCTACCACAACTTTATCCTGTCAGGTTGAGGGTAATTTTATATAGGATGATGTCATTAGCAAGGACTTAGCAGAAGGAGTGTTGGAGGAAGCTGAACTCTACAATATAGGTTCCCCGTATGGCTACGGGCGGGACCACTAGTCAGAGTTTCTGCTGATTGTGGCAAGGGAGGTGAAAGGGGAAGAGACCAGTTTCCAGAAATGTAGCAGTAAGCTGGTGAATTTTGGCTCTTCCTATAGTTATGAAAATGAACATCAGGCTGGATTTTTATGCATTGTCTCCAAAGAACTGCACAATACACTAGGCCACTAGGCCTACCTACCTGTCCCAGCCTACCACTAGACCATCAGAGGGGGGACAGAGAGTACAGAGCCCAGCAAGTAGTGTGGGGTTGGGTGCAGAGCCTGGCAGGGAGAATTTGGTTCAGAATGATTTTTTTCTTGTTTTTCCTACTGTAAATCTAGGTTATGTCTTATGGTCAGGTGCGTCTTATGGAGATAAAAATATGGTATCTGAACCTTTGAAACTTGAGATTCAGTTGGCTGTTAGAGCTATGGAAAAAAAATGAAGGAACCTGGGACCTGATGGCTTCCCCGTTGAATTTTACCAAGTTTTTCTATCCCAATTGTTACCACATCTATACAACTATTAATCTTTTTTGATTTCCAGTGATCAGGTTCAGGGGTCCTTCACTGAAGCAACCACAATAGTTTTGCCCAAACCTGATAAGGACCATATACAAACAGATTGAGTCGCTATTGAATAAATTCCTTTGGAATAATAAGACACCTAGGATCAGCCTATAAAACCTAAAATGCGACAAATCAAGTGGAGGAGTAAGCTTTCCCAACTTCTATGATTACCATATAGCTTATCTCCTACGACAGAGTGCTCATTGGATTCTCACCCCTAAAACCCCTACTATACCATCTTGGATACATTTAGAAGCTAATGACAACTTACTCTACCTGAAATATTTACCATTTATGAAAAAGCCCAACATGGTTAATAAGAATCCCATACTTAACTCTGCTCATCAAATAATCACCGAGCTAGACACACTCTTTGCACCTCTATGGATTAATCCGAAGATTACTGTGCAGGGTAAAATGCTTGACTGGAGACAATGGCAGTTGGCAGTCCTCTGGGTCATTTTGGATTCCTTTCCAAGCTATTTCCCACTACTCACTACTACCGATGGTTACAACTGATCCACAGTATTAAAACTGGCTCTCTCTGATTGCTTACCAACCAGAGATAGTCCATCTTATCTGACCTGGTTTGAGACAATAGCTCTGAAGAAACATGAAGAATCCAGATGGTATAAGATTATTCAGCGGCACAAATTTCACCATCTTTCTGCTCTACGTGATGTTTGGCACTACACTGGAAGAAGACCATTGGCAATCTACTTGGGCCAGTACCTTCTCATCTTTGCACTCGTCCGCAATTGAACAAATTGCCTTTTTTATTACTGAATAGAACGTACTGGACTCCATACTGGCTAGTGAAAATATTGACGGAGAATTCCAATGCTTGCTGATCCTGTAATTCAGATATTGGAACCTTAGATCATATGCTGTACAATTGTCCTTTATTGAAAGAATTTTGGAGTCAAGTCTGGTCCACTATCTGTGCGATCCTTGATATTAATGAGGATATCACTCTGGCCATAGTTATCTTTGCTGGTGCTGCAATTTCCAACCCTAAGGAAGAGCCTGCAACAATCCTTCTAAAAAGCTTATTACTTTTAGCATTGAGGATCATTATGTCCAACTGGAAAGACTTGTCTAAGGTTCATTTCAACAGCTGGTGGTCTTCTCTATGTATAACTGTGAAGTATGAGAAAGTATACTGAGAGAAGCTCAATCTATTATACAAATCTGGGATCCTGTATATACATATTGTATGACAATTCATTGATGTTCTCATGCTTATGTGGTAATTTACAAGGCTATTGATCATACTTATGCTTTTGACGCTATTAATACTGAACTAGTCTTGCTTAGTAGTCTGATGATGTCTCCTCTGCTATTACCTTCATATAGTTCTATTACTATAGCTCCATACATGGAGTAGACATTGACTATGTATAATGGTTGACTGTATTGCTGGAAAAACTTTTGTTCCTTTTATACTTCTGGATTTATCATGACAGCTGGAAGCTCATGTTGTACCTGTTGGTACATGTCTGTATTATCGGATGTTCTTGTTAATGAAAAAACTTAATAAAGATTATTGAACTAAATAAAATTAATAAATTATAAATTACAAAAGTACTAGAAAGTCCAGCTTTTTTCTTGCACCCAAATCCCGGAATAATCTTCCTTCACATATTTGCCTGGAACTCAGCTTTCCGAGGTTCAAGTCCATGATGAGACCATTCTCTTTGAAAAACTTTCAAACTTACACCCTCCCCCCCCACCCCCGACGTTTCACCCTCATCTGCTCTAACTTAAGTCCGGTTTGTGACCTGGAAAAGACTAGACATACACAATATAACTATCACTATATTTTGTTTTAATTAAAAATATTTTTAATTTTAATATTGTCCTTCCTTCAGATGTGAGTGTGTTTATTTCCTGTCTTCATATAGAGTTCCTTTCCAATATTTTATTTAGTACCTGTACACCGCTTTGGCCTACATACTGGGTAAAGCAGTATATCAAGAAATAATAAACATAAACATTACAATCTTAAGAAAATTAGCATGAAAAGGCCTCACTAAAATTCCATTATGGAGTCAATATCAAAGCAATGTAACTGGCTAGAAATGGCTTTTTACTGGTTAAATCCCTTGAGCGGAGCTATTTACTCATATTCACCAGCACTTAAATGCTTAGTGCTACTGAATATCACCACAGTCCATTAAACTGAAAGTTGGATGTTTTGTGGGAAGTCCGGAGGTGGAGTAGGAACTTATGTGGCTAAGTACCAATGTTCAGCACTTAACTGCTTAAGTTAAGCAACCAAATCAGACTGAATAAAAGTAAGTCCTATCTTTATACAGTGTTGCTTAGGCAGTTAAGTGCTGAAATTTGCGCCCTATAACATCATATAATGTGACATGTTCTTTGACATATTACACTATATTTGGTTTGCAAGTTGTGAGCCAAGTTAGGCACTTTGAGCTTCCCCCTCACAGACCTTGATGTGACTGGTTGCCTTCCTTGTTTTTTCTAGTTTAGGATTTGTTTGGCAAATTAGGAGTGTGTTGTTGTTGGCTGCATTATGTTAGGCAGGCTGTGAGAAAAATAACTGTTGTAATTTTTCAGTTATTGGATTTGTTTATCATAGATCTTATGATGGGATCTGTTATATACATCAGGCAGGGTTGGTATTCATTGTGAAGTGTGTGAGGACTGGACAAAATATCCCTCTACCCCCACAGTCAAATTCATGAGGAAAACTCTTCAATTTATGTAATGAGCACAAAGAGTAAATGGTTCAGTGGCATACCTGGTTCAGGCCTAGATGCACTAGACAGAGTTGGTAAGATCGCGTGGGTCCACTGCAGTCAAATTTTTGGCCAATTCCGAAAGAGTGACTGATGTTCAAACAAGTTTGCACGCAAATTATTTGAGTGGAGGTTTGTTGAGATCCCACCAATGAATCGCTATGAGAGCGACTCACATATGCTCAGAGCCGGCAGGGGAAATCCGAACAGCTGAGAGGCAGGGGAAACCCCGAAGCATCCTCCTGCCACTCAGCTGTTCAGGGCATGAACCTTTTTTTTCAGATGTGCGTGTTACCCATGCACAATATCTGTCCCCATTTTTTTCCCCCAGATGTGACTAAACAAAATCAAGACCGTAGGAAATTATTTCTTGCACTGAAATCAGATGTAATTTCTTTGGGAGGTTCGTTCCTATTTTCCTTAGCACAGCAGCAGATGAATCCAGAGACTAGTGGGATAGCTCACATCGACCAGCAGGTGGAGATAGAGAAACTGATTAACAGGTGGTCTTATAGACTGGCATTCCTCCTGTACATTCAGTTTGCTCTATCTCCCAGCAGGGGTTCGTAGCTATACATCTAGCTCCTGGATTCTGGCTGTGCCTGGTGCTTTTTGTGTGAATTTCTAGTCTTCTGTTGAGACTAGTTCTCTTCTGAGAGACAGGGGTGCCTGGCTGAGCGGTGCCGGCTTTGGGAGCTACACCTGGACCCCCCCAGGTCCCTTCTCCACCCTCCCCTCCTGTAGATTGAGGGGTTTTACTTGGGCTCTGCATTTTCTTCTTTCCAGTGTAAAAAAAAAAAATTTGTATTGAGCCTCCCTATACTGTGCTGGGCTGTGCCTTTTGGTCAGCTTCTTGTTGCAACTGCCAGCCATAACTCTTTTTGCTGTTGTGCTGTGAGGATTTGGGTGAGTGATTCTTGCTGTTTTGAGGGTGTCTGGTGCGGTTTGGTCGGTACCGGGTGTTTGTCTGTTGGAAGGGCTGCGTCGGCGGTTTTGGCGGGCTTTCTCCGTTTGAGAAAAAAAAAAAAAAATGGCGGCAGAGGCTGTGAAACGGTGTTCGCGCTGTGGGAAGCGCAGAACACCGTCGGGGCTGTGCTCTGCCGGTTGTGCAGACGCGCCGGCAGAGGATTCATTCCTGCCGAAGTGTGATTTGGAATTTTCACGCGCGGGAGCACCGTGCTTTTGTTTTGCAGAGCTCTCAGCCTGCTCAGCCAGTCCATTTGAATTTTCCTTTACTGCCTGTTTCTTCTACTTCCACTACTACTACTACTGGTGCTGCTGCTTCTCATGCTGTTTCCCCTCCGACGCAGTCTCAGGCGGCGAAGCGACGCAGACTTGCGGCCGCGGACAAGGGGGACCCTGACCCCGTCTCCCCCTTATCTATTACTCTTCCTGAGTCACTGGAGGAAGGTGAGGTGCTGGACTTGGAAGCGGAGGAGCCCCAGGGTAGGGACGTGGATGATCCTTCCGCGCTCCGGCTTTTTCACAGGGAAGAACTTTCCTCTTTAATTTCTAAGGCATTGCAGGGATTGAACATCTCGCAGGAGGATCCTCAGGTTTCTGGGTCCGCGAACCCCCTTATGGCAGGGACGCGAAAGCCGCCTAGATCCTTTCCAGTGCATGAAGCCATGCAGGAGCTTATCGCGACGCAATGGGACACACCGGAGGCCAGTCTAAGGGTGTCGAAAAGCCATGCGGCAATTGTATCCTATTGCTCCGAATGAACTCAAGAAGTTTAAGTTGCCCAGAGTTGACGCGCTGGTGGCCGCGGTCACCAAAAAGACTACCTTGCCAGTGGAGGGGGGTGTTGCGCTGAAGGATGTCCAGGATAGGAAGATTGAATCTTCGCTGAAGATGTCCTTTGAAGTGGCAGCGGTCACCTTACAAGCCGCGGTTTGCAGTTCGTATGCTGCGCGGGGGCATGTCTGCAATGATCTCGGCTGATGGCAGATAATATGATGGAGTCCAGGTGTTCTGTCCCCTCGGAACTGGCTGATTTGGAGTCTGGTCTGGCGTATTTGGCAGATGCCTTGTATGATATTATTCGCGCTTCTGCCAAGCAGATGTCTCTTTCGGTTGTTTCTCGCAGATCTTTGTGGCTCCGTAATTGGGCGGCAGATGCAGCGTCCAAGCTTCGGCTCGTGAAACTCCCTTTTAAAGGACGTTTGTTGTTTGGGGAGGATTTGGACAAATTGGTGAAGGATTTTGGCAATACCAAAACGCAGCGCTTACCGGAGGACAGGTCTCGACCCTCTTTGAAGTCCTCGGCTGCCAGACCGCGCTTCCGGGATGTTAAGAGATATAGGCCAGGTAAGCCATCCTTTCAGCCCGCTTACGGTTCCTTCTCTACTTCAAGACCTAGGTTTCCACAAAAGAGTTCCTTTCGTACAGCGAAACCCCCATCAGTTCAGCCAGCCCGTGCTCTAGCAAATCGCACTCCACAATGACGGGGTCTCGGCTGCCTCCGCCATTCCCTTGGGGGGGGGCGGCTGTCTGCCTTTCTGGCGGAGTGGGCCCAAGATAACGTCAGATCAGTGGGTTTTGGACATTATTTGAGATGGTTATAAGTTAGAGTTTTCCTCTCCCGTCGCCGATTCTTTCTTGGTATCCCCGTGCCACGGGGCGGCCAAGGGAGCCTCGGTCCGCCTAACTCTTCAAGTGCTTCTGGATCTGGGGGCGGTAATGCCGGTTCCCCTGGAAGAGGTAGGTCTCGGCAGGTATTCCATTTACTTCATTGTGCCCAAAAAAGGGGGGTCGGTCAGACCTGTGCTGGATCTCAAGAGGGTCAACAAATTTCTCAGGGTTCGCCATTTCCGTATGGAGACTGTTCGCTCAGTTATTGCAGCGGTTCAACCTGGGGAGTTCCTCACGTCTCTCGATCTCAAGGAGGCGTACCTCCATATTCCGATCTGGCCTCCGCATCAGATGTTTCTTCAGTTTGCGATCCTAGGCCAGCATTATCAATTTCGGGCGATGCCCTTTGGTCTTGCCACGGCTCCCCGCACCTTTTCAAAGGTGATGGTGGTGGTGGCAGCATTTCTGCGCAAAGAGGGAATTCGTGTGCACCCTTACTTGGATGACTGGTTGATCCGCGCCTCTTCCAGGCAGGAGAGTCTGTCGGTTACTCAGAGAGTGATCTCTCTCCCTTCAGTCTTTGGGGTGGATCATCAACTTTCCCAAGAGCTCTCTGTCCCCGTCCCAGTCATTGGAACATCTGGGAGTGAGGTTCGACACTTGTCTGGGGAAGGTGTTTCTGCCCCAGGACCGGGGAGAGAAGTTGCAGTCTCAGGTTCGTCTGCTTCTCGTCGTTGCGTTTCCTGGATGTGCGCAGGATTGTTCTGCATTATTTGGGGGTGACTAATGACTTTCGTCAGTCGGACCACCTGTTCATGTTGTTTGCGGGCAAGAACAAAGGTTATGGCGGCATCTAAGGCTTCCATTGCTCGTTGGGTCAGAGAAACAATTGCTTCGGCTTATTTGATAGTTATTGTTGGTAGTTGTGTTCTATAGTTTACTATTTGAGATTCTGGAAAGAAGTTTTTTTGGATGCTCATTCTCCTATCTCTGGATGCTTGGGCAAGGAGCATAACTGAATGTACAGGAGGAATGCCAGTCTATAAGACCACCTGTTAATCAGTTTCTCTATCTCCACCTGCTGGTCGATGTGAGCTATCCCACTAGTCTCTGGATTCATCTGCTGCTCCTAAAGGAAAGAAAATTAACAGGTAAGAACATAATTTTTCCATCCTATCCTTGTAAGTGTTTGGTAAAATATTTAGGTGTAAAATATGTTTTCTTTACCCCAGAACAGCTCAAAACATTTGTAGATATAAAGAGACTGGTAACTTGACGTGTTTATTGTCACAGTACAAAGCAAGATATCCTGTTAAACCTTTCTGATTAATTATATTTTGGATTGATAATCTTGATATTTTCCTGGAATCCCCTCCTTTGCTCATTTGTTGTGGTCTAAGAAAGATGTAATTTTTTTTTCTTGTGACAAATTTTCCTTATAATATTTGTTTTCTGTATTTCTGTAACAAGAGTTGTTTTTGTAAAAATTTCAAAATCGTATAAATAATTTTTTTTTTAAAGTACAGTATATGTGAGCTGTATTTTTTTCTTTTTCTTTTATGTACTTGAGCTTTGGCATGATGTTTATTTTCTGTATTTCTTTATGATTTCTGAAATGTTATGATATATGAAGAAATCTCGAAAAAAACAAACAAACCCCAAATGCATCCAGTGAGAAATAATTCTGTTTTAATTATCATTAGTATACAGAAAAAAGTCAGGAAATAACATTTACTTGGACAAAAGTGGTTGGCTAGAATTCTAGCACCAGAAGCATTGTTACCTTCCAAAACACACAAACAGAATGTATACTGTATGTTGTTGGAAAATGCACCTCCTGTCTTCATGAGTTTTAGGGCTCCTTTCACAAAGCTGCTTTAGCGGCTTTAGCGCGCGTGACTTTTCATCACGCACTAACCCCTGCGTTAAACAGAAAACTACCCCCTGCTCAAGAGGCAGTAGCAGCTAGCGCGGCCGGCAGTTTAGCGCGCGCTATTACGTGCGTTAAACCACTAATGTGCCTTCATAAATGGAGCCCTTAGGGCTCCTATTACGAAGCCACGTTAGCGGCTTTAGCGCGCACGACTTTTC
Source organism: Geotrypetes seraphini (assembly GCF_902459505.1). Classification (NCBI taxonomy): domain Eukaryota; kingdom Metazoa; phylum Chordata; class Amphibia; order Gymnophiona; family Dermophiidae; genus Geotrypetes; species Geotrypetes seraphini. The sequence continues at coordinate 311,927,570 of NC_047084.1, read as the reverse complement.
ATCACGCGCTAGCTGGAAAACTACCACCTGCTCAAGAGGAGGCGGGTAGCGGCTACTGTGGCTGGCGGTTTAGCGCACGCTATTACGCACGTTAAACCGCTAACGCGCCTTCGTAAAAGGAGCCCTTAGGCTTCTAATCTTAATAGAAATAGATTAATTTACAGAGGTCCCTGTGATTGATGATATCAGTTCTAAATACATCAGTTTTCCTAGAGTCACAGATACATTCCTTGAACACAATAACACATTGTAATTTATGGCATAGAGGGGAAATCCAATCTGAGATTCGCAACTGGTTGAAACATAAAACACATTTATTTTGAGCCTTTCTAATGATATATAATTATGTATTTGTTTATTTTGAAATGAAAGAAATCACAATAGTCTGCTTTATAATTTGGTGTCCATTGGTTTCTAATACTGCTTAGGTATTATATTTGGTAACAAGTGGCCTTCCAACGTGATAGCTTATCCATTCAAAGAACTTAGCCACCTTTGTGTAAACACCAGGGGATCCTGGCTGCCCACAGTTTTCACCCCAGCTTACGATGCCCCATACATATGCCACATTGTGTGAATCATAGCAGATCAGAGGTCCTCCTGAATCACCTTTGCAGGAATCTATGGACCCATCATATGTACCTAAAGTAAGGAAAGAAGAAAACAAATATAATGCCAAGAAAGTGTGGGTCTTTTGTTTCTTCATATTTTTGCAAACTAAATACATGTGAAGCCCCATTTTTGCCTAGGAGTTTTGGGTAGAGATCAAGTTTCACTCTTCCCCATGTTTATTACAAACGATTCTGCTAAAGTTGGAGCCTTTTGTAAAATACACATCCTGTGGCAACATCCATTTCCCCACATAAAGAGAAAGGGAGAGAAATAAAAGGTCTCACGCACATATCTTACCATAACCCACTTACATTCTATGACAAGTCCTCCAAAATTCACCCAGTACCTACTGTACCCAGCTATACAAAGGGCCACTGAAAAGTTCTCAGCCCAACCAAGAAAATGAGGTGGAGCCATGAAACTTACAAATTATTCCACACTTTTTGTTTCAATGAAATGAAAAGTGTCAAAAAAAGGTGTGGAATAACTTGTAAGTTTCATGGCTCCACCTCATTCTCTTCTTACTTGGGCTGAGAACTTTTCAACGGCCCCTTGTTTACCTCCCCAATATCCCTTATGCCTGCATGTGTCACCTATATGTCAGTATAGTAGGTTTTTGGGCTCACACTTCCCTCAAGTGTAAGAGTGGGATATGGGCCTGGGCCCCCTACTCTGCATTCCACTGCACAAACCACCAGGCTACTCCAGAGACCTGCTTGCTGTTCTAATAGGACTAGCCATAACATCTGAAGCTGTCATACAGGCAAATATGTACCGTTTCATTCGCATCTTTGAGGGGTGGGGAGTCAATAAACCCTGGGGAAATAAGAGAGGGGACCATCTGGTCAGTTTGGCCACCTTTCTGGCACTTATTCATTATTGAAATAGGTCTAGCCTCAAACATTCGAGTTTTGCCCTGGATATTTTTTTTGCAGTGTTCTGTTTTGCAGAAAAACATTCAAATCATAAGTCCACCCTAATCCTGTCCCCAACATGCCCCCATGAGATTTAGATGTACTTTGGACAAACAGCACAGAAAACAGTCTAAAAAAAAAATGTGTTTTGAAAATGGCAAATTGGATGTTTTAGCAAATAAAACATCCAAATTTTATTTTATGCTATTTTGCGATGTTTTTCTGTTTTTGAAAATGAGCCACACAATAACAAGTTAGTTTTTTTCTTACCTGCACATTCCATCCCCTCCAAAAAACGACCTTCATAAGCCTTAGAACAATTTGCCATTAAATAGATGTAGCCCCACTTAAGGGAAAATACTTTGGTAAATCCTAAAAATAAAAGTAAAAAAATACATCATATCCTTATATAGTATGAGTAAATAAATGACCAACAACATAGTTTAAAAGATAGCTTGGTATACTTTAAATTATTTTCCAAAGCCCCTATCATTTAGACCTTAGGGAAGATAAACACTGAGGAGTAAATATTTGGTGGCATGGAGGGACATAATCGAACATGTTTCAATATCAATGCAGTGATTACAAGGGCTTATGGGCATGGGTCCTCCTCTCCATGGATCCCTAACTCACCCCCAAGACGGCTTAAGACGCCTCTGTGCAGCACGACTAGGCTTTCCTATGCCAGGCTGCCAGATGATGTTCTGGAGGCGCAATTTTCAAGTTGTGATTAACATTTTTATGGGGGTGGGGGTTGGTGATCACTGGGGTAGTGTGTGGGAGGTCTGTATTATGTGTTTGCAGTGCTTATCTGGTCACTTTAGGTGGGTTTTACCATGTTTTAAATGGTCTAAGTCACAACGTCCAAGTTCTGTCGATCCTGTGCTGTATAACTTTCAGCTATACATGCAGTACGACTAAGTCTAAGCCTGCCCACGTCCTGCCCAAATCCCACCCTCGACACTCCTACTGACACGCCCCGTTTAGCTATGGCCTGTGAAGGCCTAGGTCGTTTATAAATACATCCAAAACCCGGTTTTATTATCGGCACTTGGAAGTTTTTGACTGATGATCATCCAAGTGCCGACTTAGGCTGGTTTTTGGACATTTTTCTCTTTCGTCACATGTTTTAATTTTAAACTTTTAAGTTCAAAATCCTGTTTGCCCATCAGCACTTCAACGAGTATTTTAGCAACTGAATTAAAGGCACTTATTTGGTTAGCAGGTAGTGTCAAACAGGTAAGTGGAATATTCTGCAGTACCAACCAGATAGTGTCGCTGTATACTTCCTCTGATCGCCTTGGCACTCTCTGGACAGTGCAAGTTGGAGGTTATCAGATTAGTGCAATATTCAGACCCCTAACTGGATACCCCCCCCCCTTTTTAAAAAACTGTAGCATATTTTTTTAGCGCCAGCCACGGCAATAATATCTACAAAGTTCATAGAATTCCTATGAACATTGGCGCTGTTATTGCAACAGCTGGCGCTAAAAACTGCACTACGGTTTTGTAAAAGAGAGGGTAAGTTAGGATGCAAAAAAGGTAAATTGTAATTTTATCTTTTTAGTTGTTCAGTTTTCCATCTGAATGTTGCTGTTCAGCACCAAGTCGCAGGCCACAAGTACCTGGTAGAAACCCAAATAGTAGCAACTTTCCATGCTATCTATCCTAGAGCAAGCAGTGGCTTCCCCCTTATCTGTCTTGTGTGTAGATATTCAGTGCTGGCATTTATCTGGGGACCAGCAGTGAATACTTGGGCAGTTAATGGCCTGCCAGAAGTTACTCAGGTGCCACCAATAGAGCTATCAGTTAACTTAGGCCTGCCTCTTTGCCACTAGTATCTGGTTTCTGGTGGCGATAGTGATGGTTTACCCACTTTGGCAAGCACTATGGGCTTAATATCAGCCCTTGCCCCTACATCATAACCCCCACCCCTCAATACCCTTTTCCTGCATGGATAAATTTGACTGTTCTACATTTAAAATAGTCAACTTTATCCATAGAATCACTAGATATTTAAAACATAAAAAGCATTTTTTGTGGCCAGAGATACTTTTAAATATCAGCTTATGAATGCAGAACAATTATCCTATGCAATAATTATTCATATTTCAATGAACATAGTTTAAAGGCCTTTTTCATTTTAAAAACATAATAACAGCCACACTGGGTCATACCAATGGTTCATCTAGCCCAGTCTCCTGTTTCCAACAGTGGCCAATACCTGAGCGAAACCCAATTACTAGCAACATTCCATGTAACAGATCCTGTGGCTTCTCCCATGTCTGTCTCAATAGCAGAATATGAACTTTTCCTCCAGGAACTTATCCAAACCTTTCTTAAACCCAGCTGCATTAACTGCTCTAACCACATTCTCTGGCAGTGAGTTCCAGAGCTTAACTATTCTTTGAGTAAAAAATATTTCCTCCTATTTGTTTTAAAAGTATTTCTATGTAATTTCATTGACTGTCCCCTGGCTTTGGTACTTTTTGAAAGAGTAAAAAATAGATTCACTCTTACCCATTCTATACCTCTGAGGACCTCAATCATATCACTTCTTAAACTAAAATAGACGTTTCCAAATTATGGCCTGTCTTATTTGAAAATTAGGGTTACTACTTTGTTTTGTTTTTACACTCTTGAATTTCTGTGCAAGGAATTTTGGGACTTCCAAGCTTAACAAGGAATCAAAGAAGTCAAGACATATAACAAATGATAAATCACCAGCGTGAATACTGTGAACCTGTGTTAAAAATGTCGGTGTAAAGAACTCTCATGAACTGCACATCATACAAGTACATATGGCTGAAGCATAACTGTATAAATATCTGCAGTCATACTCCAGTCATACATTTGCAAAGTAGGCTTGATATACTCTACAGCTCTAATTCTTCTTAATAACACTTTTCCTTTTTTTCCATTTCTCTGTTATCTTCTATTCCCCCTTCTGCCTTTTGCTCAAAGGACAAATAATGCAGCCTTTTTTTAAGTGAACAGACTTGTCATTTTATAATTATGAAAGGAATACCTTCTGCCCGGCCCCAACCAGAAACCTTGCATCTCTCTCCCACTTTAAATTGATATTCTGACCAAGGAATACAGGCAGGCATTAGATTATTTCCAGACTGCATGCACAGCTCTTCATTGTAGATGTTTTCCACTTCAAGCAAAGCAATGTCATTCAGGTACGTGTTAGCCTCATAGTTTTCATGGACTATCACTCTTTTTACAGGAAAGGAATCCACTTTTTCTGGTAATTTCTCCGGTTCAGCACACCAACCAATATGCGATATTGATGAGACTGAGTAGCTCTGTAAAAATGTACAGTGCATAAGTAATCATTGGGATATAAGAAATGATGCATTTTTTTTTTTTTAGACCAACCATCCTCTAATAAACGGAAAAATGCAGAAGCAAGCTGGTCACATTTATATTACTTAGGGCTCCTTTTACTAAGGTGCGCTAGCGTTTTTAGCGCACGCAGGAAATTACTGCGCGCTACACTTCTAGAACTAACATTAAGGTCTAGCACATGCGGCAATGTAGCACGCGCGCTATTCCGCGCGTTAAAGCCCTAGCGCACCTTAGTAAAAGGAGCTCTTAGAACTGTACCATATATATATGTTACAGTATTGAAAATTTATTATGGGGGACAAAAATATTGTTAAAAAAATACTCCTTCAAATAATCAGTCATAGACCAAACATTGTCTAATAATTGGAAAAATGCAGAAGTGAGCTGGTCACCTTTATATTACTTAGAACTGTACTGTATATATATATTACAGTATTGAAAATTTATTATGGAGGGAAAAAAACACCTCAAGCGCTCGCAGCTACTTGTTATTAGAACTTGTCTTGACAAGTTAGCTGAATGCGAGCTATCATTGGCCTGAAAACCCCCTTTTTTATATATATTTAGTACTTAATACTTTTTTATTCAATAAATTATTTTTTCTCATAATTTTTTTTTTTCAATAAATTATTCTTTCTTTTTAGTGTTTGTCTGAACCTCTAAACACCATATGTTATTTCTGCTTAAATAGGCCAAAGCCTCCTACTTTTCTAAATTAATGAGTTCCACTACCTACTGTCTCATCTACCCAAATTCACCAAAAGCTAGATACAAAGCCCAACCCAATAGCCATACTAAGATCAGCTGGTTCCTTTAACTGGACTACATACAATTCCCCATTCATTCTTTCTCTGATTCTTCATCATAAGAGGCCAACATCTTGCATGCTCGACATCCTGGCTGAAATCCATATTGAAGGGACTCCTACCATTCATTCTATCCATAATTCAAGATATCTTATCATTAGGTGTAGTTACTTCAGATTAGAAAAAGGCAATCATTACCCCTGTTTTTTTATAAGTCTCTGGTTTCCATTATACCAAATAATTATTGACTGGTTTCAAATCTCAATTTTCTCTAGAAAATACTTGAAAGATTTGTCATCTAACTACTCACTACCCATATCGAACAATCACTAATCCTTCATCCAAGCTAAGCCAGCTTCCCCACATTGCACAGCATGGAAACTGTTATTACCACTCTTTTGAGCAACCTACATGCCACTCTTGATGTAAATAAAATGACTCTGCTGGTGTCACTACTATCAGCTGCCTTGGATCTGGTGGACCACTATCTACTCCTATCTTGTTTGGCTGAAATTGGAATCTCAGGCTCAGTATGGTCCTGGTTTTCGTCTTTCTTATCTGTAAGGTTTACTTCTCTCTCCTATACTCTTTAAACATTTTCATTAGCCCATTAGCAATGCTCATTAGTCCTTTAATGTCAAATTTTCATCTGTGCAGATGACATTTTGATGGTTTACCCTTGTCAACCTGATTTTGTTCCCCTATAGTCCTGTCTTTCTGCTATTTCAACATGGTTGTCCAACCATTGGCTTGTGCTTAACCCAAAAAAACCCAGTAGAATGCCAGATCACTGGGCTTCTTTGCTAACCCTCCCTAGTCCCGATATAGTTTGACTGGTCAATATAGATAGTTCCTTCTTTTTGCTACCTGAGGGTCATACTGGATTCTTAACTTTTCAGGAGCATATCTCACACATTGTCCAATGGGGTTTCTACTCACTGCACCAATTACATTTACTATGCTCATTCCGATTTCAATTCATTTCACACCCTCATACATACTCTCATCATCTCTATATTAGACTATTATAATCCTAATCCTATTTATGCAGGAATAACTACAATTCAACTGAAACATTTACAGACCCTACAAAACATGGTCCTGCACCTTTTCTGCCATTCCTTTACCGGTCCTATTTGTCTTGTAAGTTATGTATTTACTATATGAATTTTTATTTCCCTGTATACTGTTATAAACTGTTTTAAGAATTGTGCATCGCCTTGAATACATGATTAGGTGATGAATCAAATTTTTTTAAAACTTGAAACTTCATAATGTTTTGATAAGCTAACCCTGCTGTTTCTGCATCTACATTGGCTACGTGTTCAGCACCCCTCTCTCTTCAAAATTCTGTTCTTAGTTTATAAATCATTCCACACTGGTCTGCCCCTGTATCTTTCCAGGCTAGTCATTCCTTACACCACATCACGTCAAATATAGTCCATCGATGCAAACCAACTAGTAGCTTCCAGGTTCACGCCAGGCTCATTACTGAGGTTCTGGGTTCAAACCATGCTGCTCCTTATGATTCTGGGCAAGTCACTTAATCCCCTCATTGCCCCAGGTACATTAGATAGATTGTGAGCCCATTGGGACAGACAGGGAAAAATGCTTGAGTATCTGAATTATTTCATGTACTGTTCTGAACTGCCTTGGGAGAATGGTATAGAAAATTGAATGAATGAATAAAATAAATAAATAAATGAGGGGGCGCTAGCGTGCACTGCAGAAATGGCAGCTTAAGATATTAGCTCCAGTGGGAAATACTTAAGACTCAAGATTCGCTGACTTCACCTTAGCTTTGGCAGTTGACTTCTATCTCTGCTGGTGTATGATCAATATGGCAGCAAATAAATCTGGAAAAAGGAAAAATTTGGAGTCGATTTCACCACAAAAATCAATGGTTGGGGAAGCCTGAAGAGGAGAATTGAGATCCATGCAGGAGATTGTGGCAGTCACGAAACAGGACATGGAAGATATTAAAAATGAATTACAGTCAATGAAAACTGAACTAGCCATGTTTTGCTCCAGAATGGACATTGCTGAACAGAAGTTGATGTTAATGATGAAAATCTAAAAGCAGTGCAAAGGCAATAAAGAAACTTAATATACTGGAACAAGAGCTTGAGGATGCGAATAATAGATTTCGCAGAAATAATGTTCGCATATTAGGTATAACAGAAGGTTGGGAAGGACGCAACACTATTGCCTTCCTCACTGAGATGCTGCCCAAAATATTGGATTTTGAATTTAAACGTGATTTGGAGATCGATCGAGTACACAGAGTGCCCACTCATAAACTCGATCTGAACTCCAAATATCCAAGACCGATCGTGGCATGGCTGTTACATTATTCACAGGTAATGGATATAATGCAACAGGCTAGACTGAAATCACCTGTGAAATTTGAGGGGTACATGATCCTATTTGTGCTTGACCTCAGTAAGCAGACCGCAAAAAGAAGAAAACAGCTTCTTGACTACCATCTCAAATTGAAGCAAATTGGCACGAACTACGGCATGATCTACCCGGCCAGACTACAAGTAACATACAACAATTCTACAAAGAATTTAATCAGTCCCCAAGATCAAGCTGACTTCCTTGAGCAAGTTTCTCCTAGTTGAATAGATAACACCTGAGATCGGCGAAGATCCTGTGATGTAGTCTTTAACTGTTCTCTTTACTGTGTAGATGCCGACATTAATTGGTCTCTTCCTTTGACTTCTCTGATCATGAATGCCATTAAGGTAGTTGCTGTTGTCTTTGATAGAGAAAATGCTACATTCACAAATCACTGGCTAAGGTGGTTTTGATGATTATCTCCTGTTGGTAGCAATTTTGAGTTGTCTCTGCAGGATGTCTATCTCACTAGCCGCTTGTTTAACTGCAATATTCAGTTGTCTGCTTTTCATTTCCAAATGTTTTATGCTTGTTCAAGCTTTTCTTTTTACCAGGAAGCAACTAAAATTACATTGCATTATATGTGTTCTATTATATCACTGCATACTATATACTGACAGTACTGTTGTAAACTTGTTTGCCACACTTCAATATGGCTTTATCCTTTCTTTCTCTTAACATAAAAGGCATGCACAACCCTATTAAAAAGAAAAAGATTTTAGACTATATATCCAGATTTAATTCTGATATTACTTTTCTGCAGGAAACACCACTCTGAAGTTGAATCCTAAAAATTAACCACTAACTGGTCACTACTGGTCATTTTCTCACCTGTGATGAACAAGAAAAATGGAATAGCAATACTTATTAGAAATAGACCAGACATGAAAATAATTGATCAATGTATAGATACAGAGGGCAGATGGACCTTGACTATACTTAATATTAATGGAAAATCACTGGCCTGTAGGCGTGCCTGTAGGTGTGTGGTCCCTCAGTTTCCGCAGAGCTAAGAAGTCACTTGTCAATGGTCGTTGATATTTTATCACTGCCTTCCCGCTCATGCAGCTTTTTTTCTGACTTTTCTGTCAGCTTTCATTTTTTTTTTTCTTTTCCTTTCAGTTTAAAAAAAAAAATTTTTTTAACTTTTTCTCTTTCGCGGTCCGGCGGAGCCTGTTCCACGCTTCAAGCCTCGACTTTTGATTTTTCCGAGGCTATTTTTCCATCCATGTCCCGTCCACAAATGGGTTTTAAAAAGTGCAAACGGTGTGCTCGCCCTATTTCTCTTACTGACCCGCATTGCCGGTGTCTCCAATGTTTGGGGCCAGCCCACAGGGCTGATTCATGCAACCGTTGTTCTTCCCTTCAAAAGAGGATCCTCATGATTCATCAAATTCAACAGCGTTTATTTTTCAGGTCCGGTATGGAGGGAGATTCGGCACTGGTTCCGGCGTCAGAATCCACACCGAAGTCGATGCCACATCACGTGACGTTGCTGGAATCCACCTCGGTGTTGCAGTCAGTGGGTAAGCTGGCTAAGAAGCCTTCCCCCACCCCTTCGGGTCCTCAGGACACTTCAGCAGTGAGCAAAGTCCTGCAGACTTCGAGGCGCCCTAAGAAACACTTGGCTCCGATTGAGGTGAGTGCCTCGACATCGGCCTCCTCATCTCCGGAGCGCAGTGCGGCACCAAACGTACCGGCGAAAAAGCCAGCGGTACTGGTGCAGACTCTTAAGCAGCAAATACAAGAAGTGCTGCGAGTCGAACTAAGGGAGCAGTTGCAAATCTTACCCCCTGTCATGGCGACACTGGCTCCTCCGGTGCCGGTCCGGTCTGAGCCTTTGCTATCATCATTGACCCTTGCAGCACTGGTGCGGTCTGAACCTTTATTGTCGACATCGACTCTTGTGGAACCGGTGTCTACTGCCCTCATATAATGACCCTTCTTTGATAAAGTAGCTGATACTATTAACCTTCATATTGACATGCTGATTATAATAGGTGGGGATTTTAACCTGACAGAGGACCCACAACTAGAAAGAAAATCATCGGTACATTACAGGAAGTCAAGATCCTGGTACAAACTATATGACCCATGGCGTCTGATTCACCATGATGAACATAAATATTGGTTTTTCTCATCTCCCCACATGTCATATACTAGAATAGATTACTTTCTTATTAGTTCTACGCTAACAGAATCCATTTCAGACACAAATATGCACGTGATCACGGTATCTGACCATGCTAAAGTAACTATGAGTATTTCTGGATATTGCAATCCTTCCCAACAAAAGCACTGGCAGTTCAATATCTCTTCATTACAGGAAGAAGGTTTCAATGAATGTATCAAAAAAGCCATTGATGAATATTTCCTATTTAACAAAGCAGAAGACACAAACTGCTCCACATGCTGGGATGCCTTTAAGGCATATATGAGGGGAGTGGCTATATCATTCTCTGCCTCTCCCCAAAAAGCTAAAATGAAAGCTTTAACTGATCTTGAATTCAAAATTAAATGCTTAGAGAATACGCACATGGATGGACCAACTATCTCAGACACTACCAGAAAACTACATGCTCTTTGATATGAGTATAATATATTATTAAGTAAAATAGCTAGCCATCAGGTCTTCTTACATAATTCTAACTACTACACGGACAACAATAAATGTGGTCATCAATTGGCTCAGTACTTAAAGTGGAAACTGGAAAAAACTCGGGTTGCAGCAATAGTTGATGATGCAGGTACTGTACTTGTACAGACTCCAGACATTCTACAACAATTCCATGAGTATTACCAAGTGCTGTATGCTTCTAAATTGGATACTAATAACAATCCAACCAATGTTCTGGGGGTCCTGGGCCCGATTCAATTTAACTTATTCATAAGAGATATGACGCAAGGACTTAGAGGAAGGGTATCACTGTTCGCCGACGACGCCAAACTTTGCAACATAGTAGGCAAAAGCTTATTACCTGATAATATGACACACGACCTACTGTTGCTGGAACAATGGTCAACTACTTGGCAGCTAGGCTTCAATGCTAAAAAATGCAAGATAATGCACCTGGGTAAGAGAAACCCGCGTAGAACTTATGTACTAAATGGTGAGACCTTGGTTAGGACCACGGCGGAACGCAACCTAGGGGTGATCATTAGTGAGGACATGAAGGTTGCCAATCAAGTGGAGAAGGCTTCCTCCAGGGCAAGACAAATGATGGGGTGTATCCGCAGAGGTTTCGTCAGCAGGAGACCTGAAGTCATGATGCCGTTGTACAGAGCCATGGTGAGGCCTCACTTGGAGTACTGTGTTCAGTTTTGGAGACCACACTACCGAAAGGACGTGCTGAGGATCGAGTCGGTTCAGCGAACGGCCACCAGGATGGTCTTGGGGCTCAAGGATCTCACGTATGAAGAAAGATTTTAAAAAATTGCGGCTGTACTCACTTGAGGAAAGAAGAGAACGGGGAGATATGATTGAAACCTGCGAAGCACCGGGACACGGACCACATTGATGATAATACAAGACGTGGATGACCCGTTTCAGAATTTTGAGTTCACTCCTGGGGACGTCTACAACGAACTGGCAAGGCTAAAGGTAAACAAGGCCATGGGACCGGACAATTTACACCCAAGAGTGCTCAGAGAATTGAGAGATGTCCTGGCAGAACCGTTGGCGGTGCTCTTCAATCTCTCTAGTACGGGGAAAGTTCCGTTGGACTGGAAAACAGCCAACGTCGTTCCTCTACATAAAAAGGGTTGCAAGGCTGAGGCTGCGAACTATAGACCGGTAAGCCTCACCTCAATAGTGTGCAAACTCATGGAAACACTAATTAAGTACAAATTAGATACGATCCTGAACGAGGGTAATCTCCGGGATCCCAGCCAACATGGATTCACCAAGGGTAGGTCATGCCAGTCCAATTTAATAAGCTTCTTTGACTGGGTAACAAGAAGACTAGACTCAGGAGAGTCCTTGGACGTCGTGTACCTGGACTTCAGCAAAGCGTTTGACAGCGTCCCACACCGCAGGCTGCTGAACAAGATGAAATCTATGGGATTAGGAGAGACTCTAACTGCATGGGTTAAAGATTGGCTTAGTGGCAGATTTCTCCATGTAATACAAAGGTGCCGCTTTCCATCTGAGCAGTCACTGAGCAAAGCAGGTGTTAAGCAATTAAGGAGAAGGCAGATTGGATACATGGGAATACTGGTTTTCTTTTTTCATACATGTTAGCCTTCCATTACTGCCGATCATCGTGCTGGGTAAGTTCTTGAGCTGTGGAAGTTCAGACTTCCGGTTGACGTTCAGACAAGATGGCAGCGTGAACGGTGAGCTCCCACTTCCTTCACAGAAAATCGAAGACCGTCCTTTTCAAACGTTATTTCTATTGCCAGAACTCATAATTTGTATATCCTTGCCCTTCTACGATAAAATGGCTACCAAGAAGGCTAAAGCAGATTCCCTACCTGCCAGCAAAAGACTTAAATCAGCGCCGCCTTTACCGGAGAAATCAGGTGGTAAAGATGACCACGAGGCTGACGAGGATCCCATATTAACCGAACTATGGAGTCTCAAAACGATGATGAAAACTCACATCAATATATCTAAAGATATGAGAGTTGAGCTTGAATCTATACACTCTCAAATCGCTACCTCATAACAACACTTTGAACCACTTACGCTCCGTCTTTCTACTGTGGAAAAAGAAATGCCGGCTGTTCGTGACAATTCGGCTGCCATACAAAAGCTAATATATGGCGATATATGGCAATATATGGCGAATCGCAGCCGACAGTGCAACTTAAGGATACTTGGCATGCCGAAAGGAGCCAAGGGAAGTGATACCTTATCCTTTATGTCTTCATGGCTGCTGAAATTTCTCGATCTTGAGTTTTCTCCCTTACTTGAACTGGAACGTGCTCACCGTTCCCCTTCTAAACCGGTACACGGAAACAAACATCCTAGGCCCATCGTCGTCAAAGTTCTACGGTTCCAGCAAGCCTTGCAGATCTTAACGGCTGCTAAGGGGAAGACCTCTATGCTGCATCTGGGCCGCAAAATTATCATCATTCCTGACTTGGCGCCTTCAACAGCAGCGAAACGAAAGGCTTTTTTGGCTCTACGCCAAGATCTCAAAGACCTGGGCACTCAGTATAGACTGTTTTACTCAGCGAGGTTCCGTGTAACCTTTTGTAATCAAACAGATACTTACTCTGACCCTGAACTTCTCCGTAAATGGATCCATCAAGTCAAAATGGGGTGACAACTTAGCGACCTTTTTCTGAGATCCTTCCTGTAAAATGTGCCTCCGATCCATCGGCAGACGGTTACTCTCCTTAATTTTAATGCGAGGTTAATCAATTTATGCCTCCTTATTTTTTCTTTCTTGCTCCCTTTTTGTGTTTTTGCGTTAATTCCAACAAGATGGCGGCCAGTTAGGTCATCTTCAGTGCTGTCTCCCTTATCCTACTTTTGTTTTTGTTTTATTTTGCTTTATTGATCTTCTTTTGAATTTCTTTTTTGCTGGTTTTTATTTCTGTCTCTATTACTTTCATTTGAGACCTCCAGTCTCATTTATATTTGTTTCTTTTTAAGCTCACTTCACCAATTTCCAGTTTGACAGTTGCTCCAGTCCAACAGCTGAGGGAGCCGTTACCTGCTGCTTGTCTGATTCTGTGGTAGCGGTTGAAAGTTGCAGGATTGTGTCCTGATTTTTTTTTGTGGTGGATGAGTGAGATCTGGCTTCTGGCTCCTTGTGTCTGTGTGCAGACTACGGCGTGCTTCCGTTTCACGGCGTTTGAGGATGTGCCAATGGGGAGGAAGACGGCGAGTCGGAACAGGCTCGCAGGTGGTGCTGTTGACGAGAGGGCGGCCTCAGTGGGATTCACATCATATGCAGCTGAGGAAGCAATTGCCCTTGCCTTGGATGTCACCTTGTTCTTCGGAGGAATCCCGAGATTCCAGATGACAGCCATCGGATCTGAAATTGATAGCAGTTGATCGTTTCAGGCAGCTGATACACAGAGTTGATGGCGGCGGTTGTTCAGCAGTTTCAGCGATCTCCAGATCCTTGCAGCTTGCCTGCTTGTGGTTTTGCTGTACTTCTGATCTAAATGACAAGTCTGCATAGCCTTCAATCCAATTTGACTAGCCTGCATTTTGGCATTACTTTGACTCGGAGTCAACTGTTAAGACTGCTTTTAGGCACTAATTATAACATCCTGTGAAACCTTAGTGCTGAATTATGATGAGGGGTCTGAGTTTCATACTTCAGGCCTTAAGGACTAGTTTTTTTCTTTGGCATGTAATCTTATGATCATCTAACATCAGATCCTAATGCTTTTTGGAATATATTTTTTTATTTTTTTTTATTTATTCTTATTTTTTATCTCTATTTTTTATTTATTTTACTTATTATTTTTTTAATTCTAACTTTACTTATTTATTCAATACTTGTTGGAATATTCATATCTATCTCTACCTCTACCTCTATCTTTATATTTTATATCTTTATACTATTCATAAATTGTTTTCTCAGGTACTTTAGCTAGATTGTGAGCCTTCGGGACAGTAAGGGAACTTCCAAGTACCTATCTTTATTTATTTTATTTTATCTTTAATGTATCATTTTTGTAAACCGCTTAGAACCTCACGGTATAGTGGTATATAAGAATTAAATTAAATTAAAAAAAATTAAATTAAATTAAATTAATTGAGCTCACCTTGGCCATTTTTATTATCAACTTATTTTTTGGTTTTCGGACCTAAAAATGTATTCAGTATGTGATTAACTTATTACCGTATTTGCCGGCGTATAAGACGACTTTTCAGTACCTTAAAATCCTCCCCAAAGTCGGGGGTCGTCTTATACGCCGGGTACTGTTTACATGCCCTAACATCTCCTTCCTTACCTCCTTACGGTGCTTACGGTACTAGTAAACCTGCCGGGACATCAGCGGGGCCATGGCGGGACATCAGTGTGACAAGGGTGCCAGCTCCTTCATCCTGCGCAGCGGGAAGCAGCGGCGCTCTGGCCCCACCCCTTTTCTCTTTACTACGTCTCTCGCACATGCGGCCGTGTGTGGAGTCTAGCCCTTAAGGAAGTTGCGGGGGCGAGCAGGAGGCGTGCCGCTGTGTATGGCTGTGTAGGGCTGGCACTCCTGTCCCATTGATGTCCTGCAATTTTACAGTTTACATTAAAGGCAGTGTGTAATAAAATACATAGTGCAACTATAGTACTGATAAAGTACCGTATGGTATGGTACTATCCATATATGGATAAGGGTGGACCAGACTGCTGCTAGTGAGATGGAGACAGGGAGGGCACCAATCAAATCAGGTTTATATACAGCCAACCACAGTACGGTACTTCACCATTGTACAGTACAGTATAGAAAATGTCCAGCAGTCAAACCCCTATCAACTCTATTATGGCCCCAGCAAAAAGAAGAAATATGAAGCAAGTTTTAAACTTAAAGTTGTAAACTTTGCCATGGAACATAATAATTGTGCTGCTGCAAGACATTATGGAGTAACTGAAAAGATGGTTCGGGACTGGAAATCAAATGAAAAAGCATTGAAGAGTATGCCAGGGGTAAGTGTGCATTAAGAAGAGGCACCGCACACTGGCCAGAACTTGAGAAACATGTGGCAGACATGGTGAATGAGCATCGCCAAAACGGTAATGTAGTGACACGAAACAAAATACGATTGTTTGCACTTCAGTGGGCCAAATCTAACCCAGATCACAGCAACAATTTTAAGGCCACTATATCCTGGTGTAGTAGATTCATGGCAAGGCATAATATGGTACTAAGGCAGAAGACAAAAATTGCCCAAAAATTACCTGCAGATCTGGATAACAAAGTGGAGAGTTTCCATCGCTACATAATAAAACTGCGCACTAAACATGGCTACGCATTAAGTAGTATTGGAAATATGGATGAAACTCCAATGAATTTTGATATGATTGGAAATAAAACTGTCCATCAAAAAGGTGAAAAAACTATTTTGATTAAAACAACAGGACATGAGAAGTCCAGTTTTACAGTGGTACTAGCATGCACAGCTGATGGCAACAAACTGAAACCAATGATTATTTTTAAAAGGAAAACAATGCCAAAACTCAAGTTCCCTGCTGGTTGTTTTGTACATGTGAATGAAAAAGGCTGGATGGATGGATGAAGAGGGTGTAAAACTATGGCTGGATAATGTATGGAGCAGACGACCAGGTGGTCTAATTGCAAAACGAAGTCTACTTGTGTGGGATATGTTCAGGGCTCATTTAACTCCCACCACCAAGGAAAGGCTTGCAAGACTAAAGACAGATGTGGCAGTTATTCCTGCAGGATTGACATCATTGGTTCAGCCACTGGATGTGTGCCTAAACAAGCCGTTTAAAGATCGCATTCGAGAACAGTGGAATGAATGGATGGTTAGCGGCGAAAAGTCTTACACAAAAGGAGGAAACATGCGTGCTCCACAGTTGAACGTTTTGTGCCAATTTGTCATAAAAGCCTGGAATGACATTGATGCACAAACAGTAATCAAGTCTTTCAAGAAGTGTGGCATATCAAATTCATTAGATGGTATGGAGGACGACTACTTGTGGAACGATGAAGAGGAAGCTGAGGCCACACCATCTGATACGGAATTACCAGATCCATATGATGACTGCCTTGCAACTGTACCACAAGATGTCATTGATTAACTTTTAGAATCAGATGACGAACAGGAGGCTTTTGAAGGCTTTTAAAGGGAAACTGTCATGCCAGCAAACTTGCTAGGGACTTGCCCGGCACTTGCTCTCTCCCTCTATGTGTTATCTTCCTTCTATCATTGACAGTTTCAGTTTGGTTAACAGTTTAGAAAACAAATAGCATGGCAGCTCCCATGGGTTTATTGTTCTATTCAGCTTTAGTGAATTAAGTTTAATGTTTACCGTACATGTTTGATGATATACAGCCTTGTAACAGTTTTCCTGCTAAGTACCTGCATGTCATAAACATTTGAATTAAAATTGTTGAAATAAATTCTGATGTTCTTTTAAGTTTTATTTGTTGTGCAGAAGGTGTGCGGAAGAAGGGGTAGTCTTATACGGCGAGTATATAACAAACTCTATATTTTAACTGTAAAAGTTGGGGGGTCGTCTTATACGCCCAGTCGTCTTATACGCCGGCAAATACGGTATATTTTACCCTATCCCCCTTGTTCTATACTCCCTCCTGATCTCCTGTACTGACATGCTTGTTTAGATACCTTGCTGTTTTCCTGCATATTAATCAAACTCCGATATTGGTTGACTCTTAAAGATGTACTGCCTTTGATTATTTTTTTTCTTTATAATATCAATATTGGTTTTATGCTATTTTTTGTTTTTGCATTGTTGTCACTTTCTTCTATCAAATATAGACTACTCCGCATTTCACAATGATTAGGTACCTTTAATGACTTTCCTACATCTTATCTCTTGTTTTTTCTAGCCCACAGATTAACTGCTATACGTGCTCTCTGCTAAATTATGTTTTTTTCATAACTATTACACCTCTAATGCCTTATTTTTTCTAGCTCACAGATTATTATCTGATATATTTTATTTTTTTTTTAGCTCCCGTAGGGGTTTAGTACTGGCACTCTTTTTAATTCTAATGTGAAGTTAACTTATGCCTCTTTATCTCTTCCTTTTTTTAACTTTTTGTGATTTTGTTTTGTTTGGGATCAACTTGGCTACCTTTTTTTTTTATCAATTTGTTCTTTTTTGGAACTAAATTTCTTCAGCATAGGTTTAACTTATTATATTTTATTCTATCCCCCTTGATTGTGATCTATATTCTCTTATGATTTCCTCTACTAACATACTTGTTCAGATACCTTTCCAAATACCAGCATATTAATTAAGCTCCATTAAACTGGGCTCTATGCTTTTATCAGTTGTGAACATCTATGCACCTAACATTGACATGCCCTCCTTCATGACATCTCTACGAGAAACTTTTTTAGAGGTTTCTGACCATCCTCTCTTAATTGGTGGTGATTTTAATCTTCCACTTGATACCCTCAGAGATAGACAATCCCTTTCTTTGTTCCGTATCCCTAAAATATGGACTGAACTTCATCATGTTATCCAAGATTTGGGCCTTTGTGACCCTTGGAGACTCTTTCATCCAGAGAAGCGCTCCTTTACTTTCTACTCTGCCCCTCATCGCTCTTACTCCAGAATTGACTTCTTCCTTATCTCGAAGTCCCTGCTTCCTTTGATTGGTGCATCTTTCATACATCCCATTATTCTTTCGGATCATGCTTCTATTGGTCTACATGTTGAATTACACAAATACATCTTAGACGTCATTGGAGGTTGAATACTTCCCTTCTCTCTGATACTGCCTTTCTAGACAAAATTTGTTGCTTCATTTCTGACTTTTTTCTGGATAACATGGAATCTGTACCTTCATACAACACTGTTTGGGAGGCTTTTAAAGCGAGTCTCAGAGGAGAAATTCTTAGTTACATGGTATGGAAAAAGAAAACCGATTCCTCTAGATTAACTGCATTGGAAACAGAAATTTCTTTATTAGAAGCGCAACAGATTAAAACCAATGCTTCACATTTATCCTCAGATTTAATACAAAAAAAAAGTTGAATATAATCTTTTATCACGCACTAAAGCTCAACAGGACTTTCTGATCTCCAAGTCTGGTACATATGTATCCGCCAAATATCGCAGGCATTCCTGTCGGGTCTCTGCAAATCAAAACACTGGCCTATGCCGATGATTTACTCATTTTCCTATCTAACCCTGCATCTTCTATTCCTATTTTACTTCAAACAGTTTCCAAATTCTCGAATGGCTCTGGATATTGCATTAATTGGGATAAATCGGAAATTATGCCCTTAAATGATAGCACATCAATTTCAGACTGTGGATCTACCACTTTTCACTGGGCACATTCATCTCTGAAATATCTTGGAATCCTTTTTCACCAAGATAGAGATGTTATGATGTCTCTTAATCTATCAGAACACAAACAACCAGAAATTAGTCAGCAAGTTGAGGTATTACAAACCAAATTGACCACAGATACATCTATGGCTCCCCTTTTTGCCCAGAATTTGCCTGACATGCAACAATCTTTGGAACAGTATTGGGGCAAAATTAAACAGGGCAAGATTAAAAAATTCCATAGGGATGCCAATGATTATGCTTCTGGTCAAATTTATAAATGGATGAACACACAGAATTCTACTCATGCTTCAATTCCTTCAACTTACATTCCAGAGGACAGCTCATCTTTGAGTGATTCCAGTGGTAGAAGCTCTCGATCTGGTTCCTCTCATTTTTTAGGCTGGGCAACAGAGCTGGCCCCCGAAGACGTGGCCGAGGCCGTCGCGGCCAGATCGATCGCAATCAGATAGTAGGATTTCAGCAGCCTCAGACGCGTTTCCAAGCAACCATGAATCAGCAGTAGTTAACATTTCTGGTGTAACATTAACCCCCGCTCAGATTCAAGTGTTGGATATGGGGCTTTCTTTTGTTGCCCCTTTTGATCACTTCACCACTTGTAGGGACATTGCCAGATTCATAAGGACCCTTCAAATTAGAGTATTTTTTGCTGATAAGGAACCCATCAGAGATGATTCACTCTTTCATGCCAAATCTCAGTAGGTTTCTCCCGGGACTATGGACCCTCATATTAGGGTTTTTCGGGATTTGGTGTTAAGGGATATTGCCCATCTTAATATGTCCCGTCATGCCGGCAAGTTCTCTAATTTGACACGGTCCTAACATTCTGCCCTCAATACCCTCCGTACTGATTCCAACCTTGTCATCAAACCTGCTGACAAGGGAGGGGCAGTTGTGGTTCAATCTAAAGCCCAGTATCTCACTCAAATTCAATCTCATATATCAAACATTGAGTGATACACTAAACTTAACCAGGATCCTTCTGCTCAATTGCAAGCCACTATTTTACAGATGGTGAGCTCTGTCCGTGAGTACAACATTATTACCAAGGGTGAGGCAAAATTTTTGACCCAGACTCCCAGCCATACTCCATCTTTTTACACTGTTCCAAAGATACACAAAACCCTTGTGAATCCTCCAGGAAAACCGATTGTTTCTCTCAGGGGCACTATTTTAGAACCCCTGTCCAAAATGGTGGAGTTTTTCTTGAAACCTCAAGTAGCCAAGGCTAAGTCTTTTGTCTTGGATACCACTCACTTTCTCAATCTTATTGAACCTTTGATTGTTTCTCAGTCTGACATTAATTACCATGGATCTTGAGGCTTTGTATAGCAACATTCCTCAAGTGGAAGCACTGGGTATTGTAGACACCACTTTATCAAATTTACCTGATGATACTTGGATTACCAAATCTTTTTTGATGGCTCTATCTACCCTGGTACTACAGCACAATTTTTTCGAGGTTCAGGGTGATTTTTACCTCCAAACTCATGGGGTTGCGATGGGCACAGCGATGGCCCCCAGTGTAGCAAATTTGTATGTTACGGATTTCGAGGAGAAGCATCTGTACCCCTCTGTCTGGATGCCTAGCATTGCAATCTGGCTATGCTATATAGATGATGTTTTTCTCATCTGGACTGATACATCTGCAAAATTTTATGAGTTCTTACAGTGGATTAACTCCTTAAACATTCATTTGAAATTTTCTGCTACTGTAGATGCTTCTTCTGTTACTTACCTTGACACTGTAGTAACTAAATCCATTTGCAAATTGGCGACTACTGTTTTCAGGAAGTCAACTGACCGTATCACCTGAGCAACCTCCTCACTCCAGTGACTCTGGGTTCTAGGTATGGTTTATGTGTTTTAACACTCTTTCTATTAGCAGTTGGCAGCACACTCAAACCAAACGTACTTACTGAGACATCATACAACATGTGATTCCTCATGGGTCATCTACATCATTTGTCCCTGCCATCTGATTTACATGGGCCATACTAGCAGAAAAATTAGGATCAGACTTACAGAGCATAAGAGCAGTCTCAATACCAACACCTTGTCTGCTCCTCTGGTCCTGCACTGCCTGGATAAGCACCACGGATTTGATGACTTGCACTGGTTTGTTCTCGAACAGATTGATAAGAACTACAAAGGTGATAAAACGGCTCGGATTCAGTTAAGAGAACAGTTTTGGATCTTTCATTTGCGGGCGGTTCATCCTGATGGACTTAATGACTGATGGACTTAATGAGTGGAATACTATTTTATAGATCACTCCCCCTTTTTCCTGCCATTGGCTCTCCTGGACTTGGCGTATTTCCTGCTTGGCCTTAAAACCCGGTGTGTGTTGCTCTTCGGTAGCTCTGCTCTCCCTTCAGCCAGCTTGTAACTTCAATCTCCACGTTCTTACCTTCAGCTCTCAATCCCGATGGGTTACTGATGAAGGGGACACTTTGTCGCCGAAACCAGGCTTGGTTGAACACAGCCCGAACAACTAGGCTTTGAATCTGTTCATTTTCGGACTTTACGACATTGGAAGGATATTGTGGATTTTCTTATTCAAGCTAAGTCATTTTTACTTTTTGCGTGGAGTTGGCTGGGGGGATTCTGTGTTTCACTAATTATTCACTGCATTTTGGTTATTATTTCATTTTAGTTGAGTTGGGTGATATCCAGTGATGGTGTGCAGGTGGTGGCTTTGTGCCCCTACCTTAGAGTGTTAAGCGTTGGAGGTTCTCTTCCCCTCGCTAATCCCTCACACTGAGAATATCCCGTTCACTTATTATTATTATTGTTTTTTGACTTTGTTTCATTTACATCTAGTGCTTACCTAGAGAGTGCATTCACCTCGCTCTCCCAGCACGGCCCCAATACCACTCTTAGAACCTATTGACTATACTGCCTGCTTGTTGCCTCCTCTTAATCTATCAGCCATAACTGCTAAAGTTGTTGCTTTACTGTGACGTTGGTCCCCATTGTCTCTCTCCTGGTGGGGACATATGGAGGCAATAAAAATGACCATTGCCCCAATTATTAACTATTATCTTTCAATGCTCCCTAAATTAGCTCCGAGGGAGTTTTATAAGTCCAGCGAAAGCAAACTCTCTGACTATCTCTGGTGTAAAAAAACTCCTCGAATCGCCTTGAAAATACTCTCCAAAGAGGATGGTGGGATGGGTTTCCCGGATTTCTTTCTCTATCACGTTGCCTCTTTCCTTAGGTACAGTTCCTTTTGGATACTAGATTCGAATACAGACGAACGACACTCTGCCTGGTTCGCTATATCTACATCCTATTCCACTATCTTGTCTACCTTACATTCCCATGCACATGTTGCCCACTAACTCCATCACTATTAGGGCCACTATTCATGCGATCAATCACTTTGACTCTATCTCTCATAAGAATCGCTGGCATACCACATCCTCTCCTCTCTGGTATAACTCTCACTTCCAAATTGGTAATCGTCCCATCCACTGGCGTACTTGGATGGACAAAGGTATCTGGACACTGAATCAAGTTCTTGAAGATGACTCCCTTTTATCCTTTTCTCAGCTCATGGACAAATTTGCCTTTCTTCCATCTGAATGCTTTCGATGGCTCCAGCTCTTCCACTGTCTAAACAAATGTTCACCCTCTATCTTTGAATATCCTAAGACATCTGCCTTTTTAACATCATCTCGATTGGGTGTGATTTTAGGCCACACTATGTCTCTTTTTTATGAGGAATTGAGATCCCATTTATATCCCAGATCCAGGAAATCTACAGACATTTGGTCTATGGATACGACATGGCTTGGCAACAATAAAGATTGGGAACATTATTTTAATAAAATTGTTCGCTCTACAGCTTCTTCCAGTATGTCTCAATCCTTATACTTCATGCCCTATAAAGCTTTTTGGACTTACTAACCCCTTACTAACCCCCTTTTGGTCTCAGGTCTGGCCCACCATCAAACTAGTTCTCCCAATTCTGATTTCACTATTGATATCCTCATTTTTAGAGCCTTAGCTATCAATGACACCCTTACTTACAGTCAGAAATCTTTAATTAACATTTTGATTGCCATAACGGTGCAAATGATTCTACATAATTGGAAATCTGTGGATATACTCAACATTACATTTTGGTGGAACACAGTACTTATGATACACTTATATGAAGCTAAAGCAGCAGAATTCTCTAATAGACAACAAGTTATTTACAAGATTTGGGATCCTATAAAGAATTTCTATCCATAATTATTGGCATTCCCATTGTTTACTTATGTTAAACATTCCATTATACAATTCTGACACTTCTTGATGCACCACAAATTATTTATCTAATTACTTCAATTCTTAGTTTGAGATGCCCAAACTGCTCTTGATTAGTAATGACTCTATCTCAATCCAATGATCTCTTCTTCCTCTCTCCTCTTCTCCCTCTCCAGGTTACTCTGCAGTCCTGTGTGGGACTACATAAGAACATAAGCAATGCCTCCACTGGGTCAGACCCGAGGTCCATCGTGCCCAGCAGTCTGCTCACGCGGCGGCCCAACAGGTCCAGGACCTTCTATCCCTTTTTCCAGCAGGAAATTGTCCAATCCTTTCTTGAACTCCAGTACCGTACTCTGTCCTATATTGTACCTACCTTGTACAAATTACCTGATTCATTGTTGGAATTACTGTTTGCTATACTGTTTTGTACTATTGGATGGTCCTATTCAGGCCCTCTCATATCTATGTTATTGTTTTATTTTCCTTGATAAAATTCTAATAAAA
The DNA here is from genome assembly GCF_902459505.1 of Geotrypetes seraphini. Taxonomy (NCBI): domain Eukaryota; kingdom Metazoa; phylum Chordata; class Amphibia; order Gymnophiona; family Dermophiidae; genus Geotrypetes; species Geotrypetes seraphini. Next base: position 311,903,753 of record NC_047084.1, on the reverse strand, counting down.
ATATTTGAAATCGAGCTGTGGAAATTCAATGACTTGATCCATGAATATTCTAATAAGCTTATCTGTTCTTTTGCATTTTCACTCAGGGATAAGAAAGCTTTTAGTGTAAACGGCTTTTTCATATATCGATGCTTTGTGTGTGATTAGATGTTGTAAATCTCCATATTTTAATTTAAAGAGTAGTCAGCTCTGTTATCCTCTACCACAACTTTATCCTGTCAGGTTGAGGGTAATTTTATATAGGATGATGTCATTAGCAAGGACTTAGCAGAAGGAGTGTTGGAGGAAGCTGAACTCTACAATATAGGTTCCCCGTATGGCTACGGGCGGGACCACTAGTCAGAGTTTCTGCTGATTGTGGCAAGGGAGGTGAAAGGGGAAGAGACCAGTTTCCAGAAATGTAGCAGTAAGCTGGTGAATTTTGGCTCTTCCTATAGTTATGAAAATGAACATCAGGCTGGATTTTTATGCATTGTCTCCAAAGAACTGCACAATACACTAGGCCACTAGGCCTACCTACCTGTCCCAGCCTACCACTAGACCATCAGAGGGGGGACAGAGAGTACAGAGCCCAGCAAGTAGTGTGGGGTTGGGTGCAGAGCCTGGCAGGGAGAATTTGGTTCAGAATGATTTTTTTCTTGTTTTCCTACTGTAAATCTAGGTTATGTCTTATGGTCAGGTGCGTCTTATGGAGATAAAAATATGGTATCTGAACTTTGAAACTTGAGATTCAGTTGGCTGTTAGAGCTATGGAAAAAAAATGAAGGAACCTGGACCTGATGGCTTCCCCGTTGAATTTTACCAAGTTTTTCTATCCCAATTGTTACCACATCTATACAACTATTAATCTTTTTTGATTTCCAGTGATCAGGTTCAGGGGTCCTTCACTGAAGCAACCACAATAGTTTTGCCCAAACCTGATAAGGACCATATACAAACAGATTGAGTCGCTATTGAATAAATTCCTTTGGAATAATAAGACACCTAGGATCAGCCTATAAAACCTAAAATGCGACAAATCAAGTGGAGGAGTAAGCTTTCCCAACTTCTATGATTACCATATAGCTTATCTCCTACGACAGAGTGCTCATTGGATTCTCACCCCTAAAACCCCTACTATACCATCTTGGATACATTTAGAAGCTAATGACAACTTACTCTACCTGAAATATTTACCATTTATGAAAAAGCCCAACATGGTTAATAAGAATCCCATACTTAACTCTGCTCATCAAATAATCACCGAGCTAGACACACTCTTTGCACCTCTATGGATTAATCCGAAGATTACTGTGCAGGGTAAAATGCTTGACTGGAGACAATGGCAGTTGGCAGTCCTCTGGGTCATTTTGGATTCCTTTCCAAGCTATTCCCACTACTCACTACTACCGATGGTTACAACTGATCCACAGTATTAAACTGGCTCTCTCTGATTGCTTACCAACCAGAGATAGTCCATCTTATCTGACCTGGTTTGAGACAATAGCTCTGAAGAAACATGAAGAATCCAGATGGTATAAGATTATTCAGCGGCACAAATTTCACCATCTTTCTGCTCTACGTGATGTTTGGCACTACACTGGAAGAAGACCATTGGCAATCTACTTGGGCCAGTACCTTCTCATCTTTGCACTCGTCCGCAATTGAACAAATTGCCTTTTTTATACTGAATAGAACGTACTGGACTCCATACTGGCTAGTGAAAATATTGACGGAGAATTCCAATGCTTGCTGATCCTGTAATTCAGATATTGGAACCTTAGATCATATGCTGTACAATTGTCCTTTATTGAAAGAATTTTGGAGTCAAGTCTGGTCCACTATCTGTGCGATCCTTGATATTAATGAGGATATCACTCTGGCCATAGTTATCTTTGCTGGTGCTGCAATTTCCAACCCTAAGGAAGAGCCTGCAACAATCCTTCTAAAAAGCTTATTACTTTTAGCATTGAGGATCATTATGTCCAACTGGAAAGACTTGTCTAAGGTTCATTTCAACAGCTGGTGGTCTTCTCTATGTATAACTGTGAAGTATGAGAAAGTATACTGAGAGAAGCTCAATCTATTATACAAATCTGGGATCCTGTATATACATATTGTATGACAATTCATTGATGTTCTCATGCTTATGTGGTAATTTACAAGGCTATTGATCATACTTATGCTTTTGACGCTATTAATACTGAACTAGTCTTGCTTAGTAGTCTGATGATGTCTCTCTGCTATTACCTTCATATAGTTCTATTACTATAGCTCCATACATGGAGTAGACATTGACTATGTAATGGTTGACTGTATTGCTGGAAAAACTTTTGTTCCTTTTATACTTCTGGATTTATCATGACAGCTGGAAGCTCATGTTGTACCTGTTGGTACATGTCTGTATTATCGGATGTTCTTGTTAATGAAAAAAACTTAATAAAGATTATTGAACTAAAAAAATAAAATTATAAATTACAAAAGTACTAGAAAGTCCAGCTTTTTTCTTGCACCCAAATCCCGGAATAATCTTCCTTCACATATTTGCCTGGAACTCAGCTTTCCGAGGTTCAAGTCCATGATGAGACCATTCTCTTTGAAAAACTTTCAAACTTACACCCTCCCCCCCCACCCCCGACGTTTCACCCTCATCTGCTCTAACTTAAGTCCGGTTTGTGACCTGGAAAAGACTAGACATACACAATATAACTATCACTATATTTTGTTTTAATTAAAAATATTTTTAATTTTAATATTGTCCTTCCTTCAGATGTGAGTGTGTTTATTTCCTGTCTTCATATAGAGTTCCTTTCCAATATTTTATTTAGTACCTGTACACCGCTTTGGCCTACATACTGGGTAAAGCAGTATATCAAGAAATAATAAACATAAACATTACAATCTTAAGAAAATTAGCATGAAAAGGCCTCACTAAAATTCCATTATGGAGTCAATATCAAAGCAATGTAACTGGCTAGAAATGGCTTTTTACTGGTTAAATCCCTTGAGCGGAGCTATTTACTCATATTCACCAGCACTTAAATGCTTAGTGCTACTGAATATCACCACAGTCCATTAAACTGAAAGTTGGATGTTTTGTGGGAAGTCCGGAGGTGGAGTAGGAACTTATGTGGCTAAGTACCAATGTTCAGCACTTAACTGCTTAAGTTAAGCAACCAAATCAGACTGAATAAAAGTAAGTCCTATCTTTATACAGTGTTGCTTAGGCAGTTAAGTGCTGAAATTTGCGCCCTATAACATCATATAATGTGACATGTTCTTTGACATATTACACTATATTTGGTTTGCAAGTTGTGAGCCAAGTTAGGCACTTTGAGCTTCCCCCTCACAGACCTTGATGTGACTTGGTTGCCTTCCTTGTTTTTTCTAGTTTAGGATTTGTTTGGCAAATTAGGAGTGTGTTGTTGTTTGGCTGCATTATGTTAGGCAGGCTGTGAGGAAAAATAACTGTTGTAATTTTTCAGTTATTGGATTTGTTTATCATAGATCTTATGATGGGATCTGTTATATACATCAGGCAGGGTTGGTATTCATTGTGAAGTGTGTGAGGACTGGACAAAATATCCCTCTACCCCCACAGTCAAATTCATGAGGGAAAACTCTTCAATTTATGTAATGAGCACAAAGAGTAAATGGTTCAGTGGCATACCTGGTTCAGGCCTAGATGCACTAGACAGAGTTGGTAAGATCGCGTGGGTCCACTGCAGTCAAATTTTTTGGCCAATTCCGAAGAGTGACTGATGTTCAAACAAGTTTGCACGCAAATTATTTGAGTGGAGGTTTGTTGAGATCCCACCAATGAATCGCTATGAGAGCGACTCACATATGCTCAGAGCCGGCAGGGGAAATCCGAACAGCTGAGAGGCAGGGGAAACCCCGAAGCATCCTCCTGCCACTCAGCTGTTCAGGGCATGAACCTTTTTTTTCAGATGTGCGTGTTACCCATGCACAATATCTGTCCCCATTTTTTTCCCCCAGATGTGACTAAACAAAATCAAGACCGTAGGAAATTATTTCTTGCACTGAAATCAGATGTAATTTCTTTGGGAGGTTCGTTCCTATTTTCCTTAGCACAGCAGCAGATGAATCCAGAGACTAGTGGGATAGCTCACATCGACCAGCAGGTGGAGATAGAGAAACTGATTAACAGGTGGTCTTATAGACTGGCATTCCTCCTGTACATTCAGTTGCTCTATCTCCCAGCAGGGGTTCGTAGCTATACATCTAGCTCCTGGATTCTGGCTGTGCCTGGTGCTTTTTGTGTGAATTTCTAGTCTTCTGTTGAGACTAGTTCTCTTCTGAGAGACAGGGGTGCCTGGCTGAGCGGTGCCGGCTTTGGGAGCTACACCTGGACCCCCCCAGGTCCCTTCTCCACCCTCCCCTCCTGTAGATTGAGGGGTTTACTTGGGCTCTGCATTTTCTTCTTTCCAGTGTAAAAAAAAAAATTTGTATTGAGCCTCCCTATACTGTGCTGGGCTGTGCCTTTTGGTCAGCTTCTTGTTGCAACTGCCAGCCATAACTCTTTTTGCTGTTGTGCTGTGAGGATTTGGGTGAGTGAATTCTTGCTGTTTTGAGGGTGTCTGGTGCGGTTTGGTCGGTACCGGGTGTTTGTCTGTTGGAAGGGCTGCGTCGGCGGTTTTGGCGGGCTTTCTCCGTTTGAGAAAATAAAAAAAAAAATGGCGGCAGAGGCTGTGAAACGGTGTTCGCGCTGTGGGAAGCGGCAGAACACCGTCGGGGCTGTGCTCTGCCGGTTGTGCAGACGCGCCGGCAGAGGATTCATTCCTGCCGAATGTGTGATTTGGAATTTTCACGCGCGGGAAGCACCGTGCTTTTGTTTTGCAGAGCTCTCAGCCTGCTCAGCCAGTCCATTTGAATTTTCCTTTACTGCCTGTTTCTTCTACTTCCACTACTACTACTACTGGTGCTGCTGCTTCTCATGCTGTTTCCCCTCCGACGCAGTCTCAGGCGGCGAAGCGACGCAGACTTGCGGCCGGCGGACAAGGGGGACCCTGACCCCGTCTCCCCCTTATCTATTACTCTTCCTGAGTCACTGGAGGAAGGTGAGGTGCTGGACTTGGAAGCGGAGGAGCCCAGGGTAGGGACGTGGATGATCCTTCCGCGCTCCGGCTTTTTCACAGGGAAGAACTTTCCTCTTTAATTTCTAAGGCATTGCAGGGATTGAACATCTCGCAGGAGGATCCTCAGGTTTCTGGGTCCGCGAACCCCCTTATGGCAGGGACGCGAAAGCCGCCTAGATCCTTTCCAGTGCATGAAGCCATGCAGGAGCTTATCGCGACGCAATGGGACACCCCGGAGGCCAGTCTAAGGGTGTCGAAAGCCATGCGGCAATTGTATCCTATTGCTCCGAATGAACTCAAGAAGTTTAAGTGCCCAGAGTTGACGCGCTGGTGGCCGCGGTCACCAAAAAGACTTACCTTGCCAGTGGAGGGGGGGTGTTGCGCTGAAGGATGTCCAGGATAGGAAGATTGAATCTTCGCTGAAGATGTCCTTTGAAGTGGCAGCGGTTCACCTTACAAGCCGCGGTTTGCAGTTCGTATGCTGCGCGGGGGCATGTCTGCAATGATCTCGGCTGATGGCAGATAATATGATGGAGTCCAGGTGTTCTGTCCCCTCGGAACTGGCTGATTTGGAGTCTGGTCTGGCGTATTTGGCAGATGCCTTGTATGATATTATTCGCGCTTCTGCCAATGCAGATGTCTCTTTCGGTTGTTTCTCGCAGATCTTTGTGGCTCCGTAATGGGCGGCAGATGCAGCGTCCAAGCTTCGGCTCGTGAAACTCCCTTTTAAGGACGTTTGTTGTTTGGGGAGGATTTGGACAAATTGGTGAAGGATTTTGGCAATACCAAAACGCAGCGCTTACCGGAGGACAGGTCTCGACCCTCTTTGAAGTCCTCGGCTGCCAGACCGCGCTTCCGGGATGTTAAGAGATATAGGCCAGGTAAGCCATCCTTTCAGCCCGCTTACGGTTCCTTCTCTACTTCAAGACCTAGGTTTCCACAAAAGAGTTCCTTTCGTACAGCGAAACCCCCATCAGTTCAGCCAGCCCGTGCTCTAGCAAATCGCACTCCACAATGACGGGGTCTCGGCTGCCTCCGCCATTCCCTTGGGGGGGGGCGGCTGTCTGCCTTTCTGGCGGAGTGGGCCAAGATAACGTCAGATCAGTGGTTTTGGACATTATTTGAGATGGTTATAAGTTAGAGTTTTTCCTCTCCCGTCGCCGATTCTTCTTGGTATCCCCGTGCCACGGGGCGGCCAAGGGAGCCTCGGTCCGCCTAACTCTTCAAGTGCTTCTGGATCTGGGGCGGGTAATGCCGGTTCCCTGGAAGAGGTAGGTCTCGGCAGGTATTCCATTTACTTCATTGTGCCCAAAAAAGGGGGGTCGGTCAGACCTGTGCGTGGATCTCAAGAGGGTCAACAAATTTCCTCAGGGTTCGCCATTTCCGTATGGAGACTGTTCGCTCAGTTATTGCAGCGGTTCAACCTGGGGAGTTCCTCACGTCTCTCGATCTCAAGGAGGCGTACCTCCATATTCCGATCTGGCCTCCGCATCAGATGTTTCTTCAGTTTGCGATCCTAGGCCAGCATTATCAATTTCGGGCGATGCCCTTTGGTCTTGCCACGGCTCCCGCACCTTTTTCAAAGGTGATGGTGGTGGTGGCAGCATTTCTGCGCAAAGAGGGAATTCGTGTGCACCCTTACTTGGATGACTGGTTGATCCGCGCCTCTTCCAGGCAGGAGAGTCTGTCGGTTACTCAGAGAGTGATCTCTCTCCTTCAGTCTTTGGGGTGGATCATCAACTTTCCCAAGAGCTCTCTGTCCCCGTCCCAGTCATTGGAACATCTGGGAGTGAGGTTCGGACACTTGTCTGGGGAAGGTGTTTCTGCCCCAGGACCGGGGAGAGAAGTTGCAGTCTCAGGTTCGTCTGCTTCTCGTCGTTGCGTTTCCTGGATGTGCGCAGGATTGTTCTGCATTATTTGGGGGTGACTAATGACTTTCGTCAGTCGGACCACCTGTTCATGTTGTTTTGCGGGCAAGAACAAAGGTATGGCGGCATCTAAGGCTTCCATTGCTCGTTGGGTCAGAGAATACAATTGCTTCGGCTTATTTGATAGTTATTGTTGGTAGTTGTGTTCTATAGTTTACTATTTGAGATTCTGGAAAGAAGTTTTTTTGGCATGCTCATTCTCCTATCTCTGGATGCTTGGGCAAGGAGCATAACTGAATGTACAGGAGGAATGCCAGTCTATAAGACCACCTGTTAATCAGTTTCTCTATCTCCACCTGCTGGTCGATGTGAGCTATCCCACTAGTCTCTGGATTCATCTGCTGCTCCTAAAGGAAAGAAAATTAACAGGTAAGAACATAATTTTTCCATCCTATCCTTGTAAGTGTTTGGTAAAATATTTAGGTGTAAAATATGTTTTCTTTACCCCAGAACAGCTCAAAAACATTTGTAGATATAAAGAGACTGGTAACTTGACGTGTTTATTGTCACAGTACAAAGCAAGATATCCTGTTAAACCTTTCTGATTAATTATATTTTGGATTGATAATCTTGATATTTTCCTGGAATCCCCTCCTTTGCTCATTTGTTGTGGTCTAAGAAAGATGTAATTTTTTTTTTCTTGTGACAAATTTTCCTTATAATATTTGTTTTCTGTATTTCTGTAACAAGAGTTGTTTTTGTAAAAATTTCAAAATCGTATAAATAATTTTTTTTTTAAAGTACAGTATATGTGAGCTGTATTTTTTTCTTTTTCTTTTATGTACTTGAGCTTTGGCATGATGTTTATTTTCTGTATTTCTTTATGATTTCTGAAATGTTATGATATATGAAGAAATCTCGAAAAAAACAAACAAACCCCAAATGCATCCAGTGAGAAATAATTCTGTTTTAATTATCATTAGTATACAGAAAAAAGTCAGGAAATAACATTTACTTGGACAAAAGTGGTTGGCTAGAATTCTAGCACCAGAAGCATTGTTACCTTCCAAAACACACAAACAGAATGTATACTGTATGTTGTTGGAAAATGCACCTCCTGTCTTCATGAGTTTTAGGGCTCCTTTCACAAAGCTGCTTTAGCGGCTTTAGCGCGCGTGACTTTTCATCACGCACTAACCCCTGCGTTAAACAGAAAACTACCCCCTGCTCAAGAGGCAGTAGCAGCTAGCGCGGCCGGCAGTTTAGCGCGCGCTATTACGTGCGTTAAACCACTAATGTGCCCTTCATAAATGGAGCCCTTAGGGCTCCTATTACGAAGCCACGTTAGCGGCTTTAGCGCGCACGACTTTTCATCACGCGCTAGCTGGAAAACTACCACCTGCTCAAGAGGAGGCGGTAGCGGCTACTGTGGCTGGCGGTTTAGCGCACGCTATTACGCACGTTAAACCGCTAACGCGCCTTCGTAAAAGGAGCCCTTAGGCTTCTAATCTTAATAGAAATAGATTAATTTACAGAGGTCCCTGTGATTGATGATATCAGTTCTAAATACATCAGTTTTCCTAGAGTCACAGATACATTCCTTGAACACAATAACAACATTGTAATTATGGCATAGAGGGGAAATCCAATCTGAGATTCGCCAACTGGTTGAAACATAAAACACATTTATTTTGAGCCTTTCTAATGATATATAATTATGTATTTGTTTATTTTGAAATGAAAGAAATCACAATAGTCGCTTTATAATTTGGTGTCCATTGGTTTCTAATACTGCTTAGGTATTATATTTGGTAACCAAGTGGCCTCCAACGTGATAGCTTATCCATTCAAAGAACTTAGCCACCTTTGTGTAAACACCAGGGGATCCTTGGCTGCCCACAGTTTTCACACCCAGCTTACGATGCCCCATACATATGCCACATTGTGTGAATCATAGCAGATCAGAGGTCCTCCTGAATCACCTTTGCAGGAATCTATGGACCCATCATATGTACCTAAAGTAAGGAAAGAAGAAAACAAATATAATGCCAAGAAAGTGGTGGGTCTTTTGTTTCTTCATATTTTTGCAAACTAAATACATGTGAAGCCCCATTTTTTGCCTAGGAGTTTTGGGTAGAGATCAAGTTTCACTCTTCCCCATGTTTATTACTAACGATTCTGCTAAAGTTGGAGCCTTTTGTAAAATACACATCCTGTGGCAACATCCATTTCCCCACATAAAGAGAAAGGGAGAGAAATAAAAGGTCTCACGCACATATCTTACCATAACCCACTTACATTCTATGACAAGTCCTCCAAAATTCACCCAGTACCTACTGTACCCAGCTATACAAAGGGCCACTGAAAAGTTCTCAGCCCAACCAAGAAAATGAGGTGGAAGCCATTGAAACTTACAAATTATTCCACACTTTTTTGTTTCAATGAAATGAAAAGTGTCAAAAAAAAGGTGTGTGGAATAACTTGTAAGTTTCATGGCTCCACCTCCATTCTCTTCTTACTTGGGCTGAGAACTTTTCAACGGCCCCTTGTTTACCTCCCCAATATCCCTTATGCCTGCATGTGTCACCTATATGTCAGTATAGTGGTTTTTGGGCTCACACTTCCCCTCAAGTGTAAGAGTGGGATATGGCCTGGGCCCCCTACTCTGCATTCCACTGCACAAACCACCAGGCTACTCAGAGACTGCTTGCTGTTCTAATAGGACTAGCCATAACAGTCTGAAGCTGGTCAATACAGGCAAATATGTACCGTTTCATGTCCGCATCTTTGAGGGGTGGGGAGTCAATAAACCCTGGGGAAATAAGAGAGGGACCATCTGGTCAGTTTGGCCACCTTTTCTGGCACTTATTCATTATTGAAATAGGTCTAGCCTCAAACATTCGAGTTTTGCCCTGGATATTTTTTTTGCAGTGTTCTGTTTTGCAGAAAAAAACATTCAAATCATAAGTCCACCCTAATCCTGTCCCCAACAATGCCCCCATGAGATTTAGATGTACTTTGGACAAACAGCACAGAAACAGTCTAAAAAAATGTGGTTTTGAAAATGGCAAAATTGGATGTTTTAGCAAATAAAACATCCAAATTTTATTTATGCTATTTTGCGATTGTTTTTTCTGTTTTTGAAAATGAGCCAACACAATAACAAGTTAGTTTTTTCTTACCTGCACATTCCATCCCCTCCAAAAAACGACCTTCATAAGCCTTTAGAACAATTTGCCATTAAATAGATGTAGCACCACTTAAGGGAAATACTTGGTAAATCCTAAAAATAAAAGTAAAAAAATACATCATATCCTTATATAGTATGAGTAAATAAATGACCAACAACATAGTTTAAAAGATAGCTTGGTATACTTTAAATTATTTTCCAAAGCCCTATCATTTAGACCTTAGGGAAGATAAACACTTGAGGAGTAAATATTTGGTGGCATGGAGGGACATAATCGAACATGTTTCAATATCAATGCAGTGATTACAAGGGCTTATGGGCATGGGTCCCTCCTCTCCATGGATCCCTAACTCACCCCCAAGACGGCTTAAGACGCCTCTGTGCAGCACGACTAGGCTTTCCTATGCCAGGCTGCCAAGATGATGTTCTGGAGGCGCAATTTTCAAGTTGTGATTAACATTTTTATGGGGGTGGGGGTGGTGATCACTGGGGTAGTGTGTGGGAGGTCTGTATTATGTGTTTGCAGTGCTTATCTGGTCACTTTAGGTGGGTTTTACCATGTTTTAAATGGTCTAAGTCACAACGTCCAAGTTCTGTCGATCCTGTGCTGTATAACTTTCAGCTATACATGCAGTACGACTAAGTCTAAGCCTGCCCACGTCCTGCCCAAATCCCACCCTCGACACTCCTACTGACACGCCCCGTTTAGCTATGGCCTGTGAAGGCCTAGGTCGTTTATAAATACATCCAAAACCCGGTTTTATTATCGGCACTTGAAGTTTTTGACTGATGATCATCCAAGTGCCGACTTAGGCTGGTTTTTGGACATTTTTCTCTTTCGTCACATGTTTTAATTTTAAACTTTTAAGTTCAAAATCCTGTTTGCCCATCAGCACTTCAACGAGTATTTTAGCAACTGAATTAAAGGCACTTATTTGGTTAGCAGGTAGTGTCAAACAGGTAAGTGGAATATTCTGCAGTACCAACCAGATAGTGTCGCTGTATACTTCCTCTGATCGCCTTGGCACTACTCTGGACAGTGCAAGTTGGAGGTTATCAGATTAGTGCAATATTCAGACCCCTAACTGGATACCCCCCCCCCTTTTTAAAAAACTGTAGCATATTTTTTAGCGGCCAGCCACGGCAATAATATCTACAAAGTTCATAGAATTCCTATGAACATTGGCGCTGTTATTGCAACAGCTGGCGCTAAAAACTGCACTACGGATTTTGTAAAAGAGAGGGTAAGTTAGGATGCAAAAAAGGTAAATTGTAATTTTATCTTTTAGTTGTTCAGTTTTCCATCTGAATGTTGCTGTTCAGCACCAAGTCGCAGGCCACAAGTACCTGGTAGAAACCCAAATAGTAGCAACTTTCCATGCTATCTATCCTAGAGCAAGCAGTGGCTTCCCCCTTATCTGTCTTGTGTGTAGATATTCAGTGCTGGCATTTATCTGGGGACCAGCAGTGAATACTTGGGCAGTTAATGGCCTGCCAGAAGTTACTCAGGTGCCACCAATAGAGCTATCAGTTAACTTAGGCCTGCCTCTTTGCCACTAGTATCTGGTTTCTGGTGGCGATAGTGATGGTTTACCCACTTTGGCAAGCACTATGGGCTTAATATCAGCCCTTGCCCCTACATCATAACCCCCACCCCTCAATACCCTTTTCCTGCATGGATAAATTTGACTGTTCTACATTTAAAATAGTCAACTTTATCCATAGAATCACTAGATATTTAAAACATAAAAAGCATTTTTTGTGGCCAGAGATACTTTTAAATATCAGCTTATGAATGCAGAACAATTATCCTATGCAATAATTATTCATATTTCAATGAACATAGTTTAAGAGGCCTTTTTCATTTTAAAAACATAATAACAGCCACACTGGGTCATACCAATGGTTCATCTAGCCCAGTCTCCTGTTTCCAACAGTGGCCAATACCTGAGCGAAACCCAATTACTAGCAACATTCCATGTAACAGATCCTGTGGCTTCTCCCATGTCTGTCTCAATAGCAGAATATGAACTTTTCCTCCAGGAACTTATCCAAACCTTTCTTAAACCCAGCTGCATTAACTGCTCTAAACCACATTCTCTGGCAGTGAGTTCCAGAGCTTAACTATTCTTTGAGTAAAAAATATTTCCTCCTATTTGTTTTAAAAGTATTTCTATGTAATTTCATTGACTGTCCCTGGCTTTGGTACTTTTTGAAAGAGTAAAAAATAGATTCACTCTTACCCATTCTATACCTCTGAGGACCTCAATCATATCACTTCTTAAACTAAAATAGACGTTTCCAAATTATGGCCTGTCTTATTTGAAAATTAGGGTTACTACTTTGTTTTGTTTTTACACTCTTGAATTTCTGTGCAAGGAATTTTGGGACTTCCAAGCTTAACAAGGAATCAAAGAAGTCAAGACATATAACAAATGATAAATCACCAGCGTGAATACTGTGAACCTGTGTTAAAAATGTCGGTGTAAAGAACTCTCATGAACTGCACATCATACAAGTACATATGGCTGAAGCATAACTGTATAAATATCTGCAGTCATACTCCAGTCATACATTTGCAAAGTAGGCTTGATATACTCTACAGCTCTAATTCTTCTTAATAACACTTTTCCTTTTTTTCCATTTCTCTGTTATCTTCTATTCCCCCTTCTGCCTTTTGCTCAAAGGACAAATAATGCAGCCTTTTTTTAAGTGAACAGACTTGTCATTTTATAATTATGAAAGGAATACCTTCTGCCCGCCCCAACCAGAAACCTTGCATCTCTCTCCCACTTTAAATTGATATCTGACCAAGGAATACAGGCAGGCATTAGATTATTTCCAGACTGCATGCACAGCTCTTCATTGTAGATGTTTTCCACTTCAAGCAAAGCAATGTCATTCAGGTACGTGTTAGCCTCATAGTTTTCATGGACTATCACTCTTTTTACAGGAAAGGAATCCACTTTTTCTTGGTAATTTCTCCGGTTCAGCACACCAACCAATATGCGATATTGATGAGACTGAGTAGCTCTGTAAAAATGTACAGTGCATAAGTAATCATTGGGATATAAGAAATGATGCATTTTTTTTTTTTTAGACCAACCATCCTCTAATAAACGGAAAAATGCAGAAGCAAGCTGGTCACATTTATATTACTTAGGGCTCCTTTTACTAAGGTGCGCTAGCGTTTTTAGCGCACGCAGGAAATTACTGCGCGCTACACTTCTAGAACTAACATTAAGGTCTAGCACATGCGGCAATGTAGCACGCGCGCTATTCCGCGCGTTAAAGCCCTAGCGCACCTTAGTAAAAGGAGCTCTTAGAACTGTACCATATATATATGTTACAGTATTGAAAATTTATTATGGGGGACAAAAATATTGTTAAAAAAATACTCCTTCAAATAATCAGTCATAGACCAAACATTGTCTAATAATTGGAAAAAATGCAGAAGTGAGCTGGTCACCTTTATATTACTTAGAACTGTACTGTATATATATATTACAGTATTGAAAATTATATGGAGGGAAAAAAACACCTCAAGCGCTCGCAGCTACTTGTTATTAGAACTTGTCTTGACAAGTTTAGCTGAATGCGAGCTATCATTGGCCTGAAAAACCCCCCTTTTTATATATATTTAGTACTTAAATACTTTTTATTCAATAAATTATTTTTTCTCATAATTTTTTTTTTCAATAAATTATTCTTTCTTTTAGTGTTTGTCTGAACCTCTAAAGCACCATATGTTATTTCTGCTTAAATAGCCAAAGCCTCCTACTTTTCTAAATTAATGAGTTCCACTACCTACTGTTCTCATCTACCCAAATTCACCAAAAAGCTAGAATACAGAAGCCCATACCCAATAGCCATACTAAGATCAGCTGGTTCCTTTAACTGGACTACATACAATTCCCCATCATTCTTTCTCTGATTCTTCATCATAAGAGGGCCAACATCTTGCATGCTCGACTCCTGGCTGAAGATCCAGTATTGAAGGGACTCCTACCATTCATTCTATCCATAATTCAAGATATCTTATCATTAGGTGTAGTTACTTCAGATTAGAAAAAGGCAATCATTACCCCTGTTTTTTATAAGTCTCTGGTTTCCATTAACCAAATAATTATTGACTGGTTTCAAAATCTCAATTTTCTCTAGAAAATAGCTTGAAAAGATTTGTCATCTAACTACTCACTACCCATATCGAACAATCACTAATCCTTCATCCAAGCTAAGCCAGCTTCCCCACATTGCACAGCATGGAAACTGTTATTACCACTCTTTTGAGCAACCTACATGCCACTCTTGATGTAAATAAAATGACTCTGCTGGTGTCACTACTATCAGCTGCCTTGGATCTGGTGGACCACTATCTACTCCTATCTTGTTTGGCTGAAATTGGAATCTCAGGCTCAGTATGGTCCTGGTTTTCGTCTTTCTTATCTGTAAGGTTTACTTCTCTCTCCTATACTCTTTAAACATTTCATTAGCCCATTAGCAATGCTCATTAGTCCTTTAATGTCAAATTTTCATCTGTGCAGATGACATTTTGATGGTTTACCCTTGTCAACCTGATTTTGTTCCCCTATAGTCCTGTCTTTCTGCTATTTCAACATGGTTGTCCAACCATTGGCTTGTGCTTAACCCAAAAAAACCCAGTAGAATGCCAGATCACTGGGCTTCTATGCTAACCCTCCCTAGTCCCGATATAGTTTGACTGGTCAATATAGATAGTTCCTTCTTTTTGCTACCTGAGGGTCATAACTGGATTCTTAACTTTTCAGGAGCATATCTCACACATTGTCCAATGGGGTTTCTACTCACTGCACCAATTACATTTACTATGCTCATTTCCGAATTCAATTCATTTCACACCCTCATACATACTCTCATCATCTCTATATTAGACTATTATAATCCTAATCCTATTTATGCAGGAATAACTACAATTCAACTGAAACATTTACAGACCCTACAAAACATGGTCCTGCACCTATTTCCTGCCATTCCTTTACCGGTCCTATTTGTCTTGTAAGTTATGTATTTACTATATGAGATTTTTAATTTCCCTGTATACTGTTTATAAACTGTATTAAAGATTGTGCATCGCCTTGAATACATGATTAGGTGAAGAATCAAATTTTTTTAAAAACTTGAAACTTCATAAATGTTTTTGGATAAGCTAACCCTGCTGTTTCTGCAATCTACATTGGCTACGTGTTCAGCAAGCCCCTCTCTCTTCAAATTCTGTTCTTAGTTTATAAATCATTCCAACACTGGGTCGGCCCCTGTATCTATCCAGGCTAGTCATTCCATTACAACCACATCACGTCAAATATAGGTCCATCGATGCAAAACCAACTAGTAGCTTCCAGTTCACGCCAGGCTCATTACTGAGGTTCTGGGTTCAAAACCATGCTGCTCCTTATGATTCTGGGCAAGTCACTTAATCCCCTCAATTGCCCCAGGTACATTAGATAGATTGTGAGCCCATTGGGACAGACAGGGAAAAAATGCTTGAGTATTCTGAATTATTTCATGTACTGTTCTGAACTGCCTTGGGAGAATGGTATAGAAAATTGAATGAATGAATAAAATAAATAAATAAATGAGGGGGCGCTAGCGTGCACTGCAGAAATGGCAGCTTAAGATATTAGCTCCAGTGGGAAATACTTAAGACTCAAGATTCGCTGACTTCACCTTAGCTTTGCAGTTGACTTCTATCTCTGCTGGTGTATGATCAATATGGGCAGCAAATAAATCTGGAAAAAGGAAAAAATTGGAGTCGATTTCACCACAAAAATCAATGGTTGGGGAAGCCTGAAGAGGAGAATTGAGAGTCCATGCAGGAGATTGTGGCAGTTCACGAAACAGGACATGGAAGATATTAAAAATGAATTACAGTCAATGAAAACTGAACTAGCCATGTTTTGCTCCAGAATGGACATTGCTGAACAGAAGTTGATGTTAATGATGAAAATCATAAAAGCAGTGCAAAGGCAAATAAAGAAACTTAATATACTGGAACAAGAGCTTGAGGATGCGAATAATAGATTTCGCAGAAATAATGTTCGCATATTAGGTAATAACAGAAGGTTGGGAAGGACGCAACACTATTGCCTTCCTCACTGAGATGCTGCCCAAAATATTGGAATTTTGAATTAAACGTGATTGTGGAGATCGATCGAGTACACAGAGTGCCCACTCATAAACTCGATCTGAACTCCAAATATCCAAGACCGAGTCGTGGCATGGCTGTGTACATTATTCACAGGTAATGGATATAATGCAACAGGCTAGACTGAAATCACCTGTGAAATTTGAGGGTACATGATCCTATTTGTGCTTGACCTCAGTAAGCAGACCGCAAAAAAGAAGAAAACAGCTTCTTGACTACCATCTCAAATTGAAGCAAATTGGCACGAACTACGGCATGATCTACCCGGCCAGACTACAAGTAACATACAACAATTCTACAAAGAATTAATCAGTCCCCAAGATCAAGAGCTGACTTCCTTGAGCAAGTTTCTCCTAGTTGAATAGGATAACACCTGAGATCGGCGAAGATCCTGTGATGTAGTCTTTAAACTGTTCTCTTTACTGTGTAGATGCCGACATTAATTGGTCTCTTCCTTTGACTTCTCTGATCATGAATGCCATTAAGGTAGTTGCTGTTGTCTTTGATAGAGAAAAATGCTACATTCACAAATCACTGGCTAAGGTGGTTTTGATGAATTATCTCCTGTTGGTAGCAATTTTGAGTTGTCTCTGCAGGATGTCTATCTCACTAGCCGCTTGTATTAACTGCAATATTCAGTTGTCTGCTTTTCATTTCCAAATGGTTTTATGCTTGTTCAAGCTTTTCTTTTACCAGGAAGCAACTAAAATTACATTGCATTATAATGTGTTCTATTATATCACTGCATACTATATACTGACAGTACTGTTGTAAACTTGTTTGCCACACTTCAATATGGCTTTATCCTTTCTTTCTCTTAACATAAAAGGCATGCACAACCCTATTAAAATAGAAAAAGATTTTAGACTATATATCCAGATTTAATTCTGATATTACTTTTCGGCAGGAAACACCACTCTGAAGTTGAATCCTAAAAATTAACCACTAACTGGTCACTACTGGTCATTTTCTCACCTGTGATGAACAAGAAAAAATGGAATAGCAATACTTATTAGAAATAGACCAGACATGAAAAATAATTGATCAATGTATAGATACAGAGGGCAGATGGACCTTGACTATACTTAATATTAATGGAAAATCACTGGCCTGTAGGCGTGCCTGTAGGTGTGGTGGTCCCTCAGTTTCCAGCAGAGCTAAGAAGTCACTTGTCAATGGTCGTTGATATTTTATCACTGCCTTCCCGCTCATGCAGCTTTTTTTCTGACTTTTCTGTCAGCTTTCATTTTTTTTTTTCTTTTCCTTTCAGTTTAAAAAAAAAAATTTTTTTTATTTTTTCTCTTTCGCGGTCCGGCGGAGCCTGTTCCACGCTTCAAGCCTCGACTTTTGATTTTTCCGAGGCTATTTTTCCATCCATGTCCCGTCCACAAATGGGTTTTAAAAAGTGCATAACGGTGTGCTCGCCCTATTTCTCTTACTGACCCGCATTGCCGGTGTCTCCAATGTTTGGGGCCAGCCCACAGGGCTGATTCATGCAACCGTTGTTCTTCCCTTCAAAAGAGGATCCTCATGATTCATCAAATTCAACAGCGTTTATTTTTCAGGTCCGGTATGGAGGGAGATTCGGCACTGGTCTCCGGCGTCAGAATCCACACCGAAGTCGATGCCACATCACGTGACGTTGCTGGAATCCACCTCGGTGTTGCAGTCAGTGGGTAAGCTGGCTAAGAAGCCATTCCCCCACCCCTTCGGGTCCTCAGGACACTTCAGCAGTGAGGCAAAGTCCTGCAGACTTCGAGGCGCCCTAAGAAACACTTGGCTCCGATTGAGGTGAGTGCCTCGACATCGGCCTCCTCATCTCGGAGCGCAGTGCGGCACCAAACGTACCGGCGAAAAAGCCAGCGGTACATGGTGCAGACTCTTAAGCAGCAAATACAAGAAGTGCTGCGAGTCGAACTAAGGGAGCAGTTGCAAATCTTACCCCCTGTCATGGCGACACTGGCTCCTCCGGTGCCGGTCCGGTCTGAGCCTTTGCTATCATCATTGACCCTTGCAGCACTGGTGCGGTCTGAACCTTTATTGTCGACATCGACTCTTGTGGAACCGGTGTCTACTGCCCTCATATAAATGACCCTTCTTTGATAAAGTAGCTGATACTATTAACCTTCATATTGACATGCTGATTATAATAGGTGGGGATTTTAACCTGACAGAGGACCCACAACTAGAAAGAAAATCATCGGTACATTACAGGAAGTCAAGATCCTGGTACAAACTATATGACCCATGGCGTCTGATTCACCATGATGAACATAATATTGGTTTTTCTCATCTCCCCACATGTCATATACTAGAATAGATTACTTTCTTATTAGTTCTACGCTAACAGAATCCATTTCAGACACAAATATGCACGTGATCACGGTATCTGACCATGCTAAAGTAACTATGAGTATTTCTGGATATTGCAATCCTTCCCAACAAAAGCACTGGCAGTTCAATATCTCTTCATTACAGGAAGAAGGTTTCAATGAATGTATCAAAAAAGCCATTGATGAATATTTCCTATTTAACAAAGCAGAAGACACAAACTGCTCCACATGCTGGGATGCCTTTAAGGCATATATGAGGGGAGTGGCTATATCATTTCTCTGCCTCTCCCCCAAAAAGCTAAAATGAAAGCTTTAACTGATCTTGAATTCAAAATTAAATGCTTAGAGAATACGCACATGGATGGACCAACTATCTCAGGACACTACCAGAAAACTACATGCTCTTTGATATGAGTATAATATATTATTAAGTAAAATAGCTAGCCATCAGGTCTTCTTACATAATTCTAACTACTACACGGACAACAATAAATGTGGTCATCAATTGGCTTCAGTACTTAAAGTGGAAAACTGGAAAAAACTCGGGTTGCAGCAATAGTTGATGATGCAGGTACTGTACTTGTACAGACTCCAGACATTCATACAACAATTCCATGAGTATTACCAAGTGCTGTATGCTTCTAAATTGGATACTAATAACAATCCAACCAATGTTCTGGGGGTCCTGGGCCCGATTCAATTTAACATTATTCATAAGAGATATGACGCAAGGACTTAGAGGAAGGGTATCACTGTTCGCCGACGACGCCAAACTTTGCAACATAGTAGGCAAAAGCTATATTACCTGATAATATGACACACGACCTACTGTTGCTGGAACAATGGTCAACTACTTGGCAGCTAGGCTTCAATGCTAAAAAATGCAAGATAATGCACCTGGGTAAGAGAAACCCGCGTAGAACTTATGTACTAAATGGTGAGACCTTGGTTAGGACCACGGCGGAACGCAACCTAGGGGTGATCATTAGTGAGGACATGAAGGTTGCCAATCAAGTGGAGAAGGCTTCCTCCAGGGCAAGACAAATGATGGGGTGTATCCGCAGAGGTTTCGTCAGCAGGAGACCTGAAGTCATGATGCCGTTGTACAGAGCCATGGTGAGGCCTCACTTGGAGTACTGTGTTCAGTTTTGGAGACCACACTACCGAAAGGACGTGCTGAGGATCGAGTCGGTTCAGCGAACGGCCACCAGGATGGTCTTGGGGCTCAAGGATCTCACGTATGAAGAAAGATTTTAAAAAATTGCGGCTGTACTCACTTGAGGAAAGAAGAGAACGGGGAGATATGATTGAAACCTGCGAAGCACCGGGACACGGACCACAGTTGATGATAATACAAGACGTGGATGACCCGTTTCAGAATTTTGAGTTCACTCCTGGGGACGTCTACAACGAACTGGCAAGGCTAAAGGTAAACAAGGCCATGGGACCGGACAATTTACACCCAAGAGTGCTCAGAGAATTGAGAGATGTCCTGGCAGAACCGTTGGCGGTGCTCTTCAATCTCTCACTAAGTACGGGGAAAGTTCCGTTGGACTGGAAAACAGCCAACGTCGTTCCTCTACATAAAAAGGGTTGCAAGGCTGAGGCTGCGAACTATAGACCGGTAAGCCCTCACCTCAATAGTGTGCAAACTCATGGAAACACTAATTAAGTACAAATTAGATACGATCCTGAACGAGGGTAATCTCCGGGATCCCAGCCAACATGGATTCACCAAGGGTAGGTTCATGCCAGTCCAATTTAATAAGCTTCTTTGACTGGGTAACAAGAAGACTAGACTCAGGAGAGTCCTTGGACGTCGTGTACCTGGACTTCAGCAAAGCGTTTGACAGCGTCCCACACCGCAGGGCTGCTGAACAAGATGAAATCTATGGGATTAGGAGAGACTCTAACTGCATGGGTTAAAGATTGGCTTAGTGGCAGATTTCTCCATGTAATACAAAGGTGCCGCTTTCCATCTGAGCTAGTCACTGAGCAAAGCAGGTGTTTAAGCAATTAAGGAGAAGGCAGATTGGATACATGGGAATACTGGTTTTCTTTTTTCATACATGTTAGCCTTCCATTACTGCCGATCATCGTGCTGGGTAAGTTCTTGAGCTGTGGAAGTTCAGACTTCCGGTTGACGTTCAGACAAGATGGCAGCGTGAACGGTGAGCTCCCACTTCCTTCACAGAAAATCGAAGACCGTCCTTTTCAAACGTTTATTTCTATTGCCAGATACTCTTAATTTGTATATCCTTGCCCCTTCTACGATAAATGGCTACCAAGAAGGCCTAATGCAGATTCCCTACCTGCCAGCAAAAGACTTAAATCAGCGCCGCCTTTACCGGAGAAATCAGGTGGTAAAGATGACCACGAGGCTGACGAGGATCCCATATTAAACCGAACTATGGAGTCTCAAAACGATGATGAAAACTCACATCAATATATCTAAGATATGAGAGTTGAGCTTGAATCTATACACTCTCAAATCGCTACCTTCCATAACAATCACTTTGAACCACTTACGCTCCGTCTTTTCTACTGTGGAAAAAAGAAATGCCGGCCTGTTCGTGACAATTCGGCTGCCATACATAAGCTAATATATGGCGATATATGGCAATATATGGCGAATCGCAGCCGACAGTGCAACTTAAGGATACTTGGCATGCCGAAAGGAGCCAAGGGAAGTGATACCTTATCCTTTATGGTCTTCATGGCTGCTGAAATTTCTCGATCTTGAGTTTTCTCCCTTACTTGAACTGGAACGTGCTCACCGTTCCCCTTCTAAACCGGTACACGGAAACAAACATCCTAGGCCCATCGTCGTCAAAGTTCTACGGTTCCAGCAAGCCTTGCAGATCTTAACGGCTGCTAAGGGGAAGACCTCTATGCTGCATCTGGGGCCGCAAAATTATCATCATTCCTGACTTGGCGCCTTCAACAGCAGCGAAACGAAAGGCTTTTTTGGCTCTACGCCAAGATCTCAAAGACCTGGGCACTCAGTATAGACTGTTTTACTCAGCGAGGTTCCGTGTAACCTTTTGTAATCAAACAGATACTTACTCTGACCCTGAACTTCTCCGTAAATGGATCCATCAAGTCAAAATGGGGTGACAACTTAGCGACCTTTTTCTGAGATCCTTCCTGTAAAATGTGCCTCCGATCCATCGGCAGACGGTTACTCTCCTTAATTTTAATGCGAGGTTAATCAATTTATGCCTCCTTATTTTTTCTTTCTTGCTCCCTTTTTGTGTTTTTGCGTTAATTCCAACAAGATGGCGGCCCAGTTAGGTCATCTTCAGTGCTGTCTCCCTTATCCTACTTTTGTTTTTGTTTTATTTTGCTTTATTGATCTTCTTTTGAATTTCTTTTTTTGCTGGTTTTTATTTCTGTCTCTATTACTTTCATTTGAGACCTCCAGTCTCATTTATATTTGTTTCTTTTTAAGCTCACTTCACCAATTTCCAGTTTGACAGTTGCTCCAGTCCAACAGCTGAGGGAGCCGTTACCTGCTGCTTGTCTGATTCTGTGGTAGCGGTTGAAAAGTTGCAGGATTGTGTCCTGATTTTTTTTGTGGTGGATGAGTGAGATCTGGCTTCTGGCTCCTTGTGTCTGTGTGCAGACTACGGCGTGCTTCCGTTTCACGGCGTTTGAGGATGTGCCAATGGGGAGGAAGACGGCGAGTCGGAACAGGCTCGCAGGTGGTGCTGTTGACGAGAGGGCGGCCTCAGTGGGATTCACATCATATGCAGCTGAGGAAGCAATTGCCCTTGCCTTGGATGTCACCTTGTTTCTTCGGAGGAATCCCGAGATTCCAGATGACAGCCATCGGATCTGAAATTGATAGCAGTTGATCGTTTCAGGCAGCTGATACACAGAGTTGATGGCGGCGGTTGTTCAGCAGTTTCAGCGATCTCCAGATCCTTGCAGCTTGCCTGCTTGTGGTTTTGCTGTACTTCTGATCTAAATGACAAGTCTGCATAGCCTTCAATCCAATTTGACTAGCCTGCATTTTGGCATTACTTTGACTCGGAGTCAACTGTTAAGACTGCTTTTAGGCACTAATTATAACATCCTGTGAAACCTTAGTGCTGAATTATGATGAGGGGTCTGAGTTTCATACTTCAGGCCTTAAGGACTAGTTTTTTTTCTTTGGCATGTAATCTTATGATCATCTAACATCAGATCCTAATGCTTTTTGGAATATATTTTTTTATTTTTTTTTATTTATTCTTATTTTTTATCTCTATTTTTTATTTATTTTACTTATTATTTTTTTAATTCTAACTTTACTTATTTATTCAATACTTGTTGGAATATTCATATCTATCTCTACCTCTACCTCTATCTTTATATTTTATATCTTTATACTATTCATAAATTGTTTTCTCAGGTACTTTAGCTAGATTGTGAGCCTTCGGGACAGTAAGGGAACTTCCAAGTACCTATCTTTATTTATTTTATTTTATCTTTAATGTATCATTTTTGTAAACCGCTTAGAACCTCACGGTATAGTGGTATATAAGAATTAAATTAAATTAAAAAAAATTAAATTAAATTAAATTAATTGAGCTCACCTTGGCCATTTTTATTATCAACTTATTTTTTGGTTTTCGGACCTAAAAATGTATTCAGTATGTGATTAACTTATTACCGTATTTGCCGGCGTATAAGACGACTTTTCAGTACCTTAAAATCCTCCCCAAAGTCGGGGGGTCGTCTTATACGCCGGGTACTGTTTACATGCCCTAACATCTCCTTCCTTACCTCCTTACGGTGCTTACGGTACTAGTAAACCTGCCGGGACATCAGCGGGGCCATGGCGGGACATCAGTGTGACAAGGGTGCCAGCTCCTTCATCCTGCGCAGCGGGAAGCAGCGGCGCTCTGGCCCCACCCCTTTTCTCTTTACTACGTCTCTCGCACATGCGGCCGTGTGTGGAGTCTAGCCCTTAAGGAAGTTGCGGGGGCGAGCAGGAGGCGTGCCGCTGTGTATGGCTGTGTAGGGCTGGCACTCCTGTCCCATTGATGTCCTGCAATTTTACAGTTTACATTAAAGGCAGTGTGTAATAAAATACATAGTGCAACTATAGTACTGATAAAGTACCGTATGGTATGGTACTATCCATATATGGATAAGGGTGGACCAGACTGCTGCTAGTGAGATGGAGACAGGGAGGGCACCAATCAAATCAGGTTTATATACAGCCAACCACAGTACGGTACTTCACCATTGTACAGTACAGTATAGAAAATGTCCAGCAGTCAAACCCCTATCAACTCTATTATGGCCCCAGCAAAAAGAAAGAAATATGAAGCAAGTTTTAAACTTAAAGTTGTAAACTTTGCCATGGAACATAATAATTGTGCTGCTGCAAGACATTATGGAGTAACTGAAAAGATGGTTCGGGACTGGAAATCAAATGAAAAAGCATTGAAGAGTATGCCCAGGGGTAAGTGTGCATTAAGAAGAGGCACCGCACACTGGCCAGAACTTGAGAAACATGTGGCAGACATGGTGAATGAGCATCGCCAAAACGGTAATGTAGTGACACGAAACAAAATACGATTGTTTGCACTTCAGTGGGCCAAATCTAACCCAGATCACAGCAACAATTTTAAGGCCACTATATCCTGGTGTAGTAGATTCATGGCAAGGCATAATATGGTACTAAGGCAGAAGACAAAAAATTGCCCAAAAATTACCTGCAGATCTGGATAACAAAGTGGAGAGTTTCCATCGCTACATAATAAAACTGCGCACTAAACATGGCTACGCATTAAGTAGTATTGGAAATATGGATGAAACTCCAATGAATTTTGATATGATTGGAAATAAAACTGTCCATCAAAAAGGTGAAAAAACTATTTTGATTAAAACAACAGGACATGAGAAGTCCAGTTTTACAGTGGTACTAGCATGCACAGCTGATGGCAACAAACTGAAACCAATGATTATTTTTAAAAGGAAAACAATGCCAAAACTCAAGTTCCCTGCTGGTTGTTTTGTACATGTGAATGAAAAAGGCTGGATGGATGAAGAGGGTGTAAAACTATGGCTGGATAATGTATGGAGCAGACGACCAGGTGGTCTAATTGCAAAACGAAGTCTACTTGTGTGGGATATGTTCAGGGCTCATTTAACTCCCACCACCAAGGAAAGGCTTGCAAGACTAAAGACAGATGTGGCAGTTATTCCTGCAGGATTGACATCATTGGTTCAGCCACTGGATGTGTGCCTAAACAAGCCGTTTAAAGATCGCATTCGAGAACAGTGGAATGAATGGATGGTTAGCGGCGAAAAGTCTTACACAAAAGGAGGAAACATGCGTGCTCCACAGTTGAACGTTTTGTGCCAATTTGTCATAAAAGCCTGGAATGACATTGATGCACAAACAGTAATCAAGTCTTTCAAGAAGTGTGGCATATCAAATTCATTAGATGGTATGGAGGACGACTACTTGTGGAACGATGAAGAGGAAGCTGAGGCCACACCATCTGATACGGAATTACCAGATCCATATGATGACTGCCTTGCAACTGTACCACAAGATGTCATTGATTAACTTTTAGAATCAGATGACGAACAGGAGGCTTTTGAAGGCTTTTAAAGGGAAACTGTCATGCCAGCAAACTTGCTAGGGACTTGCCCGGCACTTGCTCTCTCCCTCTATGTGTTATCTTCCTTCTATCATTGACAGTTTCAGTTTGGTTAACAGTTTAGAAAACAAATAGCATGGCAGCTCCCATGGGTTTATTGTTCTATTCAGCTTTAGTGAATTAAGTTTAATGTTTACCGTACATGTTTGATGATATACAGCCTTGTAACAGTTTTCCTGCTAAGTACCTGCATGTCATAAACATTTGAATTAAAATTGTTGAAATAAATTCTGATGTTCTTTTAAGTTTTATTTGTTGTGCAGAAGGTGTGCGGAAGAAGGGGTAGTCTTATACGGCGAGTATATAACAAACTCTATATTTTAACTGTAAAAGTTGGGGGGTCGTCTTATACGCCCAGTCGTCTTATACGCCGGCAAATACGGTATATTTTACCCTATCCCCCTTGTTCTATACTCCCTCCTGATCTCCTGTACTGACATGCTTGTTTAGATACCTTGCTGTTTTCCTGCATATTAATCAAACTCCGATATTGGTTGACTCTTAAAGATGTACTGCCTTTGATTATTTTTTTTTCTTTATAATATCAATATTGGTTTTATGCTATTTTTTGTTTTTGCATTGTTGTCACTTTCTTCTATCAAATATAGACTACTCCGCATTTCACAATGATTAGGTACCTTTAATGACTTTCCTACATCTTATCTCTTGTTTTTTCTAGCCCACAGATTAACTGCTATACGTGCTCTCTGCTAAATTATGTTTTTTTCATAACTATTACACCTCTAATGCCTTATTTTTTCTAGCTCACAGATTATTATCTGATATATTTTATTTTTTTTTTAGCTCCCGTAGGGGTTTAGTACTGGCACTCTTTTTAATTCTAATGTGAAGTTAACTTATGCCTCTTTATCTCTTCCTTTTTTTTAACTTTTTGTGATTTTGTTTTGTTTGGGATCAACTTGGCTACCTTTTTTTTTTATCAATTTGTTCTTTTTTGGAACTAAATTTCTTCAGCATAGGTTTAACTTATTATATTTTATTCTATCCCCCTTGATTGTGATCTATATTCTCTTATGATTTCCTCTACTAACATACTTGTTCAGATACCTTTCCAAATACCAGCATATTAATTAAGCTCCATTAAACTGGGCTCTATGCTTTTATCAGTTGTGAACATCTATGCACCTAACATTGACATGCCCTCCTTCATGACATCTCTACGAGAAACTTTTTTAGAGGTTTCTGACCATCCTCTCTTAATTGGTGGTGATTTTAATCTTCCACTTGATACCCTCAGAGATAGACAATCCCTTTCTTTGTTCCGTATCCCTAAAATATGGACTGAACTTCATCATGTTATCCAAGATTTGGGCCTTTGTGACCCTTGGAGACTCTTTCATCCAGAGAAGCGCTCCTTTACTTTCTACTCTGCCCCTCATCGCTCTTACTCCAGAATTGACTTCTTCCTTATCTCGAAGTCCCTGCTTCCTTTGATTGGTGCATCTTTCATACATCCCATTATTCTTTCGGATCATGCTTCTATTGGTCTACATGTTGAATTACACAAATACATCTTAGACGTCATTGGAGGTTGAATACTTCCCTTCTCTCTGATACTGCCTTTCTAGACAAAATTTGTTGCTTCATTTCTGACTTTTTTCTGGATAACATGGAATCTGTACCTTCATACAACACTGTTTGGGAGGCTTTTAAAGCGAGTCTCAGAGGAGAAATTCTTAGTTACATGGTATGGAAAAAGAAAACCGATTCCTCTAGATTAACTGCATTGGAAACAGAAATTTCTTTATTAGAAGCGCAACAGATTAAAACCAATGCTTCACATTTATCCTCAGATTTAATACAAAAAAAAAGTTGAATATAATCTTTTATCACGCACTAAAGCTCAACAGGACTTTCTGATCTCCAAGTCTGGTACATATGTATCCGCCAAATATCGCAGGCATTCCTGTCGGGTCTCTGCAAATCAAAACACTGGCCTATGCCGATGATTTACTCATTTTCCTATCTAACCCTGCATCTTCTATTCCTATTTTACTTCAAACAGTTTCCAAATTCTCGAATGGCTCTGGATATTGCATTAATTGGGATAAATCGGAAATTATGCCCTTAAATGATAGCACATCAATTTCAGACTGTGGATCTACCACTTTTCACTGGGCACATTCATCTCTGAAATATCTTGGAATCCTTTTTCACCAAGATAGAGATGTTATGATGTCTCTTAATCTATCAGAACACAAACAACCAGAAATTAGTCAGCAAGTTGAGGTATTACAAACCAAATTGACCACAGATACATCTATGGCTCCCCTTTTTGCCCAGAATTTGCCTGACATGCAACAATCTTTGGAACAGTATTGGGGCAAAATTAAACAGGGCAAGATTAAAAAATTCCATAGGGATGCCAATGATTATGCTTCTGGTCAAATTTATAAATGGATGAACACACAGAATTCTACTCATGCTTCAATTCCTTCAACTTACATTCCAGAGGACAGCTCATCTTTGAGTGATTCCAGTGGTAGAAGCTCTCGATCTGGTTCCTCTCATTTTTTAGGCTGGGGCAACAGAGCTGGCCCCCGAAGACGTGGCCGAGGCCGTCGCGGCCAGATCGATCGCAATCAGATAGTAGGATTTCAGCAGCCTCAGACGCGTTTCCAAGCAACCATGAATCAGCAGTAGTTAACATTTCTGGTGTAACATTAACCCCCGCTCAGATTCAAGTGTTGGATATGGGGCTTTCTTTTGTTGCCCCTTTTGATCACTTCACCACTTGTAGGGACATTGCCAGATTCATAAGGACCCTTCAAATTAGAGTATTTTTTGCTGATAAGGAACCCATCAGAGATGATTCACTCTTTCATGCCAAATCTCAGTAGGTTTCTCCCGGGACTATGGACCCTCATATTAGGGTTTTTCGGGATTTGGTGTTAAGGGATATTGCCCATCTTAATATGTCCCGTCATGCCGGCAAGTTCTCTAATTTGACACGGTCCTAACATTCTGCCCTCAATACCCTCCGTACTGATTCCAACCTTGTCATCAAACCTGCTGACAAGGGAGGGGCAGTTGTGGTTCAATCTAAAGCCCAGTATCTCACTCAAATTCAATCTCATATATCAAACATTGAGTGATACACTAAACTTAACCAGGATCCTTCTGCTCAATTGCAAGCCACTATTTTACAGATGGTGAGCTCTGTCCGTGAGTACAACATTATTACCAAGGGTGAGGCAAAATTTTTGACCCAGACTCCCAGCCATACTCCATCTTTTTACACTGTTCCAAAGATACACAAAACCCTTGTGAATCCTCCAGGAAAACCGATTGTTTCTCTCAGGGGCACTATTTTAGAACCCCTGTCCAAAATGGTGGAGTTTTTCTTGAAACCTCAAGTAGCCAAGGCTAAGTCTTTTGTCTTGGATACCACTCACTTTCTCAATCTTATTGAACCTTTGATTGTTTCTCAGTCTGACATTAATTACCATGGATCTTGAGGCTTTGTATAGCAACATTCCTCAAGTGGAAGCACTGGGTATTGTAGACACCACTTTATCAAATTTACCTGATGATACTTGGATTACCAAATCTTTTTTGATGGCTCTATCTACCCTGGTACTACAGCACAATTTTTTCGAGGTTCAGGGTGATTTTTACCTCCAAACTCATGGGGTTGCGATGGGCACAGCGATGGCCCCCAGTGTAGCAAATTTGTATGTTACGGATTTCGAGGAGAAGCATCTGTACCCCTCTGTCTGGATGCCTAGCATTGCAATCTGGCTATGCTATATAGATGATGTTTTTCTCATCTGGACTGATACATCTGCAAAATTTTATGAGTTCTTACAGTGGATTAACTCCTTAAACATTCATTTGAAATTTTCTGCTACTGTAGATGCTTCTTCTGTTACTTACCTTGACACTGTAGTAACTAAATCCATTTGCAAATTGGCGACTACTGTTTTCAGGAAGTCAACTGACCGTATCACCTGAGCAACCTCCTCACTCCAGTGACTCTGGGTTCTAGGTATGGTTTATGTGTTTTAACACTCTTTCTATTAGCAGTTGGCAGCACACTCAAACCAAACGTACTTACTGAGACATCATACAACATGTGATTCCTCATGGGTCATCTACATCATTTGTCCCTGCCATCTGATTTACATGGGCCATACTAGCAGAAAAATTAGGATCAGACTTACAGAGCATAAGAGCAGTCTCAATACCAACACCTTGTCTGCTCCTCTGGTCCTGCACTGCCTGGATAAGCACCACGGATTTGATGACTTGCACTGGTTTGTTCTCGAACAGATTGATAAGAACTACAAAGGTGATAAAACGGCTCGGATTCAGTTAAGAGAACAGTTTTGGATCTTTCATTTGCGGGCGGTTCATCCTGATGGACTTAATGACTGATGGACTTAATGAGTGGAATACTATTTTATAGATCACTCCCCCTTTTTCCTGCCATTGGCTCTCCTGGACTTGGCGTATTTCCTGCTTGGCCTTAAAACCCGGTGTGTGTTGCTCTTCGGTAGCTCTGCTCTCCCTTCAGCCAGCTTGTAACTTCAATCTCCACGTTCTTACCTTCAGCTCTCAATCCCGATGGGTTACTGATGAAGGGGACACTTTGTCGCCGAAACCAGGCTTGGTTGAACACAGCCCGAACAACTAGGCTTTGAATCTGTTCATTTTTCGGACTTTACGACATTGGAAGGATATTGTGGATTTTCTTATTCAAGCTAAGTCATTTTTACTTTTTGCGTGGAGTTGGCTGGGGGGGATTCTGTGTTTCACTAATTATTCACTGCATTTTGGTTATTATTTCATTTTAGTTGAGTTGGGTGATATCCAGTGATGGTGTGCAGGTGGTGGCTTTGTGCCCCTACCTTAGAGTGTTAAGCGTTGGAGGTTCTCTTCCCCTCGCTAATCCCTCACACTGAGAATATCCCGTTCACTTATTATTATTATTGTTTTTTGACTTTGTTTCATTTACATCTAGTGCTTACCTAGAGAGTGCATTCACCTCGCTCTCCCAGCACGGCCCCAATACCACTCTTAGAACCTATTGACTATACTGCCTGCTTGTTGCCTCCTCTTAATCTATCAGCCATAACTGCTAAAGTTGTTGCTTTACTGTGACGTTGGTCCCCATTGTCTCTCTCCTGGTGGGGACATATGGAGGCAATAAAAATGACCATTGCCCCAATTATTAACTATTATCTTTCAATGCTCCCTAAATTAGCTCCGAGGGAGTTTTATAAGTCCAGCGAAAGCAAACTCTCTGACTATCTCTGGTGTAAAAAAACTCCTCGAATCGCCTTGAAAATACTCTCCAAAGAGGATGGTGGGATGGGTTTCCCGGATTTCTTTCTCTATCACGTTGCCTCTTTCCTTAGGTACAGTTCCTTTTGGATACTAGATTCGAATACAGACGAACGACACTCTGCCTGGTTCGCTATATCTACATCCTATTCCACTATCTTGTCTACCTTACATTCCCATGCACATGTTGCCCACTAACTCCATCACTATTAGGGCCACTATTCATGCGATCAATCACTTTGACTCTATCTCTCATAAGAATCGCTGGCATACCACATCCTCTCCTCTCTGGTATAACTCTCACTTCCAAATTGGTAATCGTCCCATCCACTGGCGTACTTGGATGGACAAAGGTATCTGGACACTGAATCAAGTTCTTGAAGATGACTCCCTTTTATCCTTTTCTCAGCTCATGGACAAATTTGCCTTTCTTCCATCTGAATGCTTTCGATGGCTCCAGCTCTTCCACTGTCTAAACAAATGTTCACCCTCTATCTTTGAATATCCTAAGACATCTGCCTTTTTAACATCATCTCGATTGGGTGTGATTTTAGGCCACACTATGTCTCTTTTTTATGAGGAATTGAGATCCCATTTATATCCCAGATCCAGGAAATCTACAGACATTTGGTCTATGGATACGACATGGCTTGGCAACAATAAAGATTGGGAACATTATTTTAATAAAATTGTTCGCTCTACAGCTTCTTCCAGTATGTCTCAATCCTTATACTTCATGCCCTATAAAGCTTTTTGGACTTACTAACCCCTTACTAACCCCCTTTTGGTCTCAGGTCTGGCCCACCATCAAACTAGTTCTCCCAATTCTGATTTCACTATTGATATCCTCATTTTTAGAGCCTTAGCTATCAATGACACCCTTACTTACAGTCAGAAATCTTTAATTAACATTTTGATTGCCATAACGGTGCAAATGATTCTACATAATTGGAAATCTGTGGATATACTCAACATTACATTTTGGTGGAACACAGTACTTATGATACACTTATATGAAGCTAAAGCAGCAGAATTCTCTAATAGACAACAAGTTATTTACAAGATTTGGGATCCTATAAAGAATTTCTATCCATAATTATTGGCATTCCCATTGTTTACTTATGTTAAACATTCCATTATACAATTCTGACACTTCTTGATGCACCACAAATTATTTATCTAATTACTTCAATTCTTAGTTTGAGATGCCCAAACTGCTCTTGATTAGTAATGACTCTATCTCAATCCAATGATCTCTTCTTCCTCTCTCCTCTTCTCCCTCTCCAGGTTACTCTGCAGTCCTGTGTGGGACTACATAAGAACATAAGCAATGCCTCCACTGGGTCAGACCCGAGGTCCATCGTGCCCAGCAGTCTGCTCACGCGGCGGCCCAACAGGTCCAGGACCTTCTATCCCTTTTTCCAGCAGGAAATTGTCCAATCCTTTCTTGAACTCCAGTACCGTACTCTGTCCTATATTGTACCTACCTTGTACAAATTACCTGATTCATTGTTGGAATTACTGTTTGCTATACTGTTTTGTACTATTGGATGGTCCTATTCAGGCCCTCTCATATCTATGTTATTGTTTTATTTTCCTTGATAAAATTCTAATAAAAATATTTGAAATCGAGCTGTGGAAATTCAATGACTTGATCCATGAATATTCTAATAAGCTTATCTGTTCTTTTGCATTTTCACTCAGGGATAAGAAAGCTTTTAGTGTAAACGGCTTTTTCATATATCGATGCTTTGTGTGTGATTAGATGTTGTAAATCTCCATATTTTAATTTAAAGAGTAGTCAGCTCTGTTATCCTCTACCACAACTTTATCCTGTCAGGTTGAGGGTAATTTTATATAGGATGATGTCATTAGCAAGGACTTAGCAGAAGGAGTGTTGGAGGAAGCTGAACTCTACAATATAGGTTCCCCGTATGGCTACGGGCGGGACCACTAGTCAGAGTTTCTGCTGATTGTGGCAAGGGAGGTGAAAGGGGGAAGAGACCAGTTTCCAGAAATGTAGCAGTAAGCTGGTGAATTTTGGCTCTTCCTATAGTTATGAAAATGAACATCAGGCTGGATTTTTATGCATTGTCTCCAAAGAACTGCACAATACACTAGGCCACTAGGCCTACCTACCTGTCCCAGCCTACCACTAGACCATCAGAGGGGGGACAGAGAGTACAGAGCCCAGCAAGTAGTGTGGGGTTGGGTGCAGAGCCTGGCAGGGAGAATTTGGTTCAGAATGATTTTTTTCTTGTTTTCCTACTGTAAATCTAGGTTATGTCTTATGGTCAGGTGCGTCTTATGGAGATAAAAATATGGTATCTGAACCTTTGAAACTTGAGATTCAGTTGGCTGTTAGAGCTATGGAAAAAAAATGAAGGAACCTGGACCTGATGGCTTCCCCGTTGAATTTTACCAAGTTTTTCTATCCCAATTGTTACCACATCTATACAACTATTAATCTTTTTTGATTTCCAGTGATCAGGTTCAGGGGTCCTTCACTGAAGCAACCACAATAGTTTTGCCCAAACCTGATAAGGACCATATACAAACAGATTGAGTCGCTATTGAATAAATTCCTTTGGAATAATAAGACACCTAGGATCAGCCTATAAAACCTAAAATGCGACAAATCAAGTGGAGGAGTAAGCTTTCCCAACTTCTATGATTACCATATAGCTTATCTCCTACGACAGAGTGCTCATTGGATTCTCACCCCTAAAACCCCTACTATACCATCTTGGATACATTTAGAAGCTAATGACAACTTACTCTACCTGAAATATTTACCATTTATGAAAAAGCCCAACATGGTTAATAAGAATCCCATACTTAACTCTGCTCATCAAATAATCACCGAGCTAGACACACTCTTTGCACCTCTATGGATTAATCCGAAGATTACTGTGCAGGGTAAAATGCTTGACTGGAGACAATGGCAGTTGGCAGTCCTCTGGGTCATTTTGGATTCCTTTCCAAGCTATTCCCACTACTCACTACTACCGATGGTTACAACTGATCCACAGTATTAAACTGGCTCTCTCTGATTGCTTACCAACCAGAGATAGTCCATCTTATCTGACCTGGTTTGAGACAATAGCTCTGAAGAAACATGAAGAATCCAGATGGTATAAGATTATTCAGCGGCACAAATTTCACCATCTTTCTGCTCTACGTGATGTTTGGCACTACACTGGAAGAAGACCATTGGCAATCTACTTGGGCCAGTACCTTCTCATCTTTGCACTCGTCCGCAATTGAACAAATTGCCTTTTTTATACTGAATAGAACGTACTGGACTCCATACTGGCTAGTGAAAATATTGACGGAGAATTCCAATGCTTGCTGATCCTGTAATTCAGATATTGGAACCTTAGATCATAT
Source organism: Geotrypetes seraphini (assembly GCF_902459505.1). Taxonomy (NCBI): domain Eukaryota; kingdom Metazoa; phylum Chordata; class Amphibia; order Gymnophiona; family Dermophiidae; genus Geotrypetes; species Geotrypetes seraphini. Next base: position 311,869,744 of record NC_047084.1, on the reverse strand, counting down.
GCTGTACAATTGTCCTTTATTGAAAGAATTTTGGAGTCAAGTCTGGTCCACTATCTGTGCGATCCTTGATATTAATGAGGATATCACTCTGGCCATAGTTATCTTTGCTGGTGCTGCAATTTCCAACCCTAAGGAAGAGCCTGCAACAATCCTTCTAAAAAGCTTATTACTTTTAGCATTGAGGATCATTATGTCCAACTGGAAAGACTTGTCTAAGGTTCATTTCAACAGCTGGTGGTCTTCTCTATGTATAACTGTGAAGTATGAGAAAGTATACTGAGAGAAGCTCAATCTATTATACAAATCTGGGATCCTGTATATACATATTGTATGACAATTCATTGATGTTCTCATGCTTATGTGGTAATTTACAAGGCTATTGATCATACTTATGCTTTTGACGCTATTAATACTGAACTAGTCTTGCTTAGTAGTCTGATGATGTCTCCTCTGCTATTACCTTCATATAGTTCTATTACTATAGCTCCATACATGGAGTAGACATTGACTATGTATAATGGTTGACTGTATTGCTGGAAAAACTTTTGTTCCTTTTATACTTCTGGATTTATCATGACAGCTGGAAGCTCATGTTGTACCTGTTGGTACATGTCTGTATTATCGGATGTTCTTGTTAATGAAAAAACTTAATAAAGATTATTGAACTAAAAAAATTAATAAATTATAAATTACAAAAGTACTAGAAAGTCCAGCTTTTTTCTTGCACCCAAATCCCGGAATAATCTTCCTTCACATATTTGCCTGGAACTCAGCTTTCCGAGGTTCAAGTCCATGATGAGACCATTCTCTTTGAAAAACTTTCAAACTTACACCCTCCCCCCCCACCCCCGACGTTTCACCCTCATCTGCTCTAACTTAAGTCCGGTTTGTGACCTGGAAAAGACTAGACATACACAATATAACTATCACTATATTTTGTTTTAATTAAAAATATTTTTAATTTTAATATTGTCCTTCCTTCAGATGTGAGTGTGTTTATTTCCTGTCTTCATATAGAGTTCCTTTCCAATATTTTATTTAGTACCTGTACACCGCTTTGGCCTACATACTGGGTAAAGCAGTATATCAAGAAATAATAAACATAAACATTACAATCTTAAGAAAATTAGCATGAAAAGGCCTCACTAAAATTCCATTATGGAGTCAATATCAAAGCAATGTAACTGGCTAGAAATGGCTTTTTACTGGTTAAATCCCTTGAGCGGAGCTATTTACTCATATTCACCAGCACTTAAATGCTTAGTGCTACTGAATATCACCACAGTCCATTAAACTGAAAGTTGGATGTTTTGTGGGAAGTCCGGAGGTGGAGTAGGAACTTATGTGGCTAAGTACCAATGTTCAGCACTTAACTGCTTAAGTTAAGCAACCAAATCAGACTGAATAAAAGTAAGTCCTATCTTTATACAGTGTTGCTTAGGCAGTTAAGTGCTGAAATTTGCATCTAATTGCGTAAGACTTAGCTGGCAATATAAGCCCTGATATCACTCCTGGGCAGTAAATATAATTTCTTAATTGCTCATGCCTAAAAAAGTATAGAAAATGTCTGTTATTTCCATAAAACTTTGCTTTTGTGACCAGGATATGGTATAACAAACAAAATTATGCTCTTAAATACAAATGAAATAATTCAAAAGGCTCTCACTAGTTAGCTTTTAGAAAGGATAGTCTATTTGTTTAACATTCTTCCTATTTTTTTTGCTGCTGATGTGAAAAGGTCTAAAATCCAAACGCCCAGATTTAGGGAGCCAACAAACTGCAAGGCAGTTTGCTTGCAGAAGTTTGAAACAGCCCATTTTTAACCTCAAATTTTTAATTTCTTGCACATCCTGGCCAAGAATAACAGCCTCATAGAAAAGCTGGTGTTATAAGAAGCTTGGTTACAACCCTCAAATCTCCTTTGGCAAAAAATTTAGCACAAATGTGATTGAGCATGAATGATTGGTAGTCTCTGAAGAAAAGCCCAAAAGGCCTCTACGACGAGAACAGGACAAACCAAAGAGTCCTGAGGAAGAGATGTCAAACACTCAGCAGTGGATTGCTCAGGACGCACTTTACTGGAAGAATCAACATGTAGACTTGACACTAACAGTGTTTCGGCTAAAATGTATTTGTCAAGAGTCAGATTCAAAATGATCAATATCAAAGATCGGACTAAACGGTGCAAAGTAATTTAAATAGAAACATAGAAACATAGAAGATGACGGCAGAAAAGGGCTACAGCCCATCAAGTCTGCCCACTCTGCTTACCCACCCCCTGTCTATGCCCTAATGACCCAATTTCCTTATCTTGACCCTCGTAGGGATCCCACATAGGTATCCCATTTATTCTTAAAGTCTGGCACGCTGTCTGCCTCGATCACCTGCACTGGAAGCTTGTTCCAATGATCAACCACTCTCTCTGTGAAGAAATACTTTCTGGTGTCGCCATGAAATTTTCCGCCCCTGAGTTTGAGCGGGTGCCCTCTTGTGGCCGAGGGTCCCTTGAGAAAGAAAATATCATCTTCCACTTCGACACGTCCCATGAGGTACTTAAATGTTTCGATCATGTCTCCCCTCTCCCTACGTTCCTCAAGAGTGTAGAGCTGCAATTTGTTCAGTCTCTCTTCGTACGAGAGACCCTTGAGCCCCGAGATCATCCTGGTGGCCGTCCGTTGAATCGATTCAATTCTGCGCACATCTTTACTGTAATGTGGCCTCCAGTACTCCAGATGAGGTCTCACCATGGCTCTGTACAACGGCATTATAACTTCAGGCTTTCGGCTGACAAAACTTCTATTGATACAACCCAATATCTGCCTTGCCTTAGATGAAGCCTTCTCCACTTGATTGGCAGTTTTCATTTCTGCACTGATGATTACTCCTAAATCTCGTTCTGCTGAAGTCCTAGTTAAAGTTTCTCCGTTCAAGAAGTACGTCCTGCATGGATTTCCGCTTCCGAGGTGCATGACCTTACATTTCTTAGCATTGAAGCCTAGCTGCCAGGTTGAGGACCAACTTTCCAATGTAAGCAGGTCCTGCGCCATATAATTCTGTAAACTGCATTCACTTACTATATTACATAGTTTGGCGTCATCGGCGAATAGTGTTATTTTACCTTGAAACCCTTGAGTCAGATCCCCTATGAATATGTTGAAAAGGAGTGGACCCAGGACCGAGCCCTGCGGCACTCCACTGGTCACCTCAGATGTTTTAGAGAGGGTACCATTAACCACCACCCTCTGAAGTCTGCCACTCAGCCAATCATTGACCCATGCAGTTAGTGTCTCTCCTAACCCCATCGATTCCATCTTGCTTAGCAGCCTGCGATGTGGGACACTGTCAAAAGCTTTACTGAAGTCCAGGTACACGACGTCCAAAGACTCTCCCAAGTCCAACTTTCTTGTTACCCAGTCAAAGAAGCTGATGAGATTGGATTGGCAGGACCTACCCTTGGTGAATCCATGCTGACTGGGATCCCGAAGATTCCCTTCATTCAAGATCGTGTCCAATTTGCTTTTAATTAGTGTTTCCATGAGTTTGCACACTATTGATGTGAGACTCACCGGTCTATAATTTGCAGCCTCTGCCCTGCAACCCTTTTTATGCAGAGGAACGACATTAGCTAATTTCCAGTCCAGGGGAACTTTCCCCTTACTTAGGGAGAGATTGAATAGCTCAGCCAATGGTTTCGCCAGGACATCGCTCAATTCTCTGAGCACTCTTGGGTGCAAATGGTCTGGTCCCATGGCTTTGTTCACCTTGAGTCTTGCCAGTTCACTGTAAACTTCACCTGGTGTGAACTCAAAATTCTGAAACGGGTCTTCTGTGCTTTGTGTTGCCTTCAACTGCGGACCGTGTCACGGTGCCTCACAGGTGAAGACTGAGCAGAAGTATTCATTCAGTAGTTCGGCTTTATCGGAATCTGCTTCCACGTAACTTCCGTCCGGTCTTCTAAGGCGTACTATCCCGCCTTAGAAGACCTTTTTCTGTCACTAATATACCTGAAGAAGGATTTGTGGTAGAAGTCCGCTAATGGCCGTGGCAAAGCTGAGAGTCAAAAGTGATTGGACGTCTGCCATAATAAACTGGCTAATGACAGATTCCTTAATACTGTCTTTTGTAGATTTGTTATAATTGCCCTTTATCTTTATTTTCCATTGTATTGCACCCACACATCCAGGGAGGGGGTGTATATCTTTTGTTTTAGTATTATTCCTGATGGTAATGATGGGTCCGGGGGAGGGAATTTTTATCTTTTGTATAGATTCTGATTGCTTATAAGTGCTTATTTGATTATTATTATTTGTATGTAAATTGTATTGCACTTTTTGTTGGCATTGAAAACTAAATAAAGTTAAAAAAAAAAATACTGTCCTTATTTTTAAGCGAATTACAGACGTATGCTTTTTCTACTCATTACATTAGCCAAAATGTTTGATTTGGAAAGATGTCATGAGCAAGTCTTTCTTACCTGACACAGTGTGCAGCAGTGAGGACCCAACAACCACCAACATAGATTCCGCCACAGTTTACACTGTCTCCATCTTTAATAGCTACTTGCCACGGGAACTCACCCTAGGAGGGGTAACATCACAGTTCAAATTACAAACAGAATTAAGTGGAGAAACATGTTCAAATTAAGACAAGTTTGATATGTGTGAACAACAGCCTGACCATTCATAGACTTTCCACAAACAATATTTCAGATACTTTTAAAACTAAATCCTCATGGAGAGGTACGATGCCTCTGACTCTTGCACGTATGCGTGAAGGTCTGAGTTGGGTGTGTGCACATTTTAGACTTTCTGCTATTCTATTTCGCAAGTGGCAACAATTTGTCTCTATCTGGGGTATGTATTTGGAAATTGAAAGGATGTGGGTGGGATCTGTGTGAGGATGTTATTTGAGTTATTCTGGATACTGGGTATATATTTCTTGTCTATTCCCTCTTTTTCTTCTCTTTTTATTTCTCTTTTCTTTTCTTTGAAAAGTGTTTTAGATTTTGAGGGGATTGACTTTATCCATTATTCTGATATTTTGCTACTATCTGTTGTTAGCTACTTTTTTGTTTGCTGTTCAGCTTTTCTCTTAGGGGAGGGGGGAGGGGAAACGTTTGTATTAACTGTGTTTTGTATAAACTGTTTGCTGGAGGCTGTTTGCAATGTACAGAGGTCTCTGTTCTTCTCATTACTTCTGTAAACTTGTTGGATTTGTATACTTTTTGCATTTGTACACTGTTTTTAAATAAACAGTTTAAAAAATTACAAATAAATCCTCTAGGGCTGCTACTGAAAGGGAGATAACCAAGCAGAAGTTCCTATCCAGGGCCACATGCACTAAAGTCAGCGATTGTCTAACGATCGTCACTAAACCAGTTTTGACTGATTTAGCAATGATCGCATTTGCCGACCTGAAGCAGAAAACAGCATGGTTTTCTGCATGATCGCTCAATCTATGATACCACCATGCAAATAAGCTTATTAATATTGAAATGCCATGTAAACTAGCAGAGTGACTGATGATCTAATGTGGCTTCCCGATGCACAAAAAAAAGTAATCGCTTTTATTAATCCGAAAAAAGCGACTGAAATTAATATAATATTTATAACATTTATACCATAAATACAGCTTTTACAATAGCAGGGACGTAAATGTGTTTTATATGCACGTTGTGAGCACGTTTGTTGAAGGCATGTCTCATGCATGCCCATCCTATATAATAAAAGTTAAGTGGCGCATGCGCTTTTAAAAAAGCGTGATTACTGCAGCCGTGGTGTGTGATCCGTGGCCGTGTTCCATTTTAAAACCCGGTCAATGATCACTCAGGCCACTCCCCTCCTCCCGCCCTCACCAACCCGAAGGAAACTCAACAGACCTCCCGCCCTCACCTCACCAACCCGAAGCAAGTTGGACCATACCTCCCGCCCTCGCTCACCGCTGCTGTCACTGCCGCTGATCCTCCTCTTTGGGGCAGCCTGCGATCGTGGCCGGCTTTGGCAGGCCTCGCGGGCCACTTTCCGGCCTCGGTGGCACGTTCCCTCTGACGCACGGGATCGCGTCGGGGGGAGCGTGCTTCCAGGTTGGGGAGCGGCCTGCGAAGTTCGCTGGGGCCGGCCACCACGATCGCGGCCTGCTTTGAAGAGGAGCAGGCCAGAAGACGCCGGGATGGAGGGAGGGTAAGCAGGGGGATTAATTCAGGGGGCCAGAGGGAGAGGGAAAGGGGCCATGGAGAGATAGGGAGAGGGAAAGGGGGCTGCTTTGGGGGGGAGGTGTGCTGGGGACATGCAGTTTTACTCTGGGGGTAAGACAAGGGGCCATGGAGAGACAGGGAGAGGGAAAGGGGGCTGCTTTGGGGGAGGGGTGTGCTGGGGGGAGACAGAAGGGGCCATGGAGAGATAGGGAGAGGGAAAAGTGGCTGCTTTGGGTGGGAGGTGTGTGCTGGGGTAGACAGCTTTGCTCGGGAGGGGGGGGGAGACAGAAGGACACAGACAGCGACCAAGGAGAGAGAGAAAAAGAAACACAGACAGACAGACACTTTATTCTAGCACCCGTTAATGTAACGGGCTTAAAGACTAGTTAACAGCATAATATGTAAGAGAGGGCAGCAAAAATATAGGGCCAATGAGAGAAGGGTAAAATTTTTGCTCCTGTCCTGATTAAAAATATGTACAGGCTGGGCCAGAACTTATATAGCACCGACCTAATTTATGCCCTGCATTTGCGCAGTCTGCTGCTACCTCTCTGCCCCCTCCGTACGGCCTCGATGGTCACATGTATATGATGACGTCACATGTATATGATGACGTCACGGCATTGCATTGGCTGCTACTTTATGGTAATTGTAAGGCAAGAGGAAGCGCAAAGCATCAAGGGATTACCCTACTTGTACTATTTAAAAGCTCATGAAATACCAGCGTTTGTTAATCCTGAGTGGAGTAAAATGGGTACAAGTGGATTGATTTTTCGCTCCGTCAAAAATTACAAAGACTAGGGGACACTCAATGAAGTTACATGGAAATACATTTTAAAACCAATAGGAGGAAATTTTTTTTTTTAACTCATAGAATAGTTAAGCTCTGGAACGCATTGCCAGAGGATGTGGTAAGAGCGGATAGTGTAGCTGGTTTTAAGAAAGGTTTGGCAAGTTCCTGGAGGAAAAGTCCATAGTCTGTTATTGAGAAAGACAAGGGGGCAGCCACTGCTTGCCCTGTATTGGTAGCACGGAATATTGCTACACCTTGGGTTTTGGCCAGGTACTAGTGACCTGGATTAGCCACCGTGAGAACAGGTTACTGGGCTTGATGGACCATTGGTCTGACCCAGTAAAGCTATTCTTATGTTCTTATGATTGTGCTTTGTGCTCCAACGGTTGACATTATGGACGGCGGTTGTAGGCTCCGATTTATGCAGATCGCCCTTTCCCTAGGAGAAAGTAGAAATGATGATGGTGATCAAAGGAGGGAGGACCAGCTGTCACGGATGAGTCTAGTACCTGCCCCCCCCCCCATGTGTTTCATGCGCGGGTAGCCTTGGAAGAGCTGATGCACCAAAAGGTACTGAATGACTACTATCTAAGCAGGATAACTATCTTACATCTATAAGAGGAAATTAGAGCAGATATCGATCCATATACAGCTCGTTTCTGTGCTGTGCCTAGGCTTGTGAAGCTGCTGGCTGTCGTGCAATTCCTTGGCATGAGATCCTTTCAGCGCGTTATCGGGTGAAGCAGCAGTATGGACCAGGCATCTGTGTCAGGTACTGCAAGCCATTAAAAGTTTCCAGGGGAGCCTTCTTACACTTGGAGGATACTACCTGAGGGGATTCTAAGCCGGTTCCTGGCCTCCTGCAGTAGCGGTTTGGAGTTTATTTTTCCTTCACTGGCAGGCATCTGTAGAGACGGACCCCCTGACGTCATCGGGTCCATCTCCAACGCCTTAAAACTAAGCCGCCGCCGTGGCTGAACCGGGAGCCTTCTTACACTTGGAGGATACTACCTGAGGGGATTCTAAGCCGGTTCCTGACCTCCTGCAGCAGCGGTTTGGAGTTTATTTTTCCTTCGCTGGCAGGCATCTGTAGAGACGGACCCCCTGTCGTCATCGGGTCCGTCTCCAACGCCCTAAAACTAAGCCGCCACCGCGGTTGCGGCCGCCTCTTAGGCATGCCCCTTGGAGCCACGAGGAGCCCGGGAGCTGGAAGCCAGTTGGTAATATAAAAGTCTTCCTATAACTTTTACATGACTGCTTAGAATATGGGAAAAAGAAAGATAAAACCTAAAAGTTCTACACCAGTGGTATCGGGTCCAATGGATAGACATTTATCATTATTTTCTGACAATCCACCAGTGGTACCACCAAATGTAGATTCCTCCTTGTCAGGAGCCTCAATAAGTCCTCTCAATCGTACTCCTCCCCTTCATCCGGTACCCAGTGATAGTGGGAATATAACACCCACTATATCCGATGCTCAAGTGGTTTCATCTACCCATTTAAGCAAATTAGTATATGCTGAAATACCTAAACCATTGATATTTTCTGGTGGAGTGGATGAAAACACACGAACAGAGGAAACACAGGATATTACCTTAAAAGACTTATGGTTAGGTATATCCAGAGTTGAAGGGTTTCTCAGGACAACGATGAAACAAATGGGAGACTTTTCTCAGTTAGTTTCTTCTAAATTAGAAAATGTGGATGCTAACCTAGGTTGTTTGGATAAACGACTAAATGTGGTGGAAAATCAATGTAATAATTTACAAGCTGTCTCGGTATCAGCTGTTAAAGATTCTACAGTAATACATTCTAAAATTGAATCTATGGAGAACATGAATAGAGTGAAAAATCTACGCTTGGTCAATTTTCCAGTAACTCATTTATTGTCACCTGAGATTTTATTAAGGAAGTTTTTTAAAGAAGTACTGGGAATGACCAATGCTGAGAATTTTCCAATAAATAATTATTATTATATTCCTTCAAAAAAACTTGAATCTGCCCAGGAGGTGGACCATCTGACCACACCAGAGGTAAATTTGACTGAATTCCTAGAAGATATACAGGATGTGATTCAGTCGTTCCACCCTAGTAATAACATGAATGAGCGAGATGGATAAGATGTCGATAATGAGACTTTACTTTAAAAACAGGTTAATGAAATTTTGTGGGGATTTGGTTAGGATTTTTCCGGATGTATCCAGAACCACACAGTTGAGGAGGAAATAATTTTTGAAATTGAAGGATAGAGTGTTGGCACTGGATGCATCCTTTTACCTGAAATTTCCCTGTAAATGTCTGATTAAGTTACAAGATATTGAATATTGTTTTTGGGATCCTATACAACTACAACAATTTTTAATTGCAAGAGAAAAGAAATAGAAATGAGATTTGTTTCACCTTGCTGAGAAATATGAGGAGAATTAATATAAATAGTATCCCAGTTTAAGGAATGATTCAGGGTCCATTAAATATGAACCAAGAATTATTATCCTTTATATTTCTTGAACTTTATTTTATTAGAAATAGTAAGATATACTCCCCATTAATGTGGGCTTGAAAGGAGCTTTGTATGTATGATTTGATTATGTATAGTTTTAATGTGATTTCCTTTTTCTTTTGAATTATTGGATATTGAAATGTATTCAAAATTATAAATAAAAAAAAAAAAAAAAGTTTCCAGAGGGAGAACAACAGCGGGAACATAAAACAGATTTTTTTTTTTTCGGGATTGCTGGCATGCCAAATGTATTGGGTGCCATCGAATGCACCCATGTTCTGTTATCTCCCCCAGCGAGTGAAGAACTGATGTTCCACAACTGCAAGACGGGATACTCAGTGAATGTCCAAGCAGTCTGCGATGCAAACCTGAGGATGCCTTTATGTTGTGTTCAAGTTCCCCGGAAGCTGCCAGATCCCAGTATGTGTCACTGCTGCACCCCCTGAATCCACAAAATCTAATGGATATCCAAGAGATTAACAAGAAATTAAAGCAAATAACCAACTGGTTAAACGATAATATGCTTTCTCTTAACACCGCCAAATCAAAAGTGATGTTATTTCCTTGCAACAGGTCAGAGACTCTAGTTTCACCTATCTGTTTGAATGCCTTACTAATTCAATCAGTAACTACTATCAGGCTTCTGGGCTTGACATTAGACGCTGACCTATCTTACCATCAGCAAATCAGTACAATAGTACGGAAATGTTTTTACAGGCTTTGCATGATCCGTTCCATCTCTAATGTTCTTGAAACTTCATCTCTTAATATTCTTATACATACATTCCCTAGTCATATCTCAATTGGATTATTGTAATGCTCTTTATCAAGGACTCACATGGTGGGTGGATGAGTAATATTGTGGTACTAGAGTGCCTAACTTTCTCGGTGGGTCACAACAGAGACCTAACCTTCACCTTGATATATAGAGCACTGCATTGATGGACAGAGCCTGCATTGATTGACAATGACTCTGATATGGAAGATTACCCTCCACAGAAGCCAAAAAAGAAAGGGCAGGAAAGGAATCCCAGATCTAGGGAGCAATAGACTGAAGGGTACCATTCATGTGGAAATGTCACTGGAGTTTACTTTTATCTCTTTCTGTCTGTTTATCATATTCACACAAACTATATTCAGAGATGTTGAGCTGTCAATCACATTGGTCTTCCCATCCCCCACTGTCTTCAGTTGTGGTCTCAAAAGCTGGTGTATGACCCATATTTGGATAATTCTGGTCCTCCATAACATTTTAGAACCTGCATAGGATCACGTAGATACAAGATGTTCCCAATTCCTTTCACACAGTATTACTTTGCTTTTATTACCAACGTGATTTTAGTGTTTTTATTTCATTTCTACTACTTTTAGTGTGCTTTTTGCCAAATGTATATGCCAAAAAGAACACAAGATTCCTGTACCAGGTCTTTGCATTACCAAAAAGAGGTTAATCAAAAGTTCTTGTTTGGTTACAGCTTTTTTTTTGAGTTACGGGTTCCAGAGTCTGTCCTAATTTCATGGATTTTGAAATATGGAATAGCCTTTTAGAAAGAACATTTAACTCAGAATATGGACATCCATTTCTCATGTATTTTAGATCTGATGACATCCATGTACTGGAGAAGCCCATTTTATAAACAAATGTCTGAATTATGAACAAGAAAAACATGTTCCTATGCTGCCACAAAGACATCCATGTTTTATAATGTCCACATAGATGTCCATATGGAACAGAGCAGTAACTAATGGTTAGAGCAGGTTCAAATCCCACTTCAGCTGTCTGATTTTTTTTTTGTTTACTCTCCAATGACCGTCTTAGATGACCTGCTATCCATTCTTAGCAACCTGATCATCCAAGTCATCATACTTGGAGGCTTCTCCTTCACAAACTACCCAAATGAAACCGGATCCCCAGCACACTTCATCACTTAACTGTCAGATCTAGGCTTCAAGCAAATGGTCCTCTAGCTAACTCACATCTTAGACCTAATCTTTATTCAAAAAGACACCACACAAACCCTAGCCTGTACCACCAAACCAGTACCCTGGTCTGATCACCATCTGATCACATCCAAACACACCGCCAAATGACGTTTCTACTCCCACTTCATACCGAGCCACTGAAATTGTCTACCCCCCTGCAGATCAGATCCCTTGACAGACTCAACTTTAGGAAAGCAATAAAAACATACCTCTTCACCTAATTTATTTGCCAATGACCGATGGATTACAAAGAAATGTATATTGGTATCAGATCCTAGTATATGTAACGTTAGAAAACTTGTATTGAAAAATCCTGCACTGTAACTATGGCAAATTTAACCTGTAAACTGTCAAAAGTTTTATCCTAATTTAACATACTTAATTGGCAAACTTGTACTGTAAGGATAACTATGGCAAACTGCTGTACAGTATATTATGTATATTAGTATTAGACCCCTAGTATATGTCAGGTTAAGATAAAAACATGTATCTTGAACGCACTGTGATTATGGCTGATCTAGTGCAAATTGTAAACTGTTAACTGTATATGCTGTATGTTTAACCTGTAACCCGTTCTGAGGTGCCTGGAGGACCCTCCAGGAGCTGTTCAATAGGGGAACCTCCACACCACGATCAGTAAGTGTGCATTCTCGCACGCACGGGACACTCGTGTAATATATGAGTATATCACACTCGTGTTACAAATTCCACGACTTGTCAATCATGAAATTTGCAGCCTGGGTGCAAAAACATGTATATATTGCATGTATGTTAAACATATGCATGAAGTGCTTGTGTTTTAAGGGTGCTGGGGGGTGGGGGAGGCATGTGGTGGGGCTATAGACAGACCAGACTGGTTTTCAAGGTTTTCTGCCAACACCCCTGGATATTCTTTGGCTTTCTTTGCAGGTGGTTTGTTTGCTTCCCTAAGAGCATGGTGGTAGTGCTAGGGGGAGGGGGCTTTGTGCATCTGTTTTTTCATCTGTCCCTTTCTCTCTACCTCTATCCCACCTTTTTTAAAAGTGCAGTGGCCTATTTGTGGTGACCTACTCCTTTTATGTTATTTGGTCAATGTAACATTAGCTCTTCTAGGCCCAAAGGTTTTCAGGGCTTTATACATCAAGCCATATTATTAGGGAAAAAATGAATTTTGCAATGCTGGCTCACATCACAGGCTCCGACTCGTGCCCAATGGCGCTCTTTGATGATTACACAGAGTTTGATGGAAAAGAGGGATATTTCAGACATGAACTCTACTAAACAGGGGAAACAGTTTACTGCCATTTGGGAAACCTGTTGGAATACTTTAACACCAACGGCGAGAAGTCGCTTGTTGAACATTTAATAATATGATAGACTGGATGATTTCTGCTTTTTGGCTTCTATGAACCGCCTCTGCTGGGGAGGGGGATGGAAGGGGGGGTTCTCTTTATATGGGCATTTTATGAAAAAGTTCCTATTAATCCTATGGTTTTGGCAGTTCTGTACTTTGGAATTGTTTATCTATGTTGAACCTTTCTTGTCATTTGTTGTATACATTTCAAGAAACTGAATAAAGAAATTGAAGAAAAAAAAAGAGTAGTGGCTTCTCCTCTAACTATTTTGGGCACTATTCGTTGTAGAATGTACTTGCTGTTTTTATTGTCTGCCCAAACAAGTGTCCATCTATGTGTAGTTCTGCTGATTGCATTTTTGGGTTTGAATTTATTTGACAGGTGGAAGAACTAAAAAACAGGCCGGGGACCTTAACCACCCTGATTGGGTCAGGAGTGTGAGAGACAACCTGGATAACACCCTAGATATAATCCTGAAAACATTGTGAGTAGTTGAGCAATATCATAGTATTCGTTGCTTGGGTAGGGGTAATTGTTTTAATTTGCTACCATATTTCACGCCTGTTTTTTTTTCTTGTTATTTCTTCAGAGGCGAGTTTAAAGGAGGCGGCGACGGAGGTCCCAGACACAGCCAAAGCCCCCCCCCCCAAAAAAATCCTTCTTCCTAAACATCCCGGACCCACTCCTGCTCCCTCCTTTCTCATGCCCGGCCTACCCTCCTTTCATATAGAATGTCCTTCCCCCTTGCCCAACCGTTGCCCTCTCCACTGCCCCAGGCCCACTTCTACCCTAGCCAGTCCTCTCTCTACTGGCCCCAGACACCCACCCATCCATTCTCCTTCCCTGGTCGCGTTCTGTAATGCCGCTTATTCGCTTTTCCTTTCCAAAAACTCTTCCAACAGCTGCAAAAGTTCCTTCCAAGAGCACTAAAAGAAGGAAAATCTCTAACGGCTGTGTTATAAAGTGCTTTCTGACAACAATGCTTTATGGCTAGTGCCTTAGGATAGACAGGTTTTCATTCAGAGATAGCTAGGTAGATGAACCGGACCTATAGCAGTTTTAAACTTTTAATTTAAGGATATTAAGGCTATTAAGTTTTTATATAATTCAAAATGTATTTTGTTAAAATAATTTTAGTACTACTATTGCTAGATAGACTTAAGAATGTTAATACTCTTCCCTTAGAGTTACTGTCAGTAGATAATTCATAAAAAGACAAGTTGATGATACCAAAAAATGGTATGATACAGAATTATTAGAGACAAAACGTACTGTGCGTCACTTTGAGAGAAAATGGATAAAATCAAAAGCTATAGACAAAGTAAACTGAAGAAAGGAAGTTAGAAACTACAAAAAACTATTAAGGGAGAAACGAAAAGTTTACTACTCAGCAATGACTGGTTCTACAAACACTGATGTAAAGAAATTATTTCAATTAGTTAACACGGTGTTCAACGTGATTCAAAATGCGTAATCCTTAGGACTACTCTTACCCACTTCATATGACTTAGCGAATTTCTTTAGCACTAAACCTGAGATCATCTTGTTTACCTAGTTTGGGAAATTACAAGTTTTATTTAAACAAGAACGAAAATGAATTCCGTGCAGATTTGTATTGGTCCACATTTGAAAATCCAGATTGGGAGGATTTTTCTAAATTATTTTGTAAATATGCTAAATCGTATGTTAGACTCTTGTCCCTCAAACCTTATGACAGCGGCACCTTTAAGTTTTAAATTAAAATTACTAGAGTGGCTAACTGATTCTTTGGAGGCAGAAAAATTTCCTCAAGAGGAGGGTAATATAATTATTACCCCAATAATCAAAAATAAGAATGAATCCATTTCACTACCAGCAAACTATAGGCCAGTCGCATCAATTCCCTTTTTTGTTAAGATTATGGAGGGTTTGGTTCAAATTCAGTTGACAAAATACCTTGAGCAACATTCCTTACTCCATGATTCTCAATCTGGTTTCAGAACTTACTATAGCAATTGGCTAAAAATCGAACCGCTGCAGATCCACACGGTATTACCCATCACTATCCAGGGGATGGAGTCGGAAGTTATGCAGGTACTGTTGAAATTCAGTGGCAATACCCATATAACTATCCAGTTAACTTAAGACAACATAAAGGTTGTCCTAAGTTAACCGGGTAGCTACTTGGGTACCACCGATGAATATTGACAGTGCCTGGGTAAAATCCTGGTGGCTACTATATGCCAAAATATTTAGTGCAAATACTGAATATCCCTTAAAAACCAGTGAGTTGATATTCAAAGCTAGGGTTAAGTTTTGATATTCAATACTTAATTGCCTAAGCTAACTGGACAAATTAGACTGAATAAAATTCAGTCTTCTCTTTATCCAGTTATTCTTTAGTAGACATGTATGTATTTTGTTTGATATAAAAACTACTGTTGTGTTGTGAATTGTGATTAATAATATTACAAATAAAAATATCTCAACATTAAAAAATTCCTTTTGCACAAGTTCCAGCTCTGAGAGGACACTAACAACGGACATACATAAAAACTGACAGCCTATCCCCTGATATTGCACAGATCTACCTCTTCATCTTGGCAGGCAGAACATAATTTCTCACATATGACAACACCATAGTTCTAACTGGGGGTTCCCCTGGTGTCTAGTGGGGAGCAGGAGCTATCCCCAGAGGGCTCCTGCCCTGTCAGCAGGCAGGGATCAAAATAGTTCCTCTAACTCCTAGTGGTAGTTTTGTGGTACTACAGCTAAAGGGTTAAGTACCAAATAAGGAGTGCACCCTCTGAGTTTTACATACCTTTAAAAAGGGCAACACTCAATTAAAGTTACAAGAAGGTAAACAGTGACCAGTCACTCCATTTAGGACTATTTTTTTTCTGAGCTCAGGTGAATGAGGTAGTGTGGGACTATTTCTCATGAGAAAGAGACTTCAAAAGAGTAACAATTTATAGAACAGCATTTGTCACCTGAAGGAACTGAACTATTGACTTAAAAACATGCACACACATAGAACTTAAACAAACCAAATCATATTCTTTAGGAAGTACCAGTATGAAAACTCCTTGTGCATCTTAGATGAGCATAAAATATGGAAATATAAATTATACAGCTGTTTTGTTATTCCAAATTACAGCAATATAAAGTCATCTCTACCAGTTTTGTATATATACAAACTACTACACTATACCTGGTGCCAGAAGTTAGTGTCTTACCCTAGTGGCATTTGCTCCTCCTATTATCCTTTTTTTTCGAGTTTCACTCAAGTTTGAAATACCACAGTGTATGCTGGGTAGAAATGACTTGATATATTTCCTTTCTGTAAAAAGAATGTTACATTTCAATATCTGGATACACACATTTGAAGTATTTCTATAGTTATTCCTCCATCACAAACCATTTAATTTTGAAGTGATTGAAAAAAAAGATGGATAGAAGGCAACTAAAACAGAATGGGTTGATCCTTTTATTGGGTTCTATGCAGCTTAGATGTATAATTTATGGAGTCACATTGTGACAACATTGGGCCACTGCTCAAAATATTTCATCAAAATTTATAGGAGTCGGCTTCCGGTGACATCATCATCAGGATGGCAGCCTGATTCTCAAGCTCCCGGCCACCCTAATTAAGCAATTAAGTATTACCCTGTATAAAATAAGTGTAGAAGATACACCAGAGGACAGTTATACTGAACACAGATGACAAGCAAAAAAGAGCAGCCCGATCTAAAAGTGTTTGCCTTCCAAGCGTCCCAGGTGGAAAATGCAGTCCTGCACCATGAGGAGCTTTAGCCAGAAGGAGATGGGAGGGAACGCGGTGGAAAATGTTGACCCTGCTGACTGAGGGTCTCGACCGGCATCACATATGGAACTTTGTGTGTGGCTTAACGAACTGAAAAGGCTATGCAAAAGATGCACCAGGATTTGCATGCGGACTTTGATGGCCTACACAAAACGGCTAAACGACTTTGAAGAAAAAGTGATTGATAATGATGGGGACCTTACTCGAGCTGCAGAAAAGGTGCGAACAATTAGAAACCAAGCAGGATGATCTCTTGGCAAAGTTGGAGGATGGTGAAAACTGGGTGCACTGCAATAACTTGCGGGTGCGGGGCCTTCCAGAATCACAAGATGGCCACTTGCTGGCAGAACTCATGCGGGCAATATGCGAGCACTTTTTTGAGTATAGCAAATCCAGATGCAGAGCTGCCACACATGGAATTGGAGAGAGTTGGAGGGTGACCTATATACTCTAGTGAAGAATTGAGAATGCTTTTTTTGAAGAACTGAGAATGCTGATACAATCACATATAGAGGGTTAAAAATGGGAGGCAACTTCAATTTGACAATGAATCCCTCTTTGGATAATTCAGCTAATGTAACTAAATATGGTAAAACTGATAGGAAGAGCTTACAAGCTTTATATTGGGATGATGATTTGGTGGACCACTGGTGACACTTAAACCCGAAAGCCAGATTGTTGGGGGAGTCCCCTGTGAGATGTTGCTGCAAGTATGTGGTGTCAATATGGAGCCCAGAAGTTGGTCAGATCAGTCCCCAGGATTAGATGGCTTAACTAACCAATTTTTTAAAAGCTTTGGCTCTTTGCTGATACCGTTGTTGACTGCAGTGTTCAATTCCTTTGGGGTGGGAGATCGCCTGCCATATTCTTGGAGATTGGCAGCGGTCACTCTTATACAGAAGCCTGGGAGGGACCCGGATTGTGGCTCTTATAGACCAATTTCTTTATTGGATACTGATTATAAGATTTTTTCCAAGATTATTAACTGCCGCTTGCAGGGTGTTATGCCCACCCTGGTTCATAGTGACCAGGTGGGCTTTATCACCCAGAGGCAGATTTTTGATAACATTGAGATGGCACTATATTTAATTTGGCAAGCCCGCTCCACGGGAATGCCATCTTTGGTAGCTTCCCTGAATGCAGAGTGAGCATTCAACCGGGTGAGTTGGGCTTTTCTGTTTCAGATCCTGGAGAAGATTATCTGGAATGGACGTTATCGGGAATGAATAAGACTTTTATATAATGACTAGTGTCTGTCTTTCTTTCTGTCTCTCTCCCTGACCCCCTTTGTTTGTCTTTCTGTCTCTCTCCCTGCCCCCTATGCAGCAGCAGCATTTCCCTCTCCCCACTTCCCTGTGCAACAGTAGCATTTCCCCCCACTTCCCTTTGCAGCAGCTTCAGCAGCAGCATTCCCTCCCCCTCCATTTCCCTGTGCAGCAGCATTTCCCGCCCCCACCCCACTTCCCTGTGCAGCAGTAGCATTTCCCTCCACACTTCCCTGTGCAGCAGCATTCCCTCCCCCCCACTTCCCTGTGCAGCAGCCGCAGCAGCAGCATTCCCTCCCCCTCCATTTCTCTGTGCAGCAGCATTTCCCTCCCCCCACCCCACTTCCCTGTGCAGCAGCGGTATTTCCCTCCCTTCCCCTCCACGTCTCTGTGCAGCAGCAGCATTCCCCTTCCTCTGTCCCTTCCTTTCCCTTCCCAGCAGCTGGTTGTTTATGGCTGGCTCTCTTAGTGAAAACCTAGCATAAGCTTTACTTGGAGCACTTTCCAAACAAAAACGCAACTAAAACGACTCTCTTAGTTCCTCGATGGAGTTATTTTTAAGTTTAAAGCTGACGCGGCTCTTCTCATGATCCCCGCCTGCGTCGGAAGCCTTTTCTGACACAAGTGTGGCTCATGAGAGGAACCGCCGCGGTGGCTTTGAACTTAAAAATGAATTCAGCCAGGGAGTGTAAGGGAGCCGGCCAGACCGCAGAACATTACCTTGGGGTCCGCGAGTGTGGGACCATTGTCATATTTCCTCCCAAGCATGTGCACTCCTACCTGCCACTGACCTACGGATCGCGGATCATGCAGGTAGGAGTGCGCATGCGCGCTTAGGGCTCTATTAGCTTGAGAGGAAATACGACAACGGCCCCACACTCGCGGGCCCCAAGGTAATGTTGTTTTGTAGTTTGGGGTTTTTTTTTGTTGCAGAACCAATAAAAATATATTAACAAAGAAATGATTAAAAAACATTGCATGTACCTTTATTTATGTTTATTTGCATAAAAACTTTAAATTATTGCCCCTTTTACTGGTATTTCCTTTATACATATACAGTAGGAATGAGATCATGTAGTTATTTTCACATGGTATTATAAAATTACTTATCTACAGATATCCATATTTGGTTAGCCATAAATATCTTATTACAACCAAGAACTGAAATAAAACCTGGCAGTACTCCATTGGGTATGGCCCAATCACATATTGCCTTTGAATGCTGCTGTCTAAGGAAGTTTACAAACTCCCGGTCAATGACTGGGCTCAGTAGGAAGTAAACAGAAGGTAAGCAAAATGGAACATTTGAGGAGGGCTGGTCTAACGACAACAGCACAGAATTATGGGATTGATTTGTAATAGGCTTTTCCTCCAGGTAGGCAGTAAATGCAACCTTAATTTGTGAGATGAAAACTGAGATAGCAGCTCAAATTCCTGCTCTTCCGATGACTTGATATCATTTTTGACTTACAGTCTTCATGTAAACCTTCAAGTTTGAAATACATATTTGGGAGATTGTAAATGTGTTTAAATCCAGACACATTTTGTCTCTACCACTTCTACAGGGAGACAAATTTATTGTGAACTGCCCTATTGGGCTAGGCAGTATATCCAATTTTAAATAAAATGTAAAAGTAATTTATACACTTTAAAAGCTTAACCTTACTTTTAAAAGTTGGAGCATACTTACCATTATCCATACTGTTTTGTACAATTGTGCTAAGATCTGTAACAAAACAATAAATAAGTTTTATTATATATAATATATTTTGTATTTCATTACTATCCTATGAACAGTGGTTGGTTGTATGGTGCACTGTCAATTACGCACAAAACAAACGTGCAAGACATTTGCGCGAAGGACAATTGTGCACAGGAGATATAGGTTTTAGCGGGAGAGAGCATTGTAAGAACTTATTTCACAAGCTCATCTTGCAGGATTTGCTAGCATGTACTCTACCTTCTATTCAGGAATAATCTTTGCTGGTCTTCTGTCGCTTGCCTTGTGGGGTTGGATCACCTGTTCCCTGCAACGGGATTGGTTCTAAATTTTGGATCCACCCTCAAGGCAAGAAAGGGGGGGGGGTATAAAGTGCATCACTATTACCGTTCTTTGCATCTCCTCTGTGACCATGGAGGAGAAGCATGAAGACCGTGGGTACAAGCCCAATTTCTCTGAGAGAGAGATATTATGGCTCACTGAGCTATTTTCTATAAATCAAAAAATACTGTTTCCTCGCAAGGTGTGTATTTTTCGTCTGGCACACATAATATCTGCATGAGTTTTAGTGTTTTTGGTGCTCTTTTAATGTTATAATGCTATGTGCGAATGTGTAATTGGTGTGCTTTCTAATGTGCAGCTTGTGCAAATAACTGGGGCATCAGCACAAATAGTTTCCTTATGTATTACAAAGATTTTATCTTGTTGAAATGATTTTTAAGGAGTTGCAGTTAAGATCCATTAGGTCAGCGAGGTCCGTGTTTTACGCTTTCCATCTTCAAATCCTTTAGCAGTGCTTTCTAATCTGGACAGCACCCCAGGTACATTTCAAACATATATTTGGGTGGCTAGATTCCATGGGTGGAAACCGCCATGTGCTCATTGTGGGGTGTGGTGGGCTGGGGGGGGGGGGAAGTGAATAAAACATTGCATTTTATTCTTCCTCAAGACTGTTCACATTTTTGTTCTTCTCAGATGTTAGTTCAGAAGAGGAGGTGGAGGAGGAGGTGGCGGCAGCGGCTGCCGCTCCCCTCCCAGCACTGCCACTTCTATCAAGCAGCGCAGGCTTCCTCCCTCTTCTGCTGCCCTGCCAACCCCCACTCCCCTTCTCAACCCAGCCTTGCTGATAGTTTCACTTCCCCCTCTCCACCGACCCTTGTTGACCGCTCTACTTCCCCACCTCCTCAGGCAGCGAGACAGTTGAGGGTGCCGGCTGACCTCATGCACATGGGGGCCAATACCCTCCAGAGCTTGTGTGAGGCACTGGAGTGTATTGCCTCCCAGCTGGATGAAGATCAGCCACCAAACTGATTCTCTTCCCCCACCATACCCTCTCCCCTCCTCGTTTCCCACCCCATTGTCCCCTCCATTGTACTGTACCCTCCATAAAATGCCACCCCTCTCCATTCTCCCTCCTGGCACCCTGTGCCTCATCCAATTCCTACCTCCCATCCTATCCACACTCCTTCCCCGCTACCCCAATCCAAAATCTCCATCTCCCTCCATACTCCCACCACCTCCACATCCATTCCCCACTCTCCTGCTGTGCCACCTCCTCACTCCAACTGGTTAAAGCAGACTACCTGTCTAATCCTCCTGTCATGCCACCCAAAAATAGGTTCCTATTTTTCTTTGTAGAACATTGGCATAATAGGTCAAATTCCTGCCTGCATTTTAGGCATCACCACATACACTAGCTATAGAGCTGGAGTAAATGCTTGTGCCTAAATTGTACAGAAACACGCGTAAATTCTCTAAGTGTATAATTTACATGTACAACAGTGTGCCCCCCCACCTCAGATGCCACCCATCTCAACACCCACCTTCAAACTACACAAAATCGTATTTAGGCGCCATTGTATAGAATAGTGTGTAGCCAGAATATTGACATTTACATGAGTACTTGCACACGTACTTTATATGATAATATTCTGGTCATTTATATGCATTCTCGGTACTTAAATGTTAGCACCCTCCTTATTGAAGTACCCATTATATGTATAGTCTTTCCTTGGGGGAAGACTGGGCAGGAAGAGATACATACCAACTTATGAAGGTCATTTGCGCTTGCCTCAGAGAAGGTGTCAATGTTTGCATCAAATTTTTATTAGGGAAATTTTATAAAGGCACACAGGCACATATGCAACCTTTATAAAATTGGTGCAACACATCCACATTCGTGCCTTCACAGCCCAGATGCCCTATTAGATACCACTGCAACTTATCCAAAATACGGCCGCCAGTGTGCTAAATGTGTGTATGTCACCCCGGTACTGAAACAGCCACACTGGTCGCCTGTAGGATTTCAGATACAGCTTAAGATTCTTTTCTTTGATTCATCAGACACTATATGCTGTGGCAAGTTTTGCTTAGAAACATAGAAAGTGACGGCAGAAAAAGGCCGAGGCCCATCGAGTCTGCCCACTCCATTGACCCACCCCCCTAGTTAATTGCTCTCTGATGACCTTTTCCCTCGTAGAGATCCGACATGAGCATCCCATCTGTTCTTAAAATCTGGCACGCTGCTGGCCTCGATCACCTGTACTGGGAGCTTATTCCAGCTGTCAACCACTCTTTCGGTGAAGAAGTATTTCCTGGTGTCGCCATGAAACTTCCCGCTCTTTATTTTCAGCGGGTGTCTTCTTGTGGCCGAGGGTCCTCTAAGAAGGAAAATATCATCTTCTACCTTGATACGACCAGTGACACACTTAAACGTCTCAATCATGTCTCCTCTCTCCCTACGTTCTTCGAGAGAGCATAGCCGCAATTTGTTTGGCCTTTCTTCGTATGATAGATCTTTGAGCCCCGAGACCATCCTGGTGGCCATTCGCTGTACCGACTCGACTCTCAGCACATCTTTACGGTAATGTGGCCTCCAGAATTGTACGCAGTACTCCAGATGAGGCCTCACCATGGTTCTGTACAAAGGTATTAGGACGTCGGGCTGAGATCGGAGGGTGTAATGCAGCTATCAATTCAGAATGTAACTGCAGCAACCCCCTCTTTTACTAAGGTGCACAAACTGATTGAGAGCGCGCTAACGCGCCCATTGCATTCTATGGAGGCGTAGCGTTTAGCGCGCGCGCTAATCGGTTAGGGCAACTTAGTAAAAGAGGGGGTAAATCTGCAGCCTTTTCATTTGCTGGTGGCATTTATACGTGAGCAAGATGCAGTTTAAGATGTTACTGAAGACTCATGTTTTTGTACAAGCATTCTTCAATTCATAAACACATATTTGCTGAAGCTGTGGAGTGACAGTGGCAGTGATAAATTGTTTTTGTTGTATTATTGTGTAAGCACTTTATAGTCTGTTTACCGTTTACGTGTAGGTGGTCTAGAAATATTTAGGTAAGTAAAATAAAATCACCCTCTTTACTGAGAAAATAATGAACAAAAGATTTTTAAAAAATCCTTACCTTCTGCATTTTCATTCCAACTCAATGAATCTTCACTCCTACCAACTGTAAAGAAATATTTTTTTTTAATTATTTTATTATAAGGAAGATGTTTAATTTTAAAGAGTTTGTTGTGTGATTGTCCTCCAGAGCTCAAATTTAGCAAGGTGGATACATATTTAAAACAAAATTTCTCTCATCCAATATGTTATGTTTTTATTATTATTTCATCAGTGTATATCTTTAATTTGAAATTTTATGTCATATTATTCTTTTTGTTTGTAATTCAGCAGTGTAAAAAGCCTCTTGAGTTTGTATTTGTATATTGTAAACCACAGGTTGATATAGCGGTGTTTGGGATTTGCTAACCATTGTATGAAGTATCAAACAACATAAAATATCAACAGTTTGGAATGTATTGATTTCTATGGCATTGATTATGAATTGGTATTTTAATCTACACATGAGTATATATATTGGTATTTTATGTTTTTAAATTATTTATGTTTGTATAAATGTTTTTTTGCTTGTTCATAGACTCCTGAAGAAGGTACTTAGGTGCCGAAACACTGGCCAAGTTGAGTCAGTTGGTTGTTTACAATAAGGTCCCAGTTGACACATCGCTTCAATCTCTACTCTCACTGGGTTTGATTTGGAAAATATAAACCTGCTTCTAGAGTCAGGGCTGGATTAGCACTACATTGGACCCTAGGCAAACATATATTTGTGGGCCCCCTACTCCCACCATTATTTCACCTCTCCAGAATAGCAGGGGAAAGTGCAGAGCCTCGCTGTGGGGATGATAGCAGTAATAGTTTGTGAGTGAGCATGGGGACTATGCAAGCACATGCTCTGAATGGAGAAGCTTAATGGGTAGTGTTGGAGAGGGACCAGGTTATCCAGTTCTAAATGGAAACCCAGTCCTGGATTTCTGCAACCCTAATGTCAGAGTCGGATTTTCCTATTGGCTAACTAGGCTTCAGCCTAGGGCCTCAAGATCAAGAGGGGCCTACATTCAAATTGTTAGCAAAATTAAAAAATTCTACGCATATGACTAATAACCAAACATAAAAATGTATTGGTTAAGATCAACGCGTTCGACTCATGGGTCTATTTGTTTGTATATACTAGATTGCACCAAAGTATAATTCATACGTTCACTGATTGCTATGGCAAATATTGACTTGCCATATGCTACTAAGCTGCTCGAACTCCTTCTTTAACTCTTCGCGATCCACTCGTCCGAAGAGATTTCTGCGAGCTGAAAATTTTGAATTTTCCATTTGTCTCGCCTCCATCCGTTCCGGGTTAGGGCTCCCGTTCTGAAATCACATTTGAAACCTCATTCTAAAGTGCCTAAATATTTATCAGACACTAGGTGAGAGGCACACGCAAAAGCTACAGAAGCTATTTTAGAAAATTACAATGATATCACCGATGCACTCAATTATTTAAATTCAGATAATAATACAAAGGGTGATACCAGATTGAGGGCCAACAATCTTTTAGAGAAGATGGAAGAATTTGAATTCGTGTTTATGCTCCATTTCTGGAATCGAATACTGAGACATTTTTCAAAAGTAAATAAAATTCTTCAAAGCCCTAATATTTCACTTAGTAGTTGTGCAGATTGGTACAGGTCACTTTTGGATATTTTACGTGGAATTAGGGAAGATTTTGATGCACTTGAGCAACAAGCAAAAAACACGTTGCCAAATACTGAATATAGAACTGCCAGAAGGATAATAAGAAATAAAAGGCAAGGGAATTACGAAAATTCATCTGACTCTGATGCCTTAGACGAACTCTCTTCAAGAGATAAATTTAGAAAATATTTTCCTTTCTTGCCGATCTTACATTATCAAAGGTAGAACTTCAAAGAGGTGTTGAGCTGTTAATGCAAGAATACCCAGAAGATGACAACCAAAATCTTACTGAAGAACTATTTCATTTCCACACATATGTGAGACAAACACATAAACCTTCAAAAAATTCCACATTGTCGCATACAGACTTGTATCAAATAATATTCAAAGAAAATATTCAAGTAGCCTTCCCCAATGTGGAATCAATCTTATGGCTGTTTCTCAGTTTAATAGTCACTAATTGTACTGGAGAAAGGTCATTTTCAAGACTTAAAAATATCAAAAATCAATTAAGAAGCACAATGACCCAGGGGAGAATCCAAGATGGCGATGGAGTAAGTCGTGTCGGCGAGAGGCTCCTGCACGACTGGCAAAATATTTACTTACTTGCCTTCTTTTTCCTGCCATTACAATGCCGAAGCGCAGGGGAAGACAGAGGGGCGTTCTTCCTACTTTCTCTGCCTCTTTGCCGTCGACGCAGACGGCGATTACCAGCTTTGCCGTCCCAGTTGGAGCGGGCGTGTCCGCTGATCGAGGGGGGCAGACCTCGATATTGGAGGGCGAGACTTCGCTCAGCCCGATGGGACCTGGAGTTCCTCCTCGCTCCGGGACGGTGTTGGGAGCGATGTTTGCAGCACAGGAAGCTCCGGAGTTGACTCCCCCGGTGGTGCTGCCGATTTCCCCTCTGACCCCGGATGAGTTGCACAGCTTGTCGGCTCCTGTGCAGCCGACAATGGAGAATGGAGGAATAGAAACCTGTAATGCTACAGAGAAGGAGAAGGTGGAATCCAGTGGAGTGATTCCCGGTACAACTTTGCTTCCTCCTTTGATAAGACCTGATGTTATAGACATGGAGGCTATTTGGAGTGGCTTGGAATCATTGTATAAGGTATGCTCTCAATTCGTCACTTCAGCCCAGAGTACCAACATACAGTTTAAGACTTTTGATGAGAAACTTCTAAAGCAATCCGATAGAATAGACAAATTGGAAAAATCTATGACTGAAGCGAAAGCTTCAATTAATTTACAACTGAAGGATAAAAATTTACTTGTTAGAAAATTGGAAAATTTGGAAAATGCTAACAGGAGTTTGAATCTTAGACTTTTAAATTTTCCTATTTCCAAATTTGAACCGGCAAGAGAACTGTTTCATTCCTTCTTGAGACTAGTACTTAAATTTCCTGAAAATAATTTACCACCGGTACATAAACTTTATTATTTAAATATTCCTAAAGAGGATAAAGGAAAAGGAACCGTAGCAGGAGATTTAGATCTCACAGCTATCCTGGAAACATCTCAACAAGAAGAAATTGTGGGAAGAGCAACTTTATTGGTAACCTTTGTTTTTCAACAAGATAAGGAAGCAGTTCTTCGTCTATTCTATAAAACTGATAATTCAGAATTTCATGGTTCAAAAGTCTCAATTTTTCCTGATGTATCAAAATGGACTCAAGATAGACGAAAGAAATTTTTAATTTATCGTCAGCCAATTTTGAGTATAGGAGCAACTTTTCAGTTACGTTTTCCCTGTAAATGCTGTATTACCTATCAGAATAATAGATATATATTTTATGAACCTGATCAGTTGAAATTTTTTCTTGAGGGTAAAGCAGCTGGTTAAGCTCCAATCCCCTCCATGCCTTTTCTATTAACCAGGATGATAATTTAATTTAATCCAACTGTTTGATCTCCTAATTTAATTTGAATGAATATTTCTTGAAAAACCAACTTCCCTTGGAGGTGTAGGATTCTCTCTCCCTAGTTTGTGGACTATGAACTTAGTTAAATTTGTGAAATTTTTGATTTATAATTTATGTTATGTTTCTTCTTAAATGTTTATTTCTATTACATTGTTGTTTAACAATCTGTAAAATTAGAAATAAATAATATTAAAAAAAAAAAAAAGAAGCACAATGACCCAGACGAGGTTGTCTTCATTGAGTATTTTATGCATCGAAAATGAGACCTTCAGAAAAATAGATTTTGATGAACTTATAGAAGAATTCTGTGTGAAAAGTTTAGAAAGAAATTCTTCTAATCTACTATTTTGTTTTAAATGTATACTTGGATTGAATCAGTTCTTAAATAAAATAACTATTAACATAAAATTTAATATGATATACAATTTGATATTTTATTTTTTGTGATCTGGATTTTGTTTGAATAAAGTTCCATTTTTGGTTTAGTTTAAGACTTAAAATTCATAATAATTCATACTTAAACTTTAAATGCATATTTCCTCCTATTGGTTTAAAAAGTATTTCCCTGTAATTTCATCTTATGCTACCACTCTGTGTTCATCTTGCTCACCTTTGCCGACATCTCCTGTACTTCCACATAGAGATTCGCCAGGCTTACCATTTGAAACATCTCTGCCGAAGCCTGAGCAATCTTCACCCCATGAAGATACCTCGTATTCTTGATTCTTATTGAAGATAGCTCACACTTTACAACTATCTACACATCAAAGCCTGATCCTAGAGAATGAGATCTTAAGGTCTTTATATATTTGAATATCCGAAAAGAAATTGTCTCGTTACCAGTTCACAAAATATTACTGAATACACATAAAACTATATGATCCACATGTGACAAAAAGATGTCCGGAATATAAGTATAGGCAGACTGGATGGATTGGATCAGGTTGGGAGACTGGATGGACTATTCAGGTCTTTATCTGCCGTCATCTACTATGTTACTATATGTTATGGTAAGCCACAATTACCACATCAGTCTCTGGTAGTTAAAATCAGCTATGAGGAAAGCAAGGAGTTCTAAGGATTTTTCCAATTCACCACCAATTAAAGACATGAAACTATGGACACAATGGGAAAAAGGATGTTCCAAAATACCATGCTAACAGGACATATTGCAATACATCAATTCTTTTATACTCAATACCTCTACTCAGTCATGGAAGACCTTTGTAAACAGATTGATACTTAATCTTCTTCATCACTGGAACCATTTAAGCAAATCCTAACCAATTTTGAAGAATGCTCTAAAATTTTAATTAGAGCGGCACATGATACCTTTGATACACAATGAGGGGGTGCAGCAACCACAATCTATACTCGCAGATTGGCTTGGCTCCAATCATCTGGTCTTCACAGCGATGTTCATGAAAACATGGTGGATGCTCCATGCACTACTGACAACCTATTTGGAGATAAACTTAAAGACCTAATTGAGGGAATTAAACACGACTGCACAACCCTAGATCTATGGAAACTTAACCAGTATGTGACAAAGGAAAGATTCTGAAAGCTATCCATTTCTTCCATAACTCTCCTTCTGGAACAAGGAACGTGGATCTCTTCTCTGCACTTTCAGGATGCTTACCTACACATTCCCATTCATCCAGTTCATCAGATTTCTTTCAAACATCAACGTTATCAGTACTGAGTTCTCCCATTCGGCCTTTCCTTAGCGCACAGAGTATTTACAAAATGAGTGATTCCAATAGTCACCCATCTCTGGCAACAATGGTGGCTCAATTGGGATCACTTCTCCCAAGGAATACCTTCACCCATCCCAACATACAAAGACTATCACAATTGATGCGTTCAAGCAAGGTTGGGGAGCACATCTAGATTACTGGTCTACATTGGAGATACAATATCCATAATTTGGAGCTCCATGCAATCAGATTGGCCATTTGAACATTCCAATTACGTCTCCACAATCGAACTATCAGAGTGTGCACAGACAATCAAGTTGCAATGTTTTATCTCAACAAACAGTTAGAAATGGGCTCTCGCCTCCTTTCTCAAGAAGTCACTGCTATTTGGGACACGGTTCTCAAGTTGAATTCCTACATACAAGCGATATATCTTCCAGGGAAGGAGAATTCCATTGCAAGATAGCTTGCTCCTCCCAATTACTGGCTGATAGAGGCGCTCTCACCTCAAATTAGAAAATCATGGGATAGGAGGTCTTATTAAGGATTAAGAACTAGTTGAAAGAGAAAAAACAGGTTTAAATGGTCAATTTTCTCAATGGAGAAGAGTAAATAGTTCTCCTAGGATAAGCAGGATGAATTAGCCACATATGGGTGATGTCCTGTCAGCTCCCATGCATTAGATAAGCACTCCAATAGCTCAGAGAGAGATGTTTTTTTTCTCTCTCTGAACATGTGTAGTGTTGAGGCTCCTCTTGGCGTACCCAGCACTACCCATTCCCCTTTGTTCCCTCATACTCCCTCTGTCTTTAGTTTCTGCCTGTTCCCAACGATTGACTTCTTCAGAGCTCTCCAACGAACAACTTACCACATATCAAGATGCCAGGTTCATCAAAGCTGTCCAGACTGCAAGAAAAGGATGAGTGAGCTGGATTCCCATGATTTGTGCATTTGCTGCATAGTTCCGACGCACTGGGACCAGCCATGCTTGCACTGTGCCCACATATCTCCGTGCGCACACAAGGTAGGAACTGGGGTGCTGAAAGAATACTTGAAGAGGCAAGGAACCCATGAGGCATCCACTAAGCAACAGGCCACCCTGACCCTGACATCTGCTGGCTAGCCCCAGTATGCAGCTCAAACTGGGAAAACCTCTCCCCACCCCCCCAGAAGGGGACCCCTACAACAACTATGACACCATCGGGAGCACAGCACACGTCAGGAGGGAACCTGGCAGTATCCCAACACTCTTCGGTGGTGCCCCCAGGCTTCCCACTTACCACCTCACTTATCAGGAAAGCTCCATCACCATCAACCCAGGATACACAGGCCCCAGATGCCAGTCATGTAGAGAAATCCCAGCAACCAATCGCTAAACAGCTATGACCCCACAACCAGACTAAAGGGGAGGCCCAATGGGAGACTGCCAATGTCGGCGCCATCATTGATGATGTGGCCCTGCCTGCCACACCTTCCCAAAGGGAGGAGGGAAACCCCAAGAGCACCAGAGCCCTCCTACAAGCCGGAGCCCTCAGCACAGCAATGGAAGGGAGCAGCAGGGACCATTCTAACCCCCTCAGCCAGCGGCTAACCACCAACCAAGGCTCTGCCAAATTGACCAGGCACAGACCAGAGCAGCACAACCCGCAACGGCACAAAAGCTCACACAGAAAACACACTCTTCCTCCCCGTCCAGGCGGGGCCACAAGCATAAATGCCGGAGGCAGTCCGATGAGGCACTCAGAAGGCACTCCGGTAAAGAACAAGGCTCCGCTGAGGACTTTCTTAGATCAGATTCCACAGGTGACCCTTAAGGGAAGGAATGCTGGCCTGGTGCCTAATTCTCAGTAAACCTGGTAATAAGAGGGAGGTTGTAGAGGATCTGCATGAAAGATAGTTTTCACAGCAACCTGTGAACAACTATCTGCCCGCCCACCCCTAGGCTCAAATTACTCTTATACTCTTCTAAATTACCCTTCACATTTCTCCAGCTGATCTTAACAAGGACAATCTGCACAACCTGAAACACCTAACCCCCAAGCCCTCTCACCAGATCTGGAAACTCACCCTTTTCCCCACACCTGAAGAGGTACTGAGAGGATCTGCCCTGCTGAGAAAGTATAATATAATGTGAATGGAAAAACAATGATTAATTGCTATAGTGGATCAATGACAAGTGCAGTGTCTATTATCGAGTAATGTGAGAAGTAAGACCATTCGGAGGCACGTCTGAAGATCCAGCATTTCAATAATAGGATATAAAAGTGTAGTAATTATATAATATTGAGACAGGCCGAGTTGTGAAGGCTTTTTTGACAGCGGCATAGCCAGCACTTTCACACACATTTCAAGCAAGGAACTTACCACTACAGCCCACTTCATCCTCTCCATTAATACAGTCAATTTCTCCATTGCAGCGATACTGGTTTGGAATACAGACATCTGAGGAGCAATGAAAGCTATTGGTGCACTCTGCAACATGAAGAGAGTTTCATCAGTGGCACTGCAAGAAATAGCATGGGCTCACAAAAAAGAAACACTTATAATATTCCAGTTCTACCCAAAATCCTACACATATAAGTTCATTTACAACTCTCTCCGGTTAAACCTCAAGTTTGGGCAGTTCCAACTTAAAGGGAAGGAGCGGGTAGTTGCCCTGGGAAGCTGAATTACCTATCTGACAACTGGGGGGGGGGGGGAGAGGAAAATGAGTTGCTGTGTCTCACTATAACTGGAACTTAAGAAATCATGAAGGTGAAAATAGGTGAAATAGGTGGCAAACCAGTCAAGGAGCTGATTGGGGGTAATGATGATAATGGAATGTAAGGTAATATCAACCCACCTTAATACTTTTAAAAGGGTAAATTAAAAGTTTTTTTGAAAGGAACTATGGGTCCCAAAATGCCCTTGACTCTGTAGCTCAGTATAGACCTAGGGAGGGGCTGATTAAACAGCAATCCTAAACAACTGTGGCTAATTAACATAGCAAAGTGAACAGGCAGAGAGAGGCTGTTTAAGCAAGAGCTCTGCTGATGAGGGAAACAGGGAGAAGCAGAGAAGGGGAGAAGCCCTGGATTAAGAGAGGCAGGAGAGCCAAGCTGACCTGGCCCTGCAACCTGAGAGCAAAGCTGATCTGGCACTGCAGATTAAACACTCAATGGAAAGCTCAGAGGAGCTATGGTGATCTAGTCCCTACACACTGAGGACCGAAGATGATGGGAGTCTTTAAGCCAGCCACCCTTCTTAAAGATATTATCGAGAAGTTTTGCCCTGAGTTAACTATTTAAAGAACTTTCCCTGTAGTGTTTGAATCTGACTTACGTTACTTAAATGGACTGCAAGAACTAGACTTTAGCCCTGGTCTAGTTTGGGGAATGGGAATCTGTTTGTCTAAACTTTAGGAAAATACTGATTGGAGATCTTGTTTGCTGAGGCTGTTTGCCCTAGATGTGGAGGGGCAGCAAAAAGCAGTCACGTCTTTCTTGATCTGTGTTTGGGTTACAAAATGAGAAGGG
Organism: Geotrypetes seraphini; assembly: GCF_902459505.1. Classification (NCBI taxonomy): domain Eukaryota; kingdom Metazoa; phylum Chordata; class Amphibia; order Gymnophiona; family Dermophiidae; genus Geotrypetes; species Geotrypetes seraphini. The sequence continues at coordinate 311,837,976 of NC_047084.1, read as the reverse complement.
GAAAATTTCTTAAAGAATTTATGTCTGTTTGAACCCTGTTTTGAACTTTAAAGGAGCAAAAGGGAAATTTTAAGAGTTTGTTTGAAATTTTCTCCTTTGTTTTGGGACTTTCCAATGGAGCAGAGTTCAGTATTAAGGTACTGCTTGTTTAAGGAGGTCAGAAACAAAAGACAAAAAACAAAAACCACCAACAATTTGTGACCTGGACTTTAAGAGTACATAGAAAAAAAAGACTTATGATAACAACCCTTTTGCTAAATTCAAGCACAGGGTAAAGGTTACTGTCTAGAGAGGAGCCTGGATGATGGAACTACAATATTGTGGTGATTAGCATATACCTGGTGGAAAGGAGACTGGGTAAGAATGAACTTTATCTTCCAGCCACATTTGAGTTATAGACTGTATCTTGTGTTTTGGTGAATGGAAATCTGTCTATGTGATTTATTTGTAGTCAAGCAAAAAAAAAAAAAAAGGAATAATGGAATAAAAAGTTAGCATACATTTAAATCCTGGCGGTCTGTTGACTCCTACTTTGAGAGCTGCTCATGAAAACGGAGGAATTTCACCACAGATGGTAGGACAGAAATCCCCTTGATTTTAATATCACAAACTTCTAGCTGTGGATGTTACCAGCTCACTGGAAATTCTAAGTAGTACTCACTCAGAACTACTTGGAGGTGCTACCTGTATCCCAATGTACCCTAGGCAGTTGCTTAGGGGTGACACTATGCAACATATAGAAGAGCAACCAAGATGATAAAGGGGATGGAACCTGGATCTTTGTTGGAACTCTAGGACTGTCATACTCTATAATAATGCTTGAATTAGTTGTATTGGACATCACGCTTGCCTTTTTGTTGTTTTGCTTGCTTTGTCAGGCAATATATTTTTCCCTTTGCTGTTTGATTTTTTTACTCCTTTTGGAAGAAAATTGGTTGCCAATTAAATTTCAGATTAAATATTTCGGTATTCCAAGTCCTGTTAGGCACTCTTCCATCATTTTTGTCATGCCATATCCTGCCATATGTACCGCCTAGAACTTTGCAATCCTTACATTTTTTGTTGCTGGTTCTTTCTGTATGTCAGGTTTCTACTGCTACATTTCTAAGTACACTTTGGTCAGTATTGGGTCCCACACTTTGGAATCATTTGCTTGTGGGGTTACAATCTATTCCAGCATTAGCACTGTTCAAACAAAAGCTTAAGGCTCATTTATTTCGTGAGGCTTTCCTTGGCCTAGTGGTGACATAATGTTTGGTACTGTATGAGTGGTTGATCTAGGAGCTTGAGTGTTGACTTTTAAATTTTGTACTTTTAATCTTTTCTATTATGAAATGGGAGTTTTTTTTCTAATTTTATTTTTGGCAGAACAAGTTTTGTATTGTAAGCACTTGTATGGACATTGTCTTTAGGTGGATAAGAAATAAAATGAACCTGAAAGCTGGACAAGCTGCAGCTTAGGGCCTCACATTTCAAAGGCCTCGTACTAGCATGGAAATGATTAAACCTAAACTTAATTTTCAGCTTAATCAAGGGGGAGGTGGGATTTTTTTTTTTACATTTATTTACTTTTGGCTACATTTACTCCATGAATGAGAGTGGACACCTCTTCCTCGGCCGCTTCTATAGTAGCCTCAGTTAACCCTTGAAGAAGCTAGGTCTAAGAATTGATCCTGGGGTCTTCCACATAACAATATACAGCACTATTAATGAACCATTTGGCCAGACACATATTTGAACAATTTTTAGACAAATGTAAATTACCTGTACAGCACAGTTCATCACTTAGGTCACCACAGTCATTAATGCCATCACAGGCGCTCTCTGGCTCAAGACATTTCCCATTTACACAGTTGAATTTGTGGTCCTCACAAACTGCCAAATAAGACACAAGACATGTAATCTTTTGTTGGACATATGAGAATACAGGACAAAGAGATTCTACTGTTAGCTTAGCAGGGATCAAAAAAGGTTTGGATAATTTCCTTAAAGAGAAGTCCAAAAACCATTATTGAGATGACTTGGGGAAATCCACTGCTTATTCCTAGGATAAGCAGCATAAAATCTGTTTTAATTCTTAGGATCTTGCCAGGTACTTGTGACCTGGGTTTGCCACTGTTGGAAACAAGATACTGGGTTTGATGGACTTTTGGTCAGACCCTGGGTTTGATGGACTTCCTCCCTGGCTTCTTCAATTTCTGGGTTTCGGAAACGGCAGTATCCTTGCTATGGCTCAAAACCGCCAAGAACCACTCGGGATAAACCAAAAGCTTCAGACGCTAAGATGGCAGAAGAGAATGTTGGCCCGAAATTCACCTTGCACGAGGCAGCAGTACAAGAGTTGACAAAGAACCTTATCGCTGTTATGAATGATAAGTTATCAAAAATTCATGTGGTGATTGAAGATCTCAAAGTAAGTTTTGAGCACTAGGCAGACAGGATTCAATGGACGGAGGACAGGATTGCACAACAGGAGGATAGAGCCCACAACTTTGAGGAGCATATTCGCAGCCTGGAATCCTCTTCTAAAGCCATGATGGAAAGGCTAGAGGACTCTGAAAATAGAAGCCAGCGGAATAACATCTGATTTATTGGGCTGCCTGGCTCTATTACAGACAGAGATCTAAGACCCACCTTGGAGTCCGCGTAGCAGGCTTGTTTCATGCTGGAGAGAGCGCATTGGGTAAGAGCGGTATGGGAGAATGATCAGAAGTTTAGACCAGTCATTGCATGTTTCCTGAATTTTGAAAATAAAGAAAGGGTCATTCAACAGTATCGGAAATCCTGGAATTTCAAATATGGTGATCACATAATCCTTCTGTTCCAAGATTTCTCAGTGCAAGTGGCAGCTAAAATACAGCCCATAGCACCTTATTGTACAGAATTGTACAACCGCCGCATAAAGTTTGTGCTGTTATTTCCTGCGTGAATGAGGATTAACCATGCTAACAAGGTTCTCTTTATTGACGAGCGCTTTGTCACCTCACTATCACCTGCTGCAGAGCATGGGGGAGACTCTGGCCAGCAGAGATCTTCACAGTGACTTCTAACCCTGGGCTCCCAGTTTGTATATCAGTCAGCCCTGATTTGTCATGCTTTCACTGTGGGGTGCTCACTATGCTTGTTGTGTATTGGGAGTGGCGGGTTTTCTCGTACTGGATCTGTCTTGCCTTAAATGGAGTATCCTGTGTTCAAGAGACCAAGCCCTGTACTGAACTTGAGACACCGGGAGCGGCGAGACCCACTCTAAATGTTACATTTTTATTTCGCTTAGCTGGATTCGTTTTTTGGGACTGCTGTCACTGTTGGATGGGGGGGGATCATTCTTGTTAATGTTATTGTTCCCCTTTCTTTTTTCAAGTTCACAGGGATGCATTAAAATGTTTGTAAACATATTCTGTAAAAGTGATGTTTCTTATGAGACTTTGTCATCTTTGTATGGTGGAGTAAGGTGAAGATACATCACATTTTGGACCCTGATATGGGCATCTAGCCAAAATACAAGCCATGTCGGGTCAATTTGGATAAAGAACCTTACATCCCTGTTCTTAAGGGAAATTGTGTGTTTCTCTTTATTAGACTTTGGTGTAGAGAATATTTCTTTTTGAACTACAAATCATGCTTTGTTGAAACAAACCCTTTATCAAGAGTTTGTTTATTAAGTAATATTTAATGTAAGAGAAAACAAAGATTTCACCAACCTGTAGATTCTGTATAGCATCTAAGTCCAGCTGGTTTACTATATGAACCCTTATTAAAGCCACATTCAGCAAGGCTGGTTTCTAACCCTCGGCAAGTTACTTGTAGACACTCAGATTCCTCCAGGTCAGATTGTGGTATATTGAATATTTGTTTTGCGAAAGACGGATGAGCACCTCTGCCAGTATAGAAAGAGGGAAATTAATAACATTATCATACCACAGAAAATTGCCCATAAGGAGGAGTTACTTTTAAAACTGGACACATTTCTCCTCGTTCTATAAATATGAGTGCCTATATATATTTATATAGCATTTATGTGCATGATTGTTACAGATTCATGCAGCACTAAAATAGCATGCAACTTACTTAGTGCATAAATATAAGGGGCTGTTCACATGGGTAGGGCACTGGCATCTTCCACAATTACAGGGACATAGAAACATAGAAACATGACGGCAGAAAAGGGCTATAGCCCATCAAGTCTGCCCACTCTTGTGATTGTAGCTTGATGTGGCCAGTGGCATCCAACAACTGCTCAGGACCCCTCCCAAAGGCTCTGTTCAGGAGCCATCTTTGTGGGCAGCCTTGGTAAACCCCTAGAATTGGAGAAACAGATGCAAGGGCCTACAGAACCATTTTTTAAATGTTCACTGATAACTTATACTGCCTTTCAATCAAGAATCAAAGTGGTTTACAATGTTACAATTCAAACAGGAACAAGAGTGTAGAAACAGAGCTACGTACAAAGAAGAAGCATGAAAGGGAGCAGAGAGAAGAGGTAGAGGCTGGAAGCTGGTCAGACTGGACCCTCATACTAAAGGCTAAGGAACTGCCCATTGCTCCCTGGGAAAACGTCAACAAGGGGAAGAAGGGAGAGAGTCATCCTCCTGAGTAGGTGGAATTCTTTGAGGAAGGAGAGTAGGATCCAATCGAGCAAATAGAAATCATGCTGATAGAAGGAGGGATGACCCCCAGGTCTAGTTGGATTTACAGGAAGCTGCACTTGTTTTTTGTTTGTTTTGGTTCCAGGTGGCTTGGCAGAATGTATCCCAAGGAGGTATTCCAATGGATGACCATTCAGTTTCAAAAGCAGCAGGAGGAATAGCAAAGATCCACATTCCAAAACCCACCAAACTACAGATAAAAAAAACCCAAACACCGAGATATAAAACCCTAAGTCACTTTGAACCAGTCTCTCATGATGACCTTGCTAAAACAATCAGCAAGCTACAACCCTCCGACTCCATCCTTGATCCGTGTACACCAAACCTCCTGAAGTCCACAAAGGATGCCTTCACTAAATCAATCCTTCCCCTAATGAACTCTTCCCTTCAAACAGGAATAGTATCACAAAGCTGGAAATCAGCCAGTATCAGACCTATCTTTAAAAAAAAAACGCACCTTGAACCAAAACGACTCTAGTAACTACATATCAGTCTCCAACCTTCCATTCATCTCCTAGAAAAGACCGTACTATCGCAACTCCAGACCTTCATCGACAAACAAGATGTCCTCTCCTACCAATCTGGCTTCCAGAAATTCCACAGCACAGAAACAGTCCTAGCAGACATCAACGACGACTGCTGGAACATGCTAGAGAAAGGAAACAATGTACTATTGGTTCTTCTAGACTTCAGTGCTGCATTTGACACCATCAATCATCCCCACCTCCTTTCCAAACTCGCAGATATAGGAATCCACGAAACTGCACTCCATTGGTTCTCATCATTCCTAATCCAAAGAACTCAAAGCATTCTGCTAAGATCTGTTCTATCAAAACCAAAACTGATAAAATAAGGTGTACCACAGGGTGTCCTCCTATCCCCTTTATTCTTCAACCTCTATATCAGGCCGGTAATAGATATTGCCATAAAATACCAGATCCACTCCTTTGGGGATGACATACAACTATACCTGCTGCTAGGTTCAAACCAAGATGTCAAATATCCAAACTACATAACTGCCTTACGGAAATAAAGAGCTGGATGATTCAAAACACGCTCTAATTAAACACCACAAAACAGTGATATAGAAAGATAATCCCATGCTCGTCTGTCCTTCAATCTTCCGGGAATCCACCATCCTAATTGCAAAAGATAAGATATGCAGCCTAGGAGTGACCCTCGACTCCACTCTATCACTCTCTGATCATATTTCCCAAGTGGTATCCATCTCTATTACCTCCAGCAACTCTGAAAAATCTGACAATATTTTACAGAAACGGACTTCTAACAGCTACTCTATGCCTTTTGTCCTCCCTGCATGGACTAATGCAACACACTACAAAATGGTCTCACTTCAAAAAGTCTCCATCAACTACAAGTACAAAATGCCACCATCCACCACCTAAAAAAACCTTCATATACGTGACCCAATCGCCCCAGCACTGTGCGCAGCTCAGTGGCTACCTATTAACAAAACAATGCATATTCAAGGATCTAGTAATGGCTTACAAAGTCTTCTACAATATGGTACCAACCTATATGGCCTCCAAACTATCACTTTACACCCCTTTACAACTTTGCTTGCAAGGAGAAAAAAAGATTACACATACCTTCAGGACGCTCCCTCTACCATGAGAATGCCCAGAAAAGATCCTACTTGCACTACTTACCATGCCTCTGAAACCAACTACCACCTCACATCAGATCACTAGGACTGCTGAACTTCAGGAAGGCAATAAAAACTCACCTCTTCCTCTAACTTTCTATGAAATAGCACCAGTCTAAATATCACTGTCTACGCAACAAGATCAACCATCACTGATACTACAATGCCCTGCCATACATTCCATATCATGTCATTTCTAGAGTGCCTGAGGATCCAAGCATATCTCAGCTGATCCAGATTTCAAGGATCTGTACAAGTCGAATCACAGCCTTATCACAAGAGTAACCAGATCTGTAAGTGGAACTTGGATTGAATTTTAATGATTTCTGCGAACAACAATAAATTGTTACTTATAATGACTGGGGTTGCCATTCAGCAAATTACATATAATTGGAAGGATTGGAAGAGACTAAATTACAGTTTTTGGTGGAACTCTTTGTGCCATATTTATAAAATGGAAAGATTTATTGCAGTACAAAGAGGGTATTTCAAGAAATTTCAGGATGTTTGGAAACCATTAGCAGAATTTTGTAAGGATTAGTTGAAAATGTTTCCCTTTAATGTATCAATTAATTTGGGTAGGGTGAGAGATATTTTATTAATATTTTTTTTATAAGATTATGGAATATATGGTAGGGAGGGGGGGAAGGGGGAGGGATAAAAATTTATGTACTGTACAAATGATAGAATGTAAAATGGTATATTTATTGTTAATGTGATTGAATATATATATATACATTTAATGTAATTTTGAAAATGAATAAAGAATTTATAAAAAAAAAAAAAAAAAAGGAATTTTAATGACGTCCTGCTACCAATAGTAGGCTTAATGTGGGAGAGCTGAACTTTCTTTAGGAATTGGAGTTAGGAGTATAAAGCACCAAATACATTCTAAGTACTTCTTTTTTGTTGTTTTTAAGGAACAACTTTCAGTAAAGTTCAGAACTTGGCTTTGGTTTCTCCTGAATTATTGTGAGAGTATAGAAAAAGAAGTATGAGAAGATGCTTGTAGCCTCCCAGAGAATTACAGACCAGGTCCTGGTCCCAACTAAATAATGTTTATGCAAAGAGAACATCCTGAATCTATAAACACTATATCCAGCTGCCTACCAACCCCAGGTTACATATGCAACAAAAGAATCATGTTTAAATGAACTAATAATGAATTTCTACTGAAAATGAACTAGCTCCGCAGTTGGATCTACAGAGATTTTGTGTGATTTTTCTGCCTTTTAAGTAGTGACCTGCATGAAAGAACACATAGATGCAGGCAAAGCTGTTCCCCTGCCACCACCATCCCTGGCCTCTTGAGTCACTCTGCTCTAGTTTGCACATAGACACCCGTCTCAGGGATGCTGAAACTGTTCGTATAGCCTAGTAGGTTACAGGACAGGCAGTTTACTTATGGGGATGGGTTAGATTCTAGTAGTTACAGGCAGGAACTGTCTGTCCCCATGCAACTCTTTAAAGCAAGGAAGATGTTACTTTGTTAAGTGAATAACTTATTCCGTTCATCAGGTAAGTCCCTCTTATCCATACCCTTCTCCTCCATTATCAACTCCAGACTCCATCCCTTCTAACTTGCTGCAATGTATGCCTGGAACAGACTGCCTGAATCAATATGTCAAGCTCTGTCTCAAAGCTCACTTTTTCAAGGCTGCTTTCAACTTCTAACTCCCACTCACAGGAAGATACCTATGCCCATCTTATCATTCTGCAAGAAACTTCCCAACCCCTATCTGTCCCATTTGTTCTGTCCTAAGTATTCATTCATTCATTCAGTTTTCTATACCATTCTCCCAGGGGAGCTCAGAATAGTTTACATGAATTTATTCAGGTACTCAAAAAAATTTTCATGATTGTCCCGGCGGGCTCACAATGTACCTAATCTACCTTGGGCAATGGGGGGGGGGGGGATTAAGTGACTATAGGAATTATCAAGTGACTATAGAAATGATACATAATAGTAGTAGTATATTCCATTGAAAACATAATGAAGAGGGGGTAACACAGTAACTGTTTGCAGAGAATATCAAAGCAAGCAGCACCTGACCCTGCCTAGTATATTGGAAGAGAGATCTGGTGTTAGATTCTTTCATGAAAATTCCTATTGCATTTGAAGGTTTATAGGCAAAGATATAATGAATTAACAGATGAGTCACTGACAAACAAGTAACAGGTAAACTTACTTTTCAAATCCAAGTTGCCTGCAAACGACATTTGCTTCCTCTATGCTCCATTTATTGCTACATAAGAACAATGGTTTCTGGCCAACAAGTTTTACTTGAATTATGCCTTCAGATTCATGCTCCCCATATTTCAAAGAAATTTGAAATTTTTCTGCAAAACACAAACCCCAAAAACTAATAGTCAATAATTAGCAGTAAAATCTGAAAATACAATAAAGCATCTAGCAGCTAGAGGGAATACACTTGATTAATTTTTTTCATAATTATACTTTAGTAGTGGTTGTAATGCTGCAGGCCCTAACTCCTCAATCTGCCAGTGAGCAAAGGAAGAGGCACTGTGGATCAATTTGGAAAGAAGAAATGGTGAATATATTTATATTGGTGTGATATACAAGGGCTCCTTCACAGATGGAAGAACTGGACAGAGATTTAATAGTATACATTCAGAATATATCTTAAAAAAAGGGGAAGTTTTACTAATAGGTGATTTTGACATGCCAGATGTTGATTGGGGTATCCCTACAGCCAGGTCTTCTAGAAGTAGGGAGATACTGGATTCTCTACAAGGAGAACTGTTCCAGCAGTTGGTAATGGAATCCACGCGGGATGGGGGACTTAGGACTTAGGCCTAAATTCTATAATGTTAGGCACCTATTATGGAGGTGCCCATCTAGATAGGCGCCTATCTAAATTGAATAATTGAAACTTAGGCACCTATCAAGAAAGAGTGATTCTGTAACAAGGCGCCTCTAATAATTTAGGTGGCCTTCAAAAAAATAGGCGCTATACATGTTAGGCATGGGCATGGCATCATGTTAGGCACCTTGTTACAGAATCGCTGCTCTTAAGCGTGCTTAAGTGCTTGCATGGGCGCCTAACTTTGAGTTGTTCCTAGAGCTGGCCTATTTATTGGGCACCTCCAAAATAGGTGCCGCTCAGCACAATTCACTAAACAGTACCCAATTTTACTTGAATCGCGCTGAACGGTGCATATCTAGGCGCTTCTTACAGAATTTGCCCTTTAGTGCTTACAAACAGGGAAAATGTTTCTGATGTTACAGCAGGTGATCATCTGGCATCAAGTGATCACTACATGGTATGGTTTGATATTAAGGTGGGTATAAAGAGAGCTCATTCAAAAGTAAAGGTTCTAGACTTTTTAAAAAAACCATCTTTGTTCAGATGGAGGATTACGTCAAGGAATTGTTGTCTGTATGGGAACGTCTGGAAGGAGTGGAAATGCAGTGGGCAAAACTGAAAGGAGTAATTGTAAAGGCACCCAGTGTTCAGGACACACCCAGCCAGTCAGGTTTTCGACATTTCCTTGGTGAATATGCATGAGATGAATTTGCATGCACTGCCTCCATTGTACACAGGTCTGTCTCGTGAATGTTCATTGAGGGGATCCTGAAAACGTGGGGCTTTAAGGTTAAACTCCTTAACCCCCTACTCGTCTTGTATGACCACTGACTAGATTGTAAGGTCTACTGAGCAGAAACCGTCTCTTCAATGTTTTAATGTACAGCACTTAAGAAATGATAAATAGTACTAGTTGTTTGATCCTTCATCTGAAATAGATATACATCCCAATAGGACACAATATTTACTTCTCCTTTCCTTCCTCCATAGAATATATAAATATTCTGCTGGTGGCAGTGAGCAATTTTTTTAAGCCTTTGCCAGCATTATCCCCAGATATTCAATGCCTGGCCAACTATCTCTTATATGGTTGAGTGTGATATTTAGCACTTAAGCAACACCATCTAAAGAGAGGACTTTAATGTGGTTCGATTCAGCCACTTTACTTATGGATCCTTTTATTAAAGTTTTCCACCTGCTACCACTAAGGGCCTGATTGCATAAACGGTGCCTAAGCATGCCTACATTGTAGGTGCTGCTCTACACAGTTGTAAATCAACTTTTAAGCGCCACTTATGGAATTAAGCATGGTGGTGCCTAAGCAGAACTAGGTGTTGCTAAACGCAGACACATTAAACCAGTTTTTTATCATGCCTAACTTACCAGCGCCTAACTTGGATGCCTAGCGACGACTAAGACAACCACGCCTATTCTCCACCCTCTGACCACGCCTATTTTTCAGGTAGGTGTTGGGAGGATGCCTCGACTTAGGCGTCGTCAGGCACCGCTCTGGAGTTCTGTGTGGAACTTTTAACTGGTTATTTTAATTTATCAATTACAATTAACTTCAATAGCGCAATCAATTACTGTGCCTTTTAAGCTAATTGAAACAATTTGGGCTTCATGCAGATTTTAGTTAGGTGCTGCTAGGCGTCTGCAATTAGGGTGCCCAGCGGCACTAACCGCTAAGAAGCCCTTTATGGGCTTCTTAGAATTTAGCACACACCAAGCTTTTAATAAAAGGATCCTTTAGGTAGTTAAGTACTAAATATTAGCATCTGCAAAAGGGCTGACTTCAACTCTGAGACTGCTCACAAAACAGTGGATTTTTATTTTCTAAGTCAGTGCTCATATTCTGGTGCACAAATGATTTTTGTGGCCAAGAGCCTTTCCTCAACCGGTATATTCTCACCTGCATGTTTGCAATTTTTTCCACGTGAAGAAAATGTTTCCCGTGGATTCATACATTCATAGCTCTTTTGCTGGCAGTAACTTCGGAATTCCTTTCCAGTGGCAGAGCAGACTGTGCTAGTACTATTTCTTGGACACTGGTAAGGCAGTTTACAGGTACACATTCCATCAAAACACCTTTGCCATGGATGACAGAAGACCTTGAAACATGATTTGTCGGTAAAACGTTTATTCCAGCATGGGCCATCCCACGGTTTCTTCATTACAGGCTGGTTCTTCTCTAAGCTCTGATTCTGCAATACAAGAGTTTAAAATACATGAAGAGTATGCTTGAAGCTTAATACCGATCAACATGAGTTAGGGCTACATCTATTAAAAATAGTATTCTCAAAGTCTGTAGTTAAGACTTTCAATAGGCTTTTCAGGACATCTATATTGAATATTCTGAGTTCAGTTTGACTGAATATTCTTGTAAACTGGTTCTTTCCTATCACACAAATGGAGCTCCTGTTTGTATATTGATTTTATTTTATTAGTCTGTGAGCCGCTTAGTTCTGCTAGTCAGTTGTTGTGGTATATCAAATTGTGAATAAATAAATAAATATTAAAAGCTAAGGGTACTTGTGACCTGGAGTGGCCACTGTTGGAAAGAGAATACTGGGCTAGATGGAACTTGGTTTGACCAACAGGGAAACTCTTAGGGCTAGATTCACAAAACTTACCAATCCGATCCACCCATTCAAATGAGGGGAAATGGCATGCAAAAGCAGGAAGTGATCAATTCACTAAGCAGAAGAAGAAACACCGATTGGGTCTGCCGATCCTATAAGAAGTGACTGCTGAGGACCAGTCACTTACTATCCTTGCCGAATCTTCTGCCCCGAAATATCAGTATCATTCTGCTTATCAATTAGTAAGTAAAGGTTTTGATATAGCACTAGGTTGAACTTTTCAGATGTTGTTTAAGGAAGCTATCAGCACCTGAATATGTGAGTTGTCAAGGGAACAGGTTAGTGTATGCAGACTTGCTGGCTTCTGAGCAATTGCCAGGCACCCAGTTAAGGGGGGTGACCTGGGAGTTTTCTAGAAGTCAAGCACAAGAAAAGCTAGAACTCCTGGATCTCTGGATGGGAGGGCTGTTAGGAGTGGCCTCACACAAAGAGAGATTTAGGACCCTGTCTGTGGCGCAAATTGATCTCTTACCTTTAGAACAAGTCCATCCAACACAGAGGATTTTTACACCTGATCATAACAACTGAAACAACAACCAATGAGATTTTCCATATAGTTGAACAGTTTCGGCATCTTGATTGATGCTCATGTGAGTATACTTTCTTTAACAGAAAAAGTAAAGTAAAATTTTGGCTTTGAGACTTTGATGTGGTCTACCTTATTGGAGATAAAAGTGAACTGTCTGGTGGTGCATGCTTGCTACGGCCTGCCAGCTTTAAGTTGGTCTCGGCCCATGGTCCAAGTTAAATAAATACTTTGTGTGACCTTTCTGCCAACATCTGGGTGAATTGGAGGTTGCATAAATGGTGCCCAACATGGGGCATTAAGTTTGGTTCTTTTATCTTATTTTGTTTCATTTAGGTTATTTTGCTTTTGATTGTTTTCTAATGTTATATTATGTTTTTAGATATAAATGCATTTTCTAGCCCTTGTTTATCATTGTGCCCTCTCATTGATTTTACTTAACTATATAATGTCCCTTGATAAAATGTTTTTACGGTATCTATTACCATAATTGTTTATTTAGTACTAGTTTTTTAGCCCGTTACATTAACGGGTGCTAGAATAGATGTGTAGACTTAGGCATTTCTTTCTTTGTCTCTGCCTCCTGTGTGTCTTTTTTTTCCCTTCTCCCTTACTTTTACTTCCCCCCTTCTCCATTCCTTTTACCTCCCCAATCCAGTAGTACCCTTTCTCCCTTACCTGCTCACTGTCCAGCATCTGCTAGGCTGTGCAGTCTCGGGGCTTTTGCTATGCCAGCCACTTCACATTCTCGAAGTGGGCTGGCCTAGCAAATGCCCCGCAACTGCTGCCGCTGGTGGTCCAAGGGTGAGAAGGAGAAGCGTCATCAGTCAGAGACCGGGGCAGGAACATTGCTGGGGAAACCGCCACAAGTGTCGCAAACCACTGAAGGCTCCTACTGCACATGCGGCGACATGGAGCCACGGATCAGGGATCACAGCCGCACGAAGTTTCAACTACACATGCACGCTAAGGGTTTTATTATAACGGATTAGCTACCATTATCATATTTGGTTTATTTTTTAACAAGTATTTACTTTTATGACTGTTCATTTTAAGTACTTATTACATTCAATCAGGACTTTTTTCCATTATGCTTCATTTGAATTTGCTATTTTTAGGCTCAATCAGAAGTTTGGTATCATTAGCTTGAATAATATTCGTTATCATTATACTTTACCAAGTTTTTGTTTAATTTGCAATATGATATGCTTTTTTAATCAGTATTAGGCAGGAATTCCTTCTTGTTGTATTAATTGTCTCATTTATATTATTACTTATTGGCCTAAGTGTTCTTTATGAGGGTACATTTCTTACTTTTCTGTAATTATAGCTTATTATGCATTCCATGTATTTATGTTTTAGGTGTATATGATTTGTTTCATACATGATCCATTTTATCCATAGCTCAAAGACACGTACATTGCTTTTAGTCCACACTTTTATCTGTGCACCCTACATCATCTGGTATGTATTTGGTTTTTATTAGCACATCTTTACTACCATATCATGATATTCACCAGTGCTTGTTTTTATATCTGTTTGTGCACATCATTCACTATGAAATTGTGGTTCTCTAGTCTTCAATTTTCACTGGCTAGTCTTGGTACCCTCCAGATTTTCACATTCTCTTTCCTTTAATGTCTGTTGATGTCTTTTGCAACCTTAGATAGCATGGTTACACTTGGCACTTCTCTAATTCTTTTTATCTTGTGGTCAAATTCAGTCATCAGATTTGCATGCATAAGGTTGGCACCAGTCACCTTCATGCCATTTTTTACTTTTCATTTATTACTTTTTCTTATTTCATTATAGCTCAAATCTCTTTAGAACCCCTGAGGAAGGCGGTTTCGCCAATACATGGACCATGTAGGGTCTGGTAGGACTTACATGTGTACTACAAACCCAGACTTTTATTTGTATTTTTATTGTGAAGAGCGAATAATAAATCATCTTTCAGAACATCCATTTCCACAGTTTCTTGTTTTTATCATTGGATTGTTTTTACTGTGAAACATTGGGTCTTCTTTTTGTTGACTTTTCTGCCAACATCTGGGTGAATCGGAGGTGTCCAACATGGGGCCTCAAAGCAGGAAAAAAATAAAATTAAAGACCACACCATCAAACTGGTAAGAAGTGACTTTTGAAATTTTTTGGACTTTACAAGTAGCACCTGCTGGTCCAGATAGACTGTATCTTTTGGCAGAGCAGGTGAAGGGGAAGCCAGCCAGCCATGAGTACCAATAGCTTGGAGCATTGTGATATCCATATGCTGAGCCTTGCCTATAGACCAGAGAAATATCTCCTGTCAAAATCCGGAGCTGTTCTGTGACATAATTTTGTTCCAGGAGATGCATTTATCCGCTGCAGAAAACCTTAAATTAAAGACTGGTTGGTCTAGAGAAGCTTATTATTCACCAGCCGACAAAAAGAGAAATGGCACTGCTATTTTAGTGCGCAATAGTCCCGGCATTCAAATTTTACAACACAAAAATGACACAGTAGGGCGTTGGAATATGATAACGATTCAACTTCTGAACCATACGCTCTCAATTTTTAATATATATGCACCTAATATTGATGATCCCATATTCTTTGATAATCTTACCTCTATAGCACTTGCTAAAACCTCTCATGCTTATATAATGGCAGGTGACTTTAATCTGGCCCTGGAACCTTCCATTGATAGGAAGTCTGCTGTATCGTACAAAATAACTAGAGCTTGGCATAGCTTACACAACATGCTCACACATTTGGATTTGATGTATTCTTGGCGATTTTTACACAGAATAGATTCTCAATTTTCCTTTTATTCCCCACCTCACAACTCGTACTCACGTCTTGATTATTTTTTCCTGAGTAAAAAACTTTCGAATATGGTGGTAGGTGCAATGATTAATGAGATCTCCATCTCTGACCATGCCGCGATCGAGTTGCATTTAGATGCTATCATGATTCAATCTACGCCTCATACTTGGAGATTTAATAATACATTATTGGAAGATCCCCAATTTGTCCTTAAAATAAGGAATGCTTTGCAGGAATATTATGAACTTAATTCTTCTACACACACGAGCAAGGTCATTTTGTGGGATGCCTGCAAAGCATATATACGGGGGTGTATTATCGCTTATCAAGCAGGTAGAAACAAACAAACCAAACAACTTCTAATGGATTATGAAAAGAAAATTTTGAAATTGGAGTCTTCACATCAACAACATCCTGAAAACATGCAGATATTGTCTGAGCTCCGAGAATCAAGATTGGCTTATAATCTACACTTAAGTACGCAAGCTGGCAATACTCTGTTTATGCAATCTGCTTGCTATCATAGCACAAATAATCGTAGTGGCCATCTTTTGGCTAAATACTTGAAACTTCGTGAAGAAAAATCTCATATATATGCTATTTTAGATGACCATGGTATCAAGTGCACTGAACCACTAGAAATTATCCACAAATTTAAAACGTTTTATGAATCTTTATATTCTACAGAAGTAACCGAAAGAAACATGGATACTTTTCTTAATTCTATGGAGTGTAGACCCCAATTATCCCTAGACGATAACACATTCATTAACGCAGCTATAACAGTCGATGATATTATTTCCTCTCTAAAAATGATGGCGAAAAAGAAATCCCCTGGCCCTGATGGCTTCACGGTCGAATTTTATATAACTTTCCAGGACATACTAGCCCCCCAATTACTTGAATTATACGATCACTTTAAATCCACGGGTATGGTCACAGGTACCTTTACGGAAGCGTCTATAATCGTACTACCCAAACCAGGTAAGGACCCACTAAAAATCCAAAATTATAGACCTTTATCCCTAATAAATGTAGATGCAAAAATCTATGCAAAAATTTTGGCTGATAGAATCTAAACTGTATTACCTAAGTTGATTGGGGAAGAACAGAATGGCTTTATGAAAGGGAGATTAGCGAGTGACAATACTAGAATGTTCACGTCTATTATACAAATAGCACAACACTCATCCCATCCTTATTTAGCTCTTGCTTTAGACGCTGAAAAGGCGTTTGATAGAGTTGAGTGGCAGTTTATGTTTAGCGCAATGGTGTGGTTTGGCTTCTCTGATGATTTTATTTCCATGGTTAAGATTTTATACACTAAGCCCACCACTTCACTCAAATTAAACGGAATAATCTCTGATCCTTTTTATCCTACCAGGGGTACGAGACAGGGGTGCCCTTTATCGCCTTTACTTTTTAACATAGCTCTTGAACCATTACTCCTTTTAATACGTCATTCTACTGCTATAGCTAGTGTTACTGTAGGATCTGTAGAATTAAAATTATCAGCATATGCAGATGATGTGTTGATTTATACTGACCCTACCTCTATACCCCACTTACTGGAACTCATTAACTCATATTCTCACTATTCCGGATATAAGCTCAATGCCACTAAAACTGAATTGATGCCGCTTAACAAATATGTATGTCAACAGTCGATAGCAGACTACAACTTTCAATGGTCGCAAGGGAAGCTTAAGTACTTAGGGATACATTTTGGTTCTACTATTGAAGACACGATACAATTTGCAGTAGAGGACATACTACAGATGATTACTACCCTTACCTCTCGTTGGAATCCATTAAATTTATCCTGGTGGGCAGAATGGAGTCAATCAAAATGGTGATTATCCCAAAAATATTATATCCCCTTAGTATGCTCCCCGTTTTATTACCACCTACATTTTATAAACGAGTCGACCAACTTTTAACTAAATTCCTATGGAACAATAAAGTTCCTAGAATAGGAACTTAAGTTATCTAAACAAGAAGGAGGGCTCAACTTTCCAAACTTCCTGGACTATCACAGTGCTTTCATACTTAGACAGTGCTCTAGATGGATATTAGATGATACCATGAAGTTTCCTGGCTCCTCTTGGTAAACTAGATAAAGAGCTTTATGGTTGGACTTCACTAACTATTTTACCCTTTATATCTTCCAATGGTTTAATACGTCAAAAAGACCATGTATTGGAGGCCTCAGTGACCGTGCTCAAAGAAATAGATAAAATGTGTATTAATAAGTGGCATGATTTCCTGCATATTCCCATTTGGTGTAATCCTCGTATACAAATACAGCATAATCTAGTCAATTGGAGACATTGGAAATCTAAGGGCATCTGGAAATTAGGCCATCTATATGACGACAGTAATTGGATTCCATATGATAAACTTAGTTTGCTTTATCATCTTCCACCCTCAGCTTTCTTTCAATGGTTACAACTCAAGCACGCATTCCGCGACTTACTTAGAGATAAACAGGGTATATGGAGGGAGCCTGATATTCTCAGTTACTGTTTGACCTTAGCTTTTTAAAAAAAAGGAAGCATCCAATTGGTATAAAATGATTCAACTTTCAAAGCAATCTTCTCCTCTTTTCACCCAATCTCGTTGGCAAGATGAACTGAATATGCCCATTGTAGAACAGGATTGGAGCCTCATGTGGACATCTTTATATAAATGTACAAGTTCAGCTGCCGTATATCAGTCCTTTTACTTCCTGATCTATAGGGCTTATTGGACTCCCAGTAAATTATCTAAATTACGGAAGGATTCCTCTAGCGATCTCTGCTGGTCTTGTAAATTATCAGTTGGAACATTAAAGCACATGATATTTGATTGTCCACTATTACAAAATTATTGGCGCCTAATATGGGATCAAATTTGCTTATTATTGGATATGGACATACCCTTATCCTATCCACGCTTGTTAGTCTGGTGGCCTCTCATGTGTCCATTCCTACTGAAAAAATCCCTCTACTCCAACTCATGATGTTGATTACTCTACGTATCATATTTGCAAATTGGAAAGATTTTACCAATGTACCTGTTAATGAATGGTGGAGTACAATATGTTTATACGCTAAATATGAAAGAATAGCAGTTGAAAGATGCGGCTTCCTATGCCAGTTTAAGAAAATCTGGTCACCCCTGCTTGAACAGCTTGAGATCGTTTAAGGCGATATATTTCTCTGCTACCGGCAGCCCTTGCGAACCTGATATTGTCCATTTATTCTGATTTTATTACTCATCCTATTGTTTACTTTACTAATGATGTTCTTATTATGGTAAACATTGCATTTTACACATCTGACCAGCTTTCCTGGTTTTGTTACTTATGGTTTTTGGTAGGACATTTCCTACCCTGTTTTCTTCTTTTACGGCAATGATGACTGAAATGTATATCTCCTGTTATTATCTGCTTCAGATATTGGTCATTGCTGCCCTATTGTTTTGTACTTATTCAAAAACTTTCAATAAAGATGATTGAACTAAAAAAAAAAAAGTATTAGTACCATCTGTGTATGAAGAATATAAAATGTTATGTTTTTGACATTGGTTCCCACCACAGTGAGAGATATCTCCATTATAGAGTACACAATATTTTGTTTTGCTAAGTTGCTAAAATTATATCATTTAATTGGAGTATCGCTAACACAGTATCCTCATAGGAGGAAAAATAAGGGTGTATCAAATGATTTATGTTGAAAATGGTTATGTTTGATAAAAATGTGTTTGAGTTGCTCTGAAATGCTCAGTTCTTGTGTGGTTATAAGGGAGTCTGGGATTCTCCCTCACAAATGATGTTATTATATCAATGGGCAGCAGAGGATACTGGTGCATTGAGCTGGTAGTTAGGCTATCCTCCAGGAGGTGGCACTAACTAGCCAGAACAGGTCCTGCCTGACTCACAGGAAGATTCTAAAAAATCAGACAAGTCCATGTAGTGACCATACTGGGAGCGATTTTTATTTTATAGGCAATTCTCAGCATAGCATGCAAATAAGAGTGAAGGAGCTGTGCCTGGTGCTTGCTCAGAAGAGCTATCACTAAGAACAGCTTCTCCCTTCTGTCAAAGCTTGCTCCCCAAGTCAGGCAGGCTCAACTGATTAATCGGCAGAGAGAGCAGCAGAAAGAAGAGTTCCCCTTCCTTCCAACATTACCCCTGCCAGGGTCACCTCCCTCCGCATTGCCTCGTCAACTCCAATACCCCTGACAGGAGGAATGCCACGGAATGCCCAATCCCTCCCACTTCCGGGGTCCCCGCTAGAGAATACAATGAGGACAAATTTTTTCCCCATCCCTACAGGAACTATTTTACCGTTCCATCGAGTTCTTTTCATGTCCCTACCCTCATCTGCACAAGCCTCAAACATTTTAAAATCATGTGTTCAAGGGTTGTGTGGTTAAGGCAAAGCTTACAGGAATGGGGCAGGGACTGTGACAAAACTTGCGGAGATGGGATAGGGAAATTGAGTTCCTGCTGGGACAGGGAAAATTTAGTCCCTGTGTCATTCTCTAGTCCCTGCCCCCGACACCTTCCATACTTTTCCAACGAAGGCCTGCCTCTTCAAAATGGCGGGCCTTCCGCTTCTTGGCGCATCCCCTTTCCAATGCAGCCTTAGGTGCCTTGACCAATCAGAGAGGCCCTTACCTGGTACATGCAAATTACATGCATGCTATGGTTATGGTGTTATGGTTGTGCTGTACCTAGGGAAGGCTGAACAAGGGATCTCCTAGAAAACCAGGCAGGATTTGCCAAAGTGGTGTAGTGGTGGTAACTGAAATATTCATTCTCATCGTTTCCTATGGTGAGTGCACCATCACAGGAATTTAGTGGCTACCAACTTGCCACCACTCCATATAGTAGTCAGCAGTACACTGCCTATCTGCATTATATCAAATTATATTTCTCACAATTTGTAAATTATCACATTATATAAGAATTTAGGTGTTTTTCTAATCCAGAAACACAATGTACATCGCTTTGAAGTTTGATTAAGCAATCCATCAAGTCTCAAATAAACTTGGAAAATAAATTAAGTACAAATTCAAATTGGTTTTGAGGGTTTCTATCTATTGGTTTCCTTTTGTATTGTATGGCCACCCATTGCAGTATATCAGGATTTCAGCTGTTAAATTATATGGTATTTCAATCCTTCTATTCAAATAGTATTGTGTAGTGTATTGGGGTGAGGACGCCCACAAATGATTTCTTTCAGTAAGATCATTTGTTGTCTGCACAGGGAGGACAGTGTAGCAAGACAGAAATAAATGTTTTATATTAATATTTAATTCTGCTTATCAGTTAGTAAGGGTTTTGATATAGAACTAGTATACAAGGTTGAACTTTAGACATGGTGTATAAGGAAGATATCTGCACCTGAATATGTGAGGAGTTGTCAAGGGAACAGGTTAGTAACTCCTGAGTAGAGAGCTGCACGGGAACGGGGATGACGGGAATCCCGCGGGACCCGCGGGGATCCCACGGGTTCCCTCTTTGGGTCACGGGGATCCCGTGGGGACGCCCCCTAGGGTCGCGGGGATCCCGTGGGGACGCCTCCGAGGGTCGCGGGGTTCCTGCGGGGTTGGATCGCAGTGCACTCGAGCTGCGAGGGTAGTCTCCTTCTCCTTACCTGCCCTGTCGCAGCACACAGCCGAACGGAAATCTTCCCGATGTCAGCGCTGACGTCGGAGGAAGGGAGGGCTTTGCTTAAGCCCTCCCTCCGACGTCAGTGCTGACATCAGGAAGACTTCCGGTCGGCTGTGTGCGGCAGGGCAGGTAGGGAGAAGGCAATGGCGTACGAAAGAGGGGGGAGGGGGCGGTCCGCCCCGGAGAATGTGCACAGCCGGTCAGGTCCCCCGATCGACCGACAACAGGCCCGGCCGACAAATCTCCCTGCCCTGTAGCCGCGAATCTAAATTACCTCTTACAGCAGCTTCACTACTCCAGCTGCTGTAAGAAGGTAATTTAGATTCGCGGCTACAGGACAGGGAGATTTGTCCAACCGGGCCTGTTCTGTTGTCGGTCGGGTGCAAAAGCGCCACAAAGGTGGAGGCAGGGAGGGAGGAAAGGTGGAGTGGAGAAGAAAAGACGCTTAAGGGGGGAGAAGGCAGCTGAAAGCACTGGGGAAGACAAAGGGGTGGAAAAGAACGCTGAAAGGACATGGGGTAAACGGGAGGAGGGGGGGGGGAAGGACCCTGAAAGCACTGGGGAAGACAAAGGGGTGGAGAATGCCACTGAAAGGACATGGGGAAAACAGGGGTGGAGAAGGCCGCTGAAAGGACATGGGGAAGACAGAGGGGGGAGAAGGCCGCTGAAAGGACATGGGGAAGACAGAGGGGGGAGAAGGCCGCTGAAAGGACATGGGGAAGACAGAGGGGGGAGAAGGCCGCTGAAAGGACATGGGGAAGACAGAGGGGGGAGAAGGACGCTGAAAGGACATGGGGAAGGCAGAGGGGGGAGAAGGATGCTGCCTGACAGGACATGGGGAAGATGGTGGAGGAGAAGGACACTGAAAGGAAATGGGGAAGAGGGAATGGGAAGAAGACGCTGGCAGGGAAGAAGACAAAGGTGCCAGACTATGGGGGGAGCGGAGGGAAAAAGATGGGTGCCAGACCAATTTGGGAGGGGGGAGAAAGGGAGAGGCACAGTAACAGAGCAAATGGAAGACACAGAGAGAAGAGAGGCAGTGGATGGAAGGAATTGAATGAGAACATGAAGAAAGCAGAAACCAGGCAATAAAGGTAGGAAAAAAATTCTTTTTTTTTTTTTTGCTTAAGGATAAAGTAGTATATTAGTTGTGTTGATAAAAATTTATAAACATTAGAGGCTCTGGTAGAAACCCGTTTACAAAGTATGTATTCTTCCCAATTAATATTTCCAAATTAATAAAGTCTTTTTGCTTATTTTTAAATGGGTTTCTACCAGAGCCTTTAATTCAGTAGCATAATTAAATGAAATAACTATTTCTGTAGTTTATAGGGACGGGCGGGGACGTAGGGGATTCCTCGCAGGGACGTAGGGGATTCCTCACGGGGACGGGCGGGGACGGAGGGGATTCCTCGCGGGGACGGGTGGGGACTGGTGGGACTTTGGCGGGGACGGGTGGGATTTCTGTCCCCGCGCAACTCTCTACTCCTGAGCAACTGCCAGGCACTCGGTTAAGGGGGAGCCTGGGAGTTTTCTAGAAGTTAAGCATGAGAGAAGCCAGGATAACTCCTGGATCTCTGGATGGTGAGGGATGTTAGGAGTAGTCTGACCCAAAAAGAGTTTTAGGACCCTGTCTGTGGTGCAAATTTTGTCTTTTAAGTGATCTACCATTAGATCACTTAAAGTGATCTTTTAAGTGATCTACCATGGATCATACACCTGATCATAGCAACCAAAACAACAATAGCCAAGGAGATTTTTTTTTATATAGTTGAACTTGTATAGCAACTTGATTGATGTTCACGCGGATGCCCTTTCTCCAACAGAAAGAGAAAAGTTGAGTTTGGTTTTGAGACTTTGGTGTAAAAGGGGAAGGGGGGTTGTTCTTTACAATCTTTCATTTGAAGAAAGAATGGATTTGAAGCAGTTAAGAAGCAAACCATCTATAAGGGTTGTTTGAAGATGGCGCCACAGTCTGTTGAGTGACATTACTGTTGGCTAACTTCATTCTTCAAACAATCTGTGATAAAGTTTCAGTTAGATGTGACATATAGTTAACGTTTGAATCATTTGAATTGACCATGTTTGCATTTACCACAAAAATGGAAGAAAAAACAAGTTCCATGCAGTGCTAAAACATTTATATTTGAAGAAGTGGATGGCCGCACAGATCAAAGTCAAGTTGGATTAAGTTCATGTGTACTCTGCACTAGCGTTGAAGATTATTTCTGGATAAACGAGTTTACACATATCCGTACGTACACCAAAGATGAAGCGCATTCCAGATGCCCAGTTGCTATCACCACGAAGGGTATGATTTCAAAAAATCCATTATGAAGAATTTAGCCTGTAAAGTGTATATTAGTATTAGACCCCCTAGTACAGCGATGGCGAACCTGTGGCACGCGAAGGCCTTGCAGCTGGCACGCGGGAAGGTCCGCAATTAAGATATGCGGCGCGGCGGGAGGCGAGTGTGCCGGTGTCTGCTTTGCAGTTCACCTGGCAACAGGGCCGGACTGGCCATTGGGAGGACCGGGCATTGTCCCGGTGGGCCGCGGCCCATCCTCCTGTGCTGGCTGCAGTCCTGTGAGTGGATGTTTAGCCTGCCTGTCTTCCCCTTAGTATCCTATGAGCCAGGCAGTGTGTGAGGGGGAAGTGGGGGGAGGAAGAGAAGCTTCACACTGAGTCTGTCACAGGAACTCAGTGAGGCTGTAGTGTGACTCCACATGTGACATCTGTAATCAGGAACAGTTCCTAGTGCTCCCATGCTAGAGAGGTGAGGATATGGGGGGATGTTAATGTGTCTAATAATGTGCTCCTCTGTAAAAACCTCTGTATCTTCCATGGGGGACATGCTAAATTCGAGGAAATAAAAAAGCTGCTTATGATGATTGCATAGAGAAGTTCAGTAAGCTGAGAGGAGGGCTGGGCTCAAACTAAATATAGCAAAAAACAGTGAAGTGTATATGTGGCCCTTCACAGTGCTTTTGTAAACATCATAATAAAATAACAAAGGCTCCAATAATGAAAAATAAAAGTCCTTTTCCCATACACTCAGGTTGCACAAGTCCGGTTTTCACCCAGACAGTATATTTTTTGACCAAAACGGATGTCTACAATTAGTAAAATTCCCCAATCACATATTTTTTTATGGGGACGGATTTGTATACAGCACTTCATTAGATTTTTTTTATTATACAAATTTTATCTTTTTGTAGACTTGAAGTCTTGAACAAAGAAAATGAGTACAGCAAAAAAAGCAAAAACAGATAGTAGAAGACCATTCCAAGAGGCCTGGACAGAGACATATGGAGTGATTGAACGCAGTGGGAAAGCATTGTGTATTATGTGTAATGAAAGTGTTGTGTCTCGCACATCAAGTGTCAAACGTCACTTTGAGACCAACCATAACAGTGTTGCTGAACTTGGTTTAGCTCAAAGAAAAGAGTTCTTTGTAGGAAAATTAAAGAAATATCACTCCCAGTCTCTTAGTTTTAGCAACTATCTTTCAAAAACTAATCATCTTACAGTTACCAGCTTTCAAATTTCACTGTGCATGGCAAAACATGGTAAGCCCCTCTCTGATGGAGATTCTATCAAAAAGGCAATTTTGGCTGGGAGTAATTCACTCTTCCATGATTTCCAAAACAAGGATAAAATTGTGCAGCGCATCTCTGAGATGCCGCTAAGCAGAAATACTGCAAAAGATAGGGTTCTGCGAATGGCTGCTGATGTTAGTCAACAGCTTACTTGCGACTTACAAAAAGCACCCTTCTACTCCATGTGCTTGGATGAAAGTACAGATATTACTAACCATGCAAGACTAGCGCTCATTTTGCGTTATGCTACTGGTGACATCATGAGAGAAGAGCTGGTAAAACTGCTGTCTTTGCCTGGAAGAACACAAGGGATAGATATCCACAATGCTGTGATGGAGGCTTTTTCATCACTAGACATAAGTCCAGAAAAAGTGGTTTCAGTTACTAGCGATGGAGCACCTAGCATGGTGGGGACAACATCAGGATTCATTCATTTCTTTGCTAAGGAAGCAAAACATCCACTGATTCAATTTCACTGCATAATACATCAAGAGGCTCTCTGCGCCAAAGAAAGCAGCAAAAAACTTGACGATGTCCTCAAAGATGTAACAAAAATGGTGAACCTCATCATGGCGCGTGCTCTTAATTTTCGACAATTTCAAGCCCTTCTTGATGAGGTTCAGGCACAATATAACACTTTACTGATGTACAATAATGTCCGGTGGCTGAGCAGAGGACGAGTGTTAGAGAGATTTGTGGCCTGCTTGGAAGAAGTTAGGCTATTTATGAACGAAAAGGGGGAAGACTATCCTCAACTCACCAACATGGCCTGGCTTACCAACCTCATGTTCTTTACAGATTTTACTAACCACTTTAATGTACTAAACAAAAAATTACAAGGCATGGGAAAAACAGCAGAAAGCATGTTTAGTGACATCAAAGCTTTTGAGAGAAAATTGCATGTTTTTGAAAAAGACCTTGAGAGTGGACAGCTAAAATATTTTCCCAACCTAAAAATACATTTGGATAATTCTACAACATTTGTGGACAGTCATAAAAAACACCAGGAAATCCACAAAGCATATTCCACCATTGTAGCCGAAGCAAAGGAGAATTTTAGTAAAAGATTTTCTCAATTCCGTAAGATGGAGACAACCCTTTCATTTATAACTTCCCCAGAAAAGTCCACATTTGAAGATCTTGATCTTTCCTGCTTACAGTGGTTGGATATTCAAAATTTGGAAATGGAGCTACTGGAATTTCAAGAAAGCTCTATCTGGAAAAGTAAATTCAATGACCTGCGTGCAGCTCTTGAACGTATTGAGTGTGAAAGGGTGACAAATGAAATCACTGCTAGCAGTTCTGAAAATGAAATCCTAAAAGCGTGGAATTCTCTGCCAGACAATTTTAAGTCCATGAAAACACTTGGGATTGCTCTTCTTACTTTGTTTGGGTCATCCTATGCTTGTGAGCAGCTGTTTTCGGCTTTGAATCATATAAAATCTGATGCTAGAAACAGATTAACGGATGACATGAGTGCTGCATGTGTTGCTCTGAAATTAACGCACTATGAGCCAAGGATTGACAAGTTATCAGCATGCATGCAACAACAAAAATCACATTAATTTTTTTCAGAGCATGCCCAATGCATATGTTTACATGAAGCAGTGTTTTCAGTTTGCAGTTAAGACACTTTCTAAGTTATTTAAATATTATTTAAAGATGTTATTTAAAAAAGGGACTTTACATGGCCCTGTTGTATTCCAATCTGGAATTTCCAATAAAAACGGTTGGTTTAATTGAAAGCTCTTTTGTTTTCTTTACATCATATTATTAGAAATGTAATGATTTAACTATTTTCTAATTTGATTGTAAATTTTACAAAAAAACATGTATAGACTCTTTGGGAATACACACTGAGTCTTGACACAGTTAACAGTTTTAAGAAGTTTATCTTTTTTTTTACTCAGGATACATTTGACGTTATGTGAATAATACATTTAAAATATATTGTGTAACTGAATCAAATTCTTCCTAAATTCATTAAATTGAATGAAATCATTAAAACATTATAAATTGCCAATAAATTGAAATGAAAACCAAAGGATTGTGAATCAAATTGATTCTCTGACAATACAAAGATTCCAACCTTTAAAAATGATGTTACATAGTTCAGGCAACTTTATAAAGAGTTTTTAGATACTAAAATCTTGTTATTAAGGTTTAATTGACGTGCTGGCACTTTGAGGAAATTCTTTGGTTTTGTGCGGCAGTTTGGGCACTCGGGCTCAAAAAGGTTAGCCATCACTGCCCTAGTATGTGTCATGTTAGGATAAGTATTTGTATCATAAATTAGTACTGAATCTATGTAACCCATTCTGAGCTCTATGGGGAAAACAAGAATGAAAATGAATCAAATTAATAAATTAAATTAATAAATTGTATCATTATGGAAGACCCCTGAGTGAAAGTGCACAAGATTGCTGAGACTGTAGGCATCAAGTGAATGTGTGCACATATCCTGCAGGAAAAAGTGCACATGAAAAAGCTGTGTGCATTATGGGTGCCGTAATTGTTGACTGTCGACCAGAAATGCAAACAAAAGGACATTTCAATGTAGTGTTTAGCGATGTTTAATCGCAATCCACAGGATTTTTTGTGTCAATTTGTGACCATGGATGAAACTTGGATCCACCACTATCCACCCGAGTCAAAGCAGCATTCAAAGCAATGAACAATGACTGGTGAAAGTGCATCAAAGAAGATGAAGACCGTTTTGTCAGCTGAGAAAGTGATGGCCATTGTTTTTTTGGAATTCCCAAGGAATAATCCTCATTGACTACTTGGAAAAGGGTAAACAATAACAGGAGCCTATTATGCAGCATTGTTGAACCATTTGAAAGATGGGTTGAAGAAAGAAAAACTTTGCAGTCTCGTCAGGCAAATGTACATTTCCTTTCCCCAAAGCTCCTCCTTTGATGACCAGTAGCTTCTCCCGTATCCAATGAGATGTTCTGAATGCTCGTTTCTCCACTTTCCAGACAGAGAGAAATCACTTTATTCCATTTGTTCAGGGAATTGATCAAGGAATTCTTTCAACTTTTCTGGTTCTTCAAAATGCAATGCTTTGTTCTGGTTAAGTGATCTGCATAACTGCTGGATATAGCAATCCATAGTGTACTCCCATTTGCTTCAATTGGGGTCAAAGAAGTAAAAATTTCTTCCTATGATCTGCTGTTACTTTCGCAAAATCCAGGAAGAGCAGCACCTTTGATTCATTCCATGTGAGATTTCTCTTCCTCTTTGCTGCTTTTAGTACAGCCATGGCCTGCTGAAACCTTAACATTCTAAATATTAACGGCCTTGGAGAATAGCGGTTGGTTCCACGCGCAGGCAATCGATGCGCTCTTTCAATTTCTATCGGGTGCTGAAAAGATATACCCAGCAATTTGGGGATTATGTCCTCCAAAAATTTGATCAGGTTAGCCCCCACCGGAATCCCCAGGATCCTTACATTATTTCTATGGGATCTATTACTACTGTCTTCCAGCTCTTTAGCTAAATGAAGTAGTAAAGTGTGATCTCTCTGACTCTGCACTAACTTCTCCTCCGTGACAATGATATCTATCTTACAGCTACTGAAGGGAACAGACTTAGCAGATAAAGACAAACTTCACCCTCTCTAAGTTAGGGAGAACGAGATGGCACTCTCTAAAGTTGAAAGGGGATAGATTCTGTACAAACGTAAGGAAGTTCTTCTTCATACAGAGAGTGGTAGAAAACTGGAATGCTCTTCCGGAGTCTGTTATAGGGGAAAACACCCTCCAGGGATTCAAGATAAAGTTGGACAAGTTCCTGCTAAACTGGAACGTAAATAGGTAAGGCTGGCCTCATTTAGAGCACTGGTCTTTGACCTGAGGGCTGCCCTGTGAGTGGACTGCTGGCACGATGGACTACTGGTCTGACCCAGCAGCGGCAATTTTTATGTTCTTAGGGTATATCTTATGTCCTCCACTCCCTGTCCATTTGTACGATGTTCCTGTGCTTTCCCTTGATGGGGAACAATACTTTCTCATTGAACGAGAAGTACTCTGTTAAACAGAATACTTCTCTTTCTGTGAATTTAGGCTTTCGCCCTCATCCCTCATCATCAGCTTATATTTTGACTATATTTTGACATAAAAGAGTTCCGAAAAGAAATAAAAACACTACTGTTCAAAAAATATCTCCCATCAATCTAAACCGCCATCTAATGAGTTCCCAATCAATTCCTTTGGGAACAGAATCTCTTTATCCAACCAAAATAAACACCCCTACTGTCCATATCATCAATATTAATTAATCAACATCATGCAATCATCAAAACAATAAATACACCTCCGCTTATAGGCATATGATGCTACTCTCCATCCGAAGAAACTTGACTCAGCGCATGTAACAACTTTTGTAATCTAGAATATATTGCAATTCTTTATTATCCACCAGTTGTAAATTGACTCAGTTGCTATGTAACATCTCCTGTGATATTGAATGTACTATAATTCTTCAATATAAACTGTAATTAACTCTTCTCCTGTAATGTAATTCTACTGGAAATGCCCAGATATCTTCTTTATTGTAATCCGTGGCTATGTTACATCTGCTGCGATATGTATTGTAACTCTTCACTGTTACTTGTAATCTACTCTTCTCCTGTAATGTAATTCTACTGGAAATGCCCAGATATCATCTTTATTGTAATCCGCCTAGAACCGCAAGGCACAGGCGGAATAGAAATCCCTAATGTAATGTAATGTAATTGTCTTTTCAATTTCAAACTGCTTATAATGCTCTTTCTCCCACCCTATCCTATGTTTCAACCCCCCCCCCCCAATTCAAAGCCCCGCCCGGTGTCCCACATGTTCAACCCCCCTCCGCCGCTCCACCCGTGACTTTGGGACAAACCCCTCAACACCAACCACCAATATTTTATATGTTCTCTACCAGATGAAACTGATAACCTCCTCAGCACTGCTGGCATCCTACTAATATATCGCCCAGTTGGGTGTAGTCTCAAACATACCACAAGCTACAAGAAATCATCTCAAGCTTCGCATGCCATTTCACTAGAACTCTCATCCTAGGAGACATCAACATACCATTTGAATCTCAAAATAACCTTACAGTCCAGGACTTCAAAGCATTCCTTTTGAACATTTATCTAAAACTGGTTCCCTCTGGCCCAATACATGATAGAGGTCAAACCACTGACTTCATAGCAATTAGCTCCATGCTCCAAGTCTTGGACCCTATCTGGTCTACAGTCCTCTAGTCTGATCATTCACTACTATCCTTCACACTATCCCTCTACATGGAATGCACTACTAACAAACCAGTGAATCAGAAACTTTAAAGCAGATCAATTTTGGTCCACAATAACACTCTAAAGACTGAGAAACAAACCTGTAGCCATTTAGAAAGGCAATGGCAAAAAACACCCTCCTTCAAGCAATAAAATCCTATAAATGCCATGTAGCCACAGACAACCATACCTTCAACATCAAGAAACTGTTCCAACTAATGCAAACAACTACCACCCACCACCCCTTCCCAAGACCAGGCTTAGTGATCATTAATGCCCAACTCAATTTCAAAGTTAGTAAACTACTTCCAAGACAAAATTAAGAACATATACACAGAATACAGCAAAATATCAAGCACCATAAACCCAAAGATCCAAGCTGACCCCATTACCACTGATCCCTACACAGTAGACCAAATCTGGAGCACCTTCAAACCACTCACCCCAGATGACGTGTTTCCCCTACTAAACAAACTATCCTCCATAAGCAACGTATTGGACAAATGCTCATCACAATTGTACTCCCACATCCCAAATGAACTCACTCATTGGCTGACCTGTCAAAAAGGCCAGCTACCCACCGAAATGGGTTATATTGCTCGCACACCCATCCCAAAAAGTCAAGGAGATGACCTATCCTGACCCTCCAACTTCAGACTCATAGATGGAACACCTCTGCTCACTAAACTTCTTGAAACATTGGTTTGCACAAAACTCACAGCCTACGTAGACTAATTTTCCTTCCTACATCCCTCTCAGTATGGGTTCAGACCACAACACAGCACAAAATTACTACTACTCGTACTAACCACCAAAATCAAACAGATGCTCAGCAAGGGACACAAATCAATCCTCCTACAGTTTGACATATCAGCTGTGTTTGACTCTGTTTGATCATAAGCTCCTACTGAATAAACTCAATGAACTATGTCTGACTAAAACTGTCAAAGAGTTCCTTACAGACAGAGAATACTGTGTATAGAAAGATAGCACCTTTTCCCAAAGCTGGAAAGCAGTCTGTGGAGTACCTCAGGGGTCTCCACTCTCACCAGTGCTCTTCAACATATTTATGAGCATCTTGGGCAACCTCACTTTCACTGATGGTGATTGTTTACTATCTTATACAAACGATATCTTCCTCTTAATCCCACTTTATACCAACACTAGGGAATCTTCCCAAAGAGTTTCCAAAGGCATTGAAAAAATCTACTCCTGGGCACTCACCAACAATCCACGCTCAACAGCCTATACCTACCCTCTGGTGCGACACTAAACGTTGACAAGACTTCCAAGGTGTTTGGAATCTTGCTAGACTCCACATTTTCCTATGAACCTCAAATATCCAACCTTTAGGAAAAAAAACTTTCTAAACCTTATAGCAGTGTATCGCAAACTGTGTGCCTCCTGAGATTTCAGGTGTGCCGCAGGACAGGAAATGCCTCTCGTGGCAAGAAGCATGTCCTGTAGACAATCAGCTGGCACTGGCACCCCTTTCTGGCGTCTCAGGGCCTGTCTGGAGGGCCTTCGTGCATGGGCGTGATGTCATCACGGTGACGTCCGGATGCCTCGAGTCACAGCTATTAAGTTTAGTGTGCCATGGCTCGAGAAAATTTGTGGGACACTGACTTAAAGCAACTGAGACTGATCAAACCTTACTTCTATAACAACCACTTTGCAATTCTAGTCCAAATGCTAGTCCTAGGGGACTTCCGGTTGGTGACTGAGCAATATGGCCGCATAAGCTTAGTGCTCCATCTTCCTATTACAGCTCATCGTTCTAAGACGGTCCTTTATATTGACCTTTCTCTGCTTTTTTTTTTTTAATGATAATGAGGGGGTGTGGCTTGGAGCACGCACAAGATGGAGGTGTAATCGCATTGCTCCGCTCCCCCAGGCAATAATTTCTGAAGAATCTTGCAATAAAATTTCTTGTATCGGAAGAATTTGATATAAGGTCGGAAGATGGCGACTTCAAGGCAGACGAAAATTGAGACGGCTTTTGTAGGCACGGCGAAGCGCGTTAAACATGATCATGTGACGCCGGCAAAGACTGCACTCCCGGATGAGGAAGAAATTGATAAAAGAGAAGTGATGACAGCATTGGAAAAAATACAGCAGATGCTACAAAAGAACACAGATTATATACAGGAAGTAAAGGAAGAGGTTGTCAATATAAATAAGCAGTTGGAATTGGCAAACCAGAGAGTAACAACGCTGGAAAAAAAAATGGAACAGTTGGAACTAACGGCGGTTCAGTTTAAATCTGAAAGTAAAATAATTTCAGAGATGCAAAAACAACTGGAAAATTATGAGAATCGTGGACGTCGGAAGAACATAAAAATAATCGGGCTGGCGGAAAATTTGGAGGGAGATAATCCCATAAAGTTTCTGGAGACTTTATTACCAAAGCTATTCCAGCTGAACTCAAAACAATCTATTGAAATTGAACGGGCACACAGAATTCCGTTCCAACGGTCAGAAAGTCAGTCAAAGCACAGACCGCTTATCTTTAAACTATTAAGCCTTTGAGATACTGAAGTTGGCAAAAGCAGACAAAAATTTGACATATAAAGGCTCAAAATTATTATTTTTGCCTGACTTTGCAAAGAATACAGCAACATTGAGGCAGCAATTTCTTCAGTTAAGACCACAGCTAAAAGAGAAAGGATATAAGTACAGTTTATATTTCCCTGCAAAAATGAGGATATCCTATGGGAGTAAATCACTGCATTTTGAGGATCCAGGGAAATTGAAAGACTTTCTGAATAACTCTGAACCAATGACTATGTAAGGAAGAAAAGGTTTAGAAGGCAAAAACAGATTTAATAGGAGTGGAATATAAGAGTAAGACTGGAATAGAATGGATGGAATGCTAAGGATTTATGAAAATATAAAAACTCTTCTTTTATGTATGTATGTAGTGAATATGAAATTGAATGTAATGGTTTAGAATTCTAAATATAAATATATTTATAGAAGCATATTTATAAATAAATTAAAAGAAGTATAGATATTATGATGTGAAAGTGGGAGGAGGGAGGAATATGAGATGAATTTAAGTAGGTTTTTATAAAAGATATATGGAGTTTTGAAATGTTCATTTATGAGGATGTTTACACAAAATGAATTAATTTTCAATGGAATTAAATGAAAATTTATATAAATTGAGGGTTAACAGATGAACATAATAACAAGCAAATAGTAATAGATTTATGATTAATAAGTATAATATTAATATTGAGTATGGGGGAGTTTTAGAAGATTTAAAAGATAATTGATAAAAAGGTAAAGGTGGAGGGGGAATATATCAAAGGAAAAAGAGATGAAATATAGATAATAGATAGGGGTATTTGACCATTTTGGAAATTGGGATATATAAAGTTATGGAAAAACAATGAAATAAATGGTTATGTTAATATTTAAAATATACTGTATAACTGAAATGGGTTGGAACCTCTACAATGTAGACAACAGAACAAAAACACACAGGTTCCACATGCAATTGCAAAAATCTTTCACCAAGAGGAAAAGACCTCAGAAGCCTGCACCATACAGAATATTAAATTCTGACAATGGTAACTCAGCAGGACAGGTTCTCTGTCATTGGTCTTAAAAACCTCTTGTGACCGATAGGAAAAATTTTTTGTTATGCGATTGTGTACTTAACACATATCTTGTGATCGGTACTTGTGATTAGTAATATAATGCACTTATCTTAAATAACTGATAAGAGCCCGACGGGACCTGTTTCGCCAGGTTATTGGCTTCGTCGGGGGACTTTTTTGATAGTGCATTCAGTCTGAACTTGCTAGCACATTTTTTGAATCTTCTGAATTTTTTGAATCTTCTGAATCTTACAGAGATAGAGAAAAGGATGGATTGGGATTTTTAAGTTCACTTAAGGGGCTTCAAATTCCTGAACATATAAAAGGAAGTTTAGAAGAACCTATATCTTTAAAAGAGTTAGAAACAGCATTGAAGTCTCTTAGAGTTGGATCCGCTCCAGGTGGTGATGGATATATGGTAGAGTTCTATAAATCATTTCAAAATACTTTGTTACCCTATTTGTTAAAATTATATCAATACCAAATGAATAAAAGTTGTATATCAGGTACTATGGCAGATTCATTAATTATTGTCTTACCAAAACCAAACAAAGATCAGACTTTGGTATCAAACTACAGGCCTATTTCGTTAATTAATGTAGATGGTAAACTTTTAGCCAAAGTTTTGGCATTAAGATTGGCTAAAGCTCTTTTATTATTGATACTCACCAAACAGGATTTGTTGCAAGAAGACATTCTTCCAATAATACCAGACTGGCTTTTCATACTTTAAATTTAACAAAAGATATTCAGGATCCGGCATTCTTAATTTCTTTGGATGCAGAAAAAGCCTTTGACAGAGTTGAATGGTCTTTTATGTATTAGGCATTAGAATTGTTTGGTATAGGGGCTGGTTTTATTCAAATAATTCAGACATTGTATAGCTCCCCTGGTGCTAGGCTATCTAATATAATAAAACGGTAAGCCTTGCATGCGCAGTTCCTAAGCGTGCGTCCGTTTTCCGTGCGGCTGTCGACCCGTGCTGTTTTTTGCTCTGCCCTGCTCCTTGCCTGAAGTTCTCTCTCCTCCCCCGAGGCGGATGTCAGACGCGGCGGCTGTCAGCCTTGCTGTTCTTCGAACTGCCCTGCTCCTTGCCTTACTATATTTTTAAGTTGAAAGACGAGGCAGCGGCTCCTCTCAGGATCCCCACCTGCGTCGGAAGTCCGACGCAGGTGGATATCATGAGAGGAGCCACCGCTGCGTCTTTCAACTACAAAAAAAAATACTCGCTTTTAAAATCTTCAGGCGCGAGCGGCGGCTTGCCACACGCGCCCCAACTTCCCAATGTCAAGCGCCCTTTTAAAATCTTCAGGCGCGAGCGGCGGCTTGCCGCACACGCCCTGACCGCTAAACCCCCCCTGCCGGCATCTATTTTTCCTCCTCTTCCTCCCTCTCACATGCTCACAGCGTTTAAATGAAAAGCGCTGTGATGTGCTGCTACTGGCCTCACCATCTCCTCTCCACTGCGGCCCGCCCTCTCACAACTTCCTGTTTCCGCTAGGGTTGGCCGCACTGTAGAGAATACACCGAGGCCAGCAACAGCGCGGTGCAGCGCTTTTCTGTGAGGCAAGTAAATTTCTGTGGGGCATATGCACAGGGGGAGCAGGAAATGAATGCTGCTGGACGGGGGAGGGAAAAGGAAGGGAACAGGGGAGCAGGCAAGGGGTGGGTGCACAGGGAAGAGGGGGAATGCTGCTGTTGCTGCACAGGGAAGTGGGAGAGGGGGGAAAGGGGGCCAGGAAGAGAAACAGACAGAAAGAAAGACAGACAGTGGGAGGGAGAGAGACAAAGAAAGGAAGAAAGAGACAGGGGCAGGGAGAGACACAGAAAGAAAGAAAGACACATAGATATATTCTAGCACCCGTTAATGTAACGGGCTTAATGACTAGTATATTAATAATAATTTATCAGATAGATTTAGTTTGCAGAGGGGGGTTAGACAAGGTTGTCCTTTGTCTCCTTTGCTTTTTGATGTTGTTTTGGAACCCTTGTTGATAGCTATTAATCAGGCAAAGGAGATACAAGGAATTCCGTTTTCAAGTTGGGAATATAAGCTCTCCGCTTATGCGGA
Source organism: Geotrypetes seraphini (assembly GCF_902459505.1). NCBI lineage: Eukaryota > Metazoa > Chordata > Amphibia > Gymnophiona > Dermophiidae > Geotrypetes > Geotrypetes seraphini. The sequence goes on along the minus strand of NC_047084.1, from coordinate 311,802,645 downwards.
TGATATTCTGCTTTATTTGAGGAAACCAGAGACTACTATTCCATGCTTGCTTGATCTGATTGAAAAATTTGGAAAGTTTTCAGGGTACAAGATTAACTGGAGCAAATCGGAAATGCTACCACTTAATGTACATTGTACCAAAGGATTATTTGATTCATTTACATTTGTTTGGAAAGAAGATGGATTAAAATATTTAGGAATTATTATTAAAAGTACTCTTGAGGACACAGTAAAGGAAAATGAAAAACTTTTATTAAAGAAAGTAACGGAAATGTGTGAGCAATGGAATCCTTTATATTTATCTTGGTGGGGGAGAGTTCAAACAATTAAAATGATGATATTGCCTGTGGTTTGTTATCAAATGAGTATGATAACCAGTTTTTTTTTCAGGGGTCATTTTATAAAAAGTTGAATGGTATTCTTACAAAATTTGTTTAGTAAAGTTGCAAAAAACAATTGTGGAAGGGGGGTAAATTTTCCAAATTTTTATAGGTACCATCAAGCCTATATTTTAAGACAGGGTATGTATTGGGTCCTTCCAATGGAATCCTTTATATTTATCTTGGTGGGGGAGAGTTCAAACAATTAAAATGATGATATTGCCTGTGGTTTGTTATCAAATGAGTATGATAACCAGTTTTTTTTTCAGGGGTCATTTTATAAAAAGTTGAATGGTATTCTTACAAAATTTGTTTAGTAAAGTTGCTTTAGTAAAGTTGCAAAAAACAATTGTGGAAGGGGGGGTAAATTTTCCAAATTTTTATAGGTACCATCAAGCCTATATTTTAAGGCCTTCCAGAGCTCATGAAGAATGTACCAGATTGGTTGTATCTAGAATGGCGACTCATGTTTCCTATACATTTGGTTCATCTTTTGAGTATAACAATGCCTAATAGATACAAAGGGTATAGAATCTTGATTGATACTTGAGATATGTTACCAAATTATCACCTATTCCAATTTCTAAATCATTAAATCAATTCATTGGAATCCTTTATATTTATCTTGGTGGGGGAGAGTTCAAACAATTAAAATGATGATATTGCCTGTGGTTTGTTATCAAATGAGTATGATAACCAGTTTTTTTTTCAGGGGTCATTTTATAAAAAGTTGAATGGTATTCTTACAAAATTTGTTTAGTAAAGTTGCTTTAGTAAAGTTGCAAAAAACAATTGTGGAAGGGGGGGTAAATTTTCTAAATTTTTATAGGTACCATCAAGCCTATATTTTAAGACAGGGTATGTATTGGGTCCTTCCAGAGCTCATGGAGAATGTACCAGATTGGTTGTATCTAGAATGGCGACTCATGTTTCCTATACATTTGGTTCATCTTTTGAGTATAACAATGCCTAATAGATACAAAGGGTATAGAATCTTGATTGATACTTGAGATATGTTACCAAATTATCACCTATTCCAATTTCTAAATCATTAAATCAATTCATTGGAATCCTTTATATTTATCTTGGTGGGGGAGAGTTCAAACAATTAAAATGATGATATTGCCTGTGGTTTGTTATCAAATGAGTATGATAACCAGTTTTTTTTTCAGGGGTCATTTTATAAAAAGTTGAATGGTATTCTTACAAAATTTGTTTAGTAAAGTTGCTTTAGTAAAGTTGCAAAAAACAATTGTGGAAGGGGGGGTAAATTTTCCAAATTTTTATAGGTACCATCAAGCCTATATTTTAAGACAGGGTATGTATTGGGTCCTTCCAGAGCTCATGGAGAATGTACCAGATTGGTTGTATCTAGAATGGCGACTCATGTTTCCTATACATTTGGTTCATCTTTTGAGTATAACAATGCCTAATAGATACAAAGGGTATAGAATCTTGATTGATACTTGAGATATGTTACCAAATTATCACCTATTCCAATTTCTAAATCATTAAATCAATTCATTTGGCTAAACTCCAAGATTAAAATAGGCGGTCATAAAATTCTCTGGAAACAATGGATCATTGCAGGAATAAGAACTTTAAATGATGTTATTTCAAATGGTAAGCTGCTTAGTTTTTCACAGCTGCAACATAAATATGGTTTTAATAAGTCACAAAGTTTTAAATGGTTGCAGCTGAAGCAGGCTATTCAGGAGAGGTTCCCTGAATGGAAGGATCTTGATAATCAATATAGTTTGGAAATCCTATGTTTCCAGGCGGATTTCTTGGGTCACCAAGCCGCTAAGTGGTATAAATTGATATATGGTTTTACAAATAAAAAACAAAAAACGGGTCTAAGAGACATTTGGAGCATTGAGATTAAGCATCAAATTTTTGCTTCTCAATGGCCACGAATTTGGTCTTGGAGAATTAGATGTACAGTGTCGGCATCTATGAGACAGACTTGGTTCTTTTTGTTGCATAGAGCTTTTTTGACCCCAGTACGTTTACAAAAGTTTGATAGCTCTAGATCTAATAAATGTTGGCACTGTAATCTAGAAGCAGGGACTTTGGATCATCTAATTTTTTATTGTCCTTTTATTAATGCCTTCTGGATGTCAATTTGGTCTCAAATTAATTCTTTTCTAGAAAATCCAGTTGCTTTGTGATATGATACAATTTTGTTTGGAACAATGATGAGCCAAATTTCAGCAAATAATAATAAATTGCTAATGATTATGACAGGGGTTGCCATTGAGAATATAACCAAAATTGGAAAGATTATACAAGACTTAACTATACCTTTTGGTGGAATTCTATATGTTATATTTATAAAATGGAACGAGTTCTTGCTATGCAAAAAGGAAATTATAATAAGTTTAAAAAAAATTTGGGGGCCATTGATTGAATATTCGAATGATTAGACACCTTTTTATAGAAGAATAATATGATATGGGATTGGGAGGGTATAATGTGTGAGATTCAAATAAAATGTTGATATGTGTGGAAGGGAAGGGGGGAGGGGGATAATATAGGATTTAATATTATATGAATTATACAAGTGAATTGTATGAATATTGAATGTTTATTGTATACTTGTTATGAGATATAAAAATGAATAAAGAATTGAAAAAAAAAGAGACCTTTCTCTGCTTTTTGAGTACTACTTAACTGGTATAAGCTGCTTTCTATTATTATGGCAACTAAAAAGAACAAAAATGAACCTATGCCTGCAAACAAAAGATTCAAATCTGCACTCCCGACTCCGGAGAAAACGGGCCATGTGGTGGACTCTGACTCTGAAAATAATCCTATCTTAACGGAACTCAGGAGCTTAAAATCTCTTATGAAAACGCACCTCGATATTTCAAAGGATATGAGAGCGGAGCTGGAGACTATACATGCACAATTGGCTGCCTCACAGCAAAATTTTGATCAGATCTCACAGCGCCTGAATGTATGGAAAAAGAAATACCATCGATTCATACCAACACGACTGCAATTCAAAAACTCACATCGGATCTTGAAGACATGGCAAATCGCAGCCGTCGGTGCAATTTACATATCCTGGGGATGCCTGAATCTGCTGAAGGAAACGACACCCTGGCCTTCATTTCTACCTGGCTTCCAAAATTTCTTGGGCTGGAGTTTTCTCCCGCGCTCGAAATTGAACGCGCGCATCGATCGCCTTCCAAACCACAGCAAGGTAATGCTCACCCAAGACCTATTGTGGTTAAAGTACTGAGGTTCCAGCACACTTTACAAATTCTAACTGCTGCGAAGGGGAAAGCTTCTATGATCCACATGAGACGCAAAATAGTAATCGTACCTGATCTGGCACCCTCTACGGCGGCCAAGCGCAAGGCGTTCCTGGCTCTTCGGCAAGATCTTAAGGAGCTTGGAGTTCAATATGGCCTGTTTTACCCTGCGCGGTTCAGGGTCACTCATCATAATCAGACTTCTACCTATATGGATCCGGAGCTGCTCCGTAGGTGGATTCACCAGACCAAAATGGGCTAACTGATTTACACTCACTACACCATTTGCTTTACGGCTTCACCTAGCGTCCATTACGGAACAGTTTGCAGTGTGGCGCCTTCTCCATTTTGTTTTCTACCATGTGGCTACATCATGGCGTCTTATCCAGTTTGATCAAGCTCGGGCTCATGCATACCGGAGGAATCAAGGTTGACTGTGAACTCCTTCTCCCTTAATGGAATTTACGTTTCTTTGGCTAACGATTAGCTGTTTAAATTATAATACTTCTCTGCTAGATTGAATGGTACCGATTGCTCTGTGCTTATATAATATACTCCCTGTACTTCTAACATCCTTTCTTTTATTTACTTTCTTCATGCTTCACATACAAATCTTCTCCCGTTCTCCTCGGATCTCCTCCTGTCTCCCACTCGTGTTAATTTTTATTATTATTATTATTTTTTTTTCTCTTCTTATCCTATACTATAATTGGCTTTTCGTTTCATTCCCCGAGTCACCAACGCTTGCCACCATGATTGTATTTCCTTTGAGTATGTTATCCTCCTTACTTTCTGAATTATTTAATGTCACTGTTGTATATTTTATTTTCACAAAGATTTTCTTAAGATACCATCATTTCTGATTTTTTGAATCCTTCTATATATTCCTCTTCTACTCCACATAAACAATATTATGCTGTCATAGAGATTTATTACTTGGTCTTCTATTATATCTGGTTAGGTAACACTCATTTCTGTAGTTAATGATGATCTTTATATTATATCTGCATGAATTCTCCTTTCCGTATCAATAATTAATTTTTTACCTCCTAAGAATAAGGCACATTTACTTTATGTACATTATTTCCATACTACATTAATTAAACTACATACTGAATCTTATTGTATTTAAACCTTAACCATATTTCTTCAATTTTATTTTATTCTTTCTTATAGCCACTATTATTTTCCTATATCAGTTTATAGTTAGTGATGAAGTTTGAGAGAAATGAATTCTTTTGTGTCTTTTACTCTAGAATCTTGATATATTAACTTTATTATTAAAGCTTTTCATGAGATGTTTACATTATGAATTTTAAACATGTATTTTACTTTTAATTGTGCCAATGATCAATATCTGCTGGATGAATGAATTCCCCTTTTATTTATTGCCTTACTTTTAATTCCCTATCTTTTATTAATGCTACACCCCTGCTTTCTTTCTCCACTCGGTGATATATTGACTAAGCTGTGCCCTAACTCTTGTCTTACATGTATGTATATATTTTATTTCCCACATTATTGATTTCATTGCACACTGCATATATTTATTACTATGCTTTCTTACTTGACCCTCAACTATGTTTTTATTATTTCATTCTGTAGTGTCCAATAGATAATGATATTTTCTAACTCTATTTTTAGTAAAAGATGTTTTTTTGTTTTTTTTTTTAGGTGGCATGAATCTATATATGTCTTTTTACTTATGCCCTAATTATTTTACTCTTCCCCTATTGTTATTATAATCCACATTACTTTTATACTATACATTTATATTATTATTATTATTAATATAAGGTAATGAGTTCCTTATGTGCTGATTGACTATTACCCCATGTATGTCACGACAGATATATGAAATTTATCTCTTAACTCAATTTTTGAAACTTTCCCTTTATTGACTTTATACCTTTACTTTTTCTTTCGCTTTACTATGTTATATTAATTGAAATATGCCTTGAATCTTGCCATAGTTATTTATATATGTATTTATTCTATCATAGAGGTTCTAGTATAATGTACTTATTTATTATTATATCCTCATCCATAAACTTAGGAGGTGTTTCTTCCATTTTATCTCATACAATTTCACAAACAACTATACTTGTTTTTAATTACTAGAAAACAGATGAATAGTAGGGGGCATGAATTCATATTTGTCTTTTTACTTAGGATGTAATTATGTTAATATTATGTTAATATCTTCTTAGTCTCATTATTTTTAATGAATTATCTGTGATATGAATTTTCTTGTATTTATATATGCATTGTCAATTCATACCCATCTTTCGATTTCTCTTATCTCCCTGCCTCCTCTTATTATTACTTGTTAATGAATTACTTTTATGTTGATTAATTATGTTACCTTGGATCTCACCTACAATGCAATGTCTGGTATGTAGCATATATGTTTTTCCCAATGACTTCCCTGATTGTCAACCTATTATCTTAAGTTCCTCTTAGCCATGCTTACCCTTCATTCCCAAACTATGATAATTTAGATATTTATGTTATTCCCTGATGGATCTATATTTAGTTGAAGCCGCATGATGTCCACTGGTGCGTTACTGTGTACTTTACTAATTTTATAGCTCTTTTGAGTCAGTTATTGTTAGAAGTGATGGGTTATCTGTTACTAATTTTTTATAACCTGTTAATCTCCCATCTTTGCAATTTTTGCCATTTTCACATTGTACTTCAATGTTTATTGCTGAGTTGTTTGGTATATACTGACAATCGTTTTATACGCTTCTTTCTAGTGTATTCTATACCTACTGACATTTCTTTTCCCTCATGAGGGAAATGGTTTTTCTCTGCTTTGTGGTTCTATGTTCAGCGTACTGGATTGTCTGTTGTTCTCTCTTCTTTCTTGGAGAGGATTATTCTCTTATTTCTACATACCTATGTCTTCTGAGTATATCTCTTCTAATGTGGTTTTGGGCGGGGCGAGCATCCTTCTAATTAGTGTTTCTCTTCTGATCTCATTTTTCTATATCTATGATGACCCTTGAATTTGCTTCATGGAACGTCAACGGTATTAACCAATCCCTTAAATGTAAAAAAATTATGGACTATCTTAGACTCAAGAATTACGATATTCTATTATTACAAGAAACACATCTTAATTCCAGAGAATGCTCTCTCCTCAAAATAGGCGGATTTAATGCTCATTGCTTTTCCCCTGCGATCCATAAAAAACGAGGCGTATCTATCCTATTCAAGAACTCTACTAATGTTCGACTTATTCACCAGTCTGCAGATTTGGTGGGTAGATGGATTGCTGTTACAGTTGAAATTGGTACGTTCACACTTTCCATTGTGAATATTTATGCCCCTAACATTGACATACCCTCTTTTATGTCTTCACTTCGAGAAACCCTTCTGGACTTCTCTACTTCTCCCTTGCTAATTGGAGGGGACTTTAACCTTCCGCTTGATGTAGTTAAAGATAGACAATCTCTCTCTACTTATCGCACATCTAAAACGTGGTCAGAACTTCACAATATTATTTATGACCTAGGCCTTTGTGACCCTTGGAGACTTTTACATCCTGAGGAACGTTCCTTTACTTTTTACTCTGCTCCACATAGATCATACTCTCGCATCGACTTCTTTCTCCATTCAAAATCATTATTACCTATGGTCAAAGCTTCTGTTCTTCACCCCATAATCCTCTCCGATCATGCTCCTATTGGCCTTCATATCGCCACACAAAATGTCTCTCCGAAACGAATATGGAGATTGAATTCTTCTTTACTTTCAGATGAGATCTTCTTGAGTAGGATTCGCAGCTATATCTCCGATTTTTTTTGGAATAATGAGGAATCTGTGACTTCCTATAACACCATATGGGAAGCCTTCAAAGTTAGTCTTCGTGGTGAAATTCTGAGCTATGCTTCTTGGAAACGAAAACTTGACTCTAATGTTTTGGAAGATTTAGAGAACGATATCTACTTATTAGAGACTACATAATCTCAAACCTCTGCCTTTTCTCCATCTCCAGACCTGATAAGGAAAAAAGCTGAATATAACTTATTATCCCGTATTAAAGCTCAGCAAGACTTTTTACTCTCCAGGTCTGGGACATATATGAATGCCAATAAATCTGGCCGATTTCTGGCCCGCTATATAGCTAATCGTAAACAAAGATCCAGAATTGCGGCTTTAACTGGAGATGATGGTACTTCGGTAACTGACGATATATCTATATCTGCTCTTTTTACGACCTTTTACGAAAAGCTATATGCTTCCTCATCTTCTTCTTCTCTCCTTTCTCCTCCTGAATTTCTTAAGGATCTCCCACATCCCACTCTTTCGACATCTCAATCTGAAAAGTTAGGGGCTCCCATTACGGAGGATGAAATTACTATTGCGATCAAAGCTTTAGCTTCTCATAAATCCCCGGGACCTGATGGTTACCCGGTTGAGTTCTATAAAATACTTTACATGGAACTTGTGCCCCGCCACCCTCTGGAGTCTGTCCGACAGCCAGTTTCTGGCCAGTGGGTCAGAAACTGGCTGTCGGAGAGACGCCAGAGGGTGGTGGTTAATGGAAGTTGCTCGAAGGAAGGAAAGGTGAGTAGTGGAGTCCCTCAGGGATCAGTGCTGGGGCCAATCCTGTTCAATATGTTTGTGAGTGACATTGCTGAAGGGATAGAAGGAAAAGTGTGGGAGTGGAAAATATGAAAAAGGATCTGAAAAAGTTAGAGGAATGGTCTAATGCCTGGCAACTAAAATCCAATGCAAATAAATGCAGAGTAATGCATTTGGGGATTAATAATAGGAAGGAACCGTATATGCTGGGAGGAGAGAAGCTGATATGCACGGACGGGGAGAGGGACCTTGGGGTGATAGTGTCTGAAGATCTAAAGGTGAAAAAACAGTGTGACAAGGCAGTGGCTGCTGCCAGAAGGATGCTGGGCTGTATAAAGAGAGGCGTAGTCAGTAGAAGGAAGAAGGTGTTGATGCCCCTGTACAGGTCATTGGTAAGGCCCCACTTGGAGTATTGTGTTCAATTTTGGAGACCGTATCTGGCAAAGGACGTAAGAAGACATGAGGCGGTCCAGAGGAGGGCGACGAAAATGATAGGAGGCTTGCGCCAGAAGACGTATGAGGAGAGACTGGAAGCCCTGAATATGTATACCCTAGAGGAAAGGAGAGACAGGGGAGATATGATTCAGACGTTCAACTACTTGAAGGGTATTAACGTAGAACAAAATCTTTTTCAGAGAAAGGAAAATGGTAAAACCAGAGGACATAATTTGAGGTTGAGGGGTGGTAGATTCAAAGGCAATGTTAGGAAATTCTACTTTACGGAGAGGGTGGTGGATGCCTGGAATGCGCTCCCGAGAGAGGTGGTAGAGAGTAAAACTGTGACTGAGTTCAAAGAAGCGTGGGATGAACACAAAGAATCTAGAATCAAAAAATAAGATTAAATACTGGGCAGACTTGCACGGTCTGTGTCTGTATATGGCCGTTTGGTGGAGGATGGGCTGGGGAGGGCTTCAATGGCTGGGAGGGTGTAGATGGGCTAGAGTAAGTCTTAACAGAGATTTCGGCAGTTGGAACCGAAGCACAGTACAGGGTAAAGCTTTGGATTCTTGCCCAGAAATAGCTAAGAAGAAAAAATTTAAATTGAATCAGGTTGGGCAGACTGGATGGACCATTCAGGTATTTATCTGCCGCCATCTACTATGTTACTATGCTTAAGCTCCCTCTACAACTACCTTTTTTCTCACCCACATGATCAGGGTTCCTTTGCGGAAGCACATATTGTAGTTTTACCCAAACCAGGGAAAGATAATACCAAGGTGGCTAATTATAGACCCATTTCTTTACTTAATACCGATTGTAAAATTCTAGCAAAAATTCTTTCTTCCAGATTGGACAAAATATTAGGCTCATTAATTCATCCCGATCAAGTTGGTTTCATGAAGAATCGCTACATTGGAGATAATGTTCGTACCTTTCATGATGTTATAGATATTGCACAATCATCCTCTTCTCCGATGATAGCTATGTCTCTCGATGCAGAAAAGGCTTTTGACATGGTGGAATAGAATCATTTGTTTAATACTCTTTACTGGTTTGGCTGCGGATCTACTTTTGTTCATTGGGTTCAGCTCTTATACACCAACCCTTCTTCAAGATTCAGAATTAATGATTCCCTTTCTTTACCTATTTATCTCCATAGAGGAACCCGGCAGGGATGTCCCCTATCTCCCCTTCTTTTTAATCTAGCCCTCGAACCTCTCCTCATAATTATACGTCATCATAAATTCATATTAGGCATACCAATAAGTCAAATCCAAGTTAAAACACTAGCCTATGCTGATGATCTTCTTATATTTCTTTCTGACCCGGCTAAATCCATTCCCCATCTATTACATGTGGTCTCTGACTTTTCTTCCTATTCTGGTTACAGAATAAATTGGGACAAATTGGAACTTCTACCCTTGAATGCTGTTACTTCTGACTGCGGTCCTATTACTTTCCGATGGGCTTCCTCATCTATTAAATACCTTGGGACTCTTTTCCATCATGACAGAAATACTTTGATCATGTATAAAGAATATAACCCACTAAATATAGAAAGTGCAACACAAACTTAAATCCTAATCCAGGAAAAGGCCTCAGAATTGGAGCCTACGCGTAGTCCTATCATGGACTAAACTTAATTGGGAACAATCTACAATGAATAATTCTCTTTTATGGGACGAACTGGGACTGTTATCAAAAAGGTATATCCGCGCGGAATTACACAGAGCTACCTTGACAGAATATTGTAAAAAAGAATATATTCCCAGAGGTTTACGTGTGTTTAAGGAACCACGGATGTTTAATGATGATACTGAATTTAATTTACAATGGGTATCTATTCTTAATAAATGCTCATTAGATTTAATGATATTGATTATTGATCGGACTAAAAAAGCCATGACCTCTATGAAGATTGAAATTGAAGAGAAATTAAAAACTTTGAGAGAAAATTCAACAGATGTGGAATTTAAACAACATCAAGATAATATGAAAGTGAAAGTTGATACATTTAGAATGGAAATCCAGAAAGATAAATTTAAAAAATATAAAAGGGATGAACAGGATTACCTTCAGCAAAAAGTCTATCCCTGGTTAAGACCTAAAGCTCCAGAACATTCTGTTAAAGATAAGAAAGTAACTTTCGACCATTCTTCGGAATCTTCTAATTTCAGTAATAGTTCTGATAAGGACTTATCTAATTCTGGTCTGAGACAATCACGCAGAGGGAGATGGCGTAGAGGTGGTAATCGTACCCAGACCCAATATCAAAATCCTAATTACTTTCAAAATCAGTATCAATATTCAAATCCGAGACCGCAAAGACCACAGACACGTTCCCAGCGAGGTCAAAATTATCCATAGCAGTCACAGACCTCTATATTGAGGAATTCTGAGCATTGCACTATTCAGCCTGAAATACCTGTAGATAAATCATCTATTGTAAATTTGTCTGATCATGTTTTAACTGAGGATGAGATTCTGGTACTATCTAAAGGCCTCTCCTTTGTGCCAAGTACCCCTACTGATATATTTCAGACAAAGGTGGATTTTGAAAAATTTTTTCGGGTGCTAAAGATTAAAGCATTTTTTTCTAAAATTGATGCTGAATCTATTGATGAAAGGGAATCTATTGTAACTCCTAAATCAACATGGACCCCGCCAGGCCCGACGGATCCGATATTGGAGACGTTTCATCAACTAGTTATGGCTGATATTGATAAGAATCATCAACCTATACATAACTATAGACAATGTAACAATATGAGCAAATGAGAACATCTAGCCATCAAAGCATTAATACAGGATAAGGATCTAGTAATCAAAAGAGCGGATAAAGGTGGTAAGATTGTCCTTCTCAGTAGAGAACTTTACCTGAAAGAAGCATACAAACAACTACATAGTGAAGACTATATCATTTTGACCGATGACCCCACGGCATCTTTACAGTTAAAAATTAATGATCTTACAAAACAAGCTCTTGAAAAGGGTTTTCTTACCAAAAGAGAATTCAGATTTCTTAATGTACCTTATCCAAAAATTCCGATCCTCTACCTGTTGCCTAAAATTCATAAATCGATATCTGATCCACCCGGTAGGCCTATTGTCTCAAATTGTGGTGCTTTACTTGAGGCCTCCTCAATATATATTGATAAATTTTTACAAACATTTGTCAAACAAACCACTGCGTATATTCAGGATACTACCGAGTTCCTTGGTAAAATGGAAACGATTGTCCCGGATTCCCACTCAATTATGGTGACGATTGATGTAAGTTCTCTTTACACAATCATTCCACATGCTGAGGCAATGGATGTAATGAAAGAAACTCTGGAGAAAAGAATAAATCCTAAAGTACCAACTGAGTTTTTGCTTCAATTAGCCAACATTGTTTTTACTGACAGTTTTTTCATGTTTGAGAATTCCCTATTTCAACAAACAACAGGGATAGCTATGGGTATCACTATGGCCCCCTCGTTGGCGAATCTTTTTATGGATAAGTTTGAACGAAGTTGGATATATCCTTCTATATTTTTCAATAAGATTAAAATATGGACACGATACATAGATGATATTTTTATTGTTTGGAATGGGGACGAAGAAGAACTCATCCAATTCCTGCAATATATAAATTCATGTCATCCCAAAGTGAAATTTACTCACTCTTACAGTGTTGAAAAAATCTCATTTCTTGACGTTCAAATAACCATACAAGACGGAAGATTTCAGACTGAAGTATATTTTAAGCCTACTGACTGTAATTCTGCACTTCTTTTTTCTAGTGCACATCCGTCTACTTTGAAGAAGAGTTTACCTTATTCCCAATTCCTCAGGATTAGGAGAATATGTTCTTCTACTTTAGAATACAAGAGGCAGGCGAATATACTGAAAAATCGATTTCTTCAACGAGGATACCCTTCGAAAATTGTTACAGCGGCATATAAACTATATAAGTGCACTATATAATCATCGTGAATATTTACTGATTCCTAAAAATAAAAATTCTTCATCTCAGGAGGAACGTGTGATGACCTGTGTTTTAACTTTTTCAAATGATAGTTATCAAACCGTCAGATCCCTGAGAAAACATTGGGAGATCTTAAAAATCTCAGGGATATTTCAAAATTTTCATCTAAGGATAGCATATCGTAGAAAACGAAACCTTAAAGAAATTTTATGTCCACCTATGCTTCCTGGATTGCTGAAATACAGTGGTGCCTCACACAACGAACTTAATTGGTTCCAGGAGCAAGTTTGTTATGTGAAACGTTCGTTATGTGAAACGCGTTTTCCCATAGGAATACATGTAAAAAAAAATAATTCGTTCTGCAGCATAAAATATGCTAAGATGACATAAAAAAGATAAATTTTTTGTTATTATTTTTATTTAGATACATCTAAAAACATACATCTCCCTGTCCTTTTACTTCCACTATCTTCCTATCCCATCTCTATTCCCTTTTGTCCCTCTCCCCATGATCAATCATCTCACCACCTCTCTCTGCCCTCACCCTCAGGGTTCAAGATTGCTTCCACTCTTTTTCCTGTTGTTCTCTCTGCCTGTCACCCTATGATTTAGCATCCCTTCTGCCCTTGTCCAATATTTCCCCTTCTCTCCCTCCCTCTCATCCCCTGCTCCAACATGTGCTTTCAGCGGCCTTCTCCCCCCTTAAGCGTCTTTTCTTCTCCACTCCACCTTTCCTCCCTCCCTGCCTCCACCTTTGTGGCGCTTTTGCACCCGACCGACAACAGAACAGGCCCGGTCGGACAAATCTCCCTGTCCTGTAGCCGCGAATCTAAATTACCTTCTTACAGCAGCTGGATTATTGAAGCTGCTGTAAGAGGTAATTTAGATTCGCGGCTACAGGGCAGGGAGGTTTGTCGGCCGGGCCTGTTGTCGGTCGATCGGGGGACCTGACCAGCTGTGCACATTCTTCGGGGCGGACCGCCCCCTCCCCCCTCTTTTGTTCGCCATTGCCTTCTTCCTACCTGCCCTGCCGCAGCCGCACACAGCCGACCGGAAGTCTTCCTGATGTCAGCGCTGACGTCGGAGGAAGGGAGGGCTTTGCTTAAGCCCTCCCTCCGACGTCAGCGCTGACATCGGGAAGATTTCCGTTCGGCTGTGTGCTGCGACAGGGCAGGTAAGGAGAAGGAGACTACCCTCGACCAACCCCGCTGCGATCCAACCCCGCAGGAACCCCGGAAGGATGCAGCTCGGGCGACTTCGTTGTGTGAAACGAAGTACGTTATACGGATCACGACATAAAGTTCGTTGTGCGCAGCGTCCGCTGTGCGAGGCGGCCGTTATGCGAGGCACCACTGTACACTGATAGCTCTCCCCAAGGTCATCATAGTTGTGGCAATTGTCAAATGTGTACAATCATGATGAACACCAGTATATTTTGCAACCCTAGAGATAATAAAAACTATCAACTAAGCCATACCTCCAATTGTAAGTCTCAAGGAGTCGTATATATTCTACAATGCCCCTGTAAACTGCTCTATGTAGGACAAACATCTAGGAGATTTAACATTCGCCTCACTGAGCATAAGAGTAACATTAAAAATCAAGTACTTACTGCTCCGTTGGCAAAACATTGCATTGACAAAAATCATGGGTTCTTTTCTCTTAAGGGTATTGCTATTGAGATTGTTGATCGGAACATCAGAGGAGGGGATTATAGACGATATCTAGCTCAGCGTGAACAACGCTGGATCAATCGACTGGGGACTTTAGACCCTTGTGGTCTTAATAGAAATTTAGAATGGCAACACTTCTATTAATATTTCTATTAATATATCTTTTAATATATCTTTCCAGTTATGCTATTATTTTGATAGGAGTTCAGTGCTTTAATTTGAACATGACTGTGAGGTCATAATGTCACATGACTACTTCCCTGAATGGAAGCACATAAATTAAACACTGTCGCCATTTTATTTTTTGCTAGAGAATGTTTGGTAGCTGACATGCACGCAGTGAGTATTGTTACATCTGTTACTGCATACTTTATTTAGAACTTACACTAATGCCTTTATTTGCTATATTCTAGATGCCCTAATGTACTTTGGCTATTAGCCCTGAAGCAGTGGACTCACATTACTGTCCACGAAACGCTGCCGTGTCGGCGGCATAGCCAGTGCATAGGCATTAGACTGCGATTTGTCTCTTAAAGCTACAAATGAACATCGTTTAAGATAAGTGAATTGTAAAATCATTATGAGACTTGTTGACCATTTGCTACTATGTTGCCTTTCATTTCTCTAACTTTAAGAAATTGCAACGCTCATATTTAGTTAGAGTGAGGTTACGTTTATTAAGTAACTGCAGAATATACACCCTGAAGGTTTATTTAAAACTTTATTTAACAGAACATTTTTGATATGAACATTTTAATATGGACCTTTAGGGTTTAGTGCAGAAAAAAGAAAAAGGGAAAAAAAAGTTTATAAAAATTAATATTTAGTTAAAAAACTTTATAGATTCCAGGTTTTTTGGCCTATGACTGGAGCGTGGAGTGTTTTACTACGCTGACAGTTTAGTCCATGATAGGACTACGCGTAGGCTCCAATTCTGAGGCCTTTTCCTGGATTAGGATTTAAGTTTGTGTTGCACTTTCTATATTTAGTGGGTTATATTCTTTATACATGATTATTTATAATTTGGACCACTAGGGTAATTGGGATTTAGTTTAGAAATACTTTGATGTCACTAAATCTCGATGCTATTACCACTAAGGTGGATTCTTTACTAAAACGTTGGTCTCCCCTCTCTTTATCCTGGTGGGGACGATTGGAGACCATTAAAATGATCATCACTCCCATTGTTAATTATTATCTTGCTATGCTCCCTACTTTTGCCCCAAAAGCCTTTTATAAATCCATAGAACATAAACTAATTGAATACCTTTGGTGTAAGAACCCCCTCCCCCCCCCCCACATCACCCTTCACATACTTAAATCAGTTAAGACTGATGGAGGAATGAATTTTCCAGATTTTTTTCTCTATCATACTGCTGCTTTTCTTCGATATAGCTCTTTCTGGATGTACTATCCTGTTTCAGATGATAGATTACCTGCATGGATTCATATTGAACGCTGCTTAGCTCACCCTATCCTTCTTACTTGTCTTCCTTGTGCCCACCTATCAATAGTTTCCATCACTTCTGTAACCATTCGTTCTACTCTTTGGGCTATACAGCTCTTCGATTCCATTACTCATCAAAACCATTGGCACGTATCATCCTCTCCTCTATGGTATAACTCCAATATATTGATTGATAATCGTCCTTTACAATGGCAGAAATGGATGGATAAAGGAATTCAGACAATTGCTCAAGTTTCCGATAGCAATTCTCTTCTTACATTCTCTCAGCTTATGGCAAAATTTGCTCTTCCTCCTTCTGAATGTTTCCATTGGCTTCAGCTATCTCATTGTCTGAAGCGATGTTCTCCTTCTATATTTCAATACTCTCATACGTCTACATTCACGCTACTTTCTCAACTAAGTGTTTCATTAGGCCACTCCACCTCCCGTTTTTATGAGGCACTTAGATCTCATCAGTTTCCTAGATCTCAAAGATCTACAACTATCTGGTCTTCAGAGACGTCGTGGAGTGGGACTGATAAGGACTGGGACTTCTATTTTACTAAAATTATTCGTCCTACTGCTTCTAGTTTGTTTTATTATTTGAATATCCAGAAATGCTATTTTGGCAATGCTAGAATTATAGAGTGAAGTGGAAAGGATTGATATGAATCGCTTGTTTATACTTTCCAAAAATACTAGGACTAGGGGGCATACATGAAGTGACTAAGTAATAGATTTAAAACAAACTGGAGAAAATATTTCTTCAATGTGTAATTAAACTCTGCAATTTGTTGCTGGAGAATGTGATGGAATCAGTTAGTTTAGAAGGTTTAAAAAAAAGGTTTGGATAATTTCCTAGAAGAGAGGTTCATAGGCCATTATTGAGATGGCTTGAAGAAATCCACTGCGTATTCCTAGGATAAGCAACATAAAATCTGTTTTACTACTTGGGATCTTGCTAGTTACTTCTGACCCAGGCTGGCTACTGTTTGAAACAGGATACTCGGCTTGATAGACATTCGGTCTATCCAAGTATGGCAACTCTATATTCTATGCTCTTATGTTAACGTTAGCTGCTAATTTTAACCAGTTAACTTTATCCAGATATTCAGCTGTAAGCAGCCTGCTGAAGTCACAGCTAAACATTTAATTATATATAAACACACAAGTGGCAATTTGTGAAAAATGGATTTAGATGGATAAATTTAGCCAGCCAGTGCTAAATATCACACTAACAGTTCGTTACTAAAATACAGAATTGTGCTAGTGGAGAAAACCACTATATAGTGTGCTAAAATACTGTAGTTAATGAGCATTATTTTAACACACATCCCATTTTATGCAGTGATACTCAGTTATTGCTAATGGCAATGGCGCAGACTTGCACAGTCTGTGTCCGTATATGGCCATTTGGTTGAGGATTTGCTGGGGAGGGCTTCAATGGCTGGGATGATGTAGATGGGATGGAGTGAGCTTTGACGGGGACTTCAGTAGTTGGAACCAGTCTGTGTGTGACTGTGGTTGTGAGAGGAGCTGGGAACCAGAGACCTGTGGAAGGTGGGAGCTGGGCCTAGCTCTGTGCCCCAGGCAGAGCTATGAAGCCTGGGGTCCCTTCCCAGGGGAAGTCCCAGGCAGGACGGCCTATTATGGAGAACAAGCTGGAATGTGATGAGGAGAAGCCTGGGCCTTCGGGCTAGAGGAAGCCAGGAAAGCCAGACCCCAGGACTCCCGGAAGAGGGGTTCCTTCCCCAGCATTGGAGCCAGGGAGAGAAAAGGTACACCAGGGGTCTGGCAGGGCCTGGGCTTTGGAGGTGGAGGTGGGCAGGCAGAAAAACCAGGCAGTTACTGTGGTGGAAGATTCATTGGAATCAGAGGAGGAACTTTTCAGTGGAGAGAAGGGAGAGCTGGAGTTAGATTTGGCCACAAGAGCCATACTAACAGTTAAAGGAATGGCAGGCTTGGAGAGGAAGCTCCAAGACCTGCAAAAGAAACAGCGCATGGTGGCCACACTTTGCAAGCTGGCTCCAGAGGAGCAGAAAAAGAAATATAAGAAGGAACAACAGTTTTTGCAAAGGCAGGTTGAGAACTGCATGGCTGAAATGACAACCATTACAAAAGACAGTACAAACCCTATAGCAGAAATATATAGGAATCGTGAGAGGATGGCTGGGCTAGTTAGACACCCGGTGGTAAGGGCAGCAGGAGAACCCAGGGCTGAAATTGTACAGAAGGAAAAGCAAGCGCCCAGCACTGCAGTAGAACAGCAAACTCCCAGACCAGTAGTGGAGGAACAGCAAGCCTCCATAACAGTTGTGGAGAAAGCAATCTCCACAAATGCTACAGGTAACCAGCTTGGGGAAAGTTTGGACTGTTATAGCTGGGGAGAAAAACAAAGCAGTAACTGGGAACAGCAAATTAGAAGCTGGAGTGGAAGAGGGGCAGACAAAGGAGCACAGAAAGAAAAAAAACCACACAAAGAGGAAAATACTTGGAGACAGAGTTTGAGCAATCAAAATCTTTAATTAAAGCACCTGAAGGAGAGGCTTTGGAACTGCTGGCAGCTGAGCAGAGATTACCAAGTAACATACTGAAGTTCATGGAGGAGGAGATGGTAGAAGAAAATGGTTTGAATGTGACTGAGAACAGGCAGGGATTACATACACCTGGGTTCCTGCTGCAAAGAAAATCCCAGCTAATGGGAGTGGGGCAGAATGCAGCCCATGGGAGGAGTTCTCTGGGCCAACCTAACTCTGAGAGCAGTGAACAGCAGGTTGCTGTTTCCAGTGTGGTGGAAGGTGTGGAGTGGAGTCGAGAGCAGGAGCAGGAACAAGAGAAACTCCAGAGGCCAGTGCAGGAGGAGGTTGCTGGTGATGGAACAGCGCTGCTGCAACGGAAGCAAGGGACAAAGCAAGCTTTGCCTTGTTCTAAAGAACTGCAGTTGAGAGAACTGAATGCAGAGCAGTTTGAAGTAGGACAGGTCTCTATGGATGTGAATGGGGAGGGGGTGGGAGAGGGTGGGGGATCTGGTGGTAGTGGGCATGGTGCCCGGAAAGGGGTTAAACGGGGAATATCTTTTGCAGATGTGGTGGCTGGGGGATCGGGGCAGGGGGGTAGGAATCGGGGGAGGGGGAATGCGCAAGGGGAGAGTGGGGGGAGGAGGGATAATGGTAGAGGGAATGGGAATGGTGGGGGAGGGGGAGAGGGTGGTATTTTCAAGAGAAGAAATGTGGTTCGGTTGAAGTGGGTATGGGTGGGGAATATGCCAACAAGGGACAGGGTGTTGAGAATGGTTCTGGGGGTGGGCTTCATCCCTGAGGACCTGTATGCCTGAATTCATCCGGTAATGGTTCCAGAGTATGACATCAGTTTCCAGAGACAGAGGGGTTTAGAGTTATTTTGGGATATGAGGGGGTGAGGGGGAGGGAGCAGTGGGCAGAATTTAAAGCCATACCTGTGAGTAAACCTGACCTTGTTCAAGTGATAGTGTTGGTGAGAAATGAGTCCATCTGCAGTTCAGACCTGACATACTGGTTGAATCGGTATGGGGTGCTTCAGACTCCATTAGTGAAGATCATGGACCCAAGTAAGATCTGGGCTGGTGGATGGACGGCCAGCATGAAGCTAAGTCAAGTGGGTAATGTGATACAGCATGTTCCATCAGTGGCATACATTGGGAGAGAGCGCATCCAATGTTTTTACAAGGGGGCAGCCCAGGGTATGTTTTCGATGTGGATCGTTTAGGCATCTAAGTATGGTGTGTCCTACCCTAACAGGTGGCGAGAGGAAAATGATGGGGAAGGGGAGGAACCTCAGGAGTGGGCCCAGGAGGAGGAACGGGATCAGGAGGGTGGTCAGGAAGATAGCCAGGAAAAGGTGAGGCAGGGTGAAGGGCTGGTGCAGGAAGCAGAGGAGGAGAGAGAGGGTGGGGGTGGGGATGAGGGTACATGGGAAAAGGTACGTAGTAAGAAGGTGGGGAAACACCAGAGGAAAAGAAGGGGGGATAGGGTCGAGGATACTAACAGGTTTAGTGAATTGGCACAGGAGGAAGAGGATGGAGGTGGGGTGTCCCAGAAGAGGAAAGGGAAAAAAGGTCGGGAGGGAGGGCAGCAGGAATACCCGGTGGTGATTCTGGAGAGGTTGTGGGTTGAGACAGTGGGAGAGGAAGGGGATGGGAGAGGGGCTTTTCTAAATAGAGGTGGGTGGGAAGGAGGGTATGGAAGTAGAGGGGGGGAGCATTTTGCTGGTGGGAAGGGATGTGATTAAGGAAGGGGAAGATAAGGAAAGGGAAGGAATTGGGGAAGAGTTGATTCTGGCGGAGGGCGAGGCGGTCCCGCCAGGGGTGGTGGTGAAGAGGGGAATGGAAGAGGGGAGCGGAGAGAAGGGGGGAAGAAATCTAAATTAGTGTCATGATGGGGGGTCCTGGTTTGAATATTGCAACTTTGAATGTTGCTAGTCTCCGAACGGAGAGAAAGCGGTTTCTGTTTATGAGTTCCTGCCTTCCAAAAAATTGGATGTTATCATGTTGCAAGAAACAAGGGTTGACCACCCCAGTTTATTGTGGAACACTAAAAGGGACTGGAAATGGGGGCCATCATACTGGGTATTAGCCCAGGAGGCTTATGAGGGGGTGGCAATTCTGTTTAACTCCAGAGCGGTGGAAGTGCGTAGGATGGTGGAATTGGGTGGGGGAAGGGGGCCAGATATTGGATGCAATGGTGAAAGGGGAGGAGGTAAGGTTGGTGAATATCTACAGTCCTCAGAGGAAGTGGGAGCGTAAAGCTCTAATCTCCCGGATCAGACCATATTTATACACGGCCAGGAGGGTGGTGTGGGGAGGGGATTTTAATGCAGTGGTGAGGCAGGAGGATAGGGAAGGGAGGAAATTTTCTTTAGGATATGATGAATTATTTTTGAAACAGGTGGGGGAGGGGGCAGGGCTGGTTGATATTTATACAGTTTTGGGAAGCAAGGGGGGTTTACGTTTGACAGGGGGAAATGCCGCAGTCGTATTGACAGTTTTTTTGTAAGGAGGGAAGACTGTCAGGACCCTCCCCAAGTGCAGCATGTTGAATTTACGGATCACGCTCTGGTGAGCATTCAGGTAGGGGGGAAGAACCCGGTTATGGGTAGGGGTCTGTGGAGGCTCAACAGTGCATGGCTACAGGAGGAGAGTGTACAGGAGGTCTTTAGAGAGTTCTGGACAGACCAGCTGTCTACTGTGAGCGCGTACGGGTCATTGGGGGGATGGTGGGAGGTTGTGAAGGGTAGGATCAAGGGTTTTTTCAAGAAAATAAGTAGGAGGGCATCACAAAATAGGGAGGGGAGGCTGGTAGCCCTGAGGAAGGAATTAAATTGGAGGGTGGAAGGGGGGTGAAAAGGGGGAGGGGATTCAGGTACTCAAGGGAAAAATTGAAGCACTACAGTACGATAGATATAGGTCCTTAGTGTGGGAAAGGGCATTTCATCTCACCAGACCCTTTCAGGGCATGCAGAGAGAGGGTCAGGCGGCGGAAGGTGGGAAGTTTGTGGGACAATGAGGGGATAGAGCAGGAGTCACGAGAAGGGTTGTGGGTGGTGGGAGAGCATTTTGGGGGGCTCTTTGCAGTTGGGCAAGAGGAAAGGGAGGAGTGGGAGGAATATATAAAGGGGACTCCGGGGGTGGGGAGAGGGTTAACAGAGGAGGAGGCAGAAGCGCTGAATGGCCCATGGACGGTGGAGGAGGTAAGACAGGCGATAGCCGGCCTGACCAGAGGGAAATCACCCGGTCCAGATGGGTTGACAGCCGAGTTTTTTAAGACATTTTGTGAGCAGATGATACCTTTCTTGGTACGGCTGTTTACGGAGCTTAGCTGTCAGCCTGTTCTGCCTAGGTCCATGAGGGAGGTGGTATTGGTTTTTATTACAAAGCCAGGGAAGGAAGGGTCAAGGGTGGGAAATTGGAAGTCGATTTCTTTGCTTAATACAGATAGGAAAATTTTAGCAAAGATGATGTGCGCAAGACTGGGAGAGGTGGCGGCAGCAGTACTGGCACCAGCACAGATGTGTGGCGTGCAGGGGAGGGGGCAATAGAAGCAGCGGTAACAGTAAGAGAGGCAGTTGAGAAGGGTCGGAGGGCCCAGGGGGGGCGGGTGCTAGTTAGTTTGGACCAAGCCACAGCCTTTGATAGGGTGCCATACGAATATTTGTGGGGGGTTCTAACAAAGTATGGGATTCCTGTGCAGTTTTTGGAGGGGTTGAAGACTCTGTATAGGGAGGCAGCAACCTTTCCCTTGGTGAATGGGGAGAGTTTCTCCATTGGGAAAGGGGTGAGACAGGGATGTCCCTTAAGTCCATTGCTATATATGTTTGCCAACGATCCATTGCTGCAGCGGCTGGAGAAGGATGGGGGTTTAACAGGGATAGATATGGGGGAAGGCACAAAGGTCAGGGTGGTGGCATATGCCGATGACATCTCTGTATTGTGTCTTCAAATAGAGAGTTTAGGTGGTTGGAGGAAAAACTGGGAGAGTATTCAGGAGCCACAGAGGCGTGCATTAACCAGGAAAAGAGTCATTTGTTGAAACGCGGGGATCCGGCATGGGAGGTGGAGAGTACAAGTGGGTTCTTGCCTCCAGAGGGGAGGGTAAGGGTGCTGGGGGTTGTCTTCAGTGGGGATGAGGCGTATCAAATGGAGAATTGAAAGGGAAAAATCCAGGAAGGGCGGCAGAAGGTGGAAGCCTGGAAGCAGTGGAAGCTGACAATTCTGGAACGGGTGCATCTAATGAAAGTATATTTGGTTCCTTTGTTCCTATTCCTTAGTTATGTGTGTTTGCTCCCGCAGGGGTTGCACGCTACGATGTACAGTCTCTTTTTTCAGTGTCTCTGGGGTAATCGCTTAAATCCAATAAAGAGGGGGGTAACATATTTGGCAATAGAACAAGGGGGCTTGGGGATGGTGAACCCCATTCTTTTTTTCTCCTCCCTCTTCCTTCAGTTCCATTTGGGGGGTTGGTGAGGGGACAGCAGGAAAAGGTTGCATGGGTAGAAAGTGTTCAAACGTGGGGTACAGTGTTTTGGAAAGACTGGTTGGGGGGAGTGGACATAGGGAAGAAGCAGTTGGTGAGGGTTTTGGCAGGGGTGCCGGGTCAGGCGGACATGGCCCGTTTAGTTAGGAGTTGGAGGGTAACGGTGGATGAAGTGGTGGAGGGGAGGAAGAAATGGACGGAAAGAGTGCTGCACCAGTGTTATGTGGTGGAACCTCTGCTGAAGGATTGCTCAGGGATACGTCAACAGCAGGCACTCCGTTTGTGGCGATGCCACGCCTGCCCCTAAGTACTTCAATGTGGCATGGCTGGCACTGCACGGCAAGATGTATGTCCGGGCGAATCTGAAGTGTAGATCTGTGACTGACAAGGAGTGTCCAAGGGGGGGAGTGCCAGGGAGTGCTAGAAACAATGGAACATTTTTTGTGTTTTTGCCCCTTTTCAGTTGAGGTGGGGAGGAGGGTGGCTAGGGATTTGGGGTTTCAGGTGGGTTTGTTTGAAAGTCTGAGTTATGTGGATTGGGTTTATAGGGGGGGTGGGGGGAAGAGGGTGTATGGTGAAACTTTTTTTATTATTTTGATCATACTGAAATATTTCATTTGGATGGCACATTGCCAGATGTCGCTGAGGCAGCGACAGCTGGCACCGGACACAGTGGCGATGGATGTGGTGCGGGCAATTTGCCAAGTTGCAGAAGCAGAGAGAAAAAGAAGGAGTGAACAGCAGTGGCGTTTACTGTGGAAGGGGGTGCGGCTTCGGCCTCCCTGACGCCTGTGGATGAGTGTTTCAGTTTTTGTTTTAACTGAGTTTTTGTATTTATGTTTATTTATTGCTGGGGGGGAGGGAGGTTTCTAGTCACTTTGTGTACAGGGTTTGGGGCTGTTTAGTTTTCATGTGTACAGGTTTGGTGTGGGGATAATGAAGTGTCAGTTTATGTTTGTATTATTTGTATGATATTTGCTGCTGTGACTTTGTAATGTGTTGAATTGTAATGCTTTTTTGATGTAAGTCTATACAATAAAAAAGAACTTTTCAGTAGTTGGAACCTAAGCAGGGCAGGATTAATTCTTCAAGGGCCCCTAGGCACACAAGTACACTGGGCCCCCCAGGCCCTGCCCTGCCCCCATTTATCTGTTTTCTTATTTACTTCCACCTGTATTTTCTTTTTATTTAATTCAAAACAAAGATTAGCATACCAATGCATAGTTTTTCTTCTATGCAACCCCAAACATCTCTGAACAAATCCCCCTTCCTTCCCTCCTACTTACCAGGGACATTAACTCTGAACCCTTTCAATATGTATATAAAAGTGTTCAAATATATTGTAAAGCAGTAATACTACCCAAAATAAGTCTATATTAATAACCAAGTTTACAACACCTCTCAACTGCCTCACTCTATGTCGACCAACTATAACCCATATGTATGTATAAACAACCAAATCTGTAACTCCTCTAGTACGTTCTACTCCATGTTGTAACAAAACAACAAGGCAAGCAGTCCAAAGAATCCAACATGAAACAAAAGATCGACAGACAATAAGGAAATTCAAATTAGATTTATTCAAGGTGCTCCCAAGAACCACGCTCGATGCATTTCGCTAAACAAGGCTAGTCAACGCTAACAGAAAACCATGTCTTTCATACACACAGAACACAGATATACCCTCTCCCAGTATGGAATAAGTAATCACAAATTAAAAATAGAAATATTTAGATAAAGAACAAGAAGTTGCAAAATCATCAAAAGGTTTCATAGGTTTTAGGAGTGTATCTCATGATCTCCTCAGAGCATCTTTCAAGATCACACATCTTTCACTCTTGACAGACTTTTGCCTCTCTCCTCTTTATCAATAATTCAGTTATATTCCAGCTTCTGGGCATAAGCTAAGACCTGAAACATAGAAAGTGACGGCAGAAAAAGGCCGAGGCTCATCGAGTCTGCTCACTCCATTGACCCACCCCCCTAGTTAATCGCTCTCTGATGACCTTTCCCTCATAGAGATCCGACATGAGCATCCCATCTGTTCTTAAAATCTGGCACGCTGCTGGCCTCGATCACCTGTACTGGGAGCTTATTCCAGCTGTCAACCACTCTTTCCTGGTGTCGCCATGAAACTTCCCGCCCTTTATTTTCAGCGGGTGTCCT
This sequence comes from Geotrypetes seraphini, assembly GCF_902459505.1. NCBI lineage: Eukaryota > Metazoa > Chordata > Amphibia > Gymnophiona > Dermophiidae > Geotrypetes > Geotrypetes seraphini. The sequence continues at coordinate 311,777,708 of NC_047084.1, read as the reverse complement.
CTTGTGGCCGAGGGTCCTTTAAGAAGGAAAATATCATCTTCTACCTTGATACGACCAGTGACATACTTAAACGTCTCAATCATGTGTCCTCTCTCCCTACGTTCTTCGAGAGAGCATAGCCGCAATTCGTTCAACCTTTCTTCGTATGATAGATCTTTGAGCCCCGAGACCATCCTGGTGGCCATTCGCTGTACCGACTCGACTCTCAGCACATCTTTACGGTAATGTGGCCTCCAGAATTGTACGCAGTACTCCAGATGAGGCCTCACCATGGTTCTGTACAAAGGCATTAGGACATAGAAACACAGAAGATGACGGCAGAAAAGGACCACAGCCCATCAAGTCTGCCCACTCTGCTTACCCACCCCCCTGTCTATGCCCTAATGACCCAATTTCCTTATCTTGACCCTTCCGACTAACAAAGCTTCTCCGGATACAACCCAGCATTTGCCTAGCCCTGGATGAAGCCTTCTCCACTTGATGGCCCCCGTTCTGCTGTAGTCCTTGCTAAGGTTTCACCATTTAATGTGTACATTCTGCACGGATTATTGTTGCCAAGGTGCATGACCTTGCATTTGTTAGCGTTGAAGCTAAGCTGCCAGGTCGAGGATCAATGTTCCAATAAAAGCAGGTCTTGCGTCATGCTGTCGGACAGACTGCCGTTACTCACAATGTTACATAGTTTGGCATCATCGGCGAATAATGCTCTCACTATATTTCGAAAGCTCCAATCTCTCTCTCTCTTTGTCTCCTCCTCATTTCCCCATTCCCCACTGCTCCTTTTCACTTAGACCATGCACATCAAGCAGCACCCAAGACTTGGACCACCATCTCCTCTCTCTTTCAGCAGCATCCAGTCCTTTTCCTGTAAGGACTGTAGGCCAGCTTTGTTCGGTTACTTTCTGTTTTCTGAAACTCAGGATCAGGTCTCCCTATTGAGCTATCCCCAATCAGTTTAGTTTCTTTGCAGACCTCTCTCCTTACTCTATACACTTTCCAGGATAGAACCCTGTGGTGCCCAGTAAGTAGTGGAGAGGGAAGTTGATGGGCATTAGGCCGTGTGGAACCAGGTAAGAACAGCAACAGATATGCTCAAGTCATGTAGCCTGGAGTGAAGATGGGTCACAACATCTCTCTGTCATTCAAAGTTATATGCACACACACTCACTCACTCATACTCACTCTCCTCCAGTACAGACCCTCAAACCCTTTCTCACAGACACATATTAAAGATGGGTAGCCAAAATTTTTTCACTTGATATCATTTCCTGTGTCTTCTAGGAGAATGTTCATTTTGTTTGGGGAAGGTGGGGGCTTATCTGCTTTTGGAAGGGGGACCCAGAAAATTATTTTTGGCAACAAAAGGGGGGGGGGGGGCCTTAGTCCTGCACCCTCCACTCTGAATAGGGTGGCCACAATAGTCTCAAGTTACTACCAAGACCCCTAGTGGTACCATAAATCTGTGGTAAAATTTGCAGCTGCCATATTGGATGGAACTGTGGCCATAGGCAGGAGTAAATAGGCATCACTCCTGCCCCACTTACACCTTCTAGATCAGTGGTTCCCAACTCTGTCCTGGAGGACCATCAGGCCAATCGGGTTTTCAGGCTAGCCCTAATGAATATGCATGGAGCAGGTTTGCATGCCTCTCACTTCCATTATATGCAAATCTCTCTCATGCATTTTCATTAGGGCTAGCCTGAAAACCTGATTGGCCTAGTGGTCCTCCAGGACAGGGTTGGGAACCACTGTTCTAGATCATCAGGAATTTAGGGAAGGAGGGGGACTGGAATAAGGGGCCTAGGATGGTCGAGGAGGGCCTTGGATTGGGGTGTGTGGATCATTGGGCAGCCTCCTGTCCCTGGCAAACAAAACCCTGTCCATTTTCATTTGCTGGCAGTTGCAGAAGATTGCTTTTAAGGGAAACGTACCTGCCATCCCCATGATCTTTTATTTTCCTGCATCAGTCAGTAAAAGCTCCTTCCCCCGCGCAGATTCGAACCGGGAGTCCCAGCAGTAGCAGGAAGGCAAGTGTAATGGAGGACTGGAACCCACGAGAGCCGGGGGGGGGGATGGGTCTAAGTGGAGGCACGTGCGGCGGAAGCGCGGGCAGTGTCATCCGGGAGGTTCATTTTCAGAAGGGTCAGACATGGCAGCATTTCCCACAAGCTGCTGGCGGCTGCTCTGAAGTTTTCTCTCTGCTGTGACTTCCTGCTTCCGACAGGGCAGATCGCTGCAGAGAGGGAAAGCTTTGGGGCAGCTGCCGGCAGCTTGTGAGAACGGCTGCCGTGTCGGGCCCCTCTGAAAAGGTAGCGTTTTAATAAAGCACTTCGGACCGCGGGGCCCCCTGGATCTGTGGGACCCAGGGAAGCTGCCCTGTTTGCTCCCTATAATGCCGGCCCTGGGGCCCCCCTGACAGTGTCGGACTTTAGGCAAGTGCCTCTTGGGCCTATCCTTTAATCCAGCCCTGAACCTAAGTACAGTACCGGGCAGAGATTTGTATTGTTCAGAAACAGCTAAGAAGAAAAAAATTTTAAAAAAATTGAATCAGGTTGGGCAGACTGGATGGACCATTTGGGTCTTTATCTGCCATCATTTACTTTGTTACTATGTTAATTCTGTAGTGCTTGTAATTACTAGTGATAAATGACTTACTTTGGAAATCCTGCATATAAATGTCCCGACATAGGTTTTTAAAATCCATTTACCAGTAAGTCAGTGCACACAGCATAGGAGCCAACTTTTCAAAATGATTGGGGTGCTATACCCAATAGAAATGATCCCTATGTGGACACAGTTAAGGAGTTTGCTCAATATTGGGGTGCACAAGCACCCACAGAGCTGGCTCCTATGGCACACAGTGAATTTGTATTAACAAAGTACAGCTAGTTCTGGAAATGGGGAATTTAAGTGGTAACAAACCAGTTTTAACTAGAAAAATCTTTTGAACATTGACCCCTTAGTGTCATTTCAGTGAACAAATACAAACACAGGAAATCTCTTTGCTCTTTCACAAAACTTTGGAAATTTCAACATCCCCCCCCCCCTTCCAGCATATGAGGTTTCCAGTCATCCTTGGACTAAACTCAGACTACAGCCAATCTGTTATAACCAAACTTCTGTTATGAACAGCTACAGTGGGATTCGAACCTCTGGCTCTTAGTTGGCTGCTCTAATCATTAGGCTACTTAGAAACATTCTGCCAACCAAGCTAGACATAAAAAGTGCAGCAAGCATAATTCTCTTTGCATGTATAGCATAAAACTCTAGATTGATGCTCACTGAAACAGCTTCATCTTCTAGAGTGAAACTTAAAAACAAGTACAGAGAATTTTAGCCAGGCTACTGAAATGCTTGCATACCTCCTTTTTAAGAAACTAGAAAACATTATAAAATACTCACGTTTTGTCCCTTGGTTTCAAAGATAATACACAGAATGACACACAGAAGAGAGATCATTTCCATAATGAACGTTATTCCAAACTCCTTTGAATCCTTAGCTTCAAATCCTTAAGTTCTAGTTACCGTACTAGTACAGCATTAAAAAAAAAAAAGATTTAAGGAAATAAACCAGTGCTGAAGTTGAAGCCTTTGGAACACACTAAGGGTACATTCCAACTGATTTTACCGTAAGCATGAAGGAAAAAAAAACCCCAGAAGAGAAACTACTTAACTTGTCTGCCAATGAACATTTACAGAGTTATCTCAAATATTTCCAGTTCCTGTCCTGAACCAGCATTTCTTTGTTCTGACCATGGGCACCATTCCAAAATAATCTAGGTGTTCAGGGCAAGGCAAAATTTTATGCAATATCTCTAAATCCCCAGTGATCAATGGCTTAATATTTACTGTAACGTGCCAGATTTGTTTTCTCTCTCTCTGGAAGTGTAGGTAAATATTTAATCTGAGGACTTGCTTGACTTGATGTCAGTGCTGTCTGAAAAGCTTTTTACAATTATTCATAACTATAGGCGTGGAGGGGCATAAACGATAAGTCGTATAAAAGCTCCAGGCGTCAGCGGCGTAAAAAAGTCTAGGGAAATGTGTCGATAACCAAAAGACGTCCAGGCCAGTTGATTATCGGCACGTAACACGTCCACCAGAAACACGTCCACATGAGCTATACCGAAGCGTCCAACTTTACCTACCAAAATGTCACTCGTCCAAACAGGACGTACAACTATTGTCGCGGCGTTCCGCTAGACGACTTGCTAGTCGTGTAGCGCTCTTTATCTATTAGTTGGCCTGGCACATGTCCCACTGATGTCACACTGTCCCCAACAACTTCCTGCTGCATGCCCATATATAAACCATCACGTGGAAGTGCGACCCTTGTGGGTGTAGTAGGAGTTTAGTGAGGAGTAGGAGAGTGGTTGGAGTTTGGTGGAGGTTAGGAGAGTTAAATTGATTACTGAGCGATTGCTGTGATTGTCCATACACAGGTTGTGCACAGCATGCTGCGGAGGGCCTAGCCCAGGAGGTGGTGCAGGATATGTGCCTCGAGGCCGCCAGGGAGGCAATGGCAGAGGCAGCAGATGAGGAGGAAGGCTACTCTGCATCTGAAGAGAGTCTGCCACATGACAACATAGTGGAGGTGTCGGATGTGGAGGAGGAGGGCCAGGCGGCAGAGGTGCAGGATGTGGCACAGGGCGTGGCGGAGGTGGTGCCAGAGCACGTGGTGGAGGAGCAGGGAGCATGGGAGGTCCCCGATGTCTATGCAGACATGCCCCCTCTTGAAGGGGATGAGGAGGTGGCGATGGAGGCAGTAATCAATCACAGCAATCAATACTGTGGGATCGAGTGATTGGAGAGTATTTCTGTGAGTGTGTGTGTGAGAGCAAGTGAGAGAGATTGTAAGGGAGACAGACAGCAGTGACAGTGTGAGCGATTGTGGGAGTGAGAGATAGTGTAGTAAGGAAGGGCGTGCCAGGAAGAGTGTGTGGCCACCAGGGTGAGTGTGGGAGAGGGTGTGGGAGTGTGTGTGTGAGAGCTTCTGTGAGTGTGTGCGGGTGTGATGGTGGAGCGTAGGGAGCCCAACTACTCCCTAGCGGAGACAGAGTCTCTAGTGGAGCTCTGTCTCCAGTATGAGGCACGGGTGTTTGGCCACAATGGCAGGAGGCCACCCCGCAACGTCGCCATGAGGGTCTGGGCCAGAATAAGGGACACCCTGCATAGTTGAGAATCACCCCAGTACCCATCACTATGTAACCAGTGTGTCCTAGTCACTTAACCTGTCACCTATTGCTCCCACCCCCATTTGTCAAGGACCTGCTTGCTTATTCTGTGTTGCATAAAACAAGAGAGATAGATAGATATATAAAGGAAACATAGATAGATAATGAAGGATAACAATAGTTTGGCAGGCAGATGTTTAATACCTGGACAGGTCCCTACCTCATCAGAATCTACATGACAGATGTGATGTGCTCAGTGCCTTCATAACACTGCATATGTTTGAAAAGGATTGTCACCTGACCGTATTCTCCACCATATCGTTCTTCCAGGCGTTATGGTGTGTACCGGGACCTCGAGTCCCTGAGGCACAGGTGGCGCAGAGTCCACCGGGAGAACCCAGCCCTAATCCGGCGCACCAGACACTGCCTCTGAGCTGGACGTAAGTGGCAGCCCCCCCCCAACAACACTAAAGTCAGTAGCACAGTTATGACAGCTGCCTTGTAATAAATACCAGATATCCTGAAACGTGGAGGTGACTCTCAGATGCAAAAAAGCTATAATGGAGAAACAGGAGCTAATGGTCAGCTCAATGAATATCTCTGCAGTTGATATCGGTGCTGATAGCATACTGAGTGCTCATTCTCTGAGGCCCCTCACCGCAATCATCTGCATTGTCAAGGAGGCATACCCGAACAAGGGATATAGGTCTCAGAGGCTGCCGGCCACATGTTGCTCTGGAGGTCACCCTCATACCTCTAGACCAATGTCAGGCCTGCTGTTGTAGAGGCATATATCCCTTGGTCAGGTATGCCTCCCTGACAATGCAGATGATTGCGGTGAGGGGCTTCAGAGAGACACAATCAGAATCTAAGCATAATGTGTGCTTCATAGTTGCACCTGTCACCCTCTATTCTATGTCATCTCATGTCTGCTACCTCTCAACGCTCACCTTCTTGTAAATGTGCTCTTCTTTGGCAGCTGTACTGGTATGCAACCTATTGGTGATGAGATGCCGGTCAGGCCACTGTGTCAACATATACATCAAGGCCACTCAGTGTCACCTGCATAAGCCTGGCCACCTTTTGTTTAGATGTATGCCGGTGTCACTGAACACAGAAAGTAGTTTACATATGTGTTCACACACTGGCCTGACCTGTCTCCCACCTAGTCGCAATGGGTTGGGTGGGGGTGGGTGGGATAGCTAATTGTGTATGTAGTATAAAAGCTATGCACACTATGGTTACCCTAACATCATATTCTGTCCATACACAGGTTGTGCACAGCATGCTGCGGAGGGCCTAGCCCAGGAGGTGGTGCAGGATATGTGCCTCGAGGCCGCCAGGGAGGCAATGGCAGAGGCAGCAGATGAGGAGGAAGGCTACTCTGCATCTGAAGAGAGTCTGCCACATGACAACATAGTGGAGGTGTCGGATGTGGAGGAGGAGGGCCAGGCGGCAGAGGTGCAGGATGTGGCACAGGGCGTGGAGGAGGTGGTGCCAGAGCACGTGGTGGAGGAGCAGGGAGCATGGGAGGTCCCCGATGTCTATGCAGACATGCCCCCTCTTGAAGGGGATGAGGAGGTGGCGATGGAGGCAGCAGGGCCAGCCCCAGCCCAGGATGTGCAGCCAGCGGCCCCAATTGTTCCTCCCCCTCCTGAGGCCTATGAACAGCTAATGCACGTTGTGGCCGATATGCGCGCTGAACTGCAGGAGGGGAGATTGTCAGGCTCCTGCGCCAGCTGGTAGGCATCTTCCAGGAGCCTGTGTAGGAGCCGAAGGGGCAGAGCTGAGGGCCATGGTGGCAATGGACCATTGAGGCCCCAATCATGTTACCAACAGTGTCCCTGACTTCTCACATGTAGCTGGCAGATATCCAATGACAGAAAGGACATCACACGGGCACTCCTTTGCATATTCATGGGACTTTACCTACTGTATCCCATTGGGACATACTTGCATGTTGCAGGCTGTCGCTTACAATGTTGTCACCATATTCTCTGCTAATGATTGCAAGTGTTGAGATGTGATGTACAGATGCAAACTGTACATTGATGGTTAAGGTGTGCAATAGTTGCACCCAAGATGTGTTTTCACCCCATGCCTAGGGTAGGAAGACATGCATATGGTCCGCTCACGTATTTTGTCTTCAGAAAACTTTTGTTTTCTTTCTTCTTATTATTTGTTTCTTTTTCAAAAAAAAAAAAAGAAGAAAACTTTTAGTTTCTTTTCTTTTTCTCGGGTTCACCCCGGCGGGGCTTGGTGTCATCATCGAGTCCTCCGCTTTCGATTTAGCGGAGGCCGTGTTCACCTTCATGCCCCCTCAGCCTGGATTCAAAAAGTGCCAACGGTGTGCTAGGCCCATCTCGTTGACCGACCCGCACAATTGGTGTCTTCAGTGCTTGGGTCCGGATCACAGGGCTTCCACCTGTACCCATTGTGCTACTTTGAAGAAGCGCACTTTCAAAAACAGGCAAATTCAACAAGAACTCCTTTTCAGTACCGCAATGGCTGATCCCTCGGCATCGACTGCTTCTCAGCCGGCGCCCACTTCATTGACGCCGCATGACGTTGCACCGGCGTCGCACCCGACAGGTAAGCCGGCTAAGAAGCCTTCCTCCTTGGAGCATCCTCCGGTCGCTGTGGCAGAGAGTCCAGTCCTGCCGACCTCGAGGCGCCCCCGTAAACGCTCCGCCCCTATAGAGGTGAGTGCATCCTCCTCGGCCTCCTCATCCTCTGGGCGTCGAGCGGCACCACAGGTACTGCAGAAAAAGAAAGCGATACCGGTGCCTTCCTTGGATGCCCGTATTGCGGCTGTCCTTCAAGTCCAACTGAAAGAGCAGTTGCAGCAACTCCTTCCTGCTCTGTTGGCGCCGAACCTTCCTGACCCGGTCCGGTCTGAGCCACCGGTACCGGCCGTGGAGCAGCCCCTATTGTCGGCTTCCACTCTGTCGGTACCGGTCCATTCTGCCTCTTCGGCTTCCATGCCGGTACTTACCGCGGAACCGAGAGGTCTTCATCGGGCTGTTCAAACATCTGAGCCATTGCCTATGCCTGATCAGTCCTGGCATCGGCAACCTTTGACTTCTCCCGGTGCCGCCTCCTTACGGTCCAGGAAGTCGGCACGTAAGACCCGACACATTGAGCCTTCGACGCCGGACTCTCGAGGTTGGGGTTCCCAGATAAGAGATCCTGATCTCTGGGATGACTCTGAGGAGCCCTTGCTATCTGACGATGAGGGTTCTTCGGGTGAGGAGGACCCCTCTCTACAGGACCCTTTCTCTAAGCCGGACCATTCCTCCTTTACATCTTTTCTAAAGGAGATGTGCGAGTCTCTTTCAATTGGAGGCTGAATCCAAGAAATCTAAGGCATTTCTTGAAGCTTTGGACTTTGATCAGCCTCCAAAGGAATTACTTAAATTGCCCCTTCATGACATTTTGAGGGAGACTTTTTATAAAAATTTTGAGACACCCTTAACAATTCCAGGTGCCCCTCGCAAGTTGGATACCTTATTCAAGGTGATTCCCATTCCAGGTTTTGATAAACCACAATTACCACATGAATCTTTGTTGGTTGAGTCCACCCTTAAAAAATCTGCGGGCACTAGTGTCTATGCTTCTGTCCCTCCTGGCAGAGAGGGGAAGGCCATGGACAAGTTTGGCAAGCGTTTGTACCAAAATGCTATGCTTGCCAATCGCTCAGGCAATTATGCATTTCATTTTTCCTTCTATTTGAAACACCTTATTCAACAAATGGCTTCCTTTAAGAAGTACTTGCCTGACTGGAAACTACCTTCTTTCCACCACTGCACTTCCAGCCTATTGCAGCTTCGGAAATTTATGGTACATACAATTTACGAAACCTTTGAACTCACCTCGAGGGCTACTGCGATGGCTGTGGCTATGCGCCGTCTCGCTTGGCTTAGGATTTCAGAGCTTGACATCAACCACCAGGATCGCCTTGCCCATGCTCCTTGCCTTGGAGATGAGTTATTTGGTGAATCTCTCGATTCTACCACACAGAAATTGTCGGCCCATGAGACTCGCTGGGACACTCTTCTCAAGAACAAGAAAAAGCCTCCACCTGCGCGACCCTTTCGCCTACAATCTTATCAGCGCCGATACTCTGCTAGACCCTTACCATCTGCTCCTCAGCAGCCTAGGCGTCCATGTCAGCAGCAACGCCAACAACCTCGTGCTCTGCAGCAGCAGCACGTAAAACCTGCTGTGCAACCGAAGTCAACTCAACCCTTTTGACTCCATTCTCCAGGGCCTAGCCAGTCTTCCATCATCTTCCCTTCTGTCTCAACCCATAGAAGGACGTCTTTCCCTTTTCATCAGCCGTTGGGAGCTCATCACTTCAGACCAGTGGGTTCTAAATATCATTCGCCACGGCTATTCTCTCAATTTTCAGACTCTTCCCTCCCAAAGTCCTCCAAAAGAGTCTGCTTTGAACACATCTCAGTCCTCCCTCCTCCTTCAGGAGGTCCAATCCCTTCTTCTTCTGAACGCCATAGAGGAAGTTCCTCTAGATCAGAAGGGGCAGGGATTCTACTCCCGCTACTTTCTGGTTCCCTCAGACCCATACTAGATCTCCGACATCTCAACAAATGCTTGGTCAAGGAAAAGTTCAAAATGCTTTCTCTGGCCACACTTTATCCTCTTCTCACTCAGGGCGACTGGCTATGCTCCCTCGATCTCAAAGAGGCCTACACTCACATCCCAGTCAATTAGGCCTCCAGACAGTATCTCCGCTTCATGATCAATCGCTGTCATTACCTGTACAAAGTGTTACCCTTCGGTCTAGCCTCCTCTCCAAGGGTATTCACAAAGTATCTCATTGTGGTGGCCGCTTTCCTACTCTCTCACCGTCTTCAAGTCTTCCCTTACCTGGACGACTGGTTGATCAAGGCTCCTTCATCTCAGGAAGTCCTTCAAGCCACCAACCAGACCATCCTTTTTCTCCAACTTCTGGGTTTCGAGATCAATCTGCCCCAAGTCGCATCTCATCCCCACTCAGCGGCTTCAGTTCATTGGAGCGATCTTGGACACTGTTCTCATGAGGGCGTTTCTTCCACCCAATAGCCTTCAGACCCTTCTTCATCTTTGTCAGCAGGTGCTTTCACAGCTGTCCATCTCTGCAAAACAAATGATGATACTCTTGGGTCACATGGCCTCGACAGTTCATGTCACCCCCTTCGCACGTCTTCACCTGCGCACTCCTCAATGGACCCTAGCTACCCAGTGGTCCCAGGCGACGGATCCTTGTTCGCGACACATATCTGTGACATCGTCTCTTCGACAATCTCTGCAATGGTGGTTGAAATCTTACAATCTATCCAGGGGCCTTCTGTTCTATCTGCCTCCTCATCATCTAGTCATCACCACAGACGCGTCCCCCTATGCTTGGGGAGTCACTTGAACGAATTCCAAACTCAGGGTCTTTGGACTGCCCAGGAAAAGAAACATCACATCAATTTCCTGGAACTCCGAGCGATGTTTTATGCCCTCAAGGTTTTCCAGCATCTCCTCTTTCCTCAAGTTCTACTACTTTGCACAGACAATCAAGTTGCAATGTACTACATCAACAAACAAGGTGGGACGGGCTCTCGCCTGTTGTGTCAAGAGGCCCAGAAGATTTGATCTTGGGCGACAGCTCGTCATTTATTCCTGAAAGCAGTCTACATTCAGGGAGAGATAGACATTTAAATATTTGAAAGGTATTAATATAGCACCAAATCTTTTCCAGAGAAGGGAAACTGGTAAAATTAATTCCATAGTTATGGATTGGTCACTTAGAAAATCTCCCCCAAAACCTACTATACCCATCTGTCTACCACCCTAATAGCCCTTATTGGATGGAGGCTGTTGGCGTTCCAGAAATTTTTGCTAAGAACAGACCACAATCTTTTTGTGTGAGGTATGTAGCTACAAAACTAAAAATGTTTTCTCTAGCAGGTATGTCTCTTTAGAACAACTGTTAAAAACTAAGCTGCTTGTTGATGCTTATTTCTAGAACTACTGCTATACAAGTTATCTTTATTTCTTTCAGATCATAGTTTTTATAATTTTTTTTTCTTTTTTAAATATTGAGTTAGTTTTGTTGTATGGTAACCACCGAGATCCCAGGCGGTATATAAATTTTTTAAATATATAAATAATGTATCAGAAATTTTTGGTAAGTATAGATCACATTCCATTTTTGTGAGGTATGTGGATACGAAACTAGAAATGATTTCTCTTGTGGGTATGTCTCTTTGGAACAAGCTGTTTGATCATTTGAGATTACATGTGTTGATCATTACAGCTTTAGAACTATTGGTAAAAACTAAGGATTCCTTTTACTAAGGTGCGCAAGCAGTTTTAGCGCGAGCTAATGCTGCGCATGCTAGACGCTAACGTCTCAGCACGCGCCTTAGTAAAAGGAGCCTTAAGCTGGTTGTTGATGCCTATTTTTAGAACTACTGCTATACAAGTTATCTTTATTTCTTTCTTCTTTCAAATAGGGCTCCTTTTACTAAGCTGCGCTAGCATTTTTAGCGCACGCTGACACCCACGCTATGCGAAAAATACAAACACCAGCTCTTGAAGATTAGTGCGCGCTAACGCCCACGCTAAGCGGAAAATACTAACACCAGCTCTATGGAGACGTTAGAGTGTAACGCGTGTTAAAACCACTAGCGCAGATTAATAAAAGGAGCCCATAATGTTTATTTTTTAAATACTGAGGCAGGTTTGTTATATGTTAACCACCGAGATCCCAGGTGGTATATAAATTTTTAAAATAAATAAATAAAATATCAGAAATTTTTGATAAGAGCAGATCATAATCCATTTTTATGAGGTATGTGGTACAAAACTAAAAATGTTTTCTCTTGTGGGTATGTTTCTTTGGAACAAGCTGTCTAGTCATTTGAGATTATAGGGTCCTTTAACTAAGGCGCGCTAGCCGTTTTAGCTCATGCTAAATGCGTCCACTATATTCTATGGATGCGTTAGCGTTTAGCGCATGCTAAAAAGGGTAGCGCGCCTTAATAAAAGAGAGGGTATGTGTTGATCATTACAGCTTTAGAAAAGTGCTAAAAACTATGCTGTTTGTTGATGCTTATTTTGAGAACTACTCCTGTACAATTTATCTTTATTTCTTTCAGATCATAGTTTTTATAATTTTTTTTCTTTTTGAAATACTGAGATAGGTTTGTTGTATGGTAACCACCGAGATCCCAGGTGGTATATAAATTTTTTAAATAAATAAATAATGTAAGAGAAATTTTTGTTTAAGAACAGATCATAATCCATTTTTGTGAGGTATGTGGATACGAATCTACTGCTATACAATTTATCTTTATTTCTTTCAGTTCATAGTTTTTATCTTTTTTAAATATTGATGTAGGTTTGTTGTATTGAGGTAGGTTTGTTGTATGGTAGCCACTGAGATCCCAGGCGGTATATAGATTTTTAAAGTAAATAATGTATCAGCCTTTTGCAGGTATGTCTCTTTGGAACAAGCTGTCTGGTCGAGATTATATGTGTTGATCATTACAGCTTTAGAATTAATGGTAAAAAGTAAGCTGTTTGTTAATGCTTATTTTTAGAACTAGTCCTGTACAATTTATATTTATTTCTTTCAGATCATAATTTTTATAATTTTTTTTTCTTTTTTAAATATTGAGGTAGGTTTGTTCTATGGTAACCACCGAGATCCCAGGCAGTATATAAATTTTTTAAAAATAAATAAATAATGTATCAGAAATTTTTGTTTAAGAACAGATCATAATCCATTTTTGTGAGGTATGTGGATACGAATCTACTGCTATACAAGTTATCTTTATTTCAGTTTATAGTTTTTATCTTTTTTAAATATTGAGGTAGGTTTGTTGTATTGAGGTAGGTTTCTTGTATGGTAGCTACTGAGATCCCTGTGTCAGGTCAAAAGCACGCCGGGACAAAGGCTCGAGCAGACAACTGCACAGCGCGGAGGTGCGCGCCGAAGAAGACTGTTTTTAGGGGCCACTTTACTTTATACAGATCGCGTCGCATTGTGGGGGCATTTGGGGGGTTGTAACCCCCCACATTTTGCTGAAAACTTAACTTTTTCCCTGTTTTTAGGGAAAAAGTTAAGTTTTCACTAAAATGTGGGGGGTTACAACAACCCCCCAAACCCCCCATAACGCCGCCGCGATCTGTATTAAGTAAAGTGGGGGGGGCTCCCCAACAAAAACCCCCGTCGCAGCCCCTAAAAACAGTCTTTTTATTCGGCGCACGCCTCTGTCTTGCGCTCAGTTGTCGGCGCGTGCCTTTGTCTTCCGCATTATTATCTATGAACCGAGATCCCAGGCGGTATATAGATTTTTAAAGTAAATAAATAATGTATCAGCCTTTTGCAGGTATGTCTCTTTGGAACAAGCTGTCTGGTCATTTGAGATTATATGTGTTGATCATTACAGCTTTAGAATTAATGGTAAAAAGTAAGCTGTTTGTTGATGCTTATTTTTAGAACTAGTCCTGTACAATTTATCTTTATTTCTTTAAGATCATAGTTTTTATTTTTTTTAAAATTTTTAATATTGAGGTAGGTTTGTTGTATGGTAACCACCGAGATCCCAGGCAGTATATAAATTTTTTAAATAATAATAAAAAAATGTATCAGAAATTTTTGGTAAGGATAGATCACAATCCATTTTTGTAAGGTATGTGGATGCGAAACTACTGCTATACAAATTATTTTTTTTTTCTTTCATAACATAGTTTTAATAATATTTATTTTTTAAACATTGAGGTAGATTTCCCAGGTTGTATTTTGTTAATTATGGAGATATTGCTCCAGGATGATGCTAATGATTTGTCAAGTGTAAGACTTGTGTAATTATGTATGTTTGTTGTATGGAGACCGTAGAGATTTCAGGCAGAATATAATTTTTTTAAATAAATAATGCATTAGAAATTTTTGGTAGGAACAGATTACAATCCATTACAATACATGGAATCAGCCAATATACACGCTACAGAGCAAAGATGGATTGCTTAGTTGGCAGAGCTTAAATTCTAAGTCAGCTATAAACCTGGAAAAACTAACCAAGTAGCTGATGTGCAGTCAAGACAACCTCACGAAATGGAAGCAAAGCAGAAAGATTTAGCCCCAGGCTTTCTATTAATAAATGTGACTGAAGTTAAATACTGATTGTGGCCTGAGGCCAGAAAAGGAAAAGCTGCCAGTCAGGTAACTAAGGCCCAGATTCACTAAAGATAGCGATTCAATCGCTGTTGGCAGATTCTCTGGCCGATTTTGAAACAGTGATTGATTCACTATCTTGTTTGCATGCAAATGATTTGCACAGATGTGCAAATCATTTGCATGCAAACTCCCCGACTCAATCGCTCACTGAGCGATTGAGTCGGGGCAGAGCCCTGACAGCAGTGACAGGAGAAGCAGCCTCCTGTCACTGCTGTCAGGGCTTCTGTGCCCGCCCGCCCACCCAATTTATGGCAGGAGGGATGCCCGGTTCCTCCACCCTCGCAGTCGAACACCCCCTCCCCGAACCTTTCAGATGGGAGCAGGAGGGGTGCCCCATCAAACCCTCCTGCTCCTCCGATGAAATGCGGGCCTTAGGCACCGTTGCACAGGGAGGGACCTAAGGCCCTGATTGGCCGAGGCTCCTCCCTTAGGGAGTAGCTTAAGGAAGTCCCTGATTGGCCATTGCTGTTGGGTTTTAGGATAGTAAAACTCAATGCAAAATAATAAAGCAAATGTTAGTGAATCAATTGCTTGGCTATTTTGCATGGAGTTTTACTTTTTTGCATGGGTTGGGTCGGATTGGATAATACAGGGTGGGCCATTTAGTGAATCGGGCGGGTAGCAGCAATCGTCGCTAAACTTATGAAAACCGGTTTAGCGACAATCACTGACTTTAGTGAATCAGGGCCTAACTTTGGTTATCATGAGTTAAGTAGATAGCAGGAAAATCAGCATGTAGTTCAACATTAATTTAAGGACCCTGGTAAACAATAATCAATGGACTTTTGAGCAAAAGAAATTGTGGAGAGACAGGTCTCAATCAGTTAACAAAAAGGGATTGAGGTTCAGAAAAATTACAGATCCAAGAGACAGCAAAGAGATAAAAGACGTTCAAAAGACAGCTAAGAAAGAGGAAGTACTTCTGATAAGTGATTTTAATATGCCCGACGTTGACTGAACCTTCCCTGCCGCAAGGTCGACTATTAGCAGAGAGATCTTGTATTCACTACAGGAAGAATTGTTCCGACAATTTGTTACGAAACCCACATGGGATAGATCTATTTTGGTACTTACAATCGGCAAAATGTTTCTGAGGTTACGGTGGGTGATCATTTGGCATCTAGTGATCACAGAATGGTGAAATTCAAAAGAACTAACTTTATCAAAATTGGGGAATACCGTTTGATTAGTTGCCTGCCATCTCCCGGGGTACTTTTTTTTCCTGGGACAAAGCCTTGGTGGAAGCACATGTGTTTTTAGCACTGTAAATCTCTAAGAGCTAAAGTAAACCTAAATTCAATATCCCTGTTTTTGTTTTAAGTATAGAATCTAATACCTTCCCTCTCTCTTCAGTCTACTCTCAGCTAGTAAAAGTAAACCAAAAAAGATTACATTTTTTTTAAACCCTCTTTTCCTTTACTTTCTTGGGAAGTTTTTATCTGCTTGGTTTGCAGCTAATATATAGACAGCCCAATAATCAAGAGCATTTTATAGCCAATTTCCATAACCAATAAGGATGACTTTTATTCCGTGCAATCATTGTGGTGCCTTAATGGGGTTAATGTAAATCATGCATCCATAGGAGGAGGAGTCTTTTTCAAATGAAGGAAAACTCTGGAAGGAGAGGACATAGGATGAAGTTAAGAGGTGATAAGCTCAGGAGTAATGTAAGAAAATACTTATTTACAGAAAGGGTGGTATTTATTTAAACCTTGGAGGTTCAGTTTCAAAAAAGATAATGTCCAAAAGACAGCATAGACCAGCACTTGGACGTCTTACTAGACAAAACGTACAAGTAGGCATTCTCAAAGATGACTTTCTGGACATCTAGCTGGACTTCTAACCCACTGTGCATCCAAAATAGAAATGGATGTGTTGGGAGGTGGGGAATGGGTGGGATTTGGACAGGCATACATGTGGATGTCCTACAGCTATAATCAAACCTTTCTCTGGCTGTCTTGCACAGAACTTTAGATGTTTTCATGTAGACCTGCCTGTTTGAGAAGTATCTAAGTGTCAAAAGGGTACCCAAACTCATCAGATGACCACTGGAGGAATTAAGTAATGATCCTCACACACTACCCCAGTGGTCACTGACCCCCTCCCATCCCAAAATATTTGAAAAAGATAGTACATACCTGGCTCTAGAGCAGCAGCACACATCACACTGACATACTTCACAAAGGTGACTTAGATGAGGGAAATATAGAGATCTCTTGGGGTCTTTTAGAAGAAATTGAGACAAGCTTTAAAGACAGAGAATCTCAAAGTGAGAGGACAGGTGATTTGTTATATACGGGGAATGAACATATCAGCAGTGTTCTGAAACTAGTCAAACCAAGCCAAGGAGGGAAAATCAGGGAAAACTGCCTAGATACCCATGTGACTATGGGCTCCTTTTACTAAGTTGCGTTAGGGCATTAACGCGTGGAACAGCGCATGCTACAATGTCACACATGCTAGACTCTAACACCAGCATTAGTTCTAGCCGCGTAGCATGGGGTTA
Organism: Geotrypetes seraphini; assembly: GCF_902459505.1. Taxonomy (NCBI): domain Eukaryota; kingdom Metazoa; phylum Chordata; class Amphibia; order Gymnophiona; family Dermophiidae; genus Geotrypetes; species Geotrypetes seraphini. The sequence continues at coordinate 311,760,796 of NC_047084.1, read as the reverse complement.
GCGCGCGCTAAAAACGCTAGTGCACCTCAGTAAAAGGAGCTCTATGTAATGTACTAAGTTTTTAAAATGTGGTAAAAATGAAGTGATGAATGTTTGATGTGCGACTGTTTTAAATTTTACAAGAAATGATACAATCAACATTTCTTAAGAAGGAGCGAATGCAACCACCTGGGGGGCGCTCACAGGCTAGGGCTCGTGTTAGAATCTGGTTTTGCAGGGGTGACCCAGAGCGGCAGGCAGGCTTGCTTCCCTGGTAGCATGGCAGTCGACTGTATGCTGGCTGCTGGAAAGAGGAGACCTGATGGTGGTGCATGCATGGAAAGCTGCGCATGTGATTGAGGAGCTGGACTGGGCAGCAGGCCTGAAGAGTGAGGGCTGGGCCAGGGAGAACAGCCAAAGGTGGCATTCACACCCTGAGAACCTGGTATATGCCGTGTAGGAGTGGAAGAAGGGCTGTGAAGAGCAATTATTTTTTTTTTCAATGAGGCCTATGGTTTTGTTTAGGCAACATTCAACATGGACTCCTCCTGGACTGTTAGACCCATGTTTGTCATTATTTAAACAGCTTAAAGGAAACAGTCTTATTTTTATAAAGTTTGAAAGATTTGAATAACCTTCAAGGGACACAGTCTCATTTTTATAATAATTTGACTTCTGATTTAAGGAAAATATTTGAGAGAAGATGACACCAGAGATGGAGTTGTCACACAAAGAGGTATATCAACTGATCACCTTAGATCCCACTAAGCTTATGCAAAATTTAATTAAGAAGATTACATAAAAAGGTTTAAAACAAGGTTTCTTGACGAACAAAGATTTTATATTTTTAAATAAGAAACTTCTGATTATTCCTGTATGGTATTTATTATCAAAAATACATAAGAATTTAGAGAAACCTCTTGTAAGACTGATTATGTCAGCTAGATCTGTACTTGAACCACTGACCATTTTTTGGGATTTTTTGAAATCCATAGCTAGAATGGTACTTTTATTAAGGATACCACTCATTTTTTAAATATTGAAGAACACTGAGGGCTCCTTTTACAAAGCTGCAATAGCATTTTTAACGTACGCAGAATTTTAGTGCACGTTAAACCCGCGCTATGCAGCTAGAACTAACGCCAGCTCAATGCTGGCATTAGTGTCTAGCACACACTAAAACCGCTAGCACAGCTTTGTAAAAGGAGCGCTAAGTCTTGTGATTTTCCTTTTGTTATGGTGACTCTCAGTGGTCTCAAATCAAACCCTTTGCAGGGCCACATTTTGGGATTTGTAGGTACTTGGAGGGCCTCACAAAAAAATAGTTAATGTCTTATTAAAGAGTGACATGTCAATTGCGCGCAAGACAATCGCGCGCCGACAAAAACGCTAAGACAACTCAGCGCAAAGACAATACCGCGCGAGACAATTGCGCGCCGACAAAAACGCTAAGACAACTCAGTGCAAAGACAATTGCGCACAAGGATAACTCAGCGCAAGACAATTGAGCGTAACAATAACTCAGCGCAATGACAATCAGCACGCCTCTAGATGGCGCCTGCCGAATGAAGGCCATGCGCATGTTAACATGTGATCACATCACCAAGTTGTCAGTATGGTTCCCTTGACTTTTTGCGTTTTCAATATAAGTCACGTGAATGCATTTTTGTTACTATGGTTATGTTTCCTCTTTATATATGTGCTCCGAACAGCCCACCTTCCTTTCACTGCCTGACTTTGTCCGTTATAGGTAAAGATCTGGTTTTGCTAGTACTTCATCTATAACGAATATTTGTCTTGCGCGGATTTTTCTCACCTCTGGTGAGAGCGAACGTACTTCCACATTTCTTCATTTACAGGTATGTTTATATTTTCGGTTCACGCGCACGCGGATCCCCTTTGCAAGCGATACAAGATGCGTGCTACACAATCACAAGAAAAGTGAGGGTATAATAATAATAAAACTGAGCGCAATTGACTATGAACCGTTTATATTTGTGGTTCGCAAGCGGACCGTATTTGTTAATGTCGCTCTCTTTGCAAGCAATACAAGATGTGTGGCTACACAATCGCAAGAAAAGCGAGGGTATAATAATAATAAAACTGAGCACAATTGACTATGAACCATTTATATTGGGTATGTTTATATTTGCGGTTAGCACGCGCACGCGGACCGTATTTGTTAATGTCACTCTCTTTGCAAGCGATGCAAGATGCGTGCTACACAATCGCAAGAAAAGCAAGGATATAATAATAAAACTCTGAGTGAACTTGTTCAAATTAAATTTTTGTTGGTTATCATGGAACGCTCAGCGTGCATGAATAGTCATTATCCCAGGACAAGCAGGCAGGTATTCTCACTAGTGGGTGATGTCATCCGACATCCGATGTGGACGTCTCACAAGCATACTTGCTTGAAGAAACTTCAGAAGTTTCGAGATGCCTGCACCGCGCATGCGCGAGTGCCTTCCCTCCCGATGCACCGGGCGTGTCTCCTCAGTTCTTTTCTTTCCACGGAGCTGAGAAGTTTGTTTCAACTCTCTGTGCTGAGTGAACCCGTATTCTTGCCTTCTAGTGCTGCGGTTTTGAGTTTAATTTCTCATAATCGTGTGTTTTTTTCTGTCGTTTTATTATTTTGTAAAAAAAAAAAAAAAATTTTCCAACGATTCGATCGGGTCGGCCGCGTAGCTGGGGCCCTGCTCCTTCGATCTAGCAGCGGAGTTTTTTCGGCCTATGTCCCGGCCTATTACCGGTTTTAAGAAGTGTATCAAGTGCCAGCGCGCGATTTCATTGACGGACCCGCATCGACGCTGTTTGCAGTGTCTCGGGCCTGAACATCTTCCGAAATCATGCCGGCCTTGTTCCACTCTAACAGCACGTGCTTTCAAGCGTCGCTGTTTCCTGTGGGAGTCGATGTTCGCAATGGAAGCTTCCAAGGAGCCTTCGACTTCGACCAGTGCTTCGCCTTTACCTGCGAAGTTGTCATCTACTCCTGCTGCATCGGGTCTTTTGAAGCCGGCTTCCTTCGTTCCGGCTTCGACCCCGCCTCCTGCTCCGGTGCCTGCTTCGGTCTCCTCAGATCAGGTACCTCCTCAGACCATTCCCCCGGTGGTTATTAAGGTGCCTAAGGCTTCTAAGGCTAAGCACTCGACCACACGGGACCGCGAAGACCGTACAGGGGGTCCCTCTTCGAGTGCGGCTTGTCACAACCCTAGCATTAAAGCTCAGCGTGTTCCAGACAAGGCTTCTTCTAACCCTAGCCCTCTGTTAAAAAGGGCTAACTAATGTGACAGGGCAACTCCTAGTTCCCAGCTAGGATCAGAGTTCCAGTTTGAGCACCAAGCCTCTAAGCCCTGGGGAGGGGAGGAAGAAGGAGAGAACAGCCTAGAGCAGCAGGAGGTGTGCCCTGGAAAGCAACAGCCTAGGAAACAAGTTCCTAGGGCAGGTAATACTCAGCTGCAAGGAATTAAAGCACAGAGGAAAGCTCAGTGGAGGGAACAAACTGTCCTGCCCCCTTTCAAGCTAGGGCATGGTCAGCTGCACGCTCTACAGGCTGCCCTGAGGAGAACTAATTCGGTCTACCCTGGATCATCTCAGGAAGCAGGATCCCAGGACCGGAGTCCTGAAGCTGCCCAAAGCCAGGACATTGAGATGTCTGAGGCAGCTCCTGTCCCTGAAGCCAGCCAAACAGCCAACCCTGAACCCATGGAATTTCTGGAGACTGCCATGGAGCCACAAGACGTATTAATGGATGAAAGTTAAGTGCATTAACTTTATTTTTGTCTTGTGGGTTTAAAACTTTGGTGTTTTTATTTTGTTTGAGAATTGCTACAAACACCAATGTGAAGCTAGGTGAGCTGTGCAGAGCTTATAGCCATGAGGGAGCTGGTTTTTGGACTTTAAAGCCAAGTATATTTTGTTTGGCAAGTTTTGTGATCTGCCTTTTTGCAGAGTGTTTGGGACTTATTGTGTGAAGGAACAGTAGTGGGGAGAATCCACTATCCATCCTCGGGTTGGGTTTGTGGGGCCAATTTTGGCAAGCTGATTTAAAGTGGATTCGGCTACTCCCTTCCCCCACCAGCATGCTCAGCTGGTGTGGTAGGCCTGTTACAAGCCAGGCCTCGGCAGCATTGCCCTCAAGTATTGGAGAACCTTGCTAAAGAATCTGATAAAGCTGGACAGTGTTTGTAACTTTATTTTTAACCCTGCTCAGACGCTGGAACCGATAGGTCTGAGCTACTAAGGATTATTTGGGACTTACCTGTTTGGACCTACCAGGAAGGTGTGGGCTATACTTTAAAAGCCCAGGTTTTTTTTTTTTTTGTTTCTTTTAAGCTGCAAGGCTAACTTCTGACAAAGTGTTACATAAGCCAATAAAGTGAGACACAAGTTGATAAAAGAACTTTATTGATCCTAACTAATTGTGTTTTTTTTAATTAAAAGCCAGCAGGACCTCCAAATTTTCTTGGAGGCATGTAGGAATCGGCCGTGGCTGTGCGGTGAACAGGGGCCTAAGCCTGAGCCCATCACCGGCAACGCCACAGGCTCCCCCCTTGTCGGCTTCGCTGCGGTCGATCATGGAGGCCAAATTCATTGAAATAATGACTACCATGGGGCCCAAGTGGCTTGCCACAGGGTAATCGAAGCCCTGGGCATCGCAAGTCTAAGGAAGAGTTCTTCCGCACTCCTTACCAGGCCTGGACTGCATCTCGAGAGGCGTCGAATCTCCCGCCTCTTTGCTCCACGGCCTCGAGTCCCATCTACTCGCTAAAGGCGTTGGGGGATCGTGCTAAGCATCGTCATTCTAGATCCCCCTCCAGACACCGAGAGGGGCATCGGTCCAGGCATTCATCACGGCACTCCTCGCGGCACTCTGAAGTTTCACCACAGAAGAAGCTGCCGCGCCTGGGGTACTCTTCGTCAGACATGTCTCCTCCGCAGGGGCCGGAGTACGAGGAACCGTGTACCTCTTATTCCCCCTGTCGATCCCAGGTCTCTGTGGATCCCGAGGCCTCGACTTCGTCCAGTCCTTCTCGGAGGCCTGTGCTGGCGGATCAATTGTCTTTTTCTTCTTTCCTCTGGCAGATGGCGGATGACCTGGACATTACCTTGGACACCATGCATTTGCCTCATCCTCCTGCGGAGTCTCTTCGCCTGCCTCTACATAAACTACTCGATCAAACGTTTATGAGATGTTTTGAAACACCATACTCCATTCCTGCGGTCCCGGGCAAGTTGGATGCACGATACCGCACGGTTCATCACAAAGGGTTCGAGGGCTCTCAACTCTCTCACCAATCCCTGCTGGTCAAATCTTCCCTCAAGCGGTCTCATCCGTCCCAGGTGTACGCCTCGGTGCCTCCGGGTCGCGAGGGCAGGACAATGGATAAGTTTGGGAGGAGAAGCACCACGAGGCACTCGCAAAGACTCGAGTCCTTGCATCGAGTGGATAGATTCCAATGGAGGCACTCGCAAAGACTCTACTCCTTGCATCGAGTGAATCGGTTCCAATGGAGGCATGGGCAAAATCTCTGCTCCTTGCGATGCATGCATCGATGCCAGACCAGACACTCGCAGAGACTCTGCTCCCTGCCGAGAGTGTGCGTACTGCTGAGGCACCGGAGGCGGCTCGACCTCGCGGGAGACCTCCGCGTGCCCAGGCTGGATTTGAGAGAGAAGCTTTGGCCCCATTGTGGTAAAGAGCTGAATGAAATGCTTCTCAAGTAAGGTCTGGAACGAAACCGGCAAGGATGGATCCGCGTCACCAACGGGACCACCTGCACGGGCTTCGTGCTCCTTCGAGGCAGTGTGAGAGTGCTTGGACTTAGAAGCCTCGGGCACTTTAAGCACTACCGGGGGAATGGGCTGCTGCACTATCTGACCTGAAGAGACGCAGGTTTCCGACCCTCTGACTCGACACATCCAGGTCACTCCTGCTCTGACACAGTCTCTTCGCTGGTGGATGCTCTCTTCCAATCTATCCAGAGGCTTACTGTTTCACACGCTCCCATCAGAAGGTTCTCTTGACCGACTCTTCGACTTACGCTTGGGGGGCTCATCTGGATGGTCTCCCCACTCAAGGATATTGGACCAGTGCAGACCGTCAGTGTCACATCAATCTCCTGGAGCTCAGGACGATTTTCAACATCTGCTTTTCAACATCTGCTTCACGACCGTGTAGTCCTCATTTGCACGGACAACCAAGTTGCCATTATGTCAACAAACAGGGAGCCATGGGATTGGCCTCCCTCTGTCAGGAAGCTCTGAAAATTTGAGATTGGGCAATTCACCACAACACCTTCCTCAAAGCTGTCTACATTCAGGGGGGGACATTTCCTTAGCGGACAACTTGAGTTATCTTCTACGAGTGGACTCTTCATTCCACCTCCCTTCATCACAATTTCTCTCTGTGGGGCACGCCTCAGATAGACCTCTTTGCAGCTCCCCACAACTTCAAACTGCCTCAGTTCTGCTCCAGGATCTACACTCCTCATCACCTCGAGGCAGATGCTTTTCTTCTGGACTGGACAAATCTCTTTCTATATGCGTTTCCTCCATTTCCTCTCATTCAAAAGACTCTGGTCAAGCTGAAGTCCGACCGTGCCACCATGTTTCTGATTGCTCCTCGATGGCCCAGACAACCTTGGTACTCCCTTCTACTTCAACTCAGCATCAGGGAGCCCTTCCTTCTACCAGTGTTTCCATCGCTGCTTACACAGCATCAGGGATCTCTGCTTCATCCCAACCTGCAGTCTCTCCACCTGACAGCTTGGTTCCTCTCAACGTAACTCCTCTCCAGTTTTCGCAAGCTGTGAGGGAGGATTTGGAAGCTTCACAGAAGCCTGCTACTAGACAATGCTATACCCAAAATGGACTAGATTTTCTACATGGTGTTTTTCTCATCATCAAGAACCTCAACATTCCTCATTATCTTCAGTTTTGGACTATCTTTTGCACCTTTCTCATTCTGGCCTCAAGTCTACATCGATACAGGTCCATCTTAGTGCAATTGCTGCTTTCCATCAGCCGCTTCAAGGGAAACCTCTCTCTGCTCATCCTGTGGTTTCCAGATTCATGAAAGAACTTTTCCATGTCAATCCTCCTCTCAAACCGCTTCCAGTGGTTTGGGATCTCAATATTGTTCTTTTTCAGCTTATGAAACCTCCATTTGAACCTCTTGACAAGGCTCATCTGAAGTATCTCACTTGGAAAGTTGTGTTTCTCATTGGCCTCACTTCTGCTCGAAGAGTCAGTGAGCTTCAAGCATTGGTTGCGGATCCGCCTTTTACAGTGTTCCATCATGACAAGGTGGTTCTTCACACTCATCCAAAATTCCTTCCTAATTTCATCTCAATCAATCCATTGTTCTTCCAGTGTTTTTTCCGAAGCCTCATTCTCATCCTGGAGAATCAGCTCTTCATACTCTGGACTGTAAGCGAGCTTTGGCTTTCTATCTCAAACGCACCAAACCGCACAGAACTGCTCAACTTTTCATCTCCTTTGATCCTAACAAGTTGGGACGTCCTATCTCGAAGCGTATCATCTCCAACTGGATGGCGGCTTGTATCTCTTTCTGCTATGTCCAGGCTGGATTACCCCTTCATAGTAAAGTTACAGCCCATAAGGTCAGAGCAATGGCAGCTTCTGTAGCTTTCCTCAGATCGACACCGATGCATTTTAAATATGCATTTTAAATGCAAGTTCTTAAAGTATCAGACTGAGACCTAGAGCAAGGGTGGCAGAAGTTTTCAGACCAGATGAGATCAAGTCTCTAAATCAAACTGGTCTACAATTTGTCTAGTAATTGTATGGTCTCAACATAAAATAAAATACAAGACAACCGGCCGAACTTACAAGCAGATCTTGTACTGCTGAAGGACAACCAAGCTCAGCTTAACATCTGGCCTCTGGGCCTCATCAGCAAAATCTTTCCCAGTGAGAATGGGAACGTTTGTAACCTGGAGATTAAGGCTGTGGACCAAGGAACAGTGAAGACCTTCATCCGACCACTTACAGAAGTGATTTTCCTGCATTGTGAAGGAACCTAAGATGAGGATGTCATGGACTGTTGTTCATCCCAGACACTCAAGAAATATCTCTTTTATGTTATTTGTCTGTGTTGTCAGTCTCTCGTTACAGCTCTTGCAAGACTGCCATAGAGCATTCATCCATGCATCAGAGAAGACAAGACAAGCTAGAAGTTATCAAGTCAAGCTTCAGTGACTTATGGACATTGACAAGACTGTGTGGTATTATTAAGTTTAAATAGTATAGTGGTCTCTACCAATACCAGGCAGGGAGTGTTCTGCCCCCCACTTTATGTGGGCAGTTGCTCAGTTTCTTGTATAAGAACAAGTTTAAGAGTTTATGTTAAGCTGTATAGTATAAGTAAGGTGTGCTCTGTGCACTTCCCAGAGCTAGGCTGCATCCATAGAGCTTAAGCCCGCCCTTCTTCTTCATTCTGTCAGAGGACAGTTGATATATTTGTAGACCACATGGCTGCATGAGAACCTGAGTCTAGCATTGTTCTCCCACCAGGTTTTCTGCCTTTATTTCTAACAGTCTTACACAGTTTAGTTTTATATCCAAGTCTGAAGAACAGTATTATTTCCACAAGGGTGGACACACTCCCAGCTCCTCTTGGATAGGAGGGGCTGATAGAGTAAGAAGATTCTGTGACAAAGTAAGGGTTAACTGAATGAGAGCCTCATAAAATTGCCAATATAACTCAAAGTGAGTTTAATAGTGTTTGGCCATTCAGAGGAGTCCTGCTTTTCAGTACAAAATCTGAGAAAATCCATGGTAAAGTCTGTACAGTAAAGCTGTAGGTTTATAATGAGATTTAGGGCTCCTTTTACAAAGCTGTGCCAATGTTTTTAGCGCGCACACAGGATTAGCGCGCGCTATAGTGTGCGCTAGCCAAAAAAAAATACCACCTGCTTAAAAGGAGGCGGTAGCAGCTAGCACCTTTGTAAAAGGAGCCCTTAGTCAGCACAAGTAATCTAAGGAAATACTTTTTTACAGATAGGTTGGTAGATGCACAAAACAGTCTCCTGGTAGATGTAGTGGAGACAAAGACTGTGTCTGAACTCAAGAAAGCATGGGACAGGCACGTGGGATCTCTTATGGAGAGGAGGAGATACTGGATGCTGCGGAAGGGCAGACTGGATGGACAATTTGGCCTTTATCTTCTATCATGTTTCTATATTTCTAATAGGGCAGACACCCCTGATGGTGTGAATAACTTAATGAGAGATTTGGCAAAGAATGGTCCAGAATCTAGCAGCTAAGATTTAATGCTAAAAACTGCATAAAGCATTTAAGCAGCAAAAATTTGAGGGAACAGTACAAAATAGAGGGCAAAATACTTCTAATCTAGTCATCAATTTCTGGGTCACTCTATGCCTATCTAAGTTCAAGGCGACTTACAAATCAAGATGTTTACATTACATTTAGGAATTACAACAATGAAATACAAAGTAAGCAGTATACTATGAGGTAGTTATCAGAGATAGGAGATGTAGCAATCATTCAACAGAGGGGAACATTGAGCTGTCATTAGAATTACATTACAGCAGTTTGAAGTACAATATAGTTCAGTTAGATACAAGTAGATTGGTGCACAAAAAAGCAGAACTTGGGGATGATCATATTTGATGATCTTAAAGTGGTCAAACAGGTAGAAAAAGCCAGAAGGATGCTTGGGTACATAGGGAAAAGACTAGCCAGCAGAAAAAAGGTGGTGATAGCATCTCTGTATACTGTACGGGATGTCAAATAGTGCTATAGAAATTATTAGTAGTAGTAGATGTAGTCTCTAGTAAGACTACAAAAAGATACCACCAAGATGATGTCAGTCCAGAAACAGTCAGTGGTCTTTATCATAAAGCATATAGGAGACAGATTTAAAGTTATCAATATGTATGCATCGAAAGAAAGGCAAGAGAGGGAAGATATGATAGAAACATTTAAATATCTGTGACAGAAATGCACAGGAGGCAAGTGTCTTTCAGTTGAAAGGAAGCTCTAGATTGAGGACAGAATGATGGAGAAAGACTCGAACAGTAATCTAAGGAAATACTACTTTATGGAATGGCCTCTCAGTGGAGATGATGGAGACAAAGACCACATGAGAATTCAAGGAAATACAGGCAAGCACTTAGAATCTCCAAAGGAAATGAAGGAAGAGTAGATGGTGTAGATGGGTAGACTATAAATCATAATAAATGAAATGAAATCATTTTCTGCTTCTGTATGACTGCTAAGGCCTTGAAAGAGATAGGATGTAACCTCCAAATTTTGGCTGTTGGGACTTCCGGTTTGGGCTTAGATAGCATGGCTGCGTGAGCTTTTAGCTCCCACTTCCTGTCTGGTATATCGCAATTTCTCGCTGATTCCGACTACTTTTTTGATCTCTCCGCACTTTGAGAATAACTGTACGGAGCATTCTGCGCATCATGGCTACAAAAAAAAACAAAACTGAGGCTCTACAGTCGAACAAACGCCTCAAATCCGCTCCACCTTCCCCAGACAAGAACAACTCTGCCTCAGACCTCGTGGAGGAGTGTGACCTGGTTATGGCAGAATTACAACAAATTAAATCATTGATGAAAACACACCTTGACATATCGAAAGATATGCGTTCCGAACTTGAAACTATTCATACCCAAATAGCCGCCTCACAACAACACTTCGACCTACTGGCTAATAGAGTTTCGGCAATGGAAAAAGATGTCCCGACGATCCGAGCCAACTCCGCGGCCATCTTAAAACTCTCGACGGAGCTCGAAGATATGGCTAACCGTAGCCGAAGATCTAACTTACGTATCCTTGGAGTACCGGAGGGGGCTGAGGGAAGCGACACACTCTCCTTTATAACATCCTGGCTTCCTAAATTCTTAGACCTTGATCTCAACCCGGCTTTGGAACTCGAACGGGCTCACCGCTCGCCTTCTACCCCTCAACAAAATGCCAGACATCCCCGGCCTATTATAGTTAAAGTGCTCCGTTTCCAACAGGCACTGCTGATCTTAACAACAGCTAAAGGGAAAGCTTCAATGCTATACCAGGGGAGGAAAATAATCATTGTTCCGGACCTTGCTCCTGCGACTGCTGCAAAACGCAAAGCCTTCCTCGCCTTGCGCCAAGATCTCAAGGATTTGGGTGCACAATACGGCCTCTACTATCCGGCTCGGCTCAGAGTAACTTACCGCAACAAGACCGACAATTATTCTGACCCCGAAGTTCTGCGTGCCTGGATCCATCAAACAAAAATGGGGTGAACTGAGTTATCTGCCGCCTCAATCTCTATCTTCTCTGCTTTTGAAGAGGCATCTCCGCAGCCCTTACTTGTATTAGACTTTAAGATGACCGATTCTTGTCTGGGACTTTTTTCTTTTCTGAACTCCATTATTTGTTCCATCATTGATGCATTTTTCTCTTTTTGATTCTTCTTATCTTATTTACCTTATATTGTTTTTTGTACTTTTAATCCCCCTACGTAGGATCTCTTTATTTCCTTTGACCCCTTTCGGATTTGTTTCTATCTAAATACTGCGTGTCTCCTCGTGCTTTCTGTGTTTGCTGTGCTTTATGGTCCAGCTACGCCATTTTCCTCTACCATGTGCTTTTTTATTATTTCATGTCGCACTGCTTACACTTTATTATTTTCTGCTTTCATGATGAAATGTGATGAACCTTCCTATTATACTACTGTGTCTTTCTTCCCTTTCGTTTTGTTGATATCTTTGTAATGAACCTTTATATTTTTTCCTGATTCTACATTTAGCGTCATTCTACGATTAATTGCAATTGTTTAAATATATCCAACTCCTCTGTTGAATTTTACATATATATCTCACCACTATATTGAACTGTCCTTTCTAATATTATAATTAACCTTGCTTAGATTTGCGTTCTGATAATTATTAACTTTACCTAGATCTACATTCTGATTACTTGCTCTTTGCTCGATTGATGAATTTTCTCTTATTAATGACATAACGCCTGTTTTTACTATGAATTCTTTCTTTCCTTTACCAAAATATATGCTATATAATCGAAATGTTTTATTTTTTTAACATGCTCCATTTATTCCATGTGTTGCAAATTCTCTCTACCAATTTTCTATACACGATATCTTTTATTATGAACTCAACTAGATCCATATACTGATTAATCGCACCATACCCGCATGATGAATTTTCTCCTATTATTTTGTTCCTATGCATTAATCCCTTTTTATGATCTAGAGCTTAGCTCCTTCCTCTGTTTAACTGTACTTTATACAATTAATGGTTTTTGTACGAACTTTTCTGAGACCTACACACTGATTAACTGCACCTTGCTGGAACAATGAATTCTCTCATATTAATGTATCAACAATGCAGTTTTAGCATAATTAATTGTCAGCCTTTTTTATGCATTGTTTTTTTTTTTTTTTCCTCTTTTACTATGAATTTTGCTTAGACTTATGCACTGATTGACTGCACCTCACTGGAATAATGAATTTGTTCATATTATTATGTTCCCAATGCACTTTTGACTTAACTAATTTTTAGCTTTTATTATGAACTAGAACTTGCTTTTTCTTCTGTTCACCTATATTTTATATAATTGATGGATTTTATTCATTATCATGTTCCTCATATCTCCCTAACATCCTGACCTGTTTTTCACTTTTATTATACATTTGTGATAGGGTTTTTTTTTATTTTATCAACTTTACCCAACTCATTTGATGAATTGAACTTTTATATCTTAATACCCTAATGAACTATTTATTTATTATGAAGTTTGCTTAGACCTATGCATTGATTACTTACACCTTGCTAATATAATGAGTTCCCACTTATTACTGTACCCCAAATGCACTCTTGGCATAATTAATTATCAGCTCTTATTATGAACTAGAATTTGCTTTTTCTTCTGTTCACCTATATTTTATATAATTGATGGATTTTATTCGTTATCTGGTCCCTCATATCTCCCCAACGTTCTGAACTGTTTTTCATTTTTATTATGCATTTGTGTTGGGGTTATTTTATATATTGACAATACTTGCGGGGAATGTCTCTAGAAATTAATTTGCTCTGTTATATACTAGTTGCCTTCTTTCTGTTCCCTCTTGCCAAAGTATTTTTATTGTTAAACAACACATCCATCCTCCCCTTGTTGTTCTGGTTAACCGGTTTTCCCTTTTCCTTGCTTATCTGCCTGTTAACATACCTTCCGGATTCGGAGGGTATCCCAAGATCATACTTACCATTGTTAGTAATTACTCAGTTCTTTTACACAACTACATGGTTAAAATTTACTAATTCTTTATTCAACTGTTTATTATGTTGTTTCTCCTTTACTTACCATTGTTGGTATTAGCATTACTCTCTTTGTCTTTATAGTGGGTGGCTTGTTCCCTTGCCACTGCTACTTCGACAAACTGGCTCTCTCTGCTTTTTCCCCCCTATCTTGGAGTTGGTTCCTGATCCATACTCATCTTTGGAATTTTTCTCTTCTTCTCTGTTCTTTCTTGGGGCGGGCATCCCCTTTGAGGACAAACATCTCCTACATTCTCTAATAGTCTTTTATGACGTCCATTAAGATTGCTTCATGGAATGTCAACGGTATAAATCAATCATTGAAATGTAAGAAAATTATAGACTATCTTACCTTGAAAAATTACGATATTCTTCTTTTACAGGAAACTCATCTCAACTCTAAAGATTGTTCCCTACTTAAATTTCCTGGATTTTTCACTCATTTATTCTCCCCGGCATTTCATAAGAAAAGAGGGGTGTCCATTCTGTTCAAATCATCTCTTCAGGCCAGTGTCCTTCATCAATCTTCACATCTTGAGGGTCGATGGATAGCTGCTACCATACTCATTAGAGATGTCAAGCTTTCTTTTCTTAACATGTATGCGCCCAACATTGACACTCCCTCTTTTATGCTCACCTTACGAGACACTCTTTTGAACTTCTCTGATCATCCGCTGATCATAGGCGGAGACTTTAACCTACCGCTAGACATCCTTAAAGATAGACAATCTCCATCTCCTTTTCGTATCTCCAAAATGTGGACTGAACTTCATCATGTTATCTCCGACCTCGGTCTCTGCGACCCTTGGAGACTTTTACATTCTGATGAGCGTTCATTCACATTTCATTCTGCTCCTCATAAATCTTTGTCTAGAATCGACTTCTTTCTCATTTCCAAATCTTTACTCCCTCAGGTTCGAGCCTCTACTATACATCCCATCATATTGTCTGATCATGCTCCTATTGGACTCCATATTGAATTACAACATACTCTTCCTAATCGTATATGGCGTCTTAACACCTCACTTCTTTCGGAGCCTGCTTTTCAGGATAAACTCCATGGCTTCATTTCTGAATTTTTCATCAACAACATTCCCTCCACTCCCTCCTTTAATACCGTTTGGGAGGCTTTTAAGGTGTGTCTTAGAGGGGAGGTGATTAGCTTTCTAGCGTGGAAAAAAAAATCGGACTTCTCTAAACTGGACTCATTGGAACGAGATATTTCCACGCTGGAAAAACAACAAACGATTTCCAATCTAACTCATGTTCCTTCGGAATTAATCCAGAAACGAGTTGAATATAATTTACTCTCTCGCCTTAAAGCACAACAAGACTTTCTCCTCTCTAAAACTGGCACATATGTCTCAGCTAACAAAGCTGGTCGCTCTTTGGCTCGTTATCTGGCAAACAAGAAGCAACGTTCACGAGTTGCGGCCTTAAAGAAGGAAGATGGTTCCTCGGTTACAGACGACACCTCTATCTCCCAAATTTTCACTTCATTCTATGAGACGCTTTATTCCTCCTCCGCTAGCACATCTGTAGAGTCCAGTACTTCTTTTTTCCAAAACATACCTCATCCATCTTTATCATACTCCCAGGCCTCTATTCTTGGTGCACCAATTTCGGAAATGGAGATTTTAACAGCTATCAAATTGTTCTCTTCGCACAAATCACCAGGACCTGATGGCTTTCCAATTGAATTTTATAAAACTTTTGCTACTGACCTTACTCCTCTGTTAAAACGACTTTATGATTATCTTTTTTCCTCCCCGAATGATCAGGGAAACTTTACGGAAGCCCATATCATTGTTCTTCCCAAACCTGGGAGAGAAGACACCAATGTAGCCAATTATAGACCCATATCGTTGTTAAACACAGACTGTAAGATCCTGGCGAAAATACTGGCTCTTCGCTTAGATAAAACTCTTAGTTTCCTTGTTCACCCGGATCAAGTTGGCTTCATGCGAAACCGCTTTATTGGTGATAATGCACGCACTTTTAATGATATCCTGGATTTGACTCGTTCCTCTTCTGACCCTATGATTGCGATATCCCTAGATGCGGAGAAAGCGTTTGATATGGTTGAATGGAATCATTTATTCTCCTCCCTATCATGGTTCGGTTGTGGATCAAATTTTGTACAATGGGTCAGACTCCTCTATACCAGACCTTTCTCCAGATTACGGATCAATGACTCTTTATCTTCTCCAGTCCACCTCCATAGAGGCACACGACAGGGTTGCCCTCTATCCCCTCTTCTTTTTAACTTAGCGCTTGAACCTCTTTTACTGGCTATCCGTCAACATCCCCGTATACTAGGTGTTCAGATAGGTTCTCTACAAGTCAAGACCTTGGCTTATGCTGACGACTTGCTTATATTTCTTTCCGAACTTGCCTCTTCTATCCCTATTTTACTTCAACTGGTTTCTGAGTTTTCCTCTAGCTCTGGATACCGTATTAATTGGGATAAGTCTGAAATTCTCCCTCTTAATGATGTCACCTCTTTATCTGATTGTGGCCCAGTTTCCTTTCGTTGGGCGAGTTCCTCCCTGAAATACCTTGGAACCCTCTTTCACCAGGACGTTGACACAATGATGTCCATCAATCTATCAGCCATCACTGCCAAAGTGGATGCTCTCTTGAGGAGATGGTCACCTCTCTCTGTGACATGGTGGGGGAGACTAGAAGCAATCAAAATGACTATTTCTCCGATCATTAACTATTATCTTTCTATGCTACCTAGACTAGCTCCCAAAACCTTTTATAAATCTATGGAGAGCAAGCTATCAGATTATCTTTGGTGTAAAAAACCCCCCCGTATATCACTAAAAATTCTTAAATCTTCCAAGGAAGAAGGTGGTATGGGATTCCCTGATTTTTTTCTTTATCATATTGCAGCGTTGCTTCGCTATAGCTCGGTTTGGATTCAAGATTTGGATCTAAATGATCATCACTCTGCCTGGATTCATATTGAACAACATCTTATTAAACCTATTCCATTATCTTGCTTACCATACATATCTCCTTCCTCTCTTCCTTGTAAAGCTACTTCTATCTCTGCGACTCTTCAGGCAATACGTTATTTTGATGAATTCTCTAAATTTGATAGAAGATGTACTTTATCTGCTCCTCTATGGTACAATTCCTTATTCAATATAGATAACTGTTTTATTCATTGGCATTCCTGGATTGATAAAGGAATATGGACTTTAGATCACGTTATGAACAAGGACACTCTATTACACTGCACAACAAAGTTTTTGCTTCCTGAACACTGCTGGGTGTTTCTTATAGAATTTTGGGTGCTGATCATGAATATTACATCAAAAATTACCCATCACGTACCATTTCAGAGAAATCTTCAATTTTGTCGTGATTTTTTCTTATATTTGGATGCAAACAATTTTTTCTCCCATAAGTGTCTTATCAACAACGGTTTGTGCCGCCTGGGTATGTCCATGCATAAAATCTAGCCAGGTTGGAAGCTGTTTTATGGAAGATGACATCCTGGGCATGTCTGGGCAGGTCTGAACGAGCTTGCGCTGTCTCACCATGCTATAATGGTGGCTTCCATACACCGATCCTGCTCATTTGGTTAATATAGATAGTCCGTGTGTGTATATAGTATCAGTATAGTAAAGTATAGTAGTATAGTAGCTGTAGCAATATAACAGTAAGTAAGCTTGATGCTATAGACGTTTTGGTGTCGGGCAATATGTCTCGTCGGTGTCGTAACAGCCGCGACACATTCTGCTATATCTGTGGGGAATATACACTTACGCCTCAGAGACGTTCGATGACTGCCCTTGTAAAGAAAGCCTATCATCTGTATTTTGGCTGCAAAATAGGTGATCAAGACAAGCAATGGGCGCCTCACATTTGCTGTGCGACATGTGCTGTTAGTCTGAGAGCCTGGCTCAGAGGTACTCGAAAGACGATGCCATTTGCTGTTCCGATGATATGGCGAGAACAGAAAGACCATGTGACGGACTGTTATTTCTGTTTGACTAATGTGTCTGGTTTCTCTGCCAAAAACAAGAAGTCAATTGAATATCCTAATCTGCCTTCAGCAATGAGACCCATGCCACATGATGACAGTCTTCCAGTTCCGAAACCACCAGAGGATTGGACCTTAGACGAACCAGATGAAGAAACTGCAGTGCAGGGTTCTAACAGTGACATTGACCCGGATTTTGAACCATCCTCATCAGGCGATCCACATCTGATAACACAGTCCGAATTGAACGATTTGGTCAGAGATTTGGGTCTGTCAAAAGCAAAAGCTGAGCTGCTAGGTTCGAGACTGCAGGAATGGTGTTTGCTATCACCAGGTACGAAAATTTCTGTGTTTCGAGACCGGCATCATGATATAACCAAATTTTTTGCACAAGTCGACAGTCTCTGTTTCTGTTGTGACATTGAAGGATTGTTCTCGGTCTTTGGTTGTGATCACAACCCGGAAGAGTGGCGTCTTTTCATTGATTCGTCAATGTTAAGCCTGAAAGCTGTTCTGTTGCACAATGGCAACGATTATCCTTCAGTACCTGTTGGCTATGCAGCACATATGAAAGAAACATATGAGAATATGGAAATGTTACTAAAGTATGTCCAGTATACCAGGTATAACTGGAATATCTGTGGAGACCTCAAAGTCGTTGCTCTGTTACTAGGACTGCAGCTTGGCTATACAAAGTACTGCTGTTTCATCTGCGAATGGGACAGCCGAGACAGAGAGTCGCACTATTCTAGAAAGAACTGGCCACTCCGTAAAAAGTTAGTTCCAGGACAGAAAAATGTAGCACATGAATCGCTTGTTGACCCGACAAAGATATTTTTGCCTCCTCTTCACATTAAACTGGGACTCATGAAGAATTTTGTGAAAGCAATGAACAAGGAAGGGGAAGGTTTTCGTTATTTAAGACAGATGTTCCCAAGAATAACTGATGCCAAGATCAAAGAGGGTATTTTTGTTGGCCCCCAGATCAGACATGTTATGAGTGACAAGCGATTTGAAGATCTGTTAGTTGGGCCGGAAAAAATTGGCTGGAAAGCCTTGAAAGACGTTGTTGACAATTTTCTGGGCAATTACAGAGCCCCAAACTACATTCAGCTGGTAGACAAACTTCTCAAAGCATACAAGAGAATGAAGTGCAATATGTCACTCAAGATTCATTTCCTCCATTCACACTTGGACTTCTTCCCCGCAAATCTCGGTGCTGTGAGTGACGAGCACGGTGAAAGGTTTCATCAAGACATAGCTACGATGGAGAAACGATACCAGGGCAATTGGAATCCGTCAATGCTTGCCGACTATTGTTGGATGCTACAACGTGATGCACCAGACACTGAATATAAAAGAAACTCGGGAGCAAAACACTTTTAATTCTGTTTCATTTAGTCGCTTGTGCGAAACGTAAACTTGACTATATATTTTATTGTCAGTAAACATAAAAATGTCTATTTCTCATAGTTCTTACGTGATGCAGTAAAACCAAAACCATATTTGAGCATACCAAGTTGGTACCTGTCATAATCACCAAAAACTTTTCAGGAATCAAGACTTAACCAAAAAATTGTTGTGCAGTGTTATCCTTCTCCCAGATTATGAACAAGTTCAATCTTCCCCCTTCAGAATTTTTTCATTGGATTCAACTTTCACATTGTTTGAAGAAATGCTCTCCCTCCATTTTCTCCTTCTCGCAAATTTCCAACTTCCTCACCCTGTCTCAGCGGGGATTTCTTCTAGGACATTCGACTTCTCTTTTCTATAAAACACTCAGAGCTAATCTTTTTCCTAAATCTACTAGGACCACTAACACTTGGGCAACATTTATCTCTGGGAACGGTACTTTAGTAAAACTGTTCGACCTACCGCTTCTGCTAGTTTATCACAATCTCTATATTTTCTAGCTTATCAAGTATTTTGGACACCTTCCAAAATGTTTCGTGCCGGTCTTAGGGACTCCAACCTCTGCTGGCATTGCTCGGCTGCATTGGGAGATCTTTATCATATGATTTATGCCTGCCCTATCATTGACTCTTTCTGGACTAAGGTTTGGGGTATTATTCGACGCATACTACCTATTACATCTAACTTTACCTTTGATATTCTCCTTTTTAGAGATTTGGCGGTGCCTGATTCACTTACCTCCAGTCAATACTCCCTCCTTAATATATTGATTGCCCTTACGATACAGATGATCCTCCATAACTGGAAATCTGCTGATACTCTCAATATAGTATTCTGGTGGAATAC
This sequence comes from Geotrypetes seraphini, assembly GCF_902459505.1. Taxonomy (NCBI): domain Eukaryota; kingdom Metazoa; phylum Chordata; class Amphibia; order Gymnophiona; family Dermophiidae; genus Geotrypetes; species Geotrypetes seraphini. The sequence goes on along the minus strand of NC_047084.1, from coordinate 311,741,245 downwards.
AGTACTCATGATTCATCTTTATGAGAATAAAGCAGCCGAATACTCTAATAGATCGCTGATCATATCTCGTATTTGGGAACCTATACAACACTTTTCGTTTTAACCGATGACATTCCGGTGAAATCCATTAAGATTTCCTGCGATCTACTTTTAATATATATCATCGTTTGAATGTTGATGCCCGCCCCTTTCTTTCTTTCTTTCTTTCTCTTTCGACTTTTTATCTTCTCTTTCAAGTACATTGTCTCTTCACATTACACATTTCCTTTTCCTTTCTTATTCCTTTCTCCTCTCCAGGATTCTGTTTCAATCTGCACTGAGGTCTTTCTTTGTACCTTGAATATAATGTTTGGTACTTGAAGTATAACAATGTTAGCCCTTTTTTTTTTTCTCTTCATGTTAATGACTTGTCATTTGATCTCTTTGCATTGTTTACTGAACATATTTTGTGTTTTGTGATGTCTTTGAAAATCAATAAACACACTTGAACACAAATTTTGGCTGTTGTTTAACCTGCCTGATCAAAGAGGAACGCTGAGGAAACACAAACCACAAGTGAAAGAGTGAAGAGACATGTGCTTGGAGCACAGACGACCTGTTGGCTTACCAAAAGAAAGGGTGAGTGAAGTACAGAGCCTAACCTATGCTTATAAGAGAGAGTATAACTATGAAAAACTGATACAGGATCTACCCATCTTCAAAAAAGGATAAGGTACCATAAGAGAGGAAAAAATATTTTAACAACTGTCCAGTCTGTCAACAGATAAGAAAGATAAAGAGTTGGAAGCAGAACTCAAGTTCAGAGAAGACCAAGAGTTATAAATCCTTTGCAACATTTTGATGTTTTTTGCAATTATTCTACTTTGTCCTTATGCATTATATTCCTTCTTTTGTTTATATTTATATGTAATTAGAGAGTTATGGGAACTTTTTGGCAATTCTACAAATTGGCGCTTAGAGGTACACAAAGAACAAAAAAAGAGGAACAAAGCCTCAAAATGCTGGGAAAAGAAGTAGCAAGAAGAGGCACTGGAGACGTCACAACCAGCGTAGGAAGTACACACCATGTACATGCATGAAAGGTGCATAAGATACAGCTAAGTGTTATGACATTTAGGTGCTACATGTGGGCGGGGGACGAGGGTGTTTCCCAGTTATGTGTGAAGTTCGTAGAAAACTTGAGTTGCGCTAGTATTCTTTAATAGAATATGAGAGCCAAGATGGTATTATAGAATTGGTGCTGCGCACACAAGACTGGAGCACCTAAACTGAGGGGCCAATTTATAGAACTGCCAACTTTAACTTTACTGTTTCTATCTAACACTAATCAACAATTATGCCTGCCATTAGGGGACTCTGCTAATCTGAGTGCATTGTGAAAGGTTTTGGGGTGATTTTGTGTGTTTTAGCCAGAGATCTTAACTTGCCTGCACATCACCTTCTGGGATGTCCCTCAACCCCACTGATCCGAGAGGTCCACAGCACATGTTTCTGCCACTCTTACTTCAGAATGTGAACAATATGGATCTGCTGGGTCCTTCTAGCTCATTGAAGGAACAGGATGCTTGCTTAACAGACCATTGTCTAACTGGGCATTGGTACGTCTTAAGTTCCACAATGGACTATCAGACAGCTGCGCTACTGCCTAGACTTTTGATTGTTTGAATCCCCTATTTAGAGACAGGTTTCAGTGGTCATGCCACTGCGCCACACTCTATTACCTAAATTTGTTATTGTTTTTGTGTGTGTGTGTATCTCTTGTAGAAGAGGTCTCAACAATGTGACCTCTGTTTCTGCAATAAAGGACATTCGAGGCAACCTGCTCCTTTGTGATTCCTAATATAATATGAGGTAATGGAGTTGACCTCTTCTGCCAGTCATAAAATAAGGAGAAATACCTGCAGATTTTAGAATATTGTATAAAGAGCATGAAAAGCTGATTTCCAGGGTCTTCCCTCCTTCCTTCAACAGGAGTCCAGGGAGCAAAGAAAAGGCTAACTGTGCCTACTAGTTGGAACCAAGCAAAGCATGGATGCTGTTGATGCTGATACCTCACTGACCCACTTTGGTCACTAACTATAGGAATACAATCCACAAATTTTCCAGAGCAGCATTCTCAAAAATGCTAGGCTTGATTTGTATATATCTACATACAAGGGGAAAGAGACTATCAGACCAAGAGAGTCTACGAAGGAAAGGCAAAGGAGCTGGTATACTAAAAGAGAAATAATCACCATTATATTTTTGCTTTTAAGCCTGCTGATTCCTGTGATCCTAATCTAAAAATCCATTCTTTGGGACATACTTCATGATGGATCAGGATACGACTGGGAGAACACCGCAGCAGCTGATTCCTGAGTTGACCTCTTCTGCCAGTCATAAAATAAGGAGAAATACCTGCAGATTTTAGAATATTGTATAAAGAGCATGAAAAGCTGATTTCCAGGGTCTTCCCTCCTTCCTTCAACAGGAGTCCAGGGAGCAAAGAAAAGGCTAACTGTGCCTACTAGTTGGAACCAAGCAAAGCATGGATGCTGTTGATGCTGATACCTCACTGACCCACTTTGGTCACTAACTATAGGAATACAATCCACAAATTTTCCAGAGCAGCATTCTCAAAAATGCTAGGCTTGATTTGTATATATCTACATACAAGGGGAAAGAGACTATCAGACCAAGAGAGTCTACGAAGGAAAGGCAAAGGAGCTGGTATACTAAAAGAGAAATAATCACCATTATATTTTTGCTTTTAAGCCTGCTGATTCCTGTGATCCTAATCTAAAAATCCATTCATTGGGACATACTTCATGATGGATCAGGATACGACTGGGAGAACACCGCAGCAGCATCACTCACTTGAAAACTAATGAACCGCTGGTTGACCACTAGATGACAGCAAATCACAAGTTGGGAGATTTAAGATGTTTTGTGAATGACCAAGTTTCACCCCACAGCTGAGGAGGTGACAGAAGACTTATACTGCTCTAGAGAGCAATAATGTATTTTTTAGATTGGTCAGAGAAACCAGCAGGCTTAAATGAAACAATAGAATGGTATTATTTTTTCTAACTTTTCTTCTAGATGCTCCTGTTCCTTTAAGAACTAAACCTTTTAGATATCAGTTATTTTTGGTGGCTCTTCTGAGCTTTATTAAGTGCCTTTTTCTCTGTTAAAGCTTGTTCTCTCCTCCAGTATATATGTTTCCCATCTATCACACCAAAAAGAGAGCCCAAGTTGGCCTCAACGACGAGACAATCAAAGCACAACAAAGGAGTCATGGGGATGAGATGTCAATAATTCAGCCACCGGTGTAAAGTTCAAAATTCACTTTATTGATAGTAGCACTGCGAAGACTCGACACTGACAGTGTTTCGGCATCTATGCCTTTGTCAAAGAGTCTATTGAGCCGTGACAAGTTAAAAACAATGGTAAAAATAATATGAAACACATAATATAAACTAATAAAATCACATCAAGCAAAAAAATATATATATATATTATTAAACAGAAAATAATAAAATCAAATAGCAAAGACAAATAGACCAATACATTGAAATTTTGAAAACAAGACTTAACTAAACATATTGTTTAGACATTTATAATCAAATTAACATCAATTAGACATATATAAGTAATAAAGAATAAAATTTTGAAGATAAAGGGGAGATATGATAAAGTGTTCTATACAATACTGAATGAAGTGGAATGGGTAGACATGAATAGCCTGTTTTACTCTTTTGAAAAATATAAGGACTGGAGGGCACACAATGAGGCTAAGTAGTAAATTTAAAACAAATTGGAGAAAATATTTTGTCACTTAATGTGTAATTAAACTCTGAATATAGTAAAAACAGTTAGTTTAGCAGGGTTTAAAATTTTTTGGATAATTTCATAAAATTTATGTGAAGAAAATCAATAAAAACAAGAGAAAAAGGAAGCCGATATGGTTCTCCAACCTAGTGGCTGAGAAAATAAAGGCGAAAGAGTTGGCGTTCATGAAATATAAAAAAACCCAAGAAGAGGAGAGCAGAAAGGACTACAGGGTGAAACTGAAAGAAGCCAAGAGAGAGATACGTTTGGCGAAGGCACAGGCGGAAGAACAAATGGCTAAAAATGTAAAAAAGGGAGATAAAAATTTTTTCAGATATATTAGTGAAAGGAGGAAGATAAAAAATGGAATTGCTAGGCTAAAAGATGCTGGGAACAAATATGTGGAGAGTGATGAGGAGAAAGCAAATGTGCTAAACAAATACTTCTGTTCTGTGTTCACAGAAGAAAATCCTGGAGAAGGACCGAGATTGTCTGGCAAAGTTACACGAGAAAATGGAGTAGATTCTGCGCCGTTCACGGAGGAGGGTGTTTATGAGCAACTTGAAAAACTGAAGGTGGACAAAGCGATGGGACCAGACGGGATCCATCCCAGGATACTAAGGGAGCTCAGAGAGGTTCTGGCGAGTCCTATTAAAGACTTGTTCAACAAATCTCTGGAGACGGGAGTGATTCCTGGGGATTGGAGGAGAGCGGATGTGGTCCCTATTCATAAAAGTGGTCACAGGGATGAAGCAGGAAACTACAGGCCGGTGAGCCTCACTTCAGTTGTTGGAAAAATAATGGAAGTGTTGCTGAAAGAAAGAATAGTGTATTTCCTTGAATCTAATGGGTTACAGGATCCGAGGCAACATGGCTTTACAAAAGGTAAATCGTGCCAAACGAACCTGATTGAATTTTTTGATTGGGTGACCAGAGAGCTGGATCGAGGACATATGCTAGATGTAATTTACTTGGATTTCAGCAAAGCCTTTGATACAGTTCCTCATAGGATGCTGTTGAACAAACTTGAAGGGCTGAAGTTAGGACCCAAAGTGGTGAACTGGGTCAGAAACTGGCTGTCGGACAGACGCCAGAGGGTGGTGGTTAATGGAAGTCGCTCGAAGGAAGGAAAGGTGACTAGTGGAGTCCCTCAGGGTTCGGTGCTGGGGCCAATCCTGTTCAATATGTATGTAAGTGACATTGCTGAAGGGTTAGAAGGAAAAGTGTGCCTTTTTGCAGATGATACCAAGATTTGTAACAGAGTAGACACCGAAGAGGGAGTGGAAAATATGAAAAAGGATCTGCAAAAGTTAGAGGAATGGTCTAATGCCTGGCAACTAAAATTCAATGCAAAGAAATGCAGAGTAATGCATTTGGGGATTAATAATAGGAAGGAACCGTATATGCTGGGAGGAGAGAAGCTGATATGCACGGACGGGGAGAGGGACCTTGGGGTGATAGTGTCCGAAGATCTAAAGGCGAAAAAACAGTGTGACAAGGCAGTGGCTGCTGCCAGAAGGATTCTGGGCTGTATAAAGAGAGGCGTAGTCAGTAGAAGGAAGAAGGTGTTGATGCCCCTGTACAGGTCATTGGTGAGGCCCCACTTGGAGTATTGTGTTCAGTTTTGGAGACCGTATCTGGCGAAAGACGTAAGAAGACTTGAGGCGGTCCAGAGGAGGGCGACGAAAATGATAGGAGGCTTGCGCCAGAAGACGTATGAGGAGAGACTGGAAGCCCTGAATAAGTATACCCTAGAGGAAAGGATAGACAGGGGAGATATGATTCAGACGTTCAAATACTTAAAGGGTATTAACGTAGAACAAAATCTTTTCCAGAGAAAGGAAAATGGTAAAACCAGAGGACATAATTTGAGGTTGAGGGGTGGTAGATTCAGGGGCAATGTTAGGAAATTCTACTTTACGGAGAGGGTGGTGGATGCCTGGAATGCGCTCCCGAGAGAGGTGGTGGAGAGTAAAACTGTGACTGAGTTCAAAGAAGCGTGGGATGAACACAGAAGATTTAGAATCAGAAAATAATATTAAAGATTGAACTAGGCCAGTTACTGGGCAGACTTGTACGGTCTGTGTCTGTGTATGGCTGTTTGGAGGAGGATGGGCAGGGGAGGGCTTCAATGGCTGGGAGGGTGTAGATGGGCTGGAGTAAGTCTTAACAGAGATTTCGGCAGTTGGAACCCTAGCACAGTACCGGGTAAAGCTTTGGATTCTCGCCCAGAAATAGCTAAGAAGAAAAAAAAAAAAAAATTTAAATTGAATCAGGTTGGGCAGACTGGATGGACCATTTGGGTCTTTATCTGCCGTCATCTACTATGTTACTATAAAAGAAAAGTGCATACATAAGATGGACTTAGGAATTGCACTGCTTATTTCTAGGATAAGCAGCATAAAAATCTGTTTTACTCTTTGGGGATCTTGCCACGTATTTGTGATCTGAGCTGACCACTGTTAGAAACAGGATACTAGGCTTATTGGATCTTTGATCTGTCCTAGTATGACAACACTTATGTTCTAATTGTTAAGGTGTTCACAATATATTCTGCTTTTACTTGATTGTGGAAAAAAGTTAATAATGTTGGTTGTTTCACTGTTTAATGTGATTAAAAAACAAACAAACGCATAACTGGCACATGTGCTGCTGCAGCCTCCTGTGGCTGAGAATCTGTGTGAGAAATTTTTAACTATTTGACTATATATATTTTTTTAAAACCTGTTTGAAAGAAGTATCACTGGAGCAATGTGTGCATTTGGTGCCTAGTCAATGCTTCCATAAGTGCAGCTCCTTCTACAGTGTTTGAGTAGATTCAAGATCAAGGACATGAGACACTTTTAATGGCTGTTTTTCACATGTAGTGGTGCAAGTTGAATCACTACATTGGCTGTACTGACAGCATTACATAGGCTTGCTTTGTAGATATATGCAGCTACAGTGCTGAGGGATTTACATGCCAGTCTAAGTTAGACTAACAGAAGGCAGGGAGAGGAGTGATACTGGACCCATAGAAGGAAGGATGTTAAGCCTGGGGACGGAAAGAAGAGAAGCGATTGCTGGATCATTTGAGGGGGGGGGGGAGAAGAGAGAGAAAGGAGAAGATCCTATCTAAAATGTGCATATAAATTTTTATAACTGCAACGTGTAATTAAAATTTCATTCTGAGAGTGAACGTGCAATTCCCAGAAAGAGCATAAGTGCACTCATTGGACAAGCCTGGCTTCAAGGGATTGAGTAGCTTTGTGTCTAAAATGTATTAATCAAATGTGCTTAATCTGAAAAAGAAAGTCTGAAAAGAAGTTGTCTCTCTCTCCAAGAAGAGCCTCATCAAAGGAGACAGAAAAATAGTGTACCCACCCAAGAAAGTAGTATAAAGGTGATCTTGAAATCCAAGGACTATGAACAAAATCATCTGTTTGTTTTGCCTAAAATAAGAGCAGTTTATACTTTATTTTGAAATGATCACCTAATAAAGGAATTTTACTTTACAATATTTGGTCTTTTTGTTTCATATCTTTTTATGTACTCCCAGTTCGGGCTTTGAGCTCTCTCCTCCTATTCACCAGGACCCTTTACATTTCACTTTATGTGCCTGGTTTGTTGTGCTTTGCTATTTTTTACCCTACTAAAGCAACAAGCGCTTTACACATTTTTTTTATGCAGTACCTCTAGGGCTGCCATCATTCCTTTAGCAAGACACCAGTTATATCTTGACAAAAAAAAGTATGGAGCACCTTGAATACTGTCTAGATTAATAATGTGCATCTTGTGCACCAGTTGCTAACAGGTTTTGGTGGACTATCAAGCAGAAAACATAACCCAGACTAGTTTTTGTGTGCCTCCCACAGCAGACTTTCTTGGTCTGTATAGTTCTGACACCAGACTAGAGTATCAGGCAAATATAACACTGCCCATATTATTTCATTCTATCTACAGCAACTATGTAACTCACATAGAATTGTGGGATATAGCAAATAATAATTTTTTTAAAATAAAATAAACAGTACTTCCAAAGTACTGTATTGAGTTTTGGTGGTAGTTTTCTGACAAGATAGGCTTATCTGCCTGGTAGTTCAAATCTAGGTACTTAAGTTGTGTGCATGCACCTTCCAACTAGATAATATAGCTTTAGTAAGTAACATAGTATTCCAACAGACTTAATAAAGTGGCAGTAAAACATCTTTCTGTTTGGACCAAACCAAGCAAAGTCCCCATCCTCTCATCTTTCTGGCTACTGATACTGTGTGGGGCAAAAATTTAGTTGAGGGCCGCTGTGGCCACAGCATTCTAAACTCGGGGGAGGGGGGTAAAACACAAAAGGCAGCAACTGTAGCAAACCTAGCTGTTCGTATAGCTCCCCTAAATATGCTGCCCTGCGCACAAAAGAATTACTTTTTAAAGTTGAGACTGCTACTTGTGCAGCGTCAAGGTTGCAGCTCTACCTATGAATTTAGGCCTCAGCAGAAAAACACCTAAAGTTATTTTATTTAAACAAGCTTTGGCCAATTTATATGCTTTTGGATATCAAAATTCCTTGCTTGCTGCGTATTCTGAGAAGAATAAAACAAATAGCATTGGATTTTTTGTGAAAACCCAACTTCGTCCCCACCCTGCTCAGCTCAAACCACCGCAACTACCCTTCCCCTCTCCCTTTCCTCAGTTAACACCGCCCCCTTCCATTAACTTTCCTCAATCCCCACCAAACACATGATCTACGTCACAGAACAAGCACCTCCCCTATACCAAGAAAGTCACGTAAACATCAGGGAATCAAAAGCCACTCTCTGTCTAGTTCCGCCCCCAGCTTCCAAACCTGGATAGCACGTGCACAGTGGGCGGCAGGCACGTGTCTTCCCACATTGCTGCCTATTCGGATTTGTCCAATCGCAAGGGTGATGGGCGGTCTTTTGACTGCGCTCCCTACTTCTGCAGGAAAAGACGTGTTGTAGCGTCAGTGTCGGAGATCCGGGCTCTCCATCTGTGAAGTCTAAGCCGGAAGTCTAAGCCACCTCCTGGTACCCCAATAGCGTTTCTCTGTCTTCTTCAAACCTCATTCTTGTACTCCAATAGCTTTTCGCTTAGTGTTCCAAGCCTCATTCTGGTGCTCCAATGGCTTCTCTCCATGCGTTCCAAACCTCATTATCGCACAACCCCTTCTTTCTATAGCGTGCTTCACAGTAATGTATTGACTGAATTTAGCTACCCCGAAGAAGTTGGAAGGTAGAGAACAAAGTGTAAGAGTAACATTTCTTTTGTTACTATCTTCACACTTCTCTTGAAAAAAGTAAGAAAATGGGATATTCTTTGTTTATCTTATGCACTGGTTTACTCGTGTTTAGATAGAAAAGTAGGCATTGGAAAGCGTAAGGCTGGGTCTTTTCTAAAACTGATATTAGCAAAGTGGAAAGACTAGGAAGAGGGCAGGAGCTATATATAGCAGTGGAGCTTAGGTTTTACATAGAAACATGATAGTAGATAAAGGCCAAATGGCTCATCCAGTCTGCCCATCCACAGTAACCCAATGGCTCATCCAGTCTGCCCATCCACTGTAACCATTATCTCTTCCTCTGTCTTAGACAGTGTCTCTCAAACTTTTTTTAGCTCCAGCACACTAAACCAGCAAATGTTTTTCGTGTTACACTAAATGGAGTACAGTACTCCCCCGATATTCGCGGGGATTCCGTTTTAGGAACCCCTGTGAATCTTGGAAAACTGCAAATACGGTTTTCAGCGGGGGAGTCAGGAGAGAGCAGCCAGAGCGCTAGAGAGTGAAGGAAATCACTCGCGGTATGCTCATACCGCCTCTTCCTGCACAAAAGTCGGGCCTCACCAATCAGGAGCTGCTGTTGAGATTTTTGGGATAATTTTTGGCATGAATAGGGCTAGAACATTTTTCACCATCTGGCAACCTTGAATTGAAGTCGCCCAGCTCTGGTGTGGTGCTCAGCAAGGTGGCCATTAGTATGCTGCTTCTATCATTTATATTATATTTAAGTTCTAAGTAGCTGTATTTTATCGTAAACCACTTAGATCTGTAATATGCTTAAGCGGTATATCAAATGTTAATAAAACATAATGGCCTTTGCTGGTGACTTGGCATAAAGGGAGTAGTGAAGCTGAAAACTGAGAAGCATTTATCACAACGGCTTACAACAAGATATTTACTGGGAGAATAACTTTTGTGTGGCAATTGTCACACTCATCTCCTCTCCCATTGATACCACATGAACGGACTACATATTTAAAATTTTCTTTTAATTGAATTTCTTTGTTTATGTCCTATTATGTATTTTTCAATCATGCCAAAAACTTTAAAGTATAAAAAATATTTTGAAAATTTGCTGTAAAACAGAATGATAACAAAAAAAAGAATATTTTTATACAGTGCCAGACTAGACTCATTTAATTTTGTCCACAATAGTTGTCCAGTAGTGCCTGATTTTTCAAAGTGGAGGAGACATTATTATATTTCAGAGTTGTAGCTTCTTCATATTTTCTATATTTTAAAAGCTCATCTATGTCATAATCATTGGCTAATTCAGTTAATGTCTCAGTAACTGTACTAACCCTAAAATAATCTCGATTGTTTCTAGGCTTTGATGCTTTTTTTTTTTGTACTAATTTTTTATGCAATTGTTCTCCCAGTTGTTTTGGAACTCTTTTGAGAGAAAAATGTCTTTTCGGGGGAGAGGAGGCTTCAGTCGAGGTGGTGGTCAAGGACGTGGAGGTGGCGGCTTTGGACGTGGTGGAGGTGGCGGTTTTGGACGAGGTGGAGGCGGCTTCGGGCGAGGTGGAGGACGAGGTGGAGGAAGAGGAGGCAGTGGCTTCGGACGGGGAGGCTTCAATAAAGGTGGATTTGACCAAGGACCTCCTGAGACAGTAGTTGGTATGTTACATCTGAGATAGCCCTACTTACCTGTTAATGCTCAATGGATATGGCTATTTGCGATCAGTGGTTTTCATCTAAATAGCTATTAAGATTTATTGTGCTATGTTTGATCAGAAAGTTTTAAATGTCAAGTATGGAAAAATATTTCTAAAATTGAAGCTTCGGGTAAAATATTTAGGAATCGGCAAGAAATATAGCTGTTTGCTCTCACAATATATTGGGGGGGGGTTCCTTTGTTCTTGTCCTCTCCTTCCTCTTTTTAAGCTTTTCTGTCCCTTTTTGTTTGCTGTTTTGCTCACAAGTGCTTTTTTGCTCTTGAAAAGATGGGGTAAGAGGTTGCTTTTAAAAGGGAAAGGGGCAAGCTGGTATGTATTTCACTTCCACTATTTTCCTGTTCTCCCTCCCACTTTCTTCTTCCTCCTGTTATTGTATTCTTTGTTTATATGTTCCATTATGCTTATCCTCTTGTTGCTATCATGATGGATCTTGAATGGTGGTATAAGTACATAAGTACATAAGTAGTCGCCTCCGCCGGGGCAGACCAGAGGTCCATCCAGCCCAGCGGTCCACTCACGCGGCGGCCCATCAGGCATATTGCCTGGTCAGCGGTCCCTGACTAATTTTATTGCCTACCTCTACAGTTATCTCTAAACCTTCCACTGCTCTTATCTGTACCCCTCAATCCCTTTGTCTTCCAGGAACCTATCCAGGTCTTCCTTGAAACCCTGTACTGTGCTATTTCCTATCACGGCTTCCGGAAGGGTGTTCCATGTGTCCACCACCCTCTGTGTGAAAAAGTACTTCCTTGCGTTTGTTTTAACCAGTTTTAACCAGTTTCCAATCCAAAAAATGTGATATATATTTCCATCATGCCTAATGATCACTTGATTCAAGGCCTATCATTGGTTGAGCAGGGGTAACTCATATTCTCTGTTTATTTCCTGCCACTTGTTTTCTTTTACATACATAAAATTATCATCCTGTGTAGGCTAGTGCAGCACATTTGTACTTAGAGTGCTAGAAGAAGAGTGATGTAACATAAGTATGTGAACGCATTTGATAATGTTACAGTGCTCAGGTTAAGCTCGGGAGAGAGAGCTTTGAGAATAATCAAGTTTGGTTCTAAGAAATCCATGAATTTGGTAAATTGGGAAGTAAGAGCCAGGCAGATCAACATTTGTTGCTACCTACTGGTGCTAACAGCATCTTTTGATACTATATATGCAAAGTTATTGAACACTGAGGATTTCAACTTAAATGTTTGTTTTTTCCCCTAGTGATGGGAGAGTTCATGCATCCATGTGAAGATGACATAGTTCTAAAATGTACAACTGAGGAAAACAAAGTGCCTTATTTTAATGCACCAGTCTATTTAGAAAACAAAGAGCAGATTGGGAAGGTGGATGAAATATTTGGACAAATAAGGGACTTTGTATCCTTTTGTAGTTGAGGGATAAATGATCTGCAGGAGGTTGTCAGGTATATCTTGTAGGCAACATTAACCTGCCCATAGAATGCTGGAATGTGTACTGTGCTTGAATATACAGGGAGCCAAGTGATAGACAAGGTTGTGAGATGTCTTGTATGTCTATCCAAATTAGATTGTAAGCTCTTTTGAGCAGGAACCGTCTATTGAATGTTAAATGTAAAGCACTGTGCACGCCTTTCAGTGCTATAGAAATGATAAATGGTAGTAGTAGTAGCATTTTAAGGATCTACAACACTGGTGTGCTCCTTCTAAACGAAGATGTAGGAATCAGCTTCCCTACTTGAGTTCTAATTTAGATGGATGAAACATAGAAACATGATGGCAGATAAAGGCCAAATAGCCCATCTAGTCTTCCCATCCACAGTAACCATTATCTCTTTATTTCCCAATAGATCTCACGTGCTTATCCCAGGCCATCTTGAATTCAGACACAGTCTCTGTCTCCACCACCTCTTCTGGGAGACTGTTCCATGCCTCTACCAACCTTTCTGTAAAAAAGTATTTCCTTAGATTAACTTCATCCTATGCCTTCTCATTGCAGAGTTTCCTTTCAAATGAAAGAGACTTGACTCATGCACATTTACATTACATAGGTATTTAAACATCTCTCAAAAAATATAGATGCAACAAAATATCAATAAATAAAATGCAAATGTTACCAGCCAGTAGGCGCCTGACAGAGAGAACTTTAATATTGTTTTTTTAATATTTATAAATTGTGGAGAAAAAGCCTTGACACTAGTATTTTTGACAGCAATCAATACTGATTATAAGCTGATCATTTGCTTCTTCATCAACATTAAAAACGCCACTTTTTAATATAAGGTACTCTCTAATCAGGCTGCAGCCCATCGCTGTGCACAGGGCAAAAAAGGAGAAGTACTTTCACCTTGCTGCGTGACATGAAAATTTGATGGTATCACTTCATATGCCTTCTACGATAGCTCAACAGAGCCTGTTCCTTCCGCGGCCAGCCGACAAGAGCCTTGTATCGCCGTAAGTGGCTGCCTCAGGGATGTTCGTAATTGAAGCTTTCCATACAGCCGTGCACTAATGGCACTAAGAAGGAACTCGCAAATATAGCAGAAAATGGAAGCAGACTTCTGGGATCCACCCAGATCACATGATGTTGAATTCAGACAAGAGCCAATCAAAATGATCCAAAAAATGCACACCATTCAATATGTTGATGCAGGCCATGAGGCCATAGAGTATTAGAAAAGAAAATCCAACGTTGCTCATGCTGGTAAAGTATCCGTTTGATGTCACCTGTACAGTCTGTCATGGCAACATGTTCTAATACACTGCATTGAAAGGTATCAAAATTATGTTTCATAGTAACACAATGCTGTGTTAGAACATCAGTCTCTTTTTTATTCACTCTATTAGGTCGATGCTCAGAGTCTTGTTTTTAACTTTCTTGTTGTATAACCAGAAAGTGTATATGCCAATTTACAAGGGCATATACACTACCCCTTCAGTATCACAAGTAGTGTACTCCGCGGTACAATCTTCTTTTTACCAGAAATCTGCACCTCTGTTCCTTCTAACATATTTGGGCAGGCGGTACATCTACCACATTCATAATGATCTACTCTACTAGTCTCCTTAATGGTGATGGGACAAAAGCGCGCGAGACAAACGTGCGCTGACAAATGAGCGCCGACAATTCAGAGCAAGACTTCAGCGCGCCGCAGGAAAACCTTCTTTTAAAGGGCTCCGAAGGGGGGGGTGAAGGGGGCACCCCCCCACTCTACTTAATAGGGATCGTGCTGCCTCGTGCTGCCATGTTGGGGGTGTGTGGGGGTGTAACCCCCCCACATTATAGTGAAAACTTAACTTTTTTCCCTAAAAAATAGGGAAAAGTTAAGTTTTCAGTATAATGTGGGGTTACAACCCCCCCCCCAACGCCAGCGCGATCCCTATTAAGTAAAGTGAAGGGGTTCCCCACCAACACCCTCCGTCGGAGCCCTTTAAAAGAAGGTTTTCCTGCGACGCACTGAAGTCTTGCGCTGAATTGTCGGCGCTCGTTTGTCTTGCGCGCTTAAGACTATGAACCCTCCTTAATAGTCCAAAGGTCCGCTTTACATAAGGCATCAAAGAGATTCTGATTCCTAGAGAAGGTGATAGTGCACTCCACATCTTGAAAACATTGTTTCGTTTGTAGCATAGGCCATAGATCTTTTATTTTCCTACCCAGCCTTTGTGCTACTGAAGAGAATTTAAGAATACAAGGAACCTTATCATCATTTTTCTTAATTTGATATTCTAATAGTTGATTACGTGGACTATATCGTGCACGCTTATATGCTTTTGACACCGCAGGTTTTGGATAGCCTCTTTTCATAATAACGACGTTTCAGACCTTCAGCATGTATTTCAAACTTGTAGTATGACAGATAACGTCAAAAACGAAAAAACTGAGACATAGGTAAATTGTTCTTAAAAGGACTCGGGTGCATACTGTAATATTCAAGCCACGTATTGCGGTCTGATGGTTTTTAAATGGACTGTAGTGAAAAATTCATTCTGTTGTCTAGAAATCTTAACATCAAGAAACACCACCTCAGTTTGATAAACAGTCATATCAAATTTAATTCTACTGTGACATTCATTCAGATAAACTTTGAACTCATTCAACTCCACTTCAGTTGAGTCCCAGAGAACAAATATGTCATCGATATATCGCTGATACCACTAAAAATAGGCTAGTGCTGGATTGAGTCCTTTACTATATCTCCCACATGAGACTATGGATTAGAGCAGGGGTGCCCTACGCGTCGATCGTGATCGACAGGTCGTTCCCTCAGGCGACCCCAGTCGATCGCACAGCAGGTTCCCTTCTTCCCTTCTCTTTTTTTCCCCTCCTGACTGGCCCGCCTCTTAAAGAACGCTGGCCAATCAGAGTGCTGGAAGGGCGGGGTGAAGGTCGGTGGGGGACGGAGCTCAGCGCATCACAAGAAATAGAAGCACCTGTAATGATTGAGGTAAGAGCGAGGCCTAATGCTGCCCGATATACAATTTTAAAACCCCCAAAATCGGCCTCCCAATCAGTGGCGTACCGAGGTGGGGCGGTTCGCCCCCGCCCCGGGTGCACGGCTTGGAGGGATGCACAGCCGTCCGGGTCCTCCTGCCCTTCCTTTCCACCGGTCTGCGCACGGGGCTAGCACCCGCCGCCCAAATGGTGCTGTTGGTTATCGCGAGACTCGCGGGAGTTGACGGCACCATTCGAGCGTCGGCGCGGGACCAGGCAGGCGCAAGCCCCGAGCGCGGACCGGGGGAAAAGAAAGGCAGGATGACCCGGACCTGGCCGGCTGTGCACCCCTCCAAGCCGTGCACCCGGGCGGATCGTCCTCCTTCTAAATCCATTGTACTTGTCTTTTATTCAGTTCTACTAAGGAGCATTGTGACAGGCAGTTCTTGGAAGTATTTCTTTGTTTTTCTGTGCCTAAGTATTCTATTAATTTAACTTCCTTATTCCTGTGGGGATCTCCAAAGGGGACGAATGGGAGACGGCCGGTGGCAGGTGGTACTTTAGCAATTCTTACAGGTTGCCATAGGCCTCAGGAGCTGTCTTCCCTCTGCCGTGGTCCTGCCCCTCCTCTAAGTCAGAGACAGGCTTGAGGCAGAGGGAAGACAGCTCCTGAGGCCTATGGCAACCTGCAAGGATCGCTAAAGTACCAGCGATCCTCTCTGCAGACTGCTCCCTGCTGGAATTAGGTAAATGGATGTGGGGAGGATAGGCCTTCGGGGGGGGGGGGGGAAGTGCAGTCCTTCAAGGGGTAGTGCAGGCCTTCAGGGGGGGAGTCAACCTTTGAGGGGGAATGTGCAGACCTTCAGGGGTGGTCAGGCCTTTGGGGGAGGGGGGCTGTATAATAAAAAAATATTATAAATATAAATATATATATGTTTAGCATTTTTATTGTTGGTAGATCATTTTGACTTGGTTATTTTAAAAGTAGCTCGCAAGCCCAAAAAGTGTGGGCACCCCTGGATTAGAGAATGACACGGTGACAAAATTCATCACCGTTCCCGTCCCCGCGGGAAATAATCCCATGTCGTTTTCTAGTGTCTATTTCAACCTCAGTCCTTCTACACCAGCATTCTTCAAAGCAAAGCTTGCGGGTCCGTGGTTGTGGCCATTCATACTCTGATTCTTATGTGAGCAAAGGATAATGAAGCCATTGTGACATCACTGACGAGGTTGACTCTTAGGCACTGGTGGAATGAGGCATTATGACATCACAATATCTGCTTTGGATACCAGAGACTGTCATTCTACAATCCTTCTACACCAGCATTCTTCAAAGCAAAGCTTGTGGGTCAGTGGTTGTGGCCATTCATACTCTGATTCTTCCCTCTTTCCTTAAAGAATGACATGAAGATGGTTTCCCGTGGTTATCCGCAGGGACGGGAATGGTGATGAATTTTGTCACCGTGTCATTCTCTACTATGGATCTCAAGTGCCTGCAGATATTAGCCATTAGAACAAGTCTTGGCTAATAGCCTATATGCAGATTATCATCGGTCCAACCGTTTTTTGTTTTTTTAATTTTTTGATTTTGTAATTTATTTTTTTTGTCTCTGGACTTCTTTTAAAGCTGTATTCATATAAATAGTGTTTCTTTAAATATATAAATATTATTTAAACATATAAATATTCAAATACTTTCATTTTATATAGGATTTTTTTCTAATAAGTTGATACTTAGCTCGGATGTAGTTCTCTACCCGGCCTTCCAGGAGTGTTACTGAAGTGCTACGACGGAAGATCTCCGTTTCACTCACCCTTATGACGAGAGCTTCTTCAGGAAATGTTTTTTTGCAATTGCATATGCTTTTTATGCTGCCTCCGCATCTTCAATCCATTGATGTGAGCTTCCTGAAGCGCAAACGGGCTGCAGGCACTTAAGATCCATAGTCTCATGTGGTAGATATAATAAAGAACAACTCAATCCAGCACTAGCCTATTTTTAGTGGTATTAGTCGATATATCGCTTCCATAGGACAACATGTGAAAAAAACTTAGAACTGTAGATCCATTTACTTTCAAATTTAGCCATGAAAAGATTTGAGCTTGCAGGGGCGAATGATGCTCCCGTAGCAGCCCCCATTTTTTGCTGAAAAAATATTTTTATCAAAAATAAAATAATTGCACAACATGGCTATAGCTGTAAGCCTACACAGGAAACTAGTAGAAACAAGCACGGTCTTCAAATATTTTTTCTATTTCTAGAGCTTCTGTCTGAGGAATGCAAGTATAAAGTGACATTACAGCTAAAGTGGCCATCATTGTCACTGAAGAAATAGATGGTATAGAGTCTAAACCAGTGGTCTCAAACTCACAGCGCAGGATTACATGCGGCCCACCTGGTACTATTTTGAGGCCCTCAGTATGTTTATCATAATCACAAAAGTAAAATAAAACAGTTTCTTGATCATATGTCTCTTTAGCTATAAATTACAATATTATTATTAAGATTTAGCCAAAAGGAAAGATTTATAAACTATAAAGAGTTTTACCTCATGCAAAATTGTCATTTCTTCAATAAGACATTAACTATTTTTTCTGAGGTCCTCCAAGAACCTACAAATCCAAAATGTGGCCCTGCAAAGGGTTTGAGTTTGAGACCAATGGTCTAAACATTTCAAAAAATGAGTGGTGTCCTGAATAAAAGATGGGACAGAAGAGACCATAGGACTCAAAAAAGCATCAATGTATTTACACACCTTTTCAAGCAATGAGCCCCAGGCCGATTAACAATATTAAAGTTCTCTCTGTCAGGCGTGTCTTTGCCACTGGCTGGTACCATTTGCATTTCATTTATTTAAACGTCTCTATCATATCTCCCCTCTTTCCTCCAAAGTATACAGATTGAGATCTTTAAGTCTGTCCCCATACGCCTTATGATGAAGACCACATACCATTTTAGTAGCCTTCCTCTGGATAGACTCCATCCTTTTTATATCTTTTTGAAGGTGCGGCCTCCAGAATTGTACACAGTATTCTAAATGAGGTCTCAATGCCTCTCTCCTACTGGCCATATCTCTATGCAACCTAGCATCCTTCTAGCTTTCAACGTCACCTTTTCAACCTGTTTGGCCACCTTAAGATCATCACATGCAATCACACCCAAGTCCCGCTCTTCTGTCTTGCACATAAGTTCTTCACCCCCTAAACTGTACCGTTCCATTCTCTAAAATGTAAACTTTGCAGACTGCCAAAGGTCCCATGGAATACTCAGTGTCAAACATGTATCATCTTTCTAGCAGGTTTTATCTCTTGTTATTGGGTTTCTTTTGATGAGTAGTTTGAAATTTGTGGATTTTCATCCTATAAGCATGAACTGCACAATGTAGAAAGTTGGGGAAGTCTCACAGCTTCGAGTCTCACAGGAAAACCGTGAGACTAATCAAAACTTCTGAAAATTGTAACAAATATACAGAGAGAGCCAAATTGCAATGCAGATGCAATGCAGATGCATTGTGAGGCAGCTCAAGAGCTAGTAAGGTAAGGGGAATACGAGGGGCCGCTGAAAAGTTCTCAGCCCAACCAAGAAGAGAATGATGTGGAGCCATGAAACTTACTTCATATCATTGAAAAGAAAAGTGTGGAATAACTAGCAAGCTTCTTGGCGCCACATCATTCTCTTCTTGGTTGGGCTGAGATCTTTTCAACAGCCCCTCTTTAAGTGACGACTCGGCACATCATTTGCCTGGGAGTAACTGCTACAAGAGAGAGAAAGATTGTGCAAAGATGGGGAGGATGAATGAGAAAAAGAGAGACTGGGTAAAGCTTAGGGGGGGGGGGGTATCAGCGAGAGAGAGGCTGGCTGAAAGTTGTGGGTCAGAGATGAGTAAGGGAGAAGAGACTAGGTGAAGGCTGGAGAGAGAATGAGTGCCAAGACGGACCCAGGCTGTGACGATATGAGAGAAAGAGGCAATTGCCTCTTTGCTTAACCTATGGGGGGGGGCTGTCCCATAGTTGAAAGCATGCTTGAGAAAGGGAGACTGCTGGCCTCTATTAGTGATTTCCAGAGGCACCATGAGGGACTTATTTAGTTTAGTATACTGTTGATTGTTATTAAAGAATGGATAGGTATGTATGTACAGGTATGAATGTATGGTTTTTCACTCTGCAAATGGGATGGGTGGGTTTGGGGATAGTTTTTCTTGGAAATTTTAAGAATATCCTTTGAATTGTGACGATATTGTTTGTGAACAGACTTGTTAGAATTTATATTCTCACCTGCTTAAATGTATTTTTAATATATAAAATTTTGGATCTTAGTTTCTTTGCCCACAGATAACAGACTGAGAGAACAACCTTAGTGCCTCATCGACTTACGACCACAATCGGTTCCGACTGACAGGTCGTAAGTTGATCGGGATATAAGTCGGCCTGTGTTAGACTAAGGAAAGAATACTGCATTAGGCTGGGTAATGATATTGTAATTATCTTAAAGTAATATTTTATCAACATTTTCTTCCTTTCTAAATCAAGCACAGCACAATCCCTTTGTGGTGAACATTTGTTGTGGCGCCTCCTCCTCTTTATATTATTACTGCTTCCTAGCAAGACTTGGGAGTGCGGGAGACTGGGGCTGCTAACAGCTGGCAGGGGAAACTGTTGTAAACGCATCATAAAGTCGAACAGTTGTAACTAGCATAGGTCGTAAGTCGACGAGTACCTGTAAATATGTTTATTAAAGAGCTACTGCTGATATAGAAGGGGATTCCTGCCCCCCCCTTCCAATTTCAATTCACTGGGGACTGTTGGTGGGGAAGGAGAAGTAAGAAAGTTTCCTAAGTTTGTAAGGCTTGCTCCTAAAGTTAAGGGTCATTCATTTACTATACTGTCTTTCTGTCTTACAACTAAAGTGGTTTACATATTACATACAGATACTTTCTCTGTCTCTAGTGGGCTCACAATCTGTTTTTTGCTTGGGGCTGTTGAGGGTTAGGTGACTTACCTAGGGTTACAAAGAGCTGCAGTAGGAATTGAACCCAGTTCCTCTGGTTCTCAGCCCACTGCATTAACATTAGACTAACGAGGCCTCAGGTTTTTAATATATTAAACAGTACTAGGATTTGGGTCCACTCTGTTAAACTAACAAACTTAAGACGTTATTTTTTTTTTTCATTCAAAACACAATTAAGCCATGGTATTTGTTGCCAGTAAATATGATCTGGATTGATAAATGGCTCAGTTTTTAAAAGGTTTGGATACGGGGGGGTCCAACATATTGCTTCTGGGTTAAGACTTTTCCTTAGGGTTTCTGGACCTGGGCAGAAACTCAGTTTTGGAAGAAGACTTATAGAATAGAAGAGATCTTTTGAATCCCTTTTCCAAGAAAGTCTTAGATGGAATATTGACTAGATTGTAAGTTCTTTGGAGCAGGGACTGTCTCTTCTTTTTTTTAGTGTACAACGTTGCGTATAGAAATAAGAACATAAGAATTTCCATACTAGGACAGACCAAAGGTCCATCAAGCCCAGTATCCTGTTTCTAACAGTGGCCAACCCAGGACCCAAGTACCTAGCTAGATCCCAAGTAGTAAAACAGATTTTATGCTGCTTATCCAAGGAATAAGCAGTGGATGAGTAGTAGTAGTAGATGGAATATGGGAAACATCTAATCGGAAGTATATGAGCAATTTGAATTTGTTTGGATGTTTTAAAACATGGATCCTATTTTAGCTATGTGTTGATTCACCTGTTGACAGCTTTAAGTCCATTTTCTGTCCATTGCAATTGATTTTGGATGTATTTGTGATACTAATAAAATCCTGCTTTTGAATTGCATTATTCTATGTTATTTTTGTACAAGGGGCAAGTAGTAGTCTACGTATCATTGAGGGGTTGGCTCTGCAGGGCTGTGTTTTACAGGCCTTGTGCCTTTTCCCACAAGACTCCAGTCTAGTCAGAGTTAAACTATTCCCTATTTCCATTTTTTGACAAATTGGCAGGATATTGTGTTTTTGACTTGAGCCATTTTTAAGAGAGAAGGTCTTGTCTATAAAATATTTTCCACGTAGACACAGAATGGGAGAAAAGCCTTAGTAAATTAAGCTCTTTATTCAGTGGTTTGAGCATGTCTTCTAATCTCTATTCCTTAACCAATGCAAACAGTATGTTTCTGTTAAGCTATCTGAAAACATGAAGGCATCTTCCTTTAAAAAGTTACAAAAAGTAAGTATTATTCAGCTTGCACAGGGCTTATGCTCCCTTTCTGGCCCTCATCCCAGTTTCCACAGCATGTCCTCAGCTTTCTCCTTACCGCTCTTGAAACTTTACAGCCCTGCGCATGCTGTCTTTGTGCCACCAGCTCCAATGATTGCCCTTCGGAATAGTTGTTCAGTAGAGCCCGGGGGGGGGGTGGAGGAGAATAAAAACCCATCAGTCGCTAAACAAAGTATGCAGTTGAAAATGTGCTTTATGTTAATTCCAGAAATGGAAACAGGGTGCCTTGTTTGAATCCATTTTGCTGCTGCTGTGATTTTTTTTTTTTCCTTGTAAATTTTTACATTGCTTTCAAGATGAGCAAGTTTTGCAACCAGCATAGGTTATTGTCCTGCCCTTCACAGATTAGAGGGATCTGTTCACTTGTTTGTGTGCTGTTTTTGGCACTGCTTTAAGAGCAGCTTGTGGATCACTGGCAAGATACTGTCCTGACTTTGTAAGGCAATTTAAAAAAGGAATCTGAACATCTCTGAAAGACAAATCCTATCATCCTGCGTTTATGTTCTTATACTTTATTTAAAGCACAAATATGAAACAGACTTACAAACGGTTAAGATTCTTAAAGTTAGATCTCTTGTGAGAGTTTGTACTGATAAGCTATTAGCACTAGATGACACTTGAACAGTGTCAGTTGAGATGTCAGGAATTCAAAATTTATATTGGTATTTTTAAGCTTATTTAACCTCTTAAATAATGTCGTGTGTCACACTATCCTCTTATATATATAAGCGTTGTCGCACAAATTTCCATACACTATCATAGATAATATTGAGAATAACAGGGGTCTCAAGTGCTCTTAACCAGAGGCTCGAGATATTTTTATCCAACAGGATAAATACCAACAAAAGAAAAATATGGAAATAATAAAAGAAAAAATCAACAAGAAAAATAAGAGCTAAGTAGTTTGACTGAGTATCTTAGTTGGAGAAAAAAGAAAAAAATATAACATAACAATGAATATGGTTATGTATTAATCGAAATAGCAAATCACTATGATTAGAGAGATATACATTTTATAATTAAATTATTGGGTTAAATTTTGGCACAATTCATAGATTTAGAGAAAAAATAACGGGACCGATGATAGCTCACCAAAATAACCTTTGGCTGTGAAAAATATCTCGAGCCTCTGGTTAAGAGCACTTGAGACCCCTGTTATTCTCAATATTATCTATGATAGTGTATGGAAATTTGTGCGACAACGCTTAAATTTTTAAGCTTATAACAAATTCTGTTCTCTCTTACACCTAAAAAAAAACTTTGCAGTTTTACATCGACCCTTATAAGCTACTGCCTTTGCAGAGGTTTTTGCCAAGGCCTCCCGGTGAGAGAGGAGCTCCAAGAGGTGGTCGTGGTAGAGGCAGGGGTGGCGGTCGAGGCGGTGGTGGCAGAGGTGGAGGTAAGTTTCTGGAAGCATTCTCTGATAAAGCAGTAAAAAAGGAATATATTGCGACCTAACAGACACGTGAGCAGGGGATTTCTAGAATAAGATGAATCCAGGATCCAAATGACTGTAGAATAAGGCAAAAGAAATGTTCTAATTGCATTAAGTTCCAGATTATTGGAAACAGTAGAAGAATATCATTTTTCTAATGGAGCAAAACCTGTCCTTTGTATAGGCCAGTGTCCTGCAAACTTTCTAAAGCCGCGGCACCCTAAACTTTGGGGTCACAGCTGGAGGGTGTCCGGAAATGCGCTGACGTCGACACGATGACATCACGCACATGTGCGATGTCATCACATCGACATGCGCAGAGGCCCTCAAGACAGACTGCAACTGCCATGCCAGTGGGAAGGGGGGTACTGTAGGAGGAGAAGGGCGGAAAGAAGGAGAGGCAGTAGCTGACTGCCTACAGGATGTGCTTCTCACAGCGAGAGGCACGTCCTGTAAGCTGGCACCAGCATCTCAAGACACACCCGGAATTGCCGCTGCACACAGTTTGCAATACACTGGTATAGATGATAACTGTTAGATGGTGTAATAACATTTAAGTTGTTCTGAGGCAAGATTGTAGTCTTATAGTTGACTGTAGATGGAATGGTATAGAAAAATGAATGAATAAGAATTGCTGCTGCTTGGTCAGACCAGTGGTCCATCGTGCCCAGCAGTCTGCTCCCGCGGCGGCCCTTAGGTCAAAGACCAGTGCCCTAACTGAGTCCAGCCTTACCTGCATACGTTCTGGTTCAGCAGGAACTTGTCTACCTTTGTCTTGAATCCCTGGAGGATGTTTTCCCCTATAACAGCCTCCAGAAGAGCGTTCCAGTTTTCTACCACTCTGGGTGAAGAAGAACTTCCTTACGTATGTACGAAATCTATCCCCTTTCTACTTTAGAGACCAGGGATGCTTTTGATTTTTTGGTCTAGAATGAGTTTGCACATCAAAAGAATCCCGTAGGTGTTCCTGATCTGTTTAACTGTGCTGGAGACACTAGGGGGCTCATTTTCAAAGCACCTGGATACACAAAGTACCATAGGTACTTAAATGAGTCCCTTATTTTATTGGGATTAATTTACCTCCTTTTTTGAAGAAGTCAGATATAGGCAGTAAATTACAGCAGCAAAAACATTCAAGTAACAATACAAAATATAGCATAGTATACTGCATTACGATGTCAATACAATACATGATAAAACATAGGGCATAAGCATAGATGGAACATAGAGAGAGAGAGAAGATAAACAGGATGAAGAAAATAGGAGACTAATTTAAATAAAATTGCAAATGAGATTAGTGGCAACTGTCCTTAGACTCCATTCTTTAGGAGAATTATCCCCAAATTGACTTCTGGTTTCCCCCATATTATACACACTCACATCTTACGACTTCTTATCTTGTTTACTGACCCCCAACACCAGTGGTTCACCTCAGCATGGTTAGGTAAGGTCCCTCTCTGATCACAGGTAGCTCATAGGAGTGAGAATGCTGCAGAATGAGCAGAGTAAATGTACGAACCTTGATTCTCTTCTTGGGCATGGCCCTGCCACCAAGAGATTTCCATTTTCCTGTTGAACAAGAATGTTTACAACAACTAAGCTGAATATCACACTTAACCTCCCAGCGTTGGACCCGTGAAGGAAGAACAAAAAGGACTTATACATCCAGCATTTTTCCAAATAACCCAAAAATATCCTACTGCAGCAGAAACTTCTGCCCAACATTCGAGACATTTCTGAGTACGTTATTTTTCAATAGAATTGAGCTCCAGCATTTTGAGCTTGCAAAAGAGTTGAGCCTTTAATTAAACTCTAGAATTTGCTGAGCCAACAACTCGGTGGAATTGAAGATGCCATGAATTGTCAGGGTTAAAGGACACTTGTGAACACAAATTATGATTAAGAAAAAATTAATTACACTAACATATTTTCAAAGGTCATACTAAATGTTTAAATACTG
Organism: Geotrypetes seraphini; assembly: GCF_902459505.1. Classification (NCBI taxonomy): domain Eukaryota; kingdom Metazoa; phylum Chordata; class Amphibia; order Gymnophiona; family Dermophiidae; genus Geotrypetes; species Geotrypetes seraphini. The sequence goes on along the minus strand of NC_047084.1, from coordinate 311,716,413 downwards.
AGGTTAGTGTGTCTGACCCCACAAAAGCATTCAGAGCTGCTGACATATAAGGGACACTTATGAAAACATTAGAGACAAGAAAACTTTTGTTGTAATCTTTATTCTCCATTATTTAATGATAGCTGTCCTTCACTAAACCATTTTCATGGCTCACATCAACATGAAACAGGAATATGGCTAGCTGTAAATGAGACTTTTCTACCCTATACGAGGACTGTTCAAAAAGTATCAGACCTTAATTTTTCTTGCGTAAACAAATAAAGCTAAGGAGGTGCGGTTTGGTGCACGTATGTAGACGACCCTAATGTGCTTGCTTGAATTTTTTCCTGCCTACAGAAGCTGTCAGTCACCGGCAGACCGCCAGTGAGTGAGGAAGTGTAAGTGAGCGCCGTCAGATTTTCTTTTTTGACAAAATGACAGAAAAAGTTGAACAACGCTACTGCATTAAATTTTGTGTAAAGCTTGGTGATTCCCAAATGGAAACAATTTCAACAGGCCTTCGGGGACGAAGCAATGGGCACCACACAGATAAAGGGTGGTACAACTGCTTCAGAAATGGCCGCACATCAGTGGAGAGTGAAGCACGTTCTGGTAGGCCCTCAAGATCCAGAAATGAGATCGTCATTGACCAAGTGAGGACCCTGGTGATGCAGGATCGTCGAATCATGATCAAAGAACTAGCAGATGAGGCAAGCATCAGCGTTGGATCCGTTCATTCCATTTTGACTCCGGATTTGGGCTTCAGGAGAATTTCAGTAAAGTTCGTGCCAAAGCTGCTAACAACTCCATTTGGAGATCGCACAGGACATGTTGGAGACTGTGAACAGTGATCCCAACTTCCTCAGCACAGTGATCACTGGCGATGAGTCCTGGGTTTATGGGTACGACCCAGAAACCAAGTTGATGTCATCACAATGGAAGCATTCAATATCCCCGAGGCCAAAAAAAACAAGACAGGCCGCAGCAATGTCAAAGTCATGCTGACCGTCTTCTTTGACTCCAGTGGCATGGTTCATCATGAGTACGTACCACACAGCACAACCATCACCAAGGGGTACTACAAAGAGGTTCTGTGTCGCCTTCGTAACGCTGTGAGACGCAAACAGCCAGACCTGTGGGCAGCGGTCAATTGGTAGCTCTATCACGCTAACACACCTGCCCATTCTTCACATTTGATACGGAGTTTCCTGGCCAAACACAACACACCTGTGATTCCTCAGGCTTCCTACATTCCCAACATGGCTCCGTGTGACTTCTGTTTTTTTCCCAAGCTGAAAAGGACCAGATTTCAGTCAAGAGAAGACATCATGCAGAATGCGACAGACCAGTTGTAAACAATCTCAAAAGAGGCATTCCAGCGCTGCTTCCGACAGTGGCAGAACCATTGGAAGAAGTGTGTGGCAGCCCAAGGGGACTACTTTGAAGGAGATTAGTATAAGATTATTGTTCCTGAATATGAGTATTTTTTTATGAATAAAGGTCTGATACTTTTTGAACAGCCCTCTTATAAGGAGTCCAGCTTTGTAATACCTGTTCCATAGGACTACTGAAAGAATACATCCGCCATATCTTAAATTCAGAGAGCAGATCTTGCTAATCTCCACCTCATTCATCATAGCAGAAGGATATACTACATGTTAACAAGCATTTGGAGGTAATGATGTCAGATATTCATAGTGTGGAATTTTCTGGCAGGATAGGTTCCTACATTGGGAAGTTCTTTAACAGACATGGACCTCTTAAATGGTATTGAGCAGCACCCTTGTGAACACAGGCCCATATACTATAAACAGCGCTGGGTATTTTAGGCACCGGTAGCCACCCTACCAGCGTCTAAGCTAAGTAAAAAACTGCCACTGAAACTGATTTTCAGGGTTCCTACCGGTGCCAGAATCGCACCTCCATAGGGGCTTTACAATGCCTAATGCCACTGTAGGTGTGGCTAATGCTGGAAGCGGCATTAGGTGCCAGTAGGCACCTCCAGAGGTACAATTCACGTCAAAAGTAGGCACCAGAAATGTAAACCTTGAAAGCCCTGGCTTACGTTTCTGGTGCCTACCTGTGCCGGAGGTCTGATTCTCTAAATTACGCCATTGCATGACTGGCACACGATCAGCGGCCGCCGACCATGGCGCTGTTTAGAGAATCCGGGCTACAGCGCATAATACAAAAATGTTGGAATAACATATTTCTGGCCAGCTATGTGATCAGCAGAAATGAGTTGTAATGGTAGTCATGTAGCTGAAATCCCAGACAGAAAGGTGTTTTTTTTCCTAATGACTAGAGCATCTGTTGTCTTTGCTGCCTATGGATTTGTCTTGTCACCGAAGATTACTGCATTAGTTTTAATACCATTAATATCTTGACATTTGATGGAGTGAATGTTCTGGATACTTGGATTTCTGTGCACATCTCTGTAGTAGCACCGTGTGGGAACAATTTAACAGTGCACCTGTCAATGTTGCCTCTTTTACGTGCAGGAGGCTTCCGGGGAGGACGAGGCGGTGGAGGCTTCCGGGGAGGACGAGGCGGTGGAGGCTTCCGGGGAGGACGAGGCGGTGGAGGAGGCCGTGGTTTTAGAGGTGAGTACGAGGTGATCATAGTATAAAAGGCCCTTGTACAGTAGCTTGACCCTCTAGTGGTAGTACCATCAAGTTATTGCTAGATCACCAGGGCCATTTGAGCTCAACATCAGCATGGGGCAAGAGTGACTAGGGTTCTTTCCTGTTCCGGAACTTCTAGACAACAAAGGTTTGAATAGATAGGCCTTGGGGGGTGGGGAGGGTCTAAGGAAGGGTAGGGAGATGGGGTTTATGTTCTGGGGGAGGGATGCACTGCAGGGGAAGAGGAGAAGATTCTTTCTAATGCCTGGCCCCTTTAAGATGTGGCTTGGGAGCATCAGGCTATAACTTAATGACCTGATGCTCTCAATGTGAATAATGCTGATAGCAAGGTTAATGCAAACCATGTTTATATGTACTGTGATAATCGCTGATCTACAGTACTGAGAAACATTTTAATGGCTTCTGTGGTAAACTAAGCTGTGGTAAAAGCTCAACTTTTGCTGCATCTTAAAAACTCACCCACCCACTTAGGGAGCCTTTTATAAAGCCCGTTAACGATACTGTCACGGTAAATGTACTGAAACCCTTAGAAATTGAATGGGCTTCAATGCTTTTGTAAAAGGGACCCGTGGAGGGGCATAATCGAAAGGGATGTCCTAAGTCTCGCAAGTCGTCCAAAATAAAAAAACAGCTTAAGACACGTTTTTGAAAGATACGTCCAACTTTTTTTTGTTTTGAAAATCGTGTAATTATACGTCCTGCCGATCTGATCGTCCAAGCTACTAAATCGTCTATCTTTTATACCACATTTCCGTCCAAGTCCAAAACGCCTAGAACAAGCCCTGTTGGACGTGGGAGGAGTCTGCAAAGTGATGGACTGAACACCCAGACTTGCCACCCAGACTTGCCACCTAAATAGTGGGGTACCTTACAGGGCACTGCTGTGAACTTCACAAAAAGGGTGCCATGTCTTCTCCTCCCTACAGCTCCCTTATAGGTCATGATGAGCCCCCCAAACCACCTCCCGAATCCCCTAGACCCACTTATCTACCACCCCAATAGCCCTTATGGCTGCAGGAGCCACTTATATGCCACTGCAAAAGGGTTTTGGGGGTGTATAGGGCAGTGCACATGTTTAAGTATCAATGCAGTGATTACAGGGGCTTATGGGCATGGGTCCTTCTCTCTATGGGTCCCTAACCCACCCCCAAGATGTCTCTGTGCTGGACGACTAGGCTTTCCTATGCCAGGCGGCCAGGTGATGATGGTCTGGAGGCTGAATTTAAAAGTTATGATTAAAATTTTTATGGGGGTGGGGGGGTTGGTGATCACTGGGGTGGTGGGGGGGGTCTGTTTTATGTGTTTGCAATGCTTATCTGGTGACTTTAGGTGGGTTTTTGTGACTTAGACCATGTTTTACATGGTCTAAGTCACAACGTCCAAGTTCCGTCTAGACTCTGTTGTAAAACTTTCGGTTATAAATGCTGTACGACTAAATCTAAGCCGGCCCAACTCCCGCCCTCGACACGCCTCCCAAAATGCCCCGTTTAGCTTTGGTCGTTCAGTGGCACTATGAAGGCCTAGGTCGTTTAGAAATACGTCCAAAACCCGTTTTTATTATCGGCACTTGGACGTTTTTGAGAAATGTTCGTCCAAGTGCCGACTTAGGCCAATTTTTGGACGTTTTTCTCTTTCGATTATGAGCCCCATAGTGCCTTAATATGAAATAACAGGGATGAATAGTAAAAGAAATATAAGCTCTCTTGAATGCTGATTGATGCTTTTCTTTATGTATAGGTGGACGATAAAATGGATTGAAATTTCTTGACCACTCCGAATCAAATTCTTGAGCGAGGAGCTATTTTAGTGTCCATTTTCCAATGGATGGCAAAGTTTAAAGAGAATATTGGATGTCGGGGAATATCAACATGCTGCCAGTGTTAATTGTTCTGCTCTGTGACAGTATGTGGTCAGAACGGTGGCCAGAACACCAGTCTAGGAAATGGATGCAACATTCGGAAATATACTTGAACATTTTAAAAAAAGTTTTTAGCACATTTACTCCTTTTTAAAATCTTTTGTTCTTTTCAGACTATCTGTATTTCAAAAACAAGCAGTTCCCTGACTTAAGTTTTTCACAATGGTAAGAATGTAATCCATAGGACAGTGACCGGGCAAGAAGCTTCTGCTCAGACCAGCCAGGACATTTTGGGACTTGGTGCATTTGTGATTAGAGTGAGGAGCTGAAAATGCAACGCCTGCCTGCATTCTGGGTATTTGCCTAAGACCAAGTTGGCTGGATCATATTCACAATTCTTGGATGCAACTGACATTTATGTTCAAATTTGTTATTACAATCTGTGATTTAGTTCCAAAACACCTCTCTCTGTGGATGAATATCTGGTGCTGTTTTGCCTCTACATCTGTAAATGCCATTGTATTTTACTTTTTTATAATATGGTTTTTGGCATATATTTATAGCCTTGCTGTACTATTAATTTAGCCCTTGAATAGAGGGAAACCTTTTTGATAAAGGCATGTTCATATTTGTATCAGAAAGACTTGGAAGACAGGGACTAGGATTCTGGGGTCAGTAATATTTGGTCACCAGTTTAGGAAATCTAATTTTATTGTTGAGCATTAAACAATGACAACCCCCACCCCCCTAAAAAAATAGCATGGACTTCATTATTAAATCTTCCTGCCACTTCCAATTTTAGCCAAAGTGGCCTTGTAAAATTCACATTTGGACATTTTCACTCAGATTTCTGTCACACATACTAGAGTACTTCTGCCCCCCCCCCCCCTCCCGGCTCTAACTTTACACATGCCTTTGATAGCCCTAATATTTAGAATCCATGTTTGTTTTTATTCGTTTTCTTTTTTTTACAAGAAAACCAGACCTGTTCAATTGAAATTTCAGCTAAGTTGTAATGTCATCAAACATTATTAAAGCTGTGATTATCAGAAAACTCTATTTGCTTTATTAAATAAATTCTTATAACAAATATCATAGCATATATACATTTCTTGCTGAAGAAAAGGTGGTGTTGTTAGCCCATTTGAATGCATAAAAATAAAGGTTAACAAAAATAAATAAGGCATTAGCTTTTTATTGGATTGATAATCTTATTTTTTGTTAACCTTTATTTTTGGGTACTAAAGCCAGAAATTAAGCTTGATAAACCATTCACACATTTTGTTTTATTGGGGTCTTGCATCATTTCCTGAAAACATAAATAAATGCTTTTTGTTCCTCCAGGATTAGCTCATTGGATGGCTATCTGGTTTTGTTTGATACAGAGTTAGCGACTGCAAATGAACAAGCTGTATATCAAGCATCATGAAATTGTGTTAGATCATAGCATATTAGAGGCTGACCGAATTTTGGGTTCAGATTCAGTATTGAAACCAGCCCAAAATCTGGGTTTGAGCTTCAGCCAGTGCATTTTTGGCTAAAGGTGAACACCCTCTCCCCCCAAAATACTGGCATTTGCAGCTGAAACCCGAACATCCACACCCCTCTGCAATCACTATTTGCAACCTCCAGGCTGCCCAGCCACCCATAGCTCCCCCACATCCTACTTTAAGAAAACATGGTGGTCTGGTGTCCTCCCCAGGATTAGAAATGAAGCCCACTAGTATCCTTGTCCTTAAAAGTTGCTTCTAAGACTTACAGCAGCAGTCCCATGAAACTGCTGCAGGATGTTCCAGCAGCCCAACTGGCAGGTTCCGATCTCAGGATGGCTCAGGGCCACTGCCCACCCTCCCCCTTCCCCCATCCACTGTCTGCTAAACCACCGAACACAAAACAAAGATATGTAATAAACATATCCCAAAGCTAACATATTCTGGTTAATAAATTTAAAATAAAACACTTTTTCTACCTTTGTTATCTGGACATTATTTTTCCATCATGTTGGTCCCATTTTGTCACTTCTGCTTTCCTGTGTCTTCTGATAATTCTCTTTCTAGTGGTTGCTGTCCATATGCCTTTTCTCCTCTCTCCTGTCTTGTTTCATTCTCTCTCTGCACCTGTCTTTGATATATTGATCTTTCTTTTTTAGCTGTTACCATGTGATGAGCTATCTGACGGATCACCTGACCTATCATGGGACAAGGGAGAAACACATGCAGTAGCCCAGTCTCTGGCCATGGTTGAACCAGGGCGTCTAGCCCTGCATTTCCAGGCTTGTATCTGTGACTGAAGAACTAGTCAACCTTCTTGTTCTTTGCAGTTGCCATGAAGTCGAATGTCTGATGACCCCCATCTTCTCACAATGGCCTGAAACGCTTTCAGAGACAATATCCATTGAAGATTGACAGGTTCTATGCACCATGTTCCTCTACCTATGTTTTAGTTACTTTTTTGCAGTGTTTCTCAACTCAGTCCTGGAGTACCCCCTTGCCAGTCAGGTTTTCAAGATATACACAATGAATATGCATGAAAGTCATTTGCATATAATGAAGGCAGTGTATGTAAACAAGATTATGCAAATTCAGTGTGGATATCCTGAAAACCTGACTGGCAAGGGGGTTCCAGGACCGAGTTGAGAAACACTGGTTTATAGAATTGGGGGGCTAGGTGCAATATATACTGCACAGCCATGTGCCTTGATTGCCTGGATGCCCTTTTATAATATTAACACCTGTTTAGTTACTTTTTCCACAGTTGCTGCGGAGAGGGAGGGTGAGGAGGGGAAGGGCAGCTGGCTATAATCTGCTAGTGCAAGAATACATTTGCCAAATCCTTCTTACCGTTTATCTTGCTTCTACGATTAAGCATCAGCAATCATGCCTTTTAGAAAACATCTCAAAGTTTTTTTTTGTTTCAGCAAACATATGCTTTGGAATGGGCTGTAAAAAATCTTAAATTTCTATATGGTTTTTTAATGTATGTTGTCTGTATGTCTTGAAGTTTATGAATGTTTGCTCTCCCACATTCTCTATAAAAAATCTAAGTGGGTTATAGCTATCTGTCTGTTTAATTAATTAATTAATTAATTAAATAATAGGCTTTTGGGTGTGTTCTGCTCTCCTTTGAGACTATTCTGTTTTTTTTGGCATGCTATAGTCATCATTCACAATATAGCACTAAGATGTAATTTTTTTTTTTTTTTTAACGGATTTTGCATTTTTAAAACAGTGTTATATAATTAATGTGATTGAAAGGCCAGCATATGACTGTTAATCCTTTCAGCAACTTGAAATTGTAATCACCTCACTGGAACACACAAGCAACTCTGTTCTGGCCTTCATCCCACTGTCAAAGCATGGGAACAGAATCTCATTTAGTCCCAGTTCCCATTAATCCCGTGGGGTGGGGAGACGGGGAGCATCCTCAAAGGGAAAAAAAGCCTAGTTTCTCTGTCGCTCTTTCAGTTTGGTCAGCATATTATATTGAAAACATTCCGAAAAGGCTGTGCCTGCTGAGCGAGTGTTAAAAGACTCTTGCAAGTCTCACAATGGAAGACATTCCCCAGTTTTTCCAATCTAGACTCCCAGGGAATGAATCGACCAACAACTCGTCAGAAACTGAGAAAAGAACCCGTTCTGCATTCTCACAGACTGAGCACAACATAGTGGCATCTTACTTGATAACAGCAGGTTTGGATATTCTACTTTCTTAAATAGTTATCTTGTTTGAAAATAGTGTACTGTTGAACATTTTCACCAAAACAGGTGTAAAACTTGTAGTCATATTTTAAATGCAACATAACACTTTCACCAAATGTGCTGCAATAGATGAAGACACAAACCAGCCCAATATAGCCTGCATGAGTTAATTTAAATGCAAAAAAAAGGAGTAAAAAGCCTCAAAAAATGTAGCACAAGCCAGCCGCCACAGCGGCTTAAGGCCTGCCCCAACAAAACCTCATGGGCATAAAAACCTCCTTTTTGCCAAATTCAAAATGACTGTGCAAAGCAGGGAGAGACGTTTGTTTGAGCTCCCCAAAGAGGATTGACTGGCGGCTACACCCTGAGGCAAAATAGAATTGTGAAACGCTGGCCATCGTTGGTGCGCTGATCCTCTGCACAGGACAAGATAAGTAGTTTTTGCACTATTATCTGGTTCTTATTCATTGCATTGCACAGAGTCATTTTGAATTTGGCAAAAAGGAGAGGTTTTTTAAATTCCCATGCGGTTTTGTCGGGGCAGGTCTTAAGCCGCTGTGGCGGCTGGCTTGTGCTACATTTTCTGAGGCTTTTCCTCCTTTTTTGCATTTAAATTAACTCGTGCAGGCTATATTGGGTTGGTTTGTGTTTGCTGGGCTATATTGGGTTGGTTTGTGTTTGGTGAAGTCTCCATCTATTGCACCACATGTGATGTGATTATTGTTTGTTTATACCACACTGTGTTTATTGGGTCATATTTTAAATGAACAGTGTATTTTAATGCCAGATTGCATGGAAAAGTCACAAGAGCTGCACAGATATACATCTACATGAAGGAAAATTCACCACTGGCAGAAAATGACCCTTCTTTCTCCCCCCTCCCAGTACATGAGGAAACAGGGTAGACAGGCATTTTTCCTGCTCTCACTGGTGATGTCAGCTCTGCTGTCCTCTAAAACATTGGTCTCAAACTCAAACCCTTTGCAGGGCCACATTTTGGATTTTTAGGTACTTGGAGGACCTCAGAAAAAATAGTTAATGTCTTATTAAAGAAATGACAAATGGGCCGATCCTTTTTAATATTTATATCAATGACCTGGAAAACGGAACATCCAGTGAGATCATCAAGTTTGCAGACGACACAAAACTCTGCCGGGCAATCAGATCGCAGGAGGATAGTGAGGAACTCCAGAGCGATTTGTGTCGGTTAGAAAAATGGGCGGAGAAATGGCAGATGAAGTTCAACGTGGAGAAATGCAAGGTAATGCATTTAGGCAGTAAGAATAAGGAATACGAGTACAGAATGTCAGGTGCAACTCTGGGAAAAAGTGAACAAGAAAGGGACCTGGGTGTACTGATAGATAGGACCCTGAAGCCGTCGGCACAATGCGCAGCAGCGGCAAAGAAGGCAAATAGAATGTTGGGCATGATAAAGAAAGGAATCTCGAGTAGATCGGAGAAAGTTATAATGCCGCTTTATAGGGCAATGGTCAGACCTCACTTGGAATACTGCGTCCAACATTGGTCTCCCTACCTAAAGAAGGATATAAAACTGCTGGAGAGGGTGCAGAGATGAGCAACTAAACTAGTGAAGGGTATGGAGAAACTGGAATATGAGGATCGACTTAAAACACTGGGATTGTTCTCCCTTGAGAAAAGGAGACTGCGTGGGGATATGATCGAGACCTTCAAAATACTGAAAGGAATCGACAAAATAGAGCAGAGAAGATTATTTACATTGTCCAATTTGACACGGACAAGAGGACATGAAATGAAGCTAAGGGGGGACAAGTTCAGGACTAATATCAGGAAGTTCTGCTTCACACAGAGAGTGGTTGACATCTGGAATACTCTCCCAGGGGAGATTATTGCGGAATTGACAGTCCTAGGCTTCAAAAGCAAACTAGATGCATATCTCCTTGAGAGAGGCATATAAAGATATGGTTGGCTATAAAATAAGCCAGGTGTATACCTGGCAGGGCCTCCGCGTGTGCGGATCGCCGGACTTGATGGACCGAAGGTCTGATCCGGAGATGGCGCTTCTTATGTTCTTATGCATGAGGTAAAACTCTTTATAGTTTATAATAGTTTATAAATCTTTCCTTTTGGCTAAGTTTTAATAATAATATTGTCATTTATAGCTAAAGAGACATATGATCAAGAAACTGTTTTAATTTACTTTTGTGGTTATGATAAACATACCGAGGGCCTCAAAATAGTACCTGGCGGGCCGCGAGTTTGAGACCACTGCTCTAAAACAAGCACAATTTAATGATTTCACTAAGAGGCACATGAGTAGAAACTCTTACTAAAGGCACTTCCACAATTACATAATTCAGGAAACATTTCCAAGGAAGCCAGGACTATTGAGAGAGATTTGGATTCATTTAGTCAAAATCAGGTCAGTATTTCTAATGTAGATTTTTATGGACTATCTGGAAAATCACCTAAAAATGAATACACAGTACCCTGGGGCTAACTAACAGCCTCTACTAGCATCAGTAGAATTTGCCATTGCATTTTAACAAATGAGACGAGTGAATTAAGGGGCAACTGAGCTCTGTTTAAATAATCATGCTGAAGTATATATGAGTTATATGGTAACAAAATTTAATAGCTGCATAATGTGATGCTGCCATTCAGAATTCAGAAGTGACCAAATTCTCTGCATAATTTTAAAACCTGATTTTGGTTCAGATGTCGAGGTTGGAAAATGGATGTACAAATTAGAGAATGACACGGGGACAAATTTGTCCCCATCCCCGCAGGAACTCAATTTCCCCATCCCATCCGCACAAATTTTGTCGCTATCTCTGTCCCATTCCTATAAGCTCTGCCTGAACTGCACAAGCCTCGAACACTTAAGATTTTAAAGTCTTTGAGGCTTGTGCAGATGAGGACAGAGATTGCAGGAATGGGGCAGGGGCAGGAAAAGAACTCGCCGGGATGGGATGGAAAAATGAGTTCCTGTGGCGACGGGGGGAAAATGTGTCCCTGTGCCATTCTCTAGTACAAATCTGGTCATTCACAATTTGCTGTATATTTTACCCAAGGCTCTGAATGCTATCATTTAATCATGTTAAGTAGCAGATTTTTTTTTTTTAAATACTGTACATCCAAAGTGAGCCATGCGCATTCTTCCTTTCTCATTCGCCATACAATTTCTCCTATGTGGTTGCTCCTTGCAAACCTTTATCAAGGAGGTTAGCCTGTTTTTGCTTTCTGGGTATCAACAAAGCATGAATTACAATAGGTTGATGATAATAGATAATCCTAAATGGAGGAAAAGATCTCAGATAAACCACTAAGGGAACATGTATTTTTTCTCCCTTAATTATGTGGTATTGGGTTTCTTTCATCGATCAAAAAACCTCCATTAATTACAAAATTGCTAGCCATTATAATATTTTTTATATTTTTAACTTTTTATATATAAATTCTGAAATTAATGGCAGCTTATTTATCATTTTGAATTGACATTCATGGTATTTACCATAAGCAAACAGCAGAAAAAATTATTACTTATCTGCAACTGAAGAGATAGGTTAAAGTGCTCGGGTGCTCCAATAAAGTGCAGAAATGTCAGTGCTAGAAAAAATTGCACAAAAGATAAAGTGCAAAGTGCTGGTTAGTATTGCACAATATAACAGCTAATACTGCTGATAAAACATACAAAAGAACTGAGAGAGGGTGGGAGGGGATGTGCACAGATGGATCAAGCACTGGTTGTCGGGCAGACTGCAGAGGGTCGGAGTAAAGGGCCAATATTCTGACTGGCAGGGAGTCACGAGCGGTGTGCCACAGGGATCGGTGCTGGGGCCGTTACTCTTCAACATATTTATCAATGACCTGGAAAAGGAGGCAAAGTGCGAGGTTATAAAATTTGCAGACGATACCAAACTGTGCGGCAGAGTTAGGTCCAGGGAGGAGTGTGAGGACCTGGACAAGCTGGAAGACTGGGCAAACAAATGGCAAATGCGCTTTAACGTGGAAAAATGCAAGGTCATGCATATAGGGAAAAAGAACCCGTTGTTCCACTACAAATTGGGGGGGGCATTGTTGGGAGACAGCAGACTTGAGAGAGACTTGGGTGTGCTGGTGTATGCATCACTGAAGCCATCTGCACAGTGCAGATGCAGCCTCAAAAAAAGCCAACAGGATGCTGGGCATCATAAAGAGGGGCATAACTACCAGGACGCGGGAAGTCATCATGCCATTGTATCGAGCGATGGTGCGTCCACATCTGGAATACTGCGTTCAGTATTGGTCGCCGCACCTCAAGAAGGACATGGCGGTACTTGAGAGAGTCCAAAGGAGAGCAACGAAACTGGTAAGAGGGCTGGAACACTGCCCATACGCCGAGAGATTGGATAGGCTGGGGCTCTTCTCTCTGGAAAAAAGGAGGCTCAGGGGAGATATGATAGAGACCTTCAAGATCATGAGGGGCATAGAGAGGGTGGATAGGGACATTCTTCAGACTGAGGGGGACAACAGGTACGAGGGGGCATTCGGAGAAACTGAAAGGAGATAGGTTCAAAACAAATGCAAGGAAGTTTTTCTTCACCCAAAGGGTCATGGACACATGGAATGCGCTACCGGAGGAAGTGATCAGGCAGAGTACGATACAAGGATTCAAACAGGGATTGGACGGATTCCTGAGGGATAAAGGGATCGTGGGATACTGAGAGAGGTGCTGGGATGTAACACAAGTATAGAAAGCTAACCAGGTAATAAGTATAGAAAGCCAACCAGGTCGTGCATGTGCAAGACCGGAGGGTTAGGACTTTGATGGGAAGATAGGACTTCAATGAGAAACCAAGGTGGCAAGGGTGCCCCTTCTGGTGATTCAGACAGGTCGTGACCTGTTTGGGCCGCCGCGGGAGCGGACTGCTGGGCAGGATGGACCTATGGTCTGACCCGGCGGAGGCACTGCTTATGTTCTTATGTTCTTATCAGTTGATTTGCCTTTGAGCACACTGCACTTTACTTGCTCTTCGGATCTGTTTTTTTGCAGATAAGTGTTCTTCTCTTTTGTATGTTTTATCAGCAGTATTAGCTGTTATATTGTGCAATACTAACCAGCACTTTGCACTTTATCTTTTGTGCAATTTTTTCTAGCACTGACATTTCTGCACTTTATTGGAGCACCCGAGCACTTTAACCTATCTCTTCAGTTGCAGATAAGTAATAATTTTTTCTGCTGTTTGCTTATGGTAAATACCATGAATGTCAATTCAAAATGTTAAATAAGCTGCCATTAATTTCAGAATTTATATATAAAAAGTTAAAATTATAAAAAATATTATAATGGCTAGCAATTTTGTAATTAGTGGAGGTTTTTTGATCGATGAAAGAAACCCAATACCACATAATTAAGGGAGAAAAAATACATGTTCCCTTAGTGGTTTATCTGAGATCTTTTCCTCCATTTAGGATTATCTATTATCATCAACCTATTGTAGTTCTTGTTTTCTATACAGTTGATATATATTTTTCACTATCCTGTCTGATCTATCAACAAAGCATCCCACAAATGGCAGGGGAGCTGTGTAATAGGTGCGTTAGTGTTATACTATACAGGAGGATGTGCACACAGTTACTGTGTAAGTGTACCACATTCTCCAAAATACGAGTACACAGAGGTCAGCATTCAACGGTACAGCTGCATGTACTTTAACTGCATAGGTACTTTTGGAATGTCAGCCTCGCGAGATTTGCAATGTTAAACACCAATGTTACGTTTGCTTTTGAAATTAACGGATCAAGGTCATTTCGGTTTCTGTCTCTTTTCAGGAGTGATCAGTCTCCTTAGTAACATAGCTGTGCTAGGAATCTTCATTAAGTATAAAGAACTTCGCACAGTAACAAATGCAATCATTATGAACCTAGCATTTACTGACATCGGAGTCAGTGGTGTTGGGTATCCCATGTCTGCTGCTTCTGACTTACACGGAAGTTGGAAGTTTGGAAATGTAGGTTGCCAGGTAAGCGTTTGCTGTGAATAAATAAATGAAATTTTTAGAGTTTTATGTGAGAAAAAAAAAAAAAAAAAGGAATTCTCTATCTTAATTATCCAGGCTCTGCAATGACAATGTCCTGAGAGAATGAGATGCAACTTCCTCTAATATTGGGTTCTATGTCACCTTAAGCCAACCACCAAAAGGGCAATTAAATAAAGTAGGTGCTAATAGTTATGCATCAATTACAAAAGGGGTAAGGGGGAAAATAAGGTATCCCCCTAGAGGTTTTTTGCTATTTTTCAGCAACCACTTGGAATTTCAAAGAGAACTTTTACAGCTTTATTTGCTGTTATTATCTATGTTTATGTGCCAAGTGGAATGAGATTGGGCTAGATTCACTAAACTTACCTAAACTAAACTAAACTAAGCCTTAAGTTTATATACCGCATCATCTCCACGCAAGCGGAGCTCGACACGGTTTACAAAGCTTAAAAATACAAGAAGAGGGGAGAGAGAGTTTACAAGGGCATATGAAAAGGGGGAAGTAGGAAGGAGATGTTATATATTAGAGAAAAGCCAGGTTTTCAGTTGTTTCCGGAACAGCTGGAGGGAGCCCAGGTTTCGCAGCGGGATAGTGAGATCGTTCCAGAGGCCCGTGATTTTGGAGAGGAGGGATCTTCCCAGTTTGCCTGCGTGGGGGATGCCACGTAGAGAGGGGAAGGATAGTTTATGTCTGTGGGCGGATCTGGTGGTAGCAGGCGTTTGGGCGAGGAAGGATAGAGGGATTAGTGGCGGAAGGATGCCTAAGCGATTCGATCCGTGGCCGATTCTTTCCGGCGACCGATTCACCAAGCCTCCTCATACAAATTGCTCCGATCAGAGGCACGCCTCACAGCGACCCCAGAGCGATCCTGATGCATGCGCAGATCTTCTTTGCCTGTAGATGGTCTGCGCATGCGCTTGCTCTCTGCACAAGCGAGGAAGGAAGGGGGGGGCGGCTTTGGAACAGAACACGCTTCTGCCCTGTGAGTCATAGGAAACAATGTAGCCAAAAATAAAAGGAAGGGCTGAAGGTCGGGGAGGGGGGGGAGGAAATGTAACCTGCTCATCCTAAACCTTTTTGGTTGCAGGTTACTCGCGAACCCGTGGTTTTAATCCACGGCTTTGAAAGGAAGAAAGGGCTCACACTGCAGGGAAGGGTGGCAGAGAAGCAGGGCAGCAGAGAGCAGGACAGTCGGAAAAGTCGTGAGCGACTGGTCCCCCAGCAGTCGCTTCTTTTTTGATCGGCCAGTCCAGTCAGTGTTCCTGATTTTGTTTAGTGAATCGCTGCCTTCCTACTTTGCATGCCATTTCCCCTCATTTGCATGCATGGATCAGATCGTGTGCGGATCGAATCGGGAGGAAGGTTAGTGAATCAGGTCGGGGTCACAAACTGGTCGGGACACGATCAGTAAGGTTAGTGAATCTAGGCCATTATCTTTTGACCACAGTGAAGTTAGACTTTTTAGTGTGACAATTGAGTACTTGTACCTCTTTTGCTCGAAATACCTTTACCTTAAAACTTTCACAAGATCTCAGCGGCTACACTCACAACATCAGTTTTAGTTCTGAGATTTCCGTAGCCATCCTCCTCATTGATCCTCCTTTTATATCAAGTTCATTGTGCCACACATTTTCTACAAAATCTATACTTTTAGAGTAAAATGGATGATAATTAGGCAAGCCTTTCTTCTAGCTCAATTCTAATGATTTTCAAAGAATACTGACATAAAGGCCTGGTGCACTGAAACTTTGGCACACCCACTTACTGCAGGGCCAATGGTGGGTGTAAGCTGGTATGCCCAAGTTCCCCATGCAACGTGCATGGGGATAGCAACGTGCAACAGTCGATAGCATTCTATAGATCAGTATTCTTCAACCTTTTTACACCTATGGACAGGCAGATATAAAAGAACTATTTTGTGGACCGGCATCGGTCTGCAGACCGGCGGTTGAAGAACACTGAGCTAAGTCGTGGGCCATCTGGAAGCCTTCCCTCTGATGTTGCGACATTAGAGAGAAGGCTTTCAGTTCAGGCGCAGGACGTGCGTGGGAGCCGCTGCCCGTGGCTTTGTGCACTGAGTCAGTGAGAAAGAGGGAGCCGGCCCGAAGATAACACCGCATCAGTCGCACTGCGAACCGGAGGTTGAAGAACACTGTTTTGGGCCTGATGCACATGGACTGTGGAATGGCAGGAAATTTCTGTGGACCGGCACTGGTCCATGGACCGGTGGTTGAAGAACACTGCTATCGATTATATGCCTCTCACGGTAATATGCCCATGGCCCACCCATGTGTACACCCATGGCCCACCCATGTGTACACTAAACTCTAGATTCCATAAAGGGCACCCAGATTGGTACCAAAAATAATTTGTTAATAGGCTGCAATGATTTGATCATTGGAATTAACAATAACTTAATTGACACCAATGATTTGGGTGCCGGTCTGGCTACGCACAATTCTGTAACAGTAGATGCCTAGATTGAATTGTGCGCAACTCAAAAGAAGGCATGATCATGGGAGGGGCATAGGTGGGTCAGGAGTGCACACTAAAGATGCACGCTGTGTTACAGAACAGCAAGGATCTGCGCCCAATTTGCACCCCAAGATTTGCCAGTTTATAGAATTGCCCTTTAAGGGCTCCTTTTCCTAAGCTGCGCTAGTGGTTTTAGCGCGCGCTGCAATGCCGCGCACGCTAAAAATGCTAACGCCTCTATTGAGCTGGCATTAGTTTTTCCGCATAGCATGGGGGGCAGCGCGCGCTAAAAACGCTAGCACACCTTAGTAAAAGGAGCCCTAAGTGTCGGAGCAGTATCTGGAAAACCTAGGGATAGTGATCGGTGTTTCTGCAGTACTTCGGCCAGAAAAGCAAGATCTAAACTGCAGAATCTTTTTTTTTTTTTTTTTATAATTATTCATTTATTACATAAACATAATAAAATTATAGAAATAAAAGATAAATCAAATAGAGGAAATATCCTATATAATAAAACTCTAAGCGCGCATGCGCACGTGGAGGGGCATAATCAAAAGAAAAAAATGTCTAAAAAGTGTCCTAAATGGCTACTTGGACGATCAAAATGCCTGATCGTCCAAGTATCCATAACCAAAGCTGGTTTTTAGACATATGTAAAACCAACTTAGGCCTTTCCCCTGCCTCTAGACGCACAGAGAGAAAAGAGGCATGTTTAGAGGAGGGGAAAGGGCGGGCGGTGGGCGGGAGGGGGCCGACCTACACCTAGGCGTACAACAGGTATAACCAAAACCTTAGGCAGGTTGCCTAGTCGGCACTTATACGTTTTTGACTTAGCCCAAGCCAAGACACGTCTAAGTGCCGAAAACGCAACCTGCCTACCCCTCCACCGCAAGCATCGCGGTTCGACATGGCAGGAGGGCTTGGGCACCCTCCTTCTTGGATTGTTGTGGGGGGGGGGGGATTCTGTAACCGGTGTTGTTTTTGACAGACACCGGCTACAGAATCCAGCTTTTAGGCGAAGGACTGGCTGTGTGCTTTAGCTTCCAGCTGGCTTAGGGCTCTCTCTCTGATCAGGGGGCAGTTGCCCTAGTTGCTCTCCCCTAACACTATTCCTGCCATGTGTGACTGAAGTATTCTGTTAGCTTGATTTTTCTATATAGCATTCTGTAGTAATTTGGTTTGTTCAGTTTTCACAATAGTGGAGGGGATATTTATGAAAGGGAGGGGAGATGGGTTTTGTTGATACTTGCTCTGTATTATTTGTGTTTATAAAATGACAATTATACAGAATATTGTCGATTTTTATACTTTAATAAAATAAGTTCAGTATAAAATCATAACTATTCAAGGTTTGTACGGATGGGATCTGACAGTTTGCAAGGCGGGGACGGGGACTGAGCTCGCGGGGATTGGGCAGGGACGGGGACAAGCTCATGGGGATGGGGCGGGAACGGTGATAAATTTTTTCCACATGTCATTCTCTACTTGGACTTTTCGGAAGATAGTAAATTTTTCAGGTATTAATTTAGCAGCATATAAATACTGAAGAACGTCTTCAGGAGTTCCAATGCTGCTAAATAGTGAGAGATTTAAGAACCTAAGGTTCCTAACCCTTAGTAGATTTTCCATTCTCTCCAGATTCAAACGCAAAGAAGTAGAATCTCTAATATTTGAAACCTAAAGACCTCTACTTCCCATTGGTAACTCTTTACCCAACGTTTTATTACCTTAAAAATTTTATGTCATCGCTTATTCTATTCCTTCAAATTTTGAATGTAATTCTTGTTTTAGTTTGGATGTAATCCGCCTTGAACTGCAAGGTAATGGCGGAATAGAAATCACTAATGTAATGTAATGTACAGATGTATCCAATTTCTCTAATCTACTTTCAATTGTAGCCAATTGAGCTCCCTGCTGATTCACTTTAATTGTTACATCTGAAGAAAACTGGCATAATTTAGATACTGTATTTTGCAGAGACATTTCTATAAGATTAACTACATTCCAAATATCTTGTAAAGTTACTATTTTATCCACCAAAGTCGGCTCTGATTGTGACATCATTTGAACTGGGACCAGAGAAAAAGACCCGGGAGGCACCCCACTCTGCTCTGAGACCCCTAAATGTGGATCCAATTCTAGCTGAGAAGATAAGCCATTACCAATCCTGGGAAATGGCTCCTTTATCTCATGCGATGTTCCAGGTTGAGGGGGAGGTGATGATTCCCCTGAGGATAAAGAAGCAGATTGTGAAAGTGTACTCACTTGATCAGTAGAACATAAGAAATGCCTTCACCGGATCAGACCTTAGGTCGATCTAGTCCGGCAACCCGCACGCGCAGAGGCCAAGCTAGGTGCTCCCTGATGGAGACCCTGTTTACCCGTATCCTTCAATGTGATTTGCAAGAAAGTGTGCATCCAATTTGCCCTTGAACCCCAGAATGGTGGTCTCCCTCACAACCTCCTCCAGGAGAGCATTCCAAGCGTTCACCACTCGCTGTGTGAAACAGAACTTCCTGACATTAGTCTTGGGCCTGTTGCCCCTCAGTTTCAGACCATGACCTCTTATCCGAGTCACATTAGACAATGTGAACAACGATGCTTCTTGCTCTATTTTGTCAAAACCTTTTAGTATTTTAAAAGCCTCTATCATATCCCCCCCTCAATCTTCTCTTCTCGAGGGTGAACAAACCCAGTTTTTCGAGGCGTTCCTTGTAGTCCAAATTCTCCACACCTTTTACTATCTTCGTGGCTTGTCTCTGCACCCTCTCCAGCAGGGTTATATCCTTCTTTAGGTAGGGAGACCAGTGTTGGACACAGTATTCCAAGTATGGTCTGACCATTGCTCTGTAAAGCGGCATTATGATGTCCGCCGATCTACTCGTGATTCCCTTCTTTATCATGCCCAGCATCCTGTTTGCTTTCTTTGCTGCCACCGCACATTGAGCCGACAGCTTCAGGGTCCTGTCTATCAGTACCCCCAGGTCCCTTTCTTATTCGCTCTTGCCTAATGTTACACCTAACATTTTATATTCATGCTCTTTGTTTTTCCTGCCCAAGTGCATCACTTTGCATTTTTCTATATTAAATTTCATCTGCCACTTTTTCACCCATTTCTCTAGGTATTAGCGATAGTTGTCAAAGAAACATAATGAAGATCCATGGGCCCCTTAATGGGACCAGTTGATACTGTCTTCGCTTTCCTTTTTCCCATATCCAACAAGAGAAAAAGCTTCCGCAATCTACTTGGTCTCTGAGCTCCAAAGGGGCATGTCCTGCCCCTTTGGGCCCACCCCTTCAAACACACGTCCGCGGACCACACTCTGCAGCTAGATGATTTTATTTATTTATTATTTATTTATTTAGTCCCAAAAGGAGCCCAGAATGGATTACAAAAGTACATTCATAGTATGGTTAGGACAAACTTTAGTGAGAAATACAGACTTTATGGCATTTACAGTATAGAAAAAGGGGGTTCAGATTATAGCATTTACAGTGTAGACATAACGTACAGACTTAAAAATACAGACTTAGGTGTCCTTTTATTAAACTGCGCTAGCAGTTTTTAGCATGGAGAGTCGTGCTGAATGCCTCGTGCTGTTTCTGATGCTCATAGGAATTCTATGAGCGTCAGGAGCAGCGTGGCTCCCCGCACTGAAAACTGCTATCGTAGTTTAATAAAAGAGGGTATTAGTGGACATAGGGTGGATTAAGTTGCCAAACCACGAGGAAAACCAGCAAGAGAGGCAAATAACCTGGACTTACATTGCCTATACACAAATGCTAGGAGCCTAAGGGCTAAAATGGGAGAGTTGGAAGTCTTAGCCAACAAAAAGGGCCTTGACATAATCGGAGTCACAGAAACGTGGTGGGCTGAGGACAATAAATGGGATGTGGCTTTACCAGGGTTCAAACTCTACAGGAGAGATAGGCCACACAAAAAAGGTGGAGGAATAGCGCTATATATAAAGGATTCCATACATTCAACCAGGATGGAAACAACAGCAAGGGCGGATGACTTGGAATCACTATGGGTTAAGCTATCCGGAGGAACTGGAGCAGACATAAAATTGGGTCTGTACTATCGCCCACCGGGACAAACGGAAGAAATTGACCAGGATCTGGAGGCTGAACTGGGGCAGGTATGCAAAAGCGGAAGTATGGTGGTGATGGGGGACTTCAACTACCCGGGAATAGACTGGAGTATAGGGCACTCAAACTGCATGAGGGAGACCAAATTTCTTGAGGTCACGAGGGACTGTTTCATGGAACAACTCGTCACGGAACCAACGCGGGGAGATGCCACTCTTGACCTAATCTTCACCGGACATGGGGGACCTGCTAAAGAGGTGGTGGTACTAGCCCCACTAGGAAACAGCGATCACAACACGATCCAGTACAGGCTAGAAATTGGATCATCAAAGGTGAAAAGAACCACAACGACAGCACTGAACTTCAAAAAAGGGAATTATGATGCCATGAGGAAAATGGTGGGAAAGAAACTCAATGACACCGCAAGGAAGATGGAGTCCGTAGAAAAAGCCTGGACCTTACTCAAGGGCACGGTGCACGAAGCACAAAACCTATGCGTCCCCAAGTTCAGGAAAGGGTGCAAAAAAAATAGAACAAAAAACCCAGTGTGGATAACAAATGCAGTGAAAAGGGCGATAAGGGACAAGAAGGCATCATTCAAAAAATGGAAAAAGGACAAATCAGAGGACAACCAAAAGGAGCACAAAAAGCACCAAAAGGAGTGTCACCGAGTGGTTAGGAAAGCAAAAAGAGAATATGAAGAGAGACTGGCCGGGGAAGCAACAAACTTCAAATCATTCTTCAGGTACGTCAAGGGGAAGCAACCAGCAAGGGAGGAAGTGGGACCCTTGGATGATGGAGACAGAAAGGGAGTGGTAAAAGAGGAGAAGGAGATAGCTGACAAAGGGATTGAGGGGTACAGATAGAAGTAGAGGTAGGTATTGGGGATAGGATTAGAGGCAGTTACAAAATTAGTCAGGGACACTGCTCAGGCAATTAGGCCTGATGAGCTGCCGCGAGAGCGGACCGCTGGGCAGGATGGACCTCTGGTCTGCCCCAGCGGAGGCAACTTCTTATGTTCTTATGTTCTAGTGATTTTCAAAGCTACTTTCTTGATAATTGTGCACCCTGTATATACATAAAAGCTCACATATTGTTCCATGGCACACATTTTGGTGGAAATGTTCCCAGAGGTAGGATTAGGTTGGGGGTAACAGTAGTATGCATAGCTTTGATTTTTAATGTACAACGCTTTGTATTACAGGAGAAGCGTTTTATCAAATTTTAATAAACTATGAACTGTTAAACTGTTTAACTGATTTGTACAGTCTGTGTCCCATATGTGGTGATTTGGTGTAGGATGAGCTGGGGAGTGCAACAGAGGGAACTCCACTAACTTGGAACATGAGGACATTACTGGCCAGACTTTATGGTAGATATCCTGCAAACAGGATGGTTGGATAGGCTGGAGTGAGCTTGGATAGTAACTTCAGGTGGACATTACAATCTATGACCCAGAAATATCAAAGAAGAGACATTCATTTAATCTTGCATTTTTAATGGGTATAATAAATGGGCAGACTGGATGGACCATTCAGGTCTTTATCTGTAGTCATTTACTATGTAAGTCTGTTTTCTCGTTGTGCTTTCTGGTGAGAAAAATCCCAGAAATCCATATCTTAGAGCTATGCACAAGCAATAAAAATTTGGTTAATTTTCATTTTTTTGTCAATTATTTTATGAATGCTGGGTCTTTTCAATTTCTATCACACATTTGCTCTAATAGGAAATTTTCATGTACACTAAAAGTGATTTAAGGCATACTAACTGATAAATTAAGGCACACTAAGGGCCTGTTTTACAAAGCCACGCTAGCGGCTGCAGCGCGGTAACGGCCCCGAAGCCCACAGAGATTCAAAAGGCTTCGGGGCTGTTGCCGTGCGGCAGCCGCTAGCATGGCTTTGTAAAACAAGCTCTAAGGGCTCCTTTTAAGAAGCCACGTTAGCGGCTTCAGCGCGCGCCACTTTTAATCACGCACTAACCCCCTGTGCTAACCAAAAAACTACCGCCTGCTCAAGAGGAGGCAGTAGCGGCTAGCGCGGCCGGCGGTTTAGCGCGCGCTATTACGTGCATTAAACCGCTACTGCGCCTTCGTAAAAGGAGCCCTAAGTTGATTAGTGTGTACTAAATCAATTTGGTGTGCACTTACAAGCCCTTTTACTAAGCTGCATTAGGCACGAACTTGCACTGAAATGTTATGGATTAGTTTCGTCTTTTGAGCTCAATAAGCATGCGGTATTTTTTTTTTTTATTTTGAGGGGGGAGTGTCAGGGGCAGCAAGTGGACGCGTCTCCACTAACTAGATAGTACATCTTCATTACTGCATTACTAAATAGGAGGTGGTAAGCATTCCTGCAGTAATGGTTTTGTTTTTTGAGGTTTTTTTAATATTCTTTATTCATTTTCAAAATTACATTCAGTGTTAAAAATATTCATTCAGATTAACATTTACTACCTCACTCACAAACAATCATTGATATATTACATAAAAACATATCCCTTCCCCTTTCCCATCCCACCCACCCTTATATTTTATCATCATATAAAACATGTAATAATAAAATTCCCCCTCCCTATACCTTAAATCGATAAGTATAAGGGAAACAATTTCAAATTAATCTTTACAATACTTTGGTTTTTTTAACATTAGCTTACAGACATATATTTTTTAAAAAATCAAAATTACCTGTTTTTAACGGCAATGATAACAATAGCCTAAGGGTGCACTAAGGCCATTTTTACTGCAGCTTAGTAGAAGGGTCCTTAAGTTTTTTAAGGCACACTAACAAATGCACACGATGTATGTGTACGTGTAGATGTGCGTAAACAAGTACAGATGGCAAAAACTTAAATTTTTAAGTTCAAGTAGTAACTAAAATGTTGTTCAGACTGTGGCTAATGCCACAAATTGAAGTGTATGGGTTTGATATTCAAAATAGTTGACTGTTAATGTCAGACGTTAATCTAATAAAGTTTCAATTTGAAATATTTTGCACATTGACCTTGTGTCTGGTTAATTCTGTTTGCTCAAAATATAACCAGCTAAAAGGAGGCGGGATCATAGGCGTGCTGGGCACACAATTATCTGTTAACTAGATAACTAGTTCTCAGTGTCTCTAATCATTGGCTTTTAACTTTTTTAGTACTATTCAACTTCTTTTATTGTGTTTTGTTTTGTTTTTAACTATTGTAAACCGCATAGAACTTTACAGCCTTACAGTATAGAAACTGAATATTATTATTATAAGTCTAGTCAGAAAAATCACTGTCCTAAAGTTAGCGGGATAATTTTATGTGAATCCCTTTAGTTAGTGATTTTCAACACTGCAGATATTGCACCCTGATTTGGGCATGATCCTGAGATCAGGGCCAGTTTTAGACATCCTGGGGCAGAAATTAAGGAGGAGGCACCTGATCCCCTCTTCTCTCTGTACACCCCCCCTCCCTCCCCGATATCCCCACCTCCCATTACTACCATACATAAAACAACTTTAAATGACTTCTTTACAAATAAAACACAGACAGACCTTTACCAAAGGAACACAAATAGAAATTGAACTGGGAACCCCAATAAATTAAACTCAGCAAGTATTACAACACTGGAGAAATAAAATCAGATATGCACTTCTTTCTGTACTGAACACACAGGGATCCCAAGCCCAGGTCCATAAAAAATTAGCCATTTCCCTTGCTGTAGCAGGTGGGGATCCCAAAACTCTGTCAGTTGAAGACCTCCTCCAGTCTGGCAGCCAGTAATCTCCAAGCTCTGCAGCTAACGGCAGTGTGTCTGAGCTGCCAACAGCTGCAGAGCTTGAAAAGTGGCCGCCAAACTAGAAGAGATCTTCAGCCAGCAGGGCTTTGGGAAGCCCCCAATTTAAGTATTTATATTTTGCATTTGGGTAGGAGCATGGTGGGAAGAAAATTTAGTGCCCACCATTTCATTGGCCTAATACATTTCTCAATTAGCTTTCAGAGGTCAAAACCTCTTTCTTCAGGTCAGTAAAGTATACTGCTGTTATAATATCCCAGTCCTGACCTGAGGAAGGAGGTTTTGGTCTCTGAATTAGTCAAAAATGTATTAAAATTAGTCCAATAAAAAGGATCACCTTATTTCCATTTTCTGTTTATAAACGTTTATCGACACAGCTATAATACTACTTTATCCTAAAGCAAAATAAATAAAAGAAATATAATTTTTTTTTTTACCTTTGTTGTCTGGTTTCTGCTTTTCTAATCTTCTCATCATTCTCTTCCTTCCATCCACTGTTTTCCGTCTCTGTGCCTCTTCCAGAAACTGTCTTCCTCTCTTTTCCTTCTTTCCTTCCCCCCCCCAATTGTTCTTGCATCCATCTTCTTCCCTCTACTCCCCCATGGTGTGGCATCTGTCTTCTTTCCTTCCATCTTTCCCTCCCTCTCCCCTCCCACTGGATTTTAGCATTTCTCCTTTCCTCCCCTCAGATCTGGCATCTCTCTATCCTCCCCCTTCCTTTTCTTCCCTGCTATTCCTTCTCAATTTATTTTCTGCCTGTCTAGATTAAATTCCTTCTTACTATCCAGTCCTCAATTTACCTCTTTTCATTGTGTCTACCTACAGTTTGCCACCTCTTTCCCTCACTCCTTCCAGTATCTAACTCTATCTTCTTCCCCCAATTCAGCATGTGCCCTTTTTTCTCTCTCTTTACCACTTCCATTCAGCGTCAGCTCCCCTCTTTCTATCCCATTCAGCATCTGCTCCCCTCTCTCTCTTCCCTACTTCCATCCAGCGTCTGTCCCCCACTTTCTCCACACAATAAACCTAAAGCGCCACTCAACCAATTCCCCTTGTCGAGCCATCTCCCTCCCTTCCCCTTACTTTCGCAAACGCTTTTCCAAAGTAAAGTTTTCTCTCTCAGAGGGGCCCTGATGTGGCAGCCGTTCTCAGTAGTTGCACACAGCTGCCACACAGTTTCTCCTCTGATGCAATCCGGCAGAAACAGGAAGTTACATCAGAAGAGAAGCTTTGGGGCAGCCGCATGCAGTTAGTGAGAATGGCTGCTGCATCAGGGCCCCTCTGAGAGAGAAAACTTTGATTTGGAAAAGTGCCATGAAGGTGAGGGGAAGGGAGGGAGATGGCCCAACAACGGGAAGAGATAACCTGACAAGGGGAAGAGATTCCCGGACTGTGGGGCCTCCTGGAGCTGTGGGGCCTAGGGTAGCTGCCCTATTTGCCCTCTCCTATCACCGGCCCTGCCTGAGATACACCTGCAACTTGATTGGCTAATGAGCTATTAACAAGCAATAACTGGCTACTGACAACCAATTATTGATGTTAATTGGCACCAATTAGGTTTTGTGTGCGCATCTGGCTGCACACTATTCTATAATGCTTGGTGCTCAAATCCCATTGCGTGCAATTCAAAAGAGGTGTGGCCATGGGAGAGGCAAAGACAGGTCAGGGATGTTCTAAAAAGTTGCAGAATAATTAGCTAGCATGCCCAACTTGGGTACCAGCATTTACACCAGGTTTCAGAAGGCACAAGTCTGGCATCCATAGTTCGGGTGTGGGAATTACACTTCACATCACTCTTTTCCAGTGTCCATTTTTGAGCATCATGTATAGAATCTGGCTTTTAATCCATTATGTTTTTTAAAATCTGGTGGAAGAATATCTTTTTATAACTGGGTTGAATTTCAGCCTTGTAAGCTTTAACACGATTGTATTACATGAAAATTCTATTTGAATACATGTATGGAAAAAATTAAAACACCAATATTGGCTTGTATGAAAGAAAATATTTTATTTTCCTTTTTTTTCAGATCTACGCTGGACTAAATATCTTTTTTGGAATGGCTAGTATTGGCTTGCTTACTGTGGTGGCCATTGATCGTTACCTAACCATCTGTAGGCCTGATATAGGTACAGCTTCAGTATTATCTATTGCCAAAGAATTTAGTCACATCATTTCTCAAGGAGGCCATTCGTTTCAATTTCATTTTGTTTTTTTGCATACGTAAATATTTTATATGCAACCAATTAATGATATGCCCAACCAATGATATGAAATGAAATGAAAAGTGTGGAATCATTTATGTCATGGCTCCAAATCATTCTCTTCTTGATTGGGCTGAGAACTTTTCAGTGGCTCCTCGTATGCACATGAATATGACTGTACCTTTTAAACCTGAATTTAATATTTGCAAATTGTGACAGGGAAGCCCCTGTCACTGGTTTAAAACCTGCTTTAAACTCTGCCACTAAAACAAATGTGCCTATTCCTAAGCCAAGGCAATTGCCCATTAACTCTGTTCCCAGTGCTAAGATCAGACAGGCAAGGCAGGGCAGAACAGAGAAGGGGTGGCAGAGAAGAACAGAATACCTGTTCCAAGCCACTATAATCCCTTTTATAAACCATCTGTTAATTCTCTAGTAAAACCTCTGGTCAGGCAATTACAGTAAGGGTTAAGGAAAGGGGTAGAGCTGACAGGCAGAATGTGGCTAGAGCGCCAGTGAAAGTTACACAGCAGAATAAATCAAAGCCAGCTGAGAACACCCACAAGCAATCAGGAACCTGGAGGGAAAGACGGTCCTCACAGAGGGAACTGAAGGCTAGGAGCTCTGTCTTATTGCCTTCTGCTAAGAAACCCCCTGTTCCATACAGACAAAACTCTGCTTCATAAGCAAAGGCTAATTGGAAGGGGAAAGCTCAATGAGCAGGGCTGGCCCAAGGCTGTTCCAGAGGATAGCTTGTACCCAGCTTCAGAGAGTGAGGAATCTCTTATGGAAGTAGAGGGAGATATCTCTCAAGCAGGGATCTCAAAGTCGCTTCTTGAGGGCTGCAATCCAGTCGGGTTTTCAGGATTTCCCCAGTGAATATGCATTGAAAGCAGTGCATACATATAGATCTCATGCATATTCATTGGGGAAATCCTGAAAGCTCGACTGGATTGCGGCCCTAAAGGAGGGACTTTGAGACCCCTGCTTGAGGGGAATGAAATGGACTGCAGCCCAGAAGCCTTAGAGCAGAGGTAGGAACTCCGGTCCTCGAGAGCAGTATTCCAGTCGGGTTTTCAGGATTTCCCCAATGAATATGGATTGAAAGCAGTGCATGCAAATAGATCTCATGCATATTCATTGGGGAAATCCTGACAACCTGACTGGAATACGGCTCTCGAGGATCGGAGTTCCCTACCCCTGCCTTAGACTATATGTCTGAATGCAGCATGAGTGAGTAAGGTACTGTGTGGGGGAAGGGAATGATAGTTTGTTCTATAACAATGGTCTAAAGCAGTGGTTCCCACCCTGTCCTGGAGGACTACTAGGCCAATCGGGTTTTCAAACTAGCCCTAATAAATATGCATGAGAGAGATTTGCATATAATGGAAGTGACAGGCATGCAGATCTGCTCCATGCATATTCATTAGGGCTATCCTGAAAACCCGATTGGCCTAGTAGTCCACCAGGACAGGGTTGGGAACCATTGGTCTAAAGTACTTAAAGAAACATTTCTGTACTCATGGGGGACTGTATAATGAATGAGAGTTTGATGTGTGAATATGAGGATTGGTTAGTAGCAGAAATTAAACCAGAATCCCTGTATGCAAGTGAAGCATAGTGAGTGGGGAATGGGTAATACTAACTAACCTTAAAATGAGAAATAAAGCCTGGAGTGGATTCAGTGACCTGACATTTCACATCCCAGATAGTGGGAACTTTTGGGAGGGGAATCTTAGACCATTAAAACAAGGGTGGATGGTTCCCAGCCCCTACCCAGAAATAAAAGGGTAGTGGGGATATTTATAATTCAGGTAGTCAGGTGGGGAGAACTTCCTGAAGAAACAGAAGGCGCAATACAATAATTGTGCCAAGCCTAAAAAGTAGTGGAGCTAAACTCTTGTATTTGGGTTCTTGAAACCAGAAGGCTTGCCCGAACTGTGCAAAACTTGGCAGCAGAACTATGAGAAAGAGAAATCCTGTTTAAAAGGAAATGGTTTTGGTGGTGGTGGTGGGGGGGGTGGGGGGGGGTGTTTCTTTCCTGATTGAAGCACGGACTTGCTGTAAAAGAGAACTTTTGTTTGTGATAAATCTTTTCCCAGCCTCATCAGCCAGTGTGGCTGCCTTAGAACCAGTGCAATTGAACTGGGTAATAAAACTTGGAACTGGAAATTATTGGTGGAAAGTTTTTTTTTTTCTTTTCTCTGCTGTTCTTATTCCAGAGTGGTCCTCCAAAGAGCGCTAATACTTGTGCCTGGGCGGGAGCTGGGTTGCCAGAGCTAGGCTTATCCCTGGCCCTGTCACAAAATTCACAAAACAAAATGAAAGAAGTAACAAAACAACAATATAAAGAAAGCATTTTCCATGCCTAGTTTAGTAGGCAGTCTGAGCCAATCCTGGTTTTACTCTCATTCCTTCCATGAGCTTGTGGTTAGAGAATGACACGGGGAAAAAATCTGTCCCCGTCACCGCCCCATCCCCGGCCCATCTTCCTCTGCACCGCCCCATCACCGCCGTTCCCTTCACTGCCCCGTCACCACCATCCCTTTCACCGCCCCGTCACCGCCACTGCCATCCCATTCACCGCCCCGTCACCGTCCCCGCAGCATCCATATAAGCCTTAATACTGTAATATTTAGCTTATTCCTTTCTTATAAATCAAAGTTCCTGCTGCTGAACTAGAAAAAGAGATGTTCAGCTGGCAGGGCTTTGTTTATAAATTTATATCAACACAACTAATATACTACTTTATCCTAAAGCAAAAAATAAAAAAATAAAAATAATTATTTTTTTCTACCTTTGTTGTCTGGTTTCTGATTTCCACATCTTCTCATTCAATTCCTTCCAACCACTGTGTGTCTTCTCTCTTCGTCTTCCATTTGCTGTTACTGTGCCTCTCCCTTCACACCCCCCCCAATTGGTCTAGCACCCATCTTCTTCCCTCCGCTCCCCCATAGAAACATAGAAACATAGAAGATGACGGCAGAAAAGGGCTACAGCCCATCAAGTCTGCCCACTCTGCTTATCCTTCCCCTGTCTATGCCCTAATGACCCAATTTCCTTATCTTGACCCTCGTAGGGATCCCACATGGGTATCCCATTTATTCTTAAAGTCTGGCACGCTTTCTGCCTCGATCACCTGCACTGGAAGCTTGTTCCAATGATCAACCACTCTCTCTGTGAAGAAATACTTTCTGGTGTCGCCATGAAATTTTCCGCCTCTGAGTTTGAGCGGGTGCCCTCTTGTGGCCGAGGGTCCCTTGAGAAAGAAAATATCATCTTCCACTTCGACACGTCCCGTGAGGTACTTAAATGTTTCGATCATGTCTCCCCTCTCCCTACGTTCCTCGAGAGTGTAGAGCTACAATTTGTTCAGTCTCTCTTCGTACGAGAGACCCTTGAGCCCTGAGATCATCCTGGTGGCCGTCCACTGAACTGATTCAATTCTGCGCACATCTTTACTGTAATGTGGCCTCCAGAATTGCACACAGTACTCCAGATGAGGTCTCACCATGGCCCTGTACAACGGCATTATGACTTCAGGCTTTCGGCTGACGAAACTTCTATTGATACAACCCAATATCTGCCTTGCCTTAGATGAAGCCTTCTCCACTTGATTGACAGTTTTCATGTCTGCACTGATGATTACTCCTAAATCTCATTCTGCTGAAGTCCTAGTTAAAGTTTCTCCGTTCAAGAAGTACGTCCTGCATGGATTTCCGCTTCCGAGGTGCATGACCTTACATTTCTTATCATTGAAGCCTAGCTGCCAGGTTGAGGACCAACTTTCCAATGTAAGCAGGTCCTGCGCCATATAATTCTGTAAACTGCATTCACTTACTATATTACATAGTTTGGCGTCATCGGCGAATAATGTTATTTTACCTTGAAGCCCTTGAGTCAGATCCCCTATGAATATGTTGAAAAGGAGTGGACCCAGGACCGAGCCCTGCGGCACTCCACTGGTCACCTCCGATGTTTTAGAGAGGGTACCATTAACCACCACTCTCTGAAGTCTGCCACTCAGCCAATCATTGACCCATGCAGTTAGTGTCTCTCCTAACCCCATCGATTCCATCTTGCTTAGCAGCCTGCGGTGTGGGACACTCAAAAGCTTTACTGAAGTCCAGGTACACGACGTCCAAAGACTCTCCCAAGTCCAACTTTCTTATTACCCAGTCAAAGAAGCTGATGAGATTGGATTGGCAGGACCTACCCTTGGTGAATCCATGCTGACTGGGATCCCGAAGATTCCCTTCATTCAAGATCGTGTCCAATTTGCTTTTAATTAGTATTTCCATGAGTTTGCACACTATTGATGTGAGACTCACCGGTCTATAATTCGCAGCCTCTGCCCTGCAACCCTTTTTATGCAGAGGAACGACATTAGCTAATTTCCAGTCAAGGGGATCTTTCCCCTTACTTAGGGAGAGATTGAATAGCTCAGCCAACGGTTTCGCCAGGACATCGCTCAATTCTCTGAGCACTCTTGGGTGCAAATTGTCTGGTCCCATGGCTTTGTCCACCTTGAGTCTTGCCAGTTCACTGTAAACTTCACCTGGTGTGAACTCAAAATTCTGAAACGGGTCTTCTGTGCTTTGTGTTGCCTTCAACTGCGGACCGTGTCCCGGTGCCTCACAGGTGAAGACTGAGCAGAAGTATTCATTCAGTAGTTCGGCTTTATCGGAATCTGCTTCCATGTAACTTCCATCCGGTCTTCTAAGGCGTACTATCCCGCCTGTGTTCCTTTTTCTGTCACTAATATATCTGAAGAAGGATTTGTCCCCTTTTTTTAATGTTTTTTGCCAGAATTTCTTCCACTCGAAGTTTTGCCTCCCTAACTGCCATTTTGACCGCTGTAGACCTGGTCCTATATTCTACCTTTGCCTCTCTTTTCTCCGTGCGCTTATAAGAGAGAAGCGCTTTTTTCTTCTCCTTAATGAGGTGTGAGATCTCCGCGGTGAACCATTGGGGTTTATTGTTTCTTTGTCGTTTATTTACCTGATTTTATGAAGCGGCTAGTTGCTTCATGTATGGTTGATTTCAGTGTTAACCACTTAGCTTCTACATCATCAGTCTCCGCTTGGTCCTGCAGCATCCAATGGACGAAATCTCCCATGCGTGCGAAGTCTGTGCCCCGGAAATTGAGTACCTTTGTTTTCGTGTTTGATCTAGGGAAGCCTTTCCTAAGGTTGAACCATACTATGTTGTGGTCGCTGGAGGCTAGCGTATCTCCTACTGAGACCTCTGAGACGCTTTTCCCGTTGGTGAGTACCAGGTCGAGGATCGCCTGGGCCCTAGTGGGCTCCGTTACCATTTGTTTGAGATGTGCTCCCTTTATGGAGGTTAAGAGCCTCCTGCTACCGCTGGCTGCCGCTGAAAATGAGTTCCAGTCTGCATCAGGCATATTGAAGTCCCCTAGCAGTACAGCTTCTCCTCGTAGAGTGATATTCTCTATGTCTTCAATTAATTCTGCGTCCATGTCTTCCAGTTGTCTTGGGAGTCTGTATACCACACCTAGATATAGGCATTTTTCTCTGCCTCTTGCCAGGTTTACCCAGAGGGACTCCCCGGTGTACTTGACATCTGTGATCCTGGTGGTTTTGATGTCCTCTTTAATGTATAGAGCTACCCCCCCTCCTAACCTGCCCTCTCTGTCCTGACGAAGTAGATTGTAGCCCGGTATAGCCATATCCCACCCATGTGAGTCCGTGAACCAAGTTTCAGATATTTCCACCACATCTAGGTCGGCATTCTTTATTTCAGCCTCCAATTCTAGAATTTTGTTACCTAAACTGTATGCATTGACATACATGGCCCTCCATATCTTGTGTTTGCTAGGTCCCTGTGAGGCGTATCCTACCCGAGTCAGTGTGACTCCTAAAGAACTGTTTGCAATGTGGGTACTTACCTTGGACATGGAAGCGGAGTTTCGACTCACCTCATCAGGATAATTCCTTTCTGCACTAATATGTGAATGGGTACCCTCCCCTGACTTACCTAGTTTAAAGCCCTGTGAAGCAGGCGGGCTAGTCGGTGTCCGAAGACGTTCTTACCCCTACTGGTCAGATGGAGTCCGGCTGGTCTCTGAAGTCCTTGTAGCGCTTCCCCATGGTTTAGGCATCTGTCTTCTTCCCTTCCAGCGTCTTCTCCCCACTCTGTCTTC
This sequence comes from Geotrypetes seraphini, assembly GCF_902459505.1. Classification (NCBI taxonomy): domain Eukaryota; kingdom Metazoa; phylum Chordata; class Amphibia; order Gymnophiona; family Dermophiidae; genus Geotrypetes; species Geotrypetes seraphini. The sequence continues at coordinate 311,683,526 of NC_047084.1, read as the reverse complement.
CACATTTCCCTTCAGGGTCTGTTCCTCTCTACCCTCTTTCAATGTCTGTTCTATTCCTTTCCACCACCACCCTTCCTTCCCTCCTTTACCATCTGTTTCTTTCTACCATCCTTCAGCTCCTCTCGCGTGGCCTATCTATCTACCTCCCTCCCTCTTATTTTTGTGGCACGTTACAATGTAATTTGTGAAAGCCACTGGAGCCTGCGAGCTCGGTCCTTGTCCCATCCCCACAAACCATCTCGCTTCTGTGTTCCTATTTTCCCCATTTCTAATATCTCCCCTATGTATCTGGCATTGCCCCCCCCTTGTCCATATACCATCCCCATGGCATGTCCCTGTCCCTATGCCCCATGCACATAATTTCCCCTCTTTCTGTTACCTTCCTGTGTCCAGATTTCCCCTATTTTCCTCTTCCATACCAGTGTATCTCTTCTTTTCAACCCCATCTAGCTTCTTTCCCTCTTTATACCCCCCCCTGCTTCTAGCATCTGGCTCACCTGTCTGTCTTCCCCTTTCTTTCCTGCTGTGGGTTTCTTTCTTTCCCTCTTCATCCCCTTGGCCCAAAATCTTTTTCCCTTTCACTCCCTCCTTCCTAGTTTGAGCCGGGAACATGCGCGATCGCGCAGTCCAGCAGCCCCCACCCGCCCGATCGCAGCATTTAGCCAGCTCCCTTCCTCCACCTCACCTTAGTTTGCAGGCTTTCTTTTTCAGCGACCCGCACACTTTCAAAGAGCTGCGCACGCGCGGCTGCTCAGTGTTCAATCTTCTGCTCTGACACAACCGGAAACAGGAAGTTGCAGCAGAGGAGAAGATTGAACAACTCCAGCAGCCGCGCGTGCGTAGCTCTTTGAAAGCGTGCAGGACGCCGAAAAAGAAAGCCTGCAAACTAAGGTGAGGAGGAGGGAGGGAGCTGGCTAAACGCTGCGATCGGGCGGGTGGGGGCTGCGGGAACCGCCCGATCCTTGATGCCTCACTGTGGAGACAAGACCATTCACCGCTCCACGGGGCGGTGAATGGCCTTGTCCCCGTCCCCGCAGCGACTACAATTTTTCTTTCCCCGTTTCGGCAGGTTACCCGCGGCTACTCACGGCTAGCCACGGATAACAACCACCGTGTCATTCTCTACTTGTGGTTCCAATCTCTGAAGAAACAGAAAGTGCAGGGGGAAGACACTTGGTGAGGAGATAGAGGGAATCCAGGGTAGTTCAAGAGAGGAAAATCACAGAGACTTTATTTTCTGAAAGGATTCCAGGAGAGGACAGAGACTATTTAAACTTCGTATGTGCTCCATATTAACCCCCCTTTTTACAAAACCACAATAGCGATTTCTAGCGCAGGCCGGCACGCTGAATGGTCTGCACTACTCCTGACACTCATAGGAACTCAGTGAGCTTCAGGAGCAGTGAAGAGCATTCAGCACGCAAGCCTGCGCTAAAAACTGCTATCGCGGTTTTGTAAAAGCTGGGGGTAAATAAAAAAAAGATTACTCTGTACTCTCTGTCAGATTAACTCTTCTTTCTGCATACAGAGTGTTTTTTGACAACAACAGCAATATGATCTGCAATGAACAGTACTGATAAGAATTATTTTCATGATCATAGTTTTGTGACAAATAAGTGCTCATTAGCAAGAGGTTTTTATTGCCTATGATGGATGTGTGAAGAGAAAATCTCTTTTCTTCATAGCTACAAAAAGGGAATTTTTTCTCTTAGCTTTTGAGGCTTTTTAATTCCTGTGGATATTGCTCAATTAGAGCCAAAATTTATGGCATTTCATCGTAGCAATTATTACTGGAGGTTAATCTGTGTATAATTTGTGGTTTATTTACTCCAGTTCCTCCATTAATTTGTTTAACTGAAAATAATTGCGTAGACTCATGTCAATCTGGCTTAGACCTGGCTACAAAACAGTGACAGTTCTTGTGTCCCTTCTTGATGATCTGCACAGAAACCATGATGGCGGATCTGCCTCAATACTAGTGTTGCTGGATTTCTCAGCAGTCTTCAACACTGTGGATCATAATATCATGCTTACAAGACTGACAGAAACAGGTATCTGTGGCACAGTACTTACATGGCTGAAATCCTATTTCTCAGACAGACATCAATCAGTTCTGTTCAGCAATAGCACATTACCTTGGGCGCTGAACTGTGGGGTGCCACAAGGGTCCATACTCTCACTCATCTTATTTAATATCTACCTTAAGCCTCTGGCTGAGCTGCTCTAAGTAAACCGGCTGCCTGTCTAACCACAACTCAGGAATGGGCAAACAGCAACAAATTCTGCCTGAACCCAAGCAAAACAGAGATTCTTTGGGTTCCTAACACAAGTGGGGAAATACCTGACTTCAAAATATCTTTTATGAAGTATGAGCTCTCCCTAAAATCACAGGTCAGGAATCTCAGCATACTACTAGACTCATCACTCACTCTGATCCCATAAATTCAAACAACCTTTAAAAATTATCTATATCATCTTCGGCAACTGCAAAATCTCTGTCCATATATTGAAAAGACAAATCTGACCACAGTGGTCATGCCATGATAACATCACAACTAGACTACTGCAATGCCCTGTACATTTGTCTAACCAAAAAGAGTTTGCATTAGCTGCAGGGCCGCCATCAGAAATTTCTGGGCCCCTTACTGAGCAATCCTATTGGGCCCCCCATGCACCCCTTTCCCCCCCCCCCCGCCCCTCCCCCCTTCTTCCATGGGCCGAATACACACATACTTTTCTCTGTGGCCGCACTCTTTGACCAAAATATTTGTAAGCCTGCAACCACGTCAAGGTAGACTCTTTCAGCAGGGCCCTAACCTAACCTAAACTAAACTAATCTATACCTATCTATTCTAAACTAACATATGTCTAATAATGAACTAATAACAAACTAACAAACATCTGCATAATAAATAACTAATAAATAATAGTGCTAGTAGCTATAATTCACTTTTGAATGTAAAATCTCAGTTAAGGATTTCTTTTGACCTTTGTAGGCCAGAAGTAGATCACAATTGCACAATATTTTTTGTAACAAGTATTAAATGTGTTTTTATAAATACTGTAAGCTTAATAAATATATCAGAAAAAAACTATACATCTGAGCGCATATCTGAACATACACATCTGTATGATACCATCCTCCTCAGCTTGCCTATAGCTGCATCATGCATGTTAAAAATGTATATGTTGATATGTGCACCTTCCTTCCTTCCCATCCATCCTCCTCAGCCTGTCCTTACCCATCCACAGCTGCATGTTAATGATGATGTATATGCTATGATGATAAATAAGTCCATATGAGCACATCATTAACATGCAGCTATGGATGAATATAAAAAAGAAACAATATTCTGTACAATTGTCAATTTATAAATCAGCGTCTTCTCCCCACTCTCTCTTCCCCATTTCCCTTCAGCGTCCTCAGCCCACTCTCTCTCCACTTTCCTTCAGCGCACGCACATAAAAACAAGCAAGTAATTTATATCATTTTCATTCTATTCATTCATAGAAATTAAAGTCTAAATAATGCCAGTCACATAACAAAACATGATTTTACAAAAATAATTCCCTGCACAGTCAAGCCTGCAAGGATTACTAAATGTCTTTCAGCAGCTCCCCTCCCTCCCCCTTACCTTTGTGGCCAAGTCAAAATGATCTACCAACAATAAAATTTTAAAAACACAAAGCACGCTGTACGCAGAGAAAATGTTAATTATCATTTATATTCCGCGGGTTTTCAAAGAGGTCAAGGCAGATGACTTTATGCAATGTCACCTCAGTAACAACTATACAAAAATAGACAAATTTTCCCCTTCCCTTTTTACTAAAACGCGATAGCGGTTTTTAGCGCAGGGAGCTGTGCTGAATGCCCACGCTGCTCTCAACACTCATAGGCTCCCTGCGCTAAAAAACGCTATTGCGGTTTAGTAAAAGGGGCCATAGTGCAAAATATAGACAGCATATATAAATTCTCAAAGCAGACACATTTTCATCACTAAATCTATATATATAAAATCGGAGGTATGTATGTGTGTATGTATGTGTGTGTGTATGTGCCGCGATCACGCAAAAACGGCTTGACCGATTTGAATGAAACTTGGTATGCAGATCCCTCACTATTTGGGGTGATATGTTCTGGAGGTCTCGCAGCCCACCTGCACACGTGGGCGGAGCTACAAACATAAATTCAGATTTCACCCATTCATGTCAATGGAAAAAATGTAAAAAGCTGCCATTCTCACAGTTATTCAAAAACGGCTTGACCGATTTGAACGAAACTTGGTATGCAGATCCCTCACTACCTGGGGTGATATGTTCTGGGGGTCTCGCGTCCCACCTGCACACGTGGGCGGAGCTACAAACAGAAAATCAGATTTCACCCATTCATGTCAATGGAAAAAATGTAAAAAGCTGCCTTTCTCCCTGTAATTCAAAAACGGCTTGACCGATTTGAACGAAACTTGGTATGCAGATCCCTCACTACCTGGGGTGATATGTTCTGGGGGTCTCGCGGCCCACCTGCACACGTGGGCGGTGCTACAAACAGTAAATCAGATTTCACCCATTCATGTCAATGGAAAAAATGTAAAAAGCTGCCATTCTCACTGTAATTCAAAAACGGCTTGACCGATTTGAACGAAACTTGGTATGCAGATCCCTCACTACCTGGGGTGATATGTTCTGGGGGTCTCGCGTCCCACCTGCACATGTGGGCGGAGCTACAAACAGAAAATCAGATTTTACCCATTCATGTCAATGGAAAAAATGTAAAAAGCTGCCATTCTCACAGTAATTCAAAAACGGCTTGCCCGATTTGAACGAAACTTGGTATGCAGATCCCTCACTACCTGGGGTGATATGTTCTGGGGGTCTCGCGGCCCACAACTCTATGTTGCTTGCTCAAGGGTGGGTTCACCCAAGAATTTATATGTTCTTGCTCCAGGAGGTGAAACTAAAAATGTTGTTTATAATCACGTTTTGCGTTAGTTGTATTGTATTCATTTTGTCAAATATTTCACATTATAATTTGAATATTGTACTTTTTATTAAGCTGTAAAAAAATAATTTCATTCACCACTATAAAGTATCTTTATTTGAATCCATTTACAGTGTTATTGCTATAATTAAATACCCGTGCAACGCCGGAGCATCAGCTAGTTGAAAATAAAATCATTTTTCCTACCTTTGGTAATTTCATCAGTCTCTGGTTGCACTTCCTGTCCTCCAGACCTCATTCCCTCCCCAAACTTTTTCTTTGTTTCACCCTGCCCCTTCTTTCTTTTTCTCTCTCTCTATACCCCCTTTCTTTCTGTATGTCTGTTTTTCTCTCTCTCTCACCCTGCCCCCTTCTTTCTTTCTCTCTCCACACCCTCTTTCGTTCTGTATGTCTGTCTTTCTCTCTCTCTCCGTGCCCCATTTTTCTTTGTTTCACCCTGCCCCCTTTCTTTCTTTCTGGCTTCCTGTCCCCCCCTTTCTTTCTTTCTCCCTGCCTTCCCCTATGCCACCACCATTGGGAAAATGCTACCACCGCCACTGGGGAATAGGCTGCCACTGCCGCCATCGGGAACAGGCCGGCGCCGAGTTTGCCCTGCTTCTGTTCCCCGCAGGGCCGACCAACTCTCGCCACCCAACGTCAATTCTAACGTCGGAGAGGACTTTCTAGGCCATCCAGGCAGTGATTGGCTGGCCCAGAACGTCCTCTCTGACGTCAGAATTGACACAAGTGGCGAGAGTTGGTTGGCCCCACAGGGAAAAGCATGGAGAACTCGGCGCCGGCCTGTTCCCGATGGCGGCGGTGGCACTCAAGTGGCTAAAGAGCCACAGTTTGCCGGCCTAGGGAGAACACTGGAGGGTGGCCAGCTGTGCACCCCCTTGGGACATAAACCCGGGGCGGGGCAGGGTGGACCGCCCCCCCCACCCTCCCCCACCTTGGTATGCTACTATCTGTATCTCACTCCCTCCCTATGACCAAACATTCTCCTTTCTTCTATTCCCCGTGTACACTATCATCTCTTTCCCTCCCTTCCTCTCTCCCAAGTCCATGCCTTCTGTGTCCAAAAATCTATTCCCTCCCCCCACCTCAGCATCTCTTTCCCTCCCTTCCTCTCTCCCAAGTCCATGCCTTCTGTGTCCAAAAACACATTCCCTCCCCCACCTCAGCATCTCTTTCCCTCCCTTCCTCTCTCCCAAATCCATGCCTTCTGTGTCCAAAAACCCATTCCATCCCCCACCTCAGCATCTCTTTCCCTCCCTTCCTCCCTCCCAAGTCCATGCCTTCTGTGTCCAAAAACCTATTCCCTCCCCCCACCTCAGCATCTCTTTCCCTCCCTTCCTCTCTCCCAAGTCCATGCCTTCTGTGTCCAAAAACCCATTCCATCCCCCACCTCAGCATATCTTTCCCTCCCTTCCTCTCTCCCAAGTCCATGCCTTCTGTGTCCAAAAACCCATTCCCTCCCCCACCTCAGCATCTCTTTCCCTCCCTTCCTCTCTCCCAAGTCCATGCCTTGTGTCCAAAAACACATTCCCTCCCCCACCTCAGCATATCTTTCCCTCCCTTCCTCTCTCCCAAGTCCATGCCTTGTGTCCAAAACGCACTCCCTCCCCCCTTTTGTGTTCCGCGTTTGCCTTCCTGCCCATTTTTGCAATTTTCTCAGCAAAACGGAGCTCGAGCCGCGAGGCTTGTCTTCTGTTTCCTGCCTGCCCTATCGCGCACAAATAGCCGACCGGAAGTATTCTCCGACGTCAGCGCTGACGTCGGAGGGCAGGCTTTGCTTAAGCCCTCCCTCCGACGTCAGCGCTGACATCGGGGAACACTTCCGATCGGCTATATGTGAGCGGCAGGGCAAGTAGGAATAGAAGACGAGCCTCGCGGCTCGAGATGTATTGAACTCCGCGGGTTCACCGTCCAGCTCTCTCCTGTGCACCTGGGGCGGCCCGCCCCCTCCCTAGACTGTGGCCTAGGACCCTGGGGGAGCCCGGGCCCCCTGTCAGCTCCGGGCCCCTGAATGCAAGACTGGTAGTACTGCCCTGATGGCGGCCCTGATTAGCTGCATCTAATTCAGATTGCTGCAGCATGACTGAAAGAAGGAGGCAAGATGTGTGACCATATTGTACTATTTCTGCACAAACTACACTGGCTACCAGTACCTTACAGGGCTTACATTTAAATCTCTATGTTTGATTTTCAAGGTCCTCAGACAAAATGGACCAGAATACTTAAAGAACAAGCTAGCCCTTTATACACCGTCAAGACCTTTGAGATCCTCACATGGAGCATCGCTATCTGTACCCTCATCAAAATAAATTATATGATGTGATACCTGCCAGCGAGCCTTCTCAGGAGTGGCCCCCATGCTCTGGAATTTACTCCCAAAGGGGCTATATCTAACACCAGACTACCTCTCTTTCGGGAAGCAGGTGAAAACCTGGCTCTTCATCCAAGCCTTTTTTTTTTTTTTTTTTTTTTTTAGGTTTAAACATTTTTATTGATAATAAAAAGAAAGTAGACAATATAATGCGGCCATCCATACAATGGTAACCGTTACAAAAACAGAATTTGAACAGACCAAGTAATAATGTATCATCATCAGTTTTTTTCAAAGTGACTAATATGTCACAACTATCCCCAATTCCAACTATCAAGAAGAATCTGGGCACAGCCATCTCCAGGCCCTGGACTCTTATGAGCCCTGAGAAGCAAGGTCACAAACATATTTATTGATGACATGGAGCGACAAAAACAATAAATGCAAGCATCCGCATAAAAAACAAGAGCCAAGACATCAAAGTTTGTACATAATTTCAAGCACGATCATCCCCCACCCCCCGGGCTGTGTTGTATGTAAACATAAAATTGTAAATTCAAACATGGAACACTCCTTCTGCACCAGAACTAGCTCACCACACATACCAAATAACTCCCCACTTTCACAAAAGCGCGGAAGAGGTTTTTAGCTCTGGCTGGCGCTCTGAATGCTCAGCGCTGCTCCGATGCTCATACGAACTCTATGACCATTTGAGAAGCACAGAGCATTCAGTGCGCTTGCCGGCGCTGAAAACCTCTTCCGCGCTTTTGTAAAAGTGTGTGTGTGGGGGGGTAAATCAGTTACTTATACCTTGTTTAACTATATAAACAACTTGCCTTGAGTTTAGTCTCTCATCTGTTTATTCCAAAGCACTCTGTACCACCCATCTAGTCCCCATCTAATATCTGCATTTGACCCCTTGGCTATAGGATAAGCTGTGTTATAGAATAGGATTAGTGTCATATCAATGTTATTTGAATGTTCTAATTTGTGCTCATTAGATGCTTCATAAGTATTATACCTCCCTTTTACTATGTATTATATTTCTCTTACTTGAATTTCAGTGTTGTTAATAAGTATATTTTTGAAACTGTTTCATAATAGCCCTATCATTAAGCTTCAATTTACTGATTTTAACTCAACCTCATTAGTAGTATAATGGGTACACCTCATGTCAAACTGATTGACAGGTGAGATAAGATAAGGATCGACCAATCAGCGTTCACTTCCGGGTTAAGCCCCGCCCATTGTCCCGCCTTAGTCTCCGCCCATAGCCCCACCCCCACCCATGGCCCCGCCCTAGTCTCCGCCCATGGCCCCGCCCCTCCCATAGGAATGAATGGTGGTAGCCCCGCCCATGGCCACACCCCCCGCCCATGGCCCCACTCCACCCTTCACCTAAGCCCCGCCCCTCCCATAGGAATGAATGGTGGTAGCCCCGCCCATGGCCACACCCCCCGCCCATGGCCCCACCCCTCAAGCCCCGCCCCTGCCCCTGTCCCCACCCCTCAAGCCACGCCCCCACCCATGACCCCGCCCCCTCAAGCCCCGCCCCCGGAAATGCACTTTTGATGACATCACCGGAAATGGGGGCGTGTTTAACCCCAAAAATACGCTTTCTGATGACATCACCGGAAATGGGAGTGCCTGCCCCCTACCGGAAATGCGCTTTTCTGATGACATAGGCGGAAATTGGGTAAATGACGCGGCGGAAATGCGCTTTTCTGAACACGTAGGCGGAAGTAGGGTAAATGATGCGGCGGAAATGCGCTTTTCTGAACACGTAGGCGGAAGTAGGGAAACAGACTCGGTCAAAACACCCACCCAGAAAAGAAGCGTCTTTATTTTAACAGTTTTTAGTTAAAAGACAGGGTTTAAGAGCTCACAGATAGAGCAGAGCAGAAAACAAAAGGCATTCACAAAATCTTTCCTGCTTTTTAAAACAGAGTAGGGGCAGAAACAAACGAGAAAAAAAAAAAAAAAAAAGTTGCATTTGCTTTTAACATCCTTTTCAGTAGGAATTCTGAGCTAATGGTTAATGGGTCAGCTCCCCTATTGTCATGGTAACAGCTGATAAGACCCTTGCAACACCCCTCCCCCTGATAAAACCAAGGGGAGAGATGCGGAAGTGTGTTTAAACATGTCTGAACTTGTCCCGGCCCCCCTACTGTTGTCTTAACAATCTGAAAAAAAAAAACACAAGGCAAAAGTCTTTATTGAAGCAAATTTTATTATGATCCACATGCGGCAGGAAGCTATGGAGGCATTAACTCTCTACTTCAAGCGGCTAAAAAGAGTGATATAACAGTTCGGAGAAAAGATGTGGTGGATTGGGTCACCGGTCAAAACGCATACAATTTACACAGACCGGCTAGAATCCATTTTAAAAGAAATAAAACAACAGACAGTGGCAAAGTGACTTAGTCAACATGTCAGCCTTTGCCCCCCTTATAACAACGGTTACAAATACATCTTAACGGTAATAGATAACCTGTCAAAATATGCACGGGTCGTTTCTTTAAAAACAAAAACCGGTCGTGAAGTTACCGAAGCCTTTGAAACAATATTTAATTTAGGGCGTACATCTGAAAAACTTCAAACAGACAAGGGTAAAGAATTTTGTGACCCATAATGATGTTAAAGCAGCTGTAGTGGAAAGATTTAACAGGACTTTAAAATCCATAATACCTTTACTTACCAAGACGTCCTACAGGCTATGGTGTACATCCGTATGGGCACGCGTTTCCGGTTGCCGCGCGGCGGCACACGTACGGCACAAAGGAAACATAAGTTTAACCCCCACCCTGACAGGTAACACCCCCGGAAATACGCTTTCTGGTGACATCACAGGAAAAGGGAGTGCCTGCCCCCGACAGGAAATGCGCTTTTCTGATGACATAGGTGGAAATTGGGTAAATGGAGCGACGGATATGCGCTTTTCTGAACACGTAGGCGGAAACAGACTTAGTCAAAACCCCCCCACCCCAGAAAAGAAGCGTCTTTATTTTAACAGTTTTTAGTTAAAAGACAGGGTTTAAGAGCTCACAGATAGAGCAGATCACAAAACAAAAGCAGATGTCACCTAACAGAGCTCTGTTAAAAAGGCAAAAGTCTTTATTGAAGCAAATTTATTATGATCCACACGCGGCAGGAAGCTATGGAGGCATTAACCCTCTACTTCAAGCGGCTAAAAAGAGTGATATAACAGTCCGGAGAAAAGATGTGGTGGATTGGGTCACCGGTCAAAACGCATACAATTTACACAGACCGGCTAGAATCCATTTTAAAAGAAATAAAACAATTGTGTCAGAAGTTGACAGACAGTGGCAAAGTGACTTAGTCGACATGTCAGCCTTTGCCCCTTATAACAACGGTTACAAATACATCTTAACGGTAATAGATATCCTGTCAAAATATGCATGGGTCGTTTCTTTAAAAACAAAAACCGGTCGTGAAGTTACCGAAGCCTTTGAAACAATATTTAATTTAGGGCGTACACCTGAAAAACTTCAAACAGACAAGGGTAAAGAATTTTTAAATAAGTCTCTGAAGAATTTATTAAAACAAAAAGGTGTTAGCCATTTTGTGACCCATAATGATGTTAAAGCAGCTGTGGTGGAAAGATTTAACAGGACTTTAAAATCCAAAATGTGGAGATATTTTACAGCCCATAATACCTTTACTTACCAAGACGTCCTACAGGCTATAGTGCACAGCTATAATTATAGTTTTCACAGAACGATACAGGCGAGGCCTGTAGATGTGACACCCTCAAACTCTTTGCAGATTTGGAAAACAGTCTACGGCAGTAACATCAAATGCGATCCCACCGAGGATCTCTTAATGAAAGGAGACCATGTAAGGCTATCAAAACTTAAAGGAAGATTTCAGAAAGGTTACGAACAAACATGGACGGATGAAATATTTATAATAAAAGATGTTTTAAACAGGGGTCAGAGAACAATATACAAGATACAGGATTACGATAGCGAAGCTATACAAGGTTCTTTTTATCCTGAAGAATTACTAAAAGTCAAACCTCTAGAGGACAGAATATACCATATCGAAAAGGTTCTAAAGGTAAAAGGAGGGGGTAAGTGAAGGTACCTTTTAGGATAAGGACCTCCGTTAGTAGTGCAGAGACTTGAGCCAGAGACTGAAGAGATTTAAAAAGGCTTTTATTAAACAAGCATATGCTGGACTTCTGAGCAGAACTGGCTGCATAAACAGAAGACCCTGAGAATTTCAAACACAAAGATTATATAGGGTCCTAACCAGTCCGAACCAGTTTGACCAGTTCTGACCAAAAGGTAGGAGCAAAGAGAAAAACAAAACCATAAATCCATCCTATAATCTACACATCTTAGGCTAACTAGCATCTACATTCCTCTGCCTCCTGGCTGTACCAGGCACTAAGACAGATACATAGTACAGGCCTGCATGCATACGTGATTTCTCAGAGCAGTAAAATGGAGTCACAAGTTGTTCTTTATACTGATTATGACCCACTGATCTAAAATAAAGCTTTCTTCATCTACACCGTGACCCAGCCATGTCAGCTAGCTAGGGATCCTTCATTCCCAACTTTTCTTCTGTAGGCTAGCTGACTAACTGGGTTACGGGAGGTCAGGGCCATCTGTATCAGAGGTGGGGACTGGGTGATAGGAGGAAAGGGCCAGGACTAGGGCGGTGGTACTTTTGTCAATCGTAGTCCTAATAGTACGGTTAAGGGTTTTCAATAAACATGGTAACAGGCAAGGAAGAACACAAAATATGACAGAGAATACCAGGAAAATTATGGTGAGGGCTTTAAAGAGTCCCGGTTTGGAGGCCCAATCAGTCAGTGAGTTAAGTCCAAATATATCAGCAGAAAAACCCTTCCAAGTCTGGACAGGAACGTGAGCTAATCTGGTAATTTTATCTATGACCTCTTCAACCACAAATCCTTCATCATCCAGTTGTAGACAGCAGTTGGAAAGATTGAATTTGCCACATACCCCTCCTTCAGCGGCCAATAGATAGTCTAAGGCCAGTCGGTTCTGATAGATGGCGGTACGCATCATAGTGTTCGCTTTGGCCAGGGCTCCCAGGGCCCTAGCTGTTTCATTGGTGATAACTTCTAAAACCGCCTGCAGTCGTATGAGGCGGTTAAGCATGTAGATTGGGGTCCGGTACCCAAACATACCATCATCAGCCCAAGTAGCAGGACCGTAGACAGCAATGATGCGCTCCGGGGGCCAAGTGTCATCCCATTTACCGATTTCCAAACTTCTTTCAGGACGGGCCCGTTGATCGAATACTGGGACAGCCAGATGTTCTCCTTCGGATAACGGGAGGAGGAAGAAGGCTGGTTTGATAGTGCCCAGAACACAAGTGCCAGTCCAATTTGAGGGTAGAGTGGGGTATGCCGTTTTCCCACAGATCCAGTAGTATCCTTCCGGTGCAGCCCAAGGGGCAGAAGCAGGCAGGTTGAGGTAGACATTTAATGTGGTAGCATTGCCAGTAGTATTCCATCGTCTGGGTATTTTTAACTTGGGATCTCCGGTCCAATAAGTCCAACCGGGCTGAGAAGTGCTGTTTTTAGTCCATAAGGATTGGCACTGCAGGTGTCCAACACGAGTGGTAAAGGATGGTCCGAGACGCTGTATGCAGTGTTTTGCCAGAATGGAGTTTTTCAGAGGCCAGCTGGGTGCCCGCTGTAAGTTGGGGGTGTAGTTGAAAGACGGGAGGCTGGCCAGCCGGAGCATGGAAACCTGTTTAGCCTCCCATGGCCATTTCTCTCCCATATTTGTGCCCCCGCAGACATAACAGCTTGTCAGATTTAAGGTGGCTCCTATGGCTTCAGCGAACTGTATGAAAAGGTTGCGGGTGGTGGCAGAGGGCACAAAGTCTTGTTGGTCTAGTTTCATATGTTCATAAAAGTCAGGAAACACAATGCTGTGTTGTTCAGGGATCCGGTGTCTCTCAACGAGTTTGATGTGTAAGACAGTACCAGGGTCCGTGCCCTTACCGTATATCTGTAGGCCCACAAGATAGCGAGCTTTCCGGAGGCTATCATCGAGGTTCCATTTAAACGGCTGTAGGATAGTGAAATTAAGTGGATTACAGTTCTGGAGGCCACAGTCAGAGGTAGTCACCCCTTTGGATAATATGGCTCGGGTGGTAGGCAGTCGGGTCATACCCCAAGTAGCCCAGGATACACATCTCCAGTAGTTACAGTAGTAGTGTTCGGAAGACCCTTCACAGTGGGACGGCTTCTGTCCCGCCAGGCACATGTATTTATCATTGTGCATATATTCCCTCCTCCATGCCAGGGCACCACAACGTCCAAGGAAGGTGGGGTTTTGGTCCATGGCATGGCAAGCATCAAAGAGGACTGAGGCCGGGACATAGGGATTAGTGACCAGGGTTTGTTGAATCAGGGGGCCCTGATCCCAGACTGACCTGACCTCTATCCAAGTATCCCTATTAGTTGCTTTGGGGTCGAAACAGATCTGTGAGTCTCCATTATTACATATAGAATATTCAACCTTGTTATATATACATACAGGGGTCACTAGTTGACCCTTACACTCATAATTAGTTTGAAATCTAATAACATTTTCCGTTTTGCCCCCATTGTCCACTAGTGCCACACAAGGGGCACACCCAGGCGTGGGAGGGGTAGGGGACATGGACAATGTTGGCAAGACGCAAATCACAAGCAGTATATACACAACAGAGTTCATATTAAATATCTTGACAGATCTCTGGATCAGACGTGCGTGATTACTCTTCCAGAGTGTGGGGCAGCCGTGTGATTTTCAGTTGAAGGTCAGTAGGCCCTTTTTCACAAATATACTCAGCAGCGGGCTTCACACGGCTGTAGTGAATCCAAGACTCGTGGCGGGACAATTTGACAGCTGTGGGAGAAGCAAGTAAGACAGTGAAAGGCCCTGTCCAAAGGGGTTTCAGCGGTTCTTTCTTCCATACTTTTAGCCACACTTGATCCCCAGGTTTGTAGAGGTGAACAGGGGTTGTAATTGGTAGCGGGGCTCTAGAAATGACCCAGTTCTGTAATTTCATAATGGTCTTTCCTAGCTGCTTTATCTCTGCGTCTGTGATAGCGTTCCCTATCTGTTCAAGAGACTCAGGGTCTGGGCTGACTATCGGCGGAGGTCGGCCATACATGAGCTCAAATGGGGACAACCGATTGCGTTTACCTGGGGTACAGCGGATGCGAAATAGAACAGAAGGAATCAGTTTGGGCCATGGCAGGCGGCTTTCCTCTGCCGCTTTTCCGAGGAGGGTTTTAATAGTTCTGTTGATGCGTTCAACTTGGCCAGAGCTCTGGGGGTGATAGGCCGCATGTAATTTCCAGGTGATTTGCAGAGCCCGAGAGACAGCTTGTGTGACTTGTGATATGTAGGCGGGGCCATTATCGCTGCCAATCACTAGGGGCAGGCCATAGCGAGGGATGATGTCATGGAGTAAAGCCTTTACTATTTCCCTACTTTTCTCTGTGCGCACTGGGTAGGCCTCTGGCCACCCAGTGTGGGAATCAATGAAAACCAGGAGGTAACGGAACCCATGGGAGGGGGGCAAGTGGGTAAAATCAGTAGAGAGGACTTGCATGGGGTGTGAACCGATAGGCTGGTGACCAGGAACGGGGGACCTGACAGAAGAGGGGTTGTGTCGGAGGCAAATGACACAGCGGAGCAGGACATGGGAGATGAGTTGAGAGAGATTCGGGATATAGAAATTCTGTCGGAGAAGAGTGCGGAGAGCTGGGTTACCGGCATGAGAAAAATCGTGTGCACGTTGGACAACAGTGAGGGCCAGGAGTTGAGGGACGTACAGGAGGGGGGTGGATGTGTGAGAGGAAGGTATAGTAATCCATCCAGATGGGAGGGTGCAATGGCCAGATTGCTGCACGGCCCACTTGCGCTCGGGGTCAGTGTACTGGGGGGAAAGGGAATGAAGGAAAGGTTGAGGGGAGGAAAGGGATAACAGAAGAGGGGGTGTGGACGGACCTTGGAGGGCCGCCTGGCGAGCCGAGCGGTCAGCCAAGGCATTACCGCGGCTGATGAAATCACGGAGGCGACGGTGGGCTCGGCAGTGCATGATAGAAACTTTGGAGGGTAGCAAGATGGCATCCAAAAGGTCCAGGATGAGTTGGTGGTGTTGGATAGGGGATCCAGAGGAGGTGAGGAAGGAACGCTGGCGCCAGAGGGCAGCATGGGCATGAACAGCTAGAAAGGCATATTTAGAGTCAGTG